>NC_080757.1:57699894-60120632 GCF_020826845.1 Diceros bicornis minor
GGCTGGGTGGTTGTCTGCCAGGAAGAGCCCATGGCATGGGACAGCCCCCCTGCTCCTGCCACATCAGGGCACTGTGATGGGAAGCCCAAGATGCCCCCCCACAGGCTGCGGATTCGGGGAGGGGCGCAGCCTTTTTTATTGCACTAATTTGCAGTGCCACGTGCTGCCCGCCTCATGGTTGCGCGGAGCTTATATAAATTACCCCACCAGTGCGATTAACTGTTTGTCCAGGCTAATTGTCAGTATTAAATCTTGTTCAGTCACAGTTTTAAAGCTTAATTTAAAATCTCTATCTTTAAAAAATCCATACTCCCTCCCACCACGGGGAAAAAATAGATGTAATGGGTTTAGTCCATTTCCGTTTGTTGCAGCCCAAGTTGTAATTAAGCATGTGCAAAGGGAACGACGAGCCTACAGATGGGCTCCTGTGCTCGCCGGCGGGTCCTGGCGGGGAATGCCCTTGTCTCTGAATCTCTGAATTAGGAGTTATTGCTCAGAGACCCCCAAGCCTCTGTGGCGGCCCCTTCCCGATTGCGGCATAAATCTTGTCTGTGTGCTGAGAGGTGGGGGCAGAATTCATCCTCAAAGGAGGGAAAGCACAGCAGGCCTGAGAAAGCAGCCAGGAAACCTCTGCTCACTAGCCTAGGGCTGACAGCCAGCCAGGGAAGGAAGGCGGGAGGGGGGCAAGGGGCTGCTCCTCAGTGCAGGGTGTTAAAGACCCCAAGAGCGCACCGGTTCACACTGCCTTCCTGGGACCCATCTCCCCGCCAGGCGATCGGGGGTCCCCTCTCCCTGAAGACTGAAGCTTATTGTGAGTGAGGAGGGGGCCGACAGCCTCTAGACTGCCCCCTTCCTCTCACGGGACCAGCCCCTCCTTCCTCTTTCTTTCTGTTCCCAGATCCTCGCTCAGAACCAGGCAGGAAACCAGGAAAAGTGAGACCAGGAAAATGCAGACGACTCGGGCTTGGAAGTGGAGAATTCAAACTGGAAGGAGCCGCCAAAGCCCCCAATCTCCCCTCCTTTATTGTCTTGGGGGAAGTTGAGACCCAGAGAACGGATGTGACCTGTCCAAGGGCACACAGCTGGGTTGGCTCAGGGCTGAATCCCAGGGGTCTTGGCACCCACTACCCTGCTATGTGTTTATAATCAGGGTGACACCATGCAATTCATTGTTCCAATAGACACACTTGGAGACTAGTATTACTAATACTTATTATTAATTATATGTATTATATATGCACATAGGTACCTCTATTTGTGCCTCTTGTCCCTCACTGGGCCTGCCCAGGTGTGCAGGGTGGGCTGGAGGGAGCAGAGAGGGGAGACAGGGCAGTCGGATGTCTCCATCTGAGGGAGGAAGACGAGGATCAGAGTGAGGGCTGTACCAGTGAGGTGGGTAAAGCAGAAATAGAGCCCGGATCCCAGGGACCGCTGGGAAGTGGGCTTTGGGGAGGATGAGGGAAGAGTCAGTAGCAACCTCAGGGTCCAAGTCCAGGGGATGGGAACTAAGTGGCACCAATGACTGCCAAGGGGCCAGTAGCGGGCCCAAGTCTGCTGGAGCCGGTGAGGCTGACTCCGGGTCTGCTGGGCAGCGGGCGACGGCGATGTGTAGACTTCTCTGCCAGGCTTCTAGGCTCCTGAAAGGCAGGGGCCCAGCACGCCATTTCCACCTCGGTGTCCCTGTCACAGCAGCCAGCATGGGTCCGACACTTATAGATGTTGGTTAACAATCAGGGCGGAAGCATCCAGCAAGAGCTGAGGGGAGGGCCGGGGGCTGCAGGGGCGTGACAGTGTGCATGCCTATTCCTGCGTCGTGAGGGAGCACCTCTCCCGGACTGCTGCCCCTCGGCCTGGGCAGGGGCAGAGCCTCTGTGCGGGCCCACTCTTAGAGGGCAGGGACTGGGCTCACGGCTGCAAAGCAAGGTGGCTGGAAAGCAGGACAGGGGGCCGTGCACAGCCACACACACGGAGGGAGGTCAGAGTGTCGAGCAGAAGGCATGGCCACCCAGGACCAAGTCACGGGGGTCAAGGGGGCTGAAGGCCAAGGCCAGACCTTGGATTTGGGGTGCGGGGCATTGTGGGAACACTCGGAGCTCTGTAGGAGTCAGCGTGTATTTAGAGTGACCAAGGGTGAAAGCAGAATGGCTAGGATTAGGAAAAACGATTAGGAGGAAACCGAGTGCACGTCTTCTTGAAGTTAGAGAGTAAGACGGACAAGACCTAGGATGATGGTTTGGGAAAGAGAGGCATGAGGAGACCATGAGGACCGAGGAAGGAAGGAAGGAAGGAAGGAAGGAAGGAAGGAAGGAAGGAAGGAAGGAAGGAAGGAAGGAAGGAAGGAAGGAGGGAAGGAGAGAAGGAGGGAAGGAGGGAAGGAGGGAAGGAAGGAAGGAAGGAAGGAAGGAAGGAAGGAAGGAAGGAAGGAAGGAAGGAAGGAGGGAAGGAGGAAAGGAAGGAAGGAAAGCAGATGTGAGAGCTCGCCATGGAGGCGCAGAGCCACAGGAGCCCACAGACACGGGCTAAATGAGGGTGTGAGTCCAGGGGAAGGGTTTCGCTGGTGGCGCAGTCCTCGGCCGGGAATGCGGGGGGAAGTGGGTGCCCACCCATCGGGCAGTTTTCTTGGTGAAATCTGATGTCCTCAGAGGTCTGTGCAAAGCACAGGGCCAGCAGGGCAGCTCTTAGGAGGGGCTTACCCCGACAGGAGAGAAAGCCCTGGAGCCGCTCCCACGTGGATTGTAGGCGTTAGAGCCCAGAGGACCCATCCTCACTGATCCTCCCTCTCTGGCCTCTCAGGGAAAAACCAAAAGACTCCAGCCTGCTCGCCTCCCCGTCAGAGTTCACATGCAGACGATGGCATTTCTCATTTGCATGACTCTCTCTGAAAATATGTGAAATTAGAGGAAATGAGAAGACATTAAGATAATAAGTGAGGCTGGAGGAGAAAAAGCCCTAGAAATTGAAGTGCCTGGAGAAGGCGGGAGGAGAGGAGGAGACAGGGGAAGGCAGAAATCTGGAAATACTGTCATCAGGCGGGCTGCTGGGGCCTGGCCTGGCCTGGAAGGGCCGTCCTCCTAGGCGGGAGGGGAAGGAAGGCCTTGGCTGAGAGGGCGCAGGGGGCGTGAGGGCAGGACAAGTGGGCGTGCCCCATCCCCCACAGCCTCCTCTTCTCTCCCTGGCTCCTGGCAGCAGCCACAAGAGTGCCCCAGGCATGCATCTCTTCCAGAAGGAACCACATCGAGGAGTACAGTTGGCAGGATTCAAGCTGTCCCCGGGCTGCCCCCAGCAACGTCTGAGCCCAGCCCTTTGCCCCAGCAGGACTCCCCTAAGAGCCCGTCTCTGCTCTGAGCTCCCCACGGCTTGACTCTCTGAGCTGCAAGACCGCAGTCTGAGGCTCTTCCTCCATGTCCTCCTGTTCCACCTCTCCCTTCTCAGGGTCCCTCAGCATCACAGTCTGAAGCCTCTCCCACCGCCTCCTGCTCCCTCTGTTCATCCTCCATGGGCGTTTCTCTCAACACAGCTCTTGCCCATCGCGGGTCCTGCTTCCCAGGGGACCCAAAGTGACACCCTCCTTGTGGCTCAAAGCAAGTGGCTCCTACTGACACCCCACTCCCTTCCACCCCCAGCAAGAGGCCTGGCCTCTCCAGGGCCGCCAGACCCTCAGCCCACCCAAGGGAGTTCAGACTGTTAGGTTCTCAGGGCCCTGTGGGGGGCCAGGATGGTGCTGGGATGCTGGGGTGGGTTGGGGCTCCTGCAATCCCCTTATCTGAAAGGAGCCTGGGGCTTCTGGCCAAGCCTTGAGGAGACTAACACGCCTGCTGGTCAGTGGTGTGCCCATTTAAGGCACATTTAAGTGACAGAAGTGACCAGTGACTCCTACTCTGGCTTTATTGGGTCAAAGGTCCATGCGCGGGGAGAAAAAAATCCTTTTCTGCCAACTCAGGGCATGTCCTGAGTCCTGGGTGGAGAGGCAGGGAGGGGCAGAGAGCCCACTGGGTGGGCACCCAGGAGAGGCGGCTGCCCTGGCCCTGGCCCAGGCCCTCACCCACCTGGCCGCTCTCCCACTAGGGGAGGGAGGGGACTGAAGGCTGCGGCACTCTGGAAGCTTCTGTCCTTTCTCTGCCCAGGAATCTGGGGTATGGGAGGCCCGGGGGCCTGGACCTGAGCCCCATCATGCCCAGAACCCCAGCTTTCACACCTGGGTTGGTGCTCCCTCCTGGGCTTGTCTGCAGACAGATTTTGGCAGCCTTCCTGGAGGATGGGAGGAGGCTATGTTAGGGTTCTGGGGCTGCCAAAACAAAGTACCACAACTGGACGGTTTAAAACAACACCCTGCATTTTCTCACGGTTCTGGAGGGAAGAAGTGCAAGTTGAATGTGCCAGCGGGGTTGGTTCCCTTTGGAGGCCCTGAGGGAGAATCTGCTCCAGGCCTCCTTGTCTCTGCGGGTCGCTGGCAGTCCGTGGGTTCCTTGGCTTGTGGCCACATCACCTGCTGTCTGCCTCTGTCTTCACGTGGCCTTCTTCCCCGCGTCTCCTTCTTCTCCTCGTCTGTCTCCTGTGAGTCTCTCTCACTGGATTTCGGGCCCACCCTAAATCCAGGATGATTTCCTCTCGATGCTTACCTTAATTACGTCTACAAAGAACCTTATTCCAGATAAGGTCACAGGATTCTCAAGTTGTAGATGGATGTGAATTTTGGGGGGACTATTCCCCCCCTCCAACAGGAGAAGGGAATGAAGCAGTGGGGCAGGGCCACAGTCCCCAAGGGTGGAGGGGGGCACCGACATGTGTCTGAGCAGGAATGGGCCCAGCATGGTGTGGGAGGGTCCAGAGGGCAGAGAAGAGGAGAGCCCCCACTCCACCCCCCTTTCTCGGGCTCCCCTAGCGCAGCTGGCTGAGTGCCCCCTTCTGGAGCCTTCCGCCATCCCCCTTAACCACTCGCCCCTGCTTGGGGGGACCATGATGACACTTTTGATTTAATCAAGTTATTAAGATTAAATGATTCGGGAGCAGAGACAAATGCTCTTCAGGAAGGTGATCAGGACCAGCAGGCAGCGGAGAACAAAGGAAGATGCACCGCTGCCACCGTGCGAGCCGCCAGGGTTGGCTGAGCGATGCGGGGAGGGGAAGATTGTGGGGGGGCAGTATCTCACGCCACAGTCAGGCAGGGAGGAAGCAGCCTTCCCTCCCTGGGAAGGGACTCACGGCCACGAATTAATATGCAAAGGCGGAGAGGCTGGCATCCAGGCACATCGCACGGCATGTCGTATTTCAAACAAAGAATATACAACAAAGGCTGGCGGATGCAGGGATTTGTCAGAATTCAGTGATGGGAAAGATTTATCTAAGCCGAGTGGAGGGGCCTGTGACCTTGGGCTTGAGAGCTTTAAAGGGAACAGGCGGCTGTTGAAGATGGAACAAAGAGATGCTGTGATTATCGTTATTTAATAGAATGGTCTTAAACTGTTGGGAGGGGGAATTAGGTGGCACAAGAGAATTGTTTTTTATTCCGGGAGATGTAAGGAAGATGTAATGGAGGGGAAAAAGCAGGGAGAGGAGGAGGGGAGAGGTTGGAGAGATTTCTGAGATGAAGCGGAAGGAGAGAGCGAGTGAGCCAGTGAGAGGCAGCAGGAGATAAACAAGAAATGTTTCCCTCCCCCCTGCCCCTCTTCCTCCATTCCTCCATCCCTCCATCCCTCTGTGCCTCCATCCTCCCTCCCTCCCTGCGTGTTCAGCCTCAGCCGCAAAGAGCAAGTGGATATCAAGGAGGGTCTGGGCAGCGAGGGGCAGGGGCTTGAGAAACTGGCCAGGGAAGGGGACGCCGACCTGAGAAGGCCTATGGGAATCAGGATGTCACCAGGGCTGTCAGTGTCCCTGGGCTGGGGGTCCAGGGCTTCCTGGAAACCTGGGCATCCTCGTCAAGGAAGCTTGGCAAAGGGGAGGGGTCTGTGTGGCCTTGGGGTCAGTGAGGACCAGGATCCGGGAAACAGGCTGGCGGGAGGCAGAGAACTGTGGGGTCCTTTCGTCAGGTCTCTGAGAGGTGCACTGTGCCCGCTTCTGCAGGCGTCAGATCCCTGAAGTGCCAGCTCTCTGTATAGGGGGACTGCGGGCACAGGAGGAGGTAGCTGGCTGGGCCACCTCACTGCCCACCAAAGCCGAGAGTGGGCTCAGCCCAGGATTGATCCTATCCGTGTGCCAGGTGTTGGTGGCTTCCTGGAACCTGAGCAGGGCACCCTGCTCATGATGCAGAGGCCCAGGCCCTTCACGTCCACAGGACTTGTCCCTTTCTTGCCGTTTGTAACTTTGCATTCTTTTTCTTAAGAGCCCCCTTTCCCAAACTGTCTAAGGTTCAGGTTCAACCAAGATGGACCAACCGAGTGGTTGTCACGACTCAGCCAAGGCAGACGGATTGCGGTTCTTCCTGGAATGTGTGTGAGACCTGGTCCCCAGGCAGCTGGGGGGCTCAGGAGAGGTTCTGAGCCAGGTCGGTTGGGGATGGAGGGGGGCGGGAGGGCAGGGGGAGCAGCTCCGTCCTGGCAGTGAAGATCCCAGGTGGGCCAGACAGGGACCCCCGTTTCCTGCCCCAGGGTGGCCAGCCGTCCAAAGCATGTTTCCACTAGAAAGATTTTCCTCATTTCACACTAGCTGCTCAGGCCACAGGCCGACCCACACTCCTGAGATCTGGGAGACTAGAAGAGAAGAAAATAGTTTCCCAATCACACTGGAGGGAAGGAGGCCAGCAGGAAGGAGGGTTCTGGTGTTGGGAGGGGGCATCCCCATGTCTGGGGGTCCTCTGGGGAGGCATGGCAGGAAGAGGGATTGTCCCTGCCTCCTGGGATTCCTGGCTGTGTCCAGGGGCATCAGGGCAGCTACTGGGCCCCACCCTGGACCTACTGAAATTAATGCTGGAATGGGGGCAGGTGTCTGTGTTTTAGCAGATGCCCAGAACACTCAGATGCCCCAGCCCAGCAGCAGGCTGAGGACCAATCCTGGAGGCCTCTGTAGGCTGCCGCCCTGGCTCTCTGGCTCATCTCAGGGGCAGGAAGAGGCTGCTGTTTCTCTTTCTCCTCTACTCATCAGGGACTGGGCCCCGGGTGAGGAGACGGGAGGGGAACACGTGGACACGAACAGCCCAGGAAATCTGTCTCTCAATGGAGTGGGATTCCAGCCATGGGGCACTGATGGGCCGACAGCCTCCACGTGAGGGACCAGCTCCAGGAGACCAGGACTCACGCAAACGAGGGTGTGATGGTGACGTGGACGACCTAGCATGATGCCTCCCGCATGCACGAAGGACACCCAGTACTTTTTTGGTGGTTTCTGGACCAGCTCCGCCACCTACTTGAGGTGTGGCCCTGGGCCTCAGTCCTCTCTTCTGTAAGATAGGGGTAAGAATACGACCTGCCCACTGGGTATTTGTGAGAATACGGTGAGGTGATGTGTGGGAGAGAGCTCTGCAGGCTACCGGGGTCTTCTCATCCCCCTTTCTCGCAGCCTCCATCACAGCTCCCCCGATGCCCAGAAGGAAACCCAGCAGGGTGGGTGGTGCTTAACCAAAGGGCAGATGCGTCTTTGCTTTCTCCTGCATCACTTTACCCTTTCTAGAGCCAGGCTGAAAGCCATCAAACACTTCATGAGGCCACCTGGGGAGTATGACTGGGCCATTGGAAACCTAGTCAAAGTTTAAGATGTTTTCAGTTGACAGAACTGACGGTGCAGCCTAAACAAAGTCCCTGTGTCTCTGCCTCTCCACCTCTTTTTGTCTCTCTCCTCCTCTACTCCACCACCCCAGTGCCCCCAGGACGTGTTTCTAAAGCTATTAGTCAGGCTGTGACCTTGCTATTATTTGGTCCTTTAGCTGCTGTCGTGCGATTGTCTGGTCCCCAGGACAGAAATTCATTAGCTCCAAAAGGGAATTTCTCCCCAGCCCGGTCATGAAACATCCTGCTACCGGGGAGAACTGAGTGTGTCTGCAGTTCTCCCCTCCTATTGGAAAATCTTTCTCCTCTAACCTACATCCTTGGTACTGTAGCTTGAACTTATTTCATGCTCTGCTTTTAATTTGCATTCATTTCTCTATTTCACAGACTGATCGATGGAGAACTGTTCCTTATCAAACTCTTAATTCTGTCTCGGGACCCTTCCTTTCTTTTCTGCTGCAGAGGAGCCGCAGCCCGCCGGGGGCTGGCGCTGGGGGATCCTGGGTGAAGCCTTCAGCTCGCTGTCACCCAGCCTTGGCAGGATCCGGGCTCGGGGGTGCTCTTCCCGAGTCCAGGGTCCTCTTTGCCTTCACTCCACGTCAGTATTAAGAGATGATGCAGATCTTAGAGCAAGAACCCTGTGGCTCTGGAAAAATTATATGTGACACTCTCCATATGGATCAGGTAATTAATGGACGCCCCGATTTCCTCCACCAGAACATAAAGCGGGTGAGGACGGCACTCTAATTCCAGATAATTAAAGAGCGATCGAGTTCGCTCGCGCTGCTTGGGGAGTGCAGGCTGCTGTCATTAACACGGCCGAGCCCTCTCCATTCTCCACACCTCACTGCAAACCGCGGGGCCTCGGCTCCCGGGGGGCTGATGAGCTGGAAAGCCCATGGCCGCCCGCCACGTAATTGAAGTGGCCACATCTGTTTCGTTGCAGCTTACAGAATAGGGTGGAGCATTCTGTCGCCAAGGGGAGGTGGCCGGCTGCCATTGTCCCCCCAGAGTCAGCCTCTCTCTGTCTCTCTGCCCAGGTGTGCATTTGTATGTGTGTGCACATATGTGCACATGTGTGTGTGCTTGTGTGTGTACACGTGCGTGTGTGTGCGCTCTTGTGTATTTGGGACGGAATCCCAGAATGGCCTCTCTAGGGTAGCCGCCCCCAAGCTTAAAGACCTGGCTCCCGGGAAACGGGAAACATGCAGAGATCAGAGGCTGCTACTGCCCCCCGGGAAAAAGTGAGTCACATTGTGGCAGAGCAGCCCCAGTGAGGGCACAACGTCCCAACTCCAGCCCCAGAAACTGCCCCTGGACACTTCCAGTCACAGGAGACTTCTGGGACATCTGAGGGACCTTGCCATGCCCAGAGCTGAGGGCTCCCTGGGTTTCAGAAGTGGCAATAATTGGTGATCCACAGATAAACAACAGACATCCTTATTTCAAAGGATTGTCATTCCTGCTGAAGTCCAGGGTCCCCGGGCTGTTATTCCTCATGGAGAAGGTGCAGGGGGTGGGTGGGCATCTGCCTCGAAGGCGGGCCAGTCCTCAGCAGCCTCTCTGGGAGAGTGGAGCAGCGGCTAATTGCGGCTGAGAGGACTGACAGGTCCTGTTTCACGCAGCGCATCTGTCACATTTCCTGATAAATATCAGCCCTTACACTGTCAGCGGAGGCCTCTTGGGTCTCCGTGCTTCTTTGCTTGTGTCTCTGTTCATTCCTGGTTAGTGATCTCCAGAAATGTGTGCGTGCTCATTTCCACAGATATTGACCAGGCAGGCACTGGGCTAATCACAGGGCCAGAGATGAGTTAGAAGGGGCTGCTGCGCGGAGCAAGCTCTGGGCACCTGGGAGCACCCATGGCAATAATCCTAGGCAGCACAGTGTGGCGGGCGCTCAGGTGACCAGGAGCCAGGGTCTGCCAGGAAGCAGGGGGCCTGCGGAGACGTGGGAGCCAGCTCAGCACCTGCCAGGAAGAGCAGGGCAGGGGAAGGGAGAGCTCATGCAGGGTGTACTGAGCGGGCGTGCTGGTGTGCATGCTGGGATCTGAGCTCATGCAAGTGAATATGTACCTGGGAGCTTTGCAATCACTCCCATCTCCCCTCTGCCTCAGGTGGCCGATGTCCTCCCCGAGGGCGCTGGGCCACACCTGTTAGGAAACGACCTTGATAAGTTTCAGGGCGTGGCTGGCTGACTGGCAATCATTGCCTACTTTTCCGTAGAGATTCAGCACAGAGTTTTTTCTGTGTTGAAAAAGGGGGGTTTTCGCTGAAACCTCCCTTTCTCCAAGCCGGGGGAAGGGGGATGTTTAAGCTAAGTGAGATAATTTCAGCCTAGACCTCTCCCCGCAAACTCCAGACTCTTCTGTCCATCTGCCTACACAATGCGCTCACCTGGACAGTATCCCCAATTCAAGGTCAAAACTGAACTTGGCCTCTTCTTCACCTTCCAACCTGCTCCCGCCTCAGTCCTTCCATTCCCAGACCAAAGGCCTTGGAGTCATCCTTACTCCCTCCTTCCTGATTCATCCCTAAATCCAATGACAAATGTCCTTAGAAGAGAAAGGCAGAGGGAGATTTGAGCTTGAGACGCTGGGAAGAAGGCCACAGGATGACTGAGGCAGAGACTGGAGTGACGTGGCCACAAGCCAAGAACACCTGGAGCCACCAGAAGCTGGAAGAGGCAAGAATGGGTTCCCCTCTAGGGCCTCCAGAGGGAGTGCAGCCATGCTGACACTTTGATTTCAGATTTCTGGCCTCCAGAACTGTGCGAGAATAGAGTTCTCTTACTGTAAGCCCCCCAGTTTGTGGTACTTCGTATGGTGGTTCTAGGAAACTAACACAATCAGCTTAAGGCTCGAGGATTATCAGGATAACTACAGTATTTGTCACCATTTGTTGAGAGTGTATGTACTTTAACCCGAGGGAAGGAAGAACTGTTGTCCCATTTCCCAGATGAGGAGACTGAGGCTCAGCGAGGTTGTATCATCTCACTAAGCCCTTTCCCCAGCAAGAGGAATCCCGGGTCTAACTGACTTGCATCTGTGTGTGCGGACACTGTGCTCTGCTGCCCACATCCGTGGGCTCTGATGAGCCGGGAGCTGCTCGCTGCAGCTTTGCAGAAGCCCTAGAACCCAGGTGGCCACGTGGGGACCCACGGCCTGCAGTGTTGGTCTCTGACTCCAGGTCCAGGAGCCTCGATCTGCAGCCCAGCCTTGTTTCAGGGGCTGCCTCGGCCACACGCCATGCCCACTGCCCTGGGCCAGGACTCCGGCAGCTCTGGAGAAAGGGGGAGCCACCTCCAGCTGTCTGTCCTCCCAGCATTCTCCACCTGGCCCTACACCAGCTGCTCTAAACGGACTGTGGGTCACTTGACTTCAGCCTCTCCCACCTCCCCAGCCTGTCCGGGCATCTTACTTGTTGCTCTCAGTGACCACGTTGCTTGGAAGCAAAGAGAAACATGGTTTCAGATGCTAAAGCTGCTGTCAGAGGTGGAGACATTAGGAGTGATTCTGCAATTGTTTAGAGCAACTGTTTCCTGGCTTGACCCTGTACCCGGCCAGAACTGCGCTCTGAAAGGCAAGTTCCCACAAGGTCATTCACAATATTACCACCACCTTCCTTGGAGAAAAATGCTGCAGCAATAAGCCGGGGAAATTGCCTTTGCAGGCCGTTGTATACAGTGGGCACTCAAGAAATGTTGGCTGGATTGATCTGAAAATCAGCATGAGCTCCCCTCCATCTGCCATTTGCAAACCTCCTCTTCCTGACAGTCTTTTTGCAAAACATGGGGAACCTCACCTGGGGCGCTGCTCCTTTGGGGCAGGGCGTGGAAGTCAGCTACAGAGCAAAGGCTCTCAGGAGAAAGCTTATTACGGTGTCAAGTGGAGAACGCAGATCTACAGCTGCATGGCAGAGTGGTGTCAGCTCTGGGAAAAAATGCGTGCATAGAAAACGCCTTGAAGGAGCCATCCCTCTGCGCAGAGAGAAGGGAGTTATATAAATAGATCCATGACTGCAGGTGGAGGCATTGTTTTATTTTCCGGAAAAAAATCACAAAAACTGTTAACATTGGTTAGTTTGGGGGAAGGGTGTGGTGGGGTTGACCGGAAGGCAACTTTCACGGTTGCCCCCTCTTGTGGCCCCTGGTCTCTGACTTTGTGTGTGTGTGTGTGGGGGGGGGTTGTGTGTGTTTGTGTGTAGCGTGTGTTTGTGTGTGGGGTGTGTGTGTGTGGTGTGTTTGTGTGTGTGTGTGGGGTGTGTGTGTGTGGTGTGTGTGTGGTGTGTGTATGTGTATGTGTGGTCTGTATGTGTGTGTGTGGTGTGTGTTTGTGTGTGGGGGGTGTGTGTGTGTGTTGTGTGTGTGTGTTGTGTGTATGTGTATGTGTGGTGTGTGTTTGTGTGTGTTGTGTGTATGTGTATGTGTGGTGTGTGTTTGTGTGTGTTGTGTGTATGTGTATGTGTGGTGTGTGTTTGTGTGTGTGTGGTGTGTGGTGTGTGTTTGTGTGTGTATGTGTGTGTGTTTGTGTGTGTGGTGTGTGGTGTGTGTGTGGTGTGTGTGTGACTTTTCATATGCCAGTGGAGTTACCCGGGTGGCACAATGTGGACCTTTTTGTTTGTTTTCTCCATACCTCTCCAGAGTAAAAGCATTTTTAGAGATAAGTACATTTTTATTCATGTTATCAAATGAAATAGAAAATTTAAAAAGTAAAAAAAAAAAAAAAAGACCAGATGAAATATGCAAAAGTTTTAATGATGGTTTTCTCTGGTTAGGCAGATTATTGGATTATGACTTTATTTTTTCTTCATAGCTTATCTTCCTTGCAGCCAAAACCAATACAAGTAATTCTAAAGAGAAGATACACCCAGGCAGCAGGCAAAACCATGACTTGGTGAGCTGATTTTCAGGGAGGCCTCCCAACCTTCCCCTCCCCGGTCCCGCAAACACCTGTCCAGGCCACACCTGCTCTGTCCTTAGTTGCAAATTCCCTTTGAGATCTGAACCCCTCCTTCCGCAGTGATCAAGGCTAATGTGCTCCCGGGGAAAAGTCTCATTGCACCGGAAAACTCGAATTCATGGTAAAATCCTAACAGTCAACTGTGGCCCCTGGAGGAAGACGCAGACAGAGAAGCAGGATGCACATGGGTGCACATGCACGGTCTGCAGACAAACCGCCTGGACTGGAGTTCCAGTCTCACAGCTTACACACTCTGTGACTTTGGGCAAGTTACTTACCTTCTCTGTGCCTTGTGTCATCATCTGTAAGTTGGGTATATTCAGAGTTCCTAATGTATGGAGTCATTTATGAGTCTTCAGTGAGATGATCTCTGTAAACCCCTAGGACAATGGGTCCCACACTAAGTGTCCACTGACGGACAGCTGCAATTATCACGAGAAGCCGGTGCATGGGGAGGAGGTCCCCTCCGGCAGGCCGTGTTCTCAGCACCACGGCAGTGGGTGCCTGCATTGCACGCACCTTGCACAGACGCAGACCCAGGCTGACTGTGAATCAAGCCAAGGGCCCAGGAGAGAAGCAGGATGTTCTGTGAGACTTCTGTTGCTCTGGGACGGGGTCTCTGGGGATCTGTGGGTGGCAGGGAGGGCCGCTGGCGTGTTAAGCAATTTCCTCCAGCCCAGGGGCGAGGGGCAGACTAGGGGAGTCTGCCTGCTGTCCCAGAGGCCCCGGGGCTGCAGACAGCAGTCTGTACATCTGCAAGAGGCGATGGCCCTCGTTGGGTTCTCTTTTATTTTTTGTTGTTTGCTTTCCCTTTGTCAGAATCAAGGCTGCTCTTCCACAGAACAGCTGGAGAGAGAGAAGCAGAGAGATTCAGACCCTGGAGGAGCAGAGGGCACAATTCATTTTCCGCGGGCTGCAGGAGGCAGTTTGGGGACATGTGAATTGCCCTTCTCCGCAGGTCTGCAGTTACAGACAAGGCTGTGTCTCAAGGCCCCTCCACCCGATCTGTGGGGGCCCACGACAGATCCCGGGCCCCTTTACCCCTCAGCACCTCCTCGGGTTAGCAGGGCAGCCCAGGGATCTCATTTCTCATCCTGTTATATAGGCACCTGCCTTCTGGGCTCCAGGAGCCTCCCAGCCACCCCAGACCTGCTGAATCAGCCTTAGGGCTGGGGCCTGGGAGTCTGTATTTTGGACGACAGCCCCTGGGGATCCTAATGATGAGGCAAATTTGGGAAAATGGCCCCAGCTCCCAGCCTGCAGGTGCTGGGGGCCTAGGTTTGTGTGTGGCCTTCCACAGGCAGGGTCCATGCCAAGGGCTCTGGACAGCCCCAGCTCCTCTGCTTGGCCTAGTGATTCCCTCCCTGCAGACCAGCTCAGAAGGAAGAGCTCAGATCACCAGGAACTGGGGATTGTCCAAACCACAGGCACCTCTGTTGGCAGGAGCCAGTGAGCAAAGGGTGGGGAGAGACACATGTGCAACAGATTGACAAAGGGTTGGCTGGCTTTCTGCTTTATTTTTATGAGGTGTGTGAGCATGTGTGTGTGCATGTGTCTGTGTGTGTGTGTGTGTCTGTGTGTATGCGTGTTCATATGCATGTGTGTGCATGTGTATATGCGTGTGTGTGTGCATGTGTGGCAAGAGGCATGGGGGTAGGAGGATGGGGTGATGGGGGATACGTGGAGTTCTTTTTTTCCCTGATTTTTGAAATCTCCATCGTTCCTATCTTCCAAGATAGACAAGTTCAGAGACCCCCACCTGGCTTCAGGTTGCTGGTCCCCAAAGGGCTGTGGAGGGGCAGGACATAGTGAGGGATAAAGGGAACACTACTCAGAGCAGGGGTGGTCTGGGGCCAGCTGGGCAGCCAGAGGCTTGTGGACGAGGCAGGAAGAATGGAGCCTGAATCACCCCCACCCTTGTGGCACCATGACCGTGCCCTGAAAATCCCCTGGGGCGGGGGCTCCATTAGGTGGACCCGCTGAGGCTGACCAGGAGGTGTTGCCCACAGGAAACACAAGGGCTTCTCCCTAACTGCCCCCCTCAACTCCTCTCACAGAGAAGGTGGGTGCTCACCTCTCAGGATCTCCTCTTAGGAGTTCATTGCCCTCGAGGAGCACAAAGTGGGCGCCGGCTGCGTGTGGCGAGAATTCTGTGGAGAAAGTGAGTGCCTGGTAGAGGAATAAGGGGTCCCCATTCCTGTGACCTTGCCCCACTCCCCACCCCTCCCTTGGCAGTACCGTGAGAGAGGAGCAAAGCATGGTCCGGGGGACCTCAGGCCCTCCTCACCCACCAGGCCACGTCCGTTCTGCCCCAGCTGGTGGGAGTCCTGGCCCTGTCTTGACCTCTCCAGGGACTTCCCCAGGCTAGGGTGCAAGGGACCCTTCCTAGAGGCTAGAGGGCTCTAGGGAAACCTGAGAGGGGAAAGGAGACGGCGGGGCTGCAGCCTCAGCCATTTGCCCAGGCTTCTGGAGGAGCCCCCCCTGGGAAAGAGGTCTCCTGTGCCTGATCAGTAACTTCTTCTCAGAGCACGTTCCAGCGGCTCCTGAAAGAAGCTTCTCCCAGCTTCTTTTCTCCTGTTCTCCTAATCCCCCAGCACCTCTGTCTCTCTCCCACCAACACTCCCCTTTCTCCTTCCGCCCCCCACCCCTACCCCCGTCTTTGGTCCTGGGTCTCCATCTCCTGCCCCCTCTTCATCCCCAGCCCCTCCTCCTCTCTCCCTCTTCTCCCTCCTGTGAGAGGAACAGACCGAGCTGACAGTCAGCTGTGCCTCTAATGAAAAATACATATCCACCGGCGGCTTCTGCCTCCTGCCTTATTAATGCAACCTTCCCTCAGATGCTGTCCCCGCCTTCTGGGTTCCGTAAATAAATGTAATTAGCCGGCAGTAGGCAGGTTTGTCTGAGCGTGCCCAGTGAAATGGGTCTGACGGGGTGGCTGCCAAGGACGGGAGTCAAGCCCGCAGCGGTGCAGCAGTGTGTGCCCTGGATGACCCTTCTCCCTGGGTGGCAGGCCTGGGCTCCTGGGCCCCTGCAGGACGCACCTGGCCTTGCTGTGAGGCACAAGCAAGGAGGGGCCAGCACAGGCTGAGCACTTGTTCCCGGGCTGACCCGGGGGCTGTGAGGGGCTGGTGGGCTGGGGCGAGCACAGGGAGGGGGCTGGGCCTTACCCACCTTCTGGGGAGGGGAGGGTGGAGGTGGTTGTCTCTGCAGGGAGAGGCCATGGTTTTAGCTCTGACATGAGCCCTCAGGAGGCTTTATGGCAGGGCTGTGTCTGATGGGTGACTCCGAATGGTGAGAGATTCAAAGCTCCTTCCCTTTCAGCGCTGGGGTAATTGCTTGGCTGTGCCAGGCTGACGGTGCTGTACTTCATCAACTGGCCTTCCCGCCCCCCTCCACAGGACAGTGCCACGAGGAGAGACAGAAGGAAGTCTAGCCACGCACTTCCTGGGGGCGGGGGCGGATGTCTGTGGATCCCCATTTAGCGGAGGGTGCCAGGAGGCAGGTGCGGTGCATGGATGTTCGACCTGAGACACCTGGGGTTTGCAAAGGTGGCAACCGGCACATATTGTACACACGGGCATACGTATCAGTGTCCTGTGGCTGCCAAAACAAAGCACCAGAGACCAGGGGCTTAAACAACAGAAATGTGTTGTCTCACATCCTAGAGGCCAGAAGTCTGAAATCGAGGTGTTGACGGGTTGGTTTCTTCCAGGGTGTCTCTTTGGCTTGTAGATGGCGTCTTCTCCCCGTGTCCTCACACCGTCGTCCCTCTGTGCGTGACTGTGTCCTAATCTCCTCTTCTCATAAAGACAGTAAGACTGGATTAAGGCCCATCCTCGTGACCTCATTTCAACTTAATCACCTTTTCAAAGGCTCTCCAAATACGGTGCCATGCTGAGGGGCTGCTGGTCAGGACTTCAACATATGAATTTGGGGGGACATAACTCAGGCCACAGCAACATGCGTATAATAATAACATATTTTTAAAAACCAGAAATTACCTTTGACTAGTCTGCACATGTTAAACGAGCTGCCAGTTTTCCTGCTGTGGGTGCAGCCATCGTCTGATGGTTCCAGCCCGGGGCACGTCCAGCCTTCCTTGAGCCGCTGCCATGTTCCAGTCCTGCCCTGGGCACGAGGGCATGTGGATGGGCTCCAGACAGGGTCCCTGCCCTCAAGGACCTCAAGGACAGGAGGGTGAGGGACAGGCGCACACACAAACAACAGCCGGGGTCCCCTGCACGTCCCACAGAGAGGGGATGCAGTGCTACGACCTGGGGGGGAGTGTGGCCCTGGGGTCAATACCCGGGGAGCAGGCAGCGGGGTCTTGTTGTCCAGGCTGCGACGAGTTCATCCTGGGGACAACGGGGAGCTGGTGAAGGATGTCAGGCAGGGGAGCCACACGATCAAGCAAGTTTCTCAAGATCATTCTGATATAAAAATGCACAACGAATAAATAATGTATCAACGTCTTCCAAGGCATGGAGTCTGAGTGGAGGGGGTGGTCTACCCAGCAGGGTCCTTTCTGGGGAAAAGATGGAGACCCACTCTCAGCCTGGGTTCCCGCCTGGACTGTGCTGTCCCATCACTGCGTGTTGAGTGAGTCTCTCCTCCTCCGAACCTTGGTTTCCTCACCCGGGGAGTGGGCCTGGATCAATGCCGTCCATTCCAGCTCTAAACGGCGAGTCTGGGAAACGTGGCAGCATCAAGACAAGGAATTGAGGGAATAGGGGCGAGAGAAGAGAGAGAAGAGGGGCCCTGTGCAGACGCCTCTACCTTTAAACACACGTTTCGCTGTTAATCCTCCCTGCAGTCCTCAATGGGAGCTGTTAGGATCCCATTTTACAGGTCAGGCAACAGAGAGTGGGGTTAGGGGACTTGCTCCGAGCTGCACAGCGAGCAAGTGGCAGGTCTGGAATTCGAATTAACCCACGCTCTGTCCACACTGCACTAACAAGCCATGTCTCTGGCTAGCTGCTTGCCGATAGGAGTTCTCTGCCATCTCTGTTCCTCTCTGGGCATAAGTGTCACAGGGACGCTGTGTCCCTTCCCCCTCACCCTCCCTTGGACAGCAGTTGGGTCTGGGCTTGTGGTTGCTATGGATCCTTGGTGGAGCAGAGTTAACTCCACTGGAAACCGTGTAATTGAGGTGACAACAGAGTGAAGCACAGAGCGATTAACAGATAAAGGCCTGCTGAGGACTCATCCCATTTCAGATCGTTAGCTAGCTTCCCTCAGAATGTGGGTGAGCCAAAGGCCACGGCGGGCTTACCTCTGTTGTTGGTTAGCTGTAACCTGCTTCCAAAAGCACTCCAGTAAAGTGCACTCCTCACCCAGGCTGAAGAGCCTTCACTGTTCTTGGTGGGTATTTGTATTTTGGGAAAAAATTGTCCCGGTATTGAAAAATAGGAGAGTGCTCTCCTGAAGGATCCTGAGACTAATTTTCAATTGCCAGCAAGGTGTTTGGGAAATTCACTTGCCATCGATTGGGTTTTCTGGGAACCATATTCGGAGGCAGAGATTTGTGTGGAGAAAGTCTGCTGGGGAGCAGCTTGGCATTCACATCTGTGGGGGTGAAGGCAGCGGGACTCGGCAGAGGGGGAAATTGAGCTCTGATGCGGTCGCAACAAGGAAGCTCTGGAGCGAGGACGCCTGGGGCCTGACCGGTAAATTCAGTGGGGAGAGTTATGGACTGAACTGTGTCCCCTCAAACTCATGTGTTGAAGTCCTACAAAGACAATGTGACTGTCTTTGGAGATGGGGCCTTTGGGGAGGTAATTGGGGTGAAAATGAGGTCATAAGGGTGGAGTCCTAACCCAATAGAATTGGCGTCCTTATAAGAAGAAGAGGAAGAGACCCCAGAACTCGCACTTGCTCTCCTCTTCCCCATCTCTCTCCCCCCACTTTCTCCCTCTTTCTCTCTCCCTCCATGTACAGAAGAAAAGCCATGTGAGGACAAAGCAAAAAGGCAGCTGTCTGCCAGCCAGGAAGGGAGCCCTCACCAGAAACCACCCCTGCTGGTACCTTAATCTTGGACTTCCAGCCTTGGGAACCATGAGAAAATAAACATCTGTTGTTTAGGCCCCTAGTCTGTGGGACTCTGTTATGGCCCCCCGAGCTGACTACTATAGGGGGATGGGCACCACCACTGCCCCTGTTTCCCCCAAGATGCAATGTTGGTTTCAATTTTTCTTCTTTTTTTAAAGTCAGCTTTGTTGAGGTGTAATTTACATACACTAAGATTCACCCATTTTAAGTGTACATTTGATGAGGTTTGATAACTGTAAACAGCAGTGCAACCACCACCATAATCACGTATAGAACATTTCCATCACCATGAAAAGTCCCCTCCTGCCCTTTTGCAGTCAGTTCCTCCTCCTCCGTCCCACAGGCAACCACGGATCTGCTTTCTGTCGCTATAGCTTCGCCTGTTCTGAAATTTCACACAAACGGAATCCTACAATATGTAGTCCTTTGTATCTATGTTTTCTCACTTAGCACAACGCCTTGGAGATTCGTCCATGTCATTGCATGCACCAGTGCCTCATTCCCTTTTATTGCTGAGTAGTATAGCATTATACGGATATACCAGATTTTTTATTCATTGACCAGTTGATGGACATTTGAGTTGTTTCCAGTTTTGGACTTTGTCTGAATAAAGCTGCTATAAATATTCACATACAAGTCCTTATGTGGACATATATTTTCATTTCTCTTGGTTAAACCACTAGGGGTAGCATTGCTGGGTCACGGGTAGATTATAAGAGAACAAAAGGTGTGTCTGTGCACGCCTGGGATCCGAACCTGTGAACCCTGGGCTGCCAAAGCGGAGCGCGCACACTTAACCACTTGCACCACCAGGCGGCCCCTAATAGTTAATTTAACGGCACTTTTGTGCCAGGCACTGTGTTGAGAGTTTTACACGCATTATCTCTTTTATCTCTCATGACTGTGGAATAGTTACCATTATATTCTACATTGCAGAGATACAAAAATTGAGACTCACAGGAGTAAAGTTAACTTGCCCAGGGTCACACAGAAAGTAAGTGGTGGAGGCAGGATCTGGACCCAGGCTGTCCGACTCTGACTTGACTGACCATTCCAGTTCCAAGCGCTGTAGCAACTCACACCTGTACAGGGCGGAATAAAGCAGATAATGTGAGCAAGGGCAGCAGAGGGGATGGGATGGGATGGGACCAAGAGCAGTCCTGTCCAGTGCCTTTAGGCCACTGTAAAGATCATAGCTCGCTCCACACAAAATTGGGCTTCAGGCACCTGGCCTCATTCAGGAGCTCTGTCTTGGTCCACTTGCCTTAACCCGCTGGTACTCTCGCCAAGTCATTCTAAGTCCTCTTGTTTCTGGCCTGATTGCCTGCTCTCCTCATCACTCAGCCTCGAGAGTCAGCATCACTGCTCTGGCTAAGACCTTCTGCTCTTCTCTGAGACAACAACTTAGAGCAGGGTCAGCCAATCATGAGTTTCACGCAGCCACTGTCCATCCCCGCGCCTATAGCAGACATAACCAATCAATCACAGCACTCTGGCTTGCTGAGCCCCCCCAAATTTTCCTCGGGAAAGGACTCCAGGAAGCGTCTGCAATCATTCGGAATCAGCATGAGGAACGAAATCGGTTTTCCATCCTGTTTTCAGTCTTGCCCTCTGGCTTTGCTGCTTTTGGCCATTCTGAGTGAATGCTCAGCCCGGTCCACCCTGTACCTTGGTGTGCATCCACGACTGGGGCTTCGCTCCTGAGAGGGCCCTGAAGAAAGTGGGTGCACATGGTCTTTGCACCCATCCTACCCCAGCACCTGGTACAGAGCTCATGTGCACTTTCGGAGACGACTCTCTTGCCGCTGTGTCTGCTCGCAGGCTGAGTAGATTTATTAGTCCAGTCCAACCTGGGGTCCCCTGAAACCTGAAGAGGTCTGAGTTATTTTCAATATTTTTAATGCCCATTGAAAATCATAGTTTTTGCAGGTCTGTCCTGCACCCTTATTTTAAACTTGCCCCCTCCCATCCCCACTCCTCATCATTTTCCTCAATGTGCCTCCAGAGCGTTTGTCATCTCCTAGCACACCATCTACAATATGCATATTTATTATGTTTACTGTCCATTCTGTCTGCCCCCTGCTGGAACATAAGCTCTGCAGAGCTTATGTTTTTTTTCTTTGTTTTCTTCCCTAACCCAGCTCAAGCACCTCTAACAATGCCTGGCACTTAGTAGGTGCACAAGATCCTTCGACGCTGAGTGACCAGAGGCAAACCTCCCCACCAAGTCAAAGCTCTCATTCCTGGCTTCTGCCTGGAGGCGGATGCTGAGCAAGAGCTGTGATTGGCAGGTACATACGTCTTTGATTAATAAAAATGGGGAAACACATTCACACTTACTTAATATATTCAGTTTCTTTGGCAACCTATTTCAAAATATGGAGCCATGCAGGGGAGGCAGTGGGTGTCAGGATAACAGCAATTGGGAACACTGGCTTAGGGGCAGGACAGCGGCCAGCCCTGGGTTTGAGGCCTGTCCTGCAGCCTCACTCACTAACTGTGGGGGCCCCTACATGGTCTGTTACCTCCTCCCTTCCTCATCTGTAAGTGGGGATGCTAACACCTGCCCTATGTGCCTCACCAGCCCTGTTGTAGGGATTCGAGGAGATAATCTGGGCAAAAAGATGTAAACTTTACACATAACTGGAAATTCACTACAATTTGGTCTTTAGGTGATACTTCCCATACTCACAACCGTGCGTGCGGTCCAGCATGTGTTGATGCTCAACAAATATGCGTTGAGTTAAATGAAGCCCCCGAGTTTCACTGTCCCCAATCATAAAAATAGCACTAAGAATATCAATTGCACGTACATGGAGGTCCCTCTTCTCACAAGCTGGTCACCAGAATAAGTCCCATGAATGAGGAAGCAAGACGCAGGGACTTTGGCTTGAGCAGACCTGAGTTCCAATGCCGCCCCACCACCTGACAGCTCCGTGCCTTTAGGCAAATGACCACTGCTGGGTCTCCATTTCCTTCTCTGCTGGGCAAAAATGCAGTGTCTACCAACGGCGGTTGTGAGGACCTGCTGCTGGCGGGTGTTCTGGGATCCTAGCCTCCGTCCCCCCTTTGAGAAATAGACTATGGCAGTGGCTGTTGGTCCTGTGGGAAGAGCGTGGCCTGTCACCTGGGGTCCTGCCGCCTTCATCTGGCAGTGTTTCCTGGGGCTCTGGTGCTGTTGGAACTTTGTAAGGGTAACTGGGCACCCTTCGTCCCCGACTGGGTGATTTAATTTGGAAATAGCACTGCTCTGACTTGTCAAACGCCACTGCCTTTATTGCTTTTGGCACATACGGTCCAAGTGGCGGGTCACTTGCCAAGTAAGCAATACCCGCGGTGGAAGGGGTCTTGGTGCTCCTGTCTCCCGAGAACCGGGCGGTGACGAAGCAGGTGAGTTCTTCTCCCTTTGGGAAAGTACCCAGCACACCCCCCAAGAATCCGTGCCCTGTCATTATCAACAAGGAGCCCTCCACAGTTGCTGGCGTGTCGCTGGCTCAGCTCTCCACCTCCAATGTCTACCCTGGAGCAACTGGTTTTGGTGCCACCGCCAGGATTCTGTGAGTCGGTTTGCCTACAGGGTTGCTGAACACCCTTCAATGTTGGGGAGCCCTGGTCCCACTTGGAGGGGTGCCCAGGATGCCCAAGAAGCTGGCAGCAGAGTGAGTCCCAATCCTGCTTGTAAATAGTCAGGCTGGTGAATCTGAGGTTCAAGGAGCTTGGTGGCTTGTCCAGGGTCGTACAGCCAAGACACTGCAGAGCAGGAATCTGACCCTCAGCAGTTTGGGTCCCAGACTGTGCTTTAACCACTACACCGCCCAGCCTCCTCATCCCACCTGGTTAGAATACCTCTTCCCAGGAACCAAACGTTTCCGTGGCCATTCCTCCCTCCCCTGCCTCCTTTACTGACCACCTTTATGGCAAACTTAGCCCTGAGAGACACAATGCCTGAAGGTCCCAGAGAAAGGGAACCATCAGGCTCAGGGGATGCCCCAAGCAACCCTGACAAACCTGCCAGACTCTGGGATGCTGCCCCCAGCATCCAGCACAGCTGAGCTGGGAGCCTGGGGTCATAGGAGACTATGATGTGGAAGGGATGATCCCACTACCCCACAGCCTTTTCTTTTTTGTGTGTGTGAGGAAGATTAGCTCTGAGCTAACATCCGATGCCAACCCTCCTCTTTTTGCAGAGGAAGATTGGCCCTGAACTAACATCTGTGTCCACCTTCCTCTACTTTATATGGGATGCCGCCACAGCATGGCTGGACAAGCAGTGCATCAGTGTGCGCCCGGGATCCGGGCCCGCAAACCCTGGGCCGCCGCAGCGGAGCGCGCGCACTCAACCGCTGTACCACTGAGCCGATCCCTCCACTGCCTTTTCTATCCTTCCAGTTATAGGCCTCCTTAGTTGGCCTAGCCAAACGGCCAGGGTTCCCAAGGCTTCCTGGAGGCCTCCTCAAGATCGAGGTCCCCTTCACCTCTCACCTGGCAGCAGCTGCCTTGCCCTCTCATGACCTCTCGTACGCATTTGCCGCCCTGGAGCCAGAACGGTCAAAGCCCTAGATCCCGGAATCTGTGGTTGGCCTTCATTTCGCTGATTGATGGGGTCTGGAGCGCCCAATGCAAGTGCCATCTCTATTTTATTAGCCTAGGAAAGGAAAGAGCGGCCATCAAGGGTGAGGTACAGGGTGGGTCGAGGGTTTCTTCAAGGTGGGATGGAGATGTGTGCACATATGTAGAAGGAGGACAGTGAGAGTGAGGAGCAGGAAGGAGTGCTTCCAAGATTGATGAGAGAAGGACTGACGGGGGAGCTCCCAGAGGAGGTGGCTGGCGGAGAGCGGGGATCCCCCGGGGAAGCTGAGCTTTGCAGCGGGGGAAGGTTTGCTGCCCATTACTGGTTTTAAAAGCCATTTGGAGCAGAAGTGCTCTCTAAGACCTTTTTGGCTGAGCGGGAGGGAAGCCCCTCTGATTCTATCCCCTTCCCTGTCCTCATGGGGGACTGCTTGCCTGTGACCACAGTGGCTATCCCACTCCTGCAGCCCAGCCCCGCCCTTCTCAGCTGCTCCTCGGTCCCCTGGATGCACGCAGGTGTGTGTGCAGGTGGGCTGTAGGGATCTGCCCAACTTCACTTTGCACCCGGAAATCAGCACAAACACTGCAGGCAGCCTGGGAGCCGAGACTCCAGGGGGGATGGCGGGAGAACCCTGAGCTGAGTGGGGCAGGTCTTGGGTGGTCCAGGGCAAAGTGGAGCCACTCCGGGATACATAGCAGCAGTGAGGCATCCGGGAGCCACGTTCTGTTCAGGAGACTCAGGAGTGAAGACTCCCTCTCTGGAGCCTCAAGGCATCAGGAAGACAGCTCTTCGGAGCCCCAGGGTGGCTCTGGTGCCACAGTTTGTCATGCGTCCACGGCAGCCCATTTTCTCAATGTGAAATGGAGAGGTGGGACCACGTGTGGCCCAGACCCCTTCAGAGGCTAAACCACCCCAACCCTGTGGCTCGGCGCTTCTCCTCATGCCCCTCGCCTGCCCCCAGCTGTCTATAACTCTCTCTGCACCTCCAAAGGCAACACCAGGCGGCCACGTGTCTCACTGAGGGGGCACAGATGGTGTTGCAGGGGGGCCCCCATCTTGGGAAACTCACGCATTAGGTGAGGAAATGGAAGCGATGGCCAGTAGTGCCTGTGAGGGTTCTTGGCTGCAGATATAGAATGCTCCTCTGGCCAAGGTGAGCAGAAGAGGTTTATTGGAAGGCTATAGTGGGGAAGCAGTGCTCACAAAATTGGGGGGTGGTGTTGGCAGCAGGGACTGCAGCTGTGGCCTCACACACGGCAGCTCCGAGAATAACTTCTCCCAATTCTTGTCTGTCTTGAGCCCCCTTTCAGGGGTCAAAGTCCCGGGAGATTGTCTGATTGGCTGAGCTCAGGACACATCCACCCACTGGCTGTCCCAGGGCCGGGAGGGAGAGCTGGTCCCTTTGTCTTCTTTGGAGGGAGGTGGACACCTAGCATCACAGTGCCCTAGGTACTACACTTAATTGGAGAGAGATAACTCCCTCAGAGGATGGCAGGTTCCCCTTGGCAGCATGAGCATGGAGGCCCGTGACAGAACCCCCACATCCATTTAGCAAGCATCAAATGAAAGGCTGGAGCCAGCAGAGACTGTAAGAATGCAGACCCTGGTGAGAGGAGAATTCTGAATGGGGAGGAGGTACCGGTGGAGAATGCAGAGTTGATGGGACAAGCCCCTCCCAACCCCGCGGTTCCAGCGACTTCTGCAGACCACGTGTTATATTTAGAAAACTTGGCAGCTTGCATTGAGGTTCAGACAGCTATCCACACTAAGTGCAAACCTCTGCCTCACAAATCTCCGAGAACACAGCGCAGGTTCCCATGCTGGACCTGGAAGGCCAATCGTGGGCTTCACCTTGTCTTTCTGTGGCTTCAGAGCCACGCCTCCTGCGGTGCTGCTTTCCTGGAGCCAATGGGAGCACATTTGCGGTGGCTTTGATCAGCCTTGATTGGGAAACCTCCAGAAAAAGGGAAAAGGCCCCCAAAATCTTCATTCCATGGAGTCGGTCCTTATTTCAGTCAAGAAGCCTCAGTTTCATGTATTTATATTGTTGAGGGCTGCGGTTTTCACTCTTAAAAATTAAGCCGTTCGATTGCCTCCTTGCGTGGGCAGACCCACTCGGAGGAGGCAGAGCACAGGTCGGGTCCAAGGGGAGGGCATGGGGGGGCCTGGCCCTAGCCCCTGAGCCCTGGGTTTGGAGCGCTGATCTTTCATGGCTCACCTCAAGGTGGCTGTAAGCCAGGAGTCTCCTGGCCAAGCCTTTGCCCTGCGCAGGGGCCTTCCCCAAAAGCCAGCTCTCCATCCGCATGCCCTACACCCCCTCCCAGCCCCTGATAATGCTTGACGCTGTGAGGGGGGTGGTGATAACTGGCCCCTCTTTGCATTTTCCCAGGCCAGTCTGCCACCTGCCACAGGGTCTTTGTATCCTCAGTGTCTTCCTTCTCCCACTAGAGTCTGGATTGGACCTCCTTGACCTGTGCCCGGAGCCTCCCTAAGCCTCTTCTTCCCCTGGGCTCTAATGAGCCCTGCAGGTGGAGGCATCCCCCGCTCTCCCCACTCTCTCCTCCCTGCCCTCTCTGCTTGTTATTGCTTGTGTTGATTTGCATGCCATTTTGCTTGTGGTCTCCATGGCAACAACTACCAAATGGCCTAAGGATAATAGAGGGGCTCTGGGGGCGGGTGGGGAGCCCAACAGGGGTTTTGACTTTAGAAATGAACACGGTGATTCCACCACAGGCTCAGCACAGGGTGGCAGCCCCTCCTGGCCTCTTTGTCACCCAACCCCCCCAGTGCCCCTCACCCCAGGGCCTGGGCCCGCCCTTCTGCAGGGGAGGGGAGGCGGCATCCTGAAAGGAGCAGTGTGTCTGGCTCCAGAACAATGGAAAGAACAGAGGGAAGCAGAGGAGGCTAGGGAGGGGATGCGAGTGCCCACCGAGGGCCACCAGAACCCTCTGGAAACGGCTCCATCTTCTGATAAAAATCGCAAGCCAAAGTCTTGTCTTTTCTTCATTGTCCATCTTTGTCTCTTGTCTCGCCACTTCCTTCCACCCTTCCCAGACTCCTTTCCACAAAAAAACCGAAGCATTACTTCATGTCTCAGGGCCTAGCTTCTGGGTCCAGAATCTGGAGAAATAATTCTCCAATTCCTTACACGTGTCCAGCCCTGAGCTGTTACAAAACGCACTCACAGCCACAAACCTCAAGGCCTGGTGAGGCTGGAGGGCCGGGATTGGACTACTGTCCTCTTTAGAGATGAGCAGACTGCTGCCGGGGCGGGGAGCGGGCGGGCGGGCAGAGCGGGAGGGCCCGGCCTGCCCTGGCCCATGCCTCTCTCCACAGTGAACCGGAAACCCGTTCCCTGTACCGAATGTTTACATTTGAGTTGGACTAGACTTCCCTGGTTTTATTTATCTTCAGAGCGCATTCCTGGATAATTTCTCCCTTCCTATTCCTGCAGCTCTGGGAGTTCAAGAGATCTACCCCAGAGGGGGCTCCTTCAACCCCTCTCACCACAGTTCTTGGCCTCTTCAGCTGGCACCGGGGAGGGTGGTAAGACTGTGCTGGGGGGAGGATGTGCCATAAAAAAACGAAAGACAAAAACAAAACGCACTGCCTGGGAGGCAGGAATAAACCCCTGCACTGATCACATCCTTAGCAGATGGAGAAATGAGGCCCGGGGAGGTGAAGCAGTTTTCTTGAGCAAATGTGTGTGTGCACATGCATGCACAAACACACACGTGTGCACACACACACGTGCGCACACACACACACGTGCACACACAGACTGTTTCCCTTGGGACCAGATGTCACAAAAGGACAGGCCCCACCTGATGAAAATCTTCACACTATTTCCCCAGACTTGGCCCCCTCCCCAGTCTGTCTCCGCACTCCCTCCTCGCCTGTAGGAGGAATCCTCAGGCTTATCACACTCAGGCTGGTGGCTGAAATAAAAGAAGTACCCACGTGGGGCAGGGCGGGGGGCGGGTTTTCAGGGGACAGGCAGAGTGGATGTACGCAGCAGAGATGGCGTATAGTGTGCTGAGTCGAGCTCAGCCCAGCTTGTTTTAGGGCAGGGGAAGGCAAACTGCAGCCTGCAGGCTAAATCCAGCCGTCAGCCTGTTTTTGTGAATACTTACAGGAACACAGTGTGCCCATTCGTTTGTGTATAGTCTATGCCTGTTTTCATACTACAAAAGCAGAGTTAAGAGTTGCGGCAGAAACTGTATGGCTCACAAAAGCCTAATATATTTACTATTTGTCCCTTTAAGAAAAAGTATCCTGGGGCTGGTCAGGTGGCTTAATGGTTAAGTGCGTGGGCTCCGCTTTGGTGACCCGGGGTCTGCAGGTTCGGATCCCAGGCACGGACTAACGCACCGCCTGTCAAGCCATGCTGTGGCGGCTTCCCATATAAACTAGAGAAAGATGGGCATGGATGTTAGCCCAGGGCCAATCTTCCTCAGCAAAAAGAGGATGGTTGGCATCGGATGTTAGCTCAGGGCTAATCACCCTCACGTGAAAAAAATAAAAAGTATCCTGACTCCTGGTGTAGGGGGTTAATTGCAGGAATGTTCTCGGGTTCATTCTTTTCATTCCTATACAACTAGGTCATCTGGCCATCCAACCACTATCTGTCAATCACTATTTTGGGACAACCACTTATTTAAGGGACATTTATTGAACCTCTGCTATGTGCTAAGAACTAGAATAACCCAGGATATACATAGAAGGAAGATATTGTCCTGGCCTCAAGGGGATTCACAGGATCCCAAGAGACTGTAACCAAAGACATAGGCACAGGATGCAAAAGAGAAGGTAGATGGATAACTCAGTGCAGGCTGGGGCTGGGGCTGTAAAGGAGGAGAAAGACTGGGAGAAGTTAAGAAAGCTTCCTGATGGAAGTGACAAGGAATTGAATCTCAAAGGACCACTAGCTAGCAGCAGAGGAGGAGTCTAACGATATAGGACTTGGAAAGACACGTGGGTGAATTCAGTTTTGGATACGTGGAGTTTGAGGTGCTAGTGATATATCCTAGTGGAGATGAACCCAACACCGTTGCATGTACAAGGGTCCAGAATTCAGGAGGGGAGTCTGGACTGGAGATATAGATTTGGGGGTCATTACTATGTGGTTGGTGTGGTAGAGAGTTTTGCCTTCTCAGTGATAAAAGCCTTTAACCAAGAGGTAAAAGTGATTTTCTCTTCCTATGAGCAATCATAGCACCTAACGTTTGCTGCTCTAAAGATATGATGGCACTTTACATTTCAGTATGTATGTACCCGCTATCTCTCTCCATTAAACTGTGAGCAACTGAGACCTTGCCATGGTGGAGTAACCATTTACTCTCCTGCCTTAAACAACTAAAAATAGACCAAGTATATGAAACAACAGTTTTCAGACATTGGACAACAGGCACCATAGAAGAGTGATCTCTGGGAGAGGACAAGCCATTGAGGTGAGACCTACAAGTGGTCCAGCTGATGACCTGGAGAGAGATTCCAGGCCACAGCACAGAAAAGAGGGAACCACACAGCATCCAGTGATCTCACTGAATTAAGGAAATAGTGTTCAGAGTTTAAGAAGGCCAAGGCAGCTAAAATTTATGGAGCAGAGTACTGGAGAGGAGTTTCACACAGAAAAAGAGAACTCCAGAGATCCACAGAGGGTTCACCTGAAGGCTTTGGCTGGATACTGACCAGCGTATGCACATGAGGAGACTACTGAAGCTAGGGAAAAGGAATCTAGCAGATAGAACAATCCCAGGAGCTCACAGTGGCCCAGGAATACCTCATATGCCCAACAGCAAGTAGAAAGACCTCCTAACACAAAAGCAGAGTTCTCAGAAAGGTATTGCTCCAGAATGGGGACTAAATTAGCCCTAGACTAAAGGCTGTTCTAAACAAAATTTAAAAATAATCCTTGAAAAAAAATAAAATTGTTTTCCAAGTACCTTAACTATGAAACAGAAAAAGAGTCCAAAAATATTTAAAGGAATAAGAACAGGAATGAACAATATCTGGCATCTGATTGAAAATTACCAGACATGCAAAGAAGCAAGAAACAGGCCCCATAACTAGGAAAAAAGCAATTAATAGAAATAGAAATCAGCAATTACACAGCTGATGAATTTAGTAGACAAGGACACAAAAGCAGCTACTTTATATACATACATATATATTACATTTATATGTAATTTATAGGTTTAAGAAAGTAAAGGAAAGCATGAGCATAATGGGGAGAGAAATAGACGTGTTTTTTTTTTTTTTGATGATGAAGATTAGCCCGGAGCCAACATCTGTTGCCAATCCTCCTCTTTTTGCTGAGGAAGATTGGCCCTGGGCTAACATCCATACCCATCTTCCTCTACTTTATATGGGATGCCTGCCACAGCATGGCTTGATAAGCAGTGCGTAGGTCCATGCCTGGGATCCAAACCTGCAAAGCCTGGGCCACCGGAGTGGAGCACACAAACTTAACTACTATGCCACTGGGCTGGCCCCTAGAAGATATTTTTTAAAAGACCAAATAGAACTTTTAGATGTGAAAAATCCAATATCTGAGATGAAAAATACTCTGGATGGGATTAAAAACAGATTAGACACAGAAGAAAAAAGAATAGTAAACATAAATATGTAGGAATAAAAACTATTCAGAATGAAATATAGACAGAAAAGTATTTGGAACAAAATGAGCAAAGCAACAGTGGGGAGCTGAAGGACATCAATCAGTGTAAGATACGTACAACTGGAGGCCCAAAATGAGCAGTGAGAGAGAGAGAAGGACAGAAAAAAAGTTCAGAAAATTTGATGAAATCTATAAAGTATAGATCCAAGAAGATCAATGAAGCTCGAGCAGAGAGAAGATGAAGAAAATCACACTAAGGCACACAATCAAACTGGAAGATCAGTGATAAAGCAAAAAAATCTTAAAAGCAGCCAGAGGAAAAAAACACTATACAGGATCAAATATAAGGATGACGGCAGACTTCTCATCAGAAACAATGCAAGCCAGAAGACAGTGGGGCACCATCTTGAAAGTGCAGAAGGAAGAAAAAACCTGTCAACTTAGAATTCTATACCTTGTGAAAATAGATTTTTTAAGTGAAGACGAAATAAAGACTTTTTCAGACACACAAAAGCTTAGAGAATTTATTACCAGCATACAAGCACTATAAGAAATTTTAATAGAAGTCCCTCAGGCAAAAGGAAAATGATATCAGGGAAATATGGATCTACATAGGGGAATCAAAAATATCAGAAATGGAAAATATATGCAAAATATAAAATAATAAAGTAACTATTTTCTTATGTTTTAAATCTTTTTAAAAGATAATATGCAGAAGTAAAATCTATGACAACAATGACACAAAGGCTACGAGGGGAAGGAGTGGAAGTACGTTGCTTGAAGGTTCTTAGGCATAACATCATATAAAGGTAGACTTTGATAAGTTGAAAGAGTATAATGTAAACTTTAGAGCAATGATTTTAAAAAGAGGTATACTTAATAAACTAACAAAGAAGATTAAAATGGAGTCATAAAAAATGCTCAGTCTGCCAAAAGGAGGCAGAAAAGGAGCGAAGAGGAAACAAAGAACAGATGGGATAAATATAAAACAAATAGCAAGACATCAGATTTAAACCCAACCATAGTGGTAGTCATTAAGTGTAAGTAGTCTAAACACCCCAGTTAAAAGGCAGAGATTGTCGGGGCCGGCCCAGTGGCGCAAGTGGTTAAGTGCTTGAGCTCTGCTGCAGGGGCCCGGGGTTTGCCAGTTCGGATCCCGGGCGCTCACCAACGCACCACTTGTCAAGCCATGCTGTGGCGGCGTCCCATATAAAGTAGAGGAAGATGGGCATGGATGCTAGCCCAGGGCCAGTCTTCCTCAGGAAAAAGAGGAGGATTGGCAGATGTTAGCTCAGGGCCGATCTTCCTCACACACACACACAAAAAGGCAGAGATTGTCAGGTGAGAGAGAGAGAGGAAATGAAGGAGACAGAAAGAGAGAGGCAGAGAGCAAGAGAGAGAGAATGAGAGAAAGAGACAGAGACAGAGACAGAGAGACAGAAACACTATGGCACCCATTGGGAGCCAAAATTCTACAGAAAAAACAGAGGAGGTGGTGAGGTGGTAAGGAAATCGCTTGTGCCATCACAGTGGGGTAGCCACATAAATCTAGTCCCAAAGGCCCTGGCAGCAGAGGTATTCCAAACTAAATAATTATCTCCATCTTTCCACCACCATCCCTACACTGGGAGGCAAGAAAGAGAAATCTTGTCCTTGGGTTCCCAAATGACCAACTGGGGAAAGAAGGGGTCTGTAGTCAGTGGGAGGAGAGCCCCTGGGTCATGGACTTGCATGGCTAGGTGCTATAAAGGTTGAGTTGGGGGAGGGAAATTTAAATGGAAATTCAAAGCTGGTCTCTCTGCAGCACAAGCAGCAACATGGCCCCACACAGCATTCGTGATGATCTTCTCAGTAACCATATCAAGAGTGTGACTACAGGGCTCAGAAGAGCAGAGCCTTGACACATATCATAAAAATCCAGTATTCAAAGGAAAAGTAGATGAATTCAGATTTTTCCGTAGGTCTGATTCTGAGCCCCAGGTTTGGCCAAACAGCCCTCCTCTGAGCTTCCTCAGCCTTCTGCACTTCCCTCCAGGACAGATCTGCCACCCTGAAGCGACTTTGACGTTATCGACGTGCACGTCTGTGCTCCACACTCCCAGAGTGGGAGACAGTCTTACTCAGCTCAGCAACCCCAGGGCTTTGGACAGCACCCGACACATCCAGAGCAGAAGCTCAGTAACTATGCCCGATGGACTGGCAATCCCAGCGCAGTGTGTGTGTCCGTCCGCTTCTTTTCCCGGGGCTCCATAAGAGTAACATACGTGGATTTAGGCTGCAGTCAAACCAACCATTAGGATGATCATTGCAGCCATAACGAGGTCTTTTTTTTTTGTTTAGTCCTAAGCCAGTTACTGAAAACTGGCCAACAGAATGTTCTGTGATGGTGGAGAGGTTCTAGATCTGCTCTGTCCAATACGGTAGCCACCAGCCACCTGTAGCTATTAAGCACTTGAAATGTGGCTAGAACTAATGAGGAACTAAATTTTACATTTTATCTCATTTCGGCTCATTTAAGTTTAAATAGCTACATGTGGCTAGAGGTTTCCGTGCTGGACAGGACAGCTTTGCAGGCTGTTCTCATGCATCGTGAGCTTCTACCAGGGGGCCCTGGATCTCCCTTCTCTGGGAAGTGCCCGGTAAGTGCTGGCTGTGGGAACAGACATCCACACCTGGTGAGTTGATAGGTGCAGGCAAGGGAGGGGTGAGTTGACCTCCAAACCACTGGGTTCACCCTAGGAGGAGTCTCACCCCCCATCTCCTATACCGCACCAGGACCTGGCACGCGGGTACTGCACTGGACACTTGGCACCCACGACTACTCCGCTTGCCAACTCCCTCCCTCTCTCCTTAATTAACTCAACAGCAGCAACTTGGTTTCCCCCAGCCAAGATCAGGACCCGGCCTCCTGGCATGCGTCAGCCCCGATGGAGTGGAGATGAACCAGTCAGCACAAGCCTGGCACCACCCCCTCGTTGGGCAGCCTCCCTGTTCCACCCTCCCTGCAATCCCTCCCCCGCCAAACCTCAAGTCCCCAGGAGCCGCTGGTTGGCTAAGCCCTGGGCTCAGGGATTTGCATGTTAGTTAAGTGGTGAGTTGAGTAATTGTGACTGGGTTCTGGCTCCTCCCAGGATCCAGCGGTCCTGAGATGTCTCCATCCCAGGAAGGCCTAGCAGTTAGCCCAGGGCAAGGGGCTGAGCTGGAGAGGGAGAGAGACGGGGCAGAGGGTCCTGGCCAGCTTGGGCCCTCTTCTCTATTCTACCCTCCAGTCTCTGATGGGCATCCATGGGGCCTCTGGAGGGTCCTTTGAGGCCTCCTACGTGCTCTGCCTGGTTAAACCTCCGCCGCCCCTCTATCCCAGGTCCCACCATCTGGTCTTCAGGGACTGCAGGGCTCCCCTGGATGGGTTGGCAAACATGCAGATTTCCAGGCCCCAAGCCCAGCTACCCCAACCCTGAGATCACGTACAGGGCCCGGGAATCTGCATGTTTAACAATCCCCCAAGGTGATCCTGAGGCTGGCAGTCTAGGGACCATGCTTGGAGAACCTTGCCTTAAATCTCCCAACCAGGGAGTGGCCAGGCTGGAAGGGACCCTGCCCCAGCTCCTCCAGACCCTGTGGTACAGACAGATCAACAGATGCCCAAAGACAGAAGAGAGACCAACCCTCAGCAGTCAGTTAGAAAAGAAAAAGAGGATCACTGGAGCTCCAAAGTCTCCCCTTCCTTTCACAGCTGGGACAGAGCTCTGAGGCAGAAGTCACCCCAGGAGGGGTCAGGTGGCCCCTCCCCTGCCCCTGAAGGTCCAGAGAGGGGAGGAGCCTGCCCAAAATGAGGAGGCTCGAGTCCCCGGGAGCCATGCCAAGATGAACAGCCATGTGCAGTCGGAGCTCCCGCCTCAGTCCCCCAGCTGTAGGCTAAGTCTGTCTGCACTTGTTTCCCAGGGAGGATGCAGAGAAGCCATCTGACCTTGGCTCATCCCAGCCCTGCAAGTGACCCTTCCTGGCCCAGGTCCTGACTGGGTCCTGGAGTCCCTGCTCTGACGGACAGGTGCTACCCAGGGGACAGGGTGAGCGTGGACACAGGACTGTGGGAGTGTGTGCCTCCCTCTCTCCCGCCCACCCTCTTGACACTGCTTCTCTGCTCTCCTCTTGAATGGCCCCTGCTGGCTGTCTGCAAACTGGGGCTGAGTTAATAAACACAAGGGAGTACTGGCACGTGGAAGGCTCTCCAATATTGGTGAAAGGGGAGGGAGGGGTGAGGATGAGAAGAAAGGGAGGACAGAATGGAACGGGGAGGTGGGAAGGGGGAGTGAGGCAAGGAAAGGGAGGCGGGGAGAGAGGGAGGAACCATTTTTAAAAAGCTGGTGGAGGAACAGAAAAGATACTGAACTGGAAGCTAGAAGTCTCGCGTTTTAAGTGTTTGCCGTCTCCTTCACTAGCTGCATGACCTCGGGCCTCTCCCCTCTCAGGGACCCTCTCCAGGCCTCAGCTTCCTCATCTGTCAGGCCTGGGGTGGCCCAGATGCTCTGACATTAGCTTTGACATTCCAGGAGGCCAGCCTTCTCGCTGCCAGGTTCTTCTCTGGAAAAGGCGTCCATGGCGTCTCTGGTCCCTCCCAGGCTCCCTAAAGGGGCATGGAGCAGCTCGGGAAGCGTCTGCCTCCCACCGGGTACAGGTGAGGCTCATCAACTAGGATAGGAAAGGATGTCAGGCTGTCTGAAGCCCCAGGGGCCCAGCAGCCTGCCGCGCACTTCGTCATAAAATATGTTGTCACTGGGGAAGACTCATCACGATGAAATATTTCAGGAGACGAAACGAGAGGTGCCTTGATTTTTCCACGAGGTCAGACAACTTCTGGGAAGCCTCTTGCAACTCACTTGTCACAGTGTCTCTCCCTGAACATCCATTTAGCCCAATGTCAGCAGCCTCTGACCCAGCTGGGCTCCCTTCCCCGACCACAGGCTGCTCTTACCAGAGGCCAAGACCATCACCTGGCCTTCCCAGACTCTGGGGACGAGGGCTGACCTGGATCCAGGGAAAATTTCCTCTCTGCATTCTTCAAACTGGCTCTGAGAAAGATCTGCCCAGATGGCTCCAGATGGGTCTCTGCTGATCAGCAAAGTTTGTCATTAGTTAAGTTTATGATGCCTGCAGAGACACCTGCCCAGTTCCCTGACTAACACCCCCTCTGCAAAGCTGAAGCCAGAGTGTTCTAAAACATAATATATTAATAGAAAAGTTGAGGTATAGTGAGGCCAACAGATCAGGAGGCAATCGCCATTGAAAAGATAGTTTGTGACTCACAGTTCCTAAGAGGAGAGGGCACGCCATGCAGGGCCACATGGGGAAGCCCCAGAGACAGCAGGAGGAAAAGGTGAGTAAGAGCCTTTATTGTGGTTTCCGTGGGAAGGACTGGGCAGGTGAGGCGGGGTAAACAGGCTTAGGATTGACTAGTTTGAGTAATTTCAGGGGGCTCTGGGGCATAGGGGCTGCCCCTAGTTGCCTGCTACCTGGCCCTGGGGAAACCTGGGCAGGTGGTCAGGGGCCCAGAGTGTGAGAGCCCAGTAACGGCAGTGGCTGCAGGTGTGGGCTCTGGGCTCATGGGTTTGTTTGAGAAGCACACTCAGGTGAGTTGTTTATGAGGTCTAGGAGTTGACTAACTCTGGAGGGGGCTCCTTCCAGTGTCAGCAAAGACCCAGATGTCAAAGCGTCAGAATACAGAAAAAAGAAGACCTGGCTAATACACAGAGCCGGAGCGGCTCTCCTTTATTTGCAGATGGAAATTGGAATCTATACAGTATGGCAGACTCCTGAGCAGAGGTTCTGAGCTTTTGTGGGTCGCGACAGGTTCCTTTCAGGACTAGGATGAAGGCTACAGACACGAGCTGTCCAGTATGATGGTCACGAGCCACGTGTGGCTCTCAAGCACTTGACATGCAGTCAGTCCAAACTGAAATGTGCTGCGTGTGTAAAATAGGCACTGGATTTCAAAGACCTGGTATGAATCAAAGACTGAAAATATTTCATGAATAATTCTTATATTGATTATATGTTGAAGTTACATCATAACTGGATATATTGGGTTAAACGAAATACAAACTTAATTTTACTTGTTTCTTTTTACTGTATCTACTAGAAAATTGAAGATGACCTAAGTGGCTCACACTTTATTACCATTTGACTGCCCTGCTCTCAACCTCCCCAGAAGAACAGACCTAGGCACACAGTCAAACAGCATTGAGGGGTGTGATCCCAGATCCTGGGGGTCCACCAACCCCAAGTTCACTGCACTCTCTCTTTCCAAAGCTAAAAGGACCCTAGAGAAGGAGTCGTTGCAACCTCTCTGCCCCCAGGCCCCAGACATGTGAACTGTCTGGTGAGAACTCGTAGCCCTGAAAACCAGATATTTTCTAAAGCCTCATTTTTTGACCCAGCTATAAGCTTCAAACAACAAAAAAAAATCAGTATACAATAAGGATAAAAATTAAACCTTTTTTCCTTAATTAAATCATTTGATGGAGAGGTGAGCAGTAAGGTATTTTCTACATTGGCTGATACTCAATTCTTTTAACTGGTATGAGTCTACAAATGGCTTTTGAACCTGCCCAAGTCAGGACTGGTGTGGGCAGGGAGGGAAGGGCTGGGATGGGAGTAGCTTTTCCAGCCTTTGACTAAGCTTCCCAGGGTAGATGACGGCTAGTGGACTTCTGTGAGGTCTTCATGGAGAGAAGCTCCGTATCCTCTCTCTGGAGCCCAGGCCCTGGTTTTGACTCCCTGGAGCCAAATGGCTTCTCATGGCTTAACAGCACATCTCCCCTTTGAATGTAATGTCATCTCACTGCATTTCGTCTGCACCGGCCTTAGGGAAAGTTTGCTCAGCCCTTTCCTTCCATGAATCCTTCACACAGTGGCAATAGGTTGGTTTAAGGGTAAGCCCAGAGACTTTGAACCCGACACGTTTGAGTCTTGCTTCCGTGTCGGACATTGACCAGCTGTTGGACTTAGAGCAAGTTGCTTACTCTCTCAACCACAGCTGACTCCTAGTAAAATGACAAGGATAGCCCCTTTGTGCTATAATAAAGAATATATCTGGTCTTTGTCCTCCATTCCTGGCAGAGAGCTTCAAAAACTCTTGGAGTTTCCTGAGTAATAGGAAATTCACTTTGTTATGCTAATGACATGACTCCTGGTAAGTCCCTGGTTGGCTTCAGGATGGGCTGGTCACCAGAAAGACTAATCATGTGATTAGAGGGTCAAAACTTGGGTTAGCCTGAGGTTTAGGGGGAGGGGGGCTGGAGATTGAGTCCAGTCATGTGGTCAATGATTTAATCAGTCATACCTAGGCAATGAAACCCAATAAAAACTAGGGACACCAAGTTCTCTACGTATTCTGGATATTAATCCCTTGCTAGACACATGATTTGCAAATATTTCCTTCCATTCTGTGGGTTGCCTTATTACACTCTGTTGATAGTGTCTTTTGAGGCACAAAAGCTTTCAATTTACATGAAGTCTGGTTTGTCTGTTTTTCCTTTTGTTGTCTGTGCCTTTGGCGTCATATCCAAGAAATCATTTTCAAATCCAATGTCATGAAGCTTTTGCCCTGTGTTTTCTTCTAAGAGTGTTATAGTTTTAGTTCTTACGTTCAGATCTCTGATCCATGTTAATTTCAGTATATGGTTTTAGGTAAGGATCCAACTTCATTCTTTTGCATGTGGATATTCAGTTTTTCCAACACCATTTGTTGAAAAGACTGTCATTTCCTTATTAAATGGTCTTCGCATCCTTGTGGAAAATCATGTGAGGGTTTACTTCTGGGCTCTCTATTCTAATTCCATTGGTCTATATGTCTGTCTTTATGCCAGTACCACACTTGTTTTGATTACTGTAGCTTTGTAGTAAGTTTCGAAGCTCAATGGAGCTTCCTGCTTGGTGAACACATGGATGTGCCAAGAGGGTGTGCTGCATCCTAATTCCACAGGGAAAGGGCATGGAAGCTGTACATCTGGACCCTCCTAGACCTTGCCCTAAGTGTATCCTTTACAATAAAACTGTAATCAAAAGTACAGCACTGTCCTGAGTTCTGTGAGTCATTTTAGTGAATTGTCAAACCTGAGAAGGTCATGAAAACCCCTGAGTTTGGAGCTAGCTAGTCAGAAGTGAGGGTGGCTTGGGGACCCCCGGCCAGTATGTGAAGTGAGGATGGTCTTGTGAAGGACTCAGCCTTTAATGTGTGGGGTCTGATGCTTACTTGGGATGGTTAGTGTCACAATTAAATTGTAGTCCCCCCAGTTGGAGTGGAAACAGAATATCCTCATAAGGTTGTTGTAAAGATTAAATGAAGTAATAAATGTAAAAAGTCAGCTGAGTGCCCTGCCCACACCAAAAACTCCGCAAATGGTAGCTCTTATATTTGATTGTTTTAACAAACGTCTTCTGCTTCTGCCAATGGAAGGCTGAACACTAAGACCAGCCCTGGCTTGCAAACAACTACGAGGCCTTGAGAGGGCCAAGTCCCCTCTTAGTCCTGTTTCCTCTTCTGTGTAATGAAGAGACCAGTCAAGACCACTTGTAAGGTCGCCTCAGGCTCTGAAGTCTATGATTTGGTGTGGCAAATTTACCTAAAAGCGTGTTTTTAAATCTCAGAAATATAATATTCTATGGCACTCTGGGCTTACTCATTAATAAAGAACTCTACTTCAAGAAAGATTCGATTCCGTGGAAACTCGTGACTGAGTGCAGTGCACTCCCCTCCTCTGTAGCTGATGTTGACCGTCACCGCGGGAGACGAAAGCGCGGCCGTCTCCAGGTGAGAGCTCGCCTACACTGTGGGCAGAGCATCTGGAAAATCAAATGTTACGGAGGTGGCTCCATCCTTGCGAGGGAAAGTGTGTTCTCACAGACTCGAGATAACAGGCCCCCGCGCAGCCAGGATTCGAGCGACCCCGGTTCAAGGTCCATCAGGCCCAGGCTGATTTTGAAATGCCGTGCAAATCGTCTAAGACTGAATCGGGCTCTGCTGAGTTTGTTAAATGTATTTCACTGCGTTCTGATCCTTTTAAGTCCGTGACTGTGTGCTATTCAGACACAGGAGGCCTGTGTGCGCCTGTGAAGTGCTGTCTCCCCGGATCATTCCAGGCCCCCCTGTCTCACCCTCTCACTCCTGGTCGCCCCTTCTTTGCTGCCAACTCCCTCATCAGACCTTCTTCTTTGTCTTGTCTGGTTCCCTCTGGCCCAATGTCTCAAGATGTTCTTTGCTTCCGGTCCAGAATCATACTCACTTTACTCGGGGTCCACTTCCCAAACATCCCCAGCCCAGAGGCGCTGGCCTGGGGTACAGCCCTGGGCTCTCTCCTCACTCTGGGAAGGGAGGCTGCCCATCAGGGAGTGGAGCCTCGCTTCATTCCTGACAGTATAGTAGAGAAGGAACAGCAGTGTGTCTGCTGGTGATTATCCTGGCTCCCCTCAAACAACGTGGATTCTGTGAGAATCACACCGTGTTGGTGCTTCAAGGATCTGAGGCAGTTTCTGAGGAGCCCCTCTTTGTTTGCCAATGAGACAGGGACTTGAGGCTTACAGAGGGGAGGAGGCTTGCCCCAGCTTACATCTTCCACCTGGGCAGGTGTGAGTTCAGGGTCCCCGAGACCACACTCAGTTCCCACGATTCGCTAGAGGAACTCAGCAAAGCCATTATGCTCCCATGAGGACAGTCTATTACAGCAAGAGGACACATTAAAATCAGCCATGGGAAGAGGCGCGTGGGGCAGGGCCCAGGAGAGACCAGGCGTGAGCTTCTGGGTGTCTCTCCCAGGAGAGTCATTGGACAGCACTAGCTTCTTCCACAACAATGTGTGACAACACGTGTGGCAGTGTGACAACACTGCCACCCAGGACGCTCTCCTCAGCCCTGGTGCCAAGAGTCTTTATTGGGAGGTGCTCACGGAGACATCGCGGAGCACCCGTGTGGCTGACCTGAGTCTGCAGCCCCTCCAGAGGTCAAGCTGATACCACCTGGCCCAGGCCCGCACCCGAAATCGCATTGTTAGCACAGACTCTCTGGCTGGCCCAAGGACCCAGGGAAACAAAGACACTCTCATCAGGCAGGACCTTCCAAGGGCTCAGAGGCGACCTCCAGGAGCCAGGGGCAAGGCTAACCCTTCACTGCACAGAAAGGATCCCACGATCCTTCTCTCAGAACCCCTCCACACCTACTAGAGCCTCTAGGTACACAGCAGACACTTAGTAATTAATGCTTAGTTAACTGAAGGCACACTTGTCAGCACTTATCTTTCTCTGGGCTAATCAAAAGATTCTTTTCACTTTCCTCATACACTACACATACTCCTATCTCCAGCAGCATCCTGGGATCAGGAGGAAGGAAAAACGTCCCTGAGCGGCCAAGATCGGTACCACACGGTCCCATCCTTATCAGCCAGAAACTTGGGCCTCACAACCTGCTCACTTTTATCTACTTATTCAAAGATTTTGAGTACAGATAGTTTGGTTTTACAGCACATTATAAGTAGCAGATTCCAAGGGGACAGGGAGAGAGCCAGGGGAGAGGACAGAAGCATCCGTACTGGTAGCAGCAAGAATTGAGAGCAGACAAGAGGGCAGAGGGTGTCAAAAAATAGAAAAATTCTCAAGAAACCAAACATGACGCGTCCGGGACCATTTTGCGTAGGGGCAGAGAGTTCTCTACAATGGAGCCGCCTTGGGCATGACTGAAACATAGCAGGGGGTGATGAATAGCCAGAGGCATAATTCCTGAAACATCAAGAAGAGGTTAAGTGTGATTTATCATTTAAGAAGGCACGAAACCAGGCCATGTCTTTCTGAGAGTTGGTGGTAAACTTGTGGTTAGTGGGAAATTCTCCAGCCTGAAGTATCTCCTTTCCCACCAGGGCTGGTCAAGAGAGTCCGTGTACATGTTCTGTTCTCTTAAAAACTTCTTCTGCTTTCCTCTACCTTTACACTTCACTGAGACTGGACCCAAAACCTACCAAGAACTCAATTCCCAAGCACTACATCCACTTCTGCCCGGAACAGCTCCCCTCTCCAGGTGGGCCGGCCTTGGCTGTTCCCTGGCTGGGAACCGTGAAGATCATGTCTGGACTACGGATGACCTTCAGGACCCAGGCGAGCTAGTGGTGGGTAGGGAGAGGGGATGATTTAAAGAAGACAGACAAGGAGGTTGGGATTCATAGAGCCACGAAATGGGGCGGGACCTGGAAATGCCCTGGTGGTACTGTAGGCATAACCCTGGAGCATCACTCTGGGCCAGCAGCCAGCGGGAGGGTGATGGGTCTGGGTAGATGCCCAAGCTCCAGGGCAGAGTGAAACTGCCCCCAGGGGGACCAAGCAGAAAGTTTACTCTTCGCTTTGAAGCTCTGGGACTTTGATTCTCTGAAACAGACCCAGAGCTCTTGGGTGTGACCTAGGCATGGCCTCAGAACTGGGACTGGTTGGAGAAAAACAGTCTGACGCAACCAAGACGGGCCATTCTGCTTTGCCTGGAAGAGGGAGTGAGACTATCTTCCCATCGTCGTTGCGACCTCATCTCTGATTTCATGTCTTCCTGCTCCTCACCTCCAGCAACGCTTTTCTCCCTGGCTAACTTCTTCTAAGTATCTCCCTTCCTCACAGGCCTGGGTCCAAATGTCCTTGAATCTGCCCAGACCTCACCTCTCGCTGGCCTCTCTGCACCGGCCTCTCCCCACTCCACCCACGCTGCACCCCGACACGTGGGCCATGCTCATCCTCTGCCTGAGTGTCCTCACTCAACCCCTCTCTTCAGCAAACTCGCACTCACCTTCCCACTCCATCTCAACCTTGTTTGCATCACAGACCATTGTGAGAATCTGATGGACACCATAGACCAGAAAAGGGCCACACACAGCATTCCATGTCTCAGACCTCCCCAAAGTTCATCCACTGAGCCCTTGGAGGCCCATGGACCCAACCCAAGGCCAAGACCCACGAATCCAGCTCAGAGGTCCTTTCTACAAGAGAGTATTTTTGGCCCATTTCCTCATCAGCCAACTTTTATTGAGAGGCCACTATGTGCTACGCCTTGGGGTGGGTGCTGCTAACCTAACTGACCAAGGAGAATCCCTCCCAAGCCCAGAGCTCTTGGCTCATGCCTTCATCATGGCACCTGTCAACTCGATTGCACTTGGTATGTTTCCATGACCATTTCCCCAAACACACACAAAATCTTCTAGGGCAGGCACGATGGCGTATCCACGTCTTAATACCCAGAATAGAGTCAACGTTCAGCAGAAGTTGGTCAAGTGAATGAGCGAATGCAGTCATGGAAAATGTTTGCTCGGGATGACATTTGTAAGGCTAGTTGGTTGGACTGAAATTATCTTCAAAGGCCTATGCTGCACTTTGCCTGACCACCGAGAAGCAGTTCTTACTTAGAATTGCCGAGGTCCGGCTCTAACACTGCCTTCGTCACTCACTTGTATGCTTTACACAAAATGCTCTTTATTATTTGTACTTAGGAGTGAGTATACATATAGTTTCTTTTTATGTAACAGTGTGGCCAGGGAAATTGAGTATCCTTCTCACCTTTTAGCTTTGGAGGGTAACACTGCAGTTTTGCAAAGCGATCATAGACACATGACCTCATCCTACCCTCCCAACAGCTTTGTGAAATAAGTGGGTATCAGCTCTTAGCTCCAATGTTAGGACAGAGGACTGGCAGCTCCCAAAGGTGAAATTACTTGCCCAGGGTCTCGTGGTTACTACACAGCCATCTCTGCTGCTGCTTCTAAAGACCCTGTCTCCTTCCTTAGCTCCCAGGCAGCTCTCTGCCCCTGGCACACAAAGCCCCTTCCCTCTTTCTCTTCCTTGACCCTCTGACCTTGGAGAACTTGCTGATCATCCCAGCCCCCCACTCCCAAGATTAGACATTTTGAGAGCTAATTCTTCATATCTGTTTCCAACTCCGTGTTCAGCCATGTCATTTTGGTAGTTTGAAGTTGGTGATGATGGGAGTATTTACACCACGGAAATTGGCAAAGGCCCGGTGTCCATCCTCAGCCCTCTGTTCAGTTCCTTCACCCCCTCCCTCTTCCTCCAGCTGGTTCTGGTCAGAACCCTGGAGCTTTTGGTCTCTCAGAGAGAAATGCACCCCTTCCCAGGGCACCTTGGAGTAAGGGCTGTGCTGGGCCATGTCAGGGAAGGTGGGTCCTGCAGGCCCCAGGTGAGGAGAGCCTCTCTGGAGGGAGGTGGGAGGCAGCAGCCAGCAGTTGAACCGTGATGAGCCCTGGAGCTCGTTTTCTCCTGGTTGAGCCTCCTTCAGAGCCTTCTTATAAATGCCAGTCAAATCTTATGATTTTCCTCTTTCATTATTCAGTGAGGAGAAGGCAGATTAAAAATACATGATGGCATTTTCCAGGTCGGATCGCTCAGCATGGCAAGGGTGTTCATCAAGGGTCCTTGTTCCTGCTGCGACGTCTGGGACATGAAGCTGGGCTCCCCTCCCTCTCCGCCCCCTGAGCCTGCCTGGCCCGGAGCCCCCTCTGCCTCCGCGACCTCATTTGGGCATCTGCTGTCTGGGAAATGCAAGCGCGGCTCCTGCCTAAAGAGGCAAGGCCTTTGTGCTTTATTGAAAGAGACAGGATTTATTTTCATTTTCCTTTGCCTCCTGCGCTTTGAGGTTCCCTAAAGCCAGGGGATTCAGGAATAAGCAAAGAAATCAGATCCCCCATAAGAGTGGCTTCCTGGCTAATTGCCTCGGCAAGGATTAGCTCCGAATCCTCTTCTGCTTTGAAATAGGCTTTCCCATTAGGCCTTCACTGATCCTCAGGTGGGACGACTCCCAGCCCCCCTTTCATTTTAGGGACACTTTTAGGAATCTCTCCCTTTCTTTGTACAGGGGTTTGGTGCAGGAGGGATGTTGATGCTTCAGGACAGCCTGGACCACGCTGGCTCTGTGCCCATCCTGGGCTCACCTTTGCCCCCAGCGCCTGCTCAGGCCTTCCTGACTGACAGACCCGTCACTGCCTGTCCCTGAAGGCACCAGGAGGTGGAACAAAGGCCCCTTATGCACAAAGCAGGGGGTTCCTGGAGAAGTGTGGGGTCTTCTGGAGCAGGGTTTCAGGACTGCATGTCCCTCCTCTACGCCACAGTGTGCTGGAGCCATGCGCGTGGACTTGCAAGAGACAATTCTGTGCATCTCTTTCCAATTCTGTGCTTAGTGGCATCACACTGGCCTCTTAAAATTGGCCGTGATGGGAGTATTTACACCACGGAAATTGGCAAGCACCACCATCAGGGCTGTTATTTTTCTGGAGAGCCAGTTGTTCAGCATTTCCCAGCACATCACCTTGCTGCCGTGTGTGGTGCCTCCCCCACCCCAGGGCATATCCCACCTGCCCGGCACTCCTGCTGGAAGCAAATGAGCAGGGACGACAGATGAGCTGGAACCAGGAAAAGCCAGTGAGTGTGGCTGTTTTGCTAGGTAGCAGAGCTGGGAGTAGGTAACAGCCTGACCGCTGTGCAGGCTTCTCTATTTACTCAAACTGATGTGAATGGGGGCTCCTGGGCAAGGCTGAATTAGACTCCTCCGCTCCACACAGAGGCCCTGTGGGGTGAGACAGAGGAGAGAGGTGAGGCCGTGGAGAGACCGCTGTCTCCTCCCTCGATTGCAGGCTGGGGTCCAGTCTCCACTCTCCATAAAGAGGGGGTCTCTGGGCCCAGGGTTTCGGAACAGTGAGGCAAGGGGTGTGAGGGGGCACCTCTGCCAGCTGCTGGAGGTCCCATCTGGGGACACGGCGGAAGGATTAGGGAATGTAGCTCCAGTTTGCCCACCCTGGGCAGCCCGGAAGGCCCCAGCAGAGGAGATCAGGACATGCCCAGAAACTGGACCAAGACAGACAGACGCTGGGCAGCCAGGGCCCCAGAAGGCACAGGTAGTCTGGCTCTCCATCCCTCCGGCCTCACTGACCAGTGAATTGTCCAGAGTGGCGAATTACTGCAGCTTTCTCAACACAGTCAACAGCCTGGTGCCAGCCCAGATGAGAGACTTTCCCTGGTTCATTCCAATTAAACAGAGGCCCTGGCCTGGCTCCCAGGAGGGAACAGCCCAGCAAAGTGATGACGTCTCCAACCTCCTCCACCTGTCCCCCCTTCAAGTTAAAGGGCTCTAGGGGCTGGCCTGGTGGCGTAGTGGTTAAGTTTGTGCGCTCTGCCCCAGCAGCCTGGGGTTTGGAGTTTCGGATCCTGGGTGCAGACCTATGTACCACTCATCAAGCCATGCTCTGGTGGCGTCCCACATACAAAATAGAGGAAGATGGGCACAGATGTTAGCTCAGGGCCAATCTTCCTCAGCAAAAAGAGGAAGATTGGCAATGGATGTTAGCTCAGGGCTGATCTTCATCACCGAAAAAAAAAAAAAATGAAGGGGCTTTAAACTCTGATTACAGCAGGGAACACGTTGCCTCTTTAAACCAGAGAATCTGACTCTGCTCAAGGGATATTTGAAATTGCCCCCAGCGTCCCCCAAGCTAAAAATTATATGCTTTCTCTCTTTGCTAAATTACCACATCCTCAGATTGGTGCTGAGCGGGTCCCTTCCGGAAAAACTCGTGTCAACCCTCTTTGCAAACTCTGAGCCCGTAAGTGGTTTGGAAATACCAAGTGAATAGCTAAAAAGGCTTCAAGGGGATTAATGTCAAATAACGTGTCCTCTTGATGGTGTGGGGAGCCATCGTGGGGACATAGGTGGTGGCAGGCACCATTAATTTCAGCCCATGGCGCAGAAACATCATTAGGATTCAGATTTGGGAACGCTGCTTCCACAGGCCCAAACCAACCTGTGGAGCCAAAGGGATCGTGCAGGCATCTTCCAGCCATACCCTCTCCCTTCCTCTGGATGGGCTGGAACAGCGCCAGGGGCTGAGACTCACCTGGCACCTAGGCGGGCCACAGCTGTACCTGCCCTGAGCAGCATTGGGTGGGAATTTCCTTTGCCCAGAGTATTCCCTGAATGGAGTGGCTGTAAGCAACTCGAGGGCAAGATCCTTTCTCTTCTCCCTCCTTGAGTGGAGTCCGTCGTTGCCAGGAAAGAATGGGCTTTCTGATGAGACTCGGGGCTGAGTCCTGCCTCAGCTCTTCATCAGCCCTGTGGCTTGAGGCAAATCACGTAACCATTCTGAGCCTCCGTTTGCTCATTTGTAAAATGGGAAGAATGTTTCCAGCAGTCATTATGAGCATGAGATGATTCCTTAGACCTCTCCCCAAATCACCCAACCAAAGACTATATCCTCTAATAGATTCTTCCTAACACCCTCTTGCCGAGAAACACCATGATTCACCAGGGTCTGAGGTCTCTCTGGCTGCAACAAGTAATAAACCCAGCTTGTTCACCCACAGGTGCATTCCTGGTGGTGTTTGGCTGGAGGACCTTGACCCTAGCTACATTTCAAGTGCTCAGTAGTCACGTGTGGCTAATGGCTACCATATTGGACAGCACAGAATAGAATAATTCCATCACTGGGGAAAGTTCTATTGGGCAGCACTTCTCTACGCTATCTGATTCCAAATCCTGGCCCTGCAGTTAACCAGCTGTGTGAATGTGGGCATGTCGTGCAACCTCTCTGAGCTTCAGTTTCCTCGTCTGTAAAATGGGAATAATAATCATTGTTGTGAGGATTAAATGAGATAACACATGTCAAGCACCTGACATTGTGTGTGGTGTGGTGCTTGAAAAAAATGTCCACAGATTCTTTGATACTCCTCCCTTCAAGAGCTGGAGTTTAATTTCCCTCTCTTGAATGTGGCCTGAACTTAGTGACTTACTTCTAATGAAAAGAAAATGGCAGAGGTAACAGTGTGCCACTTGCAAAACCAGGTCATAATAGGCTTTGTGTCTTCCTCCTGTCCTCTTCCTGGAGCACTCACTCTGGGGGATGTCGGCCGCCATGTTGTGAGGACACTCAAGCAGCCTTATGGAGAGGTCCACCTGGTGAGGACAGAGGCCGCCAATCGACAGCCGTGTGATCTCAGAAGCAGCACCTTCTGCCCCAGTTAAACCTTTAGATTACGGCAGCCTTGACTGACAGCTTGACCACAACCTCATGAGACACATTGGGCCAGAACCACCCAGCCAAGCTGCTCTCAGATTCCCGACCCTCAGAAACTGTGTGAGATAATAAATACGAGTAGCCTTTCCTCCATCTCCATGGGTTCCACTTCCACGGATCCAAACAATCACAGATTGTGTACTATGTTTATGATCCGAGGTCAGTTGAATCAGCAGACATGGACCCCTTGGATATGGAGAGCCAACTAAGGGACTTGAGCATCTGAGGATTTTGGTGTCCACTGGGGGTCCTGGATACTGAGGGACGACTATATTTGTTATTTTAAGCCACGAAGTTTCGGGATAATTTGTTACACAGCAATAGGTAACTGATACACACATAGCCTGTGGTAGTGCTTAATTAATGTTAGCCATTCTAGCCACTGTCCACAGAGTTGGCCTACAGAGAAAGAGCCCGCCTCTGCTGGCACAAGCAGTATGGTCTGCCCAATAGTCTGCCTTCTTATGGCAAATGAAGAAATTGGTCTTCTGCCTTTGGATGTCAATCTGTGAGTATGGTCAGTGCAACCACTCCAAGTGTGGTCATCTGACTCAAAACATTAGCCAGGAAAGGAGTGATTGCTGGCAAGTTGAGGGTCTGGGTGCCCAGGGCTTAGGACCAGCGCTTGGGCCTAGACCACCTCGGGAGGCCCCTTCCAGCCCCAGAGGGCCTTTCCAGCAGGACCTAAGTGTCATGTGTCCACACAGCAGCCCTGAGCCTGCAGCAGGCTGCCCAGGGCCTGTGGTTGAGTTCACACTCTGCAAAGAGACAAGCTTTGGGAATGGGACAGGGAGGTCCTGTGTTCCCCAGCTTTGGCACTGGCCCTCCCAGAATTTCACCCAGCCCAGCCCAAGCCTCAGGCGTTGTCACCTACATGGCTTCCGCCCACTTCCTGGGACACTACCAAGTCCCAAGCAGATGGACAGTTGGAGACTGCACGCCCCATCCCAACACCACTTAGGGACCTCAGTCCCTGAGAACGGGCAGAAGTCCCTAGAACCGCTTCCTGCACCACTGGGCAAGGACCCCAGAGAGAAGAAGGGGGCACCCTCAAAAGTAAGAAGACAGGATGGGACCAGCGTGGCCCTCTGCCGCGTGATTCTCGGAGAGCCGTAGCTTATGAGTTTCAGAACTGAAAGTGCACATCCCTGGTTCTCTCTCTGAGTCCCACGACCGGGGAGGGAGGGTAATCCTGCCAGCGAGCACTTAACGAATTGGCCTGAAATGGCCCATCCCCAGCTCCCAGACCTCCGGGCGCCTGGAGTGATTGAGGAGGGGGAAGCCCAGAACCTGGGCAAGCGGATTAATTGAAGGTTGAACCCGGCACTCAAACGAAGAGGCCATCCTCTCGGGTGAGTGCACAGTCTAGAGGCTGCCCAGCACCAGGCCCTCCATAAGGGCCTAATGGCTATGCAAAGCAGGGGCCCCCTCTTTTCTGAGTAAGTGGAAGTAAGCTGTCTACACCAGGACTAACAATATATATTTATGAGACGTCGCCAGCTGCTTCTGTGTTTTCACATGTGTTTGTTAATGAAAGGTAACCTGAGGGTCAGGTTATTATGTAAATAACGGCTGTGGGCGGGGAGCGAACCCCCCATGAGTCGTCTCTCTGCAGCTTTCAGGAGGTGCTAATGAATATTGGATCTTGTTGTTTGCCCAGCGCTCAGGCCTCTCTACCGAGCAGAGGGATGGAAAGGACAGGCCTGTCTCCATTTGGGCTCAAGTGAGCCACTTCTCCCTCCATTTCCACGTAACCGCGGCAAATGTGAATTCTCCTGCCTCCTCCCTCCCAGCTCCTCCATGCTCCCACATCCCCACGCAGACAGAGCGGGGGTAGAGGGGGGACGCTGGCTGCAGGACCTTCTGGCTGTTTGCACTTTGTAATGTGAAATCACAAACCATCTCCACCGGCCAGGCCCTGAAACCATCAGCCTGTAAGAAAGAAAAAAGTTAGCCAAGGAGCAGTAGCTTTCCAGAGTCCCTGGATTCTGACTCAGGGAGAAATTTCTTTACTGTAAGTGGTCATTGACACCAGGATTCCACCTAGAATGGTGGCAGGCTGACCTCAGGGTGGGCAGGGAGAGCAGGTGAAGCCCCCAGCCCTCCCTGGAAGCTGGACCGGGAGGGTGGTGGGGCCACCGCAGGCCCTCGACATCAGCAGCCCACCCCAAGCAGGGGCAGCTGGCCTCCGTGCAGGGCAGCCCTGCTACCAGGGGCAGCGGAGCAGGGCTGGGCTGTGATGGGGAAGCCTCCTGTGCCATTTCTGCCGTGAGACACAAGAGCCAAGGGTCCAGGAGAGGCTGAGCCGAGGAGACCAGCCTGTCAGGAAGGTGGGCCAGGTGGCATTGGTGGGTTCCCAGCACCTCCCAGCAGGCTGGAGGGAAACGTGTCTGGCTGGTATTTTCCCAGTTCAAGCTGGAGGCCTGGAGCCCCCGCATGGAAGGCAGGAGCCAGCTGGTCCCCATGGTGGAGGGGCCGCCCTGCCCTCCCCTGTGTGAAGCTCACTTAGGGCTCTGAGTAATGGAGTGTTGCCACCAGGGTGTCTCTGCAAACGAGATAGTGCGTCCCCTTAGACTTGCCTGGGTAAATAAGAGCTAAATATAAATAATGTGCCAGCATCACACTCCAGCTCTGCCTTTGACTGGAGGGAACACGCTGAAATGGTTGATTAAGAATAAATAAAATTAGGCTATTCTAGTTCCTCCACAGAGGAAGGCAGGTCTCCCCTCTCTCTGCACCTGCTGAGATAAAGCGGCCAGGCTGCGCTGGGAGCTCCTGGGGAGCTGGTGTGAGCTGGTTATGGCTGGTTTTATGGCCACTGTATGATTTACACCACGTGCAGGCATGTAGCAGACAGATACATTTTTAACCAGTAATTGTCACGTATACAGGGTCCTTGAGTGCCGGCGAAACGCCTCTCCAGAGGAAGGCAGGAGTTCCAGTCTTTCCCATCAGGAGCAGAAGTGGTGGGAAGCGGGTAATTGGGGATGGTTTGCAGGGGCCACTCCCAGGGGACCAGGGGACAGGGACACAAATGAGCCCAGCCTGGCTTTCTCTGCCCCTTCATGGACACGGTGACAAACATCAATAGAGAGCCCGCTGCTGTCAGTCACCTTCCCCCAAGGCACCCTCCACCCCTGGCCTCCTCAACAAGAAAGGCCCCCACCTCTTTCTCCTAAGCTGGGGGGGGCGCTTCACCTGTATGAGCTGACCTCGGAGCAGGTGCACAGTTCGCTCGTGTTGCTGCACTCACCAGCTCGTGTGGCTGTCACCAGGATGGAGACACCTGAAGGAAGCAGCTTCCTTCCTATGTAATAACAATGTGATGGCGTAATGATACTAATGGATGACATTTATGGCGCTTCTGCACCAGGCGCTTTCCCCACATGGCCGCATTCAACCCAGGTGATCCTCGCTACGGCAGGCTCTGTGGGTGCGGCCACATAAGCAATGAGGAAGGAAGCTTCGGAGAGATGAAAGAATGTGTCCAGAATCCCACTGCTAACAAGCGGAAAGGGGGCATTTGGACTTACACCTATCTTACACCAAAGCCTGTACTTGGGACTAACCAAATTGGAAGCTCTGAGAAAGGAGGAATTCTCTCCCAGGCGGCAGGTTTGCTGTGCATTCAGCAGACGCCCAATAAATGCTCCTGGAGTGAGATGGTGCTATTTAGTCAATTTATAGGCTTTGTCAGTACATAGCTTGCTTTCAAGTTCTGGAAGACGTATTAGCTGTTCTGCTTCATTTCGACCTCGTGGCTGCCCATCCCGGCTCCATTTTCTCTTGTTCTTGGGAAGGTCTGTTCTTTCCCTACAACAAGCCATGTGAGCTTGGACAGGTCGCCTCACCTCACTGGGTCTCAGCTTTTCCATCTGTAAGACAAAGGAGTTGTAATATGCTGAGTGAAAGAAGCCAGACACTAAAAGTCACACACTGTATGATTCCATTATGTGAAATGTCCAGAAGAGGCAGATCCATGGAGACAGAAAGCAGATCAGTGTTTGCAGGGGCTGGGGGAGGGGGGAATGGGGAGTGATGCTAATGGGGACAGGGTCTCCCTTTGGGGTGATGGGAACGTTCTGGAACTAGATAGAGGTGGTGGTTGTACAACATTTGAATATACTAAATGCCACTGAGTTGTAGACTTTGAAATGGTGAATTTTCTGTTATGCGAATTTTACTTCCATATAAGAAAAGAAAGGGGGGAGTGTTGAGAGAGACGGTCCCTTGAGCCCCTCCCAGGTGTCATAGTCCGCGGTTTCTTATTTTGTGTGGTCCTGTCACTGCTCCCCTCCCTCAGCCAGACACCCCTGACATCACAATGACACCTACTGGAACCAGTGGTCGTAATGCCTCAATTACTGGGGAGCAGGGGCTCCCCCCAGCATGCTTCGAGGTCAGAAAACTCATGACTCAAGATAAAAGGGATGCAGGAAGAGGGCATGCTCCAGAATGCCAGAGAGGGCGGGCGGTGATCTGATGGCATCATCGCAGGGCAATGTGAAGAGTGCTGGCTCTGCTGAGAGCGAGGTGACCAGGAGAGGAGGACGGCCCTACGTCAGGGCCAGCGAGCGAGGGGGCGCTCTGTCTGTGCAGCTGGGCAGCAGGTGGCAGGGACAGGGGGCCCCAGGCAGTGGGCAGGGACAAAAGCGGAGGCCACAGCAGAGATTCAGACTGGCCCGAGCCTGGGGAGGGAGGTCAAAAACACCCCAAATATTCTGGTTCTTTCTATCACACCCCAGGGTGCTCTGTGGGAAAGTATGACATTTTCCTTATAAGGTTAGGGCTCTGTCCCCAGGCACCCCTAATTCCCCTCAATGACGACTCAGGTGTGAGAAATGTTTCTTGGATCTACATTTATATAGTGTTCCGCGTCCAGAGACGTTTCACGTGGAGTGCCTGGTGATTTTCTCCTGCCACCCAGACCTTCAGATGCAAGGAATGTGCCCTCCCCAAGTCCCCACTGTCCTTCAAACTGTTCAACAGCTGTGTGGGCACGGAGTCCGGCTCCACTCTGCAACCTTCATCCCAAATCTCCCAGAGCCAGGGAACGCCCAGAAGGTTAGGGGGCCTGCTGGGACTGGAGGCACATCTCCAGGGGCAAACCCACTTGCTCTGCCCACCCCGCCCCACCCACCCAGCAGCCATGCCCCTCCTCAGTGCCCCCCACGCCTGCCCCACCCGGCCACAGAGGGGGCTGAGCTGTGGGTTCTGTTTGTTTTAAAACATCCACTGCCCTTTTGTTCTACGATGAGAGCAACACATGTAATGGCAGAAAATTTAGAACGTATAGAAAAGTATGAAGAAGAAAACTAAAATCGCCTCCTATCCCACCCTTTCGCATTTTGGGGAGCATCTTTACACACAGATGCCGGGCTGGCTTCGCAGGCTTGGGACTTGTGTAGCACAGGGCCCGCGCTCAGAGGGACCCCGCGCTGGGTTTAGTGCTCTGCTGTCACTATCTTGTAATTCTCCATCATTTTTGAACACGGGACCCGCATTTTCATTTTGCACTGGGCCTGTAAATCATGTAGCCAGTCCTGGATAGAAGTTTTTAACAGCAAAATTGAGATCATACAGTGTTGATACTATTTTAATGAGTTATCTATTCCTGTGGACTGAATGTTTGTGTCCTCCCAAAATTCCTATGTTGAAACCTAGCCCTCAATATGATGGTGTTTGGGGTGGGGCCTCTGGGAGGTGCTTAGGTCATGAGGTGGAGCCTTTGTAAATGGGATTAGCGCCCTGATAAAAGGGACCCCAGAGAGCTCCCTCAGCCCTGCTGCCCTGTGCGGGCACAGCGAGAAGACAACCGTCTATGAACCAGGAAGAGAGCTGTCAACAGACATGGGATCTGCAGGCACCTCGATCTTGGACTTCCGGCCTCCAGAACTGTGAGAAACAAATTTCTGTTGTTTATAAGCCACTGTGTCTATGGTAATTTGTTACAGCAGCCCAAACAGACTAAAACATCTGTGTACTTATTTAAAACAAAACTTCTTATAGTAATACACATATGGTTTTTAAAAAATCAAAATATATCAAAAATCCACTAGCCTGTCAGCACCTAGCGTCTGAGGGTCACATGCCCCTCAAGGCTCCTAGCTTGGTATCCGGCTCAATGCAGGTGAAATGGGCAAATGAGTGAATGAATGAATCACAGACTGTTGGAGGGGCCCAAGAGATCATCTAAGCCCCGTGGTTCTCAAACTTTGGTCCAGAAGCCCAGGGTGGGTGTCCAGTGGGGTGGGAGCTGGGCTTGCTAGAGGGGTCATGGTGAGGGGGGTGGCAATCTCCCCCAGTGTAATCAGAGAAGCTGTGTTTCTAGCTATTCTATGTAGTAGAGCTCCAGCAAGATTCAATTTGATAAAAGGGTTCCACAGCAAATAAACAACCACAAAAAGCTGGCCCATCATCTGCTCTGGTAAATAAAGTTTTGTTGGCACTCAGCCACACCCACTCCTGTACGGTTGCCTATGGCTGCCTGCACCATGCAACAGCAGAGGTGAGAAGTTGCCACGGAGATTTTCCTGCTGCCAAAGCCTGAAATATTTATTATCTGGTTCTTTACAGAAAAAGTTTGCCAACCCCTGATCTAGTCTAATCCTCCCATTTTATAGATGAGCAAACTGAGCCCAAGAGACATATTCAAGGTCACAAGTTAAGATAACGGGAGAGCCAGGAATAAATTCTAGTCCAGGGAATTCCTGTGCATAGAGATTTCCAAGGGCCACCCTGCTCCACCCCCTCACATCCAGCGGACAGCCAACCAGAAGGTCTAGTTTCTACCTTTTCATAAAAGTCTACAGGTTTTCAACTCCAGCTCACTGTTTCTTCTCTGGTGAGCCTAGACAAGACAGGAGTGCTGTCTTCCACAGCTCTGAGGAAGGCACAGAAGAGAGGAAGGGCTGAGGCAGGACAACTTGTAAACAATCAGCCAGCCAACCCCCCTCCCTCCCCCTCCTTCTATTTTACACAGAAACAGCCACAGCCTTTTGGGCTTGGAAATTGGATCTGCCTGGCCCTTGGGTGAGCACAGGTGAGCAGGGGCTCAGGCACCATCAGCAGAGCCTGGGTTTGCTGATGATGGAGAGACCTTTGGAGAAGTGAAACAGCAAGAAGGGACCCACGTTTGCCCAACGATACAGATGATCCGAGTAAGTGGAGTGGACATGTCGTTAACACCAGCTTGGCAAAATAATCACATGCAAAGGGAACCTGTCAGCAAAAATGGAAAACAGATAAGAGCTTTGCAGTGCATGGTTTTAAGAAGAGTTGTGGATTTCGAGAGTCCACTGGTGTTAGTGTGCCAATGCCAGGGCAGACTGTGAGAAGGGATGGGATGTGCTGATGGTTCTGTCGCACGGAGTGAGCAAATATCACCGCTTTGAGAACAGAGAGTTGTGAACAGAGAGACCTGTGTGGTTTTGGACTAGTTACTAAACCTCTCTGAGCATCTGATTACTCATCTGTGGTATATATTTACCTCAAAGTGTTGTGAGCACGAGAAATTGACTTGGACGTTTGGCTGGAAGCAATGGAAAACTTCAGTTCAAGTTGAAAGGGGGAACCTCTCCCAGCAATAATCATGATATAAGGTTTTTTATAACCTGATCTGTGGGAGCTCATCTTCCCATCGTCCACCCGTTGCTGACACCCACAGCCTTCCATTGCCAGCCCGGCCCACCGCCTACAGGGGTATATTCTGCACCAAAGGCAAAACAGGCCAGGTCCTCTCAGTGTTGTGCCCAGAGGAGTAGGAAGGATGCTCCTCTGCTTTTCTGCTGATTTCTTTTCTGCCTAAATTCTGCACTGGGCTTGGGAGGGGCCCCTGCCTCTCTCATGCTATTCCCTCCTCCAGAAATACCTTTCCCTCCTTCCATCTGGTTAAAACACCACGAACTTCAAAACTGAGCACATATGTTATCTGCTCTGTGAAGTCTTCACCGCCTGCCATCCAGGGAGGTGGACTGGGTTCCTCAACCTCCATGTCTTCCCACTGGCTGCATACTGGCTGTGTGCATTACAACCATGAGAGCAAGAATGAAATTCCTGTGAGGAAAGGGACCATTATCTGGCCATCATTATCACCCCACCACCCAGCACATTCCTGATACACGACTGATGCCGGATAAATATTTGCGGCATGCACATATGCATAGGTGGATGATGAATGAATGGATGAATGGATGGGTAGGTGGATGGATGGATGGATGGATGGAGTGATGGATGAATGGGTAGGTGGATGAATAGATGGATGGGTAGGTGGATGGATGGATGAATGATGGATGGACGGATAAATGGATGGATAGATGGATGGATTGATGGATGGAGCAGTGGATGAATGGGTAGGTGGATGGAGTGATGGATGAATGGATAAGTGGATAGGTGGATGGATGGATGGATGGATGGACAGGTGGGTAGATGGATAGGTGGATGGATGGGTGGGTGACAGCATCCACTAGAGAGAGTTAGTTCCTAGCTTTGGCAGCCCAGTGTCAGCAAATGGGAATAGGTCATTCCAACCCAAGAAGACCTGAGAACGTTTCGGGGCCTCTCTCTCCACAGCCTCTCTGTCCCCATGCAGTGTTCTCTGCTCCCCTGGAGACCATGGAAACTGACTTGAAAACAGCCTAGAGGGAGCTTGTCTCTTCAGGCTGCAGCTTTCAAAATCCTTCTCCTGTCATCAGAGCCTGCAAATAAAATAGTAACTATGCCTGGCAACCTCAGAGGATCAAAGACATCAAGAGAAAAGCAAAATCAAATTACCCTGGAAGGCAGCAGCCCCTGGAAGAAACATGGCTTGCGAAACTGAAAGCAGAAAGACGGGAGCCTGGCCCCCACCCTCTTTTCCCAGCACCCCGCCAGGGGCTGGGGGTTTAGAGCAGGAATTGGAAACTGCTAGGGGAAAGAAGGAGAAACTGTCCCACAAAAGGCTTTGTTTGGCACATATTGTGCTTTTTAATTTTAAACTTTGGGTGCCAACATCTAAAATCACACGCTTTCACGTAAAAATCTAGTCTGAATCCTCTGGAGGAAGGAGATGCTCCTGGTGACACCAAGCTCTCTCCCCCGTGACAGCAATCGTCTGGAGCTGAGCAGGCGCTGTCTCTGCACTGCAGCAGTCTCCGGGTGACCACAGGCCCACTCCCTGGACCCAGCTGGCCCCTGAAGGTGGCTGACTGTGCAATGCTTCTGTTCACGGAGGACCCTCATTCTCCCAAAATGCACATTTCCGAAGCTCCCAACTGTCCGGGGTTTGGAGGACTCTTCCTTGCCTTTCACAGGATGGAGCCACCACGATTTCTCTTCCTTCTGTCTGTTTCTGGGAGACCCCAGACCAGGATCAAGATGCTAATTCCATAATCTCTGTGATCTGTCTGCCTGAAGAGGGGAGGCCGGTGAGCGCAACTGAAGTTCATCGCTGGCCCGTTCTCAGCATTCAGACTCTGCTGATGTCAAGCCAAGGCTGTGCGGGGCCAAGCTGAGCCTCTCTCAGTTTAGGGAACAGAAGGGAAACGGACGAGGGCCTCCCCCAGCCACTACCCACTCCAGCAGGTGGATCAAGGTGCACAGATGCTCCCCCAACACTTGGGCTACCTTCCCTGCAGGCTGAGACCCACCAACTCTGGACTCTGGGTGGGAGCCCAGATGCCGGGGAGAGGGAGGTGGGGAGAGAAGAGAGAAGATGGCAGAGCATCACGCCAGTTTGCACTTGGACAACACGGTGGGTTTGTGTGCGGGGGAGTGCCCACGAGGCTGTTTGCTCTGGGAATGGTTAATCCTCGTTCAAATTTATATCCTGAATTTTTAAGGCAACTGTGTCAATGAAGAGTTGGCAGTGTCTCTCCGTACAGCTGGGCCAGACTTACGGCGTAATTGACTCTCGCTCAAGGGGTTCCAAAGGACGTGGGAGTGCATCGGGATCCCCACCTCGCACACTCACACTTCCAGGAACCTCTGGAACCTCCCACTTCCAGGACGCCTGGCCCGGGGAGAGGAAGAGAGGAAAGCTGTGCAGGACCAAACTTTGCAACGGGCCATGCTGACGGGGCTCTGTCCCCCACTCGCTGTGGACAGAATCTCATTATCAGCTCTGTGTGGGAACCTGCTTTTGTTTAGTTCACAAGCATTTATTTTTAAAAGAAGTTCTGGTGTCGGTTGGGAGTTGAGTAATCTCAAGCCACGTTAAAGCAGTGCAGACCGTGTTGACAGTCACCCCCAGCTCTCAGGGGAGTGGCAGCCTGAAGAAGGCCAGCTCTGGGCAGAGGCGGGAGAGCAGGAGGAACAGGCAGCCCAGCCGCCCTCTCCGAGCGGCCCTGACACTAACTGGAAAGGAACCTCCATGGGGCCCCCGGTGTGCACTCATACCCAGCTGGGGGAGATCCCTGATGTGCAGCACTTGCCAGTTCCCGTGGTGTAAACACTCCCACCACTGCCAATGTCAAGATACCAGCGTGACGTTGCCAATCTGTGCAAGACAGCTCCAGCACACCGCCGAAGCAGCTGTAATGCTCCTCCGAGTTTTATTCTCTTTTCTGCTGAGCTGCAAACAGAAGAAAGAGAAAATTTGGAAGGAAAAGCAGGGTGTTTAGAGTAACAAAAACCTTTGTCTGCTAGTGAAAGGGCAAGATGGCTGGCCAGAGGCCAAATGCAAAGGCAAAACTTGGGAGCCCCCAAACATCCCAGGCCAAATGCAGCCAGGCCCCAGGACTGAGGGCTGAGCAGAGCCTGGGCAAGGCTTTGCAGGAGCCCCGGGCACAGGTAGGAGTGGGTTCAAGGCATAGGGATCCCCTCCTGAAGAAGGAATCCGAAGCTGGGGCCCAGCCAGAAGAATGGCGGAAGCTCGGTTTCCTCGTCTGTAAAATGAGATGATCATAACCCACCCTGCAGAGGGTTGTTGTAAGAATTAAATGCACTGATGCGTGGAATGCTTGGCACGACACCTAGCACGCAGGATGTGCTCACTCACAGTAACCCTATGACACAGACACGTGGGTGTGCAGGGGGCAGGACCAGTGAGGAGTGCCTAGAAAGTGCGGCTCTAGTGGACAAGACATGTCTATAAATAACCGTGCCCCCCGGCAGGGGCCGGGGAGACACAGGTCACAGCCACGGGCACCCATCAGTGCTCGGAGAGCGCATCTCCAGCAAGAAGGGCAGGGAGGGAATCAGATGGGAGGACAGGACGGCTGAGACTCTCGCAGACACACAGTGAGGACGGGAAGGGGCAAATAGAAGAGAAAACACGGGAGAGAAGAGCAGCGCAGGTCCTTCCTGGGGGCATGGAGATCGGCCCTGCTGTGGCCACCGCTCGGGGCAACGTCTTGACCACCTTCTACACTAGAATCTCCCAGGCTGAGTTCCTCTGGTAGGTTCACGGGTGTCCATCAGAAAGGATCCCTCGGCTGACACCAGCCTGCCTCCAGGCCCAGCTTCTCCTGTGGCCCCAGCCTCTGAGCCTCAGGTAGTGACCGGCCACCTGGAATCTGAACCCTCGCTGCGGTGTTAACGTTTGCAAGTGAGTTAGCATGTTGCTGTCCACAGATATCACTCTTACATTTTAAGCGGGGTCTCTCAGTGGCCTTTCCGGGAAGAATGATGAGTTGGCAATATCAGAGAGGGTGAATTTCAGCTCTGTGACAGGAACCTATTTTGGGCAGAGTCTTTCTGATCTCTTCAAATTATAACACCCAGGTAGGCGGTCATGAGGTCCACTCAGGAGGCTGGCGCTCTCTTTCGCTCTCTCTCTCCCTCCTCCATCACCTTTTCCTCCCCTCCCCTTTCTGGAATTGAGGAATCCCTAGGGACTAGAAGTTGGTGACAGAGGACTGCATTTGCAGTGTGGGTAGAGTTTGTAGCAGAGGGATTGGAGCTGGAGCTCGAGGAGGACAGTCACGATGGCTCATTAAACTGGACAATGCTGGGCTGGCCAGAATCCTACAGATGGTAGGTCTCCAGGTGCCCACGTCTCCGTGGGAGGGCTGGGTGTCCTCTTCCTACTAGGGGACAGGGTAGTGGTTCCAAGTGTTCTCAGATCTATAATGACCTCTCATGGTTTGATTCTTGTCTCTCCGGCTCCCTGTGGGACCCAAGCAGAGGCCCAGGGAGAATTCCTTCTTACCCTCAATGCAGACCCTCAGCACAAAGGACTGAGGACAGCACCCCCACCCCATGTCTTCAGATGATCCAAGGAGGGACGGGTTCCACCAGCCTGTCCCTTGCCCCTGCCGCCTCCAGAGCCTGCACCAGCGTGCAGTCTCCTCATCCCCCGAGACTGGCCCTCAGCAAGTGTGGAATTAGCCCAGCCCAGCCATCTTGTTAGCGTGATTCAGTGCTAAATGATCTGATTAAACGCGGCTTTCTACAGCCCAGCTGGAGGTGATAAGCTCCAGCAAGGAATTTGCTTTACCTCAAACTGGGATGTTTAACCCTAGGAAGAAAAAAAATAGTCCCTGCTCACTTCCTTCCTCTGATTCATTTCTCTTGCTGCATGTGGATGGGCTGCGCTGATGGGCCATTTGGAGGGACGGTTGGATGGAGCCAGATTCTGTGACGGGAAATGGCATCTCTTGTGGCCACTTAAGAGAAAGTAAAACGTGCGCAAGGCAGGGGCTGGGACTCCTCCCCCGTGCGGAGACTCCTGGCATCAGGCAGGTCGTGGGGCACCAGCCGGGCACGAAGCTCCGCCATGCTCCCTGTAGAGGCACTGACCGTGAGTTGGTCTCAGTCCACAGGCCAGCCTATGTCTAGGCAGCTTCTACTGCCCCAGAGATGTACCCCAGAATGCTGGGTGTTTGGGGGCCAGCAGAGGGACCCCGAGATCAAGGAATTTGTCCCACGCCATGGGATCTGGGTTTGACTCTGGCCCTGCTACTTAGTAGCTGTGTGACCATGGGCAAATGACTTAACCTCTCTGAGCCCTAGGATCCTGGTCTGTAAAGTGAGGACAATAATTCTACCTTCCTTGCAGCATGATTTTGAGAATCGAATGAAGAACAACAAGTAGAGTGCCGAGCACAGAAGCTGGCGTCCCGCAGGGGCTCAGGAGATGGAAAGGCGCTGGTGAAGAAGGAGGAGCAAGCGAACTCATTCTGGATGTTCCCATTGCCTAAGACCCAGCCCCCCATTCCGGCGTATACACCAAGGGGACACCTTGCACCTGTAGATCCAGAGACACATTCATGAATATTTATAGCAACTTGTGTGTAATTGCAGAACACCAGGGAGGAGGGCCCGTGTCCATCAAGAGGAGAATGGATAAAGAAATCTCGATACGCTCGCCAGTGGAAGATCATGTATCTTTACAAAGCATGGTCTCTTGCTACACGTGCGACCTAGCAACTCCTCGTGAAGGGGAAGACTGCGTTATCAAGAACAACAAAACAAGACCCTGACCAGAGCATGCAGGTCGTCCTTTCAAGAAAGCTAAAAAATAAGCAAAGTGAGTGTCACAATGTTGACGAGTGTACAAGTAAAGATAAACTCTCTTTGGAAGGCCGGGAATGAGAAATCCAGAATCTGGCCTCAGCCGCCCTGGGGGAGGTGGGCTGGCGCAGGGGGACCTGGAGACCAGCGGTGCTGATGTTCTCCCTCTGCGGTTCCCGGGCTTCACAGTGTTCATTCCATCACTGTGTTCACCACTTACACGTCTGTGTCACAGGTTCCTTTCCATGTATCAAAAAACTTTCTTTAAGCTAATGAAAAAAGACATTTTAAAAAGTGCTCATTCTGACTTGACTTCTTTCTTAAAAGGGACTGGGGAGGGGGCGAAAGGGACTCGTGCACACGGCTGCTGGGGATGCAGAAAGGTTCGGCCGCTGTGGAGAACAGTCTGATGGTTTCTTCTAAAGTGGAACGTGCACTTACTGTATGACCCAGTGCTCCCATTCCTTGGTATTTACCCAAGCGAAAAGAAAACATGTTCATACAGAGACTTGTAGGCAAATATTCACAGCAGCTTTATTCATAATAGCAAAAAATGGGAACCAACCTAGCTGTCCATCAACAGGTGAAGGGAGAAAAAAACTGAGGTCTCTCTATACAGTGGGATGCTGATGCTGTTCAGCAGTGAAAAGGCATGAACTGCCAATACACACAACACGACGGATGGAGGGCCAAACCGTTATGCTGAGTGAACAGAGCTGGACTCAAAGGGCTATGTACTGTATGATTCCATTTATAGGAAATTCTAGAAAAGGCACAACCATAGAATGAGAGCAGTGTCACCAGGGTGGACTTCCTCAAGATAGGAAAGGGAGTGAGTTCCCTTTTACGTGCATCCTGAGGCCCAGGATGATCCTGGCTGACGTCCAAGCCCTTCCCACTCCTGTCCAAGGTGCCCTGGGCTTCTTTCCACCAGGAGACCCTAGGTCTTTTCTTTCGGGCTGGAGCTATCAGTACCTGCCCCTACTCCCATCCTCTTGCCCTTCCCCCAACATCCCCCCAACCCCCACCCTTCTACTCCCAGATCCTCCAGGAGATGCTGCTGCCAACCCCGAGCCCCCCAGCCCACTCGTGCATCTCAGCCCCTAACATGCACTTGCCTTTCCTCCAAGCCTGCTGTCCCAGGTGATGCAGGCCTCTTCCCAACCTGAGTCTCCCTTCTGTCTCCCTGTGTCTGCCCTCACCTCCTGCCCCATGCCCTGGGTCACACAGCCCAGCTTATTGCTTGGCAGACCTCTTGGGTGGCAAACCGGTCCTTGAAGGGCAGCCCTCTGGCTGGGCCCTGCTGCCTGGGGCCACACCTGATTTGTCTTGTCTCTGCCCAGTTCCTGCTAGAGACACTCCAGAGGCCTCCCCTGCCCATCCTCACTTGTCCTTCATCTTCCCGCCAGAGTGTCCTGACCCCACCACCCCACCCGGGGCCCAGGCCAGCCTGCCCCCAACCAGTCCCTGCTCTGGGGTCTCGGGCTCTCACTCCCCTCACCCTCTGCTGCAGCGGGACCAGGCCCCTCCTTCTCGTATCTTCTCTGCCTGGCCCTTCAAGCATCCTATGGCTGGTGGGCCCAGGCCCCACACCTCACCTTGGTAAATCGTACTCCTCTCACATCAGGGCTTATGTGGAAGGTTCTAGAGTCAGATGCACAGACCTCAAAGCCTGCCTGGGTCACCTATGAGCTGAGTGACCTCAGGCAGTTCAGTCTTGCCTCTTGGAGCTTCAGTTTCCAAACACGTAACACAGGAATCATCACACTCACAGAGCCGTTGTAAAGGGCCTCGCGTGTCATAAGAGTTCAATAAGCTGAGATTATTATGATCCTCATTGGGGCTGATACGTCCCTCCACATCCCAACGCAAAAGCGCGTCTTGAGGGTCGCACCGCTTTCTCCCCACACACGCGGCCCTTGAGTGTCGCCTCTCCTGATATGCACAGTCAATCTGGTCCATCCAGCGCCACCCCAGCTTTGCCAGCTTCGCCTCCCGTGCAGCTGGGGCCAGGCAGGGTGTCTGCAGGGACACGGATCAGCTGAGCCGTGGAGGAGGAAATGGGGCATCTGTGAGAGGTTTGGCGGGGTCACCAGCGTCCTAACAAGGAGGCTGTGTGGGGGTGCTGGGTAAACACACTCTGCCTCTCGCTAGAGCACACACTGGCTGACGCTGCGTTAGCCCCTTTACTTCAGGGAACAGCATGTCAGTGATGGATGAGACTTTAATTAAAGTAATGAGACATTTATAACGGTGGTTATCTCCGAAATTAGGCCTTTTAGCAATTATTCCTGGGGAATGTTCCCCGGGTAGATGGCTCCCTTTTTAGAACAACTATAGGGTGGGGGAGGGGTCTCTGCACCTGAGAGGGATTTTCCCAGCATCCCCTGGGCTGTGATGGGTCAATGACGGGGCGTGGTTTCCCTAGAGAACAGGACACAGCTTCTACCTGGGCTTTCTTCCCAGAGGAGCAAAGATTTGGTAACCCTAGGGCCCTGGCCAGGTCGTAGGATTCTAGAGGATCTCAGAGAGGGCACCTTTGGGTTCAGAACCCGATGACCTGGCTGCAAGTCCAGCCTTTACAACACTTGGTGGTTCCGGGGCCTTGGGCAAATCCTGCCTCTCTGGGGCTCATTTGCATCTGTAAAGTGGGGCAAAGACCTCACCAGGCTATCTAGAAGAGCAGATGAAATAAAGTGAGCAAGTACTTTGTAACCTCTCAGGCACCAGACCAGTGATACATGCCTGTAATGTGATCATAATAGTACATTCCAGAACATTCCTATTTAAACTCCAGGTCAGCCCCCTCCCTGGGGCAGCGCCTTCCACACATCAGCATCGATTGTCTGGGTTGCCAACCCTGTAGATGGCCAGGTATTAACAACAAACTAACAGGCCTCAGAGCCCAGCCAAGTGTGAGGCTGCAGGGACTCCGGCAGAGGTCAGGGAGGTGGGTGCTGGTCCTCCTTGGCCAGGAAGGTGCGATTTTGACCAAGTCATTAATAACCTGGGCCTCTGGTTTCCTCACTGGAAGCGTGATGCTCATGGTCCCTGGCCAGCTTATGGCCCAGAGAAGGCATGAGGGTGGGATGTGATTGCTCCTGGAGAGGTGCACCATGAGCCTAAACCTATCCTCATTTAACACAGAAAGGTCCCAGGACAAGTCAGGACCCTGGCGGCCCACTGCCCCAGGCCCTCCCTCCCTCACCGGCAGGGAGATCCTCCAGAGACCAGAGAGGTAAGTGCATTTCCCGAGATCACTCAGCCAAGTGCAGTCGTGGGGTGTAAAACCCAGGCCTCCTGTCTTCTGAGGCTTTGTCAACATCCACACTTTGTGAATTATTATTACTGGCAACTTTTCACTAAAATTTATTAGAAATTTACCACGTGGCAGGCACCATTTTAAGCATTTTTCATGCGTCATCACGTTGAATCCTCATAATAACCCCATGAAGGCTGTTGTTATTGTTGTTGTTGTTCCTATTTAACAGATGGGGAAACAGGCACAGAGAGGTTGAGAGATCTCTCCAAGATCACACAGCAATATGGACCCAAGTCTGTGTCCCTGTAAAGCTTGTGCTCTAACCTCTACACCACACTGCCTCCCACCCTGAATACCCTTGTGGCCATTCTGATGGGTTGGCCCATCCAGCCGCTCTGGCTGGAGGCGGGACACCTGATAAGTGGGGGTCACTGATGATCTAGCCTTCCTGGAGTTCTCCAGGGTCTGCCCTCAGTCCTCTGTGGCAGCTGCTGCATGGAGGCTTGAGCCACGGCAACATGGCTGCTCCCTCTGTGCAGAGCTGGCCAGGATGGCACTGGGCCCCAGGGGGCCGTCTAAGCTGATGGTCATGGCCTCTCCTGGGCAGCCTGGGTGATGGAATGGACCAGCCCCCTGGGTTCGGGCACCGCTCCCGACTCTGCCCAGAAGAGGCAGAAGGACCAATGGCAGAGGTGGGAGTGGATTCTTGCCTGGCAACAGCTGCCAAGACACCGGGTGCCGGAAGCTGCCCCTCCCACATCCTCTCAGTGCTCTGGCCTTGCAAATGCAGGAAGTCGCCAGCTTGGGCTCGGCAGATCCCGCAGGAAGAGCTAGCTCCCTGCTTCGGATTGCTGCAAGCAAGCTGGGGCACTGTCCTGCTGGGAAGCAGCATCCTAAATCAGGCCAGGAGATGCTCACTTACCAGTGCCCACGGGGCCGGGGGTGTGAAAGCGAGAATTGCCTCCTGAGGGTCTATAACCTACAGGTGCAATGAATCAGCCCGGAAGTGTTATCGCTGTTTCTGCTGAGCCACGGCCGGCTGACTCCACCTACAGGAGCCCATTCACAGGGCTCTACTCAAGACCTTCCCCAGGAAAGATCCCTCTCCCTTGCAGCAAGGGTGCTGGGCCCAGGGCCCCCAGGGAGGGGCCTGCCCTGATAACCCTCCTCCAGGACCCAAGCCTTGTTTTCCAGCACCCCCTCCCCTCCACCGCCAAAAGAAACCATCTCTCTCTTGGAGGGCCTGAGGACACTCTCCTCTCCTCGATTTTTCTACCAAATATTTTTGGGCCAAATACCCATGGAGACTAGAGGGCCCCAGAGCAAGGACCCAACACGATGGGGGAGTCTGGGGGCAGCAGACCAGTAAAAAGCACCTTCCCCCCACCCCAGAAGGTGCAGGTGCATGGCGGGCTTGCACTGGGCAACGGGGTGCTGAGGCCTTAGGGCTGTGTGTCAGGCGGGTGGAGGGCAGACCCTCGAATTTGAATATTCCAGAACCTGATTTTATCACTGAACCAGGGATGCTCAGATCCCAGCAAGTGATGGATTTAGAAACAAGAAAGCCAATTCATTCCTTCACCCGAAGCCCACAGAACAATCTAGGATGTGTGTTGTGCCGCTCAGCATACCCCTGCCCTGGAAACGCATCCAGCCCAGAGGACCTCCAGGGGACCCCAGGGTCGGGACTCCTGGAGCTTGGGGGATGTTGTCACCTGGAGGGGTCTGCACCCTGTCAACATGTTTTTCAAACCAGAAATTGGGTTGTGTCGGGCATCAAAGCGTTTGATCTGAATTGAAAAGCGCTATGAAGGTGTTCCAACCTAACTGCCCGGCCGTGCCGGAGCGAAAGCTTCCAGTGAAGAGTGTGCGGTGACACGGGGCGGCGTGCTCTGGGACCCCTGCTTCTTGGGTGCCCTGGATGCCCACAGAGGGGACCTCGTGCACAGCTTGGGTGGACCAGGACAGCAGGGCCACGGGGGACAGAGCCCCTGACCGAGGCTTCTCTTTATGGAGTCCACGTAGCCCCTCCCCGTGTCTGCCTTTGTCACCAGACCCTCCCCCCACTGTCCCCTGCCTGGGGGTCAGCATTTACCGGCACTCTCCTTGTCCCCCTAGCAGGACATGACCCTCACCCCCTCAGGTTACTGTTGGTGGCCGAGGGCCTGGCTGGCCGGGGGTCCATGCTGTGCTGACCCTCCTTCAGGCTTCTCTGTGTCTTTCTCTGGACCTGGATGATATGGGGGCACCAGGCAGGCTCTTAGTGATCCAGAGTGATCCAGAAAGTACTGAACGCCTTGAAAATGGAAAGGGGGGTTCACTCTCTCGGGTTATAATGAGGGGGAGTACCTAGCCTGGTAGCAGGTGGGCAAAGAAAAGACAGTAGAGGAGGAAGTGAGATGGAGTCTCTCCACCCCTGCCCTCTAGCAGGCCCCCTTCCCCAGCACTTGGAAGAGTTAGAGACGGGCTCTGGTAGTGAGCCCTCGGGGGAGGCAGGATGCTCAGCCCCTCCTCTTGGAGAGAGAGCCTTCACTCAGCAGGGGCCTCAGAGAGCACCCCATACCACTCACATCCACTCTCGCTCACAAACTCACCCTCTGTCCAGGGCTCCTGCAGACCTCCCGAATCCAGCCAGGTGGGTGTGGCCCATGTGGCCCAGGCCTTAAGCTACCTGTGCTGGGGGGGGGGGGGAGGGGAGAGGTGGCTGAAATAATTGTTAGGCAGCAAATTTTGAAATGCGACCCTGACGCTCCATCACTTCCCCCAGGTGCCTGGCCCAAAGCTCCTCAAATGCAGGTGGAGGGGAGGAGGTGGCAGGGGGCCCCCATGGACCTCACCTACAATCAGCGCCCAGCCCCCTCGTCCCCCATCACTGACACCCCTCTCCCCCAGAAGATCTGTGGGTGCATCCTGTGTGGACCGCTGCCCCAAACCCCCGGCTCCTGGCCCCTTGCCCAGCTCTCCCCAGAGCTCTCTGCCTCGCTGACTTAGAATGGTAATAGCATGAGCAGGTTTTTTCTCTTTAGTCAAAATCAATGACAATGACAGAGTTATAAGGCAGCCGTGGAGAGGAAGAAGAAAGCGCCTCGTGTCAGAATTGATGCAGGAGGCAGTTAGAGGAACCTATTAGGATTTCAGTTGCCTTAGGGTGTGCTGCTCTGCTCAGGGCGGAGTGATGTCGGAGAAACCCACTGGCAGGCAGGCGGCCTTCTTCCGCCGCACACCTGTCATTAATGTGGAAGGCGGAACAGCGCGGCTATTAGTCTGGGGGGGCACGTGGCGGAGATGTCAGTCACAGGAGGGGGACGGGAGAGCTCCACCGAGAGCCTTAAAAATGCGCTCTCCAGAAGAGGAGAAGGGGGAACCTGAGGGTCTGCTGTGATTCCAGGAGCCCTGAGTTGGCGGCTGGGGGGGGTTCGGGGTGTCTTGGCACCTCCGAGGGGAGGGAGTCCCCCACAGTACCGCACACAGGGGCTGATCCTTGGGTAGAGGGGAGCCTGGGCAGACACAGGTTGGAGCCAGGATGGCCAGTGGCTGGCACAGTTCCCTTTGTTTTCCTCCTGTTATTCTCCCTGGCAGAAGGCCAGCACATCTGGCACACCCCTCCTCCTCCACGGCGGCCCCCCAGACTCCCCACGCTCCTCCTCTGAGCTGCACCCATGCTCCTGGAAACAAAGGACGGCAAACTAGGGTGGGAGGATTGCAGAGAACCCCATCCATTTGGGGAGACCAGGGTAGCTCGGATCCTTGTCATTTTGCAAGTCCCTCTTCAGCTGCTCCCTGAAAGAAGGGCTGGTGTGACAGTGTTGACAACTTCCCCCACCCCTCCCTGAGAGAGGGAAACAAATGTGGGGAGGGTGTCCCCATCTGGCAGGGCAGCCTGATGTGGCAAAAACTCAGGGCTTTGGACCCTCGTTACCAGATAATCTTGGGCAGCTTCCTGTTTCCTGGCCTGTAAAGTGGGGGTGCTACCATCTGCTGTGGGTTGTTGGAGGCTGAAGGTAGGGCCAGCTATCTAGTGCAGGCCCAGTGCAGACCACAATGTGGGCCCCTTTTTAAGAAAGTGGTGAGAACTTCAGGACAGCAGTCATTATTCATATGTATTTTACGAGCAAGAGGGTAAATGTGGGGCCCTTCTGAGGTCAGGACCCTTGTGGGGAGCCTCCCCCAGGGCGCCTTGTACGGCTCACCGGCCCCTGAGGCTGGCACTGGCCGACAGAGAGGCCTCCTTTGCCCCTGTGCTCGTGCTGTGTAGAAGAATGATGGGAAGAATGAAGTTCAATGAACTGGGAAAGGAGCTGAATACTTCCTGGGGATGGTGGCTGGGGACAGGCTAGAAGTTGGGGAGGGGACCCCCGGAGCCTAGGCCAGCCCAGGTTCCTGCAGCTTTGACCGTGATGGTCTGGGGGACTGGTGGAGGGTGCCCACCTGGCAGGGCCAGCTGCCATGATGAGTGAAATCAGGGACGGAGGCACCCGGCACTCAGTCTGGGGGGAGGCGGAAGTGAGGTGGTGAGCCTTGGAGCAAACACTCCCAGACAGAGCTGTCCTCCCCAGTGCCCACCACACCCACCTTCACCGTGGGTGCCCTGGTCAGAGGCTGGTAACCATGACAATGGGAGATGATTCGATGGCGGCGCCATGGCAGCAGCATCTGTCGTCAAGGTATCGGGAGTGGGCCCCGGTCCTTGAAGCATGCGACCACTGTGTGCCCAGCACTGGCTGGGTTTCCCTCGGCTGTCTCGTGGAATTTTCACAGCCACCCTTTGAGGAGGGGTTTCTTGTCTCCATTTCACAGATAGAGAGGAAACCGGGATGCAGAAAACATCAAGAATCTGCCCAGGATTCAGAGCCAGAAGCAAGTGGCAAAGCTGGAATTTGAGCCCAGTGTCTTCTGAGCTCACTCTCTTCCGCTGGACCCTGCTGTCCCAGAACCAAACACCTGTAGCTGTGTGATGCACCCCTCCCAGCCCGAACAGGGGCATCCCTGCCCCCCCCACCCCCCGCCCCGGACGTGGGCTGCCTCTCTCTCCTGCACAGGGTCTGGTGTTAACGCCAGTCCCCCCCACGGGGAACGCACGGGAGCGGGGAAGGCTGGGGCGGAGCTTGCTGTGGGAGCGCATGGGGCTGATATTCCCGTTAAATAAATACATTTTGCTAATTGGATTACACAGACAGTATAATATACTGCTGGATTTCCAACATGATGCTAATAAATTGTGTGAAGAACTTAATCATGTTAGCATTCTGAAAGCTTGTAAGAGATGAAATTAGAAAATCAGGCAAAGTTGACATCCAGGGCTTTCGTAAGGTTTTCAGACTTATGAAGCTTCCGTGAGCCTCCCTGCGTCGGGTCTTTGAAAGGAAAGCTGGGTTGTGTGTGTGTGTGTGTATGCACACACAGGGTGCAGTATGCAGGGTGGGGACGGTGGCGAAGGGAAGGGGAGAATGGGGGAGATTCAGCTAGAAAGTGAGAGTCACCGTACTGGGGGTTCAGTCCCTGGGATGGACCCATGGGGCTGGAGGCACTGAGGGGAGAGGCATGAGGCCGAGGAAGGCTCCTTGGTGGGGGAAAGCCTTGCTTCAGCCCTCACACTCCATCTTCATCCACCAAAAGTGCACAGTGAGGTCAGGGCAGGGCAAGACGGCTGTGGTTCCCTTAAGGGTCCATGCAAACAGCACCATGCCGTTCTTCCTGCTTACGCTGCTTCTCCTCTCAACAGGGACCCACCCTCTCCTGGTGCCTTTAAGATGTATGTTTCCACTCACGTCCTCCTTCACACAAGGAGACGCTGGGCCCCTGGCAGCCACTAAGTGGTTGTGGGAAGGGCCTGTGGTTTTGAGGAGGGAAGGGGCAAGGGCTGAGCCAGGTGGCTGAGAAAAGCCCCTCTTCTCTTCGTTAACCCCTCCTGGGGGCTCCAGAGAGAGATGGCCTCCCCTTTCACTCTCCAATCTAGAAAACGGGGTGGTTGATGTTTAATTAACATTGGTGATAAACTTGAAAAGTGAAGACCAGAATCTAAGAGCTCGTTATTTCTCCTGCCTTCGTGTCTTGGCCCCCCACTACCCAGGAGGGGATAAGGGACAAGGATTTGTGCTGGAAAGGCAAAGAGACTTGCCATGTCACAGACCCTGCAAGTGTCAAAACACGAAGCAGGCCCTTCAAACAGCATGCAAACACACAGGCATACAGGCACATGCACACACACGCATCCACGCGCTCACATGTGTGTATGTGCACACACACCTGATATCAGCCCCCAAACAGGAGCATCTCTTCAATGACCAGAACCTCATTAAAATAATAACTGGCTTCTGTGGCAGCTTCCCAGGTATTAATGCAAGTGTTTCTGTAACTTTCCAGGTTCAAAAGCAACAGCTTATACAGTTCTGATTAGCATATCAAAATCCAGTAAAGGAGGAGGAAAAAAATCTCCTCTTTTGATGCTTCCTGGTAATTAGCAAGAACAATTACTGCAGCATCCGGAATTTCCAGCCCCAACGATACCAGAGCCCCACTTGAGCATATCAGGAGTCAATTTAGAGAAGGCAAAATAAGGCCATTAGGAGGGCTGCTCAACCCGCGCATGACGTGCATGCTTGCAAGCAGGAAGCACATACCTGTCTCTACACCCTCCCCACGCCTCCCCTACACCCAGGCAGCTTGCTCCCCACTCTTACACACGTCCACACGCACACGCCTGCTCACACATGCCTCAGCCACGTACTCACTTACCCTGCTACCCATTCATTCAGCAAATGTCAGTGGTGTCCACCATGGAGCAGGCCTGCTGCTTCGTGCAAGAAGGCAAGGACCCTGCCCCCAAAAGTCTTGTTCAGTTAACTCACCATGCAATTAGCGCTGGCCTTCTGTGTGCCTGTGCCAAGTGATGAAAATGCAAAGATGAGAACCAGGCAGCCCTTGTCTGCAAGAATGTCACATCAAATATGGCATGGGACACATCCTAGGCGACGAAGCGTGTGCACGGCCCAAAGGGTGCACAAAGGAGGGACTGCTTATCTCTTCTGGGTGGGCAGGGTGCCAGGGAAGATTTCCTAAACCAGATGATGATGGAGCTTGGTTTAAGGAGGAAAAAGAGTTGGCCAGGTGGACGTGGTTAAGAAGAGAGAAAGAATGCTGATACAGGCACCATAAGATAAAGCCACAAAGGCAAGAAAGAGCGGCGGGCCACGAGGGCATGGCAGTGGTACCAGTGAAGGAAGCACGCAGCTGGAAATGGGGCTGAGGAACTGTAGCAGGTCTGAGGCCGGGCCTGTGGGGTGGGAAAGAGGGGCCTGGGAAAGGAGAGAAGGTTGGATGGGCAAGGCCATGGTCAGCAAGCCCAGAGAGGATGCCACTGTCCCATCCAGGTGAGGGTGGATGCCCCTACACCCCAGGCAGAGACAGTGGGCCCAGATCCAGAAGGCAAATGAAGGATTCTGGACTCTCTGGGAGAGAGAATTCTGAATCCTGAATGTGAGGAGGGAGGGAGAAGGAGAAAAGTCCAGAATGACTGCGTGGATACGAGGAGGAGTTTAAGGGAGGACCACATTGGTGAGCTGGGTTGGAGTCACCTGAGGGGGAGAGGCCCAGGGGACGTCCCTGGGCAGGTGCACCTGCTCACGTAGCTCATTCACGTGGGTCACAGCCTTCTGCACCACGTGTGTCTACCCCATCATCTCTGCCAACTGCTCACGCGAAAACAGAGCCCACCCCTCCCCACGGCTCATGGACAGACACAAAGATACGCACAGCACACACGCTCTGTGTCATGTACCTGGAATCATGGGACCCAAAATAAGGAACATAATGTCACGAGCTGAGCAACTGCCCCCATTTCCACCTCAGAAACAGACTCCCCTGGCCTGAGGGAGCCTGAGGCGTTCCTACAACGCCCCTAGACGCATCCTAGGCTGAGGCTTTGCTGTCAAATCTGCCTCCTTTCTGGCCCAAACTCCTTAGGCTTCTGCTTAGCTGATCTTAGCCGGTGCCCAGTGGAGGCCCAGCAAACTGGGTGTCTTCTTCCCCGGAAAGCCCTTGACCACCACCAGCACACCTCCCTGGGCTCCCCCGTCCTTCTGTCTGCACAGCACAGCACAGCACTTTCCCTGGACCCGCCTCCTGGTCCCAGGCAGCCTCTGTCTCTGGGCCTCTGGAGCCACTGTCTCTCTTTTAGGGTTCCAACCTGGATTTTGGAGTTGGGGGTAATTTGCATAATTCACTTCCAAAGTGAAGGGTGGAACTTACAATGCAGTTTTCTCGTGTCCTTCCTATTCCAGGTTGGTTTCTCCTCTCTCTGTTCCCTGGAGAAAGGGGAAGGGCAGACCAAGTTCCTTCAGGAGGGAAGCGTAGTGGTGCATCGTGATGTCCTTCTCTCAGGTGTGTATTGATGGAATGAATGGACGAATGAATGAACCAGTCAGTCCCTCCCTCCTCTCAGGCCAGTGATGGAGTGTGTCCAGCACTTTCTCATCAGTAAGCATTTCCGTTGCCATCACATGTCTGTGCCTTACAGGCGCTGTGATGCATTTCCAACCCAGAAGGAGGAGGCAGAAAGTCCGAGTTTCCTGAGACTTCTTCATTCTTCCCTTTTCCTAATCCATTGGTCTCTCCTCTAAGATTCATGTTCTTGACACGACCTTCTGATAATGTCTTTGCTGAGTGGGAAAAGCGGAGGGAACCATGAAGCGTGTCAGATGCCATTTCTTGCTGACCTGCAATCCGCCACCTGCAGGACAGGGTGGGACTGAGGCCAGAGGGAGGGAGTTCCCTGGCTGACTGCTGACTTTCTTTGTCTCCACACTGCCCACACCTTGGCAGCTCAGCCAGGGCAGTAGGAATCCAGGGGTCAATGTAGAGAAGTCCCCGTGATGATTATAAATAGCAGGGAGTGATGTTATCTGCTGCAACTGGAGGTAAGATAATCACGTGAGTAATTTAAACCCCAGGCTCCAGGTTGGAACCTACAAGCAGTAAATAGGGGAGGAGAGGAGACGGGAAGGGAGGGGAGGGGAGGGGAGGCAGAGGTGTCTGGGTACAGGGACAAGGAGAGGGGAGTTCCAGGCAGAGGAAACTGTACGTGTAAAGCTCTGAGGGCAGGGAGAGCTCAGAGAAATCCAGTCCAACCAGAGCAAAGAGCCAGTAGCCTGAGGAGAAAGAGATGAGCAGGCAGAGGCAGCTTACAGAGGCCCAGGCAGCGGGGTGCTGGAGCCAGCTCCCGCCTACTCCTGAGGTTCCATTATTAAATCTTCAGGAATTCTGTAAACTGGTTGTTAAACCCAGCCATTTAAAAAAATTTAACTATATAAACTTACCGTTAAATAAATTTTATTAAAAACAATGCTAATAAAAACTCAAAACTCTTTGCTGCCTCATTATTTCACTACCTTTTACCATTAGCTACGCTCTTGACAGTTTTATGTGTCTTGTGTCTGTGTGGTGGAATGTCACACAACAGTGGCTGCTGCACATCTCCTTCCAGCTCCACGTTCAATGATGCCACGTTGTTAGTTTGAAACTGGCCATAATAGGAGGATTTACACCACAGAAATTGGCAGGCTCTACAAAGCAGGGCCTAATTTATATAGCTTTGTTGATTGTCTAGATTTAAAAAAGTGATAGAGAGAATGTTAAAAATTCAGATTCCAGGAGGCCGGCCCCGTGGACGAGTGGTTCAAGTTCCATGCGCTCCACGTTGGCAGCCAGGGTTCACGGGTTTGGATCCCGGGTGCGGACCTACTCCACTCATCAGGCATGCTGTGGCGGCGTCCCACATACAAAATGGAGGAAGATTGGCATAGATGCTAGCTCAGGGTGAATCCTCCTCAAGCCAAAAAAGAGGAAGATTGGCAATGGATGTTAGCTCAGGGCGAATCTGCCTCACCAAAAAAAAAAAAAAAAAACAACAGATTCCACTTAAGATGGGCTTATTGCTGTTACGTTGTGAATGTCACAAGAAAGATTGTCAAATTAAGGTTGAATCGCAACCACAGGTTGGCTACAGATGTAAGAGTGCAGCAAAAATCAACTAAAGCATTCTGAGTATCAATTGGCTATATGGAATTTACAATAAGGAATATTGTATATTTTATTATTTGTAAATTTGTGCCACACATCCTTTATATCAGTAAAATTTATAATAAACATACACACACGCACACACACGCACATTTGTTTTTCAGAGAGCTGGTTGTCGAACATTTACCAGCACACCACTGCCTGAAAGCCGCATTAGGCGTTTGGACTTCATCCGGGGTTAAGACCTCATACTAGGACTGAAAGCACACAGGGATCTGTAATTGCATTTGGTTTTTGGACACTGGTTGGAGGTGGAAAATAGACAGGAGGCCACCGCTAGGAGGCAGGAACACCAGCAAGGAGGCCGTGCAAGATGCCCCAACACCGTGTGTGTGCAGCAGTGATGGGGCTAAGGGGCATGGTGCAAGGAGGGCGCAGCTGAGAAGTCGTGAACAAAGTCCTCCACTCACTCTCACTGCCCAGGGCTCATGGCCTGCAGCCCAGCACCCTGTGCCCCTTTACGCAAGGCTCAGTGAGTGTGAGCCACTCTCCCAGGATCAGAGCTGATCGGACTCACGCCTTGAGATGCTGAGACCAAGGGTTGACCTTATTGTGAGATATCTCCCACAGCTCCCAAACCAGTGCATTCCACAGCATGGGCTTACACTCTGTGCAGGTAGACCAGTCGTCCAGTCATCTGCCTTCCATGGTCTCAAAGCTGTTCTCTCATTCAGTGCATCCTTATCAAACGCACAAGACACATCTGGATTCCTGTGGAGGCTGTTAGAAGGCCATGTACCAGACTGGGCAGGTGAGCCTTGAGATGAGTGCTCCACCCTCTCGACCCCCAGCCCAATGGGGGAGGCCCCTCCAAAGCCATCCAGAGGAAAGCAATGCTGGTGAGAGAGCTGCCGATGTTCAGAAGAACTTTCTTTTCTCGGCAGCTTTTCACAGGCTGTGGGGCCTCGTGCCCTGTGCCTGCAGAGGCAGCCAATTCACTGTATTGTGTGAAGCCCCTGCGTGGTGCCATCACTGCGGACTTTCATCCCTTTTGGCAAAGAATCTGTGCCACCGGCGTCTCTGAAACACAGGAGACGGCTCGCTGGTCTGCACAGGAATCGTGCTCTACAAGGTTAAGCATCTTTGCCCAAGAAATACAGATAATGCTCTTATCAGGTGTGACCTTTACTGTATGTGGAACACTGTCCGTGACAAAAATGCCATTTTTTAAATGGTTTTCACACCAGGATATCCAGCCATTAATCATGATGCATGTGAGTGACTATTGGCGCTGCCTGGGAATCCCGGAGTCCCTGTGTTAGATTCCGGGCTGGCTGTGGTTGTGTGTGAGCCTTCCCTTCATCATGATGGGCACGGCCCCAGGCCCGGTTCTCCCCGAGGGCTCCAGGGAAAGAGCGTGCGTTCTCAGCCTCCTCGGCAGCGGTGTCAATGGGGTCCTGATTTTAAGGTGTCTTCATATCCGGGAGCTGATGAATATCTCTTTCTCGATGGCTCTGTTGAGGCTGTGTCTTCAGCATCGACTGACTGCGTCTGAGACGCTGGGGGCTCCACACCCCCTCCTCCTCCTCTCCCGCTGTGGCCTGGATATTGCTCAGTGGCGGAGTGGCTGATGCTGGCCTGCTGCTGCCTCCCCTGCACACGTAATTGGAGGAATGGCAAGCGACAGAATTCAGGATGTTCACTTCCACGAGGGCGTCTTCTGATGTCAGCCGATAAACAACTGCGCTGTCCATTTAGGTAGCTACCAACCACGTGTGGCTTGTGAGCACTGGAACCCAGCACTCCAACCAGTCCAAATTGAGAGGGGCTGTGGTGTAAAACACACAGCGGATTCAAAAGCTTGGTACAAAAACAAAAACAAAATATCTTAACAGTTTTTACACTGTTTACATGTTGAAATAATAATATTTTGGATATTGTGTTAAATAAAATGTATTATTAAATTTTGTCTGTTTCTTTCTGCTTTAACATGGCTACGAGAGAATTCAAAATTACAGGTGTGGCTTGCATGCCACTTCTCTCAGGAGCGCCCCAGGCAGAGATCGGCTGGGTGTGGGATAGCCTGAGGGGAGGACAGAAGAGAAGGCCACTCCCTGCCCTGGGGGCGTGCACTCCTGACCTCATGGGGGGGTATGGACAGTGACCACACTAGCAAACCAGCACCTTTTGGGTGCTGTTTGTGCTTTCCACACCCAATACCCTCCACTTTATCAGAGATACTCAGCGACGTGCTTGGATATAGATAAGCAGAGGCAGCCGGTGCCCCCTGAGCCCCTCTTTGGGAGGGAACTGGGGCGACCTCAGCAGGGAGCTGAGGCGTCCACCCCAAACAACCAGCAGTGCCCCCTAAGTGATGCTCAAATCTCCCCTCCTCTGCAGTTTGACGCTTGGATCTGTCCCAGCCACTTCTTAAAATGACCAGGAGACGCCCACCAAGGAACCGCTACCACTGGACTGAGGAATCTCTTGGTACATTCTGGGTGGTTTTCAGGCATCATGCAACTATAACCCGCTTCCCACCGCTGTCCACAAAACCACCTGGAAAGTGGTTACCACACGGGTACCCGCCGTGTGACCGTGGGAGCGTTTCTCCATCAGGACCACCCTGGCTCTAACTCATGCACAAGTGAGCATTCCAGGGCGAGGGCAGCAGAGGGCCAACTCACGCAGAAGGCCAGGAGCAGAGCCTGTGGGCTGCGGCCTCCTCTCCCTGAGGGATTTGCCTGGCAGATGTTTTGGAGCATCCCTGTATGCTAGACTGCTGGGTGCTGAGAGTTCAGAGACGGATCTGAGTCACCCCAGACAGGCATATAACCTGATTAGTCCAAAGACATGGGTGAGTGAGAGAAGCAGGCCCACGAGATGCCTGGGGGCAGTTAGCCCAACCTGAGTATTAGGAAATGTGCACGAAGGAGATGGAAGAACAGATGCTTCCGCTGTTTTAAAGGACAAATTATAGGTACAGAAGAAAATAGAGGTGGAAGGACACTCTAGGCCCAGGCATTATACAAGCAAGTCTCCGAGGAGTGTGGCAGAGTCAGCTGTGGGAGGTACGTGGGGCTCCGGGCAGTTTGGTTGTAGCAGACTGTGAAGGTCAAGGCGGGGGAGTGACGGGCGACAAAGCTGGAAGAGTAGATGGGGGTGGGAGGGACAGGCAGGGAGAGCCTTGAATGCCACAGCCAGAAACCGATCTTTCTCCTATAGGCAGTGGGTGCCACTGAGGAGCTCTGAGCAGAGGTCAGATTTAGATTTTCCCTAAGTTGTTCTGGCAGCCAGGGCATGAAGCTGGATTAACACAAAAGGGACAAAGTTTGGAGCCTGAGCTCAGACACTGGTCTTAGGAATGGGAAAGAGGCGAAGATCCAAGAAATAATTAAAAGATGTAATTGGCCAGACTCGGTGTCAGATTCAATGTACAGCTTCCTGCTGACCTCGCGATAGCTGGCAGGTCAGCCCAGGACACAGGGGTGACTCCCAGGCTGCCCAAGGCAGCAGGTCAAACCCAGCTAAGTAACTAAATAAAGATGTGATTGTGATGATGATTAAATTGAAGCACCTCATTAATTTCATGTGAGAGGTGGGGAAACACGAGATCGCACTTCCCGAAACTCATTGTTTGCCTGGCCCCAAGACATCCCTGTGCGACGTCTGGTTGGGTCTAATTTAAGTATGTAAATTTAATGGTTCAGTAAGTAAAATTGCCTTTATTGTTTGGAATGGTTTATGCAATAATTTATGGGCTCGTCTGGTTCATTTGATGGGTCTCTATGATGGAGTGGGTGACGGCCACGAAGCGGGGATGTACATAAAGAACTCAGGGAAAGCGTGGAGAAAAATTCAGCCCTGCAGTCCAGAGCATCACATTTCCAGCCAGCAAGAGCAGACTGCTGGCCGCCATGGCGCAAGGACGTGAGTTCTGACCTGAGAGAGGCCAGCTGCAAACAGCCAGGACTGCTGCGGGCTTGGATATTCTAGAGGGTCAGTGGATGGGAACCTGGATGAGCTTAAATCCTTCATTCATTGGTTTTAAAATGCATTGAGTGCAACCTCGCTTGTAGACATTGGGAAGAACCGGGAGCTCTATGAATGAGCAAAAATCTAGGCATTTTGGCGTTTTATCTACCACCCACTTTCTGCAGGCTGGTCCTCCTCTTCAGATTCTGGTAGGGCAGGGTTTCCATGGCTAACCCCTCCCCCAACACACCCACACCACCCCCTTCCTGCTGGAGGCATCTGGTGATGGGGGTGCGGCACACTGGCAAGGATGAGTGGAGATGACCAGCAAATGGGGCAGGCCCAGGGACAGGTCCCGACCAAGTCTGAGCAGGGCGTGGGCTGTGGCAGAGGTTAGCTAGAGGACCAGGATGAGGGTCCACACAGGACCCAGTTTCTCTGTCTCACTGGATGGTGCCAACACCTAGTGATGAGAAGATTGAAGTCCAGGAGGCAGGGGCTCAAGGCTTTTCCACACTCTATGGATTTAGGAGGTGGGAGGGCAGGGCAGGTTGCCATAGAAACTTTATTTTCATCCAAGATGATTAGTAAGTACCCATGAGCACATGCCAACTGATGGCAAGAAGATGGTGAGCTTGGGGACCGCAGACCGACTTGTGCCATTGATCAATTCCTTGATCATTCCTGCCCCTTTATCCTCCGTCCACCTCCCCCAGTCTTCTCTGAGCTCCCCTCCACCCAAAAAAGCCAGTACTGAAAGCTGGGTAGAGAGAGAATCATTTATCACTCTGCTTTGATTGACAACTTTTGTCCTGAGCCAATGGTAAACTGAGTCCTCAGGGGAAGAAAATCTGGTGGGAAAATGGAGTTTGGGGAATCTGCTAAGAGATGTGAAGTCTGGGAGCCCTGTTAAAAAATACTGCGTCTTCAAAGGGTGGGGGCATTTAAAGTTCAGTCCCAAGGATACTGCTCTTGACATATAATGGATCACTACCTTGAAGGAAGGGTGGAATGTGTGAGCAGGAGAGGGCTGAGAGGATGCATCCCTTCCAGCAGTCAGCTCCAGCTGGCAGGCTCTGCATTCTGCAAGGGGCTCCTGAGGACCCCACTGAGCTGAGCCCCTCCTATGCTGCCCAGGCTCTGGTTCACTCCATCATCGGGCTTCAGCCGCTCCCCCTAAGACTCTTCCCCCAGGGATTGTCCCTATCAGGGTGGCTTTAAATAAGCGTGACCTCCTCTCGATTTTCCATGGCTGATTATTCACTTTATGGATTATCTAAAGCCAACGTTTGCTTCCAGACCAGCATTATCTCACCCAACGGCCCTCCCCACCCGCGTGGGGATACTCAAAGGGGAAGCCTGCTCATCTGTGATTTGGCCTTGGAAAAATGCATTTCGGACAGCAAACCAAACCACTGTCAAAGTTGGGTGCTGTCCTCCTGAGATAAATGCCCAGGATTTTGTATCACGTGCCTTGTTGAGCTCTGTCAGTAGAATAAGAAAACTGTGCTAAAATTAAGCTGCCTCCATATTTGTTTCCAGCTCACTTCTTCCCGTGGGGAGATGGGCCCCCCAAAACAGACTGGTAATTACAAACTGCTACTATCCATTTTAACAGTGAGGACAACCGCTGAAATCCGTTGAGGGCTCACCATGTGCCCAGCTCCTGCTCAATGCAGGTAGATATTCTCATCCCCACAGGTCATGGCTGGGTCCCCAGGAAGCAGACTCTGGGGCTAGGATTGGAGTGCAAGTCATTTAATCAGGAGGGGAACGCAGGAAGGTGAGGTGGGGGCAGGAGGCAGCCTCATTCATATAATCATCACTGCGGGCAGTGGAGCTCCATTCCGCCCGTGATCCCTGGGAGATGGCCTAGGATGTGTGCCGGAGGCTGCTCATCCTCCAGCTCCCTGTACACCCTCGGCGGAGGGCTGCTCCCAGGGACATTACACATCAGCGCTTCTGTCCCGCACATCTACGCAGTGGGACCCCGTCTCAGGAAGGGAGGTGAATGTAAAGGGCGGCGATAGGGGGCCCAACAGGGTCTGCTACATCATTTTACAGAGAGGAAAGTAAAGTTCAACAGGGTAACTTGCCCAAGGCCACCCAGCTTACGGCAGACAGGGGATTCCTTTCCGAAGGCCAAACCCTCCACGACCCTGTGAGTGGCCTCCTGCCTGGCGACGCCTCCAGGGGGCCTGCCTCTGGGGACTCCCCCCCCCACCGGCACCCTAGCTCCCAGGTTAGAGGGTGTTTGCAATACTCATTCTGCTAACACTTCCTCCCTACTCCGTTGTCTGTCATGGTAGAAAGGCACGGCGGGACGGAACACGGACAACAGCACCAAGGTCGAAAGCTAGGTAAACAGCTGGAGCTCGACCTTGAAAATCCTGTTTTCTCCACTGATGCAAAGAAGAGCAGGCTGAGCAAAAAATCCAACTGACAAGAGTGGGTGAGGATGTGGACAAGTTGGAAGCCTCATACGCTGCTGGGGGGAATGTCAAATGGTGCGGCTGCCACGGAAAACCGTTGGGGGCTCCTCAGTAAGCTACACGTGGAACCGCCATAGGACCCAGCAATTCCACTCCCAGAAATATACCCAAAAGAATTGAAAACAGGTGTTCAAACAAAAACCTGAACACAGATGTTCATAGCAGCGCTATTCATGATAGCCAAAAGATGGAAACAACCCAAAGGTCCATCAAGTGATGAATGGATAAACAAAATGTGTACGTCCAGCCATATGACTCAGTCATAAAAAGGAATGAAGTTCTGACACGTATTACCACACGGACGAACCTTGAAAACATTACAGGAAGTAAGACGCCAAGCACAGAAGGCCACATATTGCACGATTCCATTTATATGGAGTGTCTAGAACAGGAAAATCTGTAGAGACAGAAAGCAGAGTGGTGGCTGCTGGGGACTGGAGAAGGGAGGAATAGGGGGTAACTGCTTCTTGTGGGGTTTCCTTTCGGGGTATCAAAATGTTTGGAACTAGAGAGTGGTGATGGTTGCACAACATTGTGAGTGTATTAAATGCCACTGAATTGTGCCAATGAATTGTATTCAAAATAGTTAAAATGATAAATTTTATGTAATGTGTATTTTACCACAATAAAAAAAAAATAGCCACCCACCCCAGAAGAAGGAAGAAGTGATATTGAGATTATAAACATTGATTGCACATAATTCAAAAGGGGCACTTGAGAAACATGTGAGAAATCATGACTCTTTTTCCATGCCCAAAATGGAGCCTGGGGACAAACCGAACCCAATAATAATAAAATAATACGACCTAACAGCTCTGGGAATAAAATCATCTCTTTGGCTCACATGTGGATAACCGAGAGTTAACTCTTAATAAAGCAATAAAGCCCAGGAGCCGCGGGAATAAAGATTACCTCCTTAGCCAACCGCCAGAGACCAGATTCATAAAACAATGACTCGCTTTTCATTTCCCTCATTTGATCGTATAGGATGTAATTGTAGCCAGGCTGTTCCCCAACTTCCAGGGGAAAGCAATTGTCAATCAAGATGACGAATGTCGTAATTCAAGTCTGCCCCAGCCTGACAGGAAGGGCCATATGGCCTCTAAGCGAGGCTCAGGGAGCGCTGATTTACACGGTCACTAGCAGAGCGGCTTTCTCCGCAACATTCAGGGACCTGGTGGACTGGACAATCACCTGCAGAGGCCGGGGCCACAGGGTCACACTCCACTCTCAGTGGCTGACAGTGCCCCGACCAGATGACGTCCACCACTCTGGGGTCCTTGGTGAGCCCCCCGAGCCCTGGAAAAAGATGGAAGAAAGGGACAGGGCTCCCACCCCGGAAACACTGGGAGGAGAGATGACAGTGGGAGAGGACAGAGAATAATTGATTTCTGTTTTTCTCTCCTGCTGCTGCCTAAAGCTTCAATCTTTAGAGCAAATAATAAAGTCTGGAAGTCTGGGGGTCAGTTGAATCTGGATTTGTTGTTGCGTTGCATTTTCTGTCTTAAATTTGGAGGTTTTGTTTGTTTCCTTTGCAAGGACACTTACGTGGGACTGGGGATTAAAGGGGCCTGTGTTGTTAAGGTTGTCCCTGCCCCTGTACCCAGCAGGGGCTGCAGGAAGCACTGCACTCCTTGTGCCGGGAGGGCAACGTCATTCCAATCAGAGGCGCCTGGGGTTAGCGAGGTCTGTGACGCAGGACCAGTCCTTGGTGCGTCTGATCCAGCCTCGCAGACGGAGCCTCTGCTGAGACGCCCCAGATAACCCAGCACGAGATTTGATGACGCTCCTTTGCCCCTTTCCTGGCTCCCTGGCGCTGGGCCTTAAGCTTCTCAGGATGAACAGAACCGGACCTGGCTCCTCCTCCCTTTCAGCCCCCACCTCCCTCTCCCCTCCCAGGCTGTTGTTGGTTTCTAAAATTATTTTATTTTAAATAAGCCACCATCTGAATAGCAAGGCAAGCACATAGTGGGGGCAGCAGCCAGTCTTCCCCCCACTCTCTCTCGGGTCCACTGGGCCCAGGGAGGCTGGAGTTTCTCCCGGGAATCAGGAGATTGGGGAGGCTCCAAGAATTTTTGAGGACAACAGCAGGAGATGGCAGAGAGCGCATGCCCTCCCCCTACACACACACACACACACACACACACACACACACACTCCTGCGCTCTCCCTGCTCTCGGGAGCCCCGCACACACCTCATTGGCATCCAGCCCCAGTCACGCCGTCATATTCTAGGCTGCTCGGCAAACCTCCTTCTTTTGTTTCCGCTTCCCGCCATCCTTTCGAGAGGGGCCTGTTTGGACTAATATTAACGCTCTGTCCGAACCTCTTTCCCAACCATTTTAAAGAGCAATTCTTCCTTTTGGCAGAGGCATTGATCAACTGAGACAAAGCAAGGAATGGGGATCAATGTGGAGGGCGGAGGGAGCAGATCCAGAGCATTTGGATAGCCAAGATTTGATGTCTTTTTCCTCCCCCGAACCTCCCCCTCCTGCTGCCCAGACTGCGCTGCAACGCGAGGCTGGAGGGGCCTCTAGGACGCAGTGCTCCGTGCCCAAACCCGACCAAATTACCCCTGAAACAATGTGATAATCAGCCGGGCAGGGGATGGCTGCTTCCAGCACCATCCCACTAATCCTGTTTGGCGGTCTCCTCCCCACTGCTCGAGGCCCCCTGCTCTGGGGGGCAGCCCCCTCGTTCAAGAAGCAACCTCCCTGCCCACTAGCTCACCTGGGCCAGGGCACCAACCTGGGTTGGGCAGCATGGTGAGCCCCACGTTCCTGCCAGCTCTCCCTTCCCTCCCTCCCACTTCCCCCTCTCCTCCCTCCCTCCGTCACACCCCTCCTTCCTCTCTCCCCAGATCTGCTGTAACTGACATTTTCCATCTGACAGGTTCTGTTTTCCCTGCCTCCGGTTGCCAGGGAAACAAGCAGAGAGGACCGCAGCCAGGGAGCCGTTAGCTGCCTTTTTAAGGGGCCCTGGACATAAACAGCACTTTCCATAATGGGAGCTGGGCACAGAGGTTTAAAATAACAAAACAATGAAGAGGAGGAGGATAAAGTGGAAAAAAAAAGTCAGGGGAAGGGCCCCCCACCAGGTTAATGGGAGAGTGAAGGAAGAAAGCCTTACACTCCTCTGGACAAGACCAGTGACCTTCCGGAAAGGTCTGGTTCTCTCCTTGATGTGCATAAAGGCAGACACCTGGCCCCAGCCCTCCGCTGGCCCACCTCCGGAGGTCTTCTGTGAGCCTGAGAACAAGCCTCAGCCCAGTGATACTCGATACTCGGGACTGGGACTCCACTGCGCTGCAGGGGGCTGTTAGGATTGAAACCGCCGCAGGCTTGACAAGATGCTCTTCCCGAAGTGGCGGGGACCACGCAGGCCTCTCATCTCCCACCTTCGCAGCCCAGGTCTGTCAGCACAGCTGTGAACTTGGGATTCTACCTTGAGTATTTCTAACCCCCTCTCCCTGTCTCCACCCTCCTGCCAAGGGGGCTTCTACCATTTTCTCTGAGCTACTGCACTGCCCCCTACTCACTCCCCACCACCACCCATCCATTCTCTCCCAGCCGCTAGGCTGCTGCCAGCAGAGTGACCTTTCCTCTTGCTGTGGAACCCCCAGCGATTTCCACTTGAGAGCCCCTGATGCAAAATCCCCAGACTGGAGCCCAGCGCCCGTCATCATCTGACCTTGACTTAGGTTTCCAGCTCCTTCTCCCATCGCAACCTGCCCTCTGACCAACGAGAGACATGTGGAGACCTGAAGGGCGCTTGCCCTTTCACACCTCCATTTCCTCCACCTGGAAGCTTCTTCCTTCTTATCCCTGCTGAGCTTAGCAGATGCCTATCCAGGCCCCAGCCCAGTTGCAATGTCCCCTCTGGGTGGAATGTCACCTCCTTGCCCTTTCTGGCCACATCGGTCCCCTGCCCCATTTGACTCTCATCTCTTCTGTCGAGCACCCTGCCTCGGGTATGGTTATCGGTCTGCTGCCCTCGCAGGTCTGAGGACACTTTCGGGGCTGAGGATTTGCTGCACCTGGCACCGTCCCTTGCCTAAGGCAGGTGCTCCCTAAACGTTATTTCTTTGTCCTCGTGGGGACCCCGGGAGGGGGAAAGAGATCTTATCACAGAGAGGACCCATGGTGACCCTCAGCAGTCGTCATCCTGAGCAATACCTTCGCGGCAGGTGTGCCTGGTCCCACGTAGGACGACATCCCCAATGACGGGGCGGACCGTCGAGGTGAGAGGAAGAACATCCTGTAAATGCGTTCCTCGAAAATCTGCATGATGTCACGTCGGAAAAATTAAAAGGACTAAAAAGGACTAAAGAAGAAAATAAAATGTTGTTCATAACCCCACAACCCCAGATAAGCCTTTTTGATATATTTTAAAAAAATAATATAGCGCAGCACATTCCCTTTAAAAGGCTAATTCCCAGCACCTGTTAGGAGATAGACGGTCAGTCTCCCGAAGTCAAGGGAATGAACTGGGATTGTTCAGGAAGCACCGCAGCGGAGGGTGAAGGGGACTGGATTGCGCCTCGAGATGGGGAGGCAGACCCGGGGCCACGGTCCTGGCCGGAGGGAGGGGCATCCCTGGCACAGCGAGCCGCTGGGGCAGGAAGGAGTAGGGTACAAGGTGGGAGGGGAATAACCTTCAGGAAGCGGGTCGAGAAGATCTGGGTTCTAAGGATTCTGTGTCTAGGAGCCAGGGAGGTGATAAATAGGTAGCAGTATTTGAGACAATCCAGTTTGATCGAATCAGAGGGGCCTAAAAACAGGCAGCCAGGGGACCATGAGAAGTTGTGCGCGACGGAGATGAGCAGGAAGGGAAGAGGCCAAGACGGAAATGGTTGTGTTAGGCAGAGGGCTCATGCGTGATTTAGACTTCTTCAGAAATGTATTTAGGGTTCTGCCTGGTTGGTGTAGTGGTTAGTTCGCATGCTCTGCTTTGGCAGCCCTGGGGTTCGCAGGTTCGGATCCCAGGTGCTGACCTACACACCGCTCATCAAGCCATGCTGTGGCGGCATCCCATGTACAAAATAGAAGAAGATAGGCACAGACATTAGCTCAAGGCTGATCTTCCTCAGCAAAAAAGAAAAAGAAAAAATGCATTTAATGTTGCTGTTTTCACACTTATAAAAATAAAAAATAAAATTCAGGGCAAGTGCAATAGGACCATTGTGAGATCAGTGTTCAGTACACTGAGAGGCCTGAACGCGGTGAGAGATGGGGTGCCAATGTGCACACGGAAGCTGGACAGAGGTGCGGGGCTTTGCAAGGATGGATCACCAGGACAAGGCAACTGGGTGGATGCCAGGGAAGGAGGAGCTGGAACAGCCTGGATCTCTGTGCACCTCACCTTCTCGACCACAGTGTGGATTGGGTTGGACGTGGCCTTCAGTGACCAGCCATCAGCTCCTGCCTCCTTATCTCCTCTGGGGATTCAGGTCATACCTGGCCACTTGGTGGGCAATTGGCAGCTTCTCCTGCACTGCCCAATACTATTGAATAACAGAGTGAGTGGATTTTGAATTGGTGGTTTGGGGGTAATAGGGAGGGCCTCTGGCATCACAGCCATCCTCTCCGAGTGGTCTGCTCCTTGGCTAGAGGCTGGCTGCCGGGGTCTGGCTTGGATCTGAAGCACCCTCCTAGCTCAGAGGCTGTTGATGCCTGTGATGGTACATCTCAGCACAAGGGTTGCTCCCCTCGTGTGTGTAATGGGGGTTGTCCTCCCCGCCACCGATAGTACCAGGCTGCCAGAGAGAGGGTGAAACAGCTCTGAACTGACAAAAGCAGAGGGTAAAAGGAGCTACCTCTCCGCATGATTCCAACCCTCAGAAACCTCCTGCTTTTCTTTCCAGGAGCAAAGGGAGCTAACCTGTCATGAATAACAAGTTCGTCTCAGGAGGCTCGGCCCATCCAACACCCAGGTGATGAGAATTATCATGCGCCTCATCTGCACCTCACTCTTTAATTTACCAGAGTGCGTTCCCATCTCATTGCATCTTGTCCTTCTACAACCCTGTAAGATAAGTGGTGAAGACATGGGTTTACCCCTCCTTTACATGCATAATGCTTGGCCAATTCATTACAGGGATCATCAGATGATTACATAGGGAAACGGAGGCCCAGAAACAGTAGACCAAATGTCCAAGGGGCCAGAGTCAGCGCAGACTCGAAAAGAGTGGTTTGTAACTTCTGAGTTGGGGCACCTCTTGGACAACACCTCCTGGAAGAGGTCCTTCGATGATGGCGAGGATGATGATGGTGGTGCTGATGGCCTACAGTCCTGTTCTGTAAGTTTACAGTAGCTGATGGTTGGAGAGGGGATCAGGAACCAGACTGGAGCTTGGATGCCAAAGTCAAAAGTTTCTCTTTTCCCAGGAGCAGGAGGGACCCAGAACACCCCCAGCAGAGGGTGTGTAGTGGGTTAAATAATAGCCCCCCGAAAGATATGTCCATGTCCTAATCCCCAGAACCTCTGAATGTGACCTTATTTGGAAAAAGGGTCTTTGCAGATATAATTAAGTTGAGGATCTCAAGATGAGGAGATGGTCCTGGGTTATCCAAGCGACACCTAAATCCAGTCACAAATATCCTTGTAAGAGAGAGGCAGAGGGAGGTTCAAGAGACAGAAGAGGAGGCCCAGTGACAACAGAGGCAGAAACTGGAGTGATGCAGCCCCAAGCCAAGGATCACCCACAGTCACCAGAAGCTGGAAGAGGCAAAGAATAGATTGTCCCTTGAGCCCCCAAGAGGGAGCATAGCCCTGTCAGGTCTCAGACTTCAAGGCTCTACAACTGTGAGACAATAAATTGCTGTTGTTTTAAAACACCAAGGTTGTGCTAATTTGTTCCAGCAGCCACAGGAAACTGAGACGGGGTGAACCATGCAAGACCAGGGGCATGGGCTCTATCTCATTTGCTGCTCCCTCCACAGGCGAGTCAGGCCCTGCTGCGCCCCAGGACTGAAGAGGAGGCAGCCTCTGGGCCCTGCCCAAGGTCCCATGGCTGGTGAGTACAGAGGTAGGACCAGGGCCTGAGTGCCCTTACCCCTGTCCCAGAGTCTCTCTCACCAAGCTCCAGAAGGCCAGGTGACCCCAGGCAACTGAGGACTGTGTCCCCCATCCCCCATTTGTTCCCTACATACACCCCACTCCTCAGAGCCTGAAGATATTGTCACCTGATTTGCATCAATTAAGTAAAGACTCAAAAGAAATCTCTGCCATTGTTCTAAAAGAGTCTACTTCAAAAAAAGAAGAAAATAGGAGAGTGGGTTGGGAGGCAGGCCCCAAACCCTAACTATATTCCGCCTTTTCTCTGGCTGTGCTAGTTGGTTGCCCCTCAGCATAGCTCTGCTGAGGCCATGACTGAGACCCAGGGTGGGCTGGGGGGTGGGGGGCTGGGGGGCGTGTCCAGAGAACCCTTGAGAATTCCTCCCTCTCTCAGGATTACCCTCTTTGGAGGTCAGACCCAAATCTCTCTGGTCCTCAGTTTACTTATCTGCAGAATGTGATCATTTTAGTGGCTACTTCCCAGGGCTGTTATGAAGGATAAACCCAATGAGATAATGTGTGCAATGTGTTCAGCAAGGTGCCTTGGATGAGTCAATCTCTCCATGGATGATGATGACGGTGATGATGGTGATGGTGAAGAAATGTGTGATTAAGTGGGCAGGACTCCCAGGAGGCCGTGCAGCTTGTTTAGGGGCCTGAGGACTCAACAGGAAGGAAACCACACTCTTTGACCTTTCCAGGTAGAGCAGGCTTACCCTGAGCCAGGCCAAAGTCCACAATGCCCAGGGCTCCAGGCCATGCCAGGTGCCCGCCTGGAGATGCAGCCCCACTGTGCTGCCCAGAAAAAGTCTTGGGGCACCTCCATCCCTGGGGCTCCACCAGCTCTACCCACCAGCCCTTTCCTGGACCAAAGAGCTCTGCCTGACCGGCTCCAGCCCTGTGTGTTAGATCTAAATTAATTGCCTTTGTTACGTTAATTGTGCGAGCATCCCCTTCGATTCTTTTTCATGCAGCAGATTCCTGTGTGTTGCTAAAAATATGAACACGTGATTCACAGCTTCTGAGGACCTTAAAGGAGAGAGAACGCCGCCCGGCCTTTCTGCTCTTTGGGGTCAGGCCAGGGAACCAGCAGGGCTGAGGGGCTGAGAACCAGCACTGAGCTTGCAACAGCTGCAGAAGGGCAGACAGGAGGGGCCCAGGTGAAACTGAGGGCCCCGAGAGCCAGAGCCGTTGGCCACGTCTTCAGGGCATGACACCACAGTTGTTAAGAAACCTTTGCACCATTCATTTGAGCCCTTCCTCTGCTCTGCTCTTCGCGGAGTTATCTTGTGAAAGGTCAGGATCTAGGTTCTTGTTCGTGGTCTTTTATATTTCACCACCCATCTGCTCACCAGCCCTTGGGAGGCACTGAGAGCCTCCCCAACGTGCCCCCATGCGCCTGTCTCCCTGGGCCCTTCACAACCTTGCACCGGTGGAGAGTAGGCTTCTGGAGAGATCCGCAGGGCACCAGCCTCACTCAGGATGAGCAAGACGGACCCATTCTCACCCCTTCCCTTCTGGTACCCCAGCCGTCCTCGAGCCCACCTGGCCCTGCCCTGGGCATGCCCTCTACAGTCCTCCACACTTCATGAGGTCAACATTCATTTGCTTCAAGGACAGACCCCAGGGCGAGGCAGCACCTCTCAGTGTTGAAGAGATGGGACTCTGGAATCGGAGACTCCAGCTCAGGCAACCTCTGCTTCCTCCTCGTCCAAACAGGGCATTAGCAGATGCCCCTCCGAGGGTGACATGAAGATAAGGGTGAGCGAGCATGGAAACCCTCGGGCCAACGCCTGGTCCAGAGAACAGCTCAGGAGATGTCGTCACTGATGAACATGTATCTTTACTATTGTTGTACTCATGCTCCCACTCTGCTCTCCCGAACGTGGGATCCACGCTCAGCCCGTCCTCGCCCCACACCTGGGTCTTCTGCCCTCTCCTTCTTGGGTGCCTCAGCCTCTGAGTCATGGATGGTTGGCTGAAAAGCAAACCTGTAACTCCCTGATCCTGAGAAGCAGCAGCTGAAGAAAAGAAAGGCTTCAAGAGGATTTTCCTGGCAGCCAAGGCCCTGTGATGAATCAGGGTTCTTTTCCGATGACTGATTTAATCCCAGGCGACCTGCTGGGTCATCTCTCACTCCCCTCCCGGGTGCAGAGCCGGCAGGAAGGGGCATGCGGAGGAGATGAGGGGAAGGGAGATGGGTCTGCGCTCAGAAATAAGATGCTGCCAAATCCCTGTCAGGCCTCCAGGGACATCTGTCTTGCTGCAGCTAAAACCGAAGGGCTGGATGTCCCTTACTGAGCATGAGGCCCCTCTGCAGAGGCCACCACCTCCTTCTTCCTGAGTCCCCTCCCCAAACACTCAGCTTCCCTGAAAATCATCTACCCAGCTGCGGTCAATGTGGAGCGAGGGATTCGGAATGAGATTCGGGGTGGGGTGGGACCCTAAGCAACTCTAAAATGAGAATGTGACTGAAGGTCTGAAACAGATGGCCAGTGACTCTTCAGCCTTGGGCCAGGGCCAGCGTTAGGGCCAGTCCCCCTACTCCCAGCGCCCTGGGACCCCCAGCCCTGAATGGGCAGAAGTGAGAGCGTCAGGGCGTCAGGTCAGAGTCGGCTGCCCCCTCTTTGTTCTCCTCTGTGTTCAGAGAGCAGGACAGCGGGACGCCTGGTCCCCAGGGCTCTCAGTCATGGCAGGGACTTAACGACCAATTGCTCCCCGACGCCTCCAAATGCACTGGAAAGAGCTTAAAGGTAGCTGTTTGCAGGGAAGCACACTGCACAGTGAAAAGACCCAGCTGGAGATCTGGTTGAGTGTGCTCCGTACCCCCAACACCACCACACACACACTCCCGTTAGGAGCGCTGGTGGCAGCCACACTGATCCATATGCAGCTAATTATCCTGTAGCTAAGCCCTGTGCTGTGGGTGGGGAAGAGGAGAGAAGAGCCCATAACTAAACCTTTGAGTACAAAATGTTCTTGCCATGTTGGAGACGGATTGAACCAGAAAGAGGTGGGCCCTATCAGAAGGTCAATTCCTAAACTGGTCACCACTGGTCTAACTTGGGAGTTAAGGAGGACTTATTTTTTTTATTAAGATGGTGGACTGTTAGAATTTTATTTTTATTTTATTGTCTGCCAAAATAGGCTCCATCTTCTTGTCTCTCTGAGGTAGACTGTTGTAATAATGGCCCCAACTTGTTCATGACTGCCTGCATCAATGCCCTCTATCGCTGGTTCTGAGGTTGGCTGTGTGAGTGGCTTTGCCAGTGAGAGCACAGCAGATGTGACCCAGCAGAGGCTGGAAAGTGCTTGTGCACTTTGCAACCCTGAGACCACTGTGTGAAGAAGCCTGGGATCACCTCCTGGAGCATGAGAGGCCACGTGGAGCAGAGATGGGCTGTTCCGCGTAGGATCCCTAGACCAACCAGCCTGCCTCCTGCCAGAATGTGAGTGAGGCCATTCTGGAGTCCCCAGCCCCAGCCGAGTCCCCAGCCAACCATACGTATCAGCCAAACCAGCCAGAAAAGAATTGCCCGGCTGACCCAGGGAAACCCGAGAAATAATAAATGTAGTTTGAACCACTAAATTTCGAGACAGTTTATTACTGACACTCTCCAACTTCTACCCCACCATACGCTGCTGGAGGGCAAAGACTCTCATTTAAATGTGTATTTCCATGCCTGGAACAGCACATTGTAGAGAAGACACTCAATAAAATGGGTTGCGTGGAACACATGTACACACACAGAGACACAAATGCAACATGGATGCAACATACATGCACACAGGCACATACGCACACATCTCTCTCACCCATTTACCTTCTAAATGAATTGTAGATGCATGAATTTCAGGCATCCCTTTTGTCACTTTCCTGTTGGAAATTTTCATTGTATCTACAGCATCTGGCAGTCCCGGTCAGCGGGTGTGGCCCCTACACTCCCAGGCCTTAGAGGGCACTCCAAATGCTGACCAGGACACACTCCCTCCCCCAGCCGCTGCTCCGCCACTAGAGGGAGATGGTGGAGATGGGGAACTCGCACCATTTTCTTGACTAGTTGGGCCATGAGACCATAAGAACGTCCCTGGAGGTGGCGATGGTGGTCTCCCAGGGCAACAGAGACCAGGCCATCCCTTGACGCCCTTTCCAGGAGCAGAATTTACAGAATCCCAGGCCGCCTGTGGGAACTCCCTCTCTCCACACAGTTAAGACCGTCCCCGACTGTTTCACCCTAAGTGCCCGCGTGCACTTAGGTGTGACTGGAGTTTCTCACTGCAGCGTGAGTGGCTTTCTTTACAGTCTGGGTTATGGTCTGAGCCTGAGAAGTAGCAGCTCCCCTCTCTCTCGCCCTCTATCAGCAGGTCTCCTGACTCACCTGCTTCTGCATACGACACTTTTGAGAGCATGGCAGAGTTTACGGGGTCCAAGGTCACGTTTTCTTTCCAAAGCAGTGCAACATGCAGAGCCGCTCAGCACAGACAGGCTGGTCAGACAGGAGCCGGGCCCGGAATCTGGGCTCACCACGGTTTTACGCCTTACCTCCAACCCCTCAGTCTCCAGGCCAGGGGGCTGGCCACCTGGCAGCCTCCCACCTGCCCTTGGGACTCCTCGGAACTGGAGTTGCTCCACTTCTCTCTCGGCTCCAAAGGCCAACCCGATTCCAAGAGAAATGCTCAGGAAGCACTGAGATTGATGAAGTGTTACGCATGGGTACTATCACAGACCATTTCAGGAGCGCAGATTGCTGTAAGCTTTATGAGGGCAATTTGGGAACATGTACACAATGTTTAAGTGGCCGTGCCTGTTGACACAGCACCTTTCTAAGAGCATCCTCAAGTAAACAAAGTTTAAGAATGTTTATTTCAGAACTGTTTGTAATGGCAAAAGAAATTGTGAGCAACTGACCAGCTATGCCCAAATATAAGGCAAACCCAAATATCCAGGGAACCAAATGGAAAGGCACAAAAAGGGTTTTTTTCCAGGGGAGAGGGGCAATTCGAATATGTACTTTTTAGGGATAGAATAAAATGCTCAAATATGACCTATGATATTTATTTTATTGATTTAGTTGCATCTTTTATAACATGCTCTATGAAATAATAATTTAGAAATAGTGCTTTTTTTCCACCCATGTATTCTGTGAAACAACTTTTTCCCGTTCATCTTCTACCAGGTGTCCACCTCTCCAATACATCCCCTTTTGGGTCATCACACAATTTTCACCGGAAAAACATTGTTTCACTGGAAATTTTACCCAGGGCCCATTCGCTCACTACAAGGACAGTGTTTCACTCTGTTTCGTTGTATTCATTCCTCCCGGAGGGGCATGTTCATAGCTTCCACAAGGCGGCCACTTATTGTATTGCATTTTAAATTGATATTTAAAGTTTTACAACAGCATTGATTGAAGTCTAATAGGTCAAATATAAAATAATTTTTAAAATTTAAAAATAATAATTTAAAAAACCTTGCCTTACATTAAATCCTGCACAATGAGTGTCTATCAACAAGGAATTCCCTCAATCAGTGATGGCGCATCCGTACAATGGAAGACTATACAACCTTTAAAAAGAACAAGGCAGATCTTGAACACAGAAAGACATCTGCAATATATTTCTGAGTGAAAAGAGCAATTTTGGGAACAATGTATACAGCATGATCCTATTTTTAAATACGTATATATGTTAGTAGCTGCATAAAATGATGTAAATTAAAACAAGTGGTTTTATTAAGTTATTATCAAAGCGTGTAGGATTATGACAGCATTCACTTTTTACTTTATACATTTCTGTTGTTCTGACAATTTTTTTATAAATGAGTGTATATTCCTTTTATAATCATAAAAATGAAGATTAAAAATTAAAAATAAAGAAATGTATTGTGCCAATCCTAAAATCATCAAGCATAAGGAGTTCATCAGGTTTATATGATAGACTCCATGATGCTTAGTACTTGTAGCTAAAAAAACTCAACTGGGTGGACAATGTCCACTTCATAAACCTACAGGAAATCAAGTGTGGCTCTAAAACCAGAAGCAGACCCTCTCGGGAAAAGTCATCTTAAAGGAGACATTGAAGGCCCTGGTATCATTCTTAGAAAACAAATGTTTCCATCACAAGCCCCGGAACTATTCCACAAGGACATGCAAACCTCAGGGCTCAGAAGTTCTTGCAGGGGCTCCTGGGATTGTAACTGAATCCACAGTTATAGCCTCTTTCACGAGCCCACCTGCCCACCAAGGACCCCTGCTGTGTTAGTCAGGATGTGCTAGAGTGTGCTGTGGCAGTGAACAGCCCCAAAACGTCAGTGACTTAGAGCCTCCCAGAGGTTTAGGGGACAGACCAGCTGATCAATGCCTCAGGAGGGAGAGAAGTGCAGAATGTCGTATCACCCCAGTTTCCCTTCTCTCTCGGCCTGTGGCTCGTACTCAAGTCCCGATGCCTGCCTAGCTCTCTGATGTCTTAACGTTAAAAAAATGTTAACCAGCTTTTCTACTGGTTCTCAGTGAAAGGACTGGTCATCTATAAACTAGTCTGTCCCTTAAACCTTTGCGGTTCTAAGTCACTGGTATATCATAACAAACCTACAGAAAACCAAAGACAAAGAGAAGACTCCAAAAGTAACCAGAGGAATGAAAAATACATAACCTTCAAAGGAGCAACAATTTGGCTCACAGCTGGCTTCTCAACAGAAACGTGGAATGGAATGACACTTTAAAATCCTGAAAGGAAATAATTAACAACCAAGAATTGAGTAAGAAATAAAAATACCCTTCAAAAGGAAGGGTGAATAGACCCAACAGAAATGTACCCATTTGTTCACCAAGAGACATGCACAAGAATGCTCACAGTAATGTTGAATACTAATATCAGAAACTGGAAACAACCTAAATGTCAAAAGAAGCAATAGAAGAGATAAATAAATTGTAGCATGTTTATACAATGGAATACTATACAGCATTGAAAATGACCTACAACTACACGTAATAACATGGAAGAATCTTCCAAAAGTTGAATGAAGAAGTCAGAAACAAAAGTGTATGTGCTATACAATTCCATTTACCTAAAGTTAAAAAAAAGCAACCAAACCTGTGGTGTTAGATATCAGGATGGTGCTTACACTTAGGGTGGTAGTAATGGGGGAAGTTTAGGGGGAGCCTTCTGGGGAGCTGCTATGTTCTGTTTCTTGATCTGGGTTCAGGCTACACAGACATGCTCACTCAGTGAAAATTTGTCAAGCTGTGCACTTATAATACGTGTAATTTTCTGTATGCATATTCCATATGTATGTTAGATTTCATAAATAATTTACATATAAAATGGAAACTAAAACACAATTTTTACAAGATACATACTAGAATAAAAGCAAATTTTAGTGCAAAACACACAGTAGGTTGTGAATAATTTTTTTAAAGCATGAGGAACCCTCAGATGTAAGGTTGCAGTTTCCTGACTTTCCTGGCTTTTCTCTGAGCAATGACTGTTACACATTTCTGTAATATACCTAAGTGTTTTTCCAACTACAAAAAGGAAACAATTACTATAAGAAATTTAGAAAATACAGAAAAATGCAATGAATAGAAAATTGAAAATACACATAACCCCATAACACAGAGTTAACTAATGTTAAGTATTTTTTATTTCCTATAGTCTTGTTGCATACTTTTACACCGGTGTTATGCAGTTACGTATTTTTACTTTATTCATTAAGCAATATGCAGTAAACACTTTTCTTTGTTACAATAAACTAAAGAAATAAAAGAGAGGGTAAGATAAAGACATTTCCAGATACCACCCCCCAAAAAAAACAAAAGAATTTATTGCCAACAAATTCACATTAAAAGATACATAAGGTGGAGATTCTTAAAATAAAAGGATGTAATCCCAGATGAAAACACACACAAAAATCAGGCAATCAGGAAAAGGACTGGAAAGGGTAAATATGTTGGCAAAAATAAGTGAATTTTGACTATATAAGATAGAGGGAATATACAACAACAAGTGGGTAAAATATACAGATCTTCCCGGACATGCAATGGAGTTACGTCCTGATAAACCCATTGTAAGTTGAAAATATCATTAAGTCGAAAATGCATTTAATCCACCTAACCTAGCGAACATCACAGCTTAGCCTAGCCTACCTTGAACGTGCTCAGAACACTCACATTAGCCCACAGTTGGGCAAAATCATCTAACACAAAGCGTATTTTATAATAAAATATATGTATTGAATATGTCATCTCAAATTTATTGAATACCGCACTGAGAGTGAGAAACAGGCTAGTTGTGTGGGTGCGGAATGGTTGTCAGTGTGTCACTTGTTTACTCTTGTGATCGCGGGCTGACGGGGAGCTGCGGCTGCCGCTGCCCAGCATCATGAGAGAGGATCATACCGCATCTCACCAGCCAGGAAAAGGTCAAAATTCAAAGTACGGTTTTTACTGAATGCATATCACTTTCGCACCATCATAAAGTCAAAAAATTGTAAGTCAAACCGTCGTAAGTCAGGGACCATCTGTATAAAGAATTAAATTAAAAAGAAAAAATAGCATAAAAGGCCAGAGTGTGTAAATATCGTAAACACTTTCTGAAGTTCTGGCACAGCCTGGGAAGTGGGAAAAGTGTTACTTTATATTATTCGTCAATAAATCCGGGAAGAATGTTGTAATCTCCTCTAGGATAACCACTAACAGACTAGTGAAAGGCAGTTTAACAAATAAGCTAATGGTGGAGGAAACGAAAGAGTAGCACTTACTTGATTCATCCAAAAGAAGGCGAGAAAGGAAAGGAGGAACATAGAATAGGTGAGACAAGTATAAACCCCATAGCACGACGGTGGATTTAAACCCTAACAAATCAATAAATAGATTAAATGTAAATGGATTAAATACTCCAATTAAAAGACAAAAATTGTCAGATGATTTTTTTTTAATCAATCTATATGCTCCTTGTGATATTACAGAATATTGAAAGTAAAAGGGTGGAAAACAGCCTAGGTTTATTTCTGGCTCATGTGAGTACCCTGGGGGACTGGGAGACTTCCGGGGCTTGACTCAGCCTCGCTCACCCACAGTGCTGCTGAGTCTCACTCAGGCGACTTGATGCCTCCTCCGGGACGTGGCCGGCCTCATTCAGCTCACATGTCATCATGAAGGTGTGTGACCTCAAGGGGGTGAGCACCATGTGCTCAGAAGGAGAAGAACCTACCACATACACGGTGGGGTGCAGCGGGATGCAATGGGGTACAGTGGGACACAGTGGGGGTGCAGCTTTCCAACTCAGATCTCCACCCCCTTAGAGGGTTCTCCAGATATTTAGCTGTTTTCCTTTTGTGAAAGCTGGAGAGAGACATATATCCTTAAGGTTAACCCCTACAACCAGCAGAACTCCATCTGGTCTGCTGGCCAGGTGCTGGCTGCCACCTGGCATAAGGAAGCTCCCTTTTGAGGGGTCACGCAACCTCGTCAGCTTGAGCTGGGTCACAGGGCCGGAGAGAGGCAGATGACCCAGGAAGCTGAGGGGAGCAGCCTCAACAGGCCTCAGTAACCCATGAGCACTCATCACACTCTGTCTTGAAGGATTCTTGCTGCCCCTGTACTTTCAAAGACTGCTGTACAAATCCTGCTCTCGGCTGAACTCATCACCACACTGACCTGGCAGGTGGCTAATCCAGTGGTGAGAGGGCAGCACGTGGAGGCCAAGGTCATGCCTTCAGCCAAGTATGGTCCTGTCTTTTGCTTTCTTCTGTGGCCGCAGACCTCACTATGGCCAGTCTCCAGCACACGGTCGTGAGAGTTGGGTTGAGCACATAAATGGACCAGTGGAAACCCGTCTTGACTCTGCACTCACTCTCCTGTCAGTTGGTCTTGGGCCACATTTGGTCCAATTTTGGCCAGGTTATCACCAAGGGTTTCAAATTTAGATGAGAAGATTATGGCTTCAGCTGAGGACACTTTGGTCTAATGCACTTGTGGAAGAGATCAGGTGCTTTAGAACTTTAGAAACGTCCCCCAGGCGGTAGGGTATATGTATCAGAAGGTCAGAAGGAAGGCTTGGCCTAGAGATATAGATATAGAAGTTGTCTCCATTATCTATTGCTGCTTAACAAATGCCCCCAAACTTGGTATAGAACAACCGCTTTATCATGCATCCATCTGCAAGTCCCGAGGTCAGATGGAGCACAGTGTGGATGGCTTGTGTCTGAGATGTCTGGAACCTCAGCTGGAAACACTTAAACACATGGGGTGACCTGAATGACCAGGCTGGAATCAACTGGAAGCATCTTCCCTGCCACCTGGGCTGGATGCTTCAGCGGGCCATGTCCATCCGAGCACCTGCCACGTGGGTCTCCATGGGCCTTAGGTCTCCTACAGATGGTGACCGAGTTCCAAGAAGTAATATCCCACAGGAGTGTCAGAAAGCAAGGGTTCCAAGGGCCCAGACCGAAGCCACCTGGCCTTTTCTGACCTCGTCTCAGAAGTCATGAGATGTCATTTCTACACGCTCTGTTGATGACAAGCAGTCACTAAGGCCAGCCCAGATTCAGGTGGAGGGGAACTGGACCCAGCTCTCGAGGGGGGTGGCAGGTTCACACTGCAGAAGTGCACGTGGGAAGGGGTGGGAGATGCTGGTGTGGCGGCGTTGGCCCCAGGAGTCGTCAGCATGTTGTAGCGTTCAGATCGTGGAATTGTCACTTGGAATGACAAGAATGATAGGCAGGGCAGAGGGAGAGAAACGACACAGGGGACCGGAGGAAGGCACCGCAGGATGGAAGGGCCAGAGCTGACAGTGTCTCTGGAACACGCCCCGCAGTGCAGGTCTCCTGCCGGCCTGCTAGTCCTACAGCCATTACGTGCGGGCTTCTCAGCTCCCCGCCGGTCTGGGAGGGGATGTAGAAAGGAGTTCTGCCCGTTTAAGATTTCACATTGTTCCCGTTAGAATGTCATCTGTGTTCTAGTCAGGGGGGAGGGGAGGGGGACTCGCCGGAACGGAAGACGCACTGAACTGCAGGTGTGGCTCCCAGGCCCGGATCTGACACCAGGACGGTGCGACCCACGGAGCTGACGGAAGCAGAACAGACAGCCACCCGCTTCCTGGGGGCTCGCACTCCTCTGCTGACCCCGGTCCCTCCACCCCAGGGAAGGACCCACCGCCCGGACCCCGGGGCTCCCTGGGTACAGGCCCTACTGCCCTCTGGAGAGACCACCCCCCCGTCTCCCTGTGCCCTCACCTGCACACACACACTCACATACATTCACACTCATACATACTCACCCTCACACACTCACATTCACATACACACACGCACACACACCCTTCCAAACAGACCTGACGGTGGCTCTTGCTCCACAGACACGGGAGCTTTTTTCAGATCAAGGGACAAGCAGTGGAAAGCGAGGGCTGGACTCTTCCTCCTCCCGTCACTGCTGTCCTTGGGGCCCGGGACGCTGCAGGCGTGCACAGGGAGGCGGCACCGCTGCAGCCTCGCCGAAGCTCATCAGAAGCAGCTGCCAGGACCTTCCCACGCCCGGGAGCAGCCTCTCTCTTCCCGCCTCTGCCGGGGCTGTGTCCCTGGAATTCCCCAGTGGAAGAGGGAGGTTAGGGGAAGGTCACCTCTTCCGCTCCCTCCTGATGGCATGAGGAGGCACCCTGCGCTCGGGGAGTTGGGGTCACACCTGCCCGGTGCCTCGCCTCACTTCTGGCCTCTCTGTACTACCAGTCACTAATCTGGTGCCAACCTCAGTTCCCACATCTGTAAAATGGGAATTTTAATGTCATAAACCTTCACAGGTGTCACAAAAGCATTTTGTAAATTGTTAATGTACGTGTTGTGAAATATTGTATTGTTAAAAATTATATTTTCTGTTAGAGAGGAAGCACGACTGATTCTGGGAACTGTGGGTGTGAACTCAGGAGATCTTGGAACGTGGCGTGGAGATGATTTCTGTGGCCTCAAAGAAGCAGGAAGAGAACAGCGGGCGCGAGGCCCCGGAGCCAGGGCCATGGCCAAAGGAACAGCGGATCGCTCAGCTGCACCGCGATCTCTGCCAGCCCGGCCCCACGGAGCTCTGCAGTGGCCAGCAGAGTGAGATCTGGTCCCTCTCCTCCTGCCTTCCCCTCCAAACGGTTTCCAGGAAAGGCACTGTTGCCATGGGAACACATGGCCAATTATTCTACTTGCAGAAAATCACTTATCAGCCAACTTGGCTGGAACACATCCCTTCTACAGAGCAAACACTGCCTCTTGGTTTTTTTCCTCACCCATGACCAGATCTTGGAGTGAAGAAGTGGAAAAGCAGGCCGGGGGACTCAGGCCACAAGAGAGGTGGTCTTTGGGTCAGAGATGGCAGATGGTAAAGGAGAGAAGCAAGCCCTTTAATGAACCACAGGCGGGCTCCCCAATGCCTGCAAGTTGATGCACAAGTTGGAGCCTCCTGAAGGGGCTACGGGATCACAGGGTGGGGAAGGACCAAGTCCATTCGATTCCACTCAACCAGCATTACTGAGCACCAGATCTGAGCTACGCTCCGCTACACACCGGGCACGCAGAGATGCTACCAACACCTCTTAATACCTTCAATGGGGGGCTCAGAGTCCAGAGAGGGGTGGAGAAAATAAGTGATAAGGACGACAACAAAAGCATATGGTCAGAGTAGTAAGAAGTAGCCCACGGGTGGAGAGAGAATAGGGGAAGGTAACTCAGAGGCTGGGTTTTGATGTATGAATAGGAGATTGCCAAATAGACAAGGGGTGATAGTGGGTGCTCTGGGCAGAGGAAACGTGGTTAAGGAGTGGATTCATGGAGCAACAAAGTGCATTATGAGAACAGCAGGTTGATGAGCACTGCCCCAGTGGGGAGCACCAGTGAGAAGGGAGGGAGATGGGGCAGGGCAGGATTACAGGAGTGTGGCCTTGGGCCTGTGTACAGTAGGAAGAACTCAGTCAGATTGGCATTTGGCAAATGCAAGCAGGACAGAAGGCCAGAAGACCAGCCAGGGGGCAGGGGAGGCCCAACTGGTGTCAGGGGCAAAAGGAACAGAGAGAGACCCAGCAGGCGAGGGTCGCTGAGGTGGAGGGCCAGGACCACAACCCCGCCTGGCCCTCAGCTCTGGGCGACAAAGCTTGGAGACAGCCTTAACCAAAATGAGCAGCAGAGGAGGGGCAGTTCTGGAGGAAGGAACAAGGCCAAAGAGGCGCAAGGAGGGCCCCGCAGGACACCAGGGGGCAGGAGGCGGTCGAGAGCGCTGGCCTGACTGTCTGAGTTCACACCCCTGGGCTGCTGCTTGTTAGCCATCTGTGTGGCCTTGGGCAAATTACTGAACCTGCCGGAGACCGAGAGGCCTCTTCTGTAAATGACATCCACTTGGCTGGGTCCCCATGAGGATTCATGAAGTCAGTATAAAAGGCACAAGGAAGTATCCCAAGGCATGAGCTGGTCTGAGCTCATAATGCCCAGGGTCCCCGTCAGAGTCCTCAGGCAGCCGCTGCAGCACGCGGCCCCTGTGGGCTCAGTAAAATGAGCTGCCAGGCCAGTGAGACCTCCTGACACCTTCCAGGGAGAAGACCACCTTTTCCCATCATCCCTTCTCGGCATAACTGAGGCACAGCAGCGTTAAGATGCGTCTTCACAGGTAAGCAACCAAAGTTACAAATAACCAACACCTGTCTTCACAGATGCGTCTTCACAGGTAAGCAACCAAAGTTACAAATAACCAACGCAAGCTCTGCCCAGCCCCCACTGAACACATACCCTCCAGGAGGGTCAGGGCAGCAGGTGAGGTGGGAAGATGGGTGTCATAGCCTGGATCTGGCATTTCGGTCTAGTTCGCTCTCTCCAACTCAGTGCAAACCCCTGGGTCCCCTGCACACACAACAGCACACCCATATGCACGTCCCTGTGCTCATCCCAGCATTTTAGGTTTTACACACCTGAGCCTTTGTCCTCTCCCGATTGTGTCCTCATGGGCACTGGCTGCAGGAAGCCCACTGCCTGGCATTCCCAGCCTTTGGGGCCTGCCTGCTTTGGGCACGTTGAGTGGGCATTAACCCTGGGGTGGGTGTTCTACCTACCTGGCGACCTGGGGGACCACGCTGGGAGCCAAGTCTGACTTCTACAACCTGGGAATTCCCAACACCCCAGAACGTCTAGGATCATCTCCATCTGCGTCTCCCTCTCCCAAGAACAAGGACCTCCCTGCTCACCTCTTGGGGCCTTTCATTGCTGGCCTCTGCTGGGGATGGCCCCCTGATTCTCTAGCTGCAGAACTTCCAGGGCCTCAGAGGCTCCACACACACCCCCACCCCGATTTCCCAGACTATGCAATGGTCTTCTTGAGAGGCATCCTGGCAGGGAGGAAAATCATGAACTTTGGGGCTTTACAGACCTGTATTTGAAAACCACCACTTACAGCTACGTGACCTTGGACAAGTCAACCTCCTACGACTGAGGTCTCTTGTCTATTCACTGGAGGGGATGACACCTCTGCCCCCACCCGACCCCCAAGACTGCAGGGAAGGGGATCCGAGCGATGACCTGCAGTGAGCGCCTGATACACAGCTGCCCTGTCCCCTCCACCATCGCCCACCCCACCTTGCTCTGGAGGTCTCCTGAGCACATCATCTGAACCAAAAATTGGAACAGGTGGTTTGACAAAGGATTTTTGTGCTCTTGCTTAGATATACAAGGGACTCTGAAGGTCTGGGTTTGAATGTCAAAATAGTGAGAAATTCAAATTCTGCAGGCGGGGCAGATGTTGAAAGCAAGACTGTCCTGGGAATCCAGACTGACTCCCCTGGACAGACACATGGGTCAGTGCCACCCTTACGCCAGGTGCCAGCCCTCCTGCCTCACCTGTTAGCTGGGCCATGACCCTGACACATGATCCTTGACACAGCGGCATCCATCCACCTGGCTGTCGGTGGCTCCGTGTTGAGCCCCAGTGCCCAGAGCAGCCCATGAACTAAGCTCCGCCCCCACCCCAGAAGCAACGTGATGCAAATAATAAGGGCAGATGCTGGGGTACAGTGGGACAGAGGGTAACGCCAAAGAGGTCCTGGGGTTCCGTCACTAATTACCCTATTTTTAAAAAGGTGGAAGTCTACATGATGGAAAACCACGGCTCATTTTTGTTTGGTTTTTAAGGCAAAGCTCTCAGCTCCATGGAACCATCCCAGCCTCCTTGCAATTTCATCAAAAAGTGGGGCTATCTCCGTCCACCGCGAAGTGCACGGCATCATTTTCTGGATATCTATTCTGTTCTATCGAGAATGAATCTCTTCCTTTCTAAAACAATAAAAAGGTGGATAATTAGCATGTAATCGTTAATGGATAATTTTAGAAGGGGTGAGCGGAGTTCATAATATCATTCTGAATATAGTCGCATGCAACTGAACTCCTTTTTCTCTCTCTCTCTTCTGTGATTTTTTGTTGTAACTGTAATTATTTTGATTGAGATCTTCCCTAATGAAAACGAAGAACAATGTCGGTAGGAGAATCGGCTTCTGGGGAGGTGTGGGTGCTGGTGGCACCCCATTTCCTGAGTCAGCCCCCTGGACCCAGGGATCCTCAGCTTCTGGGGGCTCCTGCCCTCCAGGAGCAGGCACGGGGGCTGTGGGTGTGCACATATGTGTGTCTGTCTGTCTGTCTTCCTTCATTTACTCCCCCTGGTCCAGAAGGACAGAGGGTACACAGGGAAAATACAGACCTGTGAGCCAAGAGCTCTGGGTTTTTATTCCAATTCTCTGCCATCCACCAGGAGAGTGACCCTGGGCGCCTTCCCCTCTGTGGCCCTCAGTGTCCTCCCCTGTAAAAGGCCGGGGTTTCTCGTGGCCTCCCAAGGCCTCAGCTCAGTCAGGCAATGAATCCCCCCGCCCTGTTCTCAGCCACTCCATCATGGTTGTGGGTGGGTGTGTTCAATGTGTCACAAGCAAGTCCTGTGCCCCATCCTCTGAAAGCCACTTTCTAGAAGCTTCCACCGCATGTGGCACACAAAGAGGAGGCTGCTGGTGAGTCCTGCCCTCTGAGTGCTTAACGTCAGGATTCGAAGGAACAGCAGAGGGGTGGCCAGGCAAAGGCTGTGAGTGACAGACGGAGTGTGGGCCCCACCCTGACCTGCTCAGCCAGGGGTTCTGGTCTTCAGACTCTGCCCCCTGTGTCGCTCTGGGCAGGAGCCTGTCCTTGGGCGCTTCCCCTCCTCCCAGCGGCTCTAGGCGCTGAGGCCACTTCGTTCTGAGTCGGCAGCTGCCCAGTTCTCGTCTCCCATGTTCCTAACCATAGTCCCATGGTGCTGAGTCGGCTTCACTCAGGGACCCAGTTGCTGATTGCTGTCCCCAAACCCCAAGCTGCTCGTGGACCTCCAATTCTTGGAGGTATCTCGTATTCGGTGCATTTTGCTCTGGGCTTTCCCCGATGCCCACCAGCCTGCTCAAGCCTCTTCCTCCAGCAAACACGGGAGTGCGGGTGAGCGTGGAGGTATCCACTCAGGCCGGTCTGGGGGCACCAGCCTCCCAGGACGTCCCAGGCCCGACATTTAAATGATTCTTTCTAATGGGAGTGGAGAGCTGCTGTGTGAAGTCATGAAGCAGGTGCCAGGAAGCTCAGAGGGAGTACCAGTGGTCTAGCAGAGAGGCAGCCCCAAGAGGGCCCCAGGGACATGGTCAGCAAGCAGCGACCTCTAGGATACACATCGTGTGTCTACCGCCCTCGGACTTGGGGTCCTAGGTGTGCCAGACGCAGCGAGGGCAGGAGATGTGTTTGTGCAAAGACACGTTCCCTTCCCGACACAAAGGAGGCTGTCCCCATCACCTTGGCTCTTTGCCTCACCAGCCAGGGCCTAGCTTGCCCCTCCCCGTGGTCCCAGGACCTTCCTTGCGGTCCCCAGGGGGGAACAGTGACCTTCACAGAGTGAGAACCGTGGTCTAGGCCACGATGTGGCCGTCTGTGGGGCTGGCGGGGCTCAGGTCAGCAGAGGACGCAGGCGGCCAGCAGGGCCTGCAGCCCCCGGCTCTGGAAGGACTGGTCCACAGGGCCCACCCTGCCCGCCCGCCCAGCCCGGCCCCAGCAGGGCATCTCTCTCGGGAGCTGGGCCCCTCTCGCCCTCCTCGGCCATGAACCTTTCCTCCCAGGGGTGCTGAGTGGTTCAGGGAGGAAACTCCACCCTGATTTTTCATTGTTTTTACAGAAAAGTTAGTTTCTGCCAAAAGGGAAAAATTAAAATGGGAACAGCCTTTCCGCTGGGAATTGTTATTTTCTTCATTAAACTCTCTGGTCTGGCCTGGCCTGGCCTGGCAAGCCACTGATCCTGGTTCTGGCAAGTTCTTTCTCCTCCTTGGCTGAGGAAGTCCTCCCTCCTGCTGCCCAGAGGGCACGGGCTCCCCTGGCTGTTTGGATCAGAGGCAAGAAAAGTGGAGAGTCCCGTCAGGAGGGTGTGTGAGCGGGAGGGGAGGGAAAGAAGCACAGAGCAGGCACAGAGCAACAGGCCGGGAGCACCCCAGCCCCCAGCCGCCCCACCCCCCCCACGCCGTGGACCAGCGCCTCTCCGGACACATGAGTTAGGGTTCCGATTTTGAAAACTGATCAGTGAGTTTCTGCAGTCTCCCAAGGGCCCAGTGGTGGAGCACGTCCGTCTTCCTGAAGCCTATACCCGTTCCTGCTCCTTGGAGAAACCCCCTAGATCCCGGGCTCCCCGCGGCCAGCCGCTCGGCTCACCATCAAACCCTCTGAGCTGTGAGCAGTGGCAGCCCCGCCCTGTTTCCTCTGACTCACAAGCTTGGGGGACAGAGCAGGAAGCAGCTCTTGGAGGCGGGCCCTCTTTTGCCCCCTTCTTGGAAGGCCCTGGGGTAACGGGGTTTGAGTCCCTGCCCCAGCCGGTAGCTGGATTGCTGCACCCTGCCTGAGCCCACACCCTCCTAGCCCCGCACAGCCCAGCCCTCTGTCCGTCTGTCCCAACCAGGCTGTGTCTTTAAGCTCTGGTCTCTGCTGCTTGGGGAGGTCGGGTGACAGGGTGGGGCAGGCACCTGGGCCAACATAAGTTGAAAGGACAGTGCCTTCACATGCCAAGAGGAGAGGACAGGAGAAGACATGTGCCACCTCCAGAGAACTCCAAGGAATAATGAGACAAAGGCTGGCATTGGCACGGCTTTCTGTAAGGGTGATGGGGAGGGCGTGGGCATGAGAGAGCTGGCAGTGCCCGCATCCCTGCAGCCCTTTCCATTTCTGGGCTCAGCGACCTGACTTCCCACCACCGGCACCTGTGTCTCTTTCTCGGCCACGGGCACAACAGAGCAGAAGTGCCGGGGAGATAACATCTTCCCTCCACCAAAGCAGCCCCCAGTCAAAACACAACAAGACTGGTGGGGACACACCCCAGCCCTCTCACTCTGCGGGGAGATGACCCTGGAGCACACGTTCCACACTGTTTCCCAAGAGCCCCCCTCATTCCCCCACCACCCTGCCGATGCTCCCTGGGATCACCTCCCAAATAAACCACTCGAGTACTTGAGTCAGGGTTTGCCTCAGAGGGGACCCAAAATAAGATGAGGGGAAAGGCAATGCCATGAGTACCCCTTTCCTTGCCCCCGTTTGCACAAATCACACAAATAAGGGAACTGGTCAGTGCCCTGAGTCAACAGGAATGGGACTGCCTAGGAAAGCTGATGCTGTCCTTGGATCCATTACCAAAGATATTGTCTCCTGAAGAAGGGAGGTGATAATAACTCACTCTCTTCCACCCTGGCCCGACACCCCTATTATTTAGTTTTGGGATGAGGGGAGTGCTGTTGTGCAGAGACTAAATCAAATCATGTGAACCAACCAGGAGGAGAAGGGAACTTCTACTCGAGATCCTTGAGAAATGGGTAGGACTGGAGAATGCGGACTCAGGAAGACAAAGCCTTTCTTCAAGAACTTTGAAGGGCTGTGCTGCTACAAAGAAAATAGACTCGTTCTGTGTGGCCCCAAGTGACAAAATTAAGATGACTGGCTGCAAGCTCCAGAAATACAGGTTTTCAGTCTTGTAGATGAGAAAATATCGTAGCGGTCCCGACTGTCTCAAGGTGGGATCGGCTGCCGTTGAAAAGTACTGAGCTCCCCATCACTGGAGGCATTGAAACACTGGCAAACCAGCTGTGGGGGATGCTACAGAGAGGGCCAATTACAAGACCCAGACTCGGGGGGACCTCCAGGAGGTTTATAATTGGCACCAGGGATCAGCTAGCGGATTACTGCCCCTTTGATCCGATGTTGATCATGTTCGTGGAACACTGATTCAGACGGAGGCTGAGCTCTGCCTGCAGCAGCCTCGGCCTGTCTGTCAGCAGGTAACCGGCCCGGTCCCCACAGAGGGCAGCCCGCTCTGCCCCTACTGCTCCTCAGCCTCGCTCTCCGCGGAATCTCAGCGCCCACGTCACTCCCGCCCCGAGCAGCTTATCAAAGAACAGCTTCCTATCACAAAAGTCTCCACGAGCAAGTCTGGGAAACAGCATTTTCTTCTCTTTGTGGCACTTTGGAGTTTAGTCAAGTGCCCCGTGGTGTAGCATCCCTGCCAGGCTGGCGTGCCCCTGACGCTGAGACCAGATGACCTTCTGCTGCCCATCGCTCGACCAGGCTGACCGGGGAGCTGCTGGGCAGAGCCCCGCCGCCCTCTGAACTGCCCTCCTGTTCTTGGGAGGATCCTCCCTAGCCGGACTCTCGAAGCGAACCTCCCAGGTCCATCTGGAAAATGACGCAGGATGGTCAAGCTTCCGCGATGACCTGCGGCCCCTCCCCACCCTGGGGCCCACAAGGTGTTCCCGCTCAGGCCTCTGGGACATTAGGGAAGGAAAGCCCAGTGCTCGCTGCTCCTCGCACTCCTCTTCCTGCCCCCGGGGGAATGGAAGCCATCCAGTCCTGGCCGCAGCGGGTCTCGCATCTGCTGAGCGGGGGCCCTCTCCTGAGAGACAGACCCCGTCTCCACCAGAGCCCACCAGAGCCAGCTTAGTCTTCTCAGGCTTGTCCTGACCGCTGCACAGGGATCAAGCGGAGGAGGCCTGCAGGACCAGAGAAGACAAGACGAGGATTAAGCAGCAGTTGCCCTCCACCTCTAAGGAGAGGAGAAGCCGGAGACCAGGCTGACAGAGGCAAAACCACGGAGCAGCAGAAGGGTGTCCTGGTGCCCAGTCCCCTCCCACCAGCCCCTCCCAGCCTCTTGCTGTCCAGAAGAACTCCATTCCCAAATGCTCCTCTGACCCCCCACCCCGCCACCGCCCCGCGCTTCCCCCCAGGGACCGCAGGCCTCCCCTGGCCCTATTTCTTCATTGCATCTCACAAAACTGGAGGGCTGCCCCGTTAACGGGCCAGGGGCATGTCAGAGAAAATTGTGAAAGACCTTGAAACAGGCAAAAAAGATGTATGGGTGTCCTGTCTAGCACACCTTTTGGGGTTATCTTCGCCCTGCATTGTCTTTGAGCTGTTTTGCCGCTCTGCAAGTAGTAGAAAACTCACAATAATGCATAATGATCCTTGTCCATAGAAATGCAAATGATTGTGTCCAGTGGAATGCAATTGACTACGCTGTGGGTAGGACCAGTTTTGCATATTTGTAAATTTACTCCAGCATTCCTGACTGCCTATAGATGTGAGCTTCTTGGAACCAGCTGTAACAGCATCCTGGTGTTTTCATTTGTTGATGAGGTAGATAAAACCTTTGACATATATTTATTTTGTGTTTGTATGAGAGTCATGAGCTCACCTTTTATCAAAGCTATCCCTTAACAAGCGTGGGTCTCCAATCTGTGGAAGTTCAAGCTCTGCGGGCAAGATGTGGATGGTGGAGCATATAAGGGTGTCTGGGCCTGCAAAGGAGCATCTGTCTCGGCACCACCCCACCCCACAGTCCCCCCCAGGCCCCCTCTGGTCCCACCCATTTTACTCTATGGCAGACTCAAAAGTGCCCCAGGGCTCCACCTGCAAGAACTGGCCCCAGGCTCCGCCCCCCATTTCTGCAGTTGCTGAGTGACATTTAGTCCCCACTGCTGCTGCTGCTAAGACCACCTGCCCCCTGAAATGACTCATGGCTTACCACTTACCGCATATGTGGCTTATGGGACTGTGTCTCCTTGAGGGCCAGGCCTGTGGCATGTGTGTGTCTGAGCAGTGTGCTGGACACTCCCTCGGTGATCAACACCATCACTCAGAGCCCCTGGGTGCTCCCAGCAGGACCATGTAGGAAGCAGGAAGGCTCCTGGCCCTAGTTATACCCCAAAAGTGGGTGTCACAGGGAGATCTCTGGCCTCAGAGTTAAGACAGGGCTGGAGACTCAGCCTTTCCTTGTCCCTTTTGGTCAACAGAAATGTTCTGATCATGGCAGAAATAAAGTGAAGGGCCCATTGTTGGCAAGAATGTGGATTGGAACCCTAACCCTAACCCTAAAATAAAATGATGCAACTGCTTTAGAAAACTGCAGTCTGGTAGCTCCTCAAACGGTTAAACATTGAATTACTACATGACCCAACAATTCCACTCCCAAGAGAAAGGAAAATATTACATTCAAACAAAAACTTGTCCACTAATGTTCACAGCAGCATTATTCACAATAGCCCAAAGGTGGAAACAACACAAATGTCCATCAACCAGTGAATGGATAAACAAAATGTAGTCTATCCATATAGTGGAATATTACTCAGTCATGAAAAAGAAGGAAGCACTGATACGTGCTACAACATAGATGAACCTGGAAAACATTATGCTTAGTGAAAGAAGCCAGACAAAAAAAGGCCACATAATGTATGATTCCATTTATATGAAATGTCCAGGACAGGTAAATCCCTAGAAACAGAAAGTAGATTAGTGATTACCAGGGACTAAGGGAGGGGATAGGGATGAGAAATAGAATGGTGTAGCTAAAGGGTACAAGGCTTCTTTTAGGGGTAATTAAAATGCTCTAAAGTTGACTGTGTTGATGATTGCATAAATCTGTGAATATATCAAAATCCATTGAACCGTAAAATTTCTATGGGTGAATTGTGTGGTGTGTTAGTTTGCTAGGGCTGTCATAACACAATACCTCAGCTGAGTGGATTAAACACCTTTCTAGAGGCTAGAAGTCCAAGATCCAGGTGTAGGCAGTGGTGGTCTCTCCTGAGGCCTCTCTCCCTGCCTTGCAGATGCCACCTTCTCACTGTGTCCTCACATGGTCTTCCCTCTGTGCACATGCATCCCTGGTGTCTCTCTGTGCGTCCAAATTTCCTCTGCTTAGTAAAGACAGCAGTCAGATTGCGTGAGGGCCCACACTAACAGCCTCATTCTAACTTCATCACCTCTTTCAAAGTCCTCTCTCCAAATGCAGTCACATTCTGAGACACTGAGAGTTGGGCTTCAACATAGGAATTTTGGGGGAGACACATTTCAGCCCGTAACATATATGTGAACTATACCTCAATGAAGTTGTTTCTAAACAACAACAAAGAGTGAAGGATCCCCACAGCCTTTGCCAAAGAAAGGGTTCTGACTCCTCCCCATGGGAGGCCACAATTTAACCTCCTGTTTCTCTAGATGCTGAATCAGAGGGTGACTCTCCCCACTGCCCACCCTCAAAATGGGCAGAGCGGGCCACAGGCAGAGAGAGAGTTTGGAACCTAACAGATGGGTCTTCCACCCAGCTGGGAGGTAGACTCGACGGGGCTAAGGGTCTCCAGGAGCCATGGCCCCTGGCAAGGTGACAGGTAGCCCTCCAAACACCCACGAGAAAACCTAATCCAGCCCTCAGACACCCACTGAGCTCGGCCGTGGGAAGTACCAGAAGCAGTTCACGGCCACCAGCGCCCCGCCCTGTGGGGGCACCGGGGTGGGACTCTGCCCTGAGCTCCGGCAGCTCACAGCCTAGAAGGCCAGCTGTGCCCCAGACCAGGAGCGTGAGTGAGGAAGCTGATGTGAGCACAGGGGTGTTCTCTCCTCTCCCAGAGACAGCTCCTTGAGGGCTCCACAGAGGCGACCTGAGTGCAGAGCGGCCAGGGGGCTCTCCTGGCAGCACTGGGCACCTGAGGCAAGCCCCAGAGGGCTCGGTTCCCTTTCCAAAGAAACCTCACCCACCAGGCTGCTTGTCGGAGCCTGCAGCCGCCCCCCATGGCGCGTGCGGAGGGCAATGGCCTCACGATTTGGGCTGTCTCTCCTTCTGCTATGAATCACCCTCCTTGGCACTGTCTCGGCTCGGCCCCACCAGAGCCCTCCCTGGATATTAACTAATTAGTGTAAATACAGGAACGCCGAGCTCACCTATTAGCAGGCTGCTGCCGCTATTAGATCATTAAAGGTGATGAAAACCTTCGCTGAGAGCTCCTCCGGGACTCAGCTCCAACTCTCTCCCTGCTAGTCTGGTCTCAGGGCCAAGAGCAGCGTAATGAGGTGAGAGTCTGGTGAATCTGGACTGAGTAGGAAAAAGCAGCTTTCTGTCCCCCGCAGTGGACTCTAGGCAACGGCTGGTCAAGAGGAACTCTCGGCCGGGACTGTGGGAGGCAAGAGATGTGGGCCCGTTTGCGACAGCTACCGGGTGTCCAGGGACCCTGTGACTCCCGGAGTGTCCGCCGGTCAGCACCTCCAGGGAGGACCCTAGTCCTTGGGCCTCTAGAAAGACAGCCGTGGGCAGGGCCAGTCGCGGGAGCCAGGAGGCTGGTTCTAGGCCCTGCTGGGGTACCGGTCAGCTCAGCATCTCTGGACAGTCCCCTCATTCATTCATCCATTCAACAAATTCTCCGAGGCATTACAAACAGAGGTTCTCATCTCGTCAGCAAGTCCTGGCGCTCTTGCGGAATGTATCTGGAATCAGCCACTTCCCACCTTCTCTAACCTGTCACTGTGGTCCAGACACTAGATTACTGCATATTGCTGCAGTCGCCTCCCTGTGCTTGCCCCTTGCCCCTGCCCCCGACACACACACACGCACACGCCGCGTAGTGTCAGCACAGCAGCCTCTCCCAGGCTTCCATCCTTGTCAGAATAAGAGCCAAAACCCTGGCAGCCCCCCTTCACCCGCTCCCACTGGTCTCCTCACTGCCTTCCACCACACCTGGCACGTTCCGCTGTCGGGGCTGTGGCTCCTGTGGTTCCCTGGGCCATGACCCTCTTCCTACAGACGATGCTCTGGCGCTTCCTCACCTTCTCCAAGGGGTCTTCCTCGACCACGTCATCTACACAGGGGTCAGCAAACTTTTTCTATAAAGGGCCAGATGGTAGAGAGTTCTGGCTTTGGGAGCCAGGCTGTCTCTGCGGCAACTATTCATCTCGAAAGCAGTCACAACACATAAGGGAGAGAGCAGGGCCGTGTTCCAATAAAACTTTATAAACACAGGTACAGGCAGCCAGCTTTGGCCCATGGCTGGTCTAAAAGTACAAATCTCGCCATTCTCTATCTCTCCCCCTGCTCGACTTCGCTCGGTGGCATTCATTACCACGTGACGACACGTGTATCTGTCTCCTTCGTTATCTGCCTCCCCTACGGGAACATCGGCACCACCACTACAAGGACTCTGTGCTCATTGCTATGTCTCCAGATCCTAAAACTGTGCCTGGCACATAATAGGTACTCGATGTATTAAAAATAGCTAAATAAAAAGTCATAAACTGTTAAAAATTTAATGAAAGCAACATAAAATCATAGCTAACATATATGTAAATATATATTTATATTATATATAGGTATATGCATATATATTTATGTCTTGTGTGTTATATATATATTCTATATGTATTATGGATATTATGCACATGTGTATATATGTGTGTGTGTATATATAGCACTGCTACGCCAAGCCCACAAGGAAAGAGAGCCAAAAAGGGGTTAAGTCACTTGCTCAAGGTCACAGGGCCAGGAGTGGCTTAGCCAGACAAGCCCAGTTCCACAGCCTGTGTCTCAACCTCTTTCCTGTGACACGAGGGGTCGGAATGATAAGGACGTGCTATGTGGCACCCATGTGTCCCTTCCCCATCTCGAGAAGCAGACGCCCCACTTAGTGACAACCCTCTGCTGTCCAGTCTGGGCTGAATCTGCAGCCTGGCCCTCAGGCAGCCATGGCCAGCGGATCACGCTTCTCTCTCCCGCTTAACCAGAAAAGGCCAACAGAGCAGCCCCATCCCTCGCCTGCCCTGGACCACGGGGGCAGGTATCTGACTGCTCCCTGGGGTCTTCTGACTCTGCCTGAAACCCCTGGAAAGTCATAAGGACTTCAACTCAGGAACACAAAAGAGCACTGGCAGCTTTTAAAGCAAATTTCCTCCTAGAAGTAAAATTGAAGTTCGATGATTTGCTACAAAGGATAGTGAATAAACATATGAAAGTATTGCCCTCCAAAATCCCAGCAAGAAAACTGGTTAGCATCTCCCAGTTACTGTCCTCCCATCTTCCTCTCTGTCTCTTTACCCAAGAGCCAGCCTGCGGTCCCCACCTGTATCATGAAGGCGGGCTCATGACACCCTTCCACCCGCCCCTCACTAAACACCAGGGAGACCGTCCACTGGTTTCCACAGGGACCTGGGTCTGGAATCACAGCTCTGCAGGCAGGTTTCCCTAACAAGAGAGGAGGAGGGACATGTAAGATCAGCAAGCTGTTTAGACCGGCTCCTGGAGGCTCCAGACTAACAAGAAGCTCCATCCGAGCCTTATTTGGAAGGGAACTCTCCAAGTGCCCGAGCCTCATGAGTCACCCAACAGGAATGCCTATGACATTTCATAACAAATAATAATAATTCCTTACCTCCGTGGGCCTCTTAATGGGCTGCCATGTTAGCTCGTTTGACCTGCACAAACCTGTGCGTGGGAAGGTTTGATATTTTATCAATAAGGTGCACGAAGCCCAGACAGCCTTGCCCAAGGTCACACTGGGAGGCAGCTGCTGGAGGGAGTGCAGAATCAGGCTTCAGGCTTCCACCCCAGGGCTACTCAGGCACCTCCCCCCCGTAGGCCAGGCCTCCCGTTTCTCTGATGCATAAACCAATGCTAAGGCAACATATCACTTAACAAATATGCATCAGGTGCCTGTTTTATGCAAAAAACTGAGCTAAGCATATTGCAGGACATAAAGGTGAGTAAGGCACGCTGTAGAATCTCCAGGTTGGAAGAGCTCTATAAGAGAGCCGGTCTGGCCGTCTGTGTGATGCACGCACTTCCTCTACAACATCTTGTATTGGTTATCTATTGCTGCGTGGCAATACCACCACAACTTAGCAGCTTAAAGCAACAGTCATTTATTATCTCATGTCTCTGTTGTTCAAGAGTCCAGCATGGGGCCAGCTCCGTGGCTTAGCGGTTAAGTGCACGTGCTCCGCTGCTGGCAGCCCGGGTTCGGATCCCGGGCACGCACCGATGCACCGCTTCTCCGGCCATGCTGAGGCCGCGTCCCACATACAGCAACTAGAAGGATGTGCAACTATGACATACAACTATCTACTGGGGCTTTGGGGGGAAAAAAAAGGAGGAGGATTGGCAATAGATGTTAGCTCAGAGCCAGTCTTCCTCAGCAAAAAGAGGAGGATTAGCATGGATGTTAGCTCAGGGCTAATCTTTCTCACAAAAAACAAAACAAAACAAAGCAACAAAAAAAGAGTCCAGCATGGCTTAGCTGGGCCGTCTGCTTCAGGCTCATCTGAAAGCTGCAGTTGAGGTCATGGCTGTGGTCTCATCTGAGGCTCAGCTGGGGAAGGGTCTGCTTCCAAATTCCCAGAGTTGTTGACAGAATTCAGTTATCTGTGGCCTGTTGGACTGAGGGCCTCGGTTTCTTTCAGGTAGCTGGCCAGAGGTTGCCTTCAGCTCCTTGCTATGTGGGCCACCCCAACATGGCCCCTTGGTCCATCAAAGCGAGAGAGAGGGAAAGGATCTCGGTAAGACAGATGTCACAAGCTTATGTAACATAACCATGGAAGTGACATCCCATCATCTTTGCTATATTCCATCGGTTTTAAGCAAGTCACAGGTCCCGTCCACACTTAAGGTCCTGACCACCAGCTGGCGAGATCACGAGAATCAGCGTAGAGTCTGTCCACCACATCTTCTGTCTCCCATCTCTTTCTGAACATCCCCAGAGACAGGTTGCCCGCTAGCTCAGGAGGCAGCCTGTTCCATTCTATGTCACTCGAATGGTTAGAAAGTCCTTCCCGATATCAAACCCAAACCCACCTCCCTATGACTTTGACTCATTGGCTAAGGTCCTACAGTCTGGAATGACACTGAGAAAGTCTAATCTGGCAGCTGGTGGGCTCCAGGAGGGCAGGGATTTGCTGTATCCTCAGAGAGCAGGGTCGCCTGAGAGTTCCAGGCATGCCAATATGTGCTGAGATAGTAGAGAGAACATGTTAGTTCAGCAGCGGTTTTCTCAGCGTTTGCTGGCCAGTGTCTGATGCAGAGGTAGCTTTGCATGGGAGCTTGCTCACCCACAGGTCTTGGAGGATACGGTCTTCCTGAGGATCCTCCTGAACTTGGCACTTTAAGAGGATCCAGTCCAATCTTGTCACTAGAAAAAAACATGACTTGCTCAAGGTTACATAGCTGGTAAGTGGCCGAGTTGATATCCGGCGCCGGGTCCCTGTCTCCTTGCATCTCTCTGCCTCTTATCTTTGCACATGACAGACCATGGGCCAAGGGCACCAGACAGGCCTGGACCCTGCATCCTGGGAGTTTGCACTTCAAGGCCATTTCTCCACTTTCCATGAACTGTCTTGATCCCTGGCCAGGCAAGTGTGGCCCATCACATCCTCCCAGTCGGAAAGAGACTAGCAGAGGGTCCCAGTAGGCTGTAACAGGGATCCAGGGACCATCATTGCTCGATATGCACCTGCCCCACATTCCAGAACGTGGCCTCTCCCACCAGGAATGACCACATCCCAGTGCATTAGGGCCTCCCCAGAAATGAGATCCTGGCCCAGCACGGTCTCCCAGGCCTCAGGCTCCATTTGCTCTGCAGCTTTACCAGGGGTTCCCCACGTGCTTCTCCCTTGCCCCACACATTTCAGCACAGGCTCTGACCCAGGGGCGCCCAGCTAGTGTTGAGCAGATGACTGAGTAGAAGGGCCCAAGAGCCTGGCTGGGAATCTCAGATGGGAGGCCCAGCCTCCTGACCCCCGAGAGGAGAGGCAGACAGCGTTCCCAGGAGACTGCTGGTGTGGCCTGTGCCTCCAAGCCACGGGCTGAGGCCACGCCTAACGCTCTCCGGAAACGGAGAGGCCACGAGGAGAAGCAGGGCCCACAGCCACTTCCTTCCTGGGAAGCCGACTGTCAGCCCATCCTCCCAGCCCTTCTGTGGCTCTCTCCACCTCTGAAGGGCCCTCACGCCAGCTTTCTCCTCTTCCCGTGCCTGCAGCTTCTCCCTGCCACGGCGGCGCATAGCGAGCGCTCAATAAATAATCTAATTAAGTTATTATGATTATAACTGCTCCTTTCCCCTCCGTGTATTAACATGCTCAAGGTTGTATCATACAAAAAAATTTTAAACCTTCAAAAACATTTCACGAGGTAGGCTGTAGGTGACTTTTATTTCTGCCTTTGGATTTTTACATTTCAGATTTCTCACCACGAGCATGTATTAAAATTGGTTAAAGTGGTGTATTAAAATGGTTAAAATTAATAACAGCTGACATTCACCAAGCAGGGACCCTGCGCCGAGCTTTCCACACCCCATCTCAATTCATCCCCTTGACAACCCCATGTAGGGGGATCAGCCGTCCCAGTTTGTCCAGACTGAGGGGTCTCCTGGGACTGCTGAAACCAGGACGGTCTCGGGCAAACCAGGGCGGTTGTCACCCTTCCATGTGGGCGACACTGTTATGTTCCCCATTCTACAGACGAGGAAAGTGAGGCTTAAAGAGGCTTTAAACTCTGTCTCAGAACCTGATCGAAAAATGGGCAAAGAACTCAAATAGACATTTCTCCAGAGAAAATATGCAAATGGCCAAAAAACACATGAAGAGATGCTCTACGTCATTAGTCACCAGGGAAATGCAAATCAAAACCACAGTGAGATACCACTTCACACCCACTAGGATGGCTATAATTATTAAAAAAAGAAAGACAATAACAAGTGTTGGTGAGGATGTGGAGAAATAGGAATTCTCATACATCTCCAGTGGAAATGCAAAATATTTCAGCCAGTGTGCAAAACTGTTCCATGGTTCCTCAAAAAGTTAATCATAAAATTACCATATATCCCAGGATTCTACTCCTAGGTGTATACCCAAAGGAATTGAAAATAGATACTCAAACAAGTACATGTACCTTCGTGTTCATAGCAGCACTATTCACAATAGCCTGAAGGTGGAAACAACCCAAATGTCCATCAACTGAGGAATGGATAAACAAATTGTGGTCTATCCGTATAACGGAACATTGCTCAGCCCTTAAAAACCAGTGGAGCACTGCCACATGCTACAACCTGGATGACCTGGAAAACGTGATGCCACGGGGAAGAAGCCAATCACAAAAGACCACATACTAGATGATGCCGTTCAAACAAAATGTCCAGAATAGGGAAATCAATAGATAGAAAAGTAGATTAGTGGTTGCCAGGGTCTGGGAGGGATTGGAGAGTGACTGCTAATGAGTACAGAGTTTTATCTTGGGGTGATAAAAATGCTTGGAACTAGATAGAGGGGATGGTTGCACAGCATTGTGAATGCACTAAGTGCCACTGAATTGTTCACTTTAAAATGGTTAATTTTATGTTATGTGAATCTGACCTAAAACACACACACACACAAAGCTGTCTGAGGTCACACAGCCAGCAAACATCAGAGCTGGCATTGAACGCGGTCCAGCCACCCTGTGAGCCTGTACCCACCAGCCACCTGCCCTGACCACGGGGGCCCCTGAGTGGCCCGCTAACTGCCCCTCCTGCCTCCCTCTTCAGACACACTTCTCCAGAATCCCTCCACGTGCTCACTCACCATTTGCTCACCATCACAGGCTGCCACACCTGCCACCCCGTGTGAGTCTCCCGTGGCCTGTCATTGGGCCACCCCAGGGAACACCATTTGGAGATATTTGCCGTTTTTTCCCTTTCATAAAATTGCTAAGTAAAATTCAGCTGGCCACCCCCAGGGAGGACAGGACCCAGGCCAGATCATGTCCTTGGTCACTCACGGGAACCAGGTCCTACCTTCCAGCTCCTCTCTCCTCGTCCGAGTCTGCCCCCAGCCGCCGCCTGAGGGCCTCCTCCTCCTTCTCGTCGCTTCTTACCTTCGCTCAGCACGGTCAGGGGCTGTCCGTGGGCCCTCCTCTTGGGGGCTGGAGAGCCGTTCCAGGTCCCCGTCTGTGCTCTGCGTGCCAAGGTGAACCTGCAGTCAGACGACAACGTCACCGCGCCCAGGAGGCCAGCAGTGAGAGATCTAACTGCATCTCCCTCCAAGCCCTCAGCAGCCGCAGAGCCGAGGAGAAGGCGGTGGGCAGAGAGTTCACAAACCTGCCCGAAGGCCCACGATCTCGGTGGAGGATGGGGCCAGCTCCTGGGGGCTACAGAACTTGCGTGCAGCGAAGACTCTGGGGTGTCCTCGGACAGCATGGGCTAAGGGTAGCAGGACACGGCCACAGTTCCCACCTCCCAGCTGCAGGATCTGGGTCCTCTGGTTCACTGTCGTCACCTCCATCTAGACTGTCCAGGAAGTGGGTCCTGGCCACCAGCACATGGGGCTACCAGGAGGAGGAGGACACAGCGATGGGGAGGGCGAGGAAGCAGGCGATTGTGACTGTGGATGAAGCCCACCTGCCCAAGAATCACCTGGGGCATTTGGGAAAATGCAGAGTCCTGGGCCCACTCCCAACCTACCTGAATAGGATATCCTCTGGGGGTGGACCCAGGATGCTGCCCAGAGGGTGGAGTCGCTCCCTATCTGGTGTCTGAGGTGGCAGGGCCTCCACCTTTTGCCGTCTACTCACTCCTTCTTGCCCGCCATTGTTCATAAGGAGCCCACTCCCTCCTCGGGGCCCCAGAGGCCTTTTCCTCTGAGCCTGCGCTGGCTCTGGGGAAGCGCACCCAGGCCCTCGGCGGGCGGGGACCAGCCCTTCCACCTGCAGTGCACGCACTGAAGTGGCACCGACAGGTGCCAAGCCAGCTGGACCCCCAACCACGCACAGGATCACTCGACAGGGATGGATGGAGACTTCCAAGTTCACTGGAAGAGGGAGGAAACCCGTCACTGTTCCTGGGCAAGGCCACCAGACCTGGTGATGGGCTCTCAGACTGAGCACTGAGCAGGGTCGTGAGCGACCTTGGACAAGTGGCCTCCCCATCGGGTTCCATTTCCTCTGCTGAAGAGTGAGAATTTGGAAACATGGCGCCCTCTGAGATCCTTCATGATCTTCGTGATCCACGACATCCCGTGACCGTGGCCACCTTGTGGAAACCGTGTGGCCTCTGTCCCCTTTTGGGGTGGGTGTCTCAACGCATCAATGCAAACCCAGAGTGGGCACCCTCAGCTGGACCCCAGCCCCCTTCAGAGGTTTCTGTGGAGGCTTCTGTTGGGCACATCAGCTTTTTTAAGGAAGCATTTCATTAAAGTATAGTATAATATGCACTAAAAAAGTATCATACTGCATGTCCACTTTCCACAAATTAAGCACACCCATGTGATCAACACCCAGATCAAGAAGAGGACATTGCCACCCCCAGAGATCCCCTACTGCCACTTGCCATCACTAAGCCCCCACCTAGACAACCACTATCTTGACTTCTACACCAGAGATGGATCGTGCCTCTTTTTCTAGCTTCATATGAACAGAATTACACAATATGCATGCTTTTGTGTCTGCTCCTTTCATCCAACACTGTGTCTGTGAGATTCACCGCCCGACTGTGTGGAGGGGTTCCTTCATTCTCCTCGCCACAGCGCAGTCCATCTTGTGAACAAACCGCAATTTATGTATCTACTCCTCCGTTGGTGGGCATTTGGGTTGCTTTCAGGTTTGGGCTATTACGAAACCTGCTGTTGCGAACAGTCCTTTGGTGACCATTTGCACACGTTTCTTTGGGGCATACACCTGGGAATGGAATTGCAGAGTCGTAGGGCAAGCATACATTCAGCTTTAGTCGAGACCGCCAGTTTTCAAAGTGGTCGCACCAATTTACACCATACTCCAGTGTGAGAAGTGCCAGTCAGCCACCCCTCCACCAACACCTGGAACGTCAGTCTTTTTCGTGTTAGCCTCTCTGTTTAGTGTGTCATGGTATCTCAGTGTGACTTTAATTTGTATTTCCACGATGATTAATGAAGTCGATCCCCTCTTTATATGCTTGTCATCTGTTTTTTCATATTGATTTGTAGACGTTCTTTGTATATTCCAGGCACTAAACATAGGTACGGATGTAGGTTAAACATAGATATGTATGTGGATAGAGATGGAGATGGAGGTGGAGATAGAGATGAAGGAGATGGAAATAGAGATAGAGATAGGTTACAAATGTCCCCTCAGACTCCGTCAAGGTGGTCTTTCTCCTTTATCCTGTTAATGCAATGAGTTACACTGATAGACTTTCATTGTTAAACCAATTCTCCGCTCCTGGAATAAACCTAACTTGGTCATAGTGTAATCACTCTTTCACTTACTATTGGGTCTGATCTGCTAATGTTGGGTTTAGGACTGTTACCCCCACAGTCATGAGCGAGGTCGGCCTGTGGTTTTCTTGTCTGGACATGTCCCTCTAAGGCTTTGGCATCGAGGTTAGACTGCCTCCTACGATGAGTGGGGAAGCTTCCCTCTCTCTATTCTCGGCGAGCGTTAGCGGAAGGTTGCTTCCATGTGCACATTAGTTGTTGATTTGGAGAAAGGCCCACAGAAGTCAGGCTTGGGCACTGTGTCTGGGGGTCCTGTGTCTGTGGCCTCATCTGCCTTTTGAGCGTGGGGGAGGGGGACTTGGGGTCTCACCTGACAAACACCCTTGAAATAGGCTTGAACAGGAGGGACGGGCTGCACTCAGGGTCTCCCTGGGGACTCTGCTCTGCCTTCTTCTCCGTGGTCCTTCTCAGCTTCTCTCCCTTCCTGTTTCCAGTGTCATCACGGCCTGCCCTGCCTGGCTCCCCTGCTCTCTTCCTACTCCCTCCAGGCCCATCTTCTTCTCTCTCCACCTCTCTCTCTGTCTCTCTCTCTCTGCCAGAACTACTCACAGTGCCGTGTGTGTGTGTGTGTGTGTGTGTGTGTGTGTATATGTGTGTGTGCGCGCGCGCGCACGTGCGCATGTGTGTGTCTGTGTGCGTGTGCGTGTGCGGCCAGCGGCAGTGCCCACTGCTGGGAGATGCTGCATGCTGCTTTCACGCAGTCACTCACCTGCTGTGGCCTGGACTCAGGCCTGAGCCTCCTCCAGGCCCTCCCGCACCCCGCGCCCCGCCCCCCCGGCTGCTGCCTCTGCCTCCTTCGTTTTCTGGCTCTGCTGCTGGAGCCGGCCGCCTGCAGTGGCCCCGTGGCGGAGGCTTGAACAATCTCTGGAGTGCCATGAAAGATTCATGAGGGCCGAGTGTGAGGATGTGCACTGACTGGGTAAAGGCTGGCACTGAGCTCTCGGCTGGGGGGGCAGGCAGGGAGGGCGGGCCCTGGCTGTGGGCAGGGAGCTGGGAAAGGCAGCCTGGCACCAACCCTGGCCATAGAGTAGGGGTGCCTCACTGCAGTACCCCCAAAGTCAGTACATTGTCACCAAGAGAGGAGGGGGAGGGGCACCCTGTCACTGAAAATCAGGCAAGTGTTCAATTTGCAGACCATGCATGGTCCTGGAGGGGGTCCCTGGACAGCCCACCACCTTTTGCGGGGGTCGTTCCCTTAATACCACTGAAAGGTTAGTGAGCCAGCGTGTGCAGTCTCCGGAACGCCTGCCTGTGTCCGGTAAAAATGCCACTCTGCTGTCTCAAGGATGTGCCGAGGCCGGGAGGCGAAGCCGGTGGGTGGGTGGCTGCTCTGGAAATAGGGAGCCTAGAAAAGGGCACACGTTCCAGAACCTTCCGAGCTGAGTTCAGTGAGCTGTGATGACAACTGACAGTCCCATGGAATGATCCTCCTGCCTCCCCTGGCTTCCTCATCCAGTGAACACTTTCAATCAAGCTCTGGCCTCGGAGCTTCCCCCTGGCTCCCGGCTGGCCCTGCCCGCGAGCTCAACCTGCAGCCCCAGCTGCTCCTTCTCCTGAGGCAAGACCCCAGGCAGAGAGGCTACGAGGACGAGCATCCCGGCAAGAAGAGCCGTCACTCCTGCCCGGTGAGGGTCACCACAGGCCCCGAGTCGGGAGCCAGCAGGAGTCGGGTCCAGCCCAGGGCCAGAACCAGCTGAGCTCTGGCCCAGGCGCTGCAGCTAAGTCATGTGATGCTCTCGGGCACAGCCCTTCCCTCTCTAGACCTCACAGCTTCCTCTGGGAAGGGACAGAATTGCTCCAGGTGACAGGGACCGTCCTTCCCCACCCCAATAGTCCACAACCTAAAGGGACCTGGGATAAGTAAAGCCAGCACTGGAGACCCAGGGGCCACAGGAGTGGGCAGATGTTGCCCGTGGGCGCCAGGGCCCCTGCAGTCCTGGAGACGGGTCTCCGTGGGCTTCCCCGAGGCAGGGGCTTCATGTGCTCTCAGCAGAAGCTGTGCTCGTCATTATTGTTAATTGCAATAACGAGAATAATAGTAATCATCCTAATCATAGCCTGGCTGAGAGGGATGGCGGCTGCCTTAAGGGAATCATTAAGACTGAGGAGAGGAATATTCTTAGAAACTAGAGGAATTCCCCAGGCTCCGGGCTGCTGAGAAGTGACCACGAAGGAAACAAACCTTGCAACCTGGGCTGGAATCCGTGGTCATGGGTTGGCACCTGTGCAAGGAGGCCCTAGTGAGGGACTAAGACTTCCCGGCTGTGCTCAGGAGCCGGGACCTGCCCTGGCCAACAGCCTCATTAATAGAAGCACCATGCTCTGCTGGGGCCCCAAGACCAGCTTACCCCCGACACCCCCAGAGGCACACCTCCTACTGGCCTCTGCCCTGGGCACCTCATTTCAAAAGAGATACTAACACACTCAAGTTTTCTCTAGTTGGTGGTGGGGAGAGGGAGGGAGGTAAGGACGAGGAGGGAGAGAAGAAAGGGTCGGAGAAGCTGTGCTGAGCTGACGGAGCTTTGGCCGCAGGGAAGGATCCTCAGTTTACACAGGGAGTGGATGGGTCTGCGGTGCCTGCAGGATCTGGCAGAGAAGTGCCAGCCCTCAGGGAGGGTGAGAAGCAGGGTTAGCCAGTGTCAGACACCCAGCGGTGTGGTCTCTCCACCTCTCCTCTCTGCCTCCTCCTGCCTGGTGGCCGCGTCCTGTTCCTGCCACCCAGCCCACCTGGCAGGAGGTGGCTGCCCTCAGCAGCTCTGACCTGGTGGGCACAATCTGGGTCCAGTTCATCTCTGGTGGGCACAATCTGGGTCCAGTTCATCTCTCGCCCAGGCGCCTGTGGCCAGGGGAGAGTCACAGAGTTGGCACTTTGTGAACAGGGTAAGCGAGCGGGCAGTTAAAGGACAGGCCCCCAGCATATGGGCTAGGCCAAGACCCCCAAAGGTGGCTACTGCATGTCGCATCCTAGGAGGCGTGCAAAGAGGAGCTGGCTGGATTTGGCCCCAGAAGCAGAGGGATGCTTAACGCGGGCCCATGGAAGGCCCTCAGAAACTTCAAAGGCTGCCAGGGGAAGAATAGGAGATGAATTCTGTGGCCCCAGGACCCTTGAAGAGGCAGGGAGGGGAGGTGGTACTGAGGAAACAGTCTTTACTTGATGTCAGGAGCCTTCTAGTAACTAGGTGAGCTGACTCTCATGGGAGGGCTGCCTCAGCAAGAAGGGAGTTCTGCATCGCTGTGAATATTCGGGTGAACTCATGCCCACCTGCCAGAGACAGTGTAGAGCCAGGTTGAGCATGGCCTCTGCATTAGTCAAGGTTCTCCAGAGAAACAGAACCAAGAAGAGAGAGAGAGTGAGAAAGAGACTTATGACAAGGAATTGGCTCTTGCAGTTATGGAGACTGAGAAGACCCACAATCTGCCATCTACAAGCTGGAGACCCAGGAAAGCCGGCGGTGTAAGTTCCAGCTCCAGGGCAGCGGAAGCTGGAGGCCACAGGCAAGCAGAGAGAGAGAATTCTCCCCTCCTCTGCCCTTTGGTTCTGTTCAGGCCCTCGACGGATTGGATGAGGCCCACCCACACCGGGGAGGGCAATCTGTGTTCCTCAGTCCACCAATTCACATGCTAATCTCTTCTGGAAACACCCTCACAGACAAACACAGGAATAACATTCAACCAGCTATCTGCCCCACCCCCACAACCCACCCTGGACCCTTGGTTGTCCTCACAGCTTGTGTGACCAGGCCTCTGCTCGCCTCTCCCGCTTCCTTGCTGGCACTTCCTCCTCCAGACCCCTGGGATCTCTCTGAGCCACGTTCTCTCCTTTCCTGGGCTGGGCACCTGCTGGTCCCTCTGCCTCTCTCCTACACACCCTTCCCTTTTCATCGTAAGCATCACCTCTTCCAGGGAAACTCCTGGATAGGGTTAGAGACTGCCTGTCCCTTGTGCAGAACCCTCTCTGGGGCAATTAACTGCAAACTGTGAGATGTGCGTGAAGGGAAAGAACCAGGAGTGAGGGAAACCCCATGGGGAGTAATCTAGACTGGGTAGGAGGGGAAGCCGGTGACCCCAGAGCATCTGGGTGCTAATGTGGCATCTAGTAAAATCAAACTTGTATTCTCAATCCTCCTGCATCAAAATGTTGACGTGACCCTGAACTCATTCAGTGTCAGTCTGCAAGAACCAAAGCCAAACTCCAGCTCAGGAGCAGCTTTCAGAAGGCTGAAACCACCGGGGCAGCCCGGCCTACCTCCAGACAAATGGCTACGCTGCGGGCCGGAGGCGGCCTCTCCAGTCTCGTGGAGCCGCCGGCGGGGCGAGGCGCCACCAGGGTCTCCTTCGCTGCAGTTGCATCATGGGCTGAGCCCGTTGTGCCAGCAGGGAGGAGGAGGCGGAGACGGAGGAGGCCAAGAGGGAGGAAGGAAGGGAGGGAGGGAGGGAGGAGGGAAACAGGGAGAGCGCTTCTTCTCATTCCCCGGGGAAGCGAGACTGCTGATGTCTACAGTCAACCCAAATCTAATCTCAGAGGGGGGCGACGGCAAAAAGGAAAGCCCGCCCTGGTTCCCAGGCTGTTGTGTTTTCTGCTTTGGGATCTACAGCAAAGCGGGCATTTGGGGAGCGGTTTCAAGGTGGAAGCCCCTGCACCACCACCTTTCTGCTGCTGTGAGCAGGGGAGTGACAGGCACAGAAGGCACCGGCCAGACGGTGGAGCAATCCCAGGGGGGTCTCGCAGACCCTCCCACCCCTCCTGGCTCTGTCTTGTTTGCAGTCAACAGCTTCCATCAGGATCTCTCTGCTCACCGTGCTGTCTGCATCTTCTTTTCTTATTGTTATCTAAGGGGGTGGGGAAGCAGGTTTGACGGCTTTGTTGAATAGAATATGTAGATCCGGAAGGGACAGGCATGTGGCCCGACCCCTGGGGGCTGCGGAGTCTCAATGAGGAGACCAAGATCCACACACCCAACTTGCATGTGTAGACTGAATAAATAATGCCCAGATCAGGGTTATTTTTCAGACGCACATACATGCTGTTGCAAACAATCAAATATAAATTGATTATAAACCACTACTGAATTCAAAGTAGCTTTTTGTCATTGTAAATTTTCTCAACCGATGAATCCTAAAAATTAAAGCACCAGCATGTGAAGAGATCCTTGGAGTCTGACATTAAAATGCAGTTCACGGACTTGAAAGATGGAGAGCCTCAACTCCATGGCAAATCCTTCCTTTTTGCTGAAGAAAGTACAGTTCCCCAGAAGTCAAGAGCCTTGGCTGAGGTCACACAGCTTATGAGGGTGTTAGTGCCTGGCCCCACCCAGGCTCTGACCTCAGACCAGGGCAAGTATTTAACTCCTCCGAGTCTCCCTCCACTTCTGTAAGGTGGGACTGTTGAGAGGTTTCAGTGAAAGAGTTCGGACCCATTGGTTGACACAGTGCCCGGCACATAGCAGGCACTCAGTAAGCAATGAAGATCACCACCATTGTTCTACCATTCTTGCTATTATAGCCTGTGGCCTCGTGCACTCTCCGTTTGCACCTAAGTCACACTGACTGTGTGACCTACCTGGCCATAAGTACACATGGGAGTTGGGTGGGCAATGTGGTTGGATAAGACAGTCCCCTTTAGTGCTATCCCACACTTACCCACAAGTGGGAGTTGAGAAATAAACATCCCTCAGCTCAGAGCCCTTGCTGTGATCTCGCATAGCAACGGGTACTTTCCCACCACTGCTCTGCTCTTTCTGAATTGCGTTTGCCTGGGTGCAGGTCTGTGTCCCTCAACAAAGAGCAAGCAAAGTGGATTGAGAACCAGGTGAACAGTTCACTGGTCAACACCAGTGCTTACAGAGTAATCAACCAGTGGGTCGATGGACAGATGGTGGAAGGACGGATGGATGGACGGATGGATGGATGGGTGGATGGGGTGGATCGCAGGTGGGTAGATGGAAGGATGGATGCGTGGATGGGTAGATGAGTGGGTGGATAGACCATCTTCTCGGGACACTTCCCGGAATTGCAGAGAGAAAAGGATTAAGCGAGATGGTGAAGAGGCCAGGCACAACACTTCATGTAGAGTCCAGATGACATTTCCAGAGAGCAGCTGCCCAGAATGCTAGTGCCTCTGCCCACCTCCACAGGTCAATGCTGCCTTGCAGAAGAGGATTGAAGGCCAAGTGAGGAATCGAAAGAACCCCTGAAACTTCAACCCAGTCACAGAAGCAAACCACCTTCTGCCCTGAGTGGCAGAAAGCACACTCAGAGGAGGCCAGGCCTGCTGGGCGGAGGAAGGAAGGAGTGAGGGACTCTAATGACGGCTGAATCAACGCAGCAGGCACCAGTTGGAGGAAGGGTTTTCTCTGAGAAGGCCGCCCAGGCCCTGGCCCTGGCCCTGGCCCTGGATGAAGGTCTGGGGTGGGCCTCTCCCTTCCCCAGCCCAGGGCCAAGGACGGCCATCTGGGGCTGCAGAACTGACCCCCCCGCTGCTCCCAGTTGGGGAGGGAGTGGGTGGCTGCCTGAGAGCTCCTCAAGCCTGCATCTATTTATAGCCCAAGCGGCTTGTTTTATTTATTTGGGTTTTTTTGGTTCCTGCGTCCCAAGATCTCATGTGCTTTGTTCTGCCGGGAGGAACACGGCCACACGGCCTTGGATGCTGCCCCTGTCAAGGACCCCACCTTGGTGGTGACAACAGAAAGCCACTCACACACACACGCACTCAAGTGTGCACGCGTACATGCACGTTCACACACACGAGGTGACCTCTTCTTCTCCACCTGCCCTGAGCCGGCCCACCCCTCACAGCCCTAGCACATCCACCTCCAACGACGGACGCAGCCCTTGCTTTACACAAACCCTCGTCTCTGAAATGCCTGCACTGACTTCTGGTTTTGAAAATCAAACCCCTTTTCTTCTGCAAAGGACACCCTGGAGGAAAGTTAGAAACTCGCTATGAGCAAAGAGCCGGCCATCAGCAACCTGTCGAGAGCCCATGACAGGGACGTCCGAGTTTGGTCACCACCTCGTAGAAATGGTTCGTTTGTGAGTGAACAGTTTGGGGACCTCGAGTTTCTACTGCCAGCCCGAAGGAGTCAGATTTGTGGGTTCGTATCTGGGCTCACTGGGGCTCATGGGAGCCGGCCCCCGTCTCTCCCCCTGGGTGCCCTCACAGGGGGTTGCTGGGCAGGTTTGCCTGACCCAGCCTCGGGTTCTCTGCCTCCAGGGGTGCCTGGGCAGGCCCTGCTCCCCACCTGCCTCGGGGCTGTCACTCCTCTGTGAGGGAAGGGAGAAGGGACCCCACCACTCACCAGTGGGTGGGGCCTTGGGTGTGGTGGCCTCAGCCGGAGAAGGGGGAGGGGAGGGGCAGGCCACGCAGATTCCACAGGGAGCCCAGGTGGGATGAGGACCAATTGAGGGGGGCACCTTTGGAGCCCCTCCTGCCTCCACCCAGGCAGACCCAGGCCAGGTCCAGCTGTCGGCAAAAATAAATAAATAAATAGAGATGAGCTTGCTCTAGAGACAGCATGGATTCCCTTCCTTACCACCGGACCGGGAGGGCTGCGTGGGCAACCCCACCAGGTGGGAAGCTGAAGGTGGACCTAAAACAGCTGTGCAAAGGAGGGGCCGGGGTGAGAGCAGTGGGCCAGGGGCCATAGGCCCAGGGTACCTCTCCCCGCCACTAACCACTGGGTGGCACGTACAGGGCAGGTGGTGGTTTCTCTGCTTCGGTTTCTGCATCTGTTAAAGGAATGGTAGACAGCTGGACAAGGGACCTCCAAGGTGACAAGTGCTGGGTCCCTTCAGATGCCATCTGTGCAGGAAGGAGGAAAGTGTCCTCTCTGAAGCAGCAGAACCCAGCAGGCCTGGAGGTACCCACTAAGGTCTGCTCAGCTACCCTCTAGAGACCACTTGCCTTCTCCGGCCTCCCTCCAGCCACCGCTAGACCCTTGGCCAGAACTGCCTCTCAGCCCACCTGGGTGAAAGGCTTCGAAACTTCTGGCAGGTGGAGGAAGCTTAAAGAATGCCACAAAAATATGTGAGAGTCCTGGCCACCAGAGGGAAAAGACACAAAATCCTAGGGCCAGCCAGGAGGTGGACACACGTCACCCCACTTCTCACTTGGCTGGGTGCTGGCAGAGCCCACGCTCGCAGGTTCCCGGGCGATCTCTCTGGAGGCATGCCCTGGCCTGGCCGGGGTGGAGATCTCAGGGCAAGGGAGGGCAGTTTTGATGGTCTGAGCCACAGGGCACACAGAGGGCCAGGCTGACCCCTGAGAATTCCTGGGAGCAGGTCAATGAAGGCAGAAGATGCACGTCCTCTACAGGTCGGGCCCAGAGGGAGAGTCGACTGCCCCTGAGGCCCACTCGAATCACCGAGACCCTCTTTAGGGGGTTTGTGTCTTCCCATCTGTGGGTAGACAGGCACTGCCACAGCCACGGGTGGGGGTGGCTGACCCAGTGACCCCTGCAGCCGAGCAGTGACTGTGCAGTGTTGGGGGACAGGCTGGGTGCAGCTAGTCCTCCAGGGAGGCATTCACATTTGGCCAGTGAGCCGCTGAGACTCAGGACGCTGTGGAGGTGCCTTAGGCGGGAGAGGGAGAGGGACAGCTTGTTCCAGACGTCAGGGGCTGACCAGTGTGGGCGGACAGACTCAAGGTGGGGGGCCGGGAGTATTTACGCCCTTATATGATGACCAGGCTCGTTTTCCCACAGGTCCTGTCACTAAGGAAACCTTACCCTGGAGAGGGAAGGACCAGTGCTCCTGGGCAGATTCCTCCTTTTTCTCGCCATGAAGCTCAAAGTGGTCCCTTTGGGGATCCACCAGCTCAGCCACCAAAGGACTCTGCAGGAGAGCTGTTCGGGGGAAGTCCCTCCAGGCCTTTTACTATCATTGTTAAAAGACATGTAACCTGGAGGTTAAGAGACAGGATTTTGGCTCTGATAAGCTTGAGTCCAAATTCTGCTCTGCCACTTACTAGCTGTGTGACTTCGAGCAAGTTACCTTACCTCTCTGTGCCCATGTCTTCGGTCTATAGAATGATGAAAACATCAACACCACCTCCTGGGGTTATTGCGAAGAGTGAATGGGAGGACACACAAAGCGACTAGCACTCTGCCAGACACAGAGTGAGTTATCAACAGTGAAGATATTATTGCTGTTTTTACTTACAGCTCACTAAAGAGCAAACAGTATGATTCTATTCACAGCAACTATAAGGAGCAGATGACATGGGCCCAATGCCAACTCCCAGCCCCGTTCACCAAGCAGCGACACAGCCGGCCTTGAAGGCGCGCGGAGGGGCCTCGAGGCCTCCGCTCCGGCCCGCTCCACCTCTCCTCTTCTTCTTCCTCCAAATGCTCAGGTGCCATCACACATCCACGCTGGGCCGGGTGTGTTCCCTGCTCAGCCTCCGCCTGCCGTTCCCTCGGTTCACTCATGCATCACTCAGCTAAAGGGACAAGTTTCCTTCTGGCGCTGCCCACACCCCTCTGGAATGGTCTGCCTCTCCCAGCTCTCTAGTCTCTCTGTCTCCATTTACTGATAAGCCCAGAGAGGGTAAGCACTTGCCCCAAGACACACAGCAAGGCAGTGGCAGAAGATTCTCAGGGTTCTGAGTTCCAGCATTTGGTCTTCTCCACCAGTGAACCACTTCACATCCTGATGACCTGGAGCGTAAAATGAGCCCTCAGTAGAGATTAAAGGCCCTCCTCCCTCCAGAGGCCTCCTGGGAGTGCTCACACACTTCCTGCTGTCTTCACACTGCGGTCAAAGGCTGATGTCTCTTCTCACCTTGCAGGAAGAGACACAGCTCTGCTGGGGAAGACAGTAAACCAAGTCGGGGAGAAGAAAGGGTGCAGGAGATGGGGCCCCTGCACACCTCTTTGAGCAGCTGCGAAAGCGAGAGGCTATCTCCGCCATCAATGTGGGGGTCAGAGAGCACTCAGCCCAGAGCTGGGGTCCTCAGGCGAGCACCAGGGTCTTCGGGCAGGCCCACTCCGCCCCCCCAGAGCCAGGCCTCCATGGAGCCCTGGTGTCGTCTTCACTCCTACAGGGGACGAGCTCCTCTCGGCTCAGCAGGCAGCCTCTCGGCAGGCTAGGAATCGCACGGCCTCTGACGACTGTCAGCAAATAAGAATAACAGCGTGGACCCCTCCCACTCACTCTTCCTTGGCGCCTTCTGAGGGTTCAAGCCCTGCAGGGAAAGCTCAGACGATGCATGGCTGTGGGCCCTGGCTCCGCGGGAGCGCCTGGCCCAGGAGACGAACACATCAGAAGCACCTGGGGTACCTGGTCCAACCCCTTCATTTCTTCTCTCTTTGGACCAGAGCAAATGGCAGGCTCATTAGCCAGAAGCACTTCCAGGGACTTAATCTCCTTCAAGCCCCACAAGAGCCCATGGGAGAGGCAGGGGTGGGTGTGCCCTTCCCACCTGCCAGGTGCAGCGATGACGTGAGGGCTGCGGCAGGTCCCTGTCCTTGGCACACCGGGGCTGAGGGAACCGCCTGCTGAGGCTGATCTCGGCAGCAGCGAGTCTCTGCTCACCCTCCTTCCTCAAGAACAAGGTCGGCCAACCGAATGCCTGGGCAGGGATGTGATGGAAGAACGTGTAGAGAACATTACAGACACAGGTGGAGCCCTCTCTTACCAGCTGAGGGGGGTAGGTAAAGGAGTGCTCAGGTTTGCACGGAATCAGGGTGGCCTTCCTGGAAGAGGAGGACTGTGAGCTGGGTTTAGAAGGAGAGGCACCAGGATTAACCTAACTCCTGGCATGAAAGCCTTTCCACGGTTCCGCCTGCATGCTTAGCAGGGCAGCTACCTCCAGCCTGTTCCCGTGGCTGTGGCTCCAAGAGTTGCTGTAACCTCTGAGATATCCCAGGCCAGGGCTGGGATCTGTGTCTGTGGTGATTTCTACGGCGTATCTCTGTCGTGGGTGAGACGGGATGAGCAGTCTTTTCCATTGACTTGTCACTTTTCCATTGTGAGCTCGTTGTTTTGAGACTCTAGAAGCTAGAGCTGCATCAGAAGCTGCAAGTGGGTGGAGCAGCCTTCCCACCCACAGCACGCTGGGTGTGGCAGAAAATCAGGGGAACCCCAGGGCTGGGGCCGCTCCCTGCTGGTCCTTGCCAGCATGGCGGATTCCCCCAGAGGTCTCTGGGTCCCGGATCCATCGCTCTGGGGAAGAGAGGCTGTCCATGGCACCACTAGCCTCTACACACACACACGCACACACACGCGCACACACACACACACACACTCAGTCTGGGCCAGAAGGGCCAGCAACGCAGAGCCTTGACTGTGGAGGAATGGACGGGCAGACGCCCTGTCTGGGAGTCGCATCAGCCAGGAGCCTGCGTAAGAGCAGCCGACCACGTCCCAGGTGCTGGGTGGATCTTATTTAAGTCTGGAAAGAAAAGAGATTCCATGGAGGGCCGGAGCGGGCAGCGGCTGCAGGGCGTGGGCGTCTCGCCACAGCCCACAGCCCCCACACGGGCCAGGAAGCTCAGCAGGCCCCGCCCCAGCTGCCAGGGAGGCTGGGTTCTGCGGGAGGGTCTTGGGGAGACCTGGAGCATCTGCCGGCCCAGCAGTACCTTTCTCTTGGACGTTGAACTTCTCAAAGCTGTTTACAGTTTATGAGGTAAGCGGACTGAGTTTAGACCCGAAGCCCACAGGGCCACCTGGGAACTCTCTTGCCTCCTCAGCTCGGGATTTTCCTGCCCGCAGGCCTATCAGTGGAGGAGGGTGTCACCACCACCTGAAAGGGCAACCTGAAAAAGAGCCAGGGACAGCCAGCTGTCTGCACAAGCCGTGTGAAAAGGAGAATGGAAACGATCGCCCAGTCGCGCAAGCCCGGAAGTCCACGCCTGCCTCCCCCACCCGCCCTCCGGCCAAAGCGCCGAGAACACCGGCTCATCCGTCCCTACCCAGGGCGTCTGTGCACGTGTGCGAGCCCAGCTCTCACAACGAGCCCACTGTCTTTTTTAAAAAATAATAATAATGAGTAAACATCATATTTAAATTGCGGTCCATCAGACAAGAGAATATTATTCAAAGATTAAAAGAAATGAGCTAGCAAGCCATGAGAAGACATGGAGGAAACTTAAATGCATATTACTAAGTGAAAGACGCCAATCTGAAAAGACTGCAGACTGTATGATTCCAACTACATGACATTCTGGAAAAGGCAAAACTATGGAGACAGTAAAAAGATCAGTGGTGGCCAGGGGGTGGGGGAGGGAAGGATGAACAGGTGGAGCACAGAGGATTTTCAGGGCAGTGAAACTACTCTGTATGATACTGTAATGTGGATACACGTCATTACATTTGTCCAAACCCACAGAATGTACAACACTAGGATGAACCCTAAGGTAAACTGTGGACTTCAGTTATTAATAATGTATCGATATTAGTTCAATTGTAACAAATGTGCCACACTAACCTGAGACGTTAATAACCGGGAAACTGTGTGTGTTGGGAGTGGAGGGTATATGGGAACTCTCTGTACTTTCTGCTCAATTTTTCTGTAAACCTAAAACTGCTCTGAAAAAATAGGCTATTAATTTAATACTACTACTACTACTACTAATAAATCACATGCAGTACGTGTTTTGTTATGTGTCTGTATTAACCGTATTTTCTTATTTTCTATATTCTGCTTGCTCCGGCATCTGGGCCTCGCTGACCCTGGGGGGACTGTCCCTCCCAGTGCGAGCAAATTCCTAGAGAGATCAGACAACTCCCCAGGGAGCAGACTTTTCCTGTGCACACAGCCAACCCAGAACCCACACCCCAACCACTGCCTCTACTGGGGTCTCTCACTCAGGGCCACTATCCCCTGCCCTAATCACCCAGGGCCAGGTGCCAGACAACTCAGGACAGCCCCTGTGCCCCACAGCCCCCTGAAATTACTCACACTAGCCAATCCTAAGCCTGCTTACTTTGACCTACCCGCTTCCTCCCACAGAACCACAATACAGGCTCTCACCCACATTATCCCCTCGTTCCCTCTGCCTCCTGACCGACCCTGTGTGGCCCTGCATGGCATGGCGTGCCCCCTCCCCTGGGGAACTGTGAGTCACACTCTCTTTTCGATGGCAGTCGTCTCCTCATATGTTTGGTCTCTCCATAATTGAATGAGAAAACCCAGGGGCCAGCACGGTGTGAGGCGCTGGACAATTTATCCACCTAGGACTCTGGTTTCAAAGGTGACCTTGGCTTAGTTTTCAGGGCAGCACCAAAAGACCCTAAGCGGAGGGAGTGTCAGCCTGGAGGGTGATGCTGAGACCCACGCTCTCTGGCGTCCTGGGATGCCGGAGCAGGAGTGGAGCCCATGCCCTTGATTTCCCAGGGAGGTAAACTGAGGCCAGAGAGGGCAGGATTCATCCAAAGGCTCCGAGCTAGCTAGTGGCCCAGCTTGCACTAGGCTTGTGTGGGAAGCCACAGAAGCTGAGTTGGCTGTGTGTCCCCGTGCCCTGCCATCCGGCTGGTGGATGAGGTTCAGCCCCCCACTGCCAACACAGCTGGCCATTTCCATTCAAGCTCCTGGAGGCCCAGCAGGCCAAACTGAAAGCAGGGCCCAGGCGTCTCACTTTCTTTCCTGCTCCTCAGTGTCCTGTGCTGCCATCTGGGCCCTTGCCTGGACCCTGCGCCTCCCAGAGCCGCAGCCCCCAAGGCCAGGAGGGCCCGAGGCATGCACATGGCATTTTAGCACTGACACGTAGGAGGGCCCCCTGTGCACACAGCCAGCCTCCCCTTCCTCGCTCTACTAAAGCAGCAAAGCCAAGAGATTCTCTTGGCAGAGTGGCCTTGGAAAGCAGCTGGCTCTTAGGGGAACTGGTGGTTGTAGGCAGCCCAAAAGTGGATACAGAGACCCCTCCAAAGCCTAAATGAGGCAGGCCAGAAGGGACAGAGAAGGGAATCAGGCCATCACATCAGGTAATGTGATGCATTAGTCGGTGGCCCAAACCCCAACGATGGGGGTGGAGGTAGGCTCTGGGGCCCAGATCATGAGCAGGTGTCTGTGTGTGTGTGTGTGTGTGTGTGTGTGTGTGTGTGTGTGTGTTTAGAGGTGAGTGGGGCTCTCCGTCAGGGTCGTTCTTAAGTAGATGCTGGTGAACTTACCAAGAAGTGCCCAGACCAGCAGCAGGAAAAATAAGTAAATTGCCACTTAAACAGCAAAGCTGACAAGAACCATTTTTTGAGGGCAAAGAGCTAGGGAGAGGCTGCTGAGCAATGGTGAGGGGTAACAAATTCCGTGTCACTCCAAAGACCGCTGCTCCCCAAGGTGATCAAGGCCAATGAACTCTGATAAGGCTCTGTTGGGCTGACACAGGACATTCGCTCATCTTGCCACCTCCATACATCCCATCAAAATAATGGCGCTGGGCATGGGAGGTGGCGGCTTCCTCCTCCGCGTGGACGCAGGCCCAGGTCCCCGGCTGAACCCTGTTATCTGGACTCCTTTAACTCAGCCCAAACTGTAGGCGGTTTGGAGAGTTTGGTGTGTGTGGGATGGGGAGCTGGGGCTCCGCTAGCTGGCGTGGTGACATCAGAAGGAATGAGCTTTGTCCAGAAGCCAGTGTCCCCGGCAGAAGGGAATGAGGTGGTTTCGGGTGACAGCGTATGAAGAGGAGTCTCCTTCCTCGTGCAAGGATCATAATACAGCTGTCTAAGCTGACTCTAGTCCAGCCTCCAGGCGCCCCAGTGTGGCAAGGTGGGCCCCTACCCTTCTCCTGAGTTGTTTCCAACTTGTGGTGAACAGTTCCAGTCTTTGCAAGATCTGGATGAATGTGTCAACTTTGCAGATGCTTCAGAATCCAAGCAAAACCTCTGCAGAATGAGGCAGCAGGACTTGCCATAGTGCCACCTAAAATGCAGATTCCCAGGCCCTGCCCGAACGAGTCTACTGGAGGGCAGGTTCGGAAACCACAAGAGAGGCAAAGGGAAAGTTTGGTTTGGGCCCACGAGGCCGGGACAGTTGCCAACTCACCAATCTCTGTGCTAACGGTGACGGCCTGTGTGAACTCAGGCGAGCTGGTAACTCCTCTCCACCTCAGGTTCTCTCCCCTGTGACGTGGGAATCATTGTTTCGGCTGTGGGCAGGTCGGGTGAGAACACGGATGTAAAAGTACGTCTATAAACTGCCCAGCACGGAACAAATGGGAGATGCTGTTGCTATTACATCACTTCCCACGTGCTGTACCGAGCACACAGCCACACCCGGGTCAGCCGGGCCAGCCCTGTCCAGCTGCGGGCTCCCAGGTTCCCGGCCTCCCCTGCCGAGGCTGCAGGGCGGGACTCCCCTCAGTCCCCCGTCTTGCATTTATCCCACTCCTGCGGTCCTCCCCACAGCAGCCAGTCATGGGAACCATGACAGTAGCTGACTTTTGATGAGTGCGTTGCATGGATCAGAACATTTCATTTTCCCAGCAACCCCGTTTTTCAGATAAGGAAACTGAGGCTTAGAGAAGATAAAAATAGTCCAAAATCAGAGTAAACAGGTGGCGAGGGTGGATCTGTCTGGTGGCTACTATGCCAGGTTTCACAGGCATTTGCTCTCCACCGTCATGATTTTTGCCAGATTTCTGTCCCATCCATACTGTTACATATAATAGTGTGCAGAGGGAGATCATGTACAGTCATCTACTCGACCGATTTGTAGTGAGGACCTGATATGAGCCGGGCACTGTTTCCAGGACTTGGAGATAGAGCGAGAACAAAACAGCAAAAACATCCACCTGTGTGGGGCTTACCTTCTACTGCTATCTATTACTTAATTGTTTTTAATCACTTTTTAAAGTAACATTTATTTTAAGAGAAAAGGTTATGTCACTACTACAGATGAAAACCCAGTTGGATTTTCTGATCTTGAAAACATCAATACCATTAAAAATCAAGGTCTTCAAAGTCTAGCTGAGTCCTCTTTCCTGCCGAAGGTTTGGATCCTGAAGCCTGCTCTTGTTTGATTAAGAAGTAGAATTCCATTCTTCAAAAATTTAAACATAGACTCACTATATGACCCAGGAATTCCACTCTGAGGTATAAACCCAAAAGAATTGAAAATAGATACCCTAACAAATACTTATACCCAAATGTCCACAGCAGCACTATTCACAGTTGCCAAAAGGTGGAAACAGCCCAAATGTCCATCAAAGACGAGTGGATAAGTGAAATGTGGTAAATCCATACAATGGAATATTTTTGGCCGTAAAAAGGAATGAAGTACTGACACATGCCACAACGTGGACGGACCCTGCAAACACCATGCTGAGTGAAAGAAGCCACACACGAAGTTCCAGTATAATATAATTGCATTTCTATGAAATATCCAGAGTAGGTAACTCCACAGAGACAGAAAGCAAACTAGTGGTTTCCAGGGAATGGGGACAGCGAGGGGGAGGGGAAGTGGCGAGGGATTGCTTAACAGGTCTGCACTTTCCTTTCGGGGTGATGCGAGTGTCTTAGAACTAGATAGAGGTGGTGGCTGCACAGCATTGTGGAGGTGCTAAATGCCACGGAAGTGTACACCTCAAAACAGTTCGCGGTTAATTTTATGTTATGGGAATTTCACTCCATTTTTTTTACAAAGGGAGATTTCCAAGTGTTAGCAAGGCAGTAAAGACAAATCTTCTCCAAATGAGATTTTCTCCTTAATGGAATAAAAAGGAAAGAGAGAGAATTGCATATTGCCTTCTAATCTCCATAGCATCTTTGCCTGCAGTAGCTCATTGGGTCCTCACACGATCTCGGACTGTAGACAGGAAGGTGACAGGGTCTGCAGCAGTCAGCTCCGGCAGCTGTAATAAGAAACCACAGGCTGGGAGCCTTAAACAACAGGTATTTATTTTCTTACAGTTCTGGAGCCTGGAAGTCCCAGGTCAACGTGCCTATCTCCCAGTACAGCCACATTGTGAGGTCCTGGGGGTTAGGGCTTCTTCATATGGATTCGAGGGGACACAGTTCAGCCCATAGCAGTGTCCCAGTTGACTGATGAGAAGAAGGCGTGGAGAAGTCAGCTCAAGTCAGAGAACTGGTAGGAAGCAGAGCAGACCAAGAACCCAGGCATTCTGATCCCCCAGCAGACATTTTCCTCGATGCCCGCCACATCTAGTGGTGTGCATGACTACAGGATTGCTGCTGTCCCTGAAATTGTGCTAGTGGGAGCAAAGTCACTCGTACACACAAGATCTTTTCCCACAACCAGGTTTGTGTTGGTCCAGCTCCCTTGCCATTACAAATCCCCGCTGTATTTCCCTCTCCATCCTACGACAAGGCAGGACGTCGTGAAGGATCTGGTCTAGCGTCTGGAGGGGAATCCCATGATTAGCTAATTAAATCTAATGAATCATGCATCCACAAACCTGGTGGACAGGTCCCGTGTGGAGGATGCCCACCCTGAACCCAGAGTTTCTACCTGGAGAGACTGATAACTACAGGCGAGCGCTTGGAATTCAGAGTTGAGTCTCTGTTTAATATGCACATTTCTTCTCCAGGCATCAAGGAGATTAATTTGTCAGAGTAAACCGACTTCACACAGGGTTTAGTCTCTGAGAGTCTGCACCTGATTTGGCGGTCCTGGCTCAGACGGCCCCAAGTCTTAATCATTTTGCAAGTGGATGAAAGAGATGGCAGATAGTGGAGGGGTGGAGGGGAGAGGAAGAGAGAATGTCCACAGAAGTGCCCTGCGTACTGGTTCTGTTCCTGCCACTGAAGCCCAGGCTGGGTGAGCCAGAAACAAAGGGCGCTGAACAATGCAAAGGAGACCAGCTCCCTATCTTGCTCCTCCCCACACCCACAGAAGCCTCATAGGAGCCCTGTCTCCTCGCCAAACACGCCAAAGACTGTGTCCATTTCATTCCAGGCTGTTTTAAAGGACTTCCCTTGAAAAGATGCTCACCTGGAGAAGCACATTTTCTCAGGATCAGCTTGTTGGCTCCCCCTCAAGCAGCCTGTTTCCTCCACAGATGGCCCCTCCACTCTGCTCAAACCAGAACCTGGGGTCCCCTTCAATGTCTCTGTGCCCCTCACCCCTGCAGCCAGCCACCAAGCCTGCAGAACACCACCCCCTCCCCCCAGAAACCCCTTGTTCGTGTGATTACACAGAGCCCCTGCTCACATCCACCACCCCAACCACATGGCTCTGCCAAAGCTTACACCTGCCCTGCCAGCCTCCACACGGGCAGTTCTTTGGCCTTGTGCCTCAAACACGCTCCCTGTCCCTCACTACCATTGAGCTTCCTCCCCCAGCCAACTCCTCCTCCTGTAGAACACAGCTGGAACATCTCCACCACCAGGGAGCCTCCCCATCAGCCTGTGGGCTCCAGGGGGACAGAAACTGTCTTGCTTACTCTGTATGCCCCCTGCACCAAGTAGAGTTGAATAAATGCTTGACAAACGAATGGATGAATGAATAAATGAGAAGACTTGGCTGCTTTAAGATGGTCCTGTCCAAGGATAGTGGGAGTTTACAGCACATCAGCGGAGACCCTGAGGCCTCCTTGGTTCCCGAGCTCAGTAACCATCCCCCACCATCCTCCAGGGCATGACTTTTGGATAAATGGCTGCCACCTGCTCCTGTGACCCAGTGGGTCTGGAAAAGGGCTATAGACCACTGGGAGAAAAGAGGCACTGTCCCCATCTAGGCTGCCACCCCCTCTGTCCCTCAATGTAAATACCTCTGGGAGGCTCTATGTTGCCAGCTGACTCTCCGAAGTCGCCTCATCCAGTTGCACCCTGTTTCTTGGCAATCCCCAAAGGGTAAAGGAACTTTCGGAAAATGAGTCTAGGTCTTCTCTGTTCAAACACATCTTTAAATGATCAGAGGGAAGGGGAAAAGTCACAGACCCTTTAAGAAGCAGTTTAGGGCAGACATTTTTGAGGGAACTGAGTCATAAAATGCAAGTTGCTTTAGTGAGCCCGTGCTGAGCCAGCCCGGCGCTCGGGGAGATGGCTGGGAAAGGGACAGTGCCTGGGCCAGCAGACCGAGGCCCGCAGCTTTTTCCCAGCACAGGTGCCAAGAGCTCGCAGGGGCGGACGGAGCTCTCCTTTGGAAAGGGATGGTGAGGAAGCAGCTGCAGAAATAGACTCTGGGCCTCACTTATGATCACAAGGAATTAAAAGAAACATGACTTCTGTATCCAGCTGCAGATCCTACACACCCACGGTGGGCAGAACAAGCCAGCAACACTGCAAAGGGTCAGGAGCACCCCCAGGCCCACTGCACCCCCAGAGGGGTCAAAGCCCCACCGCGCCCAGGATGCCATACTTCCTTCCCCTTCACGTTCTTTCCGTGATGTTCACCTTCCCCGACAGAGTCTGAGCTCCTGGAGGAGGGAGTCTACGTCCCTTGCTCACCACCATGTCACTCATGCTGAGCTGGGTACCAGGCACTCGGCAGACACTGGCACACGCTTGTTGAATAAATGAGTGAATGATTTTTCGACACCTAGTAGAAGCATGGGGAAAATAATCCCTGGCGGCATTTCATGGGCCTGGGGCCTCCGTGAGGTGTTGAATAAGGAGCACTGAGAGCAGGAGCCTGTGCCTGCCTGTGCATGGGGGGGCTTAGCCCTGCCTCCCACTGCAGCTCGGGGTCAGAGCTGGCTCCAAAGCCAGGACAGGATGGTGGCCTGCTCCTTAGGCCAAGTGGGCTCAGGAAGCCCCACAGGTGATGAGAAAACGAAGAACCCCCTGAGCCTGCTTGTCAGACTCTTTCCTAAGGAGGAGAGCAGGCTGCTCTTTCTAAAACAGCTGAGTTTGCTCTCCCAAGATGGAAAGGGAGGAGCCAGGATTTTTGGAGCTTGAAGCTAGTACATATGTGGGGGCTCTTTAAGAAAAGAATATAAAAAATCTTACTTTTACAAATTTTATAAAACCCTATGACAGGTGAACTCCTTGCTGGACGCCTCTCCAGGAAATCCACCCACACTTGGCAGAGAAAGGCCAGCCGGGGCAGTGCTCTCTTGATTTCCTTAGCCTCCTTTAGAAGGGCTAGTTTCTCTCCTGCAGCCCCACCGTCACTCACTCAGCCCTGGCTAGGAACACCACACTTTACTACCCTGGGTGAGTTACTTAACTTCTCTGTGCCTCAGCTTCCCCATCCATGAAATGGGTACAATATTAGTGCCTATGTCATGGGTTTGTTGGGAGGTATAAATAAGTTAACACAAGGAAAGGGTTTCGTCCAGGTCCTGGCACGTGGTAAGTACACCAGAAGTGTTGCTCTTAAGTTGCTGTTTTCTATGGCCCCCCATCCCTCCTAGACCAAACAGGAAGTTACAGCCACCTATAACTTGACAGCAGAATTGCAGCGTTAAAGCCCCACCTGGTGTGATCGTGGATTGTGGTTACGATTTTTAAGAGGGACTTTATCTTTTAGAGACACAAACTCAAATATCTGCATGTTTTCTGATATGGTGGCTGGGGTTCACTTCAAAATTATCCTGAGGAGGGTAAGGGAGGCAGAGATGAAACAAGAGTGCCCAAACCTTCATGGTTATTAGAGCCAGTTGAGGGGGGCTCCTTGTACCCTTCTCTCTGCTGCTGCATACATTTGAAATCTTCCATAACTAAAGCTTTTTTAAAAAATTACCTGCATCGTATTTCTGCAAACCTTGTTTCCAGTTGCTCATGATTTTTGCTTATTGCTGTAAGTAGTCATTGCTTAAATAAAATAGTTATACAAATTCACAAAAAAAGTGTAAGGACTCAGTCTTATCCAATTGTTCTGATATCCCAGGAAGTGCCTGACCCGTGGTTCCTGAAGCCATGCCCTCCATCTGCTGGCTGCATTTCTATGAAACACCCGGAATAGTTACCTCCACCCCGAAAGTGCCAGCGGAGAGCCCAAAGGACCCAACCGGCCTCTGAAACCCTCCTGGCCCCCACTGAGGGACAGGCACCCACATCCCTGCCTGTGCGTCCCTCTGTGGCCGGATCCGGAGCCCATACCCTCCTCTCCCCTCCCATGCATGGCCTGAGCAGCAAAGCGGTGTCATGTCCTGGCCCATCATCTTGAGAACAGGTAGGGGAGAGGAGTCGCACCATGTCATGGGGAAACCCAGCTTAGCCGCGCTGGTTGAGACCATCCCTGTCCTCATGGCATTGAGCCCCTTCCTGGACCCCGTGTGTCTACCGCCACCCTCAAAGGCCTGGCCTCTAGGTGGCCCTGCCTCTCCCCTTTTTGGAGAGCTGGACCGGAGCGCCAGGCAAGCAGCGCCTCGGGCTGGGTGTGCAATCCCAGCACCGCCTCTGTGCCGTCGTAGGCATGCTCTTACTGCCCCAAGCCTGTTTCCTCTTACGAAAAGTGGAGATGATAACCAAACGTCCCTTAGGACCACATGGGCCACACTGTGGGGATGCCCCACACAGAGCACACTCAGCAATCATTCGCTCCTCACTCTCTGCACTTCTCTCTGCCCTCAGCTTCTGGGGAAGTGGGGAGCACTGAGGGGTCCCAGACATGTTCCTCATTCAGGCCAAACTGCAATCCAGCCACCAGGTCTCCTGATGCACAGCCGTTTCCTAAGTGACCCTCAGCTTCTGGGCACCACACGGTCCCCCGAACACGGCCCCCACTTGTTGGCGCTGAGGGAGCTCAGACTGTGGAAGCATCCAGGCTGGCTCCAGCCTGGCCACACTGACCGCACTCTCGCACTAATTCTGCCAGAAAGACTAGCCTGTGGTTAGGAAGAGCCGCCATTATGGTTTCCAGAAAATTCTTTTGAGCAGGGAGAAGCTGTTTGCCATTCCTGAGGCCTTACCGGCCTGTATGAATGAGGTTTTCCAATCAAGCTGGGGCTGCTCCCAGATCTCTACTTTAAACAACCACCAATCTGCTTTCCCTCTAAAGAAACAACAATCCCTGAGACTTGGACACGCCTTCCTTTTATTTTTTTAAATGACTTCTGGTTATTTTTTCCTGATTACCCAAGTAGCGCCTGTTCTATCATCCAGGAAAACCGTGGGGGGCCTGGTTGGGGTCGGAAGTCTGGGGGAACGAGGCAGTGCTGCTCAGCAAGTTGGGGGCCACGAAAGGAGAGACGAGTTTGGGGGAAGAATGACAAGTTCCTCTCTGGATGGGATGAGCAATATGCACTTTGGAATTCTTAATTCTGCCTCCAGGCAGGAATGTCTGGGAGAGGGTTGGATACCCATGGCCAGCTCTCAGGTCCTCGGTTCAAATGAGGCATTGGCATCACTGGGTGGGATGAGATCTCCAGGACAGCATGGAAGGTCAATGGGAAAAAGAGCCAAGGGTGAAACAAGGAATAGGAACCTGAAGAAGAGAAATCATCAGAGAAGGCTGGAAGGGATGGAGAGAGGAAGAGAACCAGGAGAGAGGATGCTACAGAGGTCAGCCAAGTCACATGGCCAGAGAGGCCAATTTAGATGATGCCTCACTGGTCCATTATCTTTGGTACTTAAGATGTCATCGGACCACCAAGAGATGCTGTGCCAATTCTAGGTTTAGTCCTTAAGAAGACTGGCAGCTTCCTCTTCCTCTTTCTTGAAAAGACCTCTTTTGGACACTCCCTCACAGAACCACGCCACCAGGCTGTTAGAAGCCCAGCTGGGGACCCATGTAGCCTCTCCGATCAACAGCCCAGGTTAAGCAACCAGCCCAGGGTCAGCACCAAATGCCAGTCATGTGAGTGAGACATCCTGGGGCTCTGATCTAGTCAAGTTCATACGTGACTGCAGCCCCAGCCAGAAGGCCCTCCCAGGTGAGGCCAGGCAACTCACAGAGTCATGAGATTTTTTAAAATGTCATCATAGACTTCACCAGAACAAGTTTAATGGCTTGGTAGGGATAGACTCCTAACCAAGAGAGATAAAGCATGAACAGGTGTGTGTGTGTGTGTGTGTGTGTGCACATGCACGTGTGTGCAGGGAATAGAGACAGTGTGTAGAGGCTCTTCGTGGAGGAACCTGACCACAGAAGGAGGAAAGAGATGGGATCTGCAGATTGTACCTCACTACTTCAAAGGTTCCTTCTATGCCAGGTCTCAGGCTGTGAGCCCACCAAGAAAGCCAGCCCTCAGCCTTAGTAATTGGATCAACCAGAGATACCGACCGTGTGATGGAGCAGCCCTTGCAGACAGAGCCTTGGAGACGGGGCAGGGGGCTTAGGTCCAAGTCCTAGCCCTGCCACTAGACTCTTGGGTCTTGGTTTCCTTCCCTCTAAAGTAAGGCTAACGACACTTGGCCTGCCACTTTTTCAGGACCATTGCTGGAAAGAAATAAAACGAAGGATATAAAAACCATCAGGGCAAAGGCCAATGTGAGGGATGATTATTATATTATTACTATTCAAAGGAAGGAGGAGATTGGGGTCCATCCGAGATCTCACACCTCCTTCAGTTTACACAACACGTTTACATAAAAGAAGCTCAAGAAGATCAAGGGTGCCCTTGGGGCCCTGACTCTCACTACCAACCTGAAGAAACTCCCCACTTTGGCTCAGACTGTATACTGAGAGCATGCCCAGCCTTCAGCCCCTGTGAGGGCTGCTCGCATTTGCAGGCAAATTGAAGACTGCTTCTGCGACCAAAAGTGACAACAATTTCTATAGCATCTGCCAGAGGAGCTGGCACCCTCTCTGTTTATCGTAATCCCATTTTCCGCCTCCAACATCTGTAGCTTAAAATCGATGCTGCCTCCTGGGGTGGAGGAGCGAGCGCCGGGAAGTGAGGCAGAAAACACCATCAAGTTTAAAGAAATCATTAGCACCTTTATTCTCTGACCTGCAGGCAGCTTCCTGAGCTGAGTCTGTGAGTAATCTGGGAGAGAGGGAATGAGACATGCAGGGGGAGAATAAATGAAAGTCTCACATCGCGTTAGGGAGAGGGTCCAAATGGCCAACCAACGGCGGCCGAGCAGCCTCTCCTGACGGCTGCTGCTTTCGGGGCTTTCCAAGTGGTTTCCATGGCACCCTTGCCTTCATAATCCTCACCCAAACAGCTCTCCTTCAGCTCACCTTGTGTCCTCGAGCCAGAGGAGAAATGGAATAAGTGTGACAAATATGCTGATATCCAGAATGTCGTGTGTGTGTGTGTGTGTGTGTGTGTGTGTGTGTGTGTGTGTGTGAGACAGAGACAGAGACAGAGAGAGAGAGAGAGGGAGAGAGAGAGGCAGAGCCAGGGTTTTCCTCCAGAATAAGTGGTCTGGGTCCCTGCCTGGGGCTCTAAAGGCATTTCTAGGGGCTGAGCCCAACCAAACTCTGATTTAGAAAAATCCATGGACTCAAATACCAAGAATGCTTGGAGGGGAAAGTTATGCAGGCCCCAGGCCGTGGATGGTCAGATCTGACATGGCAGGTCGCTGATGAGCGCAGAACCCTGAGCCTTCTCAGCCTTCTAACCCCTAGGAGAAGGAGGTGTGGAAAGTCTCCCCAAGAAGATCCTAACCATTCACCGACTTTTTTTCACCGATTTTTTTCTTTCATTCATTCAACAATTATTGAGTGCCTGCATGGGACGGGCACAGGACTGGGCTCCGGGCAGAGTGCCCAGCCAGGCCAACGTCCCATCATGTCTCCTTCCCCACCCCAGACTCGGCCAACAGGCGGGTTTGAAATGAAATCCTGCCCGCCAGCATTGTCCTCCAATTCCCTGCTATTCAGATCAGACCCTGGGCCACAGCAGGCAACTGAAAAGGATTTCCAGGTGTCCACTCTCCCTTTTAGTCTTCTTTTTTAAAATGATCTTTAATAGTGGGGAAGTTAGCATGAAAAGGAGAGAAAATGAGGCTCAGAAAGGATGTGTCTGTTGGGCCGTGATTTGTTAACTTGCCAGAGGGTTTTCCTCTCCCAGCCTCCCTGCTGGAGGAGCCAGCGCTGCCCGGCACCTTTGAGCTGGGCCTCCCTTCTCCCCTCCTGAGAGCAGAAGAGGGAGATGGGCCCAGGCAGGTGTCTGGCAACAGGTAAGGTCAAGACCATAGGCAACCAGAACCTGCTGCCGGGTCCCTGCTGGCACCTGCTGTAGCCACACTAGGGCTCAGGAGAATCAGTCTCCATAAGGCATTTTCCTTTTCTACCCAGGGACAAGAGCCTGATCTCAGGGGATGGTTGGGAAGGGGCGAGGGAGAGCTAGACTCAAGGCACAAACTCCCAGTGGGGTAGGTTCAGGGCCCCAAACTGACCAGTTCATTCAAAGGACTCAGGCCACCACTGCCCCCTCCTCCCCACCTGGCACCTGGCCATGTGCCCCACTGCCCGTGGGCTCCTCCAGGACCCCAGCTGGGTACCCCCCTGGACTGACCCTCCTGCCACCCTCCCCTCACCCCCATGAGAACACCAGGACCCTGGACTCTGCTGGAGAAGACCCACCACAGGGCCCTGGGGAGAGGGTTCTCCCCTCTCCTCTTCCTGGGGAGAGGGCTGGCTCCCCACCTTGTAAGGCTAGGGTCTGGGCCAAAGTGCCCACGGGGTGAGGGGGCTTCCAGAGGTTATTTCCCTGGAAAATGACAGAGGGTGTGACACAGGCAAGCCTCGAGTCTCGAGAGAGACCGGATTGCCAAGTGGTTAGGGCTCTGGAGCCAGCCTGCCCACGTTCAAATCAAACTAAATCAGCTTCCCGCTTACTAGCTCTGTGACCAGAACTCTGTCCCCAATTTCCTGCCACTAAACTAGGGGCAGTAATAGCATCATCTTTCTGAATCGTTGCACGAGATACCATGTGTAAAGCACTGAGAACTGTGCCTGGTACACAGTAGGTGCACAGCAAAGACCTGGGGACAGATGCGCAGAGCAGTGTCCTGAGTTCAGCATTATCATTCAGCCAGCCCTGAAGGAGCCCTCCCTTCCATGCCAGGCATGGACCCCCTGCCCCCACTGGCATGACAGGAGGATGGAAAATGGGTATTTCCCCCCATTCCATCAGATAGCCAGACCTGGGGAGGCAGAATGTCCCAGGGGTGCCCCTGTCCATGGAGCCCTGGGCCTCCTCCCCTGTGGCAGGCAGAGGGCTGAAGAACAAAAGCAGGATGGAGATGGGGGTGGCAGCTGCCTCGGGTCATCCCACACTGCACAATTCTAGGGGTACCATTTACATCAATGGTACGTGGTGGTCCCCGCCCGGGCCGAGGGCCAGCCCTGGAGGAGGCAGGCCAGGACTCACCTGAGGGCCATTTGCCCACTGAAGGGTGTTTAAAGGCCCGGAGGGTGAGCCCAGAAAGGGAGAGACGGAGGTGCGGGGTGAGGAGCACCTGGGAGCCCACTTTGCCTGCCGGCCCCAGCCTGGGGGAGCAAAGGTTTCTCTTCTCCTGGAGCACTGTGGCCTCGTTTTGTCCTTGAGACTGAAAAGAGACTGGGAGAAAGGGCTTCAAGCACTCCCTCCGCCTGAGCCGTCTCCCACCCCACCTCTAAGGCAGCTCCCACAGCCCGGGCTCCCCCCGATCTCCAGAGGGCAGGTACTGCGGGCACCCTGAGCGAGAGTGTGGTTTCCTCTCAGCCTCTGCCTCGGAGACTTCCGCTCAGCAGCGGTGCTTATGTCAGCCCTCTCAGCCCGTCCTCACACAGCCTCCCTGCCCTGGGGGAAGACAGACAGACAGACAGACAGGCAGGCAGATGGGGACAAGGTCAGGCCTCTTCCAGTGGAGGAATCACAGGGAGAGAACAGAGACTGGGGAGACTGATATAGGGGTGTGTGCACATACGTGTGTGCGCATGCGTATAGAAGAGCATATGTATGCAAATGCCCATATGTGCTAATGTGCATGTGTGTGCAAATGCAAGTGTGCAAGTATACACTTGTGCAAGTGTGTGTGGGTGTGCATGTGTGCACAAATGCACATAAGTGTGTGGGTTTGTCTGTGTTCAAGTATATTCGAGTGTGCACAAATACATGTGTGTGAGAGTGCATGGATGTGTGTGCAAATACATGTGTGCAAGTGTACATGTATGTGCAAGTGTGCATGTGCGTGCAAGCGTGCATGTGTGTGAGGGTCCTTGGGGAGACAGGGAGGGAGAGCAGGAGAGCAGAGCAGAGCAGAAAGACACCCACAGCGAAGGCAGTGCTGCCCAGCAGACCTGAGACAGAAGCCCCAGGAAGTAGGAACCTCCGTCCTGGCTCCGTTCGCTGCTGGCTCCCCATCTCAGATCCTGGTGCACAGTGGGTGACAGTGACTAGCTGTTGCCTGCCCAACAGATCACGAAGGTCATAGATGTTTCCTCGTCACAGGATGCAGTCCCCACACTTCCTCCTAACTCCACTTCTCCCCCTTGTCTTCACCAGCCAACCCCTTCCCTGCCAGCCCCCTTCCCTGGCCACTGTCCAGGCCAGCAGGCCCCACCCCCTGACCCCCTGAGGGAGCCCAGGTGGGTATCTGCTCAATGTCTTCACTCACTGTGGGCCGGTTCTCCTCACCCAGGAACAAGGGGATTTCCTGACCATTTCTTCAGGCGGGGTGATGTAAGCTGTTTTTCTAGTGTTTAGCTGAAGAACCTTCCAGGCCTTCATTTATCTAAATGCAGAGGCCTTTGGGGACTAGCTTAGCTGGCTTATTTCCGTTCAGCATCTTGGAACAGTTCAGACTAGTGTTGCCTTTAGATCATCGGGACATAAGAAACAGGGCCTGCAAAAGGACTGGGGAGACTAGATTCCTCCTTAGACCAGATGTCCTCCCCCTCCCAGCACCAGCCACAGCACTGACCAGAGTGCCCAGCCCCGGCCCTGGTCTGGGATCTGCATCCTGAGCTGCGAAATGGCCTGGATGGATGCAAATGAGCAGACAGCTGACCTCAGCAGAGAAGGCCCCCAGGAGGGGCTCTCCACTCTGTGCTTTATCACCCTCAAGGTCAGGAACTTCTCCTTGGGTGAATCTCCTGAGACAGGTAGCCTGGCTGTGCTCTGGCAAAACCACCCACTGTACTCTGGAGCCCCAGATTTGGTCTGGGAATCATGGTGTGGGAGAGTCCTCCCTGAACCAGCAGTCAGGATCAGAGCTGCCCCTTCCTCTATCCAGCCACGGCTCTTTGATCCTCCATTTCCTCATCTGTAAGGTGGGAGGTGGGAGGTGAGGATGCCCAATTCAGGGTCTTGTGAGAACCAAATGCACCCCCTTGCCCCGGGCCTGGCCCAGAGCAGACTCCCCCTTCCCTCCTAATCTGGACCCCAGGACAAGCCCCACTTCCCTCCCCATGCCTTCCTCCAGGCTAGCTCCAGGCTCTATGCATTCCACACCTTGCAGATCCCAAGCTCTCTCTCTCTCTTCCTCCCCCACCCCCTCCCCCTGCATGGGTCTCTTGCCCCATTCTTCACTGGCTTACTCCTTCATCCTTCAGGGTGCCACGTAGACATTCCTCTCTCCTGGATACATTCCCTGCAACCAAGTCTGGGTTAAGTGCCTCTCCTGGGGGCTTACATTGTGCCCCAAAATTCCACTATCATGGCATCAATCATGGTGGCCTGGATTTGCCTGATTACCTGTCTCCCTGGACTATAATCTCCTTGAGAGCAAGACTGAGTCCCGAAGCCAGATATATGCCCAGTGCCCGGTACACAGGAGATATCCATGAAATATATGTGGAATGAACAAGCTTTCCCAGCACAGAGAGCAAAACCCCACCCCAGAGCCAATGACCCCACTGAGAAGGGACTGGGAGCTTCTTCCGAATGGTGGCTGAATCTCGAGCCCCCCACCCCGCCTCTCCAGCTCCTCTCGCCCTCAGTCCCTTCCATCGCAGCGAAGCTCCAGCTCCAAGGCAGCCTCAGGCTGACAGCCCTGCCATCATCTGATGCAAATTCGTCAGCTGTTACCATGGAGACTGGCCAGCAATCAGCTCCGTGCCCTCCTGCTGCAGGGGGCGGGCAGAGCCAAGGTGGCAGCCAGCCGTGCACAGAGACAACCTGCCAGGCAAGCGCCCGACTCTGGACTCAGACAAGCCTGGGTGTGAAGCCCGCCCCCACCCAGCTCCACTCTGCTTCCCACAGCAGCATGACCTCGGGGAAGTGACTTCACCTCTCAGAGTCGCCCAGGTTTTGAGGGGTGAGCTGAACTCTGAAGGGCAGGGCCGCCACCACGTCACTTTGGTGTGCCAGCCTCTTTGTGAGCTTTCTGGGGGCCGTTTCCAGAGTTTCTGTCCCTTTGAGGTTTGTGTTCAATCCCCCTGAATTTAGGCGGGGCTGGAGGCAGGAAGAGAGACTCCAGTCCCTTCTAGCAGGAAAAGATTTCACGCGACATTGGAAGACTAAGAGGAAGCCCACAGGGCCACTAGCATGGGTGCCATGCTGGCTGCTTGCTGAGCAAACCCTCTAAGGCAGATGGCCCCTGCTCGTGGAGGACTTAAGGTGGCACCACACTTGCCTGACAGCATCCATGTCCCGTGGGGGGGGCATCGCCCTGTCTTCTTATTGCTTTGAATGGTGCCTGTTTCCGGGGACAGCTGAACGTCCCCGTGCCTACTGAGTACCTGGAGGCAGGAACATCCCAAGGTGCTGCAACGGGCCCCTGGCCCAAGGAAGCCAGCTCTCCACGGCCAGCCTGGGCCGGCTTGGATCCTGGCGTGGAGCTGAGCACCTGCATCTCCGGCAGGCCTGGGCCCTGATACAAAACATGCCCACCCACCCACCTCCTTCTCCCAAATGTCACCTTAGCCCAGCTGCTGGGCTTTTGTTGCTGCTGGGAACAAGCTTGGCCGTGTTCCCAATAGTAGAAGACATTTGTTAAATGATGGATGGATGGACGGGTGGATGGATGGATGGATGTCTAGAAAGAAGGGAGGTAAGGAGTGAATGAATGAGCCCTTTTTGGAGCAGAGGCCCACAGAGACCAGGAATCTTTCAAAACTCTCCCTCTCCCTCCTCTCCACTCCCCAGCCAGGATGCGAGTTGGAGAGGCCCTGGGAGCCAGAAACACAGCCACCGGATTCCAGAGCCCAGTTCTCTCAACACTTCTATGGTGGGGCGTTTCAGAGGGAGGGGTGGAGAAGGAGCTCCACGGCTCTGCTCTCAGTCCCGCTTCGCCTGGAGCTCTCCACACCCTGAAAGGCAGGACTACACCCTCAACCCCAGGCAGGAACCCCACCCTGAACCAGCCTGTCACAGCCGCCCCTCCTCCATGCCCACCACACTGCCCACAGACTCACTCTCTGTCAGCAGAGGCGCAGGGCGGCTCCTACTCTCACCGCCAGGGCAGTCGAGATGAAACGCACGAGGAGGGTGCATTGGCCCGGAAGGGACTCCCTGTGAACAGACATCAGCAACACCAAGAGGTGCCTTGAAAAGAAGAGGGTAAAGAGTCTCTTGTGGGCTTCATCAATCTGAAAACACTGAACAGAAAGTTGGGGAAAATTCAGAGAAAAAGCGACTAAATATAAGTCTTTGGTGAGGATAATAAAAATAAATAATGCCCTGACCTCTTAGGAGATGTGATAGTTTTCTAAGAGCTTTTTTTACCCCCACGGTGCTGTGAGTGGCCTCCAATCACCCCATTTCACAGAGCAGGACACCAGTCCCGAGCACTGAGACCTGCCTGTAACATGGGGTGTGTGGAGAGCAGCACTAGAGTGTCATCAGAGAATTTTTAGCCTGATCAAGTTATTCCTACGGAGCTCAGTGTCTCCATCGTCTTGCACGAGGCTGCCCAGTCTGTCTTACAATGAGAAAACAGCATCCTCAGCATGATTGACAGGTTGCGTTTGCTGTTTGCTTATATCTCCTAAAAAGTAGACAATCTTGGAAGTTTTCATTTAAATTCTTCTCAAGGCAATTGCAGACACTCACTGGCAAAGAGATGTCGACGTACTAAAAGCAGCAATGTCGACGTCCTAAAAGCGGCAATTCCTGATTACCATCGGTGTGCGAGGCTCAGGAAGAAGCCATGGCCCCGGGTGACACTCGGCTGACACCCTGAAGGTTTTCCCACCAGCAAAGCCTGAGTGCAGCTTTGTCCCCTGGGACAAAGGGGAGGGCCCGCAACTCAAGGGAGACGGGGCTGTGGAGACCTTGCCCCGCGGCGCTGGGACCCTGGGCCGGTGCCCTGCCCTCTCTCTTCAACAGTGAAAAGATGAAGAGGTGATAGAACTCGATGGGCTCTAAAAAGTCGTCTGGCTCTGGTATTTGAAGAAAGGGAGAAAGAGGAGGACTTGGCTGCTCGTCCCTGGATCCCAGTGGGACGAGCCTGAGGCTCAGGGGGCGGGAGAATCATTTGGGGAAATAGCACCTTTCTCAGAATATATAACGCAGATTATAAAAAAGGAGTGTAGCTCTCAGTGGGGCATCCCACCTGCTCAGGTTCCCATTCCCGTCCTCTCCACTCCAAACTCTGAAGAACCCCCAGGCTACTGGGGACAGATTTTCTCTTATCTCTCCACAGCTTGAAAGGCACAGCTCTATTGTACTGTAGGCCCCTTGAGGCTAGGGACCATCCAGGGACACTCTCCTTCCATCCCTAGCACCTAGTAGCATTCCTAACCCATGGCAGCTACTTGGTGTTTGTTGAGTGAATGAATGACCTACAAACTAGTCAGCTATTGCTACAATAATGCTACATAACAATCCCCAAAATCTCAATGACTTACAACAAGCATTGACTTTTTTCTTATTCATGAGTACCGGTCAGCAGGGGCAATTCTAGCATCAAGTGTCTCCTTTTGGGACCAGCAGCTACAGGAGACCAATTCTGCTCATGGTGAATGGCAGAACGTGGGAGCCCAGTCATACAAGCACATTTAAAGCCTCTGCCCATGTCACATCCACCATGTTCCCTGTGTGGCCACACCTAGCATCAATGGAGTAGGGGAAATTTTGCATCCATTCTAGTGGGGGCACTGGAAAGCCACCCGGCAAAAGAAGCAAGTGTGAAATTCTATACCAGGGAGGGAAGGAAGAATTGGAACCAAGAATCCAACCTGCCACGAACTCTAAAATGGAAACTAGAAGAATATGTCTCTTGCAGGATTGTCGTGGTAGGATACATGCAAAGTGCAGTGTAAACTACACAGCGTTGGACAAATGTAACACAGTGTTATCGTGACGGAACACCCCCCCCCCCCCGCTGGGACAACACAGTGACCATAGAGATCTCATTCTTACAGAGGGGAACTGGGTGCTGGGCAAAGGGACCGCCTCACAGTGGGACTGATGCTGTGGATGAGGCTCGTTAACATGGCTCTAACAAGCCCCCTGGGCTAACACTCCTCAGAGAATGACGGGGCAGGGAAGCTGGGCTGGCATTTCAAAAGCTGTAGATAGAGAAAACCCGGGGGCATTGTTAACTCTTCAGGCTCCGTGTCAGTGTGTCCCCGGGTTTCGAATGCACGACTGGCACCAGGTTCGGAGGGTTCCTGCCTCCTCCTTACACACCCACATGCATGCACAAGCACACAGACACTCCCTCCCCCCTGCACCCCCAAAGGGACTCATTTCAAAAGTGTAAATACACTGAGCCCACCTACTTCAGGTCTGCTGTGAGTGTCAGATGAGAAAATACCTGGGACGGCGACCTGAGACTGGGACCCACCCGGGGAGAAAGTGTCACTCGGACCCGATTCTGCTCTGGCGGGAGAAGGAAGCCCCTGCCAGCACCCTTTGTTTTCAGAAGTTTGTCAGTTCTCTAGTTTCCTTTTTTCTTTCCAAAGCTCCACTCCCCAAGAGAATAATATAAACACTTATGATGGCGTTTTAATAGTCCCAGGGGCCTTGATCATTATTAAGAATCTGAAAGTAGCCGAGTTATTCACATTTGACAGTGTGATCACACAGTGTCACACGTCGTAAAATATTACATGGAGAATGCTGCTTCTATTCTCCAAGCACTTTCTCATCTGTTTTCTCAAAGGGGAGGAGCTATCTTCCCAATTAGGGTGATTGGAAAACAGAGGTTAAGAAGAGTCAGACCGCTTGCCAACTGGGGGATTGCTCGGGACGGGATCAGAACCTGGGCAGCCTTCTCTTCTCCCCGAGGTAGAATCCTCACCTCCGCCGACCACCAGCTCGTGGGAAATGGAGGGCTTCCTTCCTCAGCTCCTCAAAATGCCTTCGCCTCTCCTTCCTTCCCATCCCTGAGACGTCAGGTTCCCGCCCTCTCCCCAGATGCATGTCCTGGTCCCATCTGTGCAGCCTCTCCCGGGGTCTTGGCTCCACCAGTTACCTCTCTCCGCATCTCCCGCCTCTCCCTCTGCATGGCCACCATCCTGCCTCTGTGTCCAGATGTGTTCACACCTCGCCCCCCAAAACAGCCTGCTTTCCATGCAGGTCCCCCTCCTGCAGGCACACAGATGCCCTCACCCCCCAAAAGCAGGCCAGACAGGCTCTTTGGGAGGTGACCCTAGCACGCTGTGTGGGAGCATGAGATAGGGAAAGAGAGAGAGCAAGTAGAGGGTGCATTGAGCTGGCTCTACCTGGACACCTGGGGACAATCCCTCTGGGGACGCTGTGAAGAATGAGTAGAAGGAGCCTCAGAACCATCCTTGGAAAGAACCATCTACTGCACAAAGCTGTGCTACGAAGGGCCTTTCAGCTTCACTGTCCCACAGGACAAGCAGGATGGGGCTGCCAATGTGGCTGGCTATCCTCCCTCGGTGGCGCTAGTTCCCGCCGTAGGGTCTGCCTTCGAATCTGGCCAGAGCCTCAGTTCCAGGGCCTTTGATGTGCAGCCTGGTCCACACCCACCACCTGGATGACATGAGGAGATGCTAACGGGTCACCCTGGAGACCAAATACTGAGAGGGTGATGGTGCTTGCGCCGACATCCATACTTCCTTGGGTGGGTGCCCTGCCTGAGTAGGGGGTTGGGCCTGGGCCTCAGCGATGGGACCACCTCCCCGCCCAGTACCATATTGCCTCCCATCTTTCTACTTCCTTCTGTCCAGCTCCTGCCATTCTGCCTGCTCTGGAGTCAGGAGGTCACTGGCTCATCCCCTTATTTCCCCAGCAGTGGGAATCAGCCTCCAGTTCCAAGGAAAGCATTTAAGGGCAGACTAAACTCTTTCTGCTCCCCACATCGAGAGAAGGGAATATTCGGAGGTGGGCACTGATGGTCCTCAAGCCCCCATCCCGTGCCAGGCACCAAGACAGGCATTTTGCACACATGCTACCATCTTCCTCTCTGTGAATCCCGGGAGGTAGGACTTATTATTCCCATTCTGCAGATGAGAAAATTGAGGCTCAGAGAGACTAAGGAGTTTGCTCAAGGTCACTCAGTGTACTAGTCTGCGTGGGCTTCTATAACAAAATACCACAGACATGTATTTCTCACAGCTCTGGAGGCTAGAAGTCCCAGATCAAGGTGCCAGCTGATTCAGTTCCTAGTGAGGGGTCTCTTCCTGGCTTACAAACAGCTGCCTTCTCACTGTGTCCTCACGTGACAGAGAGTGAGCTCTGGTGTCTCTTCCTCTTCTCATAAGGGCACTGATCCCATCATAGGGGCCCCACCCTCATGACCTCATCTACATCTAATTACCCCACAAAGGCCCCATCTCCAAATACCATCACATTTGGGGGCGGGGCTTCAACATACGAATTTTGGGGGGATGCATGCATTCAGTCCATAGCACTCAGCTAGTAAGAGGTGGAACCAAGATTCAAACTCCGGTATGTTGGAGTCCCCCCTTACCCTGCCTCTATCCCCCCACCCCTCGCCTCTGGTTACAGACAAGCTCACTGGGCAGGGCCTTTGGGTCAGGGGCTCCAGAGGACACGCCTGGAGACCATGGCTGAGGACCCTCTTCCTGCTCCCCCAGGATCATCCACCTGGCTTTGAATCAGAACTGGGGACTGACCCCAGCTTCCACAGGGTGGCTCTTTCCAATGAGCTGCTTTCTCAAACCCTGGAGAAGCGCTTACTCTCAGGAATGTCCACAAGGGGGGCCATCTTCCAACACCATTTCTTTATCCTCCAGGATACCCTCCAGGTTTACCCTCCAGGGGGCCAGACACTTCCCACAAAGGGGCCCTGAGCAGTCAGTCCTGGGGTCCCTCCCTCAAATGTCCTGTTGCTATGCAATCTTGACAGCCCAGATGGACAACTCCATGGCCCTCGAGACGGCTGAAAATTCTGGATCAGTCATCTTACCAAGGCTGGTGAAGGCTGGCCATTGTTGTAGACGCCATGTCTGTTGTCAGCAGGACCCACTCAACTTGACTTTTTCCTGGAGTGTTGGGCTTGGGGGTCAAAAGTGGGAAGGGAGCAGGAGAGTGACAGTAAGGACTGTGTGAGATGTTGACTAAGCTAAGTGTCTATAGTGGGTTAAATTGCTGTGGGCTGAATCCCCCAAAAGGTCTTGTTCAAATTCTAACTCCAAGTACCTGTGAAAGTGACCTTATTGAGACTAGAGTCTTTACAGATGTAATTAGTTAAGACGAGGTCATACTAATTAGGGTGGGCCCTAAATGCGATGACTGGTGTCCTTATAAGAAGAGAGAAATTCAGACACAGAGACACACAGGGGAGAAGGCCATGTGACAACAGAGGCAGAGATTGGAGTGATGTGTCTCCAGTGAAGGAACACCAAGGATTGCTGGCAACACCAGAAGCTGAGACAGAGGCCTGGGACAGTTTGTCCCTCAGAGCCTCCAGAAGGAACCAACTGTGCCAACACCTTGATTTCAGATTTCTGGCCTCCACACTATGAAAGAGTACATTTCTGTTGTTCTAAGCCCCCCAGACTGTGGGACTTTGTTACTGCAGCCTCAGGACACTGACAGAATGTCCATCTGCCCGAGGCTTCAACAGTCCTCAGAAAGAAAGGGGCCAGGGTCACTCGCAATGAGTCCTCTCAGGAGTACCGTTATGGGGGCAGCTGCCACCAGCAGAGAAGGCAGGACTTGGGGTCAGAGAGAGCTCTGTGCAGCCCCAGCTCTGCCCTTTAGCCACTTCTCAACACCCACCTCCTGATGTTAATTGTATAATAATAAGTGCACCAACTCCTGCCAGGTCCCTGCGAGGCCCTCACAGATATTACTTCTCAGGACAAGTCTAGCTGTCGCAGATCAGATGAGCAGGCTGTAGGGAAGCTTCTAGAACTGTCATGGCATACACAGGTACTCAATGTGGTTCCCGTCTTTCCTCTTCAAGGAGACAGGGACCTATAAGCCATTCTTTTGGGAATGCTTTTAACTAAGAAATACACAAGGCAGCAGAGGCTAAAGGCTGAAGTGCTGGGCCTCGTGGCTGTGTGGCCCTTGCCCTCCCATTGCCTCTCCCCGGCAGGCCACCCCTTCCCCGAGTGAGGTGAGACCTCCTCCCTCCTTGCCACTCCTCACACACTTTGTTGTTCACCTGGACACCTGGCTTCCCTTTAACCACATCCTGGGAGTTACCTTCCCTCCTTTCTCTGCTTCATTAACAAGCCTGCACTGAGCACTCGAGCTGTGCCGGGCGTCACACTACACCGCGGAGCTCCAAAATGACAGACACTGTCTCCTACCTCGGGAAGCACGCCCAGCATGCCTCCAAAAGAGACACAGGCCTTGGAGTGATGGGAGAAACCACACGCCATCCTGACTCGACCTGTCCCTGCATCCCCAGCTCCTCCTCCGCCACCTTCCAGGGATGGCCTGTAAGCCCACGTTTCTCCACTGGGGCCACCAGGCTGTGGGTGAGGGGCTACCGGAAGTCCCAGGACACACTCATTGGCACATCCTGCTGGACTGATCATTTACTCAAAAAACTGGCAGGGAGGGGGAGTGAATTCAACTGGTAAGAATCTAAAACATGTGGTTTTGCTGAGACATTTAGGAGTACATTAGTGAGCAGGACGCAAAAGTCACATGAATTTTTGAGACAAGCCTCAGTGGTTCACAAACTTCTGTCTACATCCGCTGCAGTCCAGACCCACAGGGCTCCGCTTCCCCTCTCTGCTGCTGCTAGGAACACCCGGCCCTGACAGGGAAGTGGGGGAAGCCTCTGGGACCTGTGCAGAGCACTCTCATTTTCTCTGAGAGAGCAGCTCCTTGGCCTCCCTCCAGGCCCCACTCCAGACGCTCCAGCCCTCCTCCTGGTCCAGGAGAGCTTGTCTCCAAAGCCTGTTGAAAGGCAGGAGCTGGCAGCTGCGTGGGTGGTGCCTGGGAGGCCACTGAAGCCACCCTCCCTGCAGCAGCAGCAGCCCAACCCAAGACGCGTGAGGACACCAGCCATTAATCACTCTTCTCCCGAGCTATGAGGCCCGGCAACCTCCTGTAGGTGCCACATACATACACTTCACCTTTAAAGGGCCAGGGTGGCTGCCCCAGAGAGGGAGAGCTGAAAATCCTCAGCCACAAGGATGAGCCACCACCCCTCCTCTGCCCCCGACTCTCTCAGTCACAGAAGGGGAAAAAGTCAAAAACAAGGAGGAAGAGTCTGTTGTAAACCCAGCCTCATCCATCAAACTAACGCAGCTCTGGAGGCCGAGAACTCAGGGAGGTTTTCCAAGAAGGACAAAGGCCAAGAAATGATGTCAGTGTGAGCCACTGAGCCTGTCTGTCTAAATTCCCGGGGAGCAGCTGTGCCCTGATGACGGGGCCTTTCCTGTCAAAGGGGCAAGTGGCCTCGATAGTCCTGGGCTGGGAGCGGGAGCTCTGCCTGGGTCCCGACACCCTGGGGGCCTGCTAGGCTGAAGGAGGGCATCCCACCACCCCTCACCTTGCCCTCTCTCCTTCATTCATTCAGCAAAGCCACTGAGCATCTTCCCTGTTGCCGGCATGGCATTGGTGCCAAGGATGCAAGGAGAAATCAAAGACAGTCTCTGACTGCAGGGGACTCACGGTCAGTGGGGGGTGGGGAGGCAGGCTTGCGAGAAATCATTTCCACAGGATGACAGCAAATTCTAGGTTGGCTTGGGGAGAAGGTGCTGTGGAGCCCTGAGAAGCTCTGATGGCTGAAGAGGGGACAGAGATGGAGTCTCAGCAGAAGGGACATTTGATCTGGGTTTCACTGCATGAGTAGGAGTTCTCCCGGCAGACAAAGGGAACTTGAATGGAGGGGCTAGGACATGAGTGGTGACAAGATGGAAGCCAAGGCTGAGGTCCCAGGCCGCCCTGGAGGGTCAGTGAGGCTAGCCCCAAGCAACACCACAAAATGGTAGATGCTGGGCTATGCCACCCAGATCCCCCTTCTATGCTGGGCACATGGCGTCCAGCTGGCAGCGCACTCAGGGAAGGCCCTGGCTGCAGAGAAGCACCTTGCCGGAGGCCTCACCATCCCCTGGGAGGCCACATCCAAGGGCCTATTGATGGAGTGTATAAAGAACTAGCTGGCTCAGCCCAGCTAAGGACAGCTCTGAGATCCATCCTGGCCCAGACTCTCCCTCTGCCCGCTCCTGCTTCCTCCCCTCCTTTCTGTCTCTGATAAACGTCCTGCAGGCTCAGTATGCCTCCAGGAAACCAAACCTGCCATCCAAACATGGGGTGCAGGTGAGCTGTAATTTAGAAATAATTGGTCAATAAATCAGATCAGAAATAAAAGCTCCCACCTACTGAAAACACAAACTCCTTCCAATCTCACAATCAAGACTCCCCCCTCTTCTAACACACCCTCCGTGGAGAATGGTGGGGGTCGGAGACTTCCCAGAGGGCAGCTCACAAGGCTGTGGCCTCCACGTCTCCCAGCTTCCTAAACCAGGACACTGCCCGCGAAGGATGTTACGGTGCGGTGCAGAGAGTTAGTCCTAAAGAAGGGCTGTAACAGTAGAAATGGGGTTGCCGGGGCTGGAAAGAATGTGCAAGTCTACGATGATACAGAAGATGCAGAAGGCCGTGTACCGGCTCTTCAGTAAGGGCACCGAGGGCACCAGGTCAGTGGTGCTCAGAACATCTCAAAGCTGCTCCTGAAATAACAACAGAGCCACTGGAAACCACAAATGCGCATACAAGTATGGTTCCAACCCGAGCCTGTCTGGCCACCATGCACCCCCCACTCCAGGAGAAGGAGCCCACGGAGTTACCTGGGGCAGCAGAGGGAGGCATCTCGTCCCTCAGGGTGGGAAATCAGGAGGTAACACACAGAACTCACCTCCGCCTCTTCCTCTCCTCCCCAGATCCCTGGCTGAGCTCAAGGTGGGAGACAAATTAATTTGCCTTAAGGTGCTTGAGTTTATCCATTAATTACACTCCGCCTTCCCAAGCAATTGTCCACCCACTTCCCATAAACATCCCCGTGCCTCTGGTGGAACCCTGACCTAACGCCCAGCGTTGAGTGGCTAGTGAGTGGTGCTTGTTCACTTGCTCACGGTGAGAAGCTTAGTTGCCAGGGATTCCTTAAATAGACACCGTGGTGTGTCGCTGACTCATTTTGACCCGCCTGACTGTTGGGTAGGGAGGCACTCAGTCCTCTGGTTTTCTAACATGTGGAGCACATGTGATAGTGGCTTACAGATACCGCTCCCTGCGGGATGGTTTGTTCCCATGGCGATGTGCAGCATTTTCCCCTCTCACCTCCTCCCTGTCAGACATCAGGGGACCTGCAGACTAGGGCATGACAGTCTTAGGGTGGGGCAGGGGAGGACGCCCGAGGGATCAGGTGGAGACCCACACCTAAGGTGAGACCAGGGCAGGGGACCTGGGCCTAGGGTGGGCTCTGGGAATGCAGCTCGGCAGCCACCCTCGTGGCTGGGGTGAGGCAGGTGTGAGCCCATCCAGGGGCAGCCCTGAGTCTGAGGGCTCTTGGGAGCCGAGTGGAACCAGAAGGGGTCTTACAGAAGGTCAAAGTAATAAGCAGTAATAAGCTGGTCACCTGGGATCCAGAGACCAAGGCCAGGTGGAAGCCTAGGAGATAACTGGGGACAAGGCAGAGGGGCCACAGAGGACCAGGGGCCAGGGGAACACAGAGTGGGACAGGTGGGGTAAGCCTCAGGCACAGGTGTGGCATCCCGTGGGGCCACTGTAGGAAGGACACACGTGGGACAGGGCAGATGGAGTATAGTGAGGGGAATGCAGGCAGGGCCTGGCAAGCTGGGCCTTCACCAGCGCTGAGCATCTGGGGCCATTCATCAGACCCGAGTCTGGCCCAGGTCCCTGTCCCAGAGTTGTGGGGCCAGGCAGGGCCACCAGAAGGCCAGACCTGGAAAGCGGGATCCAGGCCACCTCCATGCACTGAGGCTGAGTAGAGGAGGAAGAAGAAAGAGGTGCTGGATGGGACTGTAAGGGGCCTGGGGAGTAACCCTAGAGCCACCCCAGCTGCAACATGGGTCCCGAGGGAGGCCAGGCAGCTTGGCGCAGCTTCTCACTTATGGCAGAACCATCTGAGATGCTCATTATAAAGATCCCTCTCCAGCCACCACCACCCAGCCCTCCTAAACTCCGGGCACAGGGCCTGTCTGGGTGACTCTTGGACACAGCAACCTTTGAGAACCGGTGGTGACCAGCAGGAGATTCAGGGTCATGTCTAGATCAAGTTCTCCCTCAGGCACTTAGTACCCATCCGTCTTATAAACCGCCCTAAGCCTCAGTTTCCTTGTATGTAAATGATGAATAATAAGCATCAATAGCTTCCTCATAAGACTGCTGTAATAATTTTAAGAACAATGTACAGTATATAAATGGAACATATGGATGTATATATACAAAAAATAAATAAAACAAAAGAAAAAAGAACAACGTACTTATTTTTTTTATTTTATTTATTTATTTTCCCCCCCAAAGCCCCAGTAGATAGTTGTATGTCATAGCTGCACATCCTTCTAGTTGTTGTATGTGGGACGCGGCCTCAGCATGGCCGGACAAGCGGTGTGTTGGTGCGTGCCCGGGATCTGAACCCGGGCCGCCAGCAGCAGAGCGCGCACACTTAACCGCTAAGCCATGGGGCTGGCCCAAGAACAATGTACTTATAAAGTGCTTAACACAAGGCCAAGCAAATGGTAAATGCTCAAAATGTGTTTTTTATTATTGTTGTTACCAGTGGCTTAACTTGAATCCCTGCCCACAGGGGTGTGGGGATCACACAGGCACACACTCTCTCTTTCTAGTCTGAGACTCAGGCAGAGCAACATTTGAGATCTGGGGTGGCCCAGGACTCCAGCTCAGAGGATCTGGGGAAGAGAAAGACAAAGGAACAAGAATGGGGGCCAGCCCTGATGGCTAGTGGTTCAAGTTCGGCGCTCTCACTGCTTCAGTGGCCTGGGTTCGTTTCCCTGTCGCAGAACCACACCACTCGTCTGTCAGTAGCCATGCTGTGGTGGCGGCTCATATAGAAGAACTAGAAGGACTTAGAACTAGGATATACAACCAGGCACTGGGGCTTTGGGGAGGAGAATAAAAAGGAGGAAGATTGGCAACAGATGGTAGCTCAGGGCGAATCCTTACCTGCAAAAAAAAAAAAAAATTCTTGAAAAAAAAAAAGAAATAAGGATGGTTCCACCAAGCCTGGAACATTCCAGAATCTCAGCCACTCCAGCCGGAGGGACATTAATGCCCAACTCGACCCCTCCGGTGGCATCAGAGCACAGACCGGGTTCTCGAGGGTGGTAGAGCAAGACCAGGTGGCATTGAATTTCTTTGGAGACTCTCCCTCCGTGTCAAAGAAAAGGAATTCTGCTCAGGGAGGTCTGTGGCTGCTCCTGCTGCTCCTTCTCACATCTCAATTCTTCCCATCTCACCTCTGAGGCGCAGCCAAGCAGAATAAAGAGAAATGTTCCAGGTCCTTCTCTGCTCCCTGGACCTGCTCAGACCTCAAGGGAAAGTGTGACCCCATTCTCTTCATCTTGTCTACTCAGAGGGAAGGTGGTTCCCCCACCCCTGGCAGCCCCCACTTCTCCCCCTTCTACCTGTGAGACCCCATCCCAGGCCCTTCTTGCTGAGACACCCCTCCTCCAGCCCCGCACCTTTGGCTCTCTCTGCTGACAGCCCCGACTGCCCCGGATTAGCAGACAGCACTGTGACTCTGCCGCTGCTCCCCAGACCCCTCCCCACCCCCGCCCCTCCCGGGTACAAGGGCAGACTTTGCTGCCTTCAGTACAGACTATAGCACAAAAACATAATAAAATAAAATGAATGTTTTCTCAGTGAAAATCCATTAGATGAGTTACTGTTGTAATTTAATAATGGGATGGGAAACTACAGCAAATTACCGAAGTATATAATTAAAGTAAATCTATGTTAAAGTCCTTTATTGCTTAGTGTTTCTCAGGTCTCCATCTCTCCCCACTGCACCCCCTTCCCATTTTCTGAGTGTGGGGAGGGGGCGGAAGCTGTGGATTCCTTTGAAGCTGTCGGCACCTGGTGGCACACGCGCCCCCCCATCTTTCCTAGGGAGGACAGTGTGCCCGGTGTGGCTGAGGCCGCAGGCGGCCTCCCCTTGGCAGAGCAGGGCAAGAATGACTGACAGGCACTGGCTGAGGTCAGATCCCAGGACCCAGCTCTGCTAGATCCTCAGGGGTGAGGGTTGATTTTTGGCCTAAATGCTGAACTGATTAAATTGAGGACGGGGTGATGAAGGGGAAGAGGGAGTGTACCCTTTATGAAGAATACCCTTCATGAAGCACGCATGCCGCTGACCGCTGGACCTCAGAATTGCTAATGATTGTCAATTTCAAGATGGTGTTGTGGTTAAGAGGCAGCAGGAAGCTAAGGCTCAGAGAGGTTCAGTACTCACCAGTACTCACCCAGGCTCACACAGCGACAAGTGGCAGAACTGGGATTTGATCTCAAGCACTTGACACTGTGCACTGGGAGACCAAGTGCCTCCCGGAAAGCTCCCAGAAGGGGTTCCTGTCTGCTGGGTGTAAAGCCCTCTGGGACGAGCCCCGTCAGTATCTGTCCATTTTCAAAGGAGGAAAGAGGAGAGGTAAAATGTGCAGCTATTGCTTCCACGGTTGTTTTCCACTCTCTGGAATTCAGTGTCAGGGGTGTAGGGGTCCCAGAGTGGACACAGACTCTCTGGGAAGAATCCCCTATGTGAGAAGGCCCAGGTTAGGTCCTGGGGGACTCACCAAAGACCCTGAGCTTAGCCTAGCCCACCATGAGGAAGGGGCCCTGCACCTGGCCAGCCTGGCACAACCTGCGGGCACCTAAAGAGACGGCGATGGAAGACCTCCTGTAGTTCATTCAACCTGGGACAGTGCGTCGTCCCCTTTCCACGGCACTTGGGGCCCTGGTTACTGGCAGCCACAGAAAACCAAGTGACCCAAATAGAAATTAAGCCACAAGGGCCACTTCGTTAGCACAGTGAGCTCTTGACTTAAGAGAGAAAATGACCCCCCTGAAAAGCAAGAACTCCTGTGCCCACTGGCAGGTTTTGCAGGGAACGCTGGCCCTCAGGAGAGCCCATCCTGCCCACCACAGCCCTGGGCAGAGGCCCTGTCCTCCTCCGCTGGCCCTCCTCTTCTCCAAAGGAGAGGACTTGGAGCACACCCCCCCGACCGCCCACCCCGGAGGGAGGGTGAGCGAGAGGTGTGAGATTGGCAGGCTGTGGGTCCTATGCAAATGAAATGCAAAGTGGATGCAAATCCGAGCTCACTCTTTCTGAATCTCCAGTTGTCATCTGGTGGCTGAACTGCTGCAGCCCTCCTGGGCTCTGAAAGCCACCGGCTCCTTCCAGCTTCATGTCTATGAAGGACAGGGAGCTCTGGCGAGGGGGCGGGTGAGCAGGGCTTTGTAGAGGGCAGGAGGCTGCCTGCCCTTACTAACTCTTGGGGTGCTGTGTTTCCTGGGGCTCAAGAAGCTGCCACTTCTTTCTCCACAGCCATCCTCTCCAGCTCCGGGGCAATGCCCACAGATGTGCACCCCCAAAGCCCCAGGGGAATGCCCCATCCTGAGGAGACTCTGCTGAATGCACAGTGACTCTGGAATGCAAATATCCCCTGTGCCTCTTTAGCTGCAAGGGGTGGCTGTTGAGCCTGGGCACAGTATTGAGGGTGGAATTCTCCAAGATTTCTGAGTTTGGAGTGGTCTTGGGGCTGTTTCCTGCATCAGATAAGAGAATCGAGTGGGGGAACACCCAGGACTGCACCTCAAAACCACACTTCAGTGCTGCCCAGGCCACACTCTCAGCCCCCATTTGGCATCCGCTCCCAGGCCTGGGCACCTGGAACCTGCTTAGAGAGCACTTCTTGTGGCATCCAAGAGTCATAGGACCCTGTCCTGGAGAAGGAGACAAGATTTCACGCTTGGGGAGAAAGGAGGCAAAGAGGCCAAGAGAAAAGAGAGGCCAGAGTCAGGCAGCCGTTCGCAGGATTGGGAAGGTGAGGCCATGAAGGGAAGGGGCTCTGGAGGCAGAGGAAAAGCAGGCAGTGTAAGAAAACTTCAAAAAGGGTTACGGGGGAGGGGCCCAAGCATAAACATTCCCGCCACAACCCAACAGCATTGTCTTAGGTCTGGCAGCGCTGCCCACTGACCTAATGAGGATCCAAGACTTCTCTGAAAGGCCGCCGCCCTCGGCAGCCCAGGTCAGCCCCGGCTGGCAAAGATGGTCAAGGATTCCGGCTTTTCTCTGCTCCCCTCCTCCTCTAATGTCTCCTTGTGTGAGATGAGAGAAGCAATCGGGAAGAGGGGATGAGGGGGAATAAAGGGGCTCGGGTGGTCTCCCTCTTTATATCCACAGCCTTCCCTGTACCCTATGACAGTGGGCTAGGACCTGGGCTGGGGGGATGCTGTGAAAGATGTGGCCCCTCCCTCAAGATCATCCAGGCTGGCACCTTCTTGCTTCGTGCAGCCTGAACTCTTGGTCCTGTCCTCTTCCAAACCCTCCAGAGGGAGAGGAAATTGCTTCAGACATCGCCCTCAGTGCAGGTGCTCCTCACACCCACAACGCTCTGTACTCGGGTGAGACACGCTTACCCGGGGGCGACCACGCACTGAGCTCCTCTACGTGCCAGGATCTGTGCTGGCCCCGGGGCTTCAGGGACGGTGCCGCGGCAGGTACTGTCTGTGACACATCCTCTTCCCTTCCCACCAATGCCCACACCAGTTCTGTGCCTACTGCAATTAACTTTCAAAAACAGGAGGCTCCCCATTACTCCTGGATGAAGACCATCATCCAAGGTGACTGTGAGCCAGGATACAGCACAGCCCTGGGCAAGAAGAGGGTAAGTCACCAAACTGACCAGGAAAGCCAGCATCCTGATGCCAAAGTACCTTCCTACACCGAGAGGGTGTTGGCATTTCCCCTGAATGTTAGCCAGCCTCTCCGGACAAATATTGGCTGCAGCAGACCTACGTGTACTTTTTGGAGCTAATTAACATAGGAATGAGGATTGCTCCAGAATATCTCTCTAGAAAGAGAACATATAAACAAGAGTCTGATCTGCCCAGGATCCCAGGACAGGAGACGACCTGGATACTGCTTAGGGCACATACTTTCCCTAAGTACGTGCTCCTAAGGGAACCTGGCTTGGTCTGGCATCGCTGTGGTCTGCCTGTGTCAGCAGCTGCCAGACAGGCCACTGGGTGCACAACCCCAGATGTGTTTCCTTGGCCTGCCACCCGGGGCTTTCCAGCCCTGGCCAGCCCTGAGCTGTATAAGGCAAAGAACCAACAAAGGAAGTCTGAACCACACTCCCTGCTGCCCCAAGTGCACACCACACCGGGGCAGCAACTGGAAATGCCGCCAACTCTGCATGTTGGTTCAGAGAACGCCGCAATTGTAGCCATTATAAACAGACAGGTGCAGGAGCCTCCTCAGGGGAGCACATACCTGTTAAGGGTGGGGATGTGGTCCTTTGGTTAGCTGTGTGACCTTGGACTTGTTCCTTAACCTCTCCGGACTTCTGTTTTCTCATTTCTAAGACAGGAAAAATCACACCTTGCAGCTTTGTTGTGTAGATTACATCATTATTTGTGTAACTAAAGCTGTGCTTTATTGTGAACTTTCTGCGGACCAAGCATTTAGTTAAATACTCTCATACACAGTATTTCATTCACTCACTCTATGAGAAAAGGGAAGGCACTATCTTTACCTCTAGCTAATATGTGAAGAAGCTCAGGCTCGTGGAGGTTAGAGCATTTGTCCAGCATCACGCGTCTAAGAAGTGGTTGAGCTGGATTCAGACTCTGCGCTCTGACTCCAGACCCTGCGCTCTGATCACCGTCTCCTGGCGCCATCCTTGCTGTTCAACACCGGGAACAGCATCAGGTAGAAGGAAGGCTCTCAACAAACAGTGGCCACTGTCTCACCTCAATCTTTACTATCATAACATTGCCTGTTGCTTAAAATTAACCTACCTGTGGACCCACATAGATATCTACATGGAATTATTAGTTTCCTACGGCTGCATAACAAATTTCCCCAAAACTTATGAGCTTAAAACAACACACATGTATCGTCTCACGGCTTCTGTGAGTGAGGAGCCTTGGTACAGCTGGTCTGGGTCCTTCAGTGCAGGGTCTCGTGGAGCTGCCATCAAGGTCAGGGCTGCAGTTTCATCTGCAGCTGGACTAGGGAAGGATCCACTTCCAAACTCACGTGGTTGTCAGCAGAATTCAGTGCTTTGCGGGCTGTTGGACTAAGGGCCTCAGTTTCTCTCTGGCTGTCAGCAGGAGGCCACTCTCAGCTCCTTGGCACACGGCCCCTCCAAGGGCAACTCACAACATGGCCACTTGCTTCATCAAAGCCAGCAAGGGAGAGTTTCTTTGCTAGAAGGCACTATAATCTTATGTAACATGCCACATACATCCCGTCAGTCATGGGTCCCACCCATACTTGAGGGGCAGAAACACCAGGAGGGATCATGGCCCCAAGAATCTGTTCACCACCACGTGACATGGCAGTCACAGGTAGTCATGTCCCCAATTCACGGATGCAAGAGGAGAGGCACAGGCAGATGGAAGATCTGCCAGAGGCCAGCTTAGCATCAGGTGTTCACGTTACCTGTGATGCTGCTCAGCTGTATAGACATATCCGCTAGATAAAGATGGTGTCCACTGTGGAATCCCGGCATAGGCAGGCCAGAACCAGAAATGATCAAGGTAATCATTGCAAATATCAAAGCAATCAATCCTAGTCTAGAGTTCCATGGGCAGAAGAATGTAGGTCTGACTCACTGCTGTACCTGCAGCACCTGACAGTGCATAGCGCTAGCGGGTGCCCAGTGACTGTTTGCCAAATAAAAGGAATAGATTGGTTGATGGTAGCAGGGTGGCTGTTTGGACTGGTTTCCACCCAATGGTTGTTTGTGAGGAGGGGGAGAAAGAGGTGTGCAGGACTCCCTTCTCTCCCTATGCCTGTCTTGTCATCACAAATGGCTGCATAGATGAATGGACAATCCAGGGAGCTCGATACATTCACCCAGCACCTCGTCAGTTTGTCCTGTTTGGGAAGAGGCCGTGTCTACAGAATAGGCAGGTGAACTCAGGTTGAGGAGGGAGCTGAATTTTCCCCCTAGAGCCTGGACTAGGCTTCCAAGCCACAGCCATCCACTGCGGGGGAGAAAGAAAAGGCTTTTGTTAGAAGAGCCCTCTTTAATGGGAAGGAAACACAGTCTTGTCAAAAACCCAGGGTGGTAACACTTCCCCAGCACAATACACACTGGTGACGACGTCTAATGAAGACTTTTATGATGGGAATGTAATTGTAAAAAAAAAAAAAAAAAAGATTAAAAAATTGGTTTCAATGCTTTGCGATCCAAGAGTTCATTTGTTTCCTCATTCATGCACTAAATAAGGCCCTAATTAATCTTGAACCTTGGAGAAAGGAGACTAGATTGCCATTTTCTCCATAAGGACGCACTTCACATTTTGGAAAGTTTGAAGAGGCTCTTAAGCGTTTTTCTTTAGTGGTATTTTATCAGCATTTTAGAGAGGCTTCATTAGGCTGCCGAGGCTACTAATTGCATTACCATATTTTTAAGCCTCGTAGGTGCAGGTCAGGTTCATCATTCTCCAGATTCTCCGGGTAATTTGCTGGTTTGACATGTCAGAGGTCTGGCGCTCATTCTGCTTCCTGGAGGAAGGAAAGATGAGCGGGGGCTGACGCAGGCTCCTCACAGCTGCCAGCTTGTGACCACAGAAGAGAGAGGCCACCTCACAGCAGCAGGGACCAAGCTGTTTTCTCTGTTCACAGAAAATTTAGCTTCAAATGTCATTATGGGGGCCGGCCAGGTGGCGTAGTGGTTAAGTTCGTGCGCTCTGCTTTGGTGCCCCAGGCTTCGCGGGTTCGGATCCCAGGCACAGACATGCGCACCACTTATCAAGCCATGCTGTGGCAGGCGTCCTATATAAAGTGGAGGAAGATGGGCATGGATGTTAGACCAGGGCCAATCTTCCTCAGCAAAAAGAGGAGGATTGGTGACGGGTGTCAGCTCAGGGCTAACCTGCCTCACAAAAGAAAAAAAAAGTCATTGTGATGTCATCATTCCTGGGGAGAAGGAAAAACACCTCCAACTTTCCAGCCGAGAAAAGAAAAACAAAAGCAGTATGTGTGTATAGATAGATAGATACAAATATATGTGAATTTATGTATGTATAGATACAAATATATATGCACAGATATGAATATATGTATATACGGGCACAGATATGAATATATGTACATATGTGTATATGAATAGATATGAATGTGTATGTATATGAACGTGGATACATAGATATAAATATGTGTACGACATGAATATATGTGTGTGTGTGTATGTGAATAGACAGGACTGTGTGTGTGTGCAGTGAGCGATGATCCTTATGTTTTGCCTGAATATTTCCCCTCTATTTAAAGAAAATCTTGATGGAAAACTCATTCCCAAACCCAGGGAGCTGGACAGATAAAAGACTTGCACTCCACCAAGGGCTTCATGTCCATTTCTTAACTTAATCCTCACCACAACCTTAAGAAGAGTTGACTGGTATTTCCTTCATTTGGCAGAACAGGAAATGGATTCTCAGAGATCCGAAGTCACAGTCAAACTTTGCAGCAAGGCCGGCAGACTCGGAAGTCAACGCACTTACTGGCTGAATGTCCTACACAGGAGTCAGGAGCCCACGAGGTGCAAACCGCAGCTCTGCGCCCCCGAACAAGCATCTTAACCCCTCTGAGCATCCATTCCCATCCATTAAATGGAACGATGATGTCTACCCTGCAGAGATAAGAAGATGAAACGAGATCAAATATGTAAAGCAATCAACCCCGGCCTGGCCACCAGCCACTCACACAAGTGCCGGCCTAAATGGACGGCTGGACGCGGTGATCCGAGGCACCATATCCTCAGCAGACCACTGCCAACACGCACACCGGGGTCTCACCAGCCAGCGCCACTCAGAGATTGGGACAGAGACTGCTCTTGCCCTTTGGCTTGAAAAGACCTACCCCATTTCTCCCCCCCTGAACCTCATCCCCCAAGTTGAAATAGACACTGTGCTGGGTCTGGTTCCTGGTTGGGCAGTCGAACTTCGTCCCCTCTGTGCTTCATCGCACATTTCCATAGGCATTTTTTTTAACACGAGTGCTGGAGACCCAGCAGCTACTTTTCATTAAGAGCCCCCTCGCATCCTTCCCTTCCCCTCCTCCCTGTGTGTTGTCCTAACCCCACACCCTCCAACCCCAGGTCTCCATACAAGCGCAGAAATGAGGGCGCTGGGCTTGGAGGCAGCAGAAAGAGACTGTACTCAGGCTGGGGCCTCCTGTTCCCTGATGGCCACCTGGGGGGCATCGGCAGCAACAGAAGGGGACGGCTTTAAACAGCCTGATGGGGCCCAGGGAGGAAGTGCTGATCCCTGGTGACAGGCTCAGTGCAAATGCAAGGACAACCTCTGGAGATGAGCAAGGACGACCTCTGGAGGTGAGCAGTCCCCTCCCAGCTGGGAACACGGGCCTCCAGGCCAGCACTGCTGAAGCGCCGTCTAAGTCCCTGTTAAGCACAGAATAAGGTGACGCCTGGACTGGACACCAGGCTGCAAGGCAAGGGCCACCTGGTCAGGCTACTCTGCCAAAGGAGGAAGCAGACAGACGTGGCTGGGGCTAGTTCCCAGCTAGTTCCCTCTTGCCTGTGGCCACCTCCCCAAAGCCCAGATGGTGGGAGTCGTGCCCCCAACAAGCTGGCCGACACCCCTCCTCTGGTTGGGTGGGTTGGCTAAAGGGTGTTGCCTGCGGTGGGTTTGATGCTCTGCGAACCTCCGGCAACGCCTGCTTCTCTGGTGGATTGGCAGTATCGGGGAATAGAGGGCTGTCCAGTTTGTTCTGTAGAACCCTCTGTGTCCCCGTGTCTTCTGGTAGGAGAGAGGCACGTGCGTGGGGTCAGGACGTTGCTTGCACAGGATCCAGGGAGGCAGCGAGGGTGTGGCTTCAAGCATGTGTTTTGGAGCCAGGCAGACATGGGTCCAAGTGCTGACCCTGCCACATCCCACATGGGTAGCCTTGGGCAGGTGACTCACCCTCCAGACACCTGTTTCCTCACCTGAAAAATGAAGCTAAAATCGTCACCACTTCTAGGCTTGCTGAAAGGATTCAATCAGACCAGGCATTCAGCAAATATTCATTGAGCACCTATCATGTGCCAGCCACCAGGGCACACAGTCCAGCTGGGAAGACATCAGTGAACAAGTAAACCAAGTACAGAAGAATAAATTGTGACAAGCACCGTGACAGGGGAGGAGAGGATGCCATGAGCGAGAACAGGAATGACAGACTGCCTGGTTTGGGGGTCAGGAAAGGCCTGGAGCTAAAGGATGCGAAGGAGCCACCCAGGCACATCGGGGTAGGGAGAGGAGCCAGGCAGCAGGGCCGTGTCAGCCCGGAGCCAGGAAGAGCTCCGTGCGCTGGAGGGACAGCAAGCGGGCAGTGGGCTTGGACAGCGGCGCGTGAGCTCCAGGAGTGGGGCTCCATCCGGATTGCGTTGTGTATTCCTGCAGCAAGAGTGCTTGGCAACGCCTGCTCCCCTCCCACCCAGACGGCCTCCCAGGCGGGCCGTGTCCCCTGTCCAGGGTGGCCTTCCAGCCAGCACACACGCGTGCTGACCCCTGGAGCGGCTGGGGCACAGAGAAGCTGCGCACATGCCCAGACCCTAAACCTCGTCTCATCTCAGGACCAGGGCACCAAGTTTCAAACAACATGACGTGCCCCCAAAACAATTTTCTCTTCTACCAGGAAACTCTTTTGCATTCTGATTTTTCTTTCAGCTGCTCTCACCAGAAACTCAGGCGAAGAGAAAATGAATCCTATGAGACGGCCAGGAACGGCTTTCTATCCCAGACCATCCTCTCTCTCTAGCACACACATATACATACAAGGGCCAGCCATAAGAAAAAAAAAAGGATTGCAGCCAACCCTAAAGATTCCAAATGACACACCTATTTCCACACCTAGGAACATCACTCCTGCCGCTTCTTCACCACCAACGTGAAGCTGACACACACAAAATGGCTGTAAAGGGCCGGCCCCGTGGCTTAGCGGTTAGGTGCGTGTGCCCTGCTGCTAGCGGCCCGGGTTCGGATCCCGGGTGCGCACCGACGTACCGCTTCACCGGCCATGCTGAGGCCATGTCCCACATACAGCAACTGGAAGAATGTGCAGCTATGACATACAACTATCTACTGGGGCTTTGGGGAAAAATAAATAAATAAAAAAATTGTTTTCACTCGTGAGACAGGTTTACAGGTAAGATGTGCGCACACAAACATACACGCACATGTATCTGTCTCACCTGATGAAATCAGCCAGGCATCGTCCTGGGGGATGGAGATTTTTGTACCATTTAGTGGAAAGGAATTCGAGGCCCAGTTACTAACTTAAGTCATGCTGTGACTTTGCTGGGGGAACATGAGATGCCAGAAGGGGTCCAGCCCTCTGAAAGCACTTTGTTTCTCACTAAGTGACAGTTTTTGCCTCCTAGTCTTAGCCCCTGAGGGCAGGGACCGTGTCGTATGCGTTGGTTTCCCCAGGACCTAGCCCCGTGTATCTCATACAGTAGGTGCTCAGTCAACGTTTGGCTGGTGAATGTCCTCCCAATGCCTAGAAAAGGGTTCCTTACAGTGTGCTCTTTCCCACCTCCCTCCTTAATTCTGCCTCCTGCCCAGAAGCCCTGCCCTGGGGCAGCCTCACCTGGAGATGTAAGTCACAACTCAGATGTCACCTTGAATTCTCCATGCGGCAAAATTTCAAAACAGAAAAGTAGGCAAAGAACACGGATGGCCAACTTATACTCTAAGTACAATTTTTAAAGCATTTGCCATCCAAATCACCATTATTTTATAAAATAAAAGACTTTCTAACACCAAAAGGTAGAAAAGATAAGCACAGAACGGAGGGCAGCTCTTTACAGCGACTGCATCTGGCTTATGAAGAGCTCACCACTCCGTCCGTATTCTCTTCCTTTTGCCTCGAGTCATGCACCAGCGCCAGACGATAAACCAGTGTCTAGTAGGACAGCCCTCCTGGCTTACAGGGCGTGCGGGGGACAGGCCAGGAAGGCAAGAGGGAAGCAGAGAAGGGGCTCACGGTCAGAGCGGGAGACGCCATGTTCTGAGGCAGAGGCTAAGACTCGGGAAGGACATGCTGGGGGTCCTGACCAGGAAGCCCACCAAGGAGACACTGAACTCTAGAGCTGGGAGGCATCCACGCTTGGGATAGGATTTCATCTGGAAACTAGAAGTCTTAGAGATTCCCTCTGGACACAGATTCTTTCAGCTTCTCAGTTGGAGAACCTGAGACAAACTCTGTTCAAGGCTGGCTCTCAGTCAAAGCTCTAATTTTACACCAACATGGTCTTCGTTTTCCATGAGCGTCTCCTGTGCACCCAGAGCCAAAGCCAACAGAACCCCACGTCCTCAGTCCCCCCATCTACCCCTGCACAACACATCGTGTGAAAGAGGAGCCTAAGCAGCCAGACTATCACCCTCCGTGCCCACCCCCACCTCCACCCTCCTTCCCGTCACTGTCCACCCATTTTCACTCAGCCTACAGTCACTGAGTGCCTTCTCTGTGTCAGCCACGCACACAGTTCTCAGCCACCCAAGGTCCCCAGCCTGTGCATGCGAGGAAAGAGGAATTTGTCTTTGAGGGCCCCCTTGCCCCCTTCTCTCTCTCTCTCTCTCTCTCTCTGTCTCTCTCACCTTTTCTGGCCTGCCTCGAAGGAAGATGTTTCAGCATAGTGAAGGGTTAACCCAGGGGGGCTGCACAGTAGCATCACCTGGCAGCTGTAAAATCGCAGAGGCCCCAGCCTCGCCTAGAGACCCCGACTTCCCACGGCTGAGATGGGCCCGGGCTTCCTTTCCGTGGTTTTAAAGGGTCCCAGGGGAGTCTAACATGCAGCTCAGAGATAACTTGTGGCACTAAAGGCCACTTAGGTACTGTGTTAACAAATTACCTCCCAAGTCTTGTCCACTGCGCAGTGAGGCATGAACTCTGGGGCTTTCAATGGCTTAGAGCCGAGCAGGGTGACACTAGGCGGCAGAGGCCTCCTGTTGAGAAGTCACCCCAACATGCCAAAGCAGGTGCTGAAGGGATAAAAGAAACCCGCCCTTCCTCCTGCTTACATCTCCCATTCCCAGGCTCCTCCCTCCCCCTCTCCCTTGGTGGTTCAAAGCCAGGGGCAGTACTTAAGGCTAAGTCTCCAAATTTAGGAGTTATCTGAATGGGCATTTGGGGACTGGCCATTTCCCAGCAGAGCCTCCCCTTGTGCTGGGTGTAAGGATTAAATGGGATGTTAAATGTCAAATGTTTTACATTTCTTTACACGTGTGGCATATGTGCGTGCCCCTGAGCGCCTGTGAGGAGCACCAGGATTTCTCTTTGAACTCATCATCCCTCCTGCTCTGCCCTTCAGAGCATCACAGCTCCTCTTCCTCTGCCCCCTGCTATGGACGTTGTCACTCCCCACTGGCGTGCCGACTCCAGGAGCCTTGTCCCTGTGTTGCTGGCGTGTCCCAGCACCTAGCGCAGAGGAGTGCTGCCCAGAGGAAGAACTCAGTAAGCATTTGCGGGATGACAGCATAACTACCTGAACACAGGTATACATCCACCTCTGAACGGCACCGCCATCCGCCAGGTTACTCCAGCTGGACACCTGGGCACAGTCGCTCACTCCTCCATTTCCATCACCACGTGGAGGCAGGCGCCACCCCTCATGTGCTGGTTACACCATCCGCCCACCCAGCTCCCTGCAGCCGTCCTGACCTCCACACCACTCTCCGAACTGGGCTTTGAAGCCATAACAAGCTGGTGCACCTTAACTCAACGCACTAGAAGATGTGCACGTGCGATCATTTACTAATAATTGCCTTTTCCCCAAATGATTTGCTTTTTAGAGTACAAATTCGAACTGAGTCAAGGTCATTATCCTTCTAAAGACATCCTCACTTGGGAGCTTCCTCTCCAGCATGCCTTCCTGGGAGCTGAGAAAGGAGGGGCATAACTCCACACCCGACCCAGAGAGTGTGGTGCATGTGATGGTCACCTGTCGTGTGGGACCTCTCTGTGTGTGCCTCAGTTTCCTCATCTGTAAAATGGGAGAATAACAGTATCTCCCTGATAGGGTTGGTGTGAGGAGTAAATGGGTTGCTACATATAAAATTTGGAGCAGAGCTTGGTCCGTTGTAAGTCTTAGCTGTTTTCATCATCATCATCATTATCTTTATGTATGCTCAAAAAGTGGGGCTGTGAACTAAGGTTCTGCACTATAGCCAGTGATGGCTGCAAAGTTACACAGCTGGTCACTTCTCTCTCCTCATGAAAAATCTCTCCATGGCTCCCCAGTGCCCTCACACAAAGTCCTTTGAGATCTGGTCCCTACTGACCTTGACAACCTCATTTTGCACCACACACTCCCACCCATCCAGCCACACCAAACAGATTTATTGGAGAGGGCGGTGACCAGTCAGCACAGGCCTAGCCGTGAAGAAACCTTGTTCCTAAATCTGTTCAAAGCAGCAGGATGAGTTTGCACGACGTCTGATGGGAATCTGCCTCGGGTGGTGTCCTCCGGTTTAAGGGCAAAATGTAAATAATAAATTCTGAAATTAACAGCCGCCAAGACCACGTTTCAGGTTCAGGGGGTTCTTCTCTCCACGGTAAATGCTGCCTGATGGGTCTGTAGCATTTCCCCGGCTGCCGTTCCTGTGTTACTGCAGGTGCCTTATCTCGTTCAATGTTGTTATTTTTTAGAGGATAAGATAGCAATGTTAGCTCTACTCGGAATTATCAGCCTGCAATTGCAGCTACTGTACTTGGTATTCACCACAGTAGCAGAAAAATCTTCTAAGACTTGTGAAACCAATCTGAAGGGGGGGGGCAGAGAAGATAAAAGAAAGAAAACAGAGTAAGAGCTAAGGAGTAAAATATCATCCTAATTATGTATGGGGGAGGAGTTAATTCACTAAGGTTAAAAAAGGCAGGGGTTTTCTTTATTTTTTTTCTTTTTGCAAATTGTGTTCGTGTGTGTTTCATGATGATTGATGTGATATATTCTTGGCTTTCAGAGCAAGAAAAGTCGTGAGGGTTTCATTTGTTATGTTTACGCCAATAGAAATAAATCTCAGCAGTCAAGGAGAGGGTTGCTCACACTTGCGACACTGTCCAGGGAATCGGGCTGGTCGCATCCCCGGCGGGCGGGCAGAACAGATTCGGGATAAGATACACTTTGGCTTTATCGATCACAAAGCTTCTTCATTACTTCTGTGGAGCTACAGATCAATAGACAGGCCCACAGAAACATAATAGATTGTTTTTGAGAAAATCAATTAAACAGAATATTTTTTACAGAATTGAGTTTGCATGACCATTGTCTTTGGGTTCAGTTTAACCTTTTTAATGCAGTTTCTTTCTAAGCGCTGCCTTATAATGACCAAGTGGCAAAGCCTTGTTTAAAAGGTCGTGTTTGAAAGAAAAAGAGCGGATTCTCTGGGAAAAGCAGAGAGCACCCAGTTCAGCCCCGAAACTCTGGCTTGACACGATAGCCTTGCTAGAAAGCAGTGGCGTTGGCCCGATCCCCGCACGTCGTCATGTGGGCACAATCTGTCAGCGTGCCTCCTTTTGGGCTAAAAACGTGGAACTGAAACTTCTTAGAAAGCTCAGATTGATGTCCAAATTTCCCCATTCTGAAAGCAGAAGGAAGTTCAGCAGGCATCAGGTGAATATGGTCAGGCTGTGGCTGCCCGGACTGGCCAGCACGCTGCTCACTGGTCTCTCCCCCAAGGACACAGAGGGGCAGCTGGAGGCTCAGGGACGCTGAGCTCAGGCTTTGGAACAAGTTGGGAGGCAGCGAGAGCCTGGAGCCCTAGCCGACTGGCCACACACTTGGGCTCTATTAGTTTACAGATATGCAAGCAAGTTCCCATCCCACCAGAGGGAGCGGGTTGGGGTTTGGACAGCGCGCCACTTGTCCCCAAATCTTGCTCCTCAGTAGCTGGGGGCTGACACCACCCACGCTCCCTTCTCTTCAGTCTTCTTGCCACTTTCCTCCTGTCTGGCCTGATCCTGGATGATATCATTAAAAAAAATTCTCCTTCCACTGCTGGCAACTTTTCGAAGAACGGCTCAAATTGACAGGGTGACATGGTGTGGAACACAGCAGGACAGCAGAGCTGAAAGCACTCCAGCACCGCTGAACATAAGGAATTAGATGTTCCTGACCGTACAGAATAAATAACCAAGCTGTAATTCCATAGAGGAGCCTGGTGATGACATTTAAAAATCTCTCTTAGCTTTGTTCTTGTGGTTCATGTCATCAGAACACCAGGATGGAATCTCAGCCCGAATTTATGTCCATTTCGGCGGTATACGTTATTTAACATCCTTTCCTTTCCTCTGTCTCTTGTCTTGGACTCGTCTCTCAGTAGCTCAGGCATTCCACTTGGGCCTCTCTTTCTTCACACTTCACCCCAGGGCAGATGGCACCATACTCTCAGTACCTAGATTATTTACATCACTAAAGGGGCATAATGCTTTGCCACTGAGATTCTGAATTGAATCAGGAAAGCTGGGGTGAAGTATGAAGCCCTGATCCCTTTCTGCAGGACCAAGAGAGAATCAGAAAGATCCCCAAGCTAGTCTAAAGCAGCAGGCTGAATCTGCCTGGAGACCAATATCTGCCTGAAAAGGGAGAGGTTCATTCCCTGTGACAATGAGTCTCCGCCTCTGTCTGCTTCCTCTGCCTCTCCGTCCCTATGAAGAGCAGGGCTGGGTAGGGATGCCAGGGTATTGGAGCAACATGCCTTGTTGAGGGAAAGAGGAGCATTAGAAAGCAGTGCAATGTCTGAGGGCCGAATGGAGGTTGCCTCAGATCCAGTGTTTTGGGGAAATTACCTCTTCTAAGAACTTGTTTTTGGTCCCATTAGATTTCAGGATACCTAACATGTATCTCATCAAGATGGCAAATGACCCATCAAAGTATCGGCTATAAACCTTCCACATTTAGGTGAGAAATTCCACTTGGATCCACAACAGACACTGGATTCCAAGACTTGGAGGAAACATTAAAGGAAAAACAATAGCATTGCCACAATAAACAACGTGGAAACAAGAAACCATACGTGTCATCTGTTAGGACGTTTTTACTTGGAGAGACATAACTCCAAATTCTTACCTCTCAGAGATGGACCCACCGGGACATTAACTCATTCAGTAAATGTTCACTGAGGCTGGCCACGTGCCAGGCCCTCCTCCCAGGGAGCAGCCAATGAACAGGTAAACTGACTGCCCTCGGGGAGCGTGCGTTCTGTGGGTGAGACAGGTGAATAGACAGAGATGTGATGTAAACTCCAGGAGCACAGGGACTGCCCGTGTGCTCACCGTTCACTCTGCCGTGTCTAGAAGTGTGCCTGCCCAGAGCAGGCCCTCAACAAGTTACGGACAGGAGTTGGTCTGTCCTGTATATGTGTATACATGTCAGGGGGTAATAATGTGTGCCATGAAGAAGACTTCCTAAAAACAAATCATAAAGGTCCTGCAGGGGCCGAGCTTAAACACCCTTGACCCCGGAGCGGGACCAGATTCTATAGCCCTACAAACAGCCCCATACTCGCCCTTCGAACACCACTCAGTCAAGTCCGTGGACCACACACACATAAACACGCACACACACACATCCCTGACTTGCGTCAAAATACAGTCTCCCCTCATCTGTGACAAAACCCGCTCTCCACAGGCGTCCCCTGCAGTGCCAGGCCTCAGGCCTCGTTTCACAGCCAAAGTGGGTGATTTTTTTAATCCCTACGCCATACAACAAAGTGATTCTTGATAATTGTGGTGGGCTGAATAATGGCCTCCCAAAATATCTTAATCCTGAGAAACTGTGAATATTACCGTATATAGCAAAAGGGATTTTGCAAATGTGATGAAGTTAAGGATCTTGAGATGGGGAGATTATCCTAGATAACCCAGGCAGGCCCTAAAAGTAATCACATGGGTCCTTCTAAGAGCCAGGCAGAGGGAGGTTTGAGAGTAGAGGGAAAGCTATGCAAGGACAAAAAGCAGAGATTGGAGTGAAGCACTTTGAAGACAGAGGAAGGAGCCACAAGCCAAGGAATGCAGGCAGCCTCTAGAAGCTGGAAAGGCCAGGGATCCTCCCCAGAGCCTCTGGAGGGAGCACAGCCCTGCTGACACCTTGGTTTGGGCCGGGTGACACCCACTGCAGACTTCTGGTCTCCAGAACCGTAAGATAACAGATTTATGTTGTAGTAAACCACCAGATCTGTGGTGATCTATTACAGCAGCCACAGGAAACTCATCCAATAAGAAAACGTGTAATCATCATTCTTTTCTCCATTTGTGGTTTAAAACAATCATTTTAAAAGAAGAATAAATTTTCATCTTAAAAAGATCATTCGAATTCAGGAAAATATTTCATGTATGAACTAAAACTTGTACTTACCAAACATAAATACTTCTTGTCACAGTTTATACTGTTTCACTGTTTAAATTTTAAACACAAATAAAAACGATATGGAGTCATGCAGAGCGACTGAGCTGAAGTACGTCAAGTTCCATTTCTTCATCGGTGCAATCGCTGTGCTGTCATGGTTCGTTTCTAATCTGTTGTTTAAACGCAACTCCGCAGAGAATGAACGCACAAACTGCACCCCAAGCGATCTCGAAAGATTCCAAACTCTTACGAACTTACTCCCCAAATGAACACGAGGCCATCCCCGCACTGGGACCCAGCTGCACGACTGGGGTTTTCCAAATTGACACCCTCCAAGAATGCGATGCCCATTCAAGGATAAGTAATAAAAACATGCTAATTTGAAACTTACACATATGTTATTAAAACCCAACAGTAACAGCAATTATTTAGAACTTAGACCAACAAAAACATTTTTCAGGGACATTGTTGGGAATTGTGGGTGCATGATGTTAATAAAATGCAGAGAAACTTTTAGCCAGTTGTATTATTGTAGATTTCCCACGGATACTGAGTGTCTACAAGGAACAGACAGATCCTTGTGCTGGAACAGACACCCCTGTGCCAGAGGGCTGAGCAGTACACCCAGGGTAGGGCACAGTCTCAGAGAGAGAGTGGGAGGGCAGAGGACCAAGGGGAAGAGGGCATTCCACAAAAGACCCCCAGACCCTCACTGAATATCAAGTAGAAGGAGGCTTCCCTCTATGCTAAGGCTGGTGGCTTGCGAGGGTTCTGCAGGAAGGGTCAGCCTCAATAGACTGGCACAGAGTCCAAGTGAGGCCCCTGTGCAGCCTCGTCTCTGATTTTTAGAGACTTCTCCATTGGGACACCCCAGTGCCGCTGAGCCCGGCCTCCCAGGGAGCCCTGCCCAGCCCTCAGAACTCTCTACACTGACCTTACCCCTGAGGAACACCCTCAACCACGAACTCATCCACTCAGCTGGCGACTGGCCAGTGACTGTTTCCATGGCCAGGTGCCACCCCTGGAGCGGCTGGCCTGCAAACTGAGGAGATCTGGAGTGCAGCAGGCGTGTGGAGGGATGAGGTCATCAGGAAGCAGAGAAGCAGCGGGAAGGGGACAGTGGGCCTGGATCTCAGACCCCGTGAGCCGCCCCACACAATGCCTCCAGCCACCCTCCACCCGGTCACAGCCTCCGAGGCAAGGCAGTGGCTAGTCACTGGTCATCACGACCCACTCCCTTTCTCGCCTGATGCTCCTGAAGTGTAGGTGGCCTTGTGACCTGTGGGCTTTGGAGTCGGCAGATCCAGATCTGGCCTGGGATTGGAATGCTGGGCCTGCAGGGCTGCTGAGTGTGGGGGACTGAAACGGTGCAGGGAGGGTGCCCGGCGGAAGGGCGGGCAGGCGGCCTATGCCTCCCCCTTTCCTCCGCCTGTCCCAATCCTCATCGGACATCCAGTGGTAGGGCACAGTGTCATTTGTCCCAAGCTCCCCTCCCCCACAACTAGGAAAGGTCTTGCTTGCCCCTTAGAGGCAGCTTTGACTATTTCAGCAGGGGCCTTTTGGAGTCACAATTATCATTTTCAGCCGTGCCAGTGGGGAGGCATTCAAGGGCTTTGTGGCGCCACTCAAGGCGGTCGTGGGGCAGGCAGGTGCGTTCAGAGTTGGGCTGGAGCGGGAAGAGGGGGAGGAGAGGGGAGGGGCAAGCAGGGGAGGCAAGTGCAGAGAGGAGCAGTTCCCACCCCTTCAGTATGCAAATCACTCGCCACGAGATAGATGATCCGGCAGGAAGGCAGGCAACCTTCCCAGCGGGAGCCATTTGTCATTTCCACTCCTGGCAAGTAAGCAAACCCTCGAGAGCCTCCCCATCCCTCTCTTCCACCCAGGTAGCTCTGTGCAGGCACAGGTGCCCGGGACAAAAAGAGGCATCTGCCTGACCTCCGCCACTGTGTCTGGACAGCAGCCTACCTCACACAGCCTTGGACTTCGGTTGCCTGGCACCACGCACATGTGGGAAACCTCAGTGGCCAGGGGAGAGGGCCCTTTGCCTTTTGGAAGGACAACGTGAAACCCAAAACCTTTCTTTCACCAGTCAGTTCTCAGTCTAATTGACAAGTACGTGTCCTGTGCATGAGCTAAGATTTTCCATGCCGTCAGCAGGGCCCAACGATATCTGGGGTTCACCTAGCAGGCCTGGCACCAAGTGGAGGAAGTGTGGGGCCGGGTGGTGTTCCAGCATGAATTTGTGTAATGCTTGGACCCTGTAGCCTCATTCTTAAATGACTGATGAAGGAATAGATGAATCAATCAATCCCAGAGAATTTGAAATTGCTAAAAACCCAACCCAACTCATCCCACCCTTTTCCATTCGGCGCTCCTCATCTTGAGGGCAAAGGCTCGAGAACATCACACTGGGCAAGACCCAAAATGCTGTCCAGGAGTCAATGCCAGGAGCAACGGTTTACAGACCAAGACAGGTTGTCATTTCCAGGGACACTGCTCCAGCCAAGGGATGTCCACAGGCTCCAGTGCTGGAGAACATCCTCCACCGCGGTAAGGTGCTGGGCTGGATCATCTCACTCCTTCCCAGAGCTCAGAGCCTGGTCCATGGTGGGGGCTCAATAAATATTTCCTAAGTGAATTAATAAGCAACTAGAGAAGGCCCCTCATAGGACTACATAGCACAGACTTAATTCTGGAAAGGGATAAAGCTCTTTGGCACAGTTAGGGATGAAACCCACAATCTTATTACAAGCATTTGGCCCCACTTTGGCCTTTTATTCACTTGCTCACTCCCTCATTCATTCAAGAAACATTTATTGAACGCCCACTGTGTGCTCAGCACTGGATATGCTGATTCTCACTAGGTCAGGGGTGGCCAAGAGGAGGATCCTTCACAGTGATACGTGAGCTCTCTGCTGTCAATGGCTGGCCATCACCAGGAGTTCTCATGGACAAAGGGCCCACAGCTCTTGGTGATCCCACGATGTTGTTGGGCTCTGTGACATCATGGAAAATCTTAGCAGCTCACACACAGGACACGCACTTGTCAATTAGCTCTGAGCTCACACGCCAAAAGAGAGAGGTCTGTGGTTTCACATTGCCCTTCCAGGAGACAACTCCTCTTGGCCAATCACCAGTTTTAGCCTGGCCGCATCTTCAGTAAAGCCCTTCCTTCTCCTGATGGTAAGAGGCTGGATGGGTTTGTCATCTCTCATTTGAGGTTCCCATCAGAACACTCTGATGTCAACTCTACCCACAGCCCCCTAACCACCAAAATTTGGGAAAACTCCAGAGAGGCAGATTTGTTTCACTTAAATTCAATGACACATATTAGGTACCTACTATACACAAGGTAATGCATTAAAAGTTACTGAAGATACAAGGATGAAAAACACCTGGTCCCTTTCCTTCAGGGACTGGTGATCCAGAGAAAAGGACAGACACAAACACAAGTATGTGTAATATGAGACTACAAGACTGTAAGTAGGTGCTGTCAAAGGAGACCAATTCTGGGTTGTGTTTACCTAGTGCATCCTCAGCCCAGAGCCAGCACTGGCCACTGGCAGGCGTGGCTTCATCTACCTTCACAGCAACTCCAAGAGGCAGTGCTCTCACTGAGTCCATTTTACAGATGAGGAAGCTGAGACTCAAGAGGCCCAGCCATTTGCCCAAGTTCGTACAGCTAGTGAGTCCCGTTGACTTGGACTGAACTTAGCTGCCTGTGAAACCAGATGCTTCCAAGGACCCCAGTTTGGGCCATGGCAGGGCAGGGAGCCATTATCTGATGGGCACAGCAGGTGTGTGCTGATGGGAGCGTGACTGAAGCCCACGAGGGAGGTCCAGGCTGTCTGGAAAAGCCGGGGAGCCCCAGAAGTAGCAACAGCCTGGGGGACAGTTGAGACATCAGGGAGGAAGGAGGAGAGCGGAGGGGAGCAGTGCTTAGGGACCAGAGTACAGACCTGGGGGAGCAGGGGGACAGGAGGGCAGGAGTTGGCACAATCGTCCCACAAGGGCGGTGAGGTCACAGGCCACGAAAGTCATGGCTGAGCACAATAGAAAGAGAAGGTAAGCAGGGTCAGTAGGTGATGGTGGTGACAGAATGACTTCCTCAGAGAAAGAAGGGCTGGGAGCTGGAGGGGCCACAGGGAAAATTGCCCACCTGGAAGCATCCATGGGAGGGCACTGTCAGGCTGTCTCTTCCCAGTGGTGGGTGGAGAGAGGAACAGGGAGCAGGTGAAGTCGTGGGAGGCCACCCCCCAGGGAGGTGTGATGCACTTTGCCGTTGCCGTCAGGGAGATCCAGTTTCCGTGAAGTCAAGGGAGAGGATGGACGGCACTTTCCAGGAAAAACCGAAGGATGCGGCAAGAACCTGTCGGCTCAGAATGAAAGGGGCTGGGAAGGGGCGGGCAAGAGGCCTGGACGGGTAGGTGGAGGACCAAGGTGGAAAGGTGCAAAAGGAGATCAGAGCCAAAATGGGACAACCACATCTGCTCCCCCGACGTCAGGTACCACCTCTGCAGAACCTGCTGTACAGCGGCAGGCACAGAACTGGCATGCAGGACCCATTGTGCAGTCACCACGGGCCCCCGCACTGCCCAGCACCTGTCTAGTCACCGGAATACGACGGTAAACAGGGCAGCCACAGTCGCTGCCCTCTCGGAGCATTTGCCATAGACATGATGGTGGTAGCAGCAATGAAGGAAAATAAGCAGGTAAGCAGAGGGTGGAGGGCGGGGAGGGGGTGGGACAGATTTTGCATTGAAGGAACTGCAGATAGGTCTCCCTTCTCCTGGAGGGAGTAACCCTTCTGAGAGGTTGGCTTTCCCGAGTCTCCTTCCACCTCTCCTGGGGGCGCAGGCCGGCAGGCAAACCCTCTCCCCTAGCGGATTTTGGGGGCGCTCCTGCTCCCTGAGGCTATTCGGTCTGGCTGCCACTCAGGAAGTCTGGTAGGGAGGCCTGGTCCCTCCCCCAACCCCCAGTGAATGGTCTGACCCCCTGGGCTGCATCTGAGCCTGGCCCCAGCGGGTGGCCACAGGGCCCAGCAGGGTGATCTGAATCCCGCTGAGAACTTGTTCTCTGATCCTGCCTCCCTCACTGTGACTTTGGAGGAAAGCAACCTGGGGCAGTAAAGCTCATTCTCAGCTCCAGGTTTAAAGAAGTACAGAGACAGAGCAGTTCTTCCTCAAGGATCCTGACCTATGAGGAGGCTGGACATGGAGGGAGGAGGGCCAGCTGTGCAGGGCCTGAATAGAGGGGCCTCTCCAGGAAGACGCTGCCACCACCATCATCCCAGCTGGGCTTGTGTAGTCCTCAGAGAGGTTAAGTAACCTGCCTGAGGTCACACAGCTCCTGAGCAGGCACCCCAGGCTGACAGCCTCCAAAGTCAGCTTTTAAGCTTTACAGGATACTAGGATGTCTTTCTTAGGCAACATCCCCCCCTGCACAAGCATCCTTCCGGGAGCCCACCAAACAGCCCTCTCCTATCAGCCTCCCGAGACCTGAAGCAGTTTTAGGGGTTGCCAGTCTGTCCTCCAGTGCCCTCAGGGTTAGGAAACAGGGAGCCATGGGCTGGTTACAGGGGTGGAGTCACTTCCTGGCTGGAGGTTTTGAGACCAGGAGGGAGGACATTCACCCCTGGTAAAGCCCGTGCACACCCCTCCCTCCTTCTTGGCCCCTCTCCTCCCCCTCACCTCCCTTCCTGAGAGACCCTTGGTCTCTCACGGGAACTTGGGAGCCTGTCACTTCCCAACACCCCCCTGGCCTTCCTCCTCCAGGCGCCAAAGCTGATCTCTGCTTCCCCTTCCCTGCGTGCCCGCCGTCCTCATGCTCCCAGGGTCCCAGATCTCCCGGACCTCCCTCCCGAAGCCCTGAACTGCTGGGCGGAGGCATGTGCGCAGGCTGTCGTCTCCACTGACACCAGGGGTCAGCACCGCCCAGGAGAGTCCCCGCAGCGACAGGCCCGGCCTTCCTCTGCACTGAAGACTGGGACCTGCGGGGCGAGGTGGTGGGCAGTTCTCTGCACAGTGGTCAGCAGCCGTGAGAGCCAGATTCCCGGGCAGGGGGCCAGCCGTGGGCACACGCCTTCCCTAGGAGCAGCCCCGGCCGAGAACCTTTCTGCTTGTCGGTTGCAGGCTGGAGCCTAGAAAAGTCCACCCCAGGCCAAGGTGTCTGGGGGCCACTGAGGCTCCTAGCATCCACCAAGGAGTCGCTGTGGCTGGTGACAGGCATGACCCCAAGCAGGAGCCACAAACACGTCACCAGGACCGCAGAAGGGAGCCAGGGACCGACATCACATTTTATAAAAAGAAGGCTCTGGACGCAGGGCCAGACGCCCGGTTGGGAGGCTTTTCCACTCCCCTCACTGTCCTCAGTCTCCTGCCCTTCTCTCTCCCCCACCCAGACCCCTTCCTAGAGCAAAGGGAGACCCCAGGTGAAGAGTGAAGCCCCCTACCTTGCCTCAGTCTCCCCTTTTGTTAAATAAACAATCCTAAAGCCCAGAATGAATGAAGGCCTTGGAATATATCCATTTCCTGGTCCCTGGATTTGAGCCCTCCCAGCCCACGGTCCTCTGCTAGAGAGAAGGCCTCCCTCCTCCCACACCTCCCTCCTCCCCGAGCTCCCTCCTCCTGTATCTGCCTCCTTCCCCAGCTCCCTCCTCCCCCAGCTCGCTCCTCCTCCAGCTCCTTCTTGCCCCAGGCCCCACCTTCCCAGCTCCCTCCTTCTGGCCCCATGCCTCACTATGCTCTCTGGGCCTCCTGGAGTCTCATCTTCTCACACGTTAGATGGCTATGGCCTGGCTGAGTGGAAATGATAATTACTGCGTTAGCCCAGTGGCCTGAAGAAAGACTGAGGTGGGGGGTGGACCGAGAAAAGGGGGAGACAAAGGTTCTTTATTAAATGCAGATGTTTTTAAATCACTGTAATTAACTGGAATGGATACCACGAATCACAGGCATAAAAGCTAAATGGGCTTTTGTTTTAACTGTGTGTCATATATTTAAAAGGGTCACTGGAGACTAGAATACATGGAGATGTTCTCTCACTCTTCTGGTTTGCTTTTGCCTGGCAAAGGCTTTCTCTGGGCACATGTGTGTGCCTGTTCACACACACACACACTTCCCATCCCCTTTCTGTCTCTGTCTCTCTCTCACGTACACACACACACACACACTCTCACACTCAATGGGGTCCGGCCTGAATGGGTCTTGACTGGCAGGGGGAATGGAGTTCCACTCATGCGGCCCTGGAAGCTTCCTCCAAGGCCGGGCACTTCCTGCACCGGGGGCCACGTGGCAGGTGGCTTCTCAGTAGAGGCACACAGGGGCCCTTGCTCAGCAGTCTGCCTCGGATCGCCATGGTGTAGGGGGCGTATCCATGAAGACGCTGCCCCAACCCCTTCCCTGTCCCATGTAAAACGTAGGGGGACAGATGCATCTCCCTTGTGGGTCAGACTCCCCGTCTCTCCCCGGGAACGCCGGCCTCTTTTCCACTTGGACAAATTCCTTCCCAGTTTCAGGGCAGCGGGAAGGAGGCAGGCCAGGCTGTGGTGAGGTGGGCAGGAGTGCTCCGAGAGGCTGTGAAATGTCCCCCTGGCTGAACACCTCTTCCTACCTCTCTCCTGGGCCTGTACCAAAGCACTTGGGGGAAGCAGGGTCTGCAGCTTGCCCGTGGCCCGTGGCTCATGGCTCCTGGGGGAGAGGGCGAATAGGACAGGCGGCTCTGTCTGCTGCACAAGGGTGAGGAGGTCTCCCGGGTAGCTCTGGGCCAGCACGAACCTGGCTGCCCAGAGTTGCCCCCGCAGGGTTGAACCACTGTTACCCCTGACCCTTTCCAGCAGAACCCACCCCCTATGCGTCCACATAGCCAACGGCTGTGCTGCTGGATGAAGCCGAGGTTCGGGGGCCTGATAGTCAGGCGTCCAACTCCAACCCAGTTGCCAGAGCCCCCACCCCATGCCCCTGGGACCCACACGTCCTATAGCACATCCAGTTTCCCCTTTTATACCCCTTGCCTATCCTCCCTCTCCAGCCCCCTCACCTGCTGAGCCAGGGGGAAACGAAAAGGGCCGGGAGGGAGACGGGGTGAGGCTCCCTAGGTTGTGGGGGAGACTGATGATGTTCCTGAAAAGTTCTATTGGAGCCAGAAACCCACTTCCTCCACCTCCCATAGAATGTGTGTTGGGGCACTAGGTTCTCCAGTATTCCATTTAAGGTTGCAATTTAGCTACACCCTGAGTCCAGCCAGGACCCCAACCCCGCTGAGAACAAGGCCCAGAGGCCCTTCTAGGCCCAGCGCCTGCACAGAGGGTCATTTGCCAGGACAGGCCTTTCCTTTTAGTGTGGTCAGTGGAGAAACCCAGGTTTCCACTTTCCAGGTCAACTCCCAGCTCCCCCCCACCCCGCCCCCCGCTGCTCCCTCTCCTCCTTCTCTTGGGCAACACCTTGCTGTCTGCGTTCTCTGGACCCGTGACTTTCAGATCTTTTTGGCTGAGACCCACAATAAGAGATGGATTATACCATGTCCCCCAGCCCAGTAACACACAGGCATACATGTATATAAATAACCGAAATAAATGTCACAAAAGGTCTAACCCTTATATGGGCCTTGCACACAGATATTTTCTATTTCTAACATTATCTTTTCTATTCTATTCTATTTCTATTTTTCATAGCCTGCAACCTGGACTTCGCCCACTAGTGGGTCTCCACTTGCAGTTTGAAAACCACTGCTCTAGGGCAGGGTTCTTCACGTTCTCAGTGAACTAAGCTTCACTCTCCGGCATCAGGCGATAGATTTCTGCTGCCTGCAGAAATCTCCCAGCCTGGTTTTGCTCTTCCTTTCCCACAACCCAGAACAAGCATCCAGAAGAGCGTTCTAACCTTAGCTTTGATATGTTACACCATCCTTTCTTTTGGCCTCCTCTCCTGCTTGCCTTCTTTTCTGGCGTCACTAAGCTCCCTCTTTCTCTCCTCTTCCTCATGGTTTCCTCCCAGTTTTCCAAACTCTGAAAACGTTTTCATTATTCGGAGAACATGACTTGGGTCTCCACAGCCTCGAGAGATGATGGCCAAGAAACCCAGCTGATTTCCATTTAAAGACTCTGTTTGGGGGCCGGCCCGGTGGCACAAGCGGTTGGGTGCATGCGCTCCGCTGCGGCGGCCTGGGGTTCCCAGGTTTGGATCCCGGGCGCACACAGACGCACTGCTTGTTAAGCCATGCTGTGGCGGCGTCCCATATAAAGTAGAGGAAGGTGGGCACAGATGTTAGCTCAGGGCCAATCTTCCTCAAGAAAAAAAAAAAGGAAAAGGGGGAGGATTGGCATCGGATGTTAGCTCAGGGCTAGTCCTCCTCACACAAAAAAATAAAGACTCCATTTGCATGTCTGGCCATCAAGGAGATACTCTCCATTTCTGTAAAGGGTTTCGCAGGAAGGAGAGAAGCTGAATGTTCATCGAGCAGCTGCTATATGTCTGGAGCTCTCCGTGGAGTGCTAAAGGCATCATCTCACTCACTGCTCCCAAGAACCTCATGAAACAGGATCTTATTACCACTGTTCCACTAGGAAACTCAGAGAAGACAAAGCCAGGGACTAAATCAGCTGGGGTTGGGGGTGAGGGGGCAGCAAGACTCACACCGGCCAGGCAAGCCCAGGAGAGCAAAGACGATTGTTTCTGCTGGAGAGGGTGCTTCCCTCGGGATGGTGATCATGGCAGAACAGGTCTCCAGGCAAACAGGGATTGTACTGAAAGAAAGTGGACCAGTCTTTCCCAAGGGCTCCCACGCATCCCTCCCAGATGTAAATTCAAAGCTGAAGCTGGGGAGAAGGATGAAGGGAGGTGAAGAAAGAAAAGGCGAGAAAGAGAAAAAGAGAGAAAGAGAGACCAAAATAGAGGCAAATAAAACTATCACATCTTTAATACCACATTGTTTCCATTTGAAAGCAAACATTTTTTTCGCTTTCTAATGTTCTCAAAATTGAGGAACATCTTATAATCAATGTCAAGAGAAATCTGTCAGCTTATGTTACATCTTATAGTCATGGTGAATGGGAACAGACAAAAAAAAAATTGTGATTCAAGGCCGCCTCTGAGGCTTACAAGGTAAACCTCACCTGGGCAGTCTAAACTTGCCAGCGTAGCTCACAGACTCCTGCGATTCTGCAGACTTTTCTGGTTTGTTATCAGAAGGACTTTACGTAATCTGGTTACCATACCCTTAACCACACTGATTTCTGGAAAAGGAAATTTGGGGGCCACAATTATATTTTTATTTGCACAGTCTTATGTATCTATTTTCAAATGTACATTCCTAGCGGTTTGGGGGGATTTTTTTCTTTTGCTTTTGTTTTTTCTGCAGTAGCAATTAACCTAATAAGCCACCTTTCATTCCTCTGGTAGATTAACCACTTCAGAGAACACTGGATAAACACTGCGCTTTGCAGTCATTCACACACCTTCAGAAGCCAGGCCGAGCAATGGGGGTTGTTTTCACTGTGCAGTGCTGGTAATTAGAGGGAAGAGGCCCCTCAGGTAATTGCTGCGAACGGTCCCTTAATTTGACCCTGTTTCACACAGTCCAATTTTCAATAAAATGAGGCAGTTCAGACTGTCCCTTAGGAAATCACCTCAGAGCCCGTAATCCCTAGACCTTCTTGGGGTTATTCAAACTAAAGTCTTCCCTTCCGATCTGTTTGCATCAAACCAGCAGTCCCTTTCTGCATGGTATTTACCCAGGGGCGTTTCCACAACCAGCCTCCATGCCCCATGGCAATATCCGTCAAGCGCAGCCCTTCCTCCCTCCTTCCATTGGCATCTCCCCTCTTATCATTATTTTTGATGATCTGCCTGAACTTGCTCCTCTTTCCGACTGTCAGTGGAAACCCAAAGCCGTATTGATGGTTTATTCATTATTTACTTATTTATTTACGGAATGGTGTTTCTATTGCAAATACATTTTTACCAGAAGTGGGAAGAAAAATATACTCCAGCTCCTCTTCCCCAAACTCCCCTCCCCTGCCCAACTCTGATATGCAGTGTGTATTCTTGTGAATCCAAAACCGCCCAAATTCACTGTAAAATTTCCTGCCCAGGTGCTTCAGTGCTAGGTTTGTTTTTCATCCCTAAATTTCCCTCCTTGAAGCTTGATCTGGCGGTCTGGAACCAGACAACAGTAAAACGCAACCTTCTTTCAGGCAGAGTTCCCTTCCGATGGAGCATAAATTTCCCCGCTCTGGCACCCGGAAATGCGGGCGCTCCCTGGAGAGCCCCTGTGCAGCCTTCAGGGCTTGCTGCTGTGTGCCCACATGTCTCTCCCACGCCTCTGGAGTCTGGGCCTGGCTGCCAAGGAGCACGTCAGGGATTTGAGCTCTGCCGAGTCAGCCTCACCTTGGGCTGCTTCATACCACGTGTTCTAGGCACACCGAGATGCTAACTACCTTCCACGTTTCACTCACTCCACTCGTGAAAGACTTAGCTCAGGCATCCGTTCCTCCAGAAAACCTCCAAGAGTCCAGGCTCTGCTCCCTGCCCTGCTTTAGGCCCCCGTACCAAACACCCCATGCTCATCTGAACCATCTCTCTGTCAGTGTCCCCAACAGGACAGAAGGCTCTTCAAAGGGAGTGTATTGGAAAGCGCTCCTCCAGCTGAAAATGACAGAAAACCAACCCAATGGGATTAAGCACAAGAAAACATCTTGGCTGCAGAGGCTAAAGGTGGGGCTGGCTTCAGACGTGGCCTGATGCAGGAGCTCAGACAATATTATCAGGACTTGTGTCCAACTCTGGGCATAACTCCATTGGCTTCGTTCCCAGACGGACTCTCCCCTCATCTGCTCTCAGCTTCATGTCCCGTGGGGAAGAGTCTAGTTTCCCACTAGCTCAAATAAAAATAACGGAATAGAGTCTTGTTGGGCTTGACTGGCTTCCCTTGGTTAGAGGCCCAGCTCACAACCAGTCCCTGTGACTGGGAGGACGAGATTGTTGATTGAATCTAGGAGTTCACTGGAACTACTCTATAACATTAAGAAGAGCTCATTGTTAGTGATCTAAAAGTAGGGGGTAATAAAAATTGGGGTGACTATTATCACAACAAGGGGAAGTGGAGCTGAGCCACAAAACCACCAATGCCTGCCGCTGCTGGCAGGGCCTGTACTGATCCACACTCACCCAATAGACACCATTTTGCGAACATAGGAAATTACAAAAATAATAACAGTTACCAATAATCTCACTGCTCAAGGACCACAACTACTAGCATTTTGGGGTGCTTTTCCTTCCAGTCTTTTTCCTGTGTGTAGACATTTTTCTGTAGCTGTGGTCGTAGTATCTATACATTTGATGTCTTACTTTTTTCACTTAACACTTCACTTTTCTCACTAAACCTACAGCTTTCGTAAACATTTAACAGCTGCATAATAACACATTGAGCCGTTGTATACTAACCTATTTAATCACTTTATGATGGGCTGTTTTTAACTATATGCAATTTAAAAATACAACCTGAAGCATTTTTAAATTTAGAATTGGGTGTAAGAGGTAATTCTTTAAAAGGTGGGTGATAATCTGACCCCCTGAAACCATCGTGCTGATCCCAGACTTCCTGAGCCCCTTCCTCAGTCCGCCTCCTCCTGATCCTCAGGACCGTGGTGGGAAGAGGACATTTTGTCTGGTGTTCTGAATACTCCGGCTTTATCCAGGGAACCGTACTGGGCTCTCTGGTGATAAATTCGTCACAGGGATGTGGCCACCCTCCTCCATTCTCTTCAGGGAACAATTTTCTGAGGTCTCACATGGTGCCTAATGGACAACTTTCTTTAATGGGCTGGGATGATAACTCTTTCTTTAAGCCACAAATGATGATGGATGGAGTCCAACAGGACAAGGTCTTCTCTTTAGTCTCACCTTCATTATTTTAATTTCTCTCAGAATGATCGTCTAATGGATCTGTATTGCTGTAAAATTCCGTGAAGGGTGGAATCCCTTCATAAATCCCTCAAAATCATAAGAGGTTGCTCCACTTGATTAAGGAGCTACCTAGAGGCTCAGTTGAAAGTCTGTCCAACCCAGGGGGGCAGGAGGGTGAGGACAACCGGGAGAACGGAGCGTTAGGCCTGACTATAAAGTGGCCAGATGACTTCCCCGTCCCCCAAATGGCTCTGAGAGTCAAATTGTATTTACTCCTTGTGGGAAGAAATAAGAAGCAAAGGTTGAAATGGCCATTTGGAGACTGTCAAGAATACAAAGGGTTGCAAGGACTTAATAACGAAGTTGTCTATTGATTCATTCAGTCATTTAGCATTTTATTGATCTCATTGGCCTGTGCCAGACCCTGTGCCAGGCCCTGGGAAATCAAGATAACCAGAAGGGCCCCAGCCCTCCAGAGTCTCAGATCCTCCACTTGGGAGAAAAGATTGACAATCCAACAATGACCACGTCGATCAAAACGGTGTTAAAGGGACATAAGCTAGCAGGGCTGGCTTCATGGGCATGGGACTTGTGCAGTCACGCAGAGCCCTGCACACAGAGGGACCTCACACTGGGTTTAATGCTCTGCTAGTGGGCATTGTGACCCCTCAAATTCCTTCATTCTGCAAACATTTATTGAGTACCTACTATGTGCCAGGCACTCCTCTCTGCCTTGAGGACAACACAGACACAAGCCTGGAACAGGCAACAGCAAATAACTGCTCGTTTGTATAGTCTACAAATACCAAGCGACCAGCCACCATGTCCTACCCCTGTGGGCACCTAGGCAGTTGTGGTGGTTAATTTTACATGTCAGCTTGGCTTGGCTAGACTATGGAATCCAGTTGTTCAGTCAAATGCCAATCTAGATGTTACTGTGAATGCATTTTTCAGATTTTTTAGATATAATTAACATTGATATCAGTAGGCTTTGAGTAAAGCAGATTACCCTCCACAATGCAGATGGGCCTCATCCAATCAGTTGAAGGCCTTAAGTGAAAAAAACTGAAGTCCCCCTGAGGAGGAAGGAATTCTGCCTCCAGACTGCCTTTTGACTCGAGATTGCAACATCAACTCTTCCCTGGGACTCCAGCCTGCCAGCCTGCCTTGCACGATCCAAACTTACTAGCCCTGGCAATGGCCTGAGCCAATTCCTTTAAATCAATCAATCAATCTCTCTCTCTCCCCATCTCTCTCTATGTATCTATTTATCTATCTATATCTTTCTCTCTCACTCTGTCTCTCTATATATATCTTTCTCTCTCTTTCCTTCTCCCTCTCTCTTTCTCTATATCTATCTATCTCTTTCCCCCATTGGTTCTGTTTCTCTGCAAAATCCCTGACCAGTACAGCAGTGCACAAGGAATGGCCGCTGGCTCTGTTATCCTCCCTGGTCCCAACCTCACCAGCTGCAAGAGTCAGGATACAAAGGGATGGAGGCTACTGAGCCTGGGGATGCATCCGAGGACTGCCCTCCTCCGAGTTTCTACCACAAACAGCCATGGGAGCTGCCCCTCCCTGTGCCAAGGTCTGGCCACACGTGCCTCCTCATTTCCCTCTCTCAAGGCCCCTGAGGTGTGACAGCCCTGCACCCTGCACCTTGCCCGAGTCCTCCGGGGCCGTTGGTGTGGAAGAGAGGTCTGCTTTCTTCCTGACAGCCATTGTATTCAGCTGGAGTTGGCCCCGGATGGAGGTATTCTGTGGCAGATAGGGCCCTTAAATCAAGCCCAATAAAACCTCTCAGGCTGCTAATCACTGTACTGTTGGCACTGCACACCCAGCCATCTCCAGCGCTCACACAATCCCCACAAAGGGACTGTGGCCTTCCGGGTGGGAGGGTGCTGCCGCAGCCATCTGGACGACCTATAACAAGGTCTTTTAGCAATAAGTACAGGATTCTCCAAAGAGATTTTTGCTGGAATGTCAGGCTCTGCTCCTTTTTTCGCACATTGAAACGCATGTCATTGCTCCAGAACACTGTTGTCTTCTGGGAACAAACACAGAGGCCCATTGTTTACACTGCCAATTAGGACCCATGACTGACCCCAACGCACAAAGGCCCGGTTGTGCCTGGACGGCTGAGGGAAGTGTCTTCGATCTTTTGACACAGGTCTTTGGACGGAGGAGCCTGGGCCAGTCGTTTATGGGGGTCTGGGGAGCCATTTTCTCCTGCTCAGCCGAGCTGGCAGTGCAACCGGGAGCTGAGAGGGCAGGTCTTAATGCTTGTTCCTGTGGCATGGCTCCGTGGGCTTCCCAAGGGCACGTCTCACCCTCGGGCAGCCGCTGTCCCTGCGGTCATATAGCATCTCCTCCCTGCAGAGCTGGAGAAGGAAGTTGGATTTTGAAGGGGCAGCAGGTAAACTGAGGCTGCCAAAGGCTTTCTGGCTCAGCAGCGGGATGTTTGCATGCTCCTGACCAATGGGAATCTTTTGCCACCATGGTGTCGGCCACATGGGCAAGACAGAGCCATCGTGAGCAAGGCGCTGATGTCCACAAGCGCCGGAAATAAGCTCTGCCAGGTGGCAGAGGTTCCACAGGCAACACCAACTGCTCTAGTCTGACCTCTTTCAAGAAAGCCAACCTGCTTATTTCACCTGCTTTAAAAATGAAGACTAATGGAAATAAGATTTTCCCAAATAAATGCAGCAGTTACTAAAATCTGTTCTTCAGGGGTAAATTTTAATCATTAAACAGATGGAAGAAAGCAAGGAGGAGACACTTTTTCTAAAACACATTTGTAGCAAAACAGTGCTGACCGCTACAAATGCATCTTTACATCATCACCGTCAGTATCACTAAATGTTAGTAAGACCTCCCAGGTCCAATCAGAGACGAAGACATAGATCTAAGATCCTTTTGCCTCTAGTGGGAGATTCGTTACTCAAATTATGGCAAATTCATTTGATAAAACACTATGTCTGCTATTAAGATGGTTTTTATAGAGTTTATTGTAATAACAAGAAAAATTATAATGTGTAAAACTTTCTTACTCCTAGACTAAACATGTTTCTCTTTTCCCCAGAGAGTAATTCCAAAACAATTCGTAGAGCATGAACATGTCTATGGTTTTTTAAATTACGCTAAGATATGAGTCTGGAAGGAAACACTTTCAAATGTTAACATAGTCTTCTCTGAGGATTGGGATAATGTGATATTTTTCTTTTTTCCATCTTTCTATATTTTCTACAATTTTTCATAAAGATCATGTATTATTTTATAGTCAGAAAGAATTAAATAAACAAAAATAAACAAACAAGAGGTTGCTATGATGAGAGAATAGGGTGGGAACTTCATTATCTGGCTTCTCCCTTGTTCCAGTATCATGTTATGCCCCAGTCTGACAACTGGCAGCTGGGAACCCTGCCCAGGCTACGAAAGATGAACCTCCAGGACCTCCTGGCTGAGTCAGGATCACACCAGATGCCAAATTTATAGGTTTGGCAACCTCTGAATTTCACCAGGTTTGGGGCTTTTTCTTCCCCCCACCTCTGGATACACACACACACACACACACACACACACACATACACACACACCCTCACATGCACACCAGAATCTACACATTTTGGTTTGTGGGGTTCAACATAAGTGGCACCCCTGCAAGAAGCGGGTTCACAGGATACCTGACACGGTCTCCTTGCAGGAAGATGGACTCCCCTCATAGATGTTAGAATCCCAATTCTGTTCTTCTCCAAGGGACATTGACCCTTGAAGCCTAGTTGTGGTTGAGACAGATTTCAGTGGTAATTTCCCGAGTCAGGCTTTCCAACACAAAGGCTGCATTCCAGAGGCGACTTTGAGAGTCAACACAGGGCACATGCCCAAGCATCTTCCCCTGGGTCTAAGAGCAAGACTAGGAGCACCACCCCGCACCCCCACCCCACCCCAGCAAGAGATTGGCACACACTGTGACAGGCTCCAGGTAAACCTGCCCTCCTTTGCACTGCATCAACTGATTGAAGTCTGTGGTTTGGGTAGCTGCAAGAAGCCTGTGAATTTCTCTCTGGCCTCGCTCCTCTAATTATTCACTCTGTTGATTTTAGCAAGAATTGCAGCTGAGTATCTGAGGTCAGAATTGTTTCCATTACTCAAACCACCGAAAGGAATCTTCTTCCATTCCCCAAACTGGCTTCCCCACCTTTACCTACATGGAACCCTGAGCCTAGAATGCTTGTCCCTCCCTTGTTCCCTGACACATACCTACTCCTTAGTTCCAAGGTCACCTCTTGATGATGCCTTCCCCGACACCCACAAGCAGAGGCGAACCACTAATGCTTGGTACAGAAAACCATTCATTCACCCTCCAAATATTTACTGGGCACACATTATGTGTCACACACTGGGATACAGCAATGAACCACTTAGACGTGATTCTGCTCATGTGGAAATGGGTGGACACTTAATAAAATGGCCCAAAGGAAACCAGTAGGAATCCAGCCCCACTGTTGGAGCAGAGCAGGCCTCTGAGCTTAACACCACACCACTGGGATAATAGTGAGGAAACATCTTGGTCAGAACCGGCTCGAGACTCCCTTGGATTGACTTTAATAACAGACTGAATGTGGTTGGTGATTTGTGATTCAAACATTATTAAAGATGAACTATCATCTGAATGTAAACTGACCCCCTGCAAATCCTCCTATTCCTGTTCCTGACATTCTATCAATCACCACTAGTCACTTGAGTCACTTTGACCCCCCAGTCCCCTGCCCTCCCATTAGTGGCCAAGTTCATGTCTCTCTCTGAAATGTCTCTAATTCTTTCATCATGGCCCCTACCCTGCCTATCTCCACATTCCCAACATCTGTCTTTCCTTCCTTCAACAAACTTTCATTCCATACCCACAGTGTGCCAGGCACTGTGCTGGTGCTGGGATAGAACAGCAAGCAAAGGAAGAAGATCTCTGCTATTGTGGAAAGTACAGTCTGGGGGGTGACCAGCATTAACTAGAGCACATATGTAAACGTAGGTGAGAAAGTTGATAGAATAAATGAATGGATAAATGAATGCATAAATGTCCAGTTGCTTGGACTGTCATATGATCCTTGCTGTGATCTATCCTACAATGGTGCTGCCTGGATAACCATCCCATAGGACAGCTTTTCTCATGTTACTCCCCTGCCTAAAACATTCAATGGCTCCCTACTGTGCACCAGATTAAGTTCTAATTGGCTACCCTGCTGGTTCTCCATGCTCTAGTTCTAACCTGCCTTTTTAGCTTTATTTCCTTCTAACCCTCTAGGATAATGTGTGTACAATTGTAACTACTGCTATGTTTGCTTTGCCTGTCTAGAAAACTCACCTCCAATTCTGCTGTTGAAATCTTATCCATCTGAGGGAGGACAGGATGTGTAGGATAGTGGGATTTGGTGTAGAAGAGCCAAATCCTCATCTTCTAAAGTAGGAAGTCATGATATTAAAATAGAAAAATCAAGAAGGAAGAGTATAAATGTATATATTTTTAATGGCAGAAGAAATAGCTAAAGAACTCAAATGTGGTTGCTTCTGGGGGCAGAAATCGAAAGTGAAGAGGGAAGGAGCATGAAACTGGGGTTTTTTTGTTTGTTCTTTTTTAAGACTGAGAATACATAATTGCCTTTTTGGCGTGTGTGTGCGCGCAGGGGAAGATTTGCCCTAAGCTAAGATCTGTTGCCAATCTTCCTCCTTTTTTATTCTTCCTCCCACCCCAAAGCCCCAGTACATAGTTGTGTATAGTTGTAAGTTCTTCTGGTTCTTCTATGTGAGCCGCTGCCATAGCACGGCTACTGACAGATGAGTGGTGTAGTTCTGTGACCAGGTACCGAACCCAGGCCACCAAAGTGGAGCATGCTGAATTTGAACTGCTAGGCCATCAGGACTGGCTCCGTAATTGCCTTTTTAAAGGGATGGATTAGTTTGTTTTTTAAAAATTGTTTTTAATGCCTAATGTAGCAAGATAAAAATTTTAAATAGGAACCAAAAATATTAAATAAGGTAATGTGTATAAGGCACATAGAGCCATGTCTGGTATGTAATAAGTAAAGAAGAAAAGGTGATCATTACTTTTGTCTTTTCTATGAATCCTGCCACAAAGCAGAGGCGGTAATGGGGATGCTGTGCTTCTTCACACTTCATCATGTGGTGACCTCTGCAACTGCTTCCTAAGTAACTTCTCTGCCTTCAGTATTTTTCTCTCCTTATTACATCATCCTACTGATCAATCATTTTCCTAACATTATTTTTCTCTTGAAATCCCTATCAAGGGCCGGCCTGGTGGCGTAGCAGTTAAGTTTGCACACTCCGCTTTGGTGGCGCAGGGTTTGTAGCTTTGGATCCTGGGTGCACACCAATGCACCACTTGTCAAGCCGTGCTGTGGCAGCATCCCACACACAAAGTAGAGGAAGACGGGCACGGATGTTAGCCCAGGGCCAATCTTCCTCAGCAAAAGGAGGAGGATTGGCATCGGATGTTAGCTCAGGGCTAATCTTCCTCACAAACAAACAAACAACAAAAAAAAAGAAATCCCTATCAAAAGACTTCACAAAGGTGTTCTAACGTGTGTTAGGGCAGTATAACTCTGGGACAAGCAAACCCCAAACTCTCAAGGGCTTCACCTAATACGAGTACATCTTTCACTCATCTGGCATTCCTGGTTTGTAGGAGATTTTTCTCTTCTTGATGTTTCAGGAACATAGCCCCTTTTCATTTTGAGGCTCCTCCATCCCCAAGGGCCCTGAAGTCCTCTGCATCCAGGCAGGAAGGGGAAAGAGCAAGAGGAGAAGATACAACTGCTTCTCAATTGCCTTGGTGTAGAAGTGAAGCCCATCACTCCTGCTCACATTCCATTGGCCAGAACTAGTCGCATGGCCCTACCTAAATGAGAAGGGGGTGCTGGGAAATGTAGTGCCTGGCTGGACATACTGTGGAAGGCAGTATGAATTTTGGAGGAGGTATCTCTGCCACATTCACTACCTACAGAACCACATCCAAAATCTTGGCTTAGCCCAATGGTTCACTTACCTATCCAAACTGTGTGGTTTTTGCCTCCCAACAGGAGCCTTCTATAGTCCCAGCCACCAGATCTTGCCATCATCTCTCTCACTTGGTTCTGTACATTCCATGGGGCACATTCCATCCATCTAAACATAGTGGGGTTTTTCAAATACAAATTCCCTTTCCTCTCTGAAGATTTTTTCATATCTATAGCCATCTACTGACTGAATCACTGAAACTGAATTTCTGAGTCACAAAGTTCTAGAGTTGGATGGGACCTTAGTAATATGGTCCAATCCCATGGATATAAGAAAAGAGAAATGGGGTCTGGGAAGGCTAGGGGAATCCCAAATACATGGCATTCACAGCAGACCTGTTTCGCCTGCAAGCCAACAATTCAGAAGGAACCTCAAAGGCAATAACAGGTCATGATCTGAATTTTGCTGAGCCATGAATTTGAATTGCATGTGCTGGGAATGAGCCTGGCTGACCTCTGGGCATTTGCATCTCCATGAAGATTTGCTGTTATGCAAGCCAGCATCCAAAATGGCCCCATGAGCTCCACCACCCGATATTCACACCCTGTGTTGTCCCCTCCCACACTGAGCAAGGGTTGGCCAACAGCATATGGCAGAAGTGATAGGTGTTGCTTCTGATATTAGATTACAGAGGACTTCTGTCACAGTGCTTTTTAGATCTCTTGCTCTTGGATCATTCACTTTGAGGGAAGGCATGTCATGAGCAGCCCTCCAGAAGGGTCCACATGACAAGAAACTGAAGGCTCCTGCCGACAGCCATGAGGGTGAGCCTAGAGCAGCCCCAGTCAAATCTTCGGAGATCACAGACCCAGTCAGCAGCTCGACCACAACCTCCTAAAAGATGTCAAGCCAGAGCCACCCAGCTAGGCTGTTCTCAGGTTCCTGACTCCTGAAACTGTGTGATATAACACGTTTGCTGTTTGAAGCTTCTAAATTCAGGGATAATTTGTTACTGAGCAACAGATAACTAACATAGTCATTTTCATTGTCTATTCACAGTCATATATGGATTTTGGTTTACTTGGGAGGGCGAGAAAATTGAAAATTATATAATATATTAAAGCATTTTTTTTTTTTTAATTTGGACTCTACGGTGGTCTCAGGAGATGTTTGTTGTGAATGTCAAACATTCTGGAATTTCTTCTGTGTGTTGTCCTAAGTCCCCAAACAATGGGTATACTACTAAGAAAAACAAGAAAGGAAAGAAGAAAAGAGGAAGCATTGGAGGGAGGGATGGAGGGAGGGATGAATCCTACCCATTCCTCTAAAGCTGTCCGAATGCCACATCCCTATGGAGCCTTCCCTGGTCCACCCCTCACACGTAATCACTAGATGTTATTTCTCCTATAGCAGTTTGATGTTAACTTTCTTACGACATTTACCATAGTTTATCTTAATTCCTTCCTTAACTCAACAAAGAAATATTTATGGAGCATCCAGAGCCAGGTCTGCTTTGGGTCCTTGAGATGCATCAGTGAACAACACACAAAGGTCTTGCATTCGTGGCATTTACATCCTAATTGGGGAGACGATAAACAATAAACACAATAAAAAGAAAATTATATATCACAGAAGGTGATAAATGCTACAGAAAAAAGTCAAAGCAGAACAAGGAGGTAGAATTGCCTATATCTTTATCATGTCCCCTCTATCAGCGGCTCAGGAGGGGTGGCCGGTGGGCTTGGAGTGTCTGCAGTGCTTTGCATATGCCAGGTGCTTGCAAATATTTTCTTAATTCATCCAAAGATGAAGGAGCTAGCCCCAGAATGGGGAGTTCATTCAGAGGGCAAATCCAAGAGTTACTGGCTGCTAATGTAGAGCCCTGCTCCTAGTTGATCCTCAGATCGATGAGCAGATTTCGGCCACACAGAAGCCTAGCTGGGGACAGCCCATGAGGGATCCTTCCTTTATCTCCAATGAAACTCTGCAACCTGAACCACCTGATCTCTCTCCCTGGTATACCACATTGCCAATTTGGCAGAGCCAGATCAAAGAAACCACGGTACCCCCAGAGCCTTCTGCCCAGTATCACAGAACCCAGATAAATACAGGCAACATCCTCACCATGACTTCATCAGTCATCTTATGTTCTACACCCAGATGACCTCGCACAGGTTTTCACCCCTGAGTCTGGTAGGAACAGACACACAGAAAGAGAGCACTGTGAAGTGCCCATGCGTCCTGGCCAAGGCTTGGCCCAAGACGTCCAAAATGTCACTTTATGATTCACACCCAAAGAAACAAAGACAAATGAAATAGGCCTCCCATGGTTTAGCTATGTGGTCTCGTACAGTTTGGGGGTTGGAATTTGTTCTAGTAACAGGCAAAGATACAAAGAGTATGTTTTCCTATTAGGTTTAATACACCATAGACAATAAATTAAAATGCAATACTATTAATATAGAACAAAATAGTAATTTGTATTCAAATAGCTATTCAGTTCCAAAAGATCTAAAAACAGAATTTTAGACCCAAAGGAATCTTAGGCTATTTTCAACTTCATCAAAAAAAAAACACAAGGGTGGTAATGCCCTCCATTTTTTGCAAACCACCCCCTCATTACACACACAGGCATGGCACAAACACAGACTTACTGCGTTTGGCCTCTGCAGCCATCTACACTGCCCCACTCTGGTCTCAGGAACAGAAAGACCCCCTCACAGCCCCTGCACACAGAGGCCACCCCCCTTTCCTGACCTGCCCAAAGGCCTTTCTCACTCTATACTCAATCCCTTTCAAACAAACAGACAAACATCTTCCTCTTTGCTGTCCTTTTCACTGGCTCTTTCTTCTCAGCATATTAACACACTCAAGTCTCTCCTTTTAAAAAAGCAAAACAAAACAAACCAATGAGAAACCACTCCCTTGGTCTCACATTCTTCTCTAGTCACCTTCCCCCCTTTCACTGCTGTATTGGTTTCCCATGGCTGCCATAACCAAGTACCACGCACTGGGTGGCTTAAACAACAAAGATTTATTCTCTCACAGTTCTGGAGGCCAGAAGTCGGACATCAAGGTGTCGGTAGGGTCGGTTCCTTGTGAGGCTGCGAGGAGAATGTGTTCCATGCCTCTCTCCTAGCTTTTGGTGGTTTGCTGGCAATCTTTGGTGTTCCTTGGCTCGTACATGCATCACCCCAATATCTGCCTTCATCTTTACATAGTGTTCTCCCTGTGCTTGTGTCTGTGTTCAAATTTCCCTTTTTATAAGGACACCAGTCATATTGGATTAGGGCCCACCCTAGTGACCTCACCTTGACTTGACCTTATCTGCAAAGACCCTATTTCCAAATAAGGTCACATTCTGGGGTCCTGGGGGTTAGGACTCCAGCAAATCTTTTTTGGGAGACACAATGCAACCCATAACACAACAAACTTAAAAACGTGGTCCCTCCCTACTCCTACTCTTTGTCTGCACTTCCCTGGCTCACTCTGCAGCCTGCTGCCCCCTGGCTCCTGCACTGCCCTTATTGAAGACTGAATGACCTCACGGTGGCTCAATCTGGTGGATGCTTTCCTGTCCTTATCATGTGGACCTTACTGTCACGCTGTTGACCACCTACATCTCCCTCAAACTCCTTCCCATTTTGGCCTCTCCAGTTTCACTGGGACATCACCTGGGATTCTATATCTCAGGTGGTCCCTTCTCAGATTCCTTTAGGACTTTCTCTTCCTCCTTGGTGTTCCTCAGGCTCACTGCTCAGCCTTCTCATGATCTCTCCTAACCCATGCCCCAAGCAAATCCTCTATGCCCCTGCCTTCAACTTCCACCCCTATGCAGACCATCCCCAATAGATCTCTCCAGCACAGACATCTCTCCTTACTTTCACATCTGACCATTGCCACTTGCTGTTCACCAGGTGCCTCCAAGTCTAAATGTACCCAACCAGACTCACCTCTTCTTCCCCAAAGTCCTGCTTAAGGCCTTTGGCCCAACCTCCTCTTCCTCCTGTAGCCCCTAGCTCACCATCCATCCACCTCTCACTGGGCAAGAAAAGCGGGCATCATCCTTTACCATCTTCCTTACTCACCATATGTATCAGCCCCAAGTCCCTGGAAGTTCCCTGGAGTTAAAATTACCTGTCAAACGTATCTTTTCTCTTTCACCTCTGTCGCCACTCTGGTTGCCTCCACAGGCTCTAATTTCCTGGCTGCAGGACTTGGCAGGCCTCCACCCTGTGCCATCACCTCCTGCCCCAGCTTCCCTGTCTTAACCTCCTTCTCGTCATCCACCACAATGTTTCCACAGAGATCTCTCGGACAGCCAAGCGCAATGTTTAGGGTCGTTCAGGGGCTCTTCATTGCCTTCAGGGTAAAGACCAAACTCCTTCATGTGTCATGAGATGCTCTTTATCATCTGGCCCCTGCTCATCTCTCCTGCTTCCTTTCCCTCCCTTCTCCTTATACATGAGCTGTTCCAACCCCATTGATACTTTGCAGCCCCCTGGAAGTGCCACACTGCTCTTGTATATTTCTTTTACACTGGCTGCTCCCTCTGTCTTCAATGCCCTTCCATCAGCTTCTGACCATTGCTCCCCTTGCATCCTTCAAGACTCAGATCAGAGGTCCCTCCAGAATGACCTGGGTCTCTCCTCCTGCCCTCTTCAGCACCTTGCATGTATTATAATCATAAGTCAACCATGGCTTTCAGCTTAAATCCCCAGCACCTAGTCCACTGCCTGGGACATAATACAAGTTCAATAATTGTTCAATGAGAATCTCTAACTCAGTGAGGAGTAGCGAGGAGATGTCTGAGGCCCAGAAAATTGCCTAAGGTCAAACAACCAGTGAGCTGCGGATTTGAGATTCAGCCTTGCTCTGATTTGAAGATTCTTCCCTCTATTCCAGTATTTTCCTCAGTGTAGTGGGAGGACAATTGCACCAGAATCACTTGGGGGAATGGTTAAATATGCTGCTTCACAGGCCCCATGCTGGACCTAGATGAATCTGTATTTTAAACAAGCTACCTTGGTGATTCTTATGAACAGAGTTTGAGAGCCAACATCCTATGCCTTGCTGCCTGTTTGAAAGGCCTTTTAAGTTTATCACATTTTTCAAGGCCAAGTCAGTTGCCATTTACTGGTGACAAACAGGGAGAACTGAACCCCACCTCCACTACATTTTCACTGAAAAGCAATAATTTATTTGAGTCCTGAAGCTTTTCCCTTTAAGAGTCCTCCATTGATGCCAATTCTACTTATAGAACCAAGAGATTGAAGAACAGAACAAGGGACTTCAGGAGGAAGCAAAGCAGCCCTGTGCCGTGGGAAGTGGCTGGGAGTGGAAAGGAGCAAGTATCATGCACAAATAGAACTCTAAGAAAAGCTGCCCTTTATCACTTGTTTTATTCACAAATTTTAGCGTGTGTCAGAATCACCTGGAAGGCTTGTTAAGACACTGATACCTAGGCCCTATCCCCCAAGTTTCTGATTCAGCAGATCTGGCAGTTGGGTCCAAGAAGCTGCATTTCTAACAGGCTCCCAGGTGATGCTGATGCTGCTGGTCCAGGGAGCACACTTGGAGAACCGCTGAGCTAATTCAACCTTCGTGCCCAATGCAGTAATCTATTCTACAGTATCCATGGAGATAGGGATATGATTGCCCTGTCTTTCTGCTTAAACCAGATGTGGATCTTGTAACATTACAAGCAGGAGTTTCTATGGACAACCTTCATAATTCTTCCTTGAATGAAATAAAAATTTGTCTCCAAACCCTCCACCCATTGATCCCAGGTCTGCCTTCTAGGTTCTTGCAGAATACACTGTGCCTATTTCTACATGGGAGTTCTTTAAATATTTGAAGACAGCCATCCTGTCTCTTCTTCCCTATACCAGCCTCTTCTGCTCCTGCAGCCATTGCTCAATGACTGGAGGATTTCCATCAGCAACCCGCTGTTCCCCTGAGACAGTCTTTAAGTTTGCCGATTTCTTTCTTACACCATAGAGCCCAGAACTGGTCTTACTATCCTGTGTGGGATCTGACCAGCTCAGAGTGCAGTGTTTGGAACTGAACACTATCTTAATGTAGATTGTATACTTTTTTAACAAACAATTTCTCACATTTAGCCATGTTGAGCATGTGGTCGCCCAAAACTAGAATTTTTTCACATGAGCTGGTGTACAGGTAGGTCTTCATCTGTTCTTAACTAGTTGACTTTTCAAAAAAAAATTATTTTATTGAGGTCACATTGGTTTATAACATTGTGCAATTTCAGGTGTACACTATTATATATCAGTCTCTGTATAGACTGCATTGTGCTTACCCCAAATAGTCTAGTTTTTATCCATCACCATACATATGTGCCCCTTTACCCTTTCGCCCTCCCTGCTGCAACTAGTTGACTTTTTAACTTAACTACATTTAACGTTTAATCCTCTTACATATAATTCTGTCGGTTTTGCCCATTTTTATAAATTATTAACTCAGACCTTAGTTATGAGGTGGTAGTGGCAAGGCTGATAAGAGGATGACAGACCCCAAAAATGCACTTACCCACTTTACAGCTTTGCTTGGGGGTCTTTGCTTACACTCCATTCAGTCAAAACAGCCACTAATAAGCGACACTGTGTTCTGCAGTGTCCACACTCATGGCCATCATATGCCTCAATGTTGCTGGATCAACTCTAATTTCAAATATTCTTTCTACTGTCCACATGCCAAACCATGAGTCTAATTTTTGGCTCAGAAAATATGGCCAATATAAGCACTACCTTTTCCCCAGGTATTTACAGTCTAAAATAACAGAAGGAGACAATTATTTTGCCTGGTTTAAGCTGAGGGAGGGGGATACTAAAAAGTACAAGATAAAGAAAAGTTGAGAGGTTACAGTCACAAATTCAACATCAAGGACAAATATTAACTAATGTAATTTTGGTTCAATTTTCCAAAAGTGAAGTTCTGCTTATTACAATGATTGCCCACGCAGGTACCCGGGTTCTTCACAGATTTAGCAATCTACCTAGTGGATGCTACATATTTTGAAAATATTATTTTGCACTCCCTCCTGGAGAATGTCTCTTTGAGAAATAATAAAATATGCAGGTTTCTCCTCAGTGAAGAATTAATGTAAATAAAACGTTGAATGGAAAAGGCAGAATCCTCTATGTCAGCTCCGTCTGACTTCAGACCCTTCTAAGTGATGTGGGTTTTCGGGAGGAGAAATACACAACACAGACAGACATGTGAAGGCGGCTATAGAGAGTGGTTTGTGAATCTGACTGCCGAAAGCTTAAAATATGACAGTAAGAAAAAAGCAGTGCACCGAGCTCATGGGACCCTGAAGGGAAACGAGCGCGAAGAATTTGTTGTGTCTCTTTCATCCACAGACGTTTCAAAGCATGACCCTTGCGGTAACAAAACTGCATTGCGAAAGCAGCGTGTCATTATGTGCTCTTCAAGATGGGGACACGTAGACAGGGAATGGCCTCCTCCAGCACGAACAACTTTCAAGGAGCCCCGCTGAGCATCCACTGCACGAAGGGGAAAGCTGGCCTGCTTCCATGACCCTTCATGAAAATGGAGACAATTCTTGGTTTCAAAATCTTCTCATGACTCGAACCAAAAGTTAAAAAGGGACTTTTAAATTGCACATCGCTCCTGACCTTATCTACGATTAATGTCTAATGTCTACAGAAGAGGAGCGGCGGAATGGAGGACCACGACGGGTTACCGAGCGCCGGGAAGGAACCGTGGAGTGTGCAGCCGGAGCGCCCGGTTCGGCCCGGACAGCCGTTTGCGCGGTGGGGGCAGTGCCGGTGTTCCAGGGGAGAGGGATGTCTCCCCGGGGGCTGTTGCGCAGCTAGGCTTGTTTGGCTCGCAGCAGGGCGCTCCCCGGGGAGCGGCTGCGCGCAGGGGCGGGCTGGGAGGCGCGCTGCGAGCAGGATGCTCCCGGGCCAGGCCGGCGCGTGTACGTGTGTGTGCACGGTGGGGAGGTGCAAGGCGTGTGCACGGCACGGGCGCGACGCGCGCCAGTGCGGGCGCTGGGCGCCGCTGCATAGAGGGCCAGCGCCACCGGCGGAAAATACCGCGCAAAACCCGGGCCCGGGAGCCGCGAGGCGCTGGCCGGGGGAACCGAGCGGACGCACTGGGCCGGGTCCGCGCCCCGCCGTCCAGCGTACTAACGCGGAGGCACAGCACCCAAAGACTGGGAAGGACGCCGCGGGGGTCGCCACGCACCTCAAGCTGAGTGCGAGTCACCGAGACTAGCGCACGCGCACTCTCACCCCGGCGCGCTCCCCACACGGTCTGGGAAACCGAGGCGCGACCGGGTATTAAGGGGTAAGGAGAGGGCGTGGCCTACCGAGACGAGCCAATGGGCCGGGGAGGGGCGCGCGGGGGCGGAGCACGAGTGCAGAGCGCCGATTGGCTAGTTGGCCCTCCGGTATGCAGATACAGTGGAGTCACGTGCCGGGGGCCGGGACGACTTCCTGTTGGAGGCCAACGCGGGGCGGGGAAGGGGGCGCGAGCGCCCGGTCTGGCTGGAGCGGGGGGAGGGGGGGTTCTTGTCAGTTAGAGCAACAAGATGGCCGCGGTGGCAGCTCCGCACCTCAGCGCGACGGCCCCGGGAGCCGCAGCCGCCGCCGCCGGCCCCGCCGCCCCGCAGCGCTGAGCGCTGCCCCGGCCGCCCCCGCCGCCCCTGACAGGGCCGTCCCTGCGGCCGCCGCGCTCCTGCCGCCGCCACCGCGGGCCCGCCCGAGCCGGAGGCGGAGGGAGCGCAGCCGGCCGAGCGCCGAGCGCCGCCGCCGCCTCCTCGGATCCCGGGCCGCGTCGGAGCTGCAGTCCCGCCCGCGGGCGCGAGGAGCAGGGCGCGTCGCGGCGTCGCCGGGGCCGGACCTGGACCTGCCGGGACGCGCCGCCGCCCACCCGCTCGCGCCGCCGCCGCCGCCGCCGCCGCCCGCGCCGGGACCTGAGCCCGCGGCGCCGGCGCTGAGCGGGCCCCCGCCGCCCGAGCGCCCCGCAGGCCCCGGGGCGGCCGCTCGAGTGGTCCTCGCCGCCGCCAGGCCAGCGCCGCCGGAGCCCCGCCGAGGAGCCGCCGCCGCCGGGGACGGAGCCCAGGTGAGCGCGGGCCGGGCCTCGAGCCGCCGCGGCTGGCCGAGCTGGCGGCGTCGCCTTTGTTCGGCCGGGCTCGGAGCGGAGGGTCGCGGTCCCGGCGGGAAGGGGTGCGCGGCGCGGGGCGGCGGGAGGAGCTGCCGCGGCGCGGCGCGGGGCCGGGGCGTGCGTGCGTGCGCGCGGGGTGAGGCTGGCGGGGCCCGGTGTGCGGGGCGCCCGCGTGATCGGCACGGGTGTGCGGCAGCATCAGCTGTGTGTGTGGTGTTCTGGTTCTTACACTGGTGCGCTCGGTGGAATCAGGTTCTCCCCAAACAGGCACCGCGGATTTTGTGTTTCTGATGGCATGCACGAACCGAAGTGTTTTCGGGGTAGGGCCTCCCGTGCTGTTGTCTGGGGGAAGAGCAAGCCCCTGGCGTGCTCTGGAGGAGTGTTGGGGGCCCCGTGGCCCCCTGCGGGTTTGGAATCAGGTGGGCTGCTCCCGGTGTTGCAGGCTGCGGAGCGATGCGCACGAGGAAAGGGAGCCGCACCGCAGCCGTCCTGCGATCAGATCACGTAACCCGAGCGTCTCGGTGCCACCTTTGCTGGAGCGACGCCTCTTTCGCACCTTTATCTTGGGGATGAGATTTGGTTCACTGATTCGTAGCTATTAAAATGTGCACATGCTAATAGTGGGGTTCCCTGCCGGTTGACCTGGCGGAGAACCCATTGGCTTGCAGGTTCTACGGAGATTTGGGAATCTCACCGAAGATGCAGGATCGCTGTCTCGATGCCACGGGGCGGGGGAGGAGGAGCTGCAGATCCTGGCTGCACATATTGCGTTTTAAGGCACTCGACGGTATCCCTGATTCTGTACGAAATGAGTGGAATTGTCTCGAACCTTTGCCTCTGTCAAATGAAACCTCCATTTGAGTGGTCTGCTCGGTTGTATCTAGGCGTGAACTACGGATTCTGAACTCAAAATGGTGCTCTGTGGATGTCCAACTTGAGCGTCTTTAAGGAGTTGCAAGTTAGAGGCGTCTGACTGGTTTAATCCATTGTGTTGCTGAGGTTCGGGTTTTCTCCTCTATCCGGTATTCTCGTCGCTGTGCTGCGGCCGGTATAGGTGGTCAGTTAATGATGAGCACTGTGTGGAGGCTGCTAGGTCTCTGAGCATAACTTGACTCTGCAGAAGGCTTATTTTATGCAAGTTATTTCCTACATTTAGAATTAACTATGGGGATGAGTCGAGACACTGGAAATGTGGCTTGAGTGATCTCAGAGGACAGTGGTGGCCAGTTTGAAACGTGTAGGGGGTGCTGACAATTATGTGCATTGATTCCAAACCTCCTTCGGTGCTGTGTGAAAGAATAAAGGATAAAACTTAGCAGATGGACTTGGTTGGCAGAGGGCACCTTGAAGAAATTTACATTATTCCATAACCGCAGAGGTGGTGAAGGTCTTCGAACACCTTTCAGTATGACACCCCTAGGATGCTTTGTTGGGGAAAGTGATGCGAAACGAGGTTTTAAAAATGACTAGCCCAATTATATTGTCCGAGTTAATTTTATTGTTGGTGTTCACAGAGATGATGATAATCTGGATAGTTGTTGCTTTGTTTACCTGTACTGAAAGGTTTTTTTCTCCTCTGTAGAAAGTTTTTAATATTTCTATTTTCATAAGAATAGACATTCTTAGAACCTGATTTTGTTTCACATGTTGGATCTTGAGAAATTGATAGCCTAGAAAATGATAATGGTAAAATTATTGGTTAAGTTATACTTACAGTGACACATAATAATTTCTTCAAACTAGCACTTCCTCAAGCAGCAGAATGGATCTGTGGGTCCCAGATATTATATATATATGTATATTCAGACTTGATTTTATTATGAGGATCTAGTTTTAGAAGTCTGATTCTAAGTCTTCCATGCTTCTTGTTTAAATCAAAGACCTTATTGACCATACCTCTGTTTTACTATTAAGGTATGAAATTATTTAGGTTACCACTGAAGCTGGCATAAGACTGAATCCTATTTCATTTTTGATTGTGGCATTTAAATATTTTAGTAGCAACGTGGGATACATGTAAAGGTTGATTTTAGGTTTTCCTCCTTTCAGTGTTTATTATTGTTCTTTTTCAAGTGGCATATGTTTTAACACTTTGACACAGATTATTGTGTAACAGATTTATATTTATACTTAGTTGGCTCAGAAATCTTAGAACAAATAGTTGCATTAGAGTGCTGAATAATTATGGTGGAAAGTGGGGTGAACTGTTTCATTTGGCTCTCAATGATTAACATATAACTAAGTCATGAGGGGAATATAGGAAACTTTAAATCACAGTATTTCTCACCACCACCACCTTTTTGTTAAACAGCTGGCTTTACTGAGATAAATTTGTGCTTTTCCAAATGCTGTCATCTGGCTCACTTCCAAAACCAAGCTGGAGGAGGAGGAGGTCAGGGCTGGAGTGGGGCAGCCTTTTTCCTTAGTGAGGAGAGCTTTCAGTGAGTTGGAAAGAAATGGAAGATAAAATTCCTACAGTACTGGCTGAGAATGGGGTATTTGCATTACTTCCCCAACTCCAAGTGAGGGCAACGAGGTCCTGAATGTAAACTTACTCTTGCTTGACTCAAGCAAGTGATGCTAATTTTAAATTTAAAAAAAGATTACTAGCGGAAATTAGTTTATTTCTCCATTATTTGATTTGAGTATATAGAATGTCTTTGGCATCGTATAACTTCTCTAACAACTTAACATTTTAAGGCTTAAGAGCCATTTTAAAGACTCTTTATGGGTCTTTTTGGCCTTCCCCAGGAGGAATTAGATCCATGAGATTGCATGCTTATGTTTTAGATGACTGTTTACCACTCAGGCAGGGTTTACTGTGCAAAGGTGATATCCGAGAAGATTTTATAAGAAAGAAAATAGATTGGCTGTGAAGTCTGAGGCTGTTCCACATATCAGAATAGCATATGAGATCATTAAGGTTTGGGAATGTAGCGAACAAAGATTACTTAGCCGGAGCAACTGAAGCCCGTGGGAGAAGCAAGAGAAATGGAGAGGCGGAGAGGTGACAGGGGACAAATTTACAGAAGATCTTGGAAGCAGAAGGATATGTTGAGGGAGCAGGAGGTGGAGCCCTGAGCAGGCAGTGCTTGGAAGGTACTAAGTAAGTGGCGGGGAGAGCCAGGTAACTTTGTTTTTGCTTGTTTTGTTTTTGTTGTCTTTGAAATTGTTTTTGGCTTCTTATTCGGCATTCTGAGACAATCGAGCAGGTTTTTACCTTTCCTTCCAGCTTTATTGCGGAGGGTCTTCTGATCTTTTAGATGAGCTGTAAGGAAATCTTTTGAAAAAGTACTGGTGCTGGGGTCTATTTTGTACAATAACTGGTTTCACAATGAAGGTGACTGGATTTTATTTGCTTAATTAAGACAGCTAACATCTTAATAATTTTGTTTGAAGATGTCATAGATTTAAGAGCAGAATCTCAAATGAGAACTGGCCTTTTGTTAGGTAGATTTTTACAGATTTTCTTGCTTTAAACCAGTCTAATTATGACTATCTAAATTTTTACAAATTAGCTTTTAAATAATTGTGCAGTTATGAGGAGAGCATTCTTTATTTTGCAAATAATATACAGTAAGCTTTCTTTAAATAGATTTTAATGCAGTAAAGGTATTCTTGATTTTAAACATTCAGGTTATACATAACCTTTCAGGAATGTAATTCCCTAGAAACGTAAAGGTTATTTGTTGTCAGAAAGAACTATATAGCTTTGTGTAGAGATTGTATGTGTGATGTTGAAACGAAGAAACGTATAATCCTTGCCCAGTGAACTTGTTTGAATAACTCGATTAAAATAATCCTGTAAGTTTTCTGTTGTGCAAATTATGCATTTGAACTGTAACTTATTCAATGAAAAGTGAAATATGTATTTTTTTAATTCTCCAACTGGGGTGTGACAAGGTTTCGCGTGTTAAAAACCTGGTGAAAATTCATACCCTTTATCCCATTTTTGGAGTTTTTCTAAAAATGAATTCTTTTCTTGGCCACAGATGCTTTCAGAGTATGAAGAAGCTATTGCGGGGATGGAGAGCTGTTTGTTAAGAATGCATTCTTCCTCTGTAGCCCTCAAAAGACTATAGAGCTGTGTGCAAAGCTAGACAATCTGGGCATCCAGCCATAAAACATCACTGCTGTAGCACGGATAGTTGTTCGCACCCTCCTGAGCCCTCCATGGCTGCAACCCACAACAGGAGGAATGGCCTTGGGAAAGCAGCGTTCGCTGCTATTTTGAACTCTTAATATTCTCTGTGGCTCTCGAAGTTACAGCTATTCATTGGGACTTTGGTTTTCTAGGATATAGTCATGATTAAGGATGGGCAAGAAGATAGCTTCTGAAATATGTCTCTTCTAGGCCAATGGATTTAAACATGTCCTCTGGGAAATAAGGAGTAGCAAGTGTCTGTCCCATGGTCTTCCTCTCCTTATTTGCCTCTTTGTCGTAACACTTCTTTCCTGTTGGAGAACCACCTGCCTGGAGACACACAGGATCACTCGGCCACAGGACCCAGGGCCCAAAGAGTCTTCCGGAATCTGTCTTCCAGAGAGCCTGTTGGATGGATTGGTCTGACGGGGCTCGGTGCCCACTTTACTTCCTCATAAACCTTTATTGACACAAAAGAATTTTAAATTTTTTGTACAGAAATACGAAAATGAAAGAGTGTACAAATAGGTCAGCTCATCACCACTATAAGGTTACAGCATTTTCTGTGACCAACATCTATTTGTATAAACCCAGATGGTCTCCTGTGATCCTCTAGAATACAAACAGCTGAACAGGTCTTTTTTTCTTTAAAGACTCTCTGGTTTCCTTCTTTGGCATGTTTTAGAAATTAATCTTCTATTATATCTTCATAATGTCCTTCCTCTGAAGGCCTGAACTACAAACCTACAAAACCACAATATCACATCAGATTATTCTCAGCAGCGGGATAACTCCCATCTACGGTTGAGTCCTTTCTAAAGTGCAGAGTGGCTAGTGCCAAACACAAATTAGTGCCAAGGTGGTTAGTGGGAATATGCACATTGTTGGATTCATTTTATGTGTACAGTCTAGGTTATTAAGACTAAAATCAATTGCTTGGGTTGAGCCTGGCAAAGGCATTGTTTACTTTTTATTTCCAAAGATAATTTCTTTTTAATTACTCTTTTAATAAGCAGGGAAAATCTAAGTTAAAATAGCAACCAGGAATTAAAGTAAGATCTGAAATTGGGAAATGAAGTGTAGGCACAACTTACCACTTTTCTAACCATTTGTGCTGTGAAAATATGTTAACAGCAGAGTTGTTCAGAAATTCCGGGGTGGGGAGGTGCAGGGTTACTCCTCTGATTGCATTTTATTTCTTACGCTATAGATGAAAAATGAAATGCCGAGGGGGAGGGGAAAGAGCATGTAGGAGGGGAATTTAATAGGCTTTGTTCTTCAGGAGGCTGATGTTTTAAATGAGATTTTCTCAGGTAGGGAGATGAGGTGAGGGAAGAATGTGGTGGCTGTGTGGAAGCAAGTACATTTGAGTCCCTGAGGACAACTGAGAATCGTGAGGTGGGGTTGGGAGTAGTTACAAAGCATCCTCGCAGGTAACCAGATCTCCACTTAAAAATAATCTTTAAATAGGTACAACTAATATTTGAGCATTTCCTGTGTGATAGTGTGCCAAGGACCTGAGTATTGCCTTATTTAATCCTCATAGCTCTCCTAGAAAATGGTTGCTTTTATTAATTCCATTTTACTGATGTGGAAAGGGAGGACAGAGAAGGAAGTAATTTCTACAAGATCCTACAGTTTGTAGGAAGTGAAGTCAGAATTTAAACTGAGTCCACACATCAAAGCCCTCCCACATGGATAAATAGCTTGGATTATTTGAGTAGGTTTTTAATTAGTCTCTGTTCCTCTGGTCTGTATCCCACCGATCCATCTGCTAGTATTAACTCTGAATGCTTTCTGGGCACTTGATATGTGTTATCCATTCCTCAAGAGCAGCTTGCAAGGTAGGTACTGTTATTGTGTTTATTTTCTAGAGGGGGAAGCTCAGGCTGATGGAAGTTGAATAATTTGCCCAAAGTCAGAGCCTTGGTAAATGTGTCTAGGCCCTCTGATGCTGGAATCTGAGCTCTTTGTCATCCGCCTGTGATGTCTTCTAAAGCCCAAGCCTGGTCACATCATTCCTTCCTTTACTGCACAAAAAGTTAATGCCCTCTCTGTGCAGTGGCCACAGTGAAGGAGCTGGACATCTCCCTGCCCTCCCAGAGTTGTCCTACTAGTGAGGGAGACAGGCACCAAACAAGTAGAAAACAAAAAACCAAAAAACCTGAGCTAGCAATTAAATGTTGTGATGCTTCCTTAAGTTAACAAAAATATGTGGTAGTATTTAATTATAAAGCCATAGACCATATCTCCCCTCTTGAAGATGCATATTAACATATTGGATGCTAGGAGCAAGAGGAGTATGTTTGCCTTTATTAGCCCAGTCTTTCCCAAACTTATGTGACCACTGAACATTGTTTTCCCTTCATACTACCTTTTAGTTCAGTGGAACGGACTTCGGGATGTTCAGAAGAGGGAGAGGACCCATGGGTCACAGTGGTCAGGCACAACTTCACTTGATAGAATTTGGCTGGATGGAAGGGATAGTCTAACAAGGAGACGAATTGGCAAGCCATGTTTGGGGAATATTTTGGAAAGTGCCTAATATCGCAACTGGGACTCAGAATTTTTATTGAGTAAATGAACCCTGAGGCCTGGCTATAAGTGAAGGTTTTGTGTTGGCAATAAGGTTTAGAAGGGGCTCTATGGGTAGAACTTCCATTCTTTGGCTGGTTGGGAACTATTGATGGTTGTTGATGAGCATGATATGAACCAAGTAGTAGATTAGAAACTTCCCTTGAGCCGAGATATAGCACATGGTTGGAGGGGAAATCGGAAGCATGAAAATCATGGCTACTGTAGTTGTCTATGTAAGGTGATGCAAGCTTGGACAAGCATAATGGTAGGGTGGAACTGAAAAAGTGTTGGAAGAATCAGCAGGGCAAAACAATACAGAATGATTGGTGTGGGCTGTTGGAATGAATGAGTTCTAAGAGGTTGGGCATATAGTGCTTCCTGCTGTTTCTGGAATGTTCCAGAGAAGCTTTAAATTAAGTAAATAGGGAAGCTGATGTTAAAATGTTTGGTTAAATGCATACAGTGAGTCCAGCATTTTAAAATGCTGATGGGGAAAGATGACACATAAGATAACTGTTTTAGGAGAGTTTATTGTATGAGGTTCTGAGGTAGAGATTTGACTCACAGCATAAATCCCAGTATGCAATGAGCCATGTAATAATAGGGTTCTTCTGTTAATTATGGTGAATACTCTCAATGAAATCAAATTTTCTTAGTACCATACCCATAAAAAAAATCTTAACTCGGATTTTATATAACGGTCCCAAATATATTGTAAACTTCATGGATATAGAATATTGACAGAAAAGAGAGATAACAAAAGTTCAGTATTTCCAGGAAACATAAGATCAGATTATAACATAAATAGTATACCAGTGTTAGTAGTGGCTGTGTTGAAGTTACTAGAACTTTTTAAAGGTTAGATAAATTTAATAAATTCTTTAAACTTAAGTGATAATAGATTTTTTTTTTTTTTGGTGAGGAAGATTGGCTCTGAACTAACATCCGTTACCAATCCTCCTTTTTTTGCTTGAGGAAGATTGTCCCTGAGCTAACATCTGTGCCAGTCTTCCTCTATTTTGTATGTAGGATGCCACCACAGCATGGCTTGACTAGTGGTATGTAGGTCTGCGCCCAGAAGCCGAACCCATGAACCCTGGGCCACGGAAGTGGAGCACGCAAACTTAACCATTATGTCACTGGGCAGGCTCAGATTTTTTTTTTTTTTAACAAAGAAAAAATTAAAACAAGATGGACTTTTTTTCTTTTCTTTCCATAGAGTGGGGTGGGAAAGCTTTAAAACAGACAAAAACAGTTATTTACTTACCAGTTAGATTATGAATAAGAACCTTAGCCACTGTGGTACTTTTGTATGTATTATGGTTTTATATTTGATTGATGGCATTATTTATTCTCCCTGTTCATTTGGGATTCTAAACCCCAGCATAGCCCCTTGCAGATAGTGCTTTGCAAAAAACGTTCATTGTCATCATCATTTCTCTATTAGATTTTGAGTTACTCGATAGCAGAGATAATAACGTTTGTCTTTGTAATATCTACAGTATTTTGTGAGTACTAAGATAAAAATGTTCAGTTTTATTTTGAGGCATCTGTTTCTTCCCAGATGTTGCTTCCACAAATGATAGTAGGGGCAAGGGGGCAGGGAAGAGGATGATAAGTGAATACTTTTCCTCTGTTTCTAGTTTTGATCCAGATTATAAAAAGTGGGAAGACATTTCTGTAAAAATCTGTGTCACCTTGAACTTAGAATGCTTTAGTTAATAGAGTAAGCTAGAAGTACCCTGCCTTTGATATATAAGAGTAGCATATGAATGGGTGATAACTGTCTTTCTTCTACTTCAGCTACTTCGTATTCAATCTCAAATCACAGCTGGAAAGCAATTTCCCTCACTTGACCCATTTTTCTTCGGTATTATATCCTTCTTCTGACTCTTCAACACACAAAGTTTGAAGGAATGGAGTGTTGTAAACCCTTGTAGATTTATAAGGTATGGAGATTCAGACTCGTGCTTTGGAATAAGCATACTATCTGTTGTTTCAGTATTTGGCTCTCTGGTTGGAGGGATAACAGTTTTGCTTCTTTGATATCACAGTTTTCAGAAGAGATTTATGTTAAATGACTGAGCTTCATAGAGAGACATATGGATATAGAAAAAAATAGATGTGGGGGGGGTAAGGATCTTTAGTAACATGGACAATTTAAGGATGTTATAATTTTTTTTTTTATAATTTTATTTATTTATTTTTCCCCTAAAGCCCCAGTAGATAGTTGTATGTCACACTTGCACGTCCTTCTAGTTGCTGTACGTGGGTCGCGGCCTCAGCATGGCCGGAGAAGCTGTGCATCGGTGCGCGCCCGGATCCGAACCCGGGCCACCAGCAGCGGAGCGCCGCGCACTTAACTGCTAAGCCACGGGGCCGGCCCAGGATGTTATAATTTTAGTAAACATGCATGCAGTAAGCCTGACATTAATATACCCATATTATAAAATGTCTGTTTATCTGGAGACCTAGGTCTCCTGAATTTGTCCCCAAAGTTAATCTATTAGTGTTATCGTTAGCACCTCGATTATTCACAGGTATGACATGCTGTCATGTGATAACATTTATGTCACATCTGTGGCTTATAGACTGCTTGAATTGGCTTCTGTCCTTGCCAGCTCAAATTCTAAATGTCCTAACACACATAATACCAGTCTCCTTCATGAAACTGTCTCTATCTTCACTCACGTAAACTTTCTCTTCTCTATCTACACTCTTGCCTTTGATGACCTCATTTAGTCCTGTGACTTTATTTTTATTTATTTATTTATTTTTTGTGAGGAAGATCAGCCCTGAGCAACATCCATGCTAATCCTCCTCTTTTTGCTGAGGAAGACCTGCTCTGAGCTAACATCTATTGCCAGTCCTCCTCCTTTTTTTCCCCAAAGCCCCAGTAGATAGTTGTACGTCATAGCTGCACATCCTTCTAGTTGCTGTATGTGGGACACTGCCTCCACAGGGCTGGCCCCATGTCCCGTGACTTCAAATATCACACATATCCTGAAGACTCTAAGTTTTATATCGCCAGCCTGGACTGCTCCCCAGACTCGATATTTGCATATCCAGTTGCCTTCCCCACATCTCCACAGGACTGTTAAATGAGCATTTACACCTCCCAGGTCCCCAGGTCCTTGCTGAACTCCTGCTCTTCCTCCACTGCCACCCTGCTTGCACTCCTCCCCATCTTACTCGAGAGCACTTCCATCCTTCTAGTTGCTCCAGTCAGAAACTCTGGAGTTCCCCTTGGCTCCCCTCTTTCTCTCCATGTGTAATCCATAAGAAATTAAGCAGCTGGAAATTCCCGGTTTAAGAATAGACTCTAGGGGCCGGCCCGGTGGCTTAGCGGTTAAGTGTGTGCGCTCCGCTACTGGCGGCCCGGGTTCGGATCCCGGGCGCGCACCAACGCACCGCTTCTCTGGCCATCCTGAGGCCGCGTCCCACATACAGCACCTAGAAGGATGTGCAACTATGACATACAACTATCTGCTGGGGCTTTGGGGAAGAAAAAAAAAGAGGAGGATTGGCAACAGATGTTAGCTCAGAGCCGGTCTTCCTCAGCAAAAAGAGGAGGATTAACACGGTTGTTAGCTCAGGGCTGATCTCCCTCACAAAAAAAAAAAAAAAAAGAATATACTCTAAAGCTAAAGCAGCTAAGACAGTGTGGTACTGGCATATGGACAGACATATAAACAAATGGAGCAGAATTGAGTGTTCAGAAGTGAATGTGTACCTTTATGGTGAACTGATTTTTGACAGGTGCCAAGGCGGTTCGGTTGGGAAAGGAGTGTCTTTTCAATGAATGTTCTGGGACAGTAGGATATACATATGTAAAAAGTAAAGGTGATTTAGACCCATATCTCACACCATACACAAAAATGAACTCAAAATGGATCGTTGACTTAAATGTAAGGACTGAAACTATATAACCGTTAGAAAAAATGTGGGAGAAAATCCCCATGACCTTTGGCTAGACAGAGTTCATAGATACAGCACCAAATGCATGATCCATAAAAGAAGAAAGTTGATAAATTGGACTGTATCAAAATTAAAAACTTTGTGCTTCAAAAGACGCCATTAAGAACATGAAAAGACAATCCACAGACTGGAAGAAAATATTTGTAAATCATATAGCTGATAGAGGATTTGTATTCAGAATATATAAAGAACAACTCTCATAACTCCATAATAAGACAAAGTACCCAGTTAAAAAATCGGCAAAAGATTTCAGTAGACACTTCACCAAAGAAGATATACAAATGGCTAATAAGCACGTAAGATGCTCAACATCATTAGACCTTCAGGAAATGAAAATTAAAACCACAAGATACCGCTTCACATCCACTAGAGTGGCTACAATCAGAAGGACAGGCAATGACAAGGATGTGGCGAAATGGGAACCCTCATACTGTTGGGAATTGCTTAGTGCAGCAGCTTTGGAAAACAGTTTGGCAGTTTCTTAAAAAGTTAAACATAAATTTACCATATGACCCAGCAGTTCCTCTCCTGTGTATCTACCCAGTACAGATAAAAACATATCTTCACACAAAAACATGAACATGAATGTTATTCCTAGTAGCCAATAAGTGGAAACAATCCAAATGACCATCAACTGGGTAAACAAAATGTGGATATCCATACAATGGAATGTTATTCAGCAATAAAAAGAATGAAGTACTGATACATGCTACCGTGTGGATGAACCTCAAAAACATCATACCAAATGAAAGTAGCCAGATTTCATGTATATGATATTTCCAGAAAGGGCAAATCTGTAGGATCCCAAGGTGTATTAGTGGTTGTCTCGGGCTAAGAATGAGAATGGGAATTGGCTGCAAATTGGCACGAGGGATTTTTGGGAGGTAATGAAAATGTTTGAAAACTGGATTATGGTTATGGCTGTAGAACTTTGTAAATTTACTATGAATCTTTTTTTAGAGGGAAAAAACCTATCTTTAATATCTTAAGGCTTTGATACATGTTAAAATGTATATACTTATTATCAGACATTTTCATCTTATTTTTTATTAAAAATCTGAGGATTTTTTTGTGTGTTTTGTTTATGCTTGGTTTTATTTTGGGTTTATATTACCATTGCTGTTTAATGTTCTTTATAGTCAAGGTGATACTGAATTAGCAACAGTATTATTAACCAGCATTGTATCTTGTGTATCTGCTGTGTTTCCAAGAATAAGTCTTAACTAATTTAAACTATTTAAAATTCACAGATCTGTGGGGTTTATAGCAGAGAACACTGAGATCCAAAGAGGCAGTGTGACTTGCCCAAGATCGGATAGTCCTGCGTTCAAATCTTGCACAAAACTAGTTTTATGCCTTTTGGCATAGGTAAATGAACAAAGGAAAGGACAATTTATAAAACAGATTAGTAAGCAAACGTATTTTAAAAATTTATCTTGCCAATAATCAAAGAAAGGCAAATTAAAGAAACCAGAAAATTTTTTTTTAATAATTTTATTTTATTTATTTTTTTCCTCCAAAGCCCCAGTAGACAGTTGTATGTCATAGCTGCACATCCTTCTAGTTGCTGTATGTGGGACGCGGCCTCAGCATGGCCAGAGAAGCGGTGCGTCAGTGCGCGCCCGGGATCCGAACTCAGGCCGCCAGCAGCGGAGCGCACGCACTTAACCGCTAAGCCACGGGGCCGGCCCCAGAAATTTTTTTGAAAATAATTCAGTTGGCAGAGTTTAACTATAATCCTAAGGAGAATGAGAAAAGAAATTCTTCCAGTCATATGTTACTAGTGAGAATGAATACAAACCCCTTCAGGCAGTGAAAATGATAATACATATCAAAAGACTCAAATACCTCGTTACCCCTGGTGAAGTTATTTTTTTAGCATCTTTATTAAGGGTTTTTTAGAAACATAATAAACTACACATATTTAAAGTATAGCATTCAATAAATTTTCATATATGTGTATACCTGTGAAACCATCCCCACACAATCAAGATAATGAACATATCCATTGAGGTAAAGTTTTGAAGTATGTTGGTGGGAGTGGTGGGATAGTGCACTGGAGGAGATAAGAAGCAAAATAAAAAACACTGAGTAACCGCTGGAAAGATGGTGGTAGAGGGAATGAGGACGCCTCCCTTATTTTGCCCGTAAAGCTACACATAGCACTGTTTTAAATATTTGTCATTCTTGTAGGAAGGTCATTATCTCTTACATATTGTTTAATCAAACCTTTCCTTTTGGGTGTAAAATCTGTTCTTTTAAAAATATGGAAAAACATTGTGGTCAAGATACTTTTGAACTTCATATATAAGTAAAGTTTCAACAACAAAAGTGGGAGCCAACATACAGTTGCCATTCTTTGGTCTTGCCGCTTAGACGTCTGAATAAAAACCACCACCATCCACTCTTATTACTTGATATAATAAAAGACATTCCCATGCAAAGAAGTAGAAAGGACACCATCTTAGAGGAGAGTCCTGTCAATTGAGTGAATGATGTAACGTTATGAAAAGTTTACCTCATCGTCCTTATTTTTCTCATTCTGTGGACTTAGGGAAACATTCTCATCAACTGATACCCAGCATTTGAGGACCACTGGTATAAGCATAATCTTCGGAGTTGTCAATTCTGGGCTAGATTTCTAGGAATGCCGCTTCTTCGCTGGGTGACTTTGGGTTTATTTTTTAATTCCTCTGAGCTTTTGTTTGCTCATCTGGAAGAAGTGGATAGTAATGCCTACTACAAGGTTATTGTGTGGATTAAATGAGATAATGCATAAATTTGACACATTGTAGGTCCACATTGTCTTCCCTGTATTTAGCCTTGCAAAGTCTATTCCTCACGGTCACACATTTGCACTGTCATTATCTATTTGTGTGTATATTATTGTAATTTCAGAGGAGTGACTAGGGTTTGGAGAGTGGTGTTATTTTAATGCTATCATAGACACGACCATGGTAATCACTCGGGTGTGATTTGTAAGATGTGGGAGGGAGTTGTTTTACCCTGAAAACATCCACAAGTGCTGGCATATAAAATTATTGTTTGAGCGGGCCAGCCCTGTGGCTTAGTGGTTAGGTGCGCACGCTCCACTACTGGCGGCCTGGGTTCGGATCCCGGGCGCGCACCAACGCATTGCTTGTCCGGCCATGCTGAGGCGGCATCACACGTACAGCAACTAGAAGGATGTGCAACTACAACATACAACTATCTACTGGGGCTTTGGGGAGAAAAAGGGGAAAAAAACAATTATTGTTTGAGCAAAAGACGTGGGATAGAGATTGAATTTGTATTCTTTGTAGACTGTTAGGATTTATTCTTGTGATAATCATATTGTCAGTTTAATTTACTGTATTTCACACAGGGAAGCCCCAATCAGGGTTCCAGAAATGCTTATAAATCAGTTTCTTGTGGCATTTAATTATCGTTATGTGGTAAAGCTTTATTCAGTAAGATGAGACACCTAAGAAGTATACAGTCACTTAGTCGCTTTATATATAAAACTTGGATTTTTCCCTTTGTTTTAGAGGTAGGCTAAAAGAAAAAATAGAATGCTTAACATGTTGCTACTTGGCATACAAATTCTGTAAATTATTATACTACAAGTGTTTCCAGTTGGTGTTTATGTTATGATACTTATACTTCCTACCTTTCATAACGATTATGTGTATATATGTATTTCTTTCTCCTATTAGATTATAAACTCCTTGAAGGCAGGATTCATTAATTCTTTTCATCTTTTATAAAACTTAGCTTATTAACTTATACATTGTAGGCACTCTGTAAATATTGTTTGGTTGATTGAATAATTATATCTTCGTGTGTGTTAGATTACTGACTTCTGCTGGTACCAACTTGTCAAAGTTTGATGAAATTCCTAGGGATGAGGGAAGTGGAGTGAGCGATAATATCCCCTTTTCAGATCCACGAATATCTTTCCTAGATCCCTACTCTCCATTCATTTTAAAGCTTTGAGTAATGAAAAGCAACTCCCTGACTCAGAAATCTAGATATTTATGACATGGTGCAAAACAAAAAGACACCTTTTAGGTCAAAAGGAAACCAACATTTATTGAGTCCTAGCTTTGTGCTAGAACAGGATCTTAACTTTTTAAGTAGTCACGGAACCCTTTGAGAATCCAGAAAACCTAAATAGAACAAGGAAATTTTAATTATAAAAGAATTTATCCCCCCAAAGTTTCTCCTTTAGAGATGTTAATCAATTAAATTTTTTCATGCTTTTTTCTATTTACTATGTAAATTGTCTTAGAACTTAAAGAAGGAAAGCTATCCAGTTTACTTTGTGAAGCAACATAATTATGATACCCAAAGCATGAAAATGATAGCAACAAAGCTAACTTGAGAGTTCTATCAGATAAATATAATCTGAGAACCTTAAATAATTTATCAGAAAGTATAATTCATTAGTATTAGTATTATTTCTTTAAAACCTCTTTCTAAAGAGAATTTGAGACAAATGCAGCAGCATGTTAAATGAGTAGAATAATAAGACCAAGTAAGGTTTTATCTTGAGAATGCAAAGAACCTTACTAATATTCAACTCTAGTAGTAGATCAAGTAAGAAAATTCATAACATTATCTCGATTGCTACCTGGAAAGTCATTGAGTAAAATTCAGTATCCTTTGGGACTTCTGCTTCTGGCTAGGCAGGCTAGCTGTGTCAGACCAACCCTGCTGCCAAAAACTAAAAAAGCTTGGTAGAACATAAAAGGCAACTATTTGAAGGCATTGGAAGCTACTGGAGCAATGAGGACTTTGAGGGGCCAAGATCCCGGAGAGAAGCGAGGTCCAAAGAGGCAGAATAAACATTTGGTGTCACATGATCCCTCAGAGGCATTTGCCGGTTCAAATGCTGAAGAGAAGACTGAGGCTGAGACGCTGAGTAGAGTGTTAAGCAGACGTATGAGGCTGGGCCACAAAACTGGAGTTCAGGCATGGTAAAGGAGGAAGGATCCTGGCAAACTTCCCAGGCTTTTGGTTGGAACCCCCCAAGCCCCCCACAAAAAAGTTTTACCTAGGAGTAATGGTGAACATTAAGGATGATCCTGAAATCTAGCCCTCACAAAAACAAAAACTTAGTTTTGAATTGTCTGAAATAGATTAAGAGATTCGCCTCTGCTGTTAAGTGCCTGTCAGAAAGCAAAGAAATCCTCTCTAGAGGAAGGTAACATCATCCAGAGCCTCAAAATAGCTCCACAGTTCTTCACATGCAGTGACTAACATTCAGTCAGAAACATTCAAACAAAAATATATAAAAAGACTGAAAATCAAGAGAAAAGACAGGCTGTAAGGACACCCACAAAAGATCCAGATATTGGGGTTATCACACTTGGACTTAAAGACAGCGTTGATTAATATGCTCAAAAAAGTAAATGACAAATGGAGAATTTCAGCAAAAAACTATGAAAAAACATAGAATGGAAATTCTGGAATTGAAAGGTACAATAACAAAAGGGTTTCATAGCTTAGTCGTAGCTGAAAAGAGCATTAGTGAACTAGAAGATAGATCAGAAGAAAATATCCACACTGAAGCACAGAGACAAAGGATGAAGAAAAGAAAAACACAGAAGAGACAAATGGGACACTATTAAAAGTCTAAAATACTTATGATTGGAGTCTCAGAAGGAGAAGAAAAAGACTAGATCAGAAGCAATATTTAAAGAGATAATGACCAAGAATCTTTCAAAACTGATGAAAGCTATCAAGCCACGGATTTAAGAATCACTATGGACCTAAGCAGAATAAAAACCAAAAAAAGGAAAAGGAAAAATTGCTAAAAACCAAAGAAAGTCTTAAAATTAGCCAGAGGAGGAAAAAGACACGTTACTGTCAAAGCAACAACTGACAGTTGACTTTGCAGAAGAAATGGAAATCAGAAGACAATGAAACGATATCTTCAAAGTGTTGCAAGAAAATAACTGCCCAACTAGAAATTTATATCAGGGACAAATGAAGGTAGAATATAGACATTTTCAGACAGACAAAATCTTGTGAGAATTCATCACCAGCAGATGCACACTAAACAGCCAATCACTGAGACACTGGTGCTTGGAGATGGAGAAAGGTTTATTTGAACTGGCGAAAATGAGGTGGGAGAATAGGTTCTTCAGGTAGATAGAAAATTATCCCAGATGGAATCACAGAGATGCAGGAAAGAATGAAGAGCAGTGGAAAGGGTAAAGGGTGAATACATCTGAAATAATATTAACTATATAAAACAGTAAAAATAATAAATGACAACAGCACAAAAAGCAGGAAGAGGGTAGGTAAATATAGTTCATGTATCCTAAAGTCCTTGTAATTTATATTAAAAAAGGCTAAAGAGTCTGCATATATGATGTAATATCTAAGGCAGCCCCTCTCAGCCATGTTTAGTGAGAGAATCCCATCCTAATTCCCAAAGACAAAGCTCAACCAACTTCAGCCCATGGGCCAAATACAGCCTACCACCTGTTTTGGTAAATAATGTTTTATTGGAATACAGCCATGCCCATTAGTTCACATATTGTCTATAGCTGCTTTCATGCTACACCAGAGTTGAGTAGGTGCAACAGAGACCGTATGGCCCACAAAGCTCAAAATATTTACTGTCGGGCCCTTGATAGAAAAAGTTTGCCAACTCCTGTGCTAAAGCATCCTTTGTACATAATGAGTTAACTTCTTTGAATCTGGAATGGCATTAGCTATGTATCATCCTTGGCAGAATGGAAAAAATAGTCACTCAGATGGACATAATTCTCTCATGGAACTTGACTTGAGAAAAGCTGCTCTAGGGTGACCACTAAAAGGATAGAAAGAGAATTTATAGCTACCAAGTTAATAGGAAAGGAGAGGGGAAATGGAATAACAAAAAATACTTACTGATCGGAAGGAAGACAAGACAAGAAAAGAAAAAGAAAAAAGGAACATAGGATAGGTGGGACAAATACAAAATGAGTAGTAAGATGGTCAATTTAAGTAATATCAGACAAAATAGACTTTAAGGCAAGACACATCCCTAGAAATGAAGAAGGAAATTTCATAATGAAAAATGAATCAATCCACCAGGAAATTTGTATGCACATAACAACATAGCTTCAAAATACAAAAAGCAAAAATTAACAGAATCAAAAGGAGAAAAAGATAAATTCATTATCACTGTTTCTTCTTTTAGACACAAATTAGGTAGAGCAGGATATTTGTTTAATGTGGTATAAATTCTCAGATCAACTTCCCATATCATACTTAATGGTGAAACCCTAAAAGCAGTCTCTCACTGTTATTATACCTAATAACCCACTCAAAGAATTTTTGCTTTCCATCCTAGCAACTTTGAGCTCTGCTGAGGTTTGGAGTTCTTACTTTCCAAGTGGGGAGTGCTTCTACCAGAGGACACAGAATAGTTCCATTGAATTGGAATATGAGACTGCCACCCATTTGGGGCTCTTTATGCCACTGAACCAAAGGAGTTACTTTACTAACTGGAGTGATTAATCCTAATTACTAAGGGGAAATGGGGGTGATGCTACACAGTGGGGGCAAAGAAGACTAGTCTGTAACTTGGGATTCTTTTTAGTATCTCTTAGTACCTCTATGCACAATTAAAGAGTAATGAAAAACCACATTACCCCTAAAAAGGGTGGGTCTGTTGAGGAGTGAGATCCTTCAGGAAAGAAAGTTTGGGTCCTCCTATCATGTTGAGAACCCTGACTAGCTGGGGTTCTGATTGAAGACAAAGGAAATATGGGATGGATAGTGGAAAAAAAAAGTCGGGGACACCATCCATGACCTCATGACCAGGTACAGAAATGAGAATTGTAGTAACTTAGCATATTTTTTCTTTGCTTGTTAAATCTGTATGTTTAACTTTTTTTCTTTTTCTTCTTTCCCTTATTTTATATACAAATTGTTGGGAGTTAATTTGAACATTTAGTCTTTAGAGAAGAGAATATTTAGTGAGACTGTACTGAATTTAAGGAGTAATTAATATAGCTAGTGATGGATGCAATGGCTGTGAAGACTGTGGCTCCTCCTTTGAGGGGGAAGGTGAGAGCATCTTCATTTATAGGAGGAGAGCTGCATGCTGTTAGATGGAAGCAGTTGTTTTGGTGCTTTAGGTAAGTTCAAATGTGTGTAAAGGGTGTATATGGATGCCAGGTTAGCCGGAGAAATGGACTGTGCCAATTATTAAATTGTCTCATCTCCCAGTCTATGTAAATCCAAGTCTGTCTATACCTGGCCTGGTGATGCTGGCCGCTGTGAGCATTTCCTTTTGGCTAGCTGGCTTCATGTTAGTCTTTGTCAATAGAGGGCACTGGAGAGACAATGTAAGGAGGAAGGGGGACATAAGGGGCTTCCCTTCCTGGTTCCGGTGTGCTATTTTTTGGTGCAGCAATCAGTAGATTAGCATCTGGAAGTCCTGGTAGTTCTCACCTCAGTGGCACTTATGGAGCAGGTTTGGTCCTGCTATATCATTGGGGAAGATTCTCTACCACCCAGTAGGGCCCTCCTTTAGACCATCTCTGACCTAGGCCCTCTGTTAGGTCTTGCTGCTGACCAGTGTGTCCTATGGCAGCCACACCCTCTTCTAGTCCATGTGGAGGGATCCTCTGCTAAATTCTTAGCCCCTTCCTTATTTACACACCCTCAGCCTCGAGGTAAGTTTCTGATTTCTGCATTTGCTCCTTCTGGACCCCTTAAGGACCTTTTTTACCTCTCTTAAAAATTATCCACCTTTTACTAGCCACCTTTTACTGGTTAACAGATCTTTCTATTACATCTACCCGGTTCAAATTACTGGTGTGGTTTCTGACTCCAGCTGTCCACTGACTGCTAGGACTTGCTGACAACGTTATTTAATCTTGTCTAACATCAGTGCTCTAAGTCCCTGCCAGTTAAATGAGACAGGTGTGTTCGTTTTCTATTGCTGTGTAACAAATTACCATAAACTTAGCGGTTTAAAAGAGCAACCAATGTTCATTTACAGTTTTGCAGGCCAGAAGTCTGGCATGGTCTGACTGAGGTCTTTGCTCAGGGTGTCACAAGACTGAACTCCAGGTGTCAGCCAAGCTGAGTTCTCCTGTTGAGACTCTGGGGAAAAATCTGCTTCCAGGCTCATTCTTGTTGTTGGCAGAATTCAGTTTCTTGCACTTGTAGAACTGAGGTCCTTGTTTTCTTGCTGGTTGTCAGTGGGGGTTGCTCTCAACTCCAAGAGGCCACCTGTTTGTTTCCATGTACCCTCCATCTTCAAACCATCAACTGTGTGTTGAATCCTTCTCATACTTTGAACTTCTGGCTTCCTCTGTCTCAGACCTCTAAACCTGGATTTAAAGGGTTCCTGTGATTAGATCAAACCCACCTGGATAGTCTCACTCTCTCTCTTAAGGTCAACTGATTTGGGGCTTTAATTACACCTGCAAAATTCCTTCACAACAGTACCTGGATCAGTGCTTGATGGAGTAACTGAGAGAATGCTTGTGTACAGCAGGGGCCAGGACACTTGAGCAGGGGACAGTTCTTAGAATTTTGTCCACCACAATGTGAAATAGAAATAAGAAATAAGGAGGTAAAAAGATGGTTGTTGTTTACAGATTGTATACCCAGAAAACCCAAGATGATCAGCTGAACAGTTATTTGATGCAGTGTAGATAAATCAGTAAGCTGACTAGACACCTACATCAGTAACCATTATAGGCAATACATGAAATATTTGATCCTATACATAATAACAAAATGGCATAAATATATAGAAATGAGCTTGATGTATATAGGAAATACATATGAAGAACGTTACAATTTCACTGGAAGAGGAAAGAAATAAATTGAGAGATTTTCTCAAATAGGAAAATTAAATCCCACAGAGCTTTCGGTTCAGTTAATTTATATGTTTAAAGCTATTCTAAGTTTTTAAAAATACATATTTTTCTTTGGGAACAAAATGATTGTAAATTTCATCTGGGAGGATAAAAGCATAGTTACATAATTTTTTTTTTTTTTTAAAGAGTAATGAGGAGAAACCAGTGGTAGCAGATAACCAAAATTTTATGAAACTGGAATAATTAATATAGTGCCTTCCTGGCAGAAGCACACAATTATTGATGGAGCAGAATGGTCTGCAGGCCCATCTGTTACATGTGACTTTGATATATGAAGAGTCAGTGTCACAAATGAGTAGAGAAAGGAAGGATCATTTAGTCCTGGGACACTGAGTGATGCCCAGGCATTCTGTTAGCTACTTGATTTAAAGAGAAAACAAGGTAAATCCTCGTGTCTACTATACACCTAAATAAATTTTAAATAAAGTATCATCTGTATAAAACATCTAGAAAATAAAAATAGCAAATTTGAGGAGTGTTTCTGCACTGACAGCAAAATCTCGTGCAAGTTTTTTGTCAGATTTTATGGGAATTTAAAACTTCAGCAGTGAAAACTAATTATAAGGCAAACCAAAAATGTGAGAAATGTTTACACAACATGGTAAAAGGTTAGTCCATTTAACATATATAAACTCTTATAAATTGATAAAGAAAAAACCCACTAAGAACCCAAGGGATAGGCCAGCAGATATAAACAGGCAATTCACGGAAAACAAAATTCATGCCGGTTAACAAATATGGGAAAGTATGTTCATAATAATCAAATAATTATAAATTAAGGCCAATGAGATACTTTTTCTATCTGATTAGGAAAGATTAAAAATTGTAATACTTAGTGCTTTTGAGGGTACTTTGAAATAAGCACTCTTGTACTCAGCTGATAAAAATACAGATTATTAGGGGCCAGCCTGGTGGCGCAGCCGTTAAGTTCGCGCTCTCCTCTTTGGCGGCCTGGGGTTCACCAGTTTGGATCCTGGGCATGGACCTACTCACTGCTCATCAGGCCGTGCTGAGGTGGCGTCCCATATAGAAGAGCTACGACTCTACAACTATGATACACAACTATGTACTGGGGCTTTGGGGAGGAAAAAAAAAGAGGAAGATTGGCAACAGATGTTAGCACAGGGCCGATCTTTCTCAAAAAAAAATACAGATTATTAAAATGCTTTTGGATAACAGTTTGGTAAAAAGTATCAAAACTCTTAATTATATCTTTTTGTTTGAGTAAGTCTGCTTCTGGAAATCTCTCAAGACCATAATCACAAATACAGAACAAACTACACAAAAGGGGAGTAGTGATGAAAATAGTATAAAATGGAAACATCTAAATAAACAACAGGCTGGGCCGGCCCTGTAGCTTGGTGGTTAAGTGCGCGCGCTGCGATGCTGGCGGCCCGGGCCCGGATCCCGGGTGCGCATCGAGGCACCACTTCTCCGTCCATCCTGGGGCCGAGTCCCACATGCAGCAACTGGAAGGATGTGCAGCTATGACATACAACTATCTACTGGGGCTTTGGGGGGAAAAAATAAAATAAATAAATAAACAACAGGGAAATTGGTAAGAAAATTATGATCTATCTACACAAGGAAAATGTCATTAAAAATTATATTTGTGAAGCTTATTTAGTGTGAGAATACTTTGTTATAAATGAAAAAAAGCAGAATATAAAATTTTATATAAAGAATTAGTTCAAACTTTTTTTAAGTTTAGAATACTCTCGAAGCTGAACTAAGCATTATTGAGATTGTAAATTAAGATGGTAGTCAGCTGTATACCGGCAGTACTATGCTAACCGGCAATATTTACGAGCTCTTTATCCTCTTTGCATCTTCTCCCCAACATCAGAATTTTTTCTCTGCATCTGCCCATCTGAATCCATTCTCACAGGAGGTGGCTCCTGTACTTCAGGGATCCCTGGTGAAAAACTCACGGCTCCCCTTTGCTTTTCTCTTTGTCTGAGCGTGTTTAGAGTCCGAAAGGGATCAGTTATGATTAGCATCTTTTCTGCTAGGTGCTACTGTCTGTATTGCAGGCTGTAAAAACTTCTTCAGTGGGATTTGAAACTACACAGTTGCTTTTTCAGTCTTGCACATCATTCGTTGGGTGCCGAATGTTTAAATCTCTTTTATGGTATATGTGCCTGCAAATGAATAACAGTTAATGGGGAAAATAACATTAATTTTCGAGGAAACTTTTTGTACTTTTACCTGAGAGATGCAAGGGTGTATAGATTTAAAATCTAAGAGCCACATTCTGGATCATCTTCATTTCAAGTTAGTTGTGTTTCCTACAGTTTTCTAAAATGTAAGCTCCATGAGGGCAAGGACCAGAACATTATCTGACACACAGTACACCCTCAAATGGAAGAGTGAACTGCCACCTCGTGGAAATGTCTGCAACTGGAATTCGTTAGTATGGGGACCTTATCACATCTCCATTTCTCGGAATTTGTGTCATTTAGCACAGTGTGTACTTTGTTGCCTTAAAGCAGCAGTGGTTCTCAACAGGGAAGGTCCCAACCCCCTTAGGGGGCATCTGGATATATGGAGATGTGTATAGGACTGTCACATGATTGGGGTCAGGCACGATGGCATTTAGTGGGTAGGAGCCAGGGATCCTAGATGCTCTGTAGTGCCTGGACCAGTCCCATATAATAAAGACTGATATTGCATCCTTCATGATTTTTGGATATCCCTCTGGATATTTAGGTAGGTGAAAAACTTGTTTATTTCAGCACAGAACCTATTTTACATGTATACCACACAGGTTTTTTTTTTGCTGTGGTATACTGAATTTCCCCGGAAAGCAACTCTCATGTAAGTTGAGGGAAGATTGTACTTTGTCTGGAACTTTCTCAGTAGTTACTCATCATTTTGGAAATCTCATCACTGATATCAGTGCCATTCATGGAATTTTGGGTGGCAATGCCAGTCTTATTTTCTTCATAGCACTTATCACAAATTAAAATTACTTTATTTATTTACTTGTTTTTTTTTATTTGCTTACCCATTAAACTGTAAGCTCCTTAGTAATAGGGATCTTGTGTATCTTGTTCACTGGATATCCTTATGCCTAAAACAGAGTCTGGCACATTGTGGTCAGTTATTAATAAATAATTGATACCTAAATAATGGATGGCTGGTTGAATGGCCATGTCATCCCTCTGAGCCTAAGCTTTAAATGCTGATGTTCCTCAAGTCTCTGTCCTGGCCTTCTTTTCTGTTTAATGCCTTCCCTGCCTGATCTCGGCTATGGCCAGGGCTTTGATTTATATCTCTACATTGACATCGCTCAAGATTTTTCTCCAACCCGGTCTTTCCTCTGAATCTAGAATTATATATCCAGCTGCCAGCTCCCTTCCCAGTTTAATGCTCAAGCCTCTCAAACTCAGCATGTCCTTCTCCAGTGCTTGTCTTGAACAATGCCATTATACACTGAGTCACACTGGCGAGAAACCTAGGGGTGGTTCTTGATGCTTCCCTCTCCCTTATAGCTGTATCCCATTAATCACCAAGTCCTGTTCATTTTGTCTCCTAAATAATTTTCAAACCCTTATTTCTATCCCCAAATCCTCTACTGCTCCTCAAATCTAAACTACCAGGTCTAACCCCAAGTCTAAAATGCTCTTAGACTGACTGTAATAGCCCACTCATTGGTTTCTACTAGTTGTCCACTCTTATCCTCTTATAATCCATTCTCCACATAGCAGCGAGAATGATCTCATAAAAACACAGATATAATTGTTATTCTCTTACTTAAAATTCGTCAGTAGCTTCTCATTGCTCTGAGGATAAAGACCGAAAACTTTAACCTAAGTCTACCAAACTTACTCTGGCCGTTCATTACTCCCATGCTTTAGGCCCACTAGTCATCTTGCTGTTTCTCAAACATGCTCTATTCCTTCCCACCGTAGAGCTTTCCTTCATGTTGTTGCCCCTGCCGTTTCAGCTAGTTATCCTTCAGGACTTAGCTCTCTTCCACAGGGAACCTTCCATGATCTGCTGACTAGGCCAGAACCGTCTCCCCCCTTGTGTGCTCTCATAGCACCCCGTACTTCTTAGCAAATTGTAATTAATGTGTTATGAAGGTAACTGTCTGTCTTTCCCATAGAAATGAGTTGGATTGTTTTAATTCATGAAGTGTAGGTATGGCCTCGATATATTTATTTATGGCCTCGATATATATTATTGTCATAAAGAATGGCCTAATAGCAACTATAATAATTTTTTTTCTAAAATTTAATGGGTTTTTATTCAGTAATTTCATAAATCAGTTTGATTTATTATTTCAGGGGCATACTGTATTTCATTTGTTCTAAGAAACACATTTTTCGCACTTTTAACATCTCTGAAATTGGCATGCATCTTATAGACAGTGGCATATCATGGTGTAATTGGCAGCATTTCTCTTAGTGGTGCATGAAATAATGGTGCATCTTGTATTTGAAGGCATCTTAGGCTAGATAAAATTTGGTGTTTTATAACAAATTCATCCTAGAAGATTTACTGGGAACCTTGTGATGCTCAATCATTCTATAGAAGCATTACTAAGATTTTTCTGTAGCTATAGCAGGTAATTGGTGACCTCTTTTCTGTAGCTATAGCAGGTAATTGGTGACCTCTTGATCCCTTGAAGAAGTTTCTGCCTAAAATCATTTTGGTCCTATTCTATAGAGTTGAGTATTGGGGACTTGATTTATGTATCATTTGTTCTAGTAACACAGGAACTCAAATTTGTGTCTGTGTATGTATATCTGTTTTATTTTGGAAAAATCTGTTTTTTGTCTCCAAGTAGAGGCGGGCAGGCCATCTATGGGTTCCAGAGACTGTTAATTATCCCCCTTGAATGTGTTCTGTCTTTTGGAAGAAATCTTAGATGGGCACATCTAGAGACATTTTTCCCAGCCTTCTTGTATCTAGATAATGAGTATATGAATAAGTTCTGGTTAATTGGATGTGAGCCACAATAATATGTGAACTTTCAGGGCATGAACCAAAAATGAAGTGATGTGCTCTCCAGTTCCTCCTTTCCCTTGTCTAGTGAACGAAAAGAACTTGGGTCCCTAGATGACCTCCTGGAACAAAGATACCTGGCCAGTCTCTAGACTTGGGGGAGAAACATCTCGAGGACATTGTTATTTTGGAGTTTCTTTGTTATAGCAGCTTCACCTGTATCATCTAAGAGATTGTCTTGATTGGGCTTTTCAATTTCCAAAAAATGAGGTCAGCCTTACCATCAGTTCATCTTAAATCTGAAGCACATGGCTCTCCCTCTTGGACTATAGTAAAGAATATGTTTTCTTTTGGGATGCAGTGTGGTCTGGTGGATGCAGCATGTGCTTGAGATCCACTCAGACCTCAGCTTGATTGACAGCTCTGCCACTTACTATCTGTGTCACATTGGGCTACTCACTGAGATCCTCTGAGCTTCAGGTGCCTCCCCTTTAAGATGCAGGTGATACTCATTTCAACTCGATTGTTTTGTGGAGTGAATGAGATCATCTATGTAAAAGGCCTTCCTAGCCCAGTGCTTAGTAAATGACAGCTATTGCTATCATTAGTTTTTCCTAAGCCTGCAGCCTCAAACTATCTGCTGCCCTAGTATTTTTTCACTTGGACTTGGTATCTATGGAGAATTGTTTGATTTTCCAAGTTTTATGTTTGGGTTAAGCAAAACCATCAGAACCTTCATACTTGAACCATGTTGCCTTCGCTCCCCAGAGAATTGCTGAGTTTTTGAGAATTCTCTGAGTTTTCCCATCATGCTTTTGGCTATGAGGAGGTTGCAAGAGATGGTTAAATAAGGTCTACCCCTGCACATGCTCCAGGCCATGAAAGAAGCTGTCCAGTGCTTGACTCTGTGTCACCTGTATGAGGTATCCCCTGAAAACTTATTTTCGGACCTGAGTGCTAGGAAAACTTTTCCTTCCTTTATAGGACTGATGTGTGTTCTCATGGTAACGAGGAGCCATAAAGGACAGAGAGAGGAATTGAATCATAAATAGTAGCATAATTTGGTAAATTGCTAATTGCTTTCTATACAGGGCAAATTATAGGTTAGCTCTGAGTACCTGTATTAATCTATTACTAGATGTGGTTCCATTAAAGTCCTTTAAGGAGATAAACTCCAGACTTTTTTTTTTTTTGGTAAGAAATCAGAAAGCCAGAATGGTGGTAACTAGCAGTAAGTTGACTTTGTGAGAGTAATAGGAAACATTTGCTTTTTTAAATTGATATATGAACATAGTATTAGATACACAGTTCATACAAGTTTACATACTTGGAGTATTAGAGTTGTTGATTTAAGACAGTAATTCCCAGGCAGTAGTTTAAGGTACAGAAACAACAGTCTGTGACTAGTAAATACTTGTTAGCGTGCAAAGTGTGGGACTAAGCAGGTCAGGGTCTCAAACTAGTCCAGTAAACTGTTCACTGCTTTGTGTTTATTGAATGAATGACTAAAAATTAAACCTGATTATATAAGAACAGTACAACAAATTATAGAACACTTTTTTTCTTAATTAGGTAGTTCACCTAGGATCTCTGTGTAGACTTTTCTTTTTTAGGGGGGACCATATGAACCTGTTGTGTGTTTAAAAACAATAGAAAATTAAAATTTTTTCTATAATTGATATTTTTTCAAGTAGGTTTTCTTCCTCATCGTTTCTGAAATTCACTTTTTTTGTTTCACATTTTTAATGTGAAATGAACAGTCTTTTTAGTACCTGTGGGGTTTTTTGTGCACAAATATAATTGGTCACATAGTTTCTTTCTACGTTAGGTTTCTTTATAGAAGCTGTTCAGGCGAGCATTTGAGACCTTTATCAGCTTATGACTCTAGCACATACCCTTGAAACCTTTCCTGCTGTCCTCACATAGAAACCCTGCACTTCACAGATGTTTCCGAATCAGGGGACTGGGTGGATGGTGGTATCATCTCTTTATATATTTGACTTTTCCCTTGCGCAGATTGTCATAAGGCTATTTCTGCCCAAGTCTTGTGCACTCGCCTGCTATCCCAAATTAGAATCCAACTTTAAGCACAAGTTAGTTTTAATGGCTCCTGAAACTGAATATACAGTTAACAGTCCTTTTTGTTCACAGAATTGCAGAATTTTTTAATAGAAATTTACCCTGGAGGTCACCTGCAGTATGATCTCGCGTTGATAACCTTGCCAGGCGTCCGTTTCATTGCTGCAGGGACTGGCCTGCAGTATACGATGCAGGGACTCTGTCCTTTTGTTTTTTCATAATCGTGGAGAGCCTTTTCCGAATTTTCCCAAAAGTACCACAAGTTTTAGAGCATAGAAACATTATGGAGTTAAAAAAAAATACTGGGCGGGGCCGGCCCTGTGGTTTAGCAGTTAAGTGCGCGCGCTCCGCTACTGACTGCCCAGGTTCGGATCCCGGGCGCACACCAACGCACGGCCTCTCCGGCCATGCTGAGGCCGCGTCCCACATACAGCAACTAGAAGGAGGTGCAACTATGACACACAACTATCTATTGGGGCTTTGGGAGAGTAAAAGGAGGAGGATTGGCAATAGATGTTAGCTCAGAGCCGGTCGTCCTCAGCAAAAAGAGGAGGATTAGCGTGGATGTTAGCTCAGGGCTGATCTTCCTCACAAAAATGAAAATAAAAATAAAAATACTGGGCAAGTGATATTAACCAAATTCAGGCAAATAGAGTCCTTTTCCTCACCTTTCAGGTTTGATATTTCAGGTCTGTGTGTTATTAATTAAATTTAACTTGTAGTTTTATACTTTGATGTCATTTATTTGTCATTTAGGCAGATCTGTGAATTTTATTTATCTGTTGGTGTGACAGTATTAAAAAGTCTCCAGTTTATTGACAGGATTGAAATAGGCTCTAATTTAAGGGTTCTTCTATCAGCAGGGAGAGAGAAACCATACAGTAATGTGAACAGGGGAAGTTTAATATAAAGAATTGCTAACTGTAACGGGATTGAAGTGACGAGGGCTTGGCTAGTCGGAAGTAAAGAAAGCTTTAAAGAATGTAGGAATAGCAAGTATAAGGAGTAACTGCTGCCCTTAGGGCTAAGATGGGGCACCCAGTGTGATCCCCAGAGGCTGAAGAGCAGACCTCATTGGATTGGGCACAGCTGTGGCTCACAAGATGGCAGAGAAGTCACTGAGCAGGGGCTGACAGGGAAAGCTGCTAGGAAGCTGCTGGGATGGGAGATGGGCTGCAGGAGCCTGCCAGTAGCGGAACACTCTTCTCCCATCGTGTCTCTCCAGTGCCCTCTACTGAAAAAGCTTAACATCGTGCTAGCTGGCGAAGGAAAGTGTTTCAAGATCCCAGGTCTGTTTTCACAGAGTGGGCAAAGAGCTGAGTGTGGAGCTGAGAGGCAGTAAGTCAATAGCCAGCACAGTTCCGCACGCAGTAGTTGGAAGTAGACACTTTTGGGGAAAGCATGCTTATCATTGGTTACACAGTACATATTTTTTAATTTTCTAGCAAACAGTGACATCCTGATCATTATTATAACCACTCTGTAGCTTGCACACCAGGACGTGCCAGCAAGGACTACTGTATCTCAGAGATGGGTTGGAGATTTTTTTTGCTGAGGAAGACTGGCTCTGGGCTAACATCTGTGCCCATCTTCCTCCACTTTATATGGGACGCTGCCACAGCATGGCTTGCCGAGTGGTGCGTCGGTGTGCACCCGGGATCCGAACCAGTGAGCCCCAGGCCGCCTCAGCGGAGCGCACACGCTTAACCGCTTGCACCACCGGGCCGGCCCCCTCCTTTTATTTTAAGTATATTTAAAGGACACATGTTCAAGTGTCAGTATATGAATTGGCTATGAAAATGGAGCGACATTAAAAATTATAGGGTCACTTTCTGGCTTAATTTCAGGCTACTTTAAGCTCAGAAATGAAATAAAGAAAGGGTTTTCATAAAATGGTACTTATTAGTCCTATACTTATAATTGACATGTTAATATAGTAATACTAGAGCAATTTTTATAGTGGTTAAAAATGTTTACTGAACCTGATTCGTTTTGAGACATCATAATTAAGTAGTGCTGAATCCAGTTAGCACCTACTCTTACTATGTAAGCCTAAATGAAATAAATAGATTATTGGGAAACTGTATTTATCAGGATTCTTTGGTTACAAACAACAGAAAGTGACTCTGTATATTTTAAGTAGGAGAGAGATAGAGGGACTTTTGGAATGATAGGAGGTAGCTGACATCATTGAAGGAAAAGCTGAAAAGCCAGGCTCAGCACCCAGCAGAATCTAGGTAGCCGTTGCTAATGGACAGGTTTTGTAGGATGCAGTCAGTGAGATGAGTCTGTTCCAGCTGTTTGCCACTCAATTCAGGATTCACATTCCAAGGAGTGTCTTGACTGGCCTAGTAGGACCAAGCGAGGACAAGGCATTGAGGGACCAGGCCACAGAAATGACTTGTTCCTGGGCTCAAAGGACATTTGTCACAAGGACTTAGTTCTCACTCCATTTCTTAGCCTCTGTTTCTTGGCATTGGCTTCATTTTCAGGCCCTCTGTGGTTAAGAGATGGCTACAGCAGCTTCCATTCCTCTGATCTTGTTAGGTTCACATCCAGAGTCGTCCCTGAATCAAAGCATCTTGGCCCAGGGAATGCAGTGACCTTTGATTGGCCAGGCACATAATTCATCCCTGGAGCCACTGCCCTAAAAGTCCATGGTGACTTTAGTGAGAGTTTAGTGAGAGAAGGCCTGGTACTCTAGGGGAAATCGGGGTACAGTTACCAATGGGAGGAGTAAAGGAAGCCGAGTGGCAAAAATAACAGATGGAGGTAATAAGCTTTATTGTACAGAGAAAAGCCAACCAAAATGAACATCATCATTTGTTGTGTGATAAAAAGCCAGTGGAAGAAGATAACAGAATGTAGAAAAGCATTGGTGAAACAGGGAAGTGGATATACGTATGTCAGTGGTTAGATGACAAGCACCATAAAATGTTTGTTTATCAGGTGAGACTCGAGAGATACTGTTTCTTAAGAAGTCTGGGCCGGCCCCGTGGCTTACCGGTTAAGTGTGCGCGCTCCGCTGCTGGCGGCCCGGGTTCGGATCCCGGGTGTGCACCGACGCGCCGCTTCTACGGCCATGCTGAGGCTGCGTCCCACGTACAGTGACTGGAAGGATGTGCAGCTATGGCCTACAACTATCTACTGGGGCTTTGGGGGAAAAAATAAATAAATAAAATTATAAAAAAAAAAAAAAGAAGTCTGGACAGTCAGACTGCAGTAGCTGCTACTGAGAGTGCTGGCGGGTTTTGTTCTGGTTTGATGTTTTAGCCACAATAGTAACTTTTGAGAACGAAATCCTGGGGCTGAAGTCTGTATTAGCACTAAAATGAAAATAATGTCGGAGTTCCTTTGAAATACCTTGAGGCCAACTGATTTTGCCTCTCCTCAGATCTCTGTGATTCTTCTCCATCCTTCCAAAATAAAGGTCCTTGCAGGCATCTATTCCTAATCAATAATCAAATCCCATTGCTACTCTGAGTTTCTTCATTCTTTATTCCAAATCTTCCCTCTGTGCCTTATGGTATACGCTGGTCCCATGGTAAACAAGGACCTTTATCTTTAGCCGTGTACCCTCCTCCCAGGTCCCCCCTCCATTAGTTGAAATCCCACCTCTCATCAGATCAGGAATGGAGGGGGAAGGGGGGCATGAGGGAGGGATGCAACATTCTCCAGAACCCCTCCATGACCATATATAAATCGTTATTTTTTTGCTTTTGTTTTTTATTTTTCTCTTTTTTTATTCACTTTTTTTAAAGTTTACATACAGTACAGTTCACTCTCTGGTATACAGTTATGTAAGTTTTAATAGATGCATACAGTATATATGTAATATATACAAGCATATAACCACCATTACGATTAAGCTTCAGAACAACTCCATTGCCCTCCAAAAGAATTCCCTTGCACTGCCCCTTTATAGTCTATACCTTCCTCCACCCCTCAGTCACCGGTCTATTTTCTGTTCCTATAATTTTTCATTGTCCAGAGTGTCATATAAATGGAACCATACAGCACATATCCTTTTGAATCTGGCTGCTCGTATGTAGTATATGATATGTCCGAGTCTGGTTTTCTTTGAGTTTATCCTGTTTGGAGTTCACAGAGCTTTTTGAATCTGTAAATTTATATATATCACCAAATTTGGGAAGTTTTCCACCATTATTTCTTCAGATGTTTTTTTCTTTGCCAATCTGTTTCTCCTCTACTTCTGGAACTCCAGTGACATGAGTGTTGGACCTTTTGATATTATCCGATAGGTCTCTGAGGATCTGTTCATTTTTTTCCAGTCATTTTTCTCTCTGTTCTTCAGATTGAATAATTTCTGTTGCTCTATTGAGTTTACAGACTCTTTCCTCTGTCATATCCATTCTATTGTTGAGCCCATCCAGTGAAGTTTTTAATTCAGATATTTTATTTTTCAGTTCTAAAATTTCCATTTGGTTCTGTTTTTGTTTTTGTGAGGAAGATCGGCCCTGAGCTAACATCCACCAATCCTCCTCTTTTTGCTGAAGAATACTGGCCGTGGGCTAACATCTGTGCCCATCTTCCTCCACTTTATATGGGACGCCGCCACAGCATGGCTTGCCAAGCGGTGTGTCGGTGCGCGCCCAGAATCCGAACCAGCGAACCCCGGGCCACCGCAGCGGAGCGCGCGCACTTAACCGCTTGTGCCACTGGGCCCATTTGGTTCTGTTTTTATAGTTTCTCTACTGTGAACTCCTATATTCCTATTTGTTTTACGTGTATTTACCTTTATTTGCCTCCTGGAGCATAATTATAATAACTGCTTTGAAGTCTTTGTCTGATTGTCGCAACACCTGGGACATCTGGGAGTTTCTCTCTTGTCCTGACAGTTGGCCACATTTTCCTGGTTCTTTGTATGAGGAGTAATTTTGGATTTTGATCCTGGATGTTTTGAATATGTTGTGTAGACTTTGAGTCCCATTAATCTCCTCCAGAGCATGTTAATTTTGTTATTGTTTTGTTTTTGTTTTATCAGGCGGTCAATTCAGTTAGGTTCAGACTGCAAAGTCTGTCTTGCCTTCCGTGGGCAGTGGTCCCAATGTCAGTTCAATTTCCCAGATCTTTGCTACACTGCTTTGGGCCTGGCCCGCACGTGCACCACTCAGGGGTTAGTGTGAGACTTGGGGAGGAGCGGGGGGTAGTTGAAATCATAGTTCAGTTCTCAAAGACTTTGTGCTGCTGTTTTGGGTCTGTCCCATGCGTGCATGACTCAAAGGTGAGCCCAGAATTGTGAAAGTTTATACACAGAATTTGGGGGTCTCCTCCAGCTGATTCCTCTTTGGGATTCCCCCCACACTGTGCTAGCTCACAGGAGCTCCTTTCCTTAATCCTCTGTGCAGAAGGTGAGGTTCTCTTGGTTTTAGCTGTCTGTGTCACCACTGCCCCAGCACAGCTCTGTAATTGGGCCCACCTGGTCAAAATGACAATAGACAAGCTGCAAGAGGGGAAAATGAGAAACTCACCCCCATACAGGTCACCTCCCCAGTTTTGATTCCTCTCCTCAGTCCACCTGCATTTGTTTACTTTTCATTAATTGTATGTTTGTATTTGTATTGTACTTCATCCAGTTTTTTGTTGTAATCAAGGCAGAAAGAGGTTATACTCCATCTTGGCCGGCCCCAGAAGTCTTAAATCACTACTTGTGTTAGTTTTCTGTGTTGCACAACAAATTACCACAAACTTAGTGGCTCAAAGCAGTACACATTTATTGTTTCACAATTTCTGTGGGTCAGGAGGGTGGGCATGACTTAGCTGGGTCTGCTGTAAGATATAGTCAAGGCCAGGGCTGGGTTTTCATCTAGGGGTTTGATGGGGGAAGGGTGGGCTTCCAAGCTCACTCAGGCTGTTGGCTGAATTCATTTCCTTGAAGCAGTAGGATTCATGGCAGCTGTTTCTTCAAAGCCAGCACCCAAGAGGGGGCCCAAAGCCCGTCTACTGGAAAGATGGAGTCTTTTATAATGTAGTTAAGGACGTGGCATCCCATCACCTTTGCTGTATTCTGATGGTGAGAAGCAAGTCATGGGCCCCTCCCACACTCAAGGGAAGGGATTATACAAAGGTGTGAACATCAGGAGACCTGAGAGTCTCCCTCAACTACATGATCCTTTGATCCTTTCACCCTCTGCTCTAGTCATCAGAGCAGTGCCTCTGTTTTCCACCCCAAGTCCTGGTGTCATGCTGAATGACTTAATGGTTCTTATAGGCAGTCCATCCAATACTCTGGCCTACAACTTCCTGACCTCCTATGTGCTAGTGACCTTTACTTTAGAACCCAGTCCTTGTGACTCCACTACGTTATTCTGTTTGTTTCCATAGACTATCAAGTATTAAGGATAATTCAAGCCTTACCTTCACTTTCCTGTTAGATTCTATGCCTCTCGAGGTCTAAGACTTATTTTATGTCTCTTCCTTCTCCTACTGCCCACAGGGGTCTAGTGAGTATTTCCAGCACATAGCAGGTTTCAGACACTTGTTGAAAAGTTAAGAACCTTAAATATTTCTATGACAACTGCACAGGATACCACTTCCTTACACTCCCCTGTTTAATTTTGTCTGATAACACTGTACCAGCCCTTCCTAACCTAAACACTGCCAGGAGATTCTAATTGAATTAGCCAAACTTTTTAAATAGTGGCATGTAACACACATCCACGCACAAAATGAATTAGTGAGTATTTTAAAGATATGGCATTGGAGTCTAACCAGTATAATTTCAGAGTATAGGCTGTGTGGTGTCTTGTAGGTGAAACTAAGTTAGGATGAGAAATGTTTACAGTTTCTAGTAACTACGTCTTGAAGGCAAAAACAGGCCCACCCTCTTTTATTGAATCCTGTTCTTTTGCAAATATAGGGAGTAATCCACTAACAAAAGACTAGAAATTTGGAAGATTCTCTCCCCCCAATAGTTTTGCATGGGGTGATTCTATTCCCAGTCTACCAACATAATTTTACCTTTTAAATCGTTGTTTCTCTGGGAAAATGTATAGTTTAACTAGGAACACTGAGATGATACCCATAGATGCTCCACTTATGGGAAATCTCCTACCTCCCCACCTTTCCTTCTTCTGGCTGCCTCCAAAATAGGAGCATTGCTTCTTTCTCCACCCAAAGCCTCCTAATCCAGTGATGGCTAAACTATTTGAGAATAAAAGAAACATACATATTGAAAATTCAGATTATTAAAAATATTCTCTTTCTAATAAAACTCAGTATAGTAGGGCCTCATTACAGTCCCTACTTTGCCATACAAAGTATAGGTAATTTATGTCCAGTTTGTCTCTCTGGACTTGATCTGGGTCCAGAAGTTGAGCCCCATATCCGATTTTCTCCTTACCTAGTTTCCACTACTCCTGAAGCAGCAGCTGTACCACCAGTCAGAGCAATGCTATTTTCTTTAGCAGAAGCTGGGTAGGAAAGCTGGAGTTAACTTGTAGTGGTAATAAACTGGAAATGAAGTGAATGTGTATGAATAGAGAAATGATTGAATAGAATATGATAACATTCACACCATGGTATATTATGTAGCCGTTAGAAATAATAGATTAGATCTTTGAGTTGGGAGAGGGGATGAGGAGAGGGATTCCCTCCCACACACACATTGAAAGAAAAGCAGGATGCAAAAAAGTTTATATATATAACATGATCCCAGTTTTACAAAACAATGATCAAATAAAATCCTCTGTAAAACTATATAGGTATGTATGTTTCTGTATTATTACATGAGCATGGAGAAAGATGCGGAAGGATATGAACTAGATGGTTAACATGGGTTATCTGGAAGGGAAGTGGGGGAGAGTGGACTTTTGATATGGATCTGGAAGGAGGAGAAAGATGGTTAAGGGATTCCAAACAAATGAGAAACAAGAAAAGCAAAGATTATACTGGGGAAAAAAATGAGATTACATTTATACATATATAAAACCATGTGTATTTAAATCTAATTTTAAAAAGAAAAAGTTGAAACTAAAATTAAAAAATGAAATTCTCCCAACCTGGCCATCACTTTTCTTTATCCTCCTTGCAGCGTGACTTGTAAGTCCATCACACAACTTCTTCACATTAAAAAAAAAAATACTACTGGGGCCCGCCCCGTGGCTTAGCGGTTAAGTGTGCACGCTCGGCTACTGGCGGCCCAGGTTCAGATCCCGGGCGCCACCGACACACCACTTCTCCAGCCATGCTGAGGTGGTGTCCCATATACAGCAACTAGAAGGTTGTGCAACTGTGACATACAACTATTTACTGGGGCTTTGGGGAGAAAAAGGGAAAAAAAAAGGAGGAGGATTGGCAATAGATGTTAGCTCAGGGCCGGTCTTCCTCAGCAAAAAGAGGAGGATTGGCATGGATGTTAGCTCAGGGCTGATCTTCCTCTCAAAAAAAAAAAAAAAATACTACTGACTCTATGTAGTCAATACATATTGGTTTTTTCCCCTTCCAATGGGTTAAGAAGCTTTCCAAATCTAAGTTTATAATCTTCTTACTAGCCCTGAAAGGTAGATAGAAACTTAATAAATATTACTTTATCATTTCAGAAAATAAAGTTTCCCTTGAAAAGAAAATATACTTATAGAAGATATTCTCCAGTGTAAATTTCAGTTGAGATTATAGACCAGAAATTGGAACCAGAAACGTCCTGAACGATGACAGGCTTTTCTTGGGGCCCACAGAGGCGGAAGACAGTCCTGCCACCAAGGTACTTACAGCCCAGAGGACAGAAAGAAGCACACAGTGTTCATTAAAACCAGGACATATGGCCCCCTAACCATAACAGAAGGATAACGTAAGCGGGAGGGCATCGCTCAGGTAGACTTAGATGCTCATCCTTCCTGTTCTTCCTGCATTTTGTACATAGCACTGTTGTAATAGTGATCATTTGTTGGCCTCATTTATGTGAGAATCTTTGAAAGCATATGGATTCTGCCTTGTTCACTGCTATAATCCCAGAGCACTTATAATGCCATTGTTCAGAAAATATTTAAGTGAATCAGTCCCTCTTTTTGTCCCTGATGCCTACCACAGTAAACAGGATATGTTAGTTGTGTAGTTCCTGAATGATTGAATTAGTGAACATATGAGATGGTCTTAAGGTTTAGGCTCTCTAGGAAATGAACTGATGAAAATAGCTTAGAAGAAAATGGATGTTGGGAAATAGGAGATTACAGTGAAGGTAAAGAACAGGTACAATGAAATAGGAGTGAGGATAGGAGGTTATGGTTAGAACACAGAAGAGTAACATCTAAAATCTGAGCAGTGGAGTAGTTCTTGGGTTTGAAGGTCTCGTGCCTAATACTATGGGTAGAGCACCCTGGTAATCAGGGAAGAGGCTGCATGTTTTGGCACTTGAAGCTGCTCTAGCAAAATAGTCAGCTCCCTACCTGATCTCCCTCAAGCAAAGCCCATCATAAAACAAGTCCAGCCCATGCATGTAAAGCTAATTGGTTTTTCAGTGCCTCACTTTTAAGCCTGAATGGACAACCAGAGATTACCAGACAATTGAGGAAAGGTGCTCCCATCAAAGACGGTCTAAGGGAAGAAGCATCCTGAGAGGAAACAAAGATAGTGCAGGAAATTTAGAAGAACTTCAAAAAAACCCTAATTAATATCCTCAGCTAGAACAGAGATGAGTTTGCCTCCATAAAATAAGAACAGAATGTTATGGAAAAAGAGCAACCAGAGAATAAGAAAGTTATTAAAAATTTTAAATATCATGGAATAAGAAACTCAGTAGAAGGATTGGAAAACCCAGTTAAGCCAAGCACACAGAAAATTGAGAACAACAACAACAAAAAAGACAGAGTAGAAAATATAAAAGATAAATTATAGATGATCAATCCAAGAGGTTCAGTATGTTGTTTAGAAAACAGAAGACGTTTTCAAGAAAAGTCCTGAAAGAAATGTCTCTATATTGAAAGCATCAGCCAAACGTTAAGCACAAATAATAGAGAAAGACACCAAGGACGTCATCGTGGAATTTCAGAATCCTAGGGATAAAGAGAGGCACTAGAGAAAAAAAAATCACCTAAAAAGGACTGAAAATCAAGATGACATCAGACTTCTCTTGAGTAGGTACTGGCTGCTAGAATACAAGTACAGTGCCTTCAAAGGTGATTTTCAGCCTGGAATTGTATACTCATCCAGGCCATAAGTGAAACAAAAAGGTAGCCTAAAACTATTTTTAGACATGCATGGTCTCCAAAAATTACCCTTCCGTGTGCCCTTTCTTGAAAAGATACTTGAGGAAGTTTTCCAGCAAACTGAGGGCATAATTCAAAGAGGAAGACAAGGAAGTCACAGGTGCCTAGGTTAATACATTCAGATCAACATTAATGGATGGGTGGTGGTGTTTGGCTGAGTTTGCACATGTTGTTCCTTCTGCTTAGTCCGTTAGTTTCTCCTTTCTGCTGTACCAGTCTGGGTTGATAGAAATGACACAGTGATGCAGACAGAAGTTTACTGTAAAGAATAATTAAACTATGATGAAAGAGTGACTATAGGCTCCAAAAAGATATGCAGTTGCCCCACAAGCGCATGAAAAGATGCTCAACATCGTTAATCACTAGGGAAATGCAAATTAAAACCACAGTGAGGTACTTAAGAGTTGTCAAATTAATAGAAACAGAAAGTAGAATGGTGATTGCCAGGGGCTGGGGAGAGCGGGTAACAGGGAGTTGTTTACCCGGAGCAGAGCTTCAGTTTTGCAAGATGAAGAGTTCTGGAGATTGGTTGTACGACAGTGTGAATGTAACCTTCCTGTGAACTGTACATGTAAAAATGGTTAAGATGGTAAATCTTATGTATATTTTACCACAACTAAAATTTTTTTTAAATAAAATAACTAGGGGATATTAGAAAACTCTAGCAGACCGTGCTTCCAGCCCAGAGTGAGCTGGACTGAAGGCTCTGGAAGGAGATTTGGGAATACATGGGAGAGAGGGCTCATGATTTAGACTAGGGGAGGTGGGGGATGTAAAAAATAAAAAACAGAATTTTTGTAGGAAAACAGAGCAAGAGGGAAAGAAAAACAATTAGGACTTTAGGAAAACCAGTTACACAAAATAAAATGTAATCACAGTATACTACTTAGCTCTGCAGCAAATATTTATATATTTTTTGTAAAGCAAATGCCATTTATAAGTTTAACTAAAAGCAGTGATGGGATGGAAGATAGGGGTACTGTAAGAACCAAATTCATATCCATCTTTACAGGAATTAAATTGTTAATATCTCAAATTGATGTCAGGAAATAGAAATCCAAGCCTATTATTTAGAGATGTGGAGGAACTTCTCCTCCACGTATATATTGAAGTATATAATTAAGTGAAAAAAGAATGCTGCAGAAGAGAGTGAATAGTATGCTTCCATTTGTTATTTTTTTAAAAAAAGATAAGTGTATAGTCATATATAGAGAGAATGTTCTTAAAGATAGCCAAGAAACTTAACATGTTACCTCCAAGGTGAAGGGCCTATGGGCACTGGAAAAAGAGTCACCTTACCTTTTGTTATCTTTTGTTCTTGTTTATGTTTTTTTCATAAGTATTACTTTATAAAGTAAAAATATGAGTCAATGTTGATTCTTTTTTTTCCTGAGGAAGGTTCACCCTGAACTCACATCTGTTGCCAATCTTCCTCTTTGTGTATGTGAGCTGCTGCCACAGCATGGCCACTGACAGATGAGTGGTGTAGGTCCGCGCCCAGGAACCAAACCTGGGCCGCCGAAGTGGAACACACCAAACTTGACCACTGCGCCACCGGGGCTGGCCCTCAATGTTGATTTTTAAAAATTATTCTTGAAAAATGGCATAAATTGTACATTGAGAGTTAGAGGTAGAAGAAATTACTATTAGTTATGGAAAAATTAGATAAAACTTTATTAAAGAGCATACATGTGAATTGTGCTTTGTCATATAAACATGATCGGACAGGAAAGTATAAGATATCTCATGGCTATATGGGCTCTTTATTTACTACATTTTATTTTACTATTACAGTAAAACCTTAACTGTACTGCTGGAGGAATAGCTTGCTCTAAGTAATTTAATTTTCAGAGTAATAGAATTAAGCAAAAATCATTTTTATTCCATCTTCTATTGAGTACCTTTTAAAAATGTAGCTATACTTGCTGACTTTGTTAAGTTTAATATCTGAAGACAATTTAAGGCTTCATTGTGCTGTAGATTAAGAAAGTTTAACAGTAGAGGTGCACCCACTGCCTTCCTGGTTTTATTTGTTCCCTTTTGCCCAGGATGTGTGAAGGTAGCACAGTGATTATGGCACCCGCCCGTCACCCACAGGGCTTGCCTGCACCTTGTCAGAATCTTTAAATGCAGATTTCCCAGTGTCTATACACCTTTTAACATGAAGATATTCCTGGAAAGCATCATCTAAGATAATGAATAATAACCATTTCCCAAACTTGATAAATGTACTGACCTTCTTTAAAAGCAGTGTTCTCAACCTTGGCTGAACGTTGGAGTCATCCGGAAGCTTTAAAAACTGCTGACGTCTGAGTTCCCAGAGATTTCACTGAAAATGGTTGCAGCCTTGGCATTGGAAGTTTTTAAAACTTCCCAGGTAATTCTGATGAGCAGCTGAGACTGAGAACTACTGTTTTAAAGAAAGAATATTCTCTACATATCCCCCTATACCATGTTGATTTAAATTATTTTTATGATAGCCTTTAAATATGTACAAACTGACACTAGGGTGGAATTCCTTTTGCATGTAGTTGTATGTAAAACGCATTTACAAATTAAAAACAAACTCCAAAATTACTAAATTCAAAAACAACATTAATGGATGGATGATGATGTTTTGCTGAGGCTTTTGTGCCTGTTGTTCCTTCTGCTTAGTCTGTTAAATCCTCCTTCTCACCTGTATCAATCTAGGCCCAGTCAGGAGACAGAAACCACATGGTGATGTAAACAGGGAAGGTTTATTACAAAGATTAATTAAACTGTGATAGAAGAGGAACTATAGAAAACTGTGTGGTACCTAGGCTGAGTGAGAGTACCCGAAGAAGGACTGATTGGAAGAGGACCCTGCCTCCCCAAAGCTGGGGTTCAGACTCCCTGAAGAAGGTGTCATTGCAGCTCCCTGGTTTGCCCTGGTCAGCTGGTCTCCAGTTGCTGGGCAGCAGGAAGACTCCTCCAGAGCACGGCCCAGCCCAGGAAAGCCACAGCCACTAGCCAGTTACGTGGGCATACAGGAAGTGGAGCTCTGGTGGCAGCCCTCCTGGTGGCAAGCTGCAGCTTATGACCCGGCATGCAAGTGTGCAGAGGAAGTGGGGGTATCAGTGCAGCAGGCATGAGCACACTGTGTCCCAGTCGAGAGGACCATGTCATTGGGAGAACCATGAGAGACTAGTGTGAAGGTGGGGCAAGAGGCAGGAGGCCTGTGTCGTGTTAAAAGGGTTGTGTTGTTCACAGTGTCTGTGTTGAAAGGGTCATGGGAAGGTGACACTAGACCATGCCAGAGCCGCAGTGTTGCTGAGGGACTGCCCTTTCTGGGCCTGTGACTGAGGTCCTCACTGATGTCCTCAGAGCCACATGCTGACCTCAACTCAAGCAGCCAGAAACAGTGGGAGAGCCCCTTTCTCCTGCAGTGTCCCTCTAGGGCCCTTTACTGAGACAGCTCTGCATTGTGCTCACTGGAAAGGAGAAATGCTTCAAGGAACTCTGTCCATTACTGCAGAGCATGTATTGAAGGTTGAATTTGGAGCTGACAGGCAATAAATTGATAACTGACACACCACCCCATGCCAGCCAAACACTTTTGCAACAGTTAAGCCCTGGCTCATAGGCTGCGACTCTTCCAAACGGAGGTGCTCTATGCTGTGTTCCGGTATATCCTTATAGTAGCACACCACACTGTGTAGGAATCTTTGTTTAAAAAACAATTGGTTTAGGACCTGCCCGGTGGCATAAAGATTAAGTTCACACGTTCTGCTTCGGCAGCCTAGGGTTCGCTGGTTTGGATCCTGGGCACGGACTTACTCATCACCACTCATCAAGCCATGCTGAGGCAGTGTCCCACATAGAAGAACTATAGCTCGACAACTGTGATACACAACTATGTACTGGGGCTTTGGGGAAAAAAGAGAAAAAGAGGAAGATTGGCAACAGATGTTAGAGCATGGCCAATCTTCCTCGAAAAAAAAAAAATTTGGTTTGTCAAACAAACATGTAATTATAGTGTGCATAAGAATCACCTCCAAAGATTCTGATATGGTTGGGCATGAGTGGAAGCCAGGAATCTACATTTTTAATAGGTACCCCCATTGATTCTGGTGATGGTGGTCCCTAAGACAACATTGAGAAGTGCTGGCCTGGGGCTGGACTGAGGGAACTGTCTCACTCCGTTTTGTATTCTTATCTCCTAATACACTGCCTGATAGAAGGTTGGTGGTCAGTGCATGTGGGCCGAACCAAAGACCAACTGAACCACTAAAGGAGTCAGGGCAGCTTGCTGTGGTGCTGGATAAACGTAGCCATTTCCATGTAGCAAATGTCCATTTCTAACACCTCTGCTCAAAACTGTGCTTGTACCATATGTGAAACTCAGACTTAAAACTTTCTGCAGCTAATGCTTTTTCATTTTTTGATTTAAAATGGACATTATACTGGGCTGGCCCCGTGGCTTAGTGGTTAAATGCGTGCGCTCCACTACTAGCGGCCCAGGTTCGGATCCCAGGCACACACCGACGCACTGTTTGTCCGGCCTTGTTGAGGCGGCGTCCCACATACAGCAACTAGAAGGATGTGCAACTATGACATACAACTATCTACTGGGGCTTTGGGGAGAAAAAGGGAAAAAAAAATGGAGGGGGGGTTGGCAATAGATGGTAGCTCAGAGCCAGTCTTCCTCAGCAAAAAGAGGAGGATTGGCATGGATGTTAGCTCAGGGCTGATCTTCCTCACAAAAAAAAAAAAAGGACATTATACTAATACTAGTTTTCTTTATATTTAATAGGGAGAAAGAACAAGAAACACAAAAAGAGGAGCGTTTGATGGAAGAAAAGAAAAAGAAAAAGCAGGAAGAAAAGAAAAAGAAGGAAGGTGCTCAGAAAAAGGTTTGGCTAGAGTTACTACATCATTGTCTTTATAATCATGATGTGTCTCATTTGCATCATCATAGCCATTACATGACAAAGTTGCATTATATTACTTTTAAAAATCGATATGCTAAATCTATAATTAGCGAAAAATAGATATTGTGCTAGTGAAATAAATATAGGGTGACAGCCACAAGATGTCTTTCTTAAGGAACTAGAATATTAGAGCTGTGTTTTAAAGAAGTTTGATTTTAGTTGGTGGTGGTAGAGAATGTCCATGCTACTCTACTTAAAATGAACTGTTCAGAACAGCCGTGTCTAAGAAATGAGGAAAGGGCCATTTAACTGATTTTATTAGAAAAGCTAGAAATAATTTTTGCAGCTTTGGCAAATGTTCTTTTACAAATGTAATCCTATCAGTAAATACAAAAATTTAAAGTCATACCATAAGTCTTATAGTGGTGCTTGGATTTTATGGCATTTAACATACCAAGTTATGCTATTTGTTTTTGTTCTTGTCTAGTTTAATATATCTTGTAGTTTAAACTGTAATACCTTTTAAACTATATTAAGATATAGAGCTCAAATGAGCTTCCAGATAGATTGTTTTGCCTTTAGATCAATATTGGCATATAATCAATAGCATGTAGACAGTTATACATTTTTCCCAGTAATAAATGTTAATAAATTAACTGGGCAAAAACTTGTTTTTAAAATTTCCAATATTAAAAGTCTGCTTATAAACTTTCATAGATGTGTACATTCAACACATTGTTATTCCTAAAGAGTTTCTGATTTTTTTTTTCAGGCTGCTGATCAAAAAACCAAAGGTAAGTTTATTTTATTGGGGGGGAGTACATTTTATGGCAGTACCAAACTTTTTATGATAAAGATGACTTTTTTGTAATGAATGGTTAAAAACAAAGATTCTAACCCTGCCTTTGAATTTACTTTTTATTATTCAGTGTGAAATTCTTCATTTATCATTGGTTTTACGTCTGAATCTCACTAGCATTTGCTTAATCTAAAATGCCTAAAGAATGTTATATTAGCTTTCTAAACAATACTTTATAATTTTCCTTTGGTTTGATTTCCGCCAAACAAGGATTAAACTCATAAAGTTGATCCAATTTGAATAAGAAGAACCAAAGGATACTGAATTTTTTTTGAAGTTTCCAATTTGTCTTTGCCAACTATTTATAATAAAAAGAGGCATATTCTTTCTGTATTCCCTCTTTGATATGTAAGACATTTCTTTATTCTCCAAGTCCAAAATTTGCTTATTATTGGCTTAATGATTGTTGGTGGAAACATATAGTTCTCACAGTAACTTAGGCATCCCTGTGATTTACTGGAGAATGAGAAAAACGGAAGCGACACTCCGAGCCTTTCCATTTTATATTTGCTGTGGTTGGGGACTATTCGCTGGTGAAGAGCACACACCAGGAGTCACATACACCAGCTCTGTTTGATTTGGGGCAGGTTACTTCACTTCTTTAAGCTTCAGCTATCTCATATTTAAAATGAGAAAGAGAATGAACGAATGGTCTGTGCCTTATAAGCTATTGTAAAGACTAAATGAGATCGTGCATGAAAAGGGCTCAGTGCCTTGGTGCTCAGTACAGATTGGCTGTAATTAATTGTTATAATTATTTATTTCTGTTGGACCATCACTTATCCACAAATTGTACATGCAGACATGTGTACTATAAAGACTTTCGTGAGAATGCTGTCTCAGGCAGCGCCACAACTAATACTCTTATTTGACATTTTATAGTTTTCAAAGTAAAGTTTATGTGTATTATCTCATTGAACTTGATGACTGAGTAGGGCGGGTGTTAGTTTACAGTGGAGAAACTGAAGCTGATAGTGGGAGTTAAATGACCTGCTCTTGGTCCAGCCATTAGTGGTAAGGATAGGACTTGAGGGAGCCCGGGCTTCTGACCCAGTGCAGTAGGCCTCAGAGCTCCTACACCAGAGTCACATTAAGAGATGAATTTTATATAAAATGAATATTAAAAGGCAGCATAGTTTTCAAAGAGGACATTTCTTCCTCTTACACTCGCAGAAGCAGTGTGAATTTACATAATACTTTTTCAGAAGGATTCAAAGAGTTGTGGTACATAGTTGTATTTGAATTTATGATCTTAAATAGGAAACAATGGTTCCTTACAATTGTCATTTAAAAGTACAGAGTTATTGTTCTGACTCATCCATTTCCTTTTTTATTTAACATTTTGAGAAGTTTTGCAACCTGATTTAATACCAGCTATATTCTGTTGTCATTGTCATTGTAATTGTTTTCAAATAGTAACAAATTGCTTATGATTGTATAGTGATCATGAATTACATTGTCCTGCCACCTTACACAGAGTTATTATTTTCTGTTACCCTTCTGATGAGTATTTTCATTGCTGTCTCCCACCTTTCCTGGGTTTTTATCTTTTCCTTTTATCCTCTCTAATCATACCTTTGGGTATGATTTGTCAGTAACTGTACTAACTATAACTAGCCTTAGAACAGATCATAATAATGGTTATTAATGTCTTTCTAAACAAAAAAAAAATGCTTTTTGAATTATAATCTAACAGTGCTGCTAGGTAATTCATTAGTGAATATTAGCAGCATCGAGGTTTAAATTTCTCTCAGACTCTCTATTATTACTGGTTCAAATCAAAATTAACTGCCTGCAAGACAGTGGTTCTGAATTTCTGGCTGGACACGTGTGTTAAATAGCACAGGCTGGACTGAACATATGAGATATATTGTAGGACTAGTATTAGTGTTCACACATAACACAGATTTACTTTTTGAACCTTCTCTATTTTAATGTATGTTCCCTCCTCTGTTCTGTGTAGCTAGAAGGGCAGGGGCTCCGTTTGCCTTGCTTACTCTCACGTCCCCAGCTCCTGGCCCTGTGTGCCGAGTCAGGAGGCCTGAGTCATTGCTCTCACTCAGAGACTGCTTTCATGCCAGACCCTGTACTCGGCCTTTACATTTTTTACTTCTCGTTGTTGGTGCCGTTGTCTCCAGTGTACACACAAGTAAACTGAAGCTATGAAAGTTTGCTGAATGCCCCCAAGACTACATAGCTAGTGAATAACAGGACTGATGTCTGCTATTCACCAGAATCTTCCTGAACTTAAAGCATCCAGGAAAGACACACAGTAGACATTTGTTAAGCATTTATTGTGTCTCAGTACCTACCGTGCTTCAAAATATCCTGTGTCAGGAAAGGGATGCTCAGAGAGGTATGGTAACTTAGACAAGGTCACAGAGCTAGTGAGTGGCAAAGCTTGGTTCAATCCTGCCTCTGACTCCAGAGCCAGGTCATGCTTCCTGGCCGATGTGACAGCTGCTCCAGAATCAACAGGAGCTAGAGAACCCTGCTTTCTAGGAAAGAGTTTAACAATTTGAGTGAGTCAAGAATTGAATACTCTCATGAGAGAGGCTACAATCATAAATTAGATTATATAATATACTGAATCAATTAACATAGTAGAAAGAAGTTTGAATTGATTTTATTTTGGTAATTAGCTCAAACTAGACCCAATCAATTAGTAATTTCCTTGCTCTGCAATATTACACACTGCTCACTAGTAGTAGTATTAGTAAAAATGCCTCCATTATTTAGCGTTATATTTGACTTAATCTTCTCAGTAACTGAAACTTGACCTCTTTAAATTTTGATTTATTTTAAACATTTTCAGAGAACTCTTTAGAATATACTATATACACACACATATATTATACCTTTCTGCTTTCTCCTAGAGAATAGCCTAATCCATTCGTGATAGATCAGTCTTCATTATATCAATTATGCTTAAAAATTTTTTATAGCTGGCTATAACCATTGAACTTGAACTATGAATCTTCATTTAAGAGACTAATACAGAACTGAATCTCAGTAGAAATTTGTCTTTTTTGATGATCTTACTCTAATATATGGCATGCTTCTCTCCCCCACCCAATCTGAAAACTGGGTTTCTAGAAGGCTGCTTTACAAAATTACAAATAAAATAAAATTTTGTCTCTGACAGTTTTTTCAAATCCTGGCTTGTGATTTCTTTGTTGAGGTCATTTTCTTCTTGTTTTAAGATTCAGGCCAAGTGAGTAAGTTTGTTTGAAACGCTGTGCTGCCAACATTTATACCCAGCATCCTGCCCTGATCTCATCTGGGAGCCATGTTTTCTCTGCAACCAGGAGACACCCTCTAGTTCATCTCTAGAGGTTTTCATTCAAATAGTTAATTCACTCTTGCCGTTCACCAGTTTTCTCCTCCCATCCCCTGAGTGTGCAGGTCCTACAGTGGGATTGATGCTCTGTGTCCTCACTGAGGATGTGCATATGCCTGGAATCCTTCTCCTTCACTGCCGTCTAGTCTTGGGTAGTTGTATCACAGTCACCTTTTCTTTATTTTTCCTCCTGTGATGAAAAAATATAAGTAATATATTCTCATTGAAAATAATTTGAACATTGTCTAAAGAAAAGTTAAAGTTCACGTGAAATCCCTCCATCCTGAGATTGAGATATTTACCAGTAAGCATTTTGTTGGCCATCCTTGAGTACATCTCTTTATGGGTGTTTATACATAAATATATATTTTATATCACCTCTCTGCTGCTTCCCCCAGTGAGTAGTCTCCCATCCCCTGCCCCTCAAGGAGCTGCATTAAGCAATTTGAAAACCCCTCTGTGAGCCTATTTTCAAACAGAGTAGTCTTTGTAAATTCTGCTAAACATTGTCTTTGCCTTGGTGACAAGGAAAGAGCCAGCTCAACACAGTTACCTGTGATGCCTTAGAGAGGCCCTGTATGCTCTCATAGTGGGGGAGGGGAGCAAACACGATCCTGTTGTGGAATACCATTCCTTGTGTGTCGGCTCCCTGCCATGCTGTAACTGGTGTCTGAGTGCCAGACACTTGACAATGGGTTCTGCTTCGGTAATCAGTAATCTCTGTTCTTTATTTTGGGCACTGCCCTTAATTTGGGCACAGATAATAATAGCTTTCTATGTGATGTGATGGCTTCATGAACCTAAATTCTCCATATTGTCTTCTGGGTTTTTTCATGGATTTAATGGGTTTTTTAAGGATGAACTATAATAATACTCATTAATGTGAAGTGAATTTAATTCACTGGTTTTAGCCAGATTTTCTAGAGTTCATAAAATAGAAAGATAAGTTTTCGTACAAAAAGCTCAAAGTTAATTATATCACGTATGAAAGCGAATATCTTGATGACCCAGTATGGCTCAAACTCCATATGATTAATGATTTATGGTTTTGAATGATATACCTTTATAAATTCATACATTTTAATTAATCTCCTAATCTTGTTTGAAAGGACTATAAGTTTTGCAATCAGGTATTCAACTTTGCCATGCATTAAGTTTGTAATTGTTAATTTTAAGAAAACCTTTATGTCCTTTTGTTAATGTAAATAAATTGAAACCATATTCTTCCAGTAGCCTTATGTTGAGTGATAAGCGTTTTGGGATCACAAATTATATGCACTGTGCTGTACTGCCATTAAGGCTCATTCTAAACATATATTTACAAAGCTTTTTCTCAATATGGGTGAGAAGTAGTGAGAATTGAGTTTGAAAGTGCGCCCTCTCCATGTCAGAATCAGATAGAGATGAAACAGACAAAATGAGAACCGCGCAGTTCGCACTTCTCCAGTTCGGTGGCCCTCTGTTTCGCTGGGGCAATTGATGGCTGTTTGCTCAGCCTCTCAGGGGTCTCAACACAGTATCAGCAGTTAGTCTTTATAAAGCATCAGATCTGTGTTTACCTGAGTTACACTGTCTAATAAAATTGGCCAGATTCCTTGAGTTTACATGTATTCATGTTCGTTTCCACATAACCAAAGCAAATATTATTTTGAGTGTATGAGTTACTCTTAAAAGCAGTAGCTAAAAGTCTAGTCAGTATGCTCAGCACAATGTATTTTATTTGCCTGTCTACAAAATTAATAAAATATTAGAGCTTGAAGTGTCCTTAGAGATTATCCAATTCCTATGTTGGATAGGAAATGAGATTCAAAGAGGTTAAGTGATTTGTACAAGTTTTGACAGCTAGTTTGGCAGAACTAGATCTAGAACTCTTATCTTCTGGTTGTCAATTATGTATTTTTTCTGCTATCGTATGAAGGAGACATAGATATTATATATCTGTTTTGAGTATAACCAGTCATTTTAGGAAGTAACTTAGGATCTTTTCAAATAAGGCTGAAAGAAATTCCTAAGATTACATGAGGGATCTTTATGGGATGGTATCTTACAGGATTTTAAATATTAAATATGTCTTTCTTTACCATGTTGCTCTATATTTAAAGTAATTACTTAATTTTACTGTTAAATCCCTAGGGGAAGGAAGATATAATAAATGCAGTAATATTTTTTTCCATGGGAACAAAATAAAGAGTATTAAGATGTGGTATTTTTTCCCCTAGTATGTAGGCAATTTAAAAGGATGAAAATGTATTGGGGAAAAAAACAAACTAAGCAGGTACATATATAGAGAGAGAAGTTCTTGATCACATTTTAGAAGAAAGGAAGTAAACCCACTGATAACAGGGCAGCAGGGCACTGCTTCTTGGTCACAAGCCCCTTTCACAGCATCTTCTTGAGGGCCCTCACAATAAGGCTCAGATAAAGAGAAGAAAGTCCACGTCTCTAGTTCATATAACTTTTCACTAAAACATTAAACATAAAAGCAGTTTCCAAGTTTAGAGAAAGTTACAGTTTATAGCTCTAAAGGAAGCTTTCTGAGAAATAATTTGTTTACCTAGATTGCTTTCTTTTCTTTGTTTTATTTAACAGCTTTATTGAGTTATAATTGACATGCAGTAAACTGCACGTATTTAAAAAGAACAATTTAGTAAGTTTTGGCGTGTGCACAGCTGTGAAACCATCCCCACAATCAAGGTGACATCCATCATCCACGAAAGTTTCCTGGGGCGCCTTTCAACCCATCTCTCCTGCCCCGCCCACCCCCGGTGCTCTGTAGGCAGACACTTTCTGTCACTACAGAAGTATTTCTTTTCTAGACTATTATATAAACGGAATCACAGAGTATGCACTCTTCTTTCACTCAGCATAACACTTTTTTTGTGTGTGAGGAAGATCAGCCCTGAGCTAACATCCATGCTAATCCTCCTCTTTTTGCTGAGGAATACGGGCCGTGAGCTAACATCTATTGCCAATCTTCCTCCTTTTTTTCTCCCCCCCAAAGCCCCGGTAGATAGTTGTATGTCATAGTTGCACATCCTTCTAGTTGCTGTATGTGGGACGCGGCCTCAGCGTGGCCGGAGAAGCAGTGCATCGGTGCGCGCCCGGGATCTGAACCCGGCCCGCCAGCAGCGGAGCGCACTCACTTAACCACTAAGCCACGGGGCCGGCCCAACATAACACTTTTGACATTCATTCCTGTTGTTGCGTGTGTCTGTAGTTCATTCCTTTTATTGCAGAGCAGTGTTTCATTGTTTGGATTTATCACAATATGCTTACCCATTCATCTGTTCATGGACATCTGAGTTTTTAGCTATCGTGAATAAAGCTTCTGTGAACATTCATATACAAGTCTCTATATGGATATATACTTTCATTTTCCTTTGGTAAATATGTGGGAGTAGAGTGACTAAATCCTAGGATAGATGTATGTTTAACTTTTCAAGGAACTGCAAAACTTTTCTAAAGTGGTGTACCATTTCACAGTTCTACATCTGCACCAACACTCGGAAAGTCAGTCTTTATCATTTTAGCCATTCTAATAGGTGTGTGATGGTATCTCATTGTGGTTTTGATTTGTGTTTCCCTAGTGGCTACTGATGTTGAACATTATTTTCATGTGTTTTTTTGCCAACTTTGTATCTTCTTTGGTGAATGTCTGTTCAAATATTTTGTGACTTTTTATTGAGTTATCTCCTTTCTTATTGCAGATTGGTTTCTAATATTAAATTGGCCTCTAGAGTAGGGCAGAAAGTCTCATCACTACAGCTTAGTTTTCTGCATGCCTCAGTCATTTCCCTTTCTTTCTATGTGTGCAGTTATTTGTAATATAGTAATTTCAGAAAATACTCACTTTTGGGGCCGGCCCTGTGGCTTAGCGGTTGGGTGCGTGCGCTCCGCTACTGTTGGCCCGGGTTTGGATCCCAGGCGCGCATCGACACACCACTTCTCCGGCCATGCTGAGGCCGCGTCCCACATACAGCAACTGGAAGGATGTGCGGCTATGACATGCAACTATCTACTGGGGCTTTGGGGGCAAAAAAGGAGGAGGATTGGCAACAGATGTTAGCTCAGAGCCAGTCTTCCTCAGGAAAAAAAAAAGAAAATACTTTCAGTTGTGATCACATTTTATCTAGCTTTTAGCACACCTACTAAACATTGCATTAAGAAATGAGCTAAATATTAGTCACATTTTTCTACCTAGAGTTGTCAAGGTAATTCATTAATTAATAAACAATTAATAAATACCTGCCAGACAGTAGAGATAAGTTCCCTGTTCTCAAAGAAGTATATTAATAGGAAGAGTTAGGTATATAAGCAAATGGATATATAAGCAGATGAATGCAATAAAATGTTGTGGATGTTGTGATTTATCCTACATCTTCTACCTGAAAGGATTTCAGTTACATTCATTTGATCACCTTTTCATCTGATATTTATATCTTTATAGGAAAAGATAACCTGTTTTTAAAAATAAGTGAGAAAAGTGGGGGAAAGGAAAATACTGATTAAGAATGAGAGAGGCTGGCCCAGTGGCTCAAGCAGTTAAGTGCACGCGCTCTGCTTTGGCGGCCCGGGGTTCACCGGTTCGGATCCCAGGCACGCACTGATGCACCGCTTGTCATGCCACGCTGTGGCAGCGCCCCATATAAAGTAGGGGAAGATGGGCACAGATGTTAGCTCAGGGCCAATCTTCCTCAGCAAAAAAAAAAATCAGCGTCGGACCTTACCTCAGGGCTGATCTTACACACACAAAAAAGAATGTGATAAATGCATTCTACAGCTAGGCACTCTTCCAGTTGTCCCCTAAGGTAGCTGTGAAAACAAGGACAAGGAGAGATGCCTTATCCCAATCATCCAAGACCCGTCCATCAGGCCATTAGAACTGAGCACTCTTAACGATCTATCCTACCAAAAAAGAAGTTGAGGGGCCGGCCTGGTGGCATAGCAGTTAAGTGTATGCACTCTGCTTGGGGAACCCGGGGTTCGAGGGTTCGGATCCCGGCTACGCACCAATGTACCGCTTGTCAGGCCATGCTGTGGCGGTGTCCCGTATAAAGTAGAGGAAGATGGGCACAGATGTTAGCCCAGGGCCAATCTTCCTCAGCAAAAAGAGAAGGATTGGCATCGGGTGTTAGCTCAGGGCTGATATTGCTTACAAAAAAAAAAAATTTAAAAAAAAAAAAGGAGTTGAAACTAGAAAGGTGGAGGGCAAGGTGGCTAGCTTATATATCAAGTCCGTCTAAAGGACGTTAGATTTAATCTTTTAGACCAGAGGGCCCCATTTGGAGAGTTTTAAGTGGGAGAGTGGATCATGAGATTTATATTTTAGAAAGATCACTGAACATGCCAGGTTGAAGATGAATTAAACAGTTGGAGAGAGGACTAAAGGCAGCGGGTATAGTTCGACCACTGCACGGCTCAGACTCCAGGTGACTAAACTGAGTGGTGAGGGTGGAGAGGAACAGGTCATGTTTATAGATAGAATAGGCAGAACTTAGAGACTAGTGGGGCTAACCATTTGATCCAACAGATATTGAACACCTACCATTTCCCTGGCGCTATGCTGTTTGCTATGGGGAGAAAAAGATTAAAAAAATAGATATGCTTCCCACTGTCATGGAGCTTGGAGTCTAATGGGGAATGGACATAAACATCAATCACAGTGCTGTATGTGTCGTTAACTAACTGAGATGGTTACTCTGAAGGAAAGGAACATCGTTTAATGAGAGCATAGAACAAAGGAACCTGAATGAGGCTGGATTAGGGAAGGCATCCCGAGTGATGCTTGAATTGAGATTTGAAGGATGAAGAGAACATAACTAGGCCCAGGAAAGTAGAGAGAGAGCTAAGGGCTCCCATATACAGAAGGAACAGCGTTTGCAAAGGCTGGCTGGCTATGTGGCATTTTCCAGGACCTAAACAGAAAAAATTGGCATAGCAGGTGAGTAGTCAGCAAAGGGGACAGTGGTGTGAGATGAGCTAAAGGTAGATGGGGGCCAGCCCTGTGCAGGGCATGATAGAAGTGGAACGTTCTTTTCCTAAGAGCAATAAAAAGGCTTTTCAAAATCAATTTGCAGTATGGCCGATTTTCCTCCCCATCCCCACCTTCTCTGACTAAATGTTGGAGTACGTTAACTCGGGCTCCCTCTTCTGGCAGGTTGTAGGATTCTGCACTTTTTGGGGAAAAACATCCCAGGATTATTGCTATGCTACAATTGATTAATTTATTAAAGAACACACCCACACAGTCCTACTGCAGAAGGCAATATACATGCCCAGAGAGAACACGCGTGGGACATACTTCCACTTAAACCTCAAGGGGTTTAGGATTCGCTGTTTCTCGAGAGCTTGTTCAGTTCAGGAAAGGGATGAGGTCAGGATGGAGGTGAGGGAACTGAGAGCCGTGCACTTGGTGGAGAGAGAGAGAGAGAGTGTGTGATCGGCCCTGGGCTAACATCCGTGCCCATCTTCCTCCACTTTATATGGGACACCACCACAGCGTGGCCTGCCAAGCAGTGCGTCGGTGTGTGCCCAGGATCCGAACCTGCGAACCCCAGGCCGCCGCAGCAGAGCACGCGCGCTTAACTGCTTGCGCGACCGGGCCGGCCCCTTGGTGGACTTTCTTTACCCTCATGTCCATCAGTGTGTTGCCTCTTTTGGGGAGTGTTTGAACTGACGTTACATATTGAAAAGATTATAAAAAAGCCAATATATATTAATGCTGTATTCATTACTCGGCTTTAACATATGCTCTTATCAGATTTTTTTATTTTAATCTTCTAAATCAGCCAGCTGTTGTTTAAAAGAGCTGAGAAATATTTGCCTGTATGATAAATAGTACATTTTCTTAGAGTAGAAGAATCCAAGGACCAAAATAAAGTAACCTTTTAATGAAATGATTCTTATTGTTAGTAGTCATTATTAAAATAATTTTACTTTTTTATATTATCCAATCTGATATATTGAGTAGCATTTAATTTAATTTAATATCTTTTAGAGAAGTAACTGTAATACATTAGAATAGAAAATATCTCTAAATGGCATTTCTCGTTAGCAACAGACACTAAGTTAATGTAGTTAGTAGTTAATGAGTTTCTGCTCATTTTGAGTTGGACTCCAAGAGTTGCCATGGTGACAGATCAGCCAGAAGCCGTCAACAGAACAAACAGAAGGCCATCGCTTTGTACCCCACTGGGACTGCCGATAAACACAGCAGATGGACCCTTGATGCTCAGAGCTGTCTTCTACTTGCATCTTATTATTCTAAGGGAACTTTTCACTACAATATTTGTTGCTGTACAGGTTGCAGAAGAAATTGTAATAATGAAAATATTCTTTGAAATCACTCATTATTTTAGCACTGGAGAATAGTTCTCTTTCATAGTCACATTTGCAAATAGTCAATCATATATTTGAGTAAATTTAAATTTAAAATTTTAAGAAACTCTGAATCTTTGAGTATATATTCTGAAATGGCTGGAATTAATGGATGATATTTGAATATTTTTCCCTTTATTGTCATTGTGTGGTGTCTATGCATAAGAGAAATTCTATGCTTTATCATACAAAGACTTTTTTTTAAGTTCTAAGAGCAATCAGTTATAGGACATATTATTGATTTAATAATGTCTTATTGATGGAGTTCGAGGGTGAATGAAAAAACTATATTAAATTTATACACCAATTGTAATGTGCTTCCAAATTTCAGAAATAAGACGTGTTAAATGTGTAGGTTAAAATGTCCCTCTAGGTTAGCATTTACATATAAAACGTTACTTTTAAAATCTCCCTCTCCAATCTCTTGTATGCCTACTTGTCAGTATACTTTGCTAATGGTGGTAGCCCAAGAGATTTTAGCTGAGGATAGATATAAATAAATCCCATTACAGTAAATGCCATTGGAAGGAAAGTTGTTGCGTATCTAGCTCATACCATATACCACGATGTTGTCTAATGGATGGAAGATTTAAATGTACTGCTTGCTAAAATCTATGCTCTTAACCAGAGTTTAGTTGAAGAGTATAGAAACCACTGTAGCTATTTTAAGCAGAAATGAGTTTAAGTGCAGGGAATTGGATGCTTATAAAATCATCGCGAGGCCAGGGGAAGGGGGTGGCCCTTAGGCTCCCTAAAACGTCCTCCTGAAGAGCTGCTCCCTAGGAAAGAATCGGAGGCCCCACTGGCACTGTTAACTTCCAGAGCACAGTGTCACTGCTGCAGCCCAGCAATCAATCGGGAAGCTGCCACCAATGATGTGTCTCACCACCACCAAGGCAGTGATTCTGAACTGGGACCCTGCACAGAAACTTCCACCATCTCCGAGGCTCTGCTTACACTCAGAGCTGGTGCAGCGGACAGAGAGTGGCCAGGTCACTCTGCCTGCCAGGCTGCATGCATGTGCATCTGCTGGGGGCCTGAGCCATAGCTATGAGCCAGACCCTTGTCGGTCTTGCCACTGGTGTGCGTCTTGGGGGAGGGCAGACAGGTTTGACGACTGCTCTGTAACATTTTTGAAAATGATGGGATGGCTGGCTCTTCATTCACATTTGTATGGTGCTTAACACTTTCCAAACATTGGAAAAGTGAGACCCAAATTAAAGGGAGAAGGTTTAGGGCCAGACCTAGAGATCTAATCCTCCAACCTTGAGTACAGTTGTCATTATCTCTCCTAAATTACCACGGTGACTTCTTTGAGTTTCTGCCTACCTTCTTCCGTTCTTTATTTCCTTATCTACAGTTCATTGAATGTGCCTTTTTTTTTTTTTTTTAATCAGCCTAACATACTTTCTGTTGCTTCTGAGAGGAAGAGGAGGATTATAGCTGACAGAGATTCTTTGCTTGACCAGACTTTAGTCAGTCTCCTGGACCTTCTCCTAGGCCATGTGTGCACTATCTTGTAAAATCTAGTTTTAGGAAGAACCCTGCTGAGTCAATTTAACCAGAACCCCCCACCCTCCATATCTGATCTCCCTCGATATCTGATCACGTTCCCCATCCTCCACCACTCACAGGTGATGTCTGACCACCCTGGCCCGTTTTCAGCAAGAATCTCCCTCTCCCCTGATGTTTTCCTCTTAGTAATTTTCCATCCGCTGCCCCCCACCCTCCTCCTTGGCTATAAATTCCCACTTGCCCACGCAGTATTCAGAGTTGAGCCCAATCTCTCTCCCCCCCCCCGTAAGACCCCATAGCAGTTGTCCCTATACCCGTCACTGTGGTCCTGAATCAAGTCTGCCTTACCATCTTTCACAAGTGTCAGTGAATTTTTTTTTCTTTAACATCATATAAACAGGGTGCACTTACTCTGTACCAGACACTGTTGTAAATGGTTCTTTACATATATTAACATTCATTCCTCCAAGAATGCTTTCAGTAAAGTATTGTTCCCCTCATTTTATCCCCAAGGGACAGAGAGGTTAAGTAACTTACCCAGGGTCACCAGCCAGTAAGTGGCAGAGCTGAGGTTTAAACCCTGAGTCCATACTCGTAGCCATACATTGCATCTCAAGAGAAGCACGTGAGAACGATAAACCCCAAATTGTGCATGGCGAGGATCTCTGGGGGAAGGTGGACTGTACAGTCAGGGAAGGGAAGACGGGGCTTTGGTGGAATTGGCAACATTTTATTTCTTAAGCTGGGGATTGGGTTCATGGAGGTTTGTTGACTATTTGGTCTTTATGCCTTTTTGCACATCTTAAATATTTCCAAATAAATTTGTAAAGAAAAGAATGTCTTGGTACTATGACTTGAGTAATTAAATAAGATGGAAATGCCTCAGTGGCTGGACGCCCCATGCTCCCCTGCTCTGTTAAGTCCCTTGTGAGGAACGTAAGGTGGACCATAGTGGGAACTTCTCCCAAGTGTGTTCCTGTATCGTTTGTAGAACGGAACAAGGCGGGTGCTGCTGCTGTGGGCCGTGGCTCCCATGTTGTTTCCCTTACCTGTGAAGGTGATGTCAGACAGGACCACCTGGCTCTAGAGCCTGCACAGACAGGCTCTTGATCAAGGTCACCTGCTTGTTGAATTTAAACAGCCCGTGATGGTCACAGCAGTTTGACTCTCCATGAGTTTTTAATCAGAGGAGTCTGTCCCTAGAGAACTTCTCCCTGAAACTGGAGGCTCCAGACTCCTCCTCGTGCTACAGGCAGGACAGGACCACCATGGAGTATCTTTCCACCAGGCTACCCCCAACACTCTCCCAGCTATTGGCCAAGTGAGGAATCTGAAATCCTTCCCAAGTCTGTGCCTGCCTTTCCAGCCTCACGTCTAACAGCCCTCCCCTCAGGCACTGAGCTCCAGCCACACCAGCCTTGTTTCAGTCATTGAAAGCACGAAGCTCTTTCCCATTTCAGGACCTCCCCACGCACTGTCCAGCAGGTGGGAGTAAGCTCGCAGGCACGGCACACGCATACAAGTGGGCAGGCACGTCCATGCACACATCCACGCTTCACCTGGCTGACACTTTTCCAGGCTCAGCTTAATTGTCACTTCATCAAAGGAACTTTCTCTGAGTCCCTAACCTAAAATAGGTGCTTTCGTCCCACTGTTACTTTTATCATGTTTACCGCAACTCGTGTATTTGTGGAATTGTTTTAAAGATAGTGGCTGTCTCTTACTATATTATAAACTACAAGGATGGAAACCATATCTATTTATTTTCCTTAGTGTACCCAGTGCCTGGCACAAAATAGGCACTCATTAACTATCTCCTAAATAAGTAAATAAGGAGAGAATAAGTGAGGATAGTGACATATTTTGTGGGGGTGAAAAGAATGATGGGACAGGTAACAAGAAAACAGTGAGTTTGAGCCCTTACTTACCCTTCCCTACTTTCCTCAATTTTTACGGCACTTAACACCTGCTGGTGACTATGTATCTTATTGTGCACCATGTCCATTGTCTTTCCCTGCTAAGCTGCAAGCTCCAGGGGGACTGGAGTCTGCCTTTTTGTTCACTGGTATATCCCCTGTGCCTAGAGCAGTGGCTGGACTATAGAAGGCCTTAGTATGTGTCAATGAATGGGTAGCATCTAAGTAACCTAGAAGTCGAAGGCATTGATTGAGAGAAGGGGCTGGGTGGTATCAGGATTTCAAAGAGCCTAGGAACAGTTGTAAATAGTTATAATAAGGGAATTTTGGCAGACCACATTAGATTATAAGAGGAATTTTTAGCAGCAGTGGGGGCTGAGAAGAGCCTACACGTGGCAGTGTCAGGCAGCCTGGAAACCAGACTGAAGGTTGGGATGGTACAGAAGTATGGTTAGCACAATGAAAGGAAGGCCAGGGGGCCCAGGGACTTTCAGATGACAATATGGAAGCTCGGGCAATGTAAAAACAGCTGGGGAGGCAGGAGAGAGAACAGGGCAGTGACCAGGGTGGAATAAAAGTTGAAGCTGAGTCACCAAGGGAAGCTCCTCCTGTCTTTCTCCTAGAGATGACAAGGTGTAGTATAAAAGTTTGAAAAGGAGCTCCTTCTAAATAAAATCCTCCTTGGGCCAGCGCAGTGGCGTAATGGTTAAGTTCTCACGCTCCGCGTCAGCAGCCCGGGGCTCGCAGGTTTGAATCCCAGGCATGGACCTACACACTGCTCATCAAGCCATGCTGTGGTGGCATCCCACATACAAAATGGAGGAAGATGGGCACAGATGTTAGCTCAGGGCCAATCTTCCTCAGCAAAAAGAGGAAGATTGGCAACAAATGTTAGCTTAGAGCGACTCTTCCTCACCAAAAATAAATAAATAAATAAATGACTGAATGAATAAACAAATAAAAATCCTCCAAAGCCCTGAAGGAACAGGCTGAACTTCCTGCCCATGTTGTTTTGGAAAAGCAATAGTAGGAATTTATAAACTATTTGGACCCTATTGTGACAATGCCCTCAGAAAATTTTTAACTGAAAGCAGAAAATTGTTTCTTAGAAAGAAAATTGTTTTAAAAGATTTGCTTTCTTATATAATGATTTAACATCTACTTTTTCCCCAGCAGATGTCGCCCTCATTTAAAAGAAGAAAAAAGCTCGTTAGATGAAGGAGAATAACCAAAATTTCCAGCTCACTGGAAGTTTTTTTATGAGCTGTGTAGTTATTAACTGGTTGCTATATTAATTCTTTCTAAATAAAACAAATGATTTGTTGACAATCCATAAATAAAATCCAACTAAAATTCCCGTTGCCCTTACTGTGTTCTGCTGCTGTGTGAAAACAGTGATGTGTAGGATAGACTTGTTTGTGAGCCGCTGCCATTGAGGTGTGGCCTTAGATTCAGGTCTGTTTGAGAAGAGCAATGTCAAGATTGCTTTCATACCCTAGTCTGTTTCTTTGGGCAGCAATAGATTGGAAATTTGGATCTGAAGAGAGTGTATGGCTAGTCAGAAACTGCCCATTTGGTTTATTTATATTATAAGAATAGATCCAAATTTCAAGATTGTCCACTTATCAGTTGAGATTATGTTAGTTGATCGCTAGTTTCAAAAGATGTGAAAAATACTGGCTTAAACCAGAGAAGGTTTATCACTCTTTCATATAAAAGAGACCAGAGGTGCAGCTTGACAGGGTCAGAATTTTTGGTTCCTGCTACCTCATCGCTCTCTTGAGTGAGGCTTCTCTTCCCTTTCCTAAGGGTTCAGGGTGACCTCCCAGACCACCAGCCATAGCGTTAGCATTTCAGGCAGCTGGAAATATTAACATGAGGATGAGCGTGTGGGTGAACTGAGAGTACTGTGCTTGCTGTATACTCTGGGGCCTTGGTCTCTTTGTTAATTTAACAAATACCTGGTGACATTTTTCTGTTTGTGAGATAAGGTGCTAGTACTTCACCTAGTACAGAGTCGTAAGGGAAAATCTCTCACCTGAAAAGCTTGTGATCTACCACAACGAATAGTCCTTTATGAGAACAGATGATTATTTAAGTTTAACATATTTCTGAGAAACCAGCTCAAACTTTTATCTCTTTCAAGAATACAGTGCCATTTCTAAAGCAGTGCTATTGAATAGAAATATAACGCAAGCCATAAATGTGACCACATAAGTAATTTTAAATATTCTAATAGCAAATTTTTAAAACTAAAAAGAAACAGGTGAGATTACTTAATACAGTCGACCCTCTGTACGTGTAGTTTCCACATCCACAGATAATGGAGGGCCGACTAAAGAACTTGAGCATTCACAGATTCTGGTATGGGTGGGGGGGAGGGGGGCGGGGCGGGTCCTGGAACCAATCCCCTTGGATACAGAGGGATGCCTGTATATCTAAAATGTTATTTCAACATGAAATCAATATAAAAATTGTTAATGAGATATTTTATATTCTGTTTTTTTTGTACTAACCCTTTGAAATCTAATGTGTATATACTTACAGCACATCTCAATTCGGATGTCCAGTGGTCAGTAGCCACATGTGGTTAATGGCTACCATATTGGGCAGCGTATGGTCATCTTTCCTCTCTAAATGACTGACTTCCAGAAATTCCATGTGCTTCTGTATCTTGTAATTTTAATTTCCCCAATCGATTGTTGGTTCACTTAGGTGAGAAACCATATCTTATGCGTCAGTGCCTTCCTACAACAGTCAGCACCGTCCTGGGCTCAGACTCAGGAAATTCTTGTTTGACCTTTGGATATGTTCAGTTTGAAGGGTAACAGCTTCCAAGCAACACTGTCCAGTGGGCAACTGAAGAGCGAGACCAGACTTAGAGTTAGGGCAACATGAGACAGTACTTAGGTTTCAGTAGCATGGAGAGGATGTTCCGACTCATGAAACTGGATGACCTCTCCAGAGAGTCCAGGGCAGAGGAATGAGTCCAAAGGCTTGAAGTCTGTGTGTGGTTAGAGGACCGTCGGAACACAAAGGAGTCTCTGAAGGAAATAGGAAAGAGTTGGGCAGTTCATCCCGTCTTTTGTTGGCAGGTCTAACATAGTGACTTTTGGTATACTTGTAGCTCAGTGCTACAGTATATTAAAAGCACTGGGTTTCTAAGAGAGTAATCTAATAATCTCTAAACTTAATATGTTCTCTTTGTTTTCTTGAGTAATAGCATCATATTACCTTTCCATTCAGTAATCATAAAGAAGATGATCCCCACAATTGGAGAGGAGACATGGAACAAATTATTTAATTAATTTTTAAAAAATTTTATGACTATTTTTATTTTTAAAATAAAAGAACACCCACACAAGACTTAGGATACATTCCTGGGATTTTTTCCCTAGAAGATTTATATGTCTGATGCTTAGTCTAATATTACAAGAAGTTTCTAGTCTCTACACCAGGAGCTGTCAAACTTCTCCTGTAAAGGGTCAGATAGTAAATATTTTAGACATTGCAGGTCAGATACAGTCTGTGTCACATATTTTTCATTGTTTTTTCCCCACCTTTTGAAAATGTCAGATGCATTTTTAATTCACCTGCTGGCTCCAGCCCTACTCAGCAGTTATTCAAAGGGGAAAGGGAAGACTGGGTTGCAATACTTAGACTCTTAAAATACAGATATATTAGATATAAAATTGACTACATATAATGGATGCATCGGGCAGATAACACAAGGAAAATTGAATAATCCATATTCAAATATCTTAGAATTGGTGGTTTCGATTCAAAACTAGTGACAGATAACATTCACTTATTTGCATACTTCATCACTTCTGTAGCATGAATTCATTTTTCTCTAAAGATTTTGAGGAAAAATAGCCCTGAGTTTGTCCTTTGGTCCTTCTCTAAAGATAACAGCAGTGTAGGGGAAGAGCACTGGCTGGGTGTCAGGATTCTCATCCTAGCGGCAGCTGTGTATCTTGGCTAGCTCTCTTGGGCCGTGGGGGTCTGAGCTGATGAGGGGGTGTGGAATGATTCTTACATTCCTGTCAACTTGGATTCTTGGCTTTTGAGTCCTTGCCAGTTGTTTCCTTCAGGTTTGGGTTCAGGTAGGTTTTCTTCATTTCCAGTCTTTGCAGAGGCAGGATGACAGGTGGAAGTACCTTGACTTTGATAGTAGCTGGCCATTCATTGTCACTTATTACAAAAGAGAAGTAGGGTTTTTCATAACCAGGATAGATAGAACTCTCTGTAGCTTGCTTGCTAACATTCTCTTTATTCTGTCCTCCTTTTATTCCTTCCTCCCTTTCCTCCTCTTCATTTTCTTCTGCTGCTGCTGCTGCTTTTGAATTTTGTAGTGGAAGGAAAGAACCAATTGCATTCATATTCCTAGCTTCCTAAGAAGCAATTGCAAGTGCTACATCTAGCATAAAACCTTTGGGCCAGATACATTAAAATGTGTAATAAAGTGAATTGATACTATGCTAATTACGTATTTTTAAGTAAATTTAGTGGTTTTACGTTTCCCAGACAAATGTACTTCTACTCTGTTCTCAGTTTCCTCTGCAAAGTTCAAATGGAAAGTTGCTGTTGTGAGAGAGAGAGCAAGTTTGCTTCTCTGTTATTTGTCTTTTTAATTAATAGGCTTTATCTTTTAGAACAGTTTTAGGTTTACAGAAAGTGTAAAGAGTTCCCATATATTCCCTCTCCCCCGTTTCCCCTGTAAATAACATCTTGCATTAGTGGGGTGCATTTGTTACAATTGATGAAACAATATTGACGCATTTTTATTAACTAGCGTCCATAGTTTACATTTGAGTTTACTCTTTGTGCTGTACAGTTCTGATGGGTTTGACAAATGCATAATGTCTTTTATCCACTATTACAGTATCACCGTTTCACTGCCCTAAAAGGCCCCTGTGCTCCACCTATCCATCCCTCCTTTCCTCCCCCAAATCCCCGGCAACCACTGATTTTTTTTTTTTTACTCTCTCCATAGTTTTGCCTTTTCCAGAACGTTATATAATTGGAATCATATAGTATGTAGCCTTTTCAGTCTGGCTTTTACTTAACAATATGCATTTAAGTTTCCTCTTTTACTTTTCATGCCTTGATAGCTCATTTCTTTCTAACACTGACTAATATTCCATTGTATGGAGGTACCACAGTTGACTTATCCATTCACCTATAGAAGAACATCTTGGTTGCTTCCAATTTGGGGCAATTACGAATTAGCTACTGTAAACATTCTTGTTCACGTTTTCGTGTGGACATAAATTTTCAACTCATTTGGGTAAATACTCAGGAACTTCTGTTATTTTAATTAGCTAAAGGCCAATGTCAGGAAAAAATATATTTGAAGGTCCCTATACATTTAAAAATCAACCTATAATAGGTTTTATAGCTTTCTTTAAAAAAAAAGATGTAATGGATATTTATCTCATATGCCTTTGAGTTAAAGATAGAGAACTTTAACATCTAGAGTAATTACAAAAAATATTTCATGTTTATACCAAGGCCAGGGAAATAGGAACAGGGACATAGGTAAGAGATTCATTGGACTCTGAAATGATAGCCATTACGGAACAAAACTGCATGTCACATTCTCTGTTCTTCACTTACAAAATCATAGGCCTGCAGAATTGGAAGGAACTTTAAAGTGTCAGCTAGTCTGAACCTTGCACTTCCGGGGAAGGAAACTGAGCTCCAGGGTTATGAAATTACTTGACCAAGATGATACACACTATTAGTGAAGCTGGTCTGGTGTCCAGGGTTTCAGTTTCCTAGTCTAGGATTTTTTTCTATTATACCAATTACTTGCTTTATACTATGTTGGCTATTTCTGCGTTTCTTTTTAACTTCAGTGTGTGTGTTTGAGAGAAGCAGTCAACGCCTTTACCATTTATTGAGCACTTACTGTGTGTCAGGCACCATGCCGACATCATTTACAGCCTAGAGGGGGAGACAGAAGTTTTAAAAGCAATATACTATGCCTGTGCTGTGGTAAATACAGGGAGGGCAGTGTGGGTGTTTGAGAAGCACCCAGACTGGCCTACGAGAGTCAAGGAAGGTTCTGAGAAGTGACATTACTCTAATATTTCAAGAATGACCAGGAATTACTGTGTTTTATTGAATCTGAGATATTATCAATTGTATTATGCATTATTTTATATACCACTTAGAGAAAAAAACATTGCCAGTTAAATTGTTATTTATATCATCAATTATAAGATGCATCCCAATTTCAGAAATGTTAAAATGTGCAGAAATGTGTCTCAGACTTGATGATACATGGTGGTTAGATGGAAGAGGGGAGAACAAGGGCCTGGAAGCAGGAAGTTAAGCATGGTGAAGTTAGAGGGTAGGGCTGGAAAACTGTGCACTGGGGACAGCTAACTGCTCAGGACCTTGTCGACTTAACCTAAGGGCCATAGGAAGCTTCCAAGGATTCTACACTTGGGAGGAGATATGCATTTCAGAAGGATCACACCGGCTACAGTGTGGATGATGAGTTAGAAACAGCCAGGCTCTTGTAGTTTTCCAGACAAGAGAGAATGGTGCCCAGACTCTGGTTCTGGCAATAGGAATAGAAGCAGATGGATGAGTTTGAGGGATATTTAGGGAAAACATTTAGGAGCTAGAAATGTCAAGGTTCGGTGGTTGGTTGGATATAGGTTGGGGAAGATAAAGGGAAGAATCAAGGATGGAGCCCAGGTTCCTGACTTGGAGCTGTCTATCAGGAGAGTGATAGATCCACTCAGAAGAGGAGTCAGGCAGAAAGCTGCTGAGTATTTGGGACGTGTTGATTTTGAGGTGCTTATAAGACATCCAGATGTAGAAATCTAGTAGCCATCTGGGGCTCAGGTCATGACCACATGGTTGATAAGTGAAGCCATGGGAGTAGATTGGATGACCCAGGATGAGTGTATGAACAAAGAGTGTCTGCCACAAAACCGTAAAGAAGGGTAGAAGAGGAAGGCTGCCAAGGGGGGAGCGGTAAAGAGTGGCCAGAGAAGCCAGAAGAAGTCCAAGAAAGGACTTCCAATGTCATGGAGGCCAAGGAAGAGAGTCTCAAGATGGACAATGTGGCCATCACTGATAAGGACAACTGAGAGGTCAAGAAGGTAAAGCTCAGAACATCGCATTGGATTTTAGCATCAGGGAAGTAATTGTCAGTTGCCACAAAGAGGAAGGTGAGAGGAGCTGGCTAAGGGATGGCAGGTGAGGAAGCAGGAAGAGACATCATAAACAAACCCTTCAAGTTGTTTGACAGGAGAGGACCCAAATCGGGAGGTAGCTGGAGAGGAATTTGGGGTTAAGGAGAGCAGTGATGCTGTCTTTGAAGATAGTAGCAATTTGCACATGTTTAAATCCTGATGAGAAGGAGCTCGTTGCAGGGTGGCCACACAATCCCTGGGCAAGTTAGAAGTTGGAAATGTGCTTTCCTCCACTCTCCACACATACACAGTGGCTGGATTCTCTTCTCTTGTGTACTTGATGATGTCCATCATACTAAGCCCTTGCTAGAAAGTACATGAATATTTATAAAAACAAAGAATTAAAATCTAAGACCCACTCTTATGCTTTGGGTCTTGGTGTCTGCTTTGGAGAGTGTCGTGGTTTGAAGACCTGGGTACACAAAGTCCCTGAGATAGGATCCAGAGCCATGGGGGTCGCCGCCTTGCATTGCCTTTCTGACACATTAATTGTGAGATGTGCAGGTATTTCATGTACCACTAAGAAAGGAAAAGTGCTGCCAATTAACTGACATGTCATCAATGGTAAGGCACATCCCAATGTGAGTGATGTTAACATAAAAGACATGGGAGTCTTCGAATTGATGAAATACGGTATTAGCCTTAGATAGGAGTAATAGAAGTGTGGGCCAAAGAACAGTGTGAAATTCGTGTGTCTGTAGTAGCAGAAACTTGAAGTTTCAGCCTGATAGCTTTTATTTCTACTGGAAAGTCAAGTCAAAGTTCATCTTCTGGGATGGAACAACAAAAGGCCCCCAATAGCCAAAAGAATTCTGAGAAAAAAGAACAAAGCTGGAGATATCACAATCCCTGACTTCAAAATATACCACAAAGCTATAGTAACCAAAATAGCATGGTACTGGCACGAAAACAGATACCCAGGTCAATGGAACAGAATTGAGAGCCCAGAAATAAACCCACACACCTATGGACAGCTAATTTTCGACAAGGGAGCCCAGAAGATACAATGGAAAAAGGAAGGTCTCTTCAGTAAATGGTGTTGGGAAAACTGGACAGCCACATGCAAAAGAATGAAAATAGACCGTTATCTTACACTATACACAAAAATTAACTCCAAATGGATGAAAGACTTGAATGGAAGACCTGAAGCCATGAAAATTCTGGAAGAAAACATAGGCAGTACGCTCTGCGACATCGGTGTTAGCAGCATATTTTCAAATACCATGTCTGACCGGGCAAGGGAAACAGAAAAACTAAACAAATGGGACTACATCAAACTAAAAAGCTTCTGCACAGCAAAGGAAACCATCAGTAAAACGAAAAGACAGCCTAACAGTTCAGAGAAGATATTTGCAAACCATGTATCTAATAAGGGGTTAAAATCCAGAATATATAAAGAACTCATACAACTCAACAACAAAAAAACAACTTGATTAAAAAGTGGGCAGAGGATCTGAACAGAAATTTTTCCAGAGAAGATATACAGATGGCCAACAGGCACATGAAAGGATGTTGAACATCACTAACTATTAAGGAAATGCCAATCAAAACTACGATGAGATATCACTTCACACCCGTCAGAATAGCTGTAATTAACAAAACAAGAAATAACAAGTGTTGGAGAGGATGTGGAGAAAAGGGAACTCTCATACACTGCTGGTGGGAATGTAAACTGGTGCAGCCACTATGGAAAACAGTATGGAGATTCCTCAAAACATTAAGAATAGAACTACCATATGACTCACCTATTCTCCTTCTGGGTATTTATCCAAAGAACACGAATGCATAAAGATATATGCCCCCCTATGTTCATTGCAGCATTATTCACAATAGCCAAGACTTGGAAACAACGTAAGTGCCCATCCATGGATGAATGGATGAAGAAGATGTGGTATATATACACAATGGAATACTACTCAGCCATAAAAAAAAGATGAAATCTTGCCATTTGCGACAACATGGATGGACTTCGAGGGTATTATGCTAAGCGAAATAAGTCAGACTGAGGAAGTCAAATACTGTATGATTTCACTTACAAGTAGAAGATAAAAACAACAACACAGGCACAGAGATTAGATTGGTGGGTACCAGAGGGGAAAGGGGGAGGAAGGAGGGCAAAAGGGCACATGGGTACAGTGATGGATGATACTTAATCTTTGGGTGGTGAACATGATGTAGTCTACCCAGAAATCGAAATATAATGATATACACTTGAAATTTATATAATGTTAGAAACCACTGTTACCTCAATAAAAAAATAAAGTTCATCTTCTGGGGATGGGGAGATAAAGGCATTAGCAGCTCGCGAGTGGACAGTTTTGAAAGAGTCATTGACAGCGGTGGAACCAGGCAGACCCAGGAAATTGTAGGATGGTCGGGAAGCACCGAGGGTGTCTTGAGGTTGGGGACCATGAATTTATAGTGGCACCAAACTGCATGGCTGTGATTTCTTGAAAGAGCCTTAGTGGAAAGAGTGGACAGGGGCTTCATCCAGGATTGAGAGTTTGCTGGGGAGGGCAACAGAAAGAAAGTGAGCAGAGGCCTTGCGGATACTGACTGTGCAGACAGCGTGGGGTCACAGGGGTGGACGGCGGACCCCATGTTGGGAGACAAGAAATGCAGGCTGACTGGAGTGGTAATTAAAGGCAAGCAGTAACAACTCATGTTCCCCTACTGTTGACTGGAAATATTTTTATAACGTTACTTATACGTATAAAATATATAGAGCTAGGTAAAAACTCGTTTTACACATAGCTTTTACACAACTATCAAACCAAAGACATTTACAAATTAAGTTGAAAGAAAAAATTTTTTCAAATAAGACAAATGTAATGTCCTGGATATTGATGTTTCAAGTTCAGGATAGGAACACTATTGAGGCTCAGATTCTTTTGCACTTGATGTGTCTGTGCTCCCTTCTGCACACAGGGTTACTGCTCAAATCACCTTCTGCATTTAGCAAGCTTATTAGTATAACCCCTCAGGGTTATCACTCAACAATCCTGCTCCTCTTCTCTATTGAAATTATTGTGAAAGTTTTGTTTATGCAGCATACTCTGATAGCATTTTGGCTTTCATTTAATGCAAATGCATCATTTGCAAATTAGCCCACTTGGGTTCTTTTCCAATAAATCTGTTACTGGAGTATAGTAGTGTTATAGATGCCATCACCACAAATGCTTTAGTTATTCAGAATAACCCAGAATACCCCAATATATATTTTTTTACATTGTCATCAGAATTAAAATAAAAATATGTATAAATTCATGGACATCTGAAAAGTCCTTAATTTTGAGAAACACTGACCGAGAGCAGTGGTTCTCAAAATGTGGTCCAGGGACCAGCAGCATCAGCATCGCCTGGGAATTTGTCAGAAATGCAAATTCACACTATCCCCTCTGTCTCCAACCTACTGAATTCCCTGGGTGGAATCCAGGAATCAGGGCTTTAATCAGCCCTCAAGTTGAGTCTGATGCAAGCTGAAGTGTGAGAACTGCTGCTCTAACCTGACCTAATCACCCGTTTTACAGATGAGGAAACTATGGCCCAAGAGGTACTACTCAAGATCGCAGTTAGTTTATAGGAAAATTGTTTCTCAAACCTGGAACTCTAAGCTTTAGTCCAGTTCTGGTTCCAAAGCACTACATTGTCATTCCTTCCTTAGTTTTTGTTGTGTTTTCTTTGGTTTGGGTTGGGTTTTAAGGAGATGTTACTAAAGTTTTGGGTTCTTTTCATTTTGTTCCTTATAGTGCCAGAACCTACTAAGACCTGTTCAAGCCAGCCCCAACCTGCCGGTTCCACTACCAGTACTTCCACCAGCACTCTGTCCAACAGCAGCAATGGCAAACGTGCACCTGCCAGTGGGCAGCAGCCAGCTGCCTCCCGTTACCTGCCTCGAGAGGTGCCTCCACGCTTCCGTCAGCAAGAACAGAAGCAGCTATTAAAGAGAGGTCAGCCATTGCCTACAGGGGCTCTGACCAGTGTGAGCCCAACCCAGGGTGCCGGGCCTGCAGGGGTAAGCCCTCCTCCCATCCCTGGAGCCGGAGTGCAGCAGCGTCCCAGCAAGCTCCAGCCAGGTAAAACCGCATAGAATGAGGCATTCTTTTTATCTGAGACTGGTGTGCTGTTTTCACCTTTGCTGCCGAATAATAAAAATGCACATATTCTGATCCATATTCACTATGTACATATAATAGAGCGAGCAAGCTAGCTAGATGATAGATAGATAAGATAGATAGATTTCAGTTGGATTTTAAAGTTCGATTCTGTTTTCCCCTAGTTATTTCTGTTATTTCACATGTATTTTCAGATGGCGTTAGCTACTTCAGCTAAGTTTGTTGCTCACCAGAAACTCCAGGTCTCTACATCAGTACATAAAAATCTATCAAGGCAAATGCTTTAGAACCATGCAGTGAACAGTTAAATAAAACGCTTTTCTCTCAGTTTACTAAGATGTCTATCCCATGACTGCACACACACATGCTTTGCAGGGAGGTCATAGGGTTTATGGGGAGTGGGTATTTCTAACTGTAATTTATTCAGACACTTTGAGCCAACCTGCCTGATACCTCCTCGCACTCAGCCCCGGAGGGTTCCTGGTTCTGATCCACCTGCTTCTTGTTGGCCGCCTTGCCTGCACTTAGATACTAGCTTTCTCTTGGCTCCCAGGAGAAATGACCACTTGCCCATTTGCTTTCCAGCTTCCAGAATGTTACATCTCTCTCCTGTCTTTCCTATTGCCGTCTTCTTGACTTACGGATATATACTTTTACAAATTTCTTTAGTGAAGTTTTAGGGAAATTTCTGGAAGAGAGCACAGTATATGTGCTCAACTGCCATGTTTCTCTGTTATTTTCTTAAACCTTTCTGTGTCAAGTCATTTAACAACTGGCACTGGTTCTCATGTGGAAACCCCATTTGCTAATGGTAGTGAAATCAGATCTGTAATTAGAGAAGCAGGGATGTTTCTCATATTAGATTGGAGTTTAAAAGAAACATGTCACAATCATGTTGATATTTGTGTTTTTTTCATATGCTGCTTTTTAACATAGGGAATAATTCCAACATGACCTGAAAGTATTTATAGCAGTATTTCTCAAAGCCGTGACTTTGTGGTATATTCAGAACGAATATTTATAGACAACTTTGCCATGTCTCTTCAAATAGTGTTGGCTCTCATCTGCTAATTTCCTGGTAGCGGGGATGTAGGTCAGTGATTGTAACCAAAAAAACAAGGAAGAAAAGAAAGATCAAACACATTCATTGACCGAGAATATAGTCCCATCTACTTAGCTGCCACAGTTTATAATCAAACATACAGTTACTTTCTACACTGAAATATGGTCCTCAGAAAAATCTTAGCAGAGACAAAGATTGTATGGTCATACCTAAATAGCTTGCTGTATTAAGATGCTTATTTTGAAAAGCTGAAAAAGAAATGTAACAGCCCTGCTTTTTTCAGGATTTATCTTGTTTGATTAGCTGGCAGTATTGCATCAGTGTTCTCATCAAATGCTACTGGTGCAAGATGTTTCTGGTACCTTCTTAGATTAAGTAGTAAATAATCAAGGAATTGATTCAATAAAATTTTGTTATGAAATAATATTCTTTAATAAAATATTTGTCTGTAAATGTAATACCCTTCTCCAGAAAGCCATTCCTAGTTCATTGTACTTTTAAAATATATACGTTGAATACTAACTCATCAATTTAGTTATGAAGACTAAATTATATATAAAAACGTCTGAGAAAATGGAATCAATCTATGTAATATTCATATTAATAAAATAAGAAATGATTGATTTTTTGACTCGCAAACAAAACTCTTTGTTTTAAAACAATTTCATCTCTTCCTTAACAGTCTCTGGTATCATAGCCAGATGAATCTTTCTAAGTCGTCACCTTTTGTTGCATCAGAGGTCCCCTCAGAAACCTGTCCCGGTTCCTAGTTCCTAATGTGCAAAGTCTTGGTTTCTCTGCCTGGCTGTCGAGGCCCTTCAGCCTTGTCTAGCCAGCAGTTTTCCTCTTATTCCCCATGGCCTACTTTCTATTCTAATTGGGCTTATTTCCTTTCCGTGCTCAGTGTCGTCTTTTCCTGTACAGTACGTGCACACGCTTGACTGCCTTTCCCCTTTGTTTCTCTCCAAATCGTTGTCACCCACCCTCTATGAAGCCCCTTAAGTATTTCCATCCTCGCTGCTCCTCTTGAAGCTGTAAGGTACTCAGTCTGCAACTTACAACTTCACAGTTATTGTAAACTGTGTAACCTATATTATTTGCTAACTAAAGTATCCTATAAAGAAAATGTTGGAACTTCCTCCTATATGACTAGCTTAGCAGGGTGGAAAGACCTCTAAACTGTAGAAGACCTGGCAGCCAGCACTGCTTATGCTATCAGCTAATACTTCCATTTCTTATCCAAAATGAGAGGTCTGAACCTCTCATGACCTCTAATCTCTAAAGTCCCTTCCCTTTAATTTCTGACCTAAACACTATTCCAAAGAGCTTGTTTGATTTTGTCAGTGGAAGGCATTGCAGGAACACCATCCCATGTTGTTCTGGAATCAGCACAGGGATTGTAGGTGAGCATTAGCATGCATGGACGCAGTATGGCAGAGTGCTCAAGAGACAGGTCTGGGGGCCACAGGCCTAATTCAGTTTTCAGACCCATGATTCTTGTGAGACCTTGACCAACTCACCTTTACTTCTTATACTTCAGACTCCTCGTCTATAAAATGAGGAGATTCCTACTTTACAGGATTTTGAAAATGAGGTATTTATTTCATACTTAGCACAGTGCCTTGTATATAGTAAGTGCTCAGTAAATGCAGATGATAGCTGTTAATGTGGGACTTGTGAGACTTATACAATATGTGACATGTATGTACCTGTCTTTGAAACACTGTTAGGGAGCAGAAATTTTTTTTTTTTTAAACTCACAAAATCTTTAAATGACTAAATTCAACAACAGTGCAGTAAAGGTTTCTCATCACTCTGTGACCTGTGTATATTTTGAAATTTCAGTTGTCCTTCCTAGAGTGGAAGTATTCCGTAAAATTTTCTTTTTCATGGTACAAGTTTCTTAATTCATGTCCAGGTCAAATTCTATTAGTATATTCCAGAATGGTAACCACATTTTCTTGCTGCATTGAAACTTTTCTAGATACTGCTCGAAGTAAAAGCTCTTATAACTTTTTTTAAAGTAATATATAGATTTTCATTGTATTTGTATCTGTGTAAGCAGGTTTCCACTCCTGTAGCCACTCCTACATTCAAATGAAAAGTATAGTTTCATTCGTGATTCCATTCCTCTAACTGTAAGGTTAAATTCAAGAGTATGAATGCTGGATCAGCAGAACTGAAATGGAATGACTCAAGCAGGGGCAGGTGAGTGACTAATCCTTAAGAATTTACCAGAAGACTGTTTCTGGTGAAAAGAAAAGTGAAATTGGGAGTTATTTCAGCCCAGCACATTAATTTCTGTGTTATTCCCAAATGTATCAGTGTATGGACTCCCGGCCTTCAAGTTTTAGTGTGCTTGACAAAGATGAAAGAATGTTAAATATCCCTGGAAGGAACTGGTGGAGTCTGAATCTCCTTTATCGTTGCCTTGTGTAACGAAGCTGCTAAAAGTAATGGACATCCTGGTTTCCTCACGGCAGAGGGTTTGACCATTTGCCTCTTCCATGGGAAGGTGGATTGTCGCAGTTCTTCCTGTAGTAATAGAAAGCTTACATGTCCATGCTGGTAAACAGAGAGGACTTACAGATAAAATTAAATGGTATAGGTGTACAAATGGCAAAGTTTTAAAAGAATTGAAAACTGAATTGCTAGTATTTTTAGCCTTGCAATTATAGGTAAATTGTATATACTGTTGTATAAGACAGCTGGTGGATGTGAAGAGAGGCCTGGCCTGACAAGAATGCTATCGTCATTCTTTCTCTTTATGTACCACATGCTTCCTAAAAGGACGTGAGTCAGTAGATCAGTCTGGCTCTTATAAAGTTTTGTTATGATTCACCTTGTGATTTAATTAATCTGTCAAACTTATTCATATAGAAAAACTGCAACCCCAAGTTTTGCCATTTTTTGACAAACCAGTACACTAGCTTAATACTTCACAATCTCTTTCCTTTTGTTACTCCAGCAGAAGTTTTAGGCAGCAGTGCAACACTGACTTTGCATACCTCTGAGAAGGGGGGAGAAGATGCTACCTTTTCAGAACTTTAGTTTCTTCACTAATTCATTGAGCAAAACATTTATTGAATGCCTGCTAAATGTAGGGGATACACAATTCATGACTGAGGTGTGTTGGAATGACCATTAAGTAAATAGGCAATTTACAGGTACTGTGATGGAGATAACTGTAGGGTGCTGTGATGGAGATAACTGTAGGGTGCCATGTGCACACATGGAAGGGGCAGTTAACCCAGACCAATTATGTGGGGCTGCCAAGGCAGGCTTTCTGTTGGAGGAGATATGAGCTGAGTTTTGGATTAGCTGTGAAAAGCAAGTGACAGAGTGACCTGCATGCACAAAGGCATAGACCCGCAATTATAGGGCCTCTTTGGATAACAGAGGTGGTTCAGTGTGTCTAAGGAGCAGAATGTAAGGGGGCAGCAACAGGAAATAGGGCTAGAAAGGTTGGCCATTAGTATTACTAAGTAGTAGCAATAAACTAGCACAAAAACATTTTGTGATGATCAAGTCAAATTAAATTCATATTCAAAGCCGTTCTGACAAACTGCTTTTGGAACTTGATAGGCTAATTCTAAAGCTCATCTAGAAGAGTAAAGGGGTGTAAATAGAATAGCCAAGAAAATTTTGAAGAAGAAGAATGAGTTATCAAATGGAGCTATGCTCCTCTAGTAATTATAACTGTGTGTTACTGGGGCAGGAATAAACAAATAGACTGATGAAACAAAACAGAGAGACCCAGGGGAAACACACACGTATATATGGAGATTTAGGTTAGCAGGAATGTAGCATTGCAAATCACTGAGAAAATGGTGGCTCAAATCAATAGAGTGCTGGAAAGCTATATGCAACACAACTGTGAGAACTACTGGAAGATGATATAGGAGAAGATTTCCAAATCTTGGGATGAAATTTTTTCTTAAGCAAGAAGCCATGAAAAGAAAGGCTGACAAATTTGAGTGTATAAAAGTTACCAACTTTTGTACAAGCCCATAAATAAAACCTGAGAAGAAATACCAGGTATTCCTACAAATCAGCAAGGAAAAAAAAACAGTCCAATAGAAAAATGGGCAGAGTATGAACAGGCAGATTACAAAACTACTACAAATGAGTACTAAACATGTTGAAAGATAATATTTGTGATCAGGGAAAAAATAAGTGAAAATGAAAACAGTGATAGGGCCGGCCCCGTGGCTCAGCAGTTAAGCGCTCGCGCTCCACTACTGGTGGCCTGGGTTCGGATCCCAGCCGCGCACTGACGCACCGCTTGTCAGGCCATGCTGAGGCGGCGTCCCACACACAGCAACTAGAAGGATGTGCAACTATGACATACAACTGTCTACTGGGGCCTCGGAGACAAAAAGGAGGAGGATTGGCAATAGACGTTAGCTCAGGGCCAGTCTTCCTCAGCAAAAAGAGGAAGATTTCCGTGGATGTTAGCTCAGGGCTGATCTTCCCCACCAAAAATAAATAAATAAAGTTATTTTCTAAAAAAATAAAAAGAAAGAAAACAACAGTGATAAACCACTTTTCACATACCAAATTGCCAAAACTTTAGAATCTATTATAATAATAACAGTACTATTGATTGAGTGCATGGAGTTTGCTAGATCCCAGTGCTCTACACATATTAACTTCTTTAGTCTTCACAACAAGACTCCAGAACAGCCACACCTGACTGTGTGGGTGTGGGAAAGGACAGCTGTCCTTTGCTGTAGATAGGAATGTAAATAGGTACAACCTCCAAGAAGGGCAGTTTGGCAGAATTTATAAAAAGTGTAGGTGATCCTGTCTTCCTGACCCAGCTGTTCCAACTATAGGAATACATTCTCGAGACCCCTAAGAGCGTAGCTCTTCATTGCCAGCCTAATGTTTAGCAGTTATTCTCTGCCCTGTGGCATGAACTAGCGACAGGGGAATTGAGACTGTCGAGAAGCAGTGGGGACAAAAACGGAGGTGACCGCTGCCTCTTTGCAACAGTTAGAAGTGTAGGTAACATTAACCTTCCAGTGACCACCATCATCGTGCTCTGTCACCTGGTGATAAAGAATAAGCTGAGTCTGAGGACCAGTTGAACTTTTGCCAGGAACAGCAATTTAAACTCTTCCTCTCATTTCCTCCCACATTTCAGGTTCCCTCATCCCCTCTCTGTGTTGGCTTAGTGCCATCTCCACATTAGCCCTGGGTACGTGGTGGAGAGGCGTCACTGGTTTTGTAGCATTATTTCAGTCAACACTATCGCATTTTCTAAGATAACCAAGACTTCCAATACTAGCATGCAAAAATGAGTCCTGGCTACTTTTAAGGTTCAATAATGCTGATGTCAAAGTGAAACTCAGTGAGTTTAAAGCAAAAATGGATTCTTTATAGAGGGCTACCAATTCAAAATAAGGACTTTTCCAGCATCAAGATGACAGTCCCCATTAATCGTTGATGCTGTGACTCCACTTTAGATGTCTCTTGTGGGTGACATCCCTCACGGAAAACCATGGTGTGCCCAGAGCGGCCAGCATGATGAAGGCCTAGAAATGTCATATACAGACTGGAAAGGAACTGAGGGGAGCCCTAACAAGAGCCTTGGGACGAGGAGGGTCTGTGAGCATTTCAGTTACAGAAGGGCTGTCTCATAATCCTGGAGACCACTGACTGGGCAGCTCCAGAGAGGGAGAAGAGGGTAGGGGCAGAACTAGTGGAGCAAAAGTACTAATCTGTGGGGTGGTTTCCTTCCTTGGGAGAATCCCTATTCCTTCCTCCGTCACTGGCAGTACCAGAGACATCATAATGAGTCACCAGTGGCAAAAGGGCTCCTGTGAGACAGAGAGGCTGGGGTTCCTCCAGCTCTGGTTCCAGGTTCTGTCTTTAAATAACAGCAGTTTGTCCTGAAATAAAACAGTGGCCTTCTAATAAAATAATACAGGGGAAAATGGGTTTTTTAATTCATGTATTGATTTGGAGGGGAGCTCATTTAGCCAATTCGCAAAAAATTTTAACTGGGAAGATAAAGGTTAGCGTATAAATTTAGTAATTCACACTCTTAAGTTTCCAGAAGAAAGTCATTTTATCATGTTATTTTCTGTTCAGAGTATATTCTTGCAATTCTGCAGCATAACTCCAGCTTGAAACACTTGAGAGCTTTTATCTTTTAAAAGAAGTCTTTTTCATTGTGCTAAAGGCAGAAGAATGTAATTGTTTTGGTGGCTGCTTTGTACGTTTATAAACAGAGGCTTTGATTAATAGCCGTGCTGTTTGCCGCTTAGATCTTTTTTAGATAGAGGCAGGAAAGTAATTAAGAAGTTGGACACTTGCCAATTTACATATGGGGCTCATTTAGAATATTATAGCTAGTGTTGGTATGCCAACTGTTTAGGGGTTGTTTAGGAAAAGCGAGAAAGAAGAAGAACGGAAAACAAAGGCGATAGGAAAAAGCAGCAGTGTATTTGCATGCAGCCAATAGGCAATATGTCGTTATTCTTTTGGCTGACTTTCAAAAAAACAGAAGAAAAGTGGCTCTGGTGCTCACTGTAACTGGGCCCTGAAGTGAAAATGTTTGTGACAATTGAAAGAATTTAAAGAGGAAGGCAGATCGGTTTAGTGTCAGCTGCAATTAGATAGTCAAAGCTTCCGAATCCTCTGGGGTGGGTGCCTGCCCCTGGTTGAAGGGGATGAATCGGATGCCTCCAGGAGGGGAAGGGCATCGCCAGCCCCGGCCCGCTGGCGGCCCGCGGGCCTGCAGGTCGCCTGGGCGCAGGCCTGCCCCGGAGTGTCCTGCCGGCGGGACAGGATGAGGGTGGCCGCGCGGCGACGCAGCGGAGCTGAGGGCGCGGAGGCCGCCGGCTCGCCAGGTAGCGTCCCCGGGGGCGGGCGGCCCTCTCCGCAGGTATTTCCTCCCCGCAGCCGCTCGAGAGCAGGAGACACCAACCAAACAGGGAGCACCCCGCGCGGCCTCCCCACGTCCCTTCCCAGCTGACGCCCCGCCGCCCTCGGCCGTGTCCTCCGCGCCCGGCTCCCCGCAGGCGCGCGGAGAACATGGCGCCTCTGCGCACAGCCGCTGAGGAACCCCGGGGTGCCTGTTGTTCCGGTGGCCTCCTAACCCAGAGGGAGCAATCCCGTTTCACTGCCGCTCTGAAGGAAAACACGGGGCAGTAAGCTCGTGCTTTTGCACACTTTCATTATTGTTTCCAGTAAACCTTTTACTCCGCTCTGCATTTCGTAATTGCTTGCATTTATAGACGTTGACAGACGAAGTGTTTCGGAGTCTGTCCAGCGATGGAATTCTGAATTCACAGTACTTTCTCGAGGAAATTTTTACATACAGTAAATGCAGTGGAAGGGAGGCGTCTTTGGTTCTCAAAAGCTGAAAACAGTTGTTACATTTATCCTGCCCCTTGACAGCCAAGTGGCAAGGGATTTGTGTTATCAGTAAGCATTAGTAAACATACATTTTCAACTATGGAAAGCACTTAGAATTATTTCTTATAAGACATAGTTTATTATTTTGTAATTTCGGTTAAAAGGACTGGTGATAAAGAATGATGTACTGTTTGTCAGTGTTAGTACTAATTAAGCATTCTGCACACTTCTGAGTAAATCTTATTCACACTTCCCTATCTGATTAATTTGATACCTAATTAAAATTTTACTTACTGTAGCTTTTGGAAGCTCTTTGTTAAATACTTTTCCTTGAAAATTTTATCTTAATATGGTAACATTTTAGAATTTAAAAACAAAAAAAGCTTTTCTCTTTAAACCATGCTATTGTGTGATCCTTTTTAATTTAATCACTTAAGACAGTTATGTTACTTATATTTTTATAGAGACACCTGTTTTTAGAATGCATAAATCATTTAAACAGCAGAAGAAAAGAGAATTTACCATTATGCACAAACTTCATTACTCTTTTCTTTTTAAGGCTTTTTTTGGGGGAAATTATTTTGATAATAGAATGATGTGATGGAAAGAGCACTGGAATTTTATTTTGAAAATGCAGGTTTTGGTTCAGTCCATGCTGCTTGTTAGTTGTAACACCTTTTCCAAGTTTGACCTCTCTGAGGCACTGTTTCCCCGTCTGTAAAACGGACATAATTTGTAAGGTTCAGTTAAGTCAATATGTGTGGAAATACTTGGAACTTCAAAGTGCTGTGAAGTATTTGATGTCTTATGGACATGAAGACTTATTTATAAACTCTCTCAGACTTGCTGCATGTCCGATGGATGTAGATTTTAGCCTTCTAAAGCTCCTGGGCTGTACAGGAGAGTCTAGAATACTTATAAGAGAATTCAGTCTTGGTTTATTTTTCAGAGCTTTCATTCATTCCAAAATACCTGCTCCTGAAAGTTAGTCATTTCACAAATTTCTTTCACATGGTTCTTTTAGCCTACTACTGAAAGACAGATTTGTGAATTGATAGCACAGTTAAGAGACTTTGGTTTATGAAAAGCATGTTGTTCAAGTATTGTTGAAGTCATAAATTTCTCCTAAGAAGAATAGTGTGCTTTAAACATAAAGAGAATAATAATCTTTTTACGTTCCATGTTTGGAATAAATTCTAGAGTCAGAATATGTTGTGGTGGTGGTGCTGGTGGTGGAGGAGGTAATAATGCTGGTGATGATGATGAAGATGATGGTGATGGTGGTAGTGATGGTGGTGATGAGGGGGAGAGACATTTAGGGATTCCTCAGAATAGAGCTATTCAAACTGGGCTCCTCAGAGACCCGTGGAAGACTTGAAAGGAGTCTAAGTGGGAAAGGGACAGTAGTGAGTGGGTAGAGCCTAATTTTTCCAAAGTGGCTTTAGGTTTAACTCCTTCGTGTGTTGGAGATATCGGTTCTGCTCTTGGTTTTCTGTTGCTTGTTTTGTTTTTACCACTGCACAAAAAAGACAGTGTTTAGTGGTATTTTCAAATCAACTTGAGTCTATATTTGAAAACCATAAATACTGTATTAAAATCATAACTTTTTGCTTTCTAGTTTTCAAAACCTTTCAGCTTTCAAATATTAAAGTACATAGGACATAGTTGATACCCACTTTAAAACTTTTTGAGAAGGAAAAAGTGATAAAACAAGGTAAAAGTGAAAGAGGGAAAATAAGGAAAAACTAGAGCAAGGAGTGGCATGGCGTGGCACATTCCTTGAGAAGAGACCAGGTCTTGCTCAGGTGTGCAGTCTCTGTAAGCCCATCAGCTAGGCCTGTTAACCATGTATGTGCAGCTGAATTGAGAATGTCTTAGGATCGTGCAGTTGAGGACACTCTGACTAGAGTCACATAGGGACGGGCACAGTATGGGGCCCCAAACTGTAGGAAGAGATACATTTGTAAAGAAAGCCCCTGGGGGCACTGAGAATGTCAGAACTGGGAACACCAAGGATTAAGGCCAAAAATCAGAATTATAGAACATGGTGTAGGGTAGTTCTTATTATTCATCCTTGACCTTTTGGGTTTTGTGTATTTGATGTTCATTTTGATTCTAATAGAGCCCCCAAAAGTACTTCTCTTGGAAAAATGCTTATATTATTTTGGAGTCCTTAAAGCTTAATCACAATGAAAAACGTAATATTTGTCTCTCATTTTTTTTTAATTTACTGTTTTCATTACAACTAAAAACATTTAAATAGAAAAATATTTTTAATGTCTTACAATAGTAATAACACATAGATAAATGTATAGCAACTTAACTCGTTGGCCTCATTTTAAGCCCCTCGAAAGCGTTCCATATATAAGGATTGCCAGTATTTGCAGGCTTGAGGACAAAAGTCCTCCTTTCAAGACGAACTTGGGCATTTCAAGCCTTGATGAGAATTGGGTGAGAATCGAGCCTCTCCTTTCAGCGCCTTTAGTAGCAGTAATGCCCTTTGCTTTATTCCTCTGTGCCAGCATGCAGGTGCAGACACCCGTTCAGTAGAACACCTTTTAAAGGTTTTGTGGTTTTTTTTGAGACATCTCTTCATCTCTTGCTTTCATCTCTCTCCCTCTTTTTGCTCCTCTTTAGCTTTCTGTCTTTTACTTCTTCCTGCTGTTCGTACCTAGTTCTAGAACAGTTAGTTCACCTCTGAGTTACAGGCACTTGTCTCCTGACGTGCACCACTTGCACCATGTTCTTGCTTTTGAGAAAAGAGTACTGTTCAGTGAATGACAACACCTCGATTACTCAGTGCTTGCTAGATCTAGCCGCCATTTGATCAGGCTATTGAAGAGGTTAATAGAGAGGAGTGAAGAGGAGATAGAGTGGCAGCAATAGGGAGCTAGATGGAGCACCTGCAGAGATACATTAGTCCACATGGAGGGGAAGGGGACAGGGCACTCCCTACGCTAATGGACTGAAACACTCACATCTGAGCTTCTGGCTTATGTCTCCCAGCACTTTTAGACAGATCCGCTTGGATGTCTTGCAAGCCACCCCAGACTCAATATGTCTCAGTCTGAACCCATCATCTCCCTTCTTTTCCCCGCTTCCCAGAACTCCTGCTTCTCCAGTGCTCCTGAGCTCAGTGGCTAGCACTGCCATCCACCTATGGCCCAAACCCCAGAGCTGGACATCACTCTTGAATCCCCTCTCCTGCTCCCTGCATGTCTAATCTTTCACTAGGTCCTGTCAATTCTGCCACCTAAATATTGTTCCATCTACCTATCTCCCACAACAAGGCCCCTAGGTCAGATTGTCATCACCTTTTGGGCCTCAACCACTGCCACATATAGTTGGTGAGGTCTCCTCGGACAGGGCGTGAGGGCAGCGGTGTCTCACCCAAAAGGAAGGATTATCTGAGGGCCGCAGTCTTTCCTTGAGCTCCATGTTTTGTGCCAGGGTCAGCTCGCATGGGCTCAGTTATGTGTTTTCATAGGTTTTACTGTCCTAAGTGGGAGAGTCTTAGCGGTGCTGCCGTCCAGGGGAATGGGGACTGAAGGTGAAAATCTTTTGTTCCAAACAGATTTCTGGCTGTATCATGGCAAAGTAGTTGGACACTATCAAGCTCATTTATCTTTGACAAAGGGTTAAGGGTTCCAAACTTGCTGGTGTGGGGAAAATTAGAACTTTATTTATTTTTTTGAGGAAGATTGGCCCTGAGCTAACATCTGTTGCCAATCTTCCTCCTTTTTTCGTTTTTTCTCCCCAAAGCCCCACTAGATAATTGTATGTCATAGTTGTACATTCTTCTAGTTGGCTCTATGTGGGATTCCGCCTCAGCATGGCTTGAGTGGTACGTAGGTCCGTGCCCGGGATCCAAACCAGCGAACCCCAGACCGCCAAAGTGGAGCACGTGAACTTAACCACTACACCACTGGGTTACCACTACACCACTGGGTTAGCCCCTGAACTTTTGTTTATTTTTAACATAAAAAATACAGGGGAAAGGCTTTACTAATATTTGCTGTATGGATTGACACTGGGCTTTCTGTTGGTCATCTAGGCTTAGGGCTCATTTCCCACATATGCTCTTTTGTTTGTTGGTTTTTGTTGGAGCAGCGTTTGAAAGTAAATTGCAGATATCATGGACCTTAAATATCTCCTATACACAAAAATGTTCTCTTACATAACCACAGTACAATTGTGAATTTAGGAAATTTAACATTGATATAGTACCATTATCGAATATATCTAAATTAAATACATTTACATTTCACCAGTTGTTCCAATATTGTCCTTTATAACAATCGAATTGTCTATATTTGTTGATGCCCGCCTCCCACAAATGGAAAGTACAATGATAAGGTGTACTACTTTCAAATTGTTTCTGATAGTAAAATAATAGCTCGATATGATGTATAGCCCCTGGCTTTTTAAATTTTGTTTTTGTTTTTTACATTCATAATTTTCAGAGAAAAACCTAGAACCTGTCCTTGGAAAGAGAGCTTTTAAATGGTAGATTAAACACAAGATAACTTTCATTTACTTTTTATGTACTTTTTATCTCCATGTACTGCCACTGAGTTTTCAGTAAAATTAGTTTTTGGAGACCTAGTTTATTTTGATGTTGTTGAAGAACCAAGAAAGAACTGAAATAGAGGAAAGAAGGAAAAAGAAATAGCAGTGTGTCCAATAAGGGCAGGCCAAACATTAAATGTCAGCACCTGCAGCCTGAAGCCAAATGGGGAGGGGCCGCTGCCCTCTCTCCCAGCTCGGCTCCCGTGACAAGGGCCGTGCCAGCCCACAAGGGTGCCTGGAGGCTGCAGCTTATCCAGGACCCCTGAGGAGACTATGCAGGTGGAAGAAAAGAGACTTACAACTGCTCGCTGGTTTGCTTTGTTTTGAGTAAAATCTTGTTGCTCCAATTTGACTTCTATGGTTGTACGCCTTATCTTTGAAGGAAACTGTGTTTTAGTTGTAGATTTTTAGTGGCAGTTGTAATTTTTTCTACATAAAAAATATCTTAAACTGTTAGTTTTTTTTCTACTGCTTTGTCTGAATAGATAACAGTATTTTTGCAAATAACTTCTGTTAAGTTGGTTGCTAGCCAACATGGCACCTTAAGCTTAATCTTAACATTACCTTCAAAATTGACTGAAAATTTAAGGAACATCATCTTATGTTAATGGCAGACTGCTTTCAGGTATTTATAAGAATTATTCATTACTTCATTTGTTCATTCAGTAGATACTTACCCACTGCCTTTTGTGTGTCAGATGCTCTGCTGGGCACTGGAGAAAAAGATCGGGCAAAACCAGGCAGTCCTTGCCTTTGTGGAGCTTACAGCCTAGACGGAGAGACAGTCACACCGATAACTCACACTAGGATGTGTGCTCCGCGAGAGAAGGAATTCGTCCATCTTGTTCATCATTGTGTCCCCAGCAAGATGCCTGCACATAGGAGGCACTCCGTAATAGTGATCATCTAATCAGGGTTGGCAAGCAGTGACCTGCAAGCCAAATGTAGCCTGCCTCCTGCTTTTGTAAATAAAGTTTTGTTGGGACACAGCTACGCTCATTCATGTACATATTGTCTGGCAGCTTTTGCACCACAACAACAGAATTGAGTAGCTGTGACAGAAACTAAAAGCCTAAAATATTTACTATGGGGCCTTTACAGAAAATATTTGCCGACTCTTGGTCTAAATGAATTAAAAGGAAAGGAAGACTGTTAATAATGAATGTGTCTGAGGGTCCTAAATGGGGAAATAAAGCTTATTAAATGAGACGTCCATTGAGTTGAGATAGGAAAAAAGAGTAGACGTTGAGTCCAGGTAGGGGACAACTTCTTCTAAGGCCCTGTCATTGGGGTGGGAGGTTGCAGATGGTGACTTGAGGAATTGGCTAGAGTACAGAGCAAGAGAAAGAACGATGTGAAGTAAGAGAACCAAGCCTTGTGGCTTCTTCAAGACTTTGGTCTTTATGTTAAGAACCCTTGAAGTGTTTAAGCAGGTGTTTATGATCTGTTGGATGTCCATTTGGAAAGAATATTTGATCTGTTATTGAGCACACTGGAGAGGAGCATGGGAGGGTATTGAGGAGACTTTCTATTAGAAGCTGTTACAGTAATCCCGTCAGGAAATGAGGGAGCTTGGACTAGGGAGGTGGCTGAGGGAGGTGGTGTTTCTCCTTGTAAGTGGAAGGGTTCTAGAGATCTCAAGTATGTAAATGCACAGGCATGACTTCATCCTACCCTTCTGTTGTCTCAGATGTGGGGACGTGTGTACAGCTACTTTGCTTCCTTCCTGTAATACTGCCACGTTGGTGCCCATCTTGAGCTCTTGATCACACACTCTGGGAAGGCATGAACAATGGGAACTTCATCATGGTGATGATCATTCCTTCAGAAGATGGACCTACTTGTTAGAAACAGTCCAGGCTGCATGGGCACGTCTAGGTACCCTGGATACACCTTGGTGCAATGATTTTTTTTTTATCCTAATGACTAATACTTTTCTTGAAATTTGGACTTTTTAATTTATGTAAATGAGAATAAATTTTTTTTGTCACAGAATTATCTACTTAATTCCAGTATTAGCTTTTGGTCCTTGGCCCTTTTTTGCTCCTGTAAAGCTCTAAGGCAGAGGACTGTCCGTGAAAGTACAGAATTTAAGTATTTATCAGCATTATTGATTCAGTGTTTTCCACCTAATTTTCTTCTCATTTTCTGTCTACGATTTTCAGGTTTAGTTTCTATATTAAATTCATTACTTGCCTTAGCCTCTTACTACCTCATAGAGAAGGTTATAAATTACTTTTTCTTGTAGAACATTATGGGATGTAGCTCAAAATGTAAAGACCCAGATTTGTTTATTTTTCTCATAAGCAACAACATTGCCCCTACATTTTATTATCTCATAACGTCAAAAATTAAACATTTTGGCTCATTTTTGTATTCATATTTATTATTTACAGTTTTATATTTTGATTATAAATATTTGTAGGAGATTCCAAAACAAAATCATCTGAGTAGGAGGATGGCATATGTTGGAATTGTTTTACGGCATTTATTGAAAACTCTTTTGTTTTTATGATTTTTTTATCTCCATACAATATAGTTTTTTCTCTTTGACTCTGTTCATTTTAAACAGGATAAATAAGTTTGATTATAAAATATCTTTGCTTTACATGTGAACAGAAGCTCAACATTACTAATCATTAAGGAAATGCAAATCAAAACCACAGTGAGATTCCACTTCACACCCATTAGATTGGCTATTATTCAAAAAACAGAAAATAACAAGTGTTGGCAAGGATATGGAGAAATGGAATCCTTGTGTATTGCTGGTAAGAATGTTTAAAATGGTACAGCCATGTGGAAGACAGCATGGCAGTTCCTCAAAAAGTTATACATAGATTTACCATGTGATCTACCAATTCCACTTCTGGCTATGTACTCAAAAGAATTGAAAGAAGGGACTGGAACAGATATTTGTACACCCATGTTCATAACAGCATTACTCACAATAGCCAAAAAGTGGAAACAACCCAAATTGTCCATGGATAGATAAATGAGTAAACAAAATATAGTCAATCCATGCAGTGGAATATTACTCAGCCTTAAAAAGGAAAGAAATTCTGACACATGCTACAACATGGATGAACCTTGAAGACATTACACTGAGTGAAATCAGCCAGTCACAAAGGACAAATATTGTGTGATTCCATTTATAGGAGATACATGGAATAGTCAAAGTCATAGAAAAAGAAAGTAGGATGGTGGTTACCAGAGTCCGGGGGAAGGGAGAAGTGGCGAGTTATTGTTTAATGGGTATAGAGTGTCAGTTTGGGGTGATGGACAGTGGTGATGGTTGCACAATATGAATATACTTAAAGCCACTGAATTGTATATCAAAAGGGTTAAAGTGGAAAATTTATATTTTTGTACATTTTACCACAATAAAAAAAAATCTTTGGGGCCAGCCCCGTGGCATAGTGGTTGAGTTCAGCACACTCTGCTTCAGCAGCCCGGGTTTGGATCCGAGGTGCGGACCTACACCACTTGTCAACCATGCTGTGGTGGCGACCCACATACAAAATAGAGGAAGATTGGCACAGATGTTAGCTCAGAGCGAATCTTCCTCAGCAAAAAAAAAATCTTTGCTTTAATATTGTAGTTGAGATTGACTCTGCCAAATATATTGATTATTTTTTTGTCTGGTTCTCATGTCAGTGTGTAGAATACATAAGCTCTAGAAATCATAAATTTTAGAGCTGAGAACCTTAGGGATTATGTGCTTCAGCATCATCTGTTTACAGTTGAGAAGTGACTTCAGATTGTTCAGCTAATTGGTAGCTTTAGCTAGAACTTAGGTTTGGTTCTATACATTTAATCTTTTGTGTGTCCAGGAAACATTTATTGGTTGCCTAAATGTGGCCAGCATTAGGGATATAAAACTAGAAAGATACCATCCATGCCCTCAAGGAACTCACCTTCAGAAATTAGACCTAATTCAATGATTAGGTCTGAATCTCTTGGCTCTCATAAAGTTATCACATTTTTCTAACAGTAAAGATTTGCTCTTTTGATTACATTCCTACTAACAGCACTGGATACTTACCTTGGGTACCTTTTGGGGTTCCATCTGTGTCACTTCATTTGATATCACATTTAAGCATTTAATTTGTTAATTTTTTGGAAATATTTTTAAAATAGAAAGTGTACAGATAATAATAAAACTATATTCACAATATAGATTTAGCATAATATTTTGCCATACTTGCTTCAGATCTCTATTTCAGAAATGTTATAGATACTGCCCACAGTCCCATTCTCGTCTCCCCCAAAAGGAGCCACATCTTCAAGTTTTAGAGTGAAAATAACCATCCAAAGTGTGAAACGATGTCTCATGGTTCTAACGTACATTTTTTGCATATGGATGAGGGCGTTTATTGTTGCATGTGTTAGTGGCGATTTGGGTTTCCTCTTCTCTAAATTGCCTGTTCCTGTATTTTGGTTTCCTCTTCTCTAATTGCCTGTTCCTGTCCTTCTGCCGTTTTTGTTGGGTTGTTGGTCTTTTTCTTATTGATTAGTAGGAATTCTTTATTCTGATCATCATCCTTATCTGTTCTATCTTCTTCCTGTCTGTGGCTTGTTTTTTAGCTTCCTTTATATGATGTCTTTTGTCATGCAGATGTTTTTAATGTTAACGTAATCAGATTTATCAACTTTTTTTTATGTCTTCTGTAAGAAGATAAATGTCCCAGGTCATAGAGACCATCTCCCGTATTTTCTTATTAAGCTTAAAAAAGTTTTGCTTTTCATAATTAGGTCTTTAATCCATCTAGAATTTATTTTTGTGTGTGATACGAGGTAGGGATCTCCTTTGATTTTTTTCCATATGGCTAGCCAATTGTCCAGCAGCACTTATTAGCTAGTTCTTCCTTTCTCCACTAGCTTGTAGTGCTATAATTCTTATCCATCAAGGATAAAAACACGTCTTGCAAACTTAACATATAATTGAGTGAGTCCATCAAATTGGGGGCTGAGAAATAGTCAAAAAGCATTTCACATAAACCCTCAAAGTAGACCATTAAAAGGGCTAATCCTTTTACAGTGTGACCTCTTATGGAATGGAAAAGATAATATGTATTCAAAAGGTACCCCACGCCTGGAAAGGAGCGCATTGGTAAGCCAGGTTGTTAACCTCCTGCCTTCTGGGTGTGGGTTGCAGTGAATGCTGCCCTAGTCAAGAGGTGAGTGGCCTGCCTCAGGGTAAACCCTGTCCCTGGGGAGGCAAGACAGCTGGGAGAGTGAACCCTGTAGACTCACTGATAACAAGCAATAATCTCTGTTTTTTAACTTGGTCTTATTTTCTATGTTAAATAATGAATGGCTCATTTATCTCTTTAAATTAGTTATTACATAAGCTAGTTTTTATAGTATATGCAAAAGCAGTAGGGGAAATTGTCATAAACCAGGGTTACACAGACAGCACCTAATACTTGGGATTAAAAAACTTAGTTATTTTATAGTAATTTAGATACTTAAAGTTTTCTGATGCCTGTCTTCGTTTTTCCTTGGTAGTGTTCACCTGAACTTACCTACCTACTTTAGAATCACCTAGAGCATAAGTCTAGATGCGTTATATTCTTTTTAAATCAGGCAACAAAAATCATGTCTTTTTTTTTTTTTTTAAGGTTGAAGTTAGCTTTGATATGTTCTTTCTAGTGATAGTGATAATTCAAACTTCCTCTTTTTCCTTTAGCTCTATCAAACTTTAAAAGAAATTTCCTTTGGGAAACCCAGTGTTACTGTCTATGAGTAAGATTTTTCTTGTTAAAATAAATTTGAAGAGAATATACTGATAAAAAGGTTCTAAAAGAGAAAAAATATTTTATTGCAGTTATCTGTATATCATACTACTTAAACTCTGTCAGGAATTTCTAAATTGTGTGAGTTTGTCGTATGATAAGTTAATTTTTTTATATTATTTTTATTTATTTTTGAGTGATACATACTTGAATAAAGTCTGCTGGAAAATTCATTTGAATGTAAGTTTGATTGCAACATTAGAAATACTCAAATAATTAGAAAACCATAGGAAATAAAATGAAGCTACCAAATACTGGATCCTTTAAAAGGATCATCAGTAAAATGATATAAATACTATAGGAAGATATCGTATAAAGTTATTCTGGGGATCTCCAAAGAAAAGACTATAGGGGCCAGCCCCATGGCTTAGCAGTTAAGTGCATGTGCTCCGCTACTGGCAGCCCGGGTTCGGATCCCGGGCGCACACCAACGCACCCCTTGTCCGGCCATGCTGAGGCGCCGTCCCACATACAGCAGCTATGACATACAACTATCTACTGGGGCTTTGGGGAGAAAAAGGGGAAAAAAAAAAAAAAAGAAAAGACTATAATTTTAGGAAATAGAAAGCAAGTGTAGAAGGAATCCTTAGAAATCCAAGAAGATCAGATGTAGGGCTGAGAATATTTTTTATTAGTGCACAGGAAACAATGATAAACCATAATTGCTGGTAATAACAGATAAAGTAGTATAAATGTAATTAAATGTTTCTAATCCTTAATACCTTGGTGACATAAGATAGCATTTCCTAATTACTCTTCTCTCTCTCTCCCTCCATCCCCCACCCCCAAGATATTGGTTCTGTTATATGATTCTGCAATGCATTTGCAATTCCTTTCTACAGCATGAGCTGTGTAGCTTCTATATAGTACTGTAACTCTAGTTAGAGGTTTTGAAGAGAACTGCAAATTGTATTCAAGAATCCCTGTGAACTTCGTGTTGTTGCCAGTGTTTCCCAAAGAGTCTGAGTGTTTATAGGTGTGTATAAATTTCCAAACTGCTGCATTCCAGTTCAGCAGCTTTCTGTACTACAGGTGCTTTCAAAGATGCTCATGTGCTGATAATGTGCATTGTGATTCTTCTCAAGAGGACTAATAGTGTGGTGTAGTGGTAAGAATTAATATAATTTTAGAAACATTAACTCTTTTTTAAATGGGACCTATTAAGAAGACAAAAAACTTTTTTCTTTAAGTCATTTTTTAGCATTTGTCATTCAGAATTGAAAATTCAAAATAAAGAGCTTCCCCCAAAGCCTAGTTAACAGTTGATTCATTGACAAATAGGAGGAAAATCTAATTTTGAATTTGTTTCATCTTTTTCAGATCTCAGTCACAGTGGATTGGCAGATCATTATGAAAGTTCCCACTGGGGACAGCAGCCCACTTACAGAAGCGAAGCCAACTGCAGCTGGGATAAAGTAATAATAGATAGAACTGATAAGGAGGCGTGGCCTTCCATCACAGGAACAGAGACTGAATCTGCCTCAGAATGTACTACAGACACTGACTCTGCCTCCAACTGTGGCTCAGAGAACAGTAGCATGGCTACAGGGAGTGCCCAGGGCAACTTCACTGGACATACCAAGAAGACCAATGGCAATAATGGCACCAACGGCGCACTCGTCCAAAGCCCTTCGAATCAGAGTGCCCTTGGAGCAGGGGGAGCAAACGGTAATGGAAATGCAGCCAGGGTGTGGGGTATATCCGCACCCTCCAGCTCCGGCCTAGCTCACTGCTCTCTCAGTGCTGGGGATGGGAAAATGGACAACATGATCGGAGATGGGAGAAGTCAGAATTGCTGGGGTGCTTCCAACTCCAATGCTGGCATTAATCTTAACCTTAATCCTAATGCCAACCCAGCTGCCTGGCCTGTGCTTGGACATGAAGGAGCTGTGGCGACAGGCAACCCTTCCAGTATTTGCAGTCCAGTCAGTGCCGTAGGCCAAAATATGGGCACCCACAACGGGAACCCAGCAGGCACTTTGGGTGCTTGGGGGAACTTGCTGCCGCAAGAGAGCACAGAGCCACAAACGTCCACTTCTCAGAATGTGTCTTTCAGCGTACAACCTCAGAACCTTAACACTGATGGACCAAATAACACTAACCCTATGAACTCTCCACCAAACCCTATCAATGCAATGCAGACAAATGGACTGCCAAACTGGGGCATGGCTGTTGGTATGGGGGCCATCATCCCGCCCCACCTGCAAGGCCTTCCTGGTGCTAACGGATCATCAGTTTCTCAAGTCAGTGGGGGCGGTGGTGAAGGAATTAGCAGTTCTGTGTGGGGACTGTCCCCAGGTAACCCTGCCACAGGAAATAGCAATTCTGGGTTCAGTCAGGGGAATGGAGACACTGTGAACTCAGCATTAAGTGCTAAACAAAACGGATCCAGCAGTGCTGTCCAAAAGGAAGGAAATGGAGGAAATGCTTGGGATTCGGGACCTCCTGCTGGTCCTGGAATCCTCACCTGGGGAAGGGGCAGTGGCAACAATGGCGTTGGTAATATCCATTCAGGAGCTTGGGGCCACCCCAGCCGAAGCGCCTCTAACAGTGTGAATGGGGAGTGGGGAAAGCCCCCAAACCAGCATTCCAATAGTGACATCAATGGGAAAGGATCAACAGGGTGGGATAGTCCTAGTGTTAACAGCCAGAATCCTGCCATGCAGCCTGGCAGTGAACACGTGAACTCTTGGGCCAAAGCTGCATCTTCTGGAACTACAGCAAGTGAAGGAAGTAGCGATGGTTCTGGCAGTCACAATGAAGGAAACACTGGGAGGGAAGGAGCAGAAGGCCGAAGGCGAGATAAAGGGATTGTAGACCAAGGGCACATCCAGTTGCCAAGGAACGATCTTGACCCAAGAGTTCTGTCTAATACTGGTTGGGGACAGACTCCAGTAAAGCAAAACACTGCCTGGGAATTTGAAGAATCCCCTAGGTCTGAGAGAAAAAATGACAATGGGACAGAGGCCTGGGGTTGTGCAGCTACTCAGCCTTCAAACTCAGGGGGGAAGAACGATGGGTCCATCATGAACAGTACAAATACCTCTTCAGTATCTGGGTGGGTCAGCTCACCGCCTGCTGCTGTGCCAGCAAACACAGGTTGGGGAGACAGCAGCAACAAAGCGCCAAATGGCCCAGGGGTGTGGGGGGACTCGGTAAGCTCTACTGCTGTCAATAATGCTGCTGCTGCCAAGAGTGGCCACGCGTGGAGTGGGACCGTAAATCAGGAGGACAAGTCACCCACCTGGGGTGAGCCTCAAAAACCCAAATCTCAAAACTGGGGAGATGGACAAAAATCTAATCCAGCCTGGAGTGCAGGAGGGGGAGATTGGGCAGATTCGTCTTCTGTCCTTGGACACTTGGGAGATGGGAAAAAAAATGGCTCTGGATGGGATGCTGACAGTAATCGATCAGGGTCTGGTTGGAATGATGCTACAAGGTCTGGGACCAGTGGCTGGGGCAATGGCACAAATGCAAAGGTGAATCCAGGTACAAACTGGGGAGAGTCTTTAAAACCTGGCCCCCAGCAGAACTGGGCCAGCAAACCCCAAGACAACAATGTGAGTAACTGGGGAGGCGCCGCTTCTGTTAAACAGACGGGAACGGGGTGGATCGGGGGGCCAGTCCCTGTCAAACAAAAGGACAACAGTGAGGCCACGGGCTGGGAAGAACCTTCCCCACCATCCATTCGACGCAAAATGGAAATTGATGATGGTACCTCAGCTTGGGGTGACCCAAGCAATTACAACAACAAAACTGTAAACATGTGGGATAGAAACAACCCGGGCCTCCAGAACAGTACCACAGCCAATAGCACCACCACCACGACCACCACGAGTAACAGCACGAACGTGGGTGAGACGCCGCCGTCACACCAGGCCAGCGCCCAGCTGAATCGATCGCCACTGCTTGGCCCAGGTATGAGAGGGACTTTATATGACTTTAAAAGTAAAAAAAAATAGTTTATCCTCGTTAGATATGCATACATACTCTGACTAGTGTTTTTATAGCAAATGAAATTAAACTAATTTAAGTTCCTTTCACCCTGTAGTATTGTATTTAAGTATTATCCAAAGAGAATAAATAAAGTAGGATTCTCCAGTAGCCTTCTATCCAGGAAAAAAAAAGTATGAAGCACTTTCAATAGAAAGGAAAGGAAAGAAGAAATCCATCTTCATCAGGAAAGATTGGGGACCATTATGTTAGTTTGTGTGTACTTACAAAGTCTTCATTTCTTTATGAGATAAACCAGTGGTTCTCAACCCCGGCTTCCATTAGGATTACGTGGGATCTGGGGGGCCTGGGGGATAACAGTCTCAGAGATTTCTAGTGTTGCTGGTGTGGAGGGAAGCCCATTTGCTGGTGGTTTTTAAAGCTTCACAGGTGTTTCTGATGTCTAGCTAACACTGAAACAAAACTGTTTTTGTAAAATGTGAATGGCATTGGGCCGGCCCGGTGGCGTAGTGGTTAAGTTCGTGCACTCCGCTTCAGTGGCCCAGGGTTCACAGGTTCGGTCACCAGCGTAGACCTACACACCGCTCATCAAGCCATGCTGTGAAAGCATCCTGCATACAAAGTAGAGGAAGATGGGCACAGATGTTATCTCAGGACCAATCTTCCTCAGCAAAAAGAGGAAGATTGGCAACAGATGTGAGCTCAGGGCCAGTCTTCCTCACAAAACAAAAGTGTGAATGGCATTATATGATGCAAGTCATATTTTGATTTCTGTTGAAAGAAAATCCCTAAAATTAGATTAAAACTTGTGTTTTGAGTTCCTGCTTTGTGCAAGGCACTCTGCTAGATACTGTGGTGGAAAAGAAGATGATAAGATGATCCAGACCAGAGCCTGCCCACAGGGCACGAGAGTTGTGACAGAGAAAATGAACACACAGCGTGGACCATGAGAGATGCAGATAGCTTTTGGCTAGGTGTTGTAACCGAAGAACCAGCAGTAGCCCCACATTTCTAACTAGAATGTCGGTCCATGGAACAAGGTATCCCTGGGCTCCAGACATGGAATCTGCCTAAGCCATGAGTGAGAGCTGGGTTCCCCAAATCGCAGAGAGAGAATATAATCCAAATGAGGGCATTATGTTCAGGGCCTTCTCTCTTCTACATACTCAAGCAACTAGAAGCTTCTGCATAAAGGCACACACACAGTGCCGGGAAAGCCCCCCACCTCCTGCCCAGTGCGCTTTCTTTCCTGGCCACTCTGGCTGTTATGTCCTTCTTAGACTGAGCCTCGGTCGGCATCCCTCCAATTTCTATGATTGCTGGTATAGTTTTGGGACAATACAAAACAAGGCTTAATTTCTCTTCCCATTCTACAGTTTTTCAAACTTGCATATGGTTATGTCCCATCTACCCACTCTTCAGAAGTATTCCTAGCTCCTCGTAGTTGTGATAGCTATTCCTCATAGTTGTGATTTTAAATGCTTTTTATTGTCATCTGGAAAAGTTATAGCTTGTGAGGGTCCTTGTGCCCGGAACTGATGTCATTATTATAAGTATGGTTTAACCAGTGCAGAATTAGTTGAGATTATAACCTCCCTCACTCCTAAAACTGTATTCCTGGTAATGCATTCTAAGTTTCATTTAGCCTTTTTGAGCCGTATCACACTATTTGTCTTAAATTTAGCTTGAAATCTGGTCTTTCTTTTTGTTAAGACCACTGGGAGGCCCTCCTCGCTCAGGACTATTTCTGGTGCAGTTGGCTGCTTGGTCCCAAGTATAGAACTTTGTCACTGTAAACTTGCATTCCAGTCCACCAGCCCGTTGAGATCTTTTTGAACCTTGATTCTGTAATCAGCATATTAGTTATTCCTTCCAGTTTTATGCCTTCCCTAAATTTTATAAACATGCCATAAAGACAAGACTAAGGGTAGAGTCCTTGTCCTTTCTCCATGGTCACTCACTCAGTCATCTATATATGGAACTGAATTTGCATCCAGAACCCAATCTACAAGGGAGTCTGGAAAGTGTAGTTTTTTAACTTTGGGCCTCTGTAATACAAGAAGGCTCATAGAAGGCAGTGGAATGGATGCCGAGTGCCTGTTGACTCTGTCGTGTGCAGAGATTTGTTTAAAAAATTGTTCTGACCATGGAATGTCATTCAAACAGGTATGAGTAGAGAATCTGTGGTGCACCCCCACTGCCTTGTACCAAAGCTCCATCAGATAGCCAGTTGAGGCTGGTTGCTTCCATTCCTCTGCCTCTGATCCAGCTCCCACCTCCTCAGTCCCATGATTTATGATCATCCAACAAAGCTCTATAGTTTGTAAGGTTTCTCATGGTCTCATACCCATCTACAGTAATGCTTCTAGGACTGATACCTTTATCTTTTTATTTAGCTTACACTCATTCAAAATACATTGTTGAACACCTGTTGTGTGCTGAGCATAGCAGGCAGATGCTCAGGACATGACAGCGAGAGAAGACAGGAGCTCTGCCCTCCTTGAACCACCAGCTGGCAAGAAGACAAGTACCCACACAATTAAAGTATGGTGTCAACCAGTCATGACCAGGAAAGTATGGCATATAGCATGGCACCTAACCAAGATTTTGATCATGTGGGGTCGGGGTGAACAGACATTGGATAGTAGTACAGAAGAGTATTTCAGATAGACTTGCATATAAGCCCTAGAGGCAAAGAAAAGGTGGCATATTTGAGGAACAAAAAGAAGTTCAGAGTGGTTGGCACTTGAGGTAAGTGGTGGGAGTGACGAGAAGGCCTTGCAGAGAGAAGAAGCTAGAGAGGGGCCAGGGCAAGATCAGGCAAGGTCTTTTAGGAGGTGGATTGTATCCAGAAGTCTAGGAAGCCAGAGAGAAGACTTAAGCAGAGATTGAATGATCAGACTTATTCATAGAATCATTCCAGCTGTAAAATTAAGAATGGATCAATGGGAAGCAAAGCTGGAGAAGAGGATCTGAGCTTGGCCAGTGTTTTGGTGGTGATGGTAGCGGCCTGGATTGGAATAGTGGCAGGGGACTGGAGACAGAGATGGCAGCAAGACTTGGAAACTGGATGTGTGAGCAAAGAAGAAAGATCAGCAAAGAGAGTTCAGAGCTTGGGCAGGTGGGCAGATAACTGTGTCATTCACTGACTTATCCGGGAACACAGCAGGAAGCACATGTCCCATGGAGATGACAATAGAAGTTGGATATAGAAGACTGGGTCTCAGCCAGAGATAAGGCTGAAGGTACAGCTATGGGAAAGTAGTGGTGATGAGTAGAGGGGCAAGGTCAAGAGCAGAAATTTAGTTTAAGATGGTGGAGTTTTGAGCATGTTTAAAAGCTGATAGAGGGCCGGCCTGGTGGCTTAGCGGTTGAGCGCGCGCGCTCCGCTACTGGCGGCCTGGGTTCAGATCCCGGGCGCGCACCAACGCACCACTTCTCTGGCCACGCTGAGGCCGCGTCCCACATACAGCAACTAGAAGGATGTGCAGCTATGACATACAACCATCTACTGGGGCTTGGCGGCGGGGCGGGGGGGGGGGGGGGTCGCGCAGGGCGAGGATTGGCAATAGATGTTAGCTCAAAGCCACTCTTCCTCAGCAAAAAGAGGAGGATTAGCACAGATGTTAGCTCAGGGCTGATCTCCCTCACAAAAAAATAAAGAAATAAAAATAAAAGCTGATAGAAAGAAGCAAGTAGAGAGGGAGAATAGATGCAAAGGGAGGAGATCCCTTTGTCCAGTCAGAGAGAGGGCACTTCATACGTCTTGTGGAGGAGGCCAGGCTGTCTGTGACCAGAGGGCAAGGGGCACCTTCTGGTGTTCTTTATTCCCCGAGAGCATTGAGGGCATAACCTAGAGTGGAGGGGGGAGGGGAGGGCCTAGGTGTGAGCAGAGGCGAAGTTTGCATTAGCCTGTGTGGAGAACGGAACCGAGAGCTGCCCAGGGGCCCCCGAAGGATTGCTAGCCGATGTGCACTGTTCCACAGTGGACAAACATTCATTTATTCAGCACTCTGGTTTTGGGAGATACAGCAGGGAACAAAGCAGACAGAATCCAGGACAGCAGGGAACAAAAGAGACAGAAGTCCTGCCCTGGTGGGGCAAGTGCTCCGGGAAGGGAGCCAAGGCTACATGAGTGAGCAAGTATGTGTGTCGTGTGTCCGGTGGTGAGAATGGTGTGGAGAAAGGAAGCGGGGAAGGGAGTCAGGAGTGCTGTGGGCAAGGGGAGGGAGTGTCGTCTTGTGTAGAGAGGCCTGGGCATGTGGGCCGCTGTTTGGGTTTCCCTGGAAGCGTTCAGCAGCTGGGATGAAAGGAGAGCTGTCCTCCTTTCTGCCTTCAGTTCAAATACCACTGCTCTCCACAGCCTCCCCTGCTCCACCAGCTGGACGTGAGCCCTCCAGCCCTCCAGCCTCCTCTCAGATTCCTTGGCAATTCACTTTTACTTCTCTGAGCCACCACATCAGAAATCCTGTATGGAGCTCAAGACTATTTTAGCCTCTACATACACTTCAGTGTCACCAAACCAAAGATCAAAAACCTGGTGGTCCTTGAGCTGTACCTGGTCCCACAAACGTGCCTGTTGGCCCACATTTTTCATGTGAATAAATATTTTTTAATGAAAATGTTTTATGTAAAATTCCAGATTTCTAGCTTCTTTTGGGAACCTGGAAGGTCTGACACATTGGGTGCACATGGCAGCAGTCAACTGGAGTGGTACCTGTAGATAGGGCCTGTGCTTTCTAGTTTACCACACTCCCCACCACTCCCCATTGTGTCCCAGCACTGAGGCTTTTGAGCAGTAGCCATTGATCATCCAGCTTGTGCTGTTGCTCTTCTTATGTGGGCCTATTCACATTGGCTGGCTCGCTGAGGTATTTGAATTTGTGATTCCTATTTTTTACTAATCTATGACTAACATTTCTAGGCACTTAAATTTTATAAAGTACTTGAGGGGAACAGAGGAAGCAAGAAGGAAGAAAGATAATTGATGCCAAAAATGAAGGGATATAGACATTAGGACATGGTATGGTCTAGTGGGAGATGCCAGTAATGTAAAATTTAGTGGTGTGATTAGCATTGTAGTAGCAGTATGCACAAAGTATTCTGAGAAGAGTTGATGGTTAAAAATAGCTGTCATGTCCCACCCACCCAAGACTTTCTCCTGGAAACTCTCGTTCCCATGGCTGTGCTCATAGGTCACAGCTGGAGCCCCTTCCTGCTCCTGCTCATCGTTTCCTGGGAAAGTTCCAGCTGAAGTGTGCCCTTGTGCCCACACGGGGTCCTGGCGATGAGCGTGGGCTGGCAGTGCTTGGTCCTCCCATGTAAGCCTCACAGCCCCTTGGGCCTCATTTCACAGGTGAAACCTGGGAGGTGAAGTAGCTTACTGAGGGCACACGTGTGGTGACGAGGTGGCTTGGCCTCAGATGTGTGATATGTAGCTTGCCTGCTGCATTTCTTTTTTTTATTTTTATTTTTTAAATTTTGTGTGTGTGTGTGTGTGTGTGTGTGAGAGAGAGAGAGAGAGGGAGGGAGAGAGAGAGAGGAGAGAGAGAGAGAGAGGGAGAGAGAGAGGGAGAGAGGGAGAGAGGGGGAGAGAGAGAGAGAGAGAGGAAGATCAGCCGTGAGCTAACATCCATGCTAATCCTCCTCTTTTTGCTAGGAAGACCGGCCCTGAGCTAACATCTATTGCCAATCCTCCTCCTTTTTTTTTTTCCCCCAAAGCCCCAGTAGATAGTTGTATGTCATAGCTGCACATCCTTCTAGTTGCTGTATGTGGGACACGGCCTCCGCATGGCCAGAGAAGCGGTGCATCGGTGCGCGCCCGGGATCCGAACCCAGGCCACCAGTAGCGGAGGGCGCGCACTTCACCGCTAAGCCACGGGGCCAGCCCGCCTGCTGCATTTCTAAAGTATTACATCCATGACACCCCACAGAGATTGGAACCACATTGCATTTGTGATTTTTTTCCTCTTTTTGTTACCCTTAGAAGCTACTCTTACTGGGACTCTACCCTGGATAAATGCATTTCTCTTTAGTTAGAAGGGCCAAGATCATTCTTTTTTATATGAAAAATATTCATAGATAATTTTTTTAACAAATTGTGTATATTATCACTGAATGTAGAAGAAGGACACTGTGTTCCATCCCCCACGGTGATGTTGCCGTGTTCCTTTTTACCCCTGCAGCCCCTGGGCCTTAGGCACGCATGTGATCTGTAGTTGTAGCAGTAGTGTAGAAGCAGCTGTGAATTTTGTTTTAACCACTAAACAGAGACAAACAAAAAGTTAGATTTTTTCCATGCAGTAAGCCCATATGCAGAAACTGGGTCGAGTGTGTTGTACAACATATGATGGGGTTACTGAGTAATTTTTTCATTTATAATGTTAGTCTCTCTTTCTCTCATGACACAAAGTAGCTGCGCTGAGGCATTATCCCTGCCCTATGTTACCGGTGGTATTTGAGTCTCCATCCTGAACCAAGCATCATTTTGCAGTGAGAGCAGAGTTCATCACCCTCAGGGATCGCAGGTGATCTGAGCCTATCACTTGCCAGCCTGTTAGACCGAGCGAGCCTTTGAGCTGGTAGAAGGGACAGTCACGCTTTCACACCAGTTCCCTTCATAGCGATGACAACGTGCTGGTTCCTTTTGGTCTTCTCCATTCATTATCGCAAATGTCAGCCCTTGGCCCTCCTTGTGGGTGTTGTGCTATCTGGGCAGCCTCGATCAGTGGTGGGAGCAGCAGTCCCTCACACTCACACTCAGAGTGCTCGTTCCGCTGTGAGTTAGCTAGAGGCTTGAACACTTGCCCAGATTGGTTTTCATAAATAGATGGGAGTTCCCCACTCTAAACAAAGTCATACACCTGATGACTGTCTGATGAAGTTTCTGCTATTTATACAGTTAGTCTTTTACAAGTATTCTGCAATTTTGCCATTGACCTATGCTGATTTTACAAGATTTTCACTTATCTCAGAGTTTGGGTTTTAAGTTGTTTTTAAAATTGTCTGATCGTTACCGCTTAAGGGTATTGATCTCTATCTTACAAAATATGATTCCTCAATTACGTTTGTTTATGTGTCCAGTTTTATAGAAGTAAATGCCACAGAACAATCATTTTTGTCTCATCCTTGTTATATTGACACTAGTTTTCTGATGAGCCTGAGGAAAACCAATATTAATTTAGGAAACGCAGTGTAGCTTCATAAGCTGGATTATTTGGATCTGGTTCAAACCCATTCTGGAGATGGAACACAGCGATAATCTAGAGAAATGTCCCTGTGCCTGTCTTTTGTTCAGAGATGGTAAGCTGCCTGAGGAGGACTCATGAGGTTGTAGTTAATGTAGAGTGTCAAGCTGTGTAGGCTGGCTGGTGCAGCCCCTCCTCTTTAACATTGCCCTGGTGATCTAGTGTGAATTGAGCCAAACGTGCAAGACCTGCTAGCCTCTGCCTTGCTGTGGCAAGGAACTACTAAGTCACTGGAGAAGAGTCTGTTATCTTGACAGCTGGTGGAGATTGGCCAGAGTGAGCAAGTGCAAGCATAGCATTTACTCACGTTTCTAAGGGAATGAAAGCAGATCCTGAAAATACTTAGCAGCCTGATTATCTAGTGCACGTAAAAATAAATATTCTGGGACACTTAAAAATCAATTTGCAGACACAGAAGAACATTGAATGTTAATTAATAAAACTTGTGATGAATAACAGATCCTCACAGTAGACTCTGAATCTAACAATGAGATTGAGGGAGAACCTCCAGAGGTGGTTTCTTTCATCCCCAAACTCTGTCAGGTTTCACCAAAACATTTAGATCATTTGAAAGGGATTGGGAGTAGGGGTAGAGAGAACACTAAACAGTTAATTTGGAGTCAAATATGAAGGCCACTGTGGACTTGAGCCGAGCTAAACCAGTGACATAGTGGGGTCATGAAGTCTTGCCTGGGGTTATGTCTTCCAACAGTGGAGGGAAGTGAAATAGTGGTACCATCGGCCAATCAGAAAACCAGATGTTTCTAATGTTGATCTTATTCCAGAATATTTTTTTATCCATTTTACTACCTGTTCTCCTCAGCTCCTCGGGAATATCTAGCCATCGCCAGGCATTTCAAACTGTCCGATAATCACTGTAGTTGTCTCATACAAGGTGGAGAAGGCTCCAGCTAGAGGCAAGCTTTACTTTGCATTTAGGCACTTAATCTAGTGACATTATATTTGCTTTATCTCTTAGTTTTCTGGCACAGATATTATAACCAAAGGCAAAGATCCTGTGAATTAATCAGGGAAGTGGTCTATCATCTGTTCACGAAACTAAAACTTGGAAGAAATTGGTTTTAGGAATCCTCTGCCGAAGTAGATAAAACATGTATGTTGTTTCCCTAAGTCTCCTCAAGAGCAGAAGCTGGAGAGCATGGTCCTTCCGGCAGGACTTGCTGTCCTGGAAGCTCACCTGCTCCTTTGTCGTCCTTTGGTGTCAAAATGTTACCAAAAAGTCAAGTCATCTACAGATGGAGTGAGTCAGCAAGCTGCTGTGAGAGCTCAGCTCTTTTCATACTGTCACTTCAGAAATAGTGCCACCAACCTCTCCAGCCAGAGGAATTCGATTTTAAGCACCATGCAGTAGTCACTAAAAGAGGACTGATCTGAGCATTATGCTTTTTGTGGATATGGGGTTTTTCTTGAGTTTGAGTTTGGTTATGGTGTTTTTCTTTACTATGTTTTGGGGGGGTTGGTAAGTGGGGCTGGGGTTGGAGGAGGAGCAGGGAATCAGAAGTCCTGCTAAAAAAGTAGGAGGAGATGCCTATCAGTGCAAGTCCTGGGGATACGCATGAGGGTTTTCACTTTTGGTTCCTTCAGTTCAAAAGGAATAAGACAGTTAAAAATACAGTTTGGGGGCCGGCCTGGTGGCGCAAGTGGTTAAGTGTGTGCGCTCCACTGCGGTGGCCCGGGGTTTGCCAGTTCGGATCCTGGGCGCGCACTGACGCACCACTTGTCAAGCCATGCTGTGGCGGCGTCCCATATAAAGTGGAGGAAGATGGGCACGGATGTTAGCCCAGAGCCAGTCTTCCTCAGCAAAAAAAGAGGAGGATTGGCAGATGTTAGCACAGGGCTGGTCTCCTCACAAAAACAAACAAACAAAAAAATACAGTTTGGCCCCCTACATATCAATAAGAAAGAATTAGCACACTTGAAATCTGTTTTAATGCACTAAAATAAGAAGTAAGGTTTTTTTCCTCTTTGTAATACCTCCTCTCTGTGATGACCCAGTAGAGCAGGCGAAGGAAGCTCTTCTAAGAGGCTGCTGTGCAGCTCAAGGCCACGTGGCCAGCTTTTGAAAAGGACCCTTGTCTGTAACCCTCAGAGTCCCCTAAATTTATAACAGAAGTGTCAAATGCCACGAGACAAGGCATTCTGAAAGGTAGGATACTTTGCCATCTGAGTGAGCAAACTCTTTTATATAATACCTATCTTGATTTCAGCTTTTTTTTTTTTTTGGTGAGGAAGGTCAGCCCTGAGCTAACATTCATGCTAATCCTCCTCTTTTTGCTGAGGAAGACCGGCTCTGAGCTAACATCTATTGCCAATCCTCCTCCTTTTTTTCCCCAAAGCCCCAGTAGATAGTTGTATGTCATAGTTGCACATCCTTCTAGCTGCTGTATGTGGGACACGGCCTCAGCGTGGCCGGAGAAGCGGTGCATCGGTGCGCGCCCGGGATCCAAACCCGGGCCACCAGTAGCAGAGTGCGCGCACTTAACCACTAAGCCACGGGGCCGGCCCCCCTATCTTGATTTCAAATATGAAAAATTAATTGTTGCTGCAGCTACCAATTCTGCTCTGTCCCTCTATAAGCCAGTAGCTAACCAAGCATTATAATCCATTTACATTACATTTAAAGGCCATCGGTGTGAGCAAAATCCCATCTCGTTGATGTTTGTCAGTACCTAAAAATGCCAAGCACATGGCAAGCACTCAAATCCTTAATCAACTGAATTTTTAGTCCCTTATCTTTATCCTTCCTTCACTTAATTATAATTGGCCACTTTTTAACTGAACCTTTTTTCCCAAAAAGAACTGCCTGTCATAAAACTACATAACTAGCATCCGTGGAATAAGCTAGGATTGATTTCTTATTTCACAGAAGAAAGAAGGCCATCTACCAACTTAACTGTCAGTAGTGCTTAAGATGAGAATCATTAACTCAGGTAAAGATTCTCTTTCCGTCAGTTCTATTTCCTGGCCTTGATTCTGCTTCATGTTCGTTTTTATACCAGTCTTCCAGGTGTACACCACTTAGGCAATCTGTTTCCTTCATTCTGGTAGAAAATGAAGATTGTATATTTAAAATTGAATGAAAACCACATATTCTGGTGGCATTTCATTATTATTGTTATTTTATTCCCAAGACTGTATTTGTTCAATTGAAGAAAGTAGATAATGATTCCTCAACCCCACAGTGCAGAAATATTTTGCCAAAAGCGGTAGTATTTGAAGGACTACTTTTCAAATTTTATTATCAATGTTTTAAATCTAAGGTAGAAATCTGTTCTGCCTCATTAAGCCCAACTTTATAAGAACCTCTATAAAATTATTTACAAAAAGGATACCAAATTCACTCCAGCAATAAACACTAAACAATGGGAGATTATTTATTTTAGTAGTAATATGAATTTAAAATTATTTTCTGTCTACTGAAAGTGTTTGCTTTGCATCAGAAATATCTAGTGTGCCTCAGTTTAAGACCTCTTCTAGGGGCTGGCCCGGTGGCGCAAGCGGTTAAGTGCGCGCGCTCCGCTACGGCAGCCTGGGGTTCGCCAGTTTGGATCCCGGGTGCGCACCGACGCACCGCTTGGCAAGCCATGCTGTGGCGGCCTCCCATATACAGTGGAGGAAGATGGGCACGGATGTTAGCACAGGGCTGATCTCCTCACAAAAAAAAAAAAAAAAAAGACCTAGAGCCTTTCGTGTGTCCAGTGGTACGTACGTTCTGATTTATGTGTTAGTTTGGCAATGTACGTAAATTGTATTCTTGCCAGAGATCAACTTAAAATGGAAATATTGTTTTCTTGATTTTTCAGTAAGCAAATATTCTTCCATTTATTTCTAAGATTTTGAAACATGCTGCTTGCAAATTGTTTGCCTTCTATATAAAAATACTCTGTAGACATTTCTGCTTCTTTAACAGGAATTAAAAACTCTTTATAAAAATCAAACAACTATAATTACCGTAGTCTTAATATTTATTCTTAGTTTTGACTTAGTTAAATAATTTATACTATTGCCTTTCAAAGATGGAAGTATGGCAAACAAATTTTAGATGGATTCGTTATTTAATTACCTACAGTCAATCAGTAGTTTTACAGCTGATGGGCCTTTAGTAACACCTGAGTTATTTTATCTTGTGAAAACATTCATTATTTATATCAGCTATGTTAATTTTCCTGATTTAATTTTGTCCCTTCAATTTATGAAACTACTTCTCCCAATATACATTATTGTTTTCTGTGTAGTTATAGGTAATTTTACAGTTAGCAGTTGCCGACAATAACTGATTAGGGGTAACTTCCCTGTTATTGGTAATAATTTACATAATACATTGCTCAGCATAGAGCTTGTAATTTAAAATGATTCATTGGTTGTGTGTCCTTTTGTCTTTAATCAATATTTTTGCATTTTATTAGAATAAAGAGCATCAAGGGAACGGATTCCATGCTGTTTCTAGTCAGAAAGTTAATAAATTTCACAACTGAGATGGTAACATCCATGTTGCAACCAAATAATTTAAAATCTATGGTTAATTATTTGTATGTTATGCCTTCTATTCTTCAGTTAGTATTTAAAACATTCTCCTTTCTATCTCTGAGAAACTATGTATATGAACATTACAACTGATGTGAGCTATCAGTATGACTGTCAAGTGTCAAGTGAGCTTATAGGCAAAAGCGGAATGATCAGAATGTGGGCTGATTTGGAAAAATGAAGTTTACCTATGTAACGTAAAGTGTTTTTCTTACTAAAATGTCAAAAGAGTGGGGAGATCCTTATTGTTGCCTGGTCCCATGACTTCTTCTGTGCCTCTAGATATTGATGCCGTAACCTAGATTCATTAGGTACCCTTATTTAGTTTCATATATACCCTTGTCAGGTACCAGTTCCTGATCAAGATGCTATGGCAAGAGGACTGGGCGAGGAAGAAGGAAGAATTTCTGAAAAACCCTTGCAGTCACTGTGCCTATGGGAACCACCCTGATTCCTAATTCCTTCACTCGGTTCCCATCTTAAGGCAAATCCCTCAGCTCTTGCTCAGCTCACTAGGTGGTACCTGGGAACTGTCTGCATTCTCTAGTTATTACTTTGTCTGTACATGTTTAGTCTGCCATCCTCTCATTTTTTTTACCCAGATCTGTATCTTTGATGGTTGGTCAAAAGATAAGCAAGAATAATTTTTCAGTATATATTTGCAACTTGTAGCTTTTTCTTATAAGACAATAATGTAACATAAAATTTCTTTAGGTCATTACATATAATACCAGAAGTAAAAAAACTACTTCTTACGCGTTAGTTTTAAACAAACCTTTTAAACCCTGTTATGTTGCAAATACTCTGAATTTAATAGTCTTTAATGTTTAATGGACTTTCAGTTTTAAGTGGGTGAGGGTCAGCAGTGAGAAATTTACAATTTTAAAAAGCTAAACAAATCAGATTAGATTTAATGTTGTCTCTTTTTCACTTTCCACTAAAAGCCTAAAGATAGATTATCTTGAAATTACCATTTTTACTTTTTCTCTCTGTTTCACTTTTATTATTTTCTCTCTCCCTTGACACCCTTTTCAGTTTCATCAGGCTGGGGAGAAATGCCTAATGTTCATTCAAAGCCTGAGAACTCTTGGGGAGAACCATCCTCCCCTTCTACCCTGGTTGACAACGGCACAGCAGCGTGGGGCAAGCCGCCCAGCAGTGGCAGCGGGTGGGGAGATCAGCCTGCTGAGCCAGCGGTGACATTTGGAAGAGCCGGCGCTCCCGCTGCCACCCCAGCCTTGTGCAAACCAGGTAAGCTAGAATTCTGCCTGCCTTGTATTAACAGTTTAGAAATGAGTCAGTATTTTATTTAGAGGGATCCTTTTCACTGAATTTTAAGAGTTAATTTTTTAGAACACTTTCCTCATTTTATTTACGCTTTAAGACTAACATTAGGGCCACCCCGTGGCTTAGCGGTTAAGTGCGCGCGCCCTGCTACTGGTGGCCCAGGTTCAGATCCCGGGCGCGCACCGACGCACGGCTTCTCCAGCCATGCTGAGGCCACGTCCCACATACGGCAGCTAGAAGGATGTGCAACTATGACATACAACTATCTACTGGGGCTTTGGGGAAAAAAAAAGGAGGAGGATTGGCAATAGATGTTAGCTCAGAGCCCACATTCCTCAGCAAAAAGGGAAACATTAGCATGGATGTTAGCTCAGGGCTGATCTTCCTCACAAAAAAAAAAAAACTAACATTAAACCAAGACTATAAAGAAATATTTGTCATGTCTGATACATGAACACAAAGGAGATTTTAACAGAAGTCCATGCTCTCCTTTTTTAAAAAAAATAAATACAAGAATCAGAACACTATATCATATCTGCTTGATACTATTAGTAGCATCCCATTTCTCCAGCAGTATTCTCCTACCTGCCACTTTAAACAATTTACACTTACTATCTCACTGAGCCAGGTGGATCAAGCATGCCATTTTTGCCTCTTGAGATTAGGTTTTGAAAACATATATTACTTTACAGCTGTCTGACACTTCTTGCCTTGCTTTCATCTTGTAAACAGAATTCTGCTTTGGATACTCCAGGTTTTTTTCTTTTTCTTTTTCTTTTTTTTTTTTTTGTGAGGAGATCAGCCCTGTGCTAACATCTGCCAATCCTCGTCTCTTTTTGCTGAGGAAGACTGGCCCTGGGCTAACATCCGTGCCCGTCTTCCTCCACTTTATATGGGACACCGCCACAGCATGGCTTGCCAAGCAGTGCGTTGGTGCGCGCCCGGGATCCAAACCGGCAAACCCTGGGCCACCTCAGCAGAGCGCGCACCACTGGGCCGGCCCCTGCTTTTTCTTTTTTCTGAAAAAAGGAAAGAAAAATTGTGCTGCGTTTTCCTCCCGTTATCTGAAAGTATAATACATACACATATAAAATATACATTCTCACAAGTGTGCAGATCATGTTTACCAAGTGGAATTCTGTCATTTGTGGGTGTTTTGTAGTGTGATACTTATGACATTAGTGTGAATATAAGATTGCTGAGTTAAGTCTGATATTAAAGTTAATTGTTCACATGGCTGCAGAAGCTTCATATATTCTTTAGACATCATTAAATGTCTTAGATCTTAAAATGCAACTTTATTGGTTTTGTATTTTGTTACTTTGCTAACACTGAATAGTATGCTCTGTATAGCCACCATTCTGCTGGATTATTTATTCCACTCATATTAGTTTTTGTTACAAATCTAAAGGATAAGGGACCTTCTGGGTGTTTAGATTGACATGCCATTTTGAAGCAATATATTTGTTTTTGTAATTTGTCCTTGGAGGCCCAATTATATGTCTCTCTACCTTGTGAGCAACATATCTTCATCATCTTACAGACTCCACCTACCTGTACTATCACCTAATCTTTGGCCTTTTTCAGGTTCTCCCAGGAAGTGAAAATTTGGGGTAGATTTTACACCAAAAATCACTTTGTATTTTTTTTTTTTTTTTTTTTTTTTTTTGGTGAGGCAGATTAGCCCTGAGTTAACATCCATTGCCAATCTTCCTCTTTTTGCTGGGCTGACATCTGTACCCATCTTCCTCTACTTTATATGGGACGCCGCCACAGCATGGCTTGATAGGTCATGCGTTGGTCCGCGCCCGGGATTCGAACCTGCAAACCCCAGGCCACCAAAGCAGAGCGCACGAACTTAACCGCTGTGCCACCAGGCTGGCCCATATTTTAAGAAAGGAGAAAAAGTAATATCCTGAAATTTAAACTAGGTATTCAGCTTGTAGCTCTATCTGCCTAAGGTCTCAGCTGTCTCTGTCCTGTTATTCTGAGAGCCTCTCCTAGGAGCTTGTAAGAAGCATCCACTGTTGGGCCCACCCACAGACTTGCCGCGGTTCTCATGATCCCCAGGGTACGTTGGAGGAGCACTGGTCCATGTGGCTTACTGCTGCAGGTTTGGATCAAGCGGTGATTAAAAACCATGTGGAGGACAATGACACTTTTCAGGATTCTGCATTTTCCTGGCCATTTCATACCATGTAGAGAGTGCCACCTTCTGCTGTAGCCCCAAAGTGATCTATAGTCAGTTAAGGAAGTTTGGAACAATACAGACTATAACAAATAGCTGGTGTTTGAAAACAATATATATACATATATATTATATATCTAGTAGGAGAAATTCAATTCTTAGGTCCGGGGGAAACGAAGTAGTAGAAAGGTAGATTACAATACACTCCTTTTGTCCTGCCTCGCCCTAAATGATGTGGTAGTGCAGCATTGCCTGCTATGGGAATGGTGAATTTGATAGGTTCGTGTTTGCTCTCTTTCCAGCTTCAAAATCTATGCAAGAAGGCTGGGGCAGTGGTGGGGACGACGTGAACCTCGGTACTAGTCAGTGGGAAGATGAAGAAGGAAGCATGTGGAACAATGCTGCTTCCCAAGAAAGCACCTCCTCCTGCAGTTCCTGGGGGAACGCCTCCAAAAAAGGACTCCAAAAGGTGTGTGCGACACTAAAGAAAAGCAACTCTAAGAATGAGTGGTACTTAAAAACACGTTCAGTGTAATGATGGTATCTCCGATTAATGGTGAAAGACTGAGGTTCTCAAAGTGCTCTGAGGACCCTTGGAGGTCCCTGAGGCCCTTTCAGGGGGTCTCTCCTAAGCATAAGGTGGAGTTTACCAGAAACTACATGAAATTGATGTCACAGCAAAGCGAATACAGAGACAGACATGAGAATCAGCTGCTTCTATGAAGCCAGACAGTAAAGAGCTTTGCAAGCATGCACAACAGTGTCACTCTTCTTGCTAAAAATTTTTGTTTTAGAAAATATAATTATTTTCCATTAAAAAATGTTATTTATGTTAACATATAATGGGTTTGTTATTGTTATTTTTAAATAAATTAATAAACATTTTTTTAATTTCTCAGTTTTAATTTCTAATACAGTAAATATCGATAGATACAACCTATATAAACAAAAGTTTTTTGGGATCCTTGTCTTTAAGAGTGTAATGGCGGCTCGAGACCAAAAAGTCTGAGAACTCCTGAGGTAGCCATTAAGTAGTCTTGAAACAAATGGGCAGCCATCTGGAAAAAGTTAAGTGAGATCCACAACTCATATATGCACTAAGACAAATTCCAAGTAGATCACAATTTAAATATGAAAAATAAAAATATAAAAATGTGAAGAATTTTTAAAACAATCTGGGAGTGGGAGAGGCCTTTCTAACTATGACCAAAATCTAAAAACCATAAAATGAAAGACTTATAAACTTCAGTAGATAAACAAAAACTATGCATGACAGAAAATACCATAGTCAAAGTCAAAAGACAAATAACAAACTGGAAAAAAATATTTGTAACTCATGTCATAGAGAGGGCTGATCTCCCTGATACATAAAGAAAAGTCCTAGAAACTGATATTTTAAAAAAATTAACCAGTAACCCGATAGAAAAATGAACAGAGAATATGAATAGATGATCCATAGAACAGGAATACAAATAGCTCTTAAACCTATGAAAGAATGTTCAACTTGACTTATGGAAAGAAAATTCGATTTAAAACAATACCAAGAGAAGCCATTTTTCATTTCTCAGACCAAAGAAATCCATAAGTTTAATAAACACCCTCTGTTCACAAAGCTGTGAGAAAACCAGCACTCTCATATGTTGCTACTGGGAATATAAATTAGGATAACCCAAATGGAGGGCAATGTGGCGTCATCAGTCAGAATTACAGCAGTGTCAGCGCTTTGACAGTGCTTCCACTTGTCTTGGGTGTAGCACATGACATTTGTACAGTTTTATATTGTAGCATTTTTGTAGTAAAAAATGAAAATAACTTAAATGTACATTCATGGAGTAACTAGTTAAATTGTGCCACATCCATATTACGGAAAGCTACACAGATTTTTTAAAAGAAATTCTATACATATTGTATGAAATGATCACCAAAATATATTATTAAATAAAAAGACGAGATACAGAAAAATGTGTATAGTACACCACCGCTTTAGAGGGGCAGAGAGCAACGGAAGAGAAAAATGTGTAACTCCTGATGGCTTCTATAGAGTTAAAAAAATCGTGGGAAGGATAAACTCCAAAGAGTGGTTTCCTCTTGGAAAAAACAAGACCTAAGCAGCGAGGGGATGGTAGGAAGAAGATGCTTTCGTGTTTTTTTTTTCCTACTTTCCAGTCGTGTGAATGTATTATCTGTTCAAAAAAATTTAATTTAAAAAAGCATTCAATTAGCAGTAAGCAGAACCCAGAAACAAAAATCAGGGCTCTCCTGATACGGAGTAGGAGTGACTGCGGACTTCAGAAAGAAGTCTTTCTACAGTCGAGCTGGCAATAACCCAATTACTGATGGGACCATAAATACCAAATTGGTAAAATATCGTATCCTCTTGGCAAATCTGGCTCTGGCAGCAGAGTGGTGATGAAAATAGCCTCCAAATGAGCTGCTTCCTTGAGGAGAGAAGGCCCATTGGTTTAATATGGCCCCATATGCTCTGTTCCCTCATTATGGCAGGCTGGATTTTGAAAAGCACTGTGAGGAATATTTTTAGAGGAAGATTTTTTTCCATTGTATTAATGCATTGTTGGAGTCTTTGTAATTGTAGAACTGGGGGGAAATACTGAGAATAGGGTTCTCATCTTGCTCCCTCAGCCCTTTTGTGGCACCCTCCCGGCCCCTCCTCTGCTCTGCTGCTTTCTCTCTAGCTCTTGCCTTTCTCTCCCTCCCTGGAACTTTACCATTTACTTTTTCTCACCCTAAGGGCTATAAGCAACGAATACTTAATAAATTAACAGGGTTTTCGTTCCTTTCTTCCTGTTGCCTTTTCATTCTGTTGGAATGAACCCTTGTATTTTTTCATCTTTTAGAATAAAGCTTATAAAAGGGCAAAAACTGTGTAATTTTTAGTAAACTTCACAAACTGTTAGCATAGGACCGTGTTCAAGGGAACTCTTACTACAAGTATTTGATAATGGAAGTAGTACATACTGTGATGAACTGAATTCATTCTCTGGGGAAGAGAAGTAATTATCTTGCTTTTTTAAGTACATAAATTACACACATATGCCAGCCTGTAGACGTACCCTGAAGCATTCCATAGTACTAGCCACAAAGTACTGTCTGTGACTTTTAGATCACCGTGAATTTTAGACATCTTCCATTTCTAGAAGAAATGCATTAAAATGTGACTCATGGACTTTCCCCTTGCCCACACTTCGCTCTAGGGCGTGAAAACATCTGGCAAGCAGGACGAGGCCTGGATCATGAACCGGCTCATCAGACAACTCACAGACATGGGCTTCCCGGTGACTGCTGTCCTGTTTTACTGCTACCCACCATGTGTCCTGCCGTGCATGGCCCCATTGTGTCCTGTCCACGTGTGTCATGTGTAACGAGGAAGGAAGACTTTTGAGGGATGAGACTGTTGACATAACCTAACTTGTAAATTCCCCTTTCACCTGGGCACTTCTGTGTAGGGATCATTGCTTTGAACTACAGCAAAGATCCACATCATTTCTATCAGGAAAGATGTGAGAGCCTTTTCCTAGAATAAAAAATGCTGTGTGATTTTTAATTTTCATTGGTTTATACAGTTTTATATTTTATTTTAATTCATAATTAGAAGTGAGTTTTCACTAGTTTATGCCGTAGATTGACAAAGATCACAAGAGAAAATTTGGTATAAAGTACTAAAGCTTCGTGTCCAGAGAAAGAGTCCTAACCAAAATGATTTAGTTCCTGAGTTTCAATCAGATCATGTGTAGGGAGAGTTCGAAATCACAGGGTATTCTTCTGAAAATATATCACAGTCTGTCCAGTTCCTAAGATGGAATGGCAGGAGGTCAGATAGCAAGGGGTACCGCCTGTATCTGCCATGTATTCCTGTCAAATGTCTTCTTTCCAAATCTTTATTCAAATGAGTACTTATCTTGTGATTACTGTGGATGTCCCTGAAGAGTGAGTCCAGAATGGCCCCAGTCTAGAGAAGAAAACTACATACTTCACATTGGGCACGGCCCCTCTGACACTGAGCAGGGCATGTAGCCTGGGTGACCCAACCTCTTCACGTATGAAGTGGTGGGAGGAACAATGGAGACCTGCCCTGGAGTCCAGATTTACACTGTAGTACTGAAACATGGTGCCCCTGGTTTTAGTCTTCCAATGGGATTAGTCTGTTCCAATCATAGGGATAATTATCAAAATGAATCTACTTATTTTGTTTTGTTTTGTTTTTACATTTCTTGGTGAAAAGTAGTTGACAGCAGAGCTTAGAGTCCGTGAAGTAGAGGATGAAGCTCTATGCTCTGACTCTTCCAGTGACTTTCCCACAGCTGCTGGCATGAGAGAGGGGCAGATGGAGATAGGGCTTGTTAGCACAGGAGTCTGTCCTACCCTACTGTCTGCATGTGTCCGTGTCCCTGGCTCTGCTCTCCTGGCAGAGATTTTGTCCTTGCTGAACCGTTACTAGCCCGTGTTGTACAGAAACAGTTACAGGGTTCTACTGGCACTATACATTTTATTTTTAAAGTGTTAAATACAAGTTCTTTACTCTAAAAATCAATTCAATACTTCTCTTATTACAAGAATGTTTTATTTAGAAGACATTTATCTCTAACCTCAACAATGAAGAAAAGTATTTCCAATTCCAAAACCTAATAATATTAGGTTAATAATAATCACTTCCCTAAGTTGATAGTGATAAAACTCTTTATAAGCTTTTCTTTTTTTCTTTTTAACATGCAATCCTAATGAACACTCTTATTTTCCCCACACAGAGAGAGCCAGCTGAAGAGGCCTTGAAGAGTAATAATATGAACCTTGATCAGGCCATGAGTAAGTAAGATGACACGCTCAAAGCACATTTTTTTAAAGGTACCAGTTTGTGGAGTTTTGACTTCCAGAAGCGTTTCACTGTAGTCGTGGCTGAATGGTTGAACACATGCTGGGTAGTCAGGACCAGGCCGCAATGCAGGAGGAGCTGCACGATGGTCATTAACCACGGGCGAGTCTCTTGGGACTGGGGCTCTGGGGACGAATGGCCAAATGCTGCAGGGAAGCGTGTTTGCTTCTTTCATTTTTTCCAGAACTTCAACAAATAGATGCATTTTTTTCCATCCATTTTGAGGGGAGGTGATAATGACACTCTTGGAGAAAGGTGCTGGGACCACCGTCCAGACTTCGTTTGATACTGACTGGGCACATTTCTCATGCCTTGCTCCAGAATGAGCTCGTTCAGGGGCCTGCAGAAGCATCACATGCTGGCTGAGCACTTACTCTTGTTGAGAGATGAGAGTCACTGTCAGAGGACAAGCTGGAGCTGCTTTAATAATAATGATGTTAGATATTTACATGTAAAACACAGCTCACTCTGGTTGTTCTTGGTGCTTATGTTCTGTAAGGTCACTGCAGACACTGATCAGCAAACACCAAACCATGGCTCCCAGAGGGGTACAGGATTGGCTTCCTGCGAGCCTCTGGCCACAACATTTTTGTCAACCAGCTGGTATATAAGCTTGCTTTATGTATGTTTTTGATTAAAGACACGTTATTTGATACGTATTTCTCACAAATAGTCATATGCCATATTTCTTTATAATAAAACATTAGCTAAGAAGAGTTTAACATTTTCTTGACCCTGGGTAATGTGACTATAAATTTCTTTGGCTTTTAGACTCAGACTAATGCTGCCGGGTGGGCCCTTTTTTTAATGTCATCTCTGAAATCCACAAATTTAGCCACTTTTCCATAACTTCATCACACACCATAGATGTTTCTTTAGCTCTTTCCAAGCAGCCTTACATACAGATCAGTGACTTTTCCTTTTTCTGGATGTACCATATTGTTGATTCATTAACGTTGAACTCATGGCCAGCACCACCGTAACTGGCGCCTGAATGAAGCTTATCTAACCTGTGTTCTTTCCGTGGGGCACATCCCAGCCTTCCTGCACTCAGAAACACTAGATAGCACTTCAGCACTACACTTGGGAACCATTTTAAACATCAGAATCACCAATAAAAAGCACAAAAATGTGAAGAACATGGCATTAAATAGACCATGAAAAGGACACTCGTCTGCCCTAGGAGAGCTGGGATGAGAAGCAGAGCACCGTCTTGTTTGGCCTGAGCTACAAATGTGTGTGTCGGGCAACTCAGATTCTTCACGGCCCTACGCATGTCCACAGATAACCACAAAAGTGCCGCAATTACTGATTTTGGGGGCTACAAATACATTTTATCTAGTAGGTGAATTCACAAGTACAGAATCTGCCAATAATGAGGATCAACTTTATAATCACTTGCAGGTGCCAAAGCCTATGGTATAAGCTGCCAGGACAGAGAAAAAAGTGAGCTGGACGAAGTTAATTCTAACTTCTTAGAATTGTGAAATAGTACAAAGTTGAAGTAAGCCAAACAGATTCTAGTCACTTGACTGAAAGACCATGAGGACAAAAACTATGTCTGCCTTGCACTGTATTGTATCTCCCCCATCTAGAAGAGTCCTTGCAACTAACAGGGACTCAGTAAGTGGAAATCGGTGGCTGGGAGGTGGGGCAGAGGAACGGTTTTAGACGAATAATCAGGGAAGGCCCCTCTGAGAAAGTGACCACTGAGGCCTGTGTGAAGAAGGGGGCTGCCTCCCAGGGGAGAATACCGGCCGAGCCCTGAGGGGCAGAGGTGGCCAGGGTGGCTGGAGTGGACGAAGCAAGTGGAGAGGAGCAGGAGCGAAAGGAGGGCTGAGAGTAGGGACCAGATCTGTCCAGGGTCGGCCAGAACGAAACCAAGAGCCTCCCTGTTTTCTGGAAGGCTGATCTTAAATCCTTCCCTGAGGCTTCAGCTGGCACCCGTGGTGTGCTCAGCATCATCACTGACCCTCCTCGGGTGTTTTGTGTTAAGTGTTGCTCCTGTGGTTGTACCGTAGGCGCTCTGCTGGAAAAGAAGGTGGACATGGACAAGCGTGGACTGGGAGTGCCCGACTACAATGGGATGGTCACCAAACCCCTTGGCTGCCGCCCACCAATCTCCAAAGAGTCTTCCGTGGACCGCCCCACCTTTCTTGACAAGGTATGGATTTGGGAGGTTTTTTGTTTGTTTAACAAGAAGTATTTTTCATTTTTACTGTGTCCTTAATGTAAACTGGATTAAAACTTGCTGGACTATAATATTTAAATGACTTCTACCCATTTTTTTCTAGTATATATAAATGTTTAACGCATAAGAGATAGCGTTGTATTTCCTATGATGCGACTAGGAACAAAAAATACTGAAATTGAAAACTGATTTTCATTTTATTAGATGAACTTGCCTGGCTTATCTGCTTCAATTTGTCCAATAGACGAAGGTCATCAAATTTCTATGTTACTGTCTTATTTTATATACACGGTTCTTCCAATTGGAAATGATGTGTTATATGTTAATTTCAGAAAAAGGGACTAGAGGTGGTTGGGCATGTGCACCTGTGTCTGGCTGGTCCTTGCTGCATCAACCACTTCAGAGAACATTCTGGTGTCTGTGGGAAGATCTCCTTGGATGTTTAACAAGTCCAGTCACCAGTTCAATCCTTTTAGTATTGTTGTGTGTTAATGTCCCCTCTCCAGATGAGTGTGGCTTCAAAGGGGGAAAATAGCATCGAATTAAATTCAATCAAAATGTTGAACCTTGAAAGTAAAATTAAAGGAAGAAAGGACAAGTTAAAAAAAAAAAAAAGGAAGGGCTCATAGGAGAAGCGATGAGGCTTCATCTCTGTTCTCAAATAAACGAGGTCCTCTGCCAGATGCTCCTCTACAGGAAGTTGTAGCCATGGAGGCCAGAGGCAGGCTCAAGTCCTTGTCTTGCCCTGTACCAGTGTGGGCAGGGTTCAGATCCAGGATGCCCAGTGAATAACTACGAATAACTTAGTCTCAAATATTATTTGTTGTTTGTCTGAAATTCCAGTTTAACTCAGCATCCTTTATTTTTATTTGCTAAATGTGGAACCCTGACTTATTTCCTTTTCTTTAAAATGTGGGATAATACTATAGGCTTATTGTGAAGTTAGATGAGACAAAATTTGCAAAAGGCGTGACACATAATGTGACCTCAAATATAAAAAAAAATTAATAGGATTCTGTCTGTTTTATAACTTTCCCTATTATTAGGTTAAAACAAATGAAATTGCTCTGTTTGTAGGTTAAAAACTGTTGAATGTCAGCAGAATTCAACCTAATGTGTACCTCTAGCCTTGTAATAACTTCTTAAAAGGAACCTGTTTCTTTGAAAATGGTCCTAAAATGTTTTACAAATAAGACTTTTGCCAATGTTTCTCTCTTTCTCCTGACTCCTACTCCTAGGCAGGGTCAATATGGATGAGAATATTATAAGCTAATATATGTGTTTATAAAATAATTGTTAAAATGAAAAGAGCATCTTAATCCTGTTTCTCTTTTTTCTTTTTCCCCTCTTCCTTTTGCCCATGTTCTTCATTCTCTTATTATCCACGCTTTTTTGATCTTTTAATTCTTTACTCATCCATGTCCCTTTATATGTCCTTGGGCAACTTGTGTGCTTCGTCTGCGGATGGACACTGCACATAGCTCACCCTTTCTTTCTCCAACCAGGATGGTGGCCTAGCGGAAGAGCCCACGACTTCACCATTTTTGCCTTCACCAAGCCTGAAGCTCCCCCTTTCAAACAGTGCACTCCCTAATCAGGCCCTGGGCGGGATTGCCTCAGGGCTGGGCATGCAAAACTTGAATTCTTCTAGACAGGTAAGGCTATTGGGAGAGAGCCCATGGGGTCTTGGTTTTACCTGCCTTTAAAAAATGTGTTTGAGGCATAAACTTTCTTATTTTTAATTCATACCTGTATTTTAAAATGTGATCAAATATGTGAAGGGAGTTGAAATACTGTAAGGATCTCCCTTCAGGTGATTTCCCAGTGTCAAGAGTTGAACCCAGTTCTTGATATTGAACCATGTTAGAGGAAATGCTTCAAAATTATATGTATTTTTACACATAACTAAAACGTGTTTGAGTTCAGCGTCCTTGGTGCAAATTTACTGCTAGTATAAATGACACATATTGCAGAGTAGTCTTCGGTTGCCAGATCTATTCATAGATCTAGTTGGTGCCATCCCCTTTGTCCTGGCAATCAAAACCTTAAATACATTGATCTGCAAGAAACACCACATTCTCCCCTTTTTCCCAGACATCTCTTTTAAGGTTCTCAGTGGTTTTCAGAGAGTTGTGTTGGCCTTTTTCCCTGCCTCTGACACTCTTGGGGAAGGGCAAAGTCACTGGCAGACATCACTAAAGGGAAGGCCTGAGAGTTTTGATTGATTGCTGCTTCATGTCACTTCTCTCCCCTAGATTCTCCAGAATGAAATGGTATGCAAGCACATCATGTTTTTCCTGTCTGTAGAACTTCCCTTCTCATTGATTTTCTCACGGATGAGGCTGACACACACACACCTTTGCAACTTCTCTTTAAGTAGATACTGTGATATTTGGGGTGGCCCAACAGTGCCATGTGTGCCTGTTGTCCCAGGGTAACTATCAGCAGTCTCTCTTCCGCTCTCAGAAGCGTCCAGTCTGCATGATTCTGGAGATCTTACATTGCTAACGCTGGTGGCAGTTCAGTAGAACATCTGCACTCCAGATGTTCTGCCATCTGAAAGCCACCAACCCAGCAGGCAGTGCTGGGAGTGAGCCCCTCAGCAGGGGGTTCTGCTCAGTGCCTTTCACCCACCCTACCCATCAGATAACTCATCCCGCTGAGCAGAAAGTACAGCTAAAATGTATTTATATTTCACACAAAGCTAACTACCTGAATTTATCAGTTTATTCAATTTCAAGTTTTGTTGTTGAAATATAGTCATATTTCCTATTTGAAAATTTTGCTATTCTCTCAGGTGAGTAACCCCCACACATTGTTATTCTCTAACTCAGCACAGATATCCTTTTAGAAATGTATATTATTCAAATAGCTATGCTTATTGCTATTGTTTGTAGCACTATATTATTATAGTTTCTTTGAATGTGATAGCCTTGTTTGAGGACACTAAAACTGGCGCTGTTGTGTGGCTTCTGTGATTTAAAGACGTAGGCAAGCTTCGTGGGCTGATTTTCCATCATCTGTAACCAGTTTAAACAACATGTATTAAAAATTCACTTTGGTACCAATTGACAGGAAATAGAAACCATTTTGCTTCGTGTTTAGGAAAACAAAGCGTTGCACCCCGCCCCCCTCCAGTGTTCCTATAGCTCCCGACTTTGTCACGACTCTGTCCCCTTTGTGTCTCCCTGCAGATACCGAGTGGCAATCTGGGTGTATTTGGCAGCAGCGGAGCAGCACAAGCCAGGACCATGCAACAGCCGCCGCAGCCACCCGTGCAGCCTCTGAACTCCTCCCAGCCCAGTCTCCGTGCTCAAGTGCCTCAGTTTCTATCCCCTCAGGTCAGACTTGCGTCCACGCGTCACTGAATGAGGTGACACAGATGCAGGCGTTCTCTGGTGTCTTGTGCCACGGCCATGTCACTGTTTTAAAGTGAGAGCAAATTAACCCGCACCTACCAGGGGGTCTTCCAGGGTTGATCTGTCAGTCTGATTCTCCTGCTCCCGGGGGCGGGGGGGGGGCGGGGTTCATAATTGCTCCTTGGGGTGCCTCAGCCAGTGAACCAGAGCCCGGCAGCCACCTGTCAGAAGCAGTATTGCTAGGTGAAATGTTAGATGTACCTAACACGGGACCATTGATGTGACTTTTGTCGTGGTCTTGAGAAAATGATTCAGATGAACCCAATGAATTGTCCTAGATTGGTGGGCGAGGAAAGTGATGAGCTGAAATATTGCTTAGGATGTAACAGAAACCACTTAGAAGAAATGAAGGATTGAATAATGCTTTAGGAACAAACTAAGTGTGATGATATATAATAGTATATATACTATAGACTTTTTAGTTAAGTTTATTATTTAGTTAGATCATTTTTTCCCATAGAGATTCTTTAAAAAAAGATCAAATTAGAATTAAGGAAAAGGATATTGTTGTTATACATAGCTCTAAAGCATAATATCAGTTTTTTCATGTTAAAATTGTTTACTTTTAGAACATTCCATAGTTTTTAGACTTTGGACTGAATTTTTAATTACAATGTTACAGTTCTTACTCCTTATAAAGAATATTCAGTAATTGATTTTAATGATAAATTACAGAATTAGCTGGAAGTGATTATCACTCTCTAATTGTTTGAATACAGATTTGTGCACTGTATTGAGATGGCTGAAACCTGGGTAAAATAATACTTAAATTCATTAGTTAGGATACAGAGTAAACAGCTATAACAAAGAGACCCCAAATACAGTAACTTAGACAGGACACATTTCCTTCTCTCTCGGGTGACAGTGCAGAAAGTGGCAGCTCCACCACAGCCCTTTTGCCACGACAGGAAGGCAGGCGAGAGTCTAGGCAGCACCTCTCTGCCATGGCCGGGGAATTGCACGGACCCCTTCTACTCACGTCCCACTGCCCAAACCTAGTGACACAGCCCTCCAGCCTGAGGGGTAGAGGGAGAGGTGGGCCCTGGGGGACGGGCAGCAGTCCTCCCCACACACAGCAAACCAGCGGGTCCCAAATGTCAGTCATCTGTGTGCCCCGCACTGCCTGTACCAGTCCATGATAGGCTTTCTTTCAGTTGACTTGCCTTGTTAATTTAAATAAATGATTCTTCAAGGAAACTTTACATATCTACCATAAATAGAAAAATCAACATTTTTCTAATACACATTAGACAGCTATTAAAGTAAAAACGCTCATTCATGTCCTACCTGAAATCATCTTCCACAAATACTGTGATAAACGGACATAGCGCACAGTGGAAAACATTGACATAGGCAGTGCCAGGCCGCTGACTGCGTCAGAGTGGTGAATCCCAGTTGAAGAGGTCCTCTGCATGGGGAGGCGCATTGACAGTTAAGGTCAGGGCTGGCAGAGCCATGCGAGTGCCTGTACCACAAGGGGGCTGGGGCAGTCATGCCCCCGAGAGGAACGTCTGCTCCCCTGAGCAGGGGTAGACCTCTCCCCAAGCATGTAAACTCGAGGAGTTACTGCCTGCCCTGGGACTCGCCCTCTGGTCGGGGGCATGGTGCCATCTACAGAGCTCCTAGGGGGACTGATCTGAGTAGCCAGCGTGAGAAGCACGCACCTGCCTCCTTTGATAAGGCTCGAACCGAGTGAGAATAACTTTTTCCCTGAGACCCCCTGCACTGTTTCCTGTCCTTAAATTATGCCCACTTATTTTCACTTGGACGGAATATGAAATCAGTTACTGATAGGAGTGACCCAGAGTCACTCCTAAAAAAGAAATTGCAAAGTTAATTCATAACTAAGTTAATTTGTAACTAGAAAGTTAATTCATGACTAAAATATTTGTAGGAAGAAATTTCTTCCTTTCCCCTTCCTTCCTTCCTTATTCTGCACAAAAGCATGTTAACTATTAATGTTAAAATGTCCACAGATTTTTTAATGGCTTTTGAAGTTCACTCATGAAACAAATATAATTTAATTACTCAGTTTTGTTCTTGTTTTTTTTTTTAATGAGGAAGATCAGCCCTGAGCTAACATCCATGCTAATCCTCCTCTTTTTGCTGAGGAAGACCGGCTCTGAGCTAACATCTATTGCCAGTCCTCCTCCTTTTTTACCCCCAAAGCCCCAGTAGACAGTTGTAGGTCATAGCTGCACATCCTTCTAGCTGCTGTATGTGGGACGCGGCCTCAGCATGGCCGGAGAAGCGGTGCGTCGGTGCGCGCCCGGGATCCGAACCCGGGCTGTCAGTAGTGGAGCGCGCACACTTAACCGCTAAGCCACTGGGCCGGCCCCAATTAATCAGTTTTGAATCTCAAAACTACACAGACAAGTAAATATTTTAATAGAAATTCAGTGTCTAATAGTATATATTTTGTGTTAAACAGGTTCAAGCACAGCTTTTGCAGTTTGCAGCAAAAAACATTGGTCTCAACCCTGCACTATTAACCTCGCCAATTAATCCTCAGCATATGACGATGTTGAACCAGCTCTATCAGCTGCAGCTGGTGAGTGAATAGATCTCAAGTTTTAGAAGAGTGCTCTCCTGACATTCACCTAGATATGCCAGCAACATACACACTGACTGATAAAAGTGGTTAATATGACACTTTTCTTCATGTCAGGGAATGTCATTGAGACTTTTATGAAGGTTTTAAACTATTAAAAGAATTAGGAAGAGTTTCACTTAAGGATGTTTTTACTAAGCTCTGTAAATTTTTTGGCCCCTTCGTGTTCCAAGTTTCCAGATCTTACAATTAAATGTCTTTTAGCTTGAGCTGTCCACCAGCCTTCCTCATCCAGAGTTTCTCGTCAGAACCACTGAACACAAAAAATCATCTGAGTGACTATTTTCTAAATTCTTCCAAGGATGGTATACACAAATACCATTCTAGAAGCATAAGAGAGAAGTTACTTCATTACATACAGTAGATGCATTAGAAATTAAGACTTAATTCCCTCTCAGAATCCCTTTTGAGAAAGGCTGATATAGCCTAATAATTCTTGAAAGTTTTATAATTTAACATATCTTGAATTTCTAATTTTCAACAGTCTTACCGCTTTTATCCCAAAGTGCCGTGTCATTGTATCCCGAGATGCATACTGAATTTGTCTATACTAAAGGACCAAGTGTATTATTTCTTTCTTTAATATGTTGACGACTGACTTAGAAGTTTTGTCCCACCACTTCGCCTCCTAGAAAATGACCAGGAATCATGAAGGAAGAGGAAAAAACGCCTCCGATAGACAAAACCATTGGCGTCAAACCTTTCCTTACAGGAGAGTCCTGGGCACTCTCGGGCCTGACCCTGTGCTGTTTGTTAGACACTTGTCTAACCAGTTTGAGTGTCTCATTTCCCAGTAAGTAGCTGGGTAGGATGGGAGGAGGAGAGTGTCCTGGAGACAAGTCACAGTGTTAATGAGTACACAGACCTCTGGACGTGGGGTCAGGGCTGGGACTAGACTCCCGAGCCTGTTTCTTCATCCATTAAAGGGAGACAGGGGCACCTCACAAGACAGTGGTAAGGCTTTGGGTGGGTGGTTCAAGTGTATAGTACTGTTGCTTTTACTGCCAACAGCGACGAAAAGAGACCACTGACCTCAGATGGCAAGGAAACAACCATAAAGCATATTATTGAGCACTCTTATTATAGAGAAAAATAGCTTTCTCCTCCTTGATCACACTGAGGACTTTGCTGTATTCTGACATGACACTAGCTGATTATCATACTGATGTTCCAGAGTCTTTTATTCATACAATAATTTTTTCTTGACCCCTATAGTGTGAAAGACACCAAGAAAATGTTGAATTATGTTTAATGTGTTCTGTCTTAAAGACAATATATACTGGTTTTACATTTTTTTACAGAAATATTGGTAAAATAAAGTTTTGATGCATCCTAAAGTTATGTTTTAAGACCTAGAAGGATTCACTTAAGTATTTTATTCCTCCATAATTTACAGATTAGTGAGGCATTTTTTTTTTTGTGAGGAAAATCAGCCCTGAGCTAACATCTGATGCCAATCCTCCTCTTTTTTTTTTTTTACTGAGGAAGATTTCTGGCCCTGAGCTAACATCCGTGCCCATCTTCCTCCACTTTATGTGGGACGCCGCCACAGCATGGCTCAACAAGCGGTGTGTTGGTGCACGCCCGGGATCTGAACCTGCGAACCCTGGGCCGCCAAAGCAGAGCACACACACATAACTGCTTGCACCACCAGGGTGGCCTCGAGGCATTTCTAATAGTGTAATTTCTACCTTTATTTGGATTCTCTTTGAATATGTCCTCTTGTCAAAGATGTCCCAGAAAATCCATGTTGTAAGAAACAAATTTACCATATTTATTCGACCAACATTTTGAAACAATCAGAGGACCAAACCTTGTGCATCTGGGCACTGAAGAATCTCACGATCCTTTTAGTGGGCTTCGTAGATGGGGGTCTGTGTGACAGAAGTGCCAGATGCTGGGTTTCAGGCTCCCTGTTGACTGGGATCAGCACACGGCTCCGGGTACTCACGAGCCTTTAACGTGTTATTCTGTGATCGTCTGGGGCAGCGGGTCACCGCTCTTCTGCCACCTTTCTGAGCCATTCTGGACAACTTCATCTGTATCATTATAAGAATAAATTTTTTTTTCATTTTACTCTCATTTCTTTTTATTTTTAGTTTGTATGAATCGAGGAGAAGAATTTTGAAAAATATTTACTGACAAAACTCATTACCAATACTAAACAGGGGTACTGACTGAGTTACTTTGTAAAAATGTGTGCACTAGAAGGGTTTGGAAAGACATTTCTCCTTTTAAACATGCTTCTTGCCTCACAATATGCTGAAACCACAGTATGGTAAGGGAACCAATAGTCTTGGCTGTTTTCTCTTTTTATTTTTGAACTAATGTTCAAAAGTTGAACCATTTGTTGATGCCTTTCTTATAATATTTTAATTATTTTCTTTCTGTCGATAGGCATACCAACGTTTACAAATCCAGCAGCAGATGTTACAGGCCCAGCGTAATGTTTCCGGACCCATGAGACAACAGGAGCAGCAAGTAGGTGTCATCCAGATGGGTGTTTAGCTGGATTCATTAGCTACAGTCTTCCCTGGTCTAAGAGATGCTAATTGGTGAATTGTTAAGTTGTCATTGATTTTTCTCTCGCTCCGCCACCCCTTTTAAAAGTCTTGGGGTCACCTAGGTTTGGGAGGAGGTTGACCTAACCCGTAGTGGCCCAGGGATGAAAATAGTGGAGACTGAATGCACTTGATCTGCAGGCAAGTGATGGGCGTCACTTCCCACCTGCTGAAGTGCACATCTCCGCCACCAGGTTGCGCGCACAATCACTAACCTGCAGCAGCAGATCCAGCAGCACCAGCGCCAGCTGGCCCAGGCCCTGCTCGTGAAGCCGCCGCCACCCCCGCCGCACCTGTCTCTGCACCCCTCTGCAGGCAAATCGGCCATGGACAGCTTCCCCCCTCACCCCCAGGCCCCCGGCCTACCTGACCTGCAGACCAAAGAGCAGCAGTCTTCACCCAACACCTTTGCTCCTTACCCTCTCGGTGAGTCTCTGTGGTCTGAGTGACGCAACAGCTGGAGGGGTGCCCGGAGTCCACGTGTGACGACCAGGGCTGCACTTCAGTGGTCAGAACGACTGGCCGGTGCTGAGATATCATGTCAGAAATGTAGTTCCAGACAAAATCAGAGAGCGGCTATCCCAGGGCTTCTTAGTAAGGGAGCAACACTAGCTGTCTTCTGCAGAGCAAGAGTTTTGCTACAGCTGTAAATACTTTCAGTATAAAATCTTTTAAAGTAGCCAGTGAAAACCCTCAAATTCTCTCCTTTCCATGGTTGAGTCTGCAGTTTGTTCTCTTCCTAGTTTACTCCTTATTGTTCTATAGCAACCATTGTCCTCCAGCCTAAACCACAGGGAGGAGTTTGTAATGGTTTTGCCAATAAAGGTGTTCAGATTTATATGAATCAGGCACTTCTTAAAAAGCAATGGTTGTCCATACAGCTCACGTAGTATAGAATGTGATTCGTATAATCAACCAAATCAACACACATGCACTGGCCCCCTAACCTGTAGGGAGCACGATCAGCACTTGAAACCCACAGGTCAGTAGAAGATACCCTCGAGATCCTACAGGGTAGTCAGGAGAGAGAACTGAAGACCGAGCAGAGCAGAAGCATCACAGGGAGGTATATGTCATAAAGTGGTTGTGCACAGAGTAATTTGCTGTAAGAATCTAGATACTGATAAAAGCACTTCAGGCTTGTCTGTTGGTTGTCTGTTAGAGTCTGAAGCTACAGGACAAAGGGACTCAGTAACCCGAGAAATACATATCCAGAGAGGCAAAGGCCAGGTGAGTGATGGTAGATTCGCTACGGGCTTTTCATGGCCCTGTCTATAGCACTACCAAATGTCTCTGAAAAGAGTGGTGTATTCTGATCATATGAGCACTTTCTACTTGACGTGTAACCGATGTGTTATGTCTTTAATACGAAACTGAGTGCTAAACTATGATTATTCTGTCTATTTATTATTGTCCCACCCATTACTGCCCTTTATGTTTAAGAAGCAGCAGAGGGGCCAGTCCGGTGGCGCAAGCAGTTAAGTGTGCGCACTCCACTGCGGCGGCCCAGGCTTCACCGGTTCGGATCCCGGGCGCGCACCAACGCACTGCTTGTCAAGCCATGCTGTGGCAGCGTCCCATATAAAGTGGAGGAAGATGGGCACGGATGTTAGCCCAGGGCCAGTCTTCCTCAGCAAAAAGAGGAGGATGGGCAGATGTTAGCTCAGGGCTGATCTTCCGCACACACACAAAAAAAAGCAGCAGCAGAGTCTAGTAGTTAAGACCTGACTTGAGAATTAGACTACCTACATCAAGTCCCAACCCCACCACCACCTGGCTCACCACTTGCTTGCACAACTTGCCTAACTGTTCTTTGCCTCAGTTTTCCCCATCTATAAAGTGGGAATACTTACCTTATAGGGTTCTTTTAAAGATTACATGAATTGATATGTAAAGTTCTTACGATGGTGCCTAGCATATAGCAAGCACTTTGTAAAATGTTAGCTATTTGTGTAAGCACATCTTTTTTAGGAGTAGTTGTTTTAGAAGCAAATTCAATTCCATCTGTTATCCTAAAGCGCTGTAGCTTCAGCTTCCTAGTATCCATCTGTCCTCTTAACCTATATTTGGAGAAAAAAGTACACTAATCTTTACTCTTAAAGATTAGTTTTCTTAATACAAATGAAAGAATTAGTGCAGTGAATCTTCAAAATCGAATGAAAAATAATTTTGATAAAATTTTATAATCTTCACATTAAAGTTACAAAATAAATGTATTTAAAATAAATAGCTAATAAAGTATAAGAAACTTAGCCTGTAAATTTGACTGCCTGGTTGGTTCTCAGAACTTCTTCAGCAGTTGTAACTCCATCCACCTTTCTTCCCACACGCAGCCTCTCCTTGTCATGCTTTCTCTTGACTCTTAGAATTTGTTGTCTGCACGGGAAGATCAAGCATATAAAAATGAAAAAATAACCTTCATAGCCAGTGTGATATGATTACAGAGGTTCACATTCACCTTGGGTAGTGAAAGAAAAATCAGAGCAGGGTTTAAGCTTGGACCTCAAATGAGTAGGATTTCAGTAAATAAGGAGGAAGCCTCACACAGAAGAAAGGGCATGTTCCAGGGGCAGTCGTGTTGACAGGGGCCCCGCCAGGCCAGCTGACTTGTGGAGGGGGAACAGAAACGAGACAGGGAAGTTGGGAGAGAGGGTTGAGGCCCAGTGGTGGGATTTGGAGCACTTTGAAGGCCAGGCTGAAGCCCGACCTCGTTGTCCCCTACCTGACTAGATCTGTACAAGTGGAAATGAAGATAGCCGTTAAAGCAGATAGGTAGCCCCTCGGCAGTATCTGACTTGCAAAGGTGTTTTGTGAGGTCTGCAAAGAATGTGTGTGTGGGGGGTGGGGGGGAAGGTTCAAATAAAAGTGGCTTCTAGCGTTTCTTGAAAATGGCTGCATTGGGTCTGCATTCCATATGGCAGTCATTGGCTGGCACCAGTAGTACCTGCTTGTTTAGACAGGACAAGCACTGTCCCATTTGCCACAGTCCCCACCAGGCCCACTTCACCCTCTTTGCATTGCCTACTTGGCCTGTATAGGCATTTGAGTTTGCAGCTCCCGATTTAAAGTTAAGAACACAAATGTTCAGAACCTTGCTTAGAAATAGAGATTCACTCGTGGTTATGTACCAGGATATGTAGTGTGGAAATTGCCTTGTTAGAAAATGATCTGTAAATACCACTCCCATTGATTCTGCTCTCCAGCCAAGCAGTCTGTCCAGCTCCTAACTGGTGTGCCCATCAGGAACTCTTTCCATCATCGCGTTCCCTCTCTTCATTAGCTAGCACAGCAATGGTACTTGTCAGATATCCCAGGACCTGCTGTTAGCTGTGAGAAATAACCCCAGGATCAGCGCCATTCCAGCAGGGGGCAGATGGCGCCACCCACACTCTCAGCTAGTTCAGTTCCTTAGAAATAGTTTGATAGTTAATTCACACTCTCCTGAAGAGCAGACTTTTGTAAAATGAGTTCACTCAAGGTGGTACTGAATTGTCCCACCAGCTCGTTCTATAGGGAGGACTTGAGAACACCATTTAGAATTCTGGAAGTATTGTTTTGATCAGGTGAGTTTCCATAAGATACCCTAAGATCAGAAAAGATTTTCCTAATTTTTTAGACTTGTTCTGTTCTTCTGTGGGCTCCGAGAAGCCTCAGGACCATGTTTAGCACTGAAACAAGTAAAATGAAGAGGGTCATTGGTCTTACTTAATCAAAGACTATTTGTTACCATTTTCACCTTGATTCAGAAATAATTTTCCTTGGGCCGGCCCTGTGGCTTAGTGGTTAAGTGTGCACGCTCTGCTGCTGGTGGCCCGGGTTGGGATCCCAGGCGCGCACCGCCGCACTGCTTCTCCAGCCATGCTGAGGCCGTGTCCCACATACAGCAACTAGAAGGATGTGCAACTATGACATACAACTATCTACTGGGGCTTTGGGGGAAAAAATAAATAAATAAATAAAATTATAAAAAAAAAAAAAAAGAATTTTCCTAGAAATATGTGTTGTTAAGAAGAAAAAAGTTTTTTTTCCCACCAGAATTAAAAGTTACAGTTAAAGTAGTTGGCTGTGAATTAAGAGTTAGATTGATTCTCTAGGAGAGCTTTGAAAAGTAATAATTTAGAGGAAGAGCAGGCATATCCTAACAGCGTTATTATTTTTAGCTGGACTGAACCCAAACATGAATGTCAACAGCATGGACATGGCTGGTGGTTTGTCCGTGAAGGACCCGTCTCAGTCCCAGTCACGCCTCCCTCAGTGGACACACCCCAACCCGATGGACAACTTACCCGGTGCTGCTTCTCCTCTCGATCAGAACCCCAGCAAGCATGGTACGTCCACGCCAAGATGTGTGGTCTCCTCCCTGAGCATCCAGTGTATAGCTTGCTCATTTGTTACTCGTACTGCATTTCTTTTCTAAAACTTCAGTGCTGAAAGCTGAATAAAAAATATTTCATTCCATCAGAGTATGTAAGATCCAAGCTAATGTCAAGATCAAACTTCTGGAAACCTCAACCACCAGATCTTAGCTACAAACCCAGAAGTAATTGAAAATGCCCCAGAGCAGCAAAGAATATAGGTCATAGACTGCATACCTTTTATTATATCGGTATTCTTCAACAAAAAATTTGAGTCTGCTGAAAAGAAATTTTTTCAATAAAATGATAAAACGCAATGGAAAATCAAGTGCCTAGAAAGGAGGAAGAGGCAAAGTGCTGATAACTACAGGAGGCGATCTCACGGTTAAGCATGAAATTTGGTCCTAAATTTCCTCATAGCATAAACAGCAAAGGAAATTTAGTAGCATATATAGTTGTCTCTTGATATAAAGTATTCTAAAAAGAAAAAGAAAATTCTTCCTAATGGTTAGTTCTACAAGAAAATCATCACCTGCTATCTAGGCACTTTCCTAGGCAGGAGAGAGCTTGAGGCAAGTTGGTTAGTCTGTACAAAGTTAAGGCCTCTGAGTTCACATGGCCAGTTTGTTCTTTCCTAGGGGGGCAGTGGACTAGAGGGAGGACGGGCCACAGACAACAGCAAGTTCCATAGCTAACCACAGGGACTCCTAAGTTGGCCCCCAAAAGGCTCACTGTGCCAGCTTCCTGTGGTATGGGTGTGCATTTTATCAAGATTTCCAACTTGATGAACTAAAATCATTCTTAAAGAGTTTCAGTCTTTCAAGAACAAAGTTTGGGCTAAGTGAAATAGTTATCTTGGAGAATGCTGGACAAACTGAGTCTGACAGTTTGTGCACCTCTGAAAAGGGCAAGGCCTGGCAGTGAGGGCGCAGGGTGTCCCATTCACTCGGCTCTTTGTTTCCTGCTGTCCTGCAGGTGCTATCCCTGGAGGTCTAAGCATTGGGCCTCCAGCTAAGTCCTCCATTGACGACTCCTATGGCCGGTACGATCTAATGCAGAACAGTGAGTCACCAGCCAGTCCTCCAGTAGCTGTTCCCCATAGCTGGTCACGTGCCAAATCTGACAGTGATAAAATCTCGAATGGCTCCAGCATCAACTGGCCGCCAGGTAAGAGCATGCAGCACTTCTGTGCAGCAGCAGATGAGAACATGCTCCAAGCCTAAGGAGAGCGCTTAGGCCCGAGAGAAACCAGGACCTGAGCTAAGAATCCTGGAAGCATTCCGCCATAGCTTTGGCTTTTTCACTGGAAATCCATTTGTCGGATAAGCTTTGGGTGAGGTTGGCATCACGTGCCCTTCTGTAATCCCTTAGTTCGTAAAAGGAGTGGAGGAGAATGGGGCAGGGAGCTCTGTGCCATCTGCTCAGATTGTTTCTAGGCTTTGTCATGCTGTCTGAACGCAGTTTTCATGTGGTAGCTGCAATACCTGGTTCTAGTTTGTTCCCAAGAATTAATGATTTACTGAAAGAAAGTCTAAAATGTGCCTCTTAATTTAATTAGATTATAAAAATTTCCAGAAATTATCATGAAGCAATGTGAAGGTACTCTAGTACTCATGTTTTGATTTTCATTTTGTTGGGAATTTTCCAGAATTCCATCCTGGAGTTCCATGGAAAGGACTTCAGAATATAGATCCTGAGAATGACCCTGACGTCACTCCTGGAAGTGTCCCCACCGGGCCTACCATCAATACCACCATACAGGATGTCAACCGCTACCTCCTCAAGAGTGGAGGTGAGGAGAGGGCCGCTACACCTGCATCTGCGCGGATGGTCTCTGCACGCATTCTGGGGCATCGGGGGTGACGGTCTGGGATGTGAGGCGGGGATGGTATAAGACACACTTCGTGGGTACTGTCCCTAGCCATCTGAAGCAGCAGAAGAAGTGGTCTGGCGGTGCTTGTGGTAAAAGTAGAGATTGATTTGGGCTAAATGTTTTTGCTGGATTTATTAACACATCATTTTTTATAAGCATTGTGTTACAAATCACAATATTAAGCTTTAAGCTTTTTAATGAAAAAGTTTCCACTTGAAATCTCTTTAAACTAAAAAGTGAATTGATGCTTTACTCATCCATCTCAGTCTGTTTTTCCTTTCCACAAAAAGTCTGGCAAAAAGACTGAAATCAGTCCCTAGGAGTTTTTTCCTGGCACAAACTCATGATGTTAAATTTTGGCACACCATATGTCAGACTTCAGGATCCAGTAGGAAGAAGTGGTAAGCTGAGCTGTGAAGTTACCAAACATAAATACAGATTTCAAATGCAATATTGAGAAGGGTAGTAACTCACTCCCTGTGAAGGCATGCAAGTGAAGAAGTTCTTTGAGTGCCGTCACTGATGAAGTTTGGTCAGCAGCATTCTAACAATGTGAAAGAATAGCTAGGTTACCATAGATGCTTATCACTAATAAGGCCACTTAGACAGTTCCCAACACTTTAATTTAGGTTTCCTGCTTAAAGTATGACCTGTGCGAGCGATGCATTTCTTTTTGGTGGTTCTAGAAAGTGACAGGTTTCTAAGTGTGTCTGTGGTTTGAACAGAAAGCCAACGTAAATACAGATCATCCTTCCTGTTGAATGCCGTGCATTTCTTGTGCTTCCATGCAGATGCGTCTTAGAGCAGGGGTGTTGTGGGCATCCCCTCTGTCGGAGGCAGATGAGTGGTACAGGGGCCGAGAAGCTGTGGGAAATGGAGCCTCTGTGAGATGGCAGGGGGACAGGGAGGCACAAGCTGGAAATAAGACTCAGCCCTCACTGCTCGTCACCCTGAGTGTGGCAGCAGGGTTGTGCCAGAGCAGGGAACTTTGGTCAGTGAATTTTGAGGATTGTGGAGAAGTGTGAATAAGCTGTGCTGATCCAAGTGTTAAAAGACGTTGGGAAATCATACTCAACGGGGAAAGACTGAAAGCCATTCCTCTGAGAACAGGAACGAGGCAGGGCTGCCCACTCGCACCACTCCTGTTCAACATAGTACTGGAGGTTTTGGCCAGAGCAATTAGGCAAGAAAAAGGAATAAAAGGAATCCAAATAGGTAATGAAGAAGTGAAACTCTCACTATTTGCAGATGACATGATTGTATATATAGAAAACCCTAAAGAATCTGTTGGAAAACTATTAGAAACAATCAACAACTACAGCAAATTGCAGGGTACAAAATCAATCTACAAAAATCAGTTGCATTTCTGTATGCTAATAATGAACTAACAGAAAGAGAGCTCAAAAAGATAATACCATTTACAATTGCATCAAAAAGAATAAAATACCTAGGAATAAATCTTACCAAGGAGGTGAAGGACCTATACCATGAGAACTACAAGACATTATTGAAAGAAATCCATGATGACATAAAGAAATGGAAAGATATCCCATGCACATGGATTGGAAGAATAAACATAGTTAAAATGTCTATATTACCTAAAGCTATCTACAGATTCAATGCAATCCCAATCAGAATCCCAATGACATTCTTCACAGAAATAGAAAAAATAATACTAAAATTTATATGGGGCAACAAAAGACCCTGAATAGCTAAAGAAATCCTAAGAAAAAAGAACAAAGCAGGAGGCATCACAATCCCTGACTTCAAAACATACTACAAAGCAATAGTTATCAAAACAGCATGGTACTGGTACAAAAACAGACACACAGATCAATGGAACAGAATTGAAAGCCCAGAAATAAAACCACACGTATACGGACAGCTAATTTTCGACAAAGGTGCTAAGAACATGCAATGGAGAAAGGAAAGTCTCTTCAATAAATGGTGTTGGGAAAACTGGACAGCCACATGCAAAAGAATGAAAGTGGACCATGTGCTATCGCCATTCACAAAAATTAACTCAAAATGGATCAAAGACCTGAAGGTGAGACCTGAAACTATAAAACTCATAGAAGAAAATATAGGCAACACACTATTTGACATTGGTTTTAAAGGAATCTTTTTGGATGACATGCCTACCCAGACTAGGGAAACTAAAGAAAAAATAAACAAGTGGGACTTTATCAGATTAAAGAGCTTTTATAAGACAAATGAAACCAGAATCAAGATGAACAGACAACCAACCAGCTGGGAGAGAATATTTGCAAAACATATATCTGACAAGGGGTTGATCTCCATAATATATAAAGAACTCACACAACTGAACAACAAAAAAACAAACAACCTGATCAAAAAATGGGCAGAGGAAATGAAGAGACACTTCTCCAAGGAAGATATACAGATGGCCAATAGGCACATGAAAAGATGCTCAACATCACTAATCATCAGGGAAATGCAAATCAAAACAACACTAAGATACCACCTCACGCCCGTTAGAATGGCTATAATCACCAAGACAAAAAACAACAAATGTTGGAGAGGATGTGGAGAAACAGGAACCCTCATACACAGCTGGTGGGAATGCAAATTGGTGCAGCCTCTATGGAAAACGGTATGGAGATTCCTCAAAGAATTAAAAATAGAGATGCCCTATGATCCAGCCATCCTACTACTGGGAATCTATCCAACAAACCTGAAATCAACAATCCAAAGAGGCTTATGCACCCCTATGTTCATTGCAGCATTATTCACCATAGCCAAGAAGTGGAAGCAACCTAAGTGTCCCTCGACTGACGATTGGATTAAGAAAATGTGGTATATATATACAATGGAATACTACTCAGCCATAAAAAAAGACAAAATCGTCCCATTTGCAACAACGTGGATGGGCCTGGAGCGTATTATGTTAAGTGAAATAAGCCAGAAAGAGAAAGACAAACACTATATGATCTCACTCATATGTGGAATATAAACCAACACATGGACAGAGAAAACTGGACTGTGGTTACCAGGGGCAGTGGGGGTGGGCACAAGGGGTGAAGGGAGTCATATATTGTGGTGGACAAACAAAAATATACAACCAAAATTTCACAATGTTAGAAACCATTAAAACATCAATAAAAAAAGAAGAAGAAAAAAAAAAAACGGGAAGAATCCAGGTTGCTTGGTATAGAGCAGAGCTTCCTTACCAGTGCCCAGTGGCTCATCCAGTGATCCCTTGGCCTCCGGGTGGCACCTGGGGCATTCCGGGCAGCCTCCACATTTGCACGAGTGTGCCATGACGTGACAGAGGCAGCCTGGAGAAGTAAGTGAATTCTTAGGACAGAGCTAAGCAGCTGTCCTCCAGTTCCACAGAGTGCTCAGCAGAGGAGATGGACTTAAAGGCAGAAGAGAATCTAAGCCTGAGAGGTCATCAAGACAAGACAAACAGGCTGTCCAGCTCAAAGATAAAGAAATCAGACAGCCATCCATCCTGGGCAACTCGAAGCTTCACGTGGCGTGGTGTGACTTCTAGGGGCTTGACGTTTAGCTGTTTGTGGACCTTAGGAGTCTTGGGAGGCTCAGCTCAGGCTGCTCACGCCAGGCTTCTCCTCCATCCCGTGCCCTGGAAAACCTTTGCTCCTCCACTCCAGCACCCCTCATGGTTTGTTATTTGAGAGAAAGGGGAGCATAATGAGCATGTCTTGATGTAAAAGTTGTTTACAAAGAAACATCCCCGCCGCAGTGCAGTAGGAGTAAACTGCAGAGGCCGGACCTTGTTGCCCGCCCCTCTCCAGAGCGGGCTGTGCTGCTCCCTGCAGAGGAGGGGCTTCCAAGCTTACCCTCTGGCTGGCCTGGCTCAGGAACCAAGCCACAAAAGGCTGTCGAATTTTTGAGTGACCAGGTTGATTCAAAGTACCGAGAGAAAAAATTAAGAAAATGTGCCCTAGAAGGAAAAGAGTTAAAAGTAGCCATCTGGGCTTATATATTTTACAGAGTTTCATGATGGAATTTTCTCTTTTCTTGTATTGAGTATTCGAAGTGTTGTTTTTTTATTTACATTTTTGTTTTTTATTTATTGCCATTGGCATTAAGTTCTGATTTGATATTAAAAGTTTACCTTAGCCCAGTCTTTGTTTGGATGTTATTTGTAGCCTTAATGCTTATGAAGTGAACATTAACCAGAATGGGGAAATGCAGTTGTGCCGTTTTCATAGTATGTTGATACTAGCCTTTCATCTAGAAAGGAAAACTCACTGTAATTTTATGGAACAAATTCCAGTATTAAAACTAAAAATTTCAAAACTAGAACGCTGTTAAAATCTAAGTACCCTACTGTTAATTATAAAAGAAATACCACATAGGGTTAAATAGTCCATAGTCCTGGGATCTTAGGTTGATTGAATTTTGTTGGTAAATGAAAGAAGAGGGTTTAGGAAGTAAGCTTAAGATGTTCGTAGAACTGATAACTCTTAAAATTGAAGACCTGCAAATTACAAATAAATTTTAATGTTCATCAAGTCTGGTGTCCTCATCCTAAGGAGGTCGCTTACGGCAGAGCAGCTGCAAAGAGCTGTGCAGGTTGTACACTGCACGAGTCTGGGAGATGGCGCACACCTGGTAGTCCTTGTGAAGGATGCCCCTGAAGTTGTTCAGTGCACTGCACCAGGTGGGGCCCTGTGTCAGGGGTCCCATGTCTTTGGAGCTTCTGTTTATGGTGGTAAACGTGACGACCAGACTTTTGTGTGTCGTGTCCCCTCCTTTGGCCAGCTTCCACACCCTGTGGAATCACTTTCCAAGTCAGGGAGGTCTGATTCCGTCCTGCTTTCACCTGCACTGTCACCACTGCTTCATCGTCTCCTTCTTCCCCAGCCTCATGCTTTCCTCAGAGAGTTGTGAGGGAGAGAGACATGGAAATACACCAGACAGCAGGGAGCTCAGGTTTCTGGAGAAGCAGAGGTGCCTTAAGGACGGCCCGCACACCCTGCACGTCCTCCTGGGTGCAGGAACTAAGGCATTTTCAAACTCAGAGGCTGCAGTTCTGGACACAGAATAACTCCTGTTCACACAATTATTAGCACAGATTCTCTTCCTTTTTCCTGTATTACAGAAGAGGAGTACGTATGGGAGGTAATGGGATAACTGAGACATTTTGAGTCAGAAAAAAGTGCTGATATTTTTATGGCAGAATTTATAACAAAACGCTTAGAGTTTTGTTTTGTATTTTTAATTTTGTGGGTATTATTTGAAGTGTGGAAAGATGGAGACTGCCCTATATTTTTACTTTTATCTTATTTGAAAGGGAACTCAATGTGATCTTTTAAAACGCGGCATTTTAAACATCCTGGTGGTAATTCTCGTCTCTCGTGCTTTGAAACCCTGTCCCAGAGAAGTTCTTGCCTGTCCTGGTTTTTGCCTACTTGGCCTCAGGCCTCTCTGAGGGGCTTGGAGACCCAGAGGAGGAGGCCTGCCTGTGTCTTCCTTCCCTCCCTATGATCTTGACCCTGTCACAGTTCCATTTTCAGCCGTCTACCAAGAGCGGCAGCATAGGAGGAGATCCATTCTTGGTAGTTAGAACTCACACACGCTAGTTAGAGTGGCTGACCCAGCACGCCTGCTGCCCACCTTTCTTAGTGCCTGTTTGGTTCTGCAGGGTCCTCCCCACCATCATCTCAGAATGCCACGCTGCCTTCCTCGAGTGCCTGGCCGCTCAGTGCCTCCGGCTACAGTCGCTCTTTCAGCAGCATTGCACCCGCTCCTAGCATTGCAGGTACGCAACTGGCCTCTCGACTTGCAGGTAGCCTTGTCTTTGTTTCCCCAAGCAAAATTGACAGTCCTGGCTTTTCCTGATAGTCCCTCTGCTCCCTCCCGGAGCTGCGAGGCCATGTGGTGTGTTGGAGAGTGGGCCTGAGCTTTGCCGGAACCCCTTCGGGACCTGGGGCACAGCTGCCTCCCTCTGTGTGGAGTAGCAATGCTCTTGTCTCTTCCGTGGGGTTGTCATGAAGATCACCTGATGATATAAACTGCCCAGTGCGGGACATGACGAAGCCATGCCTAAATGTGTCTGCTTTCCTCTCTCCCTTCCCCCTGTGGCTGCAAGACAGGGGTATACAAGGCTTAAAAACCATGAAGGCGGCAGCTGCTTGGAATTTGCTGTTACTTGAATTTGCCATCAGGGGTGAAGGGGACCATAGCAGGCCCCATAACTAACTCCCAGCACCCAGTGTGTGACTGCGTTCTGTGACCCAGATACCTGCAGTGCCTGGATTATTTCTCTAGTACTGTAGACTTTGTGACCTTTTCAAGTAAGAAATTTCTTTTAGGCTTGGAGGAGAATTGAGAATTGCTTGTCATAAAATCTTCGTAGGAATTTGAATCTAAAAATTTTAAGATAAGGATATAAAGAAATGTGGGCACAACAGGAACAAAATGTGTAGCAAGTTTGTAAATAGAGAACTGAAGTAAGGAGGGTTTATTGTTTACAGATTTCTTCAAATAAATTTCTGTGTTCCATCAAACCAAGTGTAAGAATGCTGTAGGAACTCTTTGAATATCAGTAGCTAGGGGAGAAAGTAGTTTTGATGTAGTCGAGCATCTTATTAAAAAAGGAGAGAGAGTGCTTCTGGAGTATTTTTATTCTTTCTGATGTTTACAAAGGGGATGTATTTAGACCTTTAATACTTCCATACTCGTTTAGCTAAAGAGAAGGGGCAGAATAAAGTCATCTTTCCTGTATCTAAGGCAATTTTTCATGGCATTTTTGTTTTTCTGATTAGTGACACCTTGGCTCAGACGAGTGTTTGTTCATTGTGAAGGCATATTGGACTCTGGTAGCCAGGGCTGGAGGGGAACTCGGTGTTGGGGTTTGCGTTGGCCTGGTCACTGTGGTGCTGTCCAGGGAGCGCTGCGCTGGGCTGGGGAGGGGACGTGGCAGGCGTTCAGGTGTCTGCACATCCCACCCGAGCCCTGGGCACAGGAAGGGCTGGGGCTGCTGGTTGTTACCAGTTTTGTTTTTTCTTCCAAAGAGCCTGAAAACAAACTTCCCTCAACCAATGTGCCAAGGTGCCAAACCACTCAGCCCTCAGGGCGGCTGGGCTGCACCCACTTCTACGGTGCGCACAGTGGGCGTGTCTCAAAGCTGTAACACAGAACAGTGGCAGATGTGGGTACAGGGGGTTATGTCCAAAGGGGCATTGCTTTGAAAAGGGACTGATACGTAAGGAAATAGCATAAAGGACATATACATGTTAGCCTTTTGACCTTGGTTAATTTGTTATGTTATAAGATCTATCCCAGGGGCCGGCCCCGTAGCATAGCGGTTAAGTGCGCGCGCTCCGCTGCTGGCGGCCCGGGTTCGGATCCCGGGCGCGCACCGACACACTGCTTGTCAGGCCATGCTGTGGCGGAGTCCCATATAAAGTAGAGGAAGATGGGCACGGATGTTAGCCCACGGCCAGTCTTCCTCAGCAAAAAAAAGAGGATTGGCATGGATGTTAGCTCAGGGCTAATCTTCCTCACCAAAAAAAAAAAAAAAAAAAGATGTGTCCCAGTAAAATATGTTCATAAATTAGCTTTAACATTGACCTACAGAAATGCTACTTTCTTGGTGGCAGACTTGTGTCTGGCATGTTTAGCAAATTGATTAAGTATCAGAAATACTGGCAAGGTCTCTACTGGACCCAGGCAAACTGTCTCTGGGCAGAAATTCAAGAGGGAGCATGCCCGCGGTTCCCGTGGGAGGAGCTTTGCCAGGTGTTTCTTTTTATCACGCAGTCTGCTAGACCCTGAGAGGACTTCGTATGGTTCCCCACACTGCACTGACTTTTCTTCTTTATCTCAAGAATGCCTGTGCTCCATTTCTCTTCCTTTCCAGGTAAACTTTCAGACATTAAATCGACGTGGTCCTCTGGCCCCGCCTCCCACACTCAAGCCTCTCTGTCTCATGAACTGTGGAAGGTGCCCAGAAACACTACTGCACCCACAAGGCCACCTCCAGGGTTAACCAACCCCAAGCCTTCCTCCACCTGGGGAGCCAGCCCCCTCGGCTGGACCAGCTCTTACTCCTCAGGTACGCATCAGTTCCTGTGTTCAGAGGGGTGGGTTCAGGGGGGTGGGTGCTCCGTGCCAGCTCTGCTTATCCTTTAGGGACTATGCCTAGTTTTGTTCTGCAGCTCCTTTGTAAGGACTCCTGGACCCTGGGAGAGGTTAGGAAGGGGCCAAGGTGCCCTGGATTCTCAGGGCATTGGCTGGGCCCAGCACTCCAGCTGTCCGTGTTTTCAGCATCAGCCCTGGGTGACAAAGCACACAGCAGGTTTGCTCTGGGCCAGGAGGTCCCCGATGGTCCCAGCACCCATCAAGGGGCGATGCTGGGCCCTCGGGGAAGGCCTGTTCAGTCAGAACACGAGTCTCCATTTCCACTTTAGTATTTGCTTCTCCACCACATTTCACTGGAGCACAGGGCTTTCTAGGCACAAACAAAACAAACCCACCAGTGTGAGACCACTGCTCCATCCTAACGTTGCTGCTCTGAGGGCTCCATCAGTGCCCTATACTGAACTGTAGGGGTGAAAGAAGTGCACTGGGAATTTAAGAAACTGGGATTGAAACCAGCTACGGATAGTTTGAAAGGAGTTGTTTCAGCCTTTTAATAGCAGCCCTGTAGGTCTACCTTGTTTTATTAACAAGTAGAATTTTAGAGAGTTGATTCTAAGTGAGGCGGGGGGTCGGGGGATGGCAGAAGAGGAGACCAGAACTTCTGGCACTTCTCACGTCTCTGTCATCACACCCGCCCTAGCGGGTCTGCAGGGGTTGAGAGGTTGTGGTTTATCAAACCAAAAAGATAAGGTGGGTTTTCAAAGGTGGGGAAAGGCTTAGAGCATGCAGTGACGGGCTGTGCTGCCGTCTGCGTTGCTAAGATGAGAAACAGTTGGAAGAGAGCTAACTGTCTGGCTCACTCGCAGCCTTGTTGACTGAGTTCTTCCCCGGCTCGTGCAGGTTCTGCTTGGAGTACTGACACCTCAGGAAGAACAAGCAGCTGGCTCGTTCTCCGCAACCTCACGCCCCAGGTACAGGCCCCAGCACAGCAGGGAGAGGCACTGAGGGCGAGGGTCTCGTCAGTGACCCAGAGGGGCTCCCAGCTGCCTGCGGTGCACACCAGTCTCCGTGCTGGGTGCCCTCATTCAGGGCCCAAAGGCAATGCAAGCAGCTTCGAGTGGACACACCCAGGGATCTTTTAACCATGTTCCTGGTGAATTGTTTACTTTTTACTCTTTTGAGGCTTAAAAGTATACCTTTGTAGACAGAATTGCTCCCCTTGAACTGTTCCCGCTCATGAGTGATCTGGCCTGTGCTCACCCTTCCCAGGGTCGGGGCTGTGAGGTGCCAGGAACCACAGGCTCTGTGTGATGTGCTGTGGTGAGAGGGGGTCAGAAGAAAACGGGGTTTTCTTCTGATTAGCTTAACTCATAAAATACAACTGAAATGTCCAAGATTAAAAAATTACATGAGAAATTACGAAATGTGAAAGGTTAATATCATGAAGTCGTATGTGTTAAGCCCTTTTGAGGACAGACATTTTCCCAGTGTTTGGTGCACCGCATTTCATATACATTTTCTTTGAAGAACATAGTGGAAGAAGTCACAGGAAGCTCGTTACCGCCCCCCTCTGCTTCCTCAATCAGATCGATGGCTCGACCCTGCGGACACTGTGTTTGCAGCACGGGCCTCTCATCACATTCCACCTGAACCTGACTCAAGGCAACGCCGTGGTCCGGTACAGCTCCAAGGAGGAAGCCGCCAAGGCCCAGAAGTCTCTGCACATGTACGTCTCTTCTCTGCTGCTCGGCTGGCCTGTGGCTGCACTCTGGCAGTGCTGGGTTTGGGTGTTATAGGAGTGTCCTGGGGCTACTGTGACAAAGCACTGCAGGGACAGACATTGATTGTCTCATGGTTCTGGAAGCTGGAAGTCCGAGACCAAGGTGTCGGTAGGGTCACTTCCTTCTGAGGCCTCTCTCCTTGGCTTGCAGACGGTTGCCCTCTCCTGGTGTCCTCACATGGTCATCTCTCAGCCTAAGTGTGTGTATGTCCTAACTTCTTTTTCTTATAAGGACACCAGTCATAGTGGATTAGGGCCTACCATATGGCCTCATTTTAACTTAATTACCTCTTTAAAGACCTACTCTCCAAATATGGGCACAACTGAGCTATTGGGGGTTAGGGCTTCAGCATATGAATTTGTGGGGACACAATTCACCCCATAACAAGTGTCCGTGACATGTCGGTTTCTTCTGCTGCTGAGTTGCCATGACCGTGCCCTCCAGCAGGGAAAGGCCCCCCAAGAGAGCACACATAGAGCCCAGGGATGGAAAGAAGGCCCTCCATCAAGTAATGCTGGGCACATGTCCTGTTCATGCCCACTGCTGGGCCTAGCAGTGGTCCTTATAGCCCGTTCCTCTCCCCTGGTTAAAGGACGCTTTTGAGAAGATGTGTACGTAGACTTACTCAGCAACATCACTGGAGACGTGAGACCTAGAAAGTAGTCATTCCTATTTTTAGTCCAGGATGTAAATTACGCTGATCCTAAATGATATCCAAGTTGAATGGTGCATTTACACACTTCTTCAGGAATGTACTGTCTACACCTACACAGTATAGCTGCTAGAGGTCTGAAAGGAGAGAAAAGTTCAGAATCTGGACTTGGAAGCAGCAATGGTAAAACATGAACCAGAGGGTTATTTCTGGGTGGCCTTGGCATGAACCTTCGGCTGCGCTTTTCCCATTAAAAAAACAGAGAAAGCCAGTGAGGTGGACACAGGAAGGTGCGGGGCCACTCCGCTCACGTGACCCCTGCTTGCTCTTTTGTTTGTTTTGAAGGGGTTTCTTTTTCTTTTGAGATATAATTGGCATATAACATTGTGTCAGTTTAAGGTGTACATGTTAATTTAATACATTTATATATTGCGATATGATTACCACCGTAGCATTAGCTAACACCTCCATCAGGGTACATAATTACCATTTCCTTTCTATGGTGAAAATGTTTAAGGTTTACTCTTAGCAACTTTGAGATATTTAATATGGTAGTGTTAACTATAGTCACCATGCTGTACATTAGCTCCCCAGAGCTTATTCATCTTATAACCAGAAGTTTGTACCCTTTCCCAACCATCTCCCCATTTCCCCCACCCCTAGCCCCTGGCAGCCACCATTCTACTCTCTGTTTCTACAAGTTTGGCTTTTTTAGATTCCACATATCAGTGGCATTATGCAGTATTTTTCTTTCTCTGTTTGACTTATCTCACCTAGCATAGGCCCTTAAGATTCATCCATGTTGTCGCAAACGGCAGGATTTCCTTCTTTCTCGTGGCTGAATAATATTCCATTGTGTGTGTGTGTGTGTGTGTGTGTGTGTGTGTGTGTGTGTGTGTGTGTATAAATCACATCTTCTTTATTTACAGTCATCTGTTAACAGACACTTAGGTTGTTTCCATAGCTCGGCTATTGTGAGTAATGTTGCAGTACACATAGGAGTGCAGGTATCTTTTTGAGATCCTATTTTCATTTCCTTTGGATGAATACCCAGAAGTGGGATTGCTGGATCATATGGTTGTTCTATTTTTAACTTTTTTGTGTGTGTGAGAAGATTAGCCCTGAGCTAACATCTGTTGCCAATCTTCCTCTTTTTGCTGAGGAAGACTGGCCCTGGGCTAACATCTGTGCCCATCTTCCTCTATTTTATATGTGGGACCCGCCCTCAGCATGGCTTGATAAGCGGTGCATAGGTCTGCACCCAGGATTCGAACCTGCCAACCCCGGCCTGCCAAAGCAGAGCGCACGAACTTAACCACTGTGCCACCAGGCTGGCCCCTCTATTTTTAACTTTTTGAGGAACCTCCATACTATTTTCCATAGTGGCTGAACTAATTTCCATGCCCACCAACAGTGCACGATGGTTCCCTTTTCTCCACATCATCACCAACATTATCTCTTGTCTTCTTGATGACAGCCATTCTAATAGGCGTGAGGCGATATCACATTGTGATTTTGATGTGTATTTCCCTGATCATTAGTGATGTTGAGTATCTTTTCGTGTACCTGTTGGCCATCTATATGTCTTCTTAGGAAAAATGTCTATTCAGCTCCTCTGCCCATTTTGTAATCAGATTGTTTTTTTGTTATTGAGTATATGAGTTCTCTATATATTTTTGGATACTAACCCCTTATCAGATATATTGTTTGCAAATATTTTTCATATTCCATAGGTTGCTTTTTCGTTTTGTTGATGGTTTCCTTTGCTGTGTAGAAGGTTTTTAGTTTGATGTAGTGCCACTTGTTGATTTTTGCTTTTGTTGCTTCTGCTTTTGGTGTCATATCCAAAAATTCATTCCAAAAACCAATGTCAAGAAGCTTTTTCCCTATGTTTTTTACTAGGAGTTTTACAGTTTTAGATCTTGTGTTTAAGTCTTTAATCCATTTTACTTTAATTTTTGTGAATGGTATGAGATAGGGGTCCAATTTCATTTTTCTGCATGTGAATATCCAGTTTTCCCAGCACATTTATTGAAGAAACTATCCTTTCCCCATTTAGTATTCTTGGCACTCTGGTCAAATATGAGTTGGTTTTATGTGCGGGGCTGTGTTTCTGGGCTCTCTGTCCTGTTCCACTGGTCTGTCTGTCTGTTTTTATGCCAGTACTGTACTGCTTTCAGTACAGTGCAGCTTGTAGCTCTCTCATACAGTTTGAAATCAGGAAGTGTGATGCCTCCAGCTTCGTTCCTCCTCCTCGGGACTGCATTGGCTATTTGGAGTCTTTCTAGTTCTGTACAAACTGTAGGATTGTTTTTACTATTCCTGTGAAGAATGCCATTGGAATTTTGAGAGGGATTATATTGCGTCTGTAGATAGCTTTGGGTTATATGGACATTTTAACAATATTAATTCTTCCAATCCATGAACACAGGTATCTTTCTGTTTGTATCTTATTCAGTTTCTTTCATCAAAGTCTTATAGTTTTCATCAGACAGATCTTTCATTTCCTTGGTTAAATTTATTGTTAAGTATTTTATTGTTTTTGATGCTATTGTGAATGGGATTTTTTCTTTATTTCTTTCAGTATTTCTCTTTATTAGTGTATAGAAACACAACTATTTTCTATACGTTGATTTTATATCCTGCAACTTTACTGAATTTATTGATTAGTTCAACAGTTTTTTGGTGGAGTCTTTAGGATTTTCTGTATATAAGATCATGTCATCTACAAATAATGACAATTTTACTTCTTCCTTTCCAATTTGGATGCCTTTTATTTATCTTGCCTGATCGTTTTGGCTAAGACTTCCAGTACTATGTTGAATAGAAATGACAAGAGTGGGCACCCTTGTCTTGTTCCTGACCTTAGAGGGAAAGTTTTCAACCTCTCACCATTCAAGATGATGTTGGCTGTGTGTTGGTCAAATATGGCCTTTATTATGTTGAGGAACATTACTTCTATACCTTGTTCATTGAGGGTCTTTATCATGAAAGGTTGTTGCATTTGGTCAAGGTGATCTTATGATTTTGATCTTTTATTCCGTTAATGTGGTATGTTACCTTTATTGATTTGCATATGTAACCATCCTTGCATCCCAGGGATAAATCGTACTTAATCGTGGTCTATTATCCTTTCAGTGTGCTGTTGATTGAGTTTGCTAATATTTTGTTGAGAATTTTTGCATCTTTGTTCATCAGGGATATTGGTCTGTGGTTTTCTTGCAGTGTCCTTATCTGGCTTTGGTGTCAGGATCATGCTGGCCTCATAAAATGAGTTTGGGCGTGTTCCCTTCTCTTCAGTTTTCTTGGAAGGGTTTGAGAAGGGTTGGTGTTAGTTCTCCTTTAAATGTTTGGTGACATTCACTGGTGAAACCATCTGGTTTTGGGCTTTTTCTGTGTTGGGAGGTTTTTGATTACTGATTCACTCTCCTTACTCATTATTGTTCTGTTCAGATTTTCTATTTCTTCATGATTCAGTCTTGGTGAAGTCACGTTTCTCGGAATTTGTCCATTTCTTCTAGGTTATCCAGTTTGTTGGCGTATAATTGTTTGTAGTAGTCTCTTATGAGCCTGTGTATTTCTGTGGTATCAGTTGTAATGTCTCCTCTTTCCTTTCTGATTTTATTTTAGTCTTCTCTCTTTTTTTCATAGTTAGTCTAGGTAAAGGTTTGTCGATTTTTATCTTTTAAAAAAACAGCTCTTAGGGCCGACCCCGTGGTTTGGCGGTTAAGTGCAAGCGCTCTGCTACTGGCGGCCCGGGTTCGGATCCCGGGCGTGCACCAGCGCACTGCTTCTCCAGCCCTGCTGAGGCCACGTCCCACATACAGCAACTAGAAGGATTTGCAACTATGATATTCAACTATCTACTGGGGCTTTGGGGGAAAAAAGGAGGAGGATTGGCAATAGATGTTAGCTCAGAGCCGGTCTTCCTCAGCAAAACGAGGAGGATTAGCACGGATGTTAGCTCAGGGCTGATCTTCCTCACCAAAAAAAAAAAAAAAAAAGCTCTTAGGGACCAGCCTGGTGGCGCAAGCAGTTAAGTGTGCACGCCCAACTGCGCCGGTTCGGATCCTGGGCACACACCAACACACTGCTTGTCAAGCCATGCTGTGGCGTTGTCCCATATAAAGTGGAGGAAGATGGGCATGGATGTTAGCCCAGGGCCAGTCTTCCTCAGCAAAAAGAGGAGGATTGGCAGATGTTAGCTCAGGGCCGATCTTCCTTACCAAAAAAAAAAAAAAAAAACAGCTCTTAGTTTTCTTGCTGTCCTGTTCTTTTAGGTGTGTTCTGGGAAACACTACTATCTTGGCCGAGTTCGCTGGTGAAGAAGAAGTGAATCGTTTCTTAGCCCAAGGCCAAGCACTGCCACCCACCTCCAGCTGGCAGCCCAGCACCGGGGCCGGCCAGGCACGGCTGAGCGCCTCGGGCAGCTCCCACGGCCTGGTGCGGAGCGACGCCGGCCACTGGAACGCCCCGTGCCTGGCAGGCAAAGGGAGCAGTGACCTGCTGTGGGGCGGGGTTCCCCAGTACTCGAGCAGCCTGTGGGGCCCACCCAGCAGCGACGATGGCCGGGTCATAGGAAGCCCCACCCCGCTGAACACTCTGCTCCCCGGCGACCTTCTCAGTGGCGAGTCCATCTAGGACCTAGAGGACCCGTGGGCGCCACAATCATCAGCACTAGGAGGAAAAAGCTGACCCTTTCCAGTCCGGGCATCGCTGAGGACCCGCCTGCCCCGAGCAGCCTAGCAGCCCTTTCGAGTACCTCTGTCCAGTACTGAAGACGAACCTACGCCGCAGTCCTTGTGAACTGTTCACGAGACAGTGCGGGCTGCGCTTGGTCAGTGTCACATGCTAATGACAGGATGTTTCTCATAGCTTTTTATTTTGTGTTGTCTTATGTTTGTATGGTGTGTTGTTTTGATTTTTAAGTATAAAAGCTGCTTAGAATAGTTCTATCATGAAGGGCACTTTTCAGATTGTGGGCTGGAAAGGGTTATTTTATCAAGGGGGAGGGAGGGAGGGAGACGAGAAAGCCTATTAAAACGAGCCTGTGATGATTATGCACATTACCAGAGGCGGACCCCGCAATCAGGGGAGCTGGTGTTCATCGCTGGGACTCCACGTGGCGGCCCTGGTGGCCCAGAGCAGTGCGCTGAGCAGGCGGACCAGCCTGCCATTTGCGCTCTGTCCCCGCGGGGCTGCCTATGCACATTACCTTGTTTCATTACTTTTTCATGTCATTTTTTTTATCCCAAAAAATATTTTTTAAAAGTCAAAAAAAAAAAAAGACATATCAAACATGCAAATACTTGAATCCAGCAGGCCAATAATGAAATGTGAACACTTTCTAAGTCTAATTCTACACTTCCAGGTTGACATCAGTACGCAGAAACAGGCTCTAGGAAAAATTTCTAAGTTCACAGCCTATGTGTGTGTGTGTTGAAACAGAGGCGTGCATGTGTGCGTGCGTGCGCACTTTCTGTGTTCGTGTGTTAAGTGTGTGAGGGATTTAACTGTGGGTTTTCCCTTTTATTCAGTATATGCTTTTTTTGGGGGGGGGGCCGCATTGGTCAAACGTTTGTTATTATTATTATTAGCTTCTAACTTTGCACTGAGTGTCCCTGCCCTTCCTTTAGCTAATCCTATACATTAAAGAGAATTCGTAGGACAGGGCGGGCGACAATTCATGTGTAAATGTTTACTCAAGGACTCTGTTATTGCGTTTAAAAATTACAGTGTATATCTCTGGAGAAATGATAATGTATACCTACCTTTAGCAGCTTTTTATTGTGGACTAATGCAAGAAAATTATTACCAGAGTATTGCACCATTTTTCCATTTGGAATATAAAGTTAAAGAGAAAAAAAACTGTTGTTGAACTGTGGCCATAGATCCTCGTGGAGAATGGATGGTTCCGCGGGAGGAACAGAAACAAGCACTTGGGCGTGGGTTGTGACTGCTTTCGGAGGAGCCTGTGCTTAGGGCTCTCACCTGTTTACAGACCTTTTTTTCTCCTTCAGACTTTAAAATAAAAAAATTTTAAAAAGGAATTTAAAAAAAAGAAAAAAAAAAGACTTGCGTCGTAAAGAAACCTATTTTCAGAATGCGGATCGCTACTTCAGAGCTCTGGGATTGGACAGTGTTGTTGTTTCCCTCCGGCCATCGTCGTGGACTCTGTCGATTGTCCCCCTTTGTCGAGGTGACAGGCGTTGTGGTCACTGTCTTGCACATGCGGATGCGCTCTCAGGAAAGCCAGGGTTCCCGAGGGGCAGCTCCACACCATTTCATGTATTTTGTAACCAACTCCTAGCACTGAAGATGTTATTAAAAAACAAAAAAAGAAAGAAAAAAAGAAAAAAGAGGAAAAAAAAACACAAAGAAGAAAAAATACCTAATCTCTAATGTGTAGCAGTTACATATTTACCAAATAATGGACTCAAAAGAAATAGATGTTTGAAGAGTGCTTTATATATTAAAAATTGCTTTATGTTTTAAAAATGATCAATGTTTTGATTGTTTTGCAAGAAAGAAAGACAATGGAGTAACATACCCTCAAGTATGTTTAAAAAATATATGAACATTGTGCTCCCTGCCTGCTTGATCAGGAAACTTGTGCATTACATTTTTTTTAATTAGCTTTTTAATGGTTTTATCAAAACAAAAAAACAAAAAAAAAACACAAAAAACAAAAAAACAAAAAAAAAGAAGGTCCTGCAAAATTGCAGATCAACAAAAGCTGGTTTTATAGAGGATCATGAACTATGCACAAACTGGGTTCAAGACTTTGTTCTCAAGTTTAGTAGTGTATTTAGCTAAACAAACTCTCCTCAGAATAACTGCATCTCATTGCCATTACATGCGTTCTATATATTTGATGTATATATACCCGTGTATGTATATCAAATATATGTGCGTGCGTGCGTGCGTGCGTGTGTGTGCATCTGGACATACAGCTTCTCATGCTGCCATTTAGCATCGAGTTGTAGAAAAACTCCTGATATTTTAAAATTGGAGATGGAAGTAAAGAATCTGTTTATTTGTTTTTGGTTTTTGTTGAGGTTTTTTTTTTTGACCTTTTATTTTGAATTAAAGCTGTCTGTAACTCTAAGATTAAAAAACAAGTTTGTGGCTTTCAATGTTTTTCCTTATAGAATGTGATTGTTGAAGAACATGCACCGAAAGTTGCTTTCAGAAGTACAACGCTTTGTTGAATCTTAATAAATTGCAGTTTTTTTCTTGGCTGTTCAAATAAATGTGTGTTGTATTTTTCAAAGACTGATATCTTCAATTTTCACTTTGTATGTATTGGGAGAGAGAATTGTCCTGCTATATCTAACAAATTCCCTGTCTTTTTTTGTGATATTCTTAGAGTTTACGTATATAATCAGATAAACTCTGAGTTTCGATTGCTTGACTTGTAATTTTATCATTTGTTTTGTGGTTTTGCAGTTAACGTTGAAGTCTTACTAATAATCATCGAGAGATGCAATAGAGCTTATGAGCTCTCCTCCACAGTCACCTCCTGAATCTGCTGCCTCTGATGACCAGTATTGTCTGGGACAGCAGTGGGACCTGGCCAGGGTCCGTCTGCTTAGAGTCCTGGCTGAGGACCACTGCTCACTCTCACCTATGACCCAGTTTGGGCATCAAAAAGATTCGGAGAGAAGAGAGTAATGAAGGTCTTTGGAGTTTCCTAGACACTTTATTCATTTATTTTTGTAAAATAGCCTTAACTTGTACAAAGCATTTTGTACTAGCACGGTAGAACCTATGGTGCTGGATAAAGCAGCCACATTTCACTGCAATGTTTCAGGTGGCAGTTAGAAATAAAAACACTGTGGTTTGTTTTCTCAAACAAACCCCTGGAACACTTACCATGACCTTAAATAAGTTCAGTGTCAGTGCTTCTGTTTCCTCAGGATTATAAAGATAGCCTCTTGAAGACAAGCCAGAATGTCCTCTGTGACCCCTTGCTCAGATACTAGCAGAATGAGTGTCTTTTTCTGTCTCCGCTCCTATGGGTCGGTTCCACGTTTTATCAAGAAGATAGGACCCAGGGCCGGCCCCGTGGCTTAGCAGTTAAGTGCGCGCACTCCGCTGCTGGCGGCCTGGGTTCGGATCCTGGGCGCACACCGACGCACCGCTTCTCTGGCCATGCTGAGGCCGTATCCCACATACAGCAACTAGAAGGATATGCAGCTATGACAGACAACTATCTACTGGGGCTTTGGGGGAAAAATAAATAAATAAATCTTTAAAAAAAAAAAAAAGAAGATAGGACCCGGGTTGGCCCCCTCGGACGGGGTGAACTCCTGGCTCTGACCAACCTCTTTTGAAAGTTGAGAAGGAAAGCACTGAATGGGTCATAATGAGGAGAAGAAATGAAAGATGACATGGCAAATGAAACTCAGAAAGTGAGCAGTCAAGATGCACCTGACATTTTAAACTAGCCTGAACTTGGAGGCAGGCACTCTCCAGCTCTGCCAGCCAAGTCTTCAGTGAGTGTTCCCTTGGCTCCTCCGTGTCCAGAGTTACTACAGGGAGCCAACCGTACCAGCGCCTGCTCCGTGGGAGAACAAGGTCAGGGCCTCGAGATGTCCAAAGGATGCAGCAGGTTTCGTGTGCCCTGGGCCTGGGAGGCTGGATTGGATTTTGACAGACTGGGGAAAGTGAGGGATAGGTGGATCAGCACAAGCCAAGATCCAGAGTAACTGCCTCCCACGACTGTAGTGGGGCTGAGGTCTTGGGACCCACCCATGTCTGGAATCTTGAAAACAATCAGTTCAGAGCTGCACTTTTTTTTTTTTATTGTTCTGGCAACACCATAGGAGAACGGCAAAGAAGGAAGGCAGGGTGCTCAGTGGGTGATGGTGTGACATGCCGAGAAAGGGCTGTTGAAGAGAGGGGAGAGGCCAACAGAAGAGGTGTCCTGGCAAGCATTGATCCTAGTGATAAAAAGACGAGATTTGAGGTGCTGGGGAGCTGAGCACATGGGCACTGAAAAGAGGGAACACAGAGACAGGAAGGCGTTTCAAGGAGATTCTTTGCAGGAATCGTACATTTGGGATGGATCAAGAAAAACCTACACGGGAATCATGATGGAAACATGCAGTTGATTTACCAGGTTTGCACAGGGTTTCGAAGCGGAAGCACTGTTGACAAGCTCTGCTTGCGTAGGGCCATCCCCTGACCAGCAGCACCTGTCGCAGGCCTGGCCACCGAGGCTGGCTCCCCAGTCGGGAAAACCAGAAGCACCTTTCCAAATGCCCCCTCCATGGGCAGTACTGCCTCGGGCTTAAGTAACATTTCAGATGCTGGATACAGCACAGAGCAGTGGTTCTCAACTCTGGCTCCATGTGAGAATTATCCGGAAATTTGTAAAAATCCCAGTGCCAGGGCATATCCTAAACCAATTCAACCAGATTCTCTGGGGTGGGCCCCAGGCACGAGAGTTTTTATTTTTATTTTTTTAAATATTTATTTTGTGTGTGTGTGTGTGTGAGGAATATCAGCCCTGAGCTAACATCCATGCCAGTCCTCCTCTTTTTGCTGAGGGAAGACTGGCCCTGAGCTAACATCTGTGCCCATCTTCCTCCACTTTATATGGGACACCGCCACAGCATGGCCGGACAAGCGGTGTGTCAGTGCGCAGCCGGGTTCCGAACCCGGGCTGCCAGCAGTGGAGCGTGCGCACTTAACCGCTACGCCACGGGTCTGGCCCCGGCACCAGAGTTTTTAAATCTCCCCAGTTGGTTCCATTGAACAGCCAACGTGGAGAAGCAGTGGCTTAGAGGAATCTGTCATCAGTCATCAGGCATGAAGCAGCACTGTCAGCCTCCCGTCCACTGGAACAGCAATTTCTAAGAGTTCAGTTGGTCTCTTTTGGCAATTACATCTACTTTTTGCTTTTGCTTTTTTTTTTTCAGCCAAACTACCATGTGCCAGGCATGGCACTAAGCACTGTATAGGAGCCGTGTCATTTGCTCCCACAGCCCCTTGAGGTGAGGAACTGGGGCTGGGAGAGGTTACAGGACATGCCCAAGGCCCAATTAGTAAAGGTCAGAATCCAGGCCCATCTGGCTCCACCACTGTCGCTCAGTCAGCCCCACAATGGCTCCATTGCAGAGGAGTGTGACGAAATGTTCCCCTGGAGGATCCTGAGGCCACACTTGTATGAGAAACAGCACCGATGGAGATGGATGTGCACGTGAAGAGAAGTGGCCCCACAACAGTGGGCGGGTGAGTCTGAACTCAAAGCCAGTGGCAGCTGCTGCAGCCTGGAGGCAGAATTTCTTCTCTGGGAAACCTGCTTGGTCTTAAGGTCTTCCAGCTGATTGGATGAGGCCCAGACACATTATTGGGGCTAATCTCCTTAAAGTCAACCGATTGCAGATGTTAAACACATCTACACAATAGCTTTGCAGCAGCACACACAAAGCTGACCATCACACACAGTAACTCTGTACAAATACTCTGGGCCAGCCTTCCACCTATTTTCGTTAAGTAGCTTGTCCTGATCTCTAGTTGCATGGTGGTAAATGATAACTGACGGTAAGGCCAGATCAAACTGGAAGTGGTCTGTTTACATTTCATCCATCCGAAAGTGTATCCACGATGATTTAGAGTACGGCGGCTAGATGGGTTTGGCCGAGAGACCCCCAGCTCAGTCGCACACTTGGCCTGCCCACACAGCTTCACCTGGTGGCGCTCACGCCCTGACACAGCCAAGAGTTGCCGCCCAGGATCAGCGCTAGCTACTGATCTGGCTGGGATCGGCCATGACAAGCGGAGGAAGCCTGATCTGTCAGGGGCACCGAGGGCGCCACCCCCCACCCACGGAAGTCACGGTGATGCCAGGTTAGCCTCTGCCGCTGAGTCAACAGATGGCATCTGCCCCTGGACCTTTGCCAAACACAGGAGCATGGCTGAGGGACCATTCCTGGAGAGGGACAGTTTGGGGTGAGTGGGGGCTCTGCTAATGGCAGTGGCATCTCCACTGTGGGTTTGACCTGGCCCTCTCCACTGCCTCACCCAGGCCAGAGCTCTGCTCTTCCGGGTTCCCCTCTGGGATGAGGAGCAGGGGGGCCCATCGGGGCCATCCCCCCGGCTCCTGCAGACATTGGACACACTGGGGCTATGATAGCCTAGTCCACTCCTCCCTGCACCCTCAGGCTCCTCAGACAGCCTGGTGGGACCTGGGGTCACCCCCAACAGCCACAGGCAGCCAGACCCCCTCCCACCCCAGGCCTGGGCGCTGGCTGCCCCTCTGCCTGGCAGGCTCCTCTCCCCACGGCTCATTCACAACTGAAATGTCAGCCCTGCCCCCCAGTCCCTCCCTAAATTTGCCCTCCTGCCCGCCCCCCAATAACCACTAAAGCATCACTGCTGCTGGCTTTATCACCTTGGACACACCCATAGTTCTTGCCTATCTGGCTCGCCCACGTAGGTGCGAGCCTCCTGGGCTCAGGCTGGTCAGGGGCAGCACTCAGGCTGCGGTGTGGTCCATCCCTGCCGTCTGTGGCTCGGCCAGCAGAGGGCGCCCTGTGCTCAGCACCAAAGCCCGAGGGCATCTGTTTCATCAGTACTGAAACGGACAGGGTGCCTGGGGTCACCCCACAGAAGCATCTCCTGGGCTTTTCGTGACCACTGGAAGTGGTCGTTCATGTTCATCCAACCACAAGTGCATCCACAACTATTGAGAGGAAGGCTGCAGGGCTCTGGTGTGGCAAGGAGAGGAGCCTCGAAGAGCCAGAAGGAGGAACTGAAGGGGCTGCTTGTGCAGGAGGCCGAGGTTCCCACGACTTCGGCCTAGAGGTCATTCATGGGGCAGCAGGACGCAGGCTGTGGGCCCAGGGGCAGAGCAAGCCCTGCACACACCTGGGCAGGCGTGGGTCATGAGCACAGGCTCCCAAGATACAAGCCCATTTCGGAAAACATGTTTAATCAGAATAAATAGAGTCCAGGCAGGGCAAGGTCCACTGGGGTCCCCCAGCCCCACTCGCCCACCTCTAGCTCCAGCCTCAGATGAGCTGCAGTCCCATCACCCTCCCTGTGTCCCAGCGGGGTCACCCAGAGGGGGCCAGTGTGGTCTTGGGCTCGCATCTGTGCCTGCAGGGCCGTGGGGGTGGAGGGTGACACAGGGTGCAGGCCAAGCTATGAGCAGACACCCGGCTGCCAGGCCTGTCGCTGTCCTACCGGGCATCCTGCTCATCTGCAAGCAGGGTTGGGGGCGTCTCGGCCTCGTGGGCTCTGCCAACCCTGCCAGAAAGAGAAGGCAGCGAGGGGCAGCTGTGGCCTCGGGCAGAGATGCCGAGGTTCCTCCAACCTGGCTGAGGCCAGGTGCCCAACAGCCTTCCTCAGGAGCTGCATTCGGCCTCCCTAGGGTAAAGAAGGCTCTAGAGAGAAGCGGATGGGGCTGGACGAAGGTCCAGATTCCCCCCTGATGTGTTAGTTTGGGGGGTGGGGGGTCTTGTTAGGTGGCTCGTTCTGCCTTGGGAGGAGCCCCAGGGTCTCGGACCCACAGATCTCGGCCTGCCCCCCTGGCTGGGTGGAGGGTAGAGGAGGGGTGTGTACACGTGTATATTCCCGTGTGTCTGTCTGTCCAGGCAGCAGGACGATGTCTGCACTCATCTCCCTTTTCCTGGGCTTAACCACAGGTAACTGAGATGAAGGGTGAGAAGTGGGGCACAGGGAGCAACCCGAGCCCCGCCCAGGGGCACGCAAAGCTGAGACACAACATTGTGGGGGTGTTTAGCCCATGGGGAGAATTTGGCAAGGGACTGAGGAGAAGGGCCAGCGAGGCTAGCACCCCTGACTTATAAAGAAAGGGGAGTGGCAGAGAGGAGGGGAGGGAAAGGACATGGGAGGCCCTGCTCAACCACCCCTGCATGCAGTTCTTTCTTTGCTGTTTTTGCCTTTCTCACCAAATTGAACAACTTTCCTCCTCCCTCAGATGCCCCACCCACCTGAGGAGGAAAGGTGGGAAAAGAGGGCAGGGGAGTCCCTAGAGGTGAGGGCCACCCGGGGAGCCAGCAGCCACCTCCCTCCCCATCCCCCAGCTCCACACAGTGTCCCTCCCTGTCCAGTCCCTGTTCCCTCTCCCCTCCACACTCACACACGGAGTGGTCCCAACCCCTCCAAGGCCCCTCACCTGCTCCTCTCCTTCCTCTCGTAGACAGAGTGAAGCTTGTTGATTAAGAAGATTTTGTCTTCCCCCTCCTAGAAAGGCCCAAACACAAAAGGTGAGAGAACCAAAGTTGTCTAGCTGTCTGTCCGTCCAGAACCGCCCTGTTCCAGACTGCACTTGGGGGAGCTCACAAGGAGTATTCAACATCACAAGCACACCGTGTTTAAAGAAGGGGGAAAGAGGCACCAAAATAAGGACAAGGAAAAACCAAGAGCCAAGCAGGGGGCATATATATAGATCTAAGCTTCCTAGTGGCCAAGGGGAAAAGGAAAATGTGATCAGCCCCACAGTGTGGGCCACAGAGCCAGCCTGAGTCTACTTAAAACTGGTGCTGCCACTTACTACCTCTGCCCTGAGCAAATTACCTCCTCTCTGACCTCAGTCACCATCTGTAAAAGGGGGATAAGAATGTCTGTGTCACAGGGCTTGTATTAGTTTTCTATTGTTGCTCTAACCAATTACCACAAACTTAGTGGCTTAAAACAACACAAATTCATCATCTTTCAGTTCTGGAGGTCAGAAGTCCAAAATGGGTCTCATGGCTAAAATCAAGGTGTCAGCTGGGCTGGTTCCTTCTGGAGAATCTTTCCTGCCATTTCCAGCTTCTGAAGTCCGCCCACATCCCTTGGCTCCTGGCCCCCTTCCATCTGCAAAGCCGGCAGTGGCCGGTCAAGTCTTTCTCACATCTCTGACGCTGACTCTCCCACCTCTCTCTTCCACTTTTAAGGGCCTTGTGATTACACTGTGCTCACCCGGATAGTCCAGGATACCTGCCCATCTCACAGTCAGATGCCTAGCAAATTTAATTCCATATGCGACCCTTACCCCCACCCTTTGCCAAGTGTTGTGGCATATTCACAGGGTCTGGGATTGGGACGCTGACGTCTTTGGAGCAAATATTGGCCAACTCAGGGCTCTTTCGACAACTGAATGTGAAAAGCACATAAAGCTTTGAGCCTGGCCCCTGGTGCCCATAAACACTGGCCGGACTTCAGTGACCATCAGTCCCCAGGCCAGACTGGACTCTCTGCAGGAAGTGAGTCCTCACAAAGAGAGAAGAGCAATTTTGTCAGGATGCATTCTGGGTGCCTGGGACCCCGGCTCACCCAGGAGGGGCCCCCTTAAGTGGCCTCCCAAGTTGTTTCTCTATGGAGTTGTTGGTGGGTACAGAGGGCTGTGCACTTGGGGAGGCCGCCCTGCCCAGGCCCGGGGAAAGCGCTCCGGGTGCTAGCTGAGCTCAGACCCGCCGCCCCAAAGACTGGGATGGGGCAGGGCTCGGCCTTGGAGGGACACTGTCTGCAGCAAGGGTCCAGCTGGAGAATGGTCCTTCAGCTCCCAGAGAAACGGCAGGTGGAGCTGGAATTCTCCTCCCAACGCTGCGGTCCCCCCACCACTCCTGCCAGCCCCCCCACCCCCGGCACCCACAGGCCCTCAGGCACACACAGTAGGCCAGGAGCCTGTTGGCAAAAACCCGCTTCCACCAGCTGTGGCCGGGCAACCAGCTCAGCCAAAATGCCCGGCCTTGAGCTCCGCCCCCTGTGAGCTCGCCAAGGCGTACCACTGGTGAGGGGGGAGATGGGTTAGCTGTACTGTGTTATTTATAACCCCGTAAAACGTGGGAGCTGTACCTAAGGGATCGTCCCGCTTCGGGTCAGTTGGAGAACTGACCCGAAGCTCCTGCCCCTGCATCAATTAGCCAGCAGCAGGGTCACACGTGTGCTGCGCCCCAGCCCCATCCTGCCTTGGCCGACACCCTGCGCCTGACCCCCATGTCCTTTCTCACGCCGCATCGCAGGTGGCCACCAGCACGCCCGGAGCTACTGCAGGAGAGGAGCCACGGGCCCAGCCCTGATGTGAACACCTGGGGGACGCGGGCACCAGCCGGCCCCAAAGTGGGCTCAAGCGTTAAGAACACAAGTGAAAAACACAGGAGGAAAAGGGAAAAAGGAAAAAATGGCACTGGGGAGAGTGATGTCTGGGCCCTGGGGGTGTGGTCAGCAGGTACCCCTGAGCACCAGCCAGCCCCGAGCAGGACATGACCCGGGTGAAGGGGCAAATACCAGGCCAAGCGACCCAGACTCGACAGGACAGTAACGTGTTCTCAACGTGATGGCAGGTTCGGTGACCGAGTCCCAAAGGAGGGACAGTGCCCGGGACAGGGCTGGGCTGCCTCTCAGGGTGGGCTTCCCGGGGCCCAGCTTCCATCCAGTGGGGGTCCCAGGAGGGAGTGCACCCTGAGCGTCCAGGCCCACCCTGCCTCCCACTCTTTTATGACAGACTGCAACGTGCTTACTAAAAGTGTTTTAACCCAGCCCACTTGCAACCTGACTCCACTTGTTTGCAAAATGAGGGCACTGAATAGGGTCCGTGTTCCAACATGGGTGCCCCGGGAAGTCCAAAAGCCATTTCCAGCATCTCAGAAATCCTCAGAGACTGTCTGCACCCATGCAGGGCCACACCCCCTAAAATGCCTTATCTCAGCTGGGGCTAATGAGATCCTCTGGAGCCCTCGTCCCAGCGGGGTCTTTGCAGACGGGAAGCCTGGCTGCCTCGCGTCCACATCTCCGCTTAATACAAACCACACATTTCAATCAATGCAATTTGTTTGGCCCACAAACCCTTTCAACAGCCCAGGTCCGCGAGAGGAGGTGTGGAGGGGCCTTGGGAGTGAGCTAGCAGTAGCCCTCTCACGGGGGGGGGAGGCGGGAGGGGACTCACGTTGCTGATCTGCTCCCTGAGGAGGCAGATGACCTTCCGCTGGCCCTTCACCACCTGGATGTTGAGGTAGATCACCGCCCTGCAGGAGACGAGGTCAGGCTGGGCCCCGCGCAGGAGCCCGGGGGCGGGGGCGGGAGCGGGTGGGCCCGCCTGGGCTGGTCCTCCCCATGCCCAGCGTGCCTGCACTCACAGCAGCACCGCAGACACCAGGTAGATGGGGAAGGTGTTCTCCACCAGGTACCGGTGGATCCAGGGCAGCCAGGAGACCTTGGGGCCTGCCTTCTCCAGGTGGCGCACCCACACCTTGCCCGCCTCATACATGGTGTTCAGAGTCCGGAAGGGGCCGCAGATGCTCGAGGGCTTCACCCTGGGGGAAGAGGGCCACTTGAACTCTCAGCCCTGGCAAAGGCAACCTCCACGTCACCCCGAACCGCAGCCACCGGCCACAGCCCCCCAGGCTCCTCCAGGCAGCACCTCCAGGAATCCTGGGTGACTCCCGCCCCCACCCCCCAGAGGCCGAGCGCCCACTCACTGCCAGATGGCGTAGCAGAGGAAGATGGCAGCGCCCAGGAAGGAGGGGAAGCAGAGCAGAGAGATGAAGACGGTACTCATGTGGGAAGCCAGCCAGGGCCTGCGGGGCGCCCGGCAGTTGGCCACCAGGCTCGTCTGAGGACAAAGGCTGAGCTCTGCCACCGCCCTGCCGGCCCCCGCCCTCCCCCAGGCCTGGCGGGGCCTCCGGGGGGGCGGGGGGGTGCTGTGCGTCCAGGCAGGCCTGAGCCCAGACCCCAGGACAGAAGAAGCCTCCCCTCCGCCCCAGCCCGGGCAGCTCCACAGAGAGGCAGACGTTCTGGGAACCTGAGCACGCAGTTGGAAAGAGCCCACGGGCCAACCTCCAGGCTCAGAAGGGAGGCCGAGGCACACGTGCAAAGGGCGATACTAACAGCCACCTCCATCGACTGAAGGTCTCTGCTGGGCCAGACACCGCACCCAATGCTTTATAAACATCGTTTCCGGCCGTGCCCCTGGAGCACTGCCCGCATTGTACAGATGAGGAAACAGGGTCAGAGAGGGCAGGAACTGGGTTCTCAGCCACCATGCACACCCCCACCTGAGGACAGAGCACCAGGGTCGCTTCCCACGGGCCAGCAGAGTCTGAGGCTCAGAAACCTCCCAGCCCTATGCCCCCCTAAGCCCCAGCCCACGGCACACAGGCACCCAGTAATGACCACAGACCCGGATGGGCCGGGTATCACCCCAGGACAGTGATGCCTGGGAGGGGGAGGTCAGCTGGTCCCCTGGGGACATGAGACTGACCCCAGAGGGTGGCCCTGGGCTGCCAGCCCCATACCACTGGGGTCAGGGGAGGGTTCCAAAGTCCCAAGGCTCCGTGTCTGCCAGCCCAGCAGCCCTTCCAGCTGCGCATGCTCCCAAGGCCCCACCGCCCTCCTGAGGCCCAGGCAGCGCCTTTACCTTCTTAACGTAGAAGAGGAACAGCAGCTTCACGATCTGCATGGCAGGGAGGAGGGGCGCGAACAGGACCCCCAGCCTGGGGAGGGACGGGAGGAGGGGTCTGCAGTCCAGAGGCTGGGGTCATGACCCCAGTGCTGTTCCCCAGGGCTAAACGGCCCCCAGGCGAGGCTGGGCTCGGGACCCCGGGGAGGGCACAGCCAGTGTGTCCGGCTGCAGACTGAGTCTCCTGGGAGGTAAGGGCTCAGGGCCCATGTCACTCCAGAATCCCAGGGCTGGGCCTCACCGGGGTCCTCAGGGGCAAAGGGGCTCAGCCCTCTCCGGGGCCGGGGAAAGTGCGAGGCAAGTGGAATATGCTCACCAGGTCAGGGTCTGCCCGTAAATCAGCTCCAGAACATTCCGGGCAATGTCGAACTCTGGCTTCCCCTTCCTCTTAAGCTTCCTCTCAGAGATGAGCCTGGGGCAGAGGAACCCCTGAGGGTCACACAGGGGGGCCCATCCTGGAGACAGACCCTAGTCCCACCCCCGGAAGGCAGGCACCTGGCAGGTGAGCTGCACAAGGAGCTGACGTCCCTACCCGCCCCGCCTCGGGCGCCCAGCGATGTCAGGGGAGACAGCAGCCTGGGGTTCTCCCCCTGAGGGGCTCTAGACTACAGGCAGCTTTGTCTGGGTCCTTTTTCTAAGTACCTACGGATACACCCAAGCGTATAAATACACACAATCGGCATCAAACGTTTTACTGCTTTTGAAAAATCTCATTTTTTTATTATTAAATTCATATGTTCTCGAAGAAAACACAAAAAGAAGGAAACAAAAAACGCCTGCAGTGCTTGCCCCCACGGCGGCCGCCGCGGCATTTTGAAAATGTCCCTCCACTTTCTACCTCTTCGTTCTGACCCTTTTTTCTTTGCACAAGACCGAGACTACACTATATGCATCATTCTGAAACCTGTTTTCCTTTCCGACCTAAAAATAGGTTACATCCTGTCTGCTAAGTGTGTTTTTGGTTTAACGATCTTTTACAAAAGGGCCCCGCCCCCGCTGTGGGTGGAGATTTATGGGCCCCATCTGGGAGGTCAGGTCCTGCTTTTCAAAGGCCTGAGGACCTCCCAGGGGACACCCCCAGCACGCAGGTGAGGATGCTCTGAGCCCTTCTGAGGGTGGAGAGCCCAGGTGCCCAGGTGAGGGCAGGGACCCGTGCTCACGGAGGTGGATGGGGCCTCACCTCCACACCAGCTCCCCGAAAAGCGTGTCCAGCAGCATGAAGATGAAGTCCATCACCATGAGCCGGTACAGCTCCTGACCCACGAAGTTCTCCCAGCACTGAAACAGACAAGGCCTGAGCCCCCGTCCCCCGCCCGCCGGGGGGCCTCCGGTCTGTTTGTCCACCTGGCCAAAGTCCAGTGAGGGCTGGGTGCGGGGCTGCTGTGAGCGGCCACTGCCTCCACCCCTGCCCCTGGGACCAGGGCAGCCCCTCCTGAGGGGCCCAGACGCCTCCCCCAGCCCCACCCAGGCCCACCCTCACCTGGTCCTTCAGGGCGCCCACCCTGCGGCCCAGCCAGTGGTAGCAAAGAATCGCCAGGATGACCATCTTTAGGATGAGGTTCCTGGAGGACGGGGGTGTGGAGGCTGAGGGAGGGGTCCCTGGGAGACAGAGGTCTTGTCCCAGGAAGCCCCCACCTGCCCCACCAGGCCACACACCTGCAGATGGCCACGTATACCTCCAGCATCGGGGAGTCGTGCCGCTCCAGGGCAGCCAGGCAACGGTACAGGTAGGGGGCCCCCAGGTTGAGGAGGCAGACCACCAGGGGCAGGGCTAGCAGCTCCCACTCCCGCTCAGCAGACACTGGGCTCTGCTAGGGCAGGGGGAGGGGCAGTGGTCACCACAGTCGCCTCACCGAGGCCAGGTGCACTGATGGGGTGGGGGGGGAGGCGGGGGCAGGGCGGAAGGAGGGGTGGAACTGGCAGGTGGCAACTCCCTCCCCCAAGATACGGTGCACCCCAGGCCTCATGCTCAAACCACACAGGAAGGAGGGGCACAGGTGTCGGAAAAAGAAAAGAGAAACCCAAAGAAAACAAGAAAATAAAAGGAGAGAAGGGGGAAAACATGAGGCAGATGGAAAGGACAGGCAGGACTACCCAAGGGTCACACAGGGCCCTGAGCCAGCTCCCAGTCCGGGCCGAAGGCTCCAGGGGCTGCCCACTCCGTCCTCGCACCTTGATCATGAGCTCAGAGAAGGCGTAGACGGCCATGGTGCAGCCCAGCGTGGTCCCCAGGCACAGAAGCCACACAAGCCCCAGCACGGCCACCTGCCGCAGCCGCCCCCACACGCTCTGGGGACCCTGCTGCAGCTGCCACTCGGCCAGCAGCTCCTGTGGCGACAGCGAGCCTGTCACTCACTCCATGGCACAGACACACAGGGACGTGCAGACACGCACGACACACACACAGGGACACACTGAGTGGACACACAGGCAGGCTTGGAGGGACAGAGGAGTCGCCTCTCGCCCACCCCCAACTCCCCTGCCTGTCCCTCCCTCCATTCTGGGGCCCTGTCTCCAGGCACAAGGAGAACACAAAACATGGCCTTGAGGCTGTGCCCTGTCCCTGATCCCCCCACCAGCCCCCTGCTGTGTCCACCTGCTCCCATGGGGGCCCATACTGCATCCTGAGGCCTGCCCCAACCTCTCCCGCCCACCCCACCCCCCTCCCTCCCCAGCCCTGCCTCCTGAGCCATCCTGCCTGTTGTGGAGGTGAATGGCCCCTAGCTGACCAGGAGTCCCAAGGTGCAAAGGGCACCTGGCCCCGCCATGGGAGCTCCCTGAGGGCAATGAAGGCCCTTTAGCAAGGTCAAAGCCACGAGCTTCCCTGACGCAAATCCTATGGCATGAAACCCCGGAAACACGGAGAACTTTCCAAGAGGCCCAGCTCAGCCACCCTCTAGCCCTGCGGCCTTGGGCAAAGGACCAAACCTCTGCGCCTCAGTCTCCTCACAAGTAGCACAGGGAGATGACAGTCCTCACCCTGGGCTACCATGGCGAGCCAGGAGCGCGTGCCAGCTGGAGCCCCGCGGGTCTCTTCCCGCTTGGGACCAGAGGACACAGGACTCCCAGGAGAGGCCCCAAGAGCAAACCTAACCCTCTCCCACTGCAGCGTCGGCCCCCGGGGCTCGAGCCCGGGGTAAGGGTGGACAGACACCTGAGTCCCCACAGGATGGAGGACAGGCCAACATCAAAGGTCCACCCAGAGCATGCACGCCCACCAAAACCCACTGCGAGCAGAGTTTTCCGTTAGCGTGGGCTCCTGTGTGGTGGAGGGCCGAGGGCGCTGACCCTCGCTAGCAGACGAGAGGCAGCCCCAATGAGGGAAGTGCACAGGAGAAAAAACCAGGACGATTCCGCATGTTGCTTCGTGTCTCTGGAACTGGGGGGCCCCCGCCCCGTCACCGAGCAGGACAAGACCCCCACCCCTGCGCCCGGAGTCCAGTTCACGGCAGGTGGTCCTCCCTCCAGAGCACAGCTCTGCCCATTTGGTCCTAAGTGGACCCCGGGCCAGGTCTATGGGGGCTGTGCAGCCTGGGATTGGTGTTCTGGGGACACGGGGCGGGGAGCAGGGACCACAGGTCCCCAGGCGGCTCACCTTCAGCTGGGTTCGGATGTTGTCCTGCTGGAGGCGGGAGGGCCACTTCTGAGTCACCTTGTAGTCCCAGGAGCAGAAAACGGTGATGGCATGGACCCCCGAGGTGCTGCCCACCCGGTAGCTCTCCCCAAAAGAGTGAGACATGCTGGGAGGAGCAGAGCCAGGCAGGGCGTGACGAGGTGCGAGGGGCGCAGAGGCCGGGGAGAAGACAGACAGGACACTCCCTGCAGCCAAAGCCTGCCCCCCACACAGAGGAGCCCTTCCAGTATGGGATGGGCCTCCCTCCAAGCCCCCTGCCCCACCTCCAGCCCAGCCTCCTGGTGTGGACAGCTGGCCACTCTAGATCAGCCCTGTCCAATATGGTGCCCCCCAGCTACAAGTGGCTGGAAGAGGGGTCAGGCTCCATTCCCCACTGACATGGCTGGCTCCCTCCTACCCAGACATGGGTGGAGAATATACTGGCTCACCTCAGGGCCTTTGCACTGCCTCTCCTGATAACCAAAACACCTTTTTCTGCTTCTTCGCTGCCCACTCTTATTTTTGTTTTTTGTTTTTTGTTTTTTGTGAAGACAATCAGCCCTGACCTAACATCTGTTGCCAATCCTCCTCTTTTTTGCTGAGGAAGATTGGCCCTGTGCTAACACCCGTGCCCATCTTCCTCTACTTTATATGGGACGCCACCACAGCGTGCCTTGACAAGTGGTGCATCGGTGCACGCCTGGGATCCAAACCTGTGAACCCCGGGCCGCCGCAGCGGAGCGTGCAAACTTAACTGCTGTGCCACTGGGCTGGCCCCTTTCTTCGCTGCCCACTCTTATTTAACCTCCCCCTCAGGGGCACGTGCCACTTCCCCTGGGAAGCCAGCCTGACTCCTCCAATGCTCCACAACTCCTGGATTTTCCCAGCCTCCTCACTGGTCTCTCTTCTCCCCTAGACAGCAAGCTCCTCAAGGACAGGCATCATGCTTGTTCACCTGCCTGCCCTGAGCCAAGCACAGCAAATGTTTGTGGGGTGGAGGGGTGGATATGGATGAACATGCAGGTGGATGCAAGGAAGGGAGCGAGTATCCATGGATGGATGGATAGATGGAGTGACGGATGAATGGATGGAAAGATGGATGGATGGATGGAAGGATGGATGGAGTGATGGATGAAGGGATGGAAAGATGGATGGATGAATGGGTAGATGGATGAACAGATGGAGGAATGGATGGATGGATGGATGGACGGACGGACGGACGGACGGACGGACAGATGGACAGATGGATGGATGGATGGATGGATGGAAGGAAGGATGGATGGAGTGATGGATGAAGGGATGGAAAGATGGATGGATGGATGGAAGGATGGATGGAGTGATGGATGAATGGGTAGATGGATGAACATATGGAGGAATGGATGGATGGATGGACGGACAGACGGACGGACGGACGGATGGATGGACTGATAGATGAATGGGTAGCTGGATGAATGGATGGATGGATAGATAGAAGCATGGATGGATGGATGGATGGGTGGGTGGATGGATGGAGGGAAGGAGGGATGGATGGATGGATGGATGGATGGATGGAAGGATGGATAGATGGAGGGATGGATGGATCAATGGTGCTCAGAGCCAGGGTCATATGGTGGAGACCCTTTACCTGTACACCAGGGTGATGCAGGTGATAAAGAAGGCCACGCCCATGGTGAAGAGGTAAGCCAGGGGCATGTTGTAGGGCAGGCCACCTGCCTCAGGGGTGCACTGGCCGCCATCCAGTGGGGGGGAACACGGCTGGTTCAGCGTCGCATTACTGTAGTAGCCGTAGTACATGACGGTGTGGGAGAAGCTGCCCTGCAGGGAGGAGGCCCGTCTGAGTCAGCTACTCTCCCCCCAACACCTGACCCCCTCAGGCTTCGCGAGGCAGAGGGAGGGCACCCATGGGGGCAGGGCAAGGAGAAAAGCAGAGCACGACAAAGGGCCGAGACCATCCTGGGGCTTCCCAGGCCCCACTGAAATCACGGCAAGATGGACATTGAGGAGATCTGGCTGGACACCTGGAGTCACAGCACTGGTGGGAGAGGTCCCTGGGGAAGCTGTGACCAGAAAGCGCCCCCATCGGCCCGATGCCTCTGGCCCCCCGGCCCTCACCCCGCCTGTGAGGAGCTCCAGGCCTGTGAAGGCGGGCACGGAGCCCGAGGGGGCCGGCGGGAAGGCAGCCTGCACGCCCACAATGAAGGCCAGCAACGGCAGCAGCAGGAGGGCGTTGAAGGCCAGCAGGGTCTTGAGGAAGAGGAAGTAGGAGAGCACGCTAGAGCCGAACTGGCCGCCGATCTGCTTCAGGGCGTAGCGCCACGGCGTCAGGGCCTGCAGCCCTGAGAGCAGCACGAGCCCCAGGTTGTGCAAGGCCTGTGGGAACAGGGGCAGAAGGTCCTGCAGGCGAGGCCCCGAGGGGGAGCCAGGCCAGCTCCGAGCCAAGAGCCCAGGCATCTGGCTTGGAGATGCAGGGGGCAGCAGAGGGGAGGTTGGTCATCCACAGCACCAGAGCTCGGCTGAAGGCCAGGAGACCCCACGAGCAGGACAGTGGAGGAAGAGAGTGGCCGGCCCCAGCCCGCCCAGCTGTCCTGGCCCCATCCCGGATGGAGGACTGGAAGCCCAGCCCAGGAGGCTCCTACCAGGACACAGGCGTAGCGGAGCCGGCTGCAACAGGAGAAGAGCCCACGACGGCCCTGTGGGCCCCTCTGCTTCCCCTTCTGGATCCAGCTGTCCTCTCTGGGGGCAGAGGCAGCATCAGGGCCTGGACCAGGGGTGGGCCCCACTCCCCCGGGGACCACCCACCAGAGGCTCAGGGCCCTTCTCGCTGACCACCCAGCCCAGCCAAGGAAGCGGGTCTCGGGGCCGCCCAAGGCCATGGGCACTGACCGCAGGGAGCGTTTCTCGGCCAGGCTCAAAGGCATGCCCCGGAGCATGTGGTCCCGCTGGGCCACGGTCAGGCCCTGAAGCTCCTTCACCAGGAGGATCCGCTTCTCTGCAGGAGCAGAACAAAGGGGTCCTGTCAGCTCCCAGAAGCACCCTCCCTCCCTCCCGCCCCTATGGCCATGACCCTGGACGGGCCTGTCTGCCCCTGCTGCCCCACCCAGCACAGGCCTCTGCCCCCCTTGCAGGCCCGATGGCTCCTCTCTGCCTGGACCATCGAAGTCAGACCGTGCCCTGCCCAGCCGTCTCACACCCCTACTGGCCGTCCTCACTCTCCCACCTCTGCCCCTGAGCCCCGGAGCGCCTTCTCCGTCTCCATCAAGTTCCCAGTGTCCTCCAAGGCCCAGCCCAAAGGCCCCTCCTCCTTGACCCAAACTCTCCTCCTGGGTGCCCACAAGCATCTTGCTCTGACCCCCATGCACCTGAGCCTCACTGGCCCCAGCTCAGCAGCAATAGAGTCCCAACCCCACCCCGTCCTCCACCACTTCCCACTATGCCAGCTGTTGTGGGGTGAGTGAGGGGCCAGGGTGCTTAACCTCCCCACCTCCTCTCATCTTTACCACCACCCTGGGACGGGGGACTACTTTAACCCCAATTTTCCAGATAAGAAATGACACTCAGGGGGCTGGCCCTGTGGCTTAGTGGTTAAGTGTGCGCGCTCTGCTACTGGCGGCCTGGGTTTGGATCCCGGGCGCACACCAACGCACCGCTCCTCCGGCCATGCTGAGGCCGCGTCCCACATACAGCAACTAGAAGGATGTGCAGCTGTGACATACAACTATCTGCTGGGGCTTTGGGGGGAAAAAGGAGGAGGGTGGGCAATAGACGTTAGCTCAGAGCCGGTCTTCCTCAGCAAAAAGAGGAGGATTAGCATGGATGTTAGTTCAGGGCTGATCTTCCTCACAAAAAAAAAAAGAAATGACACTCAGAATGTTGACACCTGGCCCTGTTTGCAGAGTGAAACTGGCATTCACTTTGACCCCAGAGCTTGTGCCACCCTGCACTGCTCCATCACCCACCAGCTGGGGACCTTGGGTGAAGCAGGGGAGGAAACAGAGGCAGGGCCCCAAGAAAGTGCCTGACCTTCTGGGCACCTGAACGCCAGAGACCACCTGGTCAAAGACCCACACGTGAGACCAGGCCCTGCTACGACCACTGTCCCTCGTTCCCCAGCCCCGCCACGCTGGCCTCCACGCTGCTCAGACACGCCAGGGCCTCCTACCTCAGGGCCTTTGCACATGCTCACTCTGGTCTAGAGTCACGTCCTCCAGGAAGCCTCCCTCGATCCCTCTAGGCTAGACAGTTCCGTGATGCTCTCCCCCTGTGCACTTTTCCTCAGTTGCCTTTATCTGAGCTTTAATCGTGCACTTATCCATTTATTTGGTTCCCATCTGTTTCACTGGGCAGACCATCAGCTGCATGAGAGCTGGAAGGGGTCTGCTTACCACCATCACATCCCAAAGCCGAGACCAGCGTCTACAACACTACAAGTGCTCGACAGATGCTGTGGAGTGCATTGGCCTCCTGCCGTGGGCCGAACCCTTTGCAGCCTGAAAGGCCCCACTTCTCTGCCCCAGTGGCCAGGACACCAAGATACTCCCCCTCCCCCTGCAAAGGGACCCTACAGCTGGGGGCCGTCAGGCAGCCCGCTGGGGGAGGGGAGCGTGGGTCTGTGCACCCCAGCCCCCACCCCGATCAGCCTGACCTCCTCCCCACCAAGGCTCTGACCCCCACTCACTCACCCTCCTCCTGGAAGGCCATGGGGTCCAGCTCCAGGTCGTACAGGCGGAGGCTGGGCCGGGCCGAGCGCCCCACGCCCCTGAGCTGGGGCCGGCTGCTCCTGCGCCGCAGCCTCACCGTGCGGTTGTAGTACTGGGACAGGATGGCACCACGGCTGCGGCCTGTGGGCGTGCCAGTCAGGGCAGGCAGGGCCGGGCCTCGCCTCTCCATCCCTCACGCAGACACAGAGGCTGCTCCCCCTTCCCAGGACCCAGGAACAGCCCTTTATAAGGGACCTCAGGCACCAGTGGGTTCCCAAGAGCCTATTTTTACCCCTGTGACAACTCTGGAGTCGTTTTTAGAACCCAGCAGTGCTGCAGGGGGCTGTGCTGGGCCTCCGGGCAGCAGGCGGGTGGGGCGGAGCCAAAAGGGCCTGGCTCTGAGGTGCACAGATCCCCACCTGAAACCCCGGCCCAGCCGAGGGCCTGGGGGCAACGTCGGGGCCAAGGGCAGAGGGCCCCACTCACCAATGGTGCGACTGGGCATGCTGGCCAAGATGCGGAGTGTGGCCGTGCTGTAGTCAGGGACACCCTCGGGCCCCAGGAAGGCCTGGTGGCCACTGCCTACAAAGCAGAAAGACTTGTCCAGAGGTCCTGGAGACACCACTGGCCAGCAACTTTCCCTACCGGATCCCCGCCCCAGGCCTGCAGACTGCCGGAAGGGCCAAATGGAGAGGTGAGGGAGGCCCAGACCCCTCAGCACCTGGGCCGGGGCCAGGCAGGTGAGGCCCCCAGGGTGTCAGCCTCCAGCCTCACCTGAGGCCCCCAGGGTGTCAGCCTCCGGCACCCTCTGCTGTAGCTCCAGGCCCTCCTCAGCCGCCCACTGGCTCTGCTCCTGAATGAGCTGGTGGAAGGAGTGGTGCACTTCGCTCTCATCATAGGGGCTGGGCTCCTGGCTCCTAGGGTGAGCATGGGGGGTGGGAGTTCAGGCTGGGGCTGACCTAGTCCTCTCCCCAGGAGCCTACCCCTTCGGTAAGGCAGTGGTCCAAACAGCCTCTCCCCAGGGGTGATACATCCCAGCCCCACAGAACTCACCCCTGGTCCTCTGGGGTCTCAGGGACGTTGAAGATAAAGGCTGGCGTCTGGGCCATGTCTGTGGCCCCCGCCCAGCCAGTGTGCAGACCTAGGGCAGCTCAGAGCCAGGGCACAGCCTCCCAGGCCTCCCGTCGCCCATCTGATGAGACAGGGAGCTTTCACCAAAGTTGGCCTTCAGTGCCTGGCACCCAGCCAAACCGCCCACTCCCTGGAGACTGTGGGAGGTGCCACTCACAGCCCAGGCTCCCTGAGCCCCCACCCTGCCCCCATCCATAGGCAAACATGCGGTCAGGTGGGTGACCCCAAAAAACCTCATGCTAGAATGGACTGAGGGGGCGCCCCTTCCACTGCCAGGGGAGGGAGAGGGAGGGAGAGAGGCAGGAGTGGGGTCTGGTCAGTTCCCCATCGGTTTCCTCAATGGCACCAGTCCCTGGGAAACCGGGAAGAGCTGTGTCCCCCAGGGACGCCACCCTCTTGTGAGAAGGGTCAGGGCAGCTGAGACCTTCCCTGTGCTGCCCCGTGTCCCCACAGCGATTCCTCTCACAAGAAATCCTGTCCTGCAGACAGGTGGCCCTCACCCCCCACCAGCCCCGGCTGCCATGCTGGGTGCTGCAAGAGCGACAGTTCTCAGGAGAACAACTCCCCCGCATTCCGTCACCCTAAGGGCGGGCCAGGACAGCTGGCTTGGGGGGGTAGGCTGGGCATTAAACAAGCCGCCTTTGTCCAGCCTTTGTCCAGGCAGAAGGCTCTGCTGTCACCCAGGACAACTGGAATGGGGCGGCCTTGTCTGGGCTCTGCACCCCGTGTGAGGGGGCGGGGGTAACAAGGGGGCCACCACAGCTGAGTCCTGCAGGCTCCGCGCTGCGGCGTCCTCCCCACCCTCACTCCCAGGGAACTCAGCCCTCAGCAACACCGGCTCAGCTCAAGGGGGCTTCCTCCGGAGAGGCTCAGCTGTGCAGACAGAGCAGGTCCCCCTAGGGCTGTGCTCAGATGGGGCCCTCACTTAGGGGCATCCAGGATGTCCAGTCTCTGAGCCCAGGCCCCATACAATCCAAGCCTCTTCCCCTTCCCTCCAGCCGGAGCAGAGCGTGGAGAGATGGGTCAGAGGACCCCCCACTCGGCCTGAAATGGGAAAGCAGCTGGAGGTGGGGCTGACAGTGTGCCCCTAGTCCAGTCCCTAGAGCTGGACTCCCCTTCTCCACAGACAGACCCGCCCACCGGGCACTGGCACCGAGGACTTCCGCCCGGCTGGTACCCAGCGCCCTGGCGCCCTACCCCAGGCCGGGGCAGGTCCCGCGGAGTTTCCGGGGCGCACCATTCCGGAGCCCTGAGCCAGGTGGGGAGGGGCAAGGTGGGGCCCGCTTCCAGGAACTCCACTCCAGCTGGCCGCGAGTCCTCCGGGAGCCGCTGCTGCCCAGGAAGAGCTGCAGCCCAGCCTCGGGGCCCAGGGGCAGCTGCAACTCCGGGCGCCCCCGACTCCCGCCCAGTCAGTCTCCCACTCCCCCGCCTGCGGCCGGTAGTACTGGCCTGCGCGACCGGCCCCCCCGCCTTTTCCCACCCCGGTCCGGGCACACACCCCCGGCCTCTCCCTGGTGCCGCCGGCCCGGCTGCGGTGGACTGGGGGCTGCAGTTACCCCGCCCCCGCTCCTCTCGGGAGAGCCAGAGCCCGGGAGATCCAGGAGAAGCCGGGAGGGAACTCACTGCCCAGAGGCCCCAGAGCCCGGAGGACTTCGGAGGGGGTGGAGCTGCCCGGCCGCAGGGCAGGGGCTGGGAGGACGAGGGCGCCGCCCCCAACCCCGGGGCTGCGGCCCCGCCCGGACGCGGTACCGGACCCCGGCCACTTACCTGGAAGGTGCCGGAGAGGAGGGGCCCTGCGCGCCCACGAGTGGCTCACCTGTCCCCCAGGAAGAGCTGCCAGGAACTATGGTCTGGGCTTCAGTACCTGGGGGAGGGACGGCGGGGTCGGGGGAGGGAGTGACCGAGGGCCCAGGGGGCGATCTGTGACCGCCACAGGCCTGGCGGGGCCAGAGGGAGCTGCACGGCCCAGCCCCGCCCACGTGGTGGCGGGCCTCCGGAGTCACGTGACAGGGCTCGCCCGGGCGACTGCGCCTTCTCCCAGCCGACTTCCGACCCCTCCTCGCACCCCACCCGAGGCTTGAGCAGGATAAAGGCAGCCAAGTGTCTGGGTGTATCCAATCTCTGGTTGAAGTCCCCAATTCCTGTAGGTCTCAGTTTTCCCAAGTTTCAAATGGGGACAATAGTTCCAGACCCGCCCACTTCTCAGGGCAATTATCCAAATAACACGATGCAGCAAAGTCCCACTGATACAGCGCCTTGTGACACCAGATTGGGTAACCCCTTCCTCCCGCACAGCCTCCTGCTGACAAGCACTCCTCCAAGCCGGCTGGTGGCCCGGGTTACCGTCTCCCTGCTCCCGATGTGGGCGTGGTTTCTGCGTTTATCGGGCGAGAGTTCAGGGCACTTCCTGTGTGCGAGGTGGGGAGGAAGGGAGGAGGGGACGAGCTCTGGAAAGACTGACACTGTGACTGTCCCCAGTGCTGTTTTCTCTGCTATTCCCCAGAAGCGACGGAGGCGGGCACTGATGTCCTACCTCACAGTTGAGGAAACTGAGGCTGAGAGGTTAATCAGCCTCCAGAGTGGCATCCGCCAGGGCCTGAGTCCTGTCCACCTGGAGCTCTACCCAGAACCCTGACTGAGGAAGCCGAGAGGAGGCCAGGGGAGAGCTCCGGGGTTTGAGAAAATGGGCGAGACTTGGACAGCGGTGGGGGGAAATTCCTGCCGGGAGGAGCGCAGGGAGGAGCCTTGAGAGGCAGGCAGGGTGAGAGCGCAGTCGAGGTGGAAAGCAAGGAGAGGGCCCTCCTGGAGGGGAGAAAGGTGGGCAAAGCTGGGATGCGCGAATGAAGAACCCTAATGCACTCCAGGGGAAGGAGCCCTGGGCTGCACACTGGACAGAGAAGGACCTGTGCAGCTGTCAGTGTGGTTCTCAGGTGGGTTACCTCGGGCTGGATCTTAGCCCGGGCGCCTCAGAATGGAGACCCAGGCCTGCTCAGCTCCAGCCTCTCCTCCCAATGCCCCCCTCCCTGCACACCCATGCCCCAGCTGAGTTGTACTTGCATGGCCCCAGGCCCAACTTGAAGGTCTCCTCCTCCGGGGAGCCCTCCCGGATTGAACGCTGTTGGAGCGCTTGCCACTTCCTATTGACCCACCCGTTTGCTGGTCTGTGTCCCCTCCCCCCACTCTCTGAGCCCACTGTGTGCCCAGCACCAGCACCCAGCTAGGGGCCTGGCATAGAGGAGAGGCTTGGAAGCCAGGTGGGGAGCCAGGCAGGGAGGCAGAAAAGCCATCGGAGCTCAGCTATGAAGTGAGCGGGCGCTACAGAAGGCGGAGAGGGAGCCAGGAAGAAGTGCAGGAGCACGGGGGCTCCCAAGGGATCCCAGGGCAGAGAAATGGCCACCTCGCCTGGGCAGGTCATGAATGGAGCGGATGTCTGCGCGCTTACTACAGGCCAGGCGCTCGGCCCGGGCCTTGGCCTCGGTGCCAACGACAGAGGCGGGAAGTTGAGAAATAACTCAGCCCGACGTGATGGAGTGCACCCATTAAGCACTATCGCGCCCGCCGAGCCAAGCCGGGGCGACTGGCGACTGGCAGATAAGGGGCCCGAGCCCTGCGCCCCGCAGCCCCGCGTGCGTCAGGCCCCCCGGTCAGGCTCCCGCTCCCCACGCCGCGGGCCCGGGGTGAGGGCGCAGGAGCAACCCCAGCTCGGTGCTGGGAACCGCCACAGCGCGGCCCCCGGGGCCGGGAAGGCGGCAGCCGCAGGCGCCAGGGCCGGACGCCGGCGCAGCCTGCCCCCGCCCCACGCCGGGAGGGAGGCCCGACCCCCGGACAGCGCGCCCCGGGCTCCGCCGGCTGGGGAGGCTGAGCCGCGCGCCTCTCACCTGCCCGCCTGCGCCGCGCACCCGCAGGAAGTGCCGGCTCAGCGGGGAGATGAGGAAACAGCCGGAGGTGGGGGCAGAGGAGTGGAGGGGAGGAGACGGAGCGGGGAGCTGGGGTTCCTGTCATGTGACCCCCTCCCCTCTGCTCCCTCGCTGTCTTGCGTGGCGTGGCGGGAGCCGGTCCGAGGACAGGGCTCCTCCGGGGCCTTGATCTGTTGTCCCCAGGTGAGATGGGTGCAGAGCAGGGGGAGGAGGCGGAGAGTGAGAGAGTGGGGGAGAGAATTGAGGCCGAGGGGCTGCTCAGGCCGTGGGGGGTGAGACTTAGAGCCGCTGCAGAGGAGTCCCTTCGTCCCCTTCCCACGGCTGGGACTGTAGCCACGCCTCCTCATCTGGGGTCCATGGGGGACCGAGGCAGACCCAGTCCTGGGGGCTGGACCACAAGATAGAAAACAGAAGGGGGTCCCAGCACGTCCGGATCCCAGGTGCTGCAGGATGCCGGATTTTGGTGCAGGGACATCTTCCCAAGGGGAGAATCAGCACGTAGAGAGAGCGGGAATTGTCTCTGGCCAAAGGGTGACATGAAAGGCCTGTGGCCACAGGTAGCAGGTGAGGGTGGGACAAAGCCGGCCTTGCCCCCCCACTTCTCCCCTCCCCCGTGCTTATCTGTGGCCATCCCTGGCCTTGGCTTTGTCTGTGACAGTCCCATCTTTCCGTGCACTTTGGACCTTTCTCTCCATTTGACAGACGGGGAAACTGAGGCCCCTGGCCCTATGTTGCTTTGAGAGGCGGATGGGGGCTGAGCACAGATCTCCTCCAACAGGATTCTTTCTCTTCATTTCCGGGCTTGCCAGGGCCAAGACCTTGAGGCTCACCCACAGGCGCCCCACATCTCTCCTGGGAAGGGGGGGTTGCAGCCTGGAGCCTCCAACAACCCCCCCCCACCCCCGGCAGAGATGCTGCCCCAGTGGTCGGTGCAGTCGGAGCGGGCCCCCGGGGAGCCAGAACCCGAGGCGGCGGGCGAGGAGCTGTGGGAGCAGGAGATGGAGCGGCTGTGCTCCTCCCAGGAACCCGTGCGGACGCTGCCCTATGCCATGGCGGACAAGCGCTTCATCCGGTGGGTGCCGGGGGCCCAGGACGCGGCTGAGGCCCAGCGGCGGGGGTGGGGGGTGGGGCACCGCGAAGATGCACCTGTTGGGTGGGGGGGTGGAAATCACCAGAGTGGGAAGACTCCCTCAGCCCGTGGTGCTGCTCTGCCTGGCCGAGGGGGCACAGTGGGTGACTCAGGGGCACCCCCATCACCACCCCATCCCAGGCAACTGCGGGAGCCCGAGGGGGTGAAGACCTCGTGCTGGCAGCGGTGGCGGCGCAGGTGGCAGACTGCAGGAGGACGCCTGGGGGAGGCAGTGCAGCGGCTGGCCCAGGGCTTTGGGCTCTGGGAGGGGGCTCTCTACGAGATCGGGGGTAGGACCTGCACCCCAACCCCCTCCTCCCCTCTCTTGAGTCTCAATGTCCAGTTCAGAAACGGGAGGAGGGCATCATCCTGCTTGCCACTGCCCGCCTCCTCCCCCACCAACCAGTCCCCCCATCCTCACACAACTCCCTGTGCCCCTAGAGCCACTGCGCACATCTTGATGGATGACAGCACCCCCTGGTGGCTGCCAGAGGTACTGCTAGTGAGGCCTCCCGGACACGGCCATTAAACCGAGGTGCCCCTGAGACTGGTCACCCACAACCCACAGCCTTCACATCCCACAGCCCTCGGATTCTTAGCCGAGTCCCTGGCTTGGTGGCTCTCTGACCCACCTGCTGCTCTCCCCATAGGCCTCTTTGGCACCGGAATCCAGTCTTACTTCACCTTCCTTCGCTTCCTGCTGCTGCTCAACCTGCTGACTCTGCTTCTGACCGCCGGCTTCGTCCTGCTGCCCCTGGTCTGGCTCCGGCCCCCTGACCCAGGCCCCACCCTTAACTTCAGTGAGTGCCTGGCCCGCGGAGGGAATAGTGCCCCGGAGCCCGCCTGCACCCTGGGGGCCTGGTCCAGGGCTCAGAATGTTGCCTGACCCTCTGTGTCCTGACCCTGGGCGCCCTCCTGCATGGTCCAGCCCTGGGACTCTCTCTGCCTGCACCTTTTGCATGGCACACCTCCTGACACATCCTCAGGGCCCTGCTCGGCCTCCCCGGGGCTGGGGACTATGGAGTGGGTGGGGCAGAGCCTCGCCTAAGCCTTGGGGACCATTCCCTATTGGCCCCTCTCCCTCCTCTACAGCCCTCCAGTGCCCCGGCGGCCACCAGCCCCAGACTGGTGTTCCCAATCTTCACAATCAACTTTGGAATGTTTTAACCGGCAGGGTGAGTGGGTCTGTCCTGGCTATGGACCAGGGGGGCTGGGGGACCCTAGTCTAAGAGGGCCCCCAGCCCTCTAAGGACATTTTGGCTTCTAGGTGGATGGTCTTATGCAGACAGGCTGGCCAGGCCAGTAATGGGGTCATTGAGAGGCTCAGGCCACTGTGCACAGCCCAGGCCCACTGCCCTCAGAGCCCAGTTGGGGCAGGGGTGCAAGGGACAAGAGGAGAAAGTGTCCAGGCCTCTGGAATGCGCACCACCCCACCTTCATGCCTGGAAGCCACTGAGTGGTTACCATGCAGGCTCTTGTATTCTAGTCCTGGTTCTTTCTCAAAGCTGTGTGGCATTGGGCAAGTTGCCTAACCACTCTGAACCTCTGTGAAAGGGGGATACTCTGACTCCCTCCCTGCTGGGGTTATTGTCAGAGTTAATGAGTTAATATGCAGAAAGCACTTAGCACACAGCCTGGCAGACTCTTGCTCAATTGTCATCCTCCACGTCCCCAGGCCTTCTACAACACCTACCTCTTTTATGGTGGGTACCGGGCGGGGCCCGAGAGCAGCTCGGCATACAGCATCCGCCTGGCCTACCTCCTGAGCCCGCTGGCCTCCCTGCTCCTCTGCTTCTGTGGGACTCTACGGCGGTGAGAGCGGAGCCCCCGACTCTGCCTCTTTCCCGGGGGTCTTCCCTGATCACCCCTCCATTGCCATGGTGCCCCCTAAGTTGTCAGGAAGGCACTGGCCCCTGTTCACTAAGACTCATCAGTGGTTCCAGGGACCAACTGCAGACTGCAGGGGCAGGCGCCACTGCCCCTGTCTGCTCACCCCCACCCAGGCCGAGGCCAAAGCCTGCTCCTGGGGCTGCCAGGGGCTTCCCAGCCCGGACCCTGAGCCCAGCCAGGGCTGAGGCTGGTGGACAGGAGGGGCCCCTCCCTCACAGGCCCTGGCCTCCCGCCCCTCCAGGATGGTGAAGGGGCTGCCACAGAGGCTGTTCCTGGGCCAGGACTACCGGTCGCCTCTCAGTGCCAAGGTCTTCTCCTCCTGGGACTTCTGTATCCAGGGATGGGAAGCATCCACCATCAAGAAGCATGAGATCAGCAATGAGTTCAAGGTGCGTGCAAGGGCACGCATGAGCGTGAGGTGTGTGTAAGTGTGAATGAGTGTGAGAGCATGTGTGACTGTGTATATGAGTGTGTATGATCTGAGAATGAGTGTGTCTGAGTGACTGAGTGAATGTGAGTGTGCAAGAGTGTGTGCACGTGCAAGTGCATAGGGTGTTACAGCTGGAGGCAGGGGCTGTGCTGGTTTTTGTGTGTGAGTGCTCACCTGCACAGTGCAAGGGAGCGAGGGGGATCTAGATAAAACCAGCTGCCACTCCTTGGCCTGTCCCTGCCCCTGTGTCACAACCTTGCCTAGATCCTGGCAGCCTGTTTCCCCCCACACTTACCTGGGCCTGGGTCTGTTTGGCAGCCACCCTGACCCCCAGGGGCCAGCCCTAACCTGCCTCTGCCCCGCCCCCATGACAGGTGGAGCTGGAGGAGGGGCGTCGCTTCCTGCTGGAGCAGCAGCAGACCCGGGCCCAGAGGGTCTGCCACCTGCTTACCTACCTACGGGTCAACATCCTCATCGGGCTCCTGGTGGTCGGGGCCATCAGCGCCATCTTCTGGGCCACCAAGTATTCGCAGGACAACAAGGAGGTGCCAGGCGACTGACATGCAATCATTTAATCCTGGTCAGAACTGTGGGAGATGGGGTGGTCCCACCTCGCAGATGAGGAAATCAAGCCTCAGAGAGGTTAAAGCAATTCGCCCAAGGTCACGGCCAGATCAGACTGGCTCTCCCTGTGGGTATCCAGCTGTCAGCCATGCTGCCACTGGGAATAGTCCATGGGCTTCTGGATCCTGGGCCTGCGCCAGTTACACTTGAGGGGGTCATAGGGGATGGGGGAACTGCTGGGGGCCCTCCAGCCCACACACACCCCCTCACTTGCTTTCCCCCACAGGAATCCCTGTTTGTGCTGCTCCAGTACCTGCCCCCTGGGGTCATTGCCCTGGTCAACTTTCTGGGTCCCCTGCTGTTTGTTTTCCTGGTCCAGCTGGAGAACTACTCTCCCAACACTGAGGTCAACCTCACCCTTATCTGGTGAGTGCCCCCTTGGGGGTGACAAGTGGGACAGCGTGTGGAGGGAGGGGAAGGCAGGGAGGGCCCAGGGGCATGGGAGGAAGCTGTACCCTGCTGCTGTCTTGGTTAACACCTGGCACCTGAGCAAGGGAAGATAGGCAGGCACTTCCAGAACACACGGTCTCAGGGGCCCTGGCCTAAGGTCTTCCTGTCCCCTTGGTCCAAAGCAGTCTGGCCCAAGTGCCGGCCATTCAGAGGGGCCAGTGACTGTTTTGCCAGGGGGTGTTGGGTACCAGCTTCACACACTTAGGAACACAGCTCCCTCCCATGTGCCCGAAGGGTTTACACCCCTTACCTGACAACCCTCACATGAGCTGTGAAGTCAGGACCATTCTCATCCCCATTGGACAGATGAGGAAACTGAGGTACATGGGGAGGTAGTGCCTTGGTCAAGGTCAAGCTCACCATGCCTGCTGGGTGCAGGTTCAAACGCAAGCCCTCCTCTGCCCCCATGCTCTGCTCTGCCTCCTCTCTTAGGACTAGGGTCCTCCCTTGGACCCACCAGCCCCTCTTTGAACCCCCCACTGAACTCCAGCCAGCTTCTCTCTCTATCTGCCGCCCCGCCCCCACTTGGATCTGCCCACTTTCCTTCTTCTTCACTGGAGCAGAAGCTGTCTGGAGCGCATTCAGCTTTCCTCCAAGGTTGTCTATGCCTGGTTTGAAATTTTATTTTTTCAATAGTTAATAGCACCTGCACATGGTAAAAAATTCAAAATGGGGCCAGCCCCGGTTGCCTAGTGGTTAAGTTTGGCGCGCTCTGCTTTGGAAGCCCAGGTTCAGTTCCCGGGCACAGATCTACACCACTCGTCTGATAGTGGCCACGCTGTGATGGCGGCTCACATACAAAAAGAGGAAGATTTGCAGTGGATGTTAGCTCAGAGCCGGTCTTCCTCAGCAAAAAGAGGAGCATTAGCATGGATGTTAGCTCAGGGCTGATCTTCCTCACTAAATAAATAAATAAATAAATAAATAAATAAATAAATAAATCAAAATGTTCAAAAGAATGAAAGATGAAAAATAAGCCCCCACCCATCCCTGTTTCCTGGCCTCCCTCAACAGAAGAACCACTGTTCCCAGCCAGACTCCTGCCACGCGTCAGCATTGCAAGTCCATGCTTGGATATAACGTGCACGCGATGCTTTTGGGTTAGGCGGTCCTACCTATATGATCTAGTTATGCATTATTCAGGAGTGTGCATGCACGAGTCTGTGATATGAGACAGTGTGAGTGAGCTAGGGTATGAACAGGTGGTGGAAGAAAGAAAGATCTCACCTGCAATTAGGAAATGAAAGGCCCATATATGCCTGTGAATCTCCAAGCTGGGTGTAGGGGGAGGACAGCTGAACTGTGCAGTGTTCCCCAAACTGATTTAAAAAGAGAACCCTTTTCCCAGGAATCATCTGGAGACCGGAATTCTGGGGAACACACTTTGGGAAACATTGTCATAGCTGAAGCAGGTCAGAGGAGGCTGCACTCTGGATTTACAGGGGGCTGGGCCCAGGAGAGACAGGATCTCACGCAGATGTCAGCCACACCTGTACCCTGGGTGGGGTGTGCTCGTGTACCTGGGCCCTGCCCCCTGACACAGTCCCTGCCCCCCAGGTGCGTGGTGCTGAAGCTGGCAAGCCTGGGAATGTTCTCCTTCTCCCTGGGCCAGACCGTGCTGTGCATTGGCAGAAACAAGACCAGCTGCGAGTCCTACGGCTACGACGCCTGTGACTACCAGGTGACTGGTGGCTCCATCAGGCCTGTCCCTCCCGTCTGTCTCCACAAAGCCCCAGGTCTTTGATCGCCGTATCCCTCTCTGGGTCTATCCTTTCTGAGAGCCTGTGGGCAGAGCTGCTCCTACAGAAGCACACCTCTAGGAGGTGCCATTCGCATCACACTGTATGCCGTGCAGGGTGGCAGCCCTGGCTGTGGGGTTTCCCTGCCCAGGTATCCCTGAGGCCCGGGTTGTAACTTAGCTATCATATCAGGCTCCAGGCAAGGCTCTTGTACCACAGAGACCCCCAACGGGTGGGTGAGGGGTGGCTGGGGACCGTGGGTGGTGACAGGTCTCCCCTCTGCACCAGTGCTGGGAAAACTCGGTGGGGGAGGAGCTGTACAAGCTGAGCATCTTCAACTTCCTCCTCACAGTGGCCTTCACCTTCCTCGTCACCCTGCCTAGGAGGTGAGCCATGTGGGGACACTACACAGAGAATGGGGGTGACCTGGGCTTGTCTGGGGATGGCCAGTGGCCATAGCCAAGGGTGAGCTGTTCTACACGTGTGTGTCTGCCTGAAGGAGTGTGTGACGGTCCATGACCATGACTGGTGTGGTCCACATGCTCCTGCCCGGTGGTGGGCACCTGGACACTCCCTTCCCCCAGGCTGCTTGTGGAGCGATTCTCGGGCCGGTTCTGGGCCTGGCTGGGCCGAGAGGAGTTCCTGGTGCCCAAGAACGTGCTGGACATCGTGGCGGGGCAGACGGTCACCTGGATGGGCCTCTTCTACTGCCCCCTGCTGCCCCTGCTCTATAGCGTCTTCATCTTTCTCACCTTCTACCTCAAGAAGGTGAGGGCTCACAGGCTGGGAAGGGCGGGGCTCACATCCTGCTTCTGCACCCCCCACAACATCACATCCATGGGCCTCAGACTCCTGGACAGCTGTAAGCTGGGGCTAACTACCCCCATCTGTTGTCACTTGCTCCCAGTATACCCTCCTGAGGAACTCCACGGCTCCCTCTCGGCGATTCCGCTCCTCCAGCTCCACCTTCTTCTTCCAGCTGGTGCTCATCCTGGGCCTGCTCCTGGCCTCCGTGCCCCTGGGCTATGTGGTCAGCAGGTGAGGGGAGCAGAGGGGCGGGAGGCTGGCGGGTGAGCAGGCAGCTCCTCACCGGGGCCCTGACGCCACCCACTCTCTGGCTGTCTCTCCACAGCATCCACTCCTCCTGGGACTGCGGCCTCTTTGCCAATTACTCGGCGCCCTGGCAGGTGGTCCCGGAGCTGGGGGCCCTCCGGCTCCCACCCCTTGGCCAGCGCGCCCTCCACTACCTCAGCTCCCATGCTTTCAGCTTCCCCCTCCTCATCCTGCTCAGGTACCTCTCAGGACAGCAGGGCCAAGGGAGGAGGCAGCTGGGAGCCGGGGGCGGGGGGATTCTGCCTTCCATGGGCACCCCCAGCCAATCTCATGGGATCCAGAAGCCAGACAGGGAGAGCTGAGGGAGGCAAGGGTCCAGGGAACGGAGCATGGGCCCAAAGGCAGATGGCCTGGGGGTTCCACCTGTGCCCCTGGGCAGCCCCCACGGGGCCTCACCTGTAAAGCGGGCACCTTACTTGACCACCGGGGAAGCACCCTGCCTGGTGCAGCCACACTGAAAACCCGCAGCTGTTGAGTTATTGCCATTTAGAGGAGAGGGGCTGAGGGACCTGCAGAAGGAAGGCAAGGAGAGAGAAAGTGGTGTCTGCCAACACAGGCAGAAGAAGACCCCAGGAGGAGTTTCTAAGAGACTTGGGTGGGGAGGGCAGACGTGTGGGGGTGACTGACCACGGATCCCCGTCTGTCCAAAGCCTTGTCCTGACCGTGTGCGTCTCCCAGTCCCAGGCCAATGCGAGGGCCATTCAAAGGCTCCGGAAGCAGCTGGTGTGGGTGAGTGTCCGCTGGGCTGGGAGACGCCCGACTGCGCGCGAGACCCTGTCTAGGAGTGTGACCTCAGGCTGGGGGTAAAAGCGGGGAACGTGCAGGGAGGGAACGGGCTTCTTAGGCGTGGCCTCAGGTCGAGAGCCAGACATCAGGAATATGGCCTTAGGCTTGCGGACGGGGGTTTATTAGGAGTGTGGCCTTGGGCTGAGAGCGGGGGCGGGACCTTGGTGGAGGCCTGGTCTCGGACCGGGCTGGGCCGGGACCCTGATGGAGCCTTCAAGGGATGGGGGCGGGACTCTGGAGGGGGCGTGGTCTCTGACTTAGCTGGGCGGAACCATGGCGGAGCCGGGCGTCAGACTGGAAGCAGAACAGTGACGGGGCGTGGCCTCTGGTTTGGGGGCGTGGCATAGGGTGGGGCAGGGCCCGATTGGGCGGGTCCTCGGCCGGGGGCGGAGCGGTGGACTGTGGGCTGCAGAGCCGGGGAGGCCGGCCACTGTCTCTACCGCCCGCTGGTGGCGGGAGGCGCCGCTCCTAACCGGCTGCTCGCTCCCTCCGCAGCAAGTCCAGGAGAAGTGGCACCTGGTGGAGGACCTGTCGCGGCTGCTGCCAGACTGTCTGGGACCCGGGTCCCCTCACTCCCAAGCTTCGCGCCCGCGATCCTTCTGCCCCGGATTCCCGTGCCCGGGCTCCCCGGGTCCCAGACCCCCCAGGCCGGGACCGTCCCTCGTGGATCCCGCCGGGCTGCGCGGTGCTCCGGCCCCCTCCTGTAGATTCCGCTTCCCCAGCGTCTCTGAGCTGTAGCACCGACCCCCGCCTCCGCCCTGAACCTTCCCAGGGCCCGACCTGCAGCCCTCCACCTCCCCCCCCCACCCCCCGTGCCGGGGTCCTCCTTGCCCCACGCTCCTGCCCCCTGTGACCACCACCCCTCCAGTGGGCCCTCCAGCAGGGCACCCCAAAGCGGGGTGTACACACCCAGCGGCAGCAGCAAGAAAATATGAGAACTTGTATTTATATGTTTACCTCAGTTCTTTAAAGATTCTATTTTTTAAAATGTTTTATAATGTACATAATATATTCGTATAATAACCCATGAGTGCAATGTATAAATATACATCCATTGGGAGTGCTCAGAAATCATCTCCTGTGGGGAGCACCATTGTCAAAGTTTGGAGACCTCCCCCATGTTAAGGGGGAGGGAAGGGAGCAAGCCTGCGTTGTCCTAACGCACACCGCCCCGCACAACCTCATGTTATCCCTTCTTCACTTCACGGTCAGACAGTCTAGACCCACAAGTGGCAGAGCGGAGATCTGAACTCCGGCTCCAGAGCCACAGTGCACAGCGTGGGGCTTAGATGCAAAATAACCAATAACCATTCCATAGATAAGAGAGATAAGGTGAGTTTTACTTGAGCCAGAGTGAGGATTATAACCCGGGAAGGGCTTTTCCAAAAAGGAAGAAAGCATTCTGGAGAAGCATGGTTTTCAGTACAGTCTTACACCTTTTTAGAACAAAGAACATACATTAAACTCGCCCACGATATGTATTCACCAAAGTTTCAAAGAGGTATTCAGTTGCAAATTAGCAGGTCAACATGACCCTGATGTTGGGAATGGGATTAATAGGGGCATTACCTATAGAATAGGGTGTAGGAGGGGAAGTATGCATTCTTACCTTAAGAGAGTTCATTCTTTAATGGTTAAAGCAGATGCACAATGTATGTTTGATAGGCCGTAAGTCAGACTTCTTTAGTTCAGCTGAATCCATTTGTTTTGTTTTGTTTTTTTGGTGAGGAATATTGTCCTTGAGCTAACATCTGTGCCAATCTTCCTCCACCTTGTATGTGGGATGCCGCCATAGCATGGCTTGACGAGCAGTGTGTAGGTCCATGCCCAGGATCCAAACCCAAGAACCCCAGGCCACTGAAGCGGAGCATGTGAACCTAACCGCTTATGCCACCAGGCTGGCACCACAAGCCCAATCAGTTTTGAACCTGTATACCTCAATATGTGAAAGCCTCCTGTCACAGGGCTTACTTGAGTCTGAGTAACAGAGGGTCCATGGTCAGCCTCTCCCTAGCAGGATTCCTCATGGTACCATACTCTAACCCAGGAACCCCACGTCAACAAAAGGGGCCTCCTCAGGAAACCAGAACAGAGGCCCCTGGCCATGCCTGCAGAACCTGATCTCCACCCTCCTCCGTATCCCCCCCGCGTTGAGCTGACCTTTAGGAACACGCTAGGTGTGTACAGACCTGCACTGTGGACAGGGAGTGTGGGCCTCGGGGTGGCGGAGCCAGCAGGCCAGGAAGGCAGGGCTGGATGCCGCCCAGGGCTGGGTCTGAGACTCCCAAGCCTCCCACCTCGAGGCTGCAGTGCCTCTCAGTCCGTGGTTCTCAGCCTGGAGAACAGCTGAGAAGCCGGTCAGAAGCTGGCGCTGTGCTGGCGACACTGATGCCATTGCCCCAGGCACAGCCGGCAGCCAGGCATCAGGACTTTCTAAAGCTCTCAGGTGACTCACCGGCAGTCGGGGTGGAGAACTGCTGGCCTAAAGAACGGTCGGTCAGGAGGGAAGGTCTGGGTCGGGAGGGAAGGTCAGGAGAAACCCCAGGACGTGCTGGAAAAGCCTCTGCTTTCACTGGGGGCCCAGCGCCTGGCTGGATTCCCGTCCGGGCGCAGCGTCAGGACAGCTCTGGCCTGGTGCCCTCAGGCCTGGGGCTTCACGTGGTCATTAAAGGCTTGGCAAGTTCAACTCCTGCCACCGTCCTCTCTCACTCACCCAGCATCATGTGACCCATCAGTGTGTCAACAAGTGCGGGGCCCTGTTGTGGGACTGGCGATGAGACTACGAGGGAACCACGTGGAGCTCTGTGCTGCGTCTGGGGCGGGCGACCAGCCTGGCACTCACGAAAGGGACATATGTTGCTAATTAGCAGCTTAGGGCCAATCGGCATCAGTCTCACCTGGGAACTTGTTAGAAATGCCCATTCTCAGGCCCGGCCCCACCTCCTGAGTCAGAAACTCTAAGGGTGGGGCCCAGCAATGTGTTTTATGAGCCCCGGGGTGATGCTGAGGGTCGCTAAAGTGGGAGAAGGCTACACTGAAACCTCAAGGGTCTTTTCTTACCACCTTCCTGGGCCTTCAGGGAGAATTTACTGAGAACCAACCAATGCAACACCAGCCTCATAGGAGCTGTGAGCGAAGAGATGAGCTATGAGACCTAGGGGAAATCAAACTCTGGGCCTCAGTTTACAGGCAGCCAAACATCGGGATGGCGCCACCCTCCTCTGAGTGGTTGTGAGGATTAAATGAACAATTACTTATAAAGTGCCCTGGGGCCGGCTCCGTGTTTGGCATGCTCCACTTTGGTGGCCCAGGTTTTCGGTTCCCAGGCGCAGACCTATAACCACTCATTGGCGGGCATGCTATGGCAGCAACCCACATACAAAATAGAGGAAGATGGGCACGGGTGTTAGCTCAGGGCAAATCTTCCTCAAGGAAAAAGAGGAAGATTGGCAACAGATGTTAGCTCAGGGCGAATCTTCCTCAGCAAAAATAAAAATAAAAAAATAAAGTGTCCAATGGGTGCCTTGCCAGTCCTAGGAGTAGTCAAGGTCCTATTATGATGTGGTCATTGGCCTAAAGGAGCAAAGTGGGAGAGATGGGAAGTGGACCCGAGACGCCCTGTGATCCTGACTGCCCAGCAAGACAAACAAGGGGCTCAGAAGGGAGCCATCACTTCCAGCAGGCGGATTTCCTGGAGCCTTGGAGGAAGGAGGATTCAGACAGGAAATGAAGGCAGAGGGAGCAGCCTGAGCAAAGGTGTGGAGATGGGCCCATGTGGAGCTGGACTGGGAAAACGGGAAATCTGGGGCCTCTAGATTGGGCTGTGGCCACACGAGGATAGTCCGAGTGACGATGGAACCAGCACACCTATAGTGCGTGCCATGGGCTTGGATGATTTTTTGTAGGTGATAGGGAGCCAGGGGGCTGTGAAATGAGGAGCCCGCTCTGCCCGCAGCAAAGAAGACATGCTGAGGCGGGGAGAGGCCTGGGGGGGTTATTGCAATAAGTGAAGCGAGGGTCTCTCCAGGTGCGCGAGCCCACTGCAGGTGGAGGAGGGCAGGAGTCCCGGCACTCCCACCTTGGGGGTTCCTGAACTCTCCCTGCCCAGCCCTGAGAGGGCTCTCAGCTTCGTAACCAAGGCAACCCAGCGCAGACTCCCACCTGGTTGGACCCTCCCAGGAACGTGACATGAGGGAAAAAAGGAGATGCTGGTAAGGCCATTTATCATGGAGGAGACTGGCCCTCTGTGGGCAAAATTCACAAGACGTTGGTCTGTAGAGGGGGAATGGAGAGCTTTGAGGACCCGCCAACTCCATTCAATCTAGGTGACCTGGGGTGACCCGGGGTGTCCTAATCAGCCCTGTCCTACCTGCAGCCCGTGGAGAGGAGGGACAGGACAGCCCAGGGAAGCAGCCCCCTCCAGGTACGACACCCCAATATGATGGGCACACACAGAGGGGTGCCAAGGCTGGGAGAGGAAAGATGCCCCCAGTCCCACCAAGACCTTGGAAATGTCCCTCGAGTCTGCCTGCCACTCTCTCCTCTGACGCTGGCTTCCCAAATACACTGATACAAGAAGGAGGCTTCTCATGAGCTGCCTAAGCTCCCAGTGCCCTGAGCACAAATAGAGGGAAATGCGGGCTTCTGGGCCTTCAGGCAACAGAGGGCCAGCAGCTGAGACCCTGGCAGCCAGCCAGCCTCCACAGTGACCCCTCTGTCCCCTTCAATCCTCAATTCTTCCCCACACCCTCCTTCAGCAGAAGTGAAAGCAGACTTTTTGGAGGGGAATTTTGCTAGGAAACTAAGAGAAAATGCTCTTGATCCCCAAATGCAGAAAGGTAGGTGCGTCCACAGGGCACAGCCCCAGGGCTCTGAGTCAAGACTGTGGGTGGAGGTGACAGATGCTGATTTCTTGCCCACTGGGGAGAAAGGGGACCAGTGAGGTGGCCGACAGAGCTAGTCCCCAGGTGACCTCCAGGACACCAGCACCCAGGCTCTGGCTCTCCCCCATCCTCCTTCCTGCTGCTCCCAGGCTGCAGGGCCACCCCCTCAGACCAGCCTCCCAACATGCCCAGACCTCACAGGCCTCAGCGGGTCACCCCGAGAAGGGCCAAGGGGTCCCTGGCGACAGGACTGTCATTGGCCTTCCTTGGGTCAGGTGCCCAGTCCTGGCAGTGTGGCTCACCTCTGCGGTTCTGTAGGAGACAGCAAACCCCACGGGAAGCAAACGATTCCCTGGGGGTGGGACTCCTTCCCTGAGGAAGGCAGCCAAAATGGGCTTCCCTGCACAAGCTAAGTGGACTTGGCCAGAAAGGGGTTGGCCGGGTCCTGGTCCCCAGCTCACCTGCTCCCTCCGTTCTCTCTGTGCTCCAGGCTGCCCTGAGCCCCCAGCCCTGGGTCCAAGCCCCGGTCTGGCCTTGGTGCTCTCAGAGATTTCCCTGCTCTGGGAGGCACTGCTCACCTCCACCTCCTCTCCAGATCCAGTGAGCCCCGCTGCAGGCTTCTCACGAGGCCATGCCACCATCTGTGATGTGGCTTGGCCTCCTTTTGGTTCAGCCAGCACTGGGTCCAGGTCCCTGGGGAATGACCACCCCCTGTCTGTGGGGCATGAGGAAGGGACCCTCTGCCATCTGAGCTTCAGGGCAGTGCTTACACAGCGCCTACCACACCAGTCATATTCCTGGGCAACCATGGGCCTCATCCAATCTGAGGTTTAATTTGGGGACTGAGCCCAGCGTCGACCGCCTAGCAGGTGCCCAGAAGGTGGGCACGAATGAACCACCATAAGATGGCGGAAGCTGCCTCTCCTCCTGCTTCTCTAACAGGGGTCCAGCCCACTGGTTCTCCTGCCTGTAAGTCCGACTCCCCGGGGAGCTTTAGAAGGACTGTCGTGATTATATCAGGCCCTCCCTGATAATCTAGGGTGATCCCTCCATCTCAAAATCAGCAGACTGGCAAGCCTAATTCCCCCTGCCAGGTAACCTAACACATTCCAGGTTTAGGACGTGGACATCTACCAACCAAACAAGCCCAGGGTCCTACAGCTCGGCAGTGGCAGCCGAGCGTGAGACCTGGTTTGGTTCCAAGGCCCAGGCGCCTCCTAATTCCCTGGGGGCGTGGGAGGAGTTTGCTGTTTGGGTCCAGCCCTGGTTGCTGAGGTCCTGAGGTGCTGTGGCCTCCAGTTTATCTCTCCCCTGCAGGCACCACCCAGGGAGCAACCCAGAGGCCCCAGGGGGAGGTGGCCCCAACCAAGGAAGCCCTTTCAGAGTCGGGGCAGAGGGCTCCACACCAGCACAGCCATGAGGCTCTCTCTGTTCCTCTGCTCAGCCATGCTAGGTGAGCCCACTGGGGGCATCGTGGGAGGGGGCCGCTGCCAGGGCCTTGAGGAGGCAGGCTTAGGGGACAGGGGTGCTCGGGAGCACTGGAGAGGTGGGACCTGAGGCATGGAGACCTCCAGAAGCACAGGCCAGAGAGGGAAACATCTGGGCTTGAGTCTCAGACTGTCCCTTACCACACATTGTGGCCCAGTTTTTGCTTCACGATTCTGGGCCACTATTTATGCATCTGCAAAATGGGCTGATGATACTAAATGTTGCGAGCTGGAAAGAGCTTTTGTGGGCCGGCCCCATGGCTTAGCAGTTAAGTGTGTGCGCTCTGCTGCTGGCGGCTCGAGTTCGGATCCCGTGCGTACACTGACGCACTGCTTCTCCGGCCATGCTGAGGCCGTGTCCCACATACAGCAACTAGAAGGATGTGCAGCTATGACATACAACTATCTACTGGGGCTTTGGGGGAAAATAAATAAATAAATAAAATTATAAAAAAAAAAAAAAAAAGAAAGAGCTTTTGTGAGTGAAGATGCTTGTTGAGTCCTGGGCCTCCCTTCTGGCCTCAGTAGGAGGCTCTCTGGGTGGTCTCCAGCCTCCCCTCCACCCTGCGCTCTCTCCTTACCACTCTCCTCACCCTCCCTTCTCTTACAGTCACCAGCAGCTTCTCAGTGGCGCAGGAGGTAGGTGAGTAGCCCAGCATGAAGGAGGGAGAAGGGCCCCCAGCTGGGGACCCTGGAGTCAGAGCCCCTACCCATGGTGGGTGCCTTGGCTGGGAGGAGGCTACTGATGGTGAGGGGGTGTCTGCTGGTGGACAGTTGGACAATTGTGGAACCTGGCCTCAGCCCCTGCAGGACCCTGGAGTGGGGAGGGGTGGAGAGACGCTGGCTGAGCTGGCCAGTGTGGAACCTCCAGGGGACATGGGGCAAGGAAAGTGCTGGGCTTCCCCTTGGGCTATGGGGGGAGTGGAGGAGAACAGAGGGCGTGTCCCTATCGCACTACCCCAGGTGCCTGATCTGGAGCAGAAGCCCCACCCGGAGCCACACAGCTCTGCAGGGGGGCGGGGGGTGTGACCCCAGAGGGGGCTGGCGGCATTTTGATGGCCCGCCTTGGCTCAAAGGAGGGCGGTGAGAGAAGGGGAAGTCCAGACTTCCCCAGAGGTCCAGCAAATGGGAGGCTGCCTTACTCTCAGAGGCAGCAGGAGGGCGTTGGGAGCTGCTCTCCACCAGTCACCCTGGGGACTACAGAGCCAGGGGAGGGGACACTGGTCTGGCCTCGTCCCCTCCACTTTGCCCCCTCTACCTTTCTGCTCCCCTCCCTTCTCCTGCCTCCATTTCTTGCCCTGTGACCCTTAAGGTCAAAGTGGTCTCCGCTCCGGGTGGGGGTGGAGGTGCTCCTCTTCCTCCCCGTCTGGGTACCTTTCCCGGTCACTGGGTTGGGTCGCAGAGCTGGCATTGGCCTCTATTCTACTGAAGGGTGGGTCTCACTTGAATGCTGCACAGACTGAACTATCATTTCCTCATTTGCTTTAAAAACAAACACATCCTGGTGTTTCTGCTAAAAAGAGAGAGCAGAGTGTCTGAGTCTCCAGGAAGTACCAGGGCAGAGCCAACCCCTTCCTCCTGCCCCGGACTTCTGCTCAGACTCCGACGGAACAAGTCCTGCTAACTAAACTCCTAAGAGACCAATTGAGAAATCATTCATTCATTCAACAAATGCTGCCTGAGCATCTGTCTGGTGCCAGGCACTGCTCTGGGCCCCAGGATGGTACACAAGGTGCAGAAACAAAACAAAGATCCCACCTTCACGTAGCTTACATTCTAGTGGGGCTGGGGGCACGGAGGACAATAAGAAGGAGCACATTCTGCAATGTGCTAGAATGCGACAGGTCCTAGAGAAAAGCCATCAGGGAAGAGGGGAAGGGAACACCTGGTGGGGGTGGGGAGGGAGGGCAGCGTTTACTGGGAAGTCCTCACTGAGAAGGGGACACCCAAGCGAGGACATGAGGAGCTGGTAGAGCAGGACGTGCCTGGACAAGGGTCTGCGTGGCCAGAGCACAGGAAACAAGGGGGAGAGCGGCGTTGGATGAGGTCAAGGGGTGGGAGAGGGCTGAGTACGGAGTGCCCTGTGGACACAGCTATGGGGGAGAGTTTGCAGCAGAAGACATGATCTGATTTACCCCTCATGGGGTCCTTTTGGCTGCTGCGTTGAGAAGAGATGGGATAGGGATCAAGGGCAGAATCCCAGAGACCCACTAGGCTGTTCCCGGGATCCAGAGGAGGGACTGGGTGACAGCCAGAAAGGCTGGGAGAAGTGGTCAAGATAATCTGAAGGTCAGGCCAACAGCATTTGCTGATGGATGGGATAGGATTTGAGAGACAGAGCTTTGGAAGGTGACCCTAAGGTTTTGGGCCTGAGAAACTGGAAGGATTGGCTAAATAAAGTGCAGCCTTACAATGGAATATGACGCAGCTGAAACAACTTCAATGGGAGCGAGAAGTTGGGCATGAGATATTGCAAGTTTAGGAATTGAAGAGCCAGGGTATTGGAAAGATGATCTCCGTGTATTTTGAAATCTCTAAGAATTATGGCAAGTGTGGTATCGAGAATAGTAGGAACCAGGGTCAAGAGTCTTCAAGGAATGATGGGCAGTTCTAGGTCATTGTAACCCAGAGGGGCAGGGTGGAGGATGTCTGAAGACATGAGGGTCAAGTCTGGTGTTTAAGGAGGAAGGAGGGAGAATGAGCTAGAAATATCAAGAGGACGTCCACCCTGTCATTCCAGGCCAGTGCAAGAAGGCTGTGGGGATCCACCACCACTGAGGCAGCCTCTGGTGTAGGCCATACCCTGCGGAGGGGAGGCTGGTTTCCATTAGGTGCAGGCGAGATGTCGGAGTAGAGCTTGAGGTTATGAGGATTTGGGTTGCCGACTGAGGCTGTGTTCCATAGGGTGCAGTGGGAGGATTTCAGGATCGGGAAGGTTGGGAGGTGGGACGTGAAGGGGGACATGCAGAGCCCTATAAGGAGTGGGGCAGGAGGATGAGGGTGACTGGGAGCCTGGGGGTTCCTGTGGGGCTGTCATGAGCACATGGCAGTGTTCTTGTTCAGAAGGGGGAAGATCTGATTGAAGGGCAAATTCAGACTAGAGGGTACTCCCTGGAGAGGGCAAAGGAAATGTGAAGGATTGTCCTCGTTTACTCCTCAGCCGGTTCGGTGTTTCTGAGTGGGGTTCTAGACCATTTCATGAGAATCACTCGGAGGGGTGCTGGATTGGCTCCTGTGGCTGCAGAACAGAGTGCCACAAACCGGCTGGTTTAAACTGGGTGGGAGAAACGTATTCTCTCCCAGTTCTGAGGCCAGAAGTCTGAAATCAAGGTGTGGGCAGGGTCGGTCCCCTCGGGAGGCCATGAGGGAGAAACCATCCCAGGCCTCCTTCTGGCTTCTGGTGGCTGCTGGCAATCCTGGGCATGCCGTGACTGCTGACAGCATCGCTCCAAACTCTGCCCTGTCTTCACGTGGCCTTCTCCGTGTGTGTGTGTGTGTGTGTGTGTGTGTGTGTCTTTGTCTCGTCTCTCATTAGGGCCCACCCTAACCCAGTATGGATTACTGGAGTACATCTGTAAAGACTATTTCCAAATAAGATCCCGTTCCCAGGTATGGGGCGTTAGGGCTTGAACATATCTTTTTGGAGGACACAATTCAACCCTCATAAGTTGGGCTGCTTATTCAAAATCAGATCCCCAGGCCTACCTTAGGTCTAATGAATTGGATCTCTAGGCTTGGGACTCGGATCTCCAAGGTTCTGGTTATCACAGAGACAAGTCTGGAGAGAGGAAAGACGAGCTCAAAGGGCCTCCAAGCCCAGCTGGGCAGCAGCTCCACTGTCTGGCCCGGGCCTGAGCCCTCAGTAGCTCCTTCTCTCGTTAGCAGCAGGAGGCTCTGCCCAGCCACCCGCTCAGCCCGGCCTCGGCTTGGCTCAGCTTCTGGTCCTAAGGGTGGCCTTGTCATCACTTCATCAAATTCTAAGTGTGCCATCCCATCCATCTAATGTTCTGACACAGTTGATGAATTTTAAATTAAATGATAGACCACTGGTTACTGGTGGGCAAGACTCATAAACTAAATGATCAAAAGAAAAAACCCACAGGAGTCTTATTAGAATAAAAAGTGACTGTCCCACTGCCCTGGGACTGAAAAAGAACTGCTCAGTCTGTGAACTTATGTAAATCAAGCTTCTATTCACGGCCCTCGAAATGGAAATGAAGGCGGGCCAGCTTTTTCTTTCTACTTTTATAAGTCAAGGTCATTTCCCTCTGAGAAAAGAGCAAAAAGAAAAGTGTCATGACACTTCAGCCCTGGGCTCACTCTTCCCCCTGTGGAGGCAGATTCTGGCCCCAGGAGCGACTTCCGGCCATGAGGAGTTGGCCCTTTGGCCCCAGGGTGGCATTGACGAAATTATTGGTAGCAGTTTGCAAAATGGTGCCCCAGAGAGTAGACTGAACTCTCAATATAGCTTTACTTACCTGAAATCAAAGATTTTGCATGAAAGCCTGTTGGAAAAAAGTATTTTAAAAAATGGGGGTTCTCATGAAGTTTAGCAAGAGTCAGAGACGAGAAAATGTTTGTTGGTGCCCGTGCAGCCCTGGGCAGGGGAAGAAATCCTGATTCTACAAGCTGCTGCGCTGGTTGTCTAGACCACAGTTTTTCAACCTCCACACTCCTGGCGCTGGGGCTGGCTCATTCTCTGTTATGGGGCTGTCCTGTGCGTTGCAGGATGTTGAGCGACATCCCTGGCCTCTTGCCCCCTAGATGCCAGGAGCACCCCCCATTCAGGACAACCAGAAATGTCTCCAGACATAAAGGTCCCCCTGGAGGCAAAATCACCCCTGGTCGAGAACCACTGGTCTAGAAAGAAAGACGCTTTCTGGTCAGAAACTTTAGGATTCCTAGACAATGTCTCCAAAGAACATCACATTCTAGTTTGTTCCAATTCTCTACTCAGTGAGCAGTTTTCTGATCACAGTGTGGTTTCCAGAGTCAACGTGACAGCAGGGTCATGTCTGAGGGATGTAATACTTAGGTTTAGATATTTAGACCATGATCTCCACTCGCCCCGCCACAAGTACCGCCCCTACACACTAGTCTTGAAAATGCAGGTAGGTCCCCAGCATTAATAAACCCTCTCTCCCCAGCCCCACTCAGAAGGCAGCTCTGTTTAATCCCAATCGCTGTCTTGGAGGATTCAGTATGGGCAGCACAAGGCCCCATAGGAAGATCTTAGAGATGTTTTCTGCATCAAAATCGACTCCAGGATCCGCCTACAAAACAGAAAAGTTACTTCCGAGCAGAGAGCTGGTCTAGATGGATGAATGCCTCTGGAGTGGCTGGAGAGTGGGTTTTGATGCTGGGTCTGGGGAGGAGAGTCCTCTGGGTGCCTTGAGCATCCCAACTCCCTCAAGAGTCTCCCCGTTCTTCTGAAGCCCTGCTTTCCCCAAGTGGCTTCTTTCTCTCTGGTTCAGCCCGTCTCCTCCAGCCTGGGGTCCCTCCACTATAATGCCTCTGGTGGATCGGGGGTCATACCCTCTGCCCCCTGCCTTCTGACTGCCCCTTTAAACCAGGTGTTGACCTCTCTGGGTGCAGGGGCCCAGCCACCACCCCTCCATCGCAGGTCCCATGGCTGGTCTGGCATGAGGAGGCCCCTGAGACCTGAGGCGGGGCAGGCATCTGAGTTCCTCCAGGCCACTGCCCAGTATCAGGCCTGAACTCAGGCCAGCTCCTCGCTTTGTACCCTACTTGTCCTCACCCCCGTGGGGAAATCCCAGCTCTGGTGAGCCCTCAGGGAGCGCCCGGACCGCGCAAGTCCAGGTGCCTCCCTCAGGTGACGAGACCCCTGGGAGGAAAGCGAGAACTGGAGAGTAAATGCCTTTTCATTGAAGTGAGTCATTCAGCCCACAAACAGTAAATAGGAATCGACTATGAACAAACAGGAAATTGCAAGAATGACACAGCGCCTGTCCCCTGGCAGCTTACAGTCCACAAAACTGTTGAATCTAGAAGCTGACTCCAGTGCCAGCCCTCCTAACCCATGTTCCAAACTTCTCCATGCTTCCTACTCACGTCCTAATTTCATTTTCTTTTTGTTGTAAAATATTCTGGGCGGAAAGAGCCTAAACCAGGCGGTAGACCTTTTTCTAGCAGCTTCCGTTTTTTTTAAATTCAGGTAAAATCACGTAGCACAAAATTAACCCTTTTAAAGTGAGAATTTGGTAGCATTTGGTAAATTTACAATGTTGTGCAACCAGCACCTCTATATTCTTCCACATTTTTATCACCCCAAAAGGAAACCCCATCCCCATTAAGCAGGCACTCCCAAATCCCCCTCCCCCATCCCCTCCTAACCACCAGTCTGCTTCCCGTGTCTGCCGATTTTCCTATTCTGCATATTTCACCAGAATGGAATCATACAATATGTTGCCTTTTGTGTCTTTCACTTAGCATATTGTTTCAAGGTTCATCCACCTTGTAGCATGTATCAGCACTTCATTACTTTTTATGGCTGTGTAGTATTCTGTTGTATGGATAGACCACATTTTCTTTATCCATTCATCTATTGATGGACATGGGGACTGTTTCCACCTATTGGCGATGGTGAATGGTGCTACTGTGAACACACGTGCATGTGTATCAGTTAGTCCCAGTCTTCACTTCCTGTGGTATATATCCAGGGGTGGAATTGCAGGGTCATATGGTAATTCTTTAACTTTTTGAGGACCTGCCAAACCAGCATTTTCTTAAGATGCTTGATAAATGACAGTTTCCTTCTTCCTCCTTGCACTGTCTCACCTCCCAGCAATCCCCCCTAAGGTTTTCATTGACTACGAAGTCCTGGAGGTTTTCCCCAGAGGCCGCACAGTTGTCATAAAGTGCTACTCATCCCAGATGCCTCCACCTATCACCTACACCCTCTTGAGGAGCCCGGACATTGAGGTTGACAAGCAAAACGTGTCCACCCGCGACGAGGCCTCCTTCAGACGCAACATCACGCTCGAGTCCAGGCCAGACCTGCTCACCTACTCCTGCCGGGCGAGCTCCACCTTGGGCACGAACTCGAACAGCAAGAACCTACAGATGTACCAGGAGCTGTGGGGTAGTGAGTGCTCAGGGTGCGGGGGTGGGGGGCCTGTGGGGTGCGGGGTCTGGAAGAAAAACAGAAGCTCCTGGGGGTGGGTATCATGGGGACCGGGGCTAGAGGGGGTGAAGGCAGGAGGGTGGGGACAGAACAGTCTGCCCACCCCCAAGGGCCACCCTCAGTCCCTTAGGGCCTGGTCACAGGCCACATGGAGTTCCTGGCTGGGCCCCCAGGACACAGTCTCCTGGCAGGTGCCTGAAGGGCCTGAAGAGAGAGTGCAAAAGAGCCCCAGGGTGGAAGTGACAGTGGCCTGGGCCTCCTTTGTAGAGCTCTGACCTCCAGCTGATAAAGTAGGCACTTTTGGGCTTTATCTTGTTTAATCTTCACAGCAGCTCTGAGGGCTGGGGGTTCGTGGTCCTCGGCCTATAGAGGTGGAGGCTAAAGCTCTTGGAGATTAAGACTGTTGTTCCAGGGCACCCAGCTTGCAAGTGGCAAAGACGGGTTTCAAACCCCACTCCATCCAGCTCCAAAGCCTGCGTTCTTCCCATTTCTATCCTGCTCTTTACTCAGGCGTCCTTCCTGGTGGAAGGCGTGGGGTGGAGGGGACCAGGGAGTGTTGCCTGACCACTGGCAGGACTGTGACCCCCTGGACTTGGACCCAAAGAAGGCAGCCTGGGGGGGGGGGGTTGGGTCCACTGGAGCACTCCGGGTCATGGGTTCAAATCTCCACACTTACAGGCCGTGGGGTCTTGGGCACCCCAAGGTCACTCAACCTCTCTGGGCCTCCACTGCTTCATCTGCAAAACAAAGATAATAATAGTACCTCCCCCACGAGGGGAGAAATGGCCAATGGGAGCTTTTTGTAGGCGGTAGGTACAAGCGTGGTGGGTGTCCCTCATCAGTAAGGCTCTTTGGAGCATTAACTTGAAGGCCCTGGGGGATTCTAGAATCTAGAATCTTCTCAGTGACAGCTCTTGTCCAGAAGGTGCATGTATTCCAGTAAAAGAACCAAGACTGAAAGAACATAAATAGGGTTGCCAGATAAATTTTGCATAGGACATTCTCATACTAAAAGAGTATTCATTGGGCTGGCCCCCTGGCTTAGCGCTCGGGTGCGCGTGCTCTGCTGCTGGCGGCCCGGGTTCGGATCCCGGCCATGGTGAGGCCGCGTCCCACATACAGCAACTAGAAGGATGTGCAGCTATGACATATAACTATCAACTGGGGCTTTGGGGGAAAAAATAAATAAATAAAATTAAAAAAAAAAGAGTATTCATTGTTTATCTGAAATTTATATTTAACTAGGTATCCTGTATTTTTATTTGCTAAGTCTGGCAACCCAGAATATGCCACAAGAGAATAAAACCAAATGTGAAATTGACTGGTACACACTGTAAGGAGGGTAGAAGCCCAGACACAAGGCAGAGGGAGTAATCCAGAAGGCTGTGTGGAGGAGGTAGCAATGACAGTTAGGCCCCCAGGCTCATTAGGCATTTTGTAACAAGGGAACTTGCTGGGGAGAGGGTGTTAAAGTCTCCCAGCATGCCTGTGCTACCCTCTCCCACCCTGCCAGATCCCGTGTCCCAGCTGCAGGCTAATTTCACTCTGCTGGACAGAGGATCAGACCCCAGGATAGAGATTTCCTGCCAGGCCTCGGGCAGCCCACCCATCACCTACAGCCTGCTCAGGAAGGACCAGCTCATCTACATGAAGCAGAGACCGAACTACGGGCAGCCTGCCAACTTCTCCTTCCCACTGAACCAGACGTCGAACTGGCTCCAGTGCCAGGCTGAAAATGACATCAATGTCCAGAGCAGCCCCCTCAGGCTGGTGCCTCCAGGTGAGAGTGGCCCTTGGTATCCAGAAAGCAGCTGGCCATTCTGGGTAGCACAGTGGGCAGTGGAAGAGCTCCACCGGGCCACTGCCGAGAGCAGGGAAGGGCGTCGTGCAGCAGGCAGGCCTCCCCTGGCCCTAAAGGAAGCCAGCCCAGCAGCCCCTGCCTCCCTCACAGGACAGCTACCCCAGGAACCCGCCTTGGTGCTGACTGGCAGCCTCGCTATCATTGCAGCTATCAGCTCCTGGATGCTAGTCCGGACCCAGTGGTCCAGGTAGGAAATGGGTGCTGTATGTGGGGGAGGAGTAGGAACTGCTGACGGCCTGTGTGGACCACAGGGGCCCTGGCTGGAGAGGAGTGGGCATTGGGTTTCTAGGGCAGGGCTGCCGTCAAGGCAAAGAAAGGGCCAGATGGCTTGTGCATGACTTGCAAAAGCTTATTAAGTGCCTACTGTGTGCCAGGTGCCTGCTGAGGGCTTGCCCATTCCTGGCTTCATCTGACCCTGACCAATGATCCCAGCGCCCAGCGATGGAGTTCGCTGGCCTCTGGGTGGGGCACTCTCCTATGTTCCTTGTGGGTCTGAGGAGGGATGCCAGGATGGCAGATGATGCCTCCTGGGGACCAGGGGGGATCAGGGGCTTCTGCCCTCCATGGGAACCACACAGGGCAGTGCTTCCCAGCTGGTGACAAGAGGCAGGGGCCAGACCTCCCCAGGGCCATCACTTCACTGACTTGTAGTGACCAGGGCCTTTGTGCTGTCTGACCCCAGGCACCACAGGCCTCTGTGTGCTCTACCTGTCTGGCCTTTGGCGGCGGTCACCTCTGGCCCGTGAACTTCTCACTCCCTTAGTTCCTAAGGCACTGCTGCCTCCTGGTTCTCTTCCTCCCCGTGGCCAGCCTCTTCCACGGGCGTTGTTCAGGAGTCTATTCTTGGCACTCTCCTTGTCTCACCTCAGGGTCTCTTTCTCCCAACTCTCTGTCCTTTCCAGAGACCAGATTGCTGGGCGAGCCATGTCACCTCTCTGAGCCTCAGTTTTCCCTTCTATGAAATGGGATATAGAGACCTGGCTCCACTCGCCGTGTGACCAGGGGCCAGCGCTTGCCCTCTAGATGATTCAGGGCCCTCCCTTAATTTAGTGGGGTGACTCAGCCTCACGCCCCTCCTCCTGCCCAGGCCACTGATACACTTGGCACCATAAAATTCCTGGAGGCCTTGGGAGGGGGTGGCTGAGAAGTATGCTCACCTAACCTGGAGTCTCAACTCCTTTGTCATCAAGGCGTGACTAGAAGATGCAGGCTCTGTGGAGTCCCCCCAGGAGAGCCGTGGTCCTTGCTCCCTACAGAAGGACTCACCACTGGAATGAAGAAAAAGCCAGCCCGCCCAGCTTCTTGGAGCCCTGGTGTTCTTCAGTGAACATACATGGTGTTAGTTTCAGGATTTTAGGATGGGGTGAGGGCTGGAGAGGGAAGGGGAGGTCAAAGGAAGAAGGGGGCTCTGTGTGGGCCCCTGTCCTCGCCCCTCAGCTGCTTGTTACCGTCCATGAAGGTCTGGGGAGAGGGTTGTGGTACACTGAAAAGGACCAACTGCACCAACCCATAGAGGGCCACCTCCTCCTCCCCCACACCTGCTCCCCTCTTCCCTGGAGTGGCACCCCATCTCCTGGTGGCCCAGGCCTCTGGGCCCACCCACTCACCCCTCACTGTCCAGCTCACCTGGGAGGACCCTGGGCCCCACTTGGCCAGCACTGCCTCATTAATCCTTACCTGCCACTAGTGCAGGGTGTCTGGAATTCCTCCGTGCCCAGTCAGCCCGCGGCCCCAGGAGAACGCACGAGCCACCAGCCTCCCCCACCCCCCACGCCGCCCCACACACAGAGCCTTCCCTGTTCAGGGGCTCTGAACCTTTCGGGAAAGAACTGGATTAAACTCTGCCCCCTGCCTTTCACCCTGGGAACGTCGTTTCTCTCTGTACACCGTCTTGGAGCCTGAAAATCAGAAGTCACACAGCCTTGGGGCCTGGCCCAGCCGTGGAAGAATTGGTGGTGGTAGTGAAGGGTGTCTCGACCCCACCCCAGGCGTAGCTCCAGAGAGGAGGAAAGAGTTACAGGCCAAGCAGGGAGAGGATCTAGCTGTGGCCTGGGGTTTTGAGGGCAATGGAGAGGAGGGGAGAGGGGGTTCTTATAAGCCTGGGTCCTGGGCAGTGAGGACCAGACGGGCGTCTGGCGGGGCTTCCTGGAGGGAGGGCTGGGGCAAAGGATGGGTGGGGCAAAGGAGAGAGAACCCCCTGCGTCCCTCTCTTCCTGGGGCTCTCTGGCCCCTTTCTGTTCGCACAGCGAGCAAAAGTGGAGGAGGACGAGAAGGGGGCTAGACAATGAACACTCGCCGGCTAGACGGGTGTCCGCCGCTGGAAACGCAGGCCCTGTCGTCGGGGCGCCCGGGCTGCCCCCTCCGCCGCCGCTCGCCGCGGGAGGCACTTTGCCCCCGGTCCCTGGGGCCGCGCTGGCCACGCCCCGTGGGCGGGGCCGGGCTGGGGCGGGGCTCCGGGCTGGTTCCTCCGCGGTCCGGGACGGCGGCGGCGGTGGCGACAGCGACATGGAGAGCGGGGCCTACGGCGCGGCCAAGGCGGGCGGCTCCTTCGACCTGCGGCGCTTCCTGACGCAGCCGCAGGTGGTGGCGCGCGTCGTGTGCTTGGTGAGCCGGTGGGGGGCGCCGGGGCCCCGGGGGCCCGACTCCGCCGCCAGGCCCGCGGGGGCCGCCACGAGCCCGCGAGCGCGACAGGTGGCGGCGGCCGAGGGCCGGGGGGTGGGGAGCGGTGCTCGTGGGGCCGGCGAGCAGGGCCCAGGACTCCATCCACCCCACCTCCCAGGCCCCGCCGCCCCCGCTTCAGCCCCCAGGCCCCGCCACCCACAACCCCGGGCCCGGCTGCCCCGCACTGTCCCGCCCGGACGCGGGGTGGCCGAGAGGCTCCGCGGGGAGCAGGCGCGTCGGCCTGCTGGCAGTGGGAGGAGCTTGGGGCAGCTCCTGGGCAGGTGGCCGGCACGCCGCGACTCCCAGCTCGGGGAATTCACCGGGAAGGGGCTTTCCGAAGCCACGTGGGGTGCGGGGGGCGGCCTGGAGCCCTGAAACAAGGTCTCCCTTCCACTTAGGTGCAGGCCACGGGTCTGCTTCCCCACCCGAGATCGGGTAACCCCAGGATGTACCCTTCCCCTAGCTGGGCGAGCCCTCCAGCAGCAGGTTAGCGGGAGAGGGAGAGGTGGATGGCCTCCCATACTCTTGGAGAACCAGCGCCCAAAGCTGGACAAGGTGTTAGAGAGTGGGTAGGCAGAGTCTAGGCCTGCCTGGGACTGGAGTCCTCTGAGGTCCCCTGGTGGCACCTACGCCCCCTCCCTGCCAGACTGTGTGATCTGACCCAAGGAGCAGATGCGTCGAGTGTCAGGATGGCAGTGCCAGGAGTTGGCCTGGCACACTGCTCCTAGCATCCTGGAGTTCCGGCTTCATCTCCAGTTGGGGGTGGGGCTTGTGACTGCCAGCTCCAGAGTCTATTGAGAAAGCATTGTGCAGGCGGGGCAGGGCAGGGGAGAAGCCTGGGCCAGTCCTGGAGGGAGCCAGGTGTCCAGACTCTCTTGCATCTGCTGACATGGGGCGGGGATGGGTGGCAGCCTTGAAGTTTGGGGAGGAGACAGGTGACATGAGGCTGTTCCCAAGGGCCTGGAGCCCCTCCCAGAGTTCTGGCTGGGGCACCCCCCTCCACCCCCATTCCAGGAACTCCAGGGGTCTGAGTGCGGAGCGGTATCTACAGGCCTGCGGTCAGACCAACCTGGAGCACCCTTTCTGGGCAGGACCCACTATGGGCGGGAGGAAGACTGGGGTTCCCCCAGAGGGGGAGGCGCCAGTACCCCAAAGAGGCCGGAAGTCCTTGTAGAAAGAAAACTGGCTGAACTGGAGAGGCCAGCCTGGGGCAGGGAAGAGTTGGAGGGGGCTCTGGGTGGTGGGAGTCTGGGGACAGGGGTTTCAGCTCAGAGCACACTGGTGTGGCTTTCCCAAGAGGTGGGAGAAGTCCCCCATCACCGAGGTGTTCAGGCGAAGGTTGGGTGCCATAGAGGTGACTCAGGCAGAGGTGATCAGGGTGACTCCAAGCCTGGGTTTCTGACTTTGTGACCTGTCCTGTTTAAAACTTGTTGAAAGTGGGGGTTGGCTGGGGTGGGTGGATTGCTCTTAATCCCCATCGTGTGCCTAACCTTAATGACCCCTCCAGGCAGGCAGCTGGGGCGGGCGGGGCAGCCCTCTCCCAGGAGATCCCCCTCCACTTTACTCATCCCCAGTCCAGGAATCCCCAGCCGTGTCCCTTGTGCTGGCAATTGTGGTCTGGTATCTGGAGATGCCCAGAGAAGGGACTGACGGTGCACCAGGAAGCAATTTGCTTATTGGCTCACTCCCCAAACTCAGAAGGGGCTGGGATGCCCAACCTCCAAAAAGGGAACAGCAGCAGTAGGAGAGGCCAGTGTCCAGACCCCCTGCCAGGGCCCCCCACTGTTATGTGCCCCCCGTGGGGTTTGTCTGGCGGCCACTCAGCCTGTCCCCCTGCCCCCTCAGATCTTGGCCTTGATCGTGTTCTCCTGCATCTTCGGCGAGGGCTACAGCAATACCCACGAGTCCAGACAGAAATACTGCGTGTTTAACCGCAACGAGGACGCTTGCCGCTACGCCAGTGCCATCGGGGTGCTGGCCTTCCTGGCCTGTGCCTTCTTCCTCGTGGTCGACATCTATTTCCCCCAGATCAGCAATGCCACTGACCGCAAGTACCTGGTCATCGGGGACCTGCTCTTCTCAGGTATATGCAGGCGGCACCTCCACCTGATCTTGGGGGGGAATAGGAGCAGGCGGTGTTCCCAAGAGCTCTAGGGTTCTGTGATTGCGGGGCCTCGGCAGGAGCAGCCCAGGTCCCCAGCGCCCTCGAGAAGACAGGCTTGCACACAAGGACTTCTGACCGTCTGCTGAAACCCACAGGTGTTGAGTCATGGGCGCAGGCCTTTGGAACCAGGCCTCCCAAGGTGGCATCCCGTCCCCACCTTGGCTTCTGCATCAGGGCCCTTTACGTTCCTGGAGGCTTCTGGGAGATCCCTGCCCCAGGGCCTCCCTCCTCTCCTAGGGGACCCCCCCATTCCCCTCCTCCCTGGAGCTGACCCTGCCCTCCCGGCCCTCTCCCCAGCTCTCTGGACCTTCCTGTGGTTCGTTGGTTTCTGCTTCCTTACCAACCAGTGGGCAGCCACCAAGATGGAAGATGTGCTGGTGGGAGCCGACTCAGCCCGGGCAGCCATCACCTTCAGCTTCTTTTCCATCTTCCCCTGGGTAGGTGTGCCGGGATGGGCAGGGTCGTGGTGTCTTTGGTGAAGGGTGGTGGAGAGATAAGGAACCCAAACCTCGGGGCTCCCTGCAGGGCGTGTTGGCCTGTCTGGCCTACCAGCGCTACAAGGCCGGAGTGGACGACTTCATCCAGAACTACGTGGACCCCACTCCAGACCCCAGCTCGGCCTACGCCTCCTACCCAGGTGCTTCCGCGGACAACTACCAACAGCCACCCTTCACCCAGAACGCCGAGACCACCGAGGGCTACCAGCCGCCCCCTGTGTATTGAGCTGCAGCCAGGGAGGGTAAGGGGAGCAGGGAGGGCACCCGGGGCCTCTCCTCCATCCTGGACTCCTCCCATGAGGCTTGCCTCCCTGAGCTGCTGGCCCCTCTTGTCCCGCCTGGTGCCTGTCAGAGCCGATGCACAGCCTGCCTTGCCTGCCTGGCTGTGGCCAGAGCCTTGGCCTGAAGTGCCGATGCCTGAGGGCTTCACCCACCACTCCTCAAGGGCGTTTTTTAGAAAACGGTTTTTAGCTAGATGTTTGGTCATTGCTTTGAGTGGTCCCCAACCCCACCCAGCGTAGCTGGGAGTGCCTGACACGCTGTTTTGACAAGTGCCTTAGCTTCTCCCCAGCCCCCAGGAGCTGTGCCCAGGTCCAGGCCGTGGTGGCCGCAGTTACTTGGGGTTCTCTGCCAAAGACGAGGCTGCGGGGCCTTCCACTGCTCTGCTGCTGGTGCTGGGCTGGGTCTCCTTTTCTCTTCACTCAGGTTATTCCTGCCCCCTGGCGCCCCTGCCCCCCGGCGCCCCTGTCCCCCCTGCTCTGAGAGCCGGCAGCCCGGTGCTCACTGCTGTAGTGTCTGCTCGCTCTGGGACCCAGGATGGCTACCCCGTAGCCAATGCCTCTGGGCTGCCCTCCTGACAGCCTCGGGGTGGGCTGGTGCCCACTCCAGGGGACAGCGGGCAGCACTTCCTTCTCCTTGCTCCCACCCCTTGGCAACAGGGAGGGGCTTTGCCTGACCGACAACACCCAGCTTTATGTAAATATTCTGCCACTGTTAGTTAGGAGGTGTGGGGCACACCCACAGCACCCCCAGCCATTCTGAATGTATTAAAAAGCCGTGGGGGAAGATGCACCCTTGGATTCTGTGAGACCGGTTTGAAGATGAAATAAATGTTTTTCTCATTCATAATCTTCATTGCTTGGGCCTCGGCCTAGGGGAAGGAGGAAGAGAAAGTACACTCTGGGGTACCCTTGGGGGGTGGCTTTATGGAACAAAAATGGATTTTGAACAAAGGTGTGGCAGTCTGCCCCTCCAGCGTGCCTCTCGACTGCCCTCTCTCTCCCTGTCTGGGGTCTCATTCCTCACGTTGCCCTCCATCAGCATCTTAAAATAGCAGCTGTGCTCAGCTGGTAAACAAGATGGTTTTTCTGGACCGCCTTGCCAGGGTCCTGCTCTGCCCTTGCTAGAGTTGGGATGGGGGTGCCTGGGAGCTGCCCCTCTGAATGCCTCTTCCCCAGTAACCCTTTACTTCCCACCTCTCAATAGAGTGAGGGGCACCCTGGGAGTGGCTGGGGTCCTCTACTTCCTGCAGACAGGGCTCAGCACCTCCAGAGCCCATCCTGGGATGCCCAGCCCACCCCAGAGAGTGAGCCCAAGCCCAGCTCTGGCAGGAGAGGCCAGAGCCCTTGAAGCAACTCCTGGCTTCCCCTTTTAAACAATGACAAGAGGGAGCTGTCAAAAGTGGGCCCCAGTAGTCTCAAAAAGTCTTGAGTAGAACTAATAGCATCCTGTGAATTACAGCCCAGCCTCCCCTCAGTACTACACCTCAGTGTAGGCTGGGACCAATCACTAGCAAACCATAGCAGAGCAAGGGGGAGAGGGAAGCCGGGGTGGGGCAGGGAGGCCATTCAGGAACCAGGGCCCATCTGCACGGCGCACACCTACAGCCCACCCACCCCACCCTGGTAGATTCTGCCTCCATACAAGCAGCCAACAGCCCATTTTCTGAGGCACAGCTGAGCTAGTCTTCTTGGCTCTGGATGGTCAAGTGACTGTTTCACAAACAAAACCTGACCTCACAGCCCCAGCTGGCAGCGCTGACCACGGCCTCATCTTTCCAACCTGGGACCCAGGCTCCTCCGTCCACCCATTTTGTCCTGAGACCCGCCCAGACAGAAGAGCAAGCGAACGTTCCTCTTAGGACATGCTTCATGATCATTTCTCAGTTAAAAAGGGTTGTGGTTAAGAGATCGGTAGCACTAGAAAAAGATCTGGAAAGAAATCCCCACTCACATCACATCAGAGCTGTCTACAGTGAGGACTGGGGAATCCCAGGCCATTAAAGAGAAATGTGCTTTCACCAACCAGTGAATTTTAATATTAGTTATTTATTTCACATACTACAATAGAAAAATCATGGACCCTGCCCACACCCCCACCACTTTAAAAGACAAGCTGTAATTCTGGAGAAAATGACCAGTGAGTGTAGTAAGGACTTTCAGCCCAAAGGGAAGCCAAAGGGCCCAAGTCCAGCTGTCCCCAGGGGCCAGGAGCCCGTCCCAGCAGAGGGACAGTGCCTTTGCGTGGGACGAGGCTCGGTGCTGAGCTAGAGGTGCTTCAGCACGGACTTCCCACTGAGAACAGAAACTCAACAGTGAAAGCCACAAAGGGGGAAGAAGCCAGCAGCACCGATGTCACAACGGCATGTAGCTCTGCCCCTCACCCCAAGGGAGAGGGAGTGGGTGTCTGCGGTGGCCAGACCCCGAGCCACAGCGCAGGACCAGCTCCGGCCCAAGGTGGATCGTGAGCAGACCAGCAGCTGGGAAGGGAACTAAGAAAGGCCAGTGGGCAGGAGAGGAGGGGAAATGGCCTGCAGAAGGCAGAAAGTTCCAGATGCTACTGAAACCTCATGTCCCCCAGGACTTCCTCCTCTGAAAAGGCCGTGCAGCGCAGCACAAGGAGGCAGCCATCCGCCAGGGGGTGGTAGCAGGAAAGGGAGCAGGGCGCCCGATGCCTCAGTTGGCGTGGCTGCACTGCAGGATCTGATGAGGGGCGAACAGCCTCCTGGCGCCCAGGGCCTCCCCTGGCTTTCCCAGCGCCGGGCAGTTCTCCTTGTTCTCTGTGCTGTTCAGCACGGCGGGCTGACCCAAGGGCTTCTTGAAGTAGCAGAGGCGGCACACAGAGTGGTATTTGTCTGCTCCTCCAATCACCTCAACCTGGCCACGGGGACGCAAAGGGCCTGGACTGAGTGGGCACTTCACCTCCAGGCCCCCCCGGCCCCGCGGAGAAGGCAGGTGGAAACTACCTCTTTCTCCGTGCCCAGCCTCTTGGTGTAGGCGGCTTCGCGGAAGCACTCCATGCACACCGCCGTCAGCTTCACCACGCTTTCAGCCAGGGGCACCAGGTTCAGGATGGCCCCGAAAGCCTACATTCCCAGGGAAAGGCAGCAGGGTGCGCACATTCCCCTAACAGGCGGGTTTCCCTTTGATGCCCTCTGATCCACAAGCACTGAAGCCAGGGAACTTGGCCTTCACCTCGCTTCCCCCCGAGTGCCATCCCCGGCAGCACATGGCGTCCAGTCTGGAAAGGACTCACTCCCGGGCAAACCAGGGAGCTGGTCTGGCTCGTCTGAGCGCCTGGGCAGCTCACAGGCCCCCCAGTGGCAAGCCCCGGTCTTCCAGGGGGCCGTGTGTTGAGATGGAGGAGAGGCGCGCTGGGCTGCCCATCTCCGTGAACGGCCCTGTGCCTGCCGAGGCCCCTTCCTCCCTCCCTGATCCCATCCCAAGACCTGGACCAGACGCCTTACCTTCCTCTGGAAGGTGCCATCCAGTGCGGCCACGATCACGGTCTTCCCGGCGTTGGCCATGTCCTCGCTGAACTCCGAGATGTCGGGGAACTGGAAGGGGTGGGAGGAGAGACTGAGCCTCCGACCAAGGGGTCGGAGCAGCAGGTTCTGGGAGCCATGGAGAAGACGCAGCCGGACCTGACCACTCCAACCACTCAATCAGTCTAAGCAGAGAACAGGACAACCTAACCCTCCCACCCGGCCCCCCGGACCGGGAGATGAGTGCTTCTGCGCTCACTTCCCACTGCACGTGGCCGTGCATGTGCACAGATGCCCACGCCGCTTCACCATTCCACCAGCTTCCCACGGCACAACCAGGTTCCACTCCACCTCCAAGCACGCAGGACCTGTCACCAGGGTGATGACGCCTAGCTTGAGGTGGCCTAACTCCGCAGTGGTCAAAGGCTCAGGCGAGAGGGTTGCCTGGGGCTTGAACCCTACTCTTGGTTGGACCCATTAGCTGTGTGACCTTGGCAATGACTTCATGTTTTTGAGCCTAAGAGATGGCAATGGAGACCCTCGGTGTTGTGTAGGAATTAAAGGCACTCAAATAATAAACAGATAATGTGCCGTGTGATGCCGTGGGAAGGGGTCGGGGTTCCACCGGCCGTTTCCAGAGCAGGATGACACAGCACGCCCTGCTGCATACAGGGCTGCAGAAAGGTCATTTACTCGGTAAGTCAAATTTCATTTTAAATGGCCCCAGGAGAGGCTGCTACTTAAATCCTTTGGTGAGTTTTCATCAGTCAGTCCTATCCCCTTCAGTGGATCGGGTTTATCTACCTAAATTGGTCTTTGGGCAAAGGGCCCCTCTCCAAGCTGCTCAGGCTGCAGCCCGTTTACCAAGGGGCGAAGTTACTGAGACCTGAGTGCTCAGCAACACAGGGACCATGCAAGTGGTTAGCAAAACCAAGAGCAATTCAAGTGGCATCCAGCCGAAGCCAAATCTGACCACCCTCCGCAGAGCTGGCTGGGCTTGAGCCGCAGAAATGGGCACTCACCCGGACTCCAGCACGACCACACACGCGTCCCCTCTTTCTCTAAAGGACTCGTCACGGTCACAGAAATGCAGCTTCCAGCCAGTCAGGAGCTGTCAGCCAGCACCCCTCCCCCTCCCCCAGTTGTCACAAACGAATTTGCTTCCAGATGTTGCCAAATGTCTGCCAGGTAGGGGTCGGAGGACAAAACTGCTCTGGGTTGAGCGCGCCTGTGCCTTGCCTTCCATGTTGAGGCATACGTCAGGACGCCGGTCCTTCCACACCAGGGTTTGGGGACCCTAGGAGGGTCCTCAGCCCCCCGCCCACTACACCAATGCCCACAAGCAAAGAGCTCAATTCTTCCACCTGAACACCTTGTCCCCTGTTCACATGCCACCTCCCCCAGGAACGTGGGACCCTGGGCCCCCCGCAGGGGTTTCTGAACTACCAAAGACAACGATGGAACTACCCAGCTTGTCTGCAACATTTCAAAATGTCCACTGGTAATCATGTTACTGGTATTTTTTTTTACTGCCATTAGTATTTTAGGTTACGTTATGGGTTGAATTGTGTCCCCTCCCATCCGCCAAATTCATATTTTGACACTGTAACCCCCAGTACCTCAGAACGTGACCTTATTTAGAGAGAGGGTCTTTGCAGAGGTCACCCAATCAAGGTGAGGCCAGTAAGGTGGCCCTAATCCAATATGACTGGTGTCCTTATCAGAAGGGGAAATTTGGACAGAGAAACACACAGAGGGAAGACCATGTGAGGAGACAGGGAGAAGCCGGCTGTCTACAAGGCGAGGAGGGAGGCTGGAACAGATTCCCCACACAACCTCAGAAGGAACCAACCCTGCCAAGACCTGGATTTCCAGCTTCCAGCCTCCAGAACTGCAAGAGAATAAATTTCTGTTGTTGAAGCCGCCCGGTCTGTGGTACTTGCCACAGCAGCCCTCGGACACTGGGTTCGGGTTCGGATCCCGGGCGCGCACTGACGCACCACTTGTCAAGCCATGCTGTGGCGGCGTCCCACATAAAGTGGAGGAAGATGGGCATGGATGTTAGCTCAGGGCCGGTCTTCCTCAGCAAAAAGAGGAGGATTGGCATGGATGTTAGCTCAGGGCTGATCTTCCTCACCAAAAAAAATAAATAAATAAAATAAAATAAAATGGAACTTCAAAGTACTTAGTAAACTTAGGGTTTTCTTAGCAGACAAAAATAATTTCAACATGGGATCCAAGTAGAAAAATAACAAGAGGGGCTTCTTGGTGGTGACAAGTTTGTCCACATGGGCTCATCTGCCGAGTCTATACCTCTGGGTGACCTGCCTCAAGCCATTTCCTAAATGAGTTTTGAGGAGGGGAAGAGAACCCGAAGGAGATATCAGGAGGCCTACATGTAGATTTTCGTTGTCATCTTGCCAAGAGCTGGCAGGCTCAGGAGGTGCGGCGGATGACCCCCAGCTCTGCCCCCAAGGAGGCCTTGCTTCATGCAAACACGCTCGCGCACAGCAAAGGCCGCAAGGGCAGGAATGAAGGATGTGACAAAGTAAAACCTCCAACCGTGAACGGTAAGAGACTGACAGAAGTGCCACAGACAGAATGCAAAGGCAAATAAACAGGGAAAAATATTTACAGCAGGTGACAGAGTGGCACCAGCTATTTCACATCTGCTAGAAAAAGGACAAACCGGGAGACAAGTGAGTGGAAGCCCTTAAAAGGCAATTTACAAAAGGAGAACTAAATACAAGCAGCCAGTAAACATGGAAAACGATGTCAGCCACGGCAGTAATGAAAGAGAAAGGCAGTCAGAATAGGGCATGCATGCGCATGCGCACACACGGACGTGTATTCGTACCATCTGCTACCTGGCCCTTCGCCCTTTTCTCTCCTGGGGATTTCTGCAAAGGCCTACCTGTCTCACCACCACCTTCTGCCCCCTGCCGTCCATTCTCCGTGAGTGGCCTCCACCAGTGCAGCCATCCTCTGCCGCTTCCCATCTCTCCCAGGGTTAATTCCTGAGTCTTTACCGTTGGCCTGGCCTGCCCTGCCCGAAGCCGTCTGGCCTCCTTTATGCTCCTGAGACACACCCAAGAAGCACACTCCTGCCTCAGGACCTTCCCACCTGCCTGGCTCACTCCCTGGCTCTCCTTCAGGCCCCTTTCTGACCAGCCCCATAAAGCATCACCCCCACCTTAGCGCTATCCCCCTCACACTGCCTTTTTCCTCCAGCTGTCACCACCTGGCCCATTATGTATTTCTCTCCCCTAACTGGAATGTAAGCTCAAGGGCAGAGACACTGGTTGTATCCCCAACACTATGGCACAAGCTTAGAAAATATTTATTGAGTGAATGAATGAATGAGATTGGCTGCTTGACCAGCAATTCCACTTAGTAAATAAATCCCAGTACACCAGACGGCAACCCAACATGTCCACATACGGACCTCCATCACAGCCCTTAAATGCCACACACAGGGAGGTGGCTTAAATAACACAGGTATGTTCCGAAGGATGAGTATTTGATGACATGGAAAAATGGTCACAGCATGTAATATAAGCCCAATCAATTAAAAAAAAAAAAATCTATAAAGACTAGAAGGATGTAGACCAACATGTTACGTGTTTTTTGTTTGTTTTTCTGGGTGGTGAAAAGAGAGAAGCAGCCCCAGCAACAGGAGCTGGCCTGGCACTCACAGCTGGGCCTTGGTGTTGTCCTGTTGACCATAATCAATTTCACAGAACAGGAACATCAGGCAAGGCGCTCCGTGACTGTGACAGATCAAGACAAAAACAAGACCCCCCATAATCACGAGTGAGCACAGACAGACGAGAACACTGCCCCCCTCTCCTGGCTCATAGGGGTGACCGATGCTGCTTTACCAGTCATGGCTTTAGCTTCCTTCTGGTCCACCCTCCCTAGAGATAAGGTTTCAGATGCTGGTCCCAGAATCACCCCCTCCCTGAGGGCACTGAATCAAGAGCCAAGCCAGTCTCCTAAAACTCTGCCCAGAATGACCCCGCACAAGCCCCAGTCCTAATAACCAAGACCTCTGCACCCCTGAGAGGCCCCAGCTCCATGGTGTGTGTTCTCCCTGCAACATGAAACCCAACTTATTCCTCTGGGGCCGTTCCTGGGGTCTCTGGCTGGAAGACATCAACAGCAGTCAATTACGAGCTTTCTGTTTTCTTTTATGTAGGCCTAACTTTTTCTAGATTACACGTTATTACTTGTGTAGTAAAAGAGAGATAAAACACAGAAAGAGTTTGTACAATCACGGCTTCCACTACAGCCAAGCAACTGTGCCTGCCCTCGGCACCCTGCGGTGCAGCCGTTAACTAACACTCCGGGGTGACGCACGCAAGGCTGGCGTGCCCGGCAGCCAGGGTGCCCACCTACCACCAGCATCCTTAGCTTGCGGCTTGGGGTCTTCAGATGCATCTCTCCCAAACACCAGTGACTTCCACAAAGCAACCCGAGCGCTTCTGTGCCTGCCTGGAGTCACGAAGAAGCACGTACATTCCCACTCTGGGGACTTCATCAGGAAGGCATGGCGGCTACTCTGTGAAAAGTCCTTCTTGCTCACCCAGAAAACCGGGGATGAGGGGGCCTAGAAGACCCTTCATCATGGGGAAAGAGGGGCAAGCTCCTGAGTCCCAGAATTTCCTGTAGAGCAAGGGCCACAGGGCGTGGGCAGAACGGAAGACTCATGATGTTTCTACAGCGAGAATAAAACACTGGTTATAGAAAGTGGAGTCGACTGGCTGGCCAGGGAGGAAGTAGACATACAAATGGGAAACAGGACTGTGGAGCAGCTGGCCCACCGGCTCCTAACCCAGAGCACTGGATGTCAACCAAGGAGGAATAAGAGGAGGAAGGTTCCCCTCGAGGTGTCTGGCTCAGCCCCGGAAACACGTTTTAGATCAAGCCAGGGAGCAGAGCTATCATCAACTCATGCACTGGGTCTGAAGGAAGGGAGGGCCTCCCCACAGTTCTCGTTCCTTGTTCTGAGAGCCATACCCCGCAAGCTGACCCAATATCCTCAGAGGCGTCCTGAGACCACAGTTTGGAAGAAAAAGGGAACAGTTGTACCCCTGTTCCCACCCTGAGCTCACCTTACCTGGAGTCCCTCCACCATAACGCCACAGGAGAAAATATAAATGTATGTGTGCGTGTGTGTGCGTGAAGACGCAGGGTAAGACACAGCGGTGCTCAGAAGCGAGATAAGCATCTCTGAGGGTCAGAAATGGAACAGACATAGTGAGGTGGGTGAGCAGACAGATGCGGTAGACACCGGGTGCCTGGCACCCAGAGTGGGCACGGGCAGCTGGGTGTCTGTCTTCACAGGCGACGTGCCAATGGATACACGCCACTTGGGGGTAGAAGACCTGTCAGCCTCACCATGGGAATGAGGTGTGGGGCTGTGACTTTACATAGGACGGGACCTGTAAAGTCCCTGTAGGATATTACCGCCCCAGCCGCCTGACTCTGCCCCGGGAACCTGGGAGGCGGGGCGGGCAGAGATCGCTAACGACTCACCAAACAAACAAATTTCTTTAGTTTCCAATTTCCTCTTCCTCCAGGGCCCAAGCTAGACTAAATGCACAGTTAAGAGGACCATGTGCCCAAATTCCAGTGGTGAGAGGCCAACAGAGGCAGTGTGGCCTGCCTCACTTGTGGCCTGGCTTATGAAAATCCCGCACAGGGAAGCTCCACGTTTTCCCCTCTCCCCCTTCTGGACCAGGCCACCACGGGGATCTTACAAGCCACGTGTGACAATGGGGAGCCTGAGTGGCAGGCTCCCCCAGCACAGACTTGGAATACATTTCTATCATGTTAAACTACTGAAATGTGCGGTTTACTTGTTAAGGCAGCTCATGTTACCCTCACTAATGTACTGAGTGAAGGGGGAGGCCATCATAACACTGCCTAAGGGTGAAGGAGGCCCCTTCAGGAGTCAGCTTTGGTTGCATTCATTCAAGACGCACTTGCTGAAACAAGAAATTCCAAAGCACAGGAGAGAAACTAAGATCACAAAGACAACCCTCAAACTCAGCCAGAGAACCTCTCCTGAGGAAACAGAAATAGAGTGAGCTCGAAAAAACTTCAAAACAAGATTTTCAGAAAGACAACGGAAGGAACAGAATCAATTAAAAAAAAAAAAACAGTAAAGTTTTCAATAAAAATGAGTACACGTGAATTAGAGCAGCAGATATTAAAAAAGAACTAACTGGGGCCGGCCCCGTGGCTTAGTGGTTAATTGCGCACACTCCGCTGCTGGCGGCCCGGGTTCGGATCCCAGGCGCGCACCGACGCACTGCTTCTCCGGCCATGCAGAGGCCGCGTCCCACATACAGCAACTAGAAGGATGTGCAACTGTGACATACAACTATCTGCTGGGGCTTTGGGGGAAAAATAAATAAATAAATAAAATCTTTAAAAAAAAAAAAAAAAGAACTAACTGGAAATCCCAGAAATGAAAGATAGAGTCACTGAAACCAAACACACATTGCGAGATCTTCCCCAGAACACCTCACGGAGAGATGGGGAGAGAGCCATTGGAAGTGATCATGGCTTCATTCCCCGCCGCAGAAATGAAGTCATGAGTGCTCACATTTAAAAGGCACACCAAATACAAAACAGGATAAGTAAAAACAAAACCTCCCCAGGACACACTGTTCTGAGAGACAATAGACCAGTCACCTGTCCAGGAAAGTAATAACGGGACGGATAGCAGCCTTCTCATTAGCTGCAAGGAGCAAGGCTGCTTTTCCAAAGCAACAAGGAAAAATAACAGTCAACCTACCACTTGCTACCCAGCTTAAACTAGAGAAGAAAATAGAGACATTTTCTTACCAAGACTGGAAGAACTTCCCATCGACACATCCTGGCTGCAAGAACTATTAAAGGATGTATTTCAGCAGGAAGAAAAATAAACCCATAAGAACATGCAAGAAGCAACAATGAGCCAAACAAAACAAAACCCTCCCTATACACCAGTGTTGAGAAATCTATTTTCTTTGTTCACTATAAAGTAAATATAACAATAACACAGAAAGCAGTAAGGGGAATTCAAAAGGTATCCAGACACTAGTTAAAGCAAGTTAATTTAACATTGTTTCCTTTACTAAAAGATCAGAAATAGAACCAATAACTTCCAAAGCAGCAGAGGAAAAAGGAGGGCAGTCAGGGGGGTTTGTAGGAAGAATGGTGCCAGGACAAGCCAACTTACAAACTGTCCTTCATCGATGCCTATGACAGCCACGCCCAGGGCCTCCTGGGTCACATCTCGGAGCAGGCAGGCTGGCAGTGCCTCCATGGTGTTCCTGGGGAGAGAAGCCAGAATGTGAACAGAGCAAGGGAGACTGAGGAGACCAGAAACCAGAATGCAGGGGCCAGGGAACAGCTCGCATGATCACCCCTCTACCTGCAGAGCAGGCTGCGATGTTTGCCTGGAGCTTTGAGAAGTTAGCGCCCATGGGAAGGCATTCAGGGAGAATAAAGGTGCTTGTTCAGAAAACCAGTTATTCAACACAAGCTATTTCACTTCACGCTTTGGACTAGAATTAGCAATGCCTGATGTCCATCTCAATCGAGACTCAAAGGTCTTCTCCACTTCTGTTCAGAGGGCCGCGGGCAGACAAGATGACTTCATCAGGCCCGGGGCCCAGGGCCCAGGATACTTTTAGGGGTCAACAAAATGTTTTAATTTCTCTTAAAAATCAGAATAAATAAATACAACTCAGCCTAGATTACCAGTTTGTCTTCATATCAATTCAGTCATAAAATATAATTTATCTTCATATCAATTCAGTCATAAAATATAATTTTTTACTTTTTTCTTTTTATGGAGGAAGGGGCCCAAGAGGGTAAAAGTGCCTGGGGCCCGTGGAAGTCCCCACACAGCCCTGGGCAGACCATCAGCACCAGACTCTAAGACTGCGCCCTGCCCTGTGTGCCCCAGCAGAGATAAGCCCGGCACTCCAACCAGCAGGGCAATGACCTAGAAGAATCTCCTCCATTGGCTCCTCCGGCCAATTAGAGGATTCCTCCAAGGTCACAGAGCTGTTCGAGGCAGGGCCAGGACTCAGATCCGCAGTCCTCCTGTGTCCTGCGGGAGACTGCCACCCAGCAGAATTTGAAAGTGAAAGGCGTGTGCGGGGATGTACCAGTGCATTAGAGGACACAGTGGACCCCACCCTGCCCACACCACGGCCGTGTTGAAGAAGAATGCTGTTCTTTGTCCTCTTTTTAAATAGTTTGTGTTTTTCTTCTGTTTCATTTTTGTTTGCTCCTCTGAACCAGCCTTCCAGGAGCTGGTAGTTTCCTTGAAGTCTCAGCAGTTTGCAGCTGTATTTATAAAAAAATAAAATACTTTACAACTACTGCTTAGGTATCATTTTGCCATAATCCTACTTCAAGATCTGGGAAGAGCATGAAACGATTTCATGCATTGTAAATTCCCTTCTTTCCCAAATAGAGAAACCTCAAATGGAGCGCGAGCAAGGCAGCAGGCCGGTTCTAGCTTCAGCAGGGGCAGAGTCTCTGGAGCTCTGTCGCTCCTGCCGAGTGCTCCGTCACTGCCGCGTGAGAGAGGACCTGTGACACTAGGGCAGAGCTCGGATTTAACCCCAATTTGATCGACTCTCGAAGTTGCACGTCTAATCATTGCACAGTGTCACCTCCTCTGCTTTCAACATCCTCCCCGATGCTTCCCGCATCTTGTGCAGTGGACACCACATTTTAGGGACAAGGAAGCAAACTCAGAGATGTAAACAAATTGTATCAGACAGCACGGCCGGGAAACGTCACTATGGAGAGTCCTCAAAAAATCAAGGATAGAACTACCATATGATCCAGCTATTCCACTGCTGGGTATTTATCCAAAGAACTTGAAAACACCATTGCATAAAGATACATGCACCCCTGTGTTCATTGCAGCGTTATCCACAATAGCCAAGACTTGGAAGCAACCTAAGTGCCCATCAAGGGACGAATGGATAAAGAAGATGTGGTATATATACACAATGGAATACTACTCAGCCATAAGAAACGATGAAATCCAGCCATTTGTGACAACATGGATGGACATTTCGGGTATTATGCAAAGCGAAATAAGTCAGAGGGAGAAGGTCAAATACCGTATGATTTCCTTCATTAAGTAGTAGATAATAACAACAAGAAACAAACACATAGAGACAGAGATTGGATTGGTGGTTACCAGAAGGGAAGGGGGGAGAGGGGAGGGCGAAAGGGATAATTCGGCATGAGTGTGGTGATGGGTTGTGATTGGTATTTGGGTGGTGAACATGATGTAATCTATGCAGAAATAGAAGTATAATGATGTACACCTGAAATTTATACAATGTTATAAACCAATGTTACTGCAATAAATAAAAATTAAAAAAAAAAAAAAATCCCGAAACTTAACCCCAAGTCCCAGGCCCTCGCCACCCCACCACCCACCTGGCTTCAGAAACCCCACGCTCTACCCTGAAGCCACACACTGGGCGGCTCTGAGACCACAGGCCCTGAGTGTGGCACAGGATGGCTTTGCTGCTGGGGCTCAGGTGGACAAGTCCAGGGGACCAGGAAAAAAGTGTCTCAGGCTCGGAAATATCAGGCCCCAATTTACCGCCAAGGAATGGGCAGGAGTGGGACTAAATTTAACCCCCCGACCTCAGGTTGCAGACTGAAATGTCCACAGGGAAGATAGGCAGATAATTGTAAAAGGGAGATGCGTGAAGGCCACAAGATGACAGGGAGTCAGCGAAGACAGCCAACTAAAAAATTAAATAAAAATTATAACGGAAGCCAAACAAAACCAGTTTGCAACCTCCACATAGGTCTAGAGCAGGGTTTCTCAACCTTGGCCAGACACCATGACGTTTGGGGCTGGATCGTTCTTCATTGTGGGGCTTTCCTGTGCATTGTAGGATGTTGACTCACCAGATGCCATTAGCATGCCCGCCTCTCCCCCAGTTGTGCAAACTAAAAATGCCTCTAGACATTGCCAAGTGGACCCTGGGGGTCACAACCGCCCCGGTTAAGAACCACTGTGCTAGAGTCTTGTGACAGGCCAGTCCTAGGCCACCTTCCCAAGCAACCTTGAAAGGTTGCCGATTTGAATGTTTCAATGCCAGGCATCAGCACTGTTAACCACTCCCACTAAAGAGCTCTGACCGCATGTTTGGTGCCCTGTGAATTTTCACTGGGCTTCTCAGAAGAGGTGTCGAGACGGAAGCGGGCAGGGACTGACCGGTCATGGGTGGAGAAGTGGCTGCTGTACCGCGTGTCTTTGGCATATTTGACCACCAAGCACTTGTACTGGGCGATCTGGAAGCGACGGACGCGTCTCATCAGCTCGGTGCTGCAAGAGCAGAGTGTCAGGTGAGGCCCAGGGCTTCCGAGTTGGCGAGAAAGTCCCCGTCAGCACAAGCCGGGCTCCCCAACGCTTCCTAGGGGTGTTCAGCTTGAGACCCACCAATGGACAGAGAGACCGTGGAGCAGAGCGTGGGAAAGAACAGTGAGGGCAGAAAGGGCCGCATGCAGAGTTCACAGCCTCGACCCGAGAGGGAGGGAAACAAGTGCAGTACGTCACCGGGGCCTGGAAATAATAAAGGCATGTCCAGGTTGGAAGTCATCCCCTATGGGGAGGGTGGCAAGGAACGGCCCTCAGGTGGTCTGGGGAAGGGCTGGAGGGGTAAGTTTCTCAGGGATATGGTGCAGTGGGTGCAGAGAGGGCTCCAGGGGTCAGCAGACTGCATTCCACAGTAATCTCATCCCAGGGGTCCTCACCGTCTAAGTTAACCTCATAAGAGCTGTTTGTGCAACAGAGAAAGCACTTTGCCTCTGGGTGCAAGAGCCCACCCTGAGCCTCACTTGAGTGGGCCAGGAGTTTGAGCTGGAGTGATCCCCCATGGCCATATACACGCGGGCCAGAGGAGTTCCTCAGCTGGCTCACTAGCCCTGTCCCCGTCCAGGCCGGGAATGGTTCTCTCACATGAGGGGAGCAAAGGCGCCGTGTCTTGACTCCTCAGTGTGGAAAGGAACTCAGTGTCTTTGGCCGTCTAAGGAAACAGTCACACTGGAAGGAGGTGTGCTGCTACTGCGGGCGCACAGGGCCTGGCCCACGGTGGACACAGTTTTTAAAAGCCTTGGACGCCCCTTTTCGAGAGGACTTGAGTGAGGGGCTACACTGTGACCAGCTCCAGGAGCGAGCGGTGGCTGGATGACCCTAATGGGAGGAGGGCTTGACCTGGGCGGGCAGGGGAGGAGCGCCTGGCCCAGGACCGGTTTCCCGGGAGGAGCCGCATCCCGGGCGGGAACACGCGATCGGGCAGCGGGGCTGTTCCAGGAAGGGCTCTGAGAGGGGCGGCAGGCCGGGAGGGGAGGCAAGGGAGGAGGATAGGGTCCCAGGGGGGTGGGGGGGAGGAGGAGGAAGAAGAGAAGGTGGGGGGAGGAGGAGGAAGAAGAGGAGGTGGGGGGAGGAGGAGGAAGAAGAGGAGGTGGGGGGAGGAGGAAGGAGGAGGAGGTGGTGATCCAGGCCCACCCCCACCCCACAAGGCCATTACCTCTTTCCTGAGAACATGGGTCCGAGAATCACCTAGGAGAGAAGGACAGGTCACTTCGGGGCCTGGCGCTTACCGGCCTTGACCCCGCCCCCGCCCCCGCCCCAGTGCCCGCACCTGGATCTGCCCCCGGGTCTTGCTGGGGGAGCTGGGCAGCACAGTGGGCAGGTTGATGCAACTCATGGCGCCTCCGAGAAGTTGGAAGCCCAGGGACGCTCCACTGCAGCCGCCCCGCAGGCTCTCGCGGGTTCCCGCGCCGTCTGCCCTGGGCGCGCGGGCCAATCGGGAGCCCGCGCCGCCGCCCCGGAGCCAATCACCGCGTGGCCGCGGACCGGCGGGAGATTTGATCGCAGCCCTCCTCCTGGTGGGCGGGACTGGGGACGCGCGGGCGGGGCTCCTCCGGGGCGGGGCCTGGTCGGAGCCTCGCCTCGCCCCACCTGCCCAGGGTAAAAGGGCGGGGCGTGCGCCCATGTGGTTGCAGATAGCAGGATGGATGTCGCCGGCGCGAGTCGCAGGAGCGAGGCTTCTTGGAAGGAGATGTCTAAAGAGGTACGCTGATTACAGGGAGTGGCTGGGGCTGAGGAGTGTAGCTCAGAGATCAGATGGGAGTTCTAGGAAGGAAGCTTAGAAGCCGTCTAGACCACTCACTCCTGTCGGCGCTGTTGAGCGCCTGCTGGGTGCCAGCTCCTGAAAGCTTCAGCACCGTGATCCGTTTTACTTCTCGCCACAGGCAGGCTTTTGTTAGCCTGGTTTTACGGGTAGAGAAAATTGAAGCTCTGGCTATGATAATCTCCATAAACCCAAAGGAGGTTGAGGTCAAAGTTCTTGATGTTAATCTCAGGTTATGCAATGAGTATGGAGAATGTGCCAGATGGTGAAGGATGCAGAAAGGCTGGTATTATTTATTTAGGGGTGGTTGTGAAGTTAGAAACAACATATGCAAAGCAGTTGTTATGATTATCATTCAATTATAATTTCCTGACTAGTTTTCCTGCATTTTAGGCAGTAGCTCTTTTTCTGGTCGTGGACACATCTGAGAATCTGCTGAAAGTTATGGATACTGCCCTCAAGAAATCCCATTCTCTTTCTGTCTGTCTCTGTCACACACATGCAGACACACACACACAAACACACACGCCTACAATATCAGAGGACTCTCAGAAAGCTATTCCGTTATGAATATCGTAAATAATAGCAATAAAGATGACGACAGCAGTCACAGAGCATGCTAAGTATGGCTGTAAACATCCTCCAGGAATAACATTTACAGGTACAGATTAAACAGATCCAAAGACCCCTGGCCAAGAACCATGTTCAATGGGAGGAGGAGGTAATCACTCAAATCACTCAAATCACATTTGAGTGATTAGCTTTACTGCATTTACATGTCTGATATCACTCAAATCACTCAAATCACATTTGAGTGATTAGCTTTACTGCATTTACATGCCTGATTCTTTTAACACTGTGAGGCCGCTGTTGTTATTATAGAGATGAGGGAGCTGAGACTCAGAGACTGTAGTAAATTGCCCAGAGTAAAACAGCCTGTAAGTGATGCAGCTTGGATGGCACTCAGCCCACCTGACTCCAGAGCCCACGACCTCTCCATGAGGACACCCTCTCTTTAGATCTCCCAGTTCAGCCTTCACCTGTCCTCCTGTGCCTTTGAGCCCTTTCTCCAAAACCTGGTTCCTTGTTACTTTCTGCAGACATCTTAGCATGACACCCGAGACCCTCCGTCCTCCAGCCCCAGCTTCCTGGGCTCACCTCTGTGTTTCAGCAGTCTGCCCGATCAGCATTTCCAAACTGGCCTTTGATTCCTTCCCCCTTGCCTCTGAGCCATTGATTGTGCTGTGTCCTCCTGCAGTCAGAATCGTACACTCTTAGGGAAGATCAGCTCTCTGTCTCTTTCTCTGCAGTGGCCACCCTGCTCCCTGGCACCCTGGTCTTAGCTGCTGCAGGAGTGGTGCCCATAGTGGCATTAACCGGGATGCATTTATGGGACCTCATCTCCCTTTTAAGGCTGTCAGCTGGTTAAAGGCATGGCTGTCACTCTAGACCACGTATCTGAGAGCATCTGCGATGTTGTATCTGAAGCCCCTAATTAATTAGTGGGGGGAGAGTGGGGAGCGCGTTGCCAACCTGGAGACTGGAGGGACTTAAAGGAAGCTGAGGGCATCTGTGAGAGCCTGAGATATTGGGAGGGGGCTTCTCAAGGCGTAGAGGAGCATCCAGACATGCGGAGGGGTGGGCGCACACTCTGTGGAGAGCAAAGGTCTTATGGAAGCTTGTGTCTGTGTCCCACAGGAGCTGGAGACTCAGTACACCCCCAGCAGCTGGGTCATCCGACGGGGAGCAGAGGAGACCCTGAGGACCTACTCACAGATAGGAAATGAGGGTACCGGGGGACCTCTCGGTGGCTGCTGCGGGTGGACTTTAGCATGTGGTGGTGGTTCAGAAGGCTGGGGCAGGGAGGAGGAGCAGCCCTCCTGGGCAGTTCCCAAAGTGCAGGCCCTGCAGAAGCCGCGTCCACTCAGGGCCAGGCGCCCAGGGGCCCTCGCTGCAGGATGGCTGGAGGCAGGAAAGGCCCAGGCGACCATGCCCCACCTCCCCTCCTGCTCAGCCAAGCTGGCTGAGGCCCTTAAGGCCACATGTCACGGTGGCACAGGGAGGGGTGGTGAAAACAGTGAGGCCTCCCACTTGGCTGCTGAACATGGGATGTTGTTGCTATTTATAAAAAGCAAAGAATCCTTTTTTTTTTCTTTAAAGAAATCAGGGCTTGGGAACCTGTAAGCTATGAAGTCTCAAGGTTAATTCCCATCCCTGCCCTGTGCCTCCGGAGTGCTGTACCGTGATTTTAACACTCAGTGAAGCGTTTGTGCCAGACTGCTGAAGCAGCTCCATGGAGGAAGTGTGGGGGAGGAGGAAGCCAGCCTCTCCGCTCAGTAAGAAAATTGGATGGTGGCAAACGCTTTATTTCAGCAGACTGAACAGGGCTCCCAGGCTTGGTGGTTCTCTAAACTGACATAACTTAGCAAGAGGAACAAGTTGGTGGAGGTTTATTCCAGCACATTCCAGCACCCTCCCTGTCCCGATAGATGTGGGGTGGAGCTGTTTCCCGGGCTCTTCAGAGTCCCCTGCTGTGCCCAGCTCTGTGCCAAATACATCTTTATTTGCTCAATAAATATTTGAGTGCAGTGAAACCTACACGAGCTTGTAGAAACCTGTTTGTCCATCTTAATCGTCTTGAGGGAGAAAAGGGCGGACCCCACTGAGAAAGGGAGTCACTTGTAAGAAGCACAAGCTAAGAAGAACATGCTGCCTGGTGCCCTCAGGGCCTCTCTTTGGTGAGCCCTCTGCATAAGCCTTGTGGACAGCTTTGAGTCCACACTCCGCCTCCCTTCCTTTCGTCAATGCTCCAGGTGGCCCAGAGCTGCTGCACGTGCAACTGACCCCTTTCACAGATGGAAAACAAGAGCCCCATAACAGGGGGCAGTAGGGCCGGGCGAGTGAGCAGAGCCACACACGTGCAAGGTTGGAGCCTGTCTCTATTTAAAATGTTGACACTTTGTTCCTCATGGACTTTTTGGTATTAATTTTGATTTTTCTAAAAAAATACTGCATTTCAATATTATTTATCTTTGTATTGGTCAGTTTGGGCTGCCATAACAAAATGCCATAGACTGGGTGGTTTGAACAATAGGAATCTATTTCTCACTGTTCTGGAATCTGAGAAGTCTAAAATCAAGGTGCCAGCCAATTTGGTTCCCTGGTGGGGGTCCTCTTCCTGGCTTGCAGACAGCTGCCTTCTCCCTGTGTCCTCACCTGGCAGAGGGAGAGCTCTGGTGTCTCTTCCTCTTCTTCTAAGGCCACTAATCCCATCACAGAGGCTCCACCCTCATGACCTCATCTAAGCCTAATCACCTCCCAAAGGCCCCACTTCCAAATACCATCACATTAGGGGTTAGGGCTTCAACATATGGATTTTGGGGGGACGCAAATGTTCAGCCCATACAATCTTCATTACTGAGTTTTTTGGTGTGCACCCCCCGACCCCGTGTTGTGCCCAAACTCAGCTCACCCTAGTCCAGTCTCTGCTTCATGAGGCTGCCTTACCCAAGCTCACGCAGCTAGTACGGTCGCAACTTCCTGGAGCTAAGCTTCCAGGAAAGAGTGGAGCAGGCTGACAGGAGTGATGGCAGTCAGGTGGTCAGTGAGTGCCCACCAGCCAGCCTCTCCTGCTGCAGCACCCCCGACCTCATCAGTGCTGCCTGTGGACTTGGAGCTTGCCTCGATGGAATCAAACTCACAGGAGGCAGCAAGGGGGTGTAAGGTGGAAATAATGAAAAAGCCTCCTGCCAACCCAGAAACCTCTCCACAAAGGTAGAAGAGAAAGAAAACATGTTTTATTATTGAGCTAAATCAAACTGCGGTGTGCATCACAGGCAAGCTGCTAAGGAGATGAGCTAAAGAAAACCAGAAAGGAATCTCACCCTTTTATGTAGCCAGGCAGATACCCCCCCATTGCAGACCTGTTCTCAAGATCAATGACGCCTGTCCTCAAGCAAGGGGACCTGACAGCACCATGTGCCACACTAGTCCATCCTAAATCCACCTGGTAATTAGGGTGGCCGTCTGTGTTTGCAAATTGCCTTTATCCAGAGGAAAAAGAAAACTTCCCATATCTTATGACGAGAGGTGGTTTGGTGCCTGCAGAAGTTAGCCAGGTGCCTGTATTCCTCCCACAGGATGGTAAAGGTGAGGCAGCAATGGTGTGTGTGTGTGTGTGTGTGTGTGTGTGTTTGAGTTCACGGATGGGACAGGACGGGACACAGGTGGGGGGGTGGACCACGGGGTTGCTATCTTCCTTGATGATTACATTTCAAAGAGATCGCTCCCAGGTCCTTGAGAAAAACATTCCTAGGTTGTAAAAGTGGCTGGAGACTCATGTAGCTTTTAAAAATATTTACAAACATCTCAAAGGTGTGGAGAAAGGATTTGCAACTATAAGTTCCGTGAAATAAAATGCTCTAACGAGAGGGAGAGAGGTAGACTTTCCTTTTTTGCACCAGGGAGAATGAATTTTTTTTTTTTTTTTTGATTTGTATTCATCCTTACAGCGTCAACCTATTAACTTGCAATGTTCTCTTCTTTTTTTTCTTTTGTGAGGAAGATCAGCCCTGAGCTAACATCCATGCTAATCCTCCTCTTTTTGCTGAGGAAGACCCGCTCTGAGCTAACATCTATTGCCAATCCTCCTCCTTTTTTTTTTACCCCCAAAGCCCCAGTAGATAGTTGTGTGTCATAGTTGCACATCCTTCTAGTTGCTGTATGTGGGACGCCGCCTCAGCATTGCCGGAGAAGTGGTGTATCGGTGCGCACTGGGAATCCAAACCCGGGCCGCCAGTATCAGAGCGCGCGCACTTAACCGCTAAGTCATGGGGCTGGCCTGCAATGTTCTCTTCTAATGAGCAGATCACTTTTATCTGCCATCAAGGCCTGGCCTCCTTTAGGCTGGCCACAACAGACTGCTGGGTGAGCATAGGCAGACAGCAGAGTGAGGCTGGCAGAGGGAGGTTTTAAGAACTATTTCCTCTACCAGTAGTTTTTAAACTTGTTTTAACAAGATTCTTTCTTTCTTTTTTTTTTTTTTTTCAGGAAGATTGGCCCTGAGCTAACATCCATTGTCAATCTTCTTCTTTTTGCTTGAGGAAGATTGACCCTGAGCTAACATCTATGCCCATCTTCCCCTATTTTGTATGTGGGACGCTACCACATGGTGGCTTGATGAGCGGTGTGTAGGTCCCCTCCCAGGATCCAGCCTGCGAACCCCAGGCCCCCAAAGCAGAGCACGCAAACTTAACCACTACGCCACCAGGCCGTAAATACATTGTACAATAAACTAAATTAGATACATATACACATATGTATGTATATATATGTATGTATATATGGAGGTTTATGTATATATGAGAGGTATGTATGTGTGTATATATATATATACACACACACACACACATAGGTATGCATATATGCATGTATATACGGAGGTTTATGTGTATATGAGAGGTATGTATGTGTATATGTAAATATACACACACGTAGGTATGCATATATGTATGTATATATGGAGGTTTATGTATATATGAGAGGTATGTGTGTGTATATATATACACACGCACACATAGGTATGCATATATGTATGTATATATGGCGGTTTATGTATATATGAGAGGTATGTATGTGTGTATATATATATACACACACACACACAGGTATGCATATATGTATGTATATATGGAGGTTTATGGGTATATGAGAGGTATGTGTATGTATATGTAGAGGTTTATGTGTATATGAGAGGTATGTATGTGTATATATATACACACACACACACACAGGTATGCATACATGTATGTATATATGGAGGTTTATGTGTATATGAGGTATGTATGTGTATATACATACACACACACACAGGTATGCATACATGTATGTATATATGGAGGTTTATGTGTATATGAGAGGTATGTATGTGTATATATATATACACACACACACATAGGTATGCATATATGCATGTATATATGGAGGTTATGTGTATATGAGAGGTATGTATGTGTATATATATATATACACACACACACATAGGTATGCGTATATGCATGTATATATGGAAGTTTGTGTATATATGAGAGGTATGTATGTGTATATATATATACACACACACACATAGGTATGCGTATATGCATGTATATATGGAGGTTATGTGTATATGAGAGGTATGTATGTGTGTATATATATATATATGTACACACACACACATAGGTATGCATATATGCATGTATATATGGAGGTTTATGTGTGTGTATATATATAACTGCAGTTGGGGCGGCCCTGCCTCTGCAGCTTCCAGCACCTCACCTAAACCCAAGTTCTGGTGCAGATCCAAACTCTCAGTCCCCAAACTCAGCCTCCCCCCAGGAGGACCAATCACCAGCGAGGTGGGTGGGGCCCTGTGATTGACAGCCTCTGCTACTGAGATGGTCTTGGAGGGCCCCTCCTGCCTTCAAGGGAGGGGCTTTTTCCTCTCCACCAGAAAAACATAAGAAACAAAACAAAAGCACACAAATTACAAGCCCCAGTTTTGTTTTATTGTGGTAAAATACACATAACATAAAATTTACCACTTTAACCATTTTAAAGTATACAATTCAGTACATTTACAATGTTGTGCAACCATCACCTCTATCTATTTCCAAAAGACTCTCATCCCCCCAGGAGGAAACCCCCTACCTGTTAAGCAGTCACTCCCTATTCCTCCCTCCCCCAGCCCCTGGCAACCACTAACTGTTTCTATTTCTATTGATTTGCCTATTCTGGACATTTCATATAAATGGAGTCATGCATATGTGGCCTTTTGTGTCTGGCTTCTTCCTCTTGGCATAATGTTTTGGAGGTCCCTCCATGTTCTAGTATGTATCGGTACTTCATTCCTTTTTATGGCTGAATACTATTCCATTGTATGGACATATATTTTGTTTATCCATTCGTCTGTTGATGGACATTTGGGCTGTTTCCACCTTTTGACCATTGTGAATAGTGCTGCTATGAACATTCATTACAAGTGTTTTTTGAAAGCCCTAATTTCTTATTATTAAGTTCAACAGATAAAACCATTCTACCAACTTGCATATACTGCAAATGCTTACATCTGCCTTGTGTGCTTAGCTCTTCACAGACTCGCAGCAAACAGTGTAGGGCTCCCCTATCCACAGGCCACACTTTAAGTAGCCCTGCTCTACACTGTCTGTAGTTGGCTATTTTTAGGTAATAATTGTTTTCTGATTACAAAAGGAGCATATGCTTACTGAAAAAGATTTTTAAGCATAAAACTGTCAATAATTCTGCCACCCATTGTTAGCATTTTGGCGTGGCTTCTTCTAGTCTGTTTTTTTCTCCTGGGAGAAAGCATTCTGTGTTTATAATGTGCAATGCTGTTTTTAACAGCATAAACAGTATTAAAAATTCTTTCTAACCCAAAAGAATTGAAAATAGGTACTCAAACAAGTACATGTACACACATGCCCATAGCAGCATTACTCACAATCGCCAAAAGGGGGAAACAGCCCAAATGTCCAACAATGCAGGATGGATAAACGAAACGTGATACATCCGTACAATGGAATAGTATTCAGCCATGAAAAGGAATGAAGTAGTGATGCATACTAGACCATGGATGGACCTTGAAAACATTAAGCTGAGTGAAAGAAGCCAGGCACAAAAGGCCACATGATGTATGATTCCATTAATATGAAATGTCCAGAATAGGTAAATCCATAGAGACAGAAAGCAAATTGGTGGTTGCCAGGGGCTGGGGGTAGGGAGAATGGGGAGACATTAAAGGGGTAGGGGGTTTCCTTCTGGGGTGATGGAAATGTTCTGGAACTAGATAGAGGTGATGGCTGCACAACAGTTTGAATGTACTAAATGCCACTGACTTGTTCACTTTTAAATGGTTAATTTTATGTAATGTGAATTTCACCTCAATAAGTTATTTTTAAAAAGTCCTCCTAAACTCTTGAGTGCTCACACATGTAGCTGAATCTTTTGCCTCCCTCCCACTTCTCTCTCCTCTGTCCCTCTGCAAATCATCATGCCCCAGGACAGAAGGAGCTATGCTGGGTGCTCTGAGAAGAGGGAGCCTTGTCTTCTCTCCTGACCCCTCCACTTCCCCTCCTTCAGCCCCTGCTCCCCTGCTGGGGTCCTCTCCCTCCTGCTAAACTCGGTTTTTCTCTGACTTTGGTTCTCACGGATTTGGCTAAGAACTCACCATGGCTGAGCCCCGGAGCACACCCCCCGCCCTGGCCTCCCCCGGCTTCTCTAGCTTGTCCACTGGTCCTGGCAGACACTCACTCCCTGTCTGGGTCCACTTTGGAGGGGTGGCCCTCCCTTTCGGGGGAGAGAAAGGAGATCCTTGAGGCAAAGAAGATGATGGCAAAACAAGAGCTCCTTGCTCCAGGACAGACTGGCGTCTCTGTTCAATGTCCCCTTTCAGCCCTCCATCGCCTCCCTGTCACTCTCTGTCCCCTCGTCCTGCCTCACTTTTTAAAAAAAATAGACTTTATTTTTTAGAGTAGTTTTAGGTTCACAGCAAAATTGAGGGGAGGATACAGAGATTTCCCGTATACCTTCTGCCCCGACACCTGCACAGCCTCCTCCATTAGCAATATTGCTCAGCAGAAAGGTACATTTTTTACCAAGGGTGAACCTACATTGACACATCATATCACCCAGAGTCCACAGTTTACACTAGGGTTCATCCTGGTGTTGTACATTCTGTGGGTTTGGACAAATGTGTAATGTCATTTATCCACATTACAGTATCATACGGAGTAGTTTCACTGCCCTAAAAATCCTCTGTGCTCTGTTTCCCCCCACCCCACCCCAACCCCTGGCAGTCACTGATCTTTTTACTGTCTTCATAGTTTTGCCTTTTCCAGAGTGTCATGTAGTTGGAATGATACGGTCTGTAGTTTTTTCAGATCCTATTTCATCTTAAAGCGCATGTTACCCCCTGCCATCTTATTTATAAGTGCGTGTCTCCCTCGATAAAAGGTAAGCCACAGGTGATTGGGATTTTTTCTTGTTTTGGTCACTGGTATATTCCAAATACTAGAGCAATGTGGGCACATGGTTGCTGCTGACATATATATTTGTTTGCTAAATGAATTAAAAGACTGGGAGAAATTAGTTCTAAAAATAGATGGGTGCTGAGGGGCCCCGGCCTTCTCTTAAATTGCTGCCATGGCGTATGATAAACCCTTGGTCTTCAGCCTTCTGTGACTGTCTGCCTGATCTCCCTGCCCCACACTCGCATTAACTGCTAGGGGCTCTGGCCCCCCCTCCCCTAATTGCTCCAAAACAATTCTCAGTTGGGTCCATGGACCTGGCTTCCCCAGCCTGGAGTTTCTCTCGATAAGAGTTTTGGCACTTTGAGTCGTGACTAATAGAAACCCGATTTTTGCTTTATCAAAGAAGGAAGTTTGTCATAAGGTTTATTCTGGGTGTCTTGTCTTCCTGCCCTCCTGTCTTCCTGCCTTTGGGTTCAGGGACTGGAGGGCTGGCGGAATTCATACTCATTCTCTGTCCCTGCACCCAGCAGCCTGCCACTGACCACTGGTCCACCTCCTAGAGAGAGGCAGTTTCTCTTTCTCAGGGTCAGCTGAGTTTTTTAACATCTTAGGGAGGCTTGTGCATGATAATGAATATCTACAGCTGCTTGGTTTTAATTGCTCTTCTTAGAACATAAATTTCACAATCATCTTCCTAGTTTTGGCACAACATAAATCTAGTTGGTCCGTGTGTACTTTAAGAACTCTTGTGCTAATTAAATTGCCACCTTTTGATGAATGCAGTCTGCTGATGAGCTTGTCAGGCACAAACATCTTCACACCGTGCTCGTGCCAAGAGCATTCCCTACAGATCCTTGCAGACAAGTGTCATAATGTATGTGCAGGGCTCTCCACGGCAGGGTTGTCTGTGACAGCCAAGCCCAGATGCCTCTCGGCAGAGGAGTGGTTCATCATCTACTGATCCATTCAACGACTATTTATTGGAGGCCTAATGTGTGCTGCCCACTCATCTATGTGCGTGGGATCTGTCTGTGAGCAAAGCAGACTGACCCCTGCCCTGTATCACTGTGATTCTTAGTGGGCGGGGCAGGATGAGAGACAATTAACATAAGGAATAAGTGGATGTCAGAGTCGGTCAGAAGGGGCAAGTGCTATGGGAGATACAGAGCAGGTGAAGGGGATGGCGAAGCGTGGGTGTTAGGGTGGTCAGGGCCAGCCCCTCGGAGACGGTGGACAGGGGAGAGTTGATTTTGTAGAGCTCCAGAGCCTTTGGGGGCGTGTGGGAGCTGTTAAGGACTGATCTTTGCGTGCCTCCCAAATTCAGAGGTTGAAGCCCTAACCCCTAGTGTGGCTGTATTTGGAGATGGGGCCTCTAAGGAAGTAATTAAGGTTAAATGAGGTCATAAAGGTAGGGTCCTGATCTGGTGGGAGTATTAGAAGAGATACCAGGGAGCTTGCCTCCCTAGAAAGGGAGAGAGCGCCATACACAGGCACAGCAAGAAGGCGGCCGTCTGCCACCTGAGGGAAGGGCCCTCGCCATACCGCAACCCTTGATCTTGAACTGTGAGAAATAAGCGTCGGTTGTTTAAGCCCCCCACTCTGTGGTGTTTTGTCATGGCAGCTTGAGCCGACTAAGACAGGAGCCTCGGCTGCATTTGAGCCTTGGAGCAATGGGGTGTGATGCCCGTTCTACCTGCCTCACACCTGTGGCTGTGGGGAGTCCTGTGGAAGCAGGAGAGCAGTGAGGGGCTGTCGCCGCCTCCCAGGGGAGAAGTGCAGGGGGATCCAGGGTGGTCTCGGGGGGTGAGGAGGAGACGGGATTCTGGATAAGCAGGGGAGGGAGAGCCAAGAGAATGTCCTGATGACTCGACATGGTTTGTTTGGCCTAAGCAACTGGTGCCGCTGGTTAAATAGAGCCGTAGGATGGAATACCAAGTAACTGTTTCAAAGAGAAAAGAATGAGGAAGCTCTCTATGGACTGGTTGGGAAAGCTCTTCAAGAGATATTAAGTGAAACAGGTAGGGCAGAAATGTCTTTAATGTACTGCCATTTGGGTTAAAGGGAGGGAGATTCTTTTTTTTTTTTTTTCCCCCAAAGCCCCAGTAGATAGTTGTATGTCATAGCCGCACATCCTTCTAGTTGCTGTATGTGGGATGTGGCCTCAGCATGGCCAGAAAAGCGGTGCGTCGGTGCACGCCCGGGATCTGAACCTGGGCCGCCAGTAGCGGAGTGCACACACTTAACCGCTAAGCCGCGGGGCCGGCCCGAGAGGGAGATTCTATATCCATATTAATAATGGTGGTCCCCTTGGCAGAGGTGGGGAACTAGGCAGATGGGGGGGGGAGCATTTCACTGAAGAGCCTTTTGTGTATTTTTTTAACCATATAAACATATTATTTCTTTATAAGAAAAATTAATGGCATTCACTGTTTGTTTTTTTTCAGGGGAAGATTCGCCCTAAGCTAACATCTGTTGCCAATCTTCCTCCTTTTTCTTCCTTTTTTCCCCCATAGAGCCCCAGTACATAGTTGTGTATAGTTGTAAGTTCTTTTTGTTCTTCTGTGTGAGCCTCTGCCACAGCATGGCTACTGACAGACGAGTGGTGTGGTTCCGAGCCCGGTAACCCAACCCAGGTTGCCTAAGTGGAGTGCACCGCACTTTAACTGCTGGGTCCACTTATGTGTTAATTAACTCAGCTCATAACTTTCGCAAATTAAATTCCCCTAAACATTTACACACAGTTTACAAAATGTTTGTTTAATTTTTAAAAAACACTTCAGGGCCGGCCCGGTGACTTAGTGGTTAAGTGGGCGCACTCCGCTACTGGCGGCCCGGGTTCGGATCCTGGGCGCGCACTGAAGCACTGCTTTTCCAGCCATGTTGAGGCCGCGTCCCACAGACAGCAGCTAGAAGGATGTGCAACTATGACGTACAACTATCTACTGGGGCTTTGGGGGGAAAAAAAAAGGAGGAGGATTGGCAATAGATGTTAGCTCAGAGCCGGTCTTCCTCAGCAAAAAGGGGAGGATTAGCATGGATGTTAGCTCAGGGCTGATCTTCCTCACAAAAAACAAACAAACAAACAAAAAAAAACCACTTCAGATTATAATCGCAAATGCAAAATATTTGAGTCGCTTCACAGAATCTCATGGTTCTAATTAATTAAAACTTATTCATGTAATAATAGATCGATTCTGTTAAGCATGCCCTGCAGAGTGGTCTGCGTCCAGCATGGCACGTGGACACACATGGAGCATGTTTTATTCTGGTCATTAGATCCTTACAGAAGTCACACATCAGGCTCTGAGCAGCTGGTCAGTGAAAGGTTTATGAGCTGGGAAGTCTCCCCTGACCCCTCCATGAGAAAGAGAGTGGGGACCCACAGCGTGCCATATCTCTCTCCTAAGAAGCCTCCCCCCCCGGCCTTGCCCCTCACTCCAAGGTCAGGGGGGTTGGTAGACGTGGTCAGTGATGGCAAAACTGGTTTTGGAGCCACTTTGCCTGTCCTGCAAAGGCAGCCTAGTCCCTGAATTTGGCACGTGGGAAGCTTGGCATCTACCATCATTTTTATTTCTCTTGGCCTTGAGTGGTCCAGCTGAAATGGAGACAGCCATTTTAACAGTTTATGCACACTTGCGTAAACACAATTTCTACAAACTATTTTACCTACCAAGTTTGCCTCTTCTGGAATTGCGGAATCACCCAACCCAGCGGAGCACTGTTTCTTTTTTGGGCACACGATGGCCACCAGGGTTGGGGACCTGGGGGCCTTCAGAGACGTGGATCCCAAGTTGCAGGTCTCTTGCCACGGGTCTTTGATATCAGAAAGGTTGCACTGATCGTGCTATATGGTATTTGCAGCCTGTTTTTGCTCTGTACATCATGGGAAACTCTTCAGTTTTTCCTTTTTCATTAGTGCATTTTAGATCCAGTTTATGTGATCTTTGCCTATTCCAAGATCATGAAGATCTGTTTTCTTTTCTAAGAGTTTTGTTGTCTTCTCTTTCACATTTAGATCTGTGGTCCATCTGGAATTGATCTGGTATGGTGTGAGGTAGGGGTCAAGAAACTTCTTTTTCCATTTGGAGACTCAATTGACCCAGCACTGCTTATTGAAATCTTTATTCATTACATAATTTTCTTTTTCTTTTTTTTCACACAATTATTTTTAAATGCTTACTATGTATCAGGTCGTGGGTTTACATGGGCAAAGCAAAGTCCTTGTCTTCACAGAGCTCATGTTCTAGTGAGGGTGCAGACAAACAGTAAACAAGGTGAAAAACATATCAAGGATGGATGAATGCTGGGATAAAAAATAAGTCAGAGAAAGAGGATATACTATAAAGTATATAACCAGTCTTCTATTACAGGTCACTTGGGCTGTGCCCAGTGTTTTGCTATTATAAATAGCATTACCGTGGGCATCTTTAAAACAAGTCCTTGGGAATATTTCTGACTATTTCCTTATAATAAACGTATAGATAGGGACTAATGCATCAAGGAATATGATCTTCTTGGGCTTTGATACATATGTCCAAGTTGCCCTCCAGAAGAGCTTACCAGTTTACACTCTCTCCAGTGCCCAGTGTTGGAGGGAGCTAAGTTGCCTGGTTTCGGTGATTGTTAGGGGAGCATTTGGGGGCATTTTTTACTGCAGCATAAATATACGAGTCCACTCCCATCTCCACACCTCTGCCTGCAGTATTTATTTCTGTTGTAGTACCCTTCCTCCTTCCTCTCAACCCAAGTCCCAGCCAATTTTCGCATCACTCTGACCTCTCCCATCGTGGCACTCAATTATGTCTTCATACTGTTTCATTATCTATTTATTTCAAGGGAGTTGACATCTTGTGTTCCTAGATTACTTTTCCAAGTACTCGGGAAAGGTTATACTTCCCAGAGCGCATAGCGAAGTGTAACACACATAACAAGCATGTGATAAAGTCGTGGTCAGATGGTGCCTGTCAGAACCGGGAGCTCACTTATCCATAAACGCCAGCAGGTAGTATTTGTCCCACTTGGATGAGACAGTCTGGTCTCCGCAACTACACACACGTGGAATGCTTCAGAACCCAGCACAGACTTTCCTGAGGACTTGGGGAGGCACCGACAGCTGGAGCTGACTGGTCAACCCACAGGGACTTTTAGCAAAAAGGTTTCTACTGGAAACAAAATCGAAATTGCTGCTGCCTGAGGTTGTGATGACACCATTTGTTCCTTTCCTGCGACAGCCACCAAGAGGGCCCAGGCCACCAGGGGGAGCCTGCTGCACATCCCCTATGGACACAGGGAAGGAGAGAGACTGGACATCTACTTTCCTGAGGAAGAGTCTGAGGGTGAGCGGACAGGGCGGTGGTCCCTCAGCAGAGCGCGGCTGGACGCCCTGCTGCAGCCCATGCCTCCTCTGTTTCTCTTACAGCTTTGCCCTTCTTTGTGTTTTTTCATGGAGGATACTGGCAGAGCGGAAGGTGAGCCTGGGAATTTGGATGAATTGAGAAAAAGGAAGATGTTATCTTTCCCTGGGGTATTAGTTTCCTGTGGCTGCTGCAACATATTACACAAACGTGTGGCTTACAACAACAGAAATGTATTCTCTCCGGGTTCTGGAGGCCGGAGATCTGAGATCCAGGTGTTGGCAGGGCCCCACTCCCTCCAAAAGCTCTCAGGGGGAACCCATTCTTGCCTCTTCCCGCTGCTGGTGGGTCTGTCTTCCTTGCCTTGTGGCCGCGTTACCTCAGTCTCAGCGTTCATCGTTACCTGGTCTTCTTTGTGTGTCTGTGTCTCCAATCTCCCTCTCCTTTCTCTAACACTGTCACCAGTCATTGCATTTAGGACCCATCCTAAATCCAGGATGATCTCATCTCGAGATTCTTAATTACATCTGCAAAGACCCTATTTCCAAATAAGGTCACATTCACAGATACTGGGGGTTAGGATTTGCACGTCTCTTTTGGGAGGGCACTATTCGACCCACTGTACCTGGTGAGAAGCGTCTTCAGTCTACTCTGTAATCAAAGGGAAAGCCACAGTGACCCACTATCCCAGTTTTCTCGGGACTGAGGGATTTCCAGGATATGGGGCTTTCAGTGGTGAAAAAGAGAGAGTCCTGGGGAAACCGAGACAGCTAGCCACCCTGAGATGAGCAGAGAGGTATTCAGGATCTTCAAGGACTCTGTTTTCCCTAGGATCTTACTAAACAGTTGCCTGTTGTGGGATCCACACCCTTCAAGTATATTCGTCCTCATTTACTACACCTGTGCCCTTTGGCATGCAAAGCTTTCTACATGTCTGATCACCTTCAATTCTCAAACACAGCACCCTAAGAGAAGAAACATAATTTTCTCTATTATACAGATGAGGAAACCAGGTTTAGAGGTTAAATAAAGTCCCCAGGGCCCCAAAGCTAGCATGTGATGTGGTAAGGACAGAGTCTACCTTCTTCCCCATACTGCACTGGGTCAGGGAGGGGCCATGCTGGGGGTGGACAGGACACAGAAGCAGTAGTGGCCACGTTGCCTCCAGTTGTCACGTCTTTGTCTCTTTCTGCAGTAAAGACTCATCAGCCTTCATGGTCAGCCCACTGACAGCCAAGGGAGTGGCCGTAGTGGTAGTGGCTTATGACATTGCCCCCAAAGGTAATGAGGGTGGTCTTGTAGGTTCGAAGGCTGGTGGGCTTTGGAGGGGAGAGAGCCCGCGATGGATCCTGACCCAGCTTGTACTCTCTGTGCAGGCACCCTGGACCAGATGGTAGACCAGGTGACCCAGAGCATCGCCTTTGTCCAGAAGCGGTATCCGTGCAATGAGTGGGTATCACTGCAGGTTTTCCTTTTGTTGGACAACGCAGGGTGGGTGGCCAGTGGATTCAGCCCCTTGGATGCAGCCCAGCTGCCCCTTCTGGCCTGTGGAGCAGAAGGCAAATTGGGACTCCTTGATACTGGCCTGATGCTTTGAGGAAACTGAATTCAAGTGTGGCCCTCTGCTCTGACCCATCCTAGGGGAATTTACCTGTGTGGACACTCAGCTGGGGCCCACCTGGCCGCCATGATGCTCCTGGCCAACTGGACCAAGCATGGAGTCACGCCCAACCTCAAAGGTTTCTGTGGGGACTGCAGCCTGGCCGGGCAGCCTTTACCCTCCCCTTGATGGGCCTGGGGGTCTGCACCAGCTGCTCAAAATCCCAACAGGTGCGAGTGGCTTGACCTGGGGACGTTGAGCCCTGAGAGCTGGGCCTGCTTTGCTTCCTCTCCGCCCCTACCCTGGTCTTGTCCCTCTGACCCTGGAGGCTGGGCTGGCTCCATCCTGTCCCCACTGAGCCTGCTTCAGGCCTGGCCTGGTGGGGCACTGGTTCTACCTGAAGCCTGGCCCTGTGACTGTTCTTCACCTTCACAGGCTTTCTCCTGGTAAGTGGCATCTACGACCTGGAGCCCATTGTGCACACCTCTCAGAACGCTGCTCTCCTCATGTCCCTGTGAGTCACTTGTCCCCCACCTCCTCCAGCTGGCCTGGAACCTGTGGGGGAAGGCTGGGGTGAAGCAAAGGCTTCTCTCTGTCCTGACCCTGCTCTCTGATGCCCACTGCCTGCACCAGGGAGGACGCTCAGAGGAACAGCCCCCAGCGGCACCTGGAGGTGGCCCTGACACAGCCTGTGGATCCAGCCTGCCACATCCTGGTGATTGTGGGCCAACATGACACCCCTGAATACCACCGACAGTCAAGGGAGTTTTATCAGGTACCCCCAGCACCCTGCTTTTGGCCAGAGGTCAAAGGTCATGCAATCTCATTTTATTCCCCTGTGTTTTACCCAAATGGACCCCAAGACTGTCAGTCTTTCATTCAACAATTACTTAGTGAGCACCTGGCCTGTGCAGGTATGACGCGAGAGTCCCTGTCCTCTCCGGCAACCTCATGCTTCCTTTTCCCTTGTCTCTCCTACCCAGACTCTGCACCGAGGAGGGTGGAAAGCCTCATTTGAAGAACTTGATGACGTGGATCACTTTGAGATCATTTGGAACCTAACCCAGAAGGACTATGTGCTCACCCAGGTGGGATGTGTCCCTTCACTGAAGATGCCGGGGGTCCTGTTGTAGCCCCTACACATAGGAGAGGTGGGTAGGCGGGGAGCAGAGGAGCCACTCGGCTGGCTCTTGGGCATCCAGGAGGCTGCGGGACCTGACGATAGGGATCGAGTGCCGCACTTGCCTCCTATCCTTCACCTCCCTGATACAGCCCCAGGTGAGCCTCAGAGTCTGGTCCTGGGCACACAGGTGGGATCTGCAGGGGGCTGTGGTGCGGATGGGAGAGGCAGGGACAAGAAGTATTCGCCTGTCCGTGTGTAAGCACAAAAGCAAAAGCCAGCTCCATATGGGAAAGGATGGACAGATTTGATTGCATAAATTTTTATTATGATTTTAACATGGAAAAGCCTTTTATAAGTTAAAGGATAAATTGGGAAAAATATTTGCCACAGACCCGGTAGATAGAGTTACTACTTTTTTTCTCTTTTTCTCAGAAAGTGGGCACTCTGTTAGCTTCACTTTTTAATCAGCTGCCACCTCGGTGGGGCTTTTGTGGCATTTGGTTTTGATTCATGTAGTTAATATCCTTACTATATAAAGAGCACCTTCAAATCAATAAGAACAGTTCTTATTTCTCTTTAGGAACAGAAATAAATAGAAAAAATGGAAAAAAAGTAAGAAACAATTTAAAAAGAAATTTAATCTTCCCCCAGTAAACATGGGGGAAGATTAAACTGCATTAGTAATCGCGGAAATGTAACTGAAAATGACAGTGCTTTCCCACCTCTCCTTGGAAATGTTGTAATTATGCCCAGTGCTGGTGAAGAGGTGTTAAAAGGAGTCCTCTCCAGTTCTGCCAGTGGGAGCACATGTTGGCCCCACGTTTCAGGAGCACAGCCTAGCAATATGGATCCAAACCCACTGACCCAGTAATTCTGCTGCTTGGAATTTGCCTCCAGGATAATCAAAGAAACACACAAAGATAGTCTCTGCAGCTTTATTAATGTTCAAACCTTAGAAACAACCTAAATGTCCAATGAGGTGAAATTATGATATAATCGGGTAATGAAACGAAGTTTGTGAAAATCAGTTAGGATGTGTCAAATTGATTTAGATGTGAGAGCAAAAACACAAGAAACAAGTGATCCAGTATTTTCCTGGTTTTAAATACACAGACAGCTAGACCCTTAGAGGCACATGTATGTACATGAAAAAAACCATTCACTAGGGATGTTACAAGTGCATTTTAAAAATTCATGTCCATATTTTCTACTACTAACATGTATTACTTTTTTTAACTGGGGAAAAAACAAACACCCATAAATGACATCTCTTAACAACCCAAGAAATAAATATTTTAGGTTTTGGGGGCCATGTGGTCTCTGACACCACTACTCAACTCTGCCGCTGTAGCTCAAAAGCTGCACAGACAGTCCATAAACGAATGAACATGGCTGTGCTCCAAGAGCACTGTATTTATGGATGCTGAAATTTGAATTTTATATAATTTTTACATGTCATGACAAGATATGCTTTTTTTTTATTTGTTTTCCAACCGTTTAAAAACGTAAAGCCATCCTTAGTTCGTGGGTCATCCAAAAGCAGGCCTCGAGCCGGAGGTAAGTCTGCGTGTGGTTGGGAGATTTATTGGAACATTTCCAATGAGAGATGGGAGAGCGCTCATTTTAAGTGACATTTCTGTGATCGCTAATGCAGCCTGTTTCTTTAACCAAATTCCTCCCGAGAGGTCCTCATAAGAGCCTTCTGTATCTTTTCTTCCTGCTGCAGATGATTTTGAAAACCATCTTCCAGGAGTCCTGACAGACCTGCACCCTCGCTGGTGTGCACCCGATCGTGAAGCTTCTGCAAAGACCGTGACTGCTTCCTCTTCCCACCAGCCCTCGGCTTTCCCCCGCGCCCAAAGTGCCTTCGTTTGTCCACCCGCCCCAGCAAGAGGCCATTCTTCTCACAGCCCTGGACACGAGTGCAAATCTCCACGGCATTTCCTGGCCTGGATCGAGCAGGCTCCAGGGGAGGTCCAGCCCAGGTCAACGCTGTGTGATGCCCAAGCCTGCTGAGAGGGCGTGACAAAAATGACAGCTTCTGACCACACGTGGACTTACCTCTGGCTCGATGCCCATTTTTGTATGACCTACAAGTTAAGAATGTTTATGTTTATGTTTTTAAACAGTAGAAAAAAAATCAAAAAAGAATATTATTGCGTGACATGTAAAAATTACATAAAATTCAAATTTCAGCATCTATAAATAAAGTTTTATCGGAGCACAGCCACGTTCATTTGTTTACAAGTTGTCCGTGCTGGCTTTTGAGCTAGACCAGCAGAGTTGGGTAGTTGTGTCAGGGACAAATGACCCCCAGAACCTAAAATATCTCCTCTCTGGCTCTTTACAGATGCAGTTTGCCGACTCCTTTGTTACAGCTTCCAAACCAGTTTTTGTCCTGTGTGTTGCTTCACTTCTTTGTCTGCTCTGTCCTGGGCTCTGCCTGACGTTTGGATCCGTCCCTGAAGGCCTCGGGGCTAACACCTTGACCGTGAAGACAATGACATCCACAGGTAGGACATACTTCTGGCCTCTCCAGGGCTGTGTGCAGTTAATGCCCAAGGAGCCAGCTGTGCCCACCCACCTCCCTCCGCACCCCACCGCCCGTCTCCCTCACTCTGAGTAGCCAGCAGTTCAAGAATGATTAATTATAGTAAAAATAGGAAATAGCCTAAATATTCATCAGTCGGGAATAAATACCTCTAAGCAGCCGACCACCATGTAGCCATTAGAAAGAGACCTATGTTTAGATCTCCAAGACATATTGTTACATGACAAAAAGCAAGATGCTCAATGACACGGTATAGGACCATGTCAATGACCTTACGTAACACTCACTCACAAAACGACACGCGTGAGTGTGTGCACAGTGCGTGTGAATGCAGAGAAAAGGTTGCGGAGGATCCACACCTGATGCCTCTGCTCCTCCCTGGGGGGAGTGGAGTTGGGAACACATGGAGGGGTGTTGGCTTTATCTGGATTCTTTGAATCTTTTAGGATAAGAATGGAATGAGTATTTAAATGTACTGTGTAATTTGAAACATTAAAATATTCAAAAATCTTCAGGATGCAGGCAAGTGAGAATGACATTATAGATGTAACTTGAATCCATTCTAGAGTTTTAAAGGAAATGACCCACAAACTGTAGGACTTCATTTAATATTTGTAACAAATTCCTTGTGAGGCACCTCACAGCTGCTGGCGGGAAACCCATGTTGTCACCACACCTGGCTGAGAATTGCTCCCTTAGGTTGTGCCCTTTTAAGGCACAATGCCTTAAGGCAAGCAAAAGAGAACAAAAAAGTGTCACCCGCCGTGTGATCCTATTTTCATTTAAGAAGGATACATAGACATATATATGGGCACAGGACAGTCTGTATGTAGATATCTATAGATATAGAAAAAAAGACTGGAAGGATGTACACATGTAACGGCAGTTAACCTGCAGGGTGAAATTGTGGGCAATTTAAATTTTCTTCCTTTATCTAATATAAATTTTTATATTGCTATAAAGATTTTAATATAAAAGTTACATTTAATAGACTACGTTAGATAACTGTATCAATGTTAAATTTCCTGATTTTGACAACTGTGCTGTGGTTATATGAGAAAATGAAGTATTTAAGGATAAAGAGGCATAACACCTTCAACTTACTCTTAAATGGTTCAGGTAAAAAGATATACATACATACATACATATGTACGTGTGCGTGTGTGTTTAAATGGCAGATGCTCAAGGCCCTTATTTGGCCCTCGGTATCCCCGGGTGCCCCATCTCCCGATTCAGCCAACCTCAGATCACGTCCTATGTTTACAATTCGTGGTTGGTTGAATCTGCGGGTGGGGAACAGTGGTTGGGTGAATCGGCAGATGGGGCACCCGGGGATACCCAGGGCCGGCTGTTGTCTCCATAGACATATGGAGAGAGAGAATGAGAGTGAGGAAACAGAAAACAAATGGGGAAAATGTAAAGCAGTTAGAATATCTGCGTAAAAGGTACATGAGTATTCCTTGCACTATTCTTGCAACTTTTCTTTAATTTAAAATGACAAAACAGGGGCTGGCCCCGTGGCTTACCGGTTAAGTGCGCGCGCTCCGCTACTGGCGGCCCGGGTTCGGATCCTGGGCGTGCACCGACGCACCGCTTCTCCGGCCATGCTGAGGCCACGTCCCGCATACAGCAACTAGAAGGATGTGCAACTATGACGTACAACTATCTACTGGGGCTTTGGGGGAGAAAAAAAAAGAGGAGGATTGGCAATAGATGTTAGCTCAGAGCTGGTCTTCCTCACAAAAAAAAAAAAAAAAAGAACAGAAGTCAGCAGGCCACGTGGGGCTGGAGGACTAATGAGGCCTCTATATTTCTGGCCTGCGGATGTGAGAGGCACCGTCCCTCCCCTCCACCCACCCCTGCAGCTCGGAATCTGACTTCAGAACACTCTGTTCCCATACAGACAGAGGACACACAGATTTTTTTTCCCTGTAGGCTGCAGGATTGACCGTTGCTGGGACACCTGCTTTGAGGAGGGAAAGGGAGAGTTTGCCCTGGGGTCAGGCCCCACACCCCTTCACCTGGTCTTTCCCTTTCTCCTGTAGGTTTGTGACATGGGGGCTCTGCCCCTGGTCCCACTGGAAGGCAGCATCCAGGCCCACCAGGTCTGGGTCAGCGATGTCCTGAGGGACTCAGAGCTCCTTTTTTCCCTGTCCCTTAGCCCTTCAAGCCCGTTTGGGGTTTCCTGTGTGGTGTCAGAGCCCTAAGCAACTCTCCCTTCTGACTTAGTGGAGCAGTTGAGGGCGCCTCAGCCCCCTTTGGTTGCCTAGCGCTGAGCAGCTGCTCATGGATCTGTTTCTGGAGCCTGGTTTCCATCCCTGACTTCCTGTCCTTTCCAGACTTCTGCCAGCAGCCCCGGGTCTCCATTTATTCACACGGAAAAGAATCTGGCCGGAGCAGGAATAGGCAGGCAGAACCGAGACTGTGGAGACAGGTCCTAGCACATAAGAGAGGTCAGTATGTGACAAAGGTGGTGTTTCAAACCCATTGTGCAAAGCTGTTTATTGAATAAACGGTGTGGGGGCAACTGGCCAGATCTTGGAAAACATAAATTTGAACCCCTTTCACACCCCTTCTGTTGACACACGTCTGGAGGGGTCAAGACTTCAAATAAAAACCCAAACCAGAAGAAATCTTCAATGACTATTTTTTATAAATCATCTCAGAGTGGAACAAGCCTTTCTAAGCATGGCAAAAACAAGAGACAAAAGAAACCAACCAGAAATAGAGAACAAAAGTCAGAAATAAAATGAGCAATACATATGACTGCATAAAAATTTAAAACTGGGGCCAGCCCCGTGGCTGAGTGGTTCAAGTTCTGTGCACTCCGCTTCAGCAGCCCAGGTCCGCGGGTTTGGGGGCAGACCTGCACCACTCGTCAGCTATACTGTGGAGGTGTCCCACATACAAAATAGGGGAAGATGGGCACAAATGTTAGCTCAGGGCGAATCTTCCTCAAGCAAAAAAAAAGAGAAAGATTGCCAACGGATGTTAGCTCAGGGCGAGTCTTCCTCACACACACACAAATTTAAAACTTCTGTAAGGAAAAAAACATACCACATAGTCAAAAGACAACCAACAAACTGGGTTGGGGGGTGGGGGACAGGACAAATGAAGTGAAATCCCTTATGTGTAAATGAAGTAAAGTCCCTTATGTGTAAAAACTCTCATCAAGCAATAGGAAAAATATCAGTAATCCGGCAGAAAAATGGGCAAAGACATTGTAGAAGAGGAAGAACTATTCCTCTACCTTTTAGGTCCTTCTGGCTGGTCTAAGAATTAAAGTGACATGAGACAGAACAGCAGGAGAAAATCAAGCAAAGTTTAATAACATGTATACATGAGAGAAACCCAGGAAATCTGAGTAACTTACCAAAATGCCAGAAGCCACCACTTTAAATACCATCTTCAGCTAAAGACATAGGAGGATGTTGGGGGTAGCGGTTTGGGACTTCAAAGGGGAGGAAAGCAATATACATGGAGATGGGAAAGCAAATGTTTGATAAACAAATATTTGCTGGGCCATCTATACACAATGCGACCTGAGAGAGAACTTTGATAAAAATGGGCATGCTAGTGCCTTCCTGTCTAGCACACCTAGTTTATAATATGCTATAGTTATCTTATGGTATTAGCTCCTTCCTGGGACAGACTTTCTATTTTAATTATTTTAGGCAGTTAGGGGGAAGGTCAAAGTTTCTTTCAGAGTCTTTGGTTCTTAAAAATAATCAATGCAGGGACCGGCCTGGTGGCGTAGTGGTTAAGTTCGCACACTCTGCTTTGGCAGCCCAAGATGGGCAGGTTCGGATCCTGGGCTCAGACCTATGCACTACTTATCAAGCCTTGCTGCGGCGGGCATCCCATATAAAGTAGAGGAAGATGGGCACGGATGTTAGCCCAGGGCCAATCTTCCTCAGCAAAAAGAGGAAGACTGGCAACAGATGTTAGCTCAGGGCTAATCTTCCTCACCAAAAATCATCATCATCATCATCATCATCATCATCATCATCATCATCATCAATGCAAAGACACATTTTGGGGTGGCAAATTCTGATCCCCCACAACATGAATGAGCAATTCACAGAAAAGAAATTTAAGTGACTAATCAACTGGAGAAGAAATTATCAGCCTCTCTTTTAAATAACTAGAGACAACTTAAAACAAGCACATGCTGTTTTGCTTTCTCAGATGGGCAAAGGTCAAAATGTTTGACGTCACCCAGTGTAGTGGAAAAACAAGACCTCTCAGGAGGTCAGAGAAAGTGACCTGACCTCTCACGTGGATCAGGGAGACCTTTGACCCTGAAGACTCAGCAACCAATAGAACCGACACAGCCTTACCCTCCCTGCCACCCCTGTGTGTTTGTTAATTTCTCTGTGTTTTTCTCTCCCTCATTTTCTCTCCCCTCTCTGTTTCTCAAAATTGCTCACAATTTTCTTGTGAGTTAAGCTGAGAAATAAATCCAGGATAACTTATCCAATTCATAGTGATTGTTATGGTAGAAACGAACAAAACAAAATTAATTTGACAATGGCTAAAACTGCACACGGTAAATGTTTTTACTAAGACTGATATGAGCCTCAAGGTTTTTTAGCTACTAAATTTAGATGTTAAAATTTTACCTCAGACAATTGGAACTTGGTAGAAATAATGTAGAAGGTCAAAATGGCAGAAGCTATTATTGGTAAAATTTGATATAGCTAAAAGCTGATCTAGGAATTAAATATCTGTTACAAAATCTTATGGAGAATGAGGAGTTAGTATTTAATGGGTAGACTTTCAGTTGGGGAAGATAACAAAGTTCTGGAGATGGATGGGTGGTGATGGTTGTGTTACCGCCCAAGGTGGGTCGTCTGTCCACTGCGACACATGCTAATAGTCAAGAGGCAAGGAGGTAGGAGACAAAGGGTTTTATTACAGCTTGCTAGCAAGGAGGAAGATGGCTGACCAGTGTCCGAGAGAACCAGCTTACAGAACAAAGACTACAGGCCAGTTATATAGGGGGCTGGTCTCCGGGTGGGGGAGGCATCTGGTCTCTGGGTGGGGGCATCCATCTGGTCTTAGTTCCTGATAATCTTTTGTTTTACTGGATGTGCATCAGAGATCAAAGCAATGCCCTATACTCATACCTTTCAGTTGTCATTGATGATGGTTATCAGCATAGACACTCTGCCTGGGGATCATCACATTCCTAAGGAACTCAAAAGAACAAAGTTAGCATCTTATCCCAGCTGAGAGAGGCCATAAAATCTACAGAGCATGTATATCTCCTGGAGGGTGCATATCCAGCTGGGTTGGTTAATCAGGTTATTCAAAGTTATAATATGGTTTCTTTTCTACAATGTGGCTTCCCTTATGTCAGCCTTGTGGTGAGCTGGTATCAGTTGCACAACAACTCAAATGTGCTTAATGTCACTGAGCTGTATACTTAAAAATGGTTAAAATGGTAAATTTTATGTAATGTATATTTTACCATATATAATTGTATATATATAAGAAAAATAATGGTCTAGGAAAATAACGTAGACATTCCAAATACTTCAGCATAATTATACCTCTTTCAATTACCATAGAAACTGAAAGTAACCAAAGCCCAAAATGTTGAGATTTCTCTGCATATGCAATGTTATAATGTATACTAATTTTATAATATATATCTTATCCATGTTATGTATGTTACTCTTGTATATGATAAAAATGCAAGTAATAATAATTGTTTTAAATCTTATGGAAAAGACCTAAGCAGCTGAAGTTGTCACTAACATATAAATTTTAATGGAAAAAAGTCAGAACTTGTTTATGCCAAATAGAAAATGAATCATAGAAATACATTGGCTTAATGGAGTTTGTTCTAGAAGATATATTTTTTCAATGTGACAATAAATTTTCACATATTGAGGTATATGGGATAGCTATTCTGGTTTAAAACTAATTCTTCTTGAACTAAAGAAGCCTGACTTACAGCCTATCAAACATGTATTGTACATCTGCTTTAACCATTAAAGTAAAGAACGCATTAAACATTATCTCAAAGTAAAAGAGTGCAGTCTATAAGATAAGAATTCATACTTCCCCTCCTAAAACGCCAGTATCAGTAACTCTTGAAGATGTTCCCTTTCCCCAACACCAGGGTCATGTTGACCTGCTAATCTGCAACTGAACAGCTCTTTGAAACTTTGATGAATGTGTATCCTGGGCATGTTTGATGTATGTTCTTTGTTCTAAAAAGATATAAAACTGTACTGAAAACCATGCTTCTCCGGAAAGCTTTCTTCCTTCGTGGAGACTGCCTTCCTGGGTTATAATCCGCAGCTTGGCTCAAGTAAAGGTTACTTTACTTATCTGTCTTATCTATAGAATGGTTGTAGGTTACATTGCATCCACAAATGAATGTCATCGATATTGGTAGAACTCTGATTAAAATGTCCTAGGATGAAAGAGGCAGGGTCAACATCTACTGGGATGGGACAAGATGGCAGAGCAAACTGTGTTACACTCTGCTGATTGAGAGGGTGATTGGCTGTATACAAAAATTTTGCAAAGGGGCACATACACTATCCCAGCAATCCTGCTTGTAGATGTTTATCCTATAGGTATAGCTGCACACATGTGTGTGCCTCATGCTGCAGTACAATTCATAACAGCAAAGAAACCTGGAGACACCCAATGGGAAACTGGTTAATGAGAATCAGGGTAGACCATCCAATAAGTACCATGCAGATATTACAAAAGGGGGTGGGTCTCTGTGTGCTGATAAAGCCGAGATGTGCTGTTAGCTGATAAGGCAGGGTGCCACATCTGGAAGGATATATAGAAACTGCTAATAAGTTTCCTTCTGGGGAGTAAAGTCTCGGGGAGGGGAGAAGACTTCCTTTTCATTGCACTGTGTTTGCTTTTACAATGTTGATGTGTTACTATCATAATAAAGGAGAAACGTGTTCACAAAAGGTTTGGTCAGACTAGATGGCCTGTAAAGTAATATCTAGCACTGATGTTTTATGATCTCAAAACAATTTTGTTTGATCATCACAGTATTGATCAGAATTTGTTGCGAACTATTTGAAAATCCAGAGAGTTCACATAAACATGCAAATTTGCCTTTGTGATAAATATATATTTTGGTCTTTGTCCCCAGTTCCTGGCACAGAGCTCCTAAAACTTTTGGGCTCTCCAGAGCGATAGGAGCATCTTTTGTTCTAATGAGTCAGTTCTTGGTGGGCCCAGATAGCTTTAGGACCAAGCCTTGATTAGAAGCTTGGAGCTTTCAGCCATACCTCCTAACCTCCGGGAAGGGGAGAGGGGCTGGAGAGTATTGAATTAATCACCAGTGGCTAATGATTTAACCAATCAAGCCTATGAAACCTCCATAAACATCCCTAAAGGATGAGATTTGGAGAGTTGGAAGGGTCCCTGGAGGGCTGGGACATCTGCATCAGGCTAATCCTCCAGCCACATAGCCCTGCTCAGGGCCCAGCCTGGCCGAGTCTACAAGCAGGTGCTTGCTCCCCTGGACTTCCCTTTTCTATTATCTGGGCCGATTACCCTGTGCTGTCCACTTGGAGTCACATTCCAATCCCACCTCCCTAAGATGACACCCAGGTCTACTGGAGAGATGGCAGTGGGCAGTGTTTCCACAGTCGTCACCTCTGTTGACCCCCACTCCCTCCTCCGTTTCTGGTGGACTTCACCAGTTGGGCAATGAAGGCAGCCCCTCTCCCCAGGATTTAGGAGGCACTTCAGTGTGTTGGTCTCGGTTCCGTGTGAGTTCTCATCCAATAGTCACAGCCAGGCCTTTTTTAAGGCTGTCCCCCTCCCAGGGGACTTAATGTGCTGTCTTTGGTACAGCAATATTCCTGCTGATGGAAAAGGTGGAGAAAAGGGGTTTTTCCATAGTTCTGAGTGATTCAAGTTCCAGTTTACATCTGAGGAAATTGGGGCTCAGAGAGGCCAGGTAACTTGCCCTGGTGGAAGAAGTGGAAGGAATACGTCCACCAGATTATTGCCAATATCCATGGTCCATGTGCACAGACTTAGGACTCTGTTTTCTATGTAAGCTGTGAAGTGATGTCTGCACATGACATGCTATCGTGGTGCCTGTGGTGTCACATGGTGGACCTCACCTGACTTATTTTCCGCCAGGCCGTCTGAACTTGGAACAGTATCTGCGGCATAGTGGGTCAACAATTAGAACTCACTCAATGAATGAACGAGTATGTAGTTAGGCCTCAGTAAATACAGAATTTTGTCCTCACATGAGCTAGCTGGAGTGTTGGAGGCCTGGGGTGGGAGGTAGACAAGCCAGGTTTTATTTATTTTTTTTGTGAGGAAGCTCAGCCCTCAGCTAACATCCATGCCAATCCTCCTCTTTTTGCTGAGGAAGACTGGCCCTGGGCTAACATCCATGCCCATCTTCCTCCACTTTATATGGGACGCCGCCACAGCATGGCCTGACAAGCAGTGCCTCTGTGCACGCCCGGGATCTGAACCTGGGCAGCCAGCAGCAGAGCGCGCACACTTAACCACTAAGCCAGGGGGCTGGCCCCGACAAGCCGAGTTTTAGGTCTGCTCCGATGCCCATGTAACCTCTATGGACATCACTTAATGCTGCACAGACCTGAGTATTCTCATCTGTAAAATTGCAAGTTGCAACACACAAAACAGATAAAGGATGTATATATATATAAAGAACTCCTAAAAATTGATAAGAAAAGAAAGGAACAACTCAGTAGATAAGTGTGTCAAAGTACACTTGGCAAAAATTTAAATATCTGGTGGGGGCAAGGAAACAGGCACGGCCATCGGGAATGAGCTCTGCTGCGGCTTTTTGGAAAGTAATCTGGCACTAGGTACTAACATTTTAAATGCACGTTTGACCTAGAAATCCACTTTTAGAAGTCTGGCCCATGGAAGCAAAATTACCAGGACACAAGGATATTTATATGAAGTATTTATTGCAGTATTATTCGTAATGGCACACAATCAGAGACCTAAAGGCCCGTCCAGAGGGGCATGGTTGTATAAGCAGCAGTTTGTTATATCTGGAAGCTATGCTCCTATTGTGGCAAAGTTAAGCTCTAGCTATTGACTTGAGGGATATCTATTTCCAGAGGAATTCTGGTGGAAAGGGAAGAACAAAGGTCCAAGGGTCAATTTCTGGACTTCCAAGAAGCTTCAGCGAAAAGACTTGATAAAAGAAGAGACGAGCGAGCGTGTGGGTTTAGCTGTAGATTATTTAGCTGTAGATGTCATCTATATGACATCCTCCCTCTGGCGGATGCGGCACCTCTAGATGGATATGCATCAGCACACATTCTAACCTGGCCGGCACAAGGGCAGAGAAAGTTGGCACTAAGGGGTTTCCAGGAGTGGGGCGCCAACAAAAACAATAACGAGAGTTTGCAAGCTGAAAGGGCTTAATACATCTGTGCTTGACAGGGGCCACTCTTTGAACCCGTTAGGGGGACTTCAGCCTATCCTCAGCTCTTCTTTCCACCACTCTTTGCAAGCAGTCCGGGAAGCGCTAGTGTGGAAATGGGCGAGGGCCGGGCTATCGTGATTCGGCGCACTGCGAGAAGCAGCAGAACTACTCAGCGGCAGGACTACAACTCCCAGCAGGTTCCGCGCTGCCCAGCCTCTCATTTCCAGAAGGCTGCGGGCGGCGCGCTCAGGGGTGGGGCGTTCCCGACATGCCGCGCGGCGGCCGCCAACCGCTGGGTTTGAATCGCGGCACCGCTCTGTGGCTGCGGGATGGGTGCCCCGTCGTTGCCTCCGGCCTGGCAGCTCTACCTCAAGGACCACCGCGTCTCTACGTTCAAGAACTGGCCCTTCTTGGAGGGCTGCGCCTGCACCCCGGAGCGGGTGAGATCACGCGGCCTCCCGGGGCCCCCAGCCCCACCCCGAGCCCCGACTCCGGGACGACCCCTCCCGAGGGGCTCCGTGGACCCAGGGTGACCCTTCCCGCGGAGCCCCGGCCCTTCCCTGGGCTCCCGGGACCCACGGTGACCCTTCCCGCGGAGCTCCGGCCCCTCTGTGGCCGGCCGGGCCCAGGGCGACCCCTTCCGCGGTGCTCCGGCCCCTCCGTGGCCGGCCAGAACCTGGAGGCTCGGGACACGCCCCGCCAGGGCCTAATGCGCGCTCTTGCAGATGGCCGCGGCCGGCTTCATCCACTGTCCCACTGAGAACGAGCCCGACTTGGCCCAGTGTTTCTTCTGCTTCAAGGAACTGGAAGGCTGGGAGCCAGATGACGACCCCATGTAAGTCCCCCAGTCCAGCCTTTCTGGGCTTCCGGGGTGCCCCGGCTCCAGGGGAAGTTTCTGTTTTGAGCTGGGCTCTGGAAAACTATCTGAACTTCGAAGACCATTAGTGAAGGAGCCACGGCTTTCCAACCTCCCTTTGTGCTCTAGCCGGCTGTTGCGAGGATGAGTCTCTGTGTGCTGGTGCCTTGGTGGTGCTTTCAATCTAATCAAACCTGGTTTGGCCAAATGTCCTTCAGGGTGGATGTTGAAGAAAGGCTCATTCTTGTAGGTACCTGATGCCTTGCAGGTTCAACAGAATTCAGGAGCAGGTCCTCTTGTGACCTCTGGATGTCCAGGGGCTTTTCTTCTTTTAGAGTTTTTAAATCTAAAGCTTTTTTGAGCTATAATTCACACGCCACAAAAACCATCCTTTTAAAGTGGTACACTTCAGTGTTGTTTTGGGTTTTGTTCTTTAAGGCATCTAGTTATTTTTTTTTTAATTCTGTCATATATAGTCATATAGATATGGTAACTGTCTTTCTGTAACGTAATGCCACATTCTGTTCTCATCTTTTTTCCGCTTGTCGGAATCAGTTGCTTCCACAACTTTAATTTTTTCCCTAGAGAATCTGCTGAGTTGTTTCTCTTCTTGGCCAGAGTGTTGCTATTTTCCCTCCTGTGTTTGCTTTATGATCCGATATTGACATATTGGCGGGGATCCTTGGGAAAATGCCGGTTGTGTTCTTGGGAGTGGGTTTCTAAGTGCTACATTTTCAGATGATAGTTACTCTTGGCTGTCCTTTTGGACTTTGTGTGGCTGTGTTCATTCCAGTACTGTTCTGGTTACAGTGCTGTCTGCTGTGCAAGGATGATTCCCAGTGCAGAGAATGATGGTATGAGGCAGAAGAGCGTGCAGGAGAACCTGGCCAGTGGTGCCCTTATTCTGAACCAGCAGGTTATGTAACAATTCTAGTGAAGTGAGAGTACTTCAAACAGTTCCTGGAAGATTTTAGAGGGATTCGACGTGTGATACCTCTGGACTTCCCCCGTATAACACTCTCCTACTAATTGCCAAAGGACTCCAGATAAAATCCATCAGCCACAAGGAGATGGGGGGCGATGTCCACAGAGAGAGAAGGTGCTAAAACGAGCTGTGTGGGAGTGTGGCTTGGGACACAGCACTGTTCTGTCTACTCCAGACTTCACACTTTGCTCTTAAAGCAGAGCACGGCGTGTCCATGAGCCTGCCGTGGTGATGGGAGGGACGGTTGCTAACAAGCTCTGCTCCTCTCCCTTTACTGACTTTCACCGTTGACATGCGCCTGTGTTGGTTTTTCTAGAGAGGAACATAAAAAGCATTCGTCTGGCTGTGCTTTCCTTTCTGTCAAGAAGCAGTTTGAAGAATTAACCCTCAGTGAATTTTTGAAACTGGACAAAGAAAGAGCCAAGAACAAAATTGTATGTATTATTGGGAATAAGAACCAAAAGCAAATCCTGTCCAGCATCTTGACTGCTAATCCCTCCACCCTTCACAAACACCAGGTGGACTCTGTTTTCCTCACTAAGCATGTTTTAAGCCCCTCAGATGTGTATGTGAGGATACAGAAGAACAGAAAAGCATCTGTCCTGGAGTGTGGTCTTGGGGTTGTGTGCTCAGGAAAACACATCCCCGTGGTAAAGGTGTGAGGTCATTCTAGTGGTGGGACACAGGGTGGTTAGGCTGGCGTTCCTGCCCTCAGTGACAGCCGAGATGGGAGGGCATTTATATGGTGTGTGTTCGTGTGTTGGCAGTGACGGGAAGAGAGGGTTTGGGGACACGTGTTGTGGAAGGGGTGTTGCATGTATTGGGAAAAGGAGGCTCTGGTCCAACTAGACTGTGATGGGATTTCTGCAGGTGAACTTGGACTCTTGGGCAGGCATACTGGCTTACTGGGAGAGTAGAAGAGTGAGGCCGTGAGTCCAGAAAGAGATGGCCCCCAGGCAGCCTGGGCTGTAGAGAATTAGCGTTGCCAGAGCAAACCAGGACTCCCAGTTAAATCTGAATTTCAGGTACACAAGGAATAATTTTTTAGTATATCTCACATGTTGTATGGGTGTTTACTGAAAAATTGTTAGTTTATTTGAAGTTCAAATTTAACTGAGCATCCTCTATCTTTATTTGCTGAATCTGGCAGCCCTACAGAGAATAAATACTCAGGCGTTTGATATCCTCGTAAGCAAAGCACTGGGCAGGGAGTTGAGCGTCCTGATTCTGTCTCTGCCACCCACAGACTTGGTGAGTTTAGGCCAGTCCTGGTCACACTTTTCTTGCTGCAGAATGGAGGATAGACCCCCATGGTTTCTGAGGGCTTTTTGGGTTGAAAATTGTGTTCCTTTTTAGAGATCAATATGAAATAATTCTGTCCAATATGGTAGCTTTTAAATGCTAAGGACAAAGTTGTTTTTTGTCAGGAAGGGGAAGAAATCGGTGGTCAATACAGCAAGTTTACTCGATGGAGGTCTTGGGAACCTCAGTGTCAGAGTTAGGAAGAGAGCCTTCTAGGTCACGGGTCAGCACACTTGCTGTAAAGTGCCACAGACAGTATTTTAGCCTTAATGGGCCACATATTTCTGTCAGATGTTATTCCTTGTTGCTTTTGTGTGTTTTTTTTTTTTTTTCCACCACTGTTTAAAAATGTAAAAACCGTTTTTAGCCCAGTGGCTGTATGAAAAACAGGCCATGGGCTGGCTGGCTGTGTCCTGCAGGCTGCAGTTTGCTGACATCGTTCCAGGTGAAAGACCAGCCTGAATACTTAGGAAGAGTCGTGAGAAAGCTGTGCCTGAGCACCCAGGGGGAAGATGAGGGTGTAGCTCGGAGGCTGAAGCCGGAGGATGGGTGCTGAGACAGACAGGGGGTTTAGGGGGTGGCAGCAAATGGGAAGACGTGAGAGTTGTGACAGTCCAGGTCCAAAACTGATCAAGCGTTTGTGGGCCCTGTGGTCTGGTGTTGGGAGAGGTGACTTAGGAGGACGACTTGGAGCAGGAAACCCACCTGGAGGGGTCAGTCTCCGTCAGCTGGGTGCACAGCAGTGGGGCCAGAACCAGACCAGAGCCAGGGGTAAACACCCCGGTGAGAAAAGTGGGGAGACTGGAAGAAAATGTTTTGCTTTCATTTGGCAACTGTTTTTTGTTCTCCCCAAGTCAGGATACAGAATATTTTAAAATTAGACATTTGTTTTTATTACTTTAATAACAAAACAGACAATATAAGCTCCACCCCTATGCTAGGGGTAATCACAGTTAACTGTTTTGTGTGTTTTCTTCCAGTTCATTTTAAAATTTATGTATTTTAAAGAAGAATAGAAAGTTGAAGCTATTCGTACTTAATTGGTTTATAACACTTAAGCAATAGAAAGGTTTTTCGTAAGCCATGGCACTCAGCTGTACTGTTGTGATGGTCTAGAGCCGGGCTGTCCACTACTGCAGCCATTAGCCACATGTGGCTATTAAAGTTAAATAAAATGTAGAATTCAGTTTTTCAGTTGTACTAGCAGCATTTTACCTGCTCGATGGCTACTCGTGGCCAGTGGCTGCTGTATTGGACGGTGCAGATAACAGAACATTTTTGTCATTGCAGAAAGTTCTGTTGGACATGGCTGCTCTAGAGTGCCAACCAATTTGTAAGGTTTGTTGCAAATAATTTATCACTAATATAAAAACTCAGGTCCCCTTGTGTCCCCATGTGCTTTCCCATGTGAATGGATGGGAAGGTCTGGGGTCAGCACGGAGTGCAGGAAGGGGCATAACCAGAGGCCTGTCTGCTTCATGCTGGAGCATCGGGTGAGCACTCGGCGTACCTCACTCCTGGATGGGGCTGGGATGCGAACCTTGTCTGTTTTGCAGGGGTAAATGTGGTTGGGAGCTGATATTTTAAACCATTTATTCCATTTATTAAGTCTGCTATGTGATTGTACTACATAGGATAAGACAATCGTTTATCAGACGTTCTTTAAAACACCAGATAAAGTACTTCTGTGTTGTGGTATCCAAATAGTGAAGACAAGGAATGAATGGCGGTGTTTGTCGTGATGCTGTGAATTTCTGAGACTCCAGATTTCAGTGTGAGCTGCTGCTGCTGGTCAGTTTGACAGGATCACCGGTCAAGCCGCCCCCCCCCCCCGGGTGCTGGTGCTGGGAAGGGGTGCTGTAGTGGCAGAGAGGGAGGGTGTGGGGTCTGACCAGGGCACGAGCGCACCGTGTGCTTGGTGACTCGGTTCTTGCTGCTGCATCACTGCCTCCATCTCTTGAAAAGAATGAAATAAATTCGAGCCAATTGAAAATAAATCAGTTTGGGGAATAAACTCAATATGGGAACAAGCAGAGAATCTTCTGTGTAAAACTTGAATTTGTGAACACCTGTGATGAGGATAAAACGAAGCCCCAGAAGGAGAGCTGAGTCATAGGCCCTGGACGGCAGAAGTTCTGCTCAGTGAGTTTTATTACATTTTTCAATAGTGAGTGTCTTGTTTTTGATTCAACTCCCTTTATTAGAAAATGTATAAAATGGAGATGTTGACCTCCATGTTGTGGTGGTTAAATTATGGTCTGTGTACATACGGGCTTAATTAATTTTAGGCTTTTTGAAAGAGAAGAAAAAAGTAAATAAAAAGTATATTTTCAAAGGCCGTGGTCATCTTTTCATATCAATAAAGACGAGACTCGGGCTGTGGAGTTGTCCTTTACAAGATGCACCATTATTTGTTAGGTGCTGTTGCTCTTTTTCTTGTCAATTTATTATTTTTAAAATTAATTTTTCTCTTAATATTTTAAAAATAAGCCTTACACATGAGGCAAAATTTAAGATACACAAAGAAGTACATATTGAAAAGTAATTTTTAAAAGTTAACCTCTATCGTTTTTCTTATTAGAAAACAAATTTAACCCAATAAACGTCTTATGTTTGTTTTTCCATGTGGCAGAGAAATCAAGGAGAATAAAAATTAGAGTAGGGAAGGAGGCCCCTGGATTTGCTAACGTGATTGTCATTTGTCCCTCTTGGAGAGAGTGCTTAGCAGAATGAAAAGGTTTGAAGTGAAAGAATTTTTTCTGTTTTGGGAAAAAACTGATGCTTGATAGGCTCTCTTTAAGGGGACAAGAGGAGGAGGGCTCTGGACTTTTTCTGTAGGAGCTTCAGAAGCAATGTAGGGTGGCGGTGAAGAGCAAGTCTCTGCCATAGACTAGCTGGCTAACCCTGAGCAGGGTACTACTCTGGACCTCAGTTTCCTCATATGTATAATGGGGATAATGATAGCACCTACCCCACGGGGACCCTGAGCAATAAATGAGTTAATGTGTATGAAGCAGGTAGAATGGTGCTTGGTACATGCAAAGCGTTCCATAAATGTTTTCTATTATTATAATTATTAGGAGGTAGCTTAAATGAGAGGCAGTTGAGTTGAATCAGGATATTTACCCCATATAGCTGGGTATTTCTGCTCCAGCATGGCCAGAGCTTCAATTTCATGTGTCTATTCTTTATTTCCAGGCAAAGGAAACCAACAATAAGCAGAAAGAATTTGAAGAAACTGCAAAGAAAGTCCGCTATGCCATTGAGCAGCTGGCTGCTTTGGAGTGATGCCTGCCCATATTTACCGGTCCCACAGTCCATACATCATTTCCAAGCACATTCTCTGGTGTTACCAGCTTTTCCGTGGGGCCCCTTAACAGTGCCTTAGGAAAAGAGAACGGCAACATTTTGAAATTAGAACATTTCAACTCTATTTTCATTGTTTCTTGAAAGTGGTACCAGGGCTGACTTCCGTTGTACAGCTGGTGCTGCTGGGTTCAGGGACTGATTCTCTCTTTTTTCTCTGTTAGTTTTTGCTCTGTTGACTCCTGGACTCACCAGGGGGAAGGTGAGAAGTCTGCTCATGTGGGTAGAGCCCTTCCACAGCGAAGGGTCTGGGCTTCACCTCGATGACTGGCTGTCGAGCCTGAGATTCAATGCGTGAATGCCATCCTAGGCCCACTGTGACTGGACAAAGAATTAAGAATACCATTTTAAATTTTATGTGTGTAATAACCTAAATTTATAGTGTACATCTCTGTGTTTCAAATGCTCTGTATTATCTCACTTGGACATTGACACGTCCTGTGACCATCCTTTTACCCATTGGGTCTGTGGTATTACAGCAGCCTCCCTTTGCTCCAGAGTGGATTATATGAAATCACTTCCCTGCCAGACCTCTGGAAGTGCTGTGTGTGTTAAGGATTTCCTCGCCTGTCTCATCATTTTGTAGTCTTCAAGTTCACGGGTGGAGAACTAGTGGTATTAAACCCCAGGCTCTGCTTTCAGGACTTGATGTTGTTTGAGTTCTTTCTGTCACTGAGGCGTGAATGGCTGGGTGGGCGGAGCAGGACTGACGTCTTGAGACCAGAGTAAACCTCTTGCTGTGAGGTCATTTGAAGATACTTCTTTACCCAGTGGCACATGGCAAGGTTGCAGCATTTCTCTAAAACAGATGAGGAAAAGGTCGTTAATACCAGACAAGGCATTTTTCAGAGGCCCACCTCACTGCTTCATCCTCTCTTGAGTTAGAAGAGTGCACAGTCAGAGAGGATTCTTCCTGGGGAGTCCGCTCTGGATGAGCTGTCATCCATGGTTGCAGCAGGCAGGGGTGGCGTGAAAGACATGTGAGGAGTTCCTGGTCTTAGTATTTTCAATACTCTGCAAACAGCTATTTCCCTTTAATGATGTGGATTAGGTGGCAGATAATTCACCTGTCTTTCTAATGTGAATCTTCCTAAAGGAGGGCAATGGAATAAATTAATTTAAAAATGGAACTGGAAAAACTTTCTCTTTTGGGGAAATTTTTTTTTTAATAGATAACATATATATTGTTTGTGATCTTACAAGATTATGAATTCAGTGATATGTGAGTTTCAGCCCCAGCATGGGGCTGTAATAAAAAAGGAGCTCTAGGGGGCCAGCCCCGTGGCATAGTGGTTAAGTCCAGCGCACTCCATGTCGGCGGCCCTTTGTTTGCAGGCTCAGATCCCGGATGCAGACATATACCACTTGTCAAACCATGCTGTGGTGGCAACCCACATACAAAATAGAGGAAGCTTGGCACGGATGTTAGCTCAGGGCTGATCTTCCTCAAGCAAAAAAAGAGGAAGATTGGCAACAGATGTTAGAGCAAATCTTGCTCACCAAAAAAGGGCCTGGGATACCCACCTTGGGCCCTCTGCAACAGGATGCCTGCCTTGTGGGCTTGGGCCCAGCCCTCATTCAATCTGAGCTGCAGTGTCCTCATCTGTAACACGGGGGTCATAGAACCTGTGCTGCCTCAGCTGGCTTTTTAATTGTAGATACAATAAATGATTTTTGTATGATGAAGAGGGGAATCGAGACAGTCCTCAGGCCCTCCTAAGGTTCTGCAATGTCATTTTCTTATTTTGTTTGAATTATTATTTCATAGAACAGCACAAGGTACAATTAAAAGTGAGCACAAAGCCATTCTAGTCATTGGGGAAACCAGAGTGAACTTTAGGTGCTTTTGGAGATAAGGTAGCAGGGAAAATCATCTAGCAGAAACTCATTTATGAAATTGCTGCATGATTTAGTCCTAGAGAGCCGCGGGGCACATGCTGGTTTCTCCCTCCCGGAGAACAATGCAGTGGCCTGAATCCTTTTAAAATGACGGCTCAGAGCTGTGGGGACTTGGGCTGCTGTGGGCAATCTGTCAGCCCTGATTCGCCGAGTCTCCATTACTGCGACCCCCTTCTCTGTGTCTGTGTCACATTCTCCACATCATCTGCTCCGCACCGGTGCCCTGCCCCCTCCCTGAGGCCAGCTTATGCAGGCTAGAGCCTGACGGTAAGATGACAGATTTGATTTCATTCTCCTTCATGAAGTTAAGCTGCAGAGTAGATTGTTACAGTCCTCTTGGAAACCTGGAGGTCATCTTGGTTGTTTCTGAAAAATAAAAACCATTTCATTTCAAGCACGGCTGCAGATCCTACTGGGTGTTTTAAATATTGTCAGCTTTTTGTGGTGGTCCCTTCTTAGCCTGCCAACTGATCTTTCCCGCCTGAACAGTTGCGGGGGAGGGATGTGTTCCTGCAGACAAAGCCAGCGTCAGGCTCCTCTGCAAGAACCGCTTGAGCCCCAACCCATTTTTGTCATCTGGACTCATGCCATGTATAACCGGCTGTGAAAAATGCACCTCAGACTTAAATTTTCCTGCCACGTTGCAGAAAGTGTAATGTATTTTTCCCTCCAAGCTTGGAGAACATTGGAGTGGTTTTTGTTAGGGGGCAAAAAGCACTCCAGCCTCTATACTCATCTAAGCTGCTTATTTTTTTTGTATTTGTGCCAGACCTTAAATGGATACTTCACTTTAATAACTGGTCCTTACAAACTGGCTTTGTGGAGAGGCTGAGAAAAAAAATACTTTTGTCTTCAGTTCTTTTGCACATTGGGTAACGATGCAGATCTCAGCGTTGTCAGGCTGTGCTGTGGAGCAAGGCTAAGCTGGAGCTGGCCCGTCAGTCCATCTTGCACATTTCCTCTTCTAGAAATTTATCATTGGACCTGAATGAATGCTTAATAACATCCAGTCATCAAGCCTCATGCCTTTGCTAAGGGCAACAGCCTGACTTTCTTTCAAATATGTGTGCACTTCTCCAGTTCTCCAAGTCAGGTGGGAGTCGAAAGGGTTGTAAATGGGGGGTTGTGGGCGGTCGGGTGGGTAGGTGATTCACAGGCTCCCATGTTAGGTGTGACCACGTTAGGGCAGGTTAGAGCCCTGAGGGCCAGCCTTGGGAATCAGAATCCTCCACCTGGCTCTCCGGTGGTGTGAAGACCAGAGTGCCAGCCCGACGGGGAGAGAGAGATGCCAAGAATGGAGCCAGCAGCCAGCCATCGCCTGCAGGTTGGCACCCCTTGGGATGCTGACCATTCTGTGCAGGTTGTACTCACTTAAAAAGAAATAGTAACTCAACAATTGCCAATAAAACCTGATGTGATCTTATCTGCATTTTTTGGATGCAGAAATGGAGAATTGTAAAGAGGTGAAATAGCTTATCCAAGAACATACAATTAGTGAGTATTAGGGTTGGGATTTGAACCCAGGCAGTCTGGCCCCAGAGCTGGGCCCTCACCACTCACCAACACTGCCCAGCCTCTGGGGGTGGCCACTGTCAACTGCCTGACTCCAGGGAGTGAGGGCTATCTTTACACTGTCCCCATTCCGCTTTTCAGACAGTTTTGTCAGAAAGGCCTTCATCATATGGAACTGAAACCTGCCTCTCCAAGGTTTCCATTGGTCCTCACAGCATAGCATTTTCACTTTTTATTTTGAACTAAGACTCACAGGAAGTTGTAAAGCCAGTACAGAGGGGTCCTGTGCACCTTCACCCAGTTCTCCCTGTTGTAACCCCAGTCCAGCGCCTGCACTCGCTGTCAACGTCTGCGGTCTGAGCCAAGAAGGGGGCTGAGCTGTGCACCACAGCTTCCTCGGAGCCGGTCTTGCCATCACGAGGATTTCTTGGCTCGCCCGGGGTTAATCTAGCTCTTACAACAAAGAACCAACTGAGCTGCAGGTTTTCTCCCCCAGGCTCGGCCTGCAGCACTTGAGGCAGTCTTCAGCTGCCTGGGACCAAACAGGGGCCTTAGCGTCTGTGGTTATTTTCCACCCGATGCCCAAGGCAGTGACATTTATCCATTTGTTCACTCAGATACTTGCTTGAGCACCTGCTGTGCGCTGGTGCTGCATCCAGGAATTGAAGCCCAGAGAGCTCAGTCTCCTGCAGGGGGCTTACAGGGGTCCTTGTCTTCCGAATGGTGGGAAGACAAAGGCCAACAAATGGCCATCGGAGTGTGGCGAGTGTCCGCAGGAGCAGCGAGAAGACGGCAGTGAACTCTGCCTTGGGCAGCTAGAGGAAACGACTGAGCTTCTGTTTGTCCAGGAACGAGCAGGAGGCTGCCAGGTGAACAAGGATGGGAAAGATGCGCCAGGGGGAGGGGCCGGGGGTACATTCTGGGGAGTGCAGGTGCCTTCTGTGATACGGCATCAGTGGCATCTTCTGATTTCCCTATTAGCAGAGCCCTGTCAGAGGTTGCCAGGCTCACAGGACAGATGCTTGCAAGTCCAAGGTGGCCATGATGAGCCCTTCATAGACCTGTGAGTTCTTGGGAACGAGGCCAACCAGCTATGCAGCTGCCTCCTGATCAGGACCACGTCTCACAGAGGATATGGCTGTGCACGTCAGGGAAAAGGCACGTGTTCCCAACGTACGACCCCAACCATTTGACGACCCTATAGAATGGCTGGTTTTGACATGGACAGAGTCTGGAGGAGTCTACCAGGATGAATTCCCTTCATACTGCACCCTGAGTGGATGGGATGACCTGCTGGGTGACTTAGTAAGCTTCATTTTCTGTTGGAGGACGTTTGCTGCCTGTAGCGAGAGTAGTTGTAGGGTAGCCGATGCCCAGCTGCTCTGATGGGAATTTCACCAGCGGTTTCAGCTGCTTCCCCAGCCCTGCTTTGGAGGCAATACGTTGTGTCGTTGGCCAGGAGCAGGAGGCTCGTCTGTCCCAGGGCCATCACTGGGTCAAGCGTCCTGTTCTTCCAGCTGCTGACAAGTTAGTTGAATTAAGTTTAAAGAAAAGAGGCTTGTGCAGCCCTGGTGTTCTCAGCGTTCCCCTGATTTCGGCGGTAGTGGTCTGATGCCGGCTTTGAAGGGGCCCTGACAGCCTGGAGACGGCTTGGTGCTGGCCAAGTGGCCCACTGACAGCTCTAATTATGGGTTACAAGTTAATGAAAGGAGGATGAATAATGAAAAATAATGGGCCACTCTGCAGCAGCACCTTTTCAGAACTGGGCTAGGGTATAATTTGGGTTCATCTCAAGGGAAGTAGACTGGTGGAATTCATCAAAGTAGCCCCTCAGGGACAGGCGCCTGCCGCCTAGGGGACAATCCAATCAGTGGCTCCAACCACACATCTGGGGTTTAAAACACTGAAGCAGGGCTTTAAAGCACATGGGGTGTAGACTGCTAACCTGGCCATCTACACTGCACCATGAGGGGAATGCGTGTCTATTCCTCTATGGAGATTTGTGGCTCTGTGTAACAGTGGCCTCAAACAGCACCCCTCGCTGGCCTTGACAGCTGAATCCTGTTCTGTTTAGGCTTTATGGGGGTGCAAAGGAGACCCTTTCAAACAAGCTCAGGCTGAGAGGCAGGGGGTCATTGGGAGGAAGCACGTGTAGCACGCAGCCAAAAAGGAGTCCTCTAGTTCTCCCTAAACACAGTCTTTCAATTCATACCTTAAACACACAAAAAAGGAGGTTTTGACCCAACTAAAGCAATACTGATCCTTGTCATACGGCAGGATAAATGTTAGGGTCATTATTCACCCTTCTTTCCCCAGCTGTAATCAGAGCCCCTGGCGTCTCTGGCAGACGTCCTGCCCCACCACCTCCCCCCTCCCCTCCCCAGGCTCTCTCCCTCCCCCCTCCTGCTTTTGTAGATGGCTGCTGCTCCCTGAGCACCTGTTTTCCCTGCCTGCCTGCTGAATTCTTTCAGCTTCCAGGCCCGATGGCCCCGGAGGGAGAAGGGCCCCTGGCTGTCACCCAGCTTCCAGAGCAGGGGTTGGGGGCAAGGCTGTCAGGACTGAGGCAGCGAGAAGCCCCGCGGCCCGCCGAGTGCCCCAACCCAGCCTTGGGTGTGGTGTGTGGAAGGGGGGACAGCCTGCACCATACCCAGCCAATTCCATGCCACTCTCTCTGAATGCCAGTTGAAGTATTCTTTCAATAACTTTGCTAGGACTGTTTTTACTTCCTGACTATATTCCTCGAACCAAGAAGAGCTTGGTAGAGAAACAGGGGCCGAAACACTCTGAAATGAGAGCCCTGCGATGACCCAAAGTCATGAAGCTACTTCATCCAAGAAGGGCCACCCTCAGTGGGGATGTGGACCTCAAGCCTCTGTCCTGTCTCCAACCAGCCTGGGGTGGGGGTGGGGGTGGGGGCAGTGACAGACCGTCCAGGCACCTGGAGAGGAGGCCTTCCCATTGCCCAAGACTGAATCCCAGACAGTTCCACTATGACGGCCCGGCCTGTTACTCCCGTGCATGTCACTGCCTGCTCCTGGGTGGGGCCTCTCGGTGGCTCCTCTGCTTCCCACCCTACTAGTGCCTGACACCTGTCCTAGAAGGTGCTTCTTGCATGTTTGCCAAGGGAGTGCCGGACAGGCAGAGGCCAGCCATGCCCTATGTGCACAGTCATTAGGAGCTGAAGGGAAGCAAGCCCCCTTCCTTCTGCAGCCCCCTTGCTGCCTGCATAGGCCCTTTGCCCACCCCACTTCAGCGGATCCCTCTGGTTGGTCCTGGAGACTGATTAAGACCAGGACAGGACCAGCTTGCCTTCAAGTACCCCAGCCAGAGGGGGCAGCCTCCTACCATTCAGGCTGCTAGCACCAGAGCAGCCATCCTGCTGCCAGCTAAGCCCCCTCCTGGGGCCGCTTCAGGCCCCACCCTTACGCCTCCTCAGTCCAGCCATTCGGCGGCTGAAGAACTGGAGGTTTAGAGATTAAGAAATTTGCCCAGGGACCCACAGCTGGCTCGTTGGGGACGCTGGGATTTGAACCCAGGCGTGAGGCACGTCTACCTACGGCTCCGCGACTTTCCCCTCCTTGCCGCTGGGGCCGAGCTCGGCGGTGTTGGGATCGACTTCCCTGCGAACACCAGGGGGATCGCGAGGCCAGCGCGCAGGCAGGAAAGGGGGCGCCGCGGCCAGAGGAGCCTAGCTCGGCTCCCCGCGCCCCCGCTCTCGGAGCCCCGGCGCCTCTCCCACTCCCTGGCCCTGCTCCCCAGCTCCCCGCCTCTTAAGACCCCCTTCCCCGCTCTCCGCACTCCCTGGAACCCGCTCTGCCCCCACTCCCACTCCCTCGGCTCTCCCCGCTCCCTACATCCCTGCCTCCCGCACTACCTCGGCTTCTCCCGCTCCCCCGCTCTCTGGGGGACCCCCCACCCCGACTCCCCTGCACTCCCCGAGCTCCCGGCTCCCCTGCAATCCCCGATATCCCCCGCACCTCTCGGCTCCCTCCACTCCCTGCTGCCCCCTCTCCCGCCCCGACTCCGGGGCCCCCTGCAGCCCCCTCCCCTCTGCACCCCCTCGGCCCCCTGCACCCCCGACCCCCGCATGGCTCGGCTGGGCGCGCTGCTCCTGGCCGCCGCCCTGGGCGCGCTGCTCAGCTTTGCGCTGCTGGCCGCCGCCGTGGCCAGCGACTACTGGTACATCCTGGACGTGGCGGACGCCGGCAACCGCACGGGGCGCGCCGGACAGCTCTCCTCACGCTCGGGGCTCTGGCGCATCTGCGAAAGTACCGCGGCCCGGCCGGCGACAGGGGGGCACTGGACGGGGTGGCCATCCGGACCGCGCTCTCCCCGCTGCGACTCCTTTCCCTTGGACTCCCCATCCCCTCACCCCTCCTCCCAGAGCAGCGCTGGAGGCCTCGCCCCTCCCCCGTGTGTCTGCCCTCGGGGGTCTCTGCTCCCCCCCCCACCAACTGCTGCGGTGACAGTGGGGCTGGAGGAGGAAGGGACTCTGCCTCAGAGCCAGGCCAGGGGTGGGAGATAAAAGTGGGGGGGCCACTGGGTGGCCCCATAAGGACCCAAGAGCCTTCCGGAGCAGGAGCCCTCAGGCAGTCCCCTGGCCTCACCTGTGGGCCTGTCTTGTGTTAGAAGCAGTGGCACATCACTTGATAGATGGCAGGTCACCCCAAGGCTCCCAAGGGCTCTGCCACTCACAGCTGAGTGACCTGGGACCTTGGCCCCCTCAGCCTCCACATCTTGGTCTGTCAACAGGGAGAAAACGATGCCTCTCGGGAACCAGGATTGGGGGGTCTGGAGGAATGAGGGAGGAAGGAGGTGGGTGGGGCCCAGGTGGGCCGGGCCAGCACCAAGAGCCTCAGCTCATCTGCAGGGGGTATGCGTGGGGTCGGGCGAGGGTGGGGGAGGGAGGCCTGGTGTGGGGAGCTGAGGGCCTGTGGGAAGGCCAGGTTCCTCATCCCAGGGGTTGTTTCTTGATTACCAACCCCCTGGGGGTTCTGCCTGGCAGCCCCATTATCCTCGCTCCCTGTCAGGCACAGCCAGGAGTGTGGGGCAAGGCCTCTGCTCCCGGCACAGCCTGATGGCCTGACGTGGGCACAGGCAGAAAACAGGAGCATCACATGCGTTTCAAACCTGTGCACAGGCCGCCAGGTCCAGGAGAGAGGAGGGCATTCCTCAGCATGGCCCGAGGGATGGGGCGGCCAGCAGGCTGGAGGGCTTCTCCGTGCCCCCAGCTGCTGCCCTCACAGCCAGCTTGGACAAGCACTGGGCCGGCAGGGTGTGAGTGTGTGTGAATGTGTGTGTGTGTATGTGAGCACATGTCAGTGTGAGAGTGTGTGAGTGTGTCTGTGAACTTGAATGTGTGAGTGTATGTAAAAGTGAGTATGTGAGTGTGAGCATGTCTGTGAGAGTGTGTGTGTGTGCAGGTGACTATGAATGTGTGTGTGGGGGGTGACTTCCTCAGGGCATCTGGGGAGGAAGGACCCAGCTGTTGGTTCATTCACCTGACAGACCACCTAACGCCAGAGCCCTCCCGACTTGTGCCCGCGTGCCATGGGTGCATCTGTGGGCAGGTGTGCACGTGTGTGCGAGAGGCAGAGAGCCCGTGTTACGCGCACCTTTTCCCTGTCCAGGCAAAGCCTGACCTCCGCGTGTGAGCATGCTCAGGGACCCTGGCCTAGGGGCAGCCTCTCTGGGGTGACTGAAAGTTTAGACAGCATCCTTGCGGTATTACCTGTACATTAAATAAACAAAATGAAAGGTCTTGAGCCCTCCAAACCCATTTGGAGCCCCAACTCTGAGTTCCAGGAGAAACTCTGAGGGGGCCCTGTGGTCACTGCTTGGTCCACTCGGCTCTGGCAGGGGGTGAGAGCACGCCTTCAAGCGTGCGTGCAGGACCGCCCATCTCTGAGAAGCACGGGGTGGGTAGTGTCCAGTCCACCAGGCTTTGCATCCTTTCTGCTTTCTAGGGCAGAACAACTGCATCCCCCTGATTGACCCCTTTGCCAGGGAGAGCCTGGACGTCTCCACCTCGGTGTGACACCTCATCTGTGAGTCATCCTCCTCCTTCCTTAATCTCCAGGCAAGCCTGGGATCAGGCTGCCCTCATCCTAGACCCACAGAACCACTTCCAGCCGGACCCCGCGTTCCCAGAGGCCATTTCCACATACATTTGAAAACTCCCCTCAACTGGCCATGGCCTGCATGCTCTGTGTTGGCTTGTGACCACAGGCACCTGACTCCCAGGCTAGCCTGCCCTCCCCATGCCTCTTCTGGACTCTCCTTTATGTTTCCAAATGGGTCTACCTGGCGGACATTTCCCACCTGGTGGGTTGGGGGGCATGTGTCTGCTGCCCCCAGGAGCCTGGGAGGTTGGGGAGGGTGCTGGGGAAGCCTCCCTCACCCCGGGCCTCAGGAAGCCTGTGCCGGGACGAGAGGTGGCCACTGGGAGGGTCAGGTGGTTACCATGGAGATGGGGCATCAGAGGGAGGTGGATGGTCCATCTCCTCCTCTGGCCAAGGCCAAGGCGGCCCCATGTGTCCTGCAGGTGAACTTCATGCAGACAGGGCTCTGAAACACTCACCTGGGCCTCCCTTGTGGGGCAGGTCCTAGTCCCCTCCCGCACCCTGAGCCCTGTCTCCCCACAGTGCTGCACCGAGCTGTCATGGTGGTTCTGCCCCTGAGCCTCGTCCTGTCTTGTGTGGCTGGATCTGTGGCCTCCTCAGCTCCCAGAGCGTCCCCCTGCTGCTTTTCACTGGCTGCTACTTCTTGCTGGGGGGTGAGTCTGGGGGCTGTGGGGGTCGCAGGTCCTGGGAGTGGGGTGCTGCCTCTCCTTTCACCCCATTCCTTGCTCCTCTCTGGGCTGCGCTGAGCCTGAGCCCACCCTAGGGATTGAGCTACAGAGGCAAAGGCACCCTGGGTGGCACCGGGGGCTTCAGAGGGGCAGGAGCAGGGGCTCTGGTTGTGGGCCCGGAGCCAGGGACAGGGGCAGCCCCAGGGTTGAGCTTGCAGGTGCGAGAGGCATGAGGATCTCCGAGGCCATCCCAGGACCTGCCCTGTTGGACCTGCACGAGGGGTGGGGCGGGACCCGCTCACTGCCTTGTCCTCCCCAGACTGTCCTGGTGGGAGGAGCAAGGGCGGGCAGAGGTTTAGCACTGGCCAGGCAGGGCCAGGCGTTAAGATGTGGTGAGAAGGGGCCTCAGAGTCCTTGGCAGTGACCCCAACCCAGGCCCAGACTGTGACTAGTAACAGTTTATCAGCTGACATTCATCTAGACTGTGCTGGGCGCTGGGCCAAGCACGCCTTCAGGGACTCACGTGATGCTGTGCCATGGGCACTCAGTGGTCTCAGCTTCTGGCTGAGATGTCTGAGGATTCGCCGAGGTCAGCAGGAAGCTTGTCTTGGGGTCCCCTTCACTGCCTTTTGGTGCCACCTGCCCCGGCCAGCCACCCAGTGCTCCCAACTGCCCAAGGCTGGCTGTCAATGACAGTGGGCTGGCGGCTCCTTGGGGCCATTCCTCACTGGCCCCTGCCATCCAGAGCCAGGCCTGAGTTGAGTCTGGTGTCCTGGCTGTGGCACTCAAGGACCAGACCATGCAGGCCCGGGCTCCCTCCTGGGCAGGCCAGCTTCCTTGGGGGAGGGAGTTGGTGGGCCTGCCTGGCGCAGAGAGCCAGGGGACCAGAGCCTGGATGTTTGGTTTAGACAATGACAGCAGGAGAAATCAAACTGTCAGCTGTGTCCTGACCCCGGAAACCGTCTGTGTGTGTCCCAAATCCAATTAAGAGGACCTTGGGAAGCCACTGAGAGGAGAAATTGGGTGGGGCTGTAACCGGGAAATCTGTCCAGAGGCATCCCGTGTGTGTGTCTGCGTGCCTGTCCATCCAGAGGCATCCTGTGTGTGTGTCTGTGTGTCCGTCTATCCAGAGACGTCTTCTGCAGACACAACAAGCTCCTTCTCATTTCCAGGCTGGGGAGGACTCCCGGGGCCTTCAACTTTGGATCCAGGGGGCTTCGTGGGCAGGTCCTCTGAGCTTGTGAGGCTGTCCCTTGACTTCTCCCTCCCCTTGGCCCCACAGTGGCCTGTCCCACGGTTTGCTGGGGACAGGGAGTGCGAGAATTTCATCCTGGGCCTCTCTGACTGCACATGGGCTCTGGCTCTGGGGACAGGACAGTGGAAAAGACACATGGGGTGGCCGCTGGGATCCCAGGACTCTCTGAGGGAGGGCATGGGGGGAGAGGTGTGGCGTCTGCCTCTTCCCTTCTTCTAGAACAGACCTGCCTGCCTCCAGGCCACATGCCAGTGGGGGGTGTGACTCAGCTAGGACGTGCCTCGCTCTCTGATTGGCCAGCCTCCACAGTGAGGGTTTCACAGTTCACTGGGTGGTCAGGCTGTGTGGCCAAGGTTATAAGGCAGATATGTGCCACCTGGGGGAGAGACCAGTGCATGATTCGAGGTCACTGAAAACAGACAACACACAGACCAGGCTCACATGGTATAGTGTTTACTTGCAGCAAGAAGAGAGCAGGAGAGTGCACCAGATCCAGCCCTTTGCAGTGTGTCTGTCCCCACGGCCTGTGGATCCACTCCACAGCCAATGCCGGCAGTGTGGCTGCTCCCCCCCCCACTTCGTGCTGCAGTGGAAGGACCCCCCCCCCACCCTATGGGGTCCGAAATACAGAAAGCTGGAGGTGTGCCTGAGGACCACTGACTGGTGTGCTTAAGCAGAACAAGGAGCAGCAGTGACTCTGAAGCAGACCAGCTATTCCCTCACTAGGGGATGTCCCTACAGCTGCAGACCGTGTCCTCACAATCACCGTCCCTGACTTGCGGTGACTCCATGGGCCTCTGGTCCTTGAGGACAAGGGACATGTCCTGACTAGGGTGGCCCTGCCTCCAGCAGGCCATGTTCTTCCTCCCGCTCTGGCCCCATCAAAGCCCTTCCTTCAGTGATGGTCCCCCTCCACCCTGTCCTCCTCCCCCCGCCCCCACCCCCCGCTCTGGCCCCTCCTCCCTCAGGCACATTTGTCTGCACCATCCTGCGGGCTGGCTCTGGCTACTATCCTCTGATGCCACCTGTGCCCCCACCCAGGACAGGGACCTCTGTGAGGACAGGGACCTCTTGTGAGCTCAGGGCCTACTCCCAGCCAGCACCCACAAATGGAAGAGCCAGCCTCCAGAACGGCCCCAGTCATCCTCGTCTTGGGGACTCACCCCTTGTGTAGTCCCCGCCACACTGAATCCAGGCCGACCTGGATGGCAAAGAGAATCCTGCGGAGGTGACGTGTGCTACCAGGTCATACAAGGCATGGCAGCTTCTGCCTCGATCTCTTAGATTGCTCGCCTTAGGGGAAGCCAGCCGTCACACTTCAAAGATGCCCACACGGATAAGAACAGAGACCCCCTGCCAACAGCCGGCACCAACATGCCATGTGAGCGAGCCTCCTTGGAAGAGGATTATTCAGGTGATGCCGCCCTAGCTGAGGTCTTGACTGCAACTTCATGAGAAGCTCCAAGCCAGAATTGCTCGGCTAAGCCACTCCCTAATTCCTAACACACAGAAGCTACGAGAAATAATTATGGCTTTTTGCTGTTTCAAGGCACTACGTTTTGGGGTAACTCGTCGAATAGCAATGGGTAACTCGTGCAGTACATACTTGCTGGTACTTGCCCAGACAGGGCCGTGCAGGGACAGAGCGACAGAGGTTCCGAGTTGCTGGCTTGCTTTTGATTCTCTGAGTTGTTATCTCCTCCTCTAGCACAGGAGAGCAGTTCTGGGGCCTTGGGGAGCCCCAGATGCTGCATCCCCCAAGCATAGATCTAGATTCTTTTAAGGGTGGGAGGGAAAGAGGGAGAGTCCTCTGCTTCGGGGCCCCTTGGTCTGCCACAGGGCGCTCCTCTCCTCCCAGTGCACACACGCACTGCCCTCAAGATTTCCACCCTGGGGCCCTCCCCCGCATCTGCGCCTCTAGCCCAGGCCCTCTCCTGAGCTCCAAACCTGTGTTTCTGGCAGCTTCCTAACTGCACCTGGGCTCTAAAACTTCACACTTCGTACACTGAAATCACCACTCAACCCTCGCAGAGCCTCGTCCTGGGATTCCTGTTAGGGGCTTTCAAAGCACTGATGTGACGGCACAGCTGCCCTATTAAAATACACACACGATTGAGATACATACCTGCATATATCTCCAGAACAAAATCTACTAAAACATTAATAGTTATGATTCTTGGGTGATTTTTAAAAATATACCTTGTCCAGGTCTTCTAGTTGACATCGGCAGGAGGGTTGGTCTTAACCCGAGTCTGCCGAAATTACCCCAGGAGTTGCTAAAAATGAGATCGAGTCCCACATTCTCTAAAATTAAGACATAGTATTTTATAAACAGAAAATTTTATTGTTTGAAAAGGTAATCTGTATTAGATGACTGCAACAGAGCCCCTGAGCTCTCACCGGCTCAGGGCATTCCTCTCTGTCTGTGGGGCAGAGGGCCTGCCCTGGCTGCCTCCCAGGCTGTGGGGAGGGGGCTGGGATGGGGTCCCGCCTGTCACTGCCTGCTTGGGCACCCCGTCTGGACACAGAGGGCACACGGGGCTGGCTGGAGGAACACAGTGGCAGCTTCATCCTGAGCGTCATGGGAGGTAAAGGGGTCCGAGGAGACGAGCCGATGACGGGGGCTCTGTTGACTGCTTGTCCTCCTGCCCACTCCCTGGGGACCCTCCACTCCTTGCCCGAGCCCAGCTGGGCACAGGATCCGGGCACCTCGTCCTCAGGGCCCCAGCTGCCTCAGCACGAACCCCCACTTCCTCAGCGCCAGCTCAGTGTCCTGTGCCGAGACGTCACGGTGCCACACAGCGCGCACCGACCGCTCCGTCCAGGGGAAGAGCAGCACTCGCACTGCGCGGCCAGTCTGGGCCACCTCATCGGCACTCACGGCCTGCAGGCGCCGGCACAGCTCCTCGGGCGGCGGCCCGTCCACCCTCACCATCACCATGTTCGTCTCCACGGCCGTGAGATCCACGGAGCAGAGGGGCGACGCCAGTTCCTGGAGCCCTAGGCCCAGGTCCTGTGGTGAGTGGAGCCCAACCTTGGGATCCCACTACCGCCCCCACAACCCAGCCCTGTCACCCAAGGAAAGGTGAGGGCAGCCCAACCATTGCGGGAGGAAAAGAGGGACCCTCAGTCCTGACATGGCCTTTGGAGTCACCAGACTTGGCTCTGCTACTTTTTAGCTGTGTGACCTTAGACAAATCATTTAACCTCTCTGGGCCTTGGTTTCCTCATCTGTAAAGTGGGGACATGATGCGGTTATTATGAGGACTCAATTAATGGATGTAAAGACCCAAGTTAGAGGCTACACTCTGCTGGATCCTGCAGGGAATAAGAATTCAGTGCTCACTGGTCTGGGCACCGTGCCGGGTGCAGCCTGGTCAAGCACTGCTGATTCCCTGGATCCCCCTGCAGCAGCTCAGCAGCTAACTTTCACCCTGCTAGAGTCGAAGGATGCACACCTGCTGGGGATTTGGGCCCCGCTGCAGGGGACCCTCAGGCACTTGCCTGGGACTAAAGGGAAGGGAGGGTGGGAGGCTGTGGTCCAGGCACCTTTAGCGAATCTCTGGGCATTCCGGTGGTCCCTCAGCAGCACCTCCTCGGCGTCAGCCAGTCCCACCAGGGCAGCTGCTGCTAGCACCCCCGCCTGGCGCATTCCCCCGCCCAGGGCTTTCCGGAGGCGCCAGGCTTCTTCGATGAAGTCCTTGGGCCCCCCAACCAGGGCCCCCACGGGTGCGCCCAGGCCCTGGGAGGAAGAGAGGAGAGAATCCTGTTCCTCTGCCCCCTGGGTGGGCGTCTCTGTCCTTGGGGCCGGGGGAGGGGGCGCGAAGGGGATGGGAAAGGGCGGACAAGGTGGTCCCATCTGGGGAAGGGTTAATGGGATCAGCGGCTGCCAGCACAGGAGCCCAGGAACCCAACTCAGCCGCCTGCTGCAGGCAACCCCACCCTCCTGTGTCTGGGGGGCGGCCCAGCGACTTCCCACCTTGGAGAAACAGAGAGACACAGAGTCACAGTGCTCCACGATGCGCGCCGGGGGCACGTGCAGAGCCACCGAGGCGTTCATCAGCCGGGCCCCGTCCAGGTGGACCCGTACCCCGTAGCTCCGGGCCAGGAGGCGCACCTGGGGGCAAGGTGCAGGCAGAGGTCAGAGGGAGGGGAGGAGGGAGGATGGGTCTCCAGAAGGCCACTGGGCTTGGTTCCTCAAGGAAGCACGAGGGGTCTGGAGTCAGGAGACTCCAGGGTTGGTGACCAGCTTGGCCATGTGAGACTGGAGCAGTCACTTCTGCTGCCTGGGCCTGGGTGTCATTCTCGATGGAAGGTGTTTTATTTCATGTTTATGGTGTGCTCACCGTGGGCCAAATGCTTACCGTGGTCCAAGCGATAAATGCCTCATCTTAGCTAAGTCTGACCACCGCTCCATGAGGGAGACGCTCTCAGTGCCATGCCCCAGGCAGGAACAGGTCTAGAGAGCTTGTCACTGCCCAGGTTGTCACGCCAGTGAGCCAGAGCTCAGCCCTCGCACACTGGTGGTAACGACCAGGCGCAGGCTGGTGCTGCTCTGGGACTCGGCTCCCTGGGGGTCTTGCTCTTTTGGGGGAAGTTTGGGCACTGGGGTCCCTAAACTGGGGCACTCATTCCCTTTGCATCTACGGCCTAGGACGACACACACATCCCTCACAGGAGTTCTGGCCACTCATGGGCACCCACAGCGCATATCGGAGGAGATTAAATCCCAGGAGAGCTCAGGGGAGACAGGAAGCCAGCAGCTGGTGGTGGGGGGCACAGTGGTGGGCCAGCCTACCTGGCGTAGGTAGTTGATGGGGAGGACCCGGCCCCCCGAGCTGCTGTGGGTGTTCTCCAGGCAAATGAGCTCACAGACTGGGTGGTAGGGGCTCCCAAGGCCCCGCGTGACCATCCTCTCCAGCTCAGCCAGGTCCAGGGTGCCATGGGGCAGGTCTGGGAGGGGGTGGGAGTGCACCCCTGCGATCTGCAGGTGTTGGGGGGGATGAAGGATCAGGTCCAGGGGTCCAGCAGCACCTCCTACCTCTGTCCTTTCTGCTCCTCCCAGCTCTGGGCCTTGAAGCCTTCCCCTTGTGCTGTGGACTTGGGCACAGACATCCCAGGTAAGGAGCGGAAGGAACACAGGCTCTGTGTGCTCTGGAGAGGTTGCTGTCCCTCTGCCTTGGTGCCCTGAGTGCCCACTAGGGGGCAGCAGGGCACCAAGCATGGCCACTGTCCCAACGGCTGACCTGAGCCGTGGCTGCCCCCGTGTGCTCAATCTGGGAACGTCTCTCCTTCCCGCCTTTCTGGAGAGGCCACCATCCCAGCCATTTCTCCCCTCTGCCCATCCAGACGCCCTGCCTGGGAAGCAGGTTCCCACCAGAAGTGCTGAGCACCCTCCGCTGGCCCCAGGTGAGGGGAGCTGGGTCCTTACCTGAGCCACCCCGCCCTGCTCATAGACATGGAGGTGGCATTCCTGCCCGAGGAGGAGCTGGGAGCCCCGGCGCCGGCAGTGACACATCACTGAGATAGATGGGGTAGGGGGCACTGTTGGCACCAAGTCCCATGGGGCCCATCTGCCCCCACCCAGCTCGGCCAGGCTGAGCCCCAGGTCCACAGCCAGCTCCCAAGTGCCTACGGCAATTAGGAAACAGCGCCCCTTCAAGACACCTTACTGCCACGTGCTGGAAAACCATCCCACTAACTACACAAGTCTAGGACAACAACTCTGTGAAGCACTGGGCCCTGCACAGCCTGCACCCCTGTGCCCTGCGGCCCACCTGCAGAGCATCTCCTGCACAGAGAAGCCAGCCATGATGCTGCCCATGGAGGACAAGCAGCCCAGGGCACAGGCATCAGCTGGAGTGGCAAGAGACAGGGCACACTGGGAAACCAGAGAGCTTAATAAAGGGATAATTCATAAAGGTGTGGCAGCATATAGGGAAGTCACGAAGGTCAGTGCAGGACCCCCAGGCCAGAAGGGGCGAGAGGAGGGTGTGGTTACAGGAACCTGGAGATGGGGTGGTGTGGAGAAGGCTGCCTGTCTAGCCCAGGGAGACCCCTGAAGGAGGGAGCTGGTGGAGGGGCACGGACATGCTGACTTCACTCTCCTCCCCTCCCTCATCTCTTGCCAGGGGCCCCCCTGGCTGAGCCCAACAGACATCCGGAAGGCTTGGGATCCCACTGATGTTGTCACAGCCCCCTGGCACAAAGGAGAGTAGCATGGACCTGGAAGGCTAACGGAAGCCACCCCACACTCACCAGAGATGAGGTTGGCCATGGTGTTGGTGGGCACAAACAAGGTCTGCTCCACCCCCAGCAGCTCCACAGCCTTTTCCTGCAGCTCTGAGGAGAGGGAAGGGATGGGGGGCGGGTGCTCCATCAACAGTGGCACTCACTCAGAGCTACTTTTCCAAGTGCTCTCCTTGCATTACAACCACGAGCCTGTGTCCAGATGAGGGCACTTCACCGGAGGCTGTGGTGACTGGCCAGGGGACTGGAGTCCCGGTCTGCCAGCTGCAGTTTGTGGTCTTGGTGACCGCATATCCCAGTCCAGAGGTCCCTCAGTCAACCCTCTGTGCCCCGCCTCCTCCTGGGCCATGGTCTCCCCCCACATGGAAACTCTGTGGTTTGAACCCCCCTGTCCCACCCAGACCTCACACCTGTCTCACTTCCTTTCCCATCAGCCCCTTGCAGGTGGGGCCCTGTGGTTTTTCTGCTGACTTCCTCTCCCAGAATGGAAGGACAGGAGCCCTCAGAAGGGGAGACTCTGGGGGGCCTGAGGGGAATGGGGCTTCTGGCTCCTGCTTTAAATCCCGCTGAGGCTCCCCTGTGCCTGCGGCATCAAGTCTGAAGCCTTTAGCACGACATTCAAGGCCGGCAAGAGCAGGCCTCTGCCTTCTCCTCCAGGGATGGGGTGCCCACCTACACCCCACACTCCAACCACATTCCCTATCCATATCCTGAACACCTTTCTCACCACTGTGCTTGTTTCTGCAGTTCCCCACCTGGTAAGCCAGCACTCCCTTCCCTGCCAAGGGGTTCCACTCACCCTTTAAGAGGGTTCCTCTGCAAAGTCCCCCTTCCCATGTGAGTCCCATGCCTCCCCACCCCCTCAGTTCCCAAGGCACTCTCCTAGGACTCCTGTCAACCCCAGCACCTCCCCCACCCTGACAGTGGTGACTGTTTTTTCAGCAGACTGCCTGCTGAGCAGTGGGCTCAGCATCTTTGAAGTTCCAGGCAACAGTGGGTGTCTGCTGGATGTATGACCAGCCCCAGTCATCACCTGACCCCACAGACAGGCCCTCGGGACTCAAGTGGCAACCCTGTGGCTTGTCCTGGCACAGTTGAGGATTGTCCACACCCCAGCAGTGGTTCACAGTGGTGGCAACTCTCAACTCAGGGTGGAGTGTCAGTCACTGTGTCTTAAAACACTCCCTGGGTTATCAGAACCCACTCCTCGGGAGGTGCAGCCTGTGGTTCTCTAGATGCGTTTTCTGTTTGTCTTCATGCAGGAAGGCGGTCGGTGTAGGACAACAGCTATAGGTTTTAGAGGGAGGAGACCTGGGTTCAAATCCTGTTTTGCCATTCACTAGGTATGGAACCTTGAGCGCCTCGCTCAGCATCTCAGAGCCCTCCTCTGCAAGATGGGATAACATCCATCTCATCCGGCAGTTGGGCAACACTTTAATGTGCACAGGAATCACTTGGTGATCCTGTTAACATGCAGATTCTGGCTCAGCAGGTAAGTGTGGGACCCGAGAATCTGCATGTCTAACAGGCTCTCTGGTGATGGGCCAGATTGAGCAGCAAGGATGCAGAGCGCAGCGCTTAGCCTGCCACTGAGCCGCCATCCCTACGCCCCGGGCCGCCTCTCCCGCCAGCACCACGGACAGCACTCTGGGGTCGCTGCGACGACCCCCAGCCCGCACGCCGGGCTCACCGCGGACGGTGGGGTCCTCGCCGTAGTCGTCGTCCCCCACGACCGCCTCGGCCATGGCGCGCCTCATGGCCGGCCCGGGCTTGGTCACCGTGTCGCTGCGCAGGTCCACCACGTGCGCCGGGACCCCCGCCCAGCTCCCAGACCCCCGCGCCCAGAGGGCCCCGTGCCACTGGGCCGCGGTCCGGGCCAGTCTGCGGAGCATGGCGGGGGCAGCGCCCAGCCACCTGCCACGACCCTCCCCGGTGACGGCGACGGGGAGCCGCGGTGTCGGGGCGGCGGGACTTCCTGGACCTCGTCTGCGGCTGACCCGGACAGGCGGGAGTTCCCCGGCAACGCTGGGAGTTGTAGTTCGGGCTTCGTCGCGTCAGCCCCGGGCGAATCCGGGCGGGAGGGCCCCGCGGCATGCTGGGAGTTGTAGTTCGGCGGGCACCGCGTGAGCCCAGGGTGTGGGAGAGGGAGGATTCTGCTTACTGAAGAAGAAAGCAAGGCCGGGCAATGTTTTGTAGAGCAGACGCTCATGTGGCTCTTACCATATGCCAGGCACTGTACAAATGCTAAGGCAGTAAAGACAAGTACTATTATCATCCTCGTGGGGAAACTGAGACGTACAAAAGCTAACGGACTGCCTAAGGTCACTTGGCGGGGAAGTGGCCAGGCCCAGAGTCCGGCTCTGAACCTCTGTGTTGCATTCCCACTGAAAAGTAGCTTCCCATCACTTACGTTTTTCAATACGGATCTGTTGAGTACCTGCTCTGTGCCAGGCAGAGGGACACAAAGACGGTGCAGCCGGTGCGAGCGTCTGATGTCACGGAGCATGATGGGAGGCAGAATTAGAGGCGTGCGTAGAAAGTCCCCTCCTCCATCCCCCCTGCCCTTGAGGGGTGGGCTGTCTCCACCAAGAGGTGGTGTGGGTAGTGGTGAAGGGCACCCGCTGACTCAAGCCCCCGCTTACCGGTGTGCAGCTTTGGACAAGCCGTGAAGTCTCCCTAACCGAAAAATGGGCTGTTTTTAGGATTCGATGACTTTGCGTGTTTTGTGCTGATGTTGGTGATTGGCTGGTGGTTAGAGCGTGGAGGGGCCGGCCCGGTGGCTTAGCGGTTAAGTGCGCACACTCCGCTACTGGCAGCCCTGGTTCGGGTCGGGCCCGCACTGAGGCCCAGCTTGTCCAGCCGTGCTGAGGCCACATCCCACATACAGCAACTAGAAGGATGTGCAGCTATGACACACAACTATCTACGGGGGCTTTTGGGAAAAAAAGGAGGAGGATTGGCAATAGATGTTAGCTCAGGGCCGGTCTTCCTCAGCAAAAAGAGGAGGATTGGCGTGGATGTTAGCTCAGGGCTGATCTTCCTCACCAAAAAAAAAAAAAAAAAAGAGTGTGTGAGAGTGTTTGCTCACTTACTGCTGCTGCTATTATCATCGTTTCTGGTTATAGCCCGGGGCCTGGGGACTGGTGCTGCTGCATGAGATGCACCCTGACTCGGCTGGACTGGGCCTCCTACAGGCTGCAAGGACAGCCTGCCCTCGGAGCTCAGGTCCTCAGGGTGGGGACAGGATGCTGCCCGGGAGAGGAGCAGCAGCAGGGAGAATGTCGACGCTGGGAGAAGCTGCAGTGGGCCTGGTCAAGGCATCAGGGCTGGCTTCCTGGAGGAAGCAGTGATTGGGCTGAGCTTTGAAGGCAGAGCAGGGCGTTAATCAGACAAAGGCAGAGGGGAGAGTGCTCCAGGCAGAGGGAACAGCATGGGTAGAGGCTGGGTCAGGAGGCAGCTGGAGCGTTTGAGGCCCTGAAAGAAGGCTGGCCTGGCTGGAGACGTGAGCAGGGTGGAGATGGAGCCCACAGCCACGTCAGGGTTGGGCCGCCTCCCTGGAGCTCTCCACCGCTCCCCCCGGGCCTGGTGGGGCCATCTTGAAAGAGCGGAAATCGCAAGTTCCTGTAGGGTCTGTGGCCCCAAGGACCCTCATCTAAAGGAAAGACTCACAGTGCCCTCTCCAACCTCAGGGCCCCTCTGGCCCTGACCCGCAATCTTCACCGAATTCCAGGCCCTTCGAAAACAAGCCCCTTATCTCAGTGTCTGGCTCCAGCCCTTCTGCTGGGAAGTGGGGGGTGGGGAGCAGAGGCCTCTGTGGGAAGGAAGGGAGGGGTTGGAGCAGCGATGGTGGCTCTCAGGGAAGTGGGGAGAAAGGGGCAAACAGCTGGAGCCCCAGGCACCTCCCAGCCATGGCAGAACCACAGGATGGCCTTCTGTTTGCAGGTTCTTCCAAGTCTTCCCAACCACAGCCTTCCTGTTAATCCTCACAGCCACCTCAGGGGAGGGAGACTGGGCAGAGCATTTGGGGCAACCCAAGAACGCCACCAAGGCGACACAGCTGGTCACTAAACGGGCCTTTCTCTTTCCACAGCAGAACTGTCTCCCCAGAGACCTGGCCCCTTCCTAGGGGAAGGTGGGGCCCAACAGAGGTTGCTTCTGCCAGGTGGCTGCTTGTCACCTCCTACCCAGTCCCAGGGCACCTGTGCCAGCCCCACCTCGACACAGTGGTAGCTTGTCCCAGAGTGGAGGGAGCAGGAAAGGTGGGCTATCATGGGAGAAGTGTGGGGGCCCTCCCTGGGGCAATGAAGTATGTTTCTGAGGCCTTGTCATGGGGGGGACTCTCTAGCCAAGGCTTGGTCTCAGGGGGTTGTCTAGGTGTATATGTGTGTGTGAATGTGTTTCTGTGTATATGTGTGTGTACATGTGTATAAGTATTGTTTACATGTGCACACATGTGTATACATGCACACACAAATATGTGGCTTGTAGGTGTGTACACGTGTGTATGGGTATGTGTGTTTGTGTGGGGTGGGTATGTGGGTGGGTGTGCCCATTTGTGTGTGTGCCCATGTATATATATATGTGTATATGTGTGTGCAGGTGCATATGTGTGTCCCTGGCTGCGTCTGAGATCTGAGGGACAGTTCACAGCCCCCAGGCCCAGGTGAGAAACCAGAAGCCCCTTGTCCAGCCCCCTCACCAGCGGCCATCCCTGGAGGGCATGGGGTCATCTCCTGCCTCCGTGCAGACCTGCCCCATCCCCCACGTCAGCTTCCTCCTTCTCCCCCAGCTTCTCCCCTCCTGCGCCCCTGCCCCCTGGCCTTATCCTTTCAGCCGCCTCCCTCACACCATACCTCAGCCTGATTGCAACATTTCTGTTCCCCGAATGCGCTGGCCTCTCTCTCGCCCCCAGGTTTTTACACCTACTCTTCTTTCGACCTGTGTCTCTGGTTACCACCTTCTCAGTCTTCAGGTGTCAGCTGAGATGTTCCTTCTTCCGGGAAGCCCCCCTGACCCCAGTCTAGCAGGGGAGGCAGGTGGCCCTCCTTCTGGGGTGCCAGTAGCATCTCTTCTCACTGCCCGCCAGTTATGGGCAGGGGTCAGGACACTCTTGGCCATTGGAGTGTCCAGTGTGCACAGCTCGCTACTGACTCACAGTTCTCGGTAATTCCAGCTGAATGACTGACAAGGGGGGAATGCTTGATTCAACTTCTCCCGACCCTGGGACCCGTGGGCAGCACGGACACTGTCGAGTGAGGCAGGGAGCTTTGTCAGGAGCTCTGACTTTGGAGGACCCTGGGTCCTTGTGCAGGAGGAGGCCAGAAATGGATGAGGATCGGATGCTGGTCCTGCCTCGGTCTTTCCATGGGGGAAGGTCTGGGGGTCCCCAAGATAGCCCCTTCCCTGGCCTTCTTGAGATATCTGTTTGCTGCTCCCCAGAGCAGTGGGAGGACACTGGACAGACTTGCAGGGAGAGCGAGATATGAGTCCTGGGGTGGCTGCCTCTATGGCACCCCCAGGCTCCCTGGCACCCCTCCAGGTGCAGGCTCTGGGGTGTGGGCGCACACTCACACACGCACGAGCCGAGTTCAGCGTGCATATTCCTGTAATGCTGGGCCGCTGGCAGGAAGTGAGCAGCGGGGAGGCTGCTGCTGGGAACCCAGGGCTGGCCCCGCTGAGATAAAGGGAGGCAGCAGATTGGAGCTGGAGATAGCAGCCCCGGGTCCTGGTAAACAGGTTGGGGGAAATGTCATTCCCATCCCATCCTCTTGGCTCCGAGCCCGCAGGATCTATAGGGCGCTGGCCTGGGTCCAGGCCCAACAGCCTGGGAGTTATGGGAGAGCTGTTTGCACCATCATCTCCCCAGACTGGGGGGGTTGCAAAGGACAGAGCACTGGGCCTGGGGGCCCTGGCCAGGCACGCACTTGGCCCCTGTGGGGGCCACCCTATGTCAAGGCCACATGTGCTGGTGGGAGGGAGGGATGGGGATAGAAAGACAGCTTCTCCATGCTCCTGCACCTCCCCAACTCGGGAAGGAAATGAGACAGCACATCAGTGGGTCACCTTCAGAGCTGTCTTGGGAACTCCAAACGAGGAGACCAGGAGAGGTTGGGGGCACTGAGGGGGAGAAGGGGCTGCACCCCACAGCTCAGCAAGCAGAGTCTGCAGACAGCCCACGATGGGCCTGAGGTTACGGCAGCTGGGAGACCCTAAGCTGTCCAGGCTGAGGGAAAACCACAGAACTTTCATCTGCGCTCCATCAGCTCCGGCATTGTGATTGCTGGGGCGGGGCTGGGTGGGAGTCCACGTGGCCGGATCCCCAGGGCCTGGCATGGTGGGCGGTCAGATACACTTGTGTTTTCAAAACAGTTGTAAAATATCACACAACATAATACAGAAAAGCGCATGACACATATTTGTACACTTTTACAAATAAATACAAATGTAAAATGAACTCCCATATCCTTGCCACTCAGATCAAGAAATAGAACATGGCCAAGATTCCAGAAGGTTCCTTGCCATTCAGAACCCCTTGCTCTGCCAGAAGTTACTGCTACGGTCTGAATTTATGATCATGACCTGCTTTTCTTTACGGTTTTGCCCCCATGGATGGATCCCTCAGTAATGGCAGAGTGCTGGCGGTTTTTGAACATGATATAAACTGAGTCAGCATGTGCCCTCATATGCCTGGCTCCTTCTGGTCCACATTACGCCTGCAAGATCTATCTGTGATGCAGCTGTAGTTCATTCTTCGCCACGGCCGCGTAGTTTTCCACAGTGTGCTAGACCACAGTTTCTCTCTCCTTCCTACCTGTTTCGGGACCCTGGGCTGTTTTCAGATTTGGTTTACCAACAGTGCTGCTGCGAGCATGAGCGTTGTTTCCTGGGGCGCACGTGCGCACGCTTCTGCAGGACGGAACTGCTGAGGCAGCCGATGCTTATCTCCAGCTTTACTCGACAAGGCCAGATCGTCTCCCGTGAGGCTGAAATGAGTAACCTCCTACTTTGCCGTGCTGTCACTCTCCCATCGCTTGGTGTGATCGGACTTTGTAACTTCAGCCATTCTGGTGGATGTGTGGCGGTATTTTCTGATTCTAATCTGCTCTTTCCCATAACTAAGGAAGTCGAGCATCTTTTCTTATGTTGCAGCCATCTGGATTCCTCTTCTGTGAGGAGCCTAATTCTTTTCTCATTGATTTTCAGAGTTATTTATATATGCCATATATGAATCCTTGTTAGTTATACCGGTGCAAACAAATTCCCCCTTTCTGTGGGCTGTCTTTTCACTTTTGTGGAATTCTTGATAGTTGACCAGTTCTTCGTGTTGTGTACTTAAATGTACTTTGCCCTCCCCTTTACGATCAGTGTCCTGTGTAAGAGCTCTCTCTTTGCCTTGCGGTCACGGTGTTGGCCTCCAACTTGTCTTCTCCAGTTTGAAGTCCTGACCTCCCACGAAGTTTACACAGCCTGATGGATCGTTCCTCGTTGCCACTCACTCACCTGGCTGCAGACGCATGGAGACTGCAGCTCGGAGAAAAGCCGCCCTCTGATGCCCAGGCCGCGTTCCCTCCACCCGGGGCCTCCCTGTGCTCTTTGGGCCGAGTGGCTGTGCGCCCAGATGGCCGTTGTGCCCTGGTCCAGGCCAGCGGGGCAGGCTGCCGGGGTCAGGGTGAGAATCAGTGTCCTGGCTTGAGGAGGGAGCAGTTGGGGTGGGGCTGGGAAGGTCTTGGTCAGAAGAGAAAGGGAGGAGGGGGAGACCAGCGCCACTGTGGCTTCAGGAATAAAAGGCAGCCTTGGGCAGGCCTTTTAGCCCCTGAACCTCAGAGTGCCTGGTGCATCCTGGGCATTGCCCGCCCGTGCCACTCTCTTGGGCCCCTCCCTCAGCCCAGCACTGCCCCTCCATCCCTAACCGCCCCCTCCCTGTGGGAGTGGGAGGCCTCTGCTGCCTCCCAGGGTCCCTCCCAGCCTGTGTGAGGCTGAGGTTCAGCCTCTTGGGATTGGAGGTGTTGGGTCAGAGTCTCACCTCTTCCACAGAGGCACCCAGACTGGGGAGCTCTGCATCTTAAAGGCTTCTCAGGAGCCTCGGGGGGCCTGAGGAGCAGAAAAGTCTAGTGTGAAGACCTGGCAGCCTGGTGGACAGAGCAGCTGGAATCCTGGGAAATCCGCTGGGACAGTAGCCCCAGGGCTCCCTCTGTTCTGCTGAGAAGCAGCCAGCCTTCCAGGAATCGGCTTTGGGGTGGGGGCAGGGAGGATTGCAGGGGGAGCCAAACAAGCCCAGGGCCGGGTCCCCATTTCAAGGGTCTCCCTAGGGGGTGGGGCTGGGTGTACACGGGCAGTAGCCCCAGTGGGGACTGGGCCCAAGGGACCTCCTGTAGAGCTTTGGAGCCCCCCTACATTTCAGGCCCTGCCAGCTGGGCCCAGGGGACCCTCTGGACCCCCCACCTTCCCAGGCCCCCAGCTCTGCCTGCAGCCGGAGCACACTGTGCACCTTCTGCCCACCTGCCCCTCCCGAGGCCCCCAGTCTGCATGCCCCAGCGGGGCTCCCGGCAGCAGAGGCAAGTGTCCGGGGTCTGGCGTTATTTACTGCTGCAGCTTCCTCCTCCTTCCAGTAACTTGTCCTCCAACTCCAGGCGGCTTCTGATCAGGCAGCAGACCTCTAATCTCTCGAATCTCGTTCGTTTACCGGCATCGGCCTCTCGCTTCCTGTTACCCAGCCTGGGCCGAGGCGCGGGGTCAGCTCTGTGCCGGCCGGGTCCTTGCCTGTTCCCAGGGCCTCTGCCCCGGCCCCTCAGCCCAGCAGGCGGGGAGGACAGACGGGTTACACAGCGGGCATGGGCACAGCAGCCCGTCTGCGGGTGGCTCCAATTCCACAGATGCTGACCGCGTGCCAGGCGCAGAGGACCTCAGGACAAGGGGGCCACAGGCTCTGCATGCGAGGGCTCCTCCCGTTGCCTCTCCAGCCTGGCAGAGGACCCATGGGGAAAGCCTTTCCCTTCAGACTCTCCCCTGCCTCCCCGTCTCCCACTCCTGCAGCCACCAGGGCCAGACCCTGTGTGGGAAGGAAAGGCAAAGAAGGTTCTGGAAAGCAGACGTGGACGGAATTCATACGGACAGAAGAAATTGGGGCTTTGGGGTCTGCTGCCCTAGAGACTCCTGGGGCCCTTCTCCCTAGGAGGCAAGGATGGGAAAGGATTTCTGTTGCAGAATCCCAGGGTTTGCCCATCTTGTCCACCCTGGGTGGGCCTCCCCACTACACCAGAAGGTCACAAGGTCACAGGGACGTGGGCAAGAATGGCTGCCCAGCCTCCACTAGGTTCTGGATCCTGAGACAGATGTCCGGTGCCCTGGGGACAGATCTCCCTCGTTTATGAACAATATCCCATGATGTCTCCCGTGTGGTGGACACCTGTGAGAAGTTTATCTCATAAGGAATCCCAATCCTTCTGTTATCCTGTCCCCAGGGTTCCTGTTTCTGTCCCTTGTGCCACAGACAAGTCTAATTTCTCTTCCCCTGGAAGCCCTGCAGAGAGTGGAGCACCCTGGGCACCCCAGGCACCCCGGACTTGGCTCCCCAACTGCTGGCAGGATGGCTGGGCTCAGGAAAAGCATGGTCTTCATAGTGGCAGAGTTTGGGGGTCTTTGGGAAGAAGGGAGGTTGGAACCTGAGGCTAGGGAATGGGCCAAAGTAGGTGAGGCACCAGGGACCCCATCATAACTGGGGAGTCCAAGGGGCCTCCCCCTGACCTTGGTCTCCAAAATGGGATACCACAGAATGATCCCCTGGGCTGGAGAGGAGAACTTCATGCTTAGTATTTAAATTTCATCCCTTTAAAATGTCTATCTTCCGTGAATATTTTATAATACAAGTAATAGATTCATATTGTCATGGAGACTTATAATCTATAAATAACTATACATATGGAGTTATGAGCTCATATGGAGTTATGAGCTCAAATATTTCTCAGTAGAGGGTGCATGATCCAAACAGTATGAAGGTTTGAAGGTCACTGTCTCTTAGGTCTTATAATTTCTTATCCTGTGCACCTGCCTGCCGAGCTCAAAGTCCAGGACGGCAGGATGAAGGGAAGTCCCCATGTTCAGGGACCTGGAGGGCTGGCTGCAGCAAAAAGTCTCGAGCTGGCTTGATGGGGTGATGGGGTGGGGGCGTGGTCGAAGGACCAGGAGGTATCGTGGGCACAGATGGGGCTCGGGCCTCTCTCTGGTGGGTGCTTGCTCCCATCGGGAGCAGCGACAAGACTGAGCTCGCCCTGGTCCCGGTGTGTGGGAGAGAGGTAGCCATGGTGGGCCCTCTGATCAGGAACCCAAGAATCCTTTCCTCAGAATGGAGGATGACACAGAGAACTGGCACCTGCTGAGGCACGCCCACTTGTCTCTCCAGCCCTGGGTCCCTGGGCGGACCTTCGCTGCTGGAGAGCTCAATTCCACAAAGAAATATTTGTCACGCTCCCGCGGGCCCAAGGCAGGGGCAGGACGAAGCTCGTGCCGTCACGTGTTCCTGGCTGGGTGGGCGGTTGACGGTACAAGATGCCCGCGATCCCGAGCATAAGGTGCGTTCCCAGACGCCGGGGGGCAGAGGCTGGTGCTGCCTGCCAGGACTTGTTGCTGCCAAGGAAGGAAGATCTGGAAGAAAACTCCAAGGTCCTCGATCCATCCAGCAGTCAATGTCGACTAGGTGCCTCTTAGGTTTCCCAGCTTGTGCTGGGTGCTGGGGTAGGGTGCTTTGTCTACTGCTGAAGACAGAAGACCGAGGATGGATTGCCAGGAGCTCTGCACGGCCGGGTCCACGATCCCCATTTTACAGGTGAGGAAACTGAGGTCCAAGAGGTAGAGTAACTTGCTGGTAAGTAGTAGAGTTGGGACTGGAACCCATACCTCAAAGGTCTGGCTGTGAGTACACGGGTGTGAGAGAGCCAGCAGGGGGCAGTGCTGGGAGGGCCTGGAAGCACTGTCCAGGCTTCCTCCCCTTCCGCACTTGGAGGAATCCAGCTCAGCTTGTCTCCTCCTCCAGGAAGTCTTCCATGATAGCCCTCAACCTTCTGCCGAGACACATACCCCTTTCTCCCTATTTTGTCTGCACCTGGCTTACCTGAGAGCTGCCCTTGTCATCGGTGTCTCTCACTGGGCTGAAGACTACTAGAGAGCAAGACCTGCATCTTTTGTTCTCGGGATCCTTAGAATGGAGCTTGGAACACGACGGCGTTAAGGAAATACTTGAAGAGATGTGGAGGAGAACACTGAGAGTGGAGGAGTGTGAGGGGCTTCTTTCCAAAGATGGGAAATGGACCCAGAGAGAGGAATAGGATTTACATGGTGGGCTGGGGGCCACCAGAGGACAGCTCCAGCAAAGGCACGCAACATGGTGTGTGCAAAGAGCTCTGCCTGACCTGGTGGGTGGCCCAGTGAGACAGAGGACCTTGAAAGCCCACCCGAGGGATAGGATTAGACCCTGGCATCAGTAGGGAGCCCTGGCAGCTTCTTGAGCATGGGCATGGCAGGGCAAGCCTTCCTTTGGCCCAGGGCAATCCTGTGCTGACCCTCCTGCAGAGGAGGAGGGCGAGGAGGGCAGCTCCACTCTGCCAGGCCTGTGGCCTGACTCCCGCTGGAAGTTCTTCCAGTCTTCTCACCTGAGGCCCTCCAGCTGCACCCGGAAAAGGTGTCTACCAGCAGCTGGTGGGGGATGAGGGCTGCCTGTCCTCTGCCAGAGCTCAGGACAGACACTCCCCTGCAATCTGGGACCAGTTTGTGCACTGTCTCATTCATTCACTTATTCGGTCCATTCAGTTCATATTTATTGGGCATCCATGAGTGCCTAGACACTGTCTGGCATGGGGGTTGGGAGACTGCAGAGGGGCTTGGCCTCTGGGGGTGTGTGAGGGCCACACCATGGTGGTGCTAGTCTCTCCCACCCCACCCATGGGCTCTGAGCCCCTCTGCCACCCTCTCCCCGTCCCGCCCATTCTGGGCCAAGCAGGGAGACAGCCCCTCTGTGGCCTGGGGAGGGGCTCACCAGGGGAGGGGCCCCCGGCTGATCCTCCCCAGGAGCGAGTAGGGTGGGGGCGGGCCTCAGCCGCCCCGTCCAGGCCCCACACCAGCAGCTGTTCCCGGAATGGGGGTTTAAAATTTTTTTGTTGGCGAATATGCATGTGGTCTTAATTATTTATACGCAGCACTTATCTCCCCCAAATGTTTTATCGGGATTCGGCAGATCTGAGAGCGCGAAATGGAAGGCCCAGGCGGGCGCGGGGCCGGGGAGGGGACTGTAGGGGGAGCAGTAGGCAGCCGGGGGAAGCTGATTTAGGTATCCCCTAAATCGACTGGGGGTGAGGGAAGGAAGGACCCCGATCCGTGGCCTTTAACCCTCTCAGGCACTGGCGGGCGTTGGGAAGCCACAGCTGAGTGTCCAGCGGGCAGAGACAACACCTGGGGCAGGTTTACTTCACCTCTGGGGCTCTGGCCTGCGCGGACTGCCAGCAGGGGGCGCCACGCCAGAGGCCAGTTCTACCCGGGCATCCCTGGTGGGCGCGAAGGAGGGTGGGGAGGCACACCTCTCAGCAGCAACCCAGGAGGCCTTAAGAAGGGTCAGGGGTTTTTCCTAGTGGGGGTAGGAGGAGGAGAGAACGGGCGAGACCTTGGAATCCCACACTAAGGCACCTGCAGGGGCAATAGTGGTCTCAGTGCTCAGCACCCCCTGGAGACAGGAGTGGTCTTATCCTGCCCATTTTACAGATGAGGAAACTGAGTTTCAGAAGAGTTACCGGCCTAAGGACCTTCAGCAGAGCAGGGATTGGTGCCCACGTGGTCTAAGGTGGGTGGTCTTTCCTGGAGCAAGGGGAAGGTAGTGTGCGGAGCCTCCCCCCTCGCTTGGACCCCGCTCCCTCCACCAGGTTCCCCCAGCTGCGTGTGCCCTCTGTATGCCCTCTATTCCTGGCCGTTTGGGCAGCGCCACTGGAGATTCCTGGAAGCGCCTCCCGGGCACACCCCCACCACGCACCCGCCCACCCTGAGCTTGCAGGATATTCGGGGGGGGGGGTCTGAGGCCAATCCCCGCCGCCCCTCGGGGCCCCCAGGAACCTGAGCCTGGAGGGCCCGGGCCCAGACCCCTCCCACCAGCAGTGCCCAGCGCGCCCTGGCCCGACCCCAGGGTCCCGTCCGAAGCCAGGAGTCCCTCAGGGGCCGCGGGCTGAATCGGCTGCCAGCCGGAGGGCCCCGACGGGAGGTCGGCCCCGGGCCGCGCGGCACTGTGGGGCCCTGGGCGGGGTCGACCACAGCCGCCTGGTATTGCACGTGGGCAGGGAGCGAGCAGGGGCGACGGGCTCTGGCGGTGCATCCAGGAGCCTCCTGTGCCTGGAGGCGCCCTCCCTACCCCCACCCCCACCCCGCTCCAGCTCGGGGCTTCCGGAGGCCCCGTGTCCCCGGCGGGGAGGGCGTGCGTGTTTGTGTTGGGGGGGAGGACTTCCTTGAACTTGCCGCTGTGGCGGGAATCTTCCCGGGTGGGGCCGGGTGAGAGTGAGCTGTTGGGCCCCTGGAGTCCTAGGCTTCCTCGGCTGAGCTGGGCTGGGGAGGGCTGTCTCCTCCGTGGCATTCCCTGATTTCACCCCAGGCCACAGAGTCGAGGCTCTTTCCCGAGGTAAAGCTCTTAGAGAGGGAGATTCCCGCGAGCTGCCGGGCGGCCGCTTCGTAATTGGTTCATCGATTAACAGCTCGGGTCGGGGGCGCTTCAATGGGGGGCGGGGCAGCTGAGTCAGGGGCCCAGCCCTGGGGAGGTGTTGCTGGAGGGAGGCGGGGAAGTCGGTAATTCCAGATTGGGGAGGGTCTCTGTGCCTCCCCAAGGCGCTGAGGAGCCCTGGGAGGCAGCTCTGGGGCCCCTGGGTGCCAAGCGCCAGCCGGGCCCCCTTGGGCCCCTGGAAGAATTGGTTCCCACCAGCCAACCTGCTCCCAAGGCCAGAAGTTGCCATGGTGACCCCCTCCCACCTTCAGCTACAGCTTTTCCAGTAAAACCACTGCAGAAATCCATACTTCCCGACAGGCACGCCCCCGGCCCCCCACCCCCCACTCGGCGCGGTCTGGGAGCGGCTGGGAGTTAACCCTCCGCTTGCCGGCCGACGCTGTTTGGGGGAGTCAGGGGAGAGCCGACAGCGGGGGGCCTGGGCCGGAGGCGAGGAGGCTGACAGAGGACAGGCCTGCTACCCTCTCGCTCAAGGCCCCAGTGATCGGACTTGAGCGCTCCAGGAAGTTGGAGGGGAGAAGGGAAGCCAGCCCCCGGCTTAAGGCTCCAGCCTTGGAGGAGACTTGCTGGGGTGCCAGGGTCGTTCCAGTAGAACCCGAGGGCCCCCCTGGGCTCCAGCTCTCCAAGGGTGACTTCTGCTGCAGTTGGTGGGGGATCAGATCTACCCAGCCTGGCCTGCAGCTGCCGGCCACGTTAGCTCTCCCCTCTTCCTCCTCTGCCCCTCCTCCCAGCACAAACCTCTTTCCTAGAGCCCCAGAAGGGTCCGCTCAGGTCCAGCGGCCCGGGTGCCGGCACCTGGCAGCGCCCCAAGGGAGGCTGCATGCCGGGAGCCTGGCTTTGTGTCCACAGGTCTGCTCTGACGGGCTGTTGGACAGAAGTAAACTGACCGCTCGCTTGGGGTCTCAACTTCCTCCCCTGAGAAGCAAGGATAATGATCTGGGCTGCTTGCAAGTTTAAGGAAGAAGAGGGGTCCGGTCCTGCTGGGCCCAGGGACAAGGCTTGCCTAGCCTTTGTCAGCCTTTGTTGGGGGAGGGCCCCCTGGGGACCCCCAGGCTGTGTGGGCCCAGGGGGCTCAGCTCTGCGGCCCAGCCGCCCTTCCACTTCCAGAGCCATGAGCAGGAGGTGCTCTAATTGTTCTCTCTGTAGCCCAGGATGAATAATTGAGAGGTCTTTGAAGAGAATTAATTAGCCCGTTTATTGACTGTAAATGCTTTGCTGCAGATGATAAAGGGAAGGCTCGGCCTGGCCAACAGCTAGACATTTAATTTGCACCCAGGCTTCCCTCTGCAGGACCAGGGCTCAGCCTGTTCCTGGGACCTGCCCCCTTCTCCTTTCTGGCATCTTGCTGCAACATTCTGCCCTCAGCCACAGCTCTGCTCCATTTATCTTCCAAGAGGCAAGGTGGGGACCCCCCTTCCCTACAAGGGATGGGAATAGGGTGTGTCCCACTGTTGGGAGCACTTCCCCCAGCTCGCTGGACTCCTATTCTGGGGTCAGGCCCAGGCGGGATCCCATGACCCTCGGGGGAGAGGCACTCCACTGCGGGGGACCAGTGGGGCTGTCCCTGGGCTCCATGGGTCTCTCTCTCATTCTGCCTAGCGCTGCTCCTGTGCCCCAGCCCCTGTGCGGGCACTAGGGAGTGAGAGGGAAATAAGGCAGCGGTCCAGCTCTCCAGGCTGGGGTAGGGGGTCAGACATGTAAACATCCCTGCATTGCTGGGACCGAGGAGGGCGGGGCTCTGCTAGTATGGACAGGGCTGGTTTACTGGATGAGTACTAGTATTAATAATGAGAGCAGACATTGCTACAGCTTCGACTCCATGCTATGCCCTGTTCTAAACACTTGATCCTCCCAACGACCCTGTGTAGACCTCATGAAGGCATGAGGGTGGGCTTGTTCCCCAATGGGTCTACAGGGCCTCAGTGCAGAACCCAGCACAGATGAGGACTTGTTGAGTGAATGAATGAATGAATGAATGTGAGGAAACTGAGTGGCAAAACTGGGCTCACACACCCTTTTTGTCTGGCTCGAGGACCCATGCTCTGATGCTTCTGCCAGCCCTAGGGAATGGCATCGTGGAAGAGGTGGGGGCCCTGAGCACCATGCCCCGGGCTCAGCCCCTGCCTCTGTGGCTGCTGGGCACCAGTGAACGTGAGAGCAGGCATGTGCAGACCTGGCTTAGAGCACCGGCCCTGCAGCTGAGGGGCGCATGGGCTGGGGAGGGCAGACCTAGCTGGGGAGCTGGTTGGAGACCATAGCCCTTGGTCCAATGGAGCCATAACAGGGCCCAGGCTGAGACTGTCACCGAACCTGGTTTGTTTTGGCCCATCGCCCAGGAAGCCAATCACCGAGACGACGAGATTGCAGCAGAGAGGGAGTTTTAATCAGAAGGCAGCCAAATGAGGACGTGGGAGAACGAGTCTCCCGCCTCCCCGAAAATGGGGACTCAAGGATATTTATGGGATAGGAGGCAAGGTGGTCTGAAATGTGGAGATAGATGATTAGAGGTAAGGAGAGGTGAGGCAATTGATGATCTGTACAAGTGTAGTCAGACTTCATGCCTCTTCACAGGACACATGTTCACAAAATGGTGTCGTTAGCGTGGAGTTGTTAGCCTCTTGACGTCAAAAAGGTCACTTGTCACTTGTCAAGCATTTGCCCAGGCCCAGTTGATGGGTTGGTGGTCTCAACTGGCCTGAACTGGACAAGGGGTCCTAATTCCTGAAAAACAGCTCAAATATCCGTTACCCTGGTGACCCAGGCGCCAGGGAGATGTTATCTATAGGAACCTAGTGGGAGTCAGATAGCATATTGCCTACACAGCACAGTTAACAATGGGCGGGGGAACAACTAAAATCTGTAATCAGTAATTGAAAAAAAAACTTTAGTTACTAGCTACCTAATCATCAATGGCTAACTGTTTACTGGTGTCAAGACCACAGCAAGGGGGGATGGAGAGGCTGTGACAGCTCTGATATGTGGAGAGGAGGGAGGGGGGAATGGAAGGACAGAGGAGTGGAGATGACCCCAGGGGTCACCTCATATGAGGACATGTGTCTGCAAATGAAGGGAGAGCTCAGGAAGCACAGTGAACTGGCTCTCGCCCGGGAAGCCCTCTGGGGGAGCTAGGACGCCTCTGGCCAAGTAGCCCCTGTCATCCTTCCACACCCACCCCCTGCCTGCTCTGTGCCTGGGGAGGCTGCCCTGTGGGGCCACGTCAATGGGCTCCCTCTTCCTTTGCCTTCTGTTGGGTTTAACGAGTGTGAGGCACGGGCAGCAGTTGGGGGGTGGAGGACAGTGCAGTGAGGTGTGTGTCTCTCCCTCTTCCCAGCCTGCAGCTCCCCTAGGGCAGCCCTCTGCTTTCATTCATTCACTCAGCCCTCTTTCCAGGGCTGCCATCAGCATCGCTGTTTAAAACAAACAGCGATGAGCATCTGCTAGTGCCGGAGACGTCAGTACATCCCAACAGTCCTAGGAGGTGGAGCCGTTGCACAGCTGACTTTCATGTCACAGCTGACTTAGACAACTACCCCAAGACACCAAGTTAGTAAATCTTAGAGCTGAGGCTCGAACCCACGTCTACCAGACTCCATGTTGCAGCCACGCCTATTGCTTCCCCCGCCTCCTCCTCTTCCTAGCCTCTGGGAACTGCTCCTCCCTGCTCTCGCCAGGGTCATGGTGGGAGCTCATGGACATCTCATCTACATGCTCCTGCAGCTGAGGAAAAGAAGCTGGCCTCCCTCAAGGTGGCTGGAGCTAGGTGCATAGGACCTGGGAACGGTTGACAGTCGTGTGGAATGCACATGGCACAGGAGGACCCCTGTCTGAAGTGCTTTGCGCCCAAGGCATGGGGCAGAGGCAGAGCCGAGAGCCCAAGCCTGCCTTCAGCCCCTCCCTGCATTACCGCCCAGGGTGGACATTTGTCCTTTTGGCTGCTGGGTGTCCAAACACCCTTCCTACTTTGGAGGAATCCCAAGATAGGAGGGAGGCAGGGCCCTTCTTCCTCTCCCAGGCTCTGAAAACTAAATGGGCATGTGACCAAAGTGACCAATCAGATACTTCCACCTGGATCATTGAAGCTTGAGGGTGAGATGCCAAGGTGAAGAGTAATTTAGGGTTGTTCACAGGGCCTGTGGTAGGGCCATACGGTGTGGAATGAGGGTCCAGCAGTGCTATCCCATGCAGGCTGTTCTGTGCTAACCAACACACCCACAAACTACTTTTCTGCTTAACTTAACCAGAGAGCACCTCTGTCACTCACATTACTGACTAGTGACTTCTCTTGGAAGTCTCCTTCCTTCTTCTTCCCTTCTCCCTGTATCAGTCAGCTATTGCCATAATTAGGCCGCATGACAAACAGTCCCATGATCTCAGTGGCATTCAATGGTAAGCCTCTATTTTTTTGCTCTTGTCTCTGTGAGTTTGTTGGGGTTCAGCAGATCCAGGCTGAGATTAGCTGGGCTTGGCTCTGGGCTGTGAGTTGGGTCCAGGTTTGCTCCACAGGTTTCTTATCCTCCTTGCACGGGCAGGCTACCCTAGGTGTGTTCTTTCCAGGGCTATTTCAGTAATGCAAGAGAGCAAGGTCGTTCTGCAAGCGCATTTCAAGGCTCTACTCACTGCACATTGCTGACATCCTGTTGGTCAAAGCAAGTCACGTGGTGCCATGGTCTGAAGGTTTGTGTCCCCCTCAAATTCATATATTGAAATCCTAACCCTCGAAGATGGCGTATCAGGAGGTGGAGCCTTTGGGAGGTGATAAGGTCATGAGATCTCTGCCCTCATGAGTGGGATTAGTGTTCTCATAAAGAGACCCCACAGAGCTCCCCAACCCTGTCCAGCGTGTGAGCATCCAGCAAGAAGGTGCTGGCTCTGAACCAGGAAGAGGGTTCTCCATGGAACCTGACCAGGCTGGCGCCTTGATCTCGGCCTTCCAGCTTTCAAAACTGTGAGAAATAAATTTCTGTTTATAAGCCACCCAGTCTATGGTATTCTATTATGGCAGCCTGAACAGACTAAGACAGATGGCTTTGCCCCAAGTCAAGGATGTGGATGCATAATTCTATTAGAAGGGAGTGAAGAAGCAGGATTGATAATTCAAGTCCCCCTTTTTTATTTTTAATTTTCATTATGAAAACAGTTTTTAAAAAATCCCCAAAACAAAAGTAGGCAGAGAAGCATAATAAATCCCCATAGAACATCACCCAGATTCCATAATTAATATTTTCCCATATTTGTCTAATTTGTCTATTTTTCTTGGTAAGGTATTTTTAAACATTTTAAAATTGAGGTAAGATATACATAACATAAAATTTACCAATTTAACCATTTTTAAGTGTGCAGTTCAGTGGCATTAGGTACATTCAGATTACAATGCAACTATTACCACCATCTATCTCCAGAACATGTTAATGCTCCCAAGCTGAAACTCTGTCCTCATTAAATACTAACTCCCCGTTCTTTCCTTTCCCAGCCCCTGGGAACCACCATTCTACTTTCTGTCTCTATGAATTTGACTATTCTAGGTACCTCATGTAAGAGAAATCACACAATATTTGTCCTTTTGTGACTGGCTTATTTCTCGTAGCATAATGTTTTCCAGGACCATCCATGTTGTAGCATGTGTCAGAATTTCCTTCCTTTTGAAGGCTGAAAAATATTCCATTGTGTGGATAGAGCACATTTTGTTTATCCATTCTTTCACTGATGAACACTTGGGTTGCTTCTGAAACCCATAAACAGTTAGACATTGGTGATCAGGAGCTAGTAGCTAAAGTTTTTTTTCAATTACTGATTACAGCTTTTAGTTGTTCCCCCACCCATCGCTGACTGTGCTGTGTAGGCAATATGCTATCTGACTCCCACTAGGTTCCTATAGATAACATCTCCCTGGCGCCTGCGTCACCATGGTAACGGGATGTTTGAGCTGTTTTTCAGGACTTAGGACCCCTTGCCCAGTTCAGGCCGGTTGAGACCACCAACCTATCAACTGGGCCTGCGCAAATGCTTGACAAGTGACCTTTTTGACATCAAGAGGTTAAAAACTCCACCCTCAGATCATGAGGCGGCTGCCATTTTGGGAACATGCTTCCTATGAAGAGGCACGAAGCTGGACTCCGCTTGGGCAGATCGTCAATTACCTCACTTCTCCTCACCTCCAATCATCTGTCTCCACACTTCAGACCACGTTGGCCCTACCCCATAAATATCCTTGAGTCCCCATTTTCGGGGAGGCAGATCTGAGATTGGCTCTCCTGTCTCCTTGCTTGGCTGCCTTGTGGTTAAATCCTTTCTCTCTGCAAACTCGTCGTCCCGGTGATCGGCATAATTGGGCGGCGGGCAAAACTAACCTGGTTTGGTAACACTTCTACCTTTTGACTGTTGTGAATGATGCTGCTATGAACATGGGTGTACACAAATCTGTTGTAGACCCTACTTTCAATTCTTTTGGGTATATACCCAGAGGTGGAATTGCTGGATGGCACGGTAATTCAATGTTTCACTTTTGAGGAACTGCCATACTGTTTTCCATGGCAGCTGCACCATTTTACATTCCCATCAGCAGTGCACCAGGCTTCCAGTTTCTCCACATCTTCGCTGACACTTGTTATTTTCTGTTTTTTTTTTTTTTTTTTATAGCCATCTTAATGGGTGTGAAGTGGTGTCCCATAGTGGTTTTGATTTGCATTTCAATCTCCTTTTGATTAAGCTGGTTTGAGATGGGTTTCTATTTCTTGTAACTGGTACTAGTTGGGGTGAGTTTAGCGGCTGCAACAAGTTCCAGCAGTAGTAGTTGTGGCTTGTGGAGAAGTTTACTTCTCTTTCCCACGACTGCCCAGGTGGGTGCTCCCAGTGAGAGGAAGCACTGCCCCCTTCAGGGACCCAGGCCATGGCGGCTCGTCGTCTCAAGGTGGGGCTCCTGAGGTGGCTCTGCTCGCCACCCCCTCAGCTCTCAGGGAGGAGGAAGCAGCCCTGGCTGGGGTGGAATTTCATCACGGGGCCACGCTCACTGCAGGCGGGGCTGGGAGCCGTCCCTGGCCCAACAGAGGAGGAGAGAATGGATTCTGGAACAGTTCCAACTGCTGAACAAGCTGCCCCCTCCATGTTCTTCCACTCCTTCCAGCTGCACAAACTCAGGAAATGCCAGGAGGAGCGAGGTTCCCATGGTAAGGTTGGAGCTTCTGGGAAGACCAATGCCCAAGGCTGCTAGAGGCCCTTTGGTGGAAGGAGCCTGCAGTCATATGCATGGAGGGAAGCCCCCAAGAGGCCACCCACTATGGGACCTCCCAAGTGAATGGTGGCCTCCAAAAAGATATGTCCACATCCTAAACCTTGGAACCTGTGAATGTGACTTTATTTGGAAACAGGGTCTTTACAGATGTAATTAAGCCAAGGATCTCGAGACGAGATCATCCTGGATTTTCTGGGTGGGCCCTAAATCCAATGACTGATGTCTTTATAAGATAAGGGCGGAGAGAGCTTTGAGACAGAGACCCAGAGGAGGTGGCCATGTGATGATAGAGACAGAGATTGGAGTGATGCTGTCACAAGCCAAGGAATGCCTGGGGCCACCAGAAGCTGGAAGAAGCAAGGAAGTTTCCTCTCCTAGAGCCATCAGAGGGGGCGCGGCTGCTGACACCTTTATATTGGACTTCTGGCTTCCAGAACTGTGAAAGAATAAATTTCTGTTTTTGTGAGCACCCAACATATGGCAGTTTGTTACAGCAGCTACAGGAAACTCATACACAGGGGCACCTGGCCGAGCGCCAATGGCCAGACGGCAGAGCCTGGAACCTGCCACTGCTGACCACAGGGCCCCCATGGTGTGTCTGCCCTAATGACGTGGCGCAGCTGCCTGAGAAACGCCCTCAGGGCTTTAGTCTGCCAGTATCAGGAGCCCATTAGACTAGGCCAAAACCGACGATGCTTGCCCGTGGCCTCCTTCCTCCTGTCGGTATCCTCGGGGGGCCCTCTGGGGCTCTCAGCGCTGGGCCCCAACCCTCCTCTCTGTGCCTGCCTCTCCGGCGTGGTCTGATGCCCTGGATGAGCTGACCCGCCAGCTTCCTGGGAATCCTGCCCCCAGCCTGAGCCCCCCTTGGCTGCAGAACTCTCAGCCTGGACACCAGTGCCCTCTCTGGCTTTAGCTAACGTGCGCTGAAAGCCTATCGCGCGTCAGGCTCCGTGCCCCTCACAACAACCCAGTGAGGTGGGTGCTGCTTGTGATGCCCAGTGTAGGGTGAGGACCTGGGGTTAGGGTGGACAGGTGACTTGCCCAAAGGCGCATAGCTAGGGTTCAAAGGCAGGTCTACACCTGAGCAGTGACTGTGCAGCCCAGGACCTGAGCGCTGCGACTTTGGGCCCCTACCAGTGTAGGTGGGCATGGCCAGGTCCCTGCCAGGGAAGGCCTGCCCTCTCCTTGGCCCAAGACTTGGAGCGCTGGTGTGGGGAGGGGGACCCCAAGACCTGGACAACACCTGGGTGTGGGGGAGGCGGGGGGGAGGCACTGAGACTCGCCTGCTCTCCCAGAATGAGGCATTTGGAGGCTGATGGCGTCTTTGAAAGGGGAGCTCGTTGCCCAAAAGGGCTGCTGTGGCATCTAAAAATATGAGCTTCCTACCTTCTGGGAAGAGGGGTTGAGAAGGAAGCCACCCTACCCTCTACTCACCAGTAAGCTGATTGTGGGCTCAGCTAGATTTCAGTTAACACCCTGCTCTTTGGCCTGGCCCACGGGGCCTTGGGCATGTTATTGAACCTCTCTTGTGAAATGGGTTTGCTGTGTGGATGTCATGGGCAGAGGTGACCCCAAGGAGAGCCTGCCCCAGGGGCTCAGAGACTTCAGATCCGCTCCCAGAGGGAGTGGAGGAGGGCCTCCCATCTGCTCAGTGCCCACAGCCCTACCCCCCACCTTCAACAGGGGTCTTTGTTGCTCCCCATGTGGCCCATAAGCCTGGGCGTTAGTGCCCCGTTTCCTGTAAACCAAGGGTTGGTTGTGGAGGAGGCGCCTGCAGAAGGAGGGGCAGAGCCAGCTGGGCGTGGATGCCCACCCCCACCCACCCCCTGGGCCTTGGGGCCCCAGGAGATCACCTGCAGGAGCTGGGAGTGGGGCCAGGCTGGGGCGGAGGGCACAGCTGGGCCTGTAGGGGGTGGAGGGGCCGCTGGGGAAGGGACTTACCAGCAGGCAGCAATTCTGAGACCCCAGGAGGCCCTCCTGATTCCGGTAATGACAGATGTGGGGTGGGGTGCCAGCTTTTGCCCGCCCAGGGCCCAGCCCCTCCCCTAGGCTGTCTCCCACCTTCTCCCCCCCACACTCCTCCCCACAGTCCTCCCCCTCCCCTTGCAGTCTATTCCCTGACAAGCCCTCCCTGGAAGGTGCAGAGCTGGGCTCACTCACGCCCAGGCAGGTACAGCAGGGCCACTCTGAGTGACAATTGGGAAGAGAAGCAGGGGCCAGTGGGTGCTCCCGCCCCGCCTGGTGCAGCCTGCCGAGGGTTTGGGGGATGCCCAATGCCCCCCTTCTCCAGCCTGGCCACCAGCCCAGACACCTTCCCAGCCAGACCTGAAGCGACCACCTGCCAACCCATAGCCCCATGCGGCCCAGTGGCCCAGGGTGCTGGCTCGGCTCCAGGGAGGGCTGCTCCTCGTCTGCCCAGTGCCCTGGGGCGGGGTGGGTGCCCCTTTGGGAGGCCTTCCTCCAAGGTCCTGCCAGGCATAGAAGGGAGAGGGTGGTTCCCAGGCAGGTAGACAGGGATCTTCTCCAGAGCTCCCTGTGACCCGGCTCTAGGGGACCCGGCCTCTCACCGCCACTCTGTGGGGACACGGCAGAGGTTGCAGAGCTGCCCACCAAACTGACACACCCTCCCCTCCCCCATTTTTGCTCTCCTGGGATCTGGGGCTCACGCTGAGGGGTGGGTGGTACTTGCCCCTGCCGATCCCCACAGCCACTCAGGTGCAGGGAGCTGGGCATGGTCTCAGGGAGGCCTCTGGGCAGGTTCCCAGGGCCTACCGGGCGGCCCCTCCTTTTCCAGAAAGAGGAAGGAAGGCGCAGCATCTGGGGAGCGAAGCCTCCATCCCCACCCTCTCTGTGGCCAGAAGCTCCACCCTGTGGCCTGGCCTCCTGGAGACCGGCCAGCTGGGGGTGGGGAGACGGCCCCCAAGGAGCCCCCCAGGGAGGACACCTGCCCTGTGTGCTTCAGCAGCCAGCCCTGCGGGGTCCCAGGGGCCGGTTTCCTCTGTGCCCACCTTCCTGGGCCCAGTGTGGCCAGGGAGAAGGTCCAGGCTCTCCCACTTCTCCAGGAGCCCCGTGGTGGCACTCTGCTCTCTGGTTGGCACTGCAAGCCTTGCCCAGCCCTGGGAGCAGGCTGCTCTGAGGACCCTCATCTTGGTTCCAGCCCCACCTTGCCCCTGCCTGGGGATGCAGAAAAGGCCATTTTTCCAGCCCAGTGGCATAGTGGTTAAGTACGTGTCCTCTGCAGGTTCGAATCCCGGCAGGGACCTATGCACCACTCATCAAGCCATGCTGTGGCAGCATCCAACATACAAAAAATAGAGGAGGATGAGCATGGATGTTAGCTCAGGGCCAATCTTCCTTACCGGGGGAAAAAAAAAAAAAGAAAAGCCATTTCTCTGATTCCCCTAGTCTCCAAGCTCCAACCAAGCTCTAGCAGAAGAAGGGACCAGCAGCCCGTCTTTGTTTATTTATTTATTTTTTTGTGAGGAGATCAGCCCTGTGCTAACATCTGCCAACCCTCTTCTTTTTTTGCTGAGGAAGACTGGCCCTGGGCTAACATCCGTGCCCATCTTCCTCCACTTTTATATGGGACGCCACCACAGCATGGCTTGCCAAGCAGTGCGTCGATGCGCACCGGGATCTGAACTGGTGAACCCCGGGCTGCCGCAGCGGAGCGCGCGCACTTAACCGCTTGCGCCACTGGGCTGACCCAAGCAGCCTGTCTTTAAACTCCCACTTTATGCAAAGCATCATGCAAAGGACACATAGATGAGGCCCCGCCCCAGCCAGTCACCCCCACTCCAGGTGAGATGCCCACTCCAGCCCCATCCTGCAGCTGCTGGCCTGTTGTCACCAGCAGCAGCAGCAGCAGCAGCAGCAGGGATTCAGAGGCACCTACTGCATGCAGGGCTAGCCCTGAGGCTGTGAGGAGGAAGGTGTGGTGGCGGCTTTCAGAGGATTTAATCCCAACAGGGAGACCAGGAATAGGCAAAGCAGACAGACACACCACCAACAGGTGAATGGGTCAGTAAGTAGTGGTCCCACACCCCAGAATAAAGAATGAGTGCAGACACGCACGAGGTCCAGAGATCGTCCGTGTAAAGCAAGCTTCTTCCTCCACTCCTCCATGCATTCATTTGTTCAACAACTATTTGCTGGGTGCCTGTTATGAGCCAGGCGCTATTCTGGGGGCCGGGGATAGCACTGCAGACAAGACCCCCCCTGCGAGCTCGCACTCCAGCAAGAAGACATACACAAGACCAGAAAGTAAGGTTTATAAGTGTGTTTGAAGGAAAAAGGACAGCCGGGTTAGGGGGCCCAGGAGCGGGGGCAGAGATGGATTATAGAATTCAGTAGGGTGGTTAGGGCAGGCCCCCTGTGGAGGCAATCGAGCCAGGCCTTGGAGGCGATGAGGGGTGAGCCGAGAGCCACAAAGGAAATCTGAGGGACAGCTGGAGCAATAGCCCTGGGGGACAATGACCCGGGGGACGTGACTGACAGATGCCTGTTCCGGGAACTGCAAGGAAGCCTGAGGCTCCAGGCAGAAGAGGAGATGCAGGGGCTCTGCAAGGAGTGGCAGCGGAGGTGCTGAGAAGTGGCTGGCTTCCAGGTATATTTCGGAAATACTATTATATTTCCACCTTATTTGCATTAAGAAAAAACAACAAGCAGAAACAAAGACCTGTGTGTCCAGGGACACAAGTGCCCGTAGAAGCACAGGAGCCTGTGGGTGCACCTGAAACGGGAAGTGGGGAGGGTGGGAGGTCCCAGGGGAGAAAGGCATCTTCGAGGTGCTCCGTAGACGCGGGGGTCTTCTTCAGTGCCATTGTCCATGTGCTACCGGTGTGCACCCACGGCCACCACCAAACTAAGCAAAACCCCAAGTTGGGGACACGACAGGGAAGAGAGCTGTTGATGTAAACGGTCGCCCAGAGCTCATCTATGGAGCCCCCTTGGAGTGGAGCCTATTCCGGGGGTCCCTGGGGTTCACCTCTCCTAACTTCCTCCTGTTGGAAGGGGAAGGGGCAAAGCCCGCCCCTGAAGGTGGAATTTTTGCAGCGGCCAAAAGTCGTTTGCTAGTAGGCTTGGCAAATGAGCAGCTGATCAAAATTGGATCGTGTGGCTTTTGATTCAAAACTAGTGCTCGCTCTTCAAGTCCAGAGGCTGATTTTGTCGGGGGGCTCGGAGGCTGGTTGGGAAGCCAGGCCTTCTGCAAAGCTTTTAAGGACTGAATGTGTGGCCTCCCAAGTTAAGACGCTTGCAGGCTGATAGAAATGCCCACTGCAAACCTCTTTGTGACCTCACCCTGCTCTCAAGGGGAGAGAACCTGGCCACCAGTCCACAGGTCCCTGTTTCTGTGTGACCGTGCGCCAGCCACTTAAACTCTCCTTCTGTAAAACAGCAACCAGCACAGCCCCGCTTCCCAGCATGATTGTGAGGCTTCATTGAAATGGGGGCATAAATCGCCATCAAAGCCACGTGTATTCTCTGGGGACATGGTTACACCAGCTGAGACTAAGAACGCTCTGTGTGCCAACTTTGAGCACCTGAGCCTGTGACGGTCCCAGTGGCTCCTCACTTAAGAATTCACTTATTCGGGTGGAGGTTCATCCCTGTTCTTCAGGCCCACCTAAGGCTGCCAAATTTAATAAAATAAACAAAAGAACCAGGTGCCTAGTTAAATTTGAATTTCAGATAAACAACAAATGTTTTTCAGTGTGAGCATATCCCATGCAGTATAACTTACACTAAACAATTTATTTGTCATTTATCTGAGATTCAAATGCAACTGAGCATCTTGTATTTTATCTGGCAACGCTAGTCCCATCCCCCCTACTTCCCACGGGTAAGAACTGTTTTTGGCCAGAAACACAGATTCCTTGCAGATGAAGCTGAACTTTCATCATGCCATCTTTCCCGGAGCTGAAATGGCTTCTTTTTGCATTTTATAGCTTTACAACTGCAGCAGTAAAAAATTCTTGTCAGCAAGACGATTGAAAATTTAAGTACAAAGGGAAACATTTGTTTTATTTTCGTCTTGTCAGAGGCATAAAATGGGTTCCCAATGATAGCACTGCAGTTTGGGGATGTTATCTTGGTGTTTACAGTCACCTACCCCGTGCATTTTATGGTCGTCAGCACAGGCCCCTTTGCAGCAGAGTGGAATTATTATTTTGTTTGGGCCCAGCAGTAACATTTATTCCCAATAATCTTGCTGCAATGGGTTCTTGGTATTTTACAGTTGTTATTGCAGTAAAATTTATATTCTACAGAATTATGACAACATTCAGCTACTAATGGGATTATTATTTTTGTTGGTTTGTGTTCTAAAGCCGTGGAAATAAAATTTACTCCCAACAATACAGCTGCAATTTTATGTCCCTAAAACTAACCGTAAATAATCAACATAATAACAGAATGCCTGTAAAACACATAAAACATCCTTCTCGGAAAAAGCAAGCTCTCTGTGGCTATCCTGATGGGCCTGGTGGGGTCAGGGCCCAGCCTAGCAGTTAGGGGTCCTGGGCTGACTTCACATGGATGAAGCAACTTGCTTGCAGGCCTGGGGAGCAAGTTACTTAACATTTCAGAGCCTCCAGAGCCTGTGAAATGGGAACCAAAGGCCAACTTGGAGGTCTGGTCAGGAGTGCACGGAGTCGCCCCTCACTGGACGGCCCCTGTGTTGGGGTCCTGGGGCTGCTGGAGCAAAGTACCACCACCTGGGTGGCTTAAAACAACAGAAATGGACTCCCACGGTTTTGAAGGCCAGAAGTCTGAAATTAAGGTGTCAGCAGTGACCGCTCCCTCTGAAGCTCTAGGGGAGGACCCTTCCTGCCCCTTCCAGCTTCTGGGGGCCCGGGTATCCCTTGGCTTGTGGCCGCATCACTCCCGTCTCTGCCTCTCTGGTCTCAGATCTTTCTCTCTGTGTGTCTGTCTTCTCTTCTGTCTCTTTTTTTTTTTTTTTTTTTTTTTTTGTGAGGAGATCAGCCCTGAGCTAACATCCGCCAATTCTCCTCTTTTTTTGCTGAGGAAGACGGCCCTGGGCTAACATCTGTGCCTATCTTCCTCCACTTTATATGGGACGCCGCCACAGCATGGCTTACCAAGCAGTGCGTCGGTGCGCGCCCGGGATCCGAACCAGCGAACCCCGGGCCGCCGCAGCGGAGTGCGCGCACTTAACCGCTTGCGCCACCGGGCCGGCCCCTCTTCTGTCTCTTATAAGGACACTTGTCATTGGATTTAGGACCCACCCTTATCCACGATGACCTCATCTCAAGATCCCTAATTGCATCCCCAAAGACCCTTTTTCCAAATAAGGTAACATTCACAGGTTCTGGAAGAACATATTTTTGGGAGGCCAATTCAACCCGCTACAGAAACATCATCATCATTTTTATCATTATTATTATTATTATTTTTATTGCCAGTTGGGAGGTAAGATGGAAAAGTTGAGAAGCACCAGCCCCAAGGATGGAATCGAGTAGGAGATGCCCCTGGGGGACCACGTGATCTATCCATACAAGGGAATATTATTCAGCCTTAAAAAGGAAGGAAATTCTGACGCCTACTTCAACGTGGATGAACCTTGAGGATATTATGCTCAGTGAAATAAGCTAGTCACAAAAGGACAAATACTGTATCATTCCTCTTATGTGAAGTCCCTAGAGTAGTCAAGTTCCTAGAGACAGAAAGCAGGATGGTGGCTGCCACGGGCTGGAGGGAGGAGGAATGAGGAGTTAGTGTTTAATGGGGACAGAGATTTAGTTTGGGAAAATGCAAAAGTTCTAGAAATGGATGGTGGTGACGGTTTGCCAACAATGTGAATGTGCTTAATGCTACTGAATTAAAACTTAAACATGGTTAAAATGGCAAGTTTTATGTTGTATGTATTTTACCACAATTTTTTTTAAAAAAGAATGCTGACAAAGAACACATTGACTTTTATGGTCCCACCTAGCGGTGCAGAAACCGAGTCTCAGAGAGGCGAAGTGGGCTCTCCAGGACACGTGGCTGCTAAGTGGCTAGGGCAGGAGCTGCAAGTTCCCAGCCTACCCCCCGCCCCGGCCTTCATGCTCCTTCCAAGCAGGCTGGGGACAGGGTGCCTCCTCTCCTGAGTGGGACCAGAGGCCCAGAGAGTGTGGGCTGGCTGAGGTCACCAGAGCCTGGGTTAGTTCCTTCCTAAACCATTGGCCCTGCAGTCCCTCCTGAGTCTGTCTCAGAGTGTGGCCGGTACCTCCTGCCTCGGGATCTGGGGTGCTTGTTACACACGCAGCTTCCGGGGCTCACTCCAGACCTCCGGCTCAGAATCTCAGGCCTGGGGCCTGCCTGGGCATTTAGATGATGCCATGGGGGGCCCAGGAAGTTTCCAGACTTGATCTCAGAATTACCTGGGCTGCTTGTTAACATATGGGTTCTCTGGCTTCCCTTCTGCTGAGTCCAAATCAGCAGGTTAGGGGAAGGTACCTTGGAATCTGTTGTTAAGAAGCGTCACGGCACTGTTGTGATACGACAATGGCAAAGCCGTTCGTTGGCTCATTTGTTCATTCATTCATTCATTGCATGCCCACTCTGTGTGGTGGTAACTTGCCCCTCCAGCCCCATCTCTTCCTACCCTGCCCCTGCCCCTCACATTCCAGCAAAGTCCAGCTGCCTAGAGCTCCAAGCATCCCAGGCAGCCTCATGCGTCCAGGCCTTGTCCAGCCTTCCTTTCCGCCTGGGCTGCCCTTCTTCTCTCTTTTCCCCGGAGGTCAAGGCTGTGGGATGCCTTCCCCACTGTGCTCAGCCCCGTCTGCTGGTTCTGTGAACAGTGTGAGCCCCGGGGTGGCACTCAGCACCAGGTGGTAGCCTGCTTTACTGCCCCTAGCCTGGGACCCCCTTGAGGTCCCGACAGAAGGCCGGTGTCCAGGCCTGGCCAGGAGCTGGGACCCCTGGGGATTCTGCTGCAGCCCAGGGTAGGAGCCAGGTTCCCACTGCTTCCTTCGGAGGGTCAGAGGACGGCAGGCCCAAGCAAGCAGCTGCTGTTTCTGGGGCCACTAGGGGGAGACCTTCGCAGCCCAGCCTTGCGCTTGGCCAAAGCCACCCATCGCAGCTGCACAGCCCTGGTGAGAGCAGCCGGCTGACGGTGTGTGTGCCGGAGAAAATGTGTGTGTGTGTCCTACATGGGCGGGAGTGGCAGTGGGCATCGGCCAGAGCCCTGCACACACTGCCCTGTGGCCTGGCTTCCTGCAGGTGGAGAAAGTCTGTTTACTGGACGGTGGGCGAGTCTTAGAAGTTGGGGCATGGGGTGGGGGCGGACGGCAGCTGGGCAGGGAGGACAGCAAATAAGAACCATGATGGCATCAACGGAGGACACGTATTGGGGCCTTTTCCGTGCCCACTGCCGTTCTAAGCCTTCTGTGTATGTTATGAGAAATAACCCTACAGAGGTTAGGGTCTATTAATATAATATCCATTTTACGGGTGAAGAAACTGAGGCCCAGAGAACCTGAGTAACTTGCCAGAGCTGTAAGGGCAGAGCTGGGGTTTGAATCCAGGGAGGGAGAGCCAGGGCCTGGGCCCTGCACCTCTAGGGAGGGGAGCACAGCCAGGGTGGCCCGAGAGAGCCCTCTGGGGTTTCGGGGCTGGCTTTGGATTCCAGCTCTGCTGCCTGCCAGCTGCGTGTCCTCCAGCAAGTCCCTTCACCTCTCTGGGCTTCACTTCCTCCTCTGTAAGATGGGACAAATGACACCTATCTCGTGGGGTAATTTAGAGGTTTAGCTGAGACACAGGAAGTAAAGGGAGGCAGACTCCAGGGCTCTTTTAGGACCCTTGGCGTGTGGCCACAGGGCCTTTGTATATATCGTATGTGCACCTAAGATGCTGTTATAACGTTCTTGCTCCCCTCACCATGGACTTTTCTCATCTTCTTCCCTCTGCTGCGGGGCTGGCTTCAGGTGTGCAACCTGTGCAGGCGCCCCACGCTCAGAAGGACCCTGCAGTGGGTTTAATGCTCTGCTGTCACCATCTTGAAATTCTCAATACTTTTTGCCCCAGGGGCCCCGTACATGTGGCAGCTGGGCCAGCTCCCCTGGTTCTGTCATTGCCTCATCCCTGTGTCATAGGGTCCAGCAGGCAAGGAGCCACCTCCAGCAAGAAAAGGGCACGAAGAACAGCAGAGGGGCCACAGAGACGCTGCTGGTGCCCGTGCCCGGGCCCCCAGGAGCTCCTCTCCCCAAAGGGCAGGCCCTCCTTTCCTGGGCACACACTCACCCAGCCTCTGGTCCGTTGCTCCCCCTAAAACGTGGCTGAAGGTTGAAGTCCTCTGAGTATCCCAGTCATAGCAGTGGAGTCCCTAAGCCCACACACATCCACCCTGGATTGTTATCGGGGATCTCTGAGGCAGGGGTCTCGCTTGGGCTGGTCAGCCCCACCATCTGGTAAGCTTTCTGGGCCTCCCTCCCACTTCCCAGGGTAGATGGGAGCTCCAAGGCCGCGTGTCAGAGCCTTAGCCTAAGCGTTGCACCATTTGGAAAGAAACTCTCACACTTCAGAGCGGAAGCTGCTGTCCCAGCCCCCTCAGACAGTTCACTCACCTGCAGACCGACATCTCAGAGCACCCACAGCCTCCGTGCCTTGGGCAGCCCAAGTGGAGGCACACGGGACCTTTCTGCTGGCATGTTTCATCCTTCACCCCTGGCGCCTAGGCTGGGGACCTGCCCTCTGGCCCAGCCTAACCAGGGTGAACGGCCTTTCGGGCAGGCAGTGTTCTGGGAACAGGTGGTGTCCTAGCCAGCAGGGAGGCCAGAGCTGGAGTCCAGCTGGAGGCCTCTCCAAGGTCCACCCTGGGCCCACCAAGGCTTTCCCCAGGTGCCGTGGACACTTCTCAGTTACAGACATCCAAGGGTGGCCGGAGGTTGCAAGTAGGAGGGAACGGGGGCTGGTCCCTTCCACCTAGTCTCCTGCAGCCTGGTCCAGCTGCATCCTCACACTGGCCCACCCTTCTCTGATTTCAGAATTTGCCTCTGGGTCTGCCAAGTTTGCCAAGGCGGACATCAAAGGAATGTGGGGCCACAGCTCCCAGGATCAGCCCTGGTCAGCCCATCTCATCTTCAGATCACTCCTGCCCTCTCCACAGCTTGGTGGTCCAAGCAATTGCCCCCTTCAGCCGCTGCTCTCAGAAGGGACTCTTCCTTGTCACTGGGACCCTCTACTCTTGACCTGCCCTTGATCAGCCACATGCTCTGGGCTCTGTTCCTGCCTCCACCAGGCTCCCGGAAGCCAGAGCTGCATACGAACCTCTCTGTTTCCAGCTTTCTCCTTCCTTTGTGCTTTTCCCTCCCTCCGTCCGTCACTCCCTCCTTCCTTCCTTTTCTTTTTCTACTTCTTTCATTTATTCACTCAACAATCATTTGTTAAACATCTATTATGTGGACACACTGTGTGTCTACAAACATCCTCTAGGTGCTTATAATCATAGAATTTCAGGGCTCACCCAGCCCCCCTCTCAGAGGGGACATTTGTCGCTTTCCTTCCCACTATTCACTTTCCCTATTGACCCAACTCCACCCTCAGGGGTGAGCCTTGATTTGTTTAAGCCAGTTTGAGTATCTCACCCCCTTGGCCACAGTAATTCAGGACACACATCCCATCTCAGGCCATGTGGGCCCTCAGATGTAAATCCTGGACTTTTGCTTAAGCTGGCAAAAGACTCATTCTTTTTCTGTTGGATTTGGACCTAGAGGCACATGGCCCCAGGACTGCTCAAGGGCCTCTTTTGACCCTGCAGGAGAGCCTGCGAGGATGGAGCCTGCCCCCAGGAAGCGGGGCTCCTCTCAGTGGTTGCTCCTCTGGATGGAGGAGCCTTCTCAGGACCCCTGGACTACTCAGTTACGTGAGCCAATCAATGTCCTTTGATGTTTAAGCTGTGTTGAACTTGGTTTTTGTTTATTTGCAATCCAAAGCATCCTAGCAGACACAGTTCTCCACATTCCCAAGAGGAGTTCCGTCCTGAGGGAGCCCGCTCACAGGGAGCCAGCTACTGGGTGGGGCAGCCCACTTGATTTCTGGAACACTCTGCCTCAAGAGAGTACTAATATTGACCCCAGATCTGCCATTTTACTCTCTGACCTTTCTACCCTTGGTGTTGGGTCAGTTATTCCCAAACTCAGTGTGCACACGGTCCCGCCCCCCGAATGCCCCCACTGGAAACCCTTGCTTTAGGCCACTCCCTTTTGCATTGCTCCAGGACCCCTCTCCCAGGGGGTCTTCACATCCACTCCAGCTTGTCCTGCTTGGCACTAACCCAGATCTCCAGGGCAGTCTTGTAGGAGGCGAGACGAACTCAGCGAATGGTTTCAAGCAGGGCATGAGAGGTCCCCAAGGTGTCCCAAGGGATGGAGACCTTCGAGGGGTCAATGATGGGCCATAAGTGGTGGTCCAGGAGGCAGACAGGGGCATGAACTACCAAAAGGGAAGCGGGCTCCCCCAGAATGCTGGTGGAGGAGCTCAGTCAGCCTTTACCATTCGCTGGCGAGACACAGCTGGGAACGCAGGAACGCTGAAAACTGGACCCTGCGAGGCTTCAAGGTCTCCCAGGGCTTTGGATTGCACGTGGGCACCGGTTGTGAAGTGTGTGCCAATCTCGGCCACAAGCCTGAGCCCCTGCCGACGTGCCACAGCTTCTAGCCACAGGAAGGAGTCTCACTCATTAAATGGGGAGAATATCCCAGAAATGAGGCCAGTCGTGGGTCCTGGCCAGGCTCCCAGGCCAACTCCCCAAACACATCATCTTCGGTGTTAGCTGCACCGGACGATGATGCTCGCCCTGCCCCGGGCTGAGTGAGTGGTTTGTAAGAAAGCCCTGCAGTGTGAAGGCTTCCCCATTGTTGTAACTTGCAACCATTTACAAAGACAATGCTGCTTCCTGCGTCTGTCTTTGCTTTTAGGGTGTTTGAAACGGTGGGGAGAGCCTGTGTGGAGTAATAGAAAAAAACATATATATATATATTGGTCTCAGTATATATATTGCCCCCGCTTCCTGGCACAGGGCTCTTAAACCCTTGTAATTTCCTAAAGTGATAAGAGCACCAGGAGCATCTTTTGTTCTAATATTTGATCTTCAACCAGGTTCCTGACACCGAGCTCCTAAATCCCTTGGAATTTCCTGAGAGATAGGAATGTCTTTTGTTCTGTTGAGGCGACTCTGGGTGGGCTCCTGGATGGGGGCCGGTCACTGGTCACCAGAAAGACCAAGCTACGATTAGAGGCTTTGAACTTTCAGCTCCACCGCCCGTCCTCCAGGAAGGGGCTGGAAATGGAGTAATGATCCATCATGCCTACGTGAGGAAGCCTCCATAAAAATCTCAATAGTGTAGGGTTTGGAGAGCTCCTGGGTTGGTGCACAGGTCTACATATGGGAAGGGTGACACACCCCAACTCCGCGGGGACAGAAGCTCCCGTGCTCGGGACCCTCCCAGACCTCGCCCTTTGTATCGCATCATCTGGCTGTTCCTCTGTACTCTTTATCACATCCTTCATTATATAATAAACCCATAAACATAGATCAGTGTTTCCCTGAGTTCTGTGAGCTGTTCTAGGAAATAATAGAATCCAAGGGAGAGGAGGTCACGGGAACCTCTGATTTGTAGCCAAGTCAGACAGAAGTTGTGGGAAATCTGGGGACCCACTACTTTCGATTGGCATCTGAAGTGGGGGGCAGTCTTGTGGGACTGAGTCCTTAATCTGTGGGGATCTGATGCGACTCAGGTAGATAATGTCAGAATTGAGTCAAATTGTAGGACACCCAGCTGGTGTCACTGAGAATTGCTTGGTGTAGGGAAATAAAAATCCCAGGACAGTGTGGCTGGGTCTGAGGGGAGGGAGGGACCAACGGTGTCAGACTCTGTTGAAGACCCCATGAGACAAGGATAGACTCGGGACCACAGATGGGACGAGGGCTGGCTCTTTGGTGACCCTGACAAGAGTGGTGGGGACAAAAGCCTGCCTGAGTAGACTGACGAGATGCTGTGCAGGGGGAAGAGGGGACAGCGGGAATAGAGGCTGCTTTCAAGGAGTCCCTCTCCGAGGGGAGCAGGGAATGGAGGCTGTGGACGGAGTGCCATTTGGAGTCCTGGGGGGGATAATGAGATAGAATATGGTCCAGCATGTCTGGGGGTGGCAGCAGGGGATAAAGGGAAGGCTGCTGGAGAGATGATAGACAGAGCGGAGAAGGGACGGGTCCAGGGCATGAGAGAGGGTCTGCGCAAAGGAGGCAGCGGATGGATGAACAAATGTTGGCCCCGCCACCCAGCAACGAGAACCAACAACAATGGCATACATGATTATTATGGGCAGATCTCTCCAACGTAGTGTCGAGTGAAAGAAGCCGGGCAGAAAAGAGTTCCCCCTGTATGATTCCATTGACATAAAAAGTACAAAAACAGGAAAAACGAATACAGTGTCAGAAGTCAAGGTGGTGGTTATTGATACCTCTGGACGGATTACTAGAGGCTGGAGTGCTGGCACTGAGCTGTGTCTTCACCTGGGTGCTGGTTACAGGTGTGTTAAGTTTAAAAACTGAGCAGCTGTACACTTGAGACCTCTGTGTTTTTTTTGTATGTATGTTATATTTCAATAAAAAGGATTACAAAAAACAAAACCTAACCACCCGCTTCACGCTCCTGGGGGTGGAGCTCGGGTGCTGGTCCGGTGTTGAACTCGCCCGCCACAGCCCTTGCACCATCAGCATCCAGCCTGGCTGGTGCCAACGGTCCTCATGTCTCTCCCCTCGCCCTCCTCCCGTAGTCTTCCCGGCTCAGGAAACAGCTCCGTGCTGCCAGTTACTCAGGCCCCCAACGGTGCCCTTGTCCTCGACCCCCCTCTTCTGCTTGCGTCCCACGTTCGATCCAGCAGTTCGATCTGCCTCACACCTGCACACCCGCAGTGGCCTCCCACCTGGTCCTCCTTCCTCCACTCCCCGTGGGGTCTCCTCGAAACAGCAGCAAGGATGATCTTTCTGAAACGCACATCTGATCACGTGCATTATGTATTCTCCTGTTACACGGCGCCAAAGTTTGCAGGTTACACAGAGGGATAACCCAAGCTCCTTCCCAGGGCTGCCCAGGACCTGTGGCATTCGGCCTCTGCCCCTCCTCCTCTCCCTCCCTGGGCTCCAGCCACGCTGGCCTCCTCGACAGATGCATCCCCAGCTCAGGACAACCCCTGTTTCCTCTGCTTGCACCCTCCCCCTCTTCCAGACCCCCCGTGGCTCCCCTCCCACCATCCAGGTCTCACTTAAGCCCCTCTCTGGGTGCCAGCCCCAGTGAAAACCTGCACCTTCCCGTGCCCCCTGCTAGGCCCGGGGGTCCCCCAGGGGCCCAGCCCGTGTCCCTCGCCCCTCCCCTCTGCGCTGGACCTCTCCCTCAGCACTTCTGGAGTTCACTGTGGCCAGAGCCCTCTGACCTCTCACTTTCCAGCTACTCTCAGCGGAGCAGACGACTCCCCGGCCCCCTGTTACCAGGTGGGCGCCTCCATCAGGACTAGGGCGAGACACAAGTAATTTTTTCCCCAAATTGGCCACATGCCTGTGTTTAAAAATGATTTACTTTTCAAAAAAACACAAAGTCAACCAGGTGATCTTAATTTCCTTTTTATGCTTCTCTGTATTTCCAAACTTTCTGCAAAGATTGTGAATTACATATGTAATTTAAAATAAACCACCATTTCAAAGTCCATTCTCTTTGATTCAGCATTTGCACGTCTGGGGAAGCACCTCAAAGAAATAACGTACATAAAGGAAAAGAGCTGCACAGGAAGAAAAAGACTCTGTGGAGCAGAGTTGAGGCTCCCCTCGAAGACCCTACCTCACCCACTCTCCAGCACCCCCTTCGGTGGGAGACGGAGGCCCAGAGCAGAGGTGTGTGTGGCACCATCGGCTGTCTTGGGAGCTGAACTAAAAACAGTGGGTACACAGCTGGTCTACACCGACACCAGCTCCCGTCCTGCTTCGCGTTTGCCAGACACTGTGATTAGCGCTGTACTTCATGATCTCATTTGGTCCTCCCAAGAGCTCTGAGAGGACAGCCACTCCCCTCTATTTCAGGTGGGGAATGTGGCGCTCACCAAGCACAGGTGACTTGCCGTGAGGGGGCAGAGCTGAGACTCCAGCAGGCTGAGTCCCCCAGTGTGGCTTATACAGCCTGGCCTCCCACCGTTTGGTGCCACCAAGCAGCTACTCACCCTTCCTCCTCATTAACACAGCCCAGGCGGCAGGGGATGAATAGTGATGGGTCTAGTCAGTCATACCAACCTCCTGCTCTTTTGCCTGTGATTGGTCTAGGGTGATCATGCAACCCAGGCCTGCCAATGAAATGTAAAGGGAGTGTCTCTGAGGGCTTCTGAGAAGTTCAAGGAAAAATCTGTTGTCCTTGCATCCCATTTTCTGTTGGTTGGTGCACTGTCACATGAGGGTGTGATGCTTGGAGCTGCGGCAGCTATTTTGTGCCCATAAGGAGCAACATTTCCAATACTACAGTGACTAAAAGTCTGGATTTGATTTCCCAGGATGCAGGACTATCAGCACTGAAACTGAGAAAGTCTTGGGCAACAGGATGACTAGTCACCTTAAATTGGTGGCATGTAAGGACTGGGCCCTTGCCAACATCCTTGAGCTGCCGACCAGCTCTGGAACCCCTACCTTCTGGACTTTTTGTTATATAAACAATGAATGTCTTTATGGTTTGTTTAACGCCCTGTCTTGTTACTTGCAGCTGAAATCACAGGCATGGGAGCACACACCTCCCGTTCTTTTGGCCTCTCGCCTTTATGCTGTTCCAAGCACTGTGCCCCAGGCCCACGTCTGCCCTCCACACTGCCCTTATCCTGTCAGGCACCTTTCTGAGGCCGCCTTCTCCCCAGGGCTTCCTGAGTGTCTCCTCATCCAGCTGTCCAGCTTGCTCCCCTTTGCTGCCACGGCACTTTTTCACTGTGTCTGACATTTCTTGCTCTCTGCCCTGCAGTGCAGCTAACCGGGTGACCACCATTTCTCTTCTTGCCTGCGCTCTCCGCCTTCCCTCCCCCAAGAAACCATGAGCCCCCGGGGGCCGGCCGCACGACTCTCTCAATGCTCCCTCCATCCCAGTCTTGGCCCTCGGAGAGTGGTGGGCAGTCTCCGTTTAATGATCGCGCTGAGTGTCTTCTCTGGGCTGGGAAATGAGGTCACAGGCCTGACCTGACTGGTGTCGTTCCTGGGCCAGGGGGTCACTGTACCCGCAGCCAGCTCTGAGGCCCCAGGGCCACCCTGCACCTTGAGATGCGGCCTGTCCTCTCCCGCCCTGACTCAGCCCCTCACTGGCTGTCCCGCCCCAGGCCCTCTTCCCCGAAGAAGCCCACAGGTGGGCACTGTTTCTCTTGGCCTTTTCTTCCCTCTGGGGACTAAGCCCTTCTCTTCTGGCTGCTCTCAGCAGCCCCACTGCCCTGTCAAACGCGCTGCTCTCTCTTCTTCAGTTTTCTGGACCCCCGACTTTCTCAAAGCCACGGCCCCACTCTCACACCACCCATCCCTGCGCTGGGGAGGGGGTGCAGTTCAGAAGCCCCCGCCCGGGCCGTTTCATGGACAGCTCTTCAGGTCATGATTCAGACCCCAGCGCCAGGAAAACACACTGGTGTGCCGGGCACAGCCCTGGGGCTTATCCTGCCCCCGTTTGTAACTTGCTCTGTGACCGCATGCCACTCCTATCCCCTCTCGGGCCTCAGTCTCCCCCTCTGCAGAAGAGACTCCCTTTGATACTGTTTAAGGTCCTCTAATTAGATTAGGGTGGGTAGTGTGTATTTGGGCCAATACCTCCACGCAGCAGCTTCATGAGAACCCCCTAACGGGCGGGGAAGGAAGGAGGACTGGGGTCGGCAGTTTCCTGTCCAGCGGGGCACGGGGTCCTGAGCCGGGTGGGGGACAAGCTAGCCACGCAAACCTTCCTGGGGTGACTGCTCCTCTTCTAGGGAATCGGCGCTTGTTGGGGGAGGTGGCCTGGGCTTGGAGGCGACGTGGCTGGGCCACGGTGGGACGGGAGCCAGTGGGCTTCCAGGAAGGGAAGCTAAAGATACCCCCTTCCCGGCATGGCTGGAACCCTGAGAGGACAGGGATCCAGTTCCCGTCCTGTTGTCACTGGGGGCAGGGGGCGGTGACCAGGAGGGCCCTGAAGCCGCTACGTTGGGCTGGGCGCTGCTGGGGGCTGGCGCCCGGGACCAGGCATCTATTGGCTGAGGCTCTAGGCCGGTGGGCGAGGTCAGGGCAGGGCCAGCATGTTACTGGAAGCCTAGTCGGCTGTGTCTGTCTCTTAGCCAAGCTGCCCACTGCATTCTTTGGCCTCCTGTTTCCAGGCAGTCTCTGTATAGGGCCCGGCCTGGCCTGCCTGAGCCCGGGGCCATGGTGCCCATGCTTGGGGTCCTTCGAGCTGTTGTTCGGGCAGCAGTTGAGATGAGCGGGTGGGGGTTGGTCACGACGCTATGAGGGGAGCTGGGCTCCTGGGGGGCAAGGGTGATCTCTTCCCTGTGCAGTTCTGGGAGCTCGGGCGGCCTGGATGACGGGACCTTCGTATGTGTGTGCGCGTGTAGGTGGCTGCATCGAGACCAGGGGGCACAGGCCCACAGTGTGTGGTGGGCCCTGTCTTCCCCGTGAGGGTACCCCAGGGGTGCAATGCGCTCTATAGGACTGCGGTAGGGACAGTTTGCGTCTGGCCGCCCAATCATAACCCGATCGGCCCTGTGGGGCAGCTGCCCCTGGGGTGTGTCCCAGAATGTCTTTAAGGCTCCAGGGGCTGGCGCTCCTGGCTGGTGGGATCCTGTGTTCTACGGCATCGGCTGTCCCCATCCCCACCCTGGTTCCCCGGCCCAGGGGCTCTGGAGACAGTGAGAAGCTAAGGTTTGGACCTAGCAGCCTGGTTTTGTGCAGTCTGGTGGTTTCGCCATGGACACCAAATTCCACACCTGGGTTTTTTGCTTTTTTTAAATATTTTTTATTGTGGTAAAATATACATAACATAAAATTTACCATTTTAACCATTTTTAAGTGTACACTCAGTGGCATTAGTGCATTCACATTGCGGGGTAAACATCACCACCATCCATCTCCAGAACTTGTTTATCTCCCAAACTGAATCTCTGTCCCCATGAAACACTAGCTCCCCACCCCCTCACCCCCAGCCCCCGGCAAACACCATTCTGCTTCAGGTCTCTATGAATTTCACTACTCCGGGTGCCTCATGTAAGTGAAATCATACAGTATTTGTCTTTTTGTGACTGGCTTATTTCACTTAACATAATGTCTTCAAGGTTCATCTATGTTGTAGCATGTGTCAGAATTTCTTTCTTCTTCTTTTTTTTGGGGGGACGGGGTAAGGAAGATTGGCCCTGGGCTGGCATCTGCGCCCATCTTCCTCTACTTTATATGTTGGACGCCTGCCACAGCATGGATTGACGAGTAGTGTAGGTCCGCGCTCGGGACCCAAACCTGCGAACCCTGGGCCACTGAAGTGGAGCACGTGAACTAAACCACTATGCCATCAGGCTGGCCCCCTCAGAATTTCCTTCTTTTTTAAGGCTGAATGAGAGTCCATTGTATGGATAGAATATATTTTGTTTATTCATTCATCCGTCTACGGACACCTGGGTTGCTCCCACCTTTTGGCTACTGTGAGATGCCTGGATTTTAATCCTGGCACCAAGCCCGAGTGGGGATTGGGCACATGACTGGACCCCGCTGGACCACTCATCCATGAAATGAGATCTGTTAACAGTCCCAGCCTCCTAGTCCTCATGTTTCAATGAGGTCATGCGTGGAAAGCACGGAGCACTGTCCTCCCAGAGGTCAGCTGTCATACAGATTCCGGATCTGCAGCCACCGGGGGTGGGGACTGGGGGAGGGGGTGAGCTGGGGAGCGGGGAGTGGGCATAACCTCCATCGTGAGGCCCTGGCGAGGATGCATGGTGGGACTCAGCTCCAGTAATGAGCCCAGAGGGGATGGCAGGAACGGCCCCCCGGGCTCTGCAGGGGACTCCTCGCCTTGTTCTCACTTCTGCGCCCCCTCGTATATCATTCCCTAGGGCTTCCCATCCGCCTTCTGGAATCCTCTCGTGGGGCACGTTAGGTCTACCTGATCTGACTGGGAGAGTATCCTGTTCTTCCCCTCCGGAATTCTAGGTCCCTGCTCAAGTCTGGCCTCAGCATTCCCGCCGGACCCTCCCCTTGAAGCACAAGGACACTTTTCCAGGATCCTGAGCCCAGGGCCTTCCAGGTGGCAGAGAGAGATCAGTATGTCCAGCAGCTCTAGGGGTGCCTGCCACCCACCTCTCCCATCCTGGGGACCTCCCCACTGCAGCCAGCTTGGGCCGACCTCAAAGGAGACAGCAGGATGGTTCCAGGAAGCCTGTGCAGCCAGGGATGCGAGCCTGAGCTCCCCAGATCAATGTGGGGAAGGCTGGCAGCCAGTGGGCTGGCTGCGGCGTCAGAGCTGGGGTCTCAGCTCACCTCGGGCAGGGTTGCCAGCCCTCTTCCAGCCTCCGCCAGCACAGCTGCTTCCTGCACTGACCTCTCCAAACTGTTTCCCTCTCTCTTTCCTCCCCTGGCTCCCGGCTCAGCTGGGGGAGAGAGGCCCTGGGGGCAGGAGCCTTGAAGAGACCAACTGAGGACGTTAGGGCTTCTTCTTCCCTGGTCTCAACCCCACAGGCCATGGGACGGCTGCGCCTCAGTTTCCTCACCTGGATGATGTGGGTGGATGGCACCCAGTGCGACAGTCATTCAAAGCTTAATGGGAGAAGGCAGTAAAGGGCCTGGCCAGTGGCAGCACACAATGGAGGTAACCCCCTTTCCCCTCCCCACTCCCCACCTCTAAATTGAGGGAGTAGATAAGCCTCACTCGCATGGAGAGTGGGAAGACAGAAGCAACCAGCCAGGACAATGTGGCAAGGATGAGGGGCCCAGATGGGGTACCCCACCCTTCCCTTGACCCTTGCTGCAGGGCCCCAGTTTCCAGGGGTCCAGGGCCCTGTTTGGAGCAGCAAAACTGGGAGCTGCAAGTTTCTTCAACCAGCTCATTCTCTGAACTGCATAAGGAGGGAGCTGGGGATGGGCTCACATGTTGGGGCCTGGGGGTGCTTCAAGAATTTCCCTCTAGCCTTTCAAGTCCCCCAACTTCCATAGCCCTCTCCAAGCCCCCACCAGCCCCTGTCCCCACTGCCATTCCTTGTGTGGTGGCCAGTCTCCAAGACGGCCCCAGTGATCCTGTCTCCTGGTATTCAGGCCCTCAGTGGCCCTTCCCACACTGAATCAGGCCCATCCATGTGACGAGTAGACTACAAAAAGCAGCAGTACAAGACTTCTGGGGCAAGGTCATAAAGCACTCTCTTCCATCTTGGTCTTTTGGCTCACTTGCTCTGGGGGAAGCCAGCCACCATTCCATGAGGATACTCAAACTACCCCACGGAGAATCCCATGGGAAGAGGCACTCAGGCCTCCAGCCAACAAACCACCTCAGAAGTGGATCCTCCAGCCCCAGTCAAGCCTTCAGATGACCGCGGCCCTGGCCGACATCTGACTGCAGCCTCAGGAGACACCTCAGGCCAGGACTTCGCAGATGACCCACCCTTGAAACCCTGACCCACAGAAACCACGAGCAGTAATACATGATGACTGCTGCTTTGAACCACCAACTTAAGAGGGAGCTGTAATCCAGCCAGAATAACCACGAGACCTTGGGAAACTGTACCCCAACTCGATGAGAAAGGAGTCCTGGCCTCCAGCCCTTCTGTTGCTTCTTGTCTCTGACACCTCAGACCTTAGCTAGATGTTGTGTTCATTTTCCATGTCATGTAACAAATTATAGCAACTTTAGTAACTTAAGACAATATACACACCTATTATCTCACAGTTTCATTAGGGCAGGAGTCCAGGGACTGCTCAGCTGCTTAAGATCTCACAAGGCCGCATCAAGGTGGCAGTGGGGCTGTGTTCTCATCTGAAGGTTCAACTGAGGAAGACTCTGCTTCCAAGCTATTTCCAGGTATTGGCAGGATTCATTTCTTGCAGCTGTGTGGCTCAGAGCCTGGGGTTTTTGCTGGCTGTTGGCTGGAGGCCACCTTCAAGTTCTAGAGCCACAGTTCCTTACCATGTGGGCTGCCTCAGCACAGCTGCTCAGTTCACTGAGCCAGCAGAGTGAGTGTCTCAATCCAGCCTGCTAAGATGGAGTCTTATACAATGTAATCATGGGGGGACATCCCCTCACCTTTGCCAAATTCTGTTTGCTAGAAGCCAGTCCCAAGTTCTGCCCACCCTCACAGAGGAGATTATGCAAGGATGTGATGCATTGGGGTCACTCTAGGGTATGTCCGCAGATGCTAATGGGGGTTTTCTCCTGCTAGAGTCTTTCTGGCTCTGGAGGGGGAGAACGTCTCTGCCTCCCATGGCATGGCTGTTCTGATCTCACTTCAGCTAATGATGGTTTCCTAATAATTAGGCTTTTTCCCTGGTAGGATGGAGCACTCTCATTGGACTTATGCATGTTTGTTTAACACGACTCTAACCCAACATCTACAAAATAATCATTTCAGTATGACAACTGAGCTTACTGTGTGCCCAATTAGGTACTTTAATTCACTATCTTATTTAAGTATCACAACAGCCATATGAGCATTATTATTTGGTATCATTAATGTTAATTAATATTATTGATAATAATTGGTATTATTAACAATTAACATTATTATTAATAATGGTATTATTATTACTACTGACCATATCTTCTGAGGCACAGAACATGTACGTGAATAGCCCAAGGTCACTCAGCTAATAACTATTAGTCAGGACTGTGTGAAGCCAGCTTGCACTGGCTTAAGCAATTAGAAGGGGGTTCTATTATTGGCTCACATGATGAAAACACACAGGATGAGAGCTGGGTCTCAGGCACAACTGGATCCAGATTCTCCAGTGGTGTCACCTGGAAATTGTCTCTCCATCTCTCAGTTCTGTTTCCTCTGTTGGCTTCAGCCTCAGGCGGGCTCTTCCCAATGGTAGCAAAATGGCTGCAGCAGCTCTAGGAAAAGTCCAGGGTTCGCTGGCCTCGGGGCTGCTTGGGTCTTGTCCCCAGGCCTGGACCAACAAGCATGTGCATGTTCTGACTGGGCCGTCCTGGGTCGGGCCCCGTCCAGGGGGCTGGGGGAGGTCAGTGCCGTCAGTGAACCACAAAGACGGAGAATGAGGGAGGAGCGCACACCCGGCCTCTTACGGAGCCAGTCTGGGGGCAGAACTGGGTTCCAAGCCAGTTCTGCCTGGCTCCAGGCTCGCGCTGTCGGCACCTGAGACTCCTGTGCCACCTCCGTGGCCGGGAGCACAGACGAGACGCCAGGTGTGGCTGGGATGCCATCCCAGGGCGCCTGACTCCCCAGCCTCCTTCCCCACAGGGGGAGGGGACAGCCAGGTGCCACAGGGGGCACCACGAGGACAGGGAGCCTCTGCAGCAAGTGGGATGTGAGGTGGAGGGACTGCTTTCTCTCCATGCGGGGAGAGTACGGCAGGTAACTTACGGACACAAAGCCAGCAGGCGGCATCTGTCACCATCTGCTCCACAACCATCGGTCACCATTTTGGGAGCATTTAGGATGATTTGTGTACAGTGCTTTAATCCTCACAACAGCCCCAGGAGGAAAGGAAATATCACCGTCCCCACCAGCCAGGGAGAAGGCTGAGGCTCTGGGAGGTGGAATCGGCTGCTCACAGTCCCACAGGTCCTGGATTCATGCCGCCCGACTCCCCCACATGAAGGACAGATTGAAAGATAATAAATATGTCTGTTTGAAGCCACAAATTTGTTACAGCAGACATAGAAATAATACACCCCATTCTCCAGCCGCCTACTTCCCCATCCCAGAAGGAGCCAAGGTTACAAGTTGTTTTTGAGTGTATACTTCCAAGTATATTTCACACATATGCAAACACACGTGTGCACGTGCACACACACACACTTTCTTCCTTCCTTCCCCCACAAATCATAGCATCTATACACACTACTTTGGGCAAGTCTGTCCTCCAGGTCACAGAGTGGTACACGGCCCAGTCCTCCAGCACACACGCATGCTGCAGGCCAGGTCCTGTGCCAAGCCTGGGATGAGAGATGCCTGAGACATAGCCCCGCTCTTGAGGGGAGGTCGAGACACTAACAAACACAGGCCACCAGGGGTGGGAGTGTGAGAGCAACTGCCTCCTACCTGCTGCTCCAAATTCACTTCTGGCCAGGGGCTGGTGGTGGGGGTGGGGGGAGGCTGGGGGCCAGAGGCTGGGGCTGGGGGATGCCCTGTGGGGGGGTGATCATAAAGGGCAACACGAGGGATCCTGCTGGTGGTAAAACTGCTCAGCGTCTCGACTGTGGTGGCAGACACATGAAGCGGCCCAGGTGGTAGAATAATATACACCAGACCCACACCCCAACGAGTACAAGTAAAACTGGAGAAATCTGAATAAGACGGACAGATTGTATGAAGGCCACTGTGCTGGCTGGGACATTGTACTATGGTTTTGAAAAATGTCGCCATGGAGGAGAACTGAGCCAAGGGTACCTGAGATCTTGCTGTATTATTTCTTACAACTGCGTATGAATCTACAATTATCTCAATTCAAATTTCAATTCAAAGAATTTATTTCTGGTGCTGAAGTCTGGCTTAGGGGCTTCTCCCCTGTGCTCACGGGACCCAGGCTTATAAAGGGGGCTCCCCCTCCACCACGTCAGAGCTCCTTCCCAGTATCTCCAGGTTTAGCCACTGTCTGACCTGCCTAGGGCACCCAGCAAGTGGGATGAGAGGCTGAATGAATGCATGAATGGACGAGTGAATGAATGCATGAATGAATCTGTGAATGGATGCATGAATTCACACTCATTCACAATTTCATTCACGCGTTAATGGATGCACTCCAGGTGGGTGGAGACCGCAGTGAAGGGTTGGTGCAAGAGAATGACCTTCCTTGGACCTTGGAACAGGACTGCCCCTTGGAAAGCTGGACCACATGCCTGGCCTGAGACCTGGGTCCCCCTCAAGGGAACACTGCCTGCAACCAACAACATCAGGGGCTTCAAGTCCCCCATCTGCCATTTCCAGATGCTTCATCTCAACAGCAACACTTCTTATTATTCCATTCCAAACACCCCAAAACTTCCCCAGCCCCAGCCTCCCCAGGCTCTGGGACACCCTGGAGTCTCCCCTGCAGCTGCAGGCCAGGCACAGCAGGTCCCTGCTGCGCTGGAGTCTGAGACAGCTGTGGGGGAGGCGAAGGAGTTGGCGGGGCGGGGCGGGGGGGGGGGCGTGTAGCGCTCAGATCTAGATTTCCTCCCAGAGCTAGGTCTCTTCCCCATCCGAGGTGAGCAGAGAGCCACTAGGGGGAGGGATAGGGGAGGGGGGAACCCTATGTAGGGCCCAGCAGCCTTATGGTTCCCACTCTGACTTTGCCACCTGGCCCCCCATTAGAACCCCCCTTTCTGGCTTGCCTGGAATGTGCAGAAACCAGGGACTGACACAGGCTGCTTTGTGAGACAGAAGGACCCCCCTGGTCTCTTCCTGCTTTAGGTTCTGGGGGGAGGGTTGGGCCCAAAGTTAATCCAGGGAGAGGAAAGGCCTTGTAGTCCCCTCTACCTGTTCCTCCTCCTCCCCCAGACTCCCCGGCATGGTGGGTCTATCCCTTCCCCTTCCTAAAGACTTGATCTCCCTCTGTCTCCCACCCCATCTCTTTCTCCTCTCCCTCCTTCCCTCTCTCTCCCCTCATCAGCCTCCCAAATCAGGAGTGGGGGCCCATGAGCTGAGAGGAAGCCCCTCTCGGCACTGTCGGCAGCCCCGGCTGATCAGAGGGCGCCTAGGTCTTCTCTCCTGGAACCCCCCAGCCTCCCCATAGCCGGATGCCTTCGCATTAGGGAGGCAAATCAGGGGCCCCCCAGTCTTTGGCGCAAGTCCTTGCTCCGGCTTTAATAGGGAGTGTTTGCTGAACTCCTTTATAAGAAAGATGGGGGTGGGGGTGCAGAGACTAGTTCCACTTAAGAAGGAGGAGCTGGCTGGTTCGACTGGGTCCGTGGGCCTGGCCAGCGTAGACACTCCGGCGACGCCTCCACTAGGATTTGCTGTGTAACAAGAGCAGTGACTTCTGCCGGGTCTGCAGGCAGGGTCCTGGGCCCCTTGCACGGTTAATGCTCACCACAGCTCGGGGGTGGGGTTGACTGTCACTCATTTTACAGAAAGGCAAGCAGACGAAGTGACTTGTCCCCCAAGGAAAGGAGTAAGGAAGCCACCCCTGAAATGAGCCCAGGGCTCTGTGTGACGTGGGGGCGGCCCCGGGCCCCTGCTGCTCGAGGGAGGAGAGCGGGTGCGCATTGATTGCTGGTGTAGACGCAGCCCGGGCAGCAGCCCTGCGCGCCCGCGCCGGGCCGGCTGTCGGGAACTCGGGCCGGCTCCGCTCGCGCTTACAGGAAACGCGCTCCCAAGCGAGGAGAGGCTCGATGGATGGAGCCCGGGCCGCCTTGCCCCAGGGCCGGGCCGCCCTGGGCGCGAGCCAGCCCCGGGGGACCCGGCGCGTCGCGGGGCGCACAGGGCCTGGCGAGGCCGCGCTCCCCGGGCAAGCGGGAGGCAGGAGGGAGCTGGCGCGCGGCCGGGGAGGGGACCCGCCGGGGAAGCCGTGGGGCGGGATGTCAGCAGCTGCAAAAAGAACCCGCCTCCCTTCCTGGTATCCTCGCGGCCACCCCGTGGAAGGTGGCGCCGCGCCAGGCGTGGACCAGAGCCGGACCACAGCCGGCGCAGCCACGCCCTGCCGAGGGTGCAGGTGGGCCTGGGCCCCAGGGGAGAGCTGCGGGGAGGGGGGGGGGTTCTGTCTCCAGCTGGGGGCTGGGCAAGGTCAGGGATGTTGATTGAGCACCTGCTATGCGCGAGCCTGGCGTGGGGGTGGAGGGCAGTTTTCTCCCTTTCAGATTTTAGATCTGAAATAAATCTCCCTGTAGATTTATTTGTTTATAAGCCATAGGCACGTTATTACTAGGTTTATATATTATGTACCCACAAAAGTTGAAATTTTAAAAGGATGAGACAAAGCATAGAAATACAGAGGTTGTGTTTCTCTCCATTTGCCATTGGCTGGTCTTGCTGGCCTCCCGTGTCCAAGACCTGGGTTTCGTGGCTGCATCTCGGCTGGGCCTGGAGCTGGAGAAAACACCCACTCTCACCGCCACGGCCCCATCGGTCCATATCTTCCTGCCCCACCAGGCCCAGGCTGAGCTGCTTCCGGGGCCCTGGTTCCCACTTCAGAGCCCTCAGTGGAGGGGAGCAGATGGCAGGCTAGGGTACGGGAGGGTGCTCTGAGGTCTGGGTTCAAATCTTTCATCTGCTACTTACTGGCTCAGTGACCTTGGGCCTCTCTGAGCCTCAGTTTCCTCTTTTGTAAAATTGGGGGAGCAGCATCTCCCCCCGTCCAACAGAGTGCCTGGTTTGCAGGCTCCCCCCCCACCACACCTGCCTGTGCTGCCAGATGGGCACAAGCAGGCTGTGGGATGGACAGCCCTGAGTGGCCCTGATGGCAAAGCAGTTAGGAGCACACCCCGAGGGGGCAGGCAGGTCCTGTGATGGTCATAGATTCAGAGGGAACGCATTTATCGTTGTGTCTCGCTTAGGATATGGTTCTAGTGAAGGCTAACTTTTAGTAAAATCATGTCATGAAACTGAAGGGCTGTGGGAGAGGACGAGTTCAAGGAGGAGTTGGCAGGAGAGAAGTGTGAGGGACCAAGGAGTCGGTCAGTCAGTCAACAAACCTTCACTGAGCATCAGGCACTGTTCTAGGCAGGGACCAGGCAGTCAAGGAGCTCACTCAGCTGCCTGGGATCCCTCACAGCCCAGGGTGTTCCCGTTAGGGAGCACTGCTTCTCTGAGGTGTCTCAGAACCACCTTCCGGTCCCTGCTGAGGGGCCCCCAGGAGGTAGGGGGAGGCCCAGGCCAAGAGCTGAGGTGTGGTCCCCCTGGGCGGAGAGTGACTCAGGCCCCGCCCAGCCCCCCCAACTGCCTGGGTTTGGTTTGTTTAAGAACAAATTAGTCACAGAGCAGGCAGCTTTCCCGAAAATAAAATGAGAATCCCCAGGAAACAGGGAAAATTGAAGGCAGGCGGGTGAGTCAGCACGTGCTGGCCCCAGGGCTCCACTTTCCAAAAGGCTGCGCCCTCCTGCCCTCCTCCTCCTCTTCCCCTTCCTCCTCCTCTCCCTCTTCCCTTCTTCCCTCTCCTTCCCCTTCTCCTCCCCCCTCCTCCTCACCCCTTCTCGGTCCTCCTCTCCTCTCCATCTTCCCCTCCTCTCTCTTCTCCTCCTCTTCTTCCTCCTCCCCCTCCCTCCTCTCCCTCCTCTTTCTCTTCCCCCTCCTCTCCTCCCCCTCCTCCCTTCTCCTCCCTCTTCCTCCCTTCTCCTCCCCCTCCTCCTCCCTTCTCCTCCCCCTCCTCCTCCCTTCTCCTCTGCCCTCCTCCCCCTCCTCTCCCTCCTCCCCCTCCTCCCCCTCCTCTCCCTCGTCTCCCTCCTCTCCCTCCTCCCCCTCCTCTCCCTCCTCCTCTTTCTCCTTCCCCTCCTCCCCTCTCCTCTCCCTCCCCTTCCCCCTCCTCTTCCTCCTCCCTCTCTCCCTCCTCTCCCCCAACCTCCTCCTCGGCTTCCCTCCTGGGCACTGACTTTCACCTCCCATTTCAGCACGTTCTCTGTCACCATGTTCCCCCGCTCAGTGTTTCTCTTTCTCTTCTACTTTTCCTCTTATCCTCTCCTGACTCCCCCCCCCCCCACTCCACTGCCTCTCCTCCCTCACCAGGGCTCAGTCCTCACGCAGGCGCAGGCACCCTCATTTACTGGTCTCTGGTTCCCTTCCTCTGTCCACCCGCCCACCCATCCATCATTCGTGCATTCATTCGGATTTACAGAGCACCTGCCAGGTCCAGGCGCTGTGGGCGGGAGCAAAGATGAGCAGAGAAAGCCTCATCCCCCCCCCGGAACTTTCCTTGTGGGGAAAGGAGACTCCCGCGTAGGAGACCTAAGAGGGTGTTAGCAGACGACCACAACCGGCAGCCCCTGGGCTTTCCCCCGCCCCCCGCTCCTCCGCAGGGACAGCAGAGCTGGGCCCCAACAGAAAGGACAGAAGAACAACACCTGAGGCCTTCCTTCTGAGCTCTCGGTCCTGGCCTCTGTCCGGGTCAGAGTACTGAGTGGCAGGCTGAGGGGTGTGTGGTGGGGCCTGGGCAAACAGGGCAAGAGAGCCGGGGGAGGCATTTCTCGCCCACCTGTGCCTCCCTGTGCCCAGAGCAGGAGTGAAGGGAATGGAGCTAGGCTGTGCTTGAGTCTGAGGAAGGAGCTCTGATGTCCCCCTGTTCCCTGCCTCCCCCTCCTGAGCCTCCTGTGGGAGGAGGAGGCCAGGCCTGAACTTGGGGTAGAACTCTGGCCATGGCCCCTCCCACCCCAGGTCTGCAGGGAAGGTTCCAGGCTGCAGGAGGGAGATGGCATAGGGGAGCCAAGCACCCGGGACCCTGGCCTCTCAGGACAGTGCAAGCCTACTGTGGCAAGGGGTCACCTAGCCTGAGCAAGTGAGACCCTTCCATCAGGATGAGTCCCTGGGGACCAGGGACACCTCTCACTGTGGCTGCCCACAGGGTCAGGACCCTCTGCTTCAGACTCCCCGCACCCCCATCTCTAAGCTGGAATTGATGCTCTTCCCCGAGACCACTCTCTTCCCAGACTAACTCCATGCCAGCCCCGCAGGAGCAAGGGAAGGTGGCCCCATGCCTGGGTCACAGGGCTGGGCTGGGGTCTCCTGTCTCTCCAGTCACTGTCGAAGCTCTGTCTGCAGCTCTTGATGAATAATTTAGTTGTTCAAATTACAGTAAAGAGCTATTCAGCTTCCCTTCCCAAATCGTTAAGAGCTGATACAAGACGCCTTGGTTCCTTCTAAGGAAAGTCCCTTTCCCAGAGAAACTGAGCCCTGTGGGTGGGGATCCCCCCCCCCAATCATTCATCAATATCACACAGTACTAGGGGGATTGGTTTGGTTTCTTTTTAATCTCGGCTGTAGAAAATGGATTGAAGCATTCGATGCTGGTTCTTGGGAGCAGGAAAGTTCAACTGTCCTGAGGGGTGGGGTAAGGTGCTACTCTGGAAAGAGCCTTGGGGAACTAGTGGTGACCCCAAGTCACAAGTGCCGGTCCCTGCAGGGGGTTTGAGACGCAGGAAGGACTGCAGGATCCTGGGAGGAAGGATCGTGGGGTGTGAAAACCACCGGATGGTGCAGGAGTGCATGTGTGTGCACGTGTGTGTGCAGGTACACACGTGAATGTGTTGCACAAACAGGTGTACATATGTATATACACGTATATGCGTATTGCACATGTGCATGCACATTGCATGTGAGTGCATGTGCAAGGTGATGTGTGCGCCCTCATGTGCACACACGCGTGTTCGTGCATGTATGTGGTTATGTGCGTGTGTGTAGGAGCGCGGTGCCTGCGTGGGGCGGCTGGAGCGTGTGGCTGGGCCGGGGAGGTCTGCAGCACAGCCACAGCTCTCAGTCTCCTCCAAGGTTCTCAGAGCGGGAGAGGTGGGTGGGGAATCCGGGCGGAGCAGCTCCGCTGCTGTCAGGTGACTTGCAGGCAGGCGGGGAGGGGCTCTAGGAAGTTCAGAGAGAGGGAGGGAGGAATGGGAAAGGACAAGGGTGGCGGCTGTGGCTGGAAGATTCAGTGGAGAGTGAGGCAACAGCCAGGGCCTTGAGCGTTTCAGGTTCCAGAGCCAAGGAAGGCCGGGAGGTGGGGCTCCCCCGAGTGATGGAGCCCAGTGGGTGTGGGCCCGGAGGAGAGGACCAGAGACCAGGCCTGGAGCCTCATTCCGCTGGTGGAGGCTCCCAGCGCCTGGGGAGGGCCTGCAGTGGGGCTGGGAGAGGAGGGAAAGGGGGAGGAAGGAGCATGGAGGCTGGGCTTGCAGGTTCCCAGTCCCTGCAGCTGTGGTGAAGAGGAGGAAGGGTGGAGGCAGGCTCAGCTTGTGCAGCAGGAACCTCTGCCTCCAGCCGCCCTCCCCGTCTGACTGGAGGAGTCTGTTCCCTGCAACCCTGTCTCAGGGAAGGCCCTGCATTTCCCAGCACGCGCCCCCACCCCAGAGCCACTTTGCTTGCAGCCCACGCCTGATTCTCTTCGTACCTGAGCCAGCGCTGCTGGTCTTCCGCAGCCCCCTGGGGGCCCTCTATGTCTGTCCTCCTGGACAGGGACACCCAACACTTGAGCCAGAGAGGTGAGAGTGGAGAACCCTCCTCACTTTCCTCCTCCATGCTCTCACCGACACCCCACTCCTGCCTCTGAGACTCCCCCCAACTTTGGGGACTCCAGAGACAACTGAGGCTCGGGGATTCTAGAGTCACTCCGACTGGTCCCAGATACCCTAGCGGTGACCCTAGGGGGCTAGTCCTTAGGCAGCTGCCCAGCAGCCCCTGCCTCTGGAAGGGAGCTCAAAGACCAATGTACGAAGGTGGCTTCTTGAGGAGGCACAACCCGCCCTACCCCTGGGTTTGCAGATCTGGGTGCCTCCACCCCAGGAATCCACTCTCCTCTCTGCTCCAGTGAAGGCCCTAGCCATCCAGTGGAGAAATCTCCCAACCGCCTCCAGGCTGGGCTTCTACCCCTTTTCCCGCCCAGGAGGCAGCCCTGAAACGTGTTGGGATAGCAGTGGGCTCTGCTTCCCTCCAGCCAGATGGCATGGTTTGCTGCATAAATGCTCAGATGTCCCCCTCTGAGAGCATCCTGTCCCAGCCTCCGGAGGCAGCCTTGACGATGCTCTCTGCCCTCATCCGACCTCATCCATCCTCTCCCTCTCAGAAGGTCACGTGGGGCCCAGCTGTGACCTCAGCACCCCTTGGCCAGATGAGGGCCTGCCTCAGGACCCCCAGGGACAGCCCTAGATCTGCTGTGTCAGCATCGCTCCAGCTGTGGCTGAGCAGGAGCTGGAGAGAGGTGGAGGAAGCGCCCCACAGGCCTTATTGGGGCCCCCTCTAGAATCCAGATAGCAGCCCCCGGTAACCTCCACACCCCTCCCTCCCGGAGCCCTGAACCCAATCTTGGCTCCTTGGGGAAAGGGGGTATAGTTCCTCAGAAGGGAGGAGTGAGTTCTCCCCGTTTCCTTGGAAAGGATAGGGAATGTTCTGATTTCCAAGCTCTCCCGGGGCCCCAGGGGCCGCTTCTTGCTTCCTGGTGATAAGGAATAGGGAGCTCTCTGCCTCCTTCCCTCCTTTCCTCCCTGCTTCCCTGGGAGCCTTGTGCAGGGTGGCACCTGGCTGGCGACAGCTGGGCAGACCCACCTACCCTCAACTCTTGTCCTTCCTGGTGGGAACCGACGAGGGTTGTTGGGAAATGGTGGAAGGTCACCTCAGCAGCCTCCCTCCCGCCCACTGTGAACCTGCTACCTCTCCATCTCTCTGCTCCAGCCACAGTGGGCTTCTCTCACTGCCCAGAGAGTCCCACTCTCCCTCTCACCCCCTGGCCTTTGAACATGCCTCCTGTAGGCCAGGGGTCAGTAAACTTTCTGAGAAGGGCCAGGGAGTAAATATTCGAGTCTCTGCTGTGGTAGCATGAACGCAGCCATAGACGATTCACAATTCACAAACCAATGAGCATGTTTGTGAGTTGTGTTCTAATAAAACTTTATTTACGGATGCTGGAATTTGAATTTTATATAATTTTCACGTCATGAAATAGTATTCTTTTGATTTGTTTTGCAACCATTTAAAAATGTAAAAACCATCCTTTGTATGTGGGCCGAACAAAACCAGGCCCCAGGTGGGATGTGGCCTGTGGCCTGTGGGCTGTGGTTTGTTGCCCCCTGTTCTAGGCTGCCGCCCTGGCTAACTCCTCCTGGGGGTGCAGCTGACACACCCTTTCCCTCATCGGGTGAGAGCGTCGTGTTGGACACCGCCACAATGCCCTGATAGGCAGCCTCTTTCCTAATAGGCAGCCTAGCACGGGACGTGGCACACAGTAGGTGCTCAATTAGTGTTTTATTTATTTATTTATTTTTTCCCCCAAAGCCCCAGTAGATAGTTGTATGTCATAGCTGCACATCCTTCTAGTTGCTGTGGGATGCGGCCTCAGCATGGCCGGAGAAGCGGTGCGTCGGTGCGCACCCGGGATCCGAACCCGGGCCACCAGCAGAGGAGTGCTCGCACTTAACCGCTAAGCCATGGAGCAGGCCCTCAATTAGTGTTTGTGGATTAAATGTGCTTCCTGCACATTGTCTCCTTTGATCTTCACAACATCTAAGTGAGTCATAGCTATCATCTCCACTTTATAAACAAGGTAACTAAAGCCCAGAGAGGTTATATAACTTGCCCAGGGTCACCAGCTAGGTGGGGCAGAGGCAGGAGGTGAGCCTGCACACTGTTTCCTTGGTGGCTGGGCAGCAAGGGCCCGGTCCTGGGCCTCTGTCATGGGGCTAGGCCTCCAGGGGATGTGGCCAGGCTGCTCTGGGGATCAGGATCCCAGCCGGACTTTCCTCCTTGATATCGGGCTTGCTTGGGAGCTGACAGACTCCCATCACCCCCTGTCCTCCCAAAGGCTCCTGCCCTTCCATGGGGTGGCATTCTTTGTGACTCAGTTCTGGGCTTGAGTCCTGCCTTCCCAGGGCTAGACCTAGTAATTCTGGATCCCTGATTCTGATGTTACCCATGCACTCCTCCCAGGCCTTCTGCCTGAGCCACCACTTCACACAACCTGGGCCAGTAACAGCTGTCCTCCCTGCCCCCTACTGCGGACACGTCCCCACTGGCCATGGCCTCTGCTCGGCCTCCAGCCCAGTGCTTCTTGCCAAGGGTTAATCTCTCCGTATGTCAGAGGAGGACGATTCTCCTGACACCTTCCCGCTCCCAGCATCAGCCTGGGAATTGGGGCGTGCTCCTGGACGGGCCAGGCTGGATAAACATGTGGTCCAGCTGGGATCTGCCTTCCCATCATGGGGTGTCTCGGGAGCTTTCTGAGGTTGGGGGTGGGAAGGTGCAGGGTCCATCCTTTGTACTTGCAGGCACTGACCCCAGGACCAGCATGGCCACTGCAGCTTGGCTTTTCCTTCTAGCTCTTTCCCACAGAACATCCTGGCTTCAGGGATTCCCATCACCTCGGCCAGAGTTCATGTGAAGTTCCCCCATCCTCCCCCTCCCCTATCCCCTGGAGGGAGGCAAGGAGGACAGAGACCAGGATCATCCAGTTGAGCTGGAGGAGAAGAGCGCTAGGGTTCCGGTGATGGGGGTGTGGGGAGGTAGCAGGATCTTGGAGGAGGTCAGCTTGCAGGTAGCCACAGTGTAGATCCCACAGTGGACGACAGCATGGCTTCGGGGCAGTGAGATGACAACATCACCACCAGAGATCATCAGCTGTCACCCAGAGGCTTGAGGAAGCAATGAGCAGCTGGGAGACTGGCTGGCTCTGCCCTGGGACAGGGAATGAGTGCGGACAAAAGGGCTGGTGGCCAGGCGGAGGAATTCCAAGGGGCCCGATATGGGTCCGAGACCCCAAAGCTCTGCTCTCTTTCTCCTCCCTCCTTCCCTATAGCTACAGCCTGAAATGACCAGGGCCTCTACCCAGCCAGAGAGCTTGAGAATATGGCCAGGCTGGGCCCCCCGGAGGCCTTACTCCGCTGCAAAAGCAGTCCTCTGGTATCAGCCATGCCAAGAGCCATCTGCCAACTGCCACCAGGAAGATGGGGACATGGTTCCTGGGCTGGGGCTGGGGCAAGGTTGAACACCTAGGAAGCAAGGAAGGGAGGGAGGGATGGAAAAATGGAGAGAGATGGGAAGGAAGAAAATAAAGAGGGATGAAAGGAGAGAGGAGAGGAGAGAAGGGATGGGGCCATGAATGACCTCCCCACCTCGTGGCGGTCCCGGGGCTGAGAGGCCCCCAGGTGCGCATGTGTTGCTCTTCGATGGTATTTATCACCCTCCCACGTGTACTCATTTATCCCTGGCTCTGGCCTTGGGTCCAGCTGGGATTGGCAGCCCTGCACCCTGGACCCGGTTGCCTCAGCAACACCCCTTTGTTAGGCACCAGCATCTGAAAATGTCAGACAGTTTTCAGCGGGTCAGATCTGGTTCCCTCCTGTCTTTCCCCTTCTCCGTTTTCAATTCCAGTTGCCTCTGCCCAAGTTGCAAACTTCCTCTGTCTCCATGGGGATGGAGGAGGGCTGTCTCTCTTTTTCCGTCCCAAACATCTGTCTCTATAAACAGTTGTGTTCGGGGCACCTCCTCCTTCTGGGCCCGGACTTGGGGAGGAAGTGCTTTGTTTATCTGGAGGGGGTCGGTTTCCTTGCTCCTCTGGGGGTTGGACGGTGTGGGATGGCTGCAGCCCTGGACTCTGGGAGCCCCTGGCGGGCGGCCAATGCTCGCTGCTCCTCTGGGGCCAGGGCGGGCTGGGAAGGGCGGCTGCTTTGCTAGCTGGCTGCTTTGCTAGCTGGGTTGCCTTAGACAGGCCTCTGCTTCCTCCTCTGTAAAGAGGGGATGCTAATAGTGCCTCCCTCACGGATTTTGTTGAGAGGGTCTTGAAATGACCTTCACAAAGTATCAGGTGAATCAGTGGGGCTCCCTCCGAGAAGGCTCTTGTATTTCACGCTCCCAGGGGCTCTCTCCCGTAAGTGACTGCTGTGATCAGCCCCATTCAGGACAGTGTGGAGACTGAGGGAGGTTAATTGGCCCAGGGCTATATAGGAACTCAGCAGCAGGGACAGGATTGCAGCTCGAGATACAAGTGCAGACATCTTCCAATCCACTAGGACCTCCATCCGAACCCCAGGTCCTCAGTTTGCAGACTGAGGAGCTTGGATCAAGGGACCTCCTCCCCAGCCTGAAACTTTGATTTGCTTCAGGGAAGAGGGTAGGGCGAGCTGAGAAGTTAGTGGGGTTTTGCTGAGAGCCAGGGACTGGAATGCATGATGTATAGGCGAGGAGTCAGGGACAGGGACTCCGATGACTCAGACCTGCTTTCTCTGGCTGGTGGAAATGGGAACTGGGCCGCAGGCGAGAACACTGGCCTGGCCCAGGCCCAGCCCCGGCTGGGCCACCTCGGAGAGCCTGTCTTGGGCCCATGTGGCCTAAGCGCCAGCATCTTTTGCATTGGCCTCACCAACCTAACTCCCAACTCCAAGTCCGGCGGTTCTTCCTGTGTCCGCAGGCCCAGTGCAGCGCACAGATGAGATCAATTACCCTGTTTCTAGATGGTCAGAGGAGAGACCTTGTAAACAACCAAGTCAATGGCTGAGTGAGAGCTTGGGCTTCAGAGCAGGAAGGGTTTGAATCCAGCTTGATTAATTACTGGCTGACCTTGGGTGAGTTAACCCCTCTGAGACTCGGGTATTTCTTCTGTGAAATGGGTAGCAGAAGCACAGTACCAGCTGGAAGGGATGCTGACAAAGGGCTGGAGGTTCAGCCTGGGGAGTAGCTCCGGAAACAAAGAGGATGTTACTGCTGGGATCACTTGTTGGCTCAGGAGGGCAGGAAGCTGTGCTCCCCGGTCCCATAGTGGCCTGTGCTCTCTAGACGGGACACCTAGGGATTGGGCTCTGGACGCAGTTAAGCCGGTGCAAGGAGGAGGGCAGAAACAAAAGCAGTGCGAGAGCAGCAAGGCGGGGAGGGTGGCAGGGAGTGCTGAGGGGGGTGAGGGAGCCGTGACCAAGAGTCCGTCCCTGGAAGGCGGGAGGCCGGACCACATGGGAGCCGCAGCTCCAAGCCCCAGCCCATGCTCTGACGTCCCATCAGACTTCACATAGAAAACACAAATTGAAAGATAGAATTAAGAATTTCAAGATGACTGCAGAGCACTATACCCCAAGCACGAGGCTTCCTTCTGAGTGTGGGGCCCTGTGCACAGCCTGCCCCTGTGGATGTAATGTGACTGATGGCTGTCTCCTGGGGTGTCTCCCGAGAGACTGAAAAAAATGGACCCCAAGAAAGATGCCAGGAGGAAGGGAGAACTCAGACACAGGTTCCCATCTCCCACCAGTCAAAGAGTCACCCTCTAGCAAATTTATGTCCCAGACTTCACGGATGCTGTGTGGTGCTTCAGTACCCCAGGCCGCGTGGGACGGAAGAGCCTGGAGTGTGGCCCCTGGCCAGATGTGGCCGGGTGGAGCCCCCCAGGGCTGGCCCTACACATAGGTCAGGAGCAACTGGATGGCGCATAAATAGCATCTGACTCGAAGTTCATTTCCCGAGGCCGATCCCTGTACAGTGATTCTGTAAGAAATGCCCTTGTTTTTAGGACACACACACTGAAGCATTTGGGGGGAAAGAGCCCTCATGTCAGCAACTTGCTCAAACGGCCCATGAAAAAAATGGGAAGAGAGGGAGAAAGAGAAAATAACATACAAATGTGGTAAAATGTTAACATTTGGGGTATCTGGGTGAAGGGTGTACAGGAATTCTTGGTAGTATTTTTGCAACTTTTCTGTAAGCCTGACATTATTTCAAAGTAAAAAGTTGGAGTTGTTTTGTTTTGAAGGGTATGATACAATTATTATTGCTGGGGGAAATCATAGCGGCAAAGAGCCAGTCCTGCAGGCAGCGTGCCGGTGCTGCTTGGAGGACTCAGATTCTGCTGGAGGCACCTGGACCAGGGAAGAGGGCAGCGGTGGCACTACAGTGCCAGCATCCCCACTCCTGCCACCGTCGGGCTCCAGCTTTCCCGCCTTGTGGCCAGTCTTTCCCTTTGGGGGGCCAGTGACTCAGCCACGGGTTCCATGTGGCAGGAAGTGGGCACAGTGACTCACGGGGTGGCTCTGCACCCTCCCTCCCAGAGGCTGGGATAGCAGCCGAGTCCCCAGGCGAGAGAGGCCCCAAAAGATGGGGATCTGCACCCCACGGAGATAAGCCCAGGGAGTGCTGCTCTAGAGGAAGGGGCCGGAGCACTCAGCTGGAGTGGGCCTTCCTCGCCCTCTGGGGGCTGGCTGAGTGTGCCCTCTGCCCACAGCCTGCGGCGTTTTCTGGCCATTTGTGGGCATGTGCATGATGCCAATCGCCTCTTAAAAATTCCCCACCGTCTGCAAGGCCGGCCTGGACCCTGCTGGCTGCCCCCAGCTGTGTGCCTTCGTGGGGGCCTTGTTAGCACTCAGCAACCGTGCAGATGGCCCTGGGACCTGGGTCCCTAGGGCCCGGGCCTCTTCCAGCCTATTTAAGGTCAAGCTCCACGGCATTTCCCTCCTGCCTTGAAGATCAGTGCTGGGAACTCATCTACTCTCTCTTGTTGGCAGGTTCAAAACCAGCTCCTAATTAGTGAATGAACGTTGCTTCAGGGCCCACACTGGGTCCTCCCTCCAAGATGCCCTGACCTCTCCAGCTTATCTTCTCACTTAGGGCTGGGGTTGCTCACTTCAAAGTTAAGGCATGCTCACATTTTTGGGGGCAGGGGATGGCCCAGTACTTGTACATCCATGGTCTCATTTATCCTCATAACAGAGAGGGAAAAGGAGGCTCAGAGAGCTTAAGGAACTTGCCTGAGGCCACACAGCACCAAGTTCAGATTTGAACTCAGGTCTTCCTGACTCCAGAGTACACCGGCTCTCATCCCACTTTGTGATGGGCTGTACCTTCTCCTTTATTGCTCACGTGTCCATGCTTTGTCTCCCCAGGGTGAATCCGGTAGTGGGGGCAGGAGGATGGCTTCCTCATTTTCTGAAGCCTCCAGCACCCCACAGTCCCTGACACATCGAGGTGCTCGGGCACGACTCACAGGTGGACTGAGTGTCCGATCGAGGGTGCCTGGGTGCAGCACCAGCCCTCTGCAGCAAACCCTGCCCACTCGCGCCCAGCAGTCTCCTGCCTGTCCCTCCTACTCTCACCGCTCCTTGTCAGGGAAAACCCAGCATATCCCTCCCTTCCCAGGTTGCCTGCTGCCCCTCCCACCTCCAGGGTTCTGAAGGGAGGGCCATGTGGTCTCTCTGGCCTTCTTCGCCCTCCTAGCCTCTCACTCCCCATCTCTTCCCAACATTCCCTCTCCAGGGCCTGTCTCTCTGTCTCTCTCCCTTGATTTCCCTTTCTGTTCCCTCTTCCCCTCCTTCCTCTGATGCTCTGGTCCCCCTCGACCTCTGTGTTGTCCTCAGGCTGCTGTCATTCCTCCAACAGCCAGTCAGGCGGTGCAGGCTTCCCCGGGGCCACCTTCACTCAGGGGCCCTGTCATCTGTCGTGGCTTTGCTGGGTCACTTCCCACTTCCTCCGTGCAAACACAGACCCAGTGAATTGGAAGGAGACCTTGGGTGGTCCAGTGCAGCCTCTCTGGCGGGCAGCTGACATCTGCTGAAGCACTTCTGGCGATGGCAGGCTCACGGCCTCCCACAGACCTGTGCTCCTGCGTGGACAACAGGGTGGGCTCTTGGGAGCGCTGGACGACGCGATTGTGCTCTGAGTATCCGGTGCTCAGATGAATGCCATTTTCCCATCTCATTGTACTGAGTTGAAATCAGCCTCTTGGAAACTTCCTCTGTTCTTTGATCTGGGGGGAAGCCGTGTCCCCCTGGTTGTCAGGTGGCTGGTGAAACTCATCCTGCCCCTGGTGGAACGTGAGTTTAGACCTTCTGTCCTCATCCCCCGATGGCCTCCAGTTTACTGACAGCACGCTTTCAACATGTCTCCCAGAACTGTGCCCGCTGCTGCCCACAAAGGACTGGAGAGCGCTCCATCCTGATGGGGACCAGGGACGTGTTGGCTTTCTGGTGTCCCATGGTTTCCAAGCATTAACTCATCTGCAGTCAACTCACACCTCCACCGCTTTCCTCCTAGGTGCCCTGGGACACCTAGGGCATCTGATTCAGACTCTATATTTAATCCTATTCAATTTCATCTGTGTCTTTCAACCTATTGTTCTATCTAGCCTGTCACCCTTTCTGAATTTAGATAAGTTGGATTACACCCTAGTTTTCTTTTATCTGAAAATCTGATCATATGCCTTCATGGTCTTCGCTCAAGTCACTGATGAAAATGTTGAACAGGACTTGGTCTAGGCCAGAGCCTTGTGGCACATCGCCAGAGACTGACCTCCAGATGGGCAGTGTTTACTAATCAATAGCTTTTTGTTTTGTTTTTAGTAACTCTTTCTGGCTGCTACAACCTAACTGTACTGTTTTCTAGGCTACTTTTTCCATGTCTTCCATAAGGTTATCACAGAAAGTCAAATGTTTTGATGGAATTAAGGTATTCTATATCCATGACATTTCTGTGATCTGACAATCCTATCAAAGAAGAAAGGACTCACTTTGGTCTGAGTTGCTAATAGTAAGTTTTTAATTTTTTTATCCTTGTAAAAAGGATAGAAAGTATTCATTTTATTAAAATTCCAAAATACAGATAAATGAAAAAGAATTTTAAAGCATTCTAAGTGCCCCCATGCAGAAACAAACACTTTAAACATTTTAGTATCTATTTCTATGAGTTTCTAAACATGTCTAATAAATAAATAAAAACATCTAAAAGTACATATGCCAAAAACCTTATAAAAATCCAATCAAATCTAAATGCTATTATGTGCTTTTTTCACTAATATTTTGTGACTATCTTCACATGTGAATAAATGTACAGCTACATACATTATTTTTATTGACTGTGTAGTATTCCATTATAAGGAAATATCCTATTCAACAGATCCCATATTATTGGATTCAATTTTTTTGCCTTTATAAACATTGTTATATTTACCTATTATGAACACATCTGACTCCTTTCCTGACATAAGTTCAGATATTTGAGTGAGCCTTTTCTAAGTATCCCTTGCATCCCCATAGCGTTTTATCTGTACTTCTCTGGTAAACGTATTTTCCATTACAATCATTATATACCATCAGCTCCCTGCTTGTAGCTGCTAAGATCCTTTAGGGAACAGTCCACCTCAATTTAAGATTTCACCTCAGTGCCTAACACAGTTGCTTGCACTGAGAGAGATACTCCACAAATATTTGTTGACTAAGGGCATGAATAAATGAATTTGTTTAATGAATCATTCCAGAGTCGTGCTGGTGATTAACATCATCCTCGCTGGTTTCCAGTTTCTCAAGTCTGGTTTCTGCCCCACAGGGGCCTGGTGTGCCCATCTTCCTGTCCCTCCCCCAGTCTCAGGGATGACAGAAAATGCACTGCTCCCTAGGCAGGGGGGCAAGCTCCCTCCTGTTCCAGGATGGCGCTGCTCTGGGCGGACACTGAGTAGATTCAGAGCCTCCCGGGCCCCTCTTCCTGTCTCCTCCTCTGTCTTGGACTTCGGTTCCCTCTTAACCTCACCCTGCCCTGCGTTCTTTCTTAGTCTGATGGAGAAGCAAGTAAAACTTGGAGCAGGTCTGCATGGCCTTGGGAGGCCATTTGGAGAAGTGGGAGGGTGTGGCCACCCTGACTTGCTTCCTTGTGGGAAGGGTGCAACAGCCCCTGCTCCTCAGGGCTTTGGTGAAATTGACAGACGCTGGGGAGGGACCAGTCTACAGTAGGTGCTCAGTAAAGGCAGTTTTCATTCTCTTTCCTCTTCGGTCGTTTGGCACAATTCAGTCTTCTCACCTAAGGGCCGGATCTGTCCTTTGGCTTCCACTTTTGGTTGAGAGTCCTCCTTTCTTTTCTTCCTCCCTCCCTCCCTCCCTCTCTTCTCCTTTCTCCCACTTCTCGCCTTATCTTTCTGAAATATGACCTCAGCTCCCTAGAAGGTTCCCCGTGCTTTATTTAGTAACCCCACCAACCCGCATTCTTTCTCACAGGGATCTTTTGTGATGGGATTGTCTGAACTCTGGATTTTTTTCTCCCCCAGTTTATAATTTTCCTTGACCTATTTTTCACTCTTCGAACCTATAGCTTGGGGCTGACCGGTGGCGTAGTGCTTAAGTGCGCTCGCTCCACTTCAAAGGCCTGGGATTCGCAGGTTCGGATACTGGGCGTGCACTGACACACCGCTTGTCAAGCCATGCTGTGGTAATGTCCCATATAAAGTGGAGGAAGATGGGCACGGATGTTAGCCCAGGGCCAATCTTCCTCAGCAAAAAGAGGAGGATTGGCATCGGATGTTAGTTTAGGGCTGGTCTTCCTCACACACACACACAAAAAGAACCTATAGCTTTTTTTGGCCAGAGTTCCCTGAACTTTTTGAAAAAATATCCCCTGAAGTCTAGGGTACCCATCTGACAATTCTCAATATTTCTTTCCTCAGCTATGAGAAACCCACAGGGAATCACCCTGTGTGAAAAGGGACCCCACAATGAAATTCCTTTCCTGGAGTTCAAACATCAGACTCTTCCCCAGAATAAATTCCACTTCATCCCCTTCACCAGTGTGATCCCTAAACTCAGTGCAAGATGAAGGGATGATACTGTACCTGCCCCTGTAAGGGGTTGACTTTCTAACAAGGGCTAAGGGAGACAACACAATCCAGTGCAACAGAACCTATCAAGCGGCTACTCTGTGACGAGGAACCAGGGACTAGGGAGACAAAAGATAGATGAGACTTGATCTTGCCCTCAAAGAGCTTAGAAACTAATAACAAAGAGTTTAGGATTTAGAATTGGAGAGTTTATGACCCAAAATGAAGGAACATAAAGATGAAGAGGGTAAAGCTCAGGATAGGTTTTTTTTTTTTTAAGAATTTTAAAACTGTATTGCCTTCCTGTTTCTTCATCAGGGGTAAGTAATTTCCAGTCATCCCATCCACTGAACAAATATGTATTAAGAAAGAAAACTACGGGCCCAGAGCCTGCCTTGTGCACAGCTGGAGGTACGACGAGTGCGTTTTGGGGAGACCGAGCTCTGCCTGGAGAAAGCATAAAGTGGAAGGGACACCAAGGTCAGAGGGCAAAGGTCCAGCCCCCGACAGTGGGAGTCATCTTGATTTCCACTTGAGGGGCTCAGGGTTGGATCATTGAGAGAAGAAATCTCTGGAAAAACCCAACTACTCCTGTTGCAACATTCTAGGAAAATGGCCCATCTATTGAATAAGGGTGAATCAGCCAGGGGAAGCTCTGGGGCAGTCAGTGCTGTCCCACAGCCCCTCGCTCCACCCTTTGGTTCCCCAGTGATGCTCCAGCCACCCTCTGGGGGCCGTGGGGAGGAGAGAGTGACGCTCTGATCCGGAATTTCAACCAGACATATGCAAATGGCCACTGGGCTCTTCGGAGGAAGTTATAAGAGGAGAGGGCTGTGGGCAGAAAGCAGAAGCGAAAATGCGAGATTTCCCAGTTCTCCCTCCCCCTCCCGCCAGCTCCCTCAGCCCCACCCCCAGCCCTGTGTGGCCCCTATTGCTTCCCTCTCAGAAAGGAGACCGGTGACTTCCCCCCAATCACCCAACACTGAGAACAGTCCATCTTTAAAGGAAACTAGACTTGTAAGGCTCCCTTCGGCCCCAGAATTGAGGAATAGATTTGGGGCTCCCAGTGGAGCAGGTGAGCAGGAGAAAGGGGGAGGAGAGGGATGACCCGACAAGCACCTGCCATGTCTCAGGCTGAGCCCAGAGCCCTGAGCAGGGGGTTACCACCCTGTCGTAGACAAGAACCCGGCCGCAGCAAGGGGGGCTGGGACCTGACCTTGTCTGCCCAGTTCCTAAGCTTCTGGCCCCAGTGCCACCGCCCCCTGGACTGTAAGCCCCCCAAGATTGGACAGACTCTATTCTTTCAGGAAACTAGGACCTCATTTCGTGTATTTCAGCTGCAGCTCTGGCCTCCATCCCAGACCGACGTGGGAAAAACACTGCCTTACCCGCTGAGTTTTGATGGAGAAATGCTGTATTCCCAGTAACTTCCACTTTTAATTAACCGTCAGTTGATTACGCTTCCACGTCCACGTGAGTGTGAAGGCTCCAGCCTCGCAGTCAGGAAGTACGCTACCTACTGACAAGTGAGTCAAAGCATCGGCGGCTGTTACTTATTCATGAAGCGGGGCGTGGGGCATCTGGGTTCCCCTCACCTGTTCCAGCTTGCCCTGAAAGATGGAAGCAGAGGGCCCTGGGGAGAAAGTGGTTTCCTGACTCTTCCTGGGCCCTTCTTTGACCCACACTTTCTTCTCTCACTCGCGCACGCACACGCGCTCTCTCACCAAATTGCCATCCCCGGTTTGGTGGCTTTTTGCCTGACCTTTGTTGGTATCCTACAGTGTCGGTACCCTACAGTGTTGACGCTGGCCTACCCCAGGTGTAAACAAAACTATATGGCATCAATTAAAGAATCCATAGTAAATTGTAGACTGTATTTCTTTTCCTGCAGAGTGAGCTGAGAGGAGTAGGGCATGGGGATGTTTCATTTTTTATTCATATATAACGTATTTTTTGTTTATTTTAATTGAGGATAAGTATACGTTTAGCATACACGTTTTACAACTCACAGTGTTGGTGTGATCATTTGAAAGAAACGGAAAGGAAGCTGAGAGGTGTAGAGTGCCCGGAGAAGGCGTCGAGGGCCGAGGGGGCAGCATCTGGAGGCCCGGGCGCTGAGGCTTGAGGGGTGGGGACATTCTGTGGGCCAGCAAGTCACCTAATCCCTCTACAGCTCAGGTTCTCCGCATGAACACCGGGCACACCTGCTGTGGAGCTTCTCCCCACCCCCCGCCCAGCATGGTGAGATGGAGACCACCTGGGGCTGGTTAGAAAGGCAGCATCTCAGGCCCCACCTGAGGCCTGATGACTCAGAGTCGCATCTTAACAAGAGGAAGGTAGTTCGTGCTGACTGCTGACGTTCAAGTTTGAGAAGCACTGTGCTAAATGACATAACGTACTTAAAACACCTAGCGAGAGTAGACATGGATAAAGGTTAGCTTCCCTCCTCTTTCCTTCCCTGAGTGTTCTCAGACCCTCTCTCTGAGAAACCTTTTGCTTTGGGGGGAGGGATTTGGGTTAGATAATGGTAGGGACTTACACTCTGATGGTGGTGCATATATTTTGTCTCCTTACAACCATGATGTGGCACAGACCACAAATACTCTTATTGTCGTTCACAGATAGAAGATGTGGCCCTGAGGAGTCCAGCAACTGGTGCTAAGGTCACAGAGTAAACCCAAAGGGACCAGGGCATGTGTGCAGGTGTCCGCAGCTTTGTCCACCAAGCAGAGGCCACCCATGGAAGCAGTCGCTCCATCTGGTGGGGAAAAGGCCCAGGGGGCAGCTGGAACTTATGATCATCAGAAGGGTTTGCTGGACAAGATGTAAAAAGACTCCAAGGGGCTGGAGTTTGGTGTCCTAAATGTGACACCGAATGTGACAGTTTCATTTAGTGATTATTATCCATCCTGTGCTGGGCACTGGGGATTCAACATTGACCCATACGGACACATGGGTGAGGGGTTACAGTTAGGAAGGGCAGGTAAATGGGACATGTGGGGACAAAGGCTGTCCTGGACAAGCACAGGGTGCTGAGAACACCCCCCTCCCCGAAATATGGAAGTGAGAGCAGAGGGTGGAGAGGCTCAGGTGCCAGCGCCTCCGTGGTGGGCACTGCAGGAGGGAGCACCGGTGGCCACAGGCTCTAGCCACTCTGTCAGTGACCTGGCACCGGAGAATGGTGCCGGCCTAGGGAAGGACCTAGGTCTCTCCAAAAAGGGGAGGGAGCTGGGCGCGGCCTGGGAGGAAGGTGGGGCGTGAGGAGGGAGGGGAGCCCTGCCCTAGCGTGCCCTCTGTCCCGGGCGCGCACCCTGCCGGGAAGCCCTGGGGCCGCAGCTGCTCGGCCGGCCCGGCCCAGAATAGCCTCCTTCCGGGCAGGGCTGCCCTGCCCGTAGCGCCAGCGCCCGAAATAGGGCTCGGCCCGGAGGCTGGCGGCAGGCGCGAAGGGGTCGCTCAGCTCGGGGACGCGCCGGGGAGCGGGGACCCGGGCGCGCGGCAAGGACCGGGGCGCGGGGACCAGGGGCGGGGCGCAGGCGGGGATCCGGGCTCGGGGACCGGGAGCAGGCGGACGGCGGGGCCGGGGGCCGGGGGCCGGGATCCCGGGCGCCGGGATCCCGGGCGCGGGGCCAGCCCCGAGGCGGCGGGCGGGGCGCTGACCTCACAGCGGGCGGGCGAGGAAGCCCGTCGGGGGCCGCCCGCGCTGATGGAAGGACTGAGGAATTCGCAGCTGGCGGCGCGGCCGGGCGGGTGCGTGTGTGTTCCCTTCCCCTTTAAACGTTGCCGGGAGAGGACGGTTGCCATGGGCGCTGACCGGGCCGGGGGACCAAGGGGCGCCCCGTCCGCGATCCTGGTCCCCGCGTGGCGGCTGCCCGAGCGGAGGCGTCGGGAGAATCCTGCGGCAGGGGAGGGGCGGCCTCCAGGGACACCCCCAGTGCGGCCCGCACCCTGCTGCCGCCGCGCCTGTTGCACTGCGGGTGTCGCCGTCAGATGCAGTTCAGGGGCCAGGTGGTCCCAGAGAGGCTCTGCGGCTGCCTCAGCACAGGCTCCCCGCTTTTACCTCAGTGGACACAAGACGCTGAGAGTTTAAAAGGTGCCTGACCTCACCTCACATTCTGCCCATGCAGCCACCACCCCTCAGGGACCCTCCCCCACCGCTAACCTCCTTAACCTCTCCCAGCCTCAGTTTCCTCATCTATTAACCAGTGATTAGTCATATCTACTATACACAGTTGTTATGATTAAAATAGAATAATTATGTAATGTACCCTGCCATCTATAAATGGGGTCCTCTTTTCCTTCTCCTCCTCTCCTTCCTCCTTAATCAGCTTGGGGTCGGTTAGGCCTTCCCATGCCTCTGTCCTGTCCCCCAGGCCTGGAGCTGCTGGTGCATCAACACCCTTGCCAGGGCCTTCGCCTCTCCTCCCCTCCGCTCTGGGTTACCTTGGAACCAGCCTCATACAAGAGGATGGTCCAACTTGTTGTCAGAACCTGCAGGAATCCCAGGCTGAGGTCCAAGAATATTAACGGAGGGCCCAGCCTGGCTGGAGTGAGTCAGCCTCTCCTCCTGAACGTTCGTTGCTGCTTCAGCTGCCCTTTGCAGCTTGGGCCCAGTGATTGCCAGGACGAGGTGGCCCCTGGAAATCTCTGGGAAGACCAGCATGTCCTGGTGGTGAGGTTGAGCTGACCCAGTACACAGGGCTGGGAAGGGGCTCTTGATCCCCCCTTCTCCTCCTCTGTGGGACTGGGGCTTGGGCCCCAGGGAACAGTGGTACCCCATGTAAGGAAGGGCGGGCCTGGCTTACTGTAACTGCCTGGCTGAAAGCCTGATTGTCCTGTGGTTGGGCAGGCCAGCCAGAGAGGGGCCCTGGTGTAGGGAGAGCTCGCTCTGTGTGTGAGTAGTGAAGGCAGGACGTCATTGCTTTCCCCGGGAGAGGGAGTAGACCAGGTAGGGCTGTCTGGAAGTTAGCCACTTCTTCCCTAAGCGGGTCAGGCCACTAACTAAATGCCAGATTATTTGCAAGAAATAAAGTCTGTCCAGGGGTTCAGCGCCTTCCCAGGGGCACCAGAGCAGCCAGTGTCGACTGAACACTCATTATGCCCTAGGCAGTGTGGGTGTTCACTCACTGAACTATCACAACAACCCTGGGAAGTGGGACCATTATTATCCCCATTGTACAGACGGGAGCGAATGTAGACCTACCCAGGTCTCCTAGCTGTGAGGAGGCAAACCGAGCCCGGATGAAAACCCAGGCTCCTGATCCCCACTCCATCTGGCCTCCTGAGTGTGGGAACCAGGGTGGCCCGGGAGAGCAGCAGATGGCCCAGCTGACGGCCCAGGTGCCTGAGCCCCTCCCCCCAGGGCACAGCACGCTGCTTGCTCGGCACTCAGCTGACTTCCTGTCCCTGGGAGAGCAGCTGCGGGTATGCTGGGGCAGGGCGGTCCCCTTCCTGTGGTTCAGGTAAGAGCATAACCCCATGCCCTCTTAGCATCCTCCCTCTCTCCTTTCCTGGGCTCTAGAAGTCAGACCTGGGTACCCCAGGGAGCCTCTCAGGGCCAGAGGTTTGTCCAGAGTCCCCAGCTGCAGAGTGGGCAGAGAGAAGGGGCTGCAGGCCCTAGTTGAGGAGAGTTTGGGGAGGACCTGAGAACTTTCCCTTCAGCTATCAAGGACCACCTGGAGGCTTTCTCCATCACACCTCCTCTGTGACAATGATGAGGATGCAGTCATGAAAGATACAGATGAAAGCCCCTTAGCTTCATATCCCCAGCGCTCTCTAACTTGGCTGTCTGGATTCCACAGGAATATCTGAGGGATGGAGGCTGCTGCACACCAGTACCCACCTCACTGTCAGACACTCAAGGCTTTGCAAAGAGCTGGTTGTTGGATATCCCCTGGACTTTTCCCTAGTTGACATTGCTAAGGAACTGTGGCACTGGCCAGATTTCACATGCCCAGCCCGGTGGCTCTACCTCCCGCTCTCTCTTGCCTATGGAAGCTCAGAATAAGCTTTCTAGAGGATGCTTTTTCTTGTGCAAGGGGTTATATGAGGTTGCTAAGACTGAAGCTTGTCACCCGAGAAATGCAGGAAGCATCCCTGCAGCTAAATGAGGCAATGTCTGTGGAGGACCAGGCCACGCCAGGCAGGCTGCAGACGATGCTCCCTCCCCAGGAGGCGCTGCCCTTGGCTGTGCATCCTGCCTCTCAGCCCTGCACTTGGCTAGGCCGTCTGCTGGGCTCCATCCCTGGGCACCTTTTCAGCCTGTTCTTTGCTCAAGGTGTCTTTAACAGAACATAAAGGGGCAGTCCATTTGTCCCTCTGCCCAAGAGCAAAGAAGGACACATTTCTCAGGCTCTTCCTGGAAGAAGCGAGGAACGAAAAAAATTTTTTTTTTTTATAATTTTATTTATTTATATTTTCCCCCAAAGCCCCAATAGATAGTTGTATGGCATAGCTGCACATCTTTCTAGTTGCTGTATGTGGGACGCGGCCTCAGCATGGCCAGAGAAGTGGTGCGTTGGTGCACGCCCGGGATCCGAACCCGGGCCGCCAGCAGCGGAGTGCGAGCACTTAACTGGTAAGCCACAGGGCCGGCCCCCAAAAAAATGTTTTTAATTTAAGATCCTGCAGGACCAACCAGCAGTACTGGGTTGAAGGGTGTTCCCCAAAACTCATGTCCATGTGGAACCTGTGCACGAGACCTTATTTGGAAATAAGGTCTTTGCAGATGTAATTAGTTAAGATGAGGTCATACTGGATTAGTTTGGGCCCTGATCCAATGACTTGGTGTCCTTACAAGAAGAGAGAAATTTAGAAACAGACACACAGGGAAGCTTGCCATGTGAAGACGGAGGCAGAACTTGGAGTGATGCATCTATAAGCCAAGGATTGCCGGCAACCACCAAAAGCTGGGAAGAGGCAAGGAAAAATTCTCCCCTAGAGGCTTCAGTGGGAGTGTGGCCATGCCGACACCTTGATTTTGGACTTCTGGTCTCCAGGACTGTGAGAAATCCGTTTCTGTTGTTTTAAACCCCCCAGTTTATGATCCTTTGTTACGACAGCCCCAGGAAACACATAGAACCACCAAATGTCAAACAAGCCAGTCAAGGAAAAGAAGAAGGAAATGCAGCAGGCCCTAAAGCAAAGACTTGGAAGAGACCAAGGAGGAGACAGGAAGGGATGCTTCCTCAGCCTCTTCCTCTCACCTGGGACAGGAAACTGTGGAACTAGTGGCCGAGCCTTGGCAGAGGCCACTTTCCTCCAGCAGGAGTGTGTGGGGTTGGATGTCAGGTGAACAGGTGTTCGAATCTTGCTGTTCCCAGGGAGAGCCTGCTAATAATAGTAAACCTGTGTCGACCCCACAACAACCCTCAAAGCAGGTTTTGTTGAGATCCCCATGTATAGTTTAGGAACTGAGGCAAGACTGGTAGGTACCAGCCCAAGGTCATTTACCAGGAAGCAGTAACCTGGGGGACACACCCAGCTTTCCTGCCTCACCACCGGTGCTCTGCCCTCTGCCAGTCTGGGGCTCCTGTGCCCATATCCAGTGCCTCGGTGGGGTTGGCAGATGCTGGTCACGGGCAGGGACGCTGCAGCTGGACTGCCTGGGTTTGGATCCCAGCTCTGCTCCTGGTTAGCTGTGTGACCTTGGGCGAGTCACATCACATCCCTGTTGTGCAGTTCCCTCCACTGAAAAAATGGGGACAATTATAGGACCTAACTCATGGGGTTGCTGGAGAATTAAATGAGTTCATAGGTTTCAAGCGCTTATACTAGCGCTTGGCACATTGGAAGCACGGCCATGAAAGTGTGACATAAATACAACGTGCTGGGGCCCGCCCCGTGGCTTAGCAGTTAAGTGTGTGTGCTCCGCTACTGGCAGCCCGGGTTCGGATCCCTGGCGTGCACCGACGCACCGCTTGTCTGGCCATGCTGAGGTGGCATCCCACATACAGCAACTAGCAGGATGTGCCACTCCGACATACAACTATCTACTGGGGCTTGAGGGGGAAAAAGGAGGAGGATTGGCAATAGATGTTAGCTCAGGGCTGATATTCCTCACAAAAAAAAAAAAAAAGGATAAATACAACATGCTGAGTGAGGGCTCTTTTCCTCCAAAGTCGAGACCAAGGAGAGGGTAGTGGGATGATGAACCTGTCTCAGTCTTACTCCACAGGCCAGGGGGAGACCAAGGCCAACAACATTCTCATGCAGTCCTTGTCTGTTTCCCACAGAACCCTCCAGAGACCAGCAAGGAGGGCTGAGACCAGGGAACAGAGTTCCTTTCCGCCTATAGTCTGGGCAGGCTGATTCAGTTGCTTGAATCCTGCTTCTGAGGCCAAGAAGTTTTGATCCTGGTCCAGGCCAGCCTTCTCCTCCCGGAGGAAAGCTCAGACCCCTGCCATCACCACCATCCTGAATCCTGGTCGGTCATCTCCCAGTTAGCTGTGTTGCTAATGGGACCTAGACTGGGGTGATTCACCATCACACATCACCCCATGGAAAGATATCCGTGCACACCCGAGGGATAGTACTGTCTGTTGCCTTTGCAGAGAGAGCTCGGAACGTGCTGAGCAGCGTGTGCATGCAGCAACACGTCCACCCCGTGCATGTCCGGGAAGTCCTCCGGGCATCTCTGGCCATTTCCCCGTCTTTCTTTCGGGGCCTGCAGCCTCTATCAGCATCTGGCCCTTTTAACTGGCTCCTCTCCAGATGTCTCTCCTACCACCCACAGGGCCCAGCCTGTTGGTCCTAGGGCCTTGTATACTCTGCCCCGGTTGAGGTCCCTCCCCTCCCCCACCCAGGACCGACCAGCTCAGTCCTCATCCTGGTGTGGGCACAAGGTCTCTTGTGGCAGCTGGGCCCCTTGGCTGACCTTCTCAGCTCCTTCTGTTAGACCGGAGAGGCCTGGCAGTGTGCCTGCGGGAGGGCCGGGCTGCTCTCCTGGGCTTCTCCGCTCCACTCCAGGGCTCTGGCTAAAGCCTGGTCAGGGTCCTTGCTGAACTCTCAGCCAAACCCTAGAGTGATGGCCTGAGGAGTCCAATGGGGAAGCCGGAATGTGTACAGCAGTGTTCCATAGCCGTTGACTGTCCCCACCCTGCATTGGGCAATGCCAGCTGGTCTCTGAATATCTTCTGGGTGGCCTGCCTGCCAGACCCCCTTGCCTACTTTCACTGGTGCCAACGGACATAGAAAAGGGCAGTGAATAGCTGGAGGACCACACTTGGATACCAGCCTGCCTCCCTCCCGGCACTGGCTCCTCTCCCTCCAGCCTCCTTTTCATAGAATTCCATAACAGAAAGAGACATAGAGGTCATCTAGTCTATCCCCCAGCTTCCAGAAAGGATAGTTTAGAGCAATACTGGGGTCTTCTGAGGTTTCAAGCAAAACCTTGCACATTGGGTTGGTCTGAGGTCTCACTGGAGTTTCCTTGGGAATTTTATGTCCATTGGGAGCACCAGCCCTGAAATTCTGAGGGTCCCACCCGCTGAGAGGTGGGATGATCCTGGTGTTCCCTGCAACCACCCAAGATCTAGATGCATGGAATGACAGCCCGAGGATTGTCCCCAGGGCTGAGCTGGTCTCTGATGAGTGGCAAGTGTGGACCCAGCCGCCATTTGGGTCACTTGGGGAGTCTTCCCAGTAGCTGCTAAGTGGCAGTGCTGGATGGTGGGGGCTCTCACACAGGTGCAAGCAGTAGTGGAAAGGGCACTGGACTTGAAGTCAGGTGATCAGTGTTCTAATTCTGTTTCTCCTACTAATTATCTGTGTGATTTGAGGCAGGTCTAAATCCCCTCTACACCTTAATTTGCTTATCCGGAAAATGGAATATATTTCATTTTACCTGCCTCACTTACATCTGAGGCATATAGGGAAGATGGAATGAGATAACATATTAGGATGCATTTTGAAAAAAACAAGTGCTATTTATGCAAACATAAGCTGCTGAAAATCAAGGATTCCTGTTTGCTTCCCAAAGTAAAAAGTTATGAATGATTTAAATAATATTTTAATGAATTCTGAAACCCCATTATTTAAGACATTTCTTCTTTGGTACATCCAGGGTTCAAGTGTTTGGTGGGCTTCCGCCAGGCACCACCAGTTTGCTGGATTTTGTGAACAACGTAAAAAAGTGGAAGACACAGTGCCTGGTACAGAGTAGGTATTCAATAAATAATTGTTGAAGGAATGAATAAGAGTGAGTTTCTTCCTTCAAAGAGTTCACAGTCCAATTTGGAAGAATCAGGAGACAGCAGCACCATGTGACCCAATGGGAATGAGCAGCGGAGGCTGCACATCTGGGTGACTTCCGAGGGCAGAGAGGGCTCCAGGACTGTGGGAGTCCAGGAGGGCTTCAGGGAGGAATCAGGAGAGGAGGCAGCCTCAAAAGAGAGGAAGAATTTGATGATGGGGAAGGGCTGGCTGGAATAACCCGGGCATGACGGGGGCTCTCAGGTGAGCACAGGCGGGAAGTTTGTGGTGGGCAGGTGGGGAGACCACCTTGATGGGAGGAAGTATGTCTCCAGTGTGGGGTGGAGTGAGTGGGGGAGTTGAAGAAGATAAGCTTTCCACGAGGGTGAGAGCCTGAAGACTACTGGCACCCGAATCAGAGGGAAAGGGCCAAGGAGAACCAGTGTGGATCCTGTGGGGATGGGCCATGTGTGTGACAGGACAAAAGCAGTATTTTTAGACTATGAGTCTGGCCTTGGTGTGCCCAATGGGGACATACCAAACTTCTTGAAGTTCCCCAAAGTTTTTTCCCTTTTCCTGGCCATTTCCCTGTTTCTGATCATTAGAATGCCCCATTGTCCCACACCTGCCTGCTGAGGGAACACCTGCTGTTTCTACCTAACTCAAGAGAGTCACCTCTTCTGGGAAGCCACTGTAGGTCATTTCTTCCTGGAGGCCCCCAGCTGTACCCTGTATACCGTTTTATTTTTACACCCATTCCTTTTTAGGATCCTTCTTGGTTTTCACGTCTGGTTCCCCTTTCATATTGTAAGCCTCTTGAAGTCCAAATGTTTCCTGGTTGGCATTGATCTCCAGCACTGGTCACAGTGCCCAGAACAGGGTTCCCACTTGCGTTGGTATCATCTGGAGCGGTAAGACAAGCATCAGGTGCTGCTAATGCACCCCAAAGTTCAGAAACAGTGCAGCCTCCATCACACAACTTCATGGGACACCATGCACAAAGATCATATTGTGAATAGTTGTGCAACAGAGCAGCCTCCTGGAGGACTAAGTCCTCTTGGGTTTTATATTTCAGGTCTACACCTTCAACATCTTGTACATTATAGATACTAAATAACGTTTTCTGTACAAAAAGGTTTGAGATTTGAGGGAATAGAGGCGAGAGGAAATACATTTCCTTGTGTGATGTAAATAATCAACTAGCATTCTGGGGTTTTTTTTTTTTTTGTGAGTCTAGGTTTTCAGCTTTTTCCTAAAGCTGGGCCTGATTATTGCTATGAATAGCAGCAGTGATAGTATTAATGAGGATTGCACGAAGCTGTAGCATTCAGAGCCCTGGCTTCTTTTCAGAAGCGAGTCGGGGGCCTCTGATTCTCTCTGCAATGCAGCCTTCCAGGCCGCTGCTGTTGCTTAAGGCTGTGCTGCAATCCAGAGCGCTTAGAGTGGGAAGTCCAGAGTTCTCCCCGCTTCTGGGAACAGCCCCCCATCCCCCTCCCCACACCAGCTTCCACAGGCAGTGCTCATGACAGTGGGTCAGGCTCACCCAAGGATTTCACAAATGCCTGGCCTCTTCCCAGCACAGCACAGCTGGGAGGGCTCAGCACTGGGGGGAAGTGCTCCTCCCCAGCCCCCAGTGTCCTCAGGCCCAGGGCCCAGAGGCTGGAGCCCGGGAGAGGGAAGGGCTGCACTTGTCCACGCTTGCTTGCCGCAGCGCGGGCGTGAACCCGGGCCTTCCCTCCCTGCTGACTTCCCAGCTCCGGGCTTAGTCAAGGTTCAAGGAGGAAATTCCCTGTCCCAGGAAGAGAGGAGGATCCAGGCTTGTCTTCCCCGAAGGCAGCAGCAAGTGCTCTCAGAGTCACCTGGGGAGGTGTTGATTATTCAGAATTCCAGACTACCCTCTGGGCTTCTGATTCAGAACAGCTGGGGTTGGAGGCCCAGAATCAGCGATTTCATCCACTCCCTGGGGGGCCAGCCGCAGGTGGTTCTGGGCGCTTTCAAGGGCCTGGGGGCGGGGGAGGGGGGTGTGGTTCTGGGCAGTGAAAATGGTTTAGTGGAAAGAGCCCTGGACTCACAGGGCCTCCAGCTCTCTCTAACCAGCCCTATGACCCTGGAAGAGCTGCCCTTGTATTTCAGCCTCCATTTCTCCATCTCTGAAATGGATGTGTTCTGACCCGAGGGTAGGGTGATCAACTCTCCTGGTCTGCTGGACTTTCAGGGCTAAACCAGGACAGTGCTGGGCAAACCAGGACAATCTGTCACCCCACCTGAGGGTGAGATAGGATCGTGGATGTGCAGTGTAATGGAAATGTGACTCGAAGATGCATCTTTGCGGCACAAACAGCAGTCCAGGTTCATTTCATCTACCTGTGTACTAGTTTATTGTCTGTCACTCCCACTAAATCTTGGGAGAGCAGGACGAGCAGGACCTTGTCTCGTTCAACACTCAATCCCTTGGGCCCAGACCAGTCCCTGACACAGAGTGTGTTCGACAGAAATTTGTTGAACGAATGAGCGAGTGAATGAAAGGTGAGGGGGCTGTGGGGCTACAAGGACAGGATCCCTGGATAGAGGATATGTGTGCGTGGGGGTGGGGGCAGCTCTGCCAGCCTGGAGGGGGATCTCGGCTCCCTTGGGACAAGAAAACTTAATCCACTCCTGGCTGGGAAAGAGTCAGCGCTTTCTGAGCAGCCTCTCCTCCAAGGGGTCAGTGACCCCCAGTGACGAAGGACTCCCTCGCTCTCTCCCTCCCCCCAGGAGCCCCGGGCGCGCGGGTCCACCCTCTCCTCCCTCTCCTGCCCCCCACCCCAGGGAGGTGCGCCTGGCAGCCTCCCCGCCGAATTTCCTGGCACTGGGCTGAGAATAAACAGCACTCTGCGCCTGTAATCCCGTTGCCATGGCGACCGCGCTCCGCGGGCGGAGGGGCGTGGCGGGGGCGTGACGGGCGGTCCAGGGGCGTGGCCTGCCTTTCGTGCGCACGCCCGGCTGGGCGGCTGCCGCGGCGGCGGCGCGGGCCCAGGAGGTGCCACCCGTCCGGCTCGGCGCGGACATTCTTCGCATAGCTCCGCCAGGGCTCCCGCGGTGTCCGGGAAGTGACTCTTCCTGGCAGAGGGCGGCCTCGGAGCGACGCGCCCGCCCGCCCGGCAGCCACCCGAACGGGAGGGGGCGGGACGCGGCGCGGGAAGGTGCGCCCCGGGCCAGGCTCTTCCCACCCTCGGCCTCGGTCTTCCCGGTTCGCCCCTGTGCACGTTGTTCCCCAACCCGCAGACTTCTGTCTCTGCTTCGACTGCCTCTGTGACTGCCCATCTCTTCCCCTTTCTCTCTGCTTGGGACTCCGTGGCGCCCCATCCCGAACACCCTTACTCATTCCTTAGACTAGGACACGACGTGCGGCCCTATTTTCCATCTCCAGCTCCCCTGTCTGTGGCCTCCTTCCCTCCCTCCCCCCAGAGCAGGCCTTAGATTTCCCATTCCTGGCTCTAACTCATCAAGAGGCCTGCCCAAAAACACCACCAGAGAGAGGATAGGGCCTCCTGGGGGTGGATTCTTACAGCCAGAAGCAGCGTAATAGGGCACAGGGCTTGGGGAGTGGCGATCTCCCCCATTTCTGTTGGCCAGGGCCCCCCAGCTGTGCTCCACTTAACCCCACTGTGGCATGGTTGTCTGCTCAAGCCACAGGGAATTGTCCCCACACCCTGCAAGATGCTTATTAGCAAATCCTGGCTCCAGGTGCACCCCTCCTCTGGCGGCCCAGACAGAGGGACCCCCACTCAGTCCTTTGGAGGAGGGGTGTCTGCCCCTGAAAGGATTGAGAAGTACAGCAAGACTTCCGCAACAAGGATGTGAAATGAGGAGGGAAAACAGGAAGGAGCACTGGCGAGCTGAACAGTCCAAAGGAGGGATTCTTGGTGTTGCCGGTAGCTTGCTGTGTGAACTTGAGCAAGTTGCTCTCCTTCTCTGGGACTCCGTTTCCTTGTCTGCAAAACCAGAGGGTTAGTCCAGTCTGTGGTCTGAAAGTGGAGCAACCGGGAAAGGTGTGGGAAGAAGGCAGGGGTAGGCATTAAAGGATTCAGGGGTCTTCCTGACTCCAGGGGCCAGGGAGCCACTTCCTCCTGGGCCAGAGAAGGCCAAGCCCTTTTGTTAGTGCCCTGTGAACGCTGGACACTCTGGCCAAACAGCTGCCTGCTGTGCCGAGGACAGGGACTTGGTGCTCTCCAGGTTCCAAGGTTCCATCCAGCTGTGGTTCCAGCAGACGTGGAGCTCTCTGCTGTGGAAGGTAGAGGGTGACAGACTGGCAGGTCCCATGGCAAGAAGAACCTGCTGGAAGTTTCCCAGCCTTTCATCCTCCTGGGAGGCATTGGGGATCCAGGCCCCGCTGGCTCCTTCCTCTGACCTCGCACTCTGGGAAGGTGACCTTACCTGGGTCTGCGCTCCCAGTTCCAGAGGTGAGGGTCCCTGTGCTGTGGTTTTTATGTGCTCTGTCCACTCAGTGTTCTCACGCTTGACCTGGCCCTTTCTCGTCACTTTGGGTTATTTTCCCCAAAAGTCCAGGAAATGGGAAAGAAAAACGATTTTGTTTATTTACTCTCTCGGTTGCCTTTTGGACACTGATTTCTGGAGCGGCTTATCAGGGGCCGGGAAGAGGGCTCTGGCATCTGAGGCTCAGAGGAGCGGCTGGACCCTGACTTGGGGATAGCACTTATCTCTCCGGCTGTCAGGTCTGGGGGGGTTGGGGGAGGAGAAAGGATGGAAGGAAAATGTCACAGAGAAGGTATTTTCTGTTTTTTTAGCAGAACCCTATTGGTGAAACCCCAGAGTGGTATGTGTGGCGGGGTTCTAACCTCTTGGCCTTGCAGGGGGGACCCCCTCAGGGGCAACGCCTATGCTTGATGCTTAGAGAGGCAGAGAGTTCATGGGCTTTGAAAATCAGATGCTCCTGGGTTCTAATCCTGTTGTGTCTTTCCCACATTCCCAAGTGGCGTGTCCTTGGGCAGGTTGCTTAACCTCCATGAACCTGAGTGGCTGCCCCCACTCAACTGACACTTATTTACTGCACACCATCCTAGGCATCAGAAGTGACCAGTCCCTGTCCCTGCTCCCATGGAGCACACAGTTGTGTCTGAAACTATGGAGGTGATAACACCTGCCTTGTGGGGTTGGCTGGGAAGGTTAACCCAGGTAGCCAGCCTCTCAGTGCCCAGGGGATGGGAGTGACTAAAAATAGACGAATAGATGGGGGCTCTTATTGGGAAGCACGTGGCCCGGTCCGCTGCTCAGGCTGGGGCTCCTAGTAATTGGGAGGGAAGCTGGAGGTGTGGGGAGGCAGTGCCCCTGGGGAGGGCCCCAACCAGCGTGCAGGGTTTGATTCGGGACTACCCCTCCCCCCACCTCCCATGAACCTGGCTGTGCTGAGGTCACGGGTCACCCCCAGGACCCTGTAGTCTGGGCTTTCTCGGAACACCTCCCTGCCAAGGAGCCCAGCGCCTCTTAATAGCTTGGAGCCTCTAAAAGCTTTGACCACAGCTCAGCTTACTCCCTGCAAGCCCTTTGAAGCGCTTCCTTCGAACTTGCTTTGCATATTCTGGTCAGATCTGAATCAGACTAGCAGGAATTACCCCTCTCGGTACAGTCTTAGGTGGCTGCCTTAGCTTGTCAGTGACGTGAAGCCGAGTTTGATTCCACCGTGAGGAGCGCCAGGGCAGTAAGGGGGCAGAGCCGCCACCCTCTGTGGCTCCCTTTCTCCTCCCCTCGGATGCAGAGTGTGGGTGTGGGTGAAAGAGAAAGCAAGGCACAGAAGGGGGGGTGGGGAAAAAGGCTCAAGTCATGTTTTTCATTAAAAAATAGTGCTCTTTATTATAAATTACTGAAATGTTTCTTTTTTGAATATAAATATAAATATGTGCAAAGTTTGACTTGAACTGGTATTTTGTTGAGTTCTTCAAGCATCTCCTAACAGCCTCGAAGGCCTGGGTGGGGGGAGGGGAGAGGACTGGAGGTGGGATCTTTATAAAAGACAGAGTAATTGAGGCAGATTGTAAACATTATTAAAAAACAAACAAAAAACCCCACAAAATAACAGAAAAAAAACACCCCACCACACAGCTGCCCCATCCAGCCCAATACCTGACACAGAAAACTTTGTGTTTGTTTAGTTTTCCCCAAAAAAGAACAGTTCCAGGTAATTCTGTCGCTGCTACATTCCTGTAAGTTTTCACTGATCAGTGCTATCAGAGCGGGAGCAGCTGGGGTGGCAGGGGCCCTGGCCTCTCGATGACTTCCTGCCTGTGCCCCCCACCCCAGGTGAGGAGGGAGGGCTGTGCAAGGCCTGGGGGGCTGTGGGACCTGGTGGTTCTGCTCTGGCCAGAGCCCAGGCACCATGAGGCCCCTGTGACTGGCCAATACCAACTAGGCTAGCATTCTACCAGCACTCAGCTGGGAGGCGTGGATCTCTGCCCCCCATCTATCTCCACCCCCTGCCCACTGCCATGGTTGAGTGGCCCGCTGCATGCCCTCCGAGAATCCCTTGGCCTCTGTCTGGATTGGCTGAGTGTGTGGCTTCTGTGTGCCAGTCCCTATCCATGGGACAGGGAACATTTAAGGCGAAATCTCCTAGCCAGACATAGTCAAGAGGCACAAAGTAGAATCCCCCATCTTCTCTGTCTGGGGTCGACGATGGCTATCTCCTCCACCCTCTCCCTACCCTGCAGGTGCTGGAAGGTATAGAATGGGTGGGGAAAGAACAATTGACCAGCTCGTCCATCCCCCTCCAAATGCCACTTCCCCCTTAAAACGGGGGAAGGGCCCTGGGCTCTCAGGCACTAGATGAACTCTAGGACCTGTGTTTCCAGTGGCTGTCTCAAGGGGGAGTAGGAGGGGGAGCAGAATGGTCCCCTTCAGGTCACCCCTTGCCCTTCTCCCCAGAGCCAGGGGAGGAGCAAGCAGCCACCCTCCTCACCTGGGCTGGGCGGTGGGAGTGGCCATTTCCTTGGCCAGCCTGCAGCCCTGACGCCCCTAAGGCGCCCTCACTCGTCACCTTTTCCCAGGCCCGACACCTGCTCAGGTTTAAAGCTTCGTTTTAAACCAAATCAAAAGAGCAAACAAGTTCCGCTGGAAAGTTTGAAGATTCCCCGGCAGTTCTCATAGTTCAACCCTCCGCAGTGTCCCCTGTTTGGAAGTGCAGGGGGGGGAGGAAGCGAAGAGAGGAGAATCCACTGCTGTCCTTGCTGCTGTCCCACCAGGCCAGCTGGCTCCTCCCTCCGGAGAAGCTGGAGGGGGGAGGGGCGTTCAGGTGGCACTCTCCCTTCCCTCAAACACATTCCAGGTCCCGCTTGCCCCATTCTGCAGGGGGAAGGGTGGGAGGGAGGGGCCTGTCCACCCGCTGGTTCACCCAGAGCTGCAGGACCCTCACGGCTGGGTGCTTGTGCTTGTGCCATGTGCCACGCAGGAGGGGACCCAGGCCCCTCGCCTGACCCCTGCCCTTTGCTCTCTTTAAAGCGGGGCATCGTACTGGTCCAGGAACTCCCGAATGGGTCCAGGCAGCTGGGTGACTTTCTCATAGGAGTCCAGGTGGCCGTTGACCGTCTTCCGACAGAGATGTTGGAGAGTGGCCACGTTGGAGGAGAGGGGCCGGCTCAACACCAGAGGGATCTTCTCGCCCCCCGAGTAGATGTAATAGGCTCTCCTGGGGGGGTTCCCCGGGAGCGGCTGGGCTGGCGGCTGCTCCGGTACCTCGGAGGAGGGCGAGGAGGAGGGTTCAGTCGGCGGAGAGGGGAAGGAGGGGGCGCCCGGGGGCGGCATGTAGTGATGCACCAGCTTGAGCACGCAGTCGAAGCGTGGCACCGGCTGCGTGCTCCGGGGATCGCTCTGCAGCGAGAAGCTGCCCCCTTCGCACTGGATGCGCAGGTTCTTGGTCCCCGACTGGGTCTTGACGCTGAGCGTGAAGAAGTGGCGCTGGTCAGAGCTGTCGCGGATGAGGAAGGTGCCGGCGGGCTCGGCGCTGAGCAGCAAGTTCGCCTCGCCGCCCGTCACGGCGCTCCAGTAGAAGCCGCTCTCCTGCAGCTTGCGCACTGCGTTCACCACCAGCTGGTACTCGCTCTTGGAGCTGAAGGTCTTGAGGCGCAGGCTGGTGTCCAGGGGGCGGCTCATCCCGGCGGCGGGAAACTTGCTGTGGGTGACCATGGCGCACGGAGCCAGCGTGGATCTGCGCGGCGGCGGCTGCAGCTGCTCGGCGGCCTCCGCACAGCGGCCGCTACCGCATCCCGGGGGGCTGCGGGGAAGAAGGCGCACGCCGCGTGAGCGCCCGGAACTCTTCAGCGTGCCCGGCCCACCCCGGCTCCCCTGCCTCCGCCGAGCGGCCAGGACACCCCACTGCCCCGAAAGCCCTCGCCTGGGCCCTCATTCCGACCCGGGACCCCGCAGAGTCCGCCCAGCCCCCGCCCCGCCGGCGGGGTGGCCCCAGGCAGCCCCTTCCCCCGCGCGCACTGGGAGGGCGCCGAGTGGGAAACTCAGGCGCGGAAGTTGGATCTCCAGGAGCGTGGCCGGGGCGGGGAGCGGGAGAAGGGCCCCCGGGACGCTCTGGGCGCCGCTCAGTCCGGTGGCCCCGGGCGGCGGGGACGGAAAGAGAAATCCGAGGCATGGGGGGTAGGGAGGGGACATGAGAAGCCCAAGGGCCCCAGCCTGGGTATTCCGGGAACCTGGGATCTCCGGCTTCCATCCGCTCTGCCCCCTACCTCGTTCCCTCTCTGCCGGGAATGACCCGGGAAGGGGAGGGGAAACGGGGAAAAGCTCCCGGGACTAGCGAGGGCCCGCTCCCTCCATGGCGTGCCCCTCTTTCCTACCTGGTCCCAAACTGAAGTCTTCGGCCCTGTGGCTGCGCCTCCTAAGGTCCCCAAGGCGAGACGGGGGCGCGGCGGCCAGCGGTGGCCCCCGCTGAGCCCAGATGTTGGCGGCCGTGAAGTCCACAAAGGGGCCCTCGCGCGCGCGTCCCTCGGGCTTCGCCGGGGCACCCGCCCTGCCCCCTGCGCGCCCCTGGGCCGGCCGGGCGGGGGCGAGGCGAGGGGCTGCGGCGGGAGCTGGGCCCGGCGGGCGGCGTCCGGGGCCGGAGTCGCGGCGGTGGCGACGGCGGCGGCGCGGGGAGTCCGAGTCGGAGCCGCCGCGGAGGCCGCGCTCGCGGGTATATACGAGGCCGCCGCGCCCCGCCCCCCGATTCCTGGAACTGCGCGGCCGGCCTTCTTGTAATGTTTAGTCACTACTCGCAGCAATGAAAGGCTGCGCGCGGAGGGCGAGGGAGGGGCCGCGGGCGGCCGAGGGCGGGCCGCGGGCAGGGCCAGGGACCCGCAGAGACGCGCGCGGAGACAAAGCGCGACGCGAGGCGGCCCGGGCGGCCGGCGGGCGCGGCGCCAGCCCCGGCGGCGCGTTCCTGGCAGCGGCCCCTCCCCCGCGCGCGCTCCGCCCCCAACTTCTCATTCACACTTTCCCCCCTCCCTTCTAAGAAGGCCAGTTTCTGGCAGAGGCGGGGGCGCCGCTCCCGGAGCGCCGGCAGTTCCAGGAGGCAGAGCGGGAGAAGCTCCCGGCTCCCCATCCCTTTTTCTCGGACTTCGCGGGGACACCCCCTCGCCGCTGCCCCCACCCCGGGTCCGCCCGTGGTCCAGACCGCGGCCCCAGGAGGCCCGGGCCTGCCGCAAGGGAACTGGGGACACCCCAAAACCGGGCCACGAAACTGGGGCCGAACCTGGGAGCTGGAGGGGGGCGCGACAGTCACCTGTGGACATATCTCCGAAGCGAGGCCGGGAGTCCCAGGGATAGAGGGGACGCATCCTGCATGGCAGCTGTCCGGCCTCAGCCCATCGGCCCGCTGCCAGGTTCTTTGCCTTCGCTGACACGAGTGCCGCCTCCCACCACCAAAAAAGCGAAAACAACCAACCACCGCTCTCATACATCTGAGTCTCCAAACCTCCGTGGGCCAGGTGCTCTTACGCAGCGGGACCAGCCCGAGGGCGACCCAGGGCCCCATCCCGCGCCCCGCGTCCGCTAGAGGGCGCCCTGGGGTCTAGCAGATGGAGTGTAGTTCAGTGCTGCTCCCCTCAAGCCCTGGAATGGGAACCAGCCCGAGGGGGCGAGGGGGCGGTGGGGATGCTGGCTCAGGAGCTGGGGCGGGGGACGTACTCAAGGGACCAAAGAAGAGAATTCACATCACCGTCTGAAATTAGACCTGGGAATAAAAGTACAGCAGGGGAGGATTTCCAGAAAGCAGTTCTCAGGAGTTTAGCTCACTTCCAGATGGCCCACCACCACCTAGAATGTGGCCCCTCTTACCTCTGAGTGTTGGGGGTCTGATCTCTTTCGGGGCATAGGAAGAGGAGGTGACTGAGGTGAGTGGTGGATTTGCTCTTGGTCAAGTTGTCACGGCTGTGGGTGGTTTGGGCTAACCAGGGCCAGCTTTATGAAAGATGGAAAGTTTTGCAATCTGTCCCCAAACAGGCAGTGGGGTGCTGGAGACACCTGGGAACCGGCTTAAGTGGCACTGAGATGGTTACCTCTCAGGACGAAGGGGCTGTGGGCTTTGGGCCCTACCTTCTTCCCAGATGCCACATGACTGAAGATAACAAGTGGGAAAGGAAGGGTGAGATGCAGACAACAGGCAGCTTGGGAGTTTAGAACTTGGAGACCCAGCTCCTTTGCTTCTCGGGGAGCCAACAGGCACCTCACTGCCTTTGCCACTGTGTCTTCAATCTGTGCCATCACTTCTCTCCCCTGCAGATGTCAGGGGTACTAAGTGAGATTTGGGCAGGACATCCAGCCTCTCTGGGATTTAGTTTTGCCATCTGTAAAATAGGAATAACCTTTTCCTGTCAGAGATCTGAGATTAAAAAAAATAAGAAAAGATTCTGCATGTCAAAGTGTGCTAGAAATGGAAGCAATTCAGTCCAATTCTCCCTTTGGATTCTATTAGGATAGCAGTAGTAAGGAGGAAATTTGTCACTTCTTGTTACTTCTGCAGAGGGGGAAATTGATTTATTCAACACATTTCACAAATATTGGACTCTATATACCAGGCATTGTGCTGGGCATTGAAATATAATGATGAATAAGACCCGGTCTTTGCCCTCAAGGTGCTTGCGGCTAATGAAATGGATTCTCCTTCTCTCTATAATCAGGAGTTCATTCTTTTTCTCATCCATTGATTATTAGGAGGCTGCGCCATGACCATACACTTCTGTGCTGAGCCCCATGGAGGACAGGGAAGACTCACAAGGAATAGCCCTCAAGTTAATGGATGAGAAAGTGCTTTGTAAATTGTAATGCTCTGACACAAGTCAGGTTCATTCATCCATTCCACAAACCCTCATTGAGTGCCTGCTTTTGCCAGGCACGGGGCGAAGTGCTGGAAAGACAGAAGTGCCGGGTGAATCCTGCAGGGAGACTGGTGAGGCAAGAGACATGGGACCCCCAAATGATGAGTGCCAGGAGAAAGGGGTGGTTGTCATTACCATCCTCGGAGGCTGTGATAGTTCATTTTTGGGAGGTAGTGGAGTTTGAAACAGGGGGAGAGATAAGGAGGAAGAAATAGCCCTGGTGCTCCAGGAATCCCAATCTGATTGGAGAGACTCATACCTCTGAAACAGGTAAGTCCTGATGTCAACAGCATGGTACCCAAGTGAGCCTGGGCTCTGCAGAAGACCAGCGGCAAAGTCTGCGTGGCTAGCGGTGAGCTTAGAGTGGGCCCAAGAGTACAGGGATGACTTCAAGAACAGAGAGGAGGGGCAGGGTCAGCAGGCATGCCCAGGGCCCCAAAAGGGGCTGCCCCTGCCGGAAAAGGTCAGTCAGGGCATTCAGTGGGAAGGTGGGCTGGGCTCCCTGCATATTGACTCAGGGGACTGAACTGCTGTCCGGGCTCCACCACCCAGGAGCTTTATGACTTTGAGCAGCTCACTTCCCCAGCTGTGCCTCAGTTTCCTTCTTTGTAAAATGGGCTGACAATAGTAGCTACCTCATCCGGTTGTTGTGAGGACTAAAGGAGCTAATGCATGCAAATGCTTAGAATGGTGCCTTGCACTTATCAAATGCTCAATGCATGTTAGCTATAGTTATTTTGAAAGCACTGAGGAGTCTTTGGGGAGGGAGAGGAGGGATAGCTGAGCTGCTGCAGCCTGGGCTACTAGGGAATGGATGTGGCCATGAATGGCTTTGTGTTTTGGAGAGCTATATATCTCCTATATAAGACACATTCCAAAAAGCTGCTTGTCTTCAAACAGTTCAGCCAGCCATCCAGTTTCCCTTCGGCTTTCTACTATCTCCAGGGGTTATCTGTTGCCTTTGGGATGATCCAAACCTCTCAGAGACTGTGTGTCTAAGGCTCTCTGCTCCATCCCGACTTCATCAGCTGCCACTGGCCTACTGACATCTCATGCTCCAGCTACGGTGGAGCTCCAGGCTGTCTCCAGAACGTTCCCTGGGCCTGGGTCTGTGCATGTTCTCTTCCCTCGGTAGAACTACCTTCTACACCTTGGCCGTTTTCTACTTTTCCTTTAAGATTTGGCAGAGATGCAGTCTAAACTTCCAGGGTACCTCTTTCCACATTGACTAACATGCTCTGGCTACTTGTCCAGTGAGAACCTTGAGGAAACCAACTATATTTGATTTTTTCTTTATAAGCCTAGAACCTGGCACATACAAAGTACTCAATGAAACTTTAAGAGATTGTGTTGACTTCTTTTTTTTTTTTTTTGTGAGGAAGATCAGCCCTGAGCTAACACCCATGCTAATCCTCCTCTTTTTTTTTGCTGAGGAAGACCGGCTCTGAGCTAACATCCACTGCCAATCCTCCTCCTATTTTTTTCCCCCAAAGCCCCAGTAGATAGCTGTATGTCATAGCTGCACATCCTTCTAGTTGCTGTATGTGGGACGCGGCCTCAGCACGGCCGGAGAAGCAGTGGGTCGGTGCGCGCCCGGGATCCGAACCCGGGCCGCCAGCAGCGGAGTGCGCGCACTTAACCGCTAAGCCACGGGGCCGGCCCTGACTTCTGTTTTCCATCATGTTTAGATACCACCCACTACTTTCTTCTGGAGCAGCTTTTGATTTCCTCCTGCAGGGCTCAGGAGTGGCTGTAAGGATGGGACAGAGGGTGTGGAAGCCCCGTGGGTGGTCTGGTGGAGATTATTAGGCCTGCTAATCTGAAGGCAAAAGGGAGTGAGGACTCAAATTTTGCTGGAAAAGTCGGGGAGGAGACATGAGGCCAATACAGGGCACATTCCCAGGGACCCACCTCCAGGCAAGAGAGACACCCAAACCAGGGCTGACCTGAGGCAGTGCTGTCTCTCACCTTCCCTGTCTGCTGAGGTCTCAAGGAGAGTTCTGGCCCCTCTGTCCCTCTCCACTGTCTTCCTGGCTAAGGGATTTAGGAGACCGCCTTTTCCTAATCTCTCCCTTTGCAGAATTTCTATGAAGTCAGAATCCCATTTCCAGGCAAAGATGCTTGGTCATAAAGATAATAGAGATATTCATTCATGATGGAGGGGAAGTACACAGTGGTTTCAGCTGCCTATGGGGCTCCACTTACTCATGGTGTGTGACAGATGATGAGCTCTTCCCCAAACTTCACAGATGGGAACCCTGGTGCCTGTAGGGTGGTCGCGGGAAGCTATGGCGGGGCTGGGTGAGCATAAGGTCCCATACTTGCATGGATGATCTCCTGTCCCCTGGCCAGCCGGGGGGTGGGGGGGTGGGGGGCGGGCGCTAAGGTTGCCATTGTTCGGTGGCTGTGTTTGCAGCCAGATGGGTTAGGAGACTGGCCTCAGACCACAGAGTTGCTCAACCCAAGTCCAAGGCCTCCTTCCTTCTTCAAGACTGGTGGGCTTTCTACGGCACGGGGAGGCAGCCTGGGTCTGACTGCCCAGTGGCCTGATATTACTTATTCCACATTGATTGTGCTTCTACCATGTGCCAGTTAGTAGGCCAGGCCTGGGGACACAGTGGTGGGAAAAGAATCTGGTTCCTTCCCTCTGGAGCTTCTAGTCCAGGGCTGGTGGTTAAAGAAGAGGGGCAGGAGGCAGTGAGGCCTCTCCCCTCCTGCCCCCCTTTCTCTTGGCCAATTTGGAGAATATGTTGGGGGCTTGTGTCTCACCGGACCTCTTGAAGCCCTGCCCTCTGCTGCCCCAGTGTGGCTCTCCCAGGGCTGGACTTCCTCAGGAGCCCAGCTCCGTGAATCTCAGCCCCTCTTAGCTGAAGCCCCTGCCCACCAGGACTGACGGCGGGGGGCGGCGGCAATGCTGGTGGAGGGCTATGGGGGAGATGACCTTTCCAGTGCAGGGGGCAAAGTTCGGGGGTCGGGTCGAATACCAAGTTGACCCTGATCTCTCTCTTTCCTGCTTTAGACAATTCTGAGGGGCAGGCCAGGGAGGCCAGGACAATGGCCTGTGGCCTGGAAGCTGCATTCCAGTTTGTAGGCCTTTGTTCCTGCCGGGAGGGGCCCCGGAGCTAATGAAAAGGTTTGTGGCTCAGATGTCTGTGAGCAGTGGAGGAGTTCTTTCAAGCCTGACATTCCAGGCCCAGCCAGCCTCTGGCATTTCCCAGAAAAAGTATGGAGGGAGGGGAAAGAAAACACTTTACCAACCCACCTACCCACTCATCCACCCACCCTGCCTTCTCAGATTCCTCATTCCCTCTGGGGGTGGGGCTGGGCCTGAGCTCGAGACCCCTGTGCTGGGGCGCCCATTTCTCCACCCACAGAGGGGGTCTGGGAGGTGGTGGTGGGGGTGACTCGAAGAGGGCGCAGAAAATATGAAGTGTGTGGGATACATCTGGGAGGAGAGCGGTTTCCTCCCACCAGCTCTAAGAGGAATCCACATCTGTTCCAAGTTCTGAGTTGGAGGGTAGAGAGTGAGGGGAGTTAGCTTCCAGCCAATTATCTCCCCTGACCCCAAACCAACAAATCCTGCTCTGTCCAGGGCGGGGATGGGAATAGTCCCTATTCACCCTGAAGCAGCCGCTATGCCCGCGCCTGCACCCGGGAACAGACACCAGGGTAGCGGGCAGTTCTGGGAAGCGAGGCTGTGGTGAACCATCTGGGCTGCAATGCAAATAAGGCCTGGCCCGGTGCCTGGAGCTAAAGTAGCAGTGCCCAGGAGGAGAGCCCAGCGAGGGGGGCGAGCGGTGAGGCTGGCTCCCAGGAGACGTGCCCTGGGCTCCAGACGCCCTTGGAGAGCCGAGGGCTGGTGGGGGACCGGGGGGATGCAGTTGTTTGGCTTTCCTGACAATAAACCAGACGGCTGGTTGTGGGAGCAAGGCAGCCGGGAGCCCCTGACCAGTGGGGCTCTTGCGTCAGGTGCTGTTCCCCACTGAGCTGTGTGTGCATGTCGCATCTAAACTGACCGTCCACGGCCTGCACGCAGCTTCCTGCAGTGGTGGGGTCTCCACGAGGACCTCCTCAGTCCCCCATCCAGGTGTGTGACACACTGGGAAGGTCCCTGGCTCCTCTGCTTTGTGAAGCACCCATTGGCACGCACTTTGTCATACACTGATTCTTGGGCAAGTTCAAAGGGAAAATGGCGTACCCTCTCCCTGGCTCCCTGGGTCCTAAACCAGCTGCAATGGCGAAGTGGGTCGGAAGGAGTGGGAGGCGGGACTCTCCATCAGGGACAGAGGTGAGATTCTGAGGTGTGCCAGTGGGGTGGCTCTCCCATGCCATTCCTTCCCTCTCCTCCCCTGCACATGCTGCACTCACCCGGCCTCACATGGATGTGGGTCCGAGTTTCCTAACCCGGGATACACGAGCTGCCCCCTTCCTGGGATTTCTTAAGCCCCTAGAATTTTAAACAAAATGCTGGTTGCAGTCCAGATTTCTGAGGTAGGTGGACCCACCCCAAGTCACTTCTTGCTCCTGCAAGACTTATTTTGCAAAACCATTCATTCATTCATTCATACATTTAAGAGATAATTATTGAGCATCTACTGTGTGTCAGAGACTGAGCTGGGTGCTTAGAATTTATCAGTCTGGGGCCGGCCCCATGGCTTAGCGGTTAAGTGCGTGTGCTCTGCTGCTGGCGGCCCGGGTTCAGACCCCGGGCACGCACCAACGCACTGCTTCTCTGGCCATGCTGAGGCCGCGTCCCATGTACAGCAACTAGAAGGATGTGCAGCTATGACATACAACTATCTACTGGGGCTTTGGGGGAAAATAAATAAATAAAATTATAAAAAAAAAAAAAAGAATTTATCAGTCTGGGCCCTCATGGAGCTTAGATTCTTTCCAGAAGGACAAGATTCTCCCACAATTAATGTCGTGCTTAGTTAATTTTGACTGCACTAAGTACTGTAAAGGAGAAATCCCCGGGTGCTGTGTGAGCATATTATGGGGAGACCTAATCTATTGGGGGGACATCCGAGGGGATTCCCTGAGGAAGTGACATGCACAGTCTAATGGGAAGCTGAGGTATGGAGAGGTCACCTGACCACCCCAAGTCCCCAGCCTGTAGGTGCTAGGAGCAAGCCCAGCCAGGCTGGGCACACACCAGCACCAGGGTGCCTGGGCTCTGCCCCCAAACATCTTTCCCACCACTCACTTCTGCCTTGCTCTCCCTCCCACCCACTAAGGGCCTTAGCTCCCTGCTTCCATGCTCCATCTCAGGCAGCTACGAGCTAAGATGAGAATATTCTACCCAGGGAGGGCGGGGAGTGAGGCAGGCACATTCTCTGACTTCTGGAACTTTGTAAACTTAAAATGTGTTTTAGGAATGGGTAATACAGTCCTGCGTTTCAGTGTTCAAATGGTACAAACAGGTGAATTGTGTCTTCTGCTATTACCCTGTCCTCCTGTGGCACCTGGGACACTTTTTTATAGGCCAGAAGTTGCGTGCGAAGTGGTCAGCTGCAGGCTGCATACAGCCCATAGATGCATTGGTTGACCTGTATTTAAAAAATTTAAAAAAAATTGAGACAACATTTAAAGATCTGGAAATTTCTCATCCATGTCTGAATTGGGGGCTTTCTTTGGAAAAATCAGCCATCTGACAGCAGCAGGCCTGCATTTTGGCACGTCTCCGCTGGCCCTTTAGATGGGACATGAGCTCTCCAGCTCAGCACGGCCCATCCCCGAGGCTGCCTTCTCCTCCCCGCCAAGAGCTGCAGGCATTGAGGCAGCAACTCTACCTGGCCTCTGGCCTCCCACCTCCCCCTCGCAAGGCTAAAGGGCAAGAGGGCAATTGACTTTGGGGGATTTATTTTGAGTCTCTTTCCTGAATTCCAGGAGACTGGAAATAAATCAGGCCTGGGCCCTGCCTGGGCCTGGTCTGATTCGGTCTCCTCTCAAGCAAGATTTGCTCTGCATGAGATTAGGATGCCAGCTCCAGGGCACCTCAGCCTCTCACTTCAATTCACCTTGGGGGCTGAGCAGGGAGAAGCAGGGGAAGGGGGCGGCAGGATGGGGTTCTGCCGGAGAGCCCCCCAGCCCTCGGCTTGGCCGCGCGAGCAGGGCCCGGGGAGCCCGGGATTCCCTAGGACATAACTGGCCACGGGCCGCCGTGTTTCCGTGTTTCCCCACGCTCTGGGCCACTGGATCAGGAGGAGGCGTGCAGCTCCTCGCTGGGGTGGCGCTGGCTGCCTGCCATGCCACAGGAGGCTGCGATTCCCCTGAAACTGAGAGCTGCATTTATCTCTCACTAGCGACGGAGAAACAAACCAGGACACTCTGCCCAGGAGGCATTTCCAGAAATTTAGGCTCTGGCGTCTTGTTGACGAAACGCCAGATTATCCTGGGCCTCTCTGTGGCAAAGGAACCATTGAGCAATAGGTGTTTTGTTTTACAGATGATGAGATTTTCGACATTGAAAAGTTTAAATGATAAACGCAGGATCATTGACTGGCTCCCCACCCCTACTGGTGAGGTTGCTGATTTGAGCTTCAGTGCTTGTCGAATTTGTTCTTCACAACCCTCATCTCCTCTGGGCTGCCCCACAGCTCTAGCCGGCTCAGGCCCCTGGTTGCAGAAGACTTCATCCCTCCCAGTTTCAGGGCCATACAGGCCGAGTAGGGCCCGTGCCAGGTACACAGTTTTCTAAAGCAGAAGTGGGCAAACTATGCTGCATGGGCTGGTGGACTCTTTTTGTAAATACAGTTTTATTGGAAATACAGCTGTGCTCATTCCTATTGCTTGTGGCTGTTTTTGCACGAGTTGAGTAATTGCCAAGACCATCTGGCCCACAGTGTAAAGTAGTTACTATTGGGCCCTTTAAGTAAAATGTTTGCCAACCCCTGCTCTGAGGGAACAGAAGCCTGCCTTAGCCAGGGAGGGCTGGGGTCAGGTCTTAATGTTGGGGGAAAGAGAATCAAGGACTGGAAAAGATCAGAGTAACAGCTCAGCAGGGAGAACATATCTGAGGGAGAATGGAGGCAGGAAGGGGACTGGCGGCCTGAAAGGAGACCTAGGGTTCAGGTGAGCCAGGCGCCAAAGGTTGGCCTGAGCTGCCAGGTTTGCAAACTGGTCTGTGGCAGCAGGTCACTAAACTCCCAGGAGGCCTAGCGATCGTTGCTCCCACCCTCGGTGGAAAAGCACAACCCGGGTGGCTCCCTCTGCAGCTGGGGGGCTGTGGAGTTCAGCACCTTCTGCTATGTGTGCATTTGTTAAACCAGTGTTGACGGAGCCTGCCTCTGGTGCCAGGTCCTATTTAGGGTGCTCAGAGCACGTAAGGCTCTATGGGCTCACATTGTAGCAGGGCAGGGAGACAAAACACACAACAATAAACCAATAAATAAGATTAGATCACAGTAAGTAATAGGAAGAAAACACAATCCTGTTATGGGGCTGGGAAGGCATTTCTAGGGGAAGGGCAGAACTTGGAAGGATGAGAGAAGCTGAAGGAATACGTTTGTAAGCAGACGGAACAGCTAACGCAAAGATCCTAAGCCGGCAACGTGCAGGGGGAGTTTGAGGGGTTGAAAAAAGGCCGGGCTGGTGAAGCCAGGGGTGACTAAGTGGAAGAATGGAGGGAGAGGCAGGCAGTGGTCCCAAGGCTGGTTCCATCCCATCCTTAGTACCTAGGCTACCTTCCCTATAAAACAAGATCATGGTCCTCAGAAACAGCTGATCAGCCCCTATGTCAAACTGACATGGGAGAGTTTCTCATTGCTGAGGCAGAAGATGGGCTGGCCAGCCTCTTCCTCCCCCTTGAGTTTGCTAACAGTGCTGTGTTTGGGAGAGACCCTCGCTCACACAGGAGGCTGGGGGAGGAGGGGCCTTCCTCTTAAATTGGCAGGATTTTTGGTTCAGGGAGTGAATCACAGACAGTGGGGCCCGGGCTTTGGCTCAGGATTTCCTGGTGTTTCCTGCCTGGGAGAGCAGCCTCGCTATCAGGGGCAGCAGCCCACCACTCCTTGACGTCAACTCTCCTTCTAATGAATGGGTTTCCTTTTCCGTTTGGGAAGACATGATCTCTGTCATCAGTCCCATCGACCCTGTCATTCTAACCCTGGCATCTCCGGTTTGGGAAGGAGCAGGCAGACTAACGAGAAGGCAGTGGGTGACGGCAGGAGAGTGAGGGGGACTCAGCGGATGGGCTTCCGAGCCGCCAGGGGGTCTTGGAGGATGGAGGCTTTCTCGTCCAGGGTCTTCAAGGTGTGAATCGAGAACCCTCAGCAACAGTAGTAGAGTCTGCTCCAGACTGCCTGCTCTCCTTGGGAGCTCCCAGGCAGACTCTCTGGGTCACCTGTGTTATCTGAGCAGGTCTTATTTCCCCTACTTATTCTCCCCAACTAGCCCAGGTAAAAGATTCCTCCTGGTGGAAAGAGTGTTTGTGCTGTCATCATGTAAATATAACCATTTAAAAAATTGCTCAATCTCTGAAAACCATTATTTAAAATTTTTGCAACCTCTAAATGTGCGTGTCCTAGGGCAAGGTCATGGTTGCCTCACTTGGGTTGCAGCTCTGACTGTTTTAAACTAGGCGTGAAGGCCAGAGACATTCCGTGTGTGGCTTCAGAAGGGATGGGTCATTGCCTACTGTTTATACTTAATGTAAATACTTATTAGCTTAACTTACCTTGCTATCAATATCACAGTGTGTCACTACAATTTATTTTAGATCAGAAATTAGCAGTGGTACCGTACAACAGGTTGCTTGTGTCACTTCATACCTCACCAGCAAAGCATCACATGGAAAAAAAAAGAAGTTGCCAGCTCTTTTCAGGATGATTAGGATGCTCCTGTGGTCCACGTGGTACTCACCACTGAGCATCATGGTGCAGCCCTTCAGCAACTTGACTCTGCAACTACCCCGTGCCAGGCACTGTGCAAAAGTGGAACCATGCAATGGATGGTCTCATTCCAGTTACTGGAACTTAGGAAATCTGATGATTCACCACTTGTAACTTGGAAGAGTTGAATCAAATTCCACCTTTATTTGTAAAGCTATCTAAATGTAAAGGAAAAATTAAAATCAATCTGAAATATTCAATGATTGTAAACAATTTGGAAATTCTTGAATAGCACCAAATAACCAGTGTTAACATTTTGGTGTCTTTAGTTTCAGTCTGTCTGTACACACACACTCTTTCCAATGTATAACAAAATGAGATAAGTGTACCACTCTTTGGAAATTTGGATTTTACACTTACTGTCATTAAACATTCTTCTAGAACATAATTTTTTATGGATGCATGGTCTTCCAACATAGTGATGTACCATTTTCATTTAACCAACTTCCCCACTGTTGATTGCTTCCACATTTTTGATATCACGAACAACGCTGAGATGAATGTTCTAGTAGGCAACCGGTAATTGATTTCTTTGGGATAATTTGGTGTAAGCAGAATTCCGAAAGTTTTTTCTAGCGTGGCCATATCCTTTTAGCCTCACAATATCCCCCTGGGATAAGTAGGATATGATTACCTCCTACAGCTTCACCATGTTCCAATTCCCAGTCCATGTGGGTCTGCCAAGGAGCCACATGTTACAGATCAGAGCCATCTCTCCTGCCTCTCAGAATACTGCAACATTTTCCTTTTTAAAATTAGCTACAAAAAGCGTTCCTGGCTATAGGGATGAGCTCCTTCAGCTTCTTGGGCCATAGGACCATACATTCCAGGGCCCGTTACAGTGCGTGTATATGGACGCATCGGGAGGATGGAGGGGTCTTCAGTCACTGCACATAGATGGGTTGGGCTACTCTGCGCCAAAGAGCTGCAGGTCCCGGGGCTGACATGGTGATAAACGGTCTCGCCTCAATCTGGTGGGGATTTTCCGTGCTCAGCGCGGTCGGGTGAGTCAGCGGGAACCCAGTTTTGTACAAGTCTAACTGACACCTTAGGGGGAGGTGCCTCAGCCTATCAGGTGCAGCCCGGACTCGACCGCGAGGCCTGAAAAGTAATGCCCCACTGATGGATGCTGAGGCAGGGGGATGCCGCGGGTGGGCACGGGGAGCGGTTCCCATACCCTGCCCCTCCCTGGCCTGGGACCCGGGCGCGCCGCACAGCTGCGCCCACCTCCCCGCCCCGTTCCGAGAGGGGAAACTGAGGCTGCGGGGGCGGGGCCGCGTCCCGCCACGGCTCGCGTGCGCGCCGCCCCGTGTCCGCGCGCGCCGTTGTCAATAAAGTTCTCGCGCGCCGGAAGCGGAAGGGGAAGCGGCGAGTCTCCATGGCGGCGGCGGCGGCGGCGGGTCCGGTGTTCTGGAGGCGGCTGCTGGGCCTCCTGCCTGGCCGCCCCGGGCTGGCCGCGCTCCTGGGGCGCCTGTCCGACCGCCTCGGCAGGAACCGGGACCGCCGGCGCAGGAGGTGAGGGGGCGGCCCGACCCCGCGCCCGCCCTGTCCTGGCGTCGCCGCGAGCCCTGCTGTCCCCGCGCGCGTCCCCGCCGGCCTTCCCCGGGGAGAGGCGGTCGGGCAGCCCGGGGCGGGTGCGCAGCCCAGCCCTGCCCGCCCTCCGCGGCGAGGGGCGAGCCCGGCCACTGTCTGGGGACACCTGAACGGAGGCGCGTGTGTGCACTCGGGGAGGGGGGCCGCCCTCACGTGTTGCTTCGGGCCCCAGATGTGAGTGTGGAGAGTCTTGTCGCGAGAGACACTGTTTGGGTTCTGAGGGGTCTTTTCCTTAAGTAATCCTGGCGGCGAGGTGGCTTGGCGGGAGTGAATCAGCCCTGCTGGGATTCTGTGCACGCAGCGTTTCTCACATCCTGCCAGGGAGGGCTGTGAAGCAATCCTGAGTCAGTGGCACTCAGGCAAGGAAAGAGGAACCACTCGAAACCCCTTTTACACTTTTCAAAGGGCCTGCGTTCTGGAAAAGTACTGAAGTGAGTTGTGTAAATGGTGAAGTAGGCTTTGAAGCAATTTGTTCAGGCAGTGGGCTTCCAGAGTAAACATTTGCCAAGAACATGCTGACTTAAGAGGCCTGCAGCTATTGCTAATATTATAAAAAAAAGAGTTCTCTTGTGTGCAAATAGTTTTCTTTTTAGAGAGACTGAGCCTTACACTTGATCCTTAAAAAAAAAAAAAAACTTAGAACTGCATCCTTTAGTAGAGTTTGTGTTCTCTTAGATTTTTATGTGTGCTACTTGGGTGAGATTTGACCTCCTGGCCTGTATCTTCTGGTACAGAGATCTGTGGTCCAGTTGTGTGTGCTGATTCTAGGTATGGAAAGGAACTTGCTTCATATTGGTTTACGTTGGATGGTGTTCAGCAAACATTCAAATTTGATTTAGGGGAACTTTAAGGTGATAGAATCAGCGCAGGACGGAACTCTTAGAAACCTAGATCAGAATGGCTTTAAGTTTCGAATCAGTGAACCCAGTGGGAGGGATGGTGTAGAAGAGGTGGCCCCTCCGTTGTCTTAATTGGTGCTTAGCAAAGACCTGTCCGTTCTAGTGGGTAGTGAAGTCATATGACTTCTACGTCCTGGCGTCAAACCACTGAGAAAATTGGTTTGAAGTTTCAAAAAGTGTTTTTTCCTGAAAGATGAGATGTTTAGGCAATTTTGTCATTTCCCTGTATGTGTTTAAACTCTACGAAAAACACTTCATTATTAATCATTGTTTAACATTGGAATTGATTACTAAAGGGTGTTGGGGCAATCTCCACAAATTCTTTTAAAAAAGACATTTCTCTTGAGTGTTTTTTTGGGGGGAAAGGGGCATTGTGGCGGTGGGAATAGTCTAAATTGACTTCCCAAAGTCCTTTTTGTAAATATTATCAATGGAAACGGTTTGTGTGGCTCCATATTTCTTTTTGATTAAGTGGAGAGAGAGAGAGTTGTTTCCTTGGGTCAATAGTTAAAGCAGAAACTCAGTTAAATCACAAACATAGAAACATAAATGTCAGAAATTTGTGTTTTCTAATCCTTGGGAATAGTGCCTATGCTGGGGCTGGGGACAAAGGCTTTGACCAGTATTGGTGCCATGCTAGAGGCTTCTCACTCTCTCTTTGCCTCACTGGGTTTGCAGAGTTTTTCCGATTCTTTGTGGCCTTGGTGTTTGGGGTTACTCATGTCTGTATAGCTACTCACCCTCTATTGGCTGCTGACTTTCGTTTCTTCTCCATTGTTCAGTCACACCTCCCAATTCCTCATTCCCTGAATGATGTGGTTTCTTGTAACTCTGATCATTGATTCATTGATAATAGTTCTATGTAGTCATGAACTTAAACTATTTTAGATTTTAGCTTGCTGGTCTGACTCAACTGTTGGTGGGCCTGGTGCATCCACGTGGCTAGCAAGAGGGGTGGTGACGGGGAAGATTCTCTTACTGCATTGGTTTCCTTTTAGTTATAGAGACAGCCAGAGTGACAGAGAACTCCACTTAAAATTACTTCTAATTAGTGATCTAGAAATACTGTTGTTTTCTCTTAAGCAGGCATCTGACTCATTATCATTATGGACTGCTGGATTCATTCGTTTATTCAGTATGCGTGCATAGAACATTGCTCTTCTGTGCTAGGTACTGAGTAAACAAAGATAAAGGCATAGCCCCACCTGCAAGATGCTCAGACCCATGAACAGACAGCAATAGTAAAGTAAGGTAGAAAAGGTCATGGCGGCACCTAAGAGGCACACCTAAAAGTCACAGAAGGCTTCCCGGCAGTGGTGATCTCCGCACTGTATTTTGGAGGAGTGTAGGAGTAGGCTAGGTGAGGAAGGCGGGAGTGGGTGTTCAGGGTAGGGTATAGTGAGTGATGTAGGCTGATGATCGCAACAGCAGTAGAAGGCAGTTCTGAGGTTCCATAGGTACTCAAACCAATTCCAGGAGCCGATGGCGGGGTACTGAGTAGGGAAGGGAGGGAGAGAGAGGAACTGGGAGCAAGCCAGTCCTCTGGGTTGAGACCCAGGGAGGCAAGCTCTGAGTTTTTGTGTATAGTTTCTTTTCATAATGGTCTGGGCCTGAGATGGGGGGGCTTATATGAAGTCAGGGACAGTGGGAATAGAAGAGAGGGTTGGATTAGAGTCAGCTCTGCAGGGGGCTTTGTCGGGGGCCGGGTGGGGGGAGTGCTGAGGAGGGAGGTCGTGTTTCTGACTTGGGTGGCTGCATGGATGGTGACATGCTTCACTAACACGGGGAGTAAGGAAGAAGACCAGGTTTGGGGGATGATGATAAGGTGAGGTTGGGGCATGTTAATTAGTATCCAGGTGCGTCCAGGTGGTGGTGTTCAGTATTCAGTTGACTGGCAGATTGGGGCTCAGGAGAGGGAGACAAAACCTTCAGATAGTTTTTGGAATTATCAGATGACACAGAATTGATTTTTACTTGGAGTGGATGAGGGCTAGTGGGAAATGTGTCAAGAGGGCGTTAGTTCCTACTCTTGAGCTTGCCTGCCATACAAGGAAATATTTCCTCTGTGGCCTCCTTTTTTAAAAAAAAACTATTTTCAGTTTGAGCTATATGTACAGAAAAGTCTTTATTTTTGAAACTCAAGTCCTATTTTCTCTGTTCTAGGTGTGTATATGTGCATTTTCACATGTTGGAGGAGAGGTGAGGGGAGGGTCCTAACTTTCCTGAGTTATAAGAGAGAAACAGACAACCAGCAGATTCTTCCTTCAGTTAGATTTTCTTATGGTGTTATGGCAAATCCACGTACTCCTGTTCAACTTGTTGGTAGTTTCTACTTGAGGGACCACCAGATTTCCAGAAATTACTTTTTCTATGACTTTTCTGAAGCTGGGACCCAGTCTTCCTTACTCACAGAGTTTAGTAGAACCAGCTCTTTGTTTATTTATAGCAGTAGAATGGATGGGAGGGGGATATTTAGAATCAAAGCATAATTTCCCCAAATAATTCAGATTTGATCTTGTAGGGAATTAAAGTAAGAGTTGCAACTGGCTGACTTTTTAAGTGTAGCTTTATTAAGTTAATACTAGCGTGAGTATCCCCTGAGCACATTGCAGCTGGTGATGAATGAGGCTGGGTCCCTCAGTTGTGTCCTCATACACAGACAGAAACTAGCCTGGGACTAAAGTGTTCTGATAGATAATCCCCTGGTAAACATGTGATCTGATTAATGTAAACGTGTCGATTTCAGGGCTGCTGGGAAGTCAGGCTGGTGGAAGCTTTGTATTAGTAGAACATGTGATTGGTTCTCGTCAGGCACTTTGATACGCCTGATGTATTTGGCTGCCCGAGGTGTATTGTGGGCTGTACATATATTTTAGATTTCTGGCCCCTTGATGTAATCTGCTTCCTTTTGAGCAAGCCAAGAGGAGAGTCTTCTGCCCAGCATGTAGCCAAATACTGGCAGGCCTGGCCTCTCGTGCCGGACTTCTTGTGGGAGTTCAGCGGGCCGTTGGTCTTTTGTAACCTACGGGAATTCACACTCATTTCCCTTACTTGGGTTGAGGTCTTGCGTTAGTCAGGAAGGGCTGCCTGCTGCCAGGGTTGCAGGAAGTATGGTACCTTCATGTAGTTTCTTGAGCCTTTCTCAGGAAGTGTTATGACTGTTGCTCTTTTCTCATCAGTTCACTTTTTTACGTTTAAATGTGTATGACTGAGGGGGGAGGGTGGGTTTTTCTTAAAAAGTAGTTTCTGAAAATATTGTAATCTGGAGAGCTCAGTTTCTTTTAAAAATTTCTTTCTTTTTCATCGTTTTGTACAGATTTGGGTGGGATCCAAGCCACAGAGTTTGTACCACGAATCTTATCTTATAGTTCCAGAAGAGCTTGTGAGCCTTTAGAGCATGACTCTGAGCCCACAGGAGGGACACTTAGTTAATGCCCCTGTGTGTGGTACAGAGAACTGAACTCCTGTCCTGCCTACTTGTGTCCCACTGGTAGTGGGTAACACTAGGTCCTATGGCCCCAGGGGAAGCAGGGGCCTCTGTGTCCTCTGAAACCGTGAGAGCTGGGGAGGGGGCGTGTAAAGGTGAAGTGTAGACCTGGTGTTTGCTTTCTTTATTGGCATCTCTCCATGGCCCACGTGGGCTCTTGGTTGGACCTCTGGGCATATTGTTGCACATCCAGACAAAGGACCAGCGCAAGGTGTGGCAGTGTTTTTCCACGGAGCACGCACAGCTTCACAATGTTTGGTGAAATGGAAAACTCCTCTTGCTCCACAAAAAGGAGAAATGCCTTCTCCTACATTCCCCGCGGCTTGCTCTGTACATAGGTGTTTTCGCCAGCACCTCAGCAGTTGTTCTTCTCTCACTGTTTTGGTTTGGCTGATTGTTCTGCACTCAAGCCTTACTACCCTGCCCCATGCCTCTCATGAGTTGGGCTGGGGGGCAGTGCATGGTCCACTCTAGGACTGCCCCGTGGGCCAGGTGGTCTGTGCTATCCTCACTTGTGGTGGCCCCCAGCCCGGGGGCTCAGGAACAAGAGACTCAGTGCGTGCTCTCCTTAGTCAAGGCAGTTCAGATGTGGATTCCTCTTAGAGATGGTGGGAAGAAACTTTCCTCCCCTCCCTGCTGTACCCCCCTCCCTTCACACTCACTGTGCCCTACTAGAGTCACCCTCTATCCACCCTCCATATTCTCACCGCCCCCCCCCAGGACCCTCTCTGGGTGGAGGAATGGGGCCCCAGTGTGGGGGTCCTCAGTGCTTAGGCCCAGACCACTCCCTACCTAGTTCAGAGTATTTGATTACAAATTCCATGGGAAGCCTTAAACCACGTGGCTGAACCTTTACCCAGAGTCAGGTGTCCTGTGGGTGGCTGAAGTCTGCCCTCAGGAGAGGATGCCAGTCCCATTTCACTCAGCATTGCAGGCTGAGGGCCATTGTGCATTGTTGGTTTCTTTGTGTGTTGTTGCTGCCTCTGCTGCCAGCGGAGGGCTGGACGGTGAAGTAGCGCTGGCCTGAGCTTGAAGACCAGCCACCCCCTGCTCTGGCCTTGGCCCAGTTCGCTAAACTTCTCTGATATTCCTGGGTGAAGGAGTGGGCCTTCGAGAGGCCAGGTGGGCAGAACCTCATCTGGGCCCTTACCCCCTACCACTTCCTCCTCCCTATAACTAGAAATGGGAGCTAGATGGTATCTAGAAAGAGATGATTCAGGAAGCCCAGGTCTAGATGTGGAAATTCTGTGTGTACTGGTTTAGTTCTCTAAATGTGAGTGTGACAGCGCTCTGCTTTTTTTGGTAAAGTAACCACAGCTCCCTGCCTCCTTAGGTCTCCTGGGGGTTAGGGTTCTGACCTGGGACATGTGGTTTCTTGGTCAAGCTCCCTGGAGTGAGGGGAATTGCATGTGCAGGTGGTTGGCCACTGGAGACTGGGATTAGGGCACGGTAGGGGCTGCTGCCAGCATGGGGATACCTTTTCTGAGAAGATTCCCAGGAGTTTCGTTGTGGAAAGCGGGAACTAACCCCCATGGGGTTCCGGCTGAGGGGAAAGGAAAAAAATGGGCAGGCTCCTGAGAAGCCAGCAGTGTGCGCTCAGCAAGGGTTGCCGCCTCTGCCCTGATGGAGGAGCTTCAGCCAGGTCTTGAGTGTCGCCCTCCAGATGTGGCCTGGCCAGTGCTGTCATCATGGGGCCTTCATAAAACACTTTGCTCCTGGGGCCGGCCCGGTGGCGCAAGTGGTTAAGTGTGCACGCTCCGCTGCGGTGGCCCGGGGTTCGCCGGTTCGGATCCCCAGCACACACCGACGCACCACTTGGCAAGCCATGCTGTGGTGGCGTCCCATATAAAGTGGAGGAAGATGGGCACGGATGTTAGCCCAGGGCCAGTCTTCATCAGCAAAAAAAGAGAAGGATTGGCAGATGTTAGCACAGGGCTCATCTCCTCACAAAAAAAAATTAAAAAAAATAAAACACTTTGCTCCTTTCCAAAGCACCTTCCTCTTTGGGGATATAAAATTGCCGCTAAAGGGTTGGGTCTCCTCCACAATGAATCCCTGAAACCTAATTGGCTTTCAGCTCCTTCTCCTCTCTAACAAAAATAAACCTGTCAGTACACAGATTAAACAGGAAGCCAACATAAAAAAGCCCTCAACAGATCTTGGACTGAGGCCCTGGTGGAATGTTCCCAGGGAGAGCTGCCTGGCAGGGACGAGACCTGCCCAAGGTAGCCCGGGGCGCCCCAGCCCATCCCACCCTGAGCCTGCTGGGGCCTCTCGCCCGGGCAGGCTGGAGGTGACAGTGCACCCCGACACCTCTGTAGACTCTTGGTGTGTGTGTTCTCTGGACTGCCTGTTGCGACCCTCCTGGGTTTTTCTGGTGATGGTGGTTTTTGCCAGTTTCTGCGTCTCGCATTTGCTCACACCTCTCCTTGCCTGGAGCACCCCTCTCCCTGCTCCACTACCCCGGCCCCCGCATCCGCATTCCCTGTCTGAATCCTACCAAGTTTTCAAAGCCTGTTTGAAGGCAGGGTGTTGTAAAGGCTGCCCGGTAGTTCAGGTGTCACCAGCTGCCCTTTTTGATCACCCGAGGCACGTGCACTGTATATTTTGCCCTTTAATTAATTTTAGCATTTTCTCCTGTGTTGTTCTTAGATGGTTTCAGATGTGTAAGCTTGTGAGGCTACCAAGTTTGTGGGAGGCAGGGGCCGCGCCCGGTTCTTCATTTGTGCACTGCACGGTCCATAATAGGTGCTCACATGATGACTTGGATTGAGGCCCCAGCTGGCACTTGCCCTCTCCTGGGTTGCCATGTGCCAAGGAAGTGTTTCCTCATCTTCATTTTTGGGAGCTGTTGTGAGTCTCTTGGCCCAGAGGAAGGATGCGTGGGGACTGACTACATGGCCCAGGGCAGCGGGTGATGCCCTGGTTCTTTTTCACATGGTCTGAGAGATGATAAGTGCTGTGAGGCTGGGAGATAAGATGATCGTATGCTGCTGTGGGGTTTTCTACCTCGAACAGATGATGTTTAATTAATGAATATTAGACTTTAGGCCCCCTTTGGGGCTTCAAATTGATAGATTGTTGTGCAACTTTCTTGTTGTCTCGTGGTTTTTTTGTTGGTCTGAAGGATCTTTCCTCTCTGGAAGTTAGCCTTGAGCACAGCAGGAATATGGCCTACTGTTTGGGGAATCGAGGCAGCAATCCCTTATTTATGGGTCTATGCTTTTCATTTGCAAGCTGCTGCTCATTACCTGGAAGCCAGAGAAACTTAGCAAGCTGATGCCGGTGAGTGTGTCTTTAGAGGCAGCAAGAAAGGATGGTTGCTTTCTCCCCTCTGCCCTCTGAGGCCCATGGCGAGTCCCCGACTTCCCAGGATCCAGATCCAGAGAGCCAGTACCTTCCACCCATTGACTAAAGTTTTCTTGGCAGTGAATCGGCCGTGACAGACTGGTGGGCCTTCTGGGAAGCACAGCTGTGGGCCATCTGGCGTCTGTGTAGGGACATTTGCAAACCCTGGGAAGATTCAGCGCTTTATCATGAAGCAAGTAAATGAAATCATCTTCCTGGAATTTGTGGCCCTTCAGGCCTTGGGGTGTTTAAGCGTCCTTTCCCCAGAGTCCCTCTTGAGGCCATGGTAGAAGGTCATATCACATACTGAAGAGGATTTTCCTCCTGCTATTTGCTGGAATTCAGATTAGGGCCAGGCTTGTTTGGGGCGCTGGGTGTGCAGTCACTTCTCTCTTGGCCCCCGCAGATATTCCAGTCATCTGGCCGCAGAGATGTGTGTCCATGGGCAGGACCATGTTCACTGTGGTGTCAGCCTCAGTGGAGTGGAGCCGCTTCATGTGGTCAGACTAGTGCCAGCCAGAGATGGGCGTGACCCCCAATGAGAGTGTGTCCAATGGTGAAGGGGCAGTTGTCGTCACTGTGGGCACCTCTTGAGATGATCTCCTATTTCCCCAACCTTTTTCTGCTCCAGCTTTTCTCTCAATATCTGAGTATTAAAGAGAGAACTTTATCTTTCTGGGTCCTTCCCTGAATACAAGCCCTATTTATCTCATCAGTTGTACACCTGGGGGTCTGGGTTGCATCATCAGACTTATACCAGACTTGCCCTTGTTCTAGGTAGCCTTCAGTGGCTTTCTGCAGGTGGATGTTAGGGGGTGGCAGTATTAACCAGGCAGTGGTTTTTGTAGATTACCTGTGGCTGTGCTAAATTTGGAATTGTCTGGAATCAACTTAAAGTTTGGGGTTTATCTATAGGCATTGGCACTTTTCAAGTTGCTCAACTAGTAGGGGCTAAAGGAAAAATCCTTTTGTAGCGTTTGACTTGGGCTCATTTAAAATGAACTAGAAAATCTGAAATTGGCCCCTCCCCAAAATTCCCTCTTCTCCCCCAGTAGCTGAGAGAGACTTTTGAGGAAGTATTTGAGAAGTATGACCCTTTGCGTGTCTCTTTAACCAGGTCACCATGGCTGCTGTTGGGTCCTTTGCTGTCCCCGACTGTCCCCCAGGTCACTTCCCCTCCTTGCTGCCTGTGTCCAGAGGGCGTGCACAGGTTCCAGTGGATCAGAAACCTGGTTCCAGAGTTTGGAGTCTCCAGTTCTCACGTCAGGGTGCTTTCTTCCCCAGCAGAGTTTTTTGAGCTCATGAAGGTAAGTTGTGTCTAAGCGGAGAGGGAAAGACGTTTGAGTTAGAGGTTGGGGGCATAAGGTTGAGTGAGTCCCTGGCAGAAGCACCTTCTGTTCTGGAAGCTGTAGATGATTGCTCAGGTTATTCCTGTGGGTCTTGCCTGTCAGATTTCAGCTTCACAAATGGTTAAGTCAAGCCATGATCAGAAGTTCTCCTGCGTGGCTGATGTCTCAGTAGAGGAGCTTAGAGCATAGGGCAGTGAGGGTCAGGTCCTGCATTTTGGTTCCTTTGGACAGGTTGAGTCCCTCTGCTCCGTGTTAAAGGTGTAGACCACTAGGAGGGAGCTTAGTGAGGACATGTGGTCCACACGGGCACATCTCTGCTAAAGATGTCTGGGAAGTAGTGAACCATTATTCTAGTCAGGACAGATAGACCCCTGTCCCTGCAAACATCTCCAGAACACAGTAGCATCGTTTTGATAGACATAATATACAGGAAGTGAAGACCCAGATGACCTGCAGAGGGGATTTGATGTGTTGGGAGTGGCCGGAAGCCTCTCATTCAGTGAAGAGGCATCTAGAGATAACTGGAAAATTTGGATGTCTGGTTTTAGGCCTCATAGGTTTTTTTCTGTGACTCTGTTTAAAGTTTGTGCTTCTCTCTCCTGGTAGAGATACTAAACTTTGCATTTGTGGGGTTCAGCTTTCAATACATTACTCAGATGTACATGCCACGTCTAGTTACTTGAGGTTAAACTGCTAATTGGAATGAAGTAATTCAAGGCCAATTGATTTTTATTAACATGAACTCTCTGAGTTCATATTAACAGTGATGTTAGAATTAAGGTATGATGAGGTTAGACTGGCAGAATGCTGGGAGATAATAGGAAATATATGTAGAGATTGATTTTTCTACAGAATGAGCTCTAGTTCATGTGAATGCTTACACATTTTCTCTCCTTTTGCCATGTTGATCTGTAGATCCATGCTTAATTTCTGGCTGGCTCATTCCAGAACACAGTCTGTGTGTGTGTGCGTGCGTACGCACAGTCTCCCCCACTTCCTTGCACTGCTTGTTCTGCGTGTCCTTGTTTGTGCGGAACTGATGCTGAGGCTGTTTACTCTTTGCTCCTACTTGGTTCTCTGGTTGGCTTAAAGAAACAGGTTTTTCAAGGGAGCTTCTTCTCATTGTCCTGACCAACTCCGGGTAAATGACTGACTGAGTCTCCACGTGGTGATCCCCTGGCCAGGAGGCCGGGCCACGCTGCGCACCTACCCCTGCGCGGGTGGGGCTGTGGAGGCCAGGAAAGGCCTGCGGGGCTTGACCTGCAGGCCTGGAGGAAGCCGAGGCCTCCTTTTCCTGCCTTCTGAACTGAGTCGTGGGCAGATTCTCCCAGCACGTACTGCGCTGAGTGGGATGTGTTTCTTTTCGGGGCAAACAGAGCAGCCTGTGCTCCCTGAGAAAAGCAGCGTGGTTCTGCCTGGTCCCCGGGCCTCCTTACAGCTGAGGTTGCACCAGAGGACCCGGGTCCCACATGAACAGTCAGATGATCTAAATTGCCTTATACCTTATTTATTGTTTTCCTTTCTTCATAATCATCTTCCCCACAAGCATCCATGTTAATAAATAACAAAGCCAAGGAAGCAGCAAACATGGGAAATTCTTTTGTTTTTCCTTGCGTGTGAGCCTTTTCCCAGTGTGTTCACGTGTCTCAGTCAAGACGCTCCTCTTCCTCCGTTGACAGTGCAGGCTATGGGTGTGACATCCCTTCTTGGTGGGAAAGCAGGCGTGTGCCATGCTTTCTCCTCACTCCTCTCGCAAGGCCTTGCTTTCCTGTGTACCCTTCAGGAGCTTGACCTTAGGTTGTGCTGCGTTCTTTCTGCCCTTGCCACCTCCTCTGGGGCAGCGCCGCTTAGAGCTCCAGAGATGGGGTCAGTGTCCTCCTGGGGCTGGAGCAGGTCTAGGGAAAGGACACCGCCTGTTAGGACTGATGTGACGTGTCATCTTTGAATGTTGGTCTGTTCTGTGTGTACCTGAGAGACAGGTACCTGTCTCTCTGCATTTCAAAAGTAACATGTGCTCATTAAAAAACCCCAATCTTGCAGATGGGGGTAGAGCAGAGGGCAAGTTCGCACTTGTGCTCCCCTCCCCTAGCTCTGCTCCTCGGGGACGGTTCTTGGCAGTTTGGTGTGTGTTCTCCATGTCCTGTACACAAACACACATGCACGCGCGTGTGCGCACTCATGCGTACAGGTGAGTGAGGGGGTGTGAACAGTGGGAACATGGCTTGCATTCTGTTCGGTGACTTGCTTTTTGTCTCCCGGCGGTACATTGTGGACGTTCTTTCAGGTCGTATGCACAGAGCTCCCTCCTCCTCTAATGGCTGCGTTGTACCTCTAGTATGGTTAGGTCATGCTTCGCCTTCAGGCTGAGTATTTTACATTAGGATTGTGGGTCCTGATTTGGTAGGTTACCATACACATTTTGGACTTGCTGTAAATGTTAGTTGGTGAAGATACGGGATAATTCAGCTTGGATTGTTATTTGCCGCCAAGGTCAAAAGACTATATTTTCTCAGTGAACTGTGAAAATGATGATTGTGAGTTTTGAATTGTTTCTCCTCTTTCAGGGGCAGATAAAAGTCGCCAAGAGACGGGTTGTGATGGCATCCCTCTACCTGGGGACAGGTCCTTTGGAGCAGGAGCTGGTAAGGTTTAAGGGCAGATGGTCCTAGCAGCAGTAGTGAATCACCCTGAAACCTTATGGTTGCAGAGTACCTTGGAGTTGGGGCACAGCTGCCCTTCCTTGGCCTTCATCTCATGGCCAGCTCTTGTTCTCATTGCCCCAGATACCGAGGTGTGTCAGAAAGACTGGTGAGGGGGTGCAGGGAGGTCTACCCCTGGGCCTTCTGGCCTTGCTGGCCAATGTCGTCCTCACCCTGCACAGGGGTCCCTAGGCTACTCTGTCTGCCAGTCCAGGGCTGGGCAAACTGTGGCCCACAGGCCACGTCTGGCCTGCTCCCTGTTTTTGTATGGCCCGTGATCTAAGAATGGTTTTTACATTTTCAAAGGTTGGAAAAAAATCAAAAGAAAAATATTTGTGCCACATGAAAAGCATGTGAAATTCAAATTTCTGTGTCCATAAATAAAGCTTTATTGGAACATAGCCACTCTCATTCATGTATGTTTTGTCTGTGGCTGCTTTCTCCCCACAGCAGCAGAACTGAGTAGTTGTAACAGAAACCATCTGGCCTGCAAAGCCCCAAATATTTACTATCTGGTCCTTTACAGCAAAAGTTTTGTGATCCTGTACTAGACGAACTGGAGTGCAGGGCAGGCTGGCTGGCTGCTTTTGCTGAGAGCTGGTGTCAGGTGCCAGGTCTGCAGCCAGCCTTGTTCCCCTGGACTTGCTGTCGTGCCATACTTGTCATTTACCATGAGACGGGCACGGGTGGGAAGGAGCAGAAATCACCAGGTTTCTGCAAGGCGTGCTGCTTATGGTGTGAGTCCAGCGCAGGTTCTGGTGTGTGGGCGGAGTCCGTAGGTTGAGTTGAAGTGAGTCTCTGAATGAGGTCATTATGTTGTCTTAGTCTCTGGGATGGCTTTCTCCTCTGAGGTTGTAAAGTGGCCCATTGCCCACAGTAAGTGTTGTTTCTTGGTTCATCCTTGTTCAGAAACCCACAGGTAGGAGCTGGGAGACGGCAGGGTTGGGGTGTGGAGAATGAGGGGAAAGGTGAGTGAGCATAAGTGCTTCCACCCTCCTTTTCCTCTCTGAGGAGGGAGGCCGCCCTCTGTTTTTAGGACGTGCTCTGAGCTGCAAGCTTGAGAAGCCTGTTTGTTCTCCTGGGAAGAGAATGTTGTGTCAGACCCATGGAGAATGGCCGGTGGGCAGGTTGGGTCTCGGATTCATTCACTCAACAAGTATTTACCGAGTCCTTTCCACGTGTCGGGTACTGTGTGGTTTATGTCTGTGAGCATGATCTGGTGAAACGTGTGAGAGCTGGTGTGTTAGGGAGCATTTCCAGGAGTGGCAAGGTCCAGACCGCCCGGCGACATGCCTCTGGCCCTCAGACCCTTGGCTCCGCGAGGCCCAGGCTGGAGAGGGTGGCGTTTGGCGTCTTCTGGTTGCTGTTCCCGAGGCACTCTCGGATGAAGACGTTTCACAGCACTGGCTGCTGAACACTCGCATTGCGTGTGGGCGTTCAGAGAGGATGGTGGGGTGTCAGCTGACAGGTTGATTTGTCTTTTCTTACATAATCATCTTTTGGGATCTCATACTACTGTTCTTTCGGGGTTCTTTTCTTGATAGGTGGATTGCCTGGAAAGCACTCTAGAAAAGTCCCTCCAAGCAAAGTTTCCTTCAGACCTCAAGGTGTCCATTCTCCTGGACTTTACACGGGGCTCTAGAGGTAAGTCTGACGCACTCCCCGGCCCCGATTCTTCCTCTTTCAGAGCCTCTGTTTTAGGAATTACACTATTGCCTCCCCCATCCTCAGGGAGAGGCAAGGCTGTTTGAAGACCATCCAGGCTGGCCCAGGACTGCCTCAGGCCTGTTGGAGTCCTTCTGCAGCAAGTGACTGAAAGCCCAAGTAAACACAACTTAGGCAGAAAAGAGAATTGTTTTGACTCCTGAGACTGACCTGCTTCAGGCGAGTCTTGATTTGGGATTCAGCTGTGTCACCAGGACCCATCTCATGACTCTGCTTCCTCTGGGCTGACTTTGTTCTCAGGCTCCGTGTGGTGGCCTCTGGTGGCCCCAGGGGCGTCTTGCCATGGCATCTTGTCTATTGGAAGAGAGACTGCTTCCCTGATGGTCAGACCAGAGCTCCTGGGTGGCCTGCTGTGGGACATGCACCCGGTGCTCCTAGTGTCCTGACTGGCCCAGGCCAGGCCATGTGCCTGTGGAGCTGAGGGTGAGGGCTCAGGGTGGGCAGAGTCATCTTCACCCAGAGCAGAAATACGGAGAGTGGGGGTGAGGTGGTACCCCCAGGAGGAGGTTGGGTCTGGTTACTGGGAGGAGGGTGAACGGATGCTGGGGCTAAATGGGGCTAAAACAGCAGATGTCCACTGCATTGACCACCCCAGTCCTGCCCCAAGACGTGGCTGGTGTTCAGAACAGATTTAGTCCGAGCTCCTCTGGCTAGAAACAGCACCAGGTAGTCTGCCTAATTTGGACGGGCAGCACAGGTGAATGTGAGACCACGGTGAGTGGTTCCTCACTGGCAGGTTGGTCTCTTTCCTAGCGTGAGTCTCCCGTCCTTTTTCTTCTGCTCGCCCATGTATTCAGGTAGGAAGAACTCGCGCACAATGCTGCTCCCGCTCTTGCAGAGGTTTCCAGAACAGGTCCGAGTCTCCCTCTTCCACACGCCTAACCTCCGAGGACTGCTCCGGCTCCTGATCCCTGAGCGCTTCAATGAGACCATCGGCCTCCAGCACATTAAAGTGTACCTCTTTGACAACAACGTCATCTTGAGTGGGTGAGTTTGCTTCCTTCTCTCAAGGATCTCCCCTTAATATTCTTCAGGGTGGAAGTCAGCAGAACACAGAGAAGGGAAAATCCATCTCCTTAAGCCTTTGAGAACCCGCTTGTACGTTTTTAGTCTGGTTACCTCACTCTCTCGGTGTCTTCCATGGCACCACGTCTGCTGTGGAAGCTGGAAACCTACAAAGGGTGATTAAGAGATAGCCATGGTTTATTGAGCACTTGCTGTGTGCTAGCCACCACGCTAAGCCCCTTGTATGTATGTCTCGTTTGATTCTCACGGTGACACTGTGTAGTACTTTCCTCACTTTGTACATGAGAAACAAGAGATCAGAGAGGATGAATAACTTCATCAGGCAGAGCCAAAAAAACAAAAGAAAAAAAAGACAGAGTTGGGTGGAAATCCAGGTCTTTGGATTGCAAAGCACGGGACTGGTAACTAGCCCTGTGTGGTTAGTTGGCTTTGTAAGTGTGGCATCTCCTCTCTCAGCTGACTGTCAGCTCTGTGAGGGGAGGGGCTTTGTGGTTCTCTTTTTGGTGTCATCTTAGTGCTGTCTTGCCTTGTCTTTTGTGTGAGGTCCTGCTCAGTAGCTGTTTGTTAATTGGCTGCTGTTGTGTCCTGATCCGAGCTTGTCGCTCCCCTGCTCCTGCTGGTTAACCTGAGCCCTGGGTCAGCAGGGCCTGCTGTGACACACTCTTGCCTGAGTCCTCAGCTGCTGCTTTCCTTTCTGCAGTGCAAACCTGAGTGACTCGTACTTCACCAACCGCCAGGACCGCTACGTGTTCTTGCAGGACTGTCCCGATGTTGCGGACTTCTTCACGGAGCTGGTGGACGCCGTGGGGGACGTGTCCCTGCAGTTGCAGGGGGACGACACGGTGCAGGTGGTGGAGGGGATGGTGCATCCTTACAAAGGTAGGGTCCTGGGCTCTGCTGCCCTCCTGAGCTTGGCGGGAGTGGGGGGGCAGTGAGGGCTGAGGAGAGCACACTTTGGTGGCCTTACTGAGGGCTTGGGAGACTTGGGTGGCAGAGCCTCATTCTGCTTTTGTTTCTGAGGCCAGACAGATGTGACTCACTGGCCATCAGTCATGCTCTGCGGGTGAGAGAGCCAGCCCGGGAAGGTGGGGATATGGGCTTCGAGTCTGTGTGCCGGGGGAGTGAGCCAGCAGCCTGCCCTGCACTTACAGGAAGCAGCCTGCTAAATGGCTGCCCTCCTCAGGGCCAATTCCCCCCAGCTCTGTAGCACAGAGGCTCTGTGGCTCTCAGCTCCATTGAGGTCTGTGGCCTCCTGCCTGGAAAGTGAAATGGGAGAGCCCTCAGCTCTGCTCACTGGAAACATGCAAATCCTGGCAGCTAGTATTCCCGGGGGCATTTGCATTCCTGTGATTTCTGTGGCTGTGGCTTCCTGGTGGCCTTTAAGAAGGTCTGCTGCTGAATATGCAACAGTGTCAGCAATGTGGGGAAGGGGGACATCTCAGTCCATGTAAGGAGAAAAGCTCCCAAGGTCCCTGACCCAGAAGGGAAGCATCTAAGTACGGACACCTGGTGGAAGCCCTGTCCTGGGTGCCAGGGGAACGAACCATGGCATCACACGCACGTGATCTGTGCGCCTGCCCTGCCTGCTGCCAGCCTGGACGCTAGGTTATGACTATTATATACATATCTGTTTTTGTGAGGAAGATTGTCTCTGAGCGAACATCTGTTGCCAATCTTCCTCTTTTTGCTGAAGAAGATTGGCCCTGGGCTAACGTCTGTGCCCGTCTTTCTCTATTTTGTATATGGGATGCCGCCGCAGCATGGCTTGATGAGTGGTGTGTAGGTCCATGCCCAGGATCTGAACCTACAAATCCTGGGCCGCCAAAGCAGAACGTGCAAACTTAACCACTATGCCACTGGGCTGGCCCCATATATTTTGAATTTTATCAATAAAAGTTTTACAGAAATCTGTTTTTTCTCTTGTTATATGAGTACTTACATATTATCCTCAATTTTGCCGTTTGGCCCACAAAGCCTACAGTATTTACTGGCCCATACAGAAAACATTGGCTGAACTGTAGTCTAACTTAACAGGCCACACATGAATATGTAGAGAACAGGGAAGAATGAGAGTCAGCATGCTTAGGGGTCAGGTGGGAGCAACTGGGCAACACATGTGCTCAGGGGCCGAGGGTAGCTCAGAAGGAGCAGTCCCACAGCATAAGAGAACAGAGAGATGTAGGGACACTTACAGTCAAGACAACGTGTGGGAGGTGGCTTCCTCCTTCCCTGGTGGTTGCTGGTGTCAATAAGGGAGGATCTGTGCCCAGGCCGTGCCTTCTCTTTGTTCCGTAGCCCAGCCCTGAAGGCACTCAGGTGTGTGTGAGAGAGTCAGGATGACCAGGACAGCGGTCCTTCCTTCTTTCTCTTTTATTCTTGATCTGCCTTGCCAAAGGCTTACCAGCTGATTAGTCTTTTCAGAGAATCAACTTTTGACAGTGTTTTTGACAGTGATTCTGTTTTTGTATCATCGTTTTCATTGTTAATTTCTCTTTATAATTTCCTTCCTTATACTGTGTTTTTGGTTTTATCATGTGTTTTTCCCCCTAACTTCTTAAGTTGGATGCTTAGCTCAGTAATTTTCCGTCTTTTCTCGCCTAACAACAACATGTATGGTCATTTCTTTTCCCTTCAGTGTGTCTGGATAGCCACTTGTCACCAGTGTCTGGTGTCAGTACGAAGGGCCCTGAGCCTGCCTGTTCATGCTCTGTCCCAGAGCCTCCCCTGCACTGTCCTCAGCCACGTGAAGCCTGCCGTGTTGCGGTTGCGTCAGGCTTTGTGACTCTGTGGCTCGCTCTCCTTCTGTTCAGTGGTCCTTGCACGGGTCTTTGTTGATAAGTGTTCTCACTGAAGTCTAACACACAGACTGAGCGGTTGCAGGTGTGCAGTTTCTGTATGTGCTCGTAGCAGGTCCCCTCCCAGGCATCGCCCCCCAAGATGCCCGCTGTCCTGACTTTGGTTGCCCTCAGTTAGTCTTGCCTGATTTTGAGCTTTGTCTAGTGGAATTGGTAGAGGCCTTTTCACTCCCCCCCCACCCCAGTGCAGGCCCCTTGTGGCAAGGTCCTTTCTCGGGCATTTCTGTCCGCAGAGGAGCCTCACTCGGGGCCTGGTGCTCAATGGAAGCGTGTTCAGTAGATGATCAGTTGTGGCATGTGTGCTAGGTTGTCGTGTGTTGTGTCTCCTGTGCTGGGCCGCGGTCCAGAGCCTCCATTTCTCTGCCATTTACTCCTCTTTCCCGTGTCTCTGTCTAGGTGACTGGGCTGCATATTGCAAGGCAGCCAATAAGAGGGTTATGGATGTGATCAACTCAGCCAGGACCCGCCAGCAGATGCTGCATGCCCAGACCTTCCACAGTGATTCCCTTTGGACCCAGGAAGACACAGAAGCTGCTGGTGACCAGAGGCCAGCCCCTGACACCTGGATTTACCCACTGATCCAGATGAAGCCCTTTGAGATTCAGATTGACGAGATTGTCACCGAGACCCTGCTGACAGAGGCCGAGCGAGGCGCTAAGGTCTACCTTACCACCGGCTACTTCAACCTGACCCAGGCTTACATGGACCTGGTCTTGGGCACGCGGGCCGAGTACCAGATCCTGCTGGCCTCCCCAGAGGTGAACGGTTTCTTTGGGGCTAAGGGGGTGGCAGGTGCCATCCCTGCCGCCTACGTGCACATCGAGCAGCAGTTCTACAGTGAGGTGTGCAGCCTGGGGCAGCAGGAGCGGGTCCAGCTGCAGGAGTACTGGCGGAGGGGCTGGACGTTTCATGCCAAAGGTATGCAGCTGGAGGACTGCCCCCAACAGGGGACAGCCTGGTGTGGGGAGGTGCCCCCACTCTCCTGGCTCACTTGTTAGCACCCGTGGTGCCCTGCACCTGCCTGTTAGGGCTCTGCCCCTTCTCCTGTTTTGTCTTCGCAATAGCCCTGCGGGCGTGTCACATCCTATTGAAGTGCATTTCAGTTATGCAGAATCTCTCACTTTTATGCACCAAAAACTTGTAAACTCATATCATTTGAGTAGCTGTTTTAGAAAATGTACACAACCTCTCTCCTCAGAGAGATGACCTCTCTCCTTGACCTTTGGATGTTCCCCATGTGGGCCGTGCCCTTCTCAGGGACAGAGGAGTCATTAGGGATCAGTTATTTGGCATTAGACAGCCCAGTTTTTCTGTCTTTTCCTCACCATTGCTGGGTTTTTTTGGTATATGCCAATCCTCCACTTTTTTTTTTATAGCAGAGAAAATCGAGGCTATATACTTATAACACATACATGTTATAAGTACCCACCAGTACTTATAACAGTACTGCCCAGAAATGGTCGTAGTCTGAATTGCATGTTTGTTATGCTCCCTCTCAGGCAATTGTATGCATCCAGGGAGCAGCCTACCTGTGGTATAATCCCAGCTGCGTGATCCAAGATGTGCATAAATGAGTTTAAAACCTTGTGCTGAGAGCAGGATTATCTCCGCTGCTTCTTGGTGTCTGTGAGTGCACCGACCTCCAGCGGTGTGACTGCTCCTCTCTGATGCTTGGGGAAACTGCACAACCAAGTTGGTTAGTCCTGTGCCTAAGGAAGCATGAACAGTGCAGGGGCCCCTGGGCCACAAGTTGAGTGCACGGCTTTTCTGACTTCTCCTTGGTGGTTCAGAGGCCTGTTTTGCTCCTGTGCTGGTCCTGGAGGCTTCTGGAAGAGCTGAGCGAGGGAGGAGGGGGTGCTGTTGCCTCGAACTCCCATCTCAGGTGGGGAATCCAGGCTGCAGACTGCCGTGACCACTCATCTGTGTTGTCTAGACTTGAGGTCGTCTTCAAACCCTCAGGTTGAACTCTTTCTTTTTCTTTTTTTAAAATTTTATTTATTTATTTTCCCCCCAAAGTCCCAGTAGATAGTTGTATGTCATAGCTGCACATCCTTCTAGTTGCTGTATGTGGGCCGCGGCCTCAGCATGGCCAGAGAAGCGGTGCGTCGGTGCGCGCCCGGGATTCGAACCTGGGCTGCCAGCAGCGGAGCGTGCGCACTTAACCGCTAAGCCACGGGGCCGGCCCTGAACTCTTTTTCTTAAACCAGTGGTTTTCATCTGGGGATACGTTGTAAGAAATACCGAAGCCCAGGCCACCCTAGACCTCCTGAGTTCAGCTCTCTGGGGTTTGAACCCAGCATGGTATTTTTAAAAAACTCCCCAGGAGATTCTGATACCTTAAGAACCACTGTTATAGCTTAGAATGGTGACGCTTGTGGCCTCTTGGGTGGTTCCCGCTTCCTACTGTGACGCCCACATGCCTGCTCAAGCAGGTGGCATTGTTTGGTGTGGGAAGGGAGCTACCTCATTGTACTGAAGGGCCGATCCCAGCGTGTGCCATGGGCTAAGCCAGGCTGGTGGTCAGATGTCTCAGGCAGGCAGGGCCAACCCGTGGGGTAGTGTGGAAAGTATTTTAGAATTGGCTTTGTTACTTCTGAGAATAACAACAGTGTCTAGGGGTGGGGTATTGAAGACAGAGCTGGACAACGGGAGAAGCTTTGAGCATTGGAGAGGATGTATATGTACGTGTGTGCCTGGGGAGCTGCACAGAGGCACGTCTAGATGGTGCTCACTCCTTGTCTGCTCTGTGGCTGGATTGGTAAAAGATCCCTTTTCACTTTGGGCCCCCCGGCTCAGCCTGGCCCATCAGTTGTGACTGTGCTGTGGGTTGTTTCCCTGAAGCTGTGCTGATAACATGCAGTGACTCCCCGGTTACCGTTGAAACAGAAACACCCAACCGGCTTTTCCAGTGCGTCTCGCCTTTTCCCGGACTGGCATGCTCCTGCCGCTCCCTCCTTCCCACCCTCCTGTGGGTGGGGTCCTGCAATCTGAGTGCTAGATCAGTGGGGAAGGTTAGGAATCCCAGGACTCACGTGTTTGCGTGTGTGTGTGAGAGAATGGAGGAGGAGGTATGTGGAGAGGGGCTTGTTGTAAGCAGAGGGGGCTTCACCCTAAAGCCAGGAGCCAGAGGTCAGAGATCATTCAGTGCTAAAGTGAGAGGCCAGGGTCCTTTCCTGTTTAGTGGCTGTGATTGATAGTGGGGGTCTTAAGTCTGCCCCTTTTCTGGCTCATCTCTTGATGGTCACTTCTCCCAAAGGTAGTCTAGGAGAGACGCAGCCTTTGTTGGATAAGCAGGCAGCCCAGATGGTGGTGTGGATTTGGATGGTTGGAGCAGTGGACCATTGACTGTGTACCCTCTGCAAGGCCCGTGCTGGGTACAAGTGGTGTGTCTGTTTGGGTGTGCCTGTGTTTGGGCCCCAGAAAATTCCTGCCGATGGCTGAGTAGCCGATACCATGATTCCCTTACCCAAGTTCCTGCAGGACAGGCCTGGGCCGATCTCAGCTACTCATGAGAAGCCGTTGGGCAAGGGGAATGAGCTGGGATGCTGTGTTTGTTGCTTCCACATCCTTGCGCCTTGGACAGCATTCCCTTTGTCAGCACTGCACACCCTGTGGAGTTAGGCACCAGGAGGCTCTGCAGACTGACTGTGTGTTGAACCTGCTGGTGGCCCCATGAGTGTGGTGATGCAAGGAAGCTCTGCCTGGTCCCTGCCTTTGGGAAGCTAGATGGGGAGCCTGCCCCATGGGCTAGATGGGGAGCCTTCTTGTGGGAAGTGATCACACCAGTCAACAGGTGCCAGTGGATAGCGGTTCAGGCCAATGACAGGAAATTCTAAGGGCTGGGGTATATTCTTTAGTATTTTCTGTCTTATCAAGTATTGTGGGGAATATGGAGCAGTAGCTCAGATGACTTGTTGGGAAGATCGTTATATGGAAGCTACTTGCTGAAGCCGTGCTGGTTCTGTTCTCTGGGCTGGGTAGAGACATGCCTCATGGGCATACTTTGCTGATTTCTTAGCAGACTTAAGTATATATCACATTTTAATAAATGGAGCTGCTTCAAAGAACCAGAAGAACCTTCCACTATTTAAGGCATGTACTAGAGACTTCTTTTGCAACACGGTTTATCTGTTTAGTTTTTATTTATATTTTGTGAAAGATGCTTATTCAGAATACTAAGGAGACCCCATGTATGCATGATTTGGTGGAGAGGTTACCAGACTTGGAGTCTCAAAGCCTGGTTCTTGGCCCAAGTTCATTTTTGGCAAAAGAGGAGGGATGTGGTTCAACTTCCGTGTAAAATGGGGCGATGGCGCTGGGTCATGCTCAGGAGAGAACGTGACGTGCGTTCGAGTTTCTGTAAAATGACCACGCGGTTCGTAGGTAAGAAGAGGCACCCTGGGGGTCATGGTGTGGGCTCGGAAGCGCACAGGCAGAGGGGCTCTGTGCGTCGTAGGCAGATGACTGGTCGACGGGCAGTGGGTCCTGGATCCCTGGTGAGGCGAGGCGGCCTCCTTACCTGTCCTTCTGTTGCTGCTCTCCCTGGGGGTCAGTGAAGGAGGACACTGAAACCAGTGTACTTTCTTGGCCTCTGGAGGGGCCATTGAGGGGTGCGGGTTGGGTGGGGGTCCATGTTAGACCCCAGTCAGCTGGTGGTTCTTCTGATTCATGGTTTGTCAGTGTCCTGTTGCCTGGCCCTGCTCCTTACCCAGTAGGCGTGGTGGGACAGGGTTCTGGGAGCCGGGATGGCATTCGGACTCCAATGGGAAGTACCTTGAATGCCACAGGAGACTCACTTGAGATGCTGAGGATTTTTTTTTTCATATCTTCTTTCATTTATTGTACAGATATTAGGTGCCAGGCACTGCACTTTCCATGTGTTAGCTCATGTAATAATTTTTTTTCTTATCACTGAAAGTTCATACCCTTTTATTTATTTGTTTTTTAATGACAGTTTTTTAAGAGAAGTTTTAGGTTCACAGCAAAATTGAGTGGAAGGTACAGAGATTTCCCATGTACCTCCTGCACCCACACATACATAGGCTCCCCTATTATCAACATCCTGCACTAGAGGGTGCATTTGTTACCATTGATGAACCTGCACTGACACATCATGTCACCCAGAGTCCACAGTTTACACTAGGGTTCATCCTGGTGTTGTACATTCTCTGGGTTTGGACAAATGTGTAATGATGTGAATCCACCCTACAGTATCATACAGAGTAATTTCACTGCCCTAAAAGTCCTCTGTGCTCCGCCTGTTCATCCTTCCCTCCCCTTACCCCCTGGCCACCACTGATCTTTTTACTGTCTCCGTAGTTTTGCCTTTTCCGGAATGTCATACAGTTGGAATCATATAGTTTGTAGTCTTCAGACTGGCTTTTTTCACTTAGTAATATGCATTTAAGGTTCCTCCGTGTCTTCTCATGGCTTGGTAGCCCATTTCTTTTCAGTGCTAATAATATTCCCTTGTCTGGATGGGCCATGGTTTATTTATCCACTCACCTACTGAAGGACATCTTGGTTGCTTCCAGGAATTCCCCTTTTAAACCTAGTCCTGGTCAAGAGTAGGGCCTGGGGGCCGGGAGCAGAATGGCTTTGTCAGCAGTTGTAAGCACTGTGTCTGCCATGTGCCAGCCAACTAACCTCTCGAGGTCCTGAGAGGCAGTAACTTCAGGGGAGCCTGAGTGAGTGTGAGGTATGTCAGGCCTAGTCCTCACGTCTTATCAGCTTCCTGCTCCCTGGACAGGAGTGGGCTAGAGAGGTGGTGCTCTCCTATCAGGGGACTTCTTGCTGGGAGCAAGAAACACGCAAGTTTCCAGGCCTTGCCCCAGCCCCAGCCCTTCAGACAGGGGCCAGTCTATGCTGGGGGGACACGGGCTATGCCTGCGGGCGTGCGTTTTGGGGAAGGATCACAAAATGAGTTTTAAGATGTAGACTTGGATTTCATCTGGATGCAATATTCTAGTGTTAGCAGCTCAGTGTGTGTGGCTAGGGCGGGGCAGGGCCACTGGATTAAGAGATTTCTGGCTCATGCTGACAGAGGAATCTGTTAATGATTGTGAGAATTGTCACTATTTTTACTGCCTTCCTGATAGGCTGTTTGGCATAGCGCCCAAAGGTGAACTCGAGATGAGAGCTGGGGCAGCTCCACCCTGTTTGCCCAGGGCACACGTGGGGCAGCTCTCACCTGAGAACTGGCAGGTGTGCTCCAGGGGCAGTGCTGTGCAAACTACTCACCTTAGACTGAAGCATGCCCCAGCCTCCGGGCCTCTTGGAGTGTTCAGTGCTGTTCTGGTGTCAGAACAGGTAGATGCTTATCCATCTGAGGACAGGACCGTGATGTCTTCTGTCCCCTCTTGTTTTCACAGGGATCTGAGAATCCTCTGAAATTTATTGCAAAATATTGTAGGGGAGGTGAGGGCGGGCTGCGTAAGTTTGAATTTTTCTTGGAGAGATCTTCAGAGAAGCCCTCTAGCCTGAGATGTTCACGAGCTCCTGCTTCAGATCCTCAAAGCTTTTTTATACCTAATGCAATCCTCATTTGTTGAAAGAGGCATTATTCTCCTTACATTTATTTTACTCAAACAAATATTTATGGCATGCCTGCTGTGTGCCAGGCAGCATGCAAAGCATTGGGAAGAAATCACTGGGGACAGGACAGGCTGATGCCCTGCCCTCCTCAGGCAGACAGTTTCATGGGGAGCAGACAATAAGCAGCTGAATCTGTTCAGATACAGTGTCAGGTGCTGCAGGGGAAAGGGTTCTGAAGAAGACTAAAGCAGGAGAGGAGATCCAGGCTCGGGGGCTCTTTAAGATGGGAGGGTCAGGGAGGGCCCGTCTGAGGAGGTGATATGGAGCAGAGACCTCGGGCAGGAGAGGACTGGGTGGAGGGAACAGAACTGTGAGGCCCCGAGACCACACTAGGCTTGAAGAGCAGCACGGGGCCAGCGTGCCTGGAGTGGAGCTAGGAGGCTGGCAGTGGTGGGCAGTGAGATTGGAGGTGGCCAGGGCCCGTCGGAAAGGGCTCAGAGGCCGTGGCGAGCAGTGCTGCGGGGAGCCTTTGAGTCTTCTGGTTTGCCCTTTAGAATGATGCTGGGACTGAGTGGAGAAGGGGTGTAGGCACGCGCAGAGCAGAGGCAGGTGTCCGCCTGTCTGAAGAGGAGGCCTGGAGCATGGAGCAGGTTGTCTCGTGTCAGAGCTGAGAAGCAGCAGAAGTCTTGGGACTCCAAGTCCAGCCCTCTTCTGTGCCCGTAGCGTGCCCATGTCATGGTGAGAGGCAGGGCCCCCACTCTGCTGGCACCCCGCGCAGTGGGGCTTCTCCCTGCCCTGTGAACCGCCCGCATTCAGTCCGCTCCTGAGCTGTCGTTCCTGCTGCAAAGTCTCTCCTTGCGCTGGCAGTTCCTGGAATGGGAGAGATGTTGGGCCCAAAGGTCAGGCCCCGGGATGAGGAGTTGGGACTCGATAAAGGTTTATGGCCAGGCTGGGGAGTGTTGTGTTTCCCGACAGTGAGTCTCTGCCCTGGGGGTCTCACCCTCTGTGTGTTCTCACTCCAGGGTCCTGAGCTGCAGTGCTGGTGTGAACCTGAGCGAGGGATGACGCAGAGCTCAAAAGGGCCTTTTGATGTCCTCTCCCCAAGTGGAAACTTCCCAGCTGTCCTAAGGGCACAGACCAGTGGCTAAACACTCCTGACTTACATCTAGAAGGCCTGTTGCCCATGGCTGCCCGGCCTTCCAGAGCTCTCTGGGGCTGTGGGCTCTGTGTGGAGCGGCCTGTAGCGCCACGTGGCATCCCTCTCTGGGCTTCCCGCGCTGCACTAACACTGTCTCATTGAGGCTTACCATTGGGTGTTGGTCTCGCCATTTATGGTCTTTATCTTTTTTTTGATGGAGAAAGATTGCAGTGCAAGTTAGACTACAGGGGTAGCTGGTGGGGTTATTGCAGGCCTTACCAAGTGGTCAGTAGATTAACCATGTGTTACCTCTTTAATCCCAAACGCTCACCTCAAGTCCAACATGGGCCAAAGAGGAAAGAAGCTGAGGGAGGCAGAGGGGGCAGGGAAGAGAGAAAAGACAAGGAATAGGTGTATATGATGCATGCTCAACGGGGTGATAGTGCCCCAGGGAAGGGAGGCTGGCTCTTGGGGAGGGTGCTGAGAAAATCTTAGTCTTGTGATCTGTAAAGCATGGGTATACATACGTACAGTACACAGACAGATATGCAGCGTGTCCTTGATAGTAACATTTCATTCAAGGGGTGGCGATTAGGAAAAACGGGTCTAAAAAAGCTCCTTTGGGGGTCAGTAATGAAAACAGGTTGAGAAGCAGTGGTCCATGTGGGGGAGCTGTCGGAGTGGGCTGGAGAAGGGCTGCCTGCCTCTGATGGCTGACCCCTAGGTTGCCTTGTGAAGGAGTGATCCGTGTTTAGGCAGATTTTACAAATAAAAAGTATGGGTAAGACCAGGCCCCTCTAAGCTTTCCCACCAGACCCTGGGGTCCAGGAGCCTTGGATGGAGACAGAGTAATGGTGGCATGGTTCACATCAGCCTTAACCCATGTCACCGCGTGTGTGTCAGGCCTCCCTGCTCCAAGCTCTCACCTGTCCCCTCTCCTGGCAGGCTCTGGAGAGCTGGCTAGACAAGTAGCACTGAGCAGACCCAGTGTTTTTAAGGGGCTGATCTTGGCATCACAGGAGTGGGAACAGTACCAGCAGGGGGTGAAGCTGTTGCCTTTCTTCTGAGGCGGGTGGAGATCTGCCCCCACCTTGTCCCTCCTGGCCCCAGGCTTTGTGGAGAGGTGGGGGGTGTGCTGAGCCTAGTACAGATAGAGGGCCATTACTGCAGAAGACAAGGCTCGGCCGTTTTGCTTGGATCTCCTTGGGCATCTGGAACAGAGTGCCAGGAGCCAGCCTGCTCACCCCCATGGTCTCTTGACACAGGATAAGGTGGGCCATGTGGTTGTCTGCACGGCAGTGGCCCGCTGGGGCGGTACAGTTGATCGGGGAGTACAGTTGATCGAGCGATACACAAAGGCAAGCAAGTGGCTTTGATGTGGCCCCTGTGTGTGTGTGTGGGGGGGGCAAGCACATTACAGGAACAAGCAGCAGAGCGTCGTCATCTCTTACCCAAGATGTTCTTGGAAATGCTCTTGCTCTGAGTGAGAATTAGGAAATGGCCTTCTATTTTAGGAGCTTGGTGTGTGTTACATGTTGTTGATTCGCTTGTGATGATCATGCGCGCCTGTGGGCCCTATGAAAGGGTCATGTTGGCAGAGGAGAGACCGACGGTGGTGGGAGGGCATGAGGAGGCCGGCACTGAGCAGGAGAGCCAGACCGACTTGGTCACACTGACGTTATGCTGGGTTTCCTGGGCTAGGTGTTCTATTTTTTTTGTGAGGAAGATCGGCCCTGAGCTAACATCTGCCAATCCTTTTCTTTTCGCTGAGGAAGACTGGCCCTGGGCTGACATCCGTGCCCATCTTCCTCCACTTTATATGGGACACCGCCACAGCATGGCTTGACAAGCGGTGTGTCGGTGCGTGCCCGGGATCCGAACCCCGGGCTGCCGCAGCAGAATGTGCGCACTTAACTGCTACACCACCGGTCCAGCCCCAGTGGGCTAAGCGTTCTTGGTGCTGGTGAGGGTGCAGTGTGAAGGAAAGGACCAAGGCCAGGCCCAAGTCTGGGTCCTGTAGGACAAAGGAAGTCAAGAGCAGCAGATGTCCTTGGGAGGTTAGGTTTGGGGAATGGTCTTTTTAGGAGAAGTCGTTCTGATGGGAGCTGGTCTGTGAAAGCAGGCCCTGTAACTCGGGGGAGGGGACGGAGCATGGGCAACAGGGTGCAAAGCAGAGGACTGTCAGGTGACATTTTAGGATTCTGAGAGAATCTACGACCTTTGTTACAGAAATGTCGCCATGGTGTTGTCCGAGACAGAGAGTTCCCAGGGCAGGGGGATGAAGCAGGACCCACTGCCACACGGCTGCTCATCCTGGGCCTGTTTTTTCTCTGACTGTAACACAGCTGGCTCATTTCCTAGCAAAGAAGGGGAAACAGTGTGCTCTGGACAGAAACTCACAGGGCCCTTAGGTTGTCTCCTCCATTGGCTTCTAGTGGACTTTGGCTGTCCAGCCTGGAAGTCCCTGAGTGCCCAGCAGGGACTCTAACTTCTAGCGCCCCTTTGGGCTTCACAGTCTTTTATGGTGTGTCAGTAGCCTGAAAGAGGGAGAGTGGCTGTCCCTCTAGGAAGGGCCCAGCTTGTCTTCAGGTGGATACGGAACGGAGTAGACCTGTTCTTACCAAGCGCCTTTGTTCCCCTGTATCACAGCCCCACATCTGCTGGCTTAGATAGAAAGGATTGCGCTTCCCTAGCCTGCCATCTTAGCATGACAGTGGCTTCTTTCCTGAGAAGGTAGGAAATGAACTCTTACAGGCTCAGTGCTCATGGAAGGGTGATGGAGCCTCTGGCTAGAGTGGGCTACAGGTTCCCATGGCCAGGATATGGCTGGGGCAGTTCAGAGAGCGGAGATTAGAGGCCCTGAACTCTCTGGGAGGGGCTCTGGTTAGCATTCGGGGGGATGTAAGAGCAGAATCTGAGCACAGGCATCACCAGGTTCCCTTTAAGAACTCACTTCTCATCAAGTTTGGGAACAGAGGCCCAGCGTGCAGTGTGGCAGAAGAAAGAGGAGCCATCCCACTGAGCCATCCCGGGGCCACCGGGCCGCCGCACAGACCCGCGATCCCTGCACCCCAGCAGCACCTGGGGCTGGGGCAGATGTGCCTGGAAGTAGCCTAGGGTGGAGAGCAAGTCCCATTTTAGCCTGTCCTCTCGGGCTGCAGTGGCTGTCTTATTCCCAGCAAGCCCAGTGGCAGGCCACTTTCCTCTTAGGTTGAGATGAGGTGTGGAGAGGCTCCCGGCAGATGTTGTTCTCATTTCCTGTCTGCACGTTTCCTTTTCCCTGCAGGCCTCTGGCTGTACCTGGCAGGGAGCAGCTTGCCCTGTCTCACGTTGATTGGCTCTCCTAATTTTGGGTACAGGTCAGTTCACCGGGACCTGGAGGCCCAGATTGCCATTGTGACGGAGAGCCGGGCCCTGCAGCAGCAACTTCACCAGGTTAGTTGGGGCAGTGGGATTTCCTGGGGTGAGTGGGGGTGTAGCTGGGTGCCCAGCCTGCCCGTGTTGCCATGTCGCCTGAGAGCTGTCTCCCGCCATGGTCTCCTGCCCGGGACTGAGAGCAGAGTGAGAAAGAACTGGAGTCCTCACAAGTCGGCTGGGGTAGGAATGGCCAGTCCTGAAAGAAACATGCTGCAGGGCCACCCTTTGAAGCCGAGTGCCCTTCTGACTGCTGCGGCCTTCTTCCCCTGCAGGGGCTGCTTCCTGGAGGGGCTCTCGCTCCACATCCTGGGGAACTTGTGCTTTCCCCTCACGGGAAGAGAACACTGTTTTCTCACTGGGATAGGAATATAGCGGTAGTTCCCAACCTCCTCTAAGAATGCAGAGCAACTATGAAAGGGTGCAGAGGGGTACGCAGGACCTGGGCCTGCTAGGGAAGAGCTTCAGGCAGCATCCGGTCATTTCTGAAAAAAACCCTCGCAAGGAGGTGCTTCAGAGTCGGGGGAAGGACAGGCCGGAGGGAGGTTTGCCACCCAGGCAGAAAGGGCATTCAGGGAGCCAGTGTCTTTGCAAGTAAAGACAGAGAAGCCAGAAAAAGAGCCAAACTTGCAAAAGAACCCGGAGTGCCAGTGCAGAGGCAATTCACGGAGAACTCAGGGACTTAACGGGCTCTGACACTCCCGTGCACAGATTTCTGTGCCCTTGAATCAAGATGCACAGTTCTTTTGCACTGATAATTTGGATTCTATTTATTTTATTTCAAAGTTGTTTCACTTGGTAATGATCTGGTTTGGGATTGAATATACAGGAGGTGGTGGAAAGAGTGCCTGGAGGCGTGCCTGGCCAGGAGCAGGGTCCCCTCACGGTGTGTTTGCAGGGTCTGCAGGGGGTGATGTGTGGGACCAGACGGAAGCTCGTGGGCTGCCTCTGCCTCCCACGCATGTCGGGGACGGTGATTGGGCAGGCAGGTTCTGCTTTCCTTGCGGAGTGCTGGTGTCTTGGGATTTCTGTGTTGTTTTTCTCATGCTCATGGTTTTGGTAGGATTTCTTTCCTTGCAGCCATGGGAGGGAGAGGGCAGGCATTCTTCCTGAGAGGGGGAAACGGGACCTGAGAGGAAGCCTCACTAGCTTTGGCTGGCTCGGCACGTTGGTGTGGACTGGTGATTGAGCGCAGGTGGCCCACTGAGGACCCTCCTGCTCCCCTTGGAGACTTCCCAGGGTGTCTGGTCGGGTCTGTGCTCTCAGCCATTTGGAATTCTGGAGAGCAACCCTTTCTCCTGAGCCAGGGCTGGAGGGTTACAGGGGTTGGGGCCTTGAGCCCCATGCCACTGGCCGGCTAGTGATCCACCAACAGGTCCAGAGAAGCAGGGGAGAGAACCCCATTTCCTCGCTGAAGTAGGAATGCCGTGGTCTCGGCCCTCCTTCCATGACAGTAGGATTTTATTTTCTGTTGAGAGAATAATAGAAAGTTATGAGTTCGTTAGTGCTCTTCCGTGAATTTTGTACTGGATTACCTGTAGGAGTGCTGACAGACTTCTGCGAGGGCAAGCCCAGTGCCCATGTGTATGGAACCTAGACGATGCTTTAGGCTCATGGACTGGCGACCTTTACAACACAGCCTTTCCATGGAAGGTGCCAGCTTCCCGCCTGAGTCATGGGATACAGATAACACTGCTGTAGGCCAGCCCTCAGGAGCTTCAGCTGTTGACTTTGTTAAGCTTTTATTCTCCAGTGTTTGGGAATTGCTGTTGCGAAATTGTTGGAGCCTTTGTTGATGGACGAGGAAACGGTAACTGCCTTGTTCTCTGGGATCTGCCTCCTGCGATCTGGGAATCTTGTCAGTGACTGAGTGGGGCCTTGGTGCCGGGAAGGGCTCACGATAGGGGCGAGAGGAAGTGGCAGCGGTCGTGCTCTGGGTGGCCAGTGGGAGAATCTGGTCTGCTCAGCAGGTTTATTGCCATAGTGAGGCTTCCAGCAAATGACTGAGGAAGCCCCCACAGCTGAGGTTCCAGTAGGGGACAGCTGGCCTTGGAACTAGGCCGGCGTGAAAGGTGTAGACCTGCAGCTTTCAACGGCCAGGTCTCCTGGACTTTTGCCTCAGTTGCAGGGAGAGCTGGGTTTCCATAGACGCCTAGATGGTGAGGTTCTGGCCTAGGTCAGTAGAGAGTAGTTAGTGTGAACTGGCCTTGGGCCAGGATGAGGTCTTCATGCATCTGGGTTGATTTAGGGGAGCAGGCCTGTGCTGGGGTCCTGGTACTGGCTGCTCTCCCCCACTTCCTGAGTAAGGGGACTGAACCCACATCCTGGATCTTGAGAAAAGCTGGGCCGATTGTGGTCAGCAGCTGCTTTCCCAAATGACATATTTGGGATATTTTCTTTTTCTTCCCAAACCTGAATCCCAGGGGTTTTTGATTGTGGGACGGTGGCAGTTCATGCTACTGCAGCTCTTCAGTTCTTTAGAGGCATGTTGATTTCTGTGCCTTTGAAATGCAGAAATGCATTTCCAGATAATTCTGCCTATACACTTATATACTGGGACTACAGCCACCCTCCGGGGAGGCCCGTACGATGCCTAAGCCTGGGACTGCCCAGCCACACAACGTCCCCACAGCCCAGAAAGTCCCTAAAAGCCCGCCTGCGTGGCTCCCTGCTCTCAGAAGCTGCCTCTGGAGTTCTCCTTGGGATACAGGGAAGGGCCCCATTCGTATCACATTGGGCACTGGGAATGGGGAGATATTTTTATCAGAATCCGAAGTCCCTCCCTGCACTTAGTACGCACAATAAAAACTGAAAGCTTCCTGGTTTTGTTCGGAGAGCACGGTTTCCCACTTGTGACCCCAGAGCGACTCCCTTGAACAGCACTGCGACCTTGGTCAGCTGACTTCCTTCTCCATCCCTGTTGTGGAGTCTGTGAAGAAACTTAAGTGTTTCTGGTAATTTAATTGAAATCTTGGCTGCGTATTCATTTGAAAACATAAAGCTGGAGCTGGGTCTGTGGAGACTTCTGCAAACCAGCCCCCCGAGACCAAAGCTGGCTCCTCTGTCAGGCACATCTAGCCAGGGAGGGAGTCCTTCGCAGCAGCAGTTAGGAGGCTGGAGGATTAGAGCTGGGATGGAAAAGTCTGCTCGGGTCGGAAGTGCCGCGTGGACTCAGGCCTCGAAAGCGCCGGGTTCATGACAAAGATAGTGTGAAAAATGTGCAGGAAGAAATGAAGTCCAGGCACTTGATTTCCCCACCCTTGACGGGAAAAGCAGTGGACAAATTCTGTAGTGTTCTGGAGGGCAAGGTGTCCTCCGTCCCGTTCTCGCTGGGTCAGAGGAGTTGGCCAGGGAGGCGTCTTCCTTTCTGCCCCCGGAGAAGAGAGTGTGCAGCTCCCCTGCGGGATGGGGCAGCGTCCTCCCAGCTCTCCTCTGGGGCTCCGGGTCCTCCGGTGGGCAAAGTGTTCTCAGAGCCATTGCCACTGGATCCTCACGATGCTGTGGGAGAGCTGGTACTTGACAGATAGAGGGACGGAAGATCCAGGGAGGGACCTCACAGCCCTGCGTGGTGGAAGCGGTTAGGATCGCATCCGCTGCCTGCGGTCTGCTGCGCTTGCACAGCTTCGTCCAATTCCTTATTAAAGGAGACAGGACTTAAAGGGTGTATGCTTGAAAAAGAGACAATTGCTTCTCTCAAAGATTCCAGACACAGTTTTAAGATAGGCTTATATAAATGTTTTTTAGCTTGTTTTTAAGTATTAAAGTAATTAACACTGATTGTAAAAATTAAGAAAAATTAGGAGACACTAGCCCTTTCATCCAGAGATAATCACTAAAGTCGTTTTGATTATTCCCTCTCTTGACTTTTGTTGTGTGCATATGAAAAGGCATAACTTGTTTTTTTAATGAACATATTATTTCATTTCTTGCATCTTTCGCTTAATATATTGTGCACTTTCCCATTTTATTAAATAAATGTCCTTCTAGAACATGATTATCTCATGGTGAATGCTGGTTTGTTAAATGGGATTATTATATTTAATTCATTGATTGTTGGACATTTAGGTGGTTTCCAGTTCTTCCCTATTATAAATGTTGCTAAATATGGTAAATATCAGTATACAAAACCTTAGTGCGTGGTTCCGAGTGCATCATTATTTTCTTGGGATAAACTCTTGCAAGTGGAGCTTTTTAAAGCTTTTGATACCTGTTGCCAAATTGCTCTCTAGAAAGACGATTCGATCTCCCTTTCCGTCTACGGTGTACGAGAGTGCCTGTTTCCTAGGCCTTTGTCAGCATGGGGTAATGATATTACAAAACAACTTTTTGCCAATTTGAGAGAAGAAAAACTGTGTCTCATTTAAAAAATACCTCATTATTTTAATTTGCACTATCTTATTTAGTGAGGGTGAACTTTTAAATATTTTTTCCACCAGCTGTATTTCTTCAACTCTGAATTGCCTGTTGCACGCGTCTTGGTCTTAAAAGTTAAGAAACATGGGCTTCTTAGCTTTTCTAAGGAATGTTTTGCAGGGACTGGTCCCCCTGCCCCCACGGAGTCTGGGCTGCTCCGCATGTGAGACTGGGGCAGCAGGCGTGTCACGGGGTGCTGAAGGAGCCCCCTGACTCCCGTCTGTTTCTCTTCCTCAGGAGCAAGAGCAGCTCTACCTGAGGTCAGGTGTGGTGTCCTCCACCACCTTCGAGCAGCCGAGTCGGCAGGTGAAGCTGTGGGTGAAGATGGTGACTCCGCTGATCAAGAACTTCTTCTGAGGACAGACAGGTGCCGACTCGAGTGCCGCCCAGCCCAGTTTTCCCTGAACTTCACTAGCAGGGTGGTGGTTTCCGCCTCAGCTGGGGTTCCTGGGCCTCTTGCAGGAACCCTGGGGCTCTTTTGTCCTGTCATTGGTTATGTCCTGAGTGGTGTGTATCTCAGGTCATGGAGGGTTATCATCAAAGTTTTTGAAACCTAATGCTAAATTAGACAGCTCTTTCACCTTCCTTCGGGTGCTGACTCTCCATGAGTCCCAGGACTGGCTGTGGTGGGGTCAGCGCATGGAGTGCTCTCTGGCCTGGGGCGAGGGCCTAGTGACGAGGGGGCACACAGGTAGATCATGCGCTCCCCTCCTCAAGGCTGAGGACGTCTAGAAGGCAGTAGGAGTGGGCGGAGGAGGCGCTCTTGTTTGGGAGAGCAGGTCTGGCTTGCTGCCCTGGCCAGCTGTGCTTGCTGGGATGAGATAGCCAGACCTTGGGGCTGCGGCGGCCGCTCCCTGACGTTTCTGTGACGTGCACTTGTGGAGTTGCCATGTTCTCCGTGCTGGCAGCTGGTAACAGGTCATGCTCTGCCCACGCAGAAGGAGGCTGCCATTAGTGGTGGAGGCGGCCACTTCGCCCAGAGCTGCCGGCTGTGTCCCACAGTGGGACGTGAGTATGCCTGAGGACGCCAGGAGGCCGGGCAGGTTGCAGCAGCCATTAGAGATGGGGTCTCTCCTGAGCGACCCTCTGTGTTCAGATCCCTTCAGACCCTGACCCTCACTCCCAGGTGGCCCCAGATGGGATCAGTGTTCTGGGGCACTCTGGGTGGGGATGTTCTAGGCTGTTCTGGGCCAGGCTCTGCTAGTCCAGCCCACACTGGGAGGTGGAGATGGGAATGGTTGGGCCTTTGGCTTGTGGGGAAGGGAGAGTGAGGAGGAGTCACAGACAAGAGTGAAGGCACGTGTGGCCGGCATGTTTTCAGCTTTGGCCCTACGCTGGTGCCATGGGTTTCCTTGGCTCCTGGTACCATGGTTCTCTCAACCTCATTTTTTTTTTAAATGGTATTTTTTTCCATCATTTAGTTTTTCTCCAGTATTTTAATTACTTTAAAAAAAAATGTATAAATTTAGAGTAAAATACTAAAAGACCAACAAAATACAGTTGTTTCCTGCCCTCCCTTCCCCCAAAGCAGCCACTTTTGACTCTTTTATCTGTTTCTTCTGATATTTACACAGGTCTGTATTTCTAAAAATATGCATATATTGCTGTTTTCCCTCTAAAATATAAAGACTCTTAAACCAAAAAAACCCCTAAAACGTTATACCAGTGTTACACCTGATTAAAACATTAGCAAGAATTCCTTAATATCATCAAGTACTCAGAAGGTGTTCACAATTCCAATTGCCTTATAAATATTTTTTATTTCATTTTAATTTTTTATTTAATTTTAATTTTAATTTTAAGTCAAGTTTATTTGACTTCAGGTTCCAAATAAGGTCTACACCTTGTGATTGAGTGATGTGTCACCTAAGTGTCTTTTAATCTGGGTTTCTTCATTCTTTCCCCTTGCAATTTATTTGTTGAAAAATGAGGCTCATTTTTATTAGATCTACTTAAAACATTTTTGTGTCACTTTCTCACAGTGGGACATCTTCAGAAAACCTCATGTGTATTTATAAAAGGCCAGGGTGCCCCCCCACCCCCACCCCACCGTGTTCCATGAGCAGATTTCAAAACCTCTCTGCCCAATCTGCATCTTCAGGTGCTTGAACCTTGCACACAGAAAGGCCTTCCAGAGAGAAAGCCTCGGCCCCAGGGCGTGGCAGCCCATCCTTTCTGAGTGAGATTAGATCCCATCCCTGCATGTTGCCTCTGGAAGCAGCCTCACGTGTCTTCCTCCGAGGGCTGGTGGCTCAGTCACCTTCCTGGGTTCTAGAAGGCCGTGGCTGGCCTAGCCCGCACAGCCTTGCTGTGTGTGGCCAAGAGTGCCTGCAGCCCCTCTCCCCAGAGCCAGGCAGATCTGCAGGTTTTAGGGAATCGGGTGGAGTGGGGCCACAGCCACACTGCCCTGCGGCTACATCAGTTAACACTGTTTGCCTGCAAACTAGTGATTAAATTGTCCTGTGGGACAGTTAGACCAGAGAAGCCAAAAGATTGTGCTGGGGCACTGGGTTTCTGTTTGGAGAGAGGTTTTCGGTAAACAGCATTTGCATTCCTACAGATTCTGTGGCACCAGAGGCAACGTTGTGCCACAGCTGGCTTGAGCAATCTGTGGCCTGTTCCCTCCACGCTTGGCTGCTCCCTTTGTCTCTGCTAATTACCTTCAAGACAGTCCTGGCAGGTTCTCCCACCCAGGAGCACTCCCCAAACCAAGGCTCCCCACTCCTCCAGTCAGCCAGGAGTCAGAGAGGAGATACAGAGAGGGCTGCTCCAGGCCTTAGCACTTTCAGCTGCAAAGCAGATTTTGTCCCAACCCCTGTTTTCCCCTCACTGGTTTGCAACCCAAAGGTGAATCATCTCTTGGAAAGTTTGGATATAATTTTGTCAGCTACCCACAATATGTACGTGTGGAATAAATTACTGTTTTATTTTAGGCTCTAAAGGCAAAATTGGAAAACCTTCCTATTTTGTGGTTATTACCAGGGATTGAAAATGAGTTGCCTGGTGGCCACTGGCAGTTTTATCTCCTCTCAGAGCACTGGCTCTCCTGTCCCTCCAGCCTGGACATGAAGGGCTGCAGTGACCCCTCCTGGCCAGCAGAGGTGGTTGCCTGGCAGCTGGGCTCATTGGCCAAAACTCCTGCCTTCCTCACCAGAACCCCAAACGGGTTGGATTCTCCCAGCCCCAGGGATGGAGGACTTGAGGGATGGTTTTCCTTCTCCCTCTTAGCCCCACCGGGCCCCAGGATTGTTGTCAATTATCGGCCTCAGAATCAGGGTTTCCAGGACCTCTTCTTCACCCATGGTTTGGGTGAGAATACTCGGAGAAACAAGTTTTCACAAAACTTCAGGATCAAGTTGAACTTAGAACAAGTCCAGATATTCGTAGGGAGCTCCCTTTACTCTGCTTTTAAGCCTAAAAGTATGGAGAGTGCCAGCCTGTGGGCCTCTCTGGAGGCTGTCTTATCTGGAGTTTGTGGGCCCTACTAGCTATCTTCCCTGTGTCCCCAGGTTTCCAGTTCATCATCTCCCCTTCTCTGCATCCTACTACCTAACCCGCCCAGAATGGCAGCCCAGGCCCTTCGCTGGAATGTCCTGCATCGGCATAGCCGTGGAGAGTCAGGCAGGCCTGGGGCTCACTGGTCTCACTTCTGCGGAGATTGTTCTGATTGCGGTTAGAAACACTGTCTACCAGTCAGGTGGGGGGCCCGAGCTCTCAGCCAGGTCAGTCCCAGGGCAGCCCTGGGCCCAGCACCACAGCAGATGCCAGTTCCCCTTGGGGCAGGAGCCCACGGAGTGAGGGACGGCCGGTTGGCTACCTCTCACCCCTCCCCGCTGGCTCGTGAGCAGGCTGCTGCTGGCCACCTTGTGCAGGAAGCTGTGTGTGCTTGTGGACTGCCTTTCCTTGTAGGGCACAGTTGTTTTGCTTAGCCCCGTCTCCCTGGATAGGTACAGAGGCCTGGAACACAGAGAGGCTGAGGGACTTGTCCACAGGAGCAGGGAGTTCGGCCTCCCTAATCCCACTGCACTGCTTGCTCCCTGGATTGCAGTTCACTGCAGAGAAGCCTGGCTTGTTTGGAAGTCAGGATTTCTTGGCTGCTGAGGGCATCCCTCTACTGTTATATGGAGCACACCCTTCTGACTAGCCCTGACCACTCTCCCCTGCTCGCCCCAGGCCGCAAGTTAGGTTGCTGGAGGCAGACACCACCCAGTGCGGGCAGTGAGAGCTGATGGTGGGGAGAGGGGAAGGAGAGGAAAGAAGATGAAAATGCTTCCCAGTAGTAAAAAGGGGCTCGTGGACTTGAGCGATTTAGTGTGGAAATCAGAAACCTGTGACCTCCCAGGACACGCACACACGTTTATGGTGGTCCCTGAATCCGTGTTCATTATGTCCTGTTCCCAGCTGTTTCAGAAGGTGGGCAGTCAATGGGGAAGCGTGTCACCTACGTGCAGATGGCACCTCTGTGGAATGGTTTGTTCTTCAGGATTCCAGGAGCGGGGAGGAGGCATTCCCATCACTGGGAAAGATTCTCTCACCCTTGAGAGAAGGGAAGATGCTGTGGGGGACTGTGTGTCTGGTGGCAGCTCCTGTTTGCAGGAGTGCCCGGGCCACTCATCGGCGGGTCGTTGGCATGTGGCGTCAGGCTGAAGGGTGTGACGCCGTGCCCTCATCCCACATACTGCTTGTGGGAAAAAGTAAACCCCGCTGACCCCTCTGGGACATCAGGATTTGGGGTTTGGTTCCTGGGGTGCTTGTCCCGGCTGCTGAAAATCGAGCCCTTACCCGTAAGCTTGTGCCAGGCCCCTGGTGGCCATCAGGCACCAAGCTGAAGGTCGGTGGAAGGGAATCAGACGGGCACATCTATCTAAGTGACTACACTGTTTTAATCCAGTCCACACCCCTCTTCCAGGCTGCCCTCCACCCTCTGGCTAGCCCAGATGTGCACCGTTATAAAGTGCTTTGATTATGCAGGAGAAGCAAAAGCAACCGTGAGTTCCTGTAAAAATAAGTAATAGTTGCAAAGCTGAGTTTCTAATTGTAAACTGGAAGTTGTGGTTGGGATCTGGCCCAGGGGAGCGTGGGCCTTGGGGCAGGACCCAGGGAGCGAGCTAGACCTGTAAGAGCAGCGCCACAGCTGCCAGGATCCACTTTGCTGCCTTCTCCTTGGTCTTCAGGTTAAAGGTCCAGACGTAGGTGGGGCCTCGGATGCGTGTTTTGTACACGGGACACTCATATATGTTCTTGGTTTCCATGCGGTCCACAGGAATGGCCTTGATGAAGATGACGGGCATGGCTGGCGTCAGCTCCTTTAGCCGAGCTTCAGCAATGACTCCGGTCTGGATGTCCCAGCGAGCTCCTACAGGGACAGCACGGCCGAGGGTCAGGGTGGCCTCTGGTGAGGCAACTGGTTCCTGTCTGGTGTGCTGGCAGTGAGGAAGGGAGAGGGCCTGGCCTTGCACCCCCCACCTCTGCAGAGATAGGCTAGTGCCTTTGTGACACCGGCGTGGCTCCCCTACAAAGAGCTCAGGCCAGGTGCTCCACAACAGTGGAGTTGTATCCAGGACTCCATAGGTGATTATGTGCATGTTGTGACTTCCCGCGTATCTCGCTGCGCACCGACGAACAGCTTTGCACTAAAGCTCCTGGTCCCATCGTTTACATCTGGGGTGTTTTCAGAGGCTCATCTGTCAGCCTTCTTAATTTCAGTGGCAGGAAATCATAACTCCAGCTAACAGTTGTAGGAGAGTCCCTTCGTATGGAATGTCTAAACTATGTGTACATATACAGTAGAAATAATTATGCATATATATATGCACATAGAACTGTTATTTGCCTTTAGCCAGACTGCTAGTATTTCTACTCACCCTATTTAATGATATTTGTATTTCCTGTCTGTAATTCCAAAATAAACGTGGAGAACGGCTGCCGCTGTGCTTGTCTTTGGTGATGTGGGAACTGGGGAGCCTTGAGCCTTTGCTGACCAAGCCCTGACACCCCCACCGGTCAGGGTGACGGCCATTGCTGAGTAGGACAGAGGTGTGTGGTGGAATAGCTGGCGCTCAGCTCAGAGTGGGTTTGAGGAAATGGTCCTGTCTGGCCTCTGCCTGGCGCAGGACAGGCCTGATGTGGGAGGGGATAGAATGAGTGCCGGCCTCTCTCCCTCCTGCTGCTAGGTCCTGGCCACGTGGAGGGCGGGACTCGTACAGGAGCATGGGCAGAGGTGGGCTCCTTGACCTTCACCCCTCACCCACAAAATGGCCATCTAACCTGGGCTCCCTGCTCCAAGGCCCAGGAGTGCTGAGTTCCTCATTCCCTCGAAACAGGCACTCACATTTGAGGATGAGACTGCCATTTTCAGTAAAGCACAGTCTAGGCTCATTACCTGGAGTGGCATGTTTTTGGTCTCCTCCAGACCTCTGTCTGAGCACATTCTCAGAATTGTGTCACCCGTCTCACAGGCCCCCTCTGAGCGCCTCTCTCCCATCCTACCCCTTACAGTGCGCACACAGCCTGTCCTTGCCAAGGGTTAGTTTCTCTCCTCCAGCCAAGCAGGACTGGGTCTGGAAGCTTCCACAGACCAGCCCCCTTGTTACCTTCCATAAAGAGCCCGTACACGTAGGAGCCCTCTCGTGGGGGAGCAGTCATGTCCTCCCGGTTCTTTTTGGTCACTTCTACAGACAGACACATCTTGTCCAGCGGCCACTCGTTCTTCCTGGCCATGGACTGCATGATGGCGGTGAGGAAGGACTGGGGGTTGAAGAAGCCAGCCAGCCACACGGTGGTGGGCAGGGCAAAGTCCGTCGTCCAGGCCTCAAGTTCCTGGAAGGAAACGTGGGCAGGCATAAGGCTAGAACCTTTCGTGTGCGTCTCCGCAGGGCGCTGAGAGGGCCTTAGAGATGAGAGATCAGTGAAGCTCGGTGAAGCCTGCCTGTGACGTGGCTTTATCCTCTGGCTCCATTTTAAACGAGGGCATGAGAAGAGACGGGTCAAGGAGGGCTGGCTTAACTATGAGGATAATTTGGGAGCCCAAAAAAGGCTTTTGCTTTCGTCACCTCACTGCTTTTAGAGGGCGGCTCACCCTGATGGGTGTCACGGGCTTTTTGAGCTCTGCTGGAGAGAGCTCTCTATATTTGTGTTGATGGAAGCTGCTCCCACTCCAAGCTTGCTGTTTTCTTCCTCTAGGAGGAAGTGCTTGCATCGTCAGGCGTCTTTGTGGCGTGGACCAGGCCCTTCCGGCCCTGCTCTCACAAAGGCCAGGCCCGCAGGGCTCCAGGCCTCTGGGTGGGAGCACACGTTCCCCCCTCACAGCCATGTTCCTACGGTCTCTGGGGCCGGGGTGTGCTGAGTGTCAGGCCAGGCAGCAACTCCTGTGGGAAGCTCTCCTTACCCTGATGCGGAGCAGCAGGTCGGCATACCAGGCCGCCAGGCCCATCATGGAAGGGTAGGCCCGGGCCACCCATGTATCAGGCACCGTGTCGTAGAACAGAGCCATGGACAGGTCTTCCATGTCGGTCGTGATGGTCAGTTCCCCCTAAGGGACACACAGACGGAGGTGCTTAGTGTCCGAGGCCGTGCCTCTTGGCAGGGGCGCAGACATGGTTGGTCCCATTCCTTGTTTTACTTTCAGCAAGGTGGGAGAACACCCCTCCTTGTGTGTTGTGAGTTATTGAGAGAATGTAGTTCGACACAGAGTGTGGGTCAGTAGGGTGCCTCTGCAGATGCCCCGCAGTGGCCATGCCAGCATTTCCTGCCAGGGCACTGTCTAGATGACCTCCATGGCCTGTTCTGGAGTGCCTACAACTCCAGACCAGGGAACAAAGAGGAGGTAGTGACATGCTAAGGTCGAGGGGCCGAGGCGCCCAGTGGCCTGGGGTTTGTTTGTTTTGCAGCTGAGGAGGTGAGTCAGCCTGCAGCTGCCAGCCTACTTCCTAAGGCACGTCCCCAGGCCCGGCTGACCCATATTTTTTTTACCTTCAGCCCCAGGTTCAGCTCCTTTAGTGAACGGCGCATTTCGTTGGTTAGGATGTTCATTCTTTCACATTCTTGAAAGGCGACTACCACATAGGGGGTCTTTTCAGCAGCCTTCGCCATGATCTCGGCCATGTTGAACGTCTCCGGGATCTTCTCCAGGATTTCCTCCAGCACGGCCTTCACCTGGAAGTCAGTCCCAACAACCCCATCACTGCACCTGCGCCAGCCAGCCCTCCGCCAGCGTCAGGGTCAGGGAGCTGCCCCAGAGGTTCACAGCTCCAAATCCGGGAACAAAGGGAAGTGGGGTTGCCAGAAAATCGGGATCATGGAGGTGCAGCCCCACGTTTGACGAGGAGAGGGGAATCTTGGCCAACAGGCTTTGATATTCTGGTCCCATTGTCAAGGCCACATGGCTGTGGCCGTGGAGCATCAGGCCGCCCTAGCCTGGTGCCTTCAGACGTTCCCGGATGTGTCAGCTTCCTTCCCCCGTCAGATCACCCGGCAGTTGTGGGATTGTGCTTGTCCTCCGTGTGGGCTGTCTGTAGGGACCGTGCTGGTCACACCCTCTCAAGGGGTGGCCCACATGGGGTCATGTACACCGTTGCCCATCAGTAGGTTTCTGGTTTCAATCATGAGACCAAGAAAAGGTCCTGGGGGGCCTCATAGCACTGAGGGTCTTCCAATCAAGAATTTGGTCTATTTACTGGGAAGCCCAATACTTTACTTAGCTGATTTTTAGTAGAACTTGTCCAGAATATATTAAAAAGTGCAAAGGTGCTGACGCCTCATGAGATGCCAGGGGTAGCCCAGACAAGTGAGAATTTATTAAATGCTCTTACACTCTCTGAGCCCTTCTGCTTTGCGTATTCGTGGGACCTGCCCACTGTAATCATCTAAGCTTCTCTGGAGGGACTGTTCTCATGAGTCTAGACTGTGCTGTAAGGGCCACACTTGTGCACTCCCAGGATTTCCGGCTGCTGCTCTTGTGTTCCCAGGGCAAGTTTGGAGGAGGGCTGCACTCTTCGCTAGCACTCAGGTGGTGAAGTTAGAAGGGTGCAGGGAGGGTGGCCGGCTAAGACTGTGCCCAAGTACCTGAAGATCCCCTGCCTCTCTAGGCCCCGGGTGCTCATGCTGAGTGTGCAGCGGCACCAGTGGGACGTGTTAGCCAGCTTGCAGGCCCCACCTCTGAGTTTCTGATTCCAAGATCTGGAGTGGGGCCTGAGAGTGGTTGCTAATAAGTTCCCAGGTGTTGCTGCCCGTTGGGACGCACTTCATGAACCCCAGTTCTAGGCCCTGCCCTTCGCTGTCGCTGGGATGGCTAGTAAGTCTCCTGCCTTCTCCTCGCGAGATACTCCTGTGCCTGCTCCCGAGTCGGTCTCTTTGGGCTGCATTTCCAGGACAGTGCGGAACAGCTTCTCTGATGTGACCGTCAAAAAGCCAATCTCCGCATTGGGGTGCAGGCCGTACAGGTAGGGACTCTCGGGGGGCAGGTTCTCGTCGATGTATTCGTGATAGCCCTGAAAAGGGGCGGTTGGTAAGCAGGCTGCCCAGGTAGAGCCGTGCAAGCTGGAATGCGTGTCCCCAGGTTATTAAGCATTTCTTACCAGAATGTTCCACCCATGTCTTGCCCTCTGTACAAACCCCACCGGTTCTCTAACCCGCTTTTTGGGCTGCCCCCCTTTACTCCTTAGCTACATAAAGGAAGTTTCCACTCCCCCTCCCCAGAGGCTGCATTTCAAACCCTCTGTTGCTTTGGTTGCCTGGCTTCTTGCTCAATTATTGATATTCCATTTGTGACGCGAGGCTCTCACGGGGAGCCGGCTGGGACGGCATTAAGCTTTGTAGCTGCTGCGTCACAGAGTGAGCTCCTGTTTCATTGGTTATCATCCCTGAGAAGAAGCTCCCTCACCTTGTAATCCAGGTTTGGGGGGATCTGAAATCCCGGGGCCAGCAGGATCTCTCCCTCCAGCATCTCAGCCCGGATGTACTCCGCCAGGTACGTCCTGCACAGCCGGCGGTCCCAGTCATCCGTGATGTGGCCACCGTACATGATTTCACCGAAGAGGTAGCGGAGGTCATCCCAGGGCACCTGGAGGAGGATGGAGGCAGTCAGGGGAAGGTGCCCCTGCCTGTCTGTGTCTGTAAGGGTGGCAGCTTAGGCTTCAGCTGTCGCCTGAAGGCCAGCGCCTCCACAGCAGCTGCTTCTCCTCGGTCACCCCGCCTCTTCCTCCCCACCAGGCCTGCAGGGTCACCTGTTGCCCTTGGTCACCAGGCACAAGCCTCGCCTTTCCCCTCCTGTGGCACTGCCCATCTTCGGGGTCTGACTTGGCAGCCAACCCCCCTTGACGCCCTCTTTCCCCTTGGCTTCTCTCATGAGGGGCCCTCCTCCGTCAGACTGTGCTCTACCCCTAACCAGGGACGGCCCGGCCCTCTGCCCGAAGCCTTTTCTGCACTCTCCCTGGACAGTGACCTGACCAGAGGTTGTCTGCCGGAGCCCCAGACTCCACATGTCCACCCAGAGCCCCAACTCACTCCCTCTGCCCGTTCCTCCCTCTTTTACCCACGCTCGGAGACGGGGAGCTGTCTGTGACTCTCTCCCTTCGCTGTCCAGTTAGTCGTATCTTAAAATGCACTGAGTGGGTCTTCCTCTGAGCCCGCTGAGATCGCCCTGGCCCATTTCCTTGCTTATTGCTCCGTTCCCGGTCGCTCTTACCCACGTGCGCCTCAGACCTCTGTGGCACAGCAAGCTTCGCACAGTAACTTACCGACCAGAACTTTGCCTCCCCAGGGCTTAGAACACGGACCAAACTGGGCAGCGTGCACGCGCGCTCAGCCTGCATCCACGTCCCTCCCGGTCAGGCCGAGGGAACTCTGCCCGGCCGTCCGGTGCCGTGTCTCCGCTCAGCCCACCCTCAGCCACTCCAGCTGCTCTTGGTCTTCCTCGCGCTTTCACGTTCTGCTCTCAGCCTGGAGCGCCGTCCTCTCAGCCACCACTCAGCGAAACGCCACTTGTCCTCGAACGCCGGCTCAAATGCAGCCTCCTCCACAAGCCAGGGATGCATTTCTCCACCTTCCCGGCCCCAGCATGTAGCTGTTCTCCTGCCCAGTGCATCTACCAGAAGCATCATGGGAGCCACAAGTGGCAGCCACATGTGTAATTTCAAATTTCCTAGTGGCCACTTAAGAAAAGTAAAAAGATCATTCTAACAGGTAGTCAGCATAAAAATTAATTAACAAGGTATTTTACATTCTTTTCTTGGTACCAAGCTTTTGAAATCCAGCGTGTATTTTACCTCTCCGTTTGGACGTGCTGCCTGTACGTGGGACCACACTGTGCGTGCTCGGCCCATCACCGCTTTCGCACGAGCACGTTTTCTCTGAGGATTGCAGCTCCTTAAGGGCAAGGAGGGCATTTGTGTAAGGTTGTCACTTCCACACTGCCCTGCCTAAAGCAGCTGCTCACCAAATACTTGCAAATTAAAGTCAATTGAATAGGAACTTGATCAGTTGTCTGATTTGGTCTCATGAATTTGTACTCAAAATATTAATATTCTCTCATTGTCGTTTTATGACTTAAATGTTTTCTCTTCTTGGTTATCCTGGGTATCAGCTGAGCTACTTTTTCTGCATTTACTTATTTGCTTTGGGGACAGCTTCTGTTTCTCCTGCGAGAAACCGCAGGGTTGAGCACGCCCCACAAGCTGCTCTCTGGGGACGGTCCTCCCCGAGGGTGGGGAGGCAGTGGGTCTAACCGCCAGGGATGGAGCCACCATGTTCCCACACCTGGTGGAGGGAAGGCCTGAGTGCTCATCGGAGACACGATGCCAGGCCTCTCCCTGAGAGTGGGAGTGGGTGGGTCTGTGTTTTTAACAAACGCTTCAGTGTGGGAAGCACTGATCTACCTCCTCAGAGTGGGGAGGATGGAACGGGCCGTGGGACACAGATGACATCATCACAGGCAGTGACTTCACATGGCCTCCCCGAGGCCGCAAGCTCGGACAAAGGAAAGGCCACGCCGGCGCAGGCCCGGAGCACACGGCCTGACCGGCCTGATCGTTAACACTGCTCAGCAGGACACAGGTTTCCTTTGTGTGCCGTCTGCCCAATACCCCACTGGTCACTGGAGCACTTGGTGTATAGCCTTGAGCAGTTCCTTACCCACCTCGGATTGTGTGTGTGTGTGTGTGTGTGTGCGTGTGTAATGGAGGAAGTGTCTGAGTGAATGTCTTTAAAAACTCTCAGCAACGCTGTTCCTCCCACACGAATCTCCCTGAGAGAACTGCTCTGATGATACTGGTGATGAAAATCCTGCACATATCCCCTCCCTTGTGTTTATTTATTTGTGTCAGTGTCGGAAGATGTGCTGCGGGGTTTAGCTCAGCCCTGTTTCAGGTGAAGCCACCACCATCACCCTGTCCCACCCTCTGCAAATGGAGACCGCCTCCTCCCTCCTGCTGCGTGGGGGCTCGGGGAGCCAACTTCCGGCCTGGGCCACTCTCCTGCCTTCTCCGAGGTTGGGTGTTTTCCCCGGGAACTGAGCAGGCCACAGCATTCCAGCTCAGATGTGGGGACGCAATCCTGGGAGGCCGTCTTTCTCCGGGCAGCTCTGTCGTGGCTGCCTAGGCAGCGTGGCTCGCTCTGTGGGCCGAGGGGCAGGGTGGCGTTCGACATCCTGGGTCGTCAGAGGTGGGCCCCTTGTCAGACCGTTTCGGGCTGCCCATGGGGAGTGGACATGGCCTTCCCTGCCTGGCCTTAGTGTCCCCCCCCCCCATTTATTACAATAGTGTGGGAACAGAGGAGGGGGTTCCCCAGATTCTAGCACTCCTAGGCCAGGCGGGGCACTTCCCACCTTTCCTTGCTTAACCCCCAAAGCTTTGAGGCTGGGGTGTTATCCTCAGGCTCTAAGAGGTCTCTCAGCTAGTGAGGGGCAGAGCTGGGCTTCAAACCCAGGCCCCTGGGCACCAGTGCCATTTCTGACCATGCCACAACGGGGTGGGCGCTGGGAGGGGCTGCTGCCGGTTCAGCTGTCCGACCACCTCGCTCCCTCGCCCTGAGGTGGGTCTCGGGAGCCTCCTGCGCAAGCCGAACCCTGCTCTTATTCCCTGTCCACCTCTCTCGGCATGCGAGGGCACTTGCTCCACAGTCCTTGTCACTGCTGATTTGAGGGCAAGAGGAAGAGCCCAAGGTTTATGGGGGTGCACAGCCCTTCTGCCTCCTCCTGGGGTCACAGAGGCGCGTGCTGTGTCAGCGCCAGGCTTTTTGCAAGTAAGATCCTGGAAGGGCCAAGTGAGGCGGGAGAACCACTTGCAGTTCTGGGTGGGATGGCCACGCCTTAGGGGTTCTCTGGGCGGGGTGCCAGGCCACCTCTCGGGGGTACGTGCCACTGACTGTGGGGCTCCCATCTGGATTCAGCCCTGCAGTCGGTTCCACACGTGCGCTCACGGCCTCCAGGCCACGCGGGTCTCCCCTCGGAGTCTGCAGACGGCCTGCTTGCGCCCTCACGGCAGAGACAGTTCCTGGAGGAGGCGCTGGCTTTCTTTTCCGTCCTCTGTAGCTGTGTGCAGGTGACTACACATTCACTTTAATTTTCAGTAAAAATGAAAGGAAGTGTTCCCGCCTTTCCAGGGAGTGTTTTGGCCCTCCCTCTAGCCCTGGGTCCTGTCTCCAGACACTGGCTGAGCACCGGTGAGGCCCGCAGCCCAGCCCTCTCCCCGCTCACGCCGCCCAGAGGGAAATTCCTGTTCAGGTGCCGGACGGGCAGATCCCCAAAGAGATGTGAGCCCCGTGGGGTGTGACAACAAGCAGAAAAATTGCCAGACAGCTGACAACTGCAGGAGGTGGTGGCAAAGGACTGGATAATAATTATACCAGGTTGGTGGGATCACAGATGATCCTTATGTTTTCAAATTTCTTTGGATTATGAAACCTATTTAACGTCTCTTAAACATAAGACGAAGAGAGAGAGAGGGAGGAAGGGGGAGGATGGACGGGAGAGAACCGAGCCGGGCACAGGGGAGCCAGTGGCCCATGTGTCCCTTACCTTGGTGTTGGCTTCCAGGTAGTTGTAGAGCACGTTGATGGAGATGGTGAGGTCTCCGTTGTTGAAGGGGTACGACCTGTTCCAGCCCTGGGCCCCAAACTTGCGCCTCTCGGCCACCACGGCATGGAAGTAGCACAGGGCGAAGAGAATGCACTTGAATTCGATCTCCTTGGTGCACATCTCCAGGGTGTCCTGCGGAGGCACACGCCCCAGGTCAGGCAAAACCCACACAGAGACGCCCCAGGTGGGAACAGAGTCCTGTCTTTGCCAGCTGCTTTGCTGGGGTGCGGGTGGGTTGGGTGGGGTAAGGTGCCAGTGTGGGTGCGGGTGGGTGCGGTACAGGTAGGGGCGGAGTGTGGGTGCAGGTGGCGGTGGATGCGGAGCAGGTCGGGGTGGGGGATAAAGCCGTTGACTGCTCTGAGCTGGTCTTTCGAGTTTCTCCCAGTGTGTAAAGGCTGGGGTAGAGGACGCTTTCTTATCCTTGTTCTTTCAGAAATGCAGTTTTATCACTTAAGTACTGATTACAAGTCAAATCATTGATCCTACTTCTTAATAAAATGCTCCCCAATACAGGGCATTTCAGGATTCCTGTAATGAGAAATAACGTTCCTCTGCAATTATCAACATTCCTCATGGTTTATGTACAAACAGTATCTCAAGCTCTTTGAAAACAACCGGTCAAGTCTTCTTAGGAGGGAGGGTGCCTAGCAAACCCTTCCTTTTACGTGGCCCCAGGAAAGGCAAACCCAGCCCCGATTCTCAGTCACTGATATGCGGGTCTGTGAGATTTTACTGATTAGTCTTTGCGAAGTGGGTGGCTCCTGAACACACAGAGGCTTCTGGAAGCTAAGCTGTGCTCTTCCTGGTCCGCTCAGCGCTGACTGTGAGCGCCTCCGGGCCAGGCACTCTGCTGCAGGCACAGCGGCCAGAAAGCCAGATGAGGGGACAGACATCTGTCAAATGGTCACTGTGGTGAAAAGTGCCAGGAAAAAACGCACCCGGTTCCTTGAGAGAGGGGCCCTGCCCCGAATTCCGCAGAAGCCTGACAATGTCTGGGCAGATGTCCAGCTGGAGGCGCAGATGGGGGCTCCGTTACCCATCCTCCCCTCCAGGTTCTTCCCTACTGCCTGTCATGGAGACTGCACTATGGCCTGGGGGCCCGGGAGACAGGCCTGGCCAGTCTCGTCCAGCCATCAGCTAGCAGTGAAGGCGTGGAGACAAGAGAGAAGATGGCCAGAGGGAGAAACTTGCCAGCCCCCGGGGATAAGGGAAAGCCTGGCGTCTGCCTCCAGAGTTCTCTCACTGGTCGGATTGCTGGTCATCGGCCTCCTGGGCCTCTGGGCTGTGTGGTCACAGATGTGTCTGAGGATGGCCTGGGTGGGTCCTAGCCACCACCGCCTTTTCCTGTGACAACTCCCTGAAGGCAATGGGCCCAGCACTTGTGAGGGTCCGCTCAGGAGGCAGTGGGGCCCAGCCTTCTCAGGGCCTCCCCTCCCATCTTTGCAGATGCCTCAGGTAGTGGACCGAGTCAGGGGGCAGCTCAGTGAGTCCTGGCCACTGCCCATGCCTGACCTGGCTGGCAGCTCCGCCTCACATCTGCATGACAGCAGCTGCTCTTCCCGCCAGCTCCTCCCTAAAGCCCCAGGCGCAGCACCCCAGGGCATCCTCCAGGTCCCCATGTTCCCCCAGAGGCCTCTGCTTGCCCCAGTCAGGCTCTACTCGCTCCGGGTCTCAAAGGCCCTTGTGTATTCTCTTCCTCGCTCCTCTGCACCTGGCTGACCCCCCCTCACCCCTCTAGTCTCAGCTGTCTGCCTCACACCCCTTCCCAGCCAGGACTGGCTTAGGCGCCACTCTGTGCACTGACTGGTGCAGGCTCCAAACTCCTGGAGGTGGGTGGCCAGCTTCTTGCCTGCCTTGCCACCCACCGCCATCTATCATGGACTGACACTTTAACAAAATGCAGTAACAAGGAAAAACCTGACGTGCTTGGAGTCACAGCAATGTCAAACTGCTACCAAATTTACTGGATGCCTCCTCTCGGTTTCTGTACTGATCTCATTAGAGACGGCAGCAAATATAGCTCTCGGACCGGTGCTGGCCCACGGCCTCCAGTTTGAGCAGCGTCAGCCTGGGTCCCCGTGCGCTATCACACTGCATTCCCAGTCCTGTGGACATGTCCTCGCCCCTCGCCAGACGGCAGGCCCGCCACCCGTGTAGCGGATCTTGCTCATCGTTTTGTTTTGTTTGGTGTTTTGAGGAAGATTGGCCCTGTGCTAACATCTGTTGCCAGTCTTCCTCTTTTTTTTCCCTTTTTTCTCTCCAAAGCCCCAGTACACAGTTATGTATCATAATTGTAGAGCTGTAGCTCTTCTATGTGGGACGCTGCCTCAGCATGGCTAGATGAGCGGTGAGGGGGTCTGCGCCCAGGATCCGTACCGGCAAACCCCGGGCCACCGAAGCGGAACATGCAAACTTAACGGTGACACCACCAGGCTGGCGCTTTGTTCGTCGTTTTGTTCCTGTGCCGACAGCATCCTGGCGCACAGCATTTTCTGTTTGGAGGAAGGAGTGAGCAACCCGTTGGGCCCATCTGTTCCCTGCTTTCAGCTCTCTCTGACTTCACACTCTGGCCTCCTTAAAAGCCGGTAGGGAGTTGTTAGTTGATGACTCAGATATTTTCATATAAGTTTTTCTTTATATATTAAATAACTCAGATATAGAAGTTATGGATTCTTGGCATAATGTACTCCATAAGTAGACCTTTGTTAGGTGTTATCAGAGAATACCGTGTTTCTTCCTCAAAAAGGTTTTAGACTCCAATTGGGAGATCAACTGTGTGCACCCAGAAAGTTCTAGTACAGAACAGAAGACGATCAGGTGCTAAACGAATGAATACAGATGCCGGTGGTTTGCAGCAGGGAACAAGGATGCCAGGAAAGACTCCAGAGAAGGGGTGGCTTGGGGACCGTGAGGTTTGGACGGGAGGGAGGAGGCATGTGAGCGAGGACCTGGGAAGAACGGGGAGTGGACAGGCCCTCACGGGCCAGGCGGGCTGAGGCCCCTGCACCCCGTCCTGGAGTGCAGGCAGCCCGGTTGTGTTTTTGCAGTGTTCCCATTGAAGGCAGGTGGGGGCCTGCTTGGGGAGGGAGGGAGACCTGGGCCAGACACAGAGCCCAGCGAGCCGGCGTTACTACCCTCGCCTGTGGCCCATTGTCGGCTGGCCACGGGGTGCTGTGGCCCCATCCATCAGCAGTTGGCCTTCCGACCAGCGTCATGCCTCGTGAGGAGTGAGAGCAGGGGTCAGGGAGGCCCTGTGGCCCCAGCAAAGCTTACTGACCGTCGGGGAACCACCCTTGGGAGCTTGGCCCCTTCCTAAGGTGCTTGGACAAACCAAGGACCTGGACTGAATGTACCTGTGCTAACTTGCAGGTCATGAAACTGAATAAAAATATGCCTTTCTGTTTTATAAAGGTGTAAGTGATGGATACTCCCAGAGCACTTTAAATTATTTGCATTGTGTGTGCAGTCTTTTGGGAATATATTGATTTTGCAACTCGAGGTGTGTGCATGTATGCATGCATTGGGGATTGTGTGGAGGGGCGAGAACCGGCATGGAGCGTCCTCAGAGTTTAGTCCGATCCTCAGCTTTGCAGGCCCAGAGAGCCCCTTTGGTCTGGTCGTGAGGGCTGCTCAGACTCGGGGGCTGACGCTAGGCACGCGCAGAGGGGAAGCCGCCCTACCTGGGTGAAGAGGTCCAGGGCCTTGTGCAGGTTGGCGTGCATGCCCGTGGGCGGCTCGTTGGTGATTTTGATGGCGTTTTCCAGGATGCCCTGGGGGATGATGTGGGACTCGGGGCTGGGGGCGGGCTCGGCGCTGATGAACACGCGGTAGTCCTTGTGGCTGCCTGTGCTGTACCGCTCCACCTTCTTGTCCAGGGTGCTCAGCCACCGGGCCACCAGGTGGATGTTCTGCGGCCAAGACCAGGACTTAGAGCCCACACACTCCTTCCCCACCCTGGGCCTACAAGGACAGGCCACTAGGCCATGTCCCCTGGTGGGGCAGGCAGGCTCTTCCTATCTGCACCCGCACTCCCCATCCCGCCGTCCACCCTGAGCGAGCGCTGGGCATGCTGGATACCTTCAGCCAAGCAACTGAACCTGTGCTCCCTTCATCCAAGACCTCCAGCCCCATGGCGAGTCCTTCCCGCCCTCTCCCAGCGTAAGGCTGCCATTATATGGCCCCCAGCACACCTCTGAGAGGTTTGGGTAAAAAGAAATGACTTGAAGCTGAGGTCTCCGTGTGGGACCAGGCTAGGCCCTGTGCATGGAGGTCGGCCTGCCGTGGGGCCTGTGGAAGCCGGGCCGGTGGGCCTGGAGGTGCTAGTGGGGCAAGTGGGGACCTCGGAAGGGCCGTGGTGCTAGGCTTGACCCAAGACATGGAGAGAGCGCCTCCTGGGCCATGCCGCTCTACCCAGCAAGGGGGAGGGAGCGACGCTTCTGTCCACTCAGGGTTTTTCGTTGTTTAGATCGTATCTCTTTAGGGTTCTCTGGCATAAAGCCCAGTGTCTCTCTCACCGTAAAGAATCCACACTTTCACTGAGCATTCCTGACGCCCGACCCAGCTGAGCAGGCAGGGCCTCCTGCCCCCTGCCTGAGTGGGCTGCAGGATTCCCAGCCACATTTGTGAATGCAAATCCCACAACCTGCTTTCTTGCGGGCCTTCAGGCCAATCCCCTGGCCGCCTCAGTGCGGGGAGCCCTCACCCTAGAGGCGCTGGTGCCGCTCCCCCTTACCTGCAGAATGACCCAGTGTCCCCTCTCTGCAGCCACATCTAGAGCATTCTCTGCCACCACCTCTTGTCCCTGCCCCAGGGACACGTTGTGGAGTTTCCCATTGTCTATGGTAAATCCCAGTTTTTTCCCTAAAGAAAAGAAAAACAGGAAAAGCATGAGGATGATTGAACGACAAAGGTTGAGGCACTGTGATCCACAGCTGGGAATTCCACACTCTCCCCCACTTTTTTGTATTGTGGTAAAATACACATAATATCAAATTTACTTTACTTTTCTTTTTTTTTTTTTTTGGTGAGGAGGATTGGCCCTGAGCTAACATCTATGCCAATCTTCCTCCATTTTGTATGTGGGATGCTGCCACAGTGTGGCTTGACAAGTGGTGTGTTGGTCCACGCCCGGGATCCGAACCCACAAACCCTGGGCTGCCAAAGTGGAGCACACAAACTTAACCACTATGCCACCAGGTCTGCCCCTCAAATTTACCATTTTAAAAACCATCTTAATGCATACAGTTCAGTGACATTTAATACATTCACAATGCTGTGCAACCATCTAACTGGTTCCAGAACATTTTCATCACCCCAGAAGGAAACCTCATACTCATTAAACAGTCATTCTCCATCCCTTTCCCCCCAAGCCCCTGGCAACCACTAATCTGCTTTCTGTCTCTATGGATTTACTTATTCTGGAGAGTTCAGATAAATGGAATCATATAATACGGGGCCTTTGTGTCTGGCTTCTTCCCCCTGGCATCATGTTTTCAAGGTTCATCCATGTCATAGCGTGTGTCAACACTTCATTCATTTTTATGGCTGAATAATATTCCATTGTATGAAGAGACCATATTTTATTTATGCATTCATCTGTTGATGGACATGTGGGTTGTATCTACCTTTTGGCTGTTATTAATGAATCCCTGTAAAGCACTTTTTTGAACACTTGTTCTCAGTTCTTTGGGTGTATACCCAGGAATGGAATTGCTGGATTCTACGGTAATTCTATGTGTAACTTACTGAGGACTCACCAAATTTTTCTCCAGAGTGGCTGCACCATTTTATGCTCCCACCAACAATGTACAAGGGCTCCAACTTCTCCACATCCTCCCAACACTTGTTATTTTCTGTGTTTTGATAATAGCCATCCTAACGGGTGTGAAGTGGTATCTCTCTGTGATTTTGATTTGCATTTCCCGATGACCAATGATGTTGACACATGCCCCTTTTTGAGGCCATCACTCTCGGACTACACTTACCCAGGGCTTCCACGTCTTTTAAGGGGTCAACCCCGGGGGAAAGGATGAAGAAGATTGGAGTGGAGGGGCTGCTTTCCTCGTAGGACTTGGAAAACTCAACACTCCGGCCCTCCACGAACTTGCTGCCCATCTTCTCCTCCACAAAGTTCCTGGGGGAGACGCGAGTGGTCAGACGGAGGGCAAGGGGGCTGGTGGGCTGTGACCAGGGGGAAGGGCTGTTTTCCTCGTGGACTTTCTTAAGCAGAGAGAGGTCTCTGGCCAGAAAGCGAAGTCTTTACAGGGGCTCTCCTCTGAGCACGGGAAGGGTGCAAGGGGGAGTATGTGCTCCCTGCCCAGGCGGTATTTGCTAGGGGCACCCTTTGCTGCCGCCAGGCCCTGCAATGCGCTCTTCCTTGGAACAGCCTAGTACATACAAGTGAGAAGCGGTCCCACGAGCTGAGGCTGCCTGTTTTTCAAAGGCACACAGGTCAACTGGGAGGGAACACGGGCCGCAACGGGGCCACGATGGGCCGCAACTCAGGGAGTTCCAGGAGACTAGGCCCCGGTGCTAGGCGGCTGCAGACCCTTGGGGCCCTCAGTGCTCCCAGTGAGGGGTCGGTTTCTAGTGATTCCCTGTTTCCCACACATGTTGTAACTGCTGTGCAGACAAGGGCCGCAGGGAGGAGCAGAACACAGAGAGTCGCTGCGTCCCCGTGATCTCCCCTGACTGGGGGTTTGAGGAGGAAGGAAGTTACATGAGAGCTGTTTTGGTGAGCTTCAAGGACACAAAACGTGGATCATCAGAAAAATCACAGAAGAAAAATCGACTTTACACATGCACCTCTCTTTGCACAAACGCCTCTCTCTTCCAAGCTCCAGACTCTTTTCCTCTGGACCCCGATAAGCCTGGGGTCAGCCGAGGCCCCTGTCACAGGAAAGCGCGTGTTCTTCAGGGTGGCCTGGGATCTCAGCTCTGCCCTGCTCCCCTGATCACAGACGGCTGAGCTTGCTGTACTCTGAAGGGATCAGAGGAGCTAAAACCAGGAAGATTTTAACGCCCAGCCCAGTCTGAGAGGAGGACCAAGGGCAGCACGCCCGGAGGAGCTTGCTTATCCCCAGCAGTTGGCTGTCTGAATGCTCTGAGCATCCTGTAAGACCTTCAGGTGGACCTGTTCACGTAGAGGCCACCCCGCCTCCTTCCCTCTGAGTCAACGGGGAATCTGCGGGCTGGTGCCAGGCGGGCCTTCTCACTCCCTCGGGACTTTCTGAGGACACCCCTGCTCTGGCCTTCGTGGCTTCTGTACAGTTTCCTGAACCAGTGCTGACTACAGGTAGGGGGTGGTGTGCTGCCCCTGAAGACCTCTGATTGTATTCCGTTCCAGCCTTGGGAACTGACTCAGAACATCAGGTGCTAGGATCCTTGTCCAGGAAGGACTTCCAGAATGTACCAAGTCACCATGTCACTAAATCACTGTTGCTGATGACCTTGCCAGGCCACATGGTCATTCTCTGCGAATGAATGAGTGATGCCGGAGAGTGTGCGGCTGGTTCCAGTAGGGCTGCACGAGTCCCAGCGCTGCGTCCTTGGCACAGAAGAGCTGGAGGCAGCTCACAGCAGTCACCCCGGGTGGCAGCGTTTACACCGCAGAAGCTGGCAAGTGTGCAAACCAGGGCTTTTTTTTGGAAAGCCAGTTTGCTAGCACACCCCCCACCGTGGGTGATTTACTCCCGTCTCTGTGCCTGTGAACTGGGAATGGTGGAAGAGGCTGCCTCAAGGCGTTGCTGGAGGGGCCGTGGGTTAACACAGTGAGACCTTTGGAGGGTGCACACAATGCACCCTCGATGACAGTTTGCTGTTACTATTCACTGTCCATGTGAATCCTTGCTTTTAAGCTACACTCCCCTATATAATTAGGGAGGTAAATGTGCTCTCCTCAACATTACAGAAATGTCACGGAGCATGACTCAGGTTCCCCTGGTGTTTGGGTCACCCACACCGCTGCCAAGCACGCTAATGCTCACACAGTCTGCGCTCATTTCCTTCTTTCCCGCCACCCATGTGCTTTCACGTGGGTTAACTCAGGTGATTCTCAAAAACCCTCTGGAGGTGGCTGACCCCGAACGTGCTCAGCTCTGCAGGCAGGCGGTGGGCGCCCTTCACGTGGCCTCCCAAGCTTTGCTCCACCTCTTCCAGCGCTGACGCCGCCCTGTTCTCTCCCTGGACCAGCTCTACTCTCCTACTGGACTGTGATTTCTGGTTTCACTCCACCGCCTTCCTCCTGCCCGCCTCATAACCCCTCCTGGTCCCTTTCCTCTTCGATCCCAGGAAAACAAAGCAAAACAGAAAGGTCTGTGAATAACCGCTGGGTGTGAGTCAGGCCTCCGCTTTGCCGGAGGGGAATTCTATTAGGGATGTGGGCGTCTTTTGGGAAATCAGGCAAATGAAAAGGACAAATGAAAAAGCCAAGACCTCAAACAACCCACGTGCCCTCCGAGAATGGGCCCTGGGCTGGTTTCACTGTCAACGCTTCCACACTCTTGACAGCTCTGTCCTCAGCTGGTGGGGGGTTGGGAGGGCCCAAATTCTCTCACAGATGTCTACCCTGGCGACCCTGTGCAGATGACACATGTTGTAGCTATTCCTGGGTCCTTCTCTGAAGTGACAGACCAACGAGGGAGTGAAGGAGCCGGCAGCCAAAAGGCCTTGACGATTAGTTTTCCAGTCGTGGAGGGGTTTCAGGTACAGAGAAATTGTTCATGAAATAGAACAGTTCTCTGCAAATGAGCCAAAACTGACAAAACTAAAAGATTTACTTTAACTTTAGTCATTGAGGGCATGAAAGTCCTCGAATGCTGATGGCTTTGCCATTGTTTTTTCCTCACAACATCCCTAAAAGGACTCTGTGTGGCCACGGAGGTCATTAATGCCCACACTGTTTTGTTTTGTTTTTAAATCTTGGAGGCTGACGCGGGGAGTCTTGTTTTCTCATCATTTATCCCGTGCATCCCTCCTCGCTCAGGTTGACTGGAGGTGAAGGGTCCCGCTAACTACCTTCTGAGACACTGAGAGCTAAGGAGAACTCAGAAAGGGAACTGGAGGACAGGGTGGAATCCCGCCTCTGTCCCAGAACCACATGGGCCAATGCTTTGATGCCTCTGAGCCTCATTTTCTCCCTCCGTGAAATGGGGAGAAGAATGGGTGGACTTGAGGCCACAGGGTGCCTCGCACCGTGGTGGTGGCAGAAATCCCACACACGCCTGTTGCCTTGGCGAGGGGCGGGACCAGGACACCCAGGCCCCAGGAGGGCGGGGACACTCACTTGACAGCGTAGGTCATGCGGTCCGGCCGCATGCACCTCACCATGCAGAGCTTCTGCAGAGCCGTCTTGTTCTTCCACTCCTTGGGGAAGATTTCCTTTTCCGGGGCTTCCGACTCCACGAGCTTCTTCCACCGCTTAGCTGAGCCTTCAATGTCGTTGTCCAGGTTTTTGAACTCATCCATCTCTGAGAGCGCCTGGGGGCAGACGACCCTTTCAGCCCTCCCTAGGCTCCAGCGGGCACCTTCCCTGAATGTTACTTAGGAGGAGCCCAGGGCTCTGGGAACAGAAGGGCTGCTTGACCTGTCACTGAAATGATGAGCTGCTGGTGTCAACCACATGGCAGGCAAACCAGAAAAGTGGCCGGGAACCTGGGAGGGAGGGAGCTAATCGAGGGACATGGCTCGGGGCTGCTCCTCCAGAGGGCTCTGGAACAGGGGCCGTTCTCGTCTCGGGGGACCATCTTCTTCAGGTCTTTTTGAACTGAGACATTGAAACTTTGGGACATGAGGGCCCCTGACTGTATGTGTCCAAGATCTGAGGAATAAGCTTTACATTTTGCACTTTCCTGGAAACAGGAGGTGCGGGAGCCGTGGAGGGTCAACCCTGGACACACCCTGGGGCCTGTCTTGTGGCTCAGTTTGCCCATGCAGGGACGCGCGCAGGCCGTGGTGAACGTTCTTACATTTGAACAGGAAAGCAGAGTTCCCTGTGCGCTGGCGGGCCCTACCTCCGGGGCCCCCTTGTTGTACTGAATGTCACGGCCAGTAGTGCCTTGTAAACACCCCCAGTGCGAGCAGGAACGGCCCCCAAGCGAGGAGGGAGCCCACAGTGTTCAAGTCTAGACACCAACCTTGATGCCTCCCCATCCCTGGTGCTGTAGGAAGTCCACTGGCGACACGACCCCCGCCTTGAAAGGGAACCGTAGGAGGAAATCCAGCTCCACTGGGTTCAGCTCCTTCTTCATGGACAAGACCTGAGGGCACATGGGGCGGCCTAGGTGTCGCCCTTACCTCCATCTAGATCCAGAACTTTTTACTCACCCCAAAGGGAAACCCCACACCCATTAGCAGTCACTCCCCATTCCTCCCCCCCAGCCCCTGGCCACCACCAATCTACTTCTGTCCCTATAGATCTGCCTACTCTGGGTATTTCATATAAATGGAATCATACAATATGTAGCTTTTCGTATCTGGCTTCTTTCACTGAGCATGTTTTCAAGGCTCAGCCATGTGGTAGCATGTCAGCACTTCCTTCCTTTTTATGGCCGAGTAATGTTCCACTGTATGGAGAGACCACATCTTGTTCATCCATTCATCATCTGTTGATGGGCACTGGGGTTGTTTCCATCTTTAGGCAATTGTGAACAGTGCTGCTGTGAATGTTTGTATACAAGTAATGGTTTGAACACCTATTTTCAATTCTTTTGGTGTATAAATGTTCTGGGTCATATTCCATGTCACCTCGTCACATGTTCACGCCAGCTCTCTGGGCCTCTAGCAGGCTTGGTCATTTGAAACGGTTGGGTTGGGCAGCTGGCATGGCCTCCAGCAGTGGAGCTGGGCCGTGCTCATTGCAGCCTCCTCAGTCAGGCACTCGCACAGCTTCTCTCTTATTTTTATTTTTTTGTGAGGAAGATCAGCCCTGAGCTAACATCCATGCTAATCCTCCTCTTCTTGCTGAGGAAGACCCGCTCTGAGCTAACATCTATTGCCAATCTTCCTTTTTTTCCCCCAAAACCCCAGCAGATAGTTGTACGTCATAGTTGCACATCCTTCTAGTTGCTGTATGTGGGATGCCGCATCAGCATGGCTGGAGAAGCGGTGCGTCGGTGCGCGCCCGGGATCCAAACCCGGGCTGCCAGTAGCGGAGCGCACGCACTTAACCGCTAAGCCACGGGGCCCACCCACAGCTTCTCTCTTAGACTCCACAAAGCTTTCCCCTGAGTCAGACTCTCTCTCTTTTTTGGGGGGTATGGGGGGGGTCAAACAAAAAGTTCTTTGAGCCTGTTGTGCAAGATACATTCAGTGCAACAAGCTGAGGCACCTTCAGAGTGTGTTCTACCTGAAAAATTAGGGGGAGCACCAAGGACCCTTATCCAGACGTCCTCTGAGACGGGAGAGAAACTCATAGTGAACCCGTTATTCAGAAAGTCACATATAAGAGAAACCTCTGTAATCTGGCCTCCTAAGTCAAAGCTTGAATTTGGATGGAAAGCCAGGTTTACACTGATGCCCGTGTATCTATAAAATTAGTGTTTCCAACCATACTTGTAACACAGAGTGAACAAAATGGCGGAGGGGCTGTCTAATCAATTTAAGGGAACAAAAACCGTTAAACATTTCAGCAGGTCTGCATGAAGAGAGGAATGTTTATTCGTTGGCACCTTTATTTCCTTAAGAAACACTGTCCAGTCTCCCCAGTGGGCTAACCACTAACGCAGGACTCTACTCAGCACTACTTAAATGTAAGAGAATGACATTTCTTTGTAAAATTCTCTTTAACTGACCTTGCCCTCAATGGCCCCCATTGCCTGGTATCAACTAGAGAGAGCCCAGGCAGCTTCCACAGCGGTGACTAAACTTCATCAGTCCCTTGGGAATCTCGCTAAAATGCAGGCTCAGAGTCACGGGGTCTGTGCTGGGGACCGAGAATCTGTACTTCCCTAGGCGGCACCGATGCTGCGGGTCCTCGGACCACACTTTGAGGGGCAAGGCTAGATGTTACCTGAAATGCAACCTGTGCCAGGAAGATGAGTTTGTCTCGCTCGAAGAGCCCGCGGGCCGTGTACATGTAGACGGAATAGGTGATCTCATCCATCAGGTTGACCACTCGCTGTTTGACGTCCTCGGCGGGGGCAGTCTTCTGGATGGCTTTCTCGAACACCACGTTGAAGGCCTGGGAAAGGGGCCACAGAGCGCATGGCGGCTTGCAGGGCTGGGTTCCGAGGCCTCTCCATGCTGCCCGCAGCTGGCTCTGGTTTGTTTCCTTTGGGGGCGGAGGTCTGGGGGCACCAGGGGAAGACCCCCCTCCCGGGGTGCTGGCCCTGGGCAGATCTGGTGCCCTGGCTCCCTCTCCCCAGCCCCATCTGCAGCCTGGACCCCATCTGCCCTCAGAGGGTATACAGGCACCACCCCTATGGCTGGGGGCACTGTGGACGCCAGGCGCCCAGACCCGGAGCCACACGCAGCCACACCTTGAGCGAGAACTGGTAGATGGGGTTGATCTTGCTGAGGTCGTTCAGGATGAAGTACAGCAGGGACGCCCTCTCCGCAGCCGGCCGGTAGTTCTCTCTCGCCTCATTGATCTTCACTTCTGTGATTTTCGCCTCTTGCACCTCAAAACAAACAAAAGGGGTTTGAGTGAAACCAGCAGGCGGACAACGCCGGTGAGCAGATTCCACCCCCCCCCCCCCCCCCACTGTCCAGAGCCCTCGGTTCCCTCGGAAGCCGCCTGGGGACTCTGGGCAGACGGCTGGGGGCTGGGCGGGGACCCATGCCCCTTCTCCCTGTCCCAGGCCCCCGGGGGCACTCGTGTGACTGTGGCTTCTCTTCTCGGTGACCTTTGGAGGAGGCACCTCTCAGCCCATCTGCCGACTCCCGTGTGCTCTGGTGGGGGTGCTGGAGGGGGCAGCCCTGGGAGCCAGTTTCCCACCTTCTCCTCGATCTCGCGGGCCGTATGTTTGGTGGTCTCCAGGTTCTCCACTAAGGCGGTGTCTCCCAGAAAGTTCCCTGATGCGGCAGACAGACGGGCCAGCAGAGAATCTTCCAGCTCTTTCAGAACAATCTTAAATTCATTTTGAGACTTGGTGAGGTTCGCCTGCAGGAGGCAGAGACCCGGGAAGGGAGCTCAGGCGTCGGCCCGGCCTGGCTGCACAGCCTGTGCACTCGGGGCACAGCCTGTGCCCTGCGGCCAAGGCCCCAGGACTCGGATGAGAGCAACACGTCCAGCCTGAAAGGAGGCGGCAGAAGTGGGGGCCACAGGGCAGTGCGGGCCCTGCTCCTGGCCTCTGCGCTGCCTGTCATCAGCGACTGTGTAGCAAGGGCTTGGGGACCGTGGGGGAAGCATGGGGCCTGGGACCCCTCTGAGCCCCGTGAGTAGCTAAGACAGAGCGAAGGACGTGACCAGCGCGCAGGGGCCAGGCAGCAAAGACCATTCTTGTGGGGCAGCAGTTGATGCTTGAGGGCCGTCTGGGCGCCGCTGTGACTCCTGCTCTTTCAGTGAAGCAGTCGTTTGATTTAGAATTAGATTTGGGAGGCAGCGCGGAAGAAGAGTGACTCCTTCTGTTGTGCACAATACATTCAGTGTGACATTCCCACTGCGTCAGGGAACCACACAGTGACCTGCCGCCCTCTGCCCCTGAGCCGGACAGCCCTGCGCCACCTGTGACCGACGTCAGGCCCTGGTACCTTCAGCTGCTCTAGATCCGGGCGCTCTTTGGCCACCACAGCGGCCAGAAGCTGGTCCTCAAGCCCGTCCCTGGTGACCAGGAAGTTGATCAGGGTGCACTGGGCCTGCATCTCGGGCTTGTAGTGCGGGTTGAAGTACTTGGTGTGCAGGATCAGGCGGAGCTGGGGGTGGTACTCCACCTCCCTGTCGCCGATCTTGATGAACCTGGCGGTCAGCAGAGGAAGCGGTCACAGGGGGTTCCGGCGACAAGTGACAGCAACACAAACAGACCACCCTTCACATCAGCCTGGCCTCCTGTCCCCAGGCCAAGCTGCCGTGCTGAGCCCTCTTCTGGTCCCTGGGAAAGGACTGCGACTTTCCTAGCTCTAGTCCACTTCTCTGGCCCGTGACCGGCCCTTCCTGAAGATGCACCTGCTCTTTCTCTGGCTGCTTTGTTCTCATCTTTAGAGCAGTGTTGACACCTCCGGCTGCACATCATGCGCACCTGGGGGGCTTTACGGAAATATTCTGCCTGGTCTCCACCCCAAAGCCGTTAACATCAGAAAGACACCGACATTCCAATTCAGAACGCCAGTACATTCCGGAAACTCTCTGAGTGAATCGGATGAGCAGCCAGAGGCTACCGGGGTCTGCTCATCCACTGTGGGGGGTCACTTCTCTCCGGCTTCCCGCTCTGATCTCCCTTCTTTCTGGTCAAGCTCACATTTGGGGCCTCTCTCTCACTTCACCCCTTGGGTATCCCCACTCATGCCAGGCCCTTCTCAGAGTCCAGGACATCAGCATGTTTATTTGCCACCTCTGTTCTGGGCTTCTGCACGCATCCCTGCATGTAAAAGCAGCTCAAATCAACTCTGACATTTACATTTTTAAAATTGACTTAATTTTTTTCTATTAGAAAAGTGATACACGCTCAGTGCGTTGAACAGATGAACACAATGTGGCACACCCAGAACATGGACTAGATCCAGCCAGAAAAAGGAATGAAGCACTGACACATGCTACACGCAGATGAACCTTGAAAACATTCTGCTCAGTAAAAGACGCCAGACATAAAAAGGCACATATCGTGTGTTGCATTTATATGAAATGTCCAGAAGAGGCAAATCCACGGAGATAGAGAGCAGACTGGTGGTTGCCAGGGGCTGGCAGTTGAGGGGAATGGAGAATGACTGCTTAGTGAGCATGGGGTTGCCTTTTGGGGTGATAAAAGTGTTTTGAAACTAGTTGGAGGTGGTGGTTGCACAGCATTGTGAATGTAATAAATGCCACTGAATTTTCAGTTTACAATGGTTGATTTTATGTTATGTGAATTTCACCTGAATAAAAAAAAATAGTAATACAGGCTCAAGATTTGCAAAATGTATCTAAGTAGAAAGAAGAAAACAGTGACCATTAAGGATCGCCACCTGCAGGTAATCACTAATAAAATGTGGGTGTAGATATTCCTAACTGGGGTGTCGTCCCACAATTTCCAATCTCTCCCCTGGGAGCTGGGGCTCCCTTCACACCTGTCAGCATTTTGTTGAAGTCCCTGTTGCCCACCAGGAAGGCAAAGGAAATTCCTGCGCTTTCTCTCCGTACACAGGCCAAACCTGGACACTGAGGGTGTTTGCTTGGGTTAAACTGTGGAGGTGGACCCGGCAACTCACTTTCCCTTTTTAATTGTGTTCCTGCCCAGTAGAGGGTCCAGCACAGGGTCCACGGTTTCGCCAATGTTCTCGATGAGCAAGGTGTCCCCTTCTGAAATAGCCCGCTCGATGATGTCCAGGTAGCTGTGGGCACAGCACAGGAGCCATTAATGACATAGGGCCTAGTGACGGTGCAATCGCGTGCCCCAAGAGGCAGCCGTCGGAGTGGGAGGGCACTGAGGGAGAGGTGACCGAGGGGCCAATAGTTCATTCCTCTCCACAACTCGTCCTTCCCTGACAGGGCCCAAGGACTTCTGCGTAAATCACCCCTGGGCTCCCGGGAGTGGAGGCAACAACGGAGCCAGCTGCGTTACGGCTGTAGAACCAAACATTTCCTGTCTGTATCTCATCCATCTCCCCAGCACGCTGGGAAGGCGTGCAGGGCAGCCTTTGTTACGGCCATTGTTTCTCATCATCTGATGAGGAAATAAACCACACGAGATGAGAGATGAGAAAATGACCAGCCTGCAGCCTCCTGGCCAGCAAATGGCCAGATAGGACTCAAGCCAGGCCGGGAGCCTTGGTCAGTGCCCCCTCCCTGCAGGAGCAGCAGGTAACGGGGGGAACAGAGAAGAGCCCCGAGCTGAATTCTTTACTGTTGACGCTGTTCCCCAAGGCCTAATGTTAGAAGAAAAAAAAAATCCACCTGCGAGCCAGTATTTAAAGATCCGTCCACCCATTCAACAAGTATGAAACGCCCAGGGTGCGTTTCCAAGCACAGTGGCCATCAAGCTGGCGGCTGCCCTTGGAGCCCCCTCCTAGTTCCGCACCGTCGCGCACCTCTTCTGTCCCAGGCGGATGGCCTTCAGTTGGTCGCCATATTTGTTTTTGATCCACTTGATGCCTTGCAGCTGGGCATCCACGATGAGGGGCCAGCGCTCTGTGTTGCACAGGATGGTGGCGTTCTCAGTGGACATGCGATCACTGGGGAGGCCCTGGTTGTTCCAAGTGGCCACGTCAGCGTCGTCGGTCAGCAGGCTCAAGGGATCTAGACCCTTCGTGATCGGGATGGGGACCTGCCGAGGGGAAGGGCTCTTCCTTAGAAAGGGTGACATGATCTTATTGCTCTCCCAATAACACAGTGGTTCTGCGTTTAGACAGCGGGCGAGCCAGGCCACGTGGAGAAGACAGCCATTTACATCACCCTGATGAAGCAGCTTGGAACCCGGTCAGAAAGGACGTCAGCACTGGCCACACTGAGTCACAGTCTAAACACTGAACAGCCAGGGCCTCAGTCGCAGGAGCGAAAGTGAGATCGGGCTGGGTCTGCCCTGCCGGGGACCTCCCCGCATCTCCTGAGGGACGAACATCACCGTACCTCTTACCTTTAATTTATTTATATAAGGGATCCAAAATTTCTCCATCAGCTCATTCCGGTATTTCTTGGTGAAGTAGCCCACATAGGAGACAAAGGCGGAAATCAGCAGGACGTCCCCGCACAGAGTGACCCCCTGGCTTTTGAAGTTCTGCACCGATTCAGCCCAGCGGACATTTTCTGATGCCAATCCTCCTACCAGCCTGAGATGGGCACACGGGTCAGTGGGGGTAAACAAGAGGAACACGCTTTTGGGCGGATGAGAGGACAGGACTAGAAGACCAGCATTCACTCCCATGAATCTTCGGAGCTTCAAATCCTTACGTGGCTTAGTGGTTCAACAATGAAAATGCTTTGGGGGAAGTGTTTGGGAATAAATGCTTCAGGGAAGCAAAACTAATGCTTTGTGGAGGCACCTGGGAACACCGAGTTTCCCTTCTCCAACACGGACATGTGTCCCTGTCACCTCTACACTGACGACATTGGAGCATTTCACCCACATGCTAAAGCTGCTGCCTGGACACCGCTGAGCACACACTTGGGCTAGCGGGAAGTCTTGATAGAGGTGGAGTCCGGGTGGTGGCCACAGAGGCACATGTGGCATCCAGAGGGCACCTGGCCCTGCGTGGAGTGGGGGCTCCGGAGTGTGCATCGTGCTTCTCAGGCCACTGGCCCGAGGACTGGTCCCTGACCCAAAATGGCACACCACGAGTCTGAGAGTGCTGACATAGTTGTTGAAAAGGAAGGTGGCCGATTAGGCCCACTGTGCTCTGCCTGCAACGCCATCTGAGGAGCCCTGACTTGCTAGTGACCAAAAGAGCACTTTGATTTTCTCGGCAGGCGTGGTCAAGGCCCTCAAACCCACAGCAGGGTGATGTCCACCCCACTGGAGGCCAACCCCATGCAGTATGGGGATTTCCCAGGGTCCCCACGTCAGGCGACAACAGCCAGTCGCGGGTGCCAGCCCGCTGGGAGGAGCAAACACAACCAGCAGCCCCACCCGAGAACCGACTCCATCTGCCAGGGTCCCGGTGCTCGCTTTCAAAGATGAAAAGAAAGCTCTAAAGCTGTGCTATCCACTGGGGCAGCCGCGAGCCACACGGGGCTGGTGAGGACTCCAGACGCGGCTGGTCTGAACTGAGACGTGATTGTAGGGGTAACCACACACGGGATTTCAAGAACCCAGAATGAAAACATGCATAAAATACCTCATTGATCGTTCTTATATTGATCACACATTGAAATGATCAGATTTTGGGTTAAATAAGATATATTATCAAAACCAATTTCATCTGTTATTTTGTACTGATTTAAGGTGGCGACTGGGAAATTTAAAATGATAGTTGTGGCTCACGTTGTATTCCCACTGGATGGCATTGCTCGAGTCCACATGCATTATATAAACTATAAAATGGACGTGCGCCCTGCGAGGATCCTGGAAACTGGTACCCTATGATGGGAGAGAGTGGGTTACAATGGAGCTCCGCCCAGAGGAACCCCCTCGGACACAGCGTCCAGGCAGGCCTGGGTTATCCAGGATTCCACTCGGCGAAGGTCCTGTTTCCTGAAGGTCACTGAGTGCACCGGGGTCCACGTGGAAGTGTTACCAGCTCCAAGAGACAGGGACTGTGGTCAATAATTAGTTGTTAGGTTTATCCTCACAACTCTGTGCTCAAAGAGTGAAAGCCGGGACATTGCAGCTTCCACCTGGGGCTCATTCCTCCTTCTCCCAAGGCCGTTCTACGGGCTCATCCCTGTCAGGGGATTGACAGACAGGAGGGGGCGCGTGGGAGGCGTGAGCTACCTGTTAGCCAGCGAGATCACCCTGTTGGTGGCATCGGCCTCCTGCTGGCACTTGATTTTCTCAGCTGTGGCTTTTTCGAATGCTGACGTTAGGTTGCTCAGGTTGGCATTGAGTTCCTGGAAGAACAAGACAGAAAGGCCCTGAAATTGAGCAATGCGAGGCGTTCCCAGCCCCCCGGGGGCAAGAGTGGCCGTGCCCTGTGAGGTTGGGCAGCCCGCTGGGGCACCAGAGCCTCGGACGCAGAGTGGCCTCCTGGCCTGATCCCGTCCCTACAGCGGCCTGCCTTCTCTTGCGCTGCTTAATAATTCACGACAGCGGGCCGGGCCAAGCCCTTTGACACAGAGATGTGGATCGGTAGCGTAAGCAGGTGGCTTTGGCGTTTACTCGGATGGGAGCGCGCACTTACAGCAATCTTGTTCTTGATCCGGGAGAGCTTCTCTTGCGCCTCTGCCAGTTCTGCATTCGCCTCCTCCAGGGCCTGCCTCTTGGGGGCCACATCGCAGTAGACCTCATAGAAACGCACGATATTGATGCACCAAGAGCACAGGCCCGCGGCGGCCGTGGACTTGGAGCGAATGAACTCGGGGTCAAATGTCGGATTGCCTTGGTAGGGCCTGGAGAGGGAACAGTGGGGCGGCGCTGGTGTGGGTGCTGCAGGATGCAGGCCTTACGTGGTTCTATCTCCCAGCCTCCAGTTCTGCATCTGTGCACTGCTCTGGCCGCCGATTACAAGCAATAGTAGTGGGAGCATATTGAGCTTTTTTTTTTTTTGGTATCTTAATGATTACAGAAAGAAGAAAATATAAAACGCAAAATTCTGTCCCTGAAGTAGAATTTGGGGTGTGAAGTGGAACGGAAAGTAGTGATTTAAAGGCCTATGTTCTAGGTGGAGGAAGGAACCAGCATTTTTGATCCTCTCTGTTCCTACTGCTTTCTGTAGCTGGTCTCATTTTCCTTCTCCAATAACTCCACTCAGAGGCAAGAAAACTGTGTCAGAAACTTGCCCAAGGTAACAGCGACAGGGAGAGGTGGCACCAGGTTTTCCTCACTGAGTTCTCAGGCTGGGCGCCGGGTGTTGGCGCTGTCCTGAGTGCTTCCCAAATGTGAGCTCCCGCAGCCTGCTCCCACGCTGCCGGTGTACTCTAGGGGAGCAGGCCCAGAGAGGCTGAGCGTCTCTCCCAAGGTGACACAGCTCGGAAGGGGCAGTGCTGGGATTCATGCTGAGTCAGGGGGCCCTAGAGCACCCCCCGCACCACCCCTCCTGCCCCCCGCCCCGCTCCACTGGGCCACTCCTGCCTCCCCAGGGCGTGGCGCCAAGTTTTCCAGGATCAGAACAGTGAGGCGAAGGCTCTGACGATGAGACTTAAAAGAGACGACACTGCAGGCGTCATCTTACACCGCGACCAGGAAAAATGCCCCAGATGCGGTTTAGATGCTCTAGAAACTAGTATTTTTAAAATGACAACAACATCGTTAAGCATAACAAACTGAGCTATCGGCAGAAAGGATTTTGAATGGATGATTCAAAGTAATCATTAGAAAGCGATTTGAATTTAAGTCTGAATGCAGCCATCATGTGCTCCCTATGGTTTATTTTGTGCTTTGTCCAGGCTAATATCAAGATGGGCTTGCATCTTTTAAACACACACCAGACAGTGAGGATGGGGTGGGGAGGCAGTCAAGAAGTTTGCTGGGCGACAAGAAGAAGACATCCATCAGAGCATTATTTATGATGGGGAAAGTGGAGACAGCCTAAATCCTCTATGGTGCTGGACTAGTGAGTAAATTATGGTTCGTCTGTGGCAAGATCATACAACAGTTAAAAATCAAGTTGAGGAAGTGTCTTAATAACATAGGGAAAGTTGTGGGTTTTTTGGGGAGAGGAAGATTAGCCCTGAGCTAACATCCATCCCTACCTTCCTTTACTTTCTATGTGGGATGCCTGCCACAGCATGGCTTGACAAGTGGTGTGTAGGTCCTTGCCCGGGATCCGAACGTGCAAACCCTGGGCCGCCAAAGTGCAGCCTGCAAACTTAACCACTGCACCACTGGGCCAGCCCCAAGGGAAAGTTTTTTTCTCCCCTTGACAATGTTAAGTAAAAAATAAAAGCAGAACAAATAATTGCATGTGTACAATATTAGTTCAACTATGGAAAAAAAACCTTTAGAAAAAAGACTGAAAGGAAGTATCCCAAATGTTGATTGAAGCTGCTCCCTGGTGGTAGGCCTGTGTTTTTCTTGTCTTTTCTGTTACACTTTAAACTAGTCTTTGTTTATCAAACATTTTTCAATTGTCCAACCCTCTTCCTCCACAAATGGGAGCTGGGAGATGTTTGGGTCTCACTTGGGGTCAGTGGGGTCATGAGGTGTGACTCTCTTTCTCAATCAGGGTCAGGTGGACCCTGAAATTGGATTGCCAGGGGATGGCCAGGCAAGGAGCCACATGAGATGAAGAACAGTGGGTCTGGAGTGCCTACAAATGGCGTGCCTCTTGAGTGCTGGTGCCATGGACTGCATGGGGTAAATCGTAGAAGGCCCCCTGTGCACCCTTCCCAAGTCCCACCCCTACCCCGGAGATAACACTGCCAGCCCTGTCGGGTGTGTCCCTGCAGATGTGGTGCATTTACAGTGAGACCAGTGAAAAGAAGAAAAGATGCACAACAGAGCCCGAGCCAGTAAATGCTCACTCTGCATGTGTATACAGGTGTGCATACAGGGGTGTGCACCGTGTGTGTGCGTGTGCCCAGCTGTTCTTGCAGGACAGGCCTCTGGGCCCTGGCTGGCCTCTCTCGTTGTCCTATGGGCCCAAGGGTTTCCTGTGGCTGCACTTGTCCCCTAGGGTCCTGAAGGGCTGTGTGACGTATTCCTAGGCCCCTCCTGTGTGCTGCGTGGGGAAGGGGCTGCCTGGATTTTGAGCCACAGGTCTTTCCACCTGCCCTGACTCCTCCAGGTGGGGGAGACAGAGGGTGATGGGGCTCCCAGGAGCCTGGGACCACACTTCACCACGACACCTGGACAACTCAGGTGCAGCCAGATTGGCCCAGACCGCCACCGGCTATCTTAGGGGTTCCACCTTGCTCCACGCAGCCCAAGACCCTGCCTCACCCCCGGCAGGCACAGGTTCCCTGGGGAATGCACTTTGCAGGGCCAGGGGCCGGCGGGAGGAGATTCTGGGACCACACAGCGCTTGGATTTAACGCGCTCCCAACCAACCCAAGAACTGAACAGAACCCTCCAGCGCGGCCACGCCCTGACTCACTTAAAGGCTTTCAGGCAGGCCTCAGGGATGTGCTCCTTGTCAAACTTTTTCAAGGAGTCCAGGAAGGTGTCCACTTTGCCCATCATGATCTTTGCAGCTTTCCAGCTCTTGTCCTTGGGGATCTTGCCCCCAGGTGCAGTCAGGATCATGACGGCGGCCGTGACATTGACCACGGCGTCTGGGGGGGACCCGAAGGACTTCAGCTCTGTCAGGTTGTTCTGCAAACGACAGACAGACAGGACGGACCTGAAAGGGGATTTAGCCCTCCGAGTGGGACCTGGTGGCCCTGGGGACGACCCTGGGGAAGCCGCTGTAAGCTCCACTTGAGCCAACTGCCTGGTGATTCCTCTCCACCCAGGCTGGTCTTGTTTCTTCTTTCTCTCGCTCACCTTATTCAGAGTGTCAAGAGCTTCCTGCGCGGCCAGCAGGGCCGGCTCTGCCTTGGCCAGGTCCATTTCACAAGCCTTTTGTTTCTCAGTGACATTCTGTAAGGAAGCCAGATAGGAAAGATCAGTGCAGGCGGTCTGTCTGGGTGACCACGTGTAGGGGGAGGCCTCCACCCCCCATGCAGCCCAGGTCCCAGCAGGTCTGAGCTGTCTAAGAGGCCACATCCCCCTGCAACCCGCCTCCCTTCACGCCCGCTCCGTCACGGTGTGGAGCCTGCCTTTCTCCTCTGCCCCTGTCCTTCCACACACCAGGTCAGAATGAGCCCCGAGACAGCAGACTTGGGATTCAGGAATGGTAACTGGTCCTTCTATTGGCTCCAGCTTCCAGAACTGGAGGGGAAACCTGGGGCCACGCAGACCACCCCTGGCATTGAGGCCTATTGTCTTTTGGTGCCATTGTGTAATCCCTCCAAAATGGAGCAGTTCAGAAGTGTAGCTCGTCCTGCCCTTGAGAAGGTGAGAACATCTTCATTCACACATGCATGCATTCATGCATTCATTCACTCTCTGGGCCAGGAAGAACCCCTCCGAGCCTTCGGATGCCAAGCAGAGAGATGAGTAGAAGCTTGGTATCCATCAACAAGGAGCATCATCTATGTGATAATAGAGGCAATGAAGAGGCCAGTAGGGGCTGGGGACTTTGCTAGGCACAGAGGAGGGACAGAAAGGAGGGGATCTCTCTGAAAGACCCGAGATTCCCATTCCATACCCTACTCTAGGGACAATGTGGGACATGACTAAGGGAGTGGGGCATGGAAGGCACTGACTCGGCCGGCTGTGCTAGGGGCGGCACCCAGCACTTCTTCCCTGGAGCATCCCTGAGTGGCCATTTCTGGGTGCAGGGGTTGGAGAGGGGCAGGGGCCCAGACATTAACAGCTGCATGTGAACATCGGACAGCAGGCCACAGAGTTCAGGGTGTGGGCATGGGTCCTGGCTCGGACCCTGACTATGCCACTAGCTAGTTCTGAGACCTTGGGCACGTTGCCGACCACTCCAGGCCTCAATGTCCTCATCTGCCTAACAGGGTTGTGGTTGTGCAGGTTATGGTGAGAAATGGAGCAGAGCTCCTGGCCGCACCGCCTGGCCTAGGCACCCTCTCCACTCCAGCACCAGGTGGGAACAGCTCCAGCCCCTCCTCCTGCCCAAGGCATAGAAAGCACTTGCTGGCCCACAGTCCTCCATCTCAGGGGATGGTAGACAATGACTGGGACACTGTTAAACACTCACAAGGACACACGACTGATGACACAAAAGGCACACAGGGAGGGGTGATGAGAAGTCAAACCAACAGCGACATGGACCTTCAGTTAGGAGCCCACCCGGGCCAGTGACGTGGGAACCTTGGGGGCCTCCCGGTGCAGCAAGTCTGAGGACCAACACTCCAACACAGTCTTCTCAAGCCTTAACGTGCTCACCGGTCACCAGCCCCTTGTTAAAGTGCAGACCCAATTCAGCAGAGCCTGGCCGGGGCCCAAGACCCTGCATTGCTTACCAGCTCCTGGAGATGCCACACCATGGCCTGGGGACCGCACTTTGAGGGGCGCAGCTCCAGGATGGGCACTTCTCTAAAGGACAGCCCTCTTCAGAGCTGGGGGCCCTGCGCTTGGGAGAGATGTCCTCCCTCCGGGGGGTCCCAATGGTTTGGGAATGCCCTCAGCCTCTGCCGGGCCTGTAGGAGACACTGACCACCCTGGGTGGTCCAGCAGCAGAGCTGCAGGCAGAGCTCTCCCGAAGCCAGGCCTGACTGCGTACCTTGTTGATGACCTCCACCTTGATCTCCTCCTCGTCAGCAATGGCTTTCTCTTTGCTGACCTTCTCGTTTTCCACCCCCACCACGTGGATCAGCTTGTCTGCATTCTCATTTTTTTGCTTGAGCTCAGCCTCCTGAACCGCCAGCTTGGCTTTTAATTCATCCACCTAGGGGAGGAGACACCACGAGATGGGCAAGCTCGGGCCCCGCCCACCACACGCTGCCCTCCTCTCAGGTGGGCTGGTGGCCACGGCAGCCACGGGCCGAGCAGAGCTGCAGGGCTGTCAGTGGCTTATGACTCCCTGTGACTCGTTTCAACATGTTTTTTCAACTTCTCCAAGGTAAGTATTTATTGAGCACCAACTGTGTATCCAGGGTCGTAAGTAAAAGACACATTCCTACTGCTCAGCGAGTTGGCACTCAAGGTGGCCGGATAAAAATATGTCTGTGGAGTCACGGTGCCAAGGGTGCGGGGAGGCCAGTGGGGCAGTGAGCCAGGGTCACAGAGCTCCCTCGGGAGCACACGGGAGGCCCTGGCCTGGCCAGGCGGGAGGGTGTGCTGGGAAGTAGTAAGCGATGGGTGAGACATTCTTCCCCATTCTTGATGCCGCTCAGTTGCTGTAACCCTCCTCGCCTGGGGGGCACTCACTGTCCCAGGACCATGTCTGGAAGGTACACTTGGGAAAAAGAAACGGCCTCCTGGGCTGAGCTCCTCCCTGTTCCTCTTTGAGCGAGCTGTCTGGAGCGGGAGCAGGCTCCTTCACGGCTCCTCCAAGCCCTGTCTTCCTTGGACAGCCCCCACCACCATGTTCCCCTTCCCGCCCCCATAGGGGGTGGCCCTGACCCGTCCAGCACGGTCCAGCACTGCCTGTGGCTGGAATAAGCCAGCCCGGCTCCGGTTCAGCAGGGCTTCCGCTAGAGCTGGGGTTCGGTTCAGGCTCCCTCGAGGGCAGAAGGGCAGGGCAGCCCCTGAGCCTGTGCCCTCACCGCGCTCCTCGGCTGGCGAACGCCTCAGGCAGGGAAGCAGCAGCTGTTTCCCAGGCTCCCTGGCAGAGGGAGTAAAGACAAAGAAGCCGAGACTACGGCACGGAGGATATTTAAAGCCAGGCAGAAAATTTAAAAATCGATATGGTGTGAAACAAAGTATGGTGGAAGCCTTTCGATTGGGGCCCCACAGCATGAATGGCATTTTGGAACAGATGCACGTTGATTGACGGCACTTGACCAAATAAGCAAATCCCACTGGCCGCGGGGCCGATGTAGAGCACCCAACAAGACACCAGCACTACGGAAGTGTTCTGAATCTATTTTTCATAGTAAAACCTGTACATGCGGGGCCGGCCCAGTGGCGCAAGCAGTTAAGTGTGCGTGCTCTGCTGCAGTGGCCCGGGGTTCGCAGGTTCGGATCCCGGGCGCGCACCGACACACCGCTTGTCAAGCCATGCTGTGGCGGCATCCCATACAAAGTAGAGGAAGATGGGCACAGATGTTAGTGCAGAGCCAATCTTCTTCAGCAAAAAAAAAAAAAAAAAAGAGGAGGACTGGCAACGGATGTTAGCTCAGGGCTGATCTTCCTCACAACAAAAACACAAACCCGTACATGCTCTCTGGTTTAAGAGTAGAAGTTTCTCCAAGGCAGGAATCCTGTTCATCTTACTTTATTTCACACGTGTGAGGGAAGGTTCTGGAACCCGCCCCCGGAGCACCTGTCTCTCCTACCTGAGAAGCCGTGCTCTGCAGTTTCATCAGGCCGTTTTCCAGCCTCTCGATTTTGGCGACCAGCTCCATTCTCTTCCTGGCCAGCAGGTTCTGGTAGAGCTTGATCTGCTCCAGAAAGGTTTTAGGCGTGGTGTAGTTGTAGCGCCTCTCGGTGGCCAAGTACACCTTGGACATCTCATTGACGGTGGTGTGCACGTAGGACATGAACAGGCTGATGGAGGTCTTGACTTCTGGCTACAAAGACAAGACGGGCCTGTTCTTTCTTGGTTCCCTGGTGGGCGCGACCCCATTCCTGCAGGGCCCCAGGGAAGAGGAGGCTGTTGGCCACGGTGAATCAGCAAGGTGGGGCTTCCCTTACTCGCCGGGGCTCTTGATGAGCTGCACCCCCTCTCTCAACGTCGGCCATTCAACCGTCAAATGAGACAGCAACACCTGCTGGGGCTGTCGTGGGCGCTGGTGGCACTGCCCCGCCTTGGGGTTAGCTCAGTGCCTGGGACACAGCAGAGTTCACTGCTGTTATTATCTCTCTGACTCACACATGCTCACACTGTTACACACCTGGGAAAGCGCAGGGCCCAACCACAGGTTTGAATAACCTGGGTAATTCTGCAAGCATTTATCGTGCACTTCCAATTCCGGGTCCTGGGGTTTAGTAACTCCTTTCCCAGCCTCCTCTGTCCTCGGTCCACACCAGGGTCACGGCCTCCACCCCCTGGACCTCCCCTACCTGCCTGAAGACATGCAATGGGGGCTTTGCCCCAGGAATTGTCCAAGCAATATTCATTTCAATTCAGGCTAATTTGGGAATGTGTTCATCCAACACATGCTTCTTCGGCATCTACTCTGCGGCCCTCACTGGTGCCAGCAGTGGGGCCATTCCCCGCTCCTGAGGGCCCCTGTCTTGGGGACTGAAACCTGCAACTGAGCCCCGAGGGAAAGGTCCTCACTGCAGGTTCCCAGGAAGGGCCGTCTCGCAAGCGAACACTCTAACGATGACAAGCGGAGGATTTTACCCATGTTAAAAACGAGGGAAAAAGTTAACTTCAGGTTTCCTTTATCCTACTTCATAAATGAATATGTGTTCAAAAGACATAAAACATGATAACAACGTATAATTTATCCCCGGGCCGCTCATCACTTGCACTGGCTGGGTCAGAGTTCAATGGTCATTTCTAGGGGCAATTAGCTCAAACAGCAAAGTGGGCACTATCCTTCAATTAAAAGAAAAGACACTGCAAAAGACAAGAAAAGGAGACATATGGCCCCATCACACTTGTCACGCCCCATCAAAAGGGCAGGTCAGGGATGAGGGAGCAGCCCTGGGCAGAGCCGCGTTGGAGCCCGAGGCAGGACAAAGTATGCGCCCTGTACACACCCATCGTAGTGAACACAGCCTCTCCGGTCAGCTTCCATCAGGGACAGAGTTTAAGGCCTGGGTTGCTCAATGTCTTTGCACGCAGGCATCAACCCTCTTGAATGGCCACGGCCGCGTGGGCCAGGCACCCTGGGCTGAGTGACATGACCATCCCCTAGCACAGTAATGCTGGGCCGTGAAACGAACAAACAGCAGCCTGCCTTTGTTTATAGTTCTGATATTTTGTTCATCGTGAATGTTTTAACATTAATATTGATTTTTTAAAAATACTGTGTGAAAAAGTCACTGATCTTGATGACTGAGGTTTTGAGGGCCCCCTTAAATTTTGTGCCCAAGGCGAGTGCCTCACCTGCCTCACCCTAATCCCGGCCCTGGATGCAGATGACACCGATCCGTCTCTCCCATGCAGCCAGTCCTCCCGGCTCTGTGAGTGCCGGCACTGAAGGTGGCAGAGGAAGCCGGGCCCAATGACTCACCGGAATCCCCTCGGTTTCTTCCAGGAAGCGGGCACTGACGGACACCAGGGCGTCTTCTGGCCACTCATGGAACCAGTTGATGGCCGTGCAGTTGACCACAGCAGGGAATTTTCTTGCTCGAACACGTAGGACAGAGCCCACAGGGGAGAAACACAGAATCACCTAGATGAGGGACACAGATGAGCCGCTCATTGGGGGATGGCAGTGCTGAGGCCAAATCATGTCACCTCTGCAGAAAGTCCATGTAGAAGGAAAAGGCTCTGCAGGGTCTCTGTCTTCAGATGTCTGGGGAGCGCATTCCTGGTTCTGAGTTTGAGGTCTGGCCATTGCTTCACAGTGGATAAATGCCCAACTGACTTTACAACTCTCACTAGTGATGTGAGGGTGCAGGGGTAAGCCCCAAGCCCTCCTGAAGTGGCCCCCACAAAGGGAGACGGAAAAGGTGGATGGAGGATGGAGTGGGGAATGGGCATCTGTGTTGAGCAGATGAGGCCAGGGGCAGGAAGGGCTACAATCCCTGTAGCAGGTCTGGTCCCCAGGGACATGGAGCCTCCTCCAGGCCCCCAAGGATGGTGGCTGTCCCCAGCCAGGCCAGGACTCCCTGGGCTCCCAGCTGTCGAAGGTGCTGTGGAGACGGGCCCTGGTTTCCCTTTTGCTGGCAACTCCTTCTCGTGGAAGCCTCAGGCTCCCAGCCCCCTCCTCGTTCTGTGGTCCCTTCTTCCATGAGTACAGCAGTTGGCTCACTGGACGTGGCCGTTCCACTGACAAAGAGCCAGGCAGAGCACCGAGGAAGGAGCCGGGCGCAGGGAACATCCACCAGGGGACTCTGTTAGATCCCAAATCATATTCACTGATTGGACTGTGTAACCCAGAGAGGGGACGTAAAGAGGAAACTTGCTTTATGTGCATGAAGCAGGGAAAAATGGTAGCCAGCAGGTACCTAGAAGGGCTATGGGGTTGGACCCTCCCAAAGGGCAGCACCACCAGGCCAGGGACAGCCGCCCTTACGGGACACTGACGAGGAGGGAGAAAAGGCTCCAAACAGCTCTCAGTCTAACTAGGGTGGTTCAGCCTACTTTCCCTAAGAGGGAATGTTCAAGGTCAGGGTGCACTTATCTATTTAAACTTGCTGGGGGTGGGGCTGTATATAAAACACTTCTTTTGGCAATGAGATACCTCCAACGGCCCACATCCCTCAGGCAGCCCCTCCCACTCTCCCAGCAGATTTCCACAGCCTGTGAGGTGACAGCCCCACCTCTGCACAGAGCAAGGCCCGGAGCCGGGAAGGCAACGGGCACCACGTCGGGCTCTGGGGACCCTGCGAAGATGAGTCTCCTACCTTCAGCTGCCTGCGCACTTTTTCAATGAAGAATTTCCAGCATGCTTCCCGAGTGTCGGTTGTGCCAAGGGACTTCACTTGCGGTCGCATGGAGGAGATGATGTTCTCCACCTCGTCCTCCATAAACAGCCCCGGGATCTCCCCCGAGGCCAACAGGTCATTGATCAGCACCAGGAACTGCTCCTCGGCCACCTGGGAGTCTGTCATCAGGAACACCGAGGGAACGTTCTTCACGGCCGACTTGATGTACTGGGCGGCCAGGTCAACCTGGACCCGAGGAGGACACGCTTAGGGTCCTTGCCAAGAAGATGCTCGTTTAGAAGCACCCCCCACAACCATCCAGGAAGGGACACCTGGAGATCAACTTTGTAAGATATGTGCAGGGTCTGTAGAGAGAGATCCAAAACCTCAAGTGGAGAACACCCACGCTCACAGCAGCACTATTCACAACAGCCCAAAGGTGGCAACAACCAGAGTGTCTGTGGACAGACGACGGATAAACACAATGGGGTCCATTCATACAGTGGAGTATCACTCGGCCTTAAAAAGGAAGGAAATTCTGACACTTGCTACAAGGATGAACCTTGAGGACATTACACTCAGTGAAATAAGCCAATCTCAAAAGGACAAATACTGTATGATTCCACTTACATGAGGTCCCTAGAGCAGTCAAATTCATTGAGACAGAAAGTAGGATGGTGTGTGCCAGGGGCTGGGGGAGGAGGATGGGGAGTGAGTGTTCACTGGGGACAGAGTGTCAATTTGGGAAGATGAAAGAGTTCTGGAGATGGATGGTGGTGATGGCTGCACAACAATGTGAATGTACCTAATGTCACTGAACTGAATAGTTAAAATGATTAATTTTGTGTTATGTGTGTTTTACCATGCACAGAAAAAGGAAAAAAAAACTCTCGAATGGGCACCCTAAAAAAGGCCCTGAATAAATCACCACAGTCCTGGATTGGCAGACTTAATATTGGAAAGAAGGAACATTCCTCAAAGGAATCCCTACACTTAAGGTAACTCCTATCACATTACTAGTAGGATTCAAAGAAATAACTCAACAAAATAATCGCATGGTTGTTCTGGAAGAATAAATGAAGGAGATCAGTGAAAAAAAAAAGATATGTTACAGAGTAGTATGAATAGCTTGCTATTTTTGAAAAATACACCAATTTACATGTGTAGATTGTAAATATACACTAAAAATGTCTGTCAGTGTCATCTAGTATTAATGTGAATTTTCAGGGTTTTGGTGATTTCCTTATCTATAACGCCTGATTTTTCTATAAGACCTGTGTGCCAATAAAAGGCTCAGCTCTGCCCTTTGAGAGCAGCCCGCCTCCCTGCCATCTCTGTTCAGAGAGGAACATCTATCTCAACGTCACCGAGGTCCCTGAGCTGGAGTTGACTGGGGTGTAACTGGGGTCAAAAGCAAGCCTCCAATTCCATGTTTTTCGACAAGCTAAAAAAACAAGTCAAAGGGAACCCTGAGCTTGGAAAAGCATAGGTGGGAGTCCAGCAACGCCGCACCCTTGCTCTCAGCCTCCAAGGGGGTCCCACTGTCAGAGTCAGAAAGAATCGCTCTTCTCAGCTCACAGTCCTATCACGTGCGTTGGCTGGAGGCTGACAATGCCAGAATTCGTGACCTATATCGAAAATTCGGAGACTGAATTGTACGCGTGGGCCCAGCGGCCATCCCTGGGGAGGCGGAAGGAGAGCAGGCGGTGATTCAAGTCAGAAGGCAGCTTCTGGCAGGTGGGGACCACAAACACCTGCGTCCTCAGGCAAACCGCTGAGGGTTCTTCACTCCTGCAGTTGGCATGACCGGATGGAAAGCTGCAAAGTTCCACCAGGTTCAGATTCCGAAACAGGTTAGGCTTGCTAAGGCAAGGGATACAGCTTGGAGAGAGCGAAGCTAATTGCTGCAGGATCCAGGTCAGAGCAGAAGATTCTGGAAAGACTGATGGCCCATCAAGGCCTAGGAACGGAGCTAAGTGGCTTCACCGTGGAAGATGGCGTTCCTCAGTCTTGCGGCTCCTCTTCTGCTGCACCTTCTCCTCTTGCCCTCTCTCTTCAGCTCCTGCCCCCGGGCTCTCTCCTCTGCGCCCCCGGGCTCTCTCCTCTGCGCCCCCGGGAGAGCCTGCTGCAGCCCAGACCACAGGGCCTTCCTCAGCCGTCCCACCTGCCTGGATTCTCTGTGACCTTGATCCCACCATCTTTAAGCTCCACCTTCTCGGGCCTTCCCTGCCACACCTTCCCACCGTGGCACTCACTCCGTCCCTGCCAACCGCTGCTCTGTGCTGCGGTCCTCATCCTGCCCACCCCAGGGATTCCGTCTCGCCTGCACCTGTTCCTTCTCTCTTGCACAGTCTCCCCCACTCCCAGCCTCCTAGGCCACTGGGGCCTGTCCCAATATCTCTACTTCCCACCTTTTCCTGCACTTTCCAACCTCTATATCCACTCGAGTGTTGGCCGTCTCTTCCCAGTATCCCCTAAGTTCCTTGGACGGCCACACACGTGACACAGCATTCATTATCTCGGTTTCTCCCGGCACCTGCATCTTGGCTGCCTTCGCCCCAGCCAAGTTCTCCACCGACCTCTTCATCTCCTGTCTGGTTGAGGGCGCCATCAGGCTAGTAATTGCTCTAACTGCGAATGTCATCGTCTGCTCCAGAAGCTCAGCTCCTGCGGGGCCCTTCTCACTCACCATCAAGGAGGAGGGGGCAGATCTGGACAGTCACACCCAAGGATGTTAATGATCGCCTGCACCTAGTGCATCTAGGGATCAGCGTTAATGGAGGCGGCACACGCTCCCCTCTCTGGCTAGAGCATACTTCAGAGGCCCTTTCCTCACTGTAGCCATTGCCATTGCCGGTAGAGAGGAGCATGATTTGGGAGTGAGTCTCAGGGAAGCGGGAGGAAGGGGTGTGGCCAGGGGTGTGAGCTGGACAGTGAGCTTTCATCACAGGCCACATAAACACAAGGTCCAGCTCCGCCCTCCTCTTGGTCTGATGGCCACTCCCCGCCCCTCACTGTTCAACCTTTGCTGGAAGTCAGGGAGGCCACCAGGGCTGCTTAGACCACAGGCCGGCCCCTCACTCAGCTTCAAGGCCTTCTCCATGGGTTCCGACCCAGCTCTCTGGGCTACTTCTTGGGCCTTGGGAAAGGTCTCACGGGACTAAAATGCACGCCACTTCCTGGCCTGGGGACTGTGTGTGGGGGTGGGGCACGGGGAGCTGGGATCAGTGGGTGGGATCCCAGCGATGCCCCCCCCTCCACGCACTCCCATGGGGTAGGCAGAGGCCTCGCTGGCCCACCGCCTCACTCTCGCTCACATCTCTCCCTTCTCCCTTCTTACTGCACCGCCCAGTTCCAGCCTTTGTGGGGTCAGCGGGGCTCTGCGGCACCTCCTCACCAGTCACCCTGCGGCAATCTCTGCCGTCTTCAAACCACCCTCCACTTTGTTCCAGTACACCACCAGGTCTTGCCCCTCCTCTGCTCCAACATCTTGATGGCATCTCATTTTCTCAGAACCAAGTCCAGGATTTTCCACGTGGCACATGATGTCCCCCGGGGTTGGATCCCGATCCCTTTCCTGCCGCATCTCTAACCTTCAGTGGGCGCCCAAAGATGATGGAAGGGATTTTATAATATAATATATATTACATAATCGTGAGCATACATGTTACACTAATATACATATACATATAACATCTCACTGTGACACTATTATTAGAGCAATTATATCTTGTAACTGTTCAGGAGTCTGCTTCCCCTAATACATGCAAAGTCCGTTAGTCCTGTTTCTCTCTGGCTTTACTTCCAAATCCACAGAAGCTGCTTAATAAATGATAACAAATGATTGGTGCAGAGCCAGTTCACTGTGGGTGTAGGAGTAATGAATTGTGAGAGAACGGATCACAGAGCTGCTGCAGCTAATGCCTTTGAGTAAAATAATACTGTTAAGACTGAACACCTGCCACTGGCCCTAAAGTGAGGTATCAGGAACAAAATCCTCATAAGGACAGAGCAAACAGCATGATGGAATCACGAAAATAAACCATTACTATTTAGCTAATAGAATAGAAACTTTTCAACAGAGAAAACTCAGTAAAACCATACAGCTCTAGATGTGAGGATTCTAGCTACACTTGACTACCCTTGGGGAAATCAACGTGAACTAACTGAATTGGCCAAGCTGAGAACCAGGCCGATTCAGCTCAGGAGGCAGTGTTTGTGAGAAGGCGTCTCCCGGTCTCTCCGAGATAAGGAAGACCTTTCCCTTAACACTGCGATTTAAAAATACAGTTGGCTAGTCCCTTGATAGAAAGAGTAGAATGCACTGGGGACAATGACAACCAGAAGCCGGACGCCTACCTGAGTTACTGTCCCTGGCACAGCCCACTGGGCAGTGCTGGGAGAGCAGGACTGAGAATTAGCTCTTTGTCCCCATTGTCCTTCCCCAGGCCTCTGCCTGCAGACCACCCCCTCCCGCCGAGATCCCAGGCGCCGAGCTCTGGCAGGGCTCCAGATCTGTCCAGCGAGAGCTGCCAGGCCAGGGCTGCCTTGGGGCCATGTGGTGTGGGCAGGGTTCCCCTGGGTCTGGCACTGTCCTGGCCCACAGAAGCAGCCTCAGCACCAAGGCAAAGAGAGACACGCCCATGTGACGTGGTCAAATCATTTCACTTCTAATCTGAAGCACTGTGATGACTTGCTCTGGACTAATCATGTTTGACTAGCACACAGCTCCCTGAGAGAGCAAGTTTTCAGGAAAAAGAAATCAATAAAAAGCCTTGGTGGCATGTATTGTGTCTTGGGACGGGAGACCTCTTTACGCTAACGTTTATTTCATTAATTCAAAAAGCAGCCACCCAAAGCCCCAAGCATGTAGTTAGACACCTAGCAACGGTTCTGAATGATATAATCTGGAGAACTGGGAACAATGCAGAACGATGCGGTAACCAGGGGCCCGAACCAAATCCCTTTGCTGCTATCACCCGTGTTGACTTTATGGACTCAAATCTCCCAGGTAATTGAGACCCACACTTCTTTTCACCTTCATCACTTGGACGTGGGCGCTGGCCAAAATGTCTCCTGGCCTTTCCTTTCTTTTTTTTTTTTTGTGAGGAAGATCAGCCCTGAGCTAACATCCATGCCATTCCTCTTCTTTTTTTTTTTGTTGCTGAGGAAGACGGGCTCTGAGCTAACATCTATTGCCAATCCTCCTCCTTTTTTTCTCCCCAAAGCCCCAGTAGATAGTTGTATGTCATAGCTGCACATCCTTCTAGTTGCTGTATGTGGGACGCGGCCTCAGCATGGCTGGAGAAGCGGTGCGTCGGTGCGCACCTGGGATCCGAACCTGGGCTGCCAGTAGCGGAGCGCGCGCACTTAACCGCTAAGCCACGGGGCCGCTGGCCTTTCCTTTCTAAGATGAAGAACCCACTGGTGGCATTCGGATTCTCTGTGCTGGCTGGCATCATTTTGGAAATGGGAGTGGTGAGAGTTTTCTCTGCTTCCCCTCCCCAAAGGAGGCTTATTGAAAAGCGACGTCTCACCTTGAGGTCTGGGATCCCGTAGCCCTTCTTGAGGGTGATCTGAAACACGTCCAGGGCACTGATGTAGGCGGCCAGGCGCGAGAGGCTCTGCTTGCCACTGCCGCCCACCCCCACCAGCAGGGCATTCCCCCGGGGAGACTCCAGGATGCGATTGATCCTGCAGATGTGAGCCACCGCATCTTCAAACAGCACCTGGAGAGACCGAGAGACGCCTCGACATTGCACCACGCATGGACTCACTTCCTTCCACAGCACAGAATCTCCCCAGCCCCTAGCAGCGCTTGCCATGAGTCACGCAGCCCCCCAGTGCCACTGAGATGTTCACAACGAGACAGAAGAAGAAATCCGTGTCCAGGCCCCTTGCCCATGCTGTCAGCTCGAGCACCACTCACCAAGTTCATGACTGCATTGACTTCATTGTAACTGTCTAGGACGTCCACTAGGAGCTTGTTCAGATGAGCCGTGTCGGTTACCGAGAGGTATTTGGGGTCCCCAATCCCTTGAGCAAAGTGGCAGAAGATATTCGGTTTGGCAAATAAGAGCTCATCACCAAGATCCTAGAAATAAGAGATGAGATGCTTCTGTTGTTTGCCACCACGGACACAGATAATTAACAGCAGCCCCAGCACCTTATCACGGTCACATCAGGATGCCATGCCAAGTCTTCAGGGGTGCAAACCACTGCTGCCAGGGGACCTGCAAACCGCTGGGCAAAATTCCCTGGTGAGATGGTCCTATCCCCATCATATCAGGAATGAACTGATCATCCAAAAAAAGCATTCCGTCAAGAAAACCCAGGACACAGCAGTGGAGCACACTGACCCAAGCAGGGCCCTTTCTCCAGTCTAAGTGGATGGAGTGAGGGCACCACATCCTGATCTACCAAGGGGTCAATTTCTTCTCACTAAGATGCACACCCACATGACAGAGTCATTTTGTGGGGCCCAACGTGGTCCTCCCCCCCCCCACCCAAGGGCCCTTCCAGGAGGGCTGGGGTTATCACCGGCCCCAGACACTCTGCCCACTTGGTGCCTTTCTGGGCTCAGCAGAGGGACTTGGTGGCTTGACTTACGTCAAAGAACTTCTTGGTGGAAGCAATGGTGATTCTGCGCAATATTTCCTGGTCTTTCTCATCGACCATTTTGTCGCCGTACACTCTTTCAGCTTCATGCAGCCAGAGGCGAACGAGGTCAAGTGGGGTTTTCAGGACCTCTGCTGTGGAGAATAAGAGTCCCTGCCCCAGACACAGGATGGTCAGCATCTTTAGCTAGGTTATGAGGCAAGCCAAGTGCTGTATGTAGATGAAACGAGAAAACAGGTAACTTCCCCAGGGAGTAATCCACTAAGGTGCTGATGCAATGTCCACTTGGGGCCAGGGAAGCCACTGATTGCCAAGGCCATGCAAATCCTGGAGACTGGAGGGTGTGTCTGTGGCCTGAGAGAGGTGGGGGAATTTTCCTCATAAGAGAGGGCTAAGGGCTTCATCCTCTCATAGGGTGGATGGTGGAGAAGGGACAAGAGAGGCTGATCATTGTGGGGAGCCAAACTATCGAAGGCCACAGAGCACTGGGTTACAAGCTTGGGCTCTGTGGGAAGCCTGCCTGGGTTCAGTCCTGGCTTGGCCATTTACCAACCAAGTGACCTGGGAAAGTTTAACAGGTGCTCATTGAGGGTCTGCTCCTTTCCAGGCACTCTCCTGGGCTCTGGGAACACAGTGACGACAAGACAGACCCTACCTTCATGGAGTTTATGTTCTAGTAGGGAGATATAACTAGGCAAACAATATAACAAGGTGGTTACACATTGTGATGAGATATGTTATGAATGACATAAACAGAGGCAGTGAGATAGAGTGCATGGGGATGAGGAGGGGCCTCTTGAGGGCACGACATTTGAACTGACACTTGAAGTGGGAGGAGATGGGCACGACTTAATCTCCCTGAGCCTTAGACTCCCTTCTGTAAAATGGGGACATATGAGCATATTACATGCTGTTTGGACAAGAAAATGGAGGTGTAAGTGACCAAATCCAGTGCAGGGCTCAGACTAAACAGTCAATAAATAAGAGAAAACATCATCACTATCATCACCATCACCATCTTCATCACCATCATTATTATCATCACCATCAGCATCCTTGTCACTATCACCATTATTATCACCATTGTCATCATCACCATCACCATCGATTATCATCCTCACCATTATCAACATCATCACCATCATCATCATCGTCACTATCACTATCATCACCATCACTGTCACCATCAAAACCATTATCCTCATACAGTCATCATCACCATCATCACTATGATCATCATTGTCATCAGCATCAGCAGCACCATCACCATCACCATCATTATCAACACTATCATCACCATCACCATCATCATGATCATCATCATCATTATTATCACCATCATTGTCACCATCACCACCAATTATCATAATCACCATCACATCACCATCATCATTATTATCACCATCATCACTATCATCATCATTATCACCATCACCACCACCATCATCAACATCATCACTATCATCACCATCACCATCAGCAGCAGCACCATCAGCATCACCATCATCAACATCATCATCATCATTAATATCATCACTATCATCACCATCATCACCATCACTATCATCATCATCATCACCACCACCACCACCACCACCACCATCATCATTATCATCATCACCATCATTATCACCATCATCACCATCACCATCATCAATATCATCACTATCATCACCGTCATCATCATCACATCATTACATCATCATCATTATCATCACCATCATTATTACCATCATTGTCACCATCACCATCATCATCATCACCATCATTAATACTATCATTGTCACCATCACCATTATCATCATCATCATCACTATCAGCACATTATCATTATCATCACCATCACCACCATCATTATTACCATCATTGTCACCATCACCATCATCATCATCACCATCATTATTACTATCATTGTCACCATCACCATCATCATCATCATCATTACTATCAGCACATTATCATTATCATCACCATCACCATCATCATCACCACCATCATTATTACTATCATTGTCACCATCACCATCATCACTATCATCACATTATCATTATCATCATCATCATCACATCATCATTATATCATCATCACTGTCATCAGTCCATAGGTCACTTTGCTTTCTCTCCTGAGAGTGGCAGTGGAGGAGAGCACCTGTGGATCAGGGACTTGGCCATACGTGGCATGACAGAGAGCTAAAAGAGCAGTACCTGGAAAATATTGGAGAGGTCCCTGAGGTTGAAGACATAGTGAAACTTAATGGCCGTGGGAAGAAATGTTGTTGTGACTTTCTGATGCAGGGCTGTTATAGGAAAAAGACACATCGATTCTTACGTACTCTTAATGGCCTCAGGAAGCGTAAAGCTTAAGATATAGTTTCTAAAGCAAATGGACTATGAAATGGTGACCATTTAAGTAAGAAATCTGCACAGCTGAAGAGGGAGGAAGTTTGCTGCTCTACTGACGTGTGAATCGTTTCTGTATGCTGAATTTCCTATCCTCTGCCTCCCCTCAAGCAATCAGATTTCACAATTATCTCCTGTTGAAACATAGCATCATTTAAAACATATTGATTTAAAAGTATAAATAAAATATTTACCAGGGGAAAATCTGAAGCAGCCATCAGCCCCATAAAGCAGTAGGCTTTACTGACAGGAGAGGGGATGAGGCTGGCCAGCTTACCCAGGGCCGAGGCCACCAGCTGGCTGCTCATCCTCTGAACCACCACGGGGACGGAGCGAAAGGCCAGGTGCTGGGCCAGGATCGTGTTGTAGATGGTCGTGAGGGCGTCCTGGCCTGGGAAGCTCACAGCAAACACGCAGAAGTGGCGCTGCCCAGAACAACCACAAACCCTCATCAGGCAGCTCTCGGGGTCCAGCTCATGGCCGGGGCCGCCTTCTCAGGGATCAGACTCTGTCCTCATCACCTAATGTCTTGTGAGCATGATCAGAATGGACAGTTTCCCTCCCCGAGTCTTGTCTGCGGTAAAATCCCATTAAATATTGATTATCTTTGCAACAGCCAAGTTTACTTCATGCTCTCAAGAAAAATGTTGGCAGGGGCAAAAGCGTGTCTCAGAGCATAGGCCTGGGTTTATATTCCAGGTCTCCATCTGCTTAGATAATTCAAAGGTGAGGTCCTGCCTGGGTGGGGTTGCGGATATAACACAGGATATCCTGTTAAGTCTGAATTTCAGATAGGCAACAAATAATTTTTTTCAGTATAACTATGTCCCAGATATTGTATGGGACATGCTTATGATAAACAAATATTTGCTGTTTATCTGAAATTCAGATTTGACTGGGCATCTGTATTTTTATTAGCTAAGTCTGGCAGCCCTTTGGGACCCCGGGAGAGGGCTAGCCTCTTGACAGGCCGCCCCCCAGAACTTCCTGACACATTCTGGAAGGTTGGGGAGTTCTCCAGAGAACGTCAGCCTGCAGCCCTAACATCCCAAAGCAATACTGTTACTCTCATTTGCCAAAATGAGCCTCAGACCTGCGGTCGCTGACTGAAATGAGATTGATTTCTGCCTACCTGAAGTCTGGGGTCGATGGTGAAGGATCCAGAAGTGGGATTCATGCAAGCCACGTACTGACAGTTATGGACGTCCTTCAGTGTCAGCTTCTGTCTGTCATACCTGCACAAGGGAGACCAGTGTACAGTTGTGCCACCGGCCCCCCACCCACCCCCAAAGATGCCTTGCATATGGTTAAGGAAAAAACCCTCAATAAATGTTAATTGTATGTGAAACAGCCGATTTTACTTCATGCTCTCAAGAAAAATTTCTAAACAGAGTGGCTCAGCGTGCAGGGCTGGGCTCATACTCCAGCTCTTCCATTTAGTAGCATCAGGACTCTGGGTAAGCTGGTTACTCTCTCCTGCCTCAGTGTTCTCATCTGTGCAATGAGTCTCTGTAAGGACGAAATGAGCTAACACATGCAAACGTACTTGAAGGGTACCTGAAACACAGCAGGGGTGTAATAAATGTTTACCACCCCCCATGATCTTTATAATTATTAATAATTATGATTATTATTATTAAATCGGCAGAATAATTTCCTTGATGCCAGGGCACTGCTAAAACATCCAGGGGCTCAGATGAGTTTAAAGGATATAAAGAGTTTGTGCATCTTTTCATGTAATTGGCCTTTGGGGTTTTTCCCCCATTATGCATTTGTTTCTCTTGGGGGTTGTTGCCTGTTCTTGCAGGTTTGCAGGAATTCCTTGTACACTCCAGATAGTCCTCCACTGTCAGTTTTAGACACTGCAAGTTTTTTCCCATTCTGTAAACTCTGTATGTATGCTTCCCCTTGGTGTCTCTTGAGAACGAAATCCCTTAATTTCTATGTAAATTAAAGTAATCACGTTTTGGCCTCTACTTTATGCTTCCAAAACTTGTGTTTAAGAAGTCCTTCCTTCCCCAGGTCACAGAGGTATTCTGCCCGGTTTTCTTCTGCCAACTTCTCAGTTTGGGGGGGGTCTGCCCTCCACAGGGGGCGCACCCTTGTCTACATACCAGGCAGTGTTCTGGGTTGCTGTGTCTTCCACACTTGCTGACACGGCCACTAACCGGCCTACCCTTCCCTGTGGGTCGTGGGGCCACCTTTATCTGACATGCTAGAGGGGTCTTCCACCTCCCCCTCCTAAAGATTCTTCAGGATGAACTCAAGAGCAGGTGTGGACCCAGGGCTGAAGCTTGCCGACTTTGAGGCGCCTCTTTAAGGAAAAGACTACAAAAAATCTCAGTTTCGCAAATTTTGCGGGAATGTATGACCCGGTGAACCCATTTCAAGGGTGTGGAACCAGGGGCCTCCTGGGCCTCACAGTGGATCCTCCGAGAGGGGGCATGGGCGGCCCTCACGGTCTTCCTCTCCTGCCTCCTCCCCTCACCACAGGGGAGGTGTTCTCCGCCCTGGCCATCCCACACCACTTCCAGCTCCTCAAAAATGTCGAGCTCTCGCCAGGCTCCCACTTAGAGTGGCCCCCTTGGCCTGGCTCTGTCACCTCCCCGGGGAAGCCATGCCTAACACCCATCCCCACTCCAGAGGCTGCAGCACACCATCGCTTCCTTGCTGCCCTTGGTGGTTCGTACAGCCGGTGAGCTCTGTGAGCCAGCGTCGTGTAGTGGGGAAAAGACAAGTGATGCAGTCGGATAAACACGGACTTGACATCCAGCCCTGCCACTCGTCAGGGCTGGGGCCTCGAGCAGGCAACCCGACCCTTCTGTGCCTCTATTTCTTGGCAGTAAAGGGCAGACTCTGTGCATTCTCTGACTGATTTCTAAAGGGATTTCTCAGGTTCCTTTGGTCTCAGAACCCCGAGGTTTGGCTTGGGCCACTTGCCAGGTCATCACAGGACCCTTATTTCAAGAGATGCTTATTTTAACTGCACTAAATGTTCTGATCTGTCCAAACTGCAAACTTCAATCTGCCACCCCGGACTTTCCATTGCCCTTGGGAGAAAGCCTCTTCTCTGCCCAGCAGCCCATGGGTCCTGGGGTCTGGTTGCAGCTGCCCTGGGCACCCCCTCTCTCTGGCTGTCACACTCCAGCCATGCTGGCCTCCTTTGGTTCCTCCACATGCCACCCTCCCTCCTGCCCCAGGGCCTGTGCACATGGCATTTGCTCTGCCCAGGACACTCTCCCTCCAAGGTTCCATGGCCAGTCCCAGCTCAGCCTCCTGCTTTCAGCTGCGGTGCGGCCTCCCCAGGAGTGCCTCTGACCCAGTGGTGGGCTCCTCCGTGACCACCCTGGGGGTCTTCCCTCAGAGCTCTCCTTCCCTCTGTCACTGCACCTCGCTGTCTCCTCTGCCATATGGACCCCCTCAATGGGAGAGGGACCTGTCTGTCCCTGCTCCGTGGGAGTTCTAGGCACAGCCGCTAGCCTGGGGCCCAGCAGATGCCCAGGGCACGTTTGTGGAATGGATGAGGGGAGGAGACCTTGATCCACCCCCTGCAGCCCTGTGGCCCCAACCAGGCCCCTGAAGCCCCGCCTCTCACCTGGGCCCCGCCCAAAGCCCACCCCTCGCCTTGGCCCCGCCTCCTCTTGGTTACCAGTGCCCATGGTCCATGTGCTGTCGGATGAGTGTGTGGGGAGCCACCGTCCCGTACTTGTCCACCTCGGGCATGTTCATGTCGTCGATGAAGTAGATCAGCTTCTTGGTGCCTGGTGGCCCGTAGTTCCTCCCTGATTTCTTCTCCAGTGGCTTCTCCAGAACCCCTGGAGAAGGGAGCAGGTTGGCCACTGCTGTGCCAGATAGATACCGGTGGGAAGCCTTACTGGACCCAGAGCCCCCTGCTCCCAGCCCAGCCTCACCCTGCGCCCCTGCTCCCGGGCCCTGGCCCCGGCCTCACCCTGCAGCATGGCTGAGGTGGTGTAGAAGTTGAAGGGCACAGCCTGCACCAGGTAGCTGTCGCTGTCCAGGCTCTCCAGCTTGTCTCCCATCAGCACCGACTTGCCTGTCCCCGCGTTCCCCACCAGCATCACTGGCCACGACTTCTCCATGAGCAAGTCCATGAAGTAGCGGATGCGGATGGTCTCGGTGGTGTGCACCAGAGAGGCCTGCGGGCAGGGGCAGAAGGACCGCCGTGGAGGGAGCAGCCTCCAGTTTCCTTCTGACCACTTGCAGACCTCAACAGTGGTCTCGGGGTTTGTCAAGTCCCCAGTTTTATTTAAAAGGTCCTGCTGTTGACAACCGTCTGCACTTGGACATTCCATCAAGAAGCGTGGGCTGGGACGCTGAGTCCTGCTCCTAAATGGTCAGTCAATTGTCACCACTCCGGGGAGGTTACCTGCAGTGGGACATCAGGATCCAGCTCAAAGGAAGGCACCTTGTCCGTCCATGGCAGGAACTTTTTAGTGTCGGGATCTATGTAGTAGTCAAAGATGGTTCCTTGCGAGGGGAACTTGATCGTTTTAAATTCGTTGATCCACCATTTGCTGAACTCGACCCGGTAATCTACGAGCTGTTAAAAAACAAAAGCAAAGCAAGGGCCCAGCTAAGAGGGATGCCGAGAGACCTCGTCAGGTGGCTGGGTCCCCCCACTGCGGCCGCTCACCTGGTCCTGGAACATGGCCCCCCCGAAGGCCCAGAAGCAGGCGAACACGAAGTAGAGCTCGTAGAGCTCCTTGGGGGAGTCGGGCGGCGCGTTCTTCTCCGTGAGGAGGCACTCGAGCAGGTACAGGATCATTTGGATGACCGTGATCTCAGGCACCGGCGTGATCTTCTTGAATCCGAAGCGCAGCTTGTCCAGGCACGTGGGCAAGTACTTGTCGAAGAGGATCATCAGGTTGGCCTTTTCAGACTGCACCTTGCGCCTCTCAATCCAGCTGCTCACCACCCTGGGGAAGACGGGCAGGCGCCAGACGATGGGGCCACTGCATTGGGTCTGTCTGGCGTCCCCCCCCTTAGTGAACAACTCCTGCTGCCTCCACATGATTCGGGTGCTCCTGCCTGGCGATGGGGCCAGTCACACACCTTAAGAGTGTCTGATGAGGATGCTGTGACTGTGGGGGTGTGCTCTTTCTCTGGGATTCTAGCTATGGGGGTAATGTAAGCCTAGAACAACTGGGAGCCATCTTTGCTACCTCAAATGGAGTTAATACTGAGGGCAGTAGAGCTGAGTATAGGAGAAGAGAGGAGAGAAAGGTTTCATGACATTATCTGGGGTGGGGGGGTGTTGTGGGGAGAGAAGAGATGGGAAGGGAAGAGAAAGGAGAGAAGAGGAGAGGAGCAAGGACATCTCATTACATCTTCTGGACTCCTGGATCCAACCATTCCTGAAGAATGCCCTGGTGAGTTGAGCCAATAGAGTTTTTTTTTGCTTCAGTTAGTTTGAGTTGAATTTGTCTCATTCAGTGGAAGAGTCCAAACCAATACTGCAAGCAATCCTGAGGAGCCGTGTTGGGTTGTCTGGCGCACAGCTGCCTCTGGAGTGGGTTGCATAGAGGCAGTCCACCACAATGGTGAGGGTGTGGACCCTGGAGCCCCTGCTGCCTGGGCTTAAATCGGCTCTACCCATGGCTAGCAGTGGCCTTAGGCAAGTTACTCAACATGTCTGGGTCCCAGATTTCTCCTCTGCAAATGGGAGTGATGGTAATAACTCCCATTTCAGCGGATGGTCTGGGCTGATATTCATCAAGCCTATAGAAGGGATCCTGGTCCACGATGAGTGCTAAATAAGTGCCTGCTAAAAGCATGAATAGCATCCGGCTCCCTCATGGGTCAATGAGCTCAGTGAGCCGTCATTTCCAGGATGCTGGAGCATAAGCAGGAAGCTCATGTTACCAAACACAGCTCTCCTGCTCTCCGCAGCCCAACAGACACGCCTTTCTGTGAGTGAGCTTGTGTTCCGGAACCCCTCCTTCTTCCTGCATCTCCACCAGAACAGAGAATCAAGAGCTCAAAACCTCTGCCCCACTGCACCCTGGATTATCCAGGATAACCAAGAAAACCTTAAGACAATCCATGTCTGCAAGCAAAACACGGTGCCCCAATGCCTGGCACAGTTAGGAACTGAATCCCAAATACAGCAGGTCTTCAGAATAGAGACCAACTTGCAAATCTATACATAGACTGCTGCATTTCCCTTCTATTTTGAACGCGGTTATGTTAAATTTTAATTTCGCCTTGGTTGGAGTCATTTAGCACATGCAAATGCTCTTGCTGGCTTTGATGAGGGGGCTGTGTTGGGAGGACGAGTCGGCTCTCCTACCAGGTTCAGGTGGGCTCCTGCCCTGCTCCCGGGGCAGCTGGGGCCCGTCAGGCCCGGGAGCCTTGCTTCACTTCCCCCCAATGATGAACTCTGCCATCTCCCTGCCTTGAGTCACCGCTGCCCCAGCAGCCACCTGCAGGAGCACTGCTCTCTCTCCGGGGGCCCCTGGCCCGTCTCTCAGACACTTCACTTCTCTCCTTCAGCAAAACTCGGGCCTCCCTCCTCCTCCCCCAAGAGCTGCTCATCCTCTTGATCAACCCTCTGGGGGCCCCAGAACTGCTCCTGGCTGAAGGGCGTGTCTCACCTCTGCCCACACCTGCTCATCTTCCAGTTCCCTCCTCCCACCCGCTGTGTGTCCCCCTGAGTGCCCCTCGACCCTGGCTTCTTCCTGTCCCTGCCTCTCAGCAGCTCCCACCCAGACTGTTTCAGTTCTCTTGCCTTGTCTGCCGCCCACCCTGAAAACTCTCAAACGTGATGTAGTGGGCAGAATGGGAGCCCCTCAAAAGACATGTCCACCCAGGACCTGTGAATGTGACTTGGTTTGGAAAACGGGTCTTTGCGGATGTGATCAAGTTAAAGATCTTGAGATGAGATCATCCTGGACGAGTGTGGGCCCTAATCCAATGACTGATCCTTCGGAGAAGAGGGAAATTGAGACACAGAGGCATGCGCAGAGAGAAGATGAAGTGAGACACAGGGAGAAGACAGCCATGAGACTAGAGTGGGGCACCCACAAGCCAAGGGCCACCAAGGCCCACGGGCAGCCACCAGAAGCTGGGAGAGAGGCCTGGAACGGATTCTCTCTCAGAGCCTCCAGAAGGAACCAGCCTTCCCAACACCTTGATTTTGGACTTCTGGCCTCCAGAACTGTGAGAGAATAAACATCCATTGTTGGAAGGCACCCAGTTTGTGGTCCTTTGTCATGGTAGCCACAGGACACTAACATAAGTGGGATGACAAAGTTGCTGGAGAAGACGGCACAGTGGTGCTGGGTCTCCAGGGCGCTTCGGCCCCCTGTAGGTCCAGCACTCGGTGCTGTCCCTGCAGGGGCCACTGCGTTTGGGTGGCCCCCGCAAACCCTGACCTTGCCATGTCGCCTGCCTCCCAGCAGTTGGTCTCACTCCCCAGTGCAGAAGCCAAGAGGCACATCAAGCATGATCTCCTGTGCCTCCTCCTCTCTTCCCGCCCACAGACTTGCCTGCCCCTGGAAACACCCCGGCCTGCTCCCCATGCTCCAACATCACTCTCATCTTGAAAAAACAAACTTTCCTTCATCTTGCCCCAGCTGCCACAAGCCTCATTTCCAGAAAGAGCTGCATTTCTAGTGCCCCCTCCCAGTTGCCACCTGGCTTCTGTCCCCGTCACACCATGATGTTCTTCCTCCTGAGTTAACGATGAGCTCCCAGCTGCCAAGTCCAGTGGCAGCTTTTCTGTCCTTGGCTCCTTGACCCTCTGGACGTGACCCTCTCGTCCCCACCTCCCTCCTGAAGCTCTTAATCCCTGTGTGTGCCAACGCCATCTCCCTTCTGCCCTCGGGGCTGGTCCTTCTGGAATCCCTCACACATTCCTCTTCCTCTCAACACAGTGCTGTTTACCAACTGCTCTTGTCACTTTCACAGCTCTCCTGGAGAATCCAGTTCCCCAGCACAGAATATCCTAGGGCCGGACACAGTCGGTGCGCAGAAAGTACTGGCTGGATGAATGAATGAATGAACGAACCACTTCCAGCCAAGACGTTTCTCCTGAGCCCGTAGGTCCTGGAGTGTTGCACTGGGATTTCTACTCAAGATGTTAAAGGACAAAGCTCGTCATCCTGGCACTGCTCTGCAAATTACTAGCCACGTGTCCAAGCAGGAGCAAGTGCCTCCAGAATCAATGCCAAGTGTTCCATTTCTAAGGTTCCAAACATTGCAAACATCCATCCATCCCTTCCTCCCCATCCCCAGAGACCACCCATTGTCCATCGGCATGAGCAGCTCTCCTCTTCATGGCAGAAAGGGCCCCTGCGCTGGCCCCGCCAGCTGGTCCAGCGTCCTATCATTTCCTGCCAAGAGCATCCTCACGCTTCACGCTCCATCCATGAACACCTGACCGCCACCCGTCCCTGGGAAGCTCACACTCTCACCCCCCATGTCCCTGTAAAGGTAGTTCATGCCTGGAATGCTCCCCCCAGTTTTTGTCCACCTGGAAATTTCCCTCTCCCCTCAGGTGTCAGCCCAAACTTCAGCTCCTCTGAGAAGATTTCCTGTCTCCAAGACAGGCTTAGTCCCTGCTCCCTCACCCTCCGAGTTCCCAGCACATGGTGCAAACTTCCCTTTCATTGGCTGCCGTGTCGTAGTGTCATCGTGCATTTACATCACTTATTTACACGTCTGTCCCTCATCCTTTCATCGCCACGAGCCGGTGCCTGAGGAGGGCCCGGCACATGGTATTTGTTGCAGGAATGAAAGAATGAGCGAATCCACGCGTGCCCATGCACCTCTGAACCTCGCCCTTCTCTGCCACAGTCTGGAGCAGGAGAACTAAAATCCAACTCACGGGTTCCATCCCAGATCTGCTGGGTTGATGTAAAGAATGCCGGCTCTGGAGACGGTGGCCGGGGTGGCTGTCCTCAGGTGGCTGATCTCAAACACCAGCCTCATGGTGCGGTTCAGGGGGACCCGCTCATTGCTGGCCAGGGTGAGGACCTAGGAAGGGAGACAGGCCTGTGGGTTTTCAGCGGCAAATGTGCTGTCGTCCTGACGGTGCGTCACATGGACACGTCTCAGAACGAGGAGGAGGAAGTCGGGGACCCCGTACCCATGTCCCACCACCAACCAGCCTCCCCCAACCTAGCATTTCTCAGCTGTCCTTGACACCAGTCCCACCTTGGCCCCCACCCACCCCAGGACAACACCAGAGGCTTCCAGACATGTGTACCATGTAGGACTTCACTGTAATGTTACATTTGCTTTTTCAAACCATGACCCCTCTCCTCGCCTGGGAATTCTTGAGTTCCCTCCTCCACTGGATTGAGAATTCTTTTCTTAAGCTACTTCTAGATAATTCTGAATACTGTTTCTGCCTTCCAAGATATTAGCTATCCTCTTCACGTTATGCGACGTGTCAATTAGACAAGAATGTGTTCCACGTCTGCACACTTCACCCAGGCTGCTGATGCTACAAAACACCTAAGACAGCGCACATGGCACTGAGGCACACGAGGGGCACATCTCGGGATGGGGGCTTTCCCTTGTTCATACCTTTCTGTGTGGAGCTGCAGACAGACCCCTCCCCGAGTCCCAGTTTATGGCAGGTTCTGTCTGCTGTGTGTGGTGGGTGGTGACGTGTGGTGTTTCCCATGAGCTCCCCCCATTGCTGTGGTTTTGGGGTTAGCTCTGGAATCCAGGAGCCCCTTGAACCTTGTTGTCATCCATGACGGTGTTGAGAGATTCGATCCACATGGGGTCTATGTCCCCATCCAGGACGATCCACTTGGGGCCGTCGTGAGTGATGTTGGCCAGGTCCCGCATTATGGTGGAGAAAAGGCCTGAGAGAGAGCAAGGCTGGTGTGAGCAGGGCTGGTATGGGTGAGCAGGGCTGGTGTGAGCAGGGCAGTTGTGAGCAGGGTTGGTATGGGTGAGCAGGGCTGGTATAAGCAAGCAGGGCTGGTGTGAGCAGGGCTAGTGTGAGCAGGGCTGGTATGGGTGAGCAGGGCTGGTGTAAGCAAGCAGGGCTGGTGTGAGCAGGGCAGGTGTGAGCAGGGCTGGTGTAAGCAGGGCTGGTGTCTAAGCGGCTCTCTGCAAGAGGCCAACAGCAGACCAGGTACTCTCTGAGGCCACAGAGGCTGAGACCAACCTTGCCCCCTCCAGTCCCCACCCGGCTTGACCCTGGCCTCTCTCTCCTGGAGGTGGCCTGTCCCCTGCTTCAGAGGGACAGCAGAGGCCATCACACAGGAGGTGACTGGGCTCATTTCCCACCCTTATCCTTGACCCTGAGGACCTTCCTTTATGTCCCCCCCTGGCCCTGCCCTATGCCCTCCTCTGGGGAGGTCAGAGGACCCTACCCATGCGCCCTGCCCCACCTCGCACCCCCCGCCCCCGCTCCAGTCTGGTTCAGTAATTGAGGTTCAACCACCCTATGTGGAGCACGACTCCCAACACAGCACTCTACCCCTCCATTCATTCCTTCATTCCTTCATTCAACAAACGTTTGCTGAGCACTCTCCACATGTCAGGCTCAGAGTAGGGGTCTTGAGGACAATCAGAGCCCCTGCCCTCCCCTGCGGAGGTGCATTCTAGTGGGGGAGAAATGCAAGATACACACACAGAAATAGACGTGTCACATGACGTGAGGGGTGACCAAGTCCGAAGAGAAAGCAGGGCAAGAGGTAGAGAGGGAGTGGGGACTGGGGAGGCCTCTCGCAGGGGGACGCAGGAGCAGAGCCCTCTCCCAGCTCCAGTCTAGGAGGGGGATGGAGGGAGGCTCTGATGGGGCGGGTGTGGGCAGCATCCCCTGACAAGCCATGCACCCCGCCTCTTCCATTCTCTTCAGTGCCCCGCCCCTGCCTGGACCACATCTTGCCCCCCCATTTCCTCACCCCTGCCCGGACACACAGACCCACCCCAGCCTCTCTAGCTCCTTCTCCAATGTCCCCTGAGTTCTTTATACCTTATAAAGTGTGAATCTCATCAAGCCCCTTCCTCAGAGAAACACCTTTCCCAGTGCCCACGGCTCCAGGGCCGCAGCAACCTGGCTTGAACCTGCCTTTCCAGGCTTGCCTCCCACGCTCCTCGGGGTGGGGGCCCCTTCTCCCCTTGGCCTGCTCAGGGCAGGACTACTGACGCTCAGATGTCCTGAGTTCCTGTGGCTGCCCGATTCCTCCCGCCGGTGGCAGGAACCAGCTTTTCCTGCATTCTTACTGCTCTTCATAAGCACCATCATTATGCACCATGTGCATGTGAGGTCCCCACCCCTCTAGACCTGCTGAGGGTCTTCCTCAGGGGCCTGGCCAGACACGTGGTAAAGTCTCAATACAGGTTCACTGCACGGAGCACGGCGGAGTGGCCGGAATAAAGTGGGCCTGGGTGTGAGTGCCTGCTGGCGACCCCACGCCCCGCTCAGCCCCCCGGGGCCAGGGCTCCTGGTACCGTCTTTCCACTCCCTGGTCGCCGGGTTGATGATGCCGAAGAGCTCATCACAGGTGACGGCCTTTGGGTCCAGGTCCACGGCCACTGGCTTCCTCTTCAGGTTCTGATAGGTCTTGTTGAGAGACTTGAGGACCTGCGCAAAGCAGGGGGGGGGTCGGTCACGCGGGGCTGCCGGGGCGCTGTCCACGCGTGTGGGGCCCCCTCGTGCGAAGCACAAGCAGAATCCCTGCTCTGGTCTGTTTTGCTTTGGGTGACACGTGGGTGAGTTTGTGTCCCTCAAACAATGAACTGAGTGATCAGAAATGCACTGTAACTGTTCCCATCCGCAGACAGCGAGGGCCGCTTGCCTTGAGACCACGCTAAGATCAGGGAAAATTCACACGAGTTTCCTGATGTTAAAAGTAAAACACACTCGTTGAAAAACAAATTATGGGAAGAAAATGACCCATAATTCCTCCATGCAGAGGAAAGCGTTTTTAAGGACATTTGAGGATGTTTCATAAGTATAAGTGTGTAAACAGACATACATACACATACATATATATATTTATTTTGAGAAAATTCGGTTTGTACAGTTTCTGCCTTTTTAAAAATAATTTGCTGTAAGTGTGCCCATGTTATTAGTCTTTGGAAATAATCTTTAAGAATAGCAGAACAGTCTATCCTGTGGGCGTCTAGCTGAACACCTGGCTGGGTTAGAATTTTCCGGTGTTATAGATGTTAGTCACATTGGCCACCACCCCCTGCTTTTCACCACGCCCCAGGCAACGGCAGGGGACAGGAGGGTGGGGGATGAGGGCTGGTGCAGGGAGGTAGGTGAGGACAGGAGGGTGGCGGGCAGTGGGGACAGGAGGGTGGGGGGCTGGCCACAGGAAGGCGGGTGACTGGTATCGAGAGGGGAGGAGCAGGAAGAGCAGGGAACCCAGAAGAAGGCCTCCTCAGTGGTACCAGGGTCCTGTGGCCACTCCTCGCCTCCTCCTCTACCCACCCTGCCCGTCACAGCTTCCTTCCTGGCCCATGACACTTTTCAGTCCCAGGATGCACTGGGCTGGGGCCCCTGGGCTGGGGCCTACTGTGCTGGAACCCTGCAGGGGCCCTCGGGGAGACCCAGGGCGGGAACACGCGGTGGCGTGCCTGAGACTTGCCGCTGCCCGCGTTCCCGATGACGAACACTGAGTGCCGGACTTGCAGCAGCTCCTCCAGCTGCACGACCTTCAGCACGAAGCTGTCTTCTGCCTGCAGCTTGAGCTCCACGACGCTCTGCTTGATGATCTGGGGGGGACGCACACAGCATGGGCCGGGGCCTGTGGTGCAAGGACCAGGCAGTCTTTCCGGGTGGGGGGACCTTCCTGCCCAGCAGGAGATGTCATAAGGGAACAGCGGCCCTCTGGCGTGGATGTATTTACAGGTGCTGCCGCTGATGCTATTGAGACCTCCGTACAGGGGATGGATTTGCCCAAAGCCCCCTCCAGTTCCTTGCTCAACTCCCCAGCATTGAGAGAGGGGCTGGCCAGGGCTGGAGGGGCAGCCTATGGCCTCAGGGTGTTTCTCGTAGCAGAGGGCGCCATGCATGTGTGACCATCGCTGGTGGGCACACGTGGCCACCTACCCCAATGTTGCACCTGCCACTGAGGTACCAATCTGACCTACAGCGGAGAGAAGCATCCTCGGCAGGCGGGAGGCCTGGCGGGGCTGAGCTTCTGGGCTGGATTCGAGGCCCAGCAGAACCTTTCAAAATTCAGAACCTTTTCAACCTACCTTTTCAAAATTCAGGTCCCGTTTCCGAGGCACGTCCAGGGCCGGGAAGAGGTCCCCGATCAGCCCCATGAACACGGGCAGGTCATCAGTCACGATCTTGGGGATGTTGAAGTCCCTCAGCGCCCTCATGAGCACCTGGTCCTCTGCTCGGCTGGGGTCGCCCCTCTTCAGGGAGCCAGCCACCACCAGCACAGACTTGATGGCTCGCAAGCCCCAGTCGTAATGATCCTGGGGACAGAGGGTACAGGGGCACGGAAGTGAGTGCCCCTTCTCACTCTGGCTAGTTGGGGTCGCTACTGGAACATGTGGAACCTTCACCAGGCCGGTCTGGAAGGCAATCTGCGCCCCCTGAGTTTTTAAGGCCCTCCGGCGCCCCCACTCTGTGGGCCTCAGGATACTGTCAACACATACCTGCTTTGAGAGCAGCTCTTTGCACAAGGTGTAGAGTGTGATAAACTTCCTGGCCAGAAGGCGGGCTTCTAGAAAGCCCTCGGCCACCAGCATGATCTCGCATATCAGCTCAAAGTCGGGGACCACCATAGCACAGGGCCTGGGGGAGACAGCAGGGTCTGCCTTGGGCTTCTCCCTCTGCCACTCATGTCCCACCTGTCCCTCCTCAGGTAGGTGCACAACCCCCCCTGCCAGGAGGCATCACTGGTCAAGATTCTAGGGGCGTGGCACCGGGTTCCCAGCCCCACTCTCGTCCTCACTGGTTTCCCCTACACTCTCCACACAGGGTGTCTCCAAGCACTGCATTTGCTCTAGTCAACCCTTCTCTGAGAGTCATCCTGAACCCTGGCTCCTATCGTCTTGTACTGATGGGCAGGTCGTGCCTCATATGGGGCCCTCTACCCCCAGGAAAACGGTGAGCAGGAAGTCCATCGTCTGCTTTTTTTTTTTTCTGAGGAAGATTGGCCCTGAGCTAACATTTGTGCCACTCTTCCTCCATTTTGTAAGTGGGATGCCTCCACAGCATGGCTGATGAGTGGTGTAGGTCCACACCTGGGATCTGAACTGGCAAACCCGGGCTGCTGAAGCAGAGCATGCAGAACTCAACCACTACACCACACGGCCGCCCCCCCAGCCATCTGCTTTTTAAGGAGGCCCTGGCCTGGTAGTCCCCTCTGACTCGGGAGCCCTGCCTCCATGACTTCTCCTGTCCCCCATCTCTGCCCACTCCCCCAGGCACTTCCTCTCCCTCCCGGGCCCACACACCTGAACAAGGCCTTTAAGTTCTCAGGCAACTCCGTGCGCCCGGCATACCCAGGGTTCATGGTGATGAAGAGGCCGACGGTGGGATTGAGACTTATCATCTCTCCCAGGAAATTAAAAGTTTTTTTCTTGGCCCGAATCGCATCTTGGACACATTTCACCTAAACAATTGGCACACAGACACATCAACGTGGAGACGACCAGCTTTGACAAGCCCGACGGATCTTCGTTTGTGTTAAAGCGTGTGGCTATGAATTTGCCTCCTGGTTTCTCTTTTCAAGAAAATTAAACTTTAAATTTTGAGGCAGTTGTGGATTCACAGGCAGTTGTGAGAAAGAATGTGGAGGAGATCCCGGGCGCCCCTCCCCAGCGTCCTGGGGGACTATCCTGCACGACTGTCATGCAGCATCACAACCAGGACACAGAGAGGGACAGCCGAGACTCTTCGTCATCGGGAGGACCCCTCACGTAGCCCTCCTTAGCCACACCCCCCTCCCTCCTGCCCCACCCTCTGCTTGACCACGCAACCACTAATCTGCTCTCTGTTTCCGTAATTCTGTCATTTCATGAATGTCATTCAGTGGGATCATTCAGGATGTAATCTGAGATGGGCTTTCTTTTTTTTTAAAGATTTTATTTATTTATTTATTTCCCCCCGAAAGCCCCAGTAGATTGTTGTATGTCATAGCTGCACATCCTTCTAGTTGCTGTATGTGGGACGCGGCCTCAGCATGACTGGAGAAGCGGTGCGTCGGTGCGCGCCCGGGATCTGAACCTGGGCCGCCAGCAGCGGAGTGCGCGCACTTAACCGCTAAGCCACGGGGCCGGCCCTGAGATGGGCTTTCATCGTCCAAAGAACTGCCCTGGACATTCCTCCAGGATGTAGCCGTACCAATGGTTCACTCCTCATTATTGCTGAGTCGTGTTCCACCTCCTGGCCATGTTATGTGTCCCGTTCCTGCTCTGGGAGTGACCCGGGGAGGACTGACTAGCAGCCATCTCCACAGCAGACTGTCTTTAAGAAAGTGGGAGGCCAGCCCCGTGGCTTAGCAGTTAAGTGCGCGCGCTCCACTACTGGCGGCCCGGGTTCGGATCCTGGGCGCGCACCGACGCACCGCTTCTCCGGCCATGCTGAGGCCGTGTCCCACGTACAGCAACTAGAAGGATGTGCAACTATGACATACAACTATTTACTGGGGCTTTGCGGGGGGGGGGGGGGGAAAGGAGGATTGGCAATAGATGTTAGCTCAGAGCTGGTCTTCCTCAGCAAAAAGAGGAGGATTAGCATGGATGTTAGTTCAGGGCTGATCTTCCTCACAAAAAAAAAAAAAAAAAGAAAAGAAAGTGGGTACCAGGTGAAATCTGAATTTCAGGGATCATTAGCTGCGTTCCATCTTGCCCTCCTGAGGAGGTGCCTGCAAACCTCCACGTCACCACTCGAGGGCACCCGGCGCTCATGGTTAAAACCTTCCATAGCCCTAATGTCCAAGGTCTCTGCCTTTAGAGCAAAGCTGTTGCCGGACCTGTCCTGGACTCTCCTCTCGAGAGCCGGCTGCAGGGGATGGCTCACACCCCGGTAGGGCTGGGGGCTGGGGTGGGGACCTTAGAACTCTCCACTGCCCGCCCTCTTGCTCCTCCATTCTAGTCAACATTCAGTGCCTGAAACGGGCTCTACATAAATATTCCGAGGTCTGTTCACTGACTTTGGGGGGGTACTAACTCTGTTACTGCACTGGGGGTGGGGGTCAGCGGCCAGCAGTGCCCGTGGGTCCAGGGGACGCTGGCTGCCCATCATTCTCTCTTTGCCTTACTGGCCTCCAGCATAGGAAGGGTCACAATAGTGGAGGGTGCTGGCTCCCTGCATTCGCCTCTAATCCTGCCATCCAACCCACATCGTTGAACCCATTTTACAGATGAGAAAATGGAGGCACAGAGTGTTTAAATCATTGCCGAGCACAGAATTAAGGAGACAAATTAGTAAATGTAGACCAGGCTTTACACCCAGGTTGAGGGTTTTGAGTGGCCGGGGCTGGTTTCATATATCCAGGTCCTCCTCTGCTCCTCCCTCTAACTGTTCAGCCCTGCCCCGCAGCCTCGCCTCACGTGTGGTCTAGAAGGTCGATGCCAGGGAGCTTGTATCTACTCATCTCTCTATTGTGGGGGTGGGGGAAGGGTCTGAGCACCACCAACATGCTGACTTCCAGGTCCTTTTGGAATATCAAAGTTGATCCTGGGCCCCAAGGTTGGCCTTGGCTTCCCTGAGAGAGCCAGTGGTTCTCAGCTCTAGTGTGCATAGGACCGCCTGGGGCATGGGTTCAAAATGCATGGACGCTCCTCCAAACATGCGGGGCGGGGCCCACACGGGCCATTTTACTAGCAGGGGTCATGCTGGCACAGGGCTGCTCCCTGATCTGGGAGCCCTGCTCCACCCGTCCCCACTGTGTCCTAAGCTCTGGTGTAGGTGTTCCCAAAATTCCCAGGCACATTGCCTCCTTCTCTCCCTCCCTTCCTTCTTTTCTCCCTTTTCTTCCTGTTCTCTCCCAGCACTCTTATCTAATCAATAAACTGCCACGCATCCTTCAACGCCCAACTCCACTGATAGCTGTACGAAAGCCCTCTCTGTCCTGGTCCCCCAAGCAAAATTAATCATCCCCTCATCTGCATTCAGTTACATACATGCCACTGTATGTGACTCTTGCTGTTTTCCCTTCTGTGTACCCAGCCAGACCGTGTGCCCCGGAGGACAAGGCTGGGGTCTCCCTCATCTTTGTGCACGCCGCCCCCAAGCAGGCTGCACCGGCTCCACAGGAAAGCTGATGAGCCCAAGCCACTGAGCAGAGTGCCCCTGCTTGGCCCAGCGACACGGGGGCCCTACCTGGACAGCAATCACCGACAGGACTTCCACCGAGATTCGGTTAAATTCATCAAAGCAGCCCCAGGCTCCGGTCTGGGCCAGCCCCTTGTAGATGTTTCCACAAGACTAGAAAGGGTGAGTTTGGAGAAGGGTGCATCAGGGAGAGGAAGAGAGGAGAGAGCTGGCCCGAGCCTTGCTGGGCCTCCACCTGCCCCCTCGCTGCTCACAGTCCTGCTCCCGGCTCCTGGACAGAGGCTCAGGCTCCGGAGCTTGGGGCCTGTGGAAGGCCAGCTGGAGCTGGCAGGATGGCCCACTCCCCGGAAGGAGTTAATGGCACACAGGGATGGGTGCCAGGAAGAGCCCGTCCTCTCCCCATGATCCTTCAGCACCCAGGCCCTCCCTGAGATGGGGCTTCACCTGGGTGCCCTCACTGGACGGCTCAGACAAGGGCATTCGTGTAAAATTCAGCCCTTGAATTTTTTCCCAGCACACAAAGGAGGGGGCTTCCCTCTAAGATGGGGGTGGGTGTGCCCGTCAGAAGACTTTCTTCTAGATGTTTGTCACTCCAGCTGGGTAATCAGGACGATACTTCAACATTTACATATGGGATTCCAGGTAAATATTAAAATCCTTCTAGGGGGATCCAGCCTCAGGTTTCACTTTTCTAAAATCCAGGAGGCTTGTGTGGGCTGTGGCCTTGACAGTCAAAAGGGACAGCTGGCCCCGCCCTCACCTCAGGACGGGGTCCCCCAGAGGGTGGGGCTCAGATAGACATGGGGAGGGGCCCCTGCAGGCCCAGGCTCCTGACCTCAGTGCACCGCACCTCCCCCCCAACCCCAGGGGCTGCTTAGACCTGGACCTTCAGGGGATCCTCTCTTTTGGGGCCCTCTGAGAGCTGACGCTGCCCTGCAAAGTCTCTGGTGACCGCTGGGACCTGGCCCATCCCCTGCTCCCCTCCTAAGCCTGCCTGGACGCGGCTTTTACCTGGAAGCCCCATGCTGAACTACGACAGGGGTGCTCACTCTAAAGTCCCTGGTTGCTGGGGCAAGCTTGGAACCGACATTGGGACGACGTTACCTCCAAGGGTGGGGCAGGACATTTGGGGCTGGGTTTGTCAACCCTGGGAGCCTCTTCCCGACACACTTGTCACACCCAAGAGGCCCCGGCTTCCCAGGAGGGCCAAAGCTGCCAGTGGGGGCACAGCTGCTCAGCCCGTCCATTGGGTTCCTCCCCGGGTTTGGCCGGCAGTGTCCAGACATCTAGAACTCACTCGGGGTGTGGAGGCTGCAGCCTCCTGGGGGAAGGTGCCGTATTTGGTCCTCCACGGGGACCTCTGAGGCCACCTCCGGGCCTGGGATCCGTACCTTGTAGTCCATCTGCTCGGAACAGTTGAAGACATACACCATGGTGCCCAGGGCTCTGCCCAGGTCCTTGGTTGTCTCCGTCTTGCCGGTCCCAGCGGGGCCAGCGGGGGCTCCGCCCATGATCAGGTGGAGGGACTGGGTCAAGGTTATGTAGCATCTGCAAGAGACCTCTGATTATCTCGTGTGCCGGCCACCCCACAGCTGCCTCGCGTTCTCTGTCATCGTGGTTTCAGTTCATTGTGTTAACGTTACACCTGCTCAGCCCCCAGGAGGCAGAACAAGGACAGGTCAGGAAGGACTTGAGATGTGGCTAAGGAGCAGACACCGCAGAGGCGCCGTACCCACCTCGGCCTTCAGGAGGTGGGCGCTTCTAACAAAAGAAGGGCAGTCACGTCACAGTCACTGAGGGTTTACTCTGAGAGGCTTCTGGTCTGAGTGCTCTTTGTTGTTAAATAACTCGCTCAATCCTCAACAAGCTTGTGAAGATTCAGGAAATAGTGTCCCCACTTTGCAGGCCCTCAGAGAGGCTAAGCAACCCCCCCAAGGCCGCACAGCTAGTGTCAGAGTGAGGGAATAAGAACGTGGCACCCAGGCTGGGTGGCCGGCAGGTGGTAGGGCTGACTCCGCACGCGGATCCCCCGACCCAAATGCCCGGTTCTTTCAGCCTCGGCAGCCTACGTTTGGGCCCAACAATGCCAAGATTCGTGGGAAAGAGCCCAAAGAAAAAGTGTGATTTCCTTTCTGGAGTCGTCAGGGACGGGCAGTGCAGCCCCGGGCCAGGCGGCCGGGGTGTCCTCACCTGTCAGTGAGCGGGGTGATGACCAAGCGCGGCGTGTTGCCCAGGTACTCATAGGAATACTGGATTTGGGCGTCACAGATGTTGGCAAAGCAGTGTCTCTTCTCCTCGTCCCAGCGGTGCCGCAGCTGGGACTGCCAGGTGAAGGCCTGGGAGCTCTCTACCTGCACGAGGTGCGGGAGTCTAAGAGCCAGACCCACCCCAGGACAGCCAGGGGCCCCAGGCTAGTCCCTGGGCCCCAGGGATGCTCCTGGCCCTCTGATCCTCTTCCAGTGCCCGCATCAAACCTAGCACGTCCCCGCTGAATCTCACTGATGATCGGCACTTCCAATCGGATTGCTCTTCGGAGCACTCACCAGGGGTGAGTCTAAGGGAGGGACGGGGGATGGCCCCTGCCAGGAATAGAGTGCCCTCCCCAGGAAGAGGCGATAACAGAGGGGGCAGGGGCTGGAGTCCCCGAGCAGTGGGCCCTTCCCCGGCCCCTGCCTTGGCCAGGATCATTTTGGCCACCACGTCCCGGGCGTGCACGTCGATGGTGCAGATGGTCATGACCTTCATCCTGTCGCCTGCACTGAGGTTTCCGATGAGCAGGGTGATGAGCGCATTCAGCTGATTGATCTGCAGGAGCAAAGGCACCTTCGCTGGACACCAAGTCATGCTGGTCGATTGCCACTGGGTGGTCTCCAGGCTCTAGGGGTCCCCCAGGAGCTCATGGTTGGAGGGAAGACCACCAGGCTCTTGTTTGCAGTAATGGAACACAGAAGAATGTTCTGGGATATCTCCCACCTACGGGTGGGGTAAGCTGTGGAGCAGCCCCCTGATGGAATATCATGAAGCTGCTAAAAATGATGCAGTAGAAGAAAATCGAATGCCACGGGAGGATGATGGATATTCAGTAAAAACGGGATTTTAAAGCCATTTGTATATTTTTACATATAAGTCAATTATATGCATACAAAAAGATCAGAGGTCTAGATAAGAATCTGTTGACAGTGGTTATATCTGGGTAGCTTTTCCTCCTTCTATTTAAAAAATTATCTTTAGTTTCTAAATCCCAATCAAGAATCTTTCAAAAAAACACTCGCGGTAGCATTTGATGACTTTCAGACAAGAAATTAGAGTTACATATTTCTAAAGCGGTTACTCTTGGGCAGGACCACCAGGGGTTGCCAGCATTTGACTGCTTTTGACCCACAGAAACAGCAATTCCACGAGGCGCAACCTTAGACATGAGATGTTTCTGGTAATCTCTTGGCCCAGTTTCAGGTGGACACATGGGAACCACGCACCTGCTTTTTGTTGTAATCTTTGATGGCGTTTTCGTAGCCTTCCTCCAGCCTCGCAAATGCCAGGCCCACCTCGGTGGTCCACCAGATCTGAGTGCACGTGAGCGCGACCTGAAAAGACAGCACCCCCCGTTGGCCCGTGCAGTGAGCGCCGTTCTGCTTCCAATGAACCAGTTCCTACTAGTAAGTTAAACTGCTTTCCGCGGGGCTGTGGTTAACAGAGGGAACACGGGAGTCCAGCAAACCCGCCCCGTCTGAGCTGTCTGTCCGTCCATCCACGCCTCAGACCTGGGCTGGGTAGTCAAAGATCCACTGCTCCCTCGGCTTTTCCTCGTATGTCACCACGGCTTCTGGGATTTCGTGTCGGAGCGTGGCGCACATTCGGTCCAGCACGCGGTTCAGCCAGACTTCCACCTGGGGATGGGACCACAATGACCAGACGGGCCATGAGTGCACCGATTCCAGTGACTTACTTTGTTGTAAGAAAAAAAAAATTACCATTCGTCATCCTCCTCCTCCCAGGGGTAGAAACGTCAAGGTTTTCACAGAGCAGTAAGAATGACCCACTTAAAAGACGTGGTTGGGAAGCCCAGTGGTACCCAGGCAAAATCTGCTGCATTGGGCCTTTGTGTGCATAAGTTATTTCTAGGCAGAGAGTGGAAAGGATCCAGAGAAAAATCTGGAAGAGGAGACAGGCTCTGTCTGAGCCCCTGAGGAGTTGCTGATGTTCGGGACACAGAGTCTGTCCCCCCACGTCCCTGGCAGGTTCTGACTAATGGAGCCCCGACCTGCTCCTCAAGTGCATTGTCTCGGAGTCCAAGATCGTTGTGGGGGCAAACTTGCCAACAAGCCTGGTTTGTATTTTAGAATATAAACCCTCAACTAACTGTACTGGGGGAAAAAATTCAAACAGGAGAATCGGGTCGGTTTTTCTTTTCACCGGTAAATACAGCTCAGGCAGACCTTGCTGTAGGTCGCAGTTATGTTTGCAAGGAGTTCAGCGCAGGAAGCGAATCTGAACGCACTGTGATGCATGGTCTCGTCCCGGCCCCACCAGCCCCATCCATGCAGAGCAAACCCGCCAGCACTCGAAGGCCAAGTCATTGAAGTTCAATTTTTCTTGCAGGAGATTTTCTCTTTTTTCCCAGCTAATTTACCTCAAATTACATTTTGCTTAGGCTAACATCAAAATCGATTTGGTTTCTTGATCAACAGTTGGGCAATGAGATGAGGGGAGGGGGCAGCCCGGAAGTGTGATGTCGGCAGAAGGAGCCAGCCTCCTCGGGTGGGTGACGTGCTTGCTGGGGAAGCTGGAAAAGGGGACAGGCTACCCAAGGGGAGGAGACCTCTCGGATCTACCAAAGCAACAAAGTCAATGATTCTGAACAGGTGTTCGAACTCGGGCGTTCAGGCGTGTGTGGCCCCATTCAAAGCAGTCCCCTTGGCGAGCCAGAGACAAATTCAGTGGCATTAATAATCCCGCCCCTCCCCCTCATGCCCTCCCCTCCCCTCCCAATACACTTCATACTCTATGGGTAAGGCTGTGCTGGAAATCCTATAAAGAAGTCCTTCAAGCATTTGTTCTAAGAGAGGTGGAGGAAAGAGGAGAGAGGGAAAGTCACGGGATGGTGGCTATGCGAACACCCCTGTCTGAGGACTTGTGGCTCTTACACTGGCTGCACTGTCATCCTGGGGGGTTCCCTGTCCATGCCCTCTGTGGTTTGCACACACTCTCACCTGCCCTGAGAGGTCACATTCTCGATCAAAATCCACGTACTCGTCCTCTTTGCTGTACATGCCCAGGCCAACTTTGAGAGGCTTCCCGTTGGTGTCGAGCCGGAACTTCAGTTTACACAGGCTGTCGAAGAGTTTGGACAGGTGGCGGCTCACCTGGGTGGGGGCAAAACAGCAGATTGTGCAGCTGAGGGATTTGAAAGGGGGATCCACACGGTCTGGGTTTTCCTTGGGTGGTTTTAAGCATCTTTCATTTTTTTTTGGAATGTAGTTCCCCTTCTCTGATCGACGTTAACCAAGTGCGCTTAACCAACAAAGAGAACAGCAAAAACTGCTCTCAGGCAGGACACAGAAACCAGCCCAGGAATTCAGCACTTCTGAGACAAATGTCTGACAGTGAAGATTTCTTTTCCTTGAGAAGTTCTGTCCCAGCACTGGGCCCGTTTCCCTAAGTCACATGCTCAAATCCTAAATTTCCAGCCACCCTGTGTATCCCATCTTGTGTGTCCAATAACTTTATGATTCAAACGAAATATAGTCATGTTCCCTTTACCTAGTTAGTTAATGCTCTCTGTTTCAGACAAGCCTCAAGGAACATTTTCTTCCTGGTTCCTGGGGCCCGGGATTTATTAGAATGAGCCTGAGGGCTACCTAGTGAGTGAGCATATCTCTCAAAAACAGTATCTTGCTAAGCCCCCGGCATCTAACTCACTTTCCAGATGAGGAAAATGAAGTGTGGGAGGTGAAGGGCAGAAGCTGAGACGAGTCCCATGGTCTTTCCCCGGGGTGGCTTCTGGCACGGACAACCTCATGGAGATGGGGACCGGGGGACACTCCTCCAACATCCTAGGGCTGCCCAGACATGGGGGCAAATATGGTGCCCACCTAGAGTCTGGAGATCGAGCCCGAAGGCAGTCTAAGTGCGGAATGCCAGGGGCCCGCCTACCTCCACGGGGTCATTTCCGTTGGAGAGAATGTCCAGGAGGTCAGCCGCGGACACAAAGTAGAATCTTGGGAAAGCCAGTCTTTTTGTCTCTAGATATTCCGCCAAGGCCTTTTCGCACACGGCCAACCTGGTAGGAGGGAGGAACCAGCTCGTCACCTCCTTCAGGAAGTGGGACAGGTACTTGGACATCATCAGGTTCTGCAGCTGCACCTGGTTGTCCTCCAGCATCTCCACCAGCACCTCATCCGACTTGACCATCATGGTGCCTGTCCGTGGGTGCAGCTCATGCTCAAACTCCATGGTGGACCAGGTACCAGGTTGTTCCTGTGGGGCCTACTCGGCAGAGGGTGTTTTCCAGCCCATCCTTCCCCTAGCTGGACTGACAGCCCTGGAGATGCCCGGTCTGTTGTCCATAGCCCAGTTTACTCAGACCTGCAACCTGACCCACGGGTTCTTTGGCAGCCCCTGACTTTGTGGGCACCCCTGGGTAGAAGGGAGGATTGTTTAGTCTCCACAGTCGTTGCTTCCTCCGACGTGGTGGTGGTGTGGTGGGATGTGGCTGGGAACATGAGCTCCCGGGGTGGGGATGTGTTAACCCAGGACCTGGGGGTTGCCCCGTCTGGGCCAGCGGGGGTGCTTGACTGGGGTTCCTGCCACCATGATGCCCCTCATCTGGACAGGCATGGGGACCTACCTCCTTTTTTTTTTTTTTTTGTGAGGAAGATTGCCCTGAGCTAACATTCATTGCCAATCTTCCTCTTTTTGCTTGAGGAAGATTGTCCTTGAGCTATCATCTGTGCCAGTCTTCCTCCATTTTGTATGTGGGACACTGCCACAGCATGGCTTGATGAGTGGCATGTAGGTCTGTACCTGGGATCCAAACCCGTGCACCCCAGGCTGCCGAAGCAGAGCGCACGAACTTAACCACTATGCCACTGGGCTGGCCCCAGGACCTACCTCTTCTTCAAGTTCTCAAGTTTGTCGTAGAGACCTGGTTTGTTGGTGGCTTCCACCACGTTGGGCGTTTTCACTGCCTCTTCCATCAAGGCCTGGGAAGAGACGGGAGCCGCCAAGGTGTCAGGAGCCCCGTTTTCTCCAAGGTAGCTATTTCTGAAAATGCCCAGGCAGGAGCCACAGGGCTGTGCTCACCTTGAATTCCAGGTCGATATCTTCGAAGCGCTTGGAGTCCTCTGGCAGCTGGGCACGGATGTCTTCAGAACCAATGAAGATGCTCTCTAGGTGGCTCCAGGTTCTTTGGACCTCAAACCAGATGGAGATGACCGAGTCCGCTGTGGACAGCTTCTGCTGCCAGCTCGTCACCTCCTTCAGGAAGTGGGACAGGTACTTGGACATCATCAGGTTCTGCAGCTGCACCTGGTTGTCCTCCAGCGTCTCCACCAGCACCTCATCCGACTTGAGCATCATGGTGCCTGTCCGTGGGTGCAGCTCATGCTCAAACTCCATGGTGGACCAGGTACCATCCAGGGCTTTCAGCACCTTCCAGGGAACAGAAATCACGTCAGTGAGCATCTGGCATGAGAGGCTGAGAAGGACCCAGAGTTTCCTAGAACACGGAATGAGTCCCACTTTAAGAAAGCCAAAATGTTCATACCAACAGTATTCACAATAACCAAAAGATGGAAACAACCCAAATGTCCATCAACAGATGAATGGATAAAAAAATGTGGTATATTCATATAATGGAATGTTATTTGGCCACAAAAAGGAATGAAGTACTGATACACGCTACAACATGAATGCACCCCAAAAACATTATGCTGAGGGAAAGAAGCTAGACCCAAAAGCCACATATGTATGGCCTTGATGTGAAACGTCCAGAACAGGCAAACCTACAGAGACAGAAAGTGGGCTAGTGGTTTCTTAGAGCTGGGGCGGGGGGTATGAGAAGATGGAGGGTGATAGCTAAGGGTATGGGTTTCTTATTGAGGTGATGAAAATGTTCCAAGATTGACTAACTCTAATATGAGATGGTTGCTCATATCTGTGAATATATTAAAGCCATTGAATTGTGTAGTTTAAATGGTGAACGGTATGGTATGTGAATTATAGCTCAATAAAGCTAAGAGAAAAATAAAAGCCAAAATGTGACAATTCAAATTCATAAAACAGGCCAGGAGAGAGATTTGAACTGCGAGAGGAGTTCCTCTGAGCCCTGGCACTGCCGCAGCCAGTGGCTCATCAACAAGCCCAGGTCCTGGCTGAGGGTCTGTCCTCCCGCCTGCCCTCCTCCAGCTTCTCAGGAGTCAGAGGACGAGGCAGACAGGACCACAAACGAGGGTGCTCGTGAAAGGAGAAGAGAGTTCAGGTTGTTCCTAAATGTACATACCACTGCATGCAGAGACAGAGCTATAGACAGGAATTGGATTTTTTTTTTTGGTAATAAATTTTGGAAATATCTTACAAGATTTCTGTCACAGGGTGGGTAAGAGAAGGCCCACAAACCTTTCCTTTCATGTTAAATGACCGCTGAACCCCACGTGAAATGAGAGACTCACAAGGCTGCTGGTGCGGCAGTCTCCGCATCATCCCACACAAAAGATGTTTCACTGTCAACAAAGGATACCTTTTCCATCCCGGACTCCTTCACAGCCTTGTCTACAATATTTCGGACCTCGTCCTCATATTTGTGTAGGTTCAGCTGGAGTAAATCCGCCAGGGTGGTATCATCTGACATTTCAAATTTCACCTGGGGGGGAAATAGGCATGTTCCATATGAGGCAGTCTGTCCTCCTGTCGAGGGACGTCTTTGTCCTCCACGGAGAGGCAGGTAGTGAGTCATCCAGGCTGCAGAAGGAGGAGTTGGAAGCTCTGCGTAGCCATTTACTGGCTCCGTGACCTGGGTTAGTTACTTCTCCAAGCCTTGCCTTCCCTCCCTATAAAATCGTGTAATAGCAGAACCCACCTGTAGTGGGTTGAACAGTGGTCCCCCAAAATCCATGTCCACCCGGACCTCAGAATGTGACCTTATTTGGAAATAGGGTCTTTGTAAATGTTAAGGATCTTGAGATGAGATCATTCTGGATTAATTTTGTGGGACCTAAATCCAATGACAGGTGTTCTTAGAAGGGAAAGGAGGGGGAGATTTGAAATGCAGAAGAAAGCCATGTGACCACGGAGGCAGAGATTGGAGTGATGTGGCCACAAGCCAAGGAATGTCTGGGGCCATCAGAAGCTGGAAGGCGCAGGAAGGACCCTCCCCTAGAGCCTTCAGAGGAGGGAACACTGCTGACACTTTGATTTCAGACTTCCAGCCTCCAGAGCCATGAAAGAACACATTTCTGTGGTTTTAAGCCCCCAGTGTGTGGTACTTTGTTACGGAAGCCCTGGGACACTGATGCGCCACCTCAGGGAGCTGCTGTGTAATAACAGGCGTGGCTGAGTGCCGGGTACCGTTGCTCTAGTAATAATAGCAGGTATTTGCATAGTGCCAGCCAGTCCTCACATCCCTTCCACATCCCTTATCTGACATTCTTCTCGCTGTCACAGACAGACATTTCTGAGCACCGGTTCTGAGCCCGCTGTGGAAACTGGTTTAACCAACTGATGGAATCGAGTGTCTCTTGATGACGTTTGGGAAAATCTCTGCCCGGGTGTCACTAAGTCCTCGGCTGCGCTGAATTCCTGGGGCATTTTAGTGCTTGTTGATCACCACCCAGGGGCCTCTCCCAGGGCACCTGGAGGGGGCACATGGGCCTGCTGGCCAGTGGTCTGGACAAGCTGCGGTCTCGGTCCTCAAGACAACCCTTCTGCTCGTCTCTCTGTTTCTCTCCCCAGGCCCAGGCCGCCTTCCACACACTCCTGAAGCCTTTCCTGTTCTTCCCTCCCCTTGGAGGTGGCTGCCTCCTCTACACTCCCAGAATCATCCCTGAGTATCCCACTCGGCATTCGGAACACGACCACAGATACTACTAGTTCTTTCTCTGCTTCCCTGAGAGCAGAGCCCATGGGTTCTCTCGGATCCTTGGCACCCATGGGGGGCCTCTGCAGAGCAGCTGTTCAATACAGTTTCATCCAACGTTTGCTGACGGTGGGGAGTGTTCCTATTCGCCTTCTGAGGGTGTTGAGGCCAGGACCCCCTACTACGGAACACCCCTGGGAAATTTAGGCACTAGGACTCTGTGCTCCTGGGGATCATGGGGGACCCAGGGGAGCTGTTCATCTACCCCAAACTTCCTGAGCCCTGTGGACATTCAACCTACAACCAGAACTGGCTACATAATTTGCAGGGCCCAGTGCAAAATGAAAATGATGGGGCCTTTCGTTAAAAATTATTAAGAATTTCAAGATGGTGACAGCAGAGCCTTCAACCCCATGCAGGGTCCCTCTGAGTGCAGGGCCCTGTGTGAGTGCCCAGGTCACGTGTGCATGAAGCTGGCCTCGCCCACACTGGCTTTCTCAGCACCAGGCCCTGGTCATTCGGCTGAGCAGCTCAGGCCAGCCCGTCATGAAGTGAGGCCGGCCGCTGTCAGGGGCAGTGCCCTCCAGCCCCCAGGGTGAGCAGTACCTGCGTGGCCTGCATGAGCTGTTGCCAGTGGCGGTCCCGGATGGCGGGGTTCTGCAGCTCACTCACGGCACGCAGGGACGTGATCATGTTCTTCACCATGTTGTCCAGCCCCACGAAGGCATCCCAGGTCTTCATCTCCTTGTCCAAAGACCTCACATCTTTGGCAAACTTCTTACAATCTAAGTCCATCTGCTCAACATTGATATCTTTCCACTTGGTGGTCTTCCAGTCATCGATGCTGGTGTTCACCTGAGATGGAAACACTCAATGTCTACTCTGGTCCAGGAAGATTCAGGAAGACGGTCATGTCACCTACTGCCCTCGCCCTGGGGAACAAACCCCAGTGAGGAATATTTAGAACTAATAACAGAGTTTGGTAAAGTAGGTGGATACAAGGGGAAAATGACCCAGTTGTAAAGCTACGACTTAAAAGATAAAAATGTTTTAAAAACTTTTAAGGATACAAATTAAAAGTTAGCAGTTAAAATATACTTTGGGGAAATCCTGTGGTGGGCCTTGTTACTGCTCACCAGGATCCAGTTCCTCCTGCCTCTTGTGTGGCCTGGAACTTGCCTTGACCAAGGAAACGAGAGTCACACCTGACACTTTGAGGCAGGAGCATTTAATTGCCAACGCTCAGCTCAAAGTTCTCTGCCCCGGCCCTGGCGATCATGGAAGCACATATTGATATGCAGCCTGGAACGCTGAGCTGAACTAGGGTTCCTAGAACCAGAGTGTGGACTTCGCATGGATGAGAAATACACTTTTTGTTGTTAACTACACAGAGATTCTTTTAGGGCTGTTTGTTACTGCAGAGTAACCTAGCTTAGACCGACTGATAAAAATATAATAGAAGAAATTTCATTCATGACAGTATGAAACAAGACACAGAAACTACCTGGGAATAACCCTACCAAGACAGAAACAGAGCACCATGAAGCCTGCAGTCTTTAATTCGGTGTGGGTTGAAAATGGCTGTGAAGCTGGAAATGCTAGTCCTCAAGGGAATCAGGCTGTTGACACAGCGCGTGAGGCGGGAAGGCCTGGGCTTGACGAGCACCACGTTAGATAAAGACACAAACTGGGGGTGTTTACCGGAGATTTACCTTGAAGATACAAAGACTCAAAACTCTAATCCCCATAGAAATCAATGGCCTTTTCTGGAAGGTTGAAGCTTCTTCTATATCCTGCTATCATAAAAGTGTCCTGGCTAGTTTGTTTTGGAGACTTTTTTGGGGAAATATCCTGACTGTAAATGCTTACCCTTATCTCCTGGGAAATATAACCTATATTCTCTCATCTGTGCTAACTGTCCCTCACAGGAAAGTGTGGTATCTTGTTTTCTCTGACTTTACTGACTGTATTCTGTAATGTCACTCATATAAAAGAGACTTGAATTCAGCTAATTGTGAAAAAGTAAGTAGCAAGAGGCTTCAATTTGTACTCTCTCTTTAGGGGTGGTTGTTACATAGCCTATGACTCCAAAGATTTTTTCCCGCTTTATAAGAAATATGTAGACTCGGTATGGCCAGAATGAAGACGTTTACAATATTTTACTATGATATATTAAAAAACAAAACAAATGAAGAGACAGAGCATGCTCCTGTATTGGGAACACAATACTGCCAAGAGAGCAGGTCTCTCCAGATTAGCTCACGAGAAGATTCAATTCCATGTAAAGTCATAATAGTTTTCTTTTGGAGGGGAGGAGGATTTGACAGAGATTCTGAAGTTCATTCAAGAGAATAAGAGAGAAGAGTTAAAATACCTTTGGAAACAGGTGAGCCAAGAGGAGAGAGACTAGCAGGAGCTAACACATGCACGTGTGCCATCTACAAAGCCTTGATATCGGCTAGAGTGACTCAAGGAGAGTGGTGCCTCCATCCACTGAGGTTGCTGCATCTTAACAGCCAAAGGATAACCGGAGCATCCCCTCTTGGTGCCGGGATGCAGGGTGTGCAGAGCCGCCCACCCTGGGTACCATCAACATCGGCCTGCCCCCCCCCCACCCCGTGCCCAGTGGCTTGCTGTCCCCCTCACCATTACGATCATGTCCCAGAGCTCCTTCAGCAGGCGGACCTCTTTGTGACAAGCTTTGAGCTGCTTATAATCTGGGACTGTGACTTCGAACAGGCTCCCAGACTTGCACAGCGCCTCCATGATGCTCTCCATGGCCGTGATGCTCTTTTGTTGCTTGGCGGGGGCAAGGAAGGCGGTAAGCAGGGCGCCCACGCTCAACAGTGCCCTCCCTCTTTCCCTCTGCTGTATCCTCATAAACCTTCTCAGAGCCATCACTGTGCTGTATTCCCCTCTGTACAAAAACTATGCAGTCAGGAGAGCAGCACCCTCCCCTTCCCACCTTCAAATGCCCCCTTGCTTCTGATTTTATGGGAAAGTGGTTTATCTTTGCGAGCTTAGGCCCGAGGACTGACTTTTAATGGATGTTGTGGGACTGCCCAATTCCTCCTGAGAGTTTCTGATTTCCCAGAATTTCCCCAATTTTCACGTTATATACACATTTTTTTTCCCCCAAAGCCCCAGTAGATAGTTGTGTGTCACAGCTGCACATCCTTCTAGTTGCTGTATGTGGGATGCGGCCTCAGCATAGCCAGAGAAGCGGTGCGTCGGTGCGCGCCCGGGATCCGAACCCGGGCCGCCAGCAGCAGAGCGCAAGCACTTAACCACTAAGCCACGGGGCCGACCCTATATACACATTTTTATCTTATTAAAAATTATATAAGTAGGGGCCGGCCCGGTGGCACAAGCGGTTAAGTGCGCGCGCTCCGCTGCGGCGGCCCGGGGTTCGCTGGTTCGGATCCCGGGCGCGCACCGACGCACTGCTTGGTAAGCCATGCTGTGGCGGCGTCCCATATAAAGTGGAGGAAGATAGGCACAGATGTTAGCCCAGGGCCGTCTTCCTCAGCAAAAAGAAGAGGAGAATTGGCGGATGTTAGCTCAGGGCTGATCTCCTCACAAAAAAAAAAAAAAAAAAAAAAAAAATTATATAAGTAATTCTTGATTGCTTTGAAAATTAGAAAAATCTAGATGAGCAATGAGGAGGAAAAAGGAGTCATCCCAAACCACAGCCTAAGAGTGGACGGCTGTCAACACTTTGGTGTTGAGCATTTTCATATGTTTGCACGGACACAGAGGTGGGCGCCCGAGTGTACGCACTCCACCTCGGAATGGCCTGTCTCACGCGCGGATACCGTTACTTACTGGAGCCCACATGGGATCTCTTCAAGAATCTGCCTGGGGCCCTGTGGATAAGGGCTCTGGGGGCTCTAGGGAGCAAACGGGAGCATACATATTGTGGCTTGGGGAATGTGGCGTGAGAAAATGGCTACGAAGAAAGGGTGGGATCTTGACCTTCGGGAATCGTGGGCTTCGAAGCTGAGAGAGCGAAAGAGCAGAGCTTGGGGGAGAGAAAGCGTGGGGTGACCCTGAAGGACATCTTGGGGGTCCCTTGTGCTCAAGCCTGTGGTGCTGCAGAGTGAGTAGAGGTGTGGGCTGGGCCCAATCACAGTGGGTGCTGAGCACTGTGCTGGGAGCAGAGAGGCACTGGCAATGCCCTACTTTGCCGCCACGGGGCTCCCCGGCAGACCCTGTGCACCCCACACCTTCCTGCCCCATGAGTCTTTGGGGCCTGAGCTTGAGTGGGTTGGCAAGTCCAGGGCCATGGAACTTGCACGTCGGACACTGACCGTGGACTCGAACAGTGGGAACAGAGAGGGGACACAGATGAGGCTTGGCCACTGGCTGCGCGTGGTGGGCCAGGGAGAGGAAGGAGCCAGGGATGACAGGTGAGTGCTAAGCCCAGTGGCAGGAAACTGCTGAATGTGAACGGGGCTGAGGACCTCAGAGGTGGAGCGGCAGGCAGGGTTTGCGAGGCCTGCAGGAAACTCAGATGGGTGTGAGCTATGGGCCTGGAGTGGCGCCCTAAGCAGCCCCCACAGAGGGAAGACCACACGGGATTCCCGAGTTTGCCTATATGGCACACACACATGCATACATGCACACACACACACACGCATGGCCCTGAGGACAGCCCCATCGAGGCTGTGTTTCTAGACTTGCAAGAGTGACAGCTTGAGAAAACACAAGAAAGCAATGTGGTTCCCAAAGTTACTAACCCATCTCACCCTTGAGCAAAAATACCTTATTCAGGGACTTGTAGGGGTCGGGGTCACTGAAGGTGAACGGGGCTTCTCGTCTGAACTTCTCTCTGAACTCGTGCTGCTTGAGCTGCAAGAGAACCACGCGGAGACGCGTCGCACTCCCCGTTTCCAGCCCGGAACGCGTTGTGGCTCCTGCAGCCCCCACGCTGCACCTTAGGCCCCGCCCCGCCTGAGAGGCTGCAGTACCTCGAATTGCTGGCACTTTCGCCTCAGGATGTTGACCTCATTGGCCTGGAGGGGCGCCACGTTCTGTTTCACCTGAATGGCCAGTTTCTTGGTGTTTGTCCACTGCTCCGGCAGTTCCTATGGCAGGCAGAGGCCAAGGACCGTTCCTTTTTCTGTTCTTTTTAAAACTTTCCATTGTGAAATAATTATAGACACATAGAGAGTTGTAAAAATAGTACAGAGAGTCCTGTGTGCCTTCCCCTCACCTCCCCCAGCGGTGGCATCTTAGACAGCTTGGTTCAATAGCCAAACCAGGAAGCCGGCATCGGTGCATTTCTGTTAACTAGATGACAGAACCTGTCAGTTTTCACCCGAATCCGTTTGTGCACGTGTGCATGTGCGTTGGGTGCACACGTGTGTATGTATGCATGTGTGTGTGCATGCATGAGTGCACATGTGTGTGCGTGTGCGTTGTGTGCACGTGCATGTATGCACGTGTGTGTGCATGCATGAGTGCACATGTATGTCCTAGGCAATTCTATCCCACGTAGAGATTCCTGTAACCACTACCACAATCCACACACAGCACTGTTCGTCACCATAAAGAATTCCCTGTGCTATCTCTCTGTATTTGCACCCACCCCACCCCACTCTAGGCAACCACTCACCTGTTCTCCATTTCTATAATTTTACCATTTCAAGCATGGCTTTAACAATTAGATGAATTTTTGTATTTTCCAAGTTCTCCACACTTGGGAAAATATGTACGTATAATCATAAAATATTTTAAAGAAAAAAAATTGCAGCCCACGAATTCTTTGCCCACAAATGGAAGACACCTTGTTTCACCTTCTATGATTGACTAGTGGTCTCTCTTGGCTGTGGCATGCCTCAAATGCCATTTTTATCACACCAGCTGCCCCATCCATGGCCTGGAGCCCCTGGGAACTGGCCACACACTTCAAATCCCAGTCCTCAGCCGGGCCTGGGCAGGGCGGCACGGGCAGGCACAAGCCCCCTTGTTTTCAGTCAAAATACGACATGATCTGAAGTGGGGCTGGGGCAGCACAGGGTCACTGCGGTCACCGGCTCTGTGTGGCCATGAGCCTTCTAGCTCCTTCCCCCTTTGCCCCATAGTCTTGTCACCCCTTTAGCTGTGGGGTCTTGGGCACTGGCTGGAGTCAGTGCCTACCGGTGCGGGGAGTGGGCCTGTGTGACTGGACACAGAGCAGGGGCAGAGAAGGGGAGAGAGGGAGGAGACGTAGCCAGATCTGGAAGGAGGCTGGAACTCCAGGGGGTGGCTGGGCAGCGGCTTTGGGACCGTCTTCTCCATCCTTCCCAGCCCAGCCCACCCGCCCACACAGCTGCTGTGGTGTGGACAGCTAACATTGCCTAAACCAGCTGTAAAGTGCTGGGCAAACGCAGCTTCAAGCCCTCCTCCCTCAACCGCCTTGCTGTAGCCGCCCCGTGGCTCCCACGTGGAGACTGGAGCTGGCTGGAGGCCTTCTGGAGTGAGGGCCGGCTGCCATGCCCCTACTCTCCGCAGGGTCTCCGCTGACCCCATTCTCTCTCCGCCATCCCTCATACCCAAGGAGGGACCCGGTCCTCAGGAGGAGGTGTGGGACGTGAAGGCATTTTTAATCCAACAAAACACCGAACAAAACAAGGAGCTAATGGTCCCACTCTGGAGGCCCCCTCACTCTCCCCTCTTCTCCAGGGGGCCTTCTCCTCCCACCTCACCACTCCACAGGGATTCTCATACCTGGAAGAGGAAGTCTAGCCCACAGGCCCCACATGTGAGGCCTTGTCCTCCAGCCGCGCCCCCACGGCCCCCGGCGCTGGCCTGCCAGGTCCTCCCCTCCTCCCTGGACACAGCGAGGCGCCCTGCCCATCTACCTGCAGCTTCACGTGAGTTTCCTCAGGTATCTCCTCCCCGTAGGTCTTGAGCAGCTCAATGGTTTGTTTCAGGGGCTCAAACATGGTGTCAGTCGCCACCTGCCTCTCCTTGACCTTCATCAGATGCCCCATCATCTCCACGAGACCGTCATAGTCCCCCTCCTTGAGGGGCTTCGTCAGGCCCATCCTCGCGACTTTCATGAAGGCTTCCAGGTCAGCAAGGCTAACGAACCAGAGAATGGCCTGTGAGGGGTGCGCCCTCAGTGGGGAGGGGTGAGGCCCGTCTGAGAAGAGGGACCGGAGCGAGGGCTCCCTGGTTATCTCACAAGGCCCCACTGAGGGAGGGAGAGCTCCTGTCCATCTCAGGACACCTGCTGCTGGCTGTGTCCCTGCCTGCACGCCACCTCACGCCCCACCAGCTCCGCTCAAACTGACCAGCAAGTCCCAGCGTAAGGCCAGATCTCAGAGAGGCTTTGCCGGCCTCCCGGAGGGCACTCGGCTCGATTACTCTCTCTCTTCCCCCGTGCACGCGCAGCTGACCACCACCTGTAGCTGCAGAGCGACTGGTCCACCCGTTACGTGTCAGGCTTCCCTGCCAGATCCAGGCTCCTAAAGGTTTCCTCGGCATCTGGAGCCCAGACACAGCAAGTGCTCCATAAATAGGGGCTGAACAAAGGGACAGAGCCTTTGCTCACAGCCAGGTGACCCTTTTCTGCTGGGACCCACCCTGGGGGTGCCGCTGGTCTCCAAGCCTGGCCTTCACCCCATGCCTGCCCTGGAGGAGGCGCCTCACCGACACCATGCACTTTCGTGTAAGGCCGTCTGTGGAGGCCCCTGGCCTGTTTCTCGGGCTCTCCGAGGCGGTGGTCAAGGCCAGGATGGCGGCAGGGTGGGCGGCGGGGTCCCAGCGCCCACCTGTGGATGACGTGGTCGCTCAGGTGTCGCTTGAACATGAAGCTCCATCGCTTGATGGTGTTGAGCAGGGCCTGCTTGAAGGGGCGGCAGTCGCACTGCAGCCAGCCACTGAACACCTTGGTGTTCTCGCTCCTGGACACTTCCTCATACAGCTTCTCGTACGAGTCGATCTGGAAAACACCGCATCTGCTCAAGGGTTGGCCTGCCGTAGGGGCGAGACCGGCACAGCCCAGGTGCCCAGCACAGCACGTGGGCAGTAGGAGGCCCTTACTGCAGGCTAGTCTCCTTCTCCAGCACCCCCGGGGTCCCTGTAGCCAGCAGTCTATCCCCAGCCCAGGATAATCTGTCAAACAGGGACAGCATGGGGCAAGGCCAGCAGGGCTTCTGAAGAACAGGACAAAAGCCACAAGAGGTGAATGTGGCCATGGCGCCTGCAGGGCATCCCTTAACTCCGCCCTCTCCATGCTGTTTCACCCTCTGGGGGCTCCCAGGCTCCACCAGCCATCCCCACCCTCAGGTGCCAAAATGTGCCCACCTGTGCATCTCCCCTGGGGGTGGGTCACTTCCACTCACCAGGCATCTCTCTCCCTCACTGCACATCAGGAAGAGGTGGAGGTTTATAAATTAACTACGTTTTCTTATGTTCAGCAAGACATCTGGGCCTCGCTGACCCTGGGGGGACTGTCCCTCCCAGGGCTAGCTAATTTCTAGAGAGAGCAGACAACTCCCCAGGGAGCACACCTTCCCTGTGCAAACAACCAACCCAGAGCCCACACCCCAACCACCCCCTTTATCAGGCTCTCACAGCATCCTACACTCTGGGCCAATATTCCCCTATCCTAGTCATCCCAGGGCCAGGTACCAGACAACTGGAGACAATCCCAACACCCTGCAGTCCTCTGAAATGATTCAAATTCGCCAATCCTCAGCCTGATTGCCCTGCCTCACCCGTTTCTTCCCAAGAAAACCACAACACAGGCTCCTGCCCGTGCTTTCCCTCACTCCCTCTGCCTCCTGACCAACCCCGGTGCTTCCTCCTGTGGCCCTGTGTGGCGTGGCATGACCTTTCCTCTTGGGAACTATGAGTCACAGACTCTTTTCAGTGGCTGTCGTCTCCTGATCTGTTGGTCTTACCAGACCTGATTTATAATTAAATCTACATTTTAAAACCATTCACCTGTTTTATCTTTTTTTTTAACGTTTTGTTTTATTTATTTATTTAAATTTTTTGGTGAGGAAGATGGTCCTTGAGCTAACATCTGTGTCCATCTTCCTCTATTTTTGTATGTGGGACGCCGCCACAGCATGGCTTGATGAGTGGTGTGTAGGTCTGCAACTGGGATCTGAACTGGTGAGCCCTGGGCCACTGAAGCGGAGCGCATGAACTGAACCACTACGCCACTGGGCCGGCCCCGTTCACCTGTTTTAAATCAAGCACAGTGACCCTCTGCAGGGGGATTTGGAGGTGAGGAAGCCAGTGGGCGAGGCTCACACACACCTGTTGCTGGAACTGCTTGAGGGTGGGCGGCGTCTTGGGGAGGGAGGCTTCACCCCGGTCGTCCAAGTCCTCCGGGGTGACCGCACGCCCGTAGATCAGGAAGTTCTTCATGAACTCCCGGGGGTCGTCCATCCAGAGATAGGAGTACCTCTCAAAAGAGTCCTGGTACTCCTCGGCCTCCTTCATGGCGCTGATGACCAGGTTGGACATCTCCTCCCTCATCTCGATGAGGTCCGTCATGTCTTCCAGGTCCGTCTGGAAGGGGCAGGAGGGAAACAAACAGGTGAGTGTTTAGCTGGCGTTCACGACTTAGATTTGATCTCCTCGTCCTGGAGAGTGGCTCACTGTTGGTGGACGTGTTCCTAACCTCTCAAGAGGGGAACTAGGGACGTATGCCGATTTGCACTGTTCTCCCAACGGAAGATGTGCTGAATGGGACTTTTGTCCAGCAGACCCCAGGATGACTTATGCATCGATTCATTCATTCAACAGCTGCTGTGTGCCACTGGGGATGGACAGGGCTCAGGTGGAGGGTACAGTCCAGGTGGGGTCAGATGTTCATCAAAGAATCACAGAAATGAAACATCATGACTCCAGCCCTTGCGCTAAGGTGTTAGGGGGAGAAAGTCGAGGAATGCTCCCTGAGGAAGTGACCATTGGTCTGAGAGCTGATGGACAAAGAGAGCTGTAGGCAAAGAGCAAGAGAAGCAGCAAAGCATGAGCACAGGCCCTGTGCTGGGAGGAAGCAGGGTGTCTGAGGAACTGAAAGAAATTTACCGTGGATGGCTAAAGGAGGGAGCATGAGAGACCCCTCCGGACAGGACCTTTCGAGTCTCAAGTGACAAGAAAATCCAACCCAAATTGGTATAAGCAAAAAGACAATTAATGGCTCATGTAACTGGAGAATCTCAAGATGGGGTTTTTTTTTGCATGTTTTTTATTTTATGTATTTTACGATGCTTTGACACCTTAAAAAATCTTGCTGGCAGGAAAGACTACCCCCCCCCCCCCAGGACTAGTCAGTTCTGGGCGGGAGCACACCTTTCATATGCAAACCAACCAATCCTAGTCTACACCTTCAAGCACCTGCTTTATCTAGGCCTCACACCAAACCAATATTCCTCCTACCCCAATCACCCCAGGGCCAGGTACCTGATAACTGGAGATGACCCCTAAAGCCCAAAGCCCCGTTGACATGATGCAAACTGGCCAGGCCCAAGCCACTTCCTCTGCCCTGTCGCCTTTCCCTCGGAAACCCCAAGAAAGACTCTGGCCTGGGCTTCTTCCTCACTCCTGCTTCTGCCTCCTGACCAAACCTGGCGCTTCCCCCTGTGGCCCTGCGTGGCCTGCTGTGCCTCTTGTTTCTAGGAGAACTGTGAGTAACATCAAGCTTTTCTTTCAATGGCATTGACCTCTCCATGTCTCTCAGTCACCTCCATAAATTAAAATCTCATGGTTACAAATGAGACGGGGGTGCCCACAGACTGGGGTATGGTTTGATCACCACGACCCTAATCCTGCTTTGCTCTGCCCTCCTCTGTGTGCAGCTTTATCAGCAGATGAACCCCCCCGGGGCCCCAGGATGGGCACAGGAACTCCAGACATGCATCCCGTCAGATTCCGGAGCTCATGTCGGCATCTGGCTCTCATTGGCCTGAGTTGGGTCTCATGTCTGTACCTGAGCTGATCACCAGTGGCAAATGCTATTCTGAACTGTGGAACAGCTTGCTGCGTGCACTTGGGCCAGGCACGTCACCTTTTTGTGGCTCAGAAATCCTCGAGCCATTTGCCCTGCCTGACACCATCTGCCTGGAAATCCCCTCCCACCCTTCAAGACTCAGTTCACACGTTAGCTCCTCTAGGAAGCTGCCCTTGACCTTGCGAGGTATTTCTTCTTGTGTCCTCACCTCACCGCGCACACACATGCACGCACACATACCTCCTTAATAGTACAGAGCCTCTTGCCATAAACATTTGTTATTACAAATAATACATGCCCTGGGCTGGCCCTGTGGCTTAGCAGTTAAGTGCGCGCTCCGCTGCTGGCGGCCCGGGTTCAGATCCCGGGCGCGCACCGACACACCGCTTCTCCAGTCATGCTGAGGCCGCGTCCCACATACAGCAACTAGAAGGATGTGCAACTATGACATACAACTATCTACTGGGGCTTTGGGGGAGGGAAAAAAAACAAAAACAAAAACAAATAATACATGCCCATTATCAAAGACTCAAACAACATAGACATGTTTGAAATACAAAGTCCCCTTTGCATCCCCTGTCCTCCTCCATCCTTACTCCTATCCTGTTTCCCAGAAGTAAGCACTCAACAGTTTGGAGTGTATCCACAGAAAGACAGATTTTTGTTTGTTTAAATAAACGAAATCATATTCTAAACATTGTTCCACAACTTGATAAACACTTAATAGCATGTCACAAGCATCTTTCCACCCCTGACTTATTTTTGTTACTCATCCAGATGCCGTTGCATGGATGGGCCAGAATCCATTGAATGACTACAAACAATCCTCTATACATACAATACAATCCTCTATACAAACAATCCTCTGACAAACACACCTCCTCAGACCTCCCTTCGGGGGGAGCTGAGTTTCCTAAGCCTTTTGCAGCCGCAGAAGCAATCTGACTGCGCTTTGCTTAGCAGGTAGGTGTTTAATGCACGTAGAGTGAATGCATGCGGAAGGCGCATTTGTCCAATGCCTGAGTGCTGAGAGAGTCCCAGGGTTTAAACTACAGAAGGGAGTGGAATACCAGGAAATGGGTAAGGACACACCCCTGGTGCCTCACTGAGGGTAGAGGGGCGTTGGAGGAATGAAAGCCAGACTGACTGAGAAGCCACTTCGGGAAGACACGGGATTTCGAGAGTAGAGAGAGAAATCCAGTCTGTAATCCTGGGGAACCTGATAGACTAGAAACCTCTGGGCTCCTCCACATTCAGAACCATCATCTTTTTTTTTTTTTAATAATTTTATTTATTTATTTTTTTCCCCCCAAAGCCCCAGTAGATAGTTGTATGTCATAGCTGCACATCCTTCTAGTTGCTGTATGTGGGACACGGCCTCAGCATGGCCGGAGAAGCGGTGCGTCGGTGCGCGCCCGGGATCTGAACCCGGGCCGCCAGCAGCGGAGCGCACGCACTTAACCGCTAAGCCACGGGGTCGGCCCCACCATCATCATTTAAAATGTAAATAAATAGGCATTGCTGAGTTACGAAGGCAATTCCGAACCAGGAAAGCAATTTGTGCCCACACAGGGAAAGCAGCTGGGGCCATAGGAAGCCCAGACTGACCTTGTAGTTCATTCTGCCCTTGGCCAGTCGGGGGATGAGCTTGGCGGCATTGTAGATGTCAGTGATCAGGCTCTCGATCAGCGCCAGGAAGCCATGGTTTCCACCCATCTCCAGGGATGGATTGAAGACCAGCCCGTCCTCATCCAGCTCCATGTGGACCTCAAACAGCGGCGCCACGCTCTCCTGAAACAGGTCATCACAGGGGTCAATGCCTCGCCCTTGGTTGAACCATTCTCAATGCCCAGATGTTCACTCTGGGCACCATCTAACCTATAGGGCTAACTCCCACTGGCTGGGACCACTTCGGAGAGCATGCTTCCCAGCGGCCCCTTGAGCAAGTGCCATGAAACCAAAGGCAATGCCACTGGGCCAAAAGCAGGCTGGAGCAGTCCAGGGCAGGAGAGAGCAGCGATTCTAAGTGCAGACAAGAGACCGACTACCTCAGTTCAAAGCCTGTATCTACTACTTACTAGCTGTGTGGCCTTGAGTAGGTCACTTGAACTCCCAGTTTCCCCAAATATATAAAATGAGGATAATCATTTTATAGAACAGAGACAATAATTGTCCCCACCTCTTTGGGTTATTGTGAGGACTAAATGACTCAATGACATATAAAGTGTGCAGAGTGGTGGCTGGCTCACTTCTAAGAGCTGGCAGCCACAACCACGGTGCATGGTGGGGTCACAGTCGGCAGGACGGCCTTCGTGGTGCCCCGGAAAGGATGAGCCCTCCCATCCATCAGAGGTTCCCCTTTTCAAAGCACACACACACTGTAACCCTGTCTGTTCCTGGATCCCGCCTTGTGAGGCTGCAAGGCTGAAGGTGCTAGCTCCATCTATAAGGTGAGGGGATGGAGGATAGACTGACGTACCAGCGAATCTCAAAGTATGGGCCAAGGCCCACAGGTGGCCATGAGATCCACTCCACGGCCACTGATCTTCCTATAAACAGAGTCCCACATTGGCCCTGGGGGTGGTTGACTCGAGAGCCCTCGGGTTGCTCTATGACCAAGGGAGGGTGTTGACTAGTGTCTGAGTCAGTTGGTAAGTAGTACAAAAGGTCAATCATCTTGAACTCAGATGACCAGACTTTTCTTAAGCCTCTAGCTCAGAGGTCTGCTCCTGTCACTAGGCCACTTGCAAATATGGGGTCTCCCTGGGACTTTTTGAGAAGGGCATTTTGTTATAAGGGCATCATCACGGTTTTAATTGTGACTTTCCTCACTGTGTTACAATAAATTACAGCTTGAAATTGTAAGTTAAGTATAAGTTAGTTAATTTCATCCCTGACACTTTGCACGGCTGTGGGTTGCTTGGTGAAACTCAACAGTTGGTAGTGATGACTACTTTCATCAACAGAACACAGGGTCTGTGATTGTCTGGTGACAACCAGCCTTTGACACATGTGCTGGGCTCAAGCACAGATTATTCGCCCTCTGTAGCTGGTACAGGGTGTCTCAGCGTGGTCCCCACCATCCTTTCCTGTGGGTGGACTATATGGGCTGGGGGTATTTGATTTTGCCCTAGTGGTTGTATTCCAGATCATTTGGGAACCAGTGTAATGAAAAAGAAATGGGTAGGGAAGGGCTTACCCCCATGGAAAACACTGGAGAACATGCCAGGATGCAATTAACCTGTACGTCTCGTTTGCTGATCTGGTTTACACTTCCACTCGCCCAGCAGTGGGGTAAGTAGGTTAGTGGCTGATGTTGCTGACAGGAGGGCATCACCCCCACTTCCTAATCAACGTGAGTAGTGGCAGTGGTGCCTGCTCTCCCTCATCTGGCAGCAAGGTAGGACAACCTTCTCACATCCACTTAGGTATTCTATAGCCGACTTATGGTGTGGCAGAATTAAAGTGACAAGATGTCCTGAGCACCTGGGACTGAGGAGGGGCCCAGGATGCAGGACTTCCAGTTTTAACACCAGGAAGAGTTGGTCACCCGAGGCAGATTTCAATAAGTCTGTTTATTTGTAACATGATAGCCTGTTCTTTCATCAGGAAACTGCAAACTATAGAGTCCGATGTAGACCTGATCTTATATTTATAATACAAATATGTGGATACACCTACACATGCATACATATATCTGATATTTATAACTCACATCTGTAACCATGTTGTCCATCAGGTAATTTAGAGATTTGCGAATGAACTGGTCAAATTCGTCTAAGACCATGCTGTCAATGTAGTTGACATAATCTTTCCAGGAATGGCTCGTGGTGTCCGCTCTGAACAGCTCTGCGTTTTCCTGCAAACAGAACCACACAGTCGGCTGTCGTTTCACTGGTTCATCTGTTCCTTCTTTGATCAATGCACTCAATGACTCTCTGGCTCCCCTTGTCCCTGTTCACAACCTCCAGACACCTGGCTCTGCTTCTAGCTTCTTGAATGTGCCAGGCTCTTTCCTACGGCAGAGTCTTGCACAGGCTGCTCCCTCCCATTCTCGCCAGGTCTAGCTTCTTCTAATAGTTTAGCTTTCAGCTCAAATGTCACCTCCTCACAGAGGCCCTCCTTGACCACCCCCCATTCATCTCAGGTTTGGTTCCTGTCCCTGCCCCCACCTGTATTCCCTCTAGAAATCTATTATTGGTGCTTATCGTGGCACAGATGACAACTCTGAATTCTTTTATTTATTTTTCTTTGGTCTGTACCTCCCCTTGATACCAAGCTTCATGAGGACAGGGATTGACTGTCCTTTCCACCAGTGTACCTCCAGCACTCAGCAGTATGCCTGGGACAGAGCAGGAACTGGTAGATGGATGAATGGATGGATGGGTAGATGAGTGGGTGGGTGGATGGGTGGGTAGATGTGTAGGTGGGTGGGTGGGAGGGTGGAAGAGTAGATGGATGGGTGGATGGGTGGATGAATGGGTAGATAGATGAATCTGTAAGACAGTGAGTGCTACAGGGGGACACAAAGATGAATATGACCCAGTCTGTACCCTCAGGGAGGTATATTCTAACAGGGGAGAGAAGACACAGGCTTAAATAACTTCAGCGCAAGGTAGAAAGAAATGGTTCAAATGTCTATCATGGAAATAGAGGACTCTGGCAAATGCATGTGACCTCAAAGCCTTGTCTCATTGGCTCGCTGGCCTCTGCCCACCCAGGGTCCTGCCCCACTGCCCTGCCTCCTCTCCCACCCTCTCCCTGTGCTCTGCGCTGTGATCCCTTGCCTAACCCCAAGTCAAATAGGTCTCGCCTGTGCTCTGTTTCCAACACATCTGAGAGTGTTAACGAGTTAATTGGTTAACTCTTCCAAATAACATTTTTGCAGTTTAACATCTCAGTTTAGTGGGACCTTCTGGCACCATGGCAAAGGAGGAATGAAGATATGGAAACAAGGCTGAATATTTTTTGGTCCAGTCAAGTCACTCCATTGGGGTAATGACTTTCCAAGCAACGACTTGACCATGAGAACAGCCAATGACAGACCCTCCTCCCAATGGAGGCTGCTGGTCTGTCTGGGTGTGGTGAACCATCATTTAAGTCCATACCAATGATTTGTACCATGCACTGGGAAACCCAAAAAAACTGCCCTGAAAACATCTTGAGCTCCAGAGAGAGTTTTCTCTTTTTTAGGCCAGTGCAGAGCTCCACCTTGCACACTCGCCTCAGATACCAGCTAAACCGCAAGCTGGATAAAACGCCTGCCAGGTGAGGAAGACACGAGAACCCCACACGGTCAGGGATCCAGGCGGAGCTTCCAGAAGGCCAGGCTACCATTTTGCATTCGCCCTCTGAACGTGCCCACAGGGACACAGGCCCGTGGACTGTTGTGACTATTGGCAAAAAGGAATATCCTACCCTCTAGGCAGCACAGCAGGTGTGTGTTCTCACATTATCCCAATTTAAACGTGTTGGCACCAATACACCATGCACACACTCGATGCTCCTCACTCTTCACATGGGTGAACCATGGGGAAACCATGAAGGACACTCAATTACACACACAGTGCTTGCCCTCAAGCAGCTTATCCCAGGGAAACAAGAGCTGTTGACATTGTACAAAGATGTCACTTGTCTACACCAACTTTGTGTGGGGCAGGGGGTGCTGATCCCCCTAGAACAGAGGAAGGCAGACACATGACAAGGGGAATCAGGCTTCAAAGGGGATGTTTGGGATGGTCTGCTATTGTGAAACGACTCTTGGATTAAAGATCGTAGACATCTATGACCACTGAAGCCATTTTTATGAAAAGCAAGAGGGCTCTCGAAGGCCCTCCCGCACGCTTCCTTACTGCAACCATGGCCTGGATCTTCAGGCCAGCATCCTTGACTGCGGTGTAGCGTTTGTTGAGATTGACCATCCTTCCATCCAAGTCCAACAGAGCATCTTTCTTGTTGTCCTTTCTTTCAAACATTGGGTTGGCAGACCAATCCTGAAAGGAAAACATGAGAGAAAAGCCTTTGGAGAAAACACTTCTGGTCTTGCTCCTTCACTGCATGCTCTTTGGTGTGAACATCGTCGTCCCTTGCTGACCTAGGAGAGACCTAGGGGCCACTGAGGACCAGAAAGCCTTAGATGATTTAACTCAAAACCATTCAGGGCCTTGGGGGACCGCAGAGAGACCTCTGGAATGTTTCACCCAGTCAGGCCCAAAAGGAGTCACTCTTGGGGAACGAGCATCTGATTCTCTTGTCGGGGTACCAAAGGAGCTGAGGGTGAGGGAACCCATAAAAGAAGAGGTAAGAGACACGGCGGCCAGATCTGGAGATGAATGTGGAAATGGTCCGAGTTCCAGAGAACAGAAAGAGACACGTGAGAGAATGGATGACTAAAGAAGGTGCCAACGAGCTGAAGAAATGCTGCCATTTTCAGATGGAAACAGTTAATGAAGTCCAGGGAACATTAACAAAAGGAGATGCATGTCTGGATACACCCTAGTGACATTTCTGAACCCTGAAGATAATGAAAAAATCTACACGGCTCTAGACAGAGAGAACAGGGACTTAAAAAAGGAAAGTCATACTATCGTCCACCTTCTCAACATTGAAGCTACAAACCAGGGATGGCGGTGGGCTGAATTGTGTCCCCTCAAATTTATATGTTGAAGTCCTAATGCCCTAGTACCTCAGGATGTGCCCATATTTGGACAGAGCGTATTTAAAGAGGTTATTCAGTTAAAATAAAGTCACTAGGGTGGGCCTTAATCCAATATTACTGGTGTCCTTATGAGAAGAGGTGATCAGGACACAGACAGACACAGAGAAAAGACCCCGTGAGGACACAGGGAGGAGATGCCACCTACAAGCCAAGGAGAGAGGCCTCGGGAGAAAGCAACCCTGCCTGCACCTTGATCTCTGACTTCCAGCCTCCAGAATTGTGAGAAAATAAATTTCTGTTGTTTAAGCTGCCCTGTCTCTGGTACTTTGTTAGGGCAGCCCAGGCAGACTAATACAGGGATGTTTCTAGACTGTTGAAAGAAAAGGGCCATATCAAAAAATCCTTATCTGGACAAGACAGCCATAGGTGAGATCAAATGAAAGATATTTTTGGACAAGCAAGGACTCGGAAAGTTTGTCATCAACCCACCCTTTCTGAGGAAATTGCTTGAGGAAATATTCCATTCAAATGAAAATTGAATCAGAAAAAAAATAGTGGTAAGCAATGATTTTTATCTATAATGTAGTGAGTAAATTTAAGTGGGTGGTGATGAAATGAATGTAAACTATAAAGTAGAAAAGTTTCTCACTGTGATAAGCCAAAGGAGTCTTGAAATAGAAGAGATGTGTTCTAAGGAAAAAAACTACTGCTGGTCTGGATCAGAAATTCTAAATGATTTCAACTCACGAGTTTGTGGGGGAGGAGAGGAAGGTGATGGAAATCAGCGTGATCTGAAGTCCCATCTTAGTGCGGGCATGCAGTGGGATGGTAGAGCAGAGTGGGGCTGCTGGGGCATCTTGATTATTTGATTTTGATATGAAAAATATAGCATAAACATGGTTGTTTTAAAAATAAAAGAGTTACATAGACATTAGAATTAATGGGAGTGGGGACTTGAAAAACTTCCTTTTGGATATATTGCTGCAGATGTCTGCAACTTAGGGCGTTGACGACAGGCCACGGCGGAGGCTGGTGAAGGACTCCCCCAGTTCTCTGGATTGGGCTGAGTGCAAGAACTGCGCTGCTTCTGTAATGAGCAAGGAGCTTGCTGCAGGCAGGCTGAGTCTTAGCGCATCTCTCCCCACCTTGTTCCCGGCACCGGCCTGGCGTAGAGGGGTCCTGCCCGCATGCTTGCTGAGCTCAACAGAATGGAACAGAACTGAACTCCACAGAGGGATTGTTTTCTGCCTTGGGACCGCCCCCCAACATCGTTGTGTGGTCCAGGGCCTCAAACAGCAGGTTCCCGCTGCCTTTGGCACTTTCCACGAGCATCTCTGTGGAGCACGTTTTCCCCAGGACCCCCTCCTGGGCCTCCATTTAAGCCCCACTCTGTGCTTTGCAGCTTACTCACCTTCATGGCCTGGGAAATTCCATCTATATTTTGCTTTGCTTTTTGTATCCTGTTCTGCAAGTTACGTAGAATTTCTCGCATCTCTTGAATATATTCAAACACACCTAAAATATAAGCGTAAAGGAATCTTACAAAATGAACATTTTAGCAAGATGAAAACTTCTCTTGGGCTGGCTTAACGCTCATTATTCCGAGACAGCACTTGGAAAAATACGTCTACCCTTCTGGAATATGAAGCAGAAAAAATCATTGTGAGTTCCCGGAAATGAAATGCTGAGAATAATGCATATTGCGCCTCTTTGGAAGCGGGAGTTCCTTATCCCCAAATAGGTGGATTATTAATTCCACCTGGGAACTCCAGACACCTGATGTTAAAGGACCCCCACCCCTGTGCACCCCGGCTCCCCCAACCATGAACAGAACGCCGGAGAGACTTGAGCTTCTCAGAGGCCTGGATTGAAGCAGCTAGAAAAGAGATGCGTTCTTGGGCAGAAGTGAGAGAAAAGTAGCATAGGGCTTCTTTGCACAGAAAAGTCCAGGTGGATCTCGTTTCAGGTGAGTGGACAGTCCCACCTTCTAGGTGAGATAGTGGAGGCAGGATAGGGCAGAGGAGGGCTGAAAGGATGGCAAAAGACAAGTTGGAAGGCCTGGATGGAGGCGGAGCAAAGGCGGTGGTGTCCAACCAGACACTGCTGGGTCTTCTGCCTGATCCAATGGTGGGATGAAGGGAGGAAGGGGACTCATGGGTACACTTCTTTCCACTTCTCCGACACCTGCCCTGAGCCAGCTGCAGCGTGCCGGCGTGGGAAACCACCACAAAGCCCTGGTCTCCAGCAAGTCAAGTTTGGAAACTTGGAACCCTTGGTGGTTCTCAAGGAGTCTTTGCTGATTCCATCTGTAAGTGACACAAATAGGCTCTTTCGGGACTTGGTGAGCAGGTGGAAATATCCTTCAGCTTTAAACATAAACCTGTTGGAGTCAAAGTGGACCCATGGAGCAAGAAGGCAGAAGCGGCCACTTGGGTGTGTTTTAGGACAGATGCTGGACAGGTCAGACCCTCCGCCCCCAGTTTAACCCAAGGTGAAATGAACGTGGCCTTGGTACCTTCGCCATTCCAGAACAATGTCGTTTCAGCGCCCAATAACTTGACATCGATTGCTTCCAATTCTGACTTCACTAGTGGAAATTCTACATCCATCACAGTGGTCTTTATCTGCAAAACGAAGGCTAGTTTCAGGGCCTTTGTTCCAAATCCAGCAGGACTGAAAATTGTCTTATGGTGAGGAGTTTTATTACTCAATACCAACCAAACCAATTACAATTAGTGTTATTTGATTGGGAATTATATGTAAATCAAATATCAGGAGATTTCAACTTTCATAATTATTTTTATCACCCAGGATTTATGTCTATACTTAACCCTAATTACCCACGTTATGGGACTGAAAGCGAAGGAAGTACGATAATGCAAAAACAGTGAGAGTATAATCTAAAACTTTTTAAATTTTGGCTTAAAATCACAAACAGAAAATCAGAGAAACACACATGGGTAACTGGGGCATTTCTGGGCTCTGAATCTCTCCTTGATCATAAATCTAAAGCTCACGGAGGTCCAGGATCTGCAGAGAAACTGTCCCAGTTGTTAACGGCTCAGAGTCAACAACACTAGAGGTTCCATATTGCCTTGACACAGTTCTACTCTGCTTTAAGAAGCTAACGTAACGCTTGAAAACCTCAGTTCACAAAACAGAAAAAAAGGAGAAGGAGAGTGTATCTAGTTTTTATAAATTATAAATAATTCCTTTAAATAACAAGCACCATTTGTGCTTTGGAATATCATTCTATCTAGCAATATTTTGATTTTTATATAACTTTTCAAGGACACTTCTACTCTATAAAGAAAGGGATGTACATAGAATTAAAATTGCACATTAGATGCTATTTGCCTTTCAGAATAATTCTTTACATACATTTAGTACTTTAAATGGTGCCCCCACCGGCACCCCCACCAATGCCTTCAAGTGATTTCAGATGATTAACTCTCAGAAAAGTGGGTAAGGGCAGAGAAATCAAGCTAAAAAGCTATTACTAGTGGAAACCAGACAGAAGTAAAGATAGCACCTCCAGAATTACAAAGCGAGTCAATGTGAAATACGATTCCACTTATCAGGGTTTGGTTACGAAACAATTACTCGGGGCAGCGGTCCCTGCTCAATCGCAGAGCCCCTGCTCTGAGACTATATCCCAAGTGAGATAATCTCATAACGCGCCTCTTTTGGATGTCTGTAACCAAACCCCTGTGAACAGAGTTCAGAGGGGAGCCCCTTACACTGAATTTAACCTGCTGGAAAAGTTGCCGGGTTTCTAGTAACTGACCCTGGGCAAAGACAGCAGGGCTGCTGCGTGATCAGAACCCAGGGCCAGCCCAGCCGGGGCTGCTGTGGAGGGGGCGCTCCTGTGCAGTGAAGGCTGGGCTGCGGGTCTTGCCCACAACTCAAATGGTTACTTGGAGACTCAGGACGGCAATTTATCAACGATTTTTCACTGTAATAGCCCAGAAAAGTAGCTAAATATTATTGGGCCGTTGTAATGGCCAGTGTAAACAAAGCTCATGGTGATAAGGTCCATCTAACACACCCTGTTTATTATTTTTCAACAGCCTATGTTATAAATCCGCACATTTAGGGCATTTTTCCCAGCAGTGTGATCTGAGAGAAAAAAACACTCAAGAGGTCCCTCAGAGAGCCCAGCAGACTCCTTAAACCTCCACGCCCATTCTTGTCTCATTCGAATATCAGTGAATATTAGTGGTCTGGAGGCTCACGGTGTCTCTCTGCAACAGAAACCATGCTAAGACTAAGAAGGGCGTCTGGGCCGGCCCCGTGGCTTAGCGGTTAAGTGCACGCGCTCCACTACTGGCGGCCCGGGTTCGGATCCCGGGCGCGCACCGACGCACCGCTTCTCCCGCCATGCTGAGGCCGCGTCCCACATATAGTAACTAGAAGGATGTGCAGCTATGACATACAACTATCTACTGGGGCTTTGGGGGGAAAAAGGAGGAGGATTGGCAATAGATGTTAGCTTAGAGCCGGTCTTCCTCAGCAAAAAGAGGAGGATTGGCATGGATGTTAGCTCAGGGTTGATCTTCCTCACAAGAAAAAAAAAAAAAAAGAATAAGAAGGGCATCTAAGGGGCTCGGGAGCATCTCCAAAGACGGGAAAGAGCATCCATGACAAGTCACTGCAGGTGCTTGGCTCCGGGCTGACTTCCCTACCCCCACTCCGCCCGGCATTTTTATCAGCAGAAGGAGATCACTCGCAGTGGAAGCCAACGCGCTTCACAGGTTGGACAGCCTGTCCTTGGTTGGGTTTTGTTTGGACATACAGAAATGGAAGATCAATTTTTTGTTTTTTTCTAAATAACATTTGCTGAGTTTTTTTTCTGATTGCATCGTTGTAGAAAATCTTTTGCACTGAGAGTAACCCATGAACACTTTTCCACATTGCTATTTCCCTAAACTTTCATTTTCTCTAAGCACCATGGCTGGGAGGTGTCCAGGGAACGCATGGACACGCGTCCTCCGAGGCTGAAGAGAGCTGTTTCTGGAGAAAGTGAATTCAAGGAAGTGCACTTAAAGCAGAGACTCTGTTTCATGGTCCGTAGCACAAATGAGTCAATTAAGATTTTATCTTGAAAGTGAAATTAATGAGAATAACTCAGTATTATTGAACACGTTTTAGGTTGCATTACCCCCTAATGCCCTAATTCTTGGAATGGAGTAAGGAATGGATCCGTGGTTGATTTGTTGGTGGGTGTGGGGGAGAGGGAGTGATATTTTTGATAAATCCACGAGATGGCATGACCGACCTGGTGAGCTTCACTTCGCCTTCAGCTTTCCCAGCCTGTTCACGAAGCAGGTCACTTCTACCAAGAGCAGGGGCTTCCTCAGTCTTCCCAGGCTCGCGCCTAGTCTTTCAGTATTCCCACCCTTCTCTTGTTTGGCATCTGAGGTGAGCATCGAATTCTTGGGCTTGTTCAAATACATGGCGTTATCTGGCCACCATCCCCTACACGAGACGTCTTGTAGGCAGGTCCTGGATGACAGAAACACCCTTTGGATTCACAACATTACTGATGCCATTGCTTTCTCTCGTAGGAGGAAGGTACATGGCACAGCTATGGTCCAGTTAATACCAACTCAGATAGAACCCAGCAAGGGGCTGGGGAAGGGCCAGACATGAAGTGGTCCTGGATGGCCTGGGCGTCCCCTCCAAGGCCTCTGCAAGACAGGCCAGGGAAAAACAGAGGCCTGGCCCACGTGACTCTAGGAAAGGGGCCCTCACATCAGGAATCTGGAAGTGGGTAAGCATCTCATGGACAGATTGAGACACAAAACACAGAAACAAAAATACTCCAGGTCCCAGGCAGCTGTTCCAGTTGGGGGCGGGTTGGCTGCAAGAAACACGACCCACTGGAGCGAGCTCAAGTCACGTGAGGGTGTGCTGCAAGCGAGCTCCCAGAAGGGAACCCCACACTGCTTGGAATCTTTTTGTTCCTGGAAGTTCAAGTACTTGACTTCTCTTAGAACTGCCACCAACTAAGGCAAATGAAGACGACAGAAAGGGTCAGGGGTGACCTCAATGGTACAGCACCTAGCGACACAAGTGAGGCAGGGATGTATCAGAGGACCCACAGGGACTGGCCCTGCAAAGTCCACATCCAGGCTCCTCCTCTGTCTCTCGGGGCCTTTCTGGCCACCTTCTCTCTTCCTTCTGCAGCCTGTGCTTCTGCTCACTCTCAGTTTCTCTGCTCCCCCGTGATCCAGTGTCAATGGGGCTGGGACCCAATTCCAAATTCCCAGCATGCTGAGGAGAGGGGATCTTGGCCCCTTTTTGGATTAGGTGTCTGCAGTAGGCTCAATGATGGCTCCCCAAAGATGTCCATGTCCTCATCTCTGGGACCTGTGAATACATCACCTTACACAGCAAAAGAGAACTTGCAGATGTGATTCATTTAAGGACCTTGTCACCGGGAGATTGCACTGGATTATCCGGGCGGGCCCAATGCAGTCACAAGATCCTTATAAGAGGGAGGCAAGAAGGTCAAAAGAGAAGAAAGCAGGGCCAACCCTGGTTGCCTAGTGGTTAAGTTTGGTGCACTCTGCTTTGGCAGCCCGGGTTTAGTTCCCAGGCGCGGACATACACCACTCACCTGTCAGCGGCCATGCTGTGACAGCGGTTCACATGCAAAAAGAAAAGAGGAAGCGGATTATAGCTCAAGGTGAATCTTCCTCAGCAAAAAAAAAAAAAAAGAGAGAGAGAGAAGAAAGCAACGTGAGGACAAAGCAGAAGTGGGAGTCATGTCATCTGAAGATGGAGTGAAGAAGGAGCCTCGAGCCAAGGCATGCAGGCGGCCTTTAGAAGGTGGAAAAGGCAAAGAAACAGATTCTCCCTGGAGCCTCCAGGAGGAAGCAGCCCTGCTGACACCTCACTTTTAGTAGAAGGAAACAGATTTTGGACTTCTAACCTCCAGAACCAGAAGACAATAAATTAGTGCTGTGTTAAGCCCCTCAGTTTGTGGTAATTTGTTACAGCAGCCACAGGAAACTCATGCCATGTCCTCATCTGGCCTAATCTATGGCCGGGCGTGGGGGTGACGGTTGTGTGGCACAAATGGCAGCCTTTTCTGGGATCTGTGGGAAGGGTCTGTAAGAAAGGGGGTGCCTAGCACAAGGGTAGGCATACTGACTGCCCGCTGTGCCCCGAGCCCACACTTTCCAAGTCCCTTCTGGTCACTGACTCAGCTCCCAGGGGTTCCTGTGCAGGAAGGAGGTGCTTGGAACAGACAGCCCTGTTGTCCCCCAAGGCTAATCAGTGACTGGAAACTCTTAGCGGTGATCAGCCTCTTTGTGATGACTTGTGTCAGGCCCCAGAGCCGAGCAATGTCAGGAGTCGAGACTGAAGAGGAATTCTTGAGCCATAGAATGAGGGGTGGGCTAGCCCCCTCCCCAGGCACATCTCTTCCCCTATCTTGAGGGTAGTCCCTCACGCTTGGCCTGTTCTCCACTTGCCGCTGGGAAATTCACAATCCTCCTCGATTCCAGGAAACGCCCCCATACACTTTCACGGGTGTAATGGAAGTAGTCTTGAGTGGCTTTGACATTACCCAAAGCAAAATATATTTAGGAAAGTAAAGCATCTGTAAACAGTCATGTAACAGAAGCCAAAGTCCAACGGAAGTAAGGTTTCCATCATCAGTTGTTTTGAGTTGTCAACAGCTTTGCGGCCGCTGCTGGGTGAATAATGGAGAGTGGCTCTAATCCACATTTGAATATGAGAATGTACTCAGTTATTTTACTGCACTTGGAGATGTAATACCTGTGTTTGTTCTAAACAAAACCCGAAACTCGGCAAACAGAACAAAACAAAACTCCACCAGCTCACCTCATTATACCAGCCAACGATGAGTTCCAAGTTGCCCACAAACTTCCGGAAGGTTTCATGCTGTGAGAACAGATTCTCTGCACTGCTTGGGATCTCTTTTTGTTCCTGGAAGTTCAAGTACTTGACTTCTCTCAGAACTGCCACCAACTAAGGCAAATGAAGACGACAGAAAGGGTCAGGGGTGACCTCAATGGTACAGCACCTAGCGACACAAGTGAGGGTCTGTCCCTGGGACGCTTCTGCAGCCTAGGGGATTTCAAAGTTGGGAGGAGGCGTGTTCAGGGGGGTGTTGCTGGCAGGGTCATCCTCGCCCTATTTATTGGTCCTGAACCAGAAAGTGCTGGCAGTGCCAGCACGAGTGGACAACATTATCATAACTTCCCAGGTTGCTTGGAGAAAGGCTTCAGGGCTTCACCTGGGTCCTCCACAGGACCCAACCTTCCCTCTTCCCTCTCCTCCCACCTGGTTATGGCCCAGGGGAGCAAAACAGGGCATCCTTTCAACAGAGCTTCTGCCCTGTTGCTTGCCCAAAGCTGTTCTCATCGAGGTCCCGGTAACCTTCATATTGCTGAATCCATTGGTCACTTCACAGGCCTCATCTCGCTTGACCGCTTAGCTGCTGGTCACTCCCTCTCCTGGGCGCACGGTCTCCCCCCTTGGTGCCCAGGACACCAGACTTTCCTGGTCACTGCTATCAGTCTCTTTTGATGCTTTCGAGACTTGCATGTTGGAGAGCCACAGAGCTTGGTCCCTCTCAATCTACTCTCACCTTGGAGACCTCACCCGAAGTCATGGCTTTAAGAACCATCTGTGTGTGGATGACTCCCATGTTTAGGTCCCCAACCCAGACCTCTCTGCTGATCCCCAGACTCATCTATCCACCTGCCTACTCAGCTTCTCCATCCAGATGTCTCATGACGTCTCAAACTCGATGTGACTGGCGCGCTGTCGATCTTGCGCCCCAGCTGCTCCACCTGCCGTCTCCAGCCGCCACCTCAGCTGCTGGCAATTCCCCCCTCTGGCCGCCCAGCCCCAAAATGCTCGGGCTGACTCTGCTCTTCCTCAAAGACTGGATTTCCAACCCATCCGGATCAATTGGCTCATTGGCTCTGTGATCAAAGTCAAATCGCTCTTCACACGTTCACTGCTGCCGCTCTGGTCCCGGCCACTACCCTCTCATCTCTCTCGCCCGGATTCCAGCAAAAGGCTCCTAACTGGTCTCCCTACTGCAAGCCTTGCCCTTTCCTCAACCTATTCAGCCCACAGCATCTCGAAGGATCCTTGAAAAATATAAGTCAGATCAGAGCCCTCCTCTGCTCGAAAGCCAGCAATGACTGCCATCTCACCCACAACAAAAACCCAAGAGCCCTCAGTGGCCTGTGAGGCTCCCGTGCTCTGTCCTCCGCCCTCCTCCATCCTCTCCTCCAGCTCCTCTCCCACCCACCTCCCCTTTGCTCACTCCACTGCCCCACTGGCCTCCTTGCTGCTCCTAGAACACCAGGCACACTCACACCTCCAGCCCTCGCTTTAGCTCTTTGCTCTCCTGAAGGCTTTCCCACAGGTCTCTGCTTGGCCAACTCCCTTACTCCTGCAAGTCTGCTCACATCCCAAACCGAAACCCGCCCCATTTCCTCCAGCTCTACTGACCCCCTTAACCTGCCCTTCCGGTTCTTTGAGGTACCCATCATCACCTTCTCAGTATTATAGACTTCACCTCTTTTGTTGTGCTAATTTATCACCCCACCTTCTCCTTGCTCTCCCACCCAGCTCTCCCCTCTCCCTCATCCCCACCCCCCACCCCTCCTCCCCCGGGAGCTGAGCTCCAGGAGGACAGGGACCTTTGTCCACCTGGCTCACTGATGTATCCCAGCACATACACACACGGGGTGCTCAGCAAATATTTGTTGAATGAAAGAAAGAATGAATTTTAGTGAAAGAGAAGGTTTCAGAGGAAGTCACACCTGGGTGTCCTGCCTTCCTGGTATCACCCCCGTTCAGAGCGAGGCACAGGCGTCCTTGCCGGGCCAGTGCCGGTAGGCATCAGGCAGCTCCTGCTTCTCTCCTCGGTCCCCAGCTAAACTCCCCAGGCACAGCCCACAGTGTGACTTCTCTCCAGCTTGCTCAACTTGACCAGAGGGCCTGTTTGTTCAGATCCCGCAGAGACCTTTTTTTTCCCTTTTTTTTAATAAATTCTCAAATTGATGTTTCCTCTTGAGACTCCATGAAAGGCAGCCAAGCTTTAAAGTCACGTACTCATTGAAGCCATTTTCAAAGTATTTTGTCTCATAGCTTAAATATATCCTGGACATACTTTTAAAAGTACTTAAATAATAAAGCTTTAGATACACATGACACAAACATCGATCCCCACAAGAACACGCTGCTGGCAGAAGGGGATTTGCCTCAGCGGCTTTGGGCTTCTCCCACCCCCACCTGCAGTGGGACTCGGGGTCCCAGGTGTGGCCTTTGACTCGGCCGCCTTCCGGACACAGTAGCGAGACGGCACCCACCGCTTTGCTGAAGTTGACCTGGATGAGGTTTGTGACGGGGTCCCGCTGTATCAGGGGCTGCCCCAGGTTGAAGTGGCAGTCCTGGTCCACTCCTGCCACCCACTGCTGGTAGATCTTCTCACGGTAGCGCCTCAGCAGCTCCATCATCTCGTCATATTTCTGGTAGATCAGCTTGGCCTCCACGCTGGACATGACCCTGGAATCAGAGGTAGATGGAGTGGCAAGGCGCCAGGCCTCATGTTCTCATCTTCTTCGGGGCCTCTTTAGTGCCCCCAGTGTGGCGGCCAGATCTCGGGGTGCTGACCCAGACAGTCAGCTTTCTGTCTCTTCCAGGCTGAGAGACTGAGCACACAGACAGACAAGGGCCCTCAATCTGCAGCAGCCAGTCCAGGAAGTCAAACAAGAACCCCTGTAGCAGGCCGGCCCCGCGGCTTAGCGGTTAAGTGCGTGCGCTCCGCTACTGGCAGACCTGGTTCGGATCCCGGGCGCGCACCGACGCACCGCTTCTCCCGCCATGCTGAGGCCGTGTCCCACATACAGCAACTAGAAGGATGTGCAGCTATGACATACGCTATCTACTGGGGCTTTGGGGGGAAAAAAAGGAGGAGGATTGGCAATAGATGTTAACTCAGAGCCGGTCTTCCTCAGCAAAAAGAGGAGGATGAGCATGGATGTTAGCTCAGGGCTGATCTTCCTCACACACACACAAAAAAGGAACCCCTGTAGCAACTGGTCCCACAGGGCCAGGACTTGGTTAATAACTGCCTGCTTCCCTCATTTTTGCCCTCCCTTCCAACTTAGGACTACCCAGAGATAGCCAAATACACCCCCTCTAAGCAATCACATAGGACGTCCCTCTTCTAGTCCCCGTACCAACAACTTCCAGTCCTGCGGGGCAGACCCGACGCTCCCCTCCTCTCCTCCATAAGCTCTCTCACTCCACTGCCTGCTTTTGAGTCTCTGCCAAATGCAGGTGAGGTGGCTGACTCCCTGCTACAGCAAACTTGGAGTAAACAGCCCGTGCTTGTTCTCATGTGAGTGGTCGTGGTTAAACAATTGCCATCGGGCTGACCATCAACGGGGGGCAAGCCAGATTCTTCCTGACCACACTTGCGGAGAAGGCGCCCGGAGGAGGAAAGGGGGCACGTGAATGGGGAGTCCTCCGGGATTGGGCTTTGGGAGGTAAAGTCTTGGCCAATATGAAGCATGAGATTGCCTTGGGAGTTGGGATAGACCCTCTCCCTCTCCCACAGCCATGGAGCAGCACTGCCCACCCGGTGCCCCTGGTGCTGTGACTCACGGGTGCTCTATGTGCCTTAGGTCCTTCATGGGCGCCTCCAGCCTCTCCTGCAGCTCCAGGCTCCATTTGAGCTGCCCGGCCACCGGGGGCATGTTTTTGTGGATCGGGGGGATATTCCCGCCTGCGGAGGCTGCAATCTGGGCATCATACAAGATCTTGGTGTTGTCCAGCTCGGCATCAAACAGCTCCAGCATGACCGAGTACCTGGGCACCACCTCAGCAAGAATCAGAGGCCGCTCCAAGAGGCCCCCACACATGTGCAGGAGCTGGGGAGAAACGAGAGATGCGCCTTCGCTGGGGTCCCCACTGTCTGCACCATGCATTACCCCAGCCCCATGGCTGTTGATGCAATACATGCAACCAAGTTTCAGGAGCAAGAAAACATGCACCCTGTCAAGACAAAGATCCATTCGAACCTTTCTCTGTGTAACAACTTGTTCAGTGAAGCCCTCTGTGATCTTCATGTTCACATGTGCTGAGTCCAAAACACTTGACTTATAAACCAACAACACAAGTTAGGTCCAAGGTCTGGAAAAATTTATTCTAGGCCCAGGAGAAATCAGAATTTGTACAAGGAAGATTTGAACAATTAAAAAATATAATTAAATAAATTTTAAAATAGCCAGGGCTTCCTCTGATAACCGGATGGAGACATGTCTTAATCACAAGAATTATTCCTCCAAGGACAGGCAATGATGCTCAATGATATGCCCAGGTAAGAAGAACCACCACCAGGAGGTTTGTTTTTCTCTGAAGAAAGCTATGGGGAAAGGGAACTATAGGGAAGGGAGCCAGAGAGGAGGAGGACCATCTTACACTACATGGGGTCCCCAAATTACTCAACTCGCCAAGTGCTGGGTGGGAGCCAGAAATCCTCATGGGTTTCCTTGGGCTGCCGTGGCAAAACAGCATAGAGAGAGTGACTGAAACAACAGAAATGTATTCTCTCACAGTGCTGGGAGCCAGAAATCTGAGATTAAGGTGTCGGCAGGGCTGTGCTCCCTCTGAAGGCCTGGGGAGAATCTGTCCCAGGCCTCTCTCCTAGCTTCCCGGCATCCCTTGACTTGTAGACCCATCACTCCACTCTCTGCCTCCCTTGTCATATGGCCTTCTCCCCTGTGTGTGTTTGTCTCTGTGTCTCTTCTCCTCTTCTTATAAGGACACCAGTCATACTGGATTAGGGAGCCCCCCTGCCGCAGTAGGACCTCATCTTAACTTATATCTTAATTGCATCTGCAAAGACCCTATTTCCATATAGGGTCACATGCACAGGTACCAGGGTTTAGGACTTCAACAGATCTTTCTGGAGCACACAGTTCACCCCATCAACAGGGGTGTGTGTTTCAGCACTGGGCTGGTGACCAGGGTGGAGGCACTGGGGATGGGGCCCAGACCATGTGCACCGATGCCGGGAGCTGGAAGCATTAACTGGGAGAACTAAGCCCCTGAGGACATTTGAGGAAATTTTAGGGAGAGCTTTGAAATGTTAAAGGCCATAACCTTGGGGTTCAAGCCCAGTTTACCTACATCCCCAGGGAGCAGGGAGGTTGGGACAGCCTGGGTCCCCTGTAATGTGTCATTTCCACGAGAGGAGAGGCTGGGCCTGCAGATGGTTTAGGCAGAGTGCCACTGACCTGAATTACTCCAGGAGGGTGTCCCAGCACCTTTGTGAAAGCAGCAACCTCACCCAAGCACCTCTGCAAGTAGCCACCTCATCACCCTCACTGTCTACGTAGGGGAAACACTGGGAATCGTGCAAAAAGTGAGAAGCTCAGTAGGAGAGAATAAGCTATTTTATCCGGGTGTTTCAGTTAGGGTCCTGGCTGGAATCAGATGGTGGCTCAAATTGGGATATAGAGGAGAGTTTCATACATGATCATTGCACAGAGGTGGATGGCTAGGGTGTAGGGAAGCCTAGGGGCAGTGTGGGACCTAGGGCTGTGCCTGAGGGGTGAGGGGGGCCCTTACTGGAACCTGGAGCCAGAGACTGTGTGGGGTGGACATGTGATGGAAGTTCTAGAAGCTCTGCACTCCCTCAAGTGACCCCCACACCCCCCACAGGGGGAGGAGAAATACCTGAGGCACCTTCTCCTCCCTCCCTCCCTCCCCTCCCCTGCCAGGGCTCCCCACTGGCCGAGCCAATGACAGCCCGAAGGCTGGTGGTGCCCACGTCGGCCAAGGACTGTTCTGGAGGCAAACAGGGACTAACCAGTGCTCAGACCACACAGTCTGGAATACACAGCCACAGCTCTTGTTGCCTCGAGGGCTGGACCTGAGCCTCAGATTTGCCCCAGTTTTTGGCCTGAAAAATATAACCACTGTCCCTAAAAATGGTCTTTTGGGGAAAGAGTGAAACATGGATGCAGAGAAAGGAGGAGAGATTTTCAGGCCCCCAAAAAACCAGATAAAGCAGCCACTGACCCTTAGGAAGAAATTGAAATGCTGATGTTCTAACCACAGCTACCCACAGGGCAGCTACCAACATATTAGGTCACCAGTGTCATTTTAAAAATGGACACGTGACAGATGGAAAATAATGTTCCTCTTCTTGGTTTATGACCCTCCTGACTTTTCCTCCCTTCCCATTCCTCTTCCCTTCCTTTCATGTTTACATATTTTTTGGCTTCTGGCTTCTAGGAAGGAAGCTAATTTTATTTTCTGCCAAGAGGAGATCATGTGGAAAATTGCTCTAGAACTTTCCTGGCTGTGTGTGAATTACTGACAGCGAGAAACAGCATCGAGGCAGCTTGGGAACACGCAGGGAATGGAGGGGATCGGCGGGAGGGAGGGCACCCCAGGGCCCATCCTAATCAGAGCGCAGGGTTGTCAAATGGGGAAGAAAATGTTCTCAGGTACTGAGAGAAAGACGGGCAGATGGAGATGGAAATGGTTTCCAAGAGTTCTTTTCGCCCTTATTTTCCTTTTTGTTTTTCTTTTAATGTAGCATAAACTTAAAGTTTAAATTTAGAAAAGGACTTTTCCTTTTGGACTAGAAAGTAGGATTTAGGCCATAATAGGAGGGGATGAGATACACAATAAAACCCGGGGTGGATGGAGTTCTATCCTGCGGGCGCCATAGTGCCTGTCCTCCTGGACTGTGTCCTCCCTTCCCAGTGGTGACTACATCCTCGTCATCTTCAAGGGGACAAGCGTGTCAGTTTAGAGACATCAACCCAACTCCTTCCTCTTACTGGAAAATGACACGCAGCTGCATCCTGCCTGTGGGAGGTGTGGGGCTGACGCCCTCTCAGGAGCTGAGAGCCGCTAACTGGCCAGCACACGCAGCCGGTTAGCTCCAGCATCGCCCTTCAGTTCTGGAAACCCCATCACAGGGGAGGCCCCGGTGTTTGCAAATTAAAGGATTGGCTGGGAACCTCTGCTCGGGACCCTTCAGCACGTGGGCAGCCCTTGGAGCTTTGTGTTAACACCCTCTGGGGTTGCACACCTAAGGTCCACCCCAGAGTGAGGCTGCCTCCCCATGACTCCCTCAGTGGGAGCCAGTTCCCTCCAAAGGGAAAGCTCATAATCACCTACTATGTGCTGGGCTAGGTTCTGCATGAACCTAAACCAAGCGCCTGCCCTCAGGGAGTTTATATTCTAGTTGGGAAGACAGTGAATACACAACAGAGATCACTACACAACAGAACACCAGGGGGCCCGAGCGCTAAGAAGAAAACAGAGAGGTCAGTATCAGCAATGGAGAGAGAAGGATGGCGAGAGGGAGGCAGGGGGAGAGGGGAGAATGGGGAGAGGGGAGGATAGAGGGAGGCGGAGGCTGCCCCTTGAGGGAAGAAGGTGGAGGCAGGCCCCTCCTGCAAGGTGGCAGGAGACAGCTACCTGGGGGAAGAGTGTTCCAGAGAAGGGAACAGAGTGGAGGCACTGTATTAATTTGCATTCATTGATATTTTGCCTGGAGCACCAACTCAATCCAAGACTTAACTGATCATTACATTTGCAGAGCTTCAAATTCCCTTGTATTTGCATTTTTCAAAAGAATGTCTAAAAGGCAAAGGAACATCTTGGCATTTGCATTAGAAAGATCTTTGTGCTCAGGGGTGGGGGGCTTCCTGGGTCCTCAGCTCAGCCCCAGGAAGCCCAACCTTGACATCCTCCAGAAAGATGGCCACCATCCTGGGCTGCCCAGGCCAACTGGACTGTCTCCCACGATGGGAGCCCGTCTGGCTGAGTGGTTGGGAACAGGGGCCCTGGAAGCAGTCAAGCTCATGGCCGGTTTGGGGTCCTGGTTCCTCTACTTGCTGGCTAGCTGTGTGACCTTGGGCAGGTTTCTTGATCTGTCTGAGCTGGTAAAATGGGGTGGATACTGTAGGTAATGAGTTTAGCAAAGAGCTGGGGTTGTTGTAAGAATTCAATGAGACAATATAGTGCTTAGAAAAGCGCTTGGGACCTGAGATCCTATAGTGACGACTGGGCATCTCCTGTGGGCATTTCACTCCCTGCAGCACCCGGAGGCTTGCGAAGAGAAGGGAAGAGAAAAGAGAGCTCTGACCTGCATAGGCATAATCAACAGACATGCACAAGAGTGGGCAATAACAAAGCTCCCCAGGCACACATCTATATTTACTCATTTACATACTCAACACCTGTTCTCCAGATAGGCTGTATCCGTACACACTACATCCTGCAGAGGTTCTCCTCTCAGTGGTTTGTAGGGGCAGGCAGGTCACACAGACGCAGGAAGAAGACCGGGCTAGGACAATAAGGAGTGGTGGGGACTGGGACAAACTGGACTACTCATGTTCTGTCCACTGGGAGTAGCAGCTGTCCCCCTTCAGCTACCTGTTACCATGAGGCACTGTGTGTCCTGTGTGGCCAGATCTACATTTCCAAGAGAGGGTGAAAATCTAGACTTCTATGTGAACTTTCTCAATTTTTACATGTTGGCAACTAAAAAAAATTTTTAAGTGCCATGTGAGAACAGATAGATCTATATACACAGAGTAGATTAGTGATTGTCTAAGCTGGGAGAGGTTGAGGGAAACAGGAATGACTGAGGGGGATGAAAATGTTCTAAAATTGATTGTGGATGGTTGCACGACTCTAAACATACTAAAAGCCATTTAATTGTGCACTTTAAATGGGTGAATTGTTGGCATGTGAATTATATCTTAAAAGTATTGCACGAGCCAGAGTAAACCCACCGGTGGTCTCTGTGCAGCCCGAGCCATCAGTATGGGACTCTGATGAACGGGCATCACGCCATGTTCTGAGTTACTTGACAAGACTGTGATGTATGCAAAACACTGGAAACCCTAACAATCATCATGGCTATTAAACTGCTGAGCATGGCTACTTTGAGTAGAGGGGGTGCAAATTTTCTTTGTGCATTATGTTTTTCTGAGTTTATTATTTAAATTAGCTGGCCTCCCTTGTGGTAATTTGTTATGGAGCAACAGAGGCAGATGCCATGAAACATCTGATCACCCCCCCAGACTCAGCAATCTTGCTGTTCTCATTCATACTTATTTGGCACCTCCTGACTGCTTGGTGAGGGTCCCAGTGTGCCTGCGACTAAAGGGGTCTCCGAAATGCTAGACTTTCAGTTTCAGAACCAGACGGTCCTGGGAATGGTGGGGCAGAGAGAGGACGTGCTCAGTGTTTGGGTACCCCCAGCTGCTCAGCATGTTGTTCTCTCTGCAAGTTAGTGAACTGGCTTGTTGGCCCTGAACATTGGCCACCATGTGACCTTGGACCAGGAAGGTTCAGAGACCCCCCTCCAGGCCTGCCAACATGCCCATTGACTAGGGGTCCTCAGGGAAGGGTGCACCAATCAGCAGTGGGGACCAGAGTGTCTGGCTCCTCACAATCCTAACCAACTTGACTGGTGACAATGGCACCTTGCTGGTTTGTGTGTGTGTGTGTGTGTGTGTGTGTGAGGAAGATCAGCCCTGGGCTGACATCCGTGCCCATCTCCTCTACTTTATATGGGACGCAGCCACAGCACGGCTTGACAAGCGGTGCATCGGTGCGTGCGTGGGATCTGAACCTGCGAACACCAGGCCGCCACAGCAGAGCGCGCGCACTTAATCGCTACGCCACGGGGCTGGCCCCGCACCTTGCGGTTTGAATTGCACTTTCTGATTATCTGTGAGGTCAAACTTCAAACAGACGTGTGTATCGGCCGTTTGTAATGTTCTTTTGAATTGATGTTCTCTAGGGGTTTTAGTGCTTTTCTACAATCTAGTTTCTAAAATGCTTTTTTCATAGCATCAATTCTTTTTTCCATTTGTAAAAGTACCACATACTTAATGCATACAACTTAGAATTGTAGAAAAGTCCACAGAAGACAGACAAACATTAGCCATCGCCCACCACCCAGAGATGGTGCCCCGTAATGCTCTGAGTTTGCTTCCTGAGTCTCACACATTGAAGGGTGTGTAATTCAGCTCAGTGGGGAAAATGTGGATTTGTTTTATTTTTATAGCAATTTTGCCTCTCTCTGACTTTTGTTCTTTCAAGTAGTGGGGGAATTGAATCGAATAAGAATAAAAGGACACAGCGAGAATCAGTAAAATAACTGTCACCTCCTGCTCACTTCGTTCTCTTGCTCTAAGAAATGGTAGTGAAACCCAACAGATACCACTCAAGGTGTCCATTGCCCAACAGCACCAAGACGTTGAGAAAGACCCCTACACGTTCTGAGCCCAGCTCTTCATCTCTGAATGAAGATGTCTGATTAACCACCTCTAAGATTGTTCTCGGCATCAGTCACATGCTGCTGTGCCGAAGTCGCCAACAGAGCAGAGCCCCACCCACGCGTACCTTTGCACAGGACTCAATGGAGCTGCAGTCGTCAAACCCTTGGCAAAAGATTGTGGCCAGCCTCCTATCTAGATCTTGAATTTTGGTCTCAAAATCAGCGTAATCGTCATCAAAACTCTAAAAGTGAATTGAAAGGTCAACCTCATAATCAGCATGCAGAGTAGGAGCAGTGCTGGCTCTAAGGCCCCCACCCCGCTGGCAGGATTCAGGCTTACAACTTAGCTGAGCAGGCTCATTGTCTGGGGACTGCTCCAGTGCAGAGGATGTCTTTATAAAAAAAGTGTTGGGACTGTCCACCACACACACTCCCTTCGTGTGTCTTTCCCCTCCTGGGGCACGTGTCATTGATCCGGCCAAGGCCCCGGACTTACCGAATCTCCAGGGTCCAGGGGGTCATATTTGCAGTCGGCGAAAACCTTCACCAGCTCAAAGACCTCATCGTAAATCTGAGTGACCAGGCTTCCCAGGATGTTCCCCCTCACTCCCCCGAGCTCGATTTTCTCTAGCTTCAGAAACTCAATAGCTGTTTTATAAAGGTCCTGGTGGAGGAAAAAATCCAGTGCACTTAGTCAATTCATCTTTATAACCAAACTCAATGGTTCAGTCACTAATCTAGATCTAACCCCAGCAGGGAGGAGCCAGGGAGGCAGATGCCCCGGGGCCACACGACAATCCTGGGGGGGCCCTCTGTTTGTGTTCGTGTTCTCTAAGAGTCGTTTCCAGAACACAGAGAGAGTGGATAGAAGGAAGGGTTCCATGAATCATCTCCAAGCTGTGAACACAGAGGAGGAAGAGGAGATGATGGTTGGCCTCTTGTCCTGACCTTATGCTGGCCAAAATGTGTCTCCAAATAAATCACGCTTTCCTGGGGCCCCCATTTCCTCAGCTGTGGGAAGAAGCAGTTGGAAAGGTATGCAGTGGTTTCTGATGCTCTTGCTAAGCTTCAAATTCTCTGCTTCCTGGGGGAGGATTCCACACTCAGAGCCCGTCCGTGAAGGTGATCTGAGAGGATGTCCTCACTCCCGGGATGCCCGATGGATGTGCACGTGTATGCTCTACCTCCTCTGAGCAGTGGCTCTCGTCTCGCCTTCTCCTGGAGGCCTTCCCAACTATGGTAGCCCACAGTGGTGCCTACCTTTTCAGAATCTCCATTTGCTGTAGGTGTTCTTTGTTTTGGCATTTAATCCCATTCGGTCCCATCATGTTACCTAATGCTTCTGTGTGAGGCTCTTATTTCCCAGTCGAGATCCCAAAGTCTCCTTGAGGACTGCAAGCAGGGTCTGACACAGCACCAGCACCAACTGGACTGAAGATGCTCATATGGCGCTCATTTCACTCTCCTACGCCGGTGCCGACGTTGGCACCATTTTCCCAAAGTGTCCAAGACACGTCAAGCCGTAACCAAAGCAAACCCATGAAAAGCAACAGTATAGCCACGCCCTGAGCTCCCGGGCTCCTCTACCCAACGACAAGGACAAGGCTGACATGGCCACGTGGTGGGGGCGACAGCAAGGCTATTTCCCCCACCCTCAGAAGCCCCTCTTTCCCGGAAACATCATCCTGATTCAGAATCTGTGGTGAGGGAACCAACAGCCACTTGGCCAGAAACTTGCCCGGGACCCTCAGCTCCCAGGCTGGGCGCCCTCAGGCACGAAGAAACACCCTGTGATGGAGACCCCAGAGTCCCGCGTGGGCCCCTCTGCCCCCAGAGGGTGTGGATGAGACCCAGACGGGACCTCCTGCAGCCACTGCTGATGGCGCCCACCGTAAAATCAACGCTCAGTGGTTCCAGGATCATTTTTCCTCTTTTTAATGATGTGAATAGCATGTGCACAAAGTTAAAAAAAAAAACCTACAGAAGATTACAAAACAAAAAGCAAAGCTTTCTTGCCCTACCCATGTCTTCACCCCTCACGTCTTCTCCCAGAGGAAACCATCTCGGACCATCTAAAAATCTGAAGGTGCTAAGCGTCGACCCCTGTACCCAACAGGGGTACCGGGGTACAGAAGGGCCGCTGCAGGGTCCTTCTACGTCTTCACCTGTCCTCAGCTCCTAACTCTCTCCCTGTGGCCTCCAGGCTTCCTGACCACGGTCATTTAATTTGTCACTAGCCTGCTCATCGACAAAAGGCAGGAGATAAGGGGAGGGGCAACCAAAGTGGGTCCTGTTCTTGGCTGACAGCTCCGGGCGCGGAGGGGCTGGCCCAATGACTCGGTTCCCCAGGACATGGATGTTTGGGTGTGACTTTCATTTCCCCCCGGGGAGACTACTTGAAAGTGAGGTAAGGACGGAAGACACAGCCGTCCTAAGGCAGGGCAGCCTGTGTAGCGCAGGTGCGGCTGAACCAAATATCACCTTTACCTCAATGGTCTGGAGGCGATGGAAGAAGGAATTCATTCTGGAAAATGCAAGAGAAGAAGGGAATTCCCACAGCACTGGCTCCTTGTTTTTCTGAGAGAGAGAAAAAAGGCCATGTTTGCCTCAAACACTCCCACGGATTCAAATGCAGGGCCGATATCAACTGGACCTCAGCTCGACCCCGATGCCCGCTCTGCAGACCAAGGCGCACCTTAAAGAACAGCCTCATGTTTGTGCAGCAGAAGTCGTAGATCCGGTAGAGCTCCTTCAGAACGTTCACAGACAGAGAGATGCCACTCAGGACCTCCTCTATTTCACCTTGCAAGCCTTTCAGCACCTCTTCTGGGCTCAGGAAAGTTCGTGTCTGGGCCAAAGGAAGACATTCCGAAGTCCTGACGAGCCACATGGGGGATGTCCAGGCGCAGTGTCCACAGGCCACTTGGGCGGTTAGAGACAATCTACCCGGGGCCCCATGATCTGCTTCTTACGACACATTAACTGTCCCTCAGGCTCACGTCCCAACCTGTCTGCCAACCGCTGGGCAGTTTTCAGGAGACTGAGCTGCCTCCCTCACCTGGCCCCTCATCCCGTGCTAAGGCTGCAGCAAAAAACAGATTTTGGTCACAGATGACCAGGGGCCCTCTAGGGGCCCAGAAATACAGTCCTGCTATGGGCTGCAGGATCCTGGCCTGAGGGGCCCTTCCTGTCCTGCAGGCAGGGCTGCACAATTTTAACACACACAGGCTGCCCGCAGTTGGCAAATGCGTGCTCATGAGAAGGAAGAAGGAAAGGGAATCCACGTTGAGAGAGACAGGAGGTGGCTCGATATAGCACCAGACAAACCCCACAAAACCCCCGGCCAAGTCTTGGGGTGCTGGGACTTGAGGGACAGGCCCCCTTACCTTCCTCCACCCTCCCAACTTGGGGTGGGTTGGGCTGGCATTGCCGAGGTATTGAGAGAACTCTTGGGTGGCCACCAAGAGGGCCCAACCTTAGCCTAGGCCGAAAATCCCTGTGCCAACATCTCTGCTTGCCTTTTTTTTTTTTTTTTGGGTGAGGAAGACTGGCCCTGGCTAACATCTGTTGCCAATCTTCCCCTTTTTGCTTGAGGAAGATTGTCGCTGAGCTACCGTCTGTGCCAGTCCTCTTCTATTTTGTATGTGGGATGCCGTCACAGCATAGCTTGATGAGCGGTGTGTAGGTCTGCACCCAGGGTCCAAACCCACAAACCCCTGGCCGCCGAAGTGGAGCTTGAGAACTTAAGCACTACGCCACCACGCCAGCCCCACTAGCTGCTTTTAAATGGCCAGGAAATGCGAGCAGGGAGACAACTGGGTGAAAAGGGAGAGAGGACCCAACCAGGGGGCAGGGCAGGTGGCCAGGTGTTAGGTGAGGGCTACCATCTCAATGATCTGGTTGCAGAACTCCTGCAGGATGACGATGATCCTGGAGGGCGTGTTATAGTGCTCGGAGGTGGCCCAGATGAAGCAGATGGTGTACAGCACCTTGGCAATGTAGCTCGGGAGCTGGGGAGACATGAGCCCAGGCGTGTGCTTTGTGGCAGCATCTCAGGTCTCCCCTCCCCATGGCTCCAGGAGGGGACCCCAAAGTGGAAGGAGGAGGTGCTCCCTAGGCTCACACACCTGATCACAGCCAAGAGGCCTGCAGCACCTGCTCCCCCAAGACACAAGACCAGCCCCTGCAAAGTGACCTTTCTCTTGCCAACATACCACTGTGAAGTCAGCCTGTTCCATCTCCTCCAACAAGATCTGCAGAGGCTTCAGATACAGAACAATGTCGTTGGCTTCCTTCAGCCCTGCACAGAACAAGAACAAGCGCTCGTCCTCACGTGAGCGAGAATCAGCCCCCACCTCCGATGGTCAGAAATGAGGAGGGTGCAGCTGTGTGTGTTAACGAGACCTGCTCCCTCAAGAAACAGGATCTTCCTCAAAAGCGGGAAGCCAGGGAAGCTGCTTATGCGGGAGGCGTCCACCCCCCGGGGTTGGCAACAGGCCTGCCCCAGCCCCTCCCAGACGGCACCCTCCTTCCTCGCGGCTCTTGGGCAGGTCAGCGGCTCACCTTCAGTGATGTTCATATACACATTCTGCAGGGCTGGCCAGTAGCAGCTTTTGGCTTTTTCCAGGATCTCAACTATTTTGTTCACTTTGGGCCTGTTTAGCTGAGAAGGAGGGAAGAATATCAACCCTTAAGTGGAAACTCACAGACCCCAGACAAGGGCAACCTGACCCTGTGGCCAGCCGGAGCTGAGGAAGGACGCAAGTTATCTGGGTCCCCTCGGGGCTCCTAGGGGGTCAGCACAGAGAGGGTGGGTGCTTGTGAATTCGCCTGGCTAGGACGTGGGCCATCTGGCTGCTGAGCAGCTGAGCGCCTGGTCACCACGATGAAGGAGAGGCATCACCTGCTCATGGATGCACTTGAGATTCATCAGCCGGGCGTCCCAGAACTCAAACTCAACTCGGGGCAGGGGGTGCAGCCCGTCCAGCAGGGCCTGCGCTGAGTCTTTGCTCAGCACATCTCTGATCTGGTGGGACCAGTCGATGATGATGGTTTCGATGGCGTGCAGCAGCGAGTTGTCCAGGGAAGCAGGGATCCTGCAAAGCAGAAGGTGGGGGAAGATGCTCTCACATCACCCCGCACGTACAGGGTTCTCCCAGCTCTGCCCCTTCTGGGCGGGAATCGTCCCTTCTTCAGTGGCCCTTGGCCAACAGGCCCCAAATAACCATACGCGGCACCGCGTCCTGCCCTGTCCCTGGGCTCCTCACAGTCACCTTGGGGAGGCTGGAGGATTCCCCAAATCTCCCAGCTAGGAGAGACCCTGAGCAAACGCTGGGTGTTGTCAGAGATGTCAGCACCCCCAAGAAAGAGGAAGAGGAGGACCAACTCTGGAACAGAATCCATGTTTGAGATGGCTCCTCCTAGCAGTTCTTATGGGGGTCACCACAGGGCATGTGTTGGGGCTTGGTGGACAACCTGTACGATGGCCCATACGATGAGCCCCCCTAGGAGTGGTCACCCTATGACGTGAGGAAATGGAACAAGCTATCACACTATAACAGCTCCAAGGGCCTCACACACCAGGCAGTTGCAAATGGCAGTCAGGTAGGTGTGAGGGCCATCTTGGAGACCATGTGCTTCCTGGTGCCCCTGGGACACCACAGCCTTTATTTAGACTTGCAGCCTCCACCTGCTAAAAATCCCTTCCATGCCCCTCACTGCCCCTCAGTCCCCACGTCCCAAAGCTGGGTATTCCTTCCTGGCTGCGTGACAATGTGACATCCTTTGCACATCATGTGGTGTCTGGACGGGTACACGTGTGTGATGGAGGTGGGGCTGGAGCACAGGTGTCTGGCGGTCGCCAGAGCTGAAATTGAGGAGGCTCCAGCACCTCACCCTGTCCTGTCCTTTTGCCTTTGACCTCAGACTCAGCAGGGCAAGATGCCCTCATCTGTTTCATTAGCTCAAAACCAGTTTGCAGCGGGACAGTTCATGCTTGGTGGTTGCAGATCAGACACCTCCCCATCCCTGGGCCGGGCCTGCCTACCTTTCCATGGACTCCAGCGTGCCGTCCAGGCTCCCCAGGTGCTCTGGAATGGGCAGCAGAGTCTTCCCTTGGATCTTGCCCCCCATCACAAACATTTCATTCTTCAGCTTATGGACTTGCTTCACAATGTCCTCCGAGACCACCCGGGGCCATCCGTTCATGTTTTCACTTTGGTTTAACAGAGAGTAGAGGACCTGAAAGGAAATGACTCTAGTTCTGCCTGTGCCATCTCCAACTTGGTGACACCCAGGAGGAAGGGGGAGCCCTCAGTGCCCGGGGCCTGGGGAAACTGAGTCCTTGTTCCATGCCAGAAGGAGGTAGGGCCGGTCAAGGTGTTTGAACCAGCTCCCGTGTATTTGTAGTGGCAAAGCCCTCTCCACAGAGGGAGCCGCCTGGCAGCCACGGCACACTCTCCTTGCTGAAAGCAAATGTTCCGTGCCTCCTGGAGCGCCGTTGGGGCTGGATTGTGCTCAGCCCCTGGATACACATGTCGAAGCCCTAATCCTCAGCACCTCAGGATGTGACTGTATTTGGAGAGAGGGCTTTTAAAGAGGTGATCGAGTTAAAATAAAGTCACATGGGTGGGCCCTAACCCAATATGATTGTTGTCCTTATAAGAAGAAATTAGGACATAGACTCAGAGGGGAGACCAAGGGAAGATTCAAGGAGAAGGTGGCCAAGCCAAGGAGAGAGGCCTCAGAAGGAATCAACCCTGCTGACACCTTGATCTGGGGCTTTCAGCCTCTAGGACCTTGGTACTTTGTTATGGCAGCCCGAGTAGACTAGACAGATGCTAGTCCAGGTCAGCTCTGGGCCTGTGGGCTCCTCATTCAGAGGTGAGGGGGCGTTGGCCTGGGTCCTGGCTGAGCGGCCCCTGTACTTCAAGTTCGCACAAGGCAAGGGAACGAGCCCCCATTTCACAGATGAGGAGAACAATGCCTAGAAGGCTAAGTCACTTGAACTCTGGCTGGACTGACTTCCAGAGTGTGCCGCACCTGCCATACCTGCCAGACGTGACAGTGGAAGGAGACGAGACAGAGAGGCACAACCAGTGCCCCGTTTTTTCCCTTCTTTACTCAAAGTCTCAGAACTGAGGAAACCCATCAACCGTATGAATGGCCCACACCTTCCGCAGCTGTGGGCAGGGACTGTACCCAGCATGGTACCGAGGTTCTGATGATGTCAAGAGAGACCAAGGTGATGGCCAGGGCCACTCAGCCTTCAGGTGCACAGCATCACCTGAAGGCCTCATCAGAATACAGGTCTGCTTCAGCCGTCAGGGTGGGCGGGGCCTGGGCTCCTACATTTCTAACCAGCTCCCAGGCCATGCTGATGCTGCTGGCCTGTGGACCCCTCTTTGACCAGTGGGCTTCTAGCCACTCCCTGATAGTACGAGAAACAGAGATTGTTCCTCTGAGGCCTCAGCCCCCGGCCCAGTGCGGGCCGCCTGGGTGCACCCACCTCCTCCACGATGGCAATCAGCTGGTCCACCGGCGTCGGGCTTATGTCCCCGTAGATGAACCGGTCCCTGTAGTTGTCCTTGCTGATGTTTTCAGGTCTCTTCTTGATGAAGTAAACGCCTTTGGACTTGAGCGACGCTGGGAAGCCCAGGCAGGGTATGATCATGCCGGAGGGACTGAGCGTCAACAGCAGCACCAAGACCTCCGGCTTCTCAAAGAATTCGGTGAATAAGGCCATGTTCTCTTCCGCTCCGGTCATTTTGCTCCACTTGTCTGGCTTGAACTTCAGGATGACGGAAGCTACTCCCTCCAAGTACTCCAGCCTGACGTCCGGTGTAATCGTCATCTCGACGTATTCTTATACCACAGTCACCTGTCGAAGGAACAGAGACACGGACGTGACACTGCTCCCACCATCACTGGAACCATTTGAAATCCGTGTTCTCACAGGCAAGAGAAAAAGGCTCCTCGTGAGTGTGGTGTTTTCAGCTGTGGATGGGCTGGGGAGGGACAAGGGGGTCATGTCCGTCTTCTCTGGCTGGTCAGATGCCACTGCCCCGCTGTGGGTGTCACACGGAGCAGGGCCGCACAACAGCTGTGTGCGCTTGTGTGCGCTGTGACTGTGAAGTAACAGGCTGGAACAGGTAGAGAGGGATGCTGGGGAAAAGGAAATGACTGCAGTGAGATGGTCTGAAGGTGAGGGGTGGGAAAGGCCAGACGAGACGATGGCAGGGTCAGGCTGAAGGGTCCCAGGAAGGCGACAACCGAAAGATGTGGCAGCCCTAGGATATGGGCGAAACTCAAAAGAGGAGGGGGTGGACCTGAGGCACAGGGTGTGAGGTCCATCACGCTCTCCTTGTCCTAACCCCAGCCATAATGTACCCCAACTTTTGCCCTGCTCTTCAGCCTCTCCTCTCCCCCTCAACCCTCACCATGTGCCCATAAAGGGATCCAACTGCAGACTTCCCACAGACCCCTCAGAAGCTGCTCACATTCCCCCTGGGAGAATCTCGGGGACAGCTTCTTGGGGAGGCAACCCTAGGCTGGGACCTCAGGACTTGACAGGAAGAAGCCAGGGTTAGAGGTTTCCAGGAAAAGACGGTGGGCTGAGGCAGGGCGGAGAATAGTCTAGAGTGGCTAGACTGAGGACACCAGGGAGACTAGAGTCTGGGAAGGCGCTGGGCCGGCTATGGGCAGGCTGCACACCAAGCCCAGACTCCTGATCAGCTCTGAGCGGGAAGCAGAGCAGCTTCTGGCGTGGGTGACGGGTCTACTGTCTGCCAGAGCCTGGGTCCCACCTCTGTCCCCTGGAGCCCCCCTCAGCCTTGCCTCCTAGCACCCTCACACGGGTAAGGGCTGCTCACCAGCTGACGGCAAATGGCTGCTCCAGTCTCATGGGCAGCTCTCTCCCAGACCAGTAAAGGAAATGGCTCCCTTCCCTTGAGGGGCTCCAACTGCCATGGAACTTCTGGAACCTTCTCCTCAAGACTTGAGTGACCAGTGGCAGCGCAGCAAATGAGCAACCCTCCATCACCCCCCAGCGGACAGCCAGGCTCCTGGATTGTAATATTTTAAAACTCCACCAAACAATCTTTGCCTTTGAACTAGAGCATTTAGCCCATTTCATGTAATTACTAATACATCAGGATTTAAATTATTATCTTCTTAAGTCCTTACTATTTGGCTTGTCTATTCTAGGTTCCCTTTCTTTTCCTCTCTTGCCTTCTCCTGGATTAAATAATTTTCATTATTTCATCCCTCCTGCTAGCTTGGTTGTTATATATCTGGTTTCTTTCAGAGGTACGTAGACATTATAACATGCGTCTTGACCTATCATAGTATGGTAGTCCTTGCTTTTGCTCTCTTCCTGGACAAGGCATTCTCTCCCAACTTATACGTCATTGTTGTCATGAATTTTAGTTCTAAAACTTTATTGTTATTAATAATGTAGTTAAGTAGTTGGTAGTTAAATATTCATTAGATTTCCCCCCATTATCGCTTTTACTTTCCCCCTCTGTGAGCTTTCACCTGGGATCAACTGCTTTCTGCCTCTCTCAGCACTTTCCCTTTATTGTCCGGAAAAGCCAGCTTTGGTCGCCGGGCAGAGGAAGGGGAAGATTCACTTCACTTCCTGGGGCTCATCCCAGCAGTCAGCGAAGGCCAGGAACATGACGCCTCCTCTCGCCACTGTCCTCATCATCCTACCGGGGTTTCTAGCCAGGGAAACCAGGCAAGAAAAAGAAAAAAGAAGCATTCAGATTGGAAAAAAAGAGGTAAACCCATCTCTATTCGCAGATGACATGATCTTGTATGTAGAAAATCCTCAGAAACCCATAAAATAACTATTAGTGCTAATAAAGCAGTTCAGCAAGGCTGCAGGATACGAGATTGACAGATGAAAATCAACTGTGTTTCGGTACACCAGCAATGAACAACCCAGTGATGAAATTCAGAAAACAATTCTCATTTTACAATATCATCAAAACAATTCCATCTACAACAGCATCAAAAAGAATAAAATACTTAGGAATAACTTTTTTAAAAACAAGGGCAAGACATACACAGAAAACTACAAAACATCATTGAAAGAAATTAAAGGTTTAAATAAATGAAACAACATCCCTTTTCATGGATTGGAAGACTTAATACTGTTAAGAGGACAATTCTCCTCGAATTGATCTAAAAGTTCAACACAGTCTCTGTCAAAATCCCAGCTGGCTTTTTCTGCAGAAATGGAAAAGCTGATCCTCAATTTCATAGGGAAATGTGAGGGACCAAGAACAGCCAAAACCATCTTGAGAAAGAATAAAGTTGGAGAACTCATACTTCCTAATTTCAAAACTTACTACAAAGCTACAGTAATCAAGACTGAGTACTACTGACACAGGACAGACATGCAGATCAATGGATAGAACTTAGAGCCCAGAAATAAACATATACATTTATGGGCAATTGATTTTAGACAAGAATGCCACAATTCAGGGCAGGGAAGAATAGTCTTTTCAACAAATGGTATTGGAACGACTGAATATCCACATGCAAAGGAATGAAGTTGCCTCACACTATCTACAAAAATTAACTAAAAATGGATCAAAGATCTAAATATAGGAGCTAAATTTATAAAACTCTTAGACTAAAACATAGGAGTAGATCTTCATGATCTTGGATGAATCAATGGTTTCTTACATACGACACCAAAAGCATAAGAGGCCAACAAAAAAAATAGATAAATTGGGCATCATCAAAATGAAAAACTTTTGTGCTTCAAAGGACACTGTAAAGAAAGTGAAAAGACAACCCACAAAATGAGAGAAAATATTTGCAAATCATATATCGCATAAGGGACTTGTATTCAGAATATATAAAGAACTCATAACACAATAATAAAAACACAAACAATATTAATTAAAAATGGGTAAAGGATATAGAGAGACATTTCTCTGAGAAAGATATACAAATGACCAGTAAGTACATGAAAAGATGGTCAACATCATTAGTCATCAGGGAAATGCAAGTCATCAGGGAAATGCAAATCATCAGGGAAATGAACCCATAGGAGGTTCCTAGAAGAGTAAACTATATAGACACAGAAAGTGGAATGGAGGTGACCAGGGGCTGGGAGACGGAGGAATGGGGAGTTACTGTGTAATGGGGACAGAATTTCAGTTTGGGAAGATGACAAATTCCTGGAGACGGACGATGGTGATGGTGGCACAGCAGTGTGAGTGTGCCTAATTTCACTGAACTGTACACTTAAATATGGTTAGAACGGTAAATTTTATATTCTGTATATTTTACCACACACACAAAAACCCCACTTCACCTTGAGACCCAGGCTCCCCGGCCACTTTCGTGCCTTCCCCCTTCACACGTCAGCCATCCTACACTCACTCAGGACTCTGGGTTCCAGGTCATTGTCAGACTACTCCTCTGCATCCCCTTTCCCCCCTCACCCTAGGGGACATCAGTGTCCACACAGAGGACCTCATCAGTTCCCTGGCCTCCCAGGCCCCTGAGCAGCACTGGGGACAGTCACACACCTGTGCACTCACCTAGGCCCACATACTGCCTGCTAGTTCTGCTGAGTTGGTTTTTTTTCAGTTAAAAATCTTTTTTTGTCAACTCACTCTGCCGTGCTCCAGGACAACTCTTCTGAACCTTCATTTTTCTCCTGACCTTTCTCGTTCCCCGGCAGCAGATGACTCACCCTTTACCTCAGTTAGAAAACAGAAGCCCAGAGGCAACTTTCTGAATTGTCCACAACCGGACCTGAGCAAACAGCGGTGGTAGCCCTCCCTCGTGTAGGTTAACCCTCCCAGTGCTCCGGGTCCCCTCTTCTCTGTCTCCCAACCTCTCCTTTCCCACCATCATTGTTGAAACACCATATCTTTGAAACACAAGAGCCGCTACCATCTTAGAGATATCCTCCTCAAACTCACTTTGCCCTCTACCTCTACCCCCTCCACCACCACACTTGTCTAAAAATGCCCGTAATGTCTGTCTCTATCTCCCCACCTCTTTTTTCCCATGAAACACTCCCACTTGGCTTTCTCTCGGCCACCGCACCTGGGAAGGGGGAGGAGTGGAACTGGAGGGAGTGATAAGTCTTCAACGACTTAACCTCGAGGTTGCCCAGGCTACTTCTGCTCACATCCTATTGACCCATACCTGGTCACATGGCCACCTAGCTGCAAGGGAGGCTGGGAAGTGTAGTCTCCAGCTGGCATCTATGAATCCACTCCCTCCTCCCCGTGACTCGGAGGGTTGGGTTACTAAGTGGATGAAGAGAATCCCACGGACAGTTACCAGTCTCCACCACGCTGGCCTAGACCCATCCTCAGAGCTCGAGGCTACTACCTGCAAGCCTCGTGGGTACCTCAAACTCAGTGTGCACAAAACCGACCTCTCCCCTTTTACCCCCTCCCATGCCCCACACACCTGGCCTTCCTTCAGGGTTCCCTGACTCAACGAATGACCCCACCAGCAGCTCAGGCACCAGCGGGGTCCTCTTCCCACTGTGGACACAGTCAGTTCTGCCTCCTCAAGGGCTCTGAACTCGCCCACCTTTCTCCATGGCTACTGCTCTCTGGTCCAAGCTGCTGCTGCCCATCCCCAGGCCTGCGGACACTCTCGCTCCTTCTCCACATCCTCTTACCCCCAGCAGCCCATCTCCAGAGCATCTTTAAAAGGACAATTGTCCTGTCAACACCTGCTTATAACTTATCAGCAGCTTCCTATTGCTCTTCAGATAAAATCCAAGCAAACTTGGAAGGGCCGTGTGAGCTTTGGTCCCTGCCTTGCTCATACCACTCTCCCCCAGTCCCGACCCCGACCGGGCCTCCACGCGCCAGTCACGCTGGCTTCCTTTCAGCTCCTCCAGAACACCTGCTCGCCAAACGCCTTCCTGCCTGGCCTAGAATCCTGCAGACACACACATACACACTCTCACACACATGCACATACATAGGCACACGCACACAATGCACACACGTACACACACATTTACACACGCACACATGCACACACATCTGTCTAACTCCTCCTCACCCTTAAGCACTTAGCTTCAGTTTCACTCCCCAGTAAGTGTCCCCCGGGGCTGTTCACCCCCTCGGTCTCCGTTAAGCTCCGAGCACCTTGTACCACTCCTTTGCATCACCATAACAGTCGCAATTAGTCGATCACATAATTACGCGTTAGTGATCTGCTTCCCCCATCCCGAGCGCCCATCCCCTTTGATGAGCCCTGCCACTCCAGAACCTCGCCCTGTACCTGGCCCCCACCAGGCCTCCAATGAACATGACTGAAGGAATAAAGGCTCTGAGAAGTCCTGTGTGAAGAGCTCTGTTTAACCTCATCTAACCTATGGTTTCCCAAACTTATTTGACTGTGGAATCTGTCTTTTCTTTAAGCCCCAATCACTCTTCCAAGGAACAGTTTGAAACACTAGATCAAGGTTTTAGCTGGTCCAACTTCCACCCAAATTGTGCTCCCCAAGGTCTATGTGTCCCCGAGACACAAAGGATCGAATGTCTGATGGCGAAATCGTGGACGTGGCAGGGAGTCAGGGAGACACCACCTTGGCCCTCAAACCACAGCCCTGGGCTCTGGGGTCTATGCTCTGCGTGGTGGGAAGGAGAGACTCATGAGTGATGCAGAGAAAGGTCACACCTGCCGTCCTACCTGAGCAAAGAAGATAGAGAAGGACTCATGTTTTCTAGGTGACACAACGAGCTTTCGATACGGACACACTGTCCACGTCGCAGCAGAAACGGCGGGCCCTTCGGAAATGGCCAGGGCAGTGTGCACGTGAAGTGTCTAATGTCTGCGTTTGGGGCAGAGCAATGGGTGGCTGAGTGCACTCTGCCCTGTAGGGCCACCAGCTGCGGCACGTCATCCCCTCATTTCCTGTGCTCTGACAGTCACAGCCCATGTGGGGGACGCGCTGAGAGGCTGATCCTCTACTTACAGTCCCCTGGGAACACTTCCTCCCTGATGAATTAACTCGGAAGACAAGTTCACGACAGACATGACCCAGCATTAAAAGCAATTGCAGGACAATTTTCCCCTGCCGGGGACGCTTGCAGACAGCAGGGGGCCGGGCCATCTGGGTCTCGTCACCCCGCCACACACACCTCCCGCTGTCTACTTTGGCCACATGTCCTCATGCTGAGTTCCCAGCACAGGGGACAGGAGGACGGGCCGCCTTTGATGTCCTTGCCCCTGGGTTGGGTGGAAAGGGAAGGCTGAACCCTGCCTGCCAGCCGGGCCAGCAGGAGACTCTTCCTTCACAAAGAGGGCAGTGTGGCCAGAGAGATGTCTCTGCCCGCTAGGTTTTCAAAGGTCACTGCAAGGGTAGGCACCGTGGAGGCCTGGGGACCTTTTCTCATTTGGGGTCTCTGCATAGCAAGCCCTGGGGTGAGGCCCCCCCCATAAGGCACAGAAATGTGTGGATTCCAAGCCATCCAGGCTGGGAAACAGGGTGGGTCAGTGTGAGGATTTCACAGCAAAATCTGCCTCTACCTATACAGAGGGAGTGGGTGGTGCTGCCCATGGAAGCAGGTGGTTAGCAGACACGCCTCGTATAGGCTGGTCAAGGGGGAAAGGAGCCGGACACCAGTTAGAGGCAATAGAGACCGATTTTACTCGGTACTATTGTGAGAGAGGAAAGAGCTGCTCTCAACCCCAAATACAGCAAAGATGGCTGGGGATTTACAGCCACTGAGCAGCACCAGGGAAGGCGGATGGAAGATTACTAACCGCAGACACCGAAGCAGGGAGATTCTTGCTAAATGAACGTAACAGGATTCTCGCTAAAGGCAGCTGAGGACACAGACATCAAAGGCCAAGATGAGGAGCCTGATCCGGAGCCGATCCAGGGGTCAGGGTGACGTAGCAGGACTCTTTGCTAAGATGGCTTAGGCAGGCTCAGAACAGGCCCAGGGACGAGGCCTGCTGAAGAGAAGGCCCAGAGGAAGCTGTCTGAAGTCTGGTCAAGGAGGGGGTCTTTGTCAGGCTTCAGCCGACAAGGGGTTCTGGGTTTGGGGGAGCAGAAGGGTTGACGGGGCTCAGGGGTTCCCTCCCTTGTGGCTCGGTCTGGCCCCGGGGGTCTGGCCCCATGTTCTCTGCAGTCAGCAGGAGCCCTTCTGTTGTTTGGGGCCAATTCCACATGGTGATGTCCTGAGGCTCTCGCCTGGGCCCCTGTTACTGGTAGAAGCCCCACGGACACTCCCTGACTGGCCGGGGCCAACGTTGTGGCTGGCCCAGCCCTGTGGTTCCGTTGTGAGCCCAGGATGGATGCACTTCAGCAAAAACCATCAGGGAGTAGTGAGGAACAAGACTTATCTATCACTCACAGGCCCCGGGGGGCACCCGGCACCTGAGGGCCACACAGCGAGGTCGTGGGGACTGAGAGAGAGTGCACCTTGACCCCAGGCTCTGCCCTTGTTAGGGCCCAAGGGTGGGGTGTCTGAGGTTTCTAGGGGTCACTCATTATTGGCTAATTGGAAGCATGAGAGTAGGAATTAGGGCATGGGAGACTGGAGGCAAGGTCCCTCAAGCGGTCAGTTATTTGCTCCCCCGGGGTTTTCTGAAAAGGGACCTTCATGGGTCTGGGGCCCAGCTCCCTATCCGGTTGTTTGCTAGTGGCTGTGTCATACAGCTGGCAACATGGTCATTCCAGATGGACGTCTTGAAGTGGGTGCCTCGGCATCCACACCTTCATGTCAGGCACGCGCACTGCACCCTCTGCTTCCAGGACCGGTGCTCTGTCCCTCCTGCCGGCGCCCTGAGTCCATCAGAACCCTCTGTGGATGATGCCAACCCATCCCTGATACACAGGGCCCTGCTCTCCGCCAAGCTGCAGCCCCCGGGGCAGCACAGGCTGCCCTCCCCTTCTTTCTCCTTTCTGCCCTTCCTCTCACCTCACCACACACACGCTGCTCAATTCATTCTTGTTCTAAGAACTTATGGTACCTGCAATCTGAATTTTTTTTGGGGGGGTGAGGAAGATTGGCCCTAAGCTAACATCCGTTGCTAATCTTCCTCTTTTTGCTGAGAAAGATTAGCCCTGAGCTAACATCTGTGCCCATCTTCCTGTATTTTGTATATGAAACACCACCACAGCATGGCTTGATGAGCGGAGCATAGGTCCGTGCCCAGATCCGAACCTGTGAACCCCGGGCTGCCAAAGCGGAGCATGTGGACTTAACCACTATGCCACCGGGCCAGCCCCTGCAATCTGTATTTTTATTAAATATAAGATAAAATAAGCTCTCCATAATTTTCATTTTTATCTTCTAAAAATGCTTCAATCAAGCCTTTTACTTGTGTCTCACTCTTTAGAGCAGTGGTTCTCAGAGTGGGGTCCCAGGACCTGCGGCATCAATCAGCATCACCTGGGAGTGAGTTAGGGTTGCAGGTGCTGGGCCCACCCCAGACTGCTGAAACCAGAAATCCGAGGGGGCCCAGCAACCTGTATTTAACAAGCCCCAGGAGGTTCTAATGCACACTAAAGGCTGAGAACCACTGATTTAAAGTTTTGGTCTCTGTTTCGAGTAAATCATTTGAAGTAGCCACCTCTCCTTAGCTATCAGGGCCCTCCTGTATTTCCTTTCTGTATGGTTGTCCACATTTGGGGGATCCCCACCCGCAGGGCCTGAGCTCCCTTCAACAAGCCCCACTGGTTACCTGAGGAGCAGATGTAGCCTAAAGCAGTGGTTCTCCACCTGGCTGCACAGTGGGGTCACCTGGAAGCTTCCAGAACTACTTCCAGAGGGTCAGGGCCCAAAGTCCAAGTTTCCAAAGCTCCCCTTTGGGTCTACGTGTGGGCAGGGTAGGGAAGCCCTGGTCCAGGAGGAGTCAGTGCCCCTCAGAGGTGAGTCTTGCTGCCCTTGGCCCATTGTAGTGGAACAATCACCGACAAAACAAATAAGAAATGGGGGCAGATCTGACCCAGAGACAAACGCTTTCCAGCGCACAGCAGAACCACATCTGAGGGACACAGAATTCGGAGCAGCTTTCACCCCCAAAACCTCGAAGTTGGGCTCGTTCATCGTTGAGTCTAAGAGAACAGACCTCGGCCGTCCCTGCAGTTCTTCCAGGAGAGGCCCTGAGAGCCCGGGCCAGTCCCGGGCCATGTAGCCTGTTTCTTGGCCCCTCTCCTGACCGTCCTTTTCTGTGCTAGCTGCCCATCAATCACATCACCCCCTTCGGCACCCTCCGTATTTTGGGGGGTTGGTATTCAAGGACAGGCTGGGCCATAAGAGATCCGTGGTCCACCCCTCCAAGGGCTTCCAGCACGTTACAGCTCAACCCCTACCAGAGACCTGGAAATAGCAAAGACTCATTTCTTAAAAGGACAAAGACCCTCTTGCTTTGGAATATTAAAAAAAATTAAGCTGTGTTATAGAATAATCTCCTCTTCAACGACTTAGTTGATAATATCTCATACTGGGAAAAACATATCTCCAAGATGAAAATCAAGTCCCCTGAGTAATAGCTGAGTCAAAACAATGGCAAAAGGCTGCAGGACACTGGACTTTTCCCATAAAACAGGCTAAGCCCTCCTGCTCGCTCTGTGTTTACCGTGAAAGTTCCAGTGCAAGCCTGAACTTCGGGGGAGAGAGAGAGAGACACGTGGCCCCGGGGGCGGGGTCTCTGCTGGAAAGCCTCCTCCACTTCGTTTGCAAAACAAAATGTGCTTTGGATGTAACGAGTCAGGAGAGAACAATTTGTTTTTGTGTGTGTGTGAGGAAGATCAGCCCTGAGCTAACATCTGCCAATCCTCCTTTTTTTTTTTGTTTTTGCTGAGGAAGACTGGCCCTGGGCTAACATCTGTGCCCTCCACTTTATATGGGACGCTGCCACAGCATGGCTCGACAAGCGGTGCGTCGGTGCGCGCCCGGGATCCAAACCGGCAAACCCCAGGCCGCTGCAGCAGAGCGCGCTCACTTAACCACTTGCGCCACAGGGCCCGCCCCAAGAAAGAAGAATTTGGATGAGGTCTGGAAATGGAATTTCCTGCCTGTGTTAGGCTCACGCCTGCCTGTTTCAGTCTGCCCCCAGGACACCTGGTCCACTGGGAAAGGGCTGTCTCTGCACCCCCAGCCTCCTCCAGTCAGGAGGTTAGCAGGGAAGCAGCACCAGCTACCACACACCCGGCTGAGACAGGAGCCTGCGATTCTGCAGGGCATCGCTCTCTGGGGTGGGCTGGGAGATTTCTCACCCAAGGCACGTATCCCTTCAGCCTGGCCTCTGTCCCTGAAGGCTTCTTAAGAAATGAGGAACTTGAATCTCAGCAGTCCTTCGTCTTCTGTGTCTTCCATTGCTAGTGTGAAAGCACTAACAGTTCAGGGTGGGTGTCCCCAGGACAGAGGAATTTCTGCGGACTTGAGGCTTTCGGAACTAAACCCAGGAAAGGCCCAGGCACACCAGAACTAGGTGGTCACCCTAAGGTTGTTGTCAGCACTGTGCTAATTGCAGCAGAAGTGACAGGGCTGGCTGTTTCCTGGGGACCTGTCAGGAACCCAGAAGAATTCCCTTATGGTTCTCAGAGAGGTCGGGAACTTTTTCAGGACCACCCATTTTGTAATTAGTGGAGCCAGGCTTGGAATCTGATTTTCCAATTCACCAAATGCTGCTGGTTCAGGCCCTCAAAAGACCACTTTAATTTCAAAACCTCATTTCAAGGTCTTCAAACCCGAGCCTTCTACTTGAAGGTGGTCCTCTGACCAGACCACCTGGGAAACTGTTGGAAATGGACAATCTCCAACTCCATCCTGCGACTCACAATCAGACACCTGCATCTTACCCCATCCCCAGGGGATGTGTATGCACGATTAGACTGCAGATCCCTGGGTCCAGAGATGCGGGATAGCTGGTGCTATCACTGATATTATTTAAAGCCACAGAAAAATGGTATATTTACCTGTGAGAAGCCTGCCCACGCTAACCAAAAGAGCAAGAGCCTACACTCTGAGTAGTTTCATCAAGTTTTGAAGGGCAGTTACATGTGTCTTTGAATAAAACTGGGAAAACAAATCAATTATTTAATACATGACAGAGATCTTTTTTAATTAATAGACTTTATTTTATTGAGCAGTTTCAGGTTTACAGAAAAATTCATCAGAAAGTACAGAGTTCCCACATGCCTCTCAACCCCCACCCCCGTTTCTCCTTTTATTAATGTCTTCCATTCCTGTAGGATATTTGTTACAATTGATGAGTAATACTGATACATTATTATTAACAACTGAAGTCCACAGTTTACATTAGGGTTCATCTTGGTGTTGTATATTCTGTGGGTTTGGACAAATGTGTAATGACGTGTACCCACCCTTACAGTATCATACAGAGTAGTTTCATTGCCCTAAAAACCCTCTGTGCTCTGCCTGTTCATCCCTCCCTCCCCTCACCCCCTGGCCACCACTGATCTTTTTACTGTCTCCATAGTCTTGCCTTTTGTAGAATGTCATACAATTGGAATCAAACAGTTTGTAGCCTTTTCAGATTGGCTTCTTTCACTTAGTAATATGCATTTAAGGTTCCTCCATGTCTTCTCATGGCTTGCTAGCTCATTTCTTTTTATCAGTGAACAATATCCTCTTGTCTGATGGACCACAGTTTATTTATCCACTCACCTACTGAAGGACAGTTGCTTCCAAGTTTTAATGATTATGAATAAAGCTGCTATAAACATCTGTGTGCAGGTTTTTGCGTGGACATAAGTTTTCAACTCCTTTGGGTAAATACCAAGGAACACAATTGCTGCATCACATGGTAAGAGTATGTTTAGTTTTATAAGAAACCAACAAACTTCGAGAGTGGCTCTAATAGCTTGCATTCCCACCAGCAATGAATGAGAATTCCTGTTGCTCCACATCCTTGCCAGCATTTGGTGGTGTCAGTGTTTTGCATTTTAGCCATTCTAATAGGTGTGTAGTGGTATCTCATTGTTGTTTTAAATGGCATTTCCCTGATGACATATGACGTGGAACATCTTTTCATATGCTTATTTGTCATCTGTATATCTTTCTTCTTTGATGAGGTGTCTGTTTAGATCTTTTGCTCAGTATTAATTTGGGAAGATAAATCATTTAAAACATGATATTAAAAAAAAAGCCACAGCCACATACTGCATGATTCCACTTATATGAAATGTCCAGAATAAGCAAATCCATAGAGACAGAGAGTAGATTAGTGGTTGCCAGGGGCTGGGGGAGGAGGGAATCAGGAGTGGCTGTTAATAGGTACAGGGCTTCCTTTTGCGATGATGAAAAGTTCTGGAACTAGATAGTGGTGATAGTTGCACAACACTGTGAATGTACTATATGCTACTGAATGGTTCACTTTAAAATAGTCAAGATGGTAAATTGTGTTATGTGTATAATATGTATAATATTCCATGGTGTATATACACATATATATATACCACTTCTTGATCCCTTCATCTGTTGATGGGCACTTAGGCCATTTCCATGTCTTGGCTATTGTGAGTAATGCTGCAATAAACACAGGAGTGCATTTATCCCTTCAAGATAGTGATTTCATTTCCTTTGGATATACACCCATTAGTGAGATTGCTGGATCATATGGTAGTTCTATTATTAATTTTTTGAGGAACCTCCATACTGTTTCCATAGTGGCTGCACAAATTTACATTCCCACCAACAGTGCACAAGGGATCCCTTCTCTCCACACCCTCGCCAGCACTTGTTATCTGTTATCTTTTTGATAATAGCCATTCTAACAAGTGTGAGCTGATATCTCATTGGAAAAATATCTATTCAGGTCCTTTGCCCATTTTTTAATTGGATTGTTATTATTATTTTTGCTATTGAGTTGTATGAGCTCCTTATATGTTTTGGATATTAACCCCTTATCAGACAGATAGTTTACAGATATCTTCTCCCATTCTGTGGGTTGCCTTTTCATTTTGTTGATGGTTTCCTTTGCTGCGCAGAAGCTTTTTAGTTTGACGTAGTCTCACTTGTTTATTTTTGCTTTTGTTGTTTGTGCTTTGGTGTCATATCCAAAAAAATCATTGCTAAAACCAATGTCAAGGAGCTTTTTCCCTACATTTTCTTCGAGGAGTTTTATGATTTCAGGTCTTATGTTTGAGTTAATTTTTGTGAGTGGTGTAAAATAGGGGTCCAATTTCATTCTTTTGCATGTGAATATCCAGTTTTCCCAGCACCATTTATTGAAGAGACTCTCCTTTACCCATTGAGTATGCTTGAGACCCTGTCAAATATAAGTTGACTGTATATGCAGGGGTTTATTTCTGGGCTCTTGATCCTGTTCCATTAGTCTCTGTCTATTTTTATGACACCACCATACTGTTTTGATTGCTATAGCTTTGCAATATAGTTTGAAATCAGGAAGTGTGATGCCTCCAGCTTTGTTCTTTCTTAAGATTGCTCTGACTATTTGGGGTCTTTTATGGTTCCATACAAATTTTAGTTGTTTTTTCCATTTCTGTGAAAAATCCCATTGGAATAGGATAGAGATTGCATTGAATCTATAAATGACTTTGGGTAGTATGACATTTTAACACTATTAACTCTTCCAATCCACGACTATGGAGTGCATTTGTTTGTGTCTTCTTCAATTTCTCTCACCAATGTCTTAGAGTTCTCAGTGTACAGATCTTTCACCTCCGTGGTTAAATGTATTTCTAAGTATTTTATTGTTTTTGATGCCATTATAAATGGGATTGCTTACGTTCTTTCTTTTTCAGATAGTTCATTGTTAGTGTACAGAAACACAACTGATTTTTCTTGCTGATTTTGAATCCTGAAACTACTGGATTCATTTATTAGTTATAACACATTTTTGACAGAGTTTTTAGGATTTTCTGTATATAAGATCATGTCATCTGCAAACAGAGATGGCTTTACTTTTTCCTTTCTGATTTGGATGGCTTTTCATTCTTTTTCTTGCCTGGTTTCTCTGGCTAGGACTTCCAGTACTGTGTTGAATAGGAGTGGTGAGAGTGGGCACCCTTGTCTTGTTTCTGATCTTAGAGGAAAAGCTTTATAACCTCTCACCATTGAGGATGATGTTAGCTGCGGGCTTGTTATATATGGCCTTGTTATGCTGAGGTATGTTCCTTCTATACCCACTTTGTTGAGAGTTTTTATCACGAAAGGATGTTGTAATTCGGGTTTTTTGAGATATAAATTACAGATAATAAAATACACCATTTTAGGTATCTCATTTGATGAGTTTTGACAAATGTATGCAGTCACTATTTGTGTGTGTGTGTGTGTGTGTGTGTGTGTGTGTGTGTGTGAGGAAGATCAGCCCTGAGCTAACATCCATGCAAATCCTCCCCCCCCCCTTTTTTTTTTTGCTGAGGAAGATTGGCCCTGGGCTAACATCCATGCCCATCTTCTCTACTTTATATGGGATGCCGCCACAGCATGGCCTGACAAGCAGTGCGTCAGTGCGCGCCTGGGATGGAACCCGGGCGGCTAGCAGGAGAGCGTGCGCACTTAACTGCTACGCCACGGGCCGGCCCCGGTCACTATTTGTTTTTGTTTTTGTTTTTGTTTTTGCGGAGGAAGATTTGCCCTGAACTAACATCTGTTGCCAATCTTCCTCTTTTTGCTTGAGGAAGATTCGCCCTGAGCTAACATGTGTGCCAATCTTCCTCTATTTGGTATATGGGTCGCCACCACAGCACGGCTGACAAGTGGCATAGGTCCGCACCTGGGAACCGAACCTGCAAACCCAGGCCACCAAAGCAGAGCACGCCGAACTTAACCACTAGGCCACGGGGCCAGCCCCTGCAGTCACTATTTGTTATGTACACAATGTTTGCCTTTCTTTTGGGTAAATGTCTAGGAGTAGGATTACTGGATCATATGGTAAGTATATGTTTAACTTTTTAAGAAACTGCCAAACTGTTTTCCAGAAAAGTGCTATTTCTGCTAGCCATATATGAAGTTCCCCCTCGCAAGCAGTTGGTATGGTCAGGCTTCTAAATTTTATCCATTCTAGTAGATACGTATGATAGCTCATTGTAGTTTTAATTTGCATTTCCCTAATGATTAATCTTGTAATTGCTGTCTGTATCTCTCCTTTGGCAAAGTGTCAGTTCAAATCCTTTGACCATTTTTAAATTTGGTTGTTTTCTTATTATTTAGTTTTCAGAGGTCTTTGTGTAGTCTGGATATAAATTCTTTAACAGATATTTGATTTTCAAATATTTTCTCCTAATCTGTGGCTTCACTTCTCATTTTCTTAACGGTTTCTTTCAAAGACCAGAAGTTCTTAATTTTGAAGAAGTTCAATTGGTCAATTTTTCACTTATAGATTCTGATTTTGATGTTGTATCTATAATAAATCTTTGTCTAACCCAAGAGCACAAAAATTTTCTTTGATGTTTTCTTCCAGAAGTTTTAGAGTGTTATATTTTACATTTAAGTCTATGATCCATTCTGAATTAATTTCAAAATGTGAGATACGGTGGAAGTCTATACTTTTGCATGCGAATGTCCAATTGTTCCAGCACCATCTGTTGAAAAGACTATCTTTTCTCCATCGAGTTGCCTTCCACCTTTGTCGTAAATAAATTGACCACAGATGTTTGTGTCCATTTCTAGACCTTCTACTCTGTTCCATCGACCAATTTGTCTATCTTTATGCCAACACCAATTCCAATATTATATTGAAATAATTAAGTCCTCCAAATTAGTTCCCCTTTTTCACAGTTATTTTCGCTATGTTAGGTCCTTTGTATTTCCATAACAATTTTATTTTTATTTTTATTTTTTTATAATTTTATTTATTTATTTTTCCCCCAAAACCCCAGTAGACAGTTGCATGTCGCAGCTGCACATCCTTCCAGTTGCTGCATGTGGGACACGGCCTCAGCATGGCCGGAGAAGCAGTGCGACGGTGCACGCCCAGGATCCGAACCCAGGCCGCCAGCAGTGGAGCGCACACACTTAACTGCCAAGCCACGGGGCCAGCCCTTCCATAACAATTTTAGAATACGATCGTCAATTTCTATTTTTTTTTAAAAAAAAGTTGCTGAGATATTGATTAGGACTGCACTGAATCTATAATCAGTTTGAGGAGAATTGACGTCTTTGCAATGTTGAGTCTTCTGATCCAAGAACATGATCTCTCTCTCCATTTATTTAGGTCTTTTAAAATTCCTCTCAGCAAGTTTTTGCAGCTTTTTGTCAGCAAATTGCCACCCAGAAGATATTTAAACACACACATACACACACACAAATCTGCTCCTGCAATGCAAAGATAACATTTAACAACGAGTGAGAAAACGACTTTTGAAAGAAATTCTTCCTATAGATCCTACTATTTTGAAAACAGATGTTAGGAATTATCTCCATGGTTATTTTGATTTTGTCACCACAAATGATATAATAGTTTCACCTAGTAGAAATTCTCCTATTTGTTCACTTTACATAATCTTCTTACTTCTTTAGAAATCCTCCATGGGGACTGTTCTAGTGATGTTTTAACCATTTTGTTACACATTTTAAAATATGACATCTTCTCATTAGTTTATAAGAAAAACTGACCTACATGAAGGGAGCTCGAAATTTACCAGCCAAAATTTTTTTTAATTGCATAATTGATAGATGAGACTAGACATTGAGTATCATGATGTAATAAACAGAGTCAGTGATGTAACTCTACCCTTTGGATCTGTGGGAGCTCAGCTAAGCTGTGATATGACCACATCATGCACAACTGGAAAGTTCTTTTGGTTCATGACAGTAGCTACCAAAAAGGCCTGAGTGGGGAGAGTCAGCCCCCTACAACCTCACAACTGGGTGATAATGGAAGCAAGTCTCAGACCAGACTCCACCACACAGAATGGCATTGATTAGAAGAACATTAATTAGCAAAGCATGCACTAAACCATTAGTTGGACCTGCAAGCAGGACTGACATTCCAGATCTGATTAGGTGCTCTGAAAATGAATCTGGGGCAGGCACAGAAGGTTCCAGTTGCCTCTGTTCAGCATCATGCTGTCAGAAGTCCTCCTATGGCCATGGCTGGACACAGGACCAGTGAGGGCTTGTGCCAGAGTTGCCATCCCTGAGGGCTGGAGGGTGCAGATGGACTCTTCCTCCCTATCCATGCAGGATGGGGAATATCTCCAAATTACAGCCAACTTACATACCCCTTGTGCACATTAGCAGGTTTCCAACTTCAACAACAAAAACAAAATTCTTTTTGACACCATGACAGATAAAAACTGGCGAAGCGCCCGTTGTGGATTGAGCTGCAGACAGCAGAAGGACATGTAGTGGCCATTGCCCGAGGGTGGCCCTTTCAGATGAAACGCCAGCTGACCACCCTGGACTGTGCATTCTATTCAGGACAGCAAGTTAGCTGATGATGCCTGGGGTTAAAGCTTCAACTCTTCGACACATAAATGATGTCACACCAATTATATTGGAACATTTTCAAGTAAATTGCAAACATCGCAATAAATATACGTATTTTTGTACAGTTACCTGTGACAGCTATTAAAGCCAAGTAGCTAATGTATTATAAATTTTAGAGTAACCACTAAAAAGCAAAAAAGAGGAATACCACTGTCTTAGCTCAGGCTGCTGTAACAAAATGCCATAGACTGGGTGGCTTAAACAACAGTTTATTTCTCACAGCTCTGGAGACTGGGGAGTCCAAGATGCAGGTGCTGGCAGATTCAGTTCTTGGTGAGGGTCCACTTCCTGGTTTGCAGACGGCCAGCTTCTCACTAAGTCCTCACAGGGCAGAGAGACAGACTGACAGCAAGCTCTCTCTCATCTCTTCTTACAAGGGCACTAATCCCATCACGAGTGCCCCACCCTCATGACCTCATCTCACCCTAATCACCTCACAACACCATCACAATGGGGCTTGGGGCTTCAGCATATGAATTTTGAGGGGACACAATTCAGTCCATAACAGCCAGTAAGACAATCACGGAGATAAAATAGGATCATAAAAAATACTTAATCTAAAAAAGAGCAGGAAAAAGGGACAAGAAAACAGATGGGACAAGTTGAAAACAAATAGCAAGAAGGTAGGTTTACATCTATCATATCCCAGCGTTGAGCCGGGCCTGAGCTGAGAGTGGAAACGTCGAGAGACAGGGAAAGGAATGAAGACGAGGGGAAGGTTTTTAGTGGATGAGAGATCAAAGTCACGATTTAGACCTTTGGGACTTTTAATATCCAAAAATGAGACATTTCTAACACCAAAAAGTAACTCACACAGCTATGGAAACTGCCCAAGGTAATGGACAACTTTAGTGAAACACATTACAGTGACAAAGGCGCACAGCTATAGGTCAGGTGGAGATTTCAACATCATTACAAGCCTTTGTGCTGAAAGACACCCACCGACTTCTGATCCTAGTAAGGAAAGAACTGAGTGTTTGCGAGCTCAGACCTGCAAACAGCTAATAGCCTCCTCTGGGAGGCAAATGGAAATTACTGCCAGTAAGGAGCAAAGCTTACCTAACAGTTTATATCTCTGAATTTGAAAACAGATGACACCTTAGGTTTTAAAAGCTGGACTTTTTAATTGGTGCACTCATTCACCACTGTTTCTTCAACACGCATGCACGGGTGGCCTACTGCTTGTGAGGTCCTGAGCTGGGGGCAGCTGGAGCTTGTTTCCACAACTCGAAGTGTGTTAACAAAAGAGTAAGAACGTGCCTGCCTGCCGAGAGTGGAGAAAGAGGACCACGCCTCTCAGAGGGTCCACTCCTCCTGTCTGCAGTCTCCCTCCGTGCAGGTGTCCTCCAGGGTGCTTCCAGGACAGAAGAAACACTTGGACAGAGGGACCCATTTCCACCTGGGTGAAGTCTAAACCTGTTCCAGAGGAGCCAGAAGGCATGTGGCTCGGCTCACTCCCTCAACACGTGTTGCCCACCAGGATTCCAAAAGCAGAGCAGGGGTGGTCCCCTCATCCCCCCCAACAAGGAGAATGAAAGCGAGCCAGGGATCTGGAGGGCTGCAGGGTCTGAGGCCGAGTGAAGAACCTGGGCGCTGCCATGGGAACTGTGAGCTCCACCAGGGCCAGGCCCACGTGCGTTTGCTCGCTCCTGAATGCCTAGCACCTGGTATGGTTCTTGGAACCGAGTTTGCTCAAGAAATATTTACAGGGGGCCAGCCGGTGGCGCAAGCGGTTAAGTGCACGCACGCTGCTGCAGCGGCCCAGGGTTCGCAGGTTCAGATCCCGGGCACGCACCAATGCACTGCTTGTCAAGCCATGCTGTGGCGGCATCCCATATAAAGTAGAGGAAGATGGGCACAGATGTTAGCTCAGGGCCAATCTTCCTCAAGAAAAAAGGGGAGGATTGACATCAGATGTTAGCTCAGGGCTAGTCCTCCTCACAAAAAAAAAAAAAAAAGAAAAGAAAAGAAATATTTACAGAATGAATTAATCATTAATTAACAAAAAGAGAAGCAGTAACCATAACTGAAACCTAAGAATCTGTTAAAAACATGTGTTTACTCACCAATCCTGGAACACTAGATGTTGAGGGGCTGGGGTGAGGAAGGTGAGGCACTTGCTTTGGGTGCAAAATTTAATGGAGTCCCCAAAACTCAGTGATCAAGACATTATTGGAATATCTGAAGAAAATCAAAGTTAATGCAAATAATTCATGATAACAGAATATTCAACTTTTAAATATAGACAGGATTAGTAACAGTGCTGTGCGAAGCCATATTGGGACTGCAGGTAAAAGGAAGACTCAGTTTTACTGATCCCAGCCCCAACCTCTAAATTTTGCACCCAAGGACAGTGCTTTACCAGCCTCACCCCAGTCCCAGCCCTGCTGGAAAGAGAAGAAAACTCCAAGCCTCCCTTAACTCAGCAGATGGTAGAGGTAAGGAACTTATTAACCCCAAAAGGTGTTACTGGATAAAAATAGGGATCCATAGAGGGTTTCAATAAAGTCAAGAGTAGATTTAGGAGAGTCACGTCAGCATCATGGTGGAGTGAGTTGTTCCTTTTGTCTCTCCCCTCTAAGTTACAACTAAATGGACGTGCACTAACCAATAGAAAATTCCCTACACGGCACAACAGGACGTCTGAGAGATCCACGCAGTGCATCTGAAGGTGGATGGACTAGATCCCTGGGTAGCAGTGAAACTAGGTGAGCAGACCCCTCCCCGTCCCAGTAGCAGTGATCTAGGTCACGGGTCCTCACACAGCAGCTGGTGCAACTGTAAGAGGAGGCAGGGGCAGCCCAGCCTGCACATGAATGCTTTCAGAGTGGTACCCCGGCCCACGGAAGCACCCACCATGCCGCAGTGGCCCCATCTGTGGGAACATTCCCCACCGAGTGGTGCGGCTCAGCTCCCGCGAAGGAGCTCCTACCAAGTACAGCAGCTCAGCAGAGTCACCCATGAGCACGGAGCCAGCCAGCGCACATAAAAAGCACCCCTCCCCTCCCACCTAGCACACCAGCTCGGCCAGTCCCCTGCCAAGCACAGTGGTCCCGCACCAGAGCGACCTGCTGGCACAGCACAGAGGCCCTGCCTGCACATGCATGCGTGACCTGCCAAGTGGCTGCAGCCAGCACGTAAATGCAGAGGATCCCTGACAGCACAACTTCCAGCAGATAGGGCGGGATGAGAAAACACAGCTCCTGCCCTCCCCCTCCCCCCAGAGGTGGCAGGTGGAAACTGCGACCTGATACTACCACAAATGCACCAGCAAAGGATCACTTCATCAACACCATGAAGAACTACATTAACACTCCAGGGCAGGAGGTAAATGACAAGTCTCCAGAAACCAATCCTGAAGTCACAGAAATTTACAATCTAAATGACAGAGAATTCAAAATAGTTGTCATAAAGAAACTCAACAAATTACAAGAAAACTCAGAAAGGCAGTTCAATGAGCTCAGGAATAAAATTAATGAGCAGAAGGAATACTTCACCAAAGAGATTGAAACTCTAAAAAACAAACAAACAAAAAAACAAACAGAAATTCTGGATATGAAAAACACAATTAATGAGATAAAATATAATCCAGAATCCATAAAAAATAGAGCTGATGTTATGGAGGACAAAATTAGTGATTTAGAGGACAGAAATATAGAAATGCTTCAGGTGGAGGAGGAGAGAGAACTAAGATTTTTAAAAAATGAAGAAATTCTTTGAGAAATATCCAACTCAATTGGGAAAAGCAACATAAGGATTATAGGTATCCCAGCGGGAAAAGGGAGGGAGAAATGAGCAGAGAGCTTGTTCAAAGAAATAATTGCTGAGAACTTCCCAAACCTGGAGAAGGAACTAAACTTACAAGTACATGAAGCCAACAGAACTCCTAATTACATCAATGTAAAAAGACCTTCTCCAAGGCATATCCTACTAAAACTAGCAAAAGTCAATGACAAAGAAAAATATTAAGGGCATCAAGGCAGAAGAAAATAACCTACAAAGGAATCCCTATCGGGTTTTCAGCAGATTTCTCAGAAGAAACCTTACAGGCTCGGAGAGAACGGAATGATATATTCAAAATACTGAATGACAAAAACTTTCAGCCAAGAATACTCTCTCCAGCGAAACTATCCTTTACATACGACGGAGAAATAAAAGCTTTCCCAGATAAACAAAAGCTGAGGGAGTTCATCACTGCTGGGCCTGCCTTACAAGAAACATTGAAAGGAGCCCTCCTATCTGAAACTAAAAAGCAAAGATTTACAAAACCTTGAGTAAGGAGATAAATAGACAGAATCAGAAAATTGCAGCTCCATATCAGAATAGGTTAGTAAACACTTAATTATAACATAAAAGTCAAAGGAAAGGAAAGCATCAAAAATAACTATAAACACTTCAATTTAGTTACAAACTCACAACACAGAAAAGAACAAATTGTGACAACAATAACTCAGAAGAGGAAGGAGGAACAGGATGGAACCTGCTTAGGCTAACAGAGATAAGAGGCTATCAGAAAATGGACTATCTCATCTACAAGATCTTTTATACAAACCACATGGTAACCACTAAACAAAAAATCAGAGCAGAGCCACAAATCATAAATAAAGAGAAAACTAAGAAAACCATCACAGAAAACAACCAAACTGAAATGGCAGTCAGAAATACAAGCAAAAAGAAACAATAGAAATATAGGAAAACAAGAGATAAAATGGCAGTTTTAAGCCCTCATATATCAATAACTACTCTAAATGTAAATAGATCGAATTCTCCAATCAAAAGACATAGAGTGGCTGGATGGATTAAAAAACAAGACCCAACAATATGCTGCCTCCAGGAAACACATCTCAACTCTAAAGACAAACATAGGTTCAGAGTAAAGGGATGGAAGATGATACTCTAAGCAAATGGCAAACAAAAGAAAGCAGATATTGCCATACTTATAACAAACAAAGCAGAACTCAAGATAAAAAAGACAATACGAGACAAAGAAGGGCTGTATATAATGATAAAAGGGACATTCCACCAAGAGGACATAACACTTATGAATATATATGCACCTAACACAGGAACACCAAAGTATACAAAGCAACTATTAACAGACCATAAGGGAGAAATTGACAGCAACACAGCAATAGTAGGGGACCTCAACACCCCACTTACATCAATGGATAGATCATCCAGACAGAAAGTCAACAAGGAAACAGTGGCCTTAAGTGAAATACTAGAGCAGATGGACTTAATAGATATACATAGAACATTCCATCCAAAAACAGCAGAATACACCTTCTTCTCAAGTGCACATGGAACATTCTCAAAGATAGACCATATGCTGGGAAACAAGGCAAGCCTCAATAAATTTAAGAAGATTGAAATCATATCAAGCATCTTTTCTAACCACATGCTATAAAACTAGAAATCAACTAAAGAAAAGGTCTGGGAAAGTCACAAATATGTGGAGACTAAACAACAGGCTACTGAACAACCCTTGGATAAATGAAGAAATCAAAGGAGAAATCAAAAAATACCCGGAGACAAATGAAAATGAAAACACAACAGACCAACTCCTATGGGATGCAGCAAAAGCAGTGCTAAGAGGGAAATTTACAATAATACTGGCCTACTTCAACAAACAAGAAAAATCTCAAATAACTAATCTTAAACTACACTTAACAGAACTAGAAAAAGAACAAACAAAGCCCAAAGTCAGCAGAAGGAGGGAAATAAATAAAAATTAGAGCAGAAATAAATGAAATAGAGGCTAAAAAAACAATAGAATGGATCAATGGAACTAAGAGCTGGTTCTTTGAAAAGATAAACAAAATTGACAAACCTTTAGCCAGACTCACTAAGAAAAAAAGAGAGAAGGCTCAAATAAATAAAATTTAAAATGAAAGAGGGGAAATTACAGTGGATTCCACAGAAATACAAAGGATTATAAGAGAATACTATGAAAAACTATATGCCCACAAAGTGGACAATCTAGAAGAAACGGATAAATTCTGAGACTCACACAACCTCCCAAAACTGAATCAAGAAGAAATAGAGAATCTGAACAGACCAATCACAAGTAAAGAGATTAAAACAGTAATCAAAAACCTCCTAAAAAACAAAAGTCCAGGACCAGATGGCTTCTTTGGAGAATTCTATCAAACATTCAAAGAATATTTAATACCTATCCTTCTCAAACTATTCCAAAAAATTGAAGAAGATGGAATGCTTCCTAACTCATTCTATGAGGCCAACATTACCCTGATACCAAAACCAGACAAGGACAACACAAAGAAGGAAAATTACAGGCCAGTGTCTCTGATGAATATAGATGCAAAAATCCTCAACAAGATATTGGTAAATTGAATACAGCAATACATTAAAAGGATCATACACCATTATCAAGTGGGATTTACACCAGGGATGCAGGGATAGTTCAACATCTGCAAATCAGTCAATGTGATACACCACATTAACAAAATGAGGAATAAAAAACACATGATCATCTCAATAGATGCAGAGAAAGCATTCAACAAGATCCAATCCATTTATGATAAAAACTGTGAATAAAATAGGTATAGAAGGAAAGCACCTCAAGATAATAAAGGCCATATATGACAAACCCACAGCCAATATCCTACTCAACGGGGAAAAACTGAAAGCCATCCCTCTGAGAACAGGAACAAGACAAGGGTGCCCACTCTCGCCACTCCTATTCAACATAGTGCGGGAGGTTTTGGCCAGAGAGCAATTAGGCAAGAAAAAGAAATAAAAGGTATCCAAATTGAAAAGGAAGAAGTAAAACTCTCACTGTTTGCAGACGACATGATTCTATATATAGAAAACCCTAAAGAATCCACCAGAAAGCTATTAGAAATAATCAACAACTACAGCAAAGTTGCAGGGTACAAAATCAACTCACAAAAATTAGTTGCATTTCTATATGCTAATAATGAACCAGCAGAAAGAGAAGTCAAGAATACAATCCTGGGGGCCGGCCCAGTGCGCAAGCAGTTAAGTGCGCGCCCTCCACCGTGGTGGCCCAGGGTTCACCGGTTCGGATTCCAGGCGCGCACCGATGCAATGCTTAGCAAGCCATGCTGTGGCGGCGTCCCATATAAAGTGGAGGAAGATGGGCATGGATGTTAGCCCAGGGCCAGTCTTCCTCAGCAAAAAAAGAGGAGGATTGGTAGATGTTAGCACAGGGCTGATCTCCTCACCAAAAAAAAAAAAAAAAAGAATACAATCCTGTTTACAATCGTAACAAAAAGAATAGAATATCTAGGAACCAATTTAACCAAGGAGATGAAAGACTTATACCCTGAAAACTATAAGACATTACTGAAAGAAATCGAAGAAGACATAAAGAAATGGAAAGATATTCCATGCTCATGGATTGGAAGAAAAAACATAGTTAAAATGTCCATATTACCTAAAGCAATCTACAAATTCAATGCAATCCCAATCAGAATCCCAATGACATTCTTCATGGAAATAGAACAAAGAATCCTAAAATTTATATCGAACAACAAAAGACCCTGAATAGCCAAAGCAATCCTGAGAAAAAAGAAGAAAGCTGGAGGCATCACAATACCTGACTTCAAAATATACTACAAAGCTATAACAATCAAAACAGCTTGGTACTGGCACAAAAACAGACACATGGATCAATGGAACAGAATTGAAAGCCCAGAAATAAAACCACACACCTCTGGACAGCTAATTTTCAACAAAGGAGCCAAGAACATACAATGGAGAAAGGAAAGTCTCTTTAATAAATGGTATTGGGAAAACTGGACAGCCACATGCAAAAGAATGAAAGTAGACCGTTATCTTGCACCATACACAAAAATTAACTCAAAATGGATTAAAGACTTGAATGTAAGACCTGAAACCATAAAACTCCTAGAAGAAAATATAGGCAGTACACTCTTTGACATCGGTCTTAGCATCATCTTTTGAATACCATGTCTATTCAGGCAAGGGAAACGAAAGAGAAAATAAATGGGATTACGTCAGACTAAAAAGCGTCTGCAAGGCAAAGGAAACCAGGAACAAAATCAAAAGACAACCCACCAACTGGGAGAAAATATTTGCAAATCATATATCTGACAAAGAGTTAATTTCCAAAATACATAAAGAACTCATACAACTCGACAACAAACAACCCAATCAAAAATGGGCAGAGGATAGGAACAGACATTTTTCCAAAGAAGATATACAGATGGCCAACAGGCACATGAAAAGATGTTCAACATCACTAATTATTTGGGAAATGCAAATCAAAACTACAACGAGATATCACCTCACACCCATCAGAATTGCTACAATTAACAAGACAAGAAATAATAAGTGTTGGAGAGGATATGGAGAAAAGGGAACCCTCATACACTGCTGGTGGGAATGCAAACTGGTGCAGCCACTATGGAAAACAGTTTGGCGATTTCTCAAAAAATTAAAAATAGAAATACCATACAATCTGGCTATCCCACTACTGGGTATTTATCCAAAGAACACGAAATCAACAACACAAAGAGATCTACGCACCTCTATGTTCATTGCAGCATTATTCACAACAGTCAAGACATGGAAGCAACCCAAGCCCCCATCAACTGATGAATGGATAAAGAAGATGTGGTATATATATACAGTGGAATACTACTCAGCCATAAAAAAGACAAAATCATCCCATTTGCAATAACATGGATGGACCTTGAGGATATTATGTTAAGTGAAATAAGCCAGACAAAGACAAACACCATATGATTTCACTCATATGTGGAAGATAAATAAAACACATGGATAAAGAGAACATATTAGTGGTTACCAGATGAAGGGGGTGGTGGGGAGGGTGAAAGGGGTAAAGGGGCACATATATATGGTGATGGATAAAAACTAGACTATTGGTGGTAAGCATGATGCAGTCTATACAGAAACTGATATATAATAATGTACACCTGAAATTACACAATGTTATAAAGCAACATGACCTCAATTAAATTAAATTTAAAAAAAAACTCACATATTCTCGTGGAATTTTTTTTCACCCTGAAAGCTAAAATGTACTACAGAATCCCTAATGTCAAGAAGCTGTTAGACATCCTGGACACCCTCTTTCCAGCCTTTGGTGTACATTCACTAAGTTCTTTTCCTTCACAGGTGAACACCCAGTCCACTGGGGTAACACCAATGAGCACATTATCGTTGCTAAAGAATTGCTAATTGCAACAAGATCAATGATTTCCCGGGTTGTCTGCATTATGCTAAGTCCACGGGATCACAGGCCCTCCCATGATGCCGCCTCCTGCCGGGTTAACTCGGAAAATGAGCCCAAAGAGAATGTTCCTCCTTCCTCCTGTTAAGCATGATGGGTGGTGGGTACCTGGCTTCTTAACATCAGTCTTTCTGCTTTCTTTCATCTCTTCCTCCTGTCCTCTCTGCTCCTATCTCTGCTCAGAAATTCCTCCGGGCCCGCCCGGCTCTTCCTCTGCCAGTGCGGAGAGCTCTCCCAGGCCCCTTGTTGACCTGCCCTGCCAGCTTCCCTGCACGCATCAACCCAGGGTCGCAGTTCTCATCCCGTGCACCTTTTGTTTGTTCATAAGAAGCTTCCTGTTCCTGTACAAATGCATTAGCTGATAAGGACAACCACACACACCTTTGTATACACCAGTTTACTTCACTGCTGTTCATTCCTGACTCCTCTATTTAAAATCGCACAACCCCCACCCAAGGGGAAAAAAACTAACCAACCCAGCACCCTCATCCCCTCCCCTGCTTCAGTTTCCCCGTAAAACATATCACCTTCTAACACATTGTTTAATTTACTTATTTACTGTGTTTATCTATCGTCTGTCTCCCTTCATTGAAAGTAAAGTTCCATGAGCTAAAACAGTGCCTCAAGAAATATTCACAGAGCTCATCGATTAACCATCTGGCTGCACAGTCCACGCTCAGTAACAGGCTGAGAGCTGACTGTTCCGGGCTCGTAGGGAGCACAGAAATTGAGAGCAGCGTGCAGAAACTCTGACGACACCTTGACCTTTCCTGGCATCTTAGTGCACGGTCGTTTTTCTGACAGTTCATCTTTATTGTATTTACAAAGTATTGGTCCCATAATGGACTGGAAATTAAAAACAAAACAAGTCCTTTGCCACAGGTAGTTTGAGAAGCACCAGGCTAGCAAACAAAAGGTGTCTGAAGGCCTGGGACACAGGGAAAGTACATTTCAAAGGTACAAGTTTAAGTCAAGAATGTCCAGAGCTGGGATGCTGTGTGCAGAGCGGCCAGGGAGGATGCAGCCACAAAGGAGGCCCGGGGCAAGCAGGGCCGGGGATTGAGGGGTGCCAAGGCCTTCAACTATCTGCCCCATCCTCCCATCCCCAAGTCCACTTGCCTGGGGACTGTGGGACAGTCACCACACTGTCCAGTGGGAGAGGTGCAGGGTGGCCACCCAGCCTGCTGGCCATACCACCCCTTGCCCTTTCTGGATGGGAAGTCTCTCCACCACCTCCACGGCTTCATTGTCATGGTTGGCCAACTCCGAGATGGGCACTCACTGCCTCTACTTTATCGAGTCTTGAACTTGGGGGGAAAGAAAGAGGTGAGTAGCCCTCTCTCAGGGCTGAAGTCTCAACATGAAAGGTTCAGGAGCTGTGGGCTAAGGGGAGAACAGTGGAGCAAGTGGACAGAGGGAGCGAAAATGGAGACAGTCCTGACAGCCTTCCAGAATGTTCCAGATGTCCCAAGACCCATCTGTCCTGTGGGCTTTGGGTCCTGTGAAAAAAATCCTAGTTCTTTAGGCTTGAAGAAGCATGAGTTGGGTTTTTGTAGCTTACAGTCCAAAGAGACAGGGCCGATCCAAAAGGAACCCCATGCCCAAGAGTCAAGGCCATGTCCTCGCATGGCTCTGGCGATTTGGGCTCCTTTCCTCATCCTGGGTCTTTGCTGGTCAATCCCTGATGGATGGCGCCTCCTGAGCTCTCAGACTGAAAGGAGATACAACAGGTTCAGATGGAGCATTTAGGGATTGGGTCCAAATTCTTGTTTGTCAATAAGTTAGTAGCAAAATGGTGAAGTCTATCATTTCTGTAGCTAAACTCTGAGAGAGTTTAGTGAATGCGAGTTTCAAGGACTGGCCAATATGAAGTGGCTCATTCTGCAGGGACAGAGTGTGCAGGGGTCAGCTCTGTGTGTCTACATGGTGAGGCTACACTCCCCAGTTATTCATTCAAGTGCTACCTACGTGTTGCTGGGAAGGTATTTTGTAGATGTGATAAATGTCCAGAATCAGTTGGCTTTAAGGAGGGAAGATTTTCCTGGATAATCTGGCAGGGGCTCGTCCAATCAGCTGCAAGATAGAAAGAGCAGAGCTGAGGTTTCCCTGTGAAGAAAGAATTCCATCTGCGGTCTGCAGCTTTGGCTGCTGCTCAAGAATTCCAGTCTGCCCTTCCTAATAGCCAGCCCTATCTGACTTGCCTAACCAGCCCCCACAATCACATAAGCCAATTCCTTGCAATAAATCTGCGTGCACACACACACACACACACATACCTCCTGCTGGTTCTGTTTCTCCTGTTGAACCCTGATTGATACAGAGTGTGTTAGTAACCAGGGCCAAGTTTTGGTGTAGTCAGAATACCACAGAATCACTAAAACCTCAAACTCCCATTTATCCAATTATAACTATCAACAGAACTCCTGCCTTGTGGAATAAGAAGCTGAATTCTCCATTTTTTTAATCCTTGGCAGCCAAGGATGGTCATAGGTTTGTGCCTAGAGCATATCTTCTTCTGCCGGTCCATAGCAGCTGGCATGAGAGACTCCAGAGTCCAGCTAAGTTGATGCCAGTGGTTACATCTGGACCTACGTGTGGACCGTAGACCCTGCAATGGGACATCAGGCCATTTCTCAATAGCTTAGTTCCAAGATACAAGAAAAACAGGGAATCCATGAACTTTCTCTTCCTCTCAAGACAAACCCCCTTCTCTTCATCTTCACTTTCATGGTGAAGAGACCAACATGGCAAGGGGGGAAAAGATGCAGTAGATTCCAGCACCAGCCTGGCACCGAGAGAACAGGACTGGGGTCACGGCAATTGACTGAGCTTGAGGACCAGCCGCCTACAGGTTAGCTCAGTGCCCTTGGGAGAGGCACCCATCACTCTGTGCCTCAGTTTCCTCATTTATAAAATAAATTGACTGGATGATCTCTAAGATCCTCCCACCTCTGGCATCCTGTGGTTCAATCCATGAGACACAAAACTTAGTATTCAACAACAGCTGTCTAGTCTGGGCATCCCCACTTTTATTTTGTGAGCCTTATTTCTGTTGTGACACATCCTACTCTGGAATCACTGGACAAGCTTTGAGAATCTCTGAATTTTAAAAAGACTTGACGAAGCTTCAAGACTCACCTGAGAGCACAGTTCTTGTTGGCATGGGCGTAATGCAACCATAGTGCTTCTCTGCATTTCTATGTGTTTCTCTGCATTTACAGGTGCTGGTAGTGACCCAGTCTTGCTAGGGTTGGTTGTTGGGATATTTTCCAAGTGCTGTGTTTTAGCTCATTTACACTTACCCTGGGTTTGTCTCTCTAATGCACATTCATCCAACCCTGACCTCAGTACCTGGCACTCTACTTCTGTCCTTGCCTAGGAAACACTGGGAAATGTCTGCCCCATCAGAATCTTGGAAAAACGTTGCTGATTGCCAGTAGGGCTTCTTTCACATGGAAGTTAACTGCATGCCCAGCATGGGAAACAGCATTGGAAAAGCCAACATAGCGCTCTCCCAGGACCCTACGTGTAGGTCAACGATCCGCCTACGCATGGTGGAAGGTGTCTGAGGCACTCCTCTTCACCCCAACCTTTTTCATCAGCTTGAGAACGTGTTTATGCCTCTCTTAAGTGATTTAGAAAAATAGCCACAACTCTCAAGAGTTAGGTAGGTCAAGTTACGCCAAGGAACGTTAAAATGGATGAAGCTGTCTGTTTGCTTTGAATGTGCACAGATATTTGACATAAACCATGAAATGCAGAGGAAATCTCCAACCTTCCAAACCTAAGGAATGAGACTTGGGGAAGGAACACCAGCCCAACCACGTGCATTCTCCTCAGGGAGCTGGCTGGGTCTTTCCATCTGGAAGAAGTGGTAAATGATGAAAACCAAATGCCCCAGTGACCTCTCAGAAATCAAAACAATGATCAAACGGGAGAGCAGAACTTTCCTTTACAGACGTTCTGGATTTTGTCACGGAGCCTGCAGACACTTCCTGATTTATGTGAGTCATTTTCAGGGGCAGGAGAACACGAGTATTTATGAAACTAGAGGGGAGAGAATGTGAAAACACACCACACTTGCTGGGCCCTTAGAATAAAAATGGATTCTTTCTGCCTGGAATGTCGTTCTGCTTTAAGTTAGGGATCAGGGGAAAGCCTTGAGTGGAGATCTAAAGTTTAATCTCAGTTGTCTGGCTTTGCCCGGTCTGCTCTTGCATACTTTGTGCTTTGAGGGGCACTCCTCTGAGTGTCCCAGACTCAACACTTCATTGTGGAGGGAAGTGATAATGGGGAAACCGAAGTAGGAAACACCTCAATCTGTTCTTTCACAACCAGAGCAAAGGGAGGACCTCTGGGCTTGAGAACAATGAGTTTACCTGGTATGATGGTTAATTTTGTATGTCAACTTAACAGGGCCAAGTGATGCACAGGTAGCTGGTAACATATTATCTCTGTGTGTGCCTGTGAGGATGTTTCCAGAAGAGATTAGCATTTGAATCAGTGGACTGAGTAAAGAAGATCGCCCTTCCCAGTGCAGGTGGGCATCATCCAATCCGTTGAGGGCCCGAATAGAACAGAAAGATGGAGGAGGGGCTGATTCACTCCCTGCTTGAGCCGGACATCCATCTCCTCCTGCCCTCGGGCATCCGCACTTCTCAGGCCTTCAGATGTAGACAGGACTTACAGCACCAGCTCCCCTGGATCTCAGACCTTCGGATTGGGACTGAACGACAGCACCAGCTTAGTTTAGTGCCTGGAGAAGACCTGCAGCCTGTCTTAATTCACTGCTGGATGGCTCCTTGCACCTTAGGATGACCTGCAGTGACTTAGGTAGAGAGGCTGGAACTGCCTTGGCAAAGCTCTGTGGTAAGGGTCAGAAGCCTCCCGAAAGTGGCAATGTTAGGACAACTTGATTACGTAAGATTAAAGAACTTACTACCTAACTTGCTCCCCAGGAAGGTCCAAAGGACACCCTCTTTACAAAAGCAATAGAAATGTGCTGGTGACAGGGGCACTGACATATTTGAGATGCTCAGGCATAGCTGTCCTCTGTGGGCCTGGAGCTGATGGTAGGAGGGGCAGCCACAGAACTGGGCTCCCAAGGGTCAGTGAAGGTGACGGGATTACAGAATGGAGAGGGCAGGTGGCAGTCCTCAACTGACAGTGGCAAGGTAGACTTTATTACTATAATGGACAGCAAGGACAAGTGGCCGTTGGGATGGCAGGGAATTAGTGTGACTTAATTTGTACAACTAAAAGAAAAACCTAGAGCTGGTGAACAGAAGGTTGATACCGGCCACACAACAGAAAATCCTGTTCAGTCAGTTTCATAGACCTGGAACCATTGATTAAAGGGGAGCCCTGGTCCTCTTGAAAAAGAGCCCTGCAATGGCACTACAAGTATGTGTGACCAGGAGACACTTGATCCTTCCTTAAAGGGACTTCTGGCCGTTTCTCAGAGTACACACTGGGAAGGCTGTCGGGTGTAGGGTCTAAGCTGACACTAACACCAAGAGACCAGAAATGCTCAGCTCTTTGACAGGCCCGGAATCATTCTGTAGATTATCTAGGTTTTCCTCGTTGTTGGGTTGGGAGTGTGGCTCTTTCCAGCTTTATATATCCTGAGTGGAAGCTGGAGTATCTAGTTTATTTTTAAAAATTGAAAGGGGAAGGAATAACAAAACGTTAACAGTTGGAAATTCTGGATAATAGGAGGATGGGCTTTTGTATGATTTTTTGTGCTTTTCTGTATTTTTAAAATTTCAATAATAAATATTTATTTATAAATAAATAAACATGATAGGTAGGCATAAAAATGGCCCCCCAAAGATATCCATGTCCTGGGCCGGCCCCGTGGCTTAGCGGTTAAGTGCTCGTGCTTCGCTGCTGGCGGCCCGGGTTCGGATCCCGGGTACGCACCGATGCACCGCTTCTCTGGCCATGCTGAGGCCATGTCCCACATACAGCAACTAGAAGGATGTGCAACTATGACATACAACTATCTACTGGGGCTTTGGGGGAAAAAATAAATTAATTAATTAAATTAAAAGGGCCAAGAACAATCAAAGCAATTTAAAAAAAAAAAAAAAAAAAGATATCCATGTCCTCATCTCCTAGTGAATATGTTGTTCCATAGCAACTAGGAACTAAAGTTTGCAGATAGAATTAAGGCTGCTAATCATCTGACCTTAATATAGGGAAATTAGAAGGGTAATGTGACCCAGTGTAATCATAGGGGTACTTATAAGTGAAAGAGGGAGGCAGGACAGTCAAAGAGAGATTGGAAGATGCTACGCTGCTGGCTTTGAAGATGGAGGAAGGGGCCATGAGCCAAGGAATGCAGGTGGCCTCCAGAAGGTGGAAAACGGAAAGGAATGGATTCCCCCAGAGCCTCCAGAGAGAACTAGCCCTGCCGACATCTTGATTTTAGCCCACTGAGGGCCTTTTGGGACTTCTGACCTCCAGAACTCTAAGAAAATAAATTGCATTCCGTTTTTAACGCACCAAGTTTGTGGTAATTTGTTACAGGAGCCCTAGGAAACTAATATATATGGTAGGATGGGAAGAGGGTTATTGTTTATCTATCTGTGAGATAATAGAAAATATATGTATATCAACGTCTGCCCCCGGTTCCTGGCACAGAACTCCTGAAACCCTTGTCGTTTCCTGGGTGATAGGAGTGTCTTTTGTTCTAATGAGCTGACTCTGGGTGGGCTCCTGGATGGGGCTGGTCACCAGAAAGAACAAACCATGATCAGAAGCTTGGAATTTTCAGCCCCACCTCCATTCTCTTGAGAAGGGAGAGGGGCTGGAAATGGAATTAATGATCAATCTTGTCTATGTGAGGAAGTCTCCATAAAATCCAGAGAGTATGGGATTCGGGGAACTTCCAGGTGGGTGAACACATCCTCGTACCAGGAGGGTGATGCACCCCAATTCCATGGGGACAGAAGCTCCTGTGCTTGGGACCCTCCCAGACCTCGCCCTGCGTATCGCTTCATCTGGCTGTTCCTCTGTATCCTTTACCATACCCTTTAATAAACTGGTAATCATAAGTAAGCATTTCCCTAAGTTTTGTGAGCCATTCTAACAAATTAATCAAACCAGAGGAGGGGGTCGTGGAAACCACCAGCTTGTAGCCCAGTTGGACAGAAGTTGTGGGGAACCTGGGGACCCACTACTTGCAACTGGCATCTGAAGTGGGGGGGCAGTCTTGTGGGGCTGAGCCCTAACTGATGGAATCTGATGCAATCTCCAGGTAAATAGTGTCAGAATTGAGTTAAATTGTAGGACACCCAGCAGGTGTGAAAAATTGCTCGTTGTGGAGGAAAACCTCACACATTCGGTGACCAGAACTGTCAGAAGTGAAGTGATAGGTATGAAAGTAGCGACCTACAGAAGGTGGAGAACTGAGTTTTTCTAACACACTATCCATACAACATTCTTCTGTCTGTGGACATTTCCACAACCAACCTTTGAATCACAAGCTAACAGTAAAGTTATGATGATTAGTGAGAAAGTTTAACAAGACCAATGACACAATACACGTACCAGCAAACACCAACATTTGCATGTAGCCACATCGCTGTTGCCCAGAATCTGCACGTACCTCTGAACGAGTTTATAGGGCTGCTTATTTGAGGTTTGGGCTCTGCTCCCTGGGAAGAGAACTTTAAGCAACTGACTGCTTCCAAGAAATATTCAGTGGCTTGGACCAACTCCTTGCTTGCTTACATTTCAGCCTAGGGCCAAAGTCAACAAAAAGTCACCTCGTCCTCACAGCACACCATTCTAATTTCCATTTTGATGGGCTCCCCAGACCCTGGGTCCATTGTGCATCTGAATTTCAGCGAGGTGCCTCCTCGGGTCTCCTGCAGGTGCCCCGCCTGCCGTGTGCCTTGAGGGAGGTAGACAGGCCCGGCTGTGACGTAAGGCAACTGCCATCACTGCTGGGTGCCCGGAGAACTCATCGGTGGAAGCCATCCCTTTTCCCACAGTCTCTAAGGGAGGGCACCAACCACGCTGAGCAGACACTCGAGTCATCTCTGACGATAAATGGAGAAGGTGGCATGCAAGTTGAGAAACCAGCCTCCACGTCCTGGGGGAGGGGCACTACTCTAAGGTGTTACCAGCCGTAAATGGGCACACGCTTTATAGGTGTTAGTGGATTTGGTTCACCACCAGTCAACAGCATCATCCAAGAGCCCGGGAAAAGCTCTTGCCGTGGTGGGCACTGTGAGGAGTACTCGAGGCTAAGAAAGCAGAGGAAAGAAGCTGAAGGTCCAGCTCTTCTCCTACACACGTGCCAAGATTCATTCCAGGCAATTGCTCCTCAGAGGTCGCTTCTCATGTCTCTCTGCCCTCTGTATTAGTCAGGGGTCTCCATAGAAACAGACCAACAGACCCCAGAGAGCTTGCTTCCTCTCTCTCTGTTCCCCATCAAGTGAGGACACTGCAAGAAGGCAAGAGGGCCTCCCCAGGAACCGAATTGGTCAGCTCCTTGATCTGGACCTCCAGCCTTCAGAACTGTGAGGAATAAATGTCCACGGTTTAAGCCGCCAAGTCTGTGGTATTTGTGTTATAGTAGCCCGAGCAGACTAAGACAAATAGATCTATTTAAAGACTAGGTATTGACCGCACAGGGAACAGACAGAGTGAAAAAGCAAACCTCATGTGAACCGCAATGAAGGACCTCCTGGTTTCCCAATACTTGGGGCACCCATGAGCTACCTAAGCACGTGGCAGGCTTAGGCAAGCTGTGTGATCTGGAGCACGTGGGGGTTCAGGACCACCGGACCCCACCGACTGCATTCGGGGCTTCCTGTGTAATTTTCTAGACCGTCGGTAGCCCACATTAGCTTCACGGAGGGGTCTGTGGCCCACAGATAATAAGAACCCCTTCCTTGGAGGTTCCGGGTGACACAGACACATAAGCTTTTGCCAGACGGGGACCTTTCCCTGCAGAAAAATTAGAGTTTATTGCATCAGGAGGGCAGATTTATCAAGACCAGAGTTCTCAACAGGAGGTGGTACCTTCACCCTTGATTCAGAAAACAAAACAAGACATGTCTTGATTCCTGGAAGAGAAGATGATTAGTAAGTCTTCAGACAGGTGACACACGGTGCCTCCGGAGAGACTGGCTTGAAGAGCGAGGAGAATGAGAAAGGATAAAACATCAGGCACGATTTGGCTCTGCCGTGTGCTGCTGGAAGCCCACGGTGCTGTTAGGTCCATTTGTCTGAAGACAGGAGGGCTCCGTCCTGCTGCCCCATCCACACAGGGTGATGTTGTTAGAGAGGCCGCCTGACTTTGTTTCCAAGGGACCACGTCCTGCTGTGACTGGGGGCATGGCGCTGAGACAGAAGGTTTGCCCGCATGTCCCACATACCCCACACCACGTCCAGCCCCTCCAGAGAAGTGGAGGCCGAAGCCGCACCAGGGTGACCTGCGTCAAAAGGCTAAGGGTGGCCCTGCAGGAGCGGGGTGGCCCCGGACATGGGCAGATGCAGCTGGGGAAGTGAGGTGCTTCTCAAGCGCTGGGCCACTTCCCTATCTCTGGACAGTTCTCAGAAAAAGCTCTCTGCCGAGAGTGCTCAGAATCACATCATCATTTTAAGGACAGTGACAACAATCAGGATCTTATTGCCACATCATCTGTAAGTGTCTATCCCTTCGAGAAAAGTCATTCTCTGGCAGATGCCCACAGGTTTTCAGAGGGTGTTCCCCCAACCACGGTTTCTGGCAAAATCTGATAAGGCAGAGAGGGGAGAGAATTTGAAATTGGGACGATTGTTCCCAGGACAATTTGGGAAAGGATTACTCTGCCCTGTCAACCCATGTCAGGAAGCTGAACCCACAGCCAAAGAGCTGTAAGGCCAGCTCTACAGTCCACATGTCACGGCTGCCCCAGGCTGCCCCTCCTGTCCTAGCAAGAGGCTGGAGTCAGAAACGATGAGTTAGACAGGTGGCCAAGCCTCAGCACTAACCCCAGGAAGTCACCCTGCCTCTCAAGGCCACGTACTCTGCAGTCAAGTGTCCCCTCCCCTTTGAAAATCGTTACAAAGAAAAAAATTACGTAATTCCCAAAGGACACAAAAGTAAGCATCTAATAGGCCCAGTATTGGACCAATTATTCAAATAATTTTTAAAGTTTTTGTCCCTATTTTATTCATAAATTTCCTCTTTAAAAAAAGGTGAACAAGTTTATAAATTCATTATAAGTTCATATTATAAATTACACTATAGTAATAATAAAACAGGATAAAAGGTCAAAAAATATGATTAAAAGGAGAAAGTACAGGGTACATACTGTATGATTCCAACTATAGGACATTCTGAAAAAGGCAGAACTAAGGAGACAGTAGACTGCAGAAAGATCAATGGTGGCCAGGGGATCAGCAGGAGGGAAGGAGGAGCTGACGGAGCACAGAGGATCTTTAGGGCAGTGAACTATTCCACATGATACTGCACGGCAGATACACGTCATTACACATTTATCCAAACCCACAGAATGTACAACACCAAGAATGAACCCTAATTAATATAAACTGTGGACTTGGGGTAACAATGTTGTGTCAATGTAGGTTCATCGACTGTAACAAATGCACCACTCTGCTGGGGGATGTTGATAATGGGGGAGGCTGTGCAGGTATGAGGACAGGGGGTATATGGGAAATCACTGTACCTTCCCCTCAATTTTATTTTAAATCTAAAACTGCTCTAAAAAAATCAAGTCTATTAATAAAAATAAAAGTGAAAGGCAGGATTAACTCGAGTCACACAAGAAAGACGCATGCCTCTGGGCTTCCTGGCAGTCAAGGGGAAAAGCTAAACAGACAGTGCTTTCCAGAGACTCCATTTCTCTCAGAGTCGTGCACAGACAGTTCTGCGGGGCACTCCCCTGCACCCCACAAGACAGAACCAGGCTCGGCAAAGCTGCCTGCAGGCATGAGGTCTCAACAGCTTTGCAGAGGGAGGCCCTTCAGAGCCCTCTTGCCCTGTTGGCCTCAGCCCTAACAAGGCAGGGCTGAGCGTTCACGGGGACTGGACTGGGTGTCAGCATCGGGCCCTGAATCCAGACACTGTCACTAACCCGGGAGAGCACTTGGGTCACGCCTCAGCCTCTCCGCCTCTCAGTCCCCTTTTGTAAAACAAGCGGGGGTCCTTGGAGATAAAGGCCAACAAACTGGACGGCCCCCAGGTAAAGTCAAGGCACAAGTGATGCGAGGAGAAGCCATGCAGAGCTTCCAGAAGGGGCTTTGGTGCTGGCTGGGGGCAGAGCCGGTCTTCTGAGTCCACCGAGCTCTCGGAGCCTTCAAGTCTCCGTGTGTAAGCCCCGGCCCCACTCCTCGCCGCCCGGGCTGTTCGCAAATATGAGACGAGAACAGCTCCCATGGAGTTTGCCTTGGCTGAGAGACAAACTGCTGTGAAATTAAAATTCAGTGTGAGTATGTGAAACTTGGCAAGCTGTACAATTAGGAGCGAGACTTTCCAAACAGAAAAGAGTGCGGTGGGAATCTTGACGGGGAGAGTACAGGGTGCTGGCAGGGAACATGGGATGAGGGTCAGGAAGACTCCTGGGGTTGGGGCCCGGCTGGGATCTTAGGGATGAGCAGACCATCCCAGGGAAGAGGGAGGTGGGGGACTTCCAAGCAGAAGGCAGAGCGACTGCAGGGGCGAGGAGGCAGGAGACAGATGGTCCATGAGAAACAATGCAAGACCCCAGAGGCTGGAAGGAGGAAGGAACCTGGAAAAGGGCAAGAAAGAGCCGAGACCAGTAGGCTAGCAGGGGCAGGACCATGAAGAACGTGGAGCTGGCCAGAGGGACAGTGATAGCCAGTGAATTCAGGAAAGGCCGGGCTGTGGGCAGGTAGTCTGAGAAGAGGGAATGGACCAGACAAGGGCAGCGCAGGCCCAAAGCACGCAGAGAAATGCTGGTTTCTCCTGAGATGCCGCCTGCAAAGGAGCACGATGGCACACGGGTTTAGGAAATGCCACACGCTGGGGATGCTTGCAGAAGTCGAGAAGGCCTGCAAGAAAGAATGCGGCTACGTGGCCCAAACCAGCATTTCCCAAACCTGTTTGAGGAACACCTATTAACATCTGGCAGGATGCCAGTTTTTTAGGTACTAGTTGGGGAAACAATATATATGATCATAGAATAAAGGAAATTCAGACACTCCAAGGCCCACTAGTGGGTGATGGGAGCCACCTTTGGGCCCCCTGTAGGGGAGGCACCACCATGATATGGCCAAAGGGACTCGAGAGACACCGAAAAGTGGCTTCAGGATTTGGCAACACCTGTGGGTCTGAATTAGTGGAACAAAGAACAGACAATTACTGTGGTAATTACCGGTAATTACTGTGAAGAAACTTTGCTCTGAAACCAGACTTGGATTTGAATCCGGTCTACACATACAAGACCATCTGGAACCTTGTTCTGGCATCTAAGCCCTTCACATCTTGGTTTCCCAGGAATGATCAGCCAGCTCACATGTGTGAGTCAAATGAAGAAACGAATGAAAAGGTCCTGGAACATAGGAGCTCCATAAACAAATTATGTCTTGCTTAAGACCATAAAGAAATGAGGATACTGTGTATAATAATCACTGAGTACATGTTTATTAATGATGTTGGTCATGAAAATGGTAGGCAGAATTTGGAACCCGAGGTAGAGCCATGAAGGAAACAGATTTGGTCCAGCTCAATATGTACAAAGATCTAAACCAAGAGAAGTACATTTTGTGAAAGATAATGTGGTGAAAGGTGAGGAGGAGTGGATTAAGGAAGGTAATGCTGGTTCTGGCTGTAACTATTCTTGTCCATCTGGGCATAGGACACATGTTCTGGTATCCGATTCACATGACCATCGGTGGACTAACGGGGCCTGAGGGTTTTTCACTCTCTCCTCTGAAAGAAGCCCCAGCACAGGGGCCCGTTTGATGAGCAGTCAACCAGGGTAGGAAATGGCTAACTCCAGATAGAAGTGGGAGTTGATCTAAACCATGCAAGTCAAGCAGAACCCTCGCTGGTAAGGAGATGCCTCTGAGGGCAGAAACCTCATAGCAGAGACTTGAGTAAACACAGCTGTCTGCGGCCTGTCTACGCAGAAAGTCAAGGCCATTCAGAAAGGTGATCGTAGTTCCAAAACATGAGTGACACAACACTTTCCTGAAGCACAGCGAGACAGACTGAGCTGAATGTGACAAGTAGCCCCGGAAATGGCAGGCCTGTCCATATGGCCTTTTCTTGGTGTGCCAGTACCTGGAAGAATGCATGAAAGAGAAAACACGGCACAGCACTTCCTCCGTACTCAGGATTTATCGATCTCACGTGTAACCTCTGCTCAGTGCTGTTTACTTCCATTGAAGAGTCATTTCAGTGCTCTCTGGGAATGCTCTGATGTTCTGCAATACAAAGGAGCAGCTGTTGGGCTCATCCACACATCACACTTTGGAGCAGACGTCCGTCCATGTGGTGCAGCTGTCCACTCGCCTCCTCCAGTGAAGGGGTGAGTCAGCTGGCCCTTGCTCTGGACCCCAAACTGCACACAGGATTTCAGGCAAGGCATGGAGAAGATTAAATTTCCCATTTGATAGGCAAAGTTTTTAATAATGATGATGATCATAATAGCTAAATTGACTGAGTTCTACGTTCCAGGCACTGGCTAAGCATTGTTTTGCTTTGGGGTTGTTTTTTGTACGTATCACCTCATTCAGTCTCTTACAACCCAGTGAGGTACATGCTCTTACTTATATATGTGTACATGCACTACTACTTGTGTATATGCATGTGTGTGTATATATGTGTATTCATGGCATGTTTCCTGGCTCTGTCCCCTGAAAGGGCCAAGGAGCAAAGACACCCCAGAAACCATGAGCACACCTAGTGCTCAGATCTTGGTCTCTAAAAGGAACCAGGGCCCCTCAGAGAAATGGCTGACCCTGGAGCTGGGGCAGGGTGGGTAGAGATGATCCTGGAACATCTTGTGATGCCGGAAAGGGAGTCAGGGCTTAAAGTGAAGGGGCATGTCACAGGACATGGAGCAGACTGAAGGGGCTTCCGCTGGCCAAATCTGGGACAACCTGAGCACCAAACTCACTCAGGACAGTAATACGTTACAGACCACTGGAAACAGGAGTCCACACTTCTGTGCCAATAACAGATGCATAAGCGAGGGGAAGGCAAGGCTCCTTCTCACGGTCAGGATGCCGAGGGCCAACTGGCCAACTGGAGGGAGAGCCAAAGATGGGGCTCACTCATCACTTTGCAGCCGCCAGAGTGAAGATGCATTTGGGCAAGAATCATCAATGAGGCCAAGCCTGGGGGAAATGTCGCTGAGGAGCATTCTTCGGGCAATCAGAGAATAGGCGCAGGAGCTGGCTGAGGCCCAGTTGACACCCTGGTATAGAGTCCAACAGTAAAGCAGTCAGAGATGAAGAGGGGCCCTAGGGAGAGACTGGACTCACACAGGCACATTTAGGGGCCCCAGCAGGTAGTAGAAATTGAAGCCATGTGACTGGTCATCTGTCTAGGAAGCAAGCTTATGAGCACCAGAGGCTGGAGCCCCAGGGAATGTCAGAGTTGATGGTTGGGCAGAGAGGAGAGGCCAGTGAAAGCAGTGACACCGAGCTGTCAGACAGGCAGGTGAGCCCAGACCGACTCGTCCACCAAAGCCAAGAGGAGAGTGGAGGGAGGCACTTGGCTGAGAAGTGAATGGGAAGAAAGGATATAGATGCAACAAGGATGAACTGTCAAAACTCTAGCAATGCACACAAAAACCTGCATGTCAACACTCACAGCGGCATTATCCACAACAGCCAAAAAGTGGACTTAACCCAAATGCCTATCAATAGATGAAAAAATGTGGTATATCCACAAAATGGAATATTATTCAGCAATAAAAGGGAATGAAGTACTGACACATGCTACAACACAGATGAACTATAAAAACATTATGCTAAGTGAAAGCAGCTAAACACAAAGGACTACACAGTGTACGACTCCATCTACATGAAATGTCCAGGGTAGGCAAATGCATAGAGGCCGAAATTAGGTTATTGTTTGCCTAGGGCTAGGTGAGATGAGGAGTGACCAATAATGGGTACAACAGGGTTTGTTTGGGGATGATGAGTATGTTCTAAAATTGATGGTGTTGATGCCTGAAAAACTTGGTGAATATTCTAAAACCACTGAATTGTGCACTTTTTAAAAAATAATTTTAATTTAATTTTTGAGGTAACACCCGTTTATCACATTATATAAATTTCAGGTGTACATCACTATATTTAGACTACATCATGTTCACCACCCAGAGTCTAATCGCCAACCGTCACCATTCACATGTGCCCTTCTGTCCCTTTCGCCCACCCCCCTCTGCCTGGTAACCACCAATCTGTTCTCTGTATCTATGTGTGTGTTTGTTGTTATTGTTGTTTTATCTTCCACATATGAGTGAAATCATACGGTGTTTGGCTTTCTCTGACTTTATTTCGCTTAGCATCATACCCTCAAGGTCCGTCCATATTGTCGCAAATGGCAAGAGTTCATCTTTTTTATGGCTGAGTAGTATTCCATTGTATATATATACCATATCTTCTTTATCCATTCATCCATTGATGGGCACTTAGGTCATTTGCAAGTCTTGGCTACTGTGAATAATGCTGCAATGAACATAGGGGTGCATATATCTTTTTGAATTAGTGTTTTCGTGTTCTATGGATAAATACCCAGAAGTAGAATAGCTGGATCACATGGTAGTTCTATTTTTATTTTCTTGAGGAGTCTCTATACTGTTTTCCATAGTGGCTGCACCAGTTTACATTCCTACCAGCAGTTCATGTGAGTTCCCTTTTCTCCACATCCTCTCCAACACTTGTTATTTCTTGTCTTTTTAGTAATAGCCATTCTAATAGGCGTGAGGTACTATCTCGTAGTTTTGATTTTCATTTCCCTAATAATTAGTGATGTTGAACATCTTTTCATGTGCCTGTTGGTCATCTGTATATCTTCTTTAGAAAAATATTTATTCAGATCCTCTGCCCATTTTTTAATCAGGTTGTTTGGGATTTTGTTGCTGAGTTGTATGAGTTCTTTATATATTTTGGAGATTAACCCCTTATCAGATTTATGGTTTGCAAATATCTTCTCCCAATTGTTAGGCTGTCTTTTCGTTTTGTTGATGGTTTCCTTTGCCGTGCAGAAGTTTTTTAGTTTGATGAGTCTCATTTGTTTATTCTTTCTTTCGTTTCCCTTGTCTGAGGAGACATGATATTCAAAAAGATACTGCTAAGACCAATGTCAAAAAGTGTACTGCCTATGTTCTCTTCTGGGATTTTTATGGTTTCAGGCCTTACATTCAAGTCTTTAATCTATTTTGAGTTAATTTTTGTGTATGGTGTAAGATAATGGTCTACATTCATTCGTTTGCAAGTAGCTGTCCAGTTTTCCCAACACCATTTACTGAAGAGACCTTTCTCCACTGTATGCTCTTGGCTCCTTTGTCGAAAATTAACTGTCCATAGATGTGTGGATTTATTTCTAGGCTCTCAATTCTGTTCCATTGATCTGCGTGTCTGTTTTTGCAGTACCATGCTGTTTTGATTACTACAGCTTTGTAGTACATTTTGAAATCAGGGATTGTGATGCCTCTAGCTTTGTTCTTTTTTCTCAGGATTGCTTTGGCTATTTAGGGTCTTTTGTTGTTCCATATAAATTTTAGGATTCTTTATTTCTGTGAAAAATGTCATTGGGACTTTGATAGGGATTGCATTGAATCTGTAGATTGCTTTAGGTAATATGGACATTTTAACTTAATTAACATTAATTCTTCTAATCCTTGAGCATGGAATATCTTTCCATTTCTTTGTGTATTCTTTGATTTCTTTCAACAATGTTTTATAGTTTTCAGTGTATAGGTCTTTCACCCCCTTGGTTAAATTTATTCCTAGGTATTTTATTCTTTTTGTTGCAACTGTAAATGGGATTGTATTCTTGATTTATCTTTCTGCTATTTTGTTGTTAGTGTATAGAAACACAACTGATTTTTGTATATGGATTTTGTACCCTGCAACTTTACTGTATTAGTTTATTATTTCTAATAGTTTTTTGGTGGATTCTTCAGCATTTTCTATATATAAAATCATGTCATCTGCAAATAGTGAGAGTTTTACTTCTTCCTTTCACTTTTGGTTCCCTTTTATTTCTTCTTCTTCCCTAACTGCTCCAGGTAGGACTTCCAATACTACGTTAAATAAAAGCAGCAAAAGTGGGCAACCTTGTTTTGTTCCTGTTCTTATAGGGACAGCTTTCAGTTTTTCACCATTGGTTTGTCATATACGGCCCTTATTATGTAGAGATATTTTCCTTCTATACCCATTTTATTCAGAATTTTTATCATAAATGGATATTGTATCTTGTTGAATGATTTCTCTGCATCTATTGAGATTATTGTGATTTTTATTCTTCACTTTGTTAATGTGGTGTATCACATTGATTGATCTGCAGGAGTTGAACCATCCTTGCATCCCTGGAATAAATCCCACTTGATCATGGTGTATGATCCTTTTAATTGTTGTATTGTTGTATTCAACTTGCTAATATTTTTTTGAGGATTTTTGCATCTATGTTCATCAGAGACACTGGTCTGTAACTTTCTTTTTTTGTGTTGTCCTTGTCTGGTTTTGGTATCAGGGTAATGTTGGGCTCATAGAAGGAGTTAGGAAGTGTCCCCTCCTCTTCAACTTTTTGGAAGATTTTGAGAAGGACAGATATTAAATCTTCTTTGAATGTTTGGTAGAATTCACTGGGGAAGCCATCTGGTGCTGGACTTTCGTTTTTGATTACTGTTTTGATCTCCTTACTCTGATCAGTCTATTCAGATTCTCTATTTCTTCTTGATTCAGTTTTGGAAGGTTGTATAATTCTAAGAATTTATCCAGTTCTTCTAGATTATCCAATTTGTTGGCATATAGGTTTTCACAGTATTCTCTTATAATCCTTTGTATTTCTGTGCTATCTGTTGTAATTTCTCCTTTTGCATTTCTGATTTTATTTGAGCCTTCTTTTTTTCTTAGTGAGTCTAGCTAAAGGTTTATCAATTTTGTTTATATTTTCAAAGAACCAGCTCGTAGTTTCATTTAATTGTGCATTTTAAATGGGTGAATTGCATAGTATGTAATTATACTTCAATAAAGTTTTAGAGATACATAAAAGTCTAGCAATGAAGAGAATGAAGGCAAGAGGATGGTAGTTGAAGGCAATGGTTCTCAAACATTAGTGTGCATCAGAAGCACCTGGAAAACTTGTTAAACCATGTCAGGCCCCAGTACAGGAGATTCTAATTCAGTTGGTGGGGCTGGGGTCTGACAATTTGCATTTCTAACACATTCCCCGATGCTGCTGCAGATGCTGATCTGGAAACCACCCTTTGAGAACCAGTGAAACCATTGGAAGTGATGGTATTTGTTCATCAGTGATGTTTTAAAATTGAGATATAATTCACTTACCATAGAATTATCCTTTTAAAGTATATAATTCAGTGGTTTTTAATACATTCACAATGTGGTGCAACCATCACCGCTAACTCCAGAATATTTTCAACACCCCAAAAGGAAAACCTGTACCCATGAGCAGTCACTCCCCATTCTCCCCAAACATCTCCAGCCTCTAACAACCATCAATCTACTTTGTCTCCATAGATTTGCCTTTTCAAGACATTTCGTATAAATAGAATCTTACAAAATGCAGACTTTTGTGTCTGGCATCTTTCACTTAGCATAATGTTTTCAAGGTTTGGCCATGTTGTACCATGAATCTGTACTTCATTCCTTTTTTTTTTTTATTTTTTGATTTTTTCGTAATTGGGAAATTTTTGTTGTACGTTATTGTTTGTCAACATATAAATACATGCCTCCACCCCTTGTGCCCACCCCTCACCACCCTTGCCCCTGGTAACCACTGAGCAGTTCTATCTGTCCGTGTGTTGGTTTATCTTCCACATATGAGTGAAATCATGCAATGTTTGTCTTTCTCTTTCTGGCTTATTTTGCTTAACATAATACCCTCCAGGTCCATCCATGTTGTTGCAAATGGGACGATTTTGTCTTTTTTATGGCTGAGTAGTATTCCATGGTACATATATACCACATCTTGTTTATCCAATCATCAGTCGAGGGACACTTGGGTTGCTTCCATGTCTTGGCTATAGTAAATAATGCTGCAATGAACATAGGGGTCCATAAGCCTCTTTGGATTGTTGATTTCAGGTTTGTTGGGTAGATACCCAGTAGTGGGATAGCTGGATCATACGTATTTCTATTTTTAATTTTTTGAGGAATCTCCATACTGTTTTCCATAGAGACTGTGCCAGTTTGCATTCTCACCAGCAGTGGATTAGGGTTCCCATTTCTCCACAGCCTCTCCAGCATTTGTTGTTTTTTGTCTTGGTGATTATACCCATTCTAACGGGTGTAAGATGATATCTTAGTGTGGTTTTGATTTGCATTTCCCTGATGATTAGTGACGCTGAGCATCTTTTCATATGCCTATTGGCCATCTGTATATCTTCTTTGGAGAAGTGTCTGTTCATTTCCGCTGCCCATTTTTTGATCGGGTTAGTTTTTTGTTGTTGTTGTTCCGTTGCATGAGTTCTTTATATATTATGGAGATTAATCCCTTGTCAGATATACGGTTTGCAAATATTTTTTCCCAGCTGGTCAGTTCCCTGTTCATTTTGATCCTGGTTTCATTTGCCTTGTAGAAGCTCTTTAATCTGATGATGTCCCACATGTTTATTTTTTCTTTTGTTTCCCTTGTCTAAGTAGACATGGAATTCGAAAAGATCCATTTATGGCCAATGACAAATAGTGTACTGCCTACATTTTCCTCTAGTTTTATAGTTTCAGGTCTCACCTTCAGGTCTTTGATCCATTTTGAGTTAATTTTTGTGTATGGCAAAAGAAGATGGTCTACTTTCATTCTTTTGCAAGTGGCTATCCAGTTTTCCCAGCACCATTTATTGAAGTGACTTTCCTTTCTCCATTGTATGTTCTTAGATTCTTGTCAAAGATTAGCTGCCTGCAGACATGAGGTTTTATTTCTGGGCTTTCAATTCTGTTCCATTGATTTGTGTGTCTGTTTTTATATCACTACCATGCTGCTTTAATTACCATCACTTTGCAGTATGCTTTGAATTCAGGGATCGTGATGCCTCCCCCTTTGTTCTTTTTTCTCAGCATTGCTTTAGCTATTTGGGGTCTTCTGTCACCCCATATGAATTTTATTATTCTTTGTTCTATTTCCATGAAGAACGTCCTTGGGATTCTGATTGGGATTGCATTGAATCTGTAGGTTGCTTTAGGTAGTATGGACATTTTAACTATATTTATTCTTCCAATCCAAGTGCATGGAATATTTTTCCATTTCTTTACGTCATCACTGATTTCATTCAATAATGTCTTACAGTTTTCATTGTATAGGTCTTTCACTTCCTTGGTTAAATTTATTCCTAGATATTTTATTCTTTTTGTTGTGATTGTAAATGAGATTGTCTTGAGTTCTCTTTCTGTTAGTTTGTTGTTGGTATATAGAAATGCAACTGATTTCTGTAAGTTGATTTTGTACCCTGCAACTTTGCTGTAGTTGTTGATTATTTCTAATAGTTTTCCAATGGATTCTTTAGGGTTTTCTATATATAAGATCATGCCATCTGCAAACAGCAAGAGTTTCACTTCTTCATTGCCTGTTTGGATTCCTTTTCTTCTTTTTTCTTGCATAATTGCTTTGGCCAGAACCGCCAGTACTGTGTTGAATAAGAGTCGCAAGAGTGGGCACCCTTGTCTTTTTCCTGTTTTCAGAGGGACGGCTTTCAGTTTTCCCTATTGAGTATGATGTTGGCTGTGGGTTTGTCATATATGGCCTTTAGTATGTTAAGGTACTTTCCTTCTACACCCATTCTGTTGAGAGTTTTTATCATAAATGGATGTTGGATCTTGTCAAATGCCTTCTCTGTGTCTATTGAGATGATCATATGGTTTTTATTCGTTTTGTTAATGTGGTGTATCACATTGATTGATTTGTGGATGTTGAACCATCCCTGTGTCCCTGGTATAAATCCCACTTGATCATGGTGTATGATCTTTTTAATGTATTGCTGTATTCCGTTTGCCAATATTTTGTTTGCATCTATGTTCATCAGGGATATTGGTCTGTAGTTTTCCTTCTTACTATTGTCTTTGTCTGGCTTTGGTATCAGGGTGATGTTGGCCTCATAGAATGTGCTTGGAAGCGTTCCATCTTCCTCTATCTTTTGGAATAGTTTGAGAAGGACAGGTACTAAATCTTCTTTGAATGTTTGGTAAAATTCTCCAGAGAAGCCGTCTGGTCCTGGACTTTTATTTTTTGGGAGGTTTTTGATTACTATTTCAATCTCTTGTGATTGGTCTATTCAGGTTCTCTATTTCTTCTTGATTCAGTTTTGCGAGGTTGTACGAGTCTAAGAATTTACCCATTTCTCCTAGATTGTCCAATTTGTTGGCATATAGTTTTTCATAGTATTCTCTTATAATTTTTTTTTGTGTGTGTGAGGAAGATCAGCCCTGAGCTAACATCCATGCCAATCCTCCTCTTTTTGCTGAGGAATACCAGCTCTGAGCTAACATCCACTGCCAATTCTCCTCCTTTTTTTCCCCAAAGCCCCAGTAGATAGTTGTATGTCGTAGTTGCACATCCTTCTAGCTGCTGTATGCGGGACACAGCCTCAGCAAGGCCGGAGAAGCGGTGCATTGGTGCACGCCCGGGATGCGAACCCGGGCCACCAGTAGTGGAGCGCGTGCACTTAACCGCTAAGCCACAGGGCTGGCCCCTCTTATACTCCTTTGTATTTCTGTGGTATCTGTTGTAATTTCTCCTTTTTCATTTCTAATTTTATTTGAGCCTTCTCTCTTTTTTTCTTGGTGAGTCTGGCTAAGGGTTTGTTAATTTTGTTTATCTTCTCAAAGAACCAGCTCTTTGTTTCATTGATCCTTTCTACCATTTTTTTTTTCATTTCAATTTCATTTATTTCTGCTCTGATTTTTATTATTTCCCTCCTTCTGCTGACTTTAGGTTTTGTTTGTTCTTCTTTTTCTAATTGTTAGGCATAGTTTGAGGTTGCTTATTTGGGCTTTTTCTTGTTTGTTAAGGTGAGCCTTTATTGCTGTGAGTTTCCCTCTCAGGACTGCTATTGCTGTGTCTCACATGAGTTGGTATGGTGTATTTTCGTTTTCATTTGTCTTCAGAAATGATTTGATTTCTCCTTTAATTTCATCAATGACCCATTGGTTGTTTAGTAGCATGTTGTTGAGTCTCCATAGCTTTGTCACTTTCCCGGTTTTTTTCTTGTAGTTGATTTCTAGCTTCGTGGTATTATGGTCAGAAAAGATTCTTGTTATGATTTCAATCTTCTTAAATTTATATAAGCATGCCTTGTTTCCCAACATATGGTCTATTCTCGAGAATTTCCAATGGGCACTTGAAAAGAACGTGTAATCTGTTGTGTTTGCATGGAGTGCTCTCTATATATCTATTAAGTCAATCTCATCAAGTCTTTCATTTAAGTTCATTATTTCTTTATTGATTTTCTGTCTGGATGATCTATCCATTGATGAAAGTGGGGTGTTAAGATCCCCTACTATTATTGTGTTGTTGTTAGTATCTCCTTTTAGGTTTGTTAATAGCTGCTTTATGTACCTTGGTGCTCTTGTGTTGGGTGCATATATATTTAAAAGTGATATGTCTTCTTGGTGGAGTGTCCCTTTTATCATTATATATTGCCCCTCTTTGTCTCTCATTACCTGTTTTATCTTGAAGTTTACTTTGTCTGATATAAGTATGGCATCACCTACTTTCTTTTGTTTGCCATTAGCTTGGAGTATTGTCTTCCATCCTTTCACTCTGAGCCTGTGTTTGTATTTTGAGCTGAGATATGTTTCCTGGAGGCAGCATATTGTTGGGTCTTGTTTTTTAATCCATCCCACTACTCTGTGTCTTTTGATTGGAGAGTTCAGTCCATTTACATTTAGGGTAATCATTGATATATGAGGGCTTATTGTTGACGTTTTAGCGCTCTTTTTCCAGTTCTTTTGCATTTCTTTTGTTTCTTGTCCCATGTGTTTCGGACTACCAATTCAGTTTGGTAGTTCTGTATGGAGGTTCTCTTAGTTTTCTTTGTCTTTATTGTGTGTGACTCTGTTCTGATTATTTGGTTAGTGGTTACCACGAGGTTTGTATAAAAAATCTCGTGGATATGCCAGTCCATTTTTTGATGGCTTCTTATTCCCCTAGACTAAGTCGATTCGATCCCTTTGCTCTTCCCCTTCTAAGGTATTGTTGTCCCATCTCATTCCTTCTTATGTTTTGAGTTTGTGTTTAACATGGTGAGGTTATATTTATTTTTGGTGCTTACCTTCCCTTGATCTTTGGTTTTATAATTAAGTGTTTTGCTAATCTGTTCTGATAAAGAGCTACAACTTTTCTGGTTTTGTCGGCCTATTTTCCTCCTTGTTCAAAACTTTGAATCCCCTTTCTCCTTTTTTTCTCAGGGATGAGGGCCTTCTTGAGCACTTCTTGTAGTGGGGGTCTTGTGGCAATGAACTCCCTTAGCTTTTGTTTATCTGGGATAGTTATTATTTCTCCATCATATCTGAAGGATATTTTCGCTGGATAGAGCATTCTTGGCTGAAAGTTTTTGTCCTTCAGAATTTTGATTGTCATTCCACTCTCTCCTAGCCTGTAAAGTTTCTGTCGAGAAATCAGCTGAGAGCCTAATAGGAAATCCTTTGTACGTTACTTTTTTTTTTTTTTTTTTTTTTGTCTAGCTGCCCTTAATACTTTTTCTTTGTCATTGACTTTTGCCAGCTTTACTACTATATGCCTTGAAGAGGGTCTTTTCATGTTGGTATATTTAGGAGATCTGTTTATTTCACTCACTGGTATTTTCAGCTCTTTCCCCAGGTTTGGGAAGGTCTCAGCTATTATTTCTTTGAACAAGTTCTCTGCTCCTTTTTCCCTCTCTTTTCTCTCTGGAATACCTATAATCCTTATGTTGGATTTCCTAATTGAGTCGGATATTTCTCAGAGAGTTTCTTCATTTCTTTTTAGTCTTAGTTCTCCTTCCTCTTCCATCTGGAGCATTTCTGCATTGCTGTCCTCAATATTGCTAATTCTTTCCTCTATATGGTCAGCTCTGATCCTTAAGGCTTCCAGATTTGTCTTTATCTCCTCTATTGTGTTTTTCATCTCTAAGATTTCTGATTGGTTTTTCTTTATAGTTTCAATCTCTTTTGTGAAGAAACTCCTGATTTCATTGAGTTGTCTGTCTGGGTTTTCTTGTATTTCATTATGATTTTTTATGATGGCTATTTTGAATTCTCTGTCATTAAGGTTATACATTTCTGTGTTTTCCAGGTTAACTTCTGGGTGCTTGTCATTTTCCTTTCCATCTGGAGATTTAATATATTTTTGCATAGTGCCTGTCGGTGTTGGCTTATTTTTCCTCATAGTGAAAATGTACGGTTGCAGTTTCCTCTTGCCGCTGCTGGATGGGGGTCAAGGGCTGTGTATTCTGGCCTGCCTTGATCCGCGGGCACTCTCGTTGGCCCCTTGCTGAGCTGAGGCGTGGCTGAGCTGAAGCATGGCTGAGCTGAAGCACAGCTGAGTGGGGGCTACTGGGGGTGAAGAGTGGGAACAGCTGGAGCTCAGGTGTGGGTGGTTGAAGCAGCTGCAGCTGAAGCATGGCTGGGCTGAAGAAGCACGAGCTGGAGTGCCACTGGGCCGAAGAAGCTGGAACTGGAGTGCGGCTGGGCCGAAGTTGCTGGCACCAAGTCAGCTGGAGCCTAAGCACAGCCAAGCCAAAGCAGCTGGAGCTGGGGCGGTGGTCGCCGAAGGAGCTGGGGTGGGGCGTGGTTGAGCTGATGCAGCTGGGGCCCAGGCACAGTCGAGCCAAAGGACCCGGGGCAGTTGGGGCTGTGTTGCGATCCAGCCGGAGCAGCTGGGGCTGTGGCACGGTGGGGCCTGAGCTGTCACCACCTCTGGTGCAGGGGCACGGGCATGCCATGCCACTGCTGGGGCCCGGGTGCCTGGGTGCTGCTGCCTCTGGGGGCAGGGCAGAGCCAAAGCACTGGGTGGGTGGGCCAGGTTGGGGAGGGGCGCTTACTTTCACCTCCCGGATCCCAGAGGTTTCTCACCTCACTGTTGCTCTCTGCTCTCCTGAGGGGCTAGCTTGTTTAAAGTACCCTAGCAACAGTTCTGCTCCCTCCATAGGGGGATTCCCCACGGGCTGTGAGGGGTCTTGGAGAGTTCCAGTTTTCCTGTGGAGAGCCGCCCTTCTGCCCACTCTTTGAGAGCCGCATAGTCTCAGTCTCAGGGTCGCAGTCCTTGAGGGAGGAAGGGAGCTCCTCTTACCTCCTTCCACTTACTCTAGGGATTCCAGCACCTTAGTCCTCGGGTATATGGCTGCCTGGGCGCCTCAGACATCCCCTGTGTTGTGTGACTAGCTTCTGTTGGAATATGAATGTCCTTTTTGTTGTGTCTTAGAGGGGGAGAGTTCAATGGGGGAGGCTCACTCTGCCATGATGCTCTGTACTTCATTCCTTTTTATGGCTGCATAATATCCCACGGTATGGATATAAGAAGTTTATTTACCCATTCATCAGTTGATGGATATTCAGGTTGTTTCCACCTTTTGGCTGTTAATGAATTATGCTGCTATAAACATTCATGTGCCAGTTTTTGTGTGGACATATGTTTTCCACTCTCTTGGATATATACCTCGGAATGGAATTGCTCGGTTATATGCTAACTCTATATTTAAATTCCTGATGAACTGCCAAACTGCTTTCCCACAGCAACGGCACCATTTCACAGTCTCATCAGCTTACAATGGTTCCAAATTCTCCACATCCTTGATAACACTTGTAATTGTCTGTCTTTTTGATTATAATCATCCTAGTGAGGGTGAAGTTGTGGTTTTGATTTGCATTTCCCTGATGACTGATTTTGAGCATCTTTTCTTGTGCATATTGGCCATTTGTATATCTTCTCTGGAGAAATGTCTACTCAAAATCTTTGCCCAATTTCTAATTGGGTTGTCTTTTTATTAAGTTCTAAGAGTTCCTCACGTATTCTGTATGCTACACTCTTATCGATGATTTGCAAATATTTTCTCTTATTCTGTGGGCTTTTTCACTTTCCTGATAGTATCCTTTAAAGCAAAATATGTTTAATTTTTTATTTTTTGTGAGGAAGATCAGCCCTAACATCCGTGCCAATCCCCCTCTTTTTGCTGAGGAAGACTGGCCCTGAGCTAACATCCATGCCCATCTTCCTCTACTTTATATGGGACACTGCCACAGCATGGCCTGACAAGCAGTGCGTCAGTGCACGCCTGGGATCAAACTCAGGCTGCCAGCAGCAGAGTGCGTGCACTTAACCGCTAAGCCATGGGGCTGGCCCCAAAATATGTTTAATTTTGATGAAGTCCAATTTATCTTTTTTTCTTGGTTGCTGATGGTTTGGTGTCATATCTAAAGAAACATTGCCTGATCCAAGGTCATGAAGGCTTATATCTGTTTTCTTCTCGAGTTTTATTGTCTTAGCTCTTTAATATTTAGGTCTTTGATTGATCCATATTGAGTTAGTTTTTGTAGATGGTGTGAGGCAAGGGTCTAACTTTATTCTCTTGCAAGTGGATATTCAGTCATACCAATACCATTTGTTGAAAAGGCTACTCTCTCCCACCCTGAATTGTGGCACTCTTGTCTTAAAATCAATTGCCCATAAATGTGAGTTGACTCCTGGACTCTCAATTCTATTCCATGTCTATCTTTATGCCAGCAGCACTCAGTCTTGATTGTAGAGAGTTTTGAAATCAGAAAGTGTGAGGCCTCCAACCTTGTTCTTTTTCAAGATAGTTTTGGCTGTTCTTGGTCCCTTACATTTCCATACGGATTTTAGGATAGGCTTTTCCATTTCTGCAAAAAAGCTAGCTGGGATTTTGATAAGGACTGTGTTGAGTCTGTAGATCAATTTAGGGAGTACTGTCATCTTAACACTAAGTCTCCCAATCCATGAATACTGTATCTTTCCATTTATTAGGTCTTGTTTAATTTCTTTCAACTATGTTTTGTAGTTTCCTGTGTTTATCTGGCACTTTAAAATTTATTCCTAAGTATTTTATCGAGGTCATAATAGTTTTTAACATTGTGAAATTTCAGTTGTACATCTGTCAGTCACCATATAAATGTGCCCCTTTACCCCTATGCCCACCCGTCAACCCCCTTCCCCTCTGGTAACCACTAATCTGTTCTCTGTCCATATGTTAATTTATCTTCCACATATGAGTGAAATCATACAGTGTTTGTCTTTCTATGTCTGGCTTATTTCACTTAACACAAAAGCCTCAAGATCCATCCATGTTGTTGCAAATGGGACGGTTTTTTCTTTTTTATGGCTGAGTAATATTCCATTATATATATACACCACATCTTCTTTAACTATTGATCCATCAATGGGCACTTGGGTTGCTTCCACATCTTGGCTATTGTGAATAATGCTGCAATGAACATAGGGATACATAAGTCTCTCTGTATTGTTGACTTCAAGTTTTTTGGATAAATACCTAGTAGTAGGATAGCTGGGTTGTATGATATTTCTATTTTTAATTTTTTGAGTAATGTCCATACTATTTTCCATAGTGGCTGCACCAGTGTGCATTCCCACCAGCAGCGTATGACGGTTCCATTTTCTCCACATCCTCTCCAACATTTTTTGTCTCGGTGATTATAGCCATTCTAATGAGTGTAAGGTGATATCTCGTAGTTTTGATTTGCATTTCCCTGATGATTAGTGATACTGAACATCTTTTCATGTGCCTGTTGGCCATCTGTATATCTTCTTTGGAAAAATGTCTGTTCATATCCTCTGCCCATTTTTTGACCAGGTTTTTTTGTTGTTGTTGAGTTGTGTGAGTTCTTTACATATTTTGGAAATTAACCTCTTGTTGGATATATGATTTGTTGTACCCTGCAACTTTGCTGTAGTTGTTGGTTATTTGTAATAGTTTCCGATGGATTCTTTAGGGTTTTCTATATATAACATCATGTCATCTGCAAACAGCAAGAGTTTCACTTCTTCATTCCCTATTTGGATTCCTTTTCTTCTTTTTTCTTGCCTAATTGCTCTGGCCAGAACCTCCAGTACTGTGTTGAATAAGAGTGGAAGGAGTGGGCACCCTTGTCTTGTTCCTGTTCTCAGAGGGATGGCTTTCAGTTTTTCCCCATTGAGTAGGATGTTGGCTATGGGTTTGTCATATATGGCCTTTATTATGTTGAGGTACTTTTCTACTATAACCATTTTATTCACAGTTTTTATAAATGGGTGTTGGATCTTGTCAAATGCTTTCTCAGCATCTACTAAGATAACCATGGGGTTTTTATTCCTCATTTTGTTAATGTGGTATATCACGTTGATTGATTTGCAGATGCTGAACCATCCCTGTGTCCCTGGTATAAATCCCACTTGATCATGGGGTGTGATCCTTTAATGTATTGCTGTATTCAGTTTGCCAATATTTTGTTAAGGATTTTTGCATCTACGTTCATCAGTGATATTGGCCTGTAATTTTCTTGTGTTGTACTTGTCTGGCTTTGGGATCAGGGTGACGATGGCCTCGTAAAGTGTGTTAGGAAGTGTCCCCTCCTCTTCAATTTTTTGGAATAGTTTGAGAAGGACAGGTATTAAATCTTCTTTGAATGTTTAGTAGACTTCTCCAGAGAAGCCATCTGGTCCTGGAATTTTATTTTGGGGGAGGTTTTTGATTACTGTTTCATCTCTTTACTTGTGATTGGTCTATTCAGATTCTCTATTCTTGATTCAGTTTTAGAAAGTTGTATGAGTCTCAGAATTTATCCATTTTTTCTACATTGTCCATTTGTTGGCATATAGTTTTTTATAGTATTCTCTTATAATCCTTTGTATTTCTGTGGTATCCACTGTAATTTCTTCTCTTTCATTTCTAATTTTATTTGAGTCTTCTCTCTTTTTTTCTTAGTGAGTCTGGCTAAGGGTTTGTCAATCTTGTTTATCTTCTCAAAGAACCAGCTCTTAGTTTCATTGATCCTTTCTACTGTTTTTTGGGTTTCATTTATTTCTGCTCTAATTTTTATTATTTCTCTCCTTCTGCTGACTTTGGGCTTTGTTTGTTCTTCTTTTGTTCTGTTCTATTAGGTGCAGTTTAAGATTGCTTATTTGAGATTTTCCTTGTTTTTTAAGGTGGGCCTGTATGTCTATGAATTTCCCTCTTAGGACTGCTTTTGCTGCATCCTATATGAATTCGTATGGTGTATTTTCATTTGTCTCCACATATTTTTTTATTTCTTCTTTAATTTCTTCAATGATCTATTGGTTGTTCAGTAGCATGTTGTTTACTGTAAATGTGTATTTGTCACTTTTCCAGCTTTTTTCTTACAGTTGATTTCTAGTTTCATAGCATTATCGTTGAAAAAGATGCTTGATATGATTTCAATTTTCTTATTGAGGCTTGCCTTGTTTCCCAACATATGGTCTATCTTTGAGAATGTTCCATGTGCACTCGAGAAGAATGTGTATTCTGCTGTTTTTGGGTGTTCTACATATATCTATTAAGTCCATCTGGTCTAGTTTTCCATTTAATTCTACTATTCCCTTGTTTACTTTCTGTCTGGATGATCTATCCATTGATGTATGTGGGGTGGTAAGGTCCCCTACTACTATTGTATTGCTGTTAATACCTCCTTTTAGGTTTGTTAATAGTTGCTTTATGTACTTTGGTGTTCCTGTGTTGGGTGCATATACAAGTGTTATTTTATTCTTTCTGATATAATTACAAATGAAACTGCTTTCTTAATTTCATTTTTGGGTTGTTCATTGCTAGTCTATTGAAAAAATTGATTTTTGTATATTTATCTTACACCCTGCAACTCTGAGTTCATTTATTAGCTCTAACAGGTTTTTTGTAGATGCCTTAGGATTTTCTATATAGAAGATAATGCTATCTGCAAATAACGTTAGTTTTACTTCTTCATTTCCTATCTGGATGTTGTTTCTTTCTTTTTCTTGCCTGATCGCCCTGGCTAGACCTTCAGTACAATGCTCAACACAAGTCGCAAGGGCAGACATCCTTTTCTTATTCCTGAGCTTAGAGAGTTGTTTTTCAAATGAGAGACTTGGACATTTTTGTAGTTTGAGCAAAAGGAATCAGTGGGGAAGGAGATTTGGAGATATGCACAAGAGAGGGGATAATCAACAGAGATCCAGGGAGGTAGGCAGAAGGAAGGTCACTTCTTCCAGAGATGGGAGGAAACAAAAAAGGAACAATGGGGTTAACTTTCGCATCAGAAGGGAGGAAAGCTGTCCTTCCCATCTAATGGTCTCTCTTCTCAGCAAAGTGGAGAGGCTATCAGGGGGACAAAAGGGGTAGGGCTGGGAGTTTGAAGAAAAAAGCAAAGATGGGAGCTTGCTTCTGTTGACAGCAAAGACAACTCAGACCAGCTGGTGAAAGGACCACCAGCTGAGGGGGCAAGGCCAGGACTAGTCTGGCTCTCCTTATTCTGTGATGCCACACTGAGTACCTTCTCTGCTTTTGAGTTCTACCTCACTGCGACTCCTCCCTGGCATTACGTAGGCACATCTGGAAACCAATACTGAAAATGTATTATATCAGCTGAAGGCACATTTTTTTTTTCAGTTTTATGAAATAGCTTTTTTTTTTTCCCCCTTTATTGATGTTTTAATGGTTTCTAACATTGTGAAATTTTGGGTTGTACATTTTTGTTTGTCCATCACCCCATATATGACTCCCTTCACCCCTTGTGCCCACCCCCCACCCCCACTGCCCTGGTAACCACAGTCCAGTTTTCTCTGTCCATGTGTTGGTTTATATTCCACATATGAGTGAGATCATACAGTGTTTGTCTTTCTCTTTCTGGCTTATTTCACTTAACATAATACACTCCAGGTCCATCCATGTTGTTGCAAATGGGACGATTTTGTCTTTTTTATGGCTGAGTAGTATTCCATTGTATATATATACCACATTTTCTTAATCCAATCGTCAGTCGAGGGACACTTAGGTTGCTTCCACTTCTTGGCTATGGTGAATAATGCTGCAATGAACATAGGGGTGCATAAGCCTCTTTGGATTGTTGATTTCAGGTGCGTTGGATAGATTCCCAGTAATGGGATGGCTGGATCATAGGGCATCTCTATTTTTAATTCTTTGAGGAATCTCCATACCGTTTTCCATAGAGGCTGCACCAATTTGCATTCCCACCAGCTGTGTATGAGGGTTCCTGTTTCTCCACATCCTCTCCAACATTTGTTGTTTTTTGTCTTGGTGATTATAGCCATTCTAACGGGCGTGAGGTGGTATCTTAGTGTTGTTTTGATTTGCATTTCCCTGATGATTAGTGATGTTGAGCATCTTTTCATGTGCCTATTGGCCATCTGTATATCTTCCTTGGAGAAGTGTCTCTTCATTTCCTCTGCCCATTTTTTGATCGGGTTGTTGGTTTTTTTGTTGTTCAATTGTGTGTCTGGTTTTGGTATCAGGGTGATGTTGGCCTCATAGAATGATTTAGGAAGTGTTCCATCTTCCTCTATTTTTTGGAATAGTTTGAGGAGGATGGGTATTAAATCTTCTTTGAATGTTTGGTAAAATTCACTGGAGAAGCCATCTGGTCCTGGACTTTTATTTTTTGGGAGGTTTTTGATTACTATTTCAATCTCTTTACTTGTTATTGGTCTATTCAGATTCTCCATTTCTTCTTGGTTCAATTTTGGGAGGTTGTATAAGTCTAAGAATTTATCCATTTCTTCTAGATTGTCCAATTTGTTGGCATATAATTTCTCATAGCATTCTCTTATAATCCTCTGTATTTCCCTGGTATCCGTTGTAATTTCTCCTCTTTCATTTCTAATTTTATTTACTTGAGCCTTTTCTCTTTTTTTCTTAGTAAGCCTGGCTAAGGGTTTGTCAATTTTGTTTATCTTCTCGAAGAACCAGCTCTTTGTTTCATTAATCCTTTCTACTGTTTTTTTGGTCTCAATATCATTTATTTCTGCTCTGATTTTTATTATTTCTCTCCTTCTGCTGGCTTTGGGCTTTGTTTGTTCTTCTTTTTCTAGTTCTGTTAGGTGTAATTTAAGGTTGCCTATTAGGGCTTTTTCTTGTTTGTTAAGGTGGGCTTGTATCGCTATGAGTTTCCCTCTCAGGACCGCTTTTGCTGCATCCCATATGGTTTGATATGGCATGTTATCATTTTCATTTGTTTCCAGATAGTTTTTGATTTCTCCTTTAATTTCATCAATGATCCATTGGTTGTTCAGTAGCATGTTGTTTAATCTCCACATTTTTGTCACTTTCCCAGTTTTTTTTTCATGGTTCATTTCCAGTTTCATAGCCTTATGGTCTGAAAAGATGCTTGTTATGATTTCAATCTTCTTAAATTTATTGAGGCTTGCTTTGTTTCCCAACATATGGTCTATCCTAGAGAATGTTCCATGCGCGCTTGAGAAGAATGTGTAGTCAGCTGTTTTTGGATGGAGTGCTCTGTATATGTCTACTAGGTCCATCTCGTCCAGTTTTTCATTTAAGTCTAATATTTCTTTATTAACTTTTTGTCTGGATGATCTGTCCATTGCTGTAAGTGGGGTGTTAAGATCCACTACTATTATTGTGTTGTTGATTTCTCCTTTTAGGTTTGTTAATAGTTGCTTTATGTACATTGGTGCTCCTATGTTGGGTGCATATATATTTATAAGTGATATGTCTTCTTGATGTAGTGTCCTGAAGGCACATTTCTTGATCTTAAAGTTGGACATTTGACATTTGTTTCTTCTGTAAAAAAGGGAGTAATGACTAAGTTAATTGTCTTTTTTGCTCTGTTATCATTAATAGAAGACAGAACCCTCCTCCCCACTTCCAATTTATATTATCACTAGGCTTAAGACGAGAGGTTAAAGTGATACATCCTCCTGCATGAGCACATCTGACGAACATGACCTTCCTACTCAGAGCCCAACCCATGGTACAAGAGAATGCCACAGACAACAACGGTGGTTTGGGCAGATTTGGAGTTTATTTGCTGCAGCTCCTTGGCGCTAGTTTACAATGCAAAAAAAAAACAAAAAAAACAAACAAAAAACAATTGTAATAATAATTATAATTTTTAAAAACCCTGTCAACAACTTTCAGTCATTTCTTTATATTTTATATTTTGACAAAATTTTTAAACAAATACAAAATAATCTAAAAGGAGAAAAACTATACATGGATTATTTACACCTCTGATAAATAGACTAATACTGATCCAGGTGCCTCTCTGTCTAGGTAATATTCATGAGAAACAGTGCCAGGGAGTCGGCCAGCCGGAGGGGCTCCAGCACAGCCCAAGACCACCTGGACTTCGGCTGGCACCACACTGGTTCTCTGCCCAGCAAGTTCAGGTTTCCAGCCTGGACCCTCTTCCATCACCCTCATGAGCTCCGGCATAAACATGCCTGAAGCCATTCCAAGTAAGACCTACACGAAGCAGGGACCCCAGAAAGTCCCCCCAATACTCCTCCCACCACTCCCTTTTACAAAAGCTATTTCCAGAGATGCGAGCCCACCCTAAAGGTGTCAGAAAAGCCAGGGTCACACTGCCTGGGGGAGACCAACGCCTCTGCCTTCTTCCATGAAGCAGCCATCTGCACTGCCTGGTCCTGGGCAATTTGAAGAGGGCGGGCCGAGATGGCCCAGCCAGGCCCCTGCTCTGCCTGGACTGGCACGCCGGGCCCTGGATGAGTGGCAGGAGCTGCCCCTGAGAGTCCCTGAGAGAACGGCAGGAGAACGCTGCATTTCATGGCTCCCTTCACACCATAAATTAGGAGGGGCAAGGCCAACTCACACACGTCTTGCGGGGGAAAAAAAGCGATATGAGAGGCTGGCCTTCTCACCCTCTCGTTCCAGCTGCCCCTGCTCAGCAGGTAAAGGCCGACTTCCCCCTCTAGTGGGCCCACCACAAATGCATCGAGAGTGGTCCAGTTAAGGGCCAGTTTTGAGGCAGAAAAAGCTGAAGCCCTACGGTGATCAGGTAAGACCTACTCCATCCTCTAAAACGAGGAGTGGAGTTTTGGGGGAGGAGGAAGAAAAACCAAATAAGAAATAGTCAGGTCATCCCGGAACCTCTGCTGGGATTACCTTCCTCACAGTTTTGGTTATTAGGTATTTAGCTCAAGGAAAAATGCTGACTTTCTATTTTAAAGCCCAAGAAGAATGAATTCCGAAAAAGAAAAACAATGTTAAGTGTCCAGGAGGTTCTCTCCTCCCCTCAGGGCTCCCCAGGCACTTGGAACGGAAAAGCATCAGCTGGAGCAGCCGCAGCACCGCAGATCCCAGAGTCTGACTCTGCCAAGTCCTGAGTCTTCGAGTGTCTGCTGCCTCCCTGCCCTCTCTCCACCCCTTCTGCTCACTCCCCCAGCTTCCAGACATGCAGGAGAGGTGGGCCTGCCCAGCCCCAGGCCCACAGCTGACACTCCCTAGCAGAGGCCTAGGGAGCTGCTTCTCCAGGAGAAGCCTCCCAAACCAGACCGGGCAGAATGCATCTGAACAGGTCTACCTTATCTTTTTCTTTTTCTAAAAAACAAAAATATATCTTTATAGTACGTGGCTTCTTCCAGTCCACCTTTTTTCTTAACATAGAATAATATATCAATACATGTATTTATGGTGCAGGGTTGAAGGTGTCTTCATAGGGAAATAACCAAAAGGTAAACAGTCAGCTCCGAGCTCTGCTATCAGACCTGCTGAGCGGAGAGACTTGCAAGGAGGCTGCTTTGCTGATAGGAGCTCTGCTCTTTCTAGAGAGAAAGGCTCAAAACCATGCTTGACAGGCATCAGGTCACTCCTCCCCAGTGGTAACCGCCTACCCTTCTCCCACTTAAAAAAAAAATAGCCAAAGCTGAAGCTAGTCTCTAGGAATCGGAGCCATGCCTAGCAAGACGACGCTCCTGCTGAGCAGCCCGCTCCTGTCTGTGGGAGGGACCTGAGTAAGAACCTGGGCCTTCACACGCCTTGCACACCAGCTCCACTAGCTGCGCAGACTCAGTGTCTTTTCGTAGAGGAGACCTTCTTCTTCCGCGCTGCTAGCATCTCATAGAAAGGGTCCCTGCTGATGGCTGCTCTGGAACACAGAAAAGGAGAGAAAACAGAACGGACTGAGGAATAGGACCAGACGAGACAATCCCAGACAAGGGCTTCCCAGTGGCACCTGTGCTCCAGGCCCCCTGCCCCACTCAACTGTCACTGTAAAGGCCAAGTCAGTGGCATCAACCTTCACCATGTCCACACGACGGCTTAAGGGACAAGCTTCGAGAGAGACACGTGCGACAAGATAATTTTGGGTTGTTTATTGCCTGTTTCAACCTAATAATCAATGTAAGTTTAGTTGTACTCTTAACTCAGAAAAACAAACACAGCACTTTAGTCCCACGATGACAGCTGGCACTTGTCTGGAACAGTGAGCACCACACAACGCACTGTGTCGCACGGAAGCATCTGGAGCATGGTGTGTTTAGATGGCGGCCATGGTCTGTACCGTGCACCTTCTGAGTCCCCATGCGCACCAGCTTAATAACTAAGACCCCTAACTGGGCAGTCAGTGCTGTTGCTGGGGCCCCCGTGAACGGCCAGCCAGGCCTGCTCTATGTTCACAGCCTGGTTGGAAGGCAGCCTAGGCACACCCTTGCACTGGCCCGAGAGACCAGCACAGGAGAGTGACAGCAGGCCTCAACCGCTGGCTGTCCCTTTATATTTGTCATTCCCAACTTGCAAGCAAGTTGTGATCCAAAAGTTTGGAAGTTGGGGCCGGCCCCGTGGCTTAGTGGTTAAGTGTGCACGTTCTGATGCTGGTGGCCCGGGTTCGGATCCCGGGCACACACCGACGTACTGTTTCTCTGGCCATGCTGAGGCCGCGTCCCACATACAGCAACTAGAAGGATGTGCAGCTATGACATACAACTATCTACTGGGGCTTTGGGGGAAAAATAAATAAATAAATAAAATTATTTAAAAAAAAAAACAAGTTTGGAAGTGTAGTTTGCTTTTCCCGAGGAGCAGTACTCTAAGTGCTGCCTGGTTTCCACGCTAGCTCACAAGCCCAGTGACTGCTGGCTCCGCACTTAACCAGGTAAATGACAGCTCCTGAGAGCTGACTGGGCCTATTCATCAGAGATGATATGTCCATGAGAAACGTCTGCACAGCTCCTTGGGGAAGCTAGAACTGGTCAGTAACCAGAACACGTCCTGAGGGGACCTCGCCACGAAGGGTCTGACCGCTCAGAGTGGTTATGAGGGAATCCCACCAGGTAAAGTACCTGCTTGCATCTTTGGGGGCATTAGAGTGAACCCACTTCTGCTTCTAGGGCGGGCCAGCCCCCTGACAGATGCTGTGACATTTCCAGTCCACGTGAACGTGGTCCCAGGAAACAGTGAAGAGCACTGGGCTGGAATCAGACAGACAGTCTCTAGGAATCAGGGCTTCAACCCCAGCTCCGCATACACGGCATGCTCATTCTTAACTCCCATCCTCACAGGTTAACTGGAGATATCCGCCCCCCAGGTCCTTGGAAGCTGAGAAGAGATACATGTACTGAGTGCACATCTCAGCACCTGGCAAGTGACAGCTCTTGATCCACGGTCGCTGTTACTGTGAGGCTGCAGCTCTCTGTCTGCACAGAGACTGGATTTGGCTGAACCAGAAGCCTGTGACAATCACGTGCCAGTGACACAAGGAAGTGGGTGGCTGGCAACTCCTAGGAAGAGCACTAATGAGAGAAAGACATGTCCTGCACTTGACTTGACGTTCTGCAAAACCTTTCCAGTGATATTGTGAAGATGCTTCCACTCAATCAGATCCCTCTTCCTGCGCCTTTTGCCTCCAAACTCTTCATGGGAAGAAGAGTCTAGAGCAAGAATGGCTGGAGCTGAGCCCTGCAGGGTGGTTAGGAGTGCAGCTTCTTGACTCAGATGCTCAGGTCTGAAAAGCAACACCACCTCTGTGGTTTGGACAATTTAATTCAGCTTGCTGTGCCTCAGTGTCCTCTTCTGTAAAATGGGCATAACCATCCTGCTGTTCCTGTCCTTCACAGGGGTATGGCGAGGATCAAGGAGACAGTGCTGTACAGCACCTGACCGGTACCTGCAAACCCTGCAATGGAGAGGAGGCCAGCTCTGGGGCAGACCACAGGAACTGAGCCACCCCACAGGAGGGCTCTGCACTCACCTCAACTACAGGACTGAACGATTCCAAATGTGACTTTAAAGAATGCTTAGTTTTTCTGGCTACAAGTACAGACTATATGGAAGACAAAACATACAAGAGCAGATAAAACCTTTCTGAAAGAACAACGAGCGGAGGAGGCTCTGCACACCACACATCAGAACACGCTCTGACGCTCCAGTGGTTATAGCCGCACAGCACTCCCGCAGGAAGACACGATGTAGCCACAGCGTCCCACGCACAGCAGGAATTTGGTACAAACTAAAGAGAGTACTTCAGGTTGGTGGGGGAAATGGATTAATCAATAAACAGTATAAGCACAATCTGCTATTCACTTGGGGGAATAAAGTTCCATCCTTTACTTCAAACCATAGGCAAAAAATAAATTTCATAAGGATTCAAGAGTTAAATACTTTAAAAAACATATGGTAGAAAAAGGTACAGGACACAAGGATGATGCACACTCCCCAGCACAGGTCCCCCAGCACTGCTGCTCCCCTGCCCAGACCTCAGGGCCAGTGTCGGGCAGAGAGTGCCTCTGATGTTTCTGATAACAACTCCAGAAACACTGAGCGCCTCATGCACCGGATGAAGGATAGATGGGGCACCTGCCAATGCTACACTTCCAAGAATGGCTGTCAGCCAGGGAGCCAACAGAGTCTGGGCGGCAAGTGAACATGCCCATTGCACGATCTCACTTCACCCTCAAACAGCCCTGTGGGTTAGGGGTTACCTCCATCCCACAGAGGGGCAGGCAACGTCCCCAAGCCCCCACCATTCCCCGCCGTGCTCTGAGAAACCTGAGGCTCTGGGAGGAAGGCAGGCAACATTCCTCGATTCAGAGCGAGAACTCAGCACAGGGGATCCTGACTCTGAACCCACGCTCTCCCATCTGGTTCCTGTCTCTTTTCATTGCATGACTTTCAGAGATTATTTTTGTGGGAATAAATGGTCTGCCCCTTTCCCCATCACCTCATCATCTCCATCTTCAGTCATTTATTCACTAGCTAACCCTGGCTCCAACACTACAGTGGTTTTACTAGAGATATCAAAAAAAAAAACAAAAACTAGAGAATACTCAACGCCCCAGGAGCAGGCTATGGCCTGGGTGGGAGAATGCCCCCAACATGGGACAATGCAAGCACTTGCGGCACCTCGGGTTGCCCGGTCAGTGTGGCCTCCCTGGTCTCCAGGGGAGACTCTCTAAGGAAACAGTTGGGTAACATCTGATGGACGAAGTGCCTGGTGGGGAGAGCGAGGATGTGCTCTCAGGAGGAAGTGCCACAGAGATGAGCGGTGACGACACAGATGGCGGGCGTGATGGCCTGGGCAGGCTTCACAGAAGTCCTGGGGAGGAATGAGGAGGAAGAGTCGCCACATCAGGACACCTCCACCCCGCAACAGAGCGCACACTATGCCTCTTGGTAAAGCAGGCAGAGCGGGAACCAGGAGACGAGCCCTGGATCTGCAGCTCCCTTTACACCTGCGAAATCCTGAGAAATCTCTCCCCTTCTCCCAGACCCTCGGCTTCTTCACAGCACAGTGGTGAGCGAGGGCTCTAATTCATGACCCTGGATCACAGCCATGTGACTTTGGGCAAATTACTTAACCTCTATGGGCCTCAGTTTCCTCCTCTGTAAATGGGACACCAGTGTCTCGCAGGATAAAGAAATTATAAAATGCTATGATTACTATCTTCACTGAGCTGCCACCGTGAAAATGAGACCTTCTCCAAAGGCATGAGAAGACCAGTTCAGCAAACGGCACCTGTGCCCATAATCTTGCTTATGAGAAAGGGAAAGATCCCGTTCCCTCCTTGGATCTATGAGGTGCACTGGGAAATGCAGATTTGAGGCACTCTCTTAAAAATGCTCTAATGGTCAAGAATCCAAAGATCCACTGAAAAGTAATCTGGGAATCACAATCAAAATATTCCCTGAACATTTAACATGAAAAGCATAGAAGAGGAACGAGTCGTACGCTTAACAGCTGGCACAATCGATATTTGAGAGAGGAGCAAGTCATCGCCAGGTCAGAGCAGATCTCCCATGTTTCAGGGGCCACCTACTTGATGCATTTCATCCACTCCTCCTTCTCCTCAGGTGTAGGGGCTGAAATCCGATAGACAGTGTGGTTCCCCTCCACCACGCGCCCGTCAGCCTCGGTCTTACAGGCCTTAATTACTTGGTCTTTGTTGTCAGGGATATAAAGCTCAAAGCAGTTCTGATAATCAAAAAAAGAGAGGGAGAGAGTGACAAAGATCTGAGAAAGCTGCTGACCAAGAAAAAATGTTAATTTATTTCCCAAAAGACTCTTTATTCTGACCTTCATAAAATACAGGCAATATATATTTTCCTACGAAAAGGAGGACCCTAAAAGTGGAATCCTGGAGAATGTAAACTGTGTTTAAATAGGACTTATTAGCAAAGATATCAACCAAATATATGTTAGCTCTACTCCTAATACACAGAAAATATGGAGAGAACCGTAGGTTACTTAATGCCTTTGCAGCCAAGCCAGCAATATCATGCTATTCCAAAACAAAGGACAAATATTTCTAAGGTATCCAAAGGTCGTAGAATCAGTAGCCCAATCACGAGTGCTTACTGCTTCCTTGTAAAGCAGGACAATTCTATACCCCGTAAGTGACACTAAAGCAGAGGGATGGAATGAAAGAGGTTATTTAGAATCTCATTTTGGGCTTAAACACTAAAGATAATTTAAAAAGTTAGGTTAAATTAAAGGCATGAGAGTACATCCCAGTTGTTTTTCTTTTTAAGTAAACCTTTGCAATTTCATTCTTGTTCAAAGAACTGCTATGCCCCTTCCTTTTGTTCCCCCAAAATATCTCACCAAAATACTCACTGGTTTTTTGGAATCCTCCACCTCCCGGATACTCAGATTCTCTAAAGGGATAATTCCACGGGGCTCCTTATCCTACAGAAGAGTTGCAAAGAGAAAGACATCGTTGCTCGGTTTGAGAACACGCATCCTGTTACACCCCTCACCCCAGCTCTCCTGCCTTCTCCCTTCTCCCAGGACATAAGTTCACAAACCAGCTCTAGGGCCCACACCTTATGTTCTAAAACAAGAATAGGGTCAAGAAACTATACGTTTTGTCACTATAACACATGAGTCCCTATAACCAAAAGGCCTTTGCAAAGGGAAAGCCCAGGGAGGTAAAAGAGGCCCTGAAAGAATGTGTGTGGAGGAGTCCGTGAGGGGTCCTCAAGGAGGGAACATGTGAGCCCCTTTCACGTACAAAACTACCCTGCCTCTTTGCCTGGCTCCCCTACTCATCGTTTAAGCCTCAGTCCCAGTGTCAGCAACCCTAGAAAGCCCTCGTCTTGCCCTAGGTGCCCAGCTCTATGCCAGTGACGCCTGGGACTACAGTAGGGTCGCATGTCATTACCTCTTCATTATCTCCTGCTCTATCTTCCCCCTCGCCAGAGTGTAGGATCCTCAAACAGAAACTGCCTGCCTGACAACGCCACCTGGATCTAAGAAGGCATCTAAACTCATGTCCAGGATAGAGCCAACACCCCATCCCTACCATCTCCTCACCCCCAACTGGCTCCGGAGCCTCCCGTGTCAGTGAAGGCCACTATCCCACGCACTTCCACACCTGCCAGACGCCTGACGCCAGCCTTCATGCCTCCCTCTCCCTGATGTCCAGCCAATCAATGGCCATGAAACCATGGAAACTCTGTTCCAAGTCCAGCAGTTTACCTGGGCTAACCCTTGGTGCCAAGCTTCCTACAACAAACGTTCCTGAAATTCCTGCACACTCTCAATTCGCAGGGTCAGGTTTCTTCTCCTTTTCAGGGAAATGACCTCGTTAACACAGCATATCTTTGAATTTACAGGTACCAATTATTCTGGTGTTGGGATCGTCTTTATCTGTCCCCCACATCTGTGAGCTTTTCTCTAATTGTTTTTATACTTTTCTCTTTCAGATAAAATCTCTAACTCTCTCAGCCTTTCCTCTGTGAATGTGATTACATTTTTGGCTAATCTCTTCCACTCCTTAAAGTTTTAACTTATTTGTTAATAAATAAGTTATAATTCTACAATTACGTGGTTATATTCTAGATACATAGTTTTGGTTCTCATTTGTTTTGGGTCTGAAACTTCCAGAGGGCTGGTACCTTGCGGCCACTTCCCCAGTCTCACATGAGAATGGAGGGTAGAGGGAGAGAGCTCACCTCAGACACTCCCTGAGCTCTGACTCTCCTCTGGGCCTGTTAATATCCAATGTCAGGCTTGTTCCTTCTATTGGGGAGGGATGTGATGCTCACAGGCACACCCTCTGGGGACAGTTTTCCCAGCAGTCTGGAGCCTCTGCCTGGGTTGCAGAAAGCGAGTCCTGTTTTTTCACTTTCCCATTTCACCCATTTCTACCCAGCAGCAGACTTCACTACTCCTCGACCAGGAGAGGAAAAAGGGAAGAATTCCTCCCCAGTTAGCTTCTCTCAGACGCAGGGCACTGGGGCAGTGCTGCAGGGTTGCGCGGTGAAGGGCCCTTCCACTGGGCTCCGACTGGCGCCTCCATCCTGGCCGCCTGGTGCTGAAGTTATTGAACTAGTTCTGCCCCTTTCCTTATTCAGCTGCTATTTCCCGCACTTATTTCTACCAGATTTTCCTGTTTGTTAGGTAATTCTGTGTGGAAGTTTCCACCCATCATCTTAACCTTGAGGGTTCCTGCTCTACGTCTTAAGAAACGTACTCTCTGTAGTCCCACTGCCTAATAAAGTGCAGGCATGCTGCTGAACTGAATTCAGGTGATGCCACCACGGTCAGCATCATGAAGAACCACAAGATTCTAGAATCTCACTGCACTACTACTGAGACTGTCCCAGCACTTAAGGGTATTATTGCTTAGATGCCTGCATATGTTTCATTTTAACCCAGAAAACAGTGAAAAAAACCCAAACTCGATCTTAAAGATGTCATCAGTCTAGATATCTTCAAGAAAAACGGTAAAACATGGGGTGGCAGTGAGAAGACAAAAACAGAAGGAAATTTACCAAGCTGTTCACAGTGGGACTTTGCGGGGTGAAACAGGAAGAACTTACCTTTTCATTGTTTTGTGTATTTGAAATATATTACTCTCATATGTGTAAATTTTTTAACTACAGAAAAGCAAAGCCAGCTGCAGACTTCACGCAGCGTGAATTTAGCCCCATAACACACAAAATGCTGGTCAGAACTCCCTTGACAATGACTGAATGTCATAATAAACAGTACACTTTGAGGACAAGTGACTGAATTACAAGTGGATACCATTAGGAATCTCGTTCCCTATGGGAGAAGCTACATCTATACGACGTCCACAGTGATGAAGACCCCGAAGTGTTGAACACAACAGAAACCCATTTCACTGCTAAGCAGCACAGTGCCAGAGCACATACCTGTGTCCCAGTTCCCACCAAGTTTGACACAAATACGGCCACGGCTTTCACGTTTTATTTAAGTACCGCCTTGCTCTACAGTAACTATAAAAGACACTTCTAAATATTCATTTTCTCATAAGATCAGTGACTTTCACTCAGTGAAGACCTGGTTGGAGAACAAAAGTTAAAGCATCCCAATGCAGTCGCTTAGATTTCTTTCAAGACACAAGTCCAGTGCTGCCGGCTATACAACCACTGTGCTCTCAGGTGACCGAGAAGAATGGCACAAATAACAGAGCATCGAGTCCCAGGGTGGTAAGCCCGTCTACATGCCGGCCACTGACCCCCCAGGCCTTCTGGGTGCTCTGTTAGAGGGAGCTTTGGAAAAGGGGTTCTTTAATAATTTCTATTCTCATAGGCTCTTATTACAAAAGAAACTTACATGTAACACACACTTGCAGTTGTAACTTCATTCCCTCTGAATAAAAACCAAGAAAACTTCCACGGTTTAAGAAAACTTCAATTTCTTAAAACTCCAGATAATCTCTAACTTTTCCCATTTCATTTCACTTCTTTTTCCTCTATCATATATTTTCCCCCTTGGCTGTTTCTTCTGAATCAAATGCTTCAGCATTTCTGCTACCCCAGAAAATCTGAATCCTCCAAGTTACGATTACCTTCATCTCCTTTGCAATAGGACCACAAACTCTTTCTTGGCAACTGATCCAAGTTCATTCTTTCCAGCCTGGCTCTAAAACCCATTTCTAATGGCATGCATAACGTTCTCTCTACCACTTTCTCCTGGCTAGGCGTCTCTAGTCCCAATCTAGAACTGGACGTTGGCTCTGAGCCAGCATCTTCCTCTGGCAAGACACTCGCATCATCTTCAGGGTTCCCAATTCTGAGATTTGTCTCAGTTCTTCCACTTCACTTCCACTCTCCTCCCACCCCTAAAGATGTCAAAGGACAAATCCGACTGTCTCCCCACTGCCTCCTCCAAACATGTTTGATCAGAGTTGTTTAGAGGCCTGGCCCACCCCTTGTCCTGGCCGACCAATCGGCACTCACCGTCGTATACTCAAAGTAGTAAAGGCAGTTATCAGTCAGAATGAACCAGCGTCTTTTCCAAGTCTTTACCCTGCCACCTGCAGAGCAAAAAGAGATGTATGTTCAACAGGAGTCTACCAGGCCAGCGCGGGCTCCGTAACACACGGAGCTCTGCTCTCAGAGGGTGCGGGAGGACGTGAGGGGCAGGGCACCAGGGATACATGGAGACCATGGCCAAACTGACATCAGTAACAAGACACAGAGCCAAAACAGAAGCACCTTTCACGGAGTGAAAGTCTGTGGGTACAAGCAGAGCAAGCAAGTCAAGTGGCACCCTGGAGATGAAATCAGGACAGCAAGATGAGAGCATGGGTTTGGGGGGGAAACCCGGGTGATGATGACTCGCAATGCAAATCTGATGGGGGCCAGAGAAGCGTGGTGGAAATGGGCAAATAAAAAAGAAGAGGGGAGAGGGTCAGCCCCCTGGTCCAAGCTACACTGCCAGGTCAACCAGCCCCGGGGCACGCACGGAGCTGTTTCATCAGAAGAGCCAGGAAGGAGGAAACAGGAAGTAAGGCATTTTAATCTCTTCACAATCAAACCCAGTTTCCTGGAACATGGAACTCAAATTCCCTGGTGTCCCCTCTACCCCACCTCCCTGATTGCAGTGAATTTCTACACTGGCTTTTAGGCTTCTGGGCCAGTGTCCTAAAAATAAAATCTCCACAGCATCCTGGGTGAGACAAAGCGGAATCCCTGTATCAGGGAAGAATCCACTGGTGAGCAGAGTCCCACTCAGGAGATTTTTCAGTTCTGGACTTCTCACCAGAAGCTGGTAACAAATATAGCTGGGAGAGGGGCCACGACCAAATGAGCAGTGAGAGGGGGTCTGTGAGCCGGGAAGGCTTCCCTCAGTCCTTCTCAATTAAAAAAACGCCAGGGTCATGAAGTTATGCTGAGACAGACGGACACTAAGGAAGGGGAAAACTTGCCTGTGACCTGTTTGAATGAAGCCACGTCCTGCTCTCAGTCATGACCATGAACCACACCTTTCTCTTCCCCTACGTACACCGAGTCAAGGGAAAGCTTTCTGAACACGAACCATACAAAAGTTATCCAAAGGCTTTCACGTGTTGAGATGTGCATGGCATTTTATAAACACTGCTTATTGCCCTGGACAGTAAATGCTCTTTCTGCTAAGATTTAACTTAAGAAAATATCACTTCTCCAGTATTTTTTTTTTTTTAAAGATTTTATTTATTTATTTTTCCCCCAAAGTCCCAGTAGATAGTTGTCTGTCATAGCTGCACATCCTTCCAGTTGCTGTATGCGGGACACGGCCTCAGCATGGCCAGAGGAGCAGTGCATCGGTGCGCACCCGGGATCTGAACCCGGGCCGCCGGCAGCAGAGCGCGAGCACTTAACCGCTAAGCCACGGGGCCGGCCCTCACTTCTCCAGTCTTTATAAAAAGCAAGGACAGTGGGGTGTAAATCCAGTGTGACCCCAGTCACGCTTTCTCTCTTGTCCCTCATCACAGGCAGCTTTAAAGGGACTATTTCCAGCTGCCAGGGCATGCCTACGTGCTCACACCAGGTTTTCTAAAAGAATATGATCGCTGGAGTAATGCAAATAATGTTATGGAAATAAAGGGTCCAGCACAGGTCCTGGCTAAAAACTATCGGACTTTCTGGCCCCTTTTATGGCTCTGCTTGGGTGCCCGAAACCTCGGAGGGATTAAGTGATGGATCATTAATTGCCAAGGTTCTAAATGGCACAGCCCTGGGTTATGAAAGGAGGTTTGCCGTAAGCAAGCACGTGCTGCCCGCCCGCCCACCCTGTGCCAGTCAAGCAAAGGCTGACTCTCCCCCACAGCAGCTCGTCAGTTTATATGAGCGTGTGCCTCTGGCCCCGAAAGGCCCTGGGGCACGAATTAAGAAAAAAAATGGATGAAAATATGGCATGCATGTGGGAAACAGGAAAGCCTGGGCAGGATCAAAATAAATGAGGAGGAGAAAGAAGACAAGGAATATATTTAGAATCGGAGACAATTTGTTATAAGAAGGAACTCCTCCCCGTTCCAGAGCTGAGAAATCAGCTCTTCCCCCTCTGGGGCCTTCATTCCCACGTAGGGCTCAGCACACAAGGACACCTCAACCCACGATGACTACCACGCACTCCCCTCACAGGCCCACCCGGGGGCACTCGGGGCTCAGGGGTCATGGAAGAGGGGTCAGATGCCAAAAGAAGAAGACGGAAAGAAATCTAGGCGAGAAAGCAAAGCTGGAGAAATCCTCTCCCTGATTAGAAAAGCTTGGTTATCTCCCCTGACGATCTGCTGCACTACAGAGACCTCAAGCACGAAGCATCATTGTGGTCCCAGGGGAATATTCCCGTGTAGAAAGAAAAGCAGACATGAAACAAGCAGACAGATCAATGCGCGCACCTAGGACAGTCCCTGTGGAACTCACGGACCACCTCCCACACTCACGGTTCCTGACCTCTTAGATGTGAAGGCCAGACACCATCTGCCCCTCGAGTGGGGAACTCCCTGACAAGTCCCCAAAACGTTTGAATAAACGTCAACGTTTGGGTCATTCTTTTTACATGTAGCTCTGCTCAAGTAATGCTGAAGCAGACACCTGAGGAGAGCCTCATCTAGGAAAAACATATTTCCCCCAAATCAGCAAATGGAGAGTGGCTCCCAATGACATAACTAAGAGGCCAATTTTGGGTTTTTAACTATGACTCATTGAAAAAGAGGAGGGAGAAAAACAAAAGAAAACATAAAAAACAGAGCTGAGGTTGTAATGCCCTCCCCTAATACCCAGGAAATCAAATAAAAAGACTTGGAGGAGGGGTTTTTGGTTTTTGTCTTTTTTTCAAAAACTTTACTCAGCATCATTTTCAGTTTAGGAAACACCATTTCCCTTTTTCATGCAAAGGCAAATGTCCTAAATTGTCTCATTTAATTCTTTTCCTAGTTTGCTTTCCCATCATGGTCTATCAGAAGCACATGGCTTTGGAAAGACAAAACTTCCTTCTCTTCCTCCTCTTCTCCACTTCAGAAATTACTTTAATTCTCCGGTGTCAATTTGAATTCATCAAATACAGCTTATGCCTGGCTAAAAATTCCAAGAGAAAATTCAGTGAATACTTTCTCTGCTTTTATAAACCCACTCTTAGTATGTTTTCTTGCACTACCACATTCAGTAAAGTTTAAATTACTCCACACTTGGTACCAGCAGTCTGATGCACTATGTACTACTGCTAAAAGGGAAACCATGAAAATTGCTCCAAACCCCTGATCCTGACCAGTTCCCTAGGGACTGTACGATAAGTTAGAAGCAGCATTAACACTACCACCAGCAATTAAAAAACAAAATAACCAAAAATAACAAAATAAGAAAACGCTGCAGCAATTACAGTGGCCTGGGCAGAGCGAGCGAGCAGGTTGAGGGGATTACATACCTCCTGGAGTTTGGGGCAAGGAAAAGGAGAGCCAAAATCATGGAAACATACAAATGAGGGAGAAAAGAAAATTAAAACAAAGAAATTAAACCCGACTCCTTAATCTTAAAGTGCACTGTCATTCGTGTCTGCCTGGGGGGAACAGGGGGACATAAAAACACTACCAGGGCAACCGCCACTGTCTGCAGGTGAGGAGGGGCTTGTCTCACCTGTCACCTCCCACCTGGTAAAGCCAGATCTGAGGCACGACAGAGAACCTGGCCCCAAAGATGCCACAGATCAGTTCTCACCACGCTAACATTTGTTAGTATATCCAGAATCCAGATCAAAGAGAGTGAAGACTACTTTGGGGGAAATTAAATGTCTTTCTTCAGATGGCTATCACTTTCTAAAGTGTGTGTAAGAATGCACACACACAAACCCATGAATATATACGTACATATGTGTATACACAAGAATGAATACACACTCTTACGGCTGTACGCATACACAGACATGTACACACAGCTACAGAGGGGAACCCCGCCTTCTGCAGCACATAAATACAATGGGGTGGGTCTAAGTGCGCTACAATGAAAACACAATATGAAGGGTTTAGGAGGGTTTGGTGGAGGTTTAGAAAAAGTCATATTATAACCTAAAAATGAGTCCCACATTTAGTTAAATTTTTTCTTTTTAAAAATATGGGATGCCTCATGAATGTGCATGTCATCCTGGTGCAAGAACCAAGATAATCTTTGTACTGTTCTAATTTTAGTATCTGGGCTGTCAAAGCTAACACTTAGCATTAGCATTTAAACAAATTTCGCTGGAGGGGCAAGTAAATCCAAACTTGGAAGCACTTTTAAATTTCCAGTAGGTTTCCTTTTAACTCTATCTGCTTGGCGATAAACACGATAAACACACAGAGCAGAATGGCTGCCTTTGGGGTTAGTAATCTTAGAGCCTTAACTTCAAAGATTCTACTAGCTTAAAGATAGATGAAGTGTTGATTAATTTAAGAGATATTTAAAACTCCAATCAGTGAAGTGGTGCTTTAAGGAGAATTTATGAATTAAGTCATTATGTATAAACACAAGGACTTGGGATATGCTTTTCAAGGAAATATAAATCCTACTGCTAACTGAACTGATCAGAAATTAAAGATTCCATTTCAGCGCTACCAGAGGTGTCAGTAACGGCCAGAGAGTGATGACTTCTAATCTCAAGGGACAAGCAGCTGAAATGGTAGAAGAGGATCATTCCAACGAAGACCTCCTGGTAATGTGGGAGCCCACACATCAAAAGGCCACGGCAGAAGAAAACAGAGAAAAGTACTCTTTCACTGGCCATAAAACAGACATCATTATGTCCAGGGGCTCTGTGTTCTGAAAAAATTAATGAAATAATCCCGTGTGGACATGAATATATAGGAAAACCCCACTATCCTTTTCCTTTTGGTTACTTTATCAGCTTCATGGCAAGGCATGACCACAAATCTCAGCCATACTAGCTCACTTTTGGTAGAGGGAAGAGGAATAATTTTTTATTTTTCTGAATGAACAAAATCATTAATGTGGCTGATTCGGATTGGAAAGGAGGGGGGAAACAAAAACCACTGCCCGAGAATGAGTAAGAGTGCTGTGGATTGCGCTGCAGCCAAGGGCTCTAGGTTTGCCATGCACACTGCCTGTGGGGAGCCAGATGCAGAAGGAAGTGATGATGCACTGGGGGGGAAGGGGGCAGGAGCACCAGATACAAATCTGTGTGATGGGAAGTAGAAAGATGGACACAGCTGGTCACCCTCCCAGTGATTAAGAGGGCAGGGGAGGGAGAAGGATCAGGTCCTGTGGGAACTGCCTCAAAACAAAACCTGATCAATCAATTCCAGAGTGGAAACGTGGAGCGCAAATACACCCAGGCAACATTTATGTGGAGTGAAGTCTGTCCCCACCAGTCTCTAGTGTCCCATGGGGGCACTGACAGTGCATTCACTTCCTTTCTGGAGGTGGATCTTGTAACAGTATGAATTCATATCACAGTTTCTCCATAGCTCCTCCCGTAACCAACCCCAATCTTTCCACAGCCCGTGTCCGTGCACTGTGGGCACACACATCCTTTCTTTCTAAGCTTCTGCGTTACGAGCCCTAACCCAGGGGGCACTACTTACCGAGTTTCAATAGCCAGCCTTCTCGGTCTGGATTGAAGAAAGTGTGAGTGAGGTCATTCCCATCATCTTCCGGGATTTTAAAGGGTTCGTTTTTTATGCTTTCATACAGATTCTAGGATAAAAGATGACACTGTATGTCTCTGATTCTGGAAATATCTTTTCTCCCTCCCCTTTCTCTTCATTCATTCAACAAGCATTCACTGTGTGCCTACAGTATGCCATACACCTCGCTAGGTAAAGAACATGACCATTTCTGCCCTCAGGCAGCTCACAGTGACAAAATAAATAAGATGCCTAATGATAATTAAGAAAGAAAAGAAATCAGCCTGACTTTCCTTCAAGCCTTTAGTTTCAGGATTTATAAACCGCTTTCCCCTCCAGATTCCTTTGCTGGACCTCACTACCAGTTTCTTAATGAAATTCACACAATTAAATGAATGATAAGGGTAGACAGTGGATGAATCATACATTTTTTTCCTCTCCTAAAACAACGATGCAGTCCCAAGTTCACTGTCTCCTGAATGACAGCCATGCTCACCCGGAGCAGCTCCTCGGGCAGGTCTCCCCCATCGTTGATGCCTCGATTCATGGCAATGAACCTCTCCACGGTGGGCTTATCTTTGACGTTGGGGTTATGCAGGCTGGTGTTCAACATGATGATGGCAAACGAGAGGACATAACAAGTGTCTGAAGAGTAAAGCAAAAAGACAATCAGTAACATCCCACTGAAAGAATCAGAAATGCCAGATGAAGTCAAGAATGAGAAGCCATACTCTCAAAAGAATGGGCTAAATCTACACGCCCAGATATGCTCTAACTAAAAAGAACAAAGCACGGAAAAGCACATGAAGTATTCAAGACTTAAAGATGTTCATTATTTCAGATCGTAAAAGGAGAACACGTACACTGTAGAAAATCTGAAAAACAACACAATGTATAAAAAAGGAAATATAGGGGCCGGCCCCGTGGCGTAGCAGTTAAGTGCGTGCACTCCGCTGCTGGCGGCCCGGGTTCGGATCCCGGGCGCACACCGAGGCACTGCTTGTCAGGCTGTGCTGTGGCGGCGTCCCACATAAAGTGGCAGAAGATAGGCACGGATGTTAGCTCAGGGCCAGTCATCCTCAGCAAAAAAAAAAAAAAGAGAAGGACTGGAATGGATGTTAGCTCAGGGCTGACCTTCCTCACACACACACAAAAAAGAAAATATAAATTACCTATAATCCTGCTACCTAGTAATAACTTATTTTGCTTTATTACATAAACGTACCTATGTGTAATACAGTCAAGTGCTGCACAATGACATTTTGGTCAACAACCAACCGCATATACGACGGGGTCCCATAAGATCAGTAGCATAGAGCCTAGGTGTGTAGGAGACTGTACCAGCTATGTCTGTGTGAGTATGCTCTACGATGTCCACACGACCACAAAATCACCTAAGACGCAATTTCTCAGCATGTGTCCCCGTCAAGTGATGCGTGATTGTATATCGCAAATGTATCTCACAGATACATACTGCAACAAAATTGAAATTAAAACAGATTTATAGTTTTGAATCCTGCTTTTCTGGTAATATTATTAGCATTTTCGCATGCCAATAAAAACCTTTTTAAAACATGATTTTTTTTTTTTTTTTTTATTTTCTCCCAAAGCCCCAGTAGATAGTTGTATGTCATAGCTGCACATCCTTCTAGTGGGACGCGGCCTCAGCATGGCCGGAGAAGCGGTGCGTTGGTGCGCGCCCGGGATCCGAACCCGGGCCGCCAGACCGGAGCGCGGGCACTTAACTGCTAAGCCACGGGGCTGGCCCTAAAACATGATTTTTAAGGGTTGTATGTTTCATACTTCAGGGGTACCACAACACAGTCCTACTCCCTTATTGCTGGACTTTTGAATTGTCTCTAACTTTTTACTATTATGAATACCATTTAAATCAATATTCTAAGGCGTGAACCTAAGGCCTTTTGTTTTAGAAATTATCTAGTGCCAAGAAAAGAATCTAGTGTAAAGTGCCAATCACAAACAAGGATGGATTCTCTCCTTTACCCGTGGACTGGAACACTCCGTTATTGCACTGACAGTAGCGCTGGGCAAATGCCTCCATCATCCGGTCAATCTTCTGGGCCTCTCCCGGCAGCCGGAAGCTCCACAGGAACTGCCTGGGGGAGGAGACAGGGTGTGTTGCAGGACTTGGGGAGGCCATTTATTTCTCCGTGAATTATCTTCAAGTGATTTTTATACCAAAGGGGAAAGCGAGACTGCAGGCCTTCAGCCTTCTGTTACAACTGAGCAGATGCAAAATCACCACTCCACATCACCGTTCTCTTAATCAAAGGTAAAGTATTTAGGAAAAAATGAAAATTAAAATTTTCCTATTCAAAAGAATGGTTCTCCTCCTCAGACTAATACAAAAGACTGAAATACATATAGATAATGCACATTTTAAATAAACTCCCATTTCCAAAAAACAAAATGAGGTGGCAGGAGAACAGATTTTCTATCAAAACATTCACAATTGATCCCTTTAAGTCAAAGAGAGGCCCATGGCCAATAGGTTTAATTCTGGATTATCTTCATCTATCTAAATGACAACACAAAAAATGACGTTATTATTTATACCTATAGCAGTGAAAATATCAAATGACAGTTTCTCAAAAGGCACAAGGTAACAGATTTAGTAAAAAATTCAAGTTCACTTTTCTCTGTCTAAAATGAAGCTTTTAAGCTACTTCCTATTCTAGGGCAGGAAATCAAAGGGTTTTCTAAAGTGAAAATTAGAGAAGATTTCAAAATTTAAATATTCATCATTCCGAAACATTAAATGAGAGACCTGAGGAAGAATTTTACAAAATTTGCTTTCAGAATATATTGCAATTTAATTCTCCTTAACCATCCAATCATCTCAATCATAAGCCAATAGACTGCTTTCCTTTAAAATACTTTGAGATATTCAAAAGAACTCCCAAAGGCATAATTTCACTACAATGCCACACAGGACTGACACACGGTCAGAGACCCGCCTCTCCCACCGTCCAAGGTGCTCACCTCGAACATACTCACCGTAAGGCCTGGACAAGGTTAAGATCCGTGAACTCATGTAACTCCACAAATGCATGAAGAACCTGGATATTAAATTCATCTCTATCAAGAAAAACAAAACGTGTGGGGGTGGGGGGAGCAGATGTGAGAGACTGATGCTGAGAATCCAAGGTCATCCCAATCCCCAGCCAGGCGGTTTCCCAGGCTGAGGCCCACCGCCCTGTGGGCTGCGGGAGGCGACCAACCACACACAGAAGGAAGAGCCATCCCGCTCTGTGTGCTCACACCCCGTCCATGCCAGCTGCCCTTCTCCAGAACAGCGCCCTCAGCACCAGTGTGGCTGCTGCTGCCTCAGGACCAACTCTCTTCAGGAACTCAGAGCGAGCGTTCTGGAGTTTGTATCTCAGTAACTCCTGCCCAGCCTGCTCCCCTGTACGTGTGTCCCTGAGGCCTCACCTCTCCCCCAGGTAGTCTCCGATGGCTGTTTTGTTGAGCCCTTCACCCTTATACAAGAACTGGGCAATGTCCTCACAGGTGTTCTTCAGCAGGTCATTCTCTATTAAGAACTGGATCCCCTAGAAAAGACAACAAAGATGCCAAAAGCGCTTACTCTGGAAACACCTAGAAAGGAGGCCAAAGGGCAGGGAAGAATGGGTGTGGGTGCTCTGGACACAGAAAGTATCTAATAAATACTTGCCAACTGACACAAAGGGCCAGGCAAATCAGTTTAGGAAGCTCTACAGAAGGCAGGTCAGCCAGGTTCCAGCTGAGCACTGGGCAAACCCCCACCTTAAGGACCATGGGCTTCTGCTGCTTCCTTTCACTTACCTTTTTAGGATCCATATTAAATTTTTTCCTGCCCATGGCTACCTGTTTGTTCCTCTGCATGTTTTTCCTGTAAAACAACCACCACAGCCATTTTAGTACTTCAGGTAATTGGGAAGTTTTGAAAGACTAATTCCCACATACATCCACTGATGTATAAGGCTTTCTGAAAGACTTACCCAGGAAAGCACAAGCACACTTAGGTCTCACTGTGGAAGGTCAACTGAAATCTTGCCCTGCCCCCATGCTCATTTGTTCCTTCTACCCCAGTGCTTTTCTTTTTTCAATATGATTTTTTTAAACTTTATTAAGGTATAATTTATATATCATATAATATACCCATTTTACGTGTCCATTTGACCGATTTTCAGTAAGCTTCCTAAGTTGTGCAACTATCCCCATCACCTAGCTGTAGAACATTTTCATCACCCCACAGCTGCATGTTGTGAGTTAACAGCTATCACCTCAATCTGTTCATCCTTCATCTGTTGGGAGACATTTAAGCTATTTCCAGTTTTTGACCATTTTAAATAAGAATGCTGTAAATAGTCCTGTAGGAGTCTTTTTGTGTCTTTTTCATTTCTCTTGAGTAAATGTCTGGGGGTTGAAGTGCTGGGCACAGCATGGATGTATGTTAACATTATAAGAAATCGCCAGACCGTCTTCCCACATGGGTCCACCACTTTACTCGCACCAGCACAAGGCACCAGCCATCTGCTTCATTCCAGCCAGCCCAGTGGTGTGAAGCGGCATCTTATGGTAGTGGAAAGTTGCATCTCCTCATGACTAATGATGTTGAGCATTTTTCATGCGTCTATCATATATATAGCTTCTTTTGTAAAGTGTCTGTTCAAGTTTTTTGCCCATTTTTTATTTGGGCTGTCTTTTTATTAATGAGTTGTATGTGTATATACATAGTTCCTGGAGACAAGTCCTTTTTCAAATACAGGTATTGCAAATATTTTCTCCTCATCTGTGGCTTGCCTAGTCACTTTTTTTTAACAGTATCTTTTTTAAAAGCAGAAATTTTAAATTTTGATGAACTATTTATCTATTTCTTTTAAGACACGATTTCTTAAAATGGATAGTAAAAAAGCTATAATCTAAAACTGACAATTCAGAGACTGGAAGTGATGAGCTGGCCACTTTCTGTAGAACACGAAGCTCCACTAATCCCTAATGGCACCGCCCACAAGAGTTTAAAATAACAAAATCAAACAATCTTAGGAAGCCAGACAGGGAGACTTAGGCTTAGAAAAATACAGACACGTAGTGAATTAGAAACAGCCCATTTATTGCATTAAGCAGTTAGAACATGGTCTGGGAACCCCATTCGAACTAAACTCTCATCAAAGTCACCAGCATTTCATGTACTTAAAAATATAACCTGCAGACACTCCTTGTCATTTGCACTATCATAAGTTCATGTTCACAGCCTCTTCTCCTAAGTGTTAGGGAGGCAAAAACAAGCTCGAATGACACCCAGACATAACCTGGCATCCAGCTTTCTGAGACTGCATGACAGCGTTCATTAAGCTTCCCCTTTACACTACGGAAAAACAAAAACTTTAAAATACAAACATAGTAGACAATAGAGGGGAAGGAATAGTAGTTCACACAATAATTTAAGGGCAGTTTAAGGCTTTCTGGGACCTTCCAAGTTCTCTGGTTCAACCTTCCCGGGACGTCAAAAGCCCTTACATCCAGGAGTCCCTGCACTGAAGGGTGGCAGGCAAGAGTATGATCATGTATGTGCTTGCTAGGCAAAGAGGCCAGAAAACACACTTTCTCCTTAAACATGCCACATAAACATGCCGCAGTTACAGGCAGGGTGCTTGGCAAAGCTACAACCACAAAACCACCCAGCAGAAGCATGGACTCACCTTTCTTCCGTGGACCCCAGGTTTTCAATTTCATTAGCTACTTCTGCTATCTCATCCTTTAGCCTCTACAAGACAGACGGTCCAGAATTAGCACAACAGGAAGAGACAGATCAAACTAAAATCTCGCATAACTCACTTCAACCAAACAAAATAAAGCAAAATGAAATAAAATAAGACGAACAAAACACATCTAAAAAAGTAAATTAGAAAAATTCATCTAGTCAACAAATCTTTATTGAGCTCCTACCAGACAGTAAGCATTCTAGGGAACACAAAGGTAAAAGAGAGATAGCTCCTGACCTCAAGGAGTTTACAGTCTAAGAAAGAAATTAATAATCACATACACTATGCAAAATATGTCTTTTTCCACTTGAAAGATGGCTGCCTCCATACAGTCCATCAGAGCACACCCAGTGTGACGGCACAGTGGGGATGAGCTACTCCACCCAAATGCCCAGGCTGCCGCCAGCAGTGCCACTCCTGGACCAACACTGCTGCCAGGCGGCCGGCAGAGGGAACGTCCAACCCAAGCTCCCGTCTTCCACCACCTCCCCCCATTTAAGCAGGCCCTCAGAATGGACTGATTGTCATGGTCAAGGGGCCTTTGAGCAAAGAACTGCTAAGCTTTCCTAACATTCACCCGTGAAAGAGGAATCAGAGAATTAGGGCAAATAATCAAAATATACTCAAATCAACACCAGAGCAAGTCAAGTCTTTCTGCTCCACACCTTGTAGCTTTGGAGTTCCAGGGTATGCCCCCCTTCCTCCCCGACCCTGAGTTCCCAAATGTTTTAAGAATTCTAGAAGAAGAACATTTGCTGCCTCAAGGGCTAAAATAATTCAACCAATGGCTTCTATGACTTATCTCCTACAAAGCTTGGTAGTTACACAAAGGAACTTAGAAAAACATTGATAAAATAGCTATCACTGACTAAGCATCTCCTAGGAACCAGCAGTATGTCCTGTATAAACATGAACTCATTTAACCCTTAGAGCAATCCGTCAACAGGTATTTTCATTCTCATCTTACAGGTGAAGAAACTGATGTTCAAAGAACCAAAATTCTCGTATCTAAAATCGCCCTGCCAGTGAGTGGCAGAGCCAGGACCTGGACATGGGTCTAGCTTAACCTGAAGCCCCTGTTCTAATCGTCTCTCTCCCCCACTGACCGCTCAGCAGTGAGAACTCCCCTCGGGGGTCAGGAGACCTGGGGCCACTCTGCGTCTGACAACTGACCAGCTGGGAGGAGCTTTACAAACCACTTAACCTGTCTGAGATTCCACTTCTCACCTGTTAATAAGCAAAGGCGATTACCAATGCCTACACTTCGCCCATCACAAAGACAGCACGTGTCCTACCTGAATGTCGGCTAGCAGCTCCTGCTTTCTCCGCCGGATGTTCTCCAGTTCCTGGCGCTCCTCTGCAGTCAGGTCACTGGGAACTACAAAAAAGGAGGCAAATGTTACTAAGAGAGCTTTCATCTCGCCAAAGATACATAAAATCCAGAGACCACAAAAGGACAACCATTCCTGGGAAGAAACCAGAAGCCCGTTTTGGAGATGACCAACTGCTGGGGACAGCTCTGGCTGCCATCCTCCATCACGTTTACCAAAGGGAGAAAGGACCCTGGATCACAGAGGGAAGCTCTGATAAAAGAGCATCGGGCATGAAAAAAAAAAAGAGAGAGAAGGCTGCCGAAGGTTCAAGGAGGTTGGCTCTGACTGGAAGAGGAGGACTATCAGCTGGCCCTGGCCGTGTTCATCCCCTCCGGCCCTCGGGGAGGCTCTGGGCCCCCGGCTCATCAATCTCTCTAGGCCTCAGCTCACCCACAGAGTTCAACTCCAACATGCGGCCACGTCTACCACGCCCATAAGTGGGGAGGGAGAGGCAAGTGCAAAGCAACATGAAGGAACATTCTGTGCCATTTCTGGAGGGGGAGGGGAGACTACATATGTACAGGGAAAAATCCAGAAGGATATACCCCAAACTGAAAACAGTGCTGAACTCTGGGGACTGAATTATGGCCACTTTTCTCTCTGCTTTATACCCTTCTACATTGTTTGAATGATGTTTTAAAAAGAGCTCTTACCATCAGAACAAAGTTACTTAATCCCGATCACAGTTCTCACCACGAAACACTCCTACACATGTCCAAGACTCCATCCCCTCACCCATAAAGACAGGGGCTCGGGGGAGAAACCCCTAAGATGACCCTTCTTCTGTGCTGGAGGAAGCCATGTGGTCAATGGGAAGAAGAGCACTGGGCAAACCTGGGCTCCAATCCACCACACTCCAATCAGGTCACTTTGCACAAGTCACTGAACCAACCTGGGCCACATTTCATCAACAATGAAGCGGGGGTACCATCACCCACCTCATCAGGCTGCTGTGAGGATGCAGTCCAATAGAGAAAGTGCCTCGAACCCTACCTGGTGCTGAGCAGGAGCTTAAAAGTGTTGGCTCCTGTGCCCTCAGGGCCAAGCAAAGGCGCCACGCAGCCTGATGGGAGGGGCAGTACATGGACGCTTCTATCCCTCGTGTAGGCGGATAAAGGAGCTAGAACTGCACTGTATGATATGGGGGCCACATATGGCTAAATAAGCACTTGAAATGTGACTAGATCAGTTTGAGATGTGCTATATGTGTAAAATACATACAAGACTTTGTATAAACACAGTAAAATATCTCTTTAATAATATTTTATATTGATTACACATTTCAATGATAACTTGGTAAACAAAATATATTATTTTAATTGATCTCACAGGGGCTACTAGAAAGTAACACTGCATTTGTGGCTCATATTGCATTTCTACTAGGCAGCACAGAGTGGGAACAACTGTTCTGTTTGAAAGCACAGTTAGGATACACAACTCTCTAACTGTGGCACTGAAACAACGTACTACATTCAAAGTCCCAAATATTTCATAAAAATCACATAAGACAGGGACTGGCCCAGTAGCATAGTGGTTAAGTTCACGCACTCCACTTCGGCAGCCCGGGGTTCGTGGGTTTGGATCCCGGGCGTGGACCTATGCACCACTTATCAAGCCATGCTGTGGTAGGCGCCCCACATATAAAGTAGAGGAAGATGGGCATGGATGTCAGCCCAGGGCCAATCTTCCTCAGCAAAAAGAGGAGGAGTGGCAACAGATGCTAGCTCAGGGCTAATCTTTCTCACGAAAAAAAAAAAATCACGTAAGACAACAGAAGAAGGTAGAAACAACAGACCACAATTAAGTCTACAGCACGGGTTAATTAGCTACATTAGAAAAGCTGATTTTTCCTTTTTTATCCAGCTTTTCCCCACCCTTCTCTAGAAAAGTCTCTTAAACTTCTCCAAGACCCGCAATAAGAAATGCATTTGATATCATGACCCAATCTCCACTGTGCTGACACACAACAGCATCAAAAATAATACCCTCATCATGTGAAATCCATTGATATTTTCTGTTGTTTTACTCTTCGTAGCCTAACACATTGAGTTCTGTAGTTCGAAACACACTCCTATCACATCAGAGGCTGGGAGAGAGAGCCACTCTCAAGATTCCAACAGACCACCTATACCTGGCCCAGGCCTTCTTCTGAGAGTGGCCTCCACTGTGTCCTGAGACCTCAAAAGTTAGACTAATAACAAATCAGCTCCAGTTAGAGCAAAAACACTCTGAGAAACAACACAAACTCTACAGATTCATACCCCATTCTAGAGAAAAACATACCTAAAAAAAGAAGTTCATTCTAATTTTTCTGGACTTTACAGACCAGAAATTTTTCTAGCCCATGAAGACTAGAAGATCCCTTTAAGGAACTAATTTCCTGAGGTTCTATAAGACAAACATTCATTCTAACATAACATGTTTTCGAAAATTCGAGGCAATAGGTCATTTTTTTAATAGCTATTCCAGGGGGGATGAATAATTGAGCTTTGATTCTGAAGCTAGAGACGGCTTAATCAGATCATCAATGAGTCCTGACCCAAGGAGAGGCAAGATTAAGGTCCTCATGGGCCGGCCCCGTGGCTTAGCAGTTAAGTGCGCGGGCTCTGCTGCTGGAGGCCCGGGTTCGGATCCTGGGCGCGCACTGACTCATCGCTTCTCCGGCCATGCTGAGGCCGCGTCCCACAAACAGCAACTAGAAGGCTGTGCAATTATGACATACAACTATCTAGTGGGGCTTTGGGGGGAAAAATAAATAAATTAAAAAAAAAAAAAGATTAAGGTCCTCATAATGAGGCTGATGAAAAGCACAACCATCATGTAAAATATTTGTATCTCAAGACTGCTGTATACCCTGAGACACCAATGTTTATCGCTCCACATTAGAAACTCTATGTAGTTGCTTTCTTTTCAGAATCTTAGCACCCGACCATTCTGGGTTAGCATTCACACATGACCATTTTTCTAGAAAGTCACAATCTAGATTTTGTATTATAAATTCAAAATGTGCTTCCAGTCCTCTACTTTCCAAGATACTGTTTTAGAACTAGTAAAGGAATAAAAAGCTATAAATCTACAGTATCAAGAGCATAGGGAGAGGAGCCATTGACAGAAGAGACGTCAACGAACTTCCAGGACAGAGAAAGCAGAGTGCCAACACCTCCTTTTAGAATGCAAACTCCACAAGGGCGGGAATCTTGTACGCCTGTCACTTCTGTGTCAGCAGTGCCCGCACAGGGCCCCGCACGCCAAAGATTCTGAATATATATTTACCTCCAGGAAAATACAAAAGAACTGAACCAACTTGTGGTGAGTGAGCAGCTCTCATGGCAGCTGGGGCCCAGGGTGAAGCCCCCTGGTATTGCCCCCCAGCAAAGGTGGTTCCTGCCTACTCAGCCTACAGCAGAGGCTCTGGTCCATGAGGCCCACCCCAATCATGGAGCCCTGACTTAACCCGTCCACCGCGTCTCTTACACTCAGAGAGAGGAGACCTCCAGCCTGCATGAGAAGCAAGGCAGGAACAGAACACCCACCCTGCAATGGACAAAGATAATTAAGGGAACAAAAGAAAAATTGACAAGAACAGGAGACTCTGAAAAGGAGACAATTACAGAAAAAGAATAAGCTCTTGGGAATTACACCTATTTTGCCCTCTCAGCCTCCCCAAATGAAAAAGTCAATAAAGGAATAAAAGATAAGGTCAAGGTACTCCCGCAGGACAAAGAGCAAAAGACTTGAAAATAGAAACAAAACTGAAAATACAAGCAAAAGTCAACTGATTCAGTATAATAAAGTTTTTTTCAATCTCAAAGAGAAATACTCATAATAAAATTCAGAAGTTGGAGGATTAAAGACAATCCTAAAACCTCCATGAAGAGTGAAGAGGAGAACCAGGCCACCCACAAGACAAGAATCTGCTAGTGTTAACGGTGGTGGCGTAACAGTGGGTACTGAAGTCAGCAGAGGGGCTTTCAAAGTTCTACTTTGAAAGTTCTAGTTTCAAAAACTATTTTGACCCCAGAATTAATTCTCAGTCAAGCAGGAGGGCAAAACAGAATCTTTCCAGACACATGAGGACTCAGAAAGTTTATCTTCCATGCACTCCTTCAGGAGGAGAAAGACGTGTCCACAAGAATGGAGGGACAGAGTTGGGAGGCCCGGATACACATGGGTGGACAGAAAGAAAAGAGAGCAGATGAGAACAGGGAGCCAATGGTGCAAGAAGATGGCCATCACAAAGAAGGAAATCGATAACGAACAAGAGAACGAGTGAGAAGTATTTACGATATGAGAGGCGTCATTCCGTCTTCTCTCAACAGAATACAAAGGTAAATGGAAATAGGAAAAACCAAAAACTACAGGGAATCGTGGTATAAACAGAATAAGCCTCACGTGGCAGCATCCTGAGCCACCAGTGGAAGGCAAGAAAGGAGCGTCCACTGGCCCTCAGTGCTGGGAAATCATCAGAGCACAGCTGGCCCGGGCTGAGCAGCCTGTAAAGGAGCCATGCACTGGTTGTGAACTTGAGATCAACCTGTGGACACAGAATAAAGACTAATTCTGGTTACAGAACAAAAGTTATATGTTATCAACTGTGATCACGTTCAAGAGGAGGAAGAGCTGAGAGGTGTGAAGGCCAGAGGGAGGGAGGCAGCGATGAGGGCAAGGAGGGTCTCCCTGGCTGCGTCTTACGAAGGCGAGGCTGGAGGCATGGGTAAAAGGTCGTGAGCAAGAAATCACAGTTGTAAATATGATTATGGAAGTTTCAAAGGTGAAATAAAGGAAGCAGACAATGTGATAAACTATCAAAAACGGACAGGAAGAGAGTGAAGGAAGAGAATGACGCAAGTGGAGGAAGCCAGGAGATAATCTTTGACTTTGATAAAATAATCAGCGATATAAGAACATTAAATATGAATTTGGCAGCACGTACCACAAGATCAAAAACCAGAAAAAGTTAATTAGGAGTGGTTGCTTCTGGGGAGTGGGTCTGGGGATGGAGAGACGGGGCCTGTCAGCCACTGTACTACTGCATTTTTCAAATGAAAATAAAAATGTTAATCTATGGTTACTAGAAAAGATAGGCCTTCTATTGTCAGACAGAAAAAGCTTCTAGCCAATTTGCAGTCAGAACAAACAAAACATTTATTCACATTTATTTTGATGCAGTCTCCTGACACTAACCACACGATTTCTAAGTCACTTTTTCATTCCACACTTGGTCACCTTAAACCACAGTCCTGCTTCCCTTTTGGTTCAACAAATCACCTAAACTTTAAAAAAAAAAAAGCAGATTTAGATCTCATTTTTCTAGTGGAATTTTGTTCTGAGATGAGGAAAAATCCAACATTTTAACAAATGCATTTTCCTCTGGTTAAACTTATTAACGCAACATTAAATCTTCAATTCAACCCTTCATTCTCATACTGCCCACGAGAAAAAAAAAAAATTCCACAAATGCTTAATGTCATTTAATAGCATAAAGAATCAAAACTACGGCTGGAGAATTAGAGATGTGAGTGGTCTCTGCGATCCTAGCTGGTGTCTGCAGGAGCCCAACAGGCCGCGGCCAGGCCAGGAGAGGAGGAGCTGGGCTCAGAAACAACCACATCTCCTCTGCACCCTGAGTCTGGGAACGCAGCGTGGGCCCCTGGGAAGGGCATCTATCCATGCCCTGGTTCCTGCGTAGCCATCGAGGTTAAACTGTAAAAGATCGGCTCATGGGCCAGATGGCAGAGCAACAAACACCGCCTCCCTCCCCCGACCGCCACGTGCTGCAGCCACACTTCTGTGCCAGGAAGGCAGCTAAGCCCTGTTCGCTTGAAAAGAATAGCACCCAGGGAGGCAGCAGCCTGTGCACAAAGGACGCGGAGCAGAGCAAGGGGCCGACCTCATTCCCGAAAAGGTTAATTTACAAGGTGTCCTGCTTACAGCACAGGGACCAGTCCAGCATGCCCTTGCAGGGTTCCTATTTAATGAAGGAGATTAAAGTGCCTACAACAACAAGGGGCCATTGTGCTTGGCTGTGAACAGAAAAGCCACAGAGGGAAGCTTCTATTTATTCCTTTATTTAAATGTTGCTCTGCAGATTTTAACTGTCGGCAGAAACCCAGAGCTGGGATGTGCTCCATCCAGCACATACAAAGGAGGACTGTCTTAAAGGGACAGGGCCCTCCTTCCTGGTCAGGAGTCCATGAATAAGCACAAGGCCAGCAATCAAGGCTCCTCCTCAGCACCACGGCAAGTGCCCAGTGATCCGCCACGAAGTTCAGTTGAAAAAGCGGTTCTTCCAACAGCAGTTTCTGCAGCAAGCACACTGGCAGCTGCCAGCCAAAACGGACGGCACTGTCTGTCCTACATCCCCAGGGTGACCTAAATGTCAGAGTTAGAGGTGTGCACTGGGGCCAAGACACGGCTCTCTGGGGCCAGCCAGCTAAACCAGGTCCCTCTGCCTAGCTTTGTTTTTTGTTTTTTTGTGTGTGTGTGAGGAAGATCAGCCCTGAGCTAACATCTGATGCAGATCCTCCTCTTTTTTTGCCGAGGATGACTGGCCCTGGGCTAACATCCGTGCCCATCCTCCTCTACTTTATATCGGACACCGCCACAGCATAGCTTGACAAGCAGTGCGTCTGTGTGCGCCCGGGATCCGAACCCTCGAACCCCGGGCCACCGAAGCGGAGCGTGCGCACTTAACCATCTGCGCCACCGAGTCGGCCCTGCCTAGCTTTGAAATACATCATTTGCCTTATTTTTTCCCCCATAATCATTAACTGTCACTTTTCTTACAGCCCCTGCCTTTCAAAGGGTAAAAAAGGGTCCAAATTTAAACCAGCACAGCAGAGAAACATGTTCATGAGGGAAGCCAAGAGTCCAGAAAGGTCCTCCTTTACCCCCGACTATGTGGAGAAGGTAAACAGACAAGACAGAACCTAGCCCAAGTTCTCCCCAGGCCAAGGAGGGCAGCGGCGTGTCCAGACACACTGCCAGCCCTCCAGAGCGCTTGGACCAGGGGACCTGGTTTTATGAAACTGAAAACACACACAGCCTCAAAAACTTAACACTCAGCCCATCTAAAACAGCAGCAGCAGTGGTAAAGTCAACACCATGCTTTCCTATACCCTCTGCAGAAACTGTCACCGGCTGTAGAGGAAACAACGGCTATTTACAAACAGCTTTCGGGTTCAAGAGTGCAAATCTGGGAAACTGCCCACAGAGTGAAGGTAGTGTTTCTCCCACCTCCGAAGACAAAGATCAAAGGGCCTGTAGGCACAGAACTCCCAGTATGGTGAGTGCCGGTGACACCACCCCACATTTACTGACCTCACACCTGTGCAGATGCTCTAGTCAGATCACCTCACTGTGCCCTGCCCTGTGAGGCACCTGCAAGTCACCTCGTCTCCCAGGAAAGCCAGTGATTCACAATGTGATCAAGTCAAAAGACCAGGAAGAACTCTGGCTGTGGAGACATACAGACGTCCAGCAAACTTGCACAGAATCCTTGATTCCATGCTGACGTAGGAAATACGTGGGGTCAGATCTTTAAGACCGAGATAAGAACACGACCCAAATTCAGCGTCTTTCAGGTGAAAGGCAACATAGAGATAGGTACAACAAAAAGCTGTAATGATGAGGATGTCACTGAAAGCCTTACATGCAGACACAGGCTCATGTAGCTGTCCAGACCAGAGGGCGCGGGAGGGAAGATGGACATAGCAAAGGGATGTGACCGAGCCTGAACTCCAGGACACACATGCTGCCAACATGTGCTGACACACGTCACACCTTTGTAGAAAGTCTGCCAACTTTGGAAACCAATTACTTTTCCTTCCTACTAAGTTGAAACCATAGCAATCCTCTCAAATTTAATACCATATTATTCTACCTTAAAAAGGAAGGAAATTCTGACACATGCTACGACATGGACAAACCTTGAGGACATTATGCTCAGTGAAGTAAGCCAGTCTCAAAAGGACAAATACTGTAAGATTCCACTCAGATGAGGGACGTAGAGTCATCAAATTCACAACGACAAAGTAGGGTGGTGGGTGCCAGGGGCTGGGAGAGGGGGATGGGGAGTTGGTGCTTAACGGGAACAGAGTTTCAGTTTTGCAAGATGATAAGAGTTCTCAAGATGGATGATGGTGATGGCTGCACAACCATGTGAACGTATTTAAAACTACTAACTGTACACTTAAAATGGTAAATTTTATGTAGTGTATTTTACCACAATTAAACATAAATTAAACAAAAATGTAAGAGCAACATCCTGACTTCCTAATTTCTGCAGACCTCAGTCCCTTTCCTAAGAAGCTGTGACTTGACTTCTGGGTAGAGCACTTGAAAAGCATCTCTCCATCAGTTTATGGCCTAAGAGATTTTAAAAGAATTTATACACACGACCAGGACCAAAAAGAGTTAAATTAGTGTGTGGCTACCATAACTGATATTCAACAGAGAGAGGCAGAGGTACCTTCTAGCAAATTGCCAATACGAATATTTACTCTTCTACTTTAAATTCTTTCCAGACAAAAACCCCCCAGTCTGCCTCCTAGAAGTAAGTATATTAAACATTTCATTACCATATTCTGCATTTTTAAGGAAAACTTATCCTAACCAGTAAGCTAACAACTCAGGCCTGGTTAATTCAGATGTGCTGCTGCCCAGGGTTGGGGGGAGACACTCGCGGGGTTCCCCTGCCTAGTTAGTTCTGTGACCTTGGGCACACCACCATCTCCCCCACCCCGTTCCCTTAAGCATGAATGGGCATAGCACCATCCCGCCCTTCCTGAATGTGAGAATGTATATTAAACAGCTCCATAAATTGTCTTATAAAAGCAAGGTATTTTATAATCTTACCTTATGTAGAGAAAGGAATTGACCCATTTTATCTAATAAATCCTAGATCTCAAAGACGTAATTTGCATAACGTTATGATTTAACTAGCTATCCAAAGGGAAATGAGGTCAAATTTCAAGGTAGTAAAAGAAATTAAATCATAAAATTTTATCCTAAAAGTTTGGTTTAGAAAAACAAAGTTAACATCTGCTTTCAATAAATGTTAAAAACGAGAAAATAATCATTTTAAAAACTCAACCTCTTTTTCCTAAAACTTAGCAGTGGTGAGACGTGATCCACTGGGGACTTGGCAGTCTTCTTTCTAGCTCTCATACTTCTGGAGCTCTGTCTCCAACGCTGTTTCTGAAAGGATCACAGGACTGAGAGCAGAGCTAGAACCAGCTCAACAAGGAAGAACCATTTTCTGCCTCAGCCTCCATGAGATGGCGCAGGTCCTTAGCTCCAGGGAAAGCCTGGGAATTTCCGATCCTACCAGACAAATCAAGTCATCTGCGCTCATCCCCTTTCGTCCTCCGGAGCGAAGGGGCCCCAGAGGCACTGCTCCTCCCTCCCCGTGCCAGCTGCAATCAAGTCACACTGCACAGCTGTGCCACCACACCCCTTTCACATCCAAAATAGAGGCTGGGCAGGGGGAGGGTTTAAGAAGTCAGTTCTCTCTCACTTTACCCTTGCTCCTAAAACCTATTTGTATGCTGGCCCTTTGTAAAATCCTGAATTTTCTGCACTGGAACATTCTCCCTCGGCCTAACAGCTGCAATGGAGCCCAGGGATCAAAATTAAAGGTGCAACTCCAACTCCTTTTCTATGTGTGTTGTTGGAAAGAGAGCTACCCATACCCAGGAAAGGTTCCCAAGTCCTTCATGAGTAAAACAGAAACTCCTAGGGTGGGCCAAGAGGGGAGAAAATCACCCTGATTTGTCCTGAATTTGTCCCTCTGCTCTGTTGTCCTATTTCTACTTCACTGAGAGCAGGACCACAAAAACTGGTTATTAGCTTGTTCATGTGTCTCAGGCTTAGAAGAAACCACTCTGAATGCTTGAACATCTATCCGATGGAGCTAGCAGAAAAACCTTAGGAGGAGAGAGGAGAATGTGAAACCACAAGACAGACATGCAGAGAAACAGCCGCTGCACACATCAGCTCTGCTGCTGGTTTCTGGGTGGGAGAGGCTGGCAGCAGAGCATAACAGAGTGGATCCGCATACTCTACACGATGCTCTACATGATGAGCTCACACACACCATCCACCCGGCCTCTTACCCAAGGCGACTCCCCTCTCCTGCCGCCCCAGTGGCCTGGCAGCCCCCGAGCAGCAACGTCAAAGCCTGGGCAGGTCGCAGCTCTCTGCTTCAGAGGCCATGGTGGACCAGCACCGCCTCCCCCAAGTCCCAGGCTCCGGTGTGCCCCCACAGCTCCAGGTGGAGGGAGGGACGGAGCAAGCACAGCATGTGTGCCAGCACAGCCAGAGCAGAGGAGGCGGCTGGAGAAAACAAAAGCTGAGTGGAAACCCCTGGTCGACAAGGAGCTGATCCTGGCGGGGAAGGCTGGCGTGGCCGGAGAGATGGCCGTGCCGGAGCTGTCGCCTGGCTGACACTTGGAGTGTGTGCTGCTCAGCTCCTCACAAGCTTATTTCCATGAATGCAATTACAGCCGGCCCCTCCCACTACTCCCCCACTGCCTCCTTCAGGGGGGAGGGGAGGCACCACCAGCACTTGCTCACAGGCTACACTTGCTTTTTTTCTCCTCATTGGATGCAAAAAGCTGACGGTTGCTTCACTGGGAGAATGTTAACTCTTACTTAAGATACCCTCTCCTTACTGAGCAGATAAACAAAAGGACAGGATCTACGGTGTGCAGGCTCTTCTGTCACCTCTCTGCACAAGGCCACCTCTTTTCCCTGCTTGCACCACGTCAGCAGGCAGCAACACTGACCGGACGCCTCAACACGATCCTCCTGCTTCCCAACCTCGGGGGCCCAAGACCCACGTCTCCACATGGGATTCTCCAGCCTTTTTACCAAAAAGCACTGTCCCACTCAGTCCATGTGCTAGCCACTGTCTCCATGTGTGGAGACACATGGGCAATGGTTCTGTTTCTTGACCAGAGGCTGAAACATCACATTCCAGGACATTCTGGTTAGGACATTAGGCAGGTTGATCCTGGGGACGATACTCTAAGATGGCTGGTGACAAGAAACACCGCTACAGCCCTAGAGCGGTGGCTCTCAAACTTCAGAGGGCGTGAGGATCACCATGGGCACTGTTAAACACGGAGTGGGACCTCAGGCCCCAAGACATGGCCCCACAGGGGCAGGCCCCCACGTTAAACCAGAACACAAGACTGGAGGCAGCCATCTGCAGACCACTCCGAGTAACACTGCCTTTGACTAGTAAGGAAGAGACACAGTAAGGTTTTAAAACAAGTACCAGGGCCGGCCCCGTGGCTTAGCGGTTAAGTGCGCGCACTCTGCTGCTGGCGGCCCGGGTTCGGATCCCGGGCGCGCACCGACGCACCACCACTTCTCTGGCCATGCTGATGCTGCATCCCACATACAGCAACTAGAAGGATGTGCAGCTGTGACAGACAACTATCTACTGGGGCTTTGGGGGAAAAATAAATAAATAAAATCTTTAAAACAAGTACCAAATAAGCACGGAGAAAAAAATGAAAATAAATCATTACCCTAGATGAGGCTTCTTCCATCTTGGCACTACGACATGCTGGCGGTCACTCTGTGGGGGGCTGTCCTGTGCACTGTGGCATGTGTAGCTGCACCCCTGGCCTCCACCCACTGGACGTCAGTAGCATCCCCACCCCACTCCCAGGTATGACAACCAAAAATGTCTCCAGGCATTGCCAAATGTCCCCTGGAGGGCAAAACAGCCCTGGTTAAGAACCATCGTTCCAGATAAACAACAAAAGGAAGAAAAAACCTAAAAACACCGCCCATCCTCCCCTGACTTCCAGTCTTCCGTCCTTGGGAAACTGCTGACAGAAGGCACCCTGCCTGCAAGCCCTGCCCGCCCCCTCTGCCATACTAATGTGGGTTCCATAATCCGGGGTCTCCTCATTGCCAGACAGGGTCACCAGATCTGACCCAAACACTCAGGCTCTGCAGCCCAGCCTGTGTCTTTTACGAAACAGACATAATATGAACAATTTTATTTTTGTGTCAAAATGACAGCTCTCATCTAAAATAACCATACCAAGTCTATGAGAAATAACCCTAAAATTATTTATGAAATCTTTATTTTAAGCTGCAAAAGGATACATGTTTTCAACAAACATGTGGACTAAGAGTCCCTATTCCTGGCCCCATGGAGATTCCATCCTCCCTGGCTTCACCAGAGCTGCTCATTTTTCAACCTCTCTTCGCTTTCTTCTTCTTGTTTAGAGGCTCATCCTCACCATCCATCAAGAGCCACCTCCTACAGGGAGAACTCCCAGATTACTGTGCCCACACTCCTCTCTCAGTTTACATGCATTAACCATCACCTAAGAACCTTCTTCATCCACGCCATCTCCTCTGAATGTGTTTGTATCATGCTGTTTACCATCTGGTTATGTACTGTCCTATTCCCAGGAGTTTTATCTGTCCATGAAATTACGCTCTTGTTTTCCAGTAATATACTGTAAATATTCTCACACCACTTTACACAGTCTTAAGGACTATGCCCCCTTTTTTGAGGTAACATTACTGGTTTTTACACAAATATGCACACACACACTTCAGGGATTTAAAGACCCCAGCAGATGAATCCTGACCTATCGCTTCCTGTGCAAGACTCGGTCACAATGCGCAAAGCTCCCTGTGGCTCCACTTTAACTCACCAGCGACCACTGAACAGACAGAGGACCCACAGCCGGGCTTTACCTGCAGCCTGTGAACCTGGGCAATGGCTTCAGCTTGAATCCAGGGCAGAGGCAGCTGGTAGCAAAGTCCATAGGGTAGTCAATTCTTGGCACAAACAATATGATCCAAGGAAGTGAGCAGACAAGAAGTCAGAGGAAAACCCTACTAACAGAAGTCTGCAGTGGCCCTCCTCATACCTAAAGAAGACGGATGATAAGACACATGGCCCCACAACAGCGATGAGCAGAGAAAAAGACCATTCCCAACCTAGTAATCTCAGGAAATCTACCAACAGAGAAAATAAAAGTTTTAAAAATGATTTTCTTAGACTCATAATCCAACCATCTTTAAAAAAAAAAAAAAGTTTACTGCCCAATAAACAAGGCACCCTATTAGTTACTGCAGAAGATACAAAGATGATAAGATGATGTTTCAGCCCCCAAAGAGCTGACATGTTGCTCTTCTTTTTAAAGAAAAAAGAGGCAGCAAGTAAGTGCCAGATGAATGCTGCCGACAGGTGCTCGGGGTCAGAGACAGCGAAGACGGAGGCCAGGTTGTCCGAAGGCTCCGAACAGGAGCTGAGGCTGGAGCCCAGGCTGTGGGCTGAGCCAGGAGGGAAAGGGCAGTCTAGGACACAGACACAGACACGAGGCGACAGGGGAGGACAAACTGGAAAGGTCTGGAAAAGCTGAAGTTAGACTGTGGTCCTTTGAATGTGGCACAAAGACACTTGGATTCTATTCTGTCGAGTTGGAGGTGAGACAGAGACAGGAGCACTGTAGGAAGAGTAAGAAGGGACGGGGGGGGCATTAGAAAGAAGAGGGACTGGAAGCTTTTCAGGGGTCATGAAGGAAAAGGGACAGGAACCCGAGGCATTTGTCCAAGGCAGCACAACTTGGGTTCAGAGGTGGCAGCAGACAACTAAGAGTCTCCCGCCCTCACTGGTGGCTCTCAGCTTCAGCTACCATCTTATGCGATAATGGTCCCCACACGCACGGCTGACTTCTCCCCTCTCCAGCACCGTCTCAGGCCCCCGGGGCCAGCAGCAGTGACCTCCACCAAGCATGCAGGGGAATCCGCAGCGCTTACTTTGTTTACCCGACAACTTCCGACTGGCAATAAATTAGTGTCTTTCAATTCATCAACATCTCAAACTTGCTAATCTTATGCATGAGGATCCCCAAACCCCAAATAACCTGGGCAAAGCTCCAGGTACCAACATGCACAACAAGCAGAAAGCTTCTAGGCTGTCTTAGAATTCTCAGTCTCTTCTTCTGTGTCACACGAAAACTGAAGCTTGGAGTTTTAATAGTTCTACTCCATTCCTTATGCTTAAAAATGCTTAATTATTCTTCAGTAAAAGCTAGACGCATAAATGGCTCTTTAAAGAAGCAAAGACTGGCCTCTGTTCCCGCTCTGAGAAGGGCCTGAAGATCTTTTGAGAGGGTAGTAGTTTCTATTCTAAATTCAAAGCAGAAAAAAACAGCTCCCAGTACCAGACATCGACGCTTCTTAGAGCTGCCCGCGGCCCAGAGAATGTTTTCTGAAGGGGAGAGCAGCTTAGGAGGAGCTGGAGGCCCCGACGCCGGCACCCACTCTCTGAGTGCTGGCAGGCCTGGGGATGGCTTGTGAGGAGGCAGGAGGAGGGTGAGGCTTAGTTCCCTGTTCTCTGCCCTTCAAGACCCACGGTGGCACTTCTGCCTTTCCAAAATCAGCTCAGGAGATGAGGCTGGGCTATGAATTCCTGATACCATGAAGGTTTCCTGTTGCCTTCTCCCTCCAAGACAAACAGATCACCATCTCTTGGCCCTTATCCTGGATGGTAAGACGTGATTGGTTTCTCTGGACAAACTCTATTCTACCCCCCAAACACTGGCAAATTCTCCCCAAGCCAGTGTGGCTACTATGGCAGGCCAGCCTCTCACACAGGCAGGAGAAAGAAACCAGGGAACAAAGGAAGATCAAGCAGAAGAAGGAAGACCCCAACAGGGAAAGAGCTCTCGTTGGTATGTACATCCGTTTTTAAAAGTATTATTTACATTACCAACAAGATTTTTACAGAAATGTGGTAAGTAAAATGATATTAAAGTTCATATGGAAAATATATATATAAGAATAGTCCAGAAAAATAGGAAAGGGGGAAAAAGAGTAATGTGAGGGGAGCAGCTACCAGAGGCTACAGCATGTGAGGATTCAGTAACTTGAAACAGCACTAGGAAAAAAGTGGCAGAAGAGAAACTCAAGAAATACTGAAACACAGGTGGCACTTCAAATCATAAAATCTCATAAAGAAAAAATAAAAGATACAAAAATATTTTAAAAATAGGATTATTCAGTCAATGGTGGTGGGGCAATTAGCTAGCGAGCCATCTAGGGGAAAACTAAGCTGTCTACCTCATTTATAACAAAATAGATCCTAGCTGAATCAAAGATTTTAATAGGAAAAAAAGAAACCATAAAAATCCTAGAATAAAGCTTGGATTAATAAGGTCACAGTAAATGGCCACATTAAAATGAAAAGCTTCTGAATGGAAAAGGAAGTCCTATGAGCTAAAAGGTAAACAATCCTGATGACAGACGTGTGGAGCGTAGGACAAAGGGTTAACGTCTCTACTCCACAGAGAGAGCACAGGATTAGCAAGACAAAGATGAACACACAACAAAGGATATAAAGGGAGATTACAAACAGAGAAACACAAACAGGCAAACAGGAAAAGATGCCTGAACTCTCTAAAATTAAAAAAATGCAAATTAAGACATGAATACCATTCTGCTTTCCATTAGTCTGGCAGAAATGAAAATGTATACACCCTGTCAAAGGTGCGGGCTGCACAGGCAGTCTCATGCGCTGCTGGTGGGTACACACTGCACACTCTCTTTGCAGTACCAAACTTAACATGCACATACCTTTCAATTTAGTGATTCCATCTAAGAATTTACCAAATGGATATACTCCCAAAACTGCAAAAATTAAAAACTATTTAAATACTGGTCACTAAAAAGAAGGAGGTGATCTGTAAATGTGAATCTAGAAAGATCTCTAAGACACACTCAGTGCAGCAGGAAGGCACAGAACACCATGTGCATGGCACCTGTGTTCGTGAATGCACAGATTCTGAGGATGCCCTTGAAACCGTCAACAGGGATCCTCTTCAGAGACGAAGAGGGTAAAAGGGAGCGAGCGGAGGCGTCGATGCTTCACTTCATACCTCTGTGTATTTGGATCCACAACTACGGCAAAATTTTATGTTGAAATTTCAGAGAAAATAGGGAAATGCCACCAGCCACCCCAAAACACTGCTCAGATTGATGCCTAAGTATCTCTTTTGTGGAAGGAAAATACTTGAGCTCTGTTATAACGCCTGTGAAACCCCTGCTCTAAGTACCCATTATGCCATGGTGTATATGTGGGATTCCATCTGAATTCTATGAATCTGACTCCTGAACTCTTCACAGAAAATACAAAGGAGAAAAGACTTTAGACACCAGAAAGGAAGGACATGCAGAAACAGCCACTGACTTGGGAAAGAAATTCACTCAGATCTTTTCAGGTCAGAAGTTAAGCATTCATGATTTCTCTGCAGAGTAAGGAAGAACATACAAAAGTCAAGAAATTCTTAAGAAGGGAAGGAGTGTGCTGAGTGAGTCCTGACCACCAGCAGAGCAGAGGGCAGCGGGCCCTGAGTCTTCCGTCTCCATTTTCCTCTCATGTATCGCCTGTGTCTATACAACGAACACAGCAGATCCTCAGGACAGACCACGTGAAGTCATGAGATCATCACGTCCTAACTGTGCTGTTTCACTGACGTCCCTCCAGGAACCGCAGCAATGACTCTCACTGGGCAGCTGACCAGGTCACTTCTAAGGCACTCCATGGCCCCAGGGGTCTGTGACCGCACTGCATTTAGTGACTGTCCCAGCTGCGAGGTGAAACCTGTATGAATTCCCACAAGCTGAAGCTCTCCACAAGGCAAACAGGAGAAGACAGCAGCAGTTACAAGAGTCTTTTTGGAAATCTCAGCTGAGCCGACGACCAACAGAAAGAAGAGCAGAAACAAGAACGATGTAAATTCAGCAAAGTTGCCTTTGGAGGCCTGTCAAAATGCAAGGGAAAAGTGAGAAATAGGTACCTTAAAAAAGTTCCAGAAGCTCTAGCCCTCCATCTCTTAAGCAGCAGCAAACTGTATGTAGGTTTTGTCAGCCCCCCACCACATACTCCAGTGAACCTTCCAGAGCCACAGGAGGGTTAAGCAACAGCTGGAATGCCTCCCATTTCCTAGGGTCTTGATGCCCCCTACCCAGATCTACACCATCTGCCCTGTCCTCGCCTCAGCTGACCACTCTGCAGGCCGATAAGGGCTCTTAAGGCCCCAGATCCGAGCCTGCCAAGACCCACAATACCTGCCTTTTCTTTCCACAACGCTGGCTTCTTAGAAAAGCCCACCTGCTACCTTCCACATCCCACCTGTGTCCTGGACCGGCAGCCAGCCCTATGCTTTCATATTCCATAACAGAGAACTTGGGAGGCTGCAGAAAGCCTCAGACAACGGATGAAGGTCCACCTTTTTCAGAGGGGCAGAACCCACGCCTAGTTTCTGCTCACCTTCTTCATCAAGAAGAAAGGGCAGTGCTGATCCTCTGTACAACACCACGGGCATTCATCCCTGGTGTGCTCCACAGGAGAGCCTATAAAATTCAGACCAGAGCGGGGCCCCTTCAAGACTTGTCACAGCAGATGGCGATGCAGGTCTGCTGTGATGTGTGCCTTGTACGCCAGGTGCTCCTGCTTAAAAATAAAAATGTAACCACTTTTGATTCTGCAAAATACAAACTCAACCCAAAAGGAAGGGAGTGAGAAATATGTGTGGAAATATTAATTTACAGTCACAGCACCTTAGGTCTTCCTTCTAACACTCACCTTGACCTAAGCAACTTGTCCAATGCGAGGTTGGCACAACCACAAGGAATGCACTGAGAGAACAGGATTAGGCGGTGAGTTAACGTCAGAGTAGTATTTTAGAGGCAACCTGAAAATCCAGTATCCTGGTGGAGAGGCACTACCCTTAGTTCTATTCAGCATATTTTCCTATAAATACTACTACTTCATACTCCCATAGTATCTTACAGCTGAAAATGTCCTCTCATTTCCATTTTTATCTGAACTCAACAACAGTCCAACTATGAACTTCGCATATTTCCTGACAATGAACTGTTACCTCTAGTTTACAGATGCGGTAAGACTCAGTGAGGATAAATAATCCACTAACAGACAGAGCCCAATTCAAGCCGACCGGCCAAGTCCTCAGCTTTTTATTTTCTCTCACTGGAATAATCAAATTCACTTCAGCTCAGCATTTACTGAGCATCTGCACATGCCCAGCCTGTGCTTGGAGCTGGGATCTGAATAGCTCCCGTCCCCGCCCTGCACAGATCCTAAAGGCCAGTGGGGGAGGTGGGTGAGCCTGTAGCTGTAGCACACGCTGCCACAGCAGCCATGCACACCCAGTGCACTGGGGACGCCAAGAGGTTGCAGAGAGGTCAAACCTCTGAGTCAGGACTTGCAGGATGAATGGATTCCCCAAATGGAGAAGCAGAGACCAATGTGGACACACATACTGAGACAGGCGAGGAGGCCAGGAAGCTGCTGGGTGCCCGGGGACAGCTAGCGCACCTTGGGTCGAGGCCCAGGGCACATGGGGACTAGGCCAGCACCCAGAAGAGAGCCTCACCTCAGCTTGTGAGGGCCTCACGTTCCACACACCAAGGAGCCTGCATTCCATCCCAAAGAGCAGGTTCAAAGACAAATCAAGGGGGACTAAGCATTAAAAAAATAAGGTTCAACAGCTAAAATACCAACCTAAGGCACTTAAGAAAACAGTGTCCAACTGAGGACACTGGTTAATTCTCACCTGTATACAACTACATGACACTGGAATGGAAACTGATGAGCACAGGTACCAGGTAAGGACAGAGGCAAAAAGCAACATTTTTAATTTAAGGATGATGGATTTGAGATTAGTGCAGCAGGAAAGGATCTTACTTCTTTAAAGAAATTTTCAAAAACCCCCACTTACCCTTTATTAGGAGTACTCTTTGCGTAACAAATCTAGTAAAATCAGCTCTGCAAGGAGCAGAATGCTGACACTGAACTCTGCCTCCCCTGGGATCTTGGGGACCTGCCAAAGGAAAGTCCATTTGTTCCCTTCACTTTCACATCTGCCTGAATGCCCTTTCTGCATCTCATAGCAACACCTAGGAGCAGCTATTTTAGCAGTGGTTAAAAGGGTAAGACTGCCCTCCCTAATGTCCCAAATACACAAAAGGAGGAAACGTGCCCAGAAGGGGGTGAGGGAAACAGAGAAGTGCCCGTTCTTGAGGGTTACTTATTAAAAGCAAAGTTGCCCACTAATCCTATCTCAAAAATCTGATCTCTAAAATCCCTGGCCCTAAAATGGTGCCCCACTCTCACCAATGAATCAAGTGCGCACACACTGAGTAGTTTATGCTGAATTTGAAAGCCTATAGGGCGGCCAGAGGCTGATGACATGGGACCCCTCTGACTTGGACTCCGAAGTGACTATTAAACAGCACCTCCTTGGTGGGTCCGAAGCCAGGCTCACCCAGGAGGACCAGCAGCAAGAGTGAAGAAGCAGTACCGTGACCAGCTGGTCACTACCTGCCCAGGCCAGGCTCACACCGACCCTCTCGGCATCATCAGTAAAGTGTCCTCTTTTGAACTAGAGACCTTGGTTACTGTGGACTCATCTTTCAGATACAAAACCTCCCACACGGGCAGTTCAATCCTGACCTAGAACTGCCTCTCATTACTGTCCCCTCTTCAAATGCAAAAGTATTATTGCAAACACCTATATGTTTCTCTCACCCAAAGTTTTGCACACATGGTACAGCTTTCCAAATCACCCCATGGAGACAGTCGAAGATAATCTGCGCTTAGAGGTGAAACCTCACAACGTGTTTTTATAGTGAATCAGATAAGGAAAAGCATAAAAGGGAGCCCCGAAATTTATTAAAACTTTCACAAATTCACTTTGAAATATAGCCTAATATTTATTTAAAACTTATTCACATCATTCATAAAGCTACAAACCACTATACACTTTCTTGTTTTGTCTTATGGCATGAAAACATTGCCATCTGATGAAGGCAGCACAATAAAATGCACGCACATACACACACAACTCCTGGGACTTCAGAACATTCGAAAGCCCTGACCTAGGGGGCTTAAGACAGATCTTCCGCAGAATCTTCTGAGATTTAGAAGCCAGAACATTTGTCATCCCTTTATTCATAGCTTCACTGTTTACTGTGTGGGTGTGGAGAAGATGAAGGAAGTTCCACAGACCCTACAAGCCTTAACACCAAAAGAGAAAGATCAAATTAACTATGTATATTCCCTTTGTTACATTTTATTTACTAAAAATGGATATGATTTATCCTGAACCTCACTGGTGCTTTCCACCTGGTCTCTGCCATCTTTACTTTTTAGTGTCACACTCATTCTGGACATCCGTGCAACTCCCAGAGCTTCTGAGCGGCTGCTACTCAGATTCAGGAAGTACAGACCAGGCACCAAGTCAGAGCGCACGCTCCACCAAGAAGCACCCAGGGCAGATCTTCAACGAAAAGCAAAGACTGAGGTGGGGGACTTCTTTGGTTTACGAACATACTGAGTTACACACACAGACAGACACACAGACACACACACACACACACACACAAACACACACACACACACACACACACACACACACACACACGCAAGAGCCTCAGCTTCTTAACCACTAAAGCACCCTCCAGTCTTTCTCCTGAAAACAGTAAGATAAAAAGCAGAGTCTAAGTTGGTGTTCTTCCCCAAAAGGCAGTGAAACTGTTATCACAGGATTTCACACACTGATCAAAAGAGATACTTAAACCCCACTCCATACTCACCATCCTCCTCTTGGGTTTTAAGGACCATCTTTTTCCGTCACAGCAGGACCCTAAAGGTTGCTCGGTTTTGTTCTTCAAAGGAGAACTCAGCAAAGTTTCCCTGGGATGTAGGAATGGGTGGGGCCAGGAATACCTGTGGGCTGTCTAGCCACCAGGACAGCTCAGAGCTGCTTCCTGAGCCAACTACAGGGAAATCGCTGGCCGCACTCCTGGACCAATCAGCTTCCAGCCACAGAAGGAGCGTCACTCCCAGTTCAGGGCCACCACCCAGTTCCTGAAGTCAAGCTCAAGTAGCTTCCTGGTAGTTAACCATCTCCTCCCTGGAAGCCAACTTCGGTTGCAGTCCAAGGAGGCTAACAGCTGCATTCTGGTCTTTTCTCAGATTTGACCACAGCAATGGACAGAGCTGGCTGTCGTTTCTCTCCTCACTTTCCAAGTATTTTCTTAGAATGGAATCACTTAAAACCATGATCCTCTCACAATGAGATAATAACGCATTTCCCAAGAGAATGACTAAGAGATCGTAATCATTACACTATGTTATGAGGTCACAGGCTAAAAGTAGAAGGCAGATATTAGAGACAAAAAAAAAAATCCAAGGGCAACACTCCCGATATAAGTTCAATTTCATCCCCATTCTGTTTTCTGTGTTGCACCAAACTGTTCTTTTCTGCATACTCTTATTATATTCATCATACCTGTTCACTGTTGAAATTAGGTAACAGTAATGAGGAAAAAAAACCTTAATCCTATCACCCAGGGATAACCACTGATGACATTTTGGTGTATATTCTTTATATTCTTCCAGATTTTTGTTCTATGTATTATATTCTCACTCTTTCTGTCTGTCTCTATATATGTCTCTCTCTATATATATTATATATATAGATATACACATATATTTCTTTTTATATCTCTCTATACATCTCATCTCTCTCATATACTTATAATAACCATATATAATATATAATAGAGATATATTTATCTCTTTAAGATATATTTATATTATCTCGAGAGATAGTATATATATAGATAAATATAGAGAGAGAAACAGAAATTGGTTATTTTACACGCTGTTTTATAACCATCTATTTTTTACTTACAACATTTTTCCATGACTGTAAATGGATATCTATCACATTTTTTATTATTCATGATATGGATGCAATATTTAACCATTCCCCTACTCTAAGTCTTTTAAGTGGTTTCCAATTTTTCTGCCAATCTCAACACCCATGAGCACACGTTCTAGCACATGTCTTTCATTATTTCCTGAGCAAAGATTCTTAGAAGTAGAATTGCTGGATCCAGATACAGCTTCCTATGTGTTCATGGGAGGGACTAAGGGGTCCCATAACTCAGTTACTCATACTTACAAGTGACAAACAGAAGGAGAACTTGTACCTATGGCATCATCACTGTAGGTAACATTTCTTGAGTGCTCACTTTGTGCCCGGCCTGACATAGCCTAACTCATCTAATCCTGAAAGTACTCCATGAGGGGTGTGCTGTTTTCAGCCCCAACTCACAGATGAGGACTCTGAGACCCAGAGACATTACACCGCTTGCCCAAAGTCCCAAACTTGTCATTCAACCAAGGTGCCAGCTGCAGGGGCCACCCTCTGGCTGGCTCTACTGCTGGCCTCACAATACTCCTCCTCCCCTTAGTCCTGGTTATAAATACAAACTCCTGCAGCAGGTGTGCAGGAAGCCTGAGCCTGCTGTCTGGGGGCTGCGTCCTCATCGCAGGGTAGAAACACGCACTTGTACAGGGAGACACCAGAGCACTGCCTCGTTACACTCTGATAGTGGTCATGGGTGCCTCAAGGGCAGTGGCCTTGGCCCACCTTTTTCCTTCTTGCCTAATAAGAAATAAATATATACACATATATTTTTAAAAACTCTGTTTTTAAAACAGAGAGGCAACTAATATAAACCCAGTTTTTTACCTTTCAGTTTCATATGTCAAAATCACAGTTATGCTTTCTCCTTTCTATCCTCCATCCATAATGAACCCCAGAAGTTCCATCCTGCTCCCTGTCAAAACCTATCTTTAATGATTCCCAAATCAGCATTTCTACCTTCTGGTGCCAGGGCTGGTCTTTGATGCTGATCCTTCTTTTTTTTTTTTTTTGTGAGGAAGATCAGCCCTGTGCCAGCATCTGCCAATCCTCCTTTTTTTTTTGCTGAGGAAGACTGGCCCTGGGCTAACATCTGTGGCCATCTTCCTCCACTTTATATGGGACGCCACCACAGCATGGCCTGACAAGCAGTGCGTCGGTGCACGCCTGGGATCCGAACCAGCGAACCCCGGGCCACCGCAGCAGAGCGCGCGCACTTAATCGCTTGCGCCACCAGGCCAGCCCCTGATCCTACTTTTTAGAGGACGGTCACTTCTATTTTCTACTTGCTGTCAGCTGGCAGAGTGTTTCTCTGGAACAGACACCCAGAGGCAGACGTCCAGGGCCATCAGGCATGTGTACTTACAGCTTTCACAGATCCTGCCAAAGGCCCGCCACTTCCCTGATAGGACAGACTTCACTTCTGCCAGTCTGATATGTGAAAAGCAGCTTCTTATTGTTTACAGTCTGCACTGACCTGACGACCTTTTCATAAGTGTGAGGTACTTCCTCTTTCGTGAACTGCTTGTTCATATCCTTTGCCCATTTTCCTATGGGTTACCCTTTCTTATTGATTTATAGACTACTAATCCTTTGCATTTTATGTTGCAAATATTTTCTTACAATCTGTCACTTGTTTTTAACTTCAGTTGTATGTTTTGTCTTACAGAAGTTTTTATGTGTTGCAATCAAATATATAACCTTATCCTTCATAAGTTTCATTCAGCCTTCATTGACCACATTAAGTATAGGCTGCTGGAGACGCATCAGAGAACTACAGCACCTACCCTCGTGGTGTTTACACTCTACTGGGAGCTGGGGAGGCGGGGAAACAAGAAGTAAAATGCGCAGTACGTCGGGTGATAAATGCTACAGAGGGCAGGGCAGGCAGGGGAGAGTGGTCAGGGACAGCGCTCCTGAGAAGGGCAAAGAGGCCAGCAGAGCTGGAGCAGAGACAACAGCGGGGACAGGAGGTGAGGAGGCGGAGGAGGGCCGTCCAGGGCCTTGGAAGCTATTTTAAGGACTGGTTTCCACTGTGGGTGAGATGGGCAGCCGCTGCCACAGTTTGGAGCAGAGTGGAGGATCTGACTTCCTTTGTGACGATGGCGCTCGGGCTGGCAGGGAAGAACAGCCTGCAGGGCAGCAAGAGCAGAAGAAGAGAGAACAGCTGTGAGGCTGTTACAACACGCAGGCGAGAGGATGGCGCCCTAAGCAGTAAGTAGTCAAATCCCTGCTGCATTTACTTTTAAGGCAGAGCCAAGGACTTGCCAATGGATTCCACGTGGGTGTGAAAGAAGTCAGGGATGACCCCAAGCCTTTTGGCCTGGGCAAGAAGAATGGAGCTGCCATCCTCCAAACAGCAGACTGCCAACAGGACTCCCAGTCTCCACACTACCCAGCAGGCCTCAGTCTCACAGCCTCCAGCATTCAGTCCACTGGTGGCCCGTCTCTGCTCGGCTTCTCAGAACCTCGTGACTTTCGGCTCTGCTCCACTATTCACGGCTGCATTCTTGCTATACTGCCCACCTCACATTCTCAAAAGATGGACTTGAAATGGCTCACATAGCTGTTATCCCTGTTTGGGCACAGCGGACCACCACACAGACCCCCAGCCAGCCCTCAGGATAGGATTCTGTCCCAGCTCCCCTAAGTCACTCCCATAAGAGCTGCCGCTTAGGTGTTAACTGGGAGCACGGCAGGGAACACCTAGCCCAACACCACCCTGTCGTCTGTGTGATTTCCATTGTTCCAAAGCTAGAGCAACAGATAATACAGTTTGTTAAAAAGGAAGTAATGAATGAAGAGGTGTGTCTTCAATTCCTTAAAATAGAAATTTAACTACTGAAGCACCAAACTACGAAGCTGACTTGCTCCTAAGGAAAGTGACTGCACCACTTATCATCTGTATCGGGACGTTTCTGAGATTGAAAGTGGGTGCTAGTCATGATCACATCAGCCAACAGGCATACACTGGGGCTGTCCAGGGCAAGCGAACAACCACCACGCCACTCATCAGGCCCATCTACAGCATCAGTCCTGAGGACAGCACGTGGAAGATTATAACGTAGCTATTCAAAGGGAAGCTGCCCAGAAGCTTCAAAGTACGCTCTGAAATAACTGAAAAAACAATGGCATATTACAAAACCAGAGCAGTTACCTAGACCTCAGAGCAGCATCTAAGTAATGAGACTGGAGACACAGGAACTGGTCCAGGCCCTGTAATGTGCATTAAACCAACAAAGTGGAAGAAGACACTCTATAGCTATTCATAGTGAAAACCAGACATAAGGGCGTCTGGATGCAGGTGCTTTTTGACTCAGGACATTCTACATTTTCAATTAATAAAATACCTTCAACAGCCTTAATCCTTTACCCAGTCTCATGTCCTAGGGTGACGGATAAGGCGAAAATGTGCAAACATAACACTAGAAGAAAACTTGCGTGAACGCTCATGTAATATTCTGGGGAGAGTTTTTTCTCAGCATGATACCCACATCAGTCATAATTCCAAGGAGACAGAGACGCACTCAAAGGGGGACACTTTGAGTGTCCTGGAGTTTGGGGAGACCAACAAGGAGTGAGGAAGCACCCCAGGGCCAGCAACAGGGGGCAGCCCTTACCCCTCCTATACCTGCCAGACGAGGTGGCTGAATGGAGAGGCTACCTGGCAGAAGCTTTGGCCGAGGGTTCAGCTAACCCTCAGCTACCTGGCAGGGAGAAAACCTTGACCTCACTCGCCTCTCCCCTCCAATCTCCTGGACAAATCCAAGGGAGCCTGCGGACACCGTCCATCCACGGCAGCCTCCAGCAGAAAGCAGGAGATGAAGGGTAGAGAGTGGAGACAGGGGCACAACCCTGAACCACAAGAGACTGGGAGCCACTCCTCCAGTCTTCAATGGCCCCATCACCTGCCCACTAAGTCTCAGCTCCTTATCATGGTTTCAATCCGACCTCCTTAATCTGACCCTGCTGCCTCTCCAGGCTCACTCGTGCCTGGTGTTTTTTTCTTTAAAATAACATGCATACTTCATATAAAAAGCAAATCGTATGTAAGGCTTAAAACAGAAAACCAATTTCCTGCTCAACTCTAACCAACCCCCCAATCCTGCTTTGTAGAGGTAGCTCATTCAGCTATTTCTTCTGCTAACTACCTCCCTATTTCTAAATAACATGCCCACACTATTCATTCTCAAGTTTTCAATTCCAGATGTCAACTGCCTGCCATGAAGATGAAGACTCAGCTTTCACCCTCCTCCCACATGTACACTCAGTATAGTTAAATTTCCAGGTAAATCAATATTCAGTATTTCCATAAATATTGCTCACAATTTAGCTATACCACGTACTAGGATTAGAATCACCACAGAATGGCATTGAGTGTTTTTTGTTCTATTTGCTTAGTTTTCTATGTCTGTTACTGATTAATTGCCAAACTCTCTATCAAGGCATGAAACTATCAATATCGCGCAACATACCGAGGAATCTGTTTTCTGAGACAGCCCTCCATAAACCTCCTTCCTCCAAGGCCTCACCTTGTGGCTCTTGAGGCCTTCATGGCCTCCTCCTGAGCATTCCCTCAGCCGTTTCCCAATGCTGGGTCCTGTTTATTTGATTCCATGTCTTTTTCTTTCTTGGATTACTTGCTCATTTTGGTGGAGCACATCCTCTAATAACTGACGGAGAAAAGATGTGGAGGGATGGGTTTCTCACTGTGAATTTTGGATGTCTGAAAATACCTCTATTCTTCTCACATACTTCATTGACATTTTGGCTGAGCATAGAATTCCAAGTCGAAATCATTTTTGCTCAGAATGATGGAGGCATTCCCTCACTCTTTTCTGTTCCCGTAGTGCTGTGAGCCATGGTGCCATTCGGATTCCCAGGATTCTGTGTGTGACCTCTTCCCATCTCAGACAGCTCTCAGGATCTTATCTCTAGTCTCAGCATTGTGAAATTGCATAATAACGTGTCTAGGTGTGAATCTTTTTTATATGTTATGCTAGCCACTAGGTAGACCTCAGTTCTCAAGTCTCATATTTTTCAATAATTTCCTACCCTTTTTTTTTTCAGTTCTTATTTCTTGTAATTTCTGTTAATCATACACTGGACCTCCACTGTGGATCCTCTAATTTTTCTTATCTTTTCACTCCTACATTTCATCTCCTTTTTGAGCTGCTTTCTAGGAAATATTCTTACAAGGGACTGAACGTTTGTGTTCCCTGCAAATTCATATGCTGAAACCCTAATGTGGTGGTATTTGGAGGTGGAGCCTTTGGGAGGTAATTGGGTCATGAGGGTGAAGCTCTCATGAATGGGATTAGTGCCCTCATAAGAAGAGGCCAGAGAGCTAGCTCACTCTACTTCCACCATGGGAGGACATAGCAAGAAGACAGCCCTCTGTAAACCAGGTAGAGAGCCCTCACAAAGAACCTGACCATGCTGGCACCCTGATCTTGGACTGCCAGGCTCCACAGCTGTGAGAAATAAATGTCTGTTGTGTAAGCCACCCAGTCTGTGGTACTTGGTGATAGCAGCCTGAACTAAGACAATTCTCCAGTTTATCTTTCAACCTTTCTATTGAATGTTTTATTCCTGCTATTTTTAGTTTGCAAGAACTCTTAATCTCTCAATATTTCTTTTTGATGGCATCCTATTCTTGTTTCATTGATACCTAAGACTCTTAAGCATATAGTTTTAATGTAAAGCTTTCTTCTATATCTTCCACAAGCTGTTTCCTCAAATTTCTTTTCTTCTGTTTGCTTTGTTCTACTGTTAATGTGGAGGGTTTTCCTTAAATCGCTAGTAAACATATGCTGTTTCTTCATATTTAAGAGCAAGGCACTAACAACCTGATTAGAAGCTCTGTGTGATGGGTGCAGCCTATTGAGTGGTGAGTGTCATTGTAAAATAATAAAGTAGTAACACGTAGAGACTCCATAACGGGTTCTGTAGGTTCTTTTTTCTTGCTGGTGACCCAAAGAATCATTCCCCAATCTCCTACCTGGGCTGTGTGGGCTATAAACATGGCCAGCAGCATTTGGGGAGCTAGGTAGAAGGAGAAAGGATGGGAAGCTCACAATTAAGTATATAGATTTTCACTCACTCTCTGTGCCTTTACAGCCTTCTTCAGAAACTAAACCTTCATGTTTTACCAAAAGTGGAAGAGAAATCTCCTTGCTGCAAGAGATGGAGAAGAGATCTGAGAGGCTTAACTGCCCGCGATGAACACTTTCAACCCACCTCCAGTTTTTAGTCTCATTCCATGTCTCCATTCTCAGAGGCTGGTGGTGCCTTGAAGCCTTTCTGGGATTTGGGGGTAAATCATTTGGCTTCCTGATGGCCTCCCCCTCTGCAGCTTAGATCTTTCCTGACAAGCTGCCAGTGAGAGAGCGGCTTGGGGCACACAATCATGTAAGTGTCCCAAACCCCTGGCAGTGCACGTGTAAGCTGGGATGGACAGTAACAAAGATGTCAATCCTCTGCAGACAGAAATCCACAGGCACCTGGAGATACTGCAAACTCTTTGGAAGGTTATTTCTACTTGGGTCACCTGAAAAAAGTGGATTTGTACTGTTTTTCCTCACAGACATGAATAGCATCAAATAGACCTTGCAAAAAAAAAAAGACTTGAGAACAAAGGAAACATGTATGTGTCACAAAGAACTCAAATGAAGAACTCAAAGGACGTGCCAATCCTCAATAAACGCCTACCCTGCACCTGGCAAAGCAAGCGATGGGACTGCTGATCACATCTGCCGTACGCACCTGCATGAGCAGAACTTGAGCACTTTTATTGCCAAGAGAAAAAGTCAAATTGGTTAAAAAAAAAAAAAACCAAACCATGGCCTTTTGCCCTTTGTTTTACATACACAATTTGAATTTCATTTTTTTCCAAGTTAGAGTCATTACCTTTGCAAGAAAAAAATAAGATTAAGAAAGGTGCAATTCAGGGGCCGGCCCAGTGGCATAGCAGTTAAGTGCGTGCGCTCTGCTGCTGGCAGCCCGGGGTTCAGATCCCGGGCGCACATCAATGCACCGCTTGTCAGGCCATGCTGTGGCAGCATCCCATATAAAAAAAAGTGGAGGAAGATAGGCACAGATGTTAGCCCAGCGCCAGTCCTTCTCGGCAAAAAGAGGAGGACTGGCAACCGATGTTAACTCAGGGCTAATCTTCCTCACCAAAAAAAAAAAAAAAAAAAAAAGAGGGCTGACCCCATGGCTTAGCAGTTAAGTGCGCGCGCTCCGCTACTGGTGGCCCGGGTTCAGATCCCGGGCGCACACCAACGCACCGCTTGTCCGGCCATGCTGAGGCCGCGTCCCACATACAGCAACAAGAAGGATGTGCAACTGTGACATACAACTATCTACTGGGGTTTTGGGGGGGAAAAAAAAAAGGAGGAGGATTGGCAATAGATGTTAGCTCAGAGCCAGTCTTCCTCAGCAAAAAGAGGAGGATTAGCACGGATGTTAGCTCAGGGCTGATCTTCCTCATAAAAATATAAAAAATAAAAAAATAAAGTGTGATTTCTTTAAAAAAAAAAAAAAAAAAGAAAGGTGCAATTCTTCACAAAGTCTGATCTTATTTTCTATCCGCAGAAAATCTATTATTAATGCCATAAAACGCCATAAAACTGAAAAATCGTATGGCTTTGAGCTTATGTGCATTTTTTTCCCAAGAAGGGGGTGGATACAGTCCTCAGATGCTCAGAGAGAACCCTCATGTTGGAGAATCCGAGTCTGGGATCACAGTTCTCAGAGTGGGTGGAGGCAGCATCGTCCCCAGGAGAACCCACTTTCTGGTGGCGATGGAATGATGCCCCACAGGGCTACACTCAGCAGCCACCACCATCAACCTCACCACAGTCCTAGGAGACATTTGGAGACACGTCACGTGTACTTTAGAAAATATGCATTTGACACATTCATGATGCTAAACGGAAACATTTGGGCCGGTCCCATGGCTTAGCCGTTAAGTGCGTGCGCTCCGCTGCTGGCGGCCCGGGTTCGGATCCCGGGCGTGCACCAACGCACCACTTCTCCAGCCATGCTGAGGCGGCGTCCCACATACGGCAACTAGAAGGATGTGCAGCTATGACATACAACTATCTACTGGGGCTTTGGGGGAAAATAAATAAATAAATAAAATTATAAAAAAAAAAAAAAGAAACATCTTCATCCACGAGGACAGAGAAGCAAGAGTACAATTCACAAATGAGAAAGAAGAGAAGTAAACTTGAAGTTGAAATAAACTTCAAACTATACCTGAAAGTAGTTGCTAAGTAGTTTTAAATGCCCTGTAAAATAAAGTTTAAAATATCGGATGAGGTGAATTTGATCTGTGCTGCCCTCTGCTGGCAAGGTGAAGAGATTGTTAAAAAGTTTACAATTAGCCATTTTTGCCAATAAATTTAATTACCTTTTGAATGTTAATAGGGAGAAAAGAGGAAATTCATGTTCTACCTAGTATATAGCCCACACTCTGGTGATATTTTACCAGTACTTATTTTCTGAAAGGGTTTTGCTAATATTAAAATTGGTTTGCCCTTTGTCCATACACTAGCTAATTTGTGGGAATAGGTAACAGCCAATGGGAGCTTATATTAAACAGGCAGACACAGACAACAAACAACACACACAATAAGTAATAAATTCACTAGCATGCTAGAAAGCGTAGGTGCTGTGGGGAAAAGAAGGAAACCGGGAGTGGGTATGTAGGGAAGGGGCTTACTCAAGTATTGAGTGTGGTCAGAACAGGTATCACCCTGAAGATGAAATCTGAGCCTCAGCAACTCTCCCCACCCATACCCCTAAAAAACCAAAAGACTGGACATGGCTTTTCTTTTCTAAAATTCTGTGGTGTACGAAACGCATTTATATTCTTCTCGAACCTCCTACTTCCTATGCCTCACCATGCAGACTAATGAAATTAAGTATGCAAAGTCTGTAAGATTTCATTACCAAGGCCGCCTCCCCATGAAGAGCCTCCCATTTCCTGTGTCTTCTGAGGAGAAAGTCTCGTCACCTGGTCACCTGAGATTCTCTCACTTTCAACCAGAAAGAGCCTAACACTCAGAATACCTGTTCTCCCATTTTCTAGCTGGTGTTCACACACACATTATGCATTATCTTTTAAAAAAAAAAGTATATGCTGAGTACTCTGCATTCACTCAAAAAAGATTTGAGTCTTTACTGTGTGTTCAGTTTAAAGGATGCCTGTTGAACTGTGCTGAGTACCGTGTGAGCTGGTGCTGGGGCTACACACAGGGCTTCCCTGGAGACACGACAGGGTCCTGAAGGACCCAGGTGGCGGCAGTGGTCACACACTACATGTGGCATGCTAAGGACTAGGCTACAGAGGAGACCGGGTACTCCAGGCTCTTAGAGGAAGAGCCAAAAAGCAGTCCCTAGGAGAAGCAGGGAGAAAGGGGGAGTGGGCAGTCCAGAAAAGGAGAGTGACTTTTGAGAAAACCCATGATCTTAGTGGCATTATCTGGAGGAGATCTGGGGAGATTCAAATACCACTCTGTGGCCACGATCTTGAAGGAAATAGAGCCCAACCTTTAAGGCTGAGGAGGCACTGCCTGGGAGAAGAAGGGCATTTTTAGACAGAGCTGCACACACAAGAGGGTGCTGCCTGGCTCCCCACCTGTCTACTGTCACCCCCACGAGAACCCCACCACCCACTGTGACCTACTCGCCTTTCTGTACTCGCCTAATGACATTTCATCCTTCCAATAATCTGGCCCCCAACATAACTTTCTTCCCCTGAACAAAACATCAGTCCAGTTATTCTACTCTTTTTGAAAATGATTTTATATCTAAAGTCACAGAACAAATATTTGTGTTGGCTGGGCTGCACATTCTCTTCCCAGCCAGGAAACCTACCTGGAAAAGAAGTCTGCATGAAAAAGACACCTAGGAAACACAGATTCAAAGATAACAGGATGGGAGGTCCCAACAGGAAACAGGCTCATGGATAGCCGTTAGACAGCCTGGTAAGGTCTGTCACACTAAAGGGACACATGCTAACACACGATAATCAATCAGGTAATTTTTAAAAGCATGTATCAGTTTGCAAAGAAACAGAGATACTTTCATAGAAACACAGAATCTCTTTTGAGCATCAAAATAATCCTGGAGTAGAGCAGGGGACCACTCCTACCATCCACCTCCTCATCCCCACTTGCTGACGAAGCAAGCTGAGGACACATGAAGAGTGGCGAGAGCCACACTGACCATGGCCGGCCAACACCAAGCCCAGCGGGGTTCTTCCCGCTGCACTAAGCGCCCTTATCACTGCACAGGACCCCCACAGTAACCAGACAGAGCCACCAGCAAGGAAGGCAGCAGGCACCATTTCCCTTAACTCTGAGACTGCCTAAATGACAGCCCCTCTCCACTGAAAGAAGCTTAAGAACCACAAATGAGAATCAGTAAGAAACTTCTCCTAAAGGCTCAATTCCAGTCTTTCTATTTTTATCCAACTAAACTGCTTATGAAATAAAGCATAAATATTAAATGATCACCCTGAGTTGTTCTTAACACATAAAAAAAGATTATCTCATTGAAGGCAGAATATACCAAATTTACTTTCTTCTTGTGTTTAAATTACAGAAGAAATACATGATTACTATACTTCGGGGGCAGCAGAACACATAAAAGAGAAAAAAAAAGTTCTTTTTTTACTGCCGCCTCCCACATCTAGTAATCTCCTCAGAGAAAACCACTAACACTTTGACACCACTACTCCAGACCCTTTCCTTTGTACTTAACAAACATGCACATACAGCTCTATAAGAGGGTTTTTTCCTATATAACAAAGATTAAACAATATGTATTTTTCTACAAGTTACTTTTTTCAATCAATATGTCTTAAAGATTTTCCTATGTTGGAGTGTAAAGATCTACCTCGATTTTTTTTTAACTGGTACATTCCCAGTAAAGTTTGTGCCATACTCTGATTTCCTACTGACGAAACTTTAAGTTGTTTCTAATGCTTTGTCATCACAAGCTGTGCCACAATCAACATTCTTCTACACCTATATTTTTGTACCTGTGGAAGTATGTCTGCAGAAGTGATTCAGAAAAGCTGAATTCAGAAAATTCAGAAAAAAGCATCAGAGTCAACTGATGCAGGCACTTAACTTTTAATTTTAAATAATTTTAGACTTGCAGAAAAATTGCAAAAAATGGAGTTCTCATATACCCTTTGCTCAACTTCCCCTGTCACCATCTGACATAACCGTAACACAGGAAATGAACACGGATACAGCACTAATCATTCATCTAGCAATCCTACTGGATCTTCACCAGTTTTCTCACTAATGGTCTTTTTTTCTGGTCTGCAATCCAATCCAGGAGACCCCACTGCATCTAGTTGTCATGTCTCCTTGGTCACTTCCAATTGTGACAGCTCCCCTCTGCAGAGTACCAGTTATTTTGCAGAACGTTCCTCAATTTGGCTCTGTCCGCGGTTTTTTCCTGATTCGATCAAGGTCGTGCCTTTTTGGCAAGAATGGCACAAAAAGTGAGGCTGTGTTCCAGTGCCTCATGTCAGGGCACATGAAGTTGATGACTCTCTTCACTAGTGATGTAACGGGGAGCCCACCAGGTTTCTATAAAGTGACCGTCCTTTGTGATTAGGAAGGATCTTTTTGGGACACACTCTGAGAGGGTGCAGATATCTGTCCCTCCTCATCCTTTCCTGCCTACCCACTTCAGTGTCAATGGCTGGGTGCTTCCTCAAAGTTGGCACCTGTGTCTTCCGATCCATCCGTCATTTTCTGAGCATCTCCTCACTTTCTGCCATCACAAGATTTTCCAGGCAGGCTCATTTTGCATTTTTCCCTGCCCCAGCCCCGGAATCAACCATTTCTCCAAGGATCCTTGGTTTCTCTTCATGAAGAATGGTATTTAGAAACCAAGGTCTGGGCCTCGGGTGTACCATATAAGCATTCTCAACTGCCAAAGACACTACCAAATTGCCTTCCGCAAATGCGCCAACTCCTCCCCACCACACACCACAAGAATGTCCACTTCCCCACCTCACCAATGCTCTTTTACACTCTGGTGATCTGACGGCTATTGGTAATGTCTATTTCCCTGTTATTAGGAATACTAAACACTTAGGTTTATGGCGATCATGTTTCTTCTGTGAATTGTTCACATCCTTTGTCCTATTTTCTATCTACTGTTGTCTTTTTATCCGTTTGCTGGTTCTCTTCATATACTGTGAACAGTAATCCTCTGCTTGTAAGTGCTGCAAATATTTCCTCCAAATACACTGCCTGTCTTAACTTTCTTTATACATACCTTTATATATATATATATACACACACACACACACACACACACACGCGCACACACACACACACATTGTGTATACACATATACACTTTGACCTATAATCCATCTGGAGTTTTGTTTCTTTGTTTTTTAAGTATAGAATTACAGGGGAATCTAAATTTTTTTCTGAAAGGATGGTCACTTGTCATTACCATTTGCTGAAAACACATCCTTTTCCCACTGAAATGTCACCATGATCAGTGCAAGGTAGGCCCAGGTTGTACCCCCGCTTCACCATTTACTGGCTATTTGTATGCAAGTTGCTTACTCTTTCCATGTCGTTAGTTTTCTCATCTAGGAAATGGAGAAAATTTTCCTACTTCATAGAGTTATTGTAAAAGTGCTTAAAACAGTACAGACATCTAGTAAAACTTGTTACCTGTTAGTTATTATTATTATAAACTGAATTTGCACACAAACATTGGTCCATCTAGACAGTGCTGTCCAAAATAAAAATAATGTGAGCCAAATATGTAATTTTAAGTTTTCCAGTAGTCACATTAAACAACTAAAAGAAACAAGTAAAGGGGCCAGCCCCATAGCTTAGCGGTTACTTGTGCACGCTCCGCTACTGGCGGCCCGGGGTTTGGATCCCAGGCGCGCACCAATGCACCACTTCTCCGGCCATGCTGAGGCCGTGTCCCACATACAGCAACTAGAAGTATGTATAACTATGACATACAACTATCTACTGGGGCTTTGGGGAAAAAAAGGAAGAGGATTGGCAGTAGATGTTAGCTCAGAGCCGGTCTTCCTCAGCAAAAAGAGGAGGATTAGCATGGATGTTAGCTCAGGGCTGATCTTCCTCACAAAAAATAAATAAATAAATAAATAAATAAAATAAAAGAAACAAGTAAAAATTTAACTTTAATATATTTTATTTAACCCAATATATCTAAAACATTATTCTTTCAACACATAATCAATCTAATAAATAATTTAAAAGATATCTTGCATTATGTTGTCGTGCCAAGGTTTCACACTCAGAGCACAGTCCTCAATGGTGGCTACCACAGGAGACAGCACAGGCCTGGCCAGCTCACTGATTCGGCTGCATGTTCTTGTAACGATCCCACACATGTACGTGCAAGAAAAGCACTGAGAAAAGTGAACATCCGTTCATGACTGAAAAAAAGCTCTAGGCAAACAAAAAAACAGAAAGAATCTTTTTTAACACGATAAAGGGTATCTACAAACAACTTCTAGGAAACGTGATCCTTGGCGGGAAACCCTGAGCACTTTTCCTGTAAGCCTGGGAGGAAGCGAAGGGTGTCCACTCTCAGCAACTCCACCCGTGCTGTGCTGGAGGGGCTTCTGGCCTGATCTTTCTCAACCAAGGAGCCCCCAGAGACTCAGGCCCCAATGCCCTGGCCAAGTAAATAGGGCAAGAAAAAAGGCATGCGGATGGGAAAGAGGAACAAAATGAAACCATTATTATCACAGTTGGTTTGACTATTCACCAAGAAAAGTAAAAGAACCTAAAGATAAATTGTTAGAGTCATTAACAGACTTGAACAAGACTGCGGGGTTACGAGATCAATATATAAAGCACAAATGCATTTCAATACATTAGCAACCAACAATAATTAAATACCAATATAAATCTATCAACAATGCACAAGAGTTTTATGGAGAAAAATTCTAAAATTTTACTGAAAGACTTTAAAGAAGTCTTTAAAAATGGGGAGAGAAACCATACTCAAAAATGGAGAGAGAAACCGTATTCATGACTCAGTATACTAAATGTGTCTGTTTTTTTCCAGATGATCTATAAATTCAGTGCCATTGCAGATCACAACCCCAGCAGGTTTTACTTGTTTGTTTTAGGGATTCTATGACAGCATGGTACTGGCATGGGACAGACCCACAGGACAGAATGAAGAGCCCAGAAACAGCCCCACACAGACATAAACACTTGACACATGACAGAGCTGGGCACACAGATCAGTGGGGAGAAAATTGCAGATGGATTTTTCCATAAATGCCGCTCGGGATTATCCTTCCCGTGAATACCAGGAAATATGAGCAGGAATGTTCACAGCAGCATTCAGAGCAATAACTCCAAACTGGAAACCACCTAAATGTCCATCAACAGTAGAACAGATTTTTTTAAACTGTGGTATACTCAAACAATGAAGTATTTTACGCTGGTAAAACAGAACAAACTATGGCTACAAGAAACAACGCGAAGGGCCGGCCCCGTGGTTTGGCAGTTAAGTGTGCGCACTCCCCGCTACTGGCGGCCTGGGTTCGGATCCCAGGCGCGCACCGACACACCACTTCCCCGGCCATGCTGAGGCCACATCCCACATACACCAACTAGAAGAATGTGCAACTATGACATACAACTATCTACTGGGGCTTTGGGGGAAAAAAAAAAGGAGGAGGATTGGCAATAGATGTTAGCTCAGAGCCGGTCTTCCTCAGCAAAAAGAGGAGGATTAGCATGGACGTTAGCTCAGGGCTGATCTTCCTTAAAAAATAAAATAAAATAAACAACATGGATAAAGCTCAAGGACATAATGCTAAGCAGGAAAAACCTTCAAAATTAGAAGATAACTTTATTGGAAAAATTTTATACCAAATCCAAAAGAAGGGTTAAGGACAGACTAAGACATTTTCTAATACGCAAACTCAGAACACAGACCTCCCATATACACTTTCCTAGGAAAGTTCTGGAGAATGTGCTTCTGCAAACTTAAGCAAAACCAAAAACAGGAAAGAAAGGGACCTAGGCAGAGGTGATCCGACAGAGAGGTACTCCCAGAATGACTCTGTAGGGAAGTCCAGACAAAGGCCAAACAGTAGACCTAGGAGTAACTAATCTAGATTTGAGCAGAAAAACGATGAGCCCTGTCCAGGGGGAAGACAACTGATTGATGTGTTTAAGACAGAAAACATTATAGACAAGCTCAGGTCAGAGGTGCAGTACTTTAGAAAGCAATTGATAACCTCAAGAAAACCAGGCAAAGGACAAATTGAGGCAATTAACATCTCCATGAAAATAAAGAATTGTACCAGAAAGACAGCATGGTTGTAGAACAGCACGTGGCTCAGTAGAGAGCCTCGTGGTCAACAGAAATCCACAGACCACACCTGAAAATAGGAATCAAGAAGCAGTAGGGGGGCCGGCCCCGTGGCTTAGCAGTTAAGTGCGTGTGCTCCGCTACTGGCGGCCCTGGTTCGGATCCCGGGCGCGCACTGACGCACCGCTTGTCCAGCCATGCTGAGGCCGCGTCCCACATACAGCAACTAGAAGGATGTGCAACTATGACATACAATTATCTACTGGGGCTTTGGGGAGAAAAAGGGAAAAAACGGAGGAAGATTGGCAAGAGATGTTAGCTCAGAGCCGGTCTTCCTCAGCAAAAAGAGGAGGATTGGCATGGATGTTAGCTCAGGGCTGATCTTCCTTACACACACACACAAAAAAAAAAGCAATAGGAAAATATCGTTTTAAATTTGGAGATAAACTGTGTGACCAACAGCTGAAAAAATTCAAAATGGCTGCCCTCAGGAAAGGGTCTCAAGGTGGGGAAGGGAACTGCTATTTTTCGTTATAATCTTTTTAGTTACACATGATATTTTTCTTTTCTCCAAGATGGCAAATGTTTATTTGTATTTGTTACTTAAAAGACATTATTTATATATTAGGTAGATTTTTAAAGGGGCTGAATCAGTCCAGTGCTTCCAAACATAAAGATCAAATGGAATTCACGTTGATTACACTGAGGGTTCACTATGTGAAGACCTAACTATATTTAAGAAATTACTTTAGGTGCTAGCCTGGTGGAATAGCAGTTCAGTGCCCGCACTCCGCTTCGGCAACCTAGGGTTCACAGGTTGGGTTTAGATTTAAAAAAAAAAAAAAAAAAAGAAATTACTTTAACCCAAAAATGGTATCAACATACTGAATTTCCTTAAGTAAGAATTTTTTTTAATTAAGATATAATTTACAAACCATAAAATTCACACTTTTAAAGTGTACAATTCAGCGGTTTTCAGTATATTTACAGTTATGTAACTATCACCATTACCCAATTCTAGAACATTTTTATCACCCCCAAAAGAAAATCCTGCACTGGTTAGCAGTCACTCCCCATACACCCCAGTCCGCGACAACCACTAATCTACTTTCTGTCTCCAGGGATTTGCTTTTGTACAAAATGCAGCCTTCGGTGCCAGGCCTCTCTCACTCAGCATAATGTCCTCAAGGTTCTGCCACGTTGTAGCACACATCAGTACTTCATTTCTTTTTATGGTTGAATAATATTCCATTGTAGGGCTATACTCATTTTGCTTATCCATTCATCAGTTGATGGACATATGGGTTGTTTCCACTTTTGGACTATTATGAATAATGCTATTATAAGCATTCGTGTAAATTCTTGTTTAGTATGTATGATCTTTTAAACTATGAACATGTATCACTGTGATAAAAATAAATTTTAAAATATTTTCTATATTTCTATCTAAATCCTACGTATTCTTCAAAGTCAGCTCTAGAGCCTCCTCCCGTGCCTTTCTCCCCGTCACCCACCTTCCCTCACGTACAGGAAACAAGCTGAAGGTGTTGACTCAGATTTATAAGCTTCACCTCTCAAGATTTTATGATTCTATGAACTAAGACTCCCATTCTCAATGATGAAAAGTGTTTGCTGAACCAGCTTTATATGCTTTTTAGATAATCATAGAGTAACCATGTTAGGTACTCCATCAGCTCAGTATAAATACTCACCATCCCACCGTACGATGAATGGATGGTTTCAACGTGTCGTGGGTCAAAAGAAAATGTTTAAAGATCAAACAAGCCTAACGGTTTTGTAGGGGGACAATGATGACTAAGCTATCAGGAAAGGTCACTCTTTAACTGGATTAAAGTAATGCATTAAAAGCATCAGCCATTTATGATAAATTCAATTGATATTTCCAGAAATGATCTTTCTGGTACTTCTTTTGTTTTTTGTGAGGAAGAACAGCTCTGAGCTAACACCCATGCCAATCCTCCTCTTTTTGCTGAGGAAGACTGGCCCTGGGCTAACATGCGTGCCCATCTTCATCTACTTTATACGGGACACCGCCACAGCACGGCCTGACAAGCAGGGCATCAGTGCACGCCCGGGATCCGAACCCGGGCTGCCAGCAGCGCAGCTCAGGCACTTAACCGCTACGCCACGGGGCCGGTCCCCCTCTGGTACCTTTACTACTTGGGGGAAGACGAAATTAATGTCAGGGAGGGGGGATGATCCAGTTAATTCACTGGGTTCTCTGGGCACTTCTAAACCAAATTCAATTAGTAATTTTTAGAAAAAAATTTCCAGCCTTCACTAAATATGAAAACAGTTGACATCACAGTGTGAAATTCAAGCACGTTTATGAAAGCAAAGTCCTCTGACAACTAAAGAGTAAGCAGAGATGGGTGGGGAATGCAGGAGTGTGCCTGCTTGCTTGCTTTGCTTTGGACGTCTGCTCTGATGCACAAGCATGGCATATCCCCTTCCTGTTTCCTCTGCTCCCTTTCTGCCTTACTAATTATACATCACCTCCTTTCTTTGTAAAACCACAAGACCAACGTTACAAAATCGATGCACTCCACCCATCCTTTTACTCAGCTGACAGCAAACTGAGCCAGTAGAGAGGAAGCCGTCACATGACAGAGGAGCTGGTGAGGGAGGCAGACCCTGCCTACATTTTGTCGCTGAGCAAAGAAGGCAGAAGATAGTACCACAGAAGTCAGCCAGTCCAAACTTCTTGATATCTGTTATTGATTTTAAAACAAACGAAGCAGAAACCCTTGTTTTGTCTAAAATCTGCTCTCCTTGTTTTAGAAGGCAGGTGGTTTCAGTAAAAAACAAAACAAGAAAACTCTACTTTTGAAAGTGCGTTTCTGCAAGATTTTCTTCAAGCTTCTAGTTAAATCATTGTTCAGATGTTTATTTTCCCTAAAAAAATTCCCTTCCAGTCCCAAAAATATTCCCCACAGGTTTAGAAGCAGTTCTCAGTTTCCAGAAGCTACCACTACCCAAAGGAATACCACGTGCTCCTGCAATAAGACCAGTCACTGCACCAAATACTTCTCAGCCTGTCCCCTGGGTCTGTCTGAAAGGGACAGCTCGTCACTGCCAGGATAGCCTCCCACATGCCCAGAAGGGGGCAGCACGAGAGACGGGTGCACAGTGATGTCTACACAGGAAGCCGGGCACATCTCCGAGAGCGATGCCAGTGGTCCCCACTACCATGGCAGCAGCAGAGACGGAGAAAAGCAGACAACTTTAGAACACATTTTGGAGGCGGAATGGACAGTACTACTAAGGAACTGGATACAGAAAATGAGTGAAAGGAGGAATCAGGGCTGACTTCCCAACATTTGATTTGCATACCTAGGTGGACAGACACACTATTTCCTAGGAGGGGGAAGCTGGGGCACAGCATCAGGGGCTCTGCTGTGTGAGACCCTCAGATATCCCCGGGGGAGGACACACGAGGCAGAGCGCTATCAGAGCCTGAAGCTTAAGTGGAGGAAGAAGGCTAGGGATACAATCGGTCCTTGTGACTTGTGTAGTCATGTCCTACAAAGTCCTGCTAACCCTGAACTGGTGAACACTGAACCAATGTTCCGAGAGAAATACAGGGCTAAGGTCCTGGGGGCCCTGAACACAACGTTTTCTCACCAGATCAACACACAAGCTTGTTTTAGCGGTGCTTCTGTTTAAGGACACCGTATTCACTCTAGATCACTGATTCACTGACATTGAACTCACACCTGAAGGAAACTTATCTAACACACTGTGTTTTCTCCATGGGGCATATCACAATCTTCTTGCACTTGGAAACACTAGACAGCACTTCAGCACTGTGCTTGGGGCCATTTTAAACAGCCAAATCACCAACAAAAAGTGCAAAGTGGCACTAAATACAGCACATAAAGGACCCTTGTTTATAGCATGAGAGCCGGATGGAGAAGGCGGAGTGTCACCCTGGTCACCAACCTGGGAACCTACAGTGGGCAACTCCCATTTTTCACTGCTCTGCTCGTGTCCACAAATGACCGTGAAAGCACCACTTTCACATTGATTTGGGGGTTACAGATAAATTTTAGTGGGTAGGCAAATTCACAGATACGGAATCCATAAATAATGAGGATTGGCGGGATAAATTTGGGAGACATCAGAAGATAGGTAGTTCTTAAAGTCATTGGTTACATCAAATAATAATTCCAAATGTTCGAAAGATCTGATTACCTGGGAAGAAAGATGGAGAAACTTGACCTGCTTTACAAATTTGCAACCTGTTCCCAGATGCTTGAAATTGGGGACACCCCCATCTCCCTTTCTTCACTAGTTATAAAGCAGGTAGTTTGGTCTCCACTTTCTGATTCCTTTCTCTACTTCTAGGAGTTCAGAACTCGGAAGGGAAAGAAAAACATCTTATTTATTGCTCTCCCCCTGTACAGGAAAGAGCTTTATCATATGCATTTGATAGCAATTTTCATAGAAATTACCCTTAAAAAGTATCTAATTGGAAGAAAATCTCTATCATCAATTAACTGGTTTCAGGACTATGAGGATAAATAATGCTGTCAATGGTTAGGAAGATGATTGAGAATTTTTGCAAAAGCACACAAATTAGTTTGTAACTTTGACCAAGTAAATGTAAATAATGTCACAAACCTCATATCACAAAGTGATTGTACAGATTAAATTTTACATTGAAAATGTAAAATGCCTAATTAAATACAAAGCTATAGTTAGCCCTGTAGAACACGAAACTTCTTGTTTGTTCAGCATAAGACAGTCCTGCCAAAAAGTCATGTATAATCTTGGCTGAGAAACACGATATCCAAGAACACATAGAGGAAAAAAGAGTCCTCTCAGAGTTTACAATTCTCCCCAGACTTTATCTTCCCGTCCCCAGTCTTTAGGCTCGTGCCTGAGTGAGCTGGGTGCCCAGCGTCACCAGGAGCATGAAGACATGGGGCCAAGCTCTCATCCCATCCCAAAGGCTGACAGACTAAATAAAGGATCAGAGCGCTGCTGGCATCCGTTGTTAATCACATGGGATTTACGCAGCGGCCTTAGGGAATCCCACAGGAGATCACAAACATTAAATTAGGCAGTACTAACAATTAGGATGGAAAACAGCAAATAATAAGGTACTAAATAGGTGATTTAGCATACTGTAATTATGAAAAGACCAATTTCCCCAACTTTAAATTAAGTTAAATTACATTTAACTCCTGCCATCTAACTCATCTGAGGACATAAACCACTGATTCTTTAGAATAACCTTTAATTAATACCTTAATTCCAAAGAAAATCATCTACCTGGTAGTTCAAACACTAAAAAGCTCTAAACAAAAGAACTGTTCTAAAAAGAGTTTATAGAATAATTCCTTTAAAAAATATATTAACACCCTCCCCCCTTTTTAAAGAAGATTACCACTTTGAGTGGTAGTGGTGGTGTCCATCTAATGGGTACAAATGCCTCGCTGATGACCTGAGAGGGCTCCTATCCTCCAGCTACACTTGAGGGAAGGGACAAAGTGACTGTGGAGGCTCTTCCACGCTGTGTGTGTCTCACAAGTGTCATGGACAAAAGCCACTAGCTATCGAGGAGAAACTCACCCCGATATACAGAGAAACTCTGGAAGGGAAAGTGCAGAAGCACGCATGTGATGTGGACAGAAGTTTCCAAAGGGCCACACACCGTCCCCCGACTTCCGCAGTGCTCTTAGGGGGATCTGTCCACTCACGAGAATTTATACTTTTAAATTTTGCGCGAAGCTTTCTCCCCAATGGAACAGAAAAAAAAAAGTTTTCATTTATCTGTGACTGTTTCAAGTTTTACGTCACTTTTTTTTTTTCAGGTAAATCCAGATTTTTGTTGACTGATGGAAAAATGATAATATATTAAAACATTCTTGGGCCGGCCCCGTGGCTTAGCGGTTAAGTGCGCGCTCTGCTGCTGGCGGCCCGGGTTCGGATCCCGGGGGCACACCGACGCACCGCTTGTCCGGCCATGCTGAGGCCACGTCCCACATGCAGCAACTAGAAGGATGTGCAACTATGACGTACAACTATCTACTGAGGCTTTGGGGAGAAAAAGGAAAAAAAAAAAGGAGGAGGATTGGCAATAGATGTTAGCTCAGGGCCGGTCTTCCTCAGCAAAAAAAGAGGAGGATTGGCATGGATGTTAGCTCAGGGCTGATCTTGCTCACAAAAAAGAAAAAAAAAAAAAATTCTTTAACTTATTTGCATAATATACTTATATAAAATAAAAGCTTTTCTAAGACGTACTTTAAAACTAGTTACATACCATTCCTTATTACCTCTTTTACATTTTACATATAATAAAACATTTTTAAGGGGAAAAGAAAAACCCTACCATACAACTCAGCCATTCCATTCCTAGGTATTAACCCAAGAGAAATGAAAACGGACCCACACAATGACTTGTTCATGGATGCTCATAGCAGCTTTATTCACGATGGCCAAAAACTGGAAACAACCCACACACTCATGACAGGTGAAAGGATCAATAAAATGTGGTGTTCCAGATAGTGGAACACCACTCAGCAATAAAAAGGAAAGACTCAAACACTTCATGCTGAGTGAGAGTCAGACGCAATAGAGAATACACTGTATGATTCCATTTATATAAAATTCTGGGAAATGCAAACTAATCAGTAGCGACAAAAAGCAGATCAGGGGGTGCCTGGGGTGGAGGGGAGGGATGGGCTACAAATGGACATGAAGAATCTTTTCAGGACAATGGAAATGTTCTGTATCTTAACTGTGATGGTGGTTTCACTGGTGTACAAATCTGTCAACTATATCTTACCAAACTGTGCACTTTAAATGGATACAGTTTACTGTATGTAAATTATACCTCAATAAACAAATGATTCTGTGCTTAATTTTTTCAAAAAAACTACAAGAAGGCGGAACCTGAAAAGTCTGTAGCAGAGAAGTGGAAATTAATGTACTCATCACTAATTAAGGAGGTTTCAACATCACCATTGCTATCCTAGTTTGCTGTGGAGGCCCCATGAAGCCCTCAAGAGCATCTGTGGGTGATGGCCGTCGCTGCCAACACTCCCCAGGCACCTGCTGCAGGTCGACTCCCTGACTGATATACAGAGAGCACCTCAAAGGACCCTTCACAATGACCCTCATACAATGACCTGGTACAACTGTGTCATTACCCCAATTCTGTGCCCCTGAGAGAAGACAGATAATTTGCCCAAACTGCCCAACATCTGCCCAAGATGGCCAGAGTATAAATTAAGGCTGACTGATGAAAGATCCCTAACAATGCATTTTGGAAAAGTATTAATAGACAAAGTTATCAAGCAAAGTTTGAGCTTCTTCCAACCAAGGTGTCCCTAAATAGGCATTGTCTTCCCTATCCTAACATGAAAGAATTTTAAAACCTATCTGTTCAGAACTAAATCACAGTTTGTATGGACTTCCTTTCAAAAGTATTTAACACATTTTGGAGACACAGGTGTCTATAAAAATGCCTTAGGAACACAAAAGTTCAATCACTGGCCTGTATCCAATAAACACAGCAAAAATTAGACTATGCTTATCCACAAGGTGGAAAGCAGATGAGTTCTCACCTTAACTTTAATTCTTAAGAAACCCTCATCTGAACTCAACAGAGAAATACAACTGGATGAAACTGATCTAAAAATATAAAGTTAAACTCACTGACCCAGTGATTCCACTTTCAGGAATCTAGCCTAGGAAAATAATCAGAAATATGGGCAAAGTTTCACTCACGATAATGTTACAGGGTTATCTGTTATAGGAACAAAGTAGAAACGTCTAAATAACCAACAAGAAAGGACAATTAAATGATGGTGCACCCATATTATGCTGTGTTTGGCAGAGGCAGGCCAGCATGGGGCCGGAGCATGCCTGCACATCTTTCTGTCACATCTGGTTGGTCAATGAGACCACAGCACCACTCGCTGGCTCCCAGGGGAGGGGACCTGGCTTGTCTGCTGCTTGCTACAAAAGGTGCTAAGCCCTTGGTCCCCGATTCCTCAGCTGCAGACCAACTCAATTCAAGCATGGCCATCGTCTGGGCCCATCATGTCACCCCGTGGGACTTGGGGACAGGGAAGCAGCACCCCCAGGCTGAGGTCCTGCTGTCTGCTGTGCTACATGTAATAAAGTGTCTGGTTCTGACCCAGTGAGTCTAACTACCTGCTCCGAGCCCCACGGAGCTGTGGCCAGCCTGCCGGCCTGCCTGTCTTCTCCTTTTGAGTCTCGCTTCTCCTGCTGTTCTCTATGAGGAGGGGTCCTTCCTTGACAGATGCCACTAAAAAACTGTCCATATAAAAATTTTAATGGCAGCGAAAAACAAATTTTTTAAGAGCTACAAAATATTCCACAGAATGACTGGAACTACTTTTTAAGCTTAATTTTTAACCCTACACTTTCCAAAAAGGACTTCAGAGGAGTGAACATGCAGGAGTATGCATAGAAAAAAAGACTGAAAGGTAATCACACCCAAACCTTCATGGGGATGGGTCCATGGGGCTTCATTATACTCTTCCTTCTATTTTTGCATGTGTTTGAAATATTCCATAGTAGTAGTTTTTCAAAGTCTGCCGAAGTGCTCAAGTAAGAAGGACATATATAATTATAGCCAATCCTAGCACGCCACCTAAACTGGCTTCATTTTCAGACTGTCTACCAACAGCCGCTGAGGAGACTAAAGCTACTCAGAAGATGCTCTGGCAAGGGGACTGGGCCTCAGTTCTTCCACAGGTTTCGTGTGCCTGGCAGTCCATGACCCAGGTGGGAAAGGGGAAGGATCTTTTCAGGTCACTTCCTCTGCCATGCAGATCAGGGCTCTAAGATGACACCATCCAGGGGCTGCCTAGCAACAGGGCAACACCAAGGGAAGCTGTCTTGTTTCTAAAAGGAACAAAACAGAAACCACACAGACACCTGGGGAGGGTGAAGTGGGGAGTAGATAAACCTGGTAGCTACAACAAAGGAGTAAAAAAAACCCAAGCTTGGTTATTTTTTGCTTCTTTGATCTGCTGAGCCTCTTCTTAAAAACCTCTGCTTGAAAGCTCAAAACCCTCTAAGGGGAATTCTGAATGGCCTAAAGCAAAAACACATCAATTAGATGGTTACAGTTGGAGAAATGCATTTAACACTCAGCCATCCCTCCCTCAATCCTGGACACACAAATCCTCGCACTATCATTTCATACAATCAACACAGGAAATGAAGGGAACCATCTCTGGCCTGCCAACCCAAGCCAAGGCCATGCAATGTGACCCAAGGAGAGCTACATGAGGTTCCTGAGAGTGGGTCTTCTACATCCGGGTTCCTTGAATTTGGGGGCAGAGGGGGAGGGAAGCACCGTGTGTGTGTGTGTGTGTGTGTGTGTGTGTGTGTGTGTGTGTGTGTGTGTGTGTTCATTCACTCCTGGATCCTACCCTGGAGAATCCTAGTTCATAGGTATGGCTGCAGTGGGGGCCCAGAAGAAACTGCTTTTTAAAAAAAACTCACAAAGGTGATTCTGCATATTAGCCAGTTATGGGACCCACCGTTCTAATCCAATTTACTAGATTACAGACTTCTGATAGGTAGGTTAAACAAACCACTTTTGTATCTTCATCTGCCTAAGACACTTGACTACTCCAACTATAAAAGGTATCCATCTGGAACTGGGAAATGCATGGTCATTTTATAGATTTAGATGTCTAAAAGCCAAAAACTCAGGAAATATTTAATTCCTTCTTTTTGACCACTGATGTTTTAATCCTGGCCTCTCATCCAAATAGCTAGGTTCTTTCCAGTTTGACAAAGAAAGTAATGGCATTTTACTAATTTAAAATGCTTTTTCTAAAGCAAACAAAAATCAAACTACAATAGATCTTAAGATTTTTAAACAGAAGTAAAAAGTAATTCTACACAGAAAGCACCACATACTCATCTTTCTAAAAGTTACAGATATCAAATAAGTCTGATGACATCACTTCTTGAAATCAAAATTCATCCCATATATAACTATGATTCAGCCAGCATCATTTTCACTGATTGTCAAGAAGAATCTATACTATTTTCCTTTTTTTTTTTTTGTGGGGAAGATCAGCCCTGAGTTAACATCCATGCTAATCCTTCTCTTTTTGCTGAGGAAGACCGGCTCTGAGCTAACATCTATTGCTAATCCTCCTCCTTTTTTTCCCCAAAGCCCCACTAGATAGTTGTACGTCATAGTTGCACATCCTTCTAGTTGCTGTATGTGGGACGCGGCCTCAGCATGGCCGGAGAAGCAGTGCGTCGGTGCACGCCCGGGGTTTCGAACCCGGGCCACCAGTAGTGGAGTATGCACACCTAACCGCTAAGCCACGGGGCCGGCCCATATTTTTCTTTGTACCTGCCATACTCATCTATAAATCACTAACGATACCCCTGCCCATTCTCCCTTTCCCCATCACCGGCTCCCAGTCCATACTGTAGTTTCAATGTTTGGTTTAAATCCTTATAAAGGTTATAGATGTTTTTCTTTGCACATACCTATGTGAGTTGATAAAATACAAAGTTTTTTAATAAACAGGATACTTCAGGAGTACCTGTTTTTTCACTCAGCATCATATGGCCATCCTCTATGCCTGTACATGAAGATCTTATAGTTTTTAAAGTGGTACCTAATATTCTGTAACATAAATATACAAAGATATACTGAACCATCTCCTTACTGATGAATACTCAGCGGTTTCCAAGTTTTGACTCCCGCAGCCATGCTATAGCACACATCCTGTTCACATGTTCTCCTACACATGAGCTGACTCCCACAGCCACGCTATAGCACATATCCTATTCACATGTTCCCTACATGTGAGCTAACTCCCACAGACAAGTTATAGCACATATCCTGTTCACATGTTCTCCTACACGAGCTGACTCCCGCAGCCACGCTATAGCACATATCCTATTCACATGTTCCCTACACGTGAGCTAACTCCCAGACATGGTATAGCACACATCCTATTCACATGTTCCCTACACGTGAGCTGACTCCCACAGCCATGCTACAGCACACATCCTGTTCACATGTTCCCTACACATGAGCTGACTACCGTAGCCACACTATAGCACACATCCTATTCACGTGTTCTCCTACATGTGAGCTGACTCCTATAGCCATGTTATAGCACACATCCTGTTCACGTGTTCCCTACACGTGAGCTGACTCCTGTAGCCATGTTATAGCACAGATCCTGGTCACATGTTCTCCTACACATGAGCTGACTCCCGTAGCCATGTTGTAGCACACATTCTGTTCACATGTTCTCCTACACGTAAGCTGACTCCGTAGCCATGTTGTAGCACACATCCTGCTTACATGTTCTCCTACACCTGAGCTACCCGCCTTTTGAGTCCAAATGGTTGTGAGGTTCTTGCTTTCTCCAAGTTACAGATCTCCAAGTACAGTTCAGTCTCACAGGGACTGTTTTCTTGGGTCTTGCTGCTCCAGGCTGGAATCAGATGATATATAACCTATTTTTGTGCGTAAATCAACTGACCTTGGGCATAATACAGAGAACTAAAGTCGCTCAAACTTCCTAGAGCCTACTAAAACCCTTTTAAAAATCAAAAGTGACTTTTAACTATATGCTTTTCTCTATCAAATTAGTTTTTACTGTAAGGATATGTTACTTTTTTAATTTTTTAAAGTAGAAATTTAAATTCCTCTTATTAGAGTGCTAGATATACACATATTTACGTGTTCAAGAAAATGGGAGATTACAGCAAGGTCAGAAAAGAGAAAGACCAGTAGTATTTAGCCAAAAATTCAGTTTTGTATCCTTGAAATCTATTCAGGGTAAAAATTAAACCAAATGAGCCTTTAACATGAATTTGTACAAGAATAACAGCACCCAGCCTGCTTCCTCCACACAATGAGATGTCCATCATGTGACACGAGGACAAAAGACAGATGTCCGGGAAAATAATCACCACAGAATGTAATGCCAATATCTCCCTCTAGAATAACGAACTCCTTTTTCCTATCAAGCTCCATTGTTCAGGGATGTTTCCATTACCTGAAACCAGGAAAAATTCTCTTTATTATCAAAGAAAGTACAAACACATTCTAAGAATGGGCAACAACAACATAGCCTTCCGACTGAAGACACTCTCTCTTCTGGTAATGTGATGACTAATAGGGCTGCGGAGGAGCAGAAACAGGATGTATGGGTCAAAGCCTGCTGCTGCTTTGCACATGCTTTCAACTAGGAATGCTCCAGAACTAGCCCCATACTGCAATCCTTACTACCCATGTGGGACATTTCCTAAAGAAGAAAAAGATATGCACAAAGGACTAAGCTGCCTATCCTCACTAGAAACACCCCAGGGACAAAAAAAGCAGCAGGGTGGTGTGGTCGGCAGGATAACGGCCCCCAAGGACATCCACATCCTAACCCCAGAACATATGGATCTGTTAAATTATGTGGCAGAGGGGAACTAAAGTTGCAGATGGAATTAAGGTTGCTCATCAGCTGACCTAGGGACGGGAGGTGTCCTGGATTATCTAGGTGAGCACAGTGTAATCACCAAGTCCTTAAATGTAGAAGAGAGAGGTGGGAGAGTCAGTGTCAGAGTGACAAGATGTGAGAAACACTGGACCGGCCACTGCTGGCTTTGAAGATGGAATGGGACCAGGAGACAAGGAATGCAGGTGGTCTCTAGAAGGTGGAAAAGGCAAGAAAGATTCTCTCCTAGAGCCTCTAGAAGGAAGTAAAATAATAAATTTGTGTTGTTTTAAGCCACTAGATTTATGATAGTTTGTTACAGCAGCCATAAAAAACTAATACATGAAGCCGCTTCTTTTGTCTCTCCATGGTGCTGAGGGCATGTCCAGAAAAGATCCCAAGTCAAAGCAGCATTCTACCAGGATATCCAGTTGCTTTCCTCACTTTTTTAATCATGAAAAAAGTCAATTACAAATTTTTAATCCTTGTCAAGATACATACATTTGTCAAACACCTTAATACTTCCTAGAATAAAGTGGACTAATACTATAAATCACCTTACTGGAGGTTCTATTAGCCTCTCTTAAAGAATTTTTTTGCCACACTCATCTTTCAGGAATAGAATAATCATGTATTTCGTCTAAACGTCCCTTTTTTAAGATTTGTACTAAAATCTCTGAATGCATAGAAAGCATCTCCATAACCCTCCCAGCAAGTCCATAGTAATGAATTTCCTAACTGGTTATTACCACAAGCAGCTGCAGTCCCACATAAACCACAAAACAACAGAAGAATGAGATGGGACATCACATGTGTGAGGTGAGAGGGCTACATTCTAATTTCAACTGCAACTCACAAGCTGACGTGAGCAATCTCAGTGACCTTAGTTTCCACATCAAAAACTGATGGGAAGAGGGGAGTGTGGATTTAACAATTCATTCAACAAACTCTGAGAGCCTACAACGTCCCGGCAGTTGTAGGCATTTGGGGTGTGTCTGATAACAAAAGATGCGGATTCCTGCCTTCATGGAGCTTCCATTTCAGCTGGAGAAGACCAACCACACATAGTAAATGTAATTGGTAGAAGGCGATGAGTGCTGGGGAGTGGGGCGTGAAGCATGGTGGGGGAGTGGCACTCAGGCTGCTTAATTAGTTGAGCAGTCTGGGTAATTCTCACTGGGAGTGGGAATTTGAACAAAGGCTGGTAAGCAAGGGAATTACCCATGAGGACGTCAGGGTGAAGCGCATCCCGAGCCCAGCAAACAGCTAAAGAAAGGCCCCGGTGGGGAACGTGGCTGGTGCACTCCGGCACTGCAGGGAGTGGGCAGAGGCGTGGGCATCTGTGAGACGCCACATCTCGTGGGGCCCCCCGAGGCATCAGCAGACTCAGAGGTGCCCTCCCTGTACACCACGGAATACACCTCAGGGGTGTTTTCTCAGTTAGACCACAAGGTCTAGGGTGGACTTCTGTAAGTCCATAAAATAATCTTTCAATTCCAATCCTAGGGATCTTTTCAGAACTCCATTTCCTCCATGCTCTGTCTGCACACAGGCGGAAATCATTGGAAGTCTTTGTCAAAGTTATTGAATAGGCTGAAGAAGTCACGCTCTTCCACAATCAGTAAAGGTCATGTGAAGGGAGGAGAGCCACCTTTGGGAGGAAGCGAGACCTATGAGGCCACAAAGTCGACCAGGAGGATTTCAACTCCAAGAAGACAGCCCAGGGCACTCAGAAGCTGCACTCCAACTCCAGTTTACCGTCAGCTGTCGTCCTGACACAGGAGTGATGGTCCACAGGTGAAAACCAGGAGGCATGAGAATGAGGACACACTGGTGTCCCAACTCCCCGGGTGTCCTGAACCACAGTCCCCCTGCAGACACTTCCACAGCTGGGCTGAGAGCAGCCAAATGACCAAAGCCTGGTTTTAAAAACTCCTTCAAACACAGTAATAAATTGGCATTCTCACTTAATGGTTATGAATCCAAGCCCCAAAGTCTGTTTTTGAACCTGCAGAGCAGAATCTTGTCTCGGAATCCTCAGCAACCCCACCAGGATACTGCTGTCCTGACGACAGTCAGAGCCTTGGGTAGGAAGCCTCCGGGAGATCCCCTGAAGAAATACTATTCTCCCGCAGCGTTCTCTTGTCTCACTGTTGAATTTTTTCTTTCAGTAGGCTTTTACATTTCATCATAAAGGGTGATAAGGCAAGGAGTGACATGAAAAGGTCCCTGTAAGTGGCTAAGAGGCAAGCTTAGTACAGATTTGTAAGAGGCAGGATTACTGATATCAACCTTTACCTGGTTACCTGGATTTCTCATATAAATTCTGGTTGCCCAACCACAAACTGTGCTCTGGCTCCAGGGAGGCATCACAGGCCCCAACTCCTGTCACTGCAACACCAGCCCCATCTACCAGACACCTGGAGGAAAGCCTGGTCTCTAAATCAATACTGTCCAGCAGATCAAGGAGAAAGATTCTACAAACTCCTCAAACCTCAACTCTCAAATTAACAACGGGCTCTTCCAATATAAACCTGCTGAATAACCCACAACATAGGTTTTAACCAAAAAACTACCCAAACTATATCAAGACATGGAACTCTGTACCCCAATCCAAGAGAAAGACAGAAAGTTTATAAAAAGTATATAAGGCATCCGAAAGAGAAAATGGGGTGTGAAATAATGGCAAACGGGAGCAAGCAGGCAGTACAGCAGAGTGATGAAAGCTGGGGCTTTGCAGTCTCAGAAATCTGGGTTCCCATCAGCTGGGTCACCTCATGTAAGCAACCACCTCTCAAAGTCTCCATTTCCTCCCCTGTAGCTGGGCATGCTATTAGTTCCTCCCAAACAGGACTACTGGGAGGACTCAATGAGGACTTACGAAAAACGTGCAGCAGAGAACTTAGTGCAGAGCAAGCAGCTACCTACCGCGGTAAAAACAGTGACAGTGGTAACACCTGCTCTGGAACACGCCCGTCTCACTCGATCCCATAGTCAGGTGTTTTACTCAAAAGTATCTCTCACCCAAAACACGCTGAAAACTGGAAGCCTCCAGGCTCCCACAGTATTTGTTTACATCTCCATCAGAGCATCTGTCATGTGTTCTTGAAATTTTTCAACTTGTCAACCCCCTACACTGTGAGCTTCTTGAAAGCAGGGCCTTATCTTAAAATTCTTCAGAGCTCCAGCATCAAGCAAATACCCTGACACAAAGAACATAATGAAGAAGAGGTTGGAGACGGACAGATGGACGGATAGCTGGAAAATAACTGAGACGGCAAGAAACAGAAGGGAATCAAACGTTTTTTCAAGCCTGAATAATTGGGGTGAGAAGTAAATGGCGATAAAAGTGAAAAAAATCAGCGAAGTCTGGAGGGAAGACCAGAATGGAGAGAAGCAAAAGAAAGTCTTCAGACACACAGAATTTGAGATGTGAGGGAAGGACGGAGGGGAATGCCCAGCAAGCAGCTGAAATGCAAGAATATGGCTACAAGTCAAAATGTCCTCTTAATTTCAGTCACTAGAGCTGTTGGAAACCGTATTTCAGGGCAGCAGAGAACATAAGAGAAAGTAACTTAAACCTAATGGCAGCTGCTGTGTATAAAAGCCCAAAGAGACAAAATGAAATAAGAGCCCAACCCTACTTGAGGTTAAAGCGCATCACACATGAATACTAGAATTCAAGACCGGCTCAGAATCACTTTCAAAATGTATATAAGAAAGTCTAGCAACAGTCTTAAGTATCCCCTCACTAAAAACAAGTCTCTCCATCCCTCATCATCTTCAGCTGCTGCCCTCTCTCTCCGCGCACTTACGGTCTAGTTACCTGAGAGAGTAAGACATCTGTTTCCCCGAAGGCTCCTTTCCAGACCTCCCTCTCTTGGGCATCCTTGGACCTCTTCTCAACCAGCAGTGATCTCACCCCTTCCCTGAGTTCTACCCCTACTCCAGTGTTAATAACTTCTTGAGTTCCAGTTTCAAATGCAACTGCCTAAATGGACCTCTCACAAGAGGACAGTCTCTAAGTACCTCAAAACTTCCACTCAGCATGTCCAAAACAGCTCCTGGATTCACCTCTAGACACTCTCAGTCTTAAAAGTCTCCAAGCAGTCCTCCTGAGACAGAAGCCTGGCACTCATCTGCAACCCTGCCCCTTATCCCTTCAATGCTCTGTCCCTCCCAAAGCCTGGTAACCAAATCCTAGCGATTTTAGGTCCTTCACGCATCCTGTCATTACTCCTCCCTTTCTCCTCCTCCTCCGAAGGCCCTCATCCTCTACCTCACCTGGACGGCTGCAACAGCTCCCCAAGGATCTCCCTGCTGCCCATCTGAACCACACTGGTCACAGGATCTTCCTAAAATGCAAAATGATCATCATTCACCACCCCCCACCATGGCTCATAGAATAAAGCCCTTGATAACACACAGAAGCCCTGGTGACTTCGTCGTCCTCCCTCCACCTCACGCCTTGCTCTCAGGCACCCATCACCTGCAGTGCCCCAGAGGGGCCAGTTACTCCATGCCTCCTGGCCCTGCTCATTCTCTTCGCCATATTCCCCTGGTTAGCACCAACTCATCTTTCAAACTGCAGCTCTCCTGGGGACCTTCCTCTGCCCACCCTCTGCATGGATGCCCTCTGCATCCACCTCAACTCCAGACAGGACTGCTCTCCTCTGTCTACCTCAGTCTTTCATGTACACCCAGCACCATCCACTCTGACACTCTCCTTCATAGCCTGCTTCCACATCTGTCTCGTCCTAGACTCAAAACATCCGCGACAACAGGGGCGGCACAGTACACAGCAGTTACTATGCTTGTTGATTGAATAAGCACCTAAAATTGCTCACAGAAACCAAAAGTGTGACAGTACTACTGAGGAAGCAAGTTTTTTTAATAGCATTAAACCAATTTCATCATTCATACCCAACATTAATAATTACAATATAGATCATAACCTGGCCAGATAAAAGCATACTTCTGAAATAGAAACCTTCTTGAGGACTCAAAAAAAAGTAGAAAACATGAAAAGACTCAGATAAGGAAGGTAATATCCTGACCCTTGCTAAAGGAGTCAGGCATCACAGAAAACAGTTAATCAGCATCTCACTACCAGAAAAGCAGAAAGACACATGTCACACCATCCTGGATGATGAAGAGTAACAAAAATCCCCTACACAGCCTTCAACTTATACTGTGTTTTTTTTTTAGTCAATGCAAAGAGAGAAGCAAAACAACATCACCAGCAGTTTCAGAGGATGTGGGATTCACTTCTTGAACATTTCTAAATAATTTTCCACCTCCTCCATGCCTCTATTATTGCAACTGAAACTAAGCAACGATAATTAGAGAGACAATCAAGACGCAGTGTGGCAACGAAGCAAGTGGACAGGTTCAGGCAAAGTGCTTTTCTTCAGCAGCCCACTGTCCAAGACTTTCATCTTGGAGAGGGAGAAGGAAAGGGGCGGAGAGGCTTCTAGGAGAGTGGACTTCACCAGCCACACAGCCCTCTCGCTGAAGCCTTCCAACCTCTGCCTCACAGTCCTCGAAACACACATGCACACGCACACTGCCTCCTCCCCCTTCCTCCACCAAGTGACCTATATGTTTGCTCTCACCCTTGAAAGGAGAAACAAGAAGGCACTCTCCTTCTGGATCTTACTGTCGAACTACCTGATCCTGAATGCATGAAACATATAAGAAAAAATCCATTTGGTAAGATCATTTTTGATTAACACATGGGACATTTGGGAAGCAGTAGGCATGAGCCTTAACATCCCACAGACTGAACTATTTATCATTATAACCCAGACCAATAAGAGCTACTCAACTCACAATTTCCTCTAAAGGAAACATTTTGTGTTTGGCCAGAAGACAGTATTTGGGTTGAGAGATCTTCAATTTTTAAGAGAAAAATTAAGGAAAGGTAAATAAGTGGCCACTATAATTGGTCAAAACTCGACCCAAAACCCAGTCAGAACAAATATATATTTTCCCCATGCTGAAAACATGAGAAAAACATAAATCACTTGATTTGATAGAGGCTATAAAAAAAGAGTTAATCTCAGCTAAGTAAATAAACCATCACTCCACATGAATAGTCAGGTCATAATACACAAATACGCAAAAGAATTTTTTTTCAACCTAGCTAGTAATGAATAGATTTAATGAGGCGCCATTTTGTAGCCATAAAATTGGTTTAAAAAAAAAAAAGCTTTCAAATGCTAATCCTCAGCAGTGGCACATTTGCGGTGATCCTGTACCATGTATCCCCAAGTATCACTGAGAACAGGGCAAACTGGTACAGCCATTTTGGAAAGCAAATTGGCACCATGTATCAAGAATTCTAAAAATGTTTATATTCCCTGACATGTTAATGTCACCCCTGGAAAGCTACCTTCAAGACCATAAAACGTGTAATTATGGTAACCTTATGTTCCAGATTTTCTAAGAGAGCCCTAACTTCATATAATTGTATTCTTTTCAATAAAGGCAAATCATTAAGTGTATAAATTTGAGAACAATGAAAGTCATCAATATCATAGAAAAGTGGTTTGGCATAAAGTCAAACGGGTACAGAACAGTGTCCTTGTTTCTGTTTGGGATGGAGAGTTGAAGACAAAAGCTCAAGCTCATTGAATATTAACTTTTGGCACTGGGAACCTGGTGCAATCTATGAGTCCCTCAACAGTTGCTGAGCTGCTTCTACTAGGCCCCAGGCCCCACGCTTGTTCCAGAGGCACAAAGATGAAACAGTAAATCTCCCCTGCACACCACGGGCTTCCACTCACCATCCCGCAGCAGCACCCACGCCTGCCACTGCCCACGCCTCACTTCATCTTCTGATGACAGAGGGTGTGCCTGGTTAAGACCAACATCTCCACTCTTTCACACAGAAGCTTATTTCTTAAAGGCCAATTCTCCCACGTGTCGCAGAAGAGAGATAAGTCTGAAGCTAATAAAAAGCAAGAGGAGGGCCGGCCCAGTGGCGTAGTGGTTAAGTTCGCATGCTCTGCTTTGGTGGCCAGGGGTTCGCAGGTTCGGATCCCGGGTGCAGACCTACACACCACTTATCAAGCCATGCTGTGGCGGCGTCCCATATAAAGTAGAGGAAGACTGACACAGATGTTAGCCCAGGGCCAATTTTCCTCAGCAAAAAGAGGAGGATGGGCAACAGTGTTAGCTCAGGGCTAACGTTCCCCACTCCCCAGCCCCCCCAAAAAAAAAGCAAGAGGAGGAGAAGGCGTGTTCAAAAAGTAAAGGCCTGAGCGGCACTGTGAGCTCAAGGATCTTAAGAACCCATGCTCAGTAAGTGGATTATTTTATCATCATTGTGACACAGAATCATCACACTACATTTCTGATGTTACTACTGGATGACCCTGCCTGCCTCTACCTCACAAGCTGTCCTAAAAGAGAGGCAGACAACACATTGGCAACCTCTGGAGCAGCCATTGCTGGGGCCAGTACAGGCTGAGAACCCGATTAAAGCTAAGGACCCTCCAAAAACGCACATTCACAAAAACTTCCACAGACAATTTTAGAGGGTCCCATTAAGAGGCTGACTGTAGGTTAAAAATGTCTGCTCACGTTCAGAATCACCAAGACAGAGTCACTGAGTCTTTTCTTGGCCACGGTAGCCTATGAAGGAAAAATACTTCTTCCTTTTGCAAATGACAACTGTGAAGTTCAGAAAGTATAGCCAACTAACAAGGAGGTAATGTGCTCCTAAAAAAAAACCTCCCAAATATTTCACAGTGTATAAAGAAACTGGGGGGATAGAGACCAACTAGCCACAATATGAACATCTTTCTTAAAATGTCAATTATTAAGCTTTTAGAAAATCACTAATTCTACATTTTCCAAAGAAAAATAAACTTTAAAGTGACTTTGGTTTAACCCTCCCCCACTCCCACACACAGGTCTTCACAGTATAGTATATCACACTGCATGTGTAGTTTGAGCCACACTGTACCTGCCTAGTGAGTTAAGAACCTCTGAATAAACACTTCGGTACTCCAGGGAGTGTCCACAGGAAGAAGGGCTTCCATATTCAGTGATGCAGCCACTAGATCGCCACAGAACTCCAAAGAGCATGCAGTCCAGAAAGGCCTTTTTGTTAGTTTTTGAAATTCTCTTTAACTGAACAGGGAAACTGAGACTCATTCTCTTTCTTCACTGTATTACAAATGAGTTATGTTCCAAAAGTTTTTTACACCAAAGTGGTAGCTAGGAAATCATAACCCATTTCCCCAAAGACACAATATTAAACACAGTGGTAGTTTCCCAGGCAGACCCACGAAACAATGGAGGTTCTGAGGGCACCTCTGGACATGGCATTTTATGTGCTTTATGAGTCTGCGGCACACATTTCCTTCTGAAATGTGGAATCTGAATAGCTTTCTTATCTCTCCAGGTAAAATCTATGCGGGAAATGGACAGTTCTACAGACAGAGGCAAACCCTGAAGAACTGGGAATCTCATTCTGTGTATGGTCATCTTGAGCTATTAGGTACTTTTTGTGTGGTTGAGTGGGGAATCTTCTTTAATTCAATCTTTTTTGGTTCCTCCAAAATACAAAGAAGATGCTTTTTTTTAATTGTATAAAGGGGAAGAACAAACTTCTTTCTCATCTTTATGTGTGCTCAGCAGAATAATGGCCCCCAAAGATGTCCATGTCCCAATCCCCAGAATTGGGACATTCACTACCAAAAGGGGATTACTATTGCAGAATTAAGGATGCTGATTCCTACGCTGCATTGGATCCAGGTGGATCCAATGTCATCACCAGGGTCCTAAGAAGAAGAAGAAGAGGTCAGAGAGAAATGAGAAGATGCTACCTGCTGGCTTTGGACATGGAATGTGGCCACCAACCATGGAATGCGGGAGGCCTCTAGAAACTGGAAAAGGCAAGGAAACCGATGTTCCCCTAGAACCTCCAGAAAGGAAGGCAGCCCTGCAAACACCTTGATTTTAGCCCCATGAGACCAAATTTGTACTTCTGACCTCCAGACTGTAAGATGACAAATTTATGCTGGGTTGAGCTACCAAGTTTGTGCTCATCTGCTACAGCTGCCATAGGAAACGAGTACACCCTGCTTCCATTTACCCTTTCCAGTACAAATCATGTCACGCCTGGTGGCAAAGCAGTCACTGTATTAAAAGCAACCAGACCAACAGCTTCCTGTCTCGTCTGGCGGGTAAGCACACTAGCAGAGAGCAAGAAGAAAGCCTGGCAGAACACTGGGATGTGACAGAGATTAAACGGCAGGAGAAGGTAGAGAAAATAGCAGCAGGCAAAGTTGGACAAGGCTTCTCATGGGCAGAAAGAGAGGTCTGGAGGGGCCAAAAAATCCTTTGGGACCAGCCAGTGGATGATTTTTTTGTTCAATCACAAATGAGAAGCACACAAAGCTTTTACTCAGAAGGTAACCAGGGGACATCTGACAGACACCCATGCCTAACCGGCACAGGACTTAGGCACAAGTGGGTCCGGAGAGCAGCTGCAGGACATAAACCCACCTCTTCCCCAGTCAACAGCTCCTCAACGACTTACTCGGAAATAAACAGAAAATCATACCAACCTGCGTTAGTCAATAAACCAGGATCTGGTTCCATTTAGCCACATAAGCATTCTAAATTCTGCAGTATCTGTACTCTGCAACCAAATCACAAAAGTTCACCACTTCTATTTGCCATTCTTTCTTAAATTCCTCACGAATAAAATGTTAATAAATTAACTAAAGCATCTCAAACAACCTTTGCGATCCCTGCAATTTCAAGCTATGTGAGGGAAGGATGCGCTCGCTGATGGCCAAGTTTTTAGGATAAGGTTAGCAGGAGGAAAATTTGGAAACTGTTAGTTTTTGTCAAGTTTTCGCTGTCTGTGTGGTGTAATTACTATGCCGCGTCTATGCGCACAGCCTCGAATGCAAACTTGGGTTTTCCTCCAGGCACCTTCAGGCTGCACAGACAGTGTACTGTATCGGTAGCCTATTTAAATGTAACAGTGGTCAGCATAATTAACCAGGACCTGCTGGGTGACCAGTGGCCGAGCTCCTGGCCCCCGACAGCACCCTCAAGTCACCGGTAACTTCGCCGCAGAAACGCCCCCGGTGGACTGTCCACTTCGGTTCGTTGGCTGTGTTTTCTCGTTTCCGATTCTGAACAAAGGCACGGATCGGGGCACACAACTTGCGAATACCAAAGGGCCCGGAAACTATGGAGAACGCGGACGGGGCCCCAGGGGAACCTGAAGGTTCGCGGGGCACCGCGGGGCCTGCGCCTGGTGACAGCGGCCGGCGACCCCGCCCCGGGCAACCCCAGGCCCTGCGACCCCCGCCCCAGAGAACTCGGTCCCTGCCTCAGCGACCCAGAAACGGCGACCCCGGCCCTGCGACCCCCAGCCTCCGCCCCGGCGCCCCTCAGCCCTCAGCCTGCCGGGCCCCCGCGACCCTCGCCCTGCGGAGGCCCCCGCCCGGTCCGGCCGCCAGGGGCTCGAGTCCCGCACCACCGTCCCCGGGAAACGCGAGCCGCCAGAGGCGCAGCCGGGCCGGAGAGGGGAGGAAGCGAGGGAGGGGGCGTCCGCCGGCCGGGCCGCGGGCCGTACTGACCGTAGCTGTCGTCCTCCTCCATGGTGCCGGTGCCGGTGCCGGCGCCGGCCTCCGCGACCGGCTCGCCGCTCGCCTCACGCGTCCCACCGCGCCTGGCCCCGCTCGCCCCGGCCCGGCTCGGAGCCCCGCCCCCCACCCCACGCCCGCCGCCGGCCCCTCGCCTCCCGCGGGGCGCCCCGCCCGCCGCCGCCCGCGCGCGCACCCCGGCACGCGGCCGCTTCCGGGCACGCGCCTGCGCACGCGCGCGCCCAGGCCCTGCCCCCAGGCCTAAGGTCCCGCCCCCACCGCACGCGCGCACGCACCCCTGCCACGGCTGCCTCCCGGGCCGCGCATGCGCATGCGCGCACGTCCAGGCCCCGCCCCTGGGCCCGCGGCCCCGCCCGCGCGCACGCACACTCTGGCACGCGGCGCCTCCCGGCCCGCTCTTGCTCGAGGCTCCGCCCCCTCAGCCCGCCCCTGGGCCCGAGGCTCCGCCCCGCTGCCTCCGCTGGGCCTCGCAGGTTTCGGGTTTCGCAAGGGCGGCGCGGGGCCTCCGGATGGCTCACGGGGGCGGGCTTACAGCTGGCAGGCCTGCCGCCCACGAAGGCCCAAGCTCCTGTTCGGTCAGTGAAGGGCAGGGTGGTCCTCGCTGACGTCAACCTCGCAGGTCCGGCCCGCCCCAGCAGGCCAGGGAGAGCCCGGTGGTTGGCCAAAGGCCGCAGAGTATTTGCGTTCGTTTATTTCTGCAGTCTGAACCTTAGCACAATGAATGTCAGAGTTCACTGCTAGATTTACCTAGGTCAGGTTTCAAAGGGAGGCGCCTTGTCTCCCAGCATTTTAGGATTTTGGTGACCCTGATTCACCTCTTAAATGCCCGCGTTTCTAGACTTTTCCCTACATGTTTATTTCCCTGCACTGGACGGCCCAGTCCCCCTCCCACTGGTAAACTGAGCTGTCCTTTGCTGAGCATGTGCAGTAGCTCTGCACCTGAAGGTTGGGGACCTGCACAATCCAGGTACTGTACTCCTTAATAGGTGTCTGCTTGAATTAATCAGTGAAGGGACTAAGGAATGAACTGGAAAGGCCCTTAGAAAACGTCCTGTCCCATGAACTCGCAGACAAGAAAACTGAAGCCTGAGGAGGTCCCCTGGCCAGGTCACACCTAGGGCTGAGGCAGGACCAGGTCAGTGGCCCTCCCAGGATATCGCTCAGCATACATGCTAAACCCCACCCACCCGACTGTGTTCCTACTTGACCCTTCAAAATAACTGCTTACAAGGCAGCAAGAGAATGTAAGAACGGATCAAATGACACACTGGGAAATGTGGAGGCCTTTCTCTTTGTGACAAAAAGCAAAATCCTAGTGCTGCAGAATGGCAGCCCCAGAATCCACCTGCTGCCCCTCCAGTGACTCATGGCCCCCCCTCCACACAGAGCACTGCCTCAGGAACTCCATGGAGGTTCTCTGACCTCTGGGGCCTTTTAGACCAGTGAAAAAAGGGAGTAGAAGGTACACTACTCTTCGTTGTGGGCTCTCCTGTGCCCAAGTCCAACCCCATCTTTGCTGACTTCCCTGCTGCAGCCTGGCTGTGCCTTCCTGAGGGCATCAGCCTCATCTACCACCTTTATGGCCAGTTGTAGTGTCTTTTAATCCCCACTATCTTACACTTGTTCACTTTAAAAAACTGGCTGACAGGGGCCAGCCCAGTGGCACAGTAGTGGTTAAGCTCCCTTGCTCTGCTTCGGTGGCCTGGGGTTCACAGGTTCGGATCCTGGGCATAGACCTACATGCCACTCGTCAAGCCATGGTGTGGTGGTGTTCCACATACAAAATAGAGGAAGATTGGCACAGATGTTAGCTCAGGGACAATCTTCCTCACCTAAAAAAAAAAAAAAAAAAAAACTTGCTGATAGGTACAAATGCTACATATAAGTATATAGGTGCTGCTTTTTGCAAAAACATTTCTTTCTGGAAGGATAGACAAAGTTAACAAACTGGGAGGAGGGGAGGTTGAGGTTGAGACCTCCTTTTCATTCTATACTTGCTTTTTTATTGTCTTTCTCTGCTGTCTGGTTGTTCTTAAACATGTGATGCATTACACTTTTTTTTTTTAATTTAGAAAAATAAAGAAAAATGACACTCTTCTAGCCACTCTCAGATGCACAAGCTCTTTCTTGGTTTGGTGTTAGCCATAAAATTTATAAGAGCCTCAGTTGGCAAGGACCTCAGGATCACTCATCACACAGGGGTGTCCAGGACCCTCCTGGTGTGCGCGTACCACTGGCCACCTAAGCACAATGTGCTATACGCAGGGGCTGCTGGAGGAGAGCTCAGCCCGAGGCCCTGGCACTGTCCCTGAAAGGTCACAGGACCTCTCTTGGACTATCTCCATCAGGGCAAGGTGTGACCCCTCTCAACAGCCTATTTCATTACTGGCCAACCCTAAAATATGCCTCCTGGGACTTCTCAATTGTTCTAGAAAACAGAGAAAAGTAATTTCCTCTCATGGAAAAGGAATAAATGAATGAGCCAACTCACCCTGTGCTTTTATTCCAGATCTGCTTCTGATTAGCCTTGTGACCTGGGCAAGCACCTCAACCCCCTGGACCTGTTTCCTGCCCGCAAAATGCAGCCTCTGCCTACAGAACTGGGGCTTCCGCCCAGAACTGATCTCTGAAGTGACAGACCTGTCGCTGTCTGCTGCTTGACTTCTACACAACGGACAGTATTTCTGTTAGACGAGATGGATTTCAACATATCCGCGTATGGAACCCTAATCTTTACGTCCCGTCAGGGGTGCAGCTCTGGCCCACCCTTCTGGTGGCTGAGAACACTATCCATTCACAAACAAACGGCCATGTTAATCTTATGAACAGACTGACCCAGACTTTGGTGGAGAACCTGGATGTCTCCTGGAAGTCTAAGAAGATGGTCTCTATTTCCTTAGGCACATCCTCCGTGTGTCTCTTTTGAATAACTCCTGAAACTAGACGGTTCCTTGTATAGATTATCTTTCTCCTAAAAGGTTGATTCTGGTGGATTATGAACTTAATCTTCATTGATTTCACCAGATTGTGTAGTTTACAGGTGACACTAGAGCAGGAAGTCACATTTTGGCCCCATTGTGTCCTTGCGTCTTGATGCGTGTGCTCAGTGAATCAGCTGCATTTTGTCTGTACTGGCCCAACCCTAGGAGCCCTCAGAACCGCCCTGCTTAGCTCTGGGCAGTCTCCTTTCATCACAGGGCAGCGCTGAGGCTCCCCACAGTTTGCTACCCTCTCTGTTTATCCCTCCTACTCTCTAGCCAGAGTCCCCGGAAGGTGCAAGGCATTCTCAAGCTGGCTTTCTGCTCTTAACAGTATACAAGTGTCCCCTGCCACCTGAACTCTTGCTGAGTGAACAAAACTCAGGAGGAAAAGCGATTCAGATAACACATTATTTCTCACTGTCAATACTCCAGACTTGTCCTCTGAAGTCCCACACCCAGTACCTCTGGAGGGAGAGAGGCATTATGCGGATGCTAATGACTTGGTTACCACAGTTTACTGTGGTACTGTTTACAAATTCCCTTAACTTTACATTGTTGCATTACAGGGTTTTCAAAGAGCAGTTCCCGACTCTTATTGATTGAGAAACCAATCATCATTTGATGAAGAGAAGACAGAATAAAATAGAAAAAAATCAGTGTCTATCACATGTAATAAGGATGTTTGTTTTGGTTGTGCATGAATGCATACACGTGTCCATTCGGTAGGGATTTAACATGCTTTTCTGACCGAGGGTCACTGTCAAAGACACGCCATTAGATCAGATTCATGATGGAGGGATCATTAGATGTTATCTCTCTACCACAGATTTGGAAACTGAGGCTCACAGAGGTCTCAGTGCAGAGTGGGAACCACCAGGCTGGCTTCACTCACTACTTGTGTCCTCAGCCCCTGGAGCATAATGAGACCTCAAAAGAGAGAGCGGGGGTGCAGGGAGAGGGCAGAGCCTTAGGTGCACTGGCACAGGCTCTGGAACTCTACTGCAGTCTGCCGGTGCTAACCCAGACCTCTTCCCTCTTCAGAGAACCTGGAAAACGGGCCGGGGCTCCCTGCAGGCCTCTCACTGTGGTCTGTCCTCCTTAGTGGTTGATCCACCTAATGACTAATTTTTATTTATTTATTTATTTTTTTGGTGAGGAAGATTAGCCCTGAGCTAACATCTGTTGTCAGTCTTCCTCTTTTTGCTGAGGAAGATCAGCCCTGGGCTAACATCTGTGCCCATCTTCCTCTACTTTTTTTTTTTTTTAAAGATTTTATTTATTTTTATTTTTTCCCCCAAAGCCCCAGTAGATAGTTGTATGTCATAGCTGCACATCCTTCTAGTTGCTGTATGTGGGACATGGCCTCAGCATGGCCGGAGAAGCGGCGCGTCAGTGCAGGCCTGGGATCCGAACCCGGGCTGCCTGCAGCGGAGTGCGCATACTTAACCGTTAAGCCACGGGGCCGGCCCATCTGCCTCTACTGCATATGTGGGATGCCCGCCACAACATGGCTCGATAGGCAGAGCAGAGGTCCATGCCGGGATTGGAACCTGCGAACCTCGGGCTGCCAAAGTGGAGCACAAACTTAACCACTACACCACTAGGCCGGCCCCCTAATGACTAATTTTTTTAAGTTGGTGCTTCCCTTCCGCCGTCCCTACCTTACATAATAACCTCAAAAATAGAATTACGAAGGAAGTTATTTAAGCAGAGGTAACCCAAAATATATTTTGGGTTGGGAGGGTTGGGAGGGACAGGAAAGGTTGAGAATTACCTCAGGAGAATGCCTGTTGCACAAGAAGAAGGGGTTAGCTGGGCCTGCCAGCTCTCACTGCCCAACCCCCACGGGATCCAGTCTTAATCTCTGAGACCAAGGTCAAAGGGTGGCCGAGGCAGGGCAGCAGCTCTTCTAGAAGACAGCCTCTGACCCCTCCCAAGCCCGTGGAGTGGGCTGAACACAGTGTTTAGACAGGCATTCAGTTCCAAGGTCCTCAATAAATACAAGACAAGGGCCTGGGCAGCTCGGCCTGGAGCCGTCCTTGCCTGACTCACCAGTTCTGCAGTCTGCACTCTGGGGCAGGAGGCAATGCCCTGGGAAAGAAAGGGTGCTTAACGCACGTAGGACACCGCACACAGGATTGCTCACACAGGCCAAGATTGGGGCATTGTCTTGCTTTGAAAACCCCCAGATTTTATTTTGCTAAAGCTTGCAGTTTCTTCTATGTGTGAATGGCACTTAAAATCTGTTTGTAATGGAACTTGATTGTATCCAGCTGTCACCAACTGTTCCCATGCCGCCCAGAAGACGGCTGGCCATGTGCCACGCAGTTCAGGCTTTCGGTTCAAATAGAGGAGCTAATGCTCTAACTACCACCAGACTTTGCCTAAGTGTTTTCACAAGTGAAAACAACAAAGAGGAGCAGGGGCTCAGGCTCAGAGAAGGCAACATCGAGGAGAACTGGTGCAAGGACCATTTCTGAGCCAGTGACACCGACGGAGGGTAGGCTGGCGGTTTTCTGAGCAGTGTGCAAGCGCATGGTCACAAACCATGCTTCCATTAAGCAGCTTTTCCAGTTCACTCAGTCAACAAAGATTTCCTGGGTGCCTGGAAGTGCCAGGCCCTGCTGGAGACGATGACCACTGGTCCCTGCCAATGGGAAGTATCTGACTGTGGCCACGTAAGACAGAAAACAAAGAGTAACACATTTAAAATGGGGGAAAGAAGTACATTAAACACAGATCATTTTTAATATCACAAGAGCCAAAAACCACATAAGGTACATTTGAATCCCAACCATTAGTGTGAGGTGATGAGGGTTGGCGCATTCATTCAACAGCACAGCCGTGAAAAAGTCACTGGTTTAAGTGAAAGCACCTGAGTTCCCTACAGGCCTTTCATAGCAAGTATTTGCCATGTGCTTTGGTTCTGTATGTTAAAATCTGGTCCAAGACCAGATGGAGAAGAAGATGGTACGAAGCCACCTAAATACCTAGACCCTGCTTAAGGGATGGCACTTTTGTGACTGTGTTCCTTGCATGACATGCAATGGATATCTAACAGCCGACAGAGTGCTACCACTTCTAATTACCGTCCTCCAAAATGAAGCAGACAGGGAGAAGCACCAGTGAAAAGGAGCACGCAAGGCCCACTGCGTGAGAATAACGAGTCACGACTGCTTCAACCTCACCTCCGCATTTTACAGAGGACCCCAGAGAGGGGCCGCAACTGACCCACATCGACGCTGTGAACTTGAGGCAGACCCCCGAGTAGAACGCAGGTCTTGATTCCCAGTCTGGTCTTCTTTCCATGGTAAGTCATGACTCCAACCTGACTCCACCTTGATCCTTTTAAAGCAGGAGCAAGGTGCAGCAGCTTGTCCTTGAGAAAGCAATGAGCCTAAGCAAAGACTCTGCTCAGAGTAAGCACGCTCCTCGCTCAGGCACCTCGCAGAGGTCCATCTCCTTGACTCCTAGAGTGCTTTCCAAGGACCGCAGAACGTCAAGTTGGGCGGCTGCCCAGAGGCCTCCAAGGGCCACGGAAGACTGAAGAGGCAGGATGGGTCTAGATCACAAATACAGCAGACTGTATATTACCTGACAGGTGGTGGGAAGCCTTACGTCAGAGAATGATTTGATTAGGGTTTCTTGTCTTGAAAGACTGTCCAGGGGCCAGGAAAGTGGAGCAGGAAGCAGGTCGACTGGAGGTCGGAGAACTGGTGAGAAGACTATTCAAGTCCTGGAGAACAATGTTGGCAACCCAAACTGAGAGGCAGATAGCAAGGACGGGAAAGAAAGAATGAATTTCACAACACCCAGGTAGAAACATCAGGCTTCCATCACTGACGTGTGTGGGAGTAATGAGAGGGGTGCTGAGGGTGGTGGCCACGTTTCTGGCTTTGGCAACAGGGAAGATGGGCCACCAGCCACGGGAGGGACACAGGAGGAGCAGGACACGGATAAGAGGGCAGACAACACAATGGATTCATCTGCGCCATGCATTTGCCAGGAGGATACCAAACTAAACATGTTCAGTGGGATATATTGATTGGACATTGGGATATTCGATTGGTGTTGATCAATTCTGGCTACATCTACAAATCTAGTGCTCATCAGATGCAGCAGATTGAACATTTAAGGGACAGAGAAAGAAGAGGTCTTCAGGGAGGGCAGGTGAACAGTGTCAAGTCCTGAAAAGAAATCATGGCAAACGCCCATCAGATTTGGGCATTGGGTCAGAGAGTGCAGTGATGAGGGCAGAAGGCAGACTAAGTGCTGTGGAGAATGAAGCAGAGAGAGCAAACTGAAGGTTAGTTGAGGGAGAAGGTGGCTGGGAGGACACACGGAGACAAGGGGGCTATTTTAGGATGGTAGACACTTGAACACGTTCATGAAAGAAGGAAGGAGGAAGTGAGACAGGAGGCAGACAGGGTAACTACTGGAGCAAGGTCCCCCAAGTGGTGGAAGAGGTTGTTCTCAAGAGCACAGGTAGGGTACCAGCCCTACAGAGGGGATGCCTCTTCCAGCGTCTAGTCTACAGTGGAGGTCCCCACAGAGGGTCAAGGGTAACAATCTTCCATCTATACATTTGACCTCCTTACCAAACTCCCACTCCTACTGACCACTCCATATGAGAACCATTGATCACAGCAGTGAGTCTCTGAGGGTGTTCCCCGCCCAACAGGACAGCATCCCCTGGGAACCCCACCCCAGACCTGCTGAATCAGAACATCACGGGATGGGGCCTGGCAACCTGTTTTAACGACCCCCCTGGTGATTCTGATGCTCGCTTAAATTTGAGACATTGGACCAGAAGGGCGGTTCTCAGTGCTGGCTGCCCAGTAGAATCACTTGGGAAGGCTCTAAATGCCAGTGTCCAAGCCTCTCCTCCAAGATTCCAATTTCGTTCATGTTAGTATTAAATAGCTCTCCCAGGTGATTCTGCTGCTCCATGACTGATGGAACCACTAGTTAGAGGGAGAAAAAAACAGATGGAGACGGAGAGAAGTTGGTTTCAGTTTTGTTTTTCAGTGTTTTATTTTGGAGTGGGAGAGGAATTCCTGCAGCAGGATTAGAAATCATTTGCCAAGAGTAAGGGGCCACAGGCAGCAGGGGAGCAAGAACATTTGGAATAACCACTGAGGGGAATGGGAGGGGCTGCCTGCAGACCAGAGACAGAAACCCCAAAGGGCAAGCAGAGCCTAAGGAAGACTGCAACCAGTCAGGCAGCTGGAGGGCCTCTTCTTTGTACCAGCTGGTCCTGATGCAGAAGAGGGGAAGGAAGGAGCCCGCCGGGCCGGGCCCAGCAGGCTCTGGGGAAGAGTGCAGCAGGGGCCCCTCCAGGCATGAGCGTGGGCTAAAGGGAGGCACCAGTGCAGGTGACGCCAGGAGGTCCTGAATGCCAAGGGAAAACCACACTGGTGAGTACCTGCCAAGAGTCGGGCACCATACGATCCATCCTCACAGCCACCGGAGGAGAGGACTGCCACCACCTCACTTCACCATGTCACTCACGAGGCTGTCCACACTACCAAGACTCAGGGCAGGGATTCACGCCCGGCCTTCCTTACCCCACCACACACCATTTCACTGGGCTGGAGGTCACACTCTGCTACAGTGACCCCCAATGTCGGGCCCAAGCTTCTAAATTGATGTCCACCTTGTTCCCCAGGCATCCAGCATCTAAACTTTTTCTTAATCAGGAGACTGAGCTCACCCACCAATCGCCTGCTTCTCGGACCTGTGATTCTCCCTCGGTTGCCTGTTAACATGTAAATACCTCAGGCTCGGCTGCATTACTGCCACAGAATCTGACGCCCACCTAGAGACCTGCCTGATAACAATGGCCGGCCACCTGCCTCTCTGGTATTAGTTGGGCCTACCACTCAAGTGACTACCCAAGCCAGAGGTTGTTACCCCACCCTGACCCTTCCCTCTCATCTGTTACCTCTCCTTTGATTCCATCTCCAAATATCCACGTGACCCCACCTCTGCTGCTCCTGCCAACATCTTAGCTCCAGCCTTGAACACTTCTTGGCTGGCCTGTTGGACTGGTCATCCTCACCCGTCTTCTCCACTCCACCTCCACTTCCTGTGCCTTCCCACACACTGCCATCAGCCTCAGGTGTCTAAAAAGCAACTCAGACCTGTAAACCCTTGCTGAAAATAATGCAGAACTCACTGTAACTCTCAAGACATACAAAAGCTGGAATAATACAGTTCATGCTGAAATTATCAACCAAAACATACCCTGTGCTTCCGCTCCACCAACTGACAGGGTTGTTCAAATAAGCCCTGCCCAGCTGGCCCCTCTCACCTTTCAACACTGTTCAAAGCATCACCTCATCCTCTAGGCCCCATCAGGCAAAGCTAACCACGCCCTCCTCATGGTTCCCACCTGGAACTGTCAGTCTTGCCCTCGAGTCCAAGGCTACCTGTGAGAAACCTGGCCTTGTTCACCTTTACACATGCCAGGACCACCATGGAGTTGGGAAAACAGCAACGAGAAACCTCTACTCTTGCCTGTATGACCACCCTGCCCGAGTTGTTTTGCTCACCAGCCTACCTGGTCTCAGAACCCCCACCCCATCTACTGCCTAGCCTATGATTCAGAACCTTTGGGCATGAGCTTGGTGGTCAGACAGGCCTCTGAGCTGTGCCAGTTGCCCCAAACTCTCCCACCCTGCGGTGCGCCCCCTGTGGTTTGGGTCCAGGTGCTGCCTCGCCTCACCTGTTCTTTGTTCTTCCCTCTTGAGCTGTCTGGCAAACCCCCACGGTGACAGGGGCAAAGAGTCCCTGGGTTTGAGGTGGGGAGCTCTGGGGAGTCAGTGGAGGGAAGAAGGTAAGGGGCCATGGGAACAGAACTGCCCAGTGGTATTCGGAGTAGCACTGGAAACCTGCCTCTGCCCAGGACCACTTCAGTTTCTCTGTCACCCACTCACAGGTGCTGCTCTCATCGAATGTAACCTCCGGGTCACAGGCGTCTCTGCAGGGACCTGCTGGCCCTCCTGCCTTACCCCAACTCCAGGACACGTCATCAGCCAGACCCTGACCCTCCCACTCAGCAGATGGCCGGGCCTGACAAGACCAGCAATTTCCATGCGAGCCCACATTAAACGCCTGTATCACCCTTGGATTCCAGTCCACACAAACAGAAGCCTTCCTCACCACGCCCTCCACCCTGCAGCTGGAGAAGCAGCTGGGCGTGGCCACTCGGGCCAGGAGGGACTGAACGGGCACCAACCGCATCCTGCGCCCTGTTCTCCGTCCTGCCCAAGTTGGAAGGATCCAAAACCCAAGGCTGGTGTCACTCTTGCCAACTGTGAGGAAAACTCAAAGTTTCATAAAACCTATTATTTCTCCCCATCTTTCCCGGCAGAAATCCAAACATTATTCAGTAAAAAAAAATTCACACAACAAACCTCAGTTGGAACGATACTGTTTCCAAGTTTCCTCAATGTAATACTCATGGAAAATCACCCACGAAACTTAGCAAGCCATAAATTTAAATAAATGTCTTTATTAATACACTTAGATAAATCTCTTTGTTCCCCTTTATTCGTAATGATGACCTGCTCCCAAAGTTCCCACCACAGAGAGCTGAGGCGCCATTGCCACTTACCACCGGGCTACCTGACAGTGCAGGATAACCTTTCATCATCCCGGGAAAACAGACTGGGGACGGGGATGCACCTCTTAAAAGTCAAAGGAAAAACCACAGACACAGACAGGACTCACAAAAACTCGTTATTTTATTGCACCAAGATCCTGGCAACACCTGGGGCTCCTCAGCCCCTGCACGGAGGTGCAGGCTCAGAACGTGGACCTCCAAGCACACACGCGTGTCACTGCACAACCACGACACGGCGGGCGAGTCGGGTGATGCAGGACCACCTAGAAGAGGCGACCCCTCCCACACAGGCCCCTGCTCACCTCCCGCTCCACTCCAAACTCAAAGTTAAATTAAACCCAGGTTCTAAGTCAACCAAGTGACTGCGATTATAAAAGCTTTAGTTATTTATGTATATTTATATATGTACACGTCACCTAGAATTTGGACTAATTTTCTGGGCCTATCCTTCCCCTTCTCAGTTTGGCTGATTTTCTGTGGCAGGGAAGGACTCACCTCACTTGACAGTGATAAATGCTGTAGAAGGTCAAGAGATAACAGACACATTTTCCTCAGGAAAAGGTTTTATAAATATATAGCAGAGAAAGGAAAAGACTGACTTGGAGGAGAGGAGGGAAAGAAGTGAAGGAAATAAATTCTGTGCTAGCAGACAACTGAATTTTTCTTTTTGAACTACAGAACATTACAGACAAATATGGCCGGGGAAACAGTTCATACAGGAATGAATGTCAAGACCTCAAGAGGAAAAAACCCTGCCCATAAAGGCACCTGCCTCCTTCCCGAGATGACAAACGAAAAGCCACAGAGCGCTGGGGTGGGCCCCTCATCTTTGAACAAGGGGTGGCTGACATGCAGAAATCAGTCCTCTGAAAAAAGAGCTAACAGCTCCCGGACCAGCGTATGCAAAGCCCCACTCACCTCCCGCTGGGACCAGATCACCCCAGCTCAGGCCACTGGTATTATTCTTCTCCCCACCTTTTTAAAGAGAAGTATAAAAACAGGAAGAAAAACCAAAAGGAACAACCCCCATGAGAAAATTAATGTATCTCCCCTTATAAAAAACGTAACGCCTTCTTTGATACACCCAGGATCCACCCAGGCCCCAGAGCAAGGTAGCAGAGCAAACAGCAAGGCTGTGTTAAGAAGAAAGTGGTGCAGCAGTGCCAGGTGCCTCAGGCCACGAGGAAGGACGGGGCTGCAAGACGGTCCATGGCAGACATCAGCCCATCTCTAGCGCGACGTTTCCAAGAGGAGTGGAAGCAGAGATACACTGAGGAATAACTCAGATTTACTTCCTCACCTTCTGTGACTGAGTCATTTGTCTTTTTTCTGGAAAATACCACCTTCACTGAGGATTTCCCATATTTATTAAATGACAAGTTCGCAGGCACAGCTTGAGCAAGATAAGAAAGTGACCTTCTTGAGTTATACAATCATCTAAATTCAAAAGCACTCACAAAACTGAGCAAACAAAGCCAGTATTCGCGTATCAGAGAAAGGAAACATATTGCTAATGGAAGCCACAGGCCTGGTAAAAAATAAACGTTTCATATTAAGTAGTAAAATAAAAGGAGGATTCTACCCCAAGACCACCACCTCGATAAAGACTCATGGGTTACTGCAGCTGCAAGGGAAGGTACAGCAAAGCCGCCTCAGAATAAATAGCAGCCTGAAAAGCAGATGTGTCAACACATCATTTCGACCCCCACCCCACCCCAAACAGCCTTTTGCTCTCCAGAGATGGTCTAGAGTTTCTTGCAAGGGAGGGATGCACTAGCAGGGCTGCCTCCCAATTCCAGAAAAGGGAGAGGCGGCAGCGTGGGGCTGGCCTCGGGCTCTTACTTTCTGAGGGTGGACAGGTAAGGCATACAGACAGGCCCCCACCGGGGGGAACAGGGACGGGCAGGTGCAGGACCAGAAGGCAGCGCCAGCCGCCAGGAGCAGGGGATGGACGGCTCGCCGAGAAGAGCAACCAACCGCACACAGTCATCCTAAGGGCACTGGAGGACACACTGGAAGAGGCGCAGCCGCGCCCCTCCCCCGCCCCCCGCCACTCCGCTCTCTCCCACAGCCCCAGACAAGAAGCCGCTGTCCAGGAACACAGGACGCTCAGGCCCCTCCCAGCTGGTGTGCTGCTGCCTGCTCTACATGGCACTGTGTGGTCTCTCATAGTGCGTGTTGTTTCACCAGCGCTCCTGATCCACAGAAGCCCAGTGCCTCTGTGGGCCGTCCTCCCATGGCAGGCTCACAGTGCAAGGCCTGGAGGTAAGAGGGCCAGCGGAATCCACAAGGCTGCTCTTCAGTCCAGACGGACAGTTCCCAGGCAGCGACGCCTCATCTGTGGAGGCTGTGGGACAAAGAACATCGTTCCTGTTCCTGATGGAGAGAATGAGACCCTGGGAGTCCCACCAACACACTCCAGTGTGCGTCCAACACAGGGAATGACAGGTGACACCAGACGGAGCTTGGAAACACAGCATGGTCCTCTGCAAGTGACTGGTATGTGTGTGCAGCCCACTTTCCACACCACACACACATATGCTAGCCATTCAACACCCCCCACTCCACACCACACACTCACACACACCATACTCCACACCACACACACATCACTCACTCCACACCTCACACCAGACACTTACACACACCATGCTCCACACCACACACACCACTCACTCTACACCTCACACCAGACACTCACACACACCATGCTCCACACCACACACACACCAGATACTCACTCCACACCACACACCAGACACTCACACACACCATACTCCACACCACACACACACCACTCACTCCTCACCTCACACCAGACACCCACACACACCATACTCCACACCACACACACACCACTCACTCCACACCACACACCAGACACCCACACACACCATACTCCACACCACCCACACACACCATAATCCACACCACACACACACCACTCACTCCACACCACACACCAGACACTCACACACACCATACTCCACACCACACACCATACTCCACACCACACACCAGACACACACACACACCATACTCCACACCGCACACACACCACTCACTCCACACCACACACTCACACATCCCATACTCCACACCACACACACACCAGACACACACACATCACATTCCACACGCTATTCTCACCCCCTACTCCACACCACACACACACCAGACACTCACTCCACACCACACACCAGACATTCTCATCTCCCAGTCCACACCACATACACACACATCACACACTGACCTATCTCGACAGCAGCAAATTCAGCGGCGATAGCTGAGGCTGGCAGCCTTAGCTGGATGGGTCACAGACCAAAAGTTCCGTCTACTCTGAAGTCTCTGGAAGGCGTTGAAGTTTCTCTTCTTCTCTCTCTTGAATTTTTTCATTTTCTTTTCCTATATCGAGAATCAAGAATCACAATTCCCGAAAAGGGCTCTCCCTGGTCCTGGGGGCTCCTTATCGAGTACCCACTACGTGCTGACTACCTGCTGTGTACAGATTCTCCATGTGCTACATAAACCGACAGACTTACCCCTCACATGACCTCTGGGAGTGGTCCCCACTACCCCACTTCACTGATGAAGGAACAGAAGCAACCAGAGGACAAGTGCCTTGCCCATGTGCACACACGTTTATAGTGGCCAAGCTGGCATGTGGACCTGGGCAGTCTGACTCTAGTCTCGTGCTCGACCACTTTACAATGCTGCTGCCACTTCAAACCGCCCAGAGAGTTCAAGTTCTCCCCGCCCCGGCACTCAGCTGAGGGACTCCAAAATGCTCCATCACACCAGTTCAACCAGACAGCATACCTTTCCCCGATCGAACTCCTCATCCCAGTCGTCAATCACCATGGCGGCGCGGGCCAGCCTGCTGTCTTGAATGGCATCCTCACTGACAGCTGACATCTCACCGTCCCATGTCAAAACTACACAACAAACACACAGGTGTTGGCACCTTTGTGGATTCCCAGCTACCCTGTGCATTTACTGCAATAATGAAGTGTACAAACTAGACTGGCCTACTCCTAACCATTCAACATTTTTCAGCGCCACCTTTTAGTGAGAACGGACACGCAGAAAAGGAGAAGGGGCGGGCAGAGTGGTCTCCGGTGCACAGGACAGTCAATGATTCTTTCACTGAAGAGCAAACATTGTTAACTCTCTGTATCACCAACCCACAAAGTTTAGTTCTTTTTAAGCTCATGCCCTCACCTGAGAAACAAAGATCTCACGCTCTTTCCCCAAGTCTGAACTAGAAGAATAACATTCCGAATAAGAACTCAAGAGCACATGGTGCAGGGGTTTTCAGTCCACTCCCTTCCTGGACCCAGAGATCCTAACACTCTCCCCGGCCGGCCCGCCCTGCCCACAGGGGCACATCTGCTCTCCCCCTTCCCTTCGGACCCCAGGGAGAAGCTGGTCTGGATCCCTCCACAGAGAGAACCCACCCACAGGGACCAGTTCTTGACCTTTGTGCAATGGCTGTGGGAGTCAGAGAGGATTACAATCCTCCTCCCATTTTTACAGCCAACCGATGCCTATGCTCGAGGCTCACAGCACACCAGGATTCATCGCAGGCCCGTCCACCCCCAAAATAAGCCGATCGTAGGAAGACAGAATTGCAGTCTCAAAACCAGTACCTTTTCTCCCGTAAGCTTTATCAGATGAATACTTGAGCAATTCCTGGACCACATCGCATTCTCCCACTCTATTCCAGGATACAAGAGGAGCCTGTTCCAGCCCTGCAATCAGAGACACGTTTATTTTCATTTAACATAAACTACTAAGGAAATGATCATACACCTTTTATTTATAACAGAACTGCAGAACTTACTAATGATAAATGCTTTAGAGAATACGTAAAAGCAAGCTCTTCCTTCCTGCCTCTGACAAGGGAGTTGATGATGACTATTACTCAATAGGAGAGGCTACTGTCCGAATCAACTCTTGAAAAAAAAGAAAACCCAACCCAAACACCAAAAACAACACAAAAAATCTATAACCAGCAGGGAGCCCTCGGTCTGATGGAGGAAGGGAGAGGACAGGCTGCAGAGGGAACGTACCTCACCTATGGGGAACTAGCCAGAAACGAGGTATGGTGTGACTTGATGGGGATGAGGAAGCGCTACCCCCAACCGCAGCTTCGAAGGGAACCTCTTCAGTCTCCCAGCCTGTCCCGGAAGAGCCCAGCCACTGAGGCCATCTGGACTATGACAGCACTGACCCCTCCTCATCTGGGTTCTAGAAACAACGTCCGATCCGGTCTCGGCCTCTGCCTGGTCCCCTCCAACCATCTACCACCACTGCCTGAATGGACTCACCTCCCTAACACAAGCCTGACCTCGCCTCTCCCAGCCTCCAATTCATCAATGACCTTGTGACCTTCAGGCTCAGTGCCTTGAGCATGATGGTGTCCACAGCGCCCACTGCCCATTCTCATGGCCTGTTCCTGCTGCCCTCTCCAGCCTCTTCTTCTGTCACTCCTCAGCACAGTTTGGGCCTTGGTGGTCACGTGGAGCCACCCACCATGCTCTCCAACTTCTTAGCCATGAATGCCCTTCCCCGTTTAGCCAACTCTTCTGAGGTTCAGGACGGAGAGCAAACCCATGGGGGGCTGGGGCTCCTGACAGCCCCAGCACCTGCCCGCTGCTCACCTATTGCTCTGGCACCAGGTGGTGAGCCCTGCAGCCTGGGCAGCATCTCCCACATGGTCAATGTGCTAACAAAGCGACCCCTGTGGTCTGATAACCACAGCGACACTGCTCTGTCGCCACCTTCGTGCGGCCTTTTCTGCAATCACATACTGGCCACCTGATGTGCGTATTCACTGCCCAGCAGTAGTGTTTTGCAACATAATTAATAAAATTCCATGTTTATTCACAAGTTCGTTTTTCAGGAGTTTGATAAATACTAGTCCATCCCCAGGGGCCTGTTTGCCCCTTAAAGCACTAACATAACTGATCTCCAGACTGCAGAGCAGACCTCACAGGATCTGCTGCCCAGTGAGCCCCTTCCCGAGGAACTGATGAGTTTCTCTACCCTTCATTTCACAGACATATTCTATCAGGAGAGCCCAGCTGAGCCCAACCAGCCCTGAAGGAGAAAAGAAAAGAAAAAACAAGAAGAGTTGCTTGGCGGGTGCTGCCTTAGCCACAGGCATGTAAGGCCTGGGGACAGCAAGAGCACCCGGAACCCCAACAGCAAGAGGCCACGTTATCTTTGGAAAGGCCCAACCACAAAAAGGGGCAGAGGGAGCTTAACTTCTGAACCCAACTCTACAAGTTCAAGCGTAACAGAAAAACTCCAGGCTGGGAGGCCCAGGAGTCATTCAACAGGAAGGTTTAGGTGGAACGGCTGTGATCAGAAGAAACGCTGCGCTCACAGACACGTCAAGTTTATATGTACGCCATCTTTTCCTGCGGGGTAGTTTTGGCTGAATGCTTTGTCGGGTGAGGAAGCTGTGACCCAGCAGGGCAGACGGCTTGCCCGTCTGAAGGGGATAGACCTTCAGGCAGAGGGAGGAGGCCTTCACTGGGGCCCTTCCCGCTGGACCGCGCCCGCCTCATGATGCACACAGGGCCAGCTCACGGAGGCCCACCCTCTCCTCACGGTGCACACCTGTGTGGCCTCCAGGACACTGGCTGGTCACAGCGGGCGAGGGCCCACTCCCAGGGACAGCAGAGCCCCCCTGCCTCTCGCCCCTGTGGCCTTTAGGGTGCTCGTTCTCTTCTACTTCCTGCTGTGACTCCTCCCTCCTTTTCTTCTTTTTCTTTTTCCTTGGAGATGCTGTAGTGGTCTCTGGCTCGACAACGTCCAAGCGGGAGCAGCTCCTGAGAAGTCAGAGTTAACAGTCAGCTCCGAGCAAACTGAGGTAAGACACCCCACGAACTACAACTGCAGCTGGCACGGGCCTCAACTCTGCAGGAGAGCCACCCTGAGAATCAGCACCTGAACCTGACCAGGAGGACAACGCATGCTCACTGTCCCCACAGACAAGCCTGGGGGATGTCAGAGAGAAAAGCATACAATTGCACTTTTTATCCTAACTGAAGCAAGTCCTAAAAACTGGATGATGGGACCACAGAGCCTGGCCCAGCCTGGGGTCACGAGACCACCCTGCACATACAGTGCCGGCCAGGTCTGGAATGCTGCTGTCCACTTGCTGTCCCACTGAGACACTTTATGACATGGTCACACTCTAGAAGTCCAGCCAGCACACTGTATTTCTAGACGACACCCACCTGGAGTGGACTGGGTCTGTCCGTGCAGGGCTGTCCCACTCTTGCTCTTACCTGTGCCAAGGAGGGTCCTGGTGGAGGCCACCTTCTCCACCGAGGCCCTCCGCTCCCTTCTTCCTCCTCTTCCTGTTGCTCACGTGGTGGCCGTCTGCCACGCATCCCACTTGCCGGCCGTTCACCAGGCGCTGGCCGTTCACCTGTTGCTGCTGGCCTTCTTCCTCCAGTCTGTCCACTGGCAGCTCTGCCCGGCCCTGCTTCCTGTGCTCCGGGCCCCAGTGCTGCCTCTGTGTCTGCCCCTCCTGTGGGGGGCAGGCATCCACGTCCTCCGCGCGCTTCCTCTTCTTCTTCCTCCTCTTCCCCGGAGGGGCTGTGGCTGCTTCCTGTGTCACTGAGCCCGGCCCCTGGATCTCTCCCATGGGGTTCCTTTTCCTCTTCTTACAGAGGCTGTGGGGGGACTCGCTGGCCTCTGACAGCTGGTGTAGAGGGGACCGGAAGCCCCCATTGACCTGAGGCAGGGGAGCAGAGGTGGGGGAGCAGCTCGGTGGGTCTGACGTCTGGAGAGGCTGGGGGCTACTGGACACTGATGCAGAGCAGGGCCCGAGGCGGGGCTTCAGATGTCTGGATGATCTGGGAGCAGGCGCACCAGCCCTGTAAGGACAGGGGGCAGTGAGGACGGGCTGTTCTAAGACGTCCTTCCTGCTCACCCTCAGCCTGCTTTCCTTTCAGGGAAGGACTTGAAACGGCTCTTCCTCCGTGATTCTCACATATGCGTGAGTTAAAAAAGACAACTAACGATAAAATTCAAATCTACTTCAGATCAAAGTCAATAAGAATCGTTACATATCTCTTAGTTTATTGCCACCAAGCAGTTCAAAGTATTTTTGTAAATTCTAATGTTTTCAATTTTCAATATAAATGTGTTAAGAGAGGAAAGCTTCACTAAGCAATAAATTTCCAACCTCCACAAGTCTCGAGTTGTTCAAGTACAGAAGTGAGCCTTATAAGAAAGGTGAGTACAGGCCTACACATCTTCCACTAAATTCAGGGTGCTGGGAACATCAGGGACACAGATTTTACAGCCGGATTATGGATTATATAGGACGGTGAGTAAGGACAAGATCTAGAGCAGTGTCAGGTCAGACTCCTTAATCAACCTCTTGCTAGCTGTGTGACCTTGGAAAAGCTGACTTCCCACTCTGAGCCACAATTTCCTCATTTGTAAATGAGTGACAATAATGCTTATCGCAAAGGGTTATTGAATTAAACAGGATTGTCGTCGTCATCATTTAAACCAGAACAAACTATGATGGCCATACAAACTGTACTACTGCATCACCTTACTTTGTTTTCTGGAATTAAAAACAAAAAGGTTCTATGTCAAAGAAACAAAGGAAAAACACTCAATAAATGCCTTAAATGTTTAAGGACTGACCATGAGCAAAAATATCGTTCTAGGTACAGCAGTACGAGCATGAGAGGAAGGGGCTGCAGGTGCTGGGTGGAGGGAGCACAGTCAGACAGCGCCTGCCTGCATGCAGGAGGGAGGCTGACGCACAGCTGGATGGAGGTGAGGGTGGGGGAAGACCAGCGCCCACGGCAAACACAAATCCACCCAAACCACCTCACAGCCTCACCCCCCAGCTGCCAGAGGCCCTAACAGCCCCATCAGCCATCAGACAGCCATTTACCAGCAATTCTCAGCTTTTTGCCACTCAACACACTAAGGAATATGAGCACCCTGTGGGTAAGGGACAGGGATGGGGAACACCCAAACCTCCAGGAGGGGCGTCCACCCAGGAGCACGAAAACCCTGAAGGAGCTCTCAGAACCCACTGAACCGCATCCCCCTGCTCTAGAAGCTAGTGTGAAGCTCTAGAAGCCAGCGTGAAGCTCTAGGAGCCAGGGGTAAGCTCCAGAAGCCAGCATGAAGCTCTAGAAGCCAGCATGAAGCTCTAGGAGCCGGGGCGAAGCTCTAGGAGCCAGCGTGAAGCTCTAGGAGCCGGGGCGAAGCTGCAGAAGCCAGCGCAAGGCTCTAGAAGCCAGCACAATGCAGATGGCCCAATGAGCCTACTCGGGGAGGCTCTAGGGGCTAAGGAGACAGACAGCGTCCCACTCAGAGATAAGCCCAGGGGGAGGTGTTGTTGGGAGATGCAAGATGATCCTGGCAGCAACAGGACGCCCCTCAACGAAGTGACAGGACTCTGAGCTCACTCGGGGTCTGTCTGGAGCTCCCACCTTTCTCTTCAACTGTGGAGTCTGTCAAGCTGGGGAGGGGCCACAGGACAGATCAGTTGACAGGACACCTGAGTCACCACGTGGACATGGCACACAGACGGAAAATGAAGACAGAAGTAAAAAAATCAGGACTGCAGAGACCAACCCGCCTCTGGTCAGCCGAAGCTCCTCTACCAGACAGACACTGAGAAAACAGGAACAACTCGCCCTGTACCTGTCCAGCTGCACACCACTGTCCATCCCCCAGGCTGGTAATCTTGCAACTCCTCACCAGCCTAGTGCGTGCTCAGCAGAGGGAGAAGCAGCTGGCCTGAAGGGCCTGCGACCACGGCTTACCTGATTGTACTGACAGGCCAGGTGGAGGCGACGACGGGGTGAGTGGTTTTCCTGGGGTAGGTGAGGTCGGAGGATGGTGAGAGGGGAGGTGGATGGAGGTCATTGCCGGTTGCCCTCCGCAGAATGCTGGCCTGCAGTTATTGACATAAATAAAAACTTGGTGGTCTAAAAAAGGTCGCCGTGAATGAAGAGGGCAAATAAAAATAAAAAAATAAAAATGAAAGAGCCCAGAAAGCAGGATGGGGGGACAGAAAGAGAAAAAAATGGGGGAGGTGAGGGGTAGGGGATGGTAGAAGAAGAACCAGAAGTGTTTTTGGTTAGAAACAAAAAGGAAAAAAGGAAGGAAATTCAAACAAAAATCTCAGCACGACAATTACATGACCGAGCTTCGTGCTACACACGGAGAGGCCTCCCGGCCATACCCAGAGCTCCCTGCTGGGTCCCCCACCCGCCCGTCCTCCCTCTGAGGCTCCTTCAGGGTATGTTATCCACAGACAGAAACGGAGAACTGCTCTCTCGCCCCCAACCTCCATCAGCCACACGGAATATCATCCAATGATCAGAGTTCCCTCAAAATCCCACCGCCTTCATCCCAGGACAGACCCTTTGTAACCTGCAGGTGCCTGGCCATGCCTACAATACTGTCTTCCTCTGGATGGAGGGAGGCCAAGTGTCCACGCAACCTTCCCACTCCCCAAACTGCAGTCAAACCTGCTCTCTGACCCTACGACACTCCTCCAGTGACGGGACTCCCACACACCCACCTTCCTGGCAGAAAGGGCCAGTTTTTTGGCTGGTGGAGGAGACATGATGTTCGTGGGCTCAGTGGCGGTGTTGTTCAGGACAGGGGACTTCGGCTTCACCACCTTAGAGCCTTCTCCGTTTGGCAGCGCTTTGGAGTGGCCAGCGGAGGAAGAGTTTGTTCCCTGAGAATCACACAAGTGGGCGGCTGCGCTCTTGGGGGTCTGGAGGGGCTTAACGGGGTCGCTGCTGGCAGAGTGCTCTGGGCTGGAGCTACTGGAATCCCTCCTCTCTGGGTCGGAGCTCTCGTCACCCGCCTTGGGCCCGTGCCCGTTGGCAGTCACTCCAGCCTGGAGCTTGGGTGAGGTAGAGAGGATGGCGCCCCTGCCATCCCAGGAGCCCTGCCTGTGGCTCTCAGACCTGCTGCCGCTCGAGTCGCTGGTACCATGGAACCCCTGAGAATTCTTGGGTGATGGGGAGAAGTGCCGTAGGGGAGCAGATTTCTTGACCTTCTTTCCAGGCTCATCCAGAATGGTCGGCAAGTGTGTGGGTGTTTTGGAGAGTCTGGGGGAAGGGGACCCCGAGGGCGGCTTTGGAGGAACGTATCCATTCTGAGACTTCAGGCCCGACACAGAGCCATTCCTGGAAATGGGCACACCTATCTCTTCAGTGGTCTGCAGCTTTTTCATAGTTGCAAGATCTAGTCTCTAAAGAACAACAAAGCAGATGACATGGTCAGAACCTGGCGATTCTCCCAGATGTCGAAGTATATCATGCAGTACGCAGGGTCTCTGATAAGCAACTCGACAAATTATTTATATGGACACACCATGAAGACACCATTACTTCTTTGAACAATTTTAGTATGTTGTGAGTTGTGCACATATGGGTCTGTATCTTTATGATAACCTTGACTATGAAAGCAGCACATTTTCATCAAGATTCGAGAAAAAAAAAGTATAAAGGAAAAACGTTTACCGAAGTTCTCTCACCTAAATATAACCATTGATTAATACGCTGTGTTTTCTCCTCTGGCCTTTTCTTCTGAATGGTTTGGCTGCACAGGTGCACCCCAGTTTCACCCTAATGCTATCATCTGAAGCACTTTCAAAATTATACTCTCAGTAAAGATCTTTAATGTTTAACCAGCAACCATCACATTGAATGGAGAGTTTACATAACCTTGATTGTCTCCAAACTGTCATCAAAATTAACAATACAGAACTAAGTACCCCATCCTTCTCCTTCATAGCAGTTGTGTCTAAATCATTCACTCGGTATTCAAATGCTTAATGTTGGCCCATCTCTGCTTGACCATAACGCTCACAAGCTGGGCCTCTATCTGGTTTATCATTATAGCCACCCAGCTGGCTCAGTCTTGTAGAGCCAGTGCCTAATAAGTATTTGTTGAGTGAACAATCAAAAGACTGAATCTCTTTCTGTACTTAGACCCCATGCTAATTCGTCAGAAATGGAATTACAAAGCTTGGAATATTTTCATGAATTCTGATGCACACTGCCAAACTGCATTTACTGTATTCTTACCAGCAACATTATTTCTTTTACAAAATATTTGCTCATTTGACACTTTTGCTTTCATCACTTTAACATTCATATTCTTTGCACGTGCAACAGTGATTTTAAGTCATTTGAATGAGTCTTTTTACATGTTACAAATATTAATCTTTTGCTGCAAATATTTTTAGAAGTTTTGTTTTTTTATTTGTAATAGCTTATGTCAAAAACTCAAGATTTAGTTTAGCCAATTTATAATTTGTTTTTCTATATTTTATCTCTCAATTTTAAGCTTACGAAGTCTTCCCTCTTCCAGAGGTTTATTAAGAATTCATTTCTATTTTATTCTGAGTTTTTTATTTTTTCCCTACATTTGAGAATATTTATTCTTTATTAACAATTCTTTCTAAAGTGAATACACCTTCCCATTGCACTGTAAAACCTTTCATTTGTTGAATGATTAAGTATACGGAGCTTACACGACAAGTTAAAGTAAAATGACTTTTGTGTGATTGCAGTGTATCTGGAAAGTTATTTTTGTAATGAAAACGTGCATGGCAAGTGAAATGGCCTTGTGGGTGGGTGACCTGGGGGGTCCTCTCTGTGCTCAAGCTCACCCTCAGGCACCACGCTGCTGCGGTGTTGCTCAGAGCAGCACCTGAGGCTCCAAGTCTCCTGGTCTAGGCCACGGTGGCACTGCAATCACCCTTTGCAACCTAACTGCAATCACCCTTTGCAATTAGGGCCCAGCTTTTCACCACCATGTCAATTTCAATGCCTCTAATTCCACTTCTACTATCTTGAACTTTGGGAGGGAAATACGGATTTGCATAACTGACTAAGACCCCCACAGCCTGTGTTTGGATTTGATCTTCAGACTGAGGAAAAGGATCACAGATGCAGTCAACAGAGAGGGTGGATCTATTTTTGAACTATAAGCTGTGTTGTAATAAGGAAATTGCTCATTACTTTGCTAATAAAACTAAGTTCTCAACGTTTTTTAGCAGAAAATTTCAAATACACACAAAAATAATTTCAAGGGTATTTCCTAATTTTACCATATTAGTTTTACTGTTCTCTCTCTCTATATATATATGTATGTGTATGTACATATATATTTCTTTTTCTAACCATTTGAGTAAATTTTAGACACGATGTCCTTTTATCCTTAAATACATCCATGTGTATTTCTAAGGACATTCTCTTATCATAACCACAGTATACTTATCAAAATCAGGAAATTTAAAATTAGTACAAACTACTCATATTTTCAGTATTAAAATGTGAGGATAAAAAATATTCTTTCCCAGATGCTTAAGGTCAAGAGTCCGCTCGGCGAACCTGTCCCTGCACGTCTGCGTGGCAGCTGCTCTAAGACAGGGACACACTGTGAGTTATAGTCGTGACTGGCTGGGTCAGGCTATCTCATCACTGTCTCCTCTTGCTCCTCACCCAGTGTCAGCTGATAACCAATTTCAGAGAGAACATGGAATAAAATAGGACAAACTGTCTGCACTCTCCTTCCATCGGGGTGAGTTCCCCAGCACGAAGAGATCTGGGTGCTCCTCAAACCCCGAGAGGCACAGGCATGAAGATCTGCTATGCAAACACTGATTCTTTTAAACAATACCTTTCCAGTCAGAGGGGAGGAAACAGTCCCGTTCCCAACGTTCTTCTTGACGTGGTCTGGAACCATACCGGGGCGGCCAGGAAGGGAGGAGACTGTCCTGGAGATGGAGCCCTCAGGACTCTTCTTAGAGCCTGGAATTCTGCCCAAGGAAGAAAGCAAGTCAGGGGATTCTCTTATTAAAGCTACAAAGGCATTACAGAAATTGAGTGTGAGAATAAATCAGAATAAATTAAACTCAAGGTTACAATTCCATTTCAAAAAAAAAGGCAGAGGGGGGCCAGCCCCGCGGCTTAGTGGTTAAGTGCGCGCACTCCGCTACTGGCGGCCCGGGTTCGGATCCCGGGCGCGCAGCGACGCACTGCTTCTCCGGCCATGCTGAGGCCACGTCCTACATACAGCAACTAGAAGGATGTGCAGGGCCGGCCCGGTGGCTTAGCGGTTAAGTGCGCACGCTCCGCTGCTGGCGGCCCGGGTTCGGATCCCGGGCGCGCAGCGACGCACCGCTTCTCCGGCCATGCTGAGGCCGTGTCCCACATACAGCAACTAGGAGGATGTGCAGCTATGACACACAACAATCTACTGGGGCTTTGGGGGGAAAAATAAATAAATAAAATCTTTAAAAAAAAAAAAAAAGAAGGATGTGCAGCTATGACCTACAACTATCTACTGGGGTTTTGGGGGAAAAAATAAATAAATAAATAAAATTAAAAAAAAAAAAAAAAGGCAGAGGGGCCGGCCCGGTGGCACAAACGGTTAAGTGCGCGGGCTCCGCTGTGGTGGTCTGGGGTTCGCGGTTTGGGTCCCGGGCACACACCGACGCACCACTTCTCAAGCCATGCTGTGGCGGCATCCCATATAAAGTGGAGGAAGATGGGCACAGATGTTAGCTCAGGGCCAGTCTTCCTCAGCAAAAAGAGGAGGATTGGCAGATGTTAGCTCACGGTTGATCTTCTTCACAAAAAAAAAAAAAAAAGAAAGAAAAGGGCAGAAAAACAGCCAGAGAGAACCTTGACTATCCTAACATGCTTCTCTGAACTCTCACGGTGCCCGTCAGCCAACGTGAACCTTACATGGCCTCGGACATCTGCTCAACACAAGGAGAGAGCACATTATAGTCAGAGTGCTTCCAAGATTAGATTCTCAATTTATCAAAAAGCCAAAGGGACCCCAAAAACACTTCCTCCAAATTCAGAACATGTATAAAGCAGCAAAAGCATCTCCAGGTCAGTGATAACGAGCCCCAAGAAAAGGAACCTTCCAAAGGCCTCTGCTGCAGCCGCCACCCTCTCAACCCGCTTCACTGCCACCATGATCACTTTCCCCACGGAGGAAGGTGCATTGCTTAGCTGACATCCAGACACATCTGATTTGGGGCAATGATATAAAATAAGAGGTAACTTTCCCATTTACATTCAAAGTCACCTCAATGTGGGGCAGATGGAATCCTGCTCTGAGCTTCCCAGAGGCTCTGGCTTTGACTCAACAGCCAGGTAGGCGTGATCTAAAGGGTCCTTCCTGGTGGATGCCCCCCACTACACAGGACTGGTGGGATGAGAGCTGCTGAAACAGCTTCCCCTCTGCAGAATTCCCAGTCACTTTCACACAGGAGAAAGTGAGGGAGACCCATGAGTGCAGGAGAGAACAGGGAACAGGTTCATCGGGGGAGGGCGGGAGTCAGTTACCGCAGATAGAAGAGCACATAGGCCTGCTGGTTCAGAACCACCTTGATGTTGCTGGAGTGGACCAAGGAATCGTTCATCTGGTACCACTGTCCATTGCTTGCCTGAAGCAGCACAGGCCATGGTAGGAAACAAAACACAAAACAATCAACAAGCATTCCATGATTCTTACTTTCGAAAAAGAGAATTAAAAAATCTGCTGTTAATTGTCACATATATCAAAGTGCTAATTAACCAGCAGTGATTTCATATTAAAACATCTAAAATTTGTCTAACTCTGAATGTGACTCGTAAGTGTATTCTGAGTCCCCGTTCCTTCCTGGTGCCCCAACAATGCAAAGGATATCCTTGTGAAAGATATTTCAGCAGGTCTGCTCAGCACAGCACGTCCCCCCAGGGTTCGGCCTTCCCCAGACTTCTCCAGGGCTCTAAGGACAGGGCACTGGAAGCAGCCCCCTGCAGTGTCTCACCCCAAGTCCAAGACCACAGATCCTAGTGGGACGTGTTTTAAAGACATCTTTGCACTCCTCACAGTTAGTTAAGCGACAACGGGACCTAAGCACAAGTTCCAACATCGTCACTGTTTCCATAGAACAAACGTTCTGCAGAGGCCACATGAGGACTTGTACAAACAGGCGCTGCGAACATGCCCCAAGGAGGTGGCACATGCACTGCCACCTTGTGCACAAGAAACATGCACACGGCAGCCACTGACCTTCACATAGCAGTAATAATGCCCAGCATGGCAGCTGTAGCCCGAGTGGACCAGGACGGCGTACAGCCCGTACATGACAGGCTCGCCATTACTCTGGGACATGTACGGACGGATGTTCAGAAATTCTGGATAGCCTACATCCTGTTGGAAAAGCCAAGGGGAAGGCAATTAAAACTTATCATCGAGAGTAAGGGTCAATTCATCCTCTCCATGGACAATTACACGAAACGCACAGCTCAGCTGATCTGGAAGACTTTGGGGCAACTGGGCCCACAGCAACACTGGGGCAGGAATCTCCCGTAGTCAACGATGAGGAAACAAGTAGCAGTTCCCATTGGCTGAGAAACTCTACTGTGATGCCCCATCCAGCAATGTATGGTCAACTCTCACCTTGACCCTGCATCCAAATCAGTGCTCTCACTACCTGGGTCCCAAGTGTAAACTGAGAAGATAAACTCATTCTCCTCCCTGCCACCATTCTACAGAACACTGCAGGGGAGAACAGGCGGACAATGCTGGGGGTACGTCTTCAGAAACAACGATGCTGACTCCATATACCCACTGCTACAATAAGTTAAATTTTTAACGGGTTGGGTCAGAACCAAGGTCATGCCAAAATTTATTTATTTCAAAAATTGACAATTTTTCATAGGAAAATATTTTCAAAAATTATCTTTGAATAGTAGGAGATATACCAGCATTTCTGCCTATGTATACATAGAGCACATATGTATGTGCACATACATATACACAGTTTTCTTTAATGACATATAACTTACAGAGTGAAATGCACAGCTCTTAGGTGTAGAGTTCAATGAATTTTCACAAGTGTATACTGACTGTAACCCATATTCCTATTCAGGTATGAACATCAATCCAGAAAATTCTCTTGTGGCCCTGTAAGTACCCCCATCTTGAATATCCACTGTTCTGATTTCTACCACGACTGATTAATTTTCCTTGTTCTTGAACTTTACACAACTAGAATCACACACTATGTACTTCTTCGTGTCTGGCTACTTTAGATAAACATAATGGCTGTGATATTTACCTATTTATTTTTCCCTTCTACTGACAAACTCAAAATCTGAAAAGCACGATAGGCTCATGAGCCCAATCCAATCTTGCTAGACATGGGGTCCCAAAAATCAAACAGACCAATGTTTCTCAAACCACATTCCAACGGAAAACTAGTTCCAGGAGATGTTAGCAGGTGAAACATGAACTCCTCAGGGCAAAACCACAACTATCTCATTCACCATTTTATTTCCCACTGATTTCCCAGTGCCTTCCATGGCACAGTGCAATGTAAGTACATAATAAGTATTAGAAAAATGGAGGAATGAATGATTCCCCAGAAAACTAAGTCCAGAAAATTCTTCATAATAAATTCTCCCTCTTGGAGATTCAAAATGCAACACAGCTTAATAAAGGCTCTGAGAAGGGCTGCAACTAAAAAGAACTATTTAACTTCGGCTTGGCATTTCCCAAACTCACTTGAGGATGGAATACTTTCTTTCCAAGTACAGTATTAACATCCTGCACAACACCATTTGGGAAACGTTGAGCTGAGCAAGCCCCCCATCACTGCCAGTAAGGAAACTGAGACTCAGACACGGTCCTTGCCCCAAACACATAACGAGGCTCTAAGAACTGAGGACAGAACTCCAGACTTCTACGAAGTAGGACATCTTCTATTAAAATGCCATTGTGCAAAAAGTAATTTTCACTCTATATTCCACAAAAAGCCACAGCATGCAACTGCACCTGTTTTAGACACAAAACAGATGGATGAGAGCTACATGTCCAGTATTCATTACACTTGTTCTTAAAGAAACCTTGACCTTCCTTATCAGGGACACCTCCTGCATAGGCAGAGGTTGGGGGAAAAAAAATCCAGTAAGACAGTGGTTCTTGAACTTGACTGTACATAGCAATCATTTAGGGAGCTTGCAAAAAAAACTGCAGCATCCTAGGCCCTGTCTTCCAGAGATCTGAATTCACTGGCTCTGGGTAGAGCCTGGAATCTGTATTTTTTAAAAAGCAGCCGAGCTCACCTTGGTGATCTTCCCCCCACTGAAGTTGGCAAAGCGCTTGAGGGAGAGGGTCAGCACACTGGATGTTCTGTGGATGGTGAAGCGCTTGCTGGCTGGAACCTTCTTCTTGCATCTACGAGAAGGGTGAGAGGAAAGGCATCACCTCGTGCTCTGAGGAATTCTGTCCTCACACAGGTTAACAATCCTAACAACTGCTCCGTAATAATAGGGTCTTCTTAAATGAGACGTAGCCCCTAAAAACCAAACCAGCACGACCTAAGTGAAGGACAGCCGTCGCAGGGAAACGTAGACTAGAGAGAAGTTGGAGGTTCTAAAGCGAAAGCGAAGTACCCTACCAACTAGGAGACTAAATAAGATGCACGAAAAGCGACTTTGGGAAACACAGGAAGGAACAAGTCAGAGCAGACGCGGCCAGTCATAAAAGCGCAGGCGGGAAATCAGGGAAAGCAAAGCCGGAGACAAGGACATGGGAGTGGGGAAGACGGGCAAAGTGGACAGCCTCCAGAGAGGAGAGAGAAGGAGGGAAAAAGCAATGTTTGGGCACAGAATGATAAACCTCACCAGCATAATTAAGAAAAACATTCTTCAGTGATTACAGTTTTAAAGTGACCTAATATAAAGGAACACACCCATACAGCACACCTGGGTGACCCTTATAACAACAAGGTCAGATTACATCTGCTGAACCAGAAAAATACCCAAGACAATTTAAGGAAAAATGGACAATGTGGAACCTGTCTCACCTAAGAGGCAGGACAGCTAAGTGGTCAGAGCACGGCCTGTGGAGCAGATGGCCCATCCACGCCCCCAACTCTCCATGCCTCCATTTCCTCATCCTGTGAAATGGTGGGGCACCAGCGCCCACTTCACAGGTGACACACGTGAGACACTCGGGACAGCGACAGGCACACAATGTGTGCAACATAAACGCCAGCTATAGAAACCATGCTGTCGCTTCATTCGTGTTGTTGAGAGGTTTTTAGTTCTAAGACATACATATGCTACTCAAGAAACGTGACCAGGGTCATCCCTGAGGTGGGGAGGGGTGGGAACGACAGCAGTGTTAGGTTAGGTGACTCTTCTCACGTCCTTCTGGACAGCCTGACCTCTCTGCCATGAGCAAAAGGAAACTTACTTAGCACACATATAGGCGTTCTCTCCACTCAGGACATCTGGCTTCACAAAAAGTTCCAGCGCACGCACAATATTTGCAGCTTGCTGAGAAGGACAAAAACACAAAATAGAATCAACTGCAGAAGAAAAATGCTGACTTGAGAAATGTCAAGTGTAAGGTCTTTTTCAGGCTGAGACAGCAAATCACAAAATTTTACTTGCATAAAAACTGGCCTGCTAGCTGCCACCTTCCAGGACTCAGAACGTACCGCAAAGGAATGGGGGAGCAAGGCTACAACCCTCTCTCTGTGGATAAGGACTCACAGCCACGGTAGGTTTACCAAGTGAGCCAGCCACGTTTACCAAGGCTGCAGCGACAGAGAGCGGTAATGAATGAAGGCTGCTCTCCCAAGGGGCGCGAAGCAGCTCTGCTCCCAGACTGTGTGAGCACGTGCGAGGCCTGCCTTCTCAAGTCCGCGTCTACAGTGTTGTCGCTATACCTGCCTCAGGACACAAGACTGCATTCTACCTTTTTTTTTTAAACAAAGGGAATATGCATAGGAAAAAGGTTAGAAAGAAATACGCAAAAACATTTGTTTCTACTTTAAGGCAGTAGGATTCTAAGTATTTTTTCCCTTATCATTAGATAAGGATAATAGGCCCTTTTTGGGTTTTGTTGTTTGGGATTTTCTGCCCGCTGCTCTCCCTGCCCTAATGCAAACACAGCCCCAGTCTGTACCCGGATCTCCAGCGCCACGTCCAAGTAGGGGTCGTAGGTGTCCGAGACGCTCTTGCACACCGCACACTTCACTGCAACAGAAGGAAGAGGTGCGGGGGCGCAAGCAGGGCCCCAGCGCCCCACCCCTAGGTTTCCAAGTCTTGGAACCGGGAGGTTCCCTCTCAGCTCACCAGCCCCTTGAGGGCTCACTGACAACCAGAGCCCACAGGAGATGTACGTCAAACCCAACGCCGCCCAGCGCGGACGCCTTCCCTGCCTGACCGATGGCCTCAGCAGGCACTCACTCCCAGCTGAAGGGTAGCGGCCACATCTGAGGAACTAACGGAGTCAGAGGAACGGTAACACCACCCTCATCTACATGTTCTTGACGCTTTGCTTCAAACTTCCGCCAGGAACAGTGTGCCCATCAGGCAAAGCAGTGGGCAAGGGGGCATCTCAGAGACCAGGTTCGAGGCCATCTGGGCTTGCCCAGGGCTGGGCACAAATTCTTAGCGCCTCCCAGTTAACACCCTAAGCCTTGACAAGAAGGGGTAGGGAAAATGTCTCCACTTACCACGCGATCTGAGATAGCCTCCAAAAATTTGGTGGACCAAAGTAGTAGCCTGCGTTTGACGATCCAACCTAGAAAGGAGGCCACAAGCCTTCAAGAGAATGACAGCAGGACGCAGCAAAGCGGTACTAGCCACCCCCTCAGCTCCCCCTCCCTTCCATTACCAGCTCAGCGTGACACTGGGAAGTTCCATCACACAACCACGAGGCCAACACACTCGACCTGCGTCTCGGCAGGACCCCCAGCAGGGCCCGGTGGTCTCTCCACATTGCTCTGATCTGCACAGGCCCCCCTCCCCACAACAGCTACCTCAGGCCTCCCTGACTCCTTCCCCTTCCTCTCAGCAGGCAACCTTGCCTCCCAGTTCACACAGAATCAAAGCCCCAGAAAATGCACCTGTCTGATCACCCTCATCCTTCTGGAGCTCACTCCTCCAGCTCACCTGCCCTCAGTTGTGCATGGGCACCACTACTTCTTGACTGACTGTCACATGTATAAGCCCCTTATCCGGTGGAAGGGGGTGGACAAGCAGGGACAAAACCCCCACCTCTGCATCCTCTCAGCAGGACAGCAGCTGTCACTGGTGTGGGCTTTAGGGTCAGGCAGATCTGCATTCAAATCCCCCACCCTGTTTACCAACTGGGATCTGAGGCAACCCTGGGCCTCAGCTGCCTACACTCACCTGCCCCACAAGTGGCTCAGCAGAGTTGCAGAAAGCACTGTGCGCCTGTACATCACAGCTATTCATGTGATGAAGATTCTGGAAATAACACCCTGTATCTGGCCTCTGCTCTTGGTTTTCACTTGCAACCCACTGAATCAGGCTCTGACTCACTCCTCTGAAACTGTCCTCAGAGTCACTGATGACCTCCAGGACACAAATCCAGTCAACTTTTAGTCTTTTTTCTGGAATACCACAGCACTGGACAGTGCGTCCACTCCCTCCTGGGACAAGCTTCCCTCTCTGCCCAGGCACCGCTCTCCTGCTCCCCCTTCTCTCTCTCTAGATGCTTCTTCTGACCCCTTGGCCAGGCGCTAAGCGGTGCTGCTGCTTCCTAGTGCTCTTCTCACTGCGTGAGGCCACCTGGGCGACAACAAACACGCATGGCCTCCCCACACCTGCAGAGCAGCTGACGGTGCCTGATCTCAGCCTCTCATCCAGTCTGTGCTACTATTTATGGCCACACTGCCCAGACTCTGGGAGCTCACTGAGGAGAATACCTCCAAAATACTTGGGGGACCAACACAGGGTCACCAAATTCTTATTTTGCAAAGTTAGGAAATGAAAAATCAACTGCCACCATCTACTATCACCACCATTCATCAAAAGAAAGGACACTGTAACCCCCCAAACTAGCAAGGACATAACCTCAGAGCAAACCGAAAACTTCTGGGCAGCAACCTGTGATGGTAGCTGCTGACATCTAGATGGCACCCAAGTCACCCAGAAACCCGTTAAAACATGAGCAAAGGGAACCCCACAGAACCCACTCTCACTACAGCCTGAAGCAGAGAAAGCTCAAACTTTAAATTACCCTAAGTCGGAAAACAAAGCCAGATCCCAACAAGCTATTGTAAGTGCTCCTACCTGAGCCTAGGTGGAGATCAAGGGCATCCAGAAGAAAACCAAGGGAATGAGACACTGGGGAACAGAGGTGACCCAGAGTCATGTGGAATCCCCACCAGGAAGCAAAAGCCCGTCCTAGTGTTGCACACGGCAGAGGGGGCAGTCCCCAAGGGCAGCGATGCTTGGGCGGAGAAGGCAAAGGCAGGCAGGTTCCTCGAGGGATAGGGTGGGGAGGGTAAGAGAAGCAAAGGGAACATGTAGAGTCCTGAAAAAAACATAAAAACACCAGAGGCTCTCCAAGCCCTGCCTCCACAGGAAAAGCCGTCCACCAAAGCAAGTGTACTTCACTGTGCTGACCGAGGGGCGCCCTGATCAAGAACGTGCAAATCACCAAATCTCTAAGAGAAATGAAAGTGGTCTAAACCAACGCAAAGGCGCTTTATGTAGAAGACAGTATACAAGAATCAAAACACCTCATCTGATGAAAATTAGCCCCAGAAAACAAGCACAGAGCAGGAGAAAAGGGCAACACAAAACTGCAACCTGAACTAAAGATGCTCAAACAAGCATTTGGGGACATGAGAAACTACCTTGAATAAGAAATTGTAAAACTAGGGGCCGGCCCCGTGGCTTAGCGGTTAAGTGTGCACGCTCCACTACTGGCGGCCCGGGTTCGGATCCCAGGCGCGCACTGACGCACTGCTTCTCCGGCCATGCTGAGGCCGCGTCCCACATACAGCAACTAGAAGGATGTGCAACTATGACATACAACTATCTACTGGGGCTTTGGGGAGAAAAAGGGAAAAAAAAGATGGAGGATTGGCAACAGATGTTAGCTCAGGGCGGGTCTTCCTCAGCAAAAAAAAAGAGGAGGATTAGCAAGGATGTTAGGTCAGGGGTGATCATCCTCACAAAAAAACAAAAAAGAAAGACAGAAATCATAAAACTAAAAATAAAAAAGACCAAAAAAAGAGAAAGTTAATTGAACTCAGGATAAAGATGGAAGAAAAAGACAGAATCCCTTCAGAAATGAAGACTGAATTACAAGGGGCCCAAAGGAGAAGGGAGTCAAATAAAAATGTGGGGACAGCTCAAGAAAGCACCGAAGGGGACGCCAAGGCAGAGAGAGCTGTCAGAGAGAAGGGAGTCAAAATGGAAGCAGCTGGTAACCCACCGCAGATCCCGAAAAAGGAGAACATGACAATCAGACAATGTATAAACCAGAACACAAGAAACACTTCCAGAAATTAAAACAAAAGGGACTTTCACACAAACAAACAAAAGTAACACCAGTATCTATTCCCAAGGTGAGAGTCACCTTCCAATTAGTGCGAAATGTCACCAAAGAAAGATCCCTCTCCCTGCCAGCAGATACGCGAATCACGTAAGTTTCACAAAGGACACGACACACTCACTCACAATGTCTGCTTGATTTGTTGTTGCCTATTTTCAAGCCACGTTATTTAGAACAGAGCTGATCCAAAAGTGATGGTGTTCAGACACCAGCTGCCTGCTGCTGACGGCCAACTCCTATGTTGCTAAGAACATTTTCTGCCCACACGTTCCCAGAGTCAACCTAGGCCGCAGATTCAACCTCTAATTGTAGCTGGTCAGGTATCCAGTATCTGGGAAAACTGGCCACAACCCTCAGCTCCAAGCCATTCCTAGTGCACCATCAGACTTGAAAGATTAAAAAAAGATCCTGAAGTCCTCTAAGCCAAGAAAAACCAAATAAGTCAAATGCCAAGACAGTGGAGACTAGTCTTGGGCTTCCAGCGCCTGGCACCCCCAGCCCAGGGCTGCCCGGAAAGCCCAGGAGGAGGACGTGATGGACAGAGGAGGAACGGGCCAGTGGAAACCTGCAGAAAGCAGGGGCTGCACTCCTGATGGTGGGCATAGAATTCAAGCAAAAAGCCTCAAATGTGATAAAGAAGGACACTTCGTATGCTAAAAGTTACAAATCTCAACGAAGAGATGACGGTTATGAATATCTAACCACAATCACCTTCAGAAAGCAAAGTCCAGGAGATGCAAGGAGACAGACACTCACTAGTAATCGGAGACCTAACACACCGCTCTCAGTACAGAGACTAAGGAGAGGAAAAGTAAGCTCAGATATGGAAGACAAACAACATCAACATCACATACGTGTTACACACAGACACCCACCGAACTACTGCTGCAGACACACCACTCCCACCTGCACAGCAGGGAGGTCACAGCCTCACCACCTGCCTCTGCAGGCCTCACCCAGGCCCAGCCACGTTCCTTCCCTCATTTCCCCGGTCGGAGGCCTCCTGCAGGTGAGGAGCACAGTGATTCTCCTGGGAGTGGCTACCACAGTGTCCCTCCACCACAGCACCTACTACATGGCATCACAGACACTGGCTGGTTATCTGTCTTCCTCAATCACACTCTAAGCTCCTCAAACTCAAGGAACACTCCTTTAACCTGGAAGTACCCAGCACGAATATAGGGCCTGGCATACAGGTGGTGGGCAGCCAAGATCTCAATTCATTAGTTACTGGGAGGATGGCACACGGGAAGGGCAGCCCCAGGATGTGCCTGGCAGGGAGGGAGGTGTACGTCCCTTCAGGGAAAGGGGAAAACATCTGACCAAGCCAGACATCTCAGCAGAGCAGGGAAAAGCACCCTAAGAACCCAGGGGAACTTCTCTCAGGGTTTATATAAGAATCTCATCCACTGAAACAGAGGCTTTCCCATTATCGCGGCTCCAACTCAACTACCTTTCCTGAAGGACATTTCAGATATATTTCCTAAGTTGTAACTGGTAAGCATTTCCAGAGTAGAGGATTCAGTTCTACTCCAAGCCTAGGCAACAGCCACGAAACAGGAAGCATTTTTCGCCTATTTTCTTTTGTCTGAACCCACAAACCCAGGAATGATAGAAGAATATTCTTGACAGTAACTGTTTCACAAAAGGGAATACTCAGCATAAAGTCATCGATCTGTCACATGCATTTGTATGTGCTTTCAAATTTGAAATTAAGAAACAGTAACTGGGCAGAGTAAAATCTCAAAAATTATAAACTTCCCAGCCCTCAAATTCTCCTGCAGGCTTTCAAGTTCTTTCACCAAGACATTATAATTCCTACCACCCCCCTTCCTCTGCATCAAAATAATGAGATGATTTTAAAAAACGGGAAAAGTCCATGTCAACAGTAGAAGGACCTCAGAGATTTGCTGAAGCATTTTCCCTCCACCAAGTTGCTGGAACAGAGCTCCGCCACCAGCACCTGGTCCTGCCAAACGGCCCTGTGCTCGGAGAAAGTCCCAGGAGGGCTCTATCCCGGGCAGCAGGCACAATCCCTTATTTGAGCTTCAGCAGGTGAAGGACCTAGACGCACATATCTACAGAGGGAAGCCTAGGAGCAGAGAGCGGGGCTGGCCGTCTCCGCAGAGCACACCATCTGCTGCCCCGTCGTACACGGGGGTGAAGGGAAGCACGTACTTGGCACAGCCGCTCAGGCAGGCCTTCTGCATGGCATCGATGGTGTACCGGAGAAACTCATGTGCGTCCTCTTGGTTCCCGAAGCGGAAATGCCGGGCGATCTCTACAAAAGGAAGAAAGCCACATCAGATGGTAGGGAACAGCTCACGCCTTCCCTTCAGACAACCCACCACTGTTTGCCTCACCACAATTCTCGCTGACCCCAGGTAAACAGGGTCCCCTGCAAAGTGGTAAGTGAGGACAATAACAGCTCTCCATGAGCCTTCCACACCCACCACGATTCCTCACGGCCGTCACTTTCTCAACGACACCTAAGGCTCAAACCCTCCTCACTTAACAGAAAAGCACAAACGCCTCGAACACCACGCACTAACAATGTAAAATCCAATGGCCAACAGTCTTCCAGGAGCCAATACAGAGCACAAATGGATTATAGTTGTGTCATCACGCTACAATTCACACAGGTTTCAAAAACCAACTGCCTCTCTCTCCTGCCAAGTGAAAGGGAAACGTGTGGCAACTGGTTCTTGACGTTCACAAAAGGCCTTGCCACACCTTCCTCACCCATTCTCCATCTCCCGGCTCTCAATCATGCTCACCTGCCTACTTAAAACACAACCCCCCCAGACTGGCCAAAACCCACCTTCTTCAAGGCGGAGGTCACCACACATCCCCACCACGAAGCCTCCTCACTGACCCCAGCCTATAGGAGTCTCTAAACCCCCACTCCTTTAGTCTGCACCCCAACATGTGCCAAATTATTATTACGTGAAGTCTTAGGCCTCCTGAGACCTCATTCCTGACTCTTCCTCTCCCTCCCACCAACTCCCCAGTGCCCACTGCAGAGCTGTGGCATCCGACAAGGAACCAATCGACTCTTACTTTTCAGATCTCGGATGAAGGAGACGGGCTTGATAGCATTGCCGCTGTTGGCAAAGGCCTGGACGATGTGATTCTGCATGACACACAGCATGCAGAAGCTTCCTTGGTTACCTGCAGATAGTGATGAGGCAGTAATTTTAAGGCAAGACCTTCCAAGAGAATTTATGACTCTCCCACGCCACCGTAACAAAGAGAGAAACACAGCAGATAAGGGCAAACTGGTCTGTGAAAGAATGGTTGAGCCACAGTGACCCAGACTCCGGAAGCTGGCTCAGTGACCACTGAGGAAATGTTTCTCTGCTGGAGGGCATTCGGGCACAACCCACCCAAAGTTCAAGCCTAACACTCACCCACCACCCTGGGCTAATGCTGTTGACCTTGCAAGATCCTTTTCAAATTTCTTTAGTCCTAGTCACTTATAAAAAGAATAAGTCTGATTTTCAGAATCAAGTTACAAAAATGTTTTCTCTCATTTCTAAGTTGCATCACACGGTCAATAGGCTAGAACATTTAGGGCTTCCTGACACCCCTTTAGTTTGCTCCTCAAACGTGGGAACCTCTGCTCCGCTGCTTCTCGGAAACACCTCACTGCCGTATATCAGCGCCCAGCAAGCTTCTGTGAAGACCCACGTGGCAAATACTTCTGGCTTTGTGGGCCATCCAGTCCTATATAGTCTATGACCATGCAGCTCGGCCACAGACAATACATAATCAAATGGGCAGGACGTGCCCCAGCAGAACTTTATTTACAAAAACTGGGAGCGGGCCAGACTGAGCCACAGGCTGCAGTCCACCAACCCCTGCTACGGAGGAAACTATCTGTTCCTCCCTGAGCATTAGGCTGGGCAGTGGTACATCTTTACCTTTATTTAAAATCACGAGATATTTTAAATACAAAGAGAAGTACAAAGACTACACCATTACCCAGCTCCACCCCATTCTAGGTGTGTGTTTGTTTTTTTTTTTTTAATTTTTATTTATTTATTTTTCCCCCAAAGTCCCAGTAGATAGTTGTATGTCATAGCCGCACATCCTTCTAGTTGCTGTATGTGGGACGCGGCCTCAGCATGGCCAGAGAAGCAGTGCATCGGTGCGCGCCCGGGATCCGAACCTGGGCCGCCAGTAGCAGAGCGCGCGCACTTAACTGCTAAGCCACGGGGCCAGCCCTCTAGGTGTTTTTTTAAGTAAAAGGGTCTAATAGTTGAACTCCCTCTCAGCCCGATTCTCCACGTTCCCTCAACAGCGGTAACCACCACCCTGAATTAGATCATCACTGCTCCCACTAATGTGTCTATGGCATTAATACACACGTGCATCCACAAACAATAAATGGCACCGTGGCTGTACGTTTCAGCTTACTTCACATAAACTGTAACGTGCAGTGCGTCTTATTCAACAGCCTGCTTTTTCACCCGCGCTGCCAGACGTGGCTCCAGTTGCCTCACTCTCACAGGAGAGGATTCCACCGAGGCAACAGGCCACGGTTCACTTACACCCCCTCCAACACACGTTACCCTACCACTTTTCTGCTGTCACAGACAGTGCTGCAGTGAATGACTCTGCACCTGTCTCCTTATGCACACATGTGAGTTTCCCTAAGGCATACACCAAAAGGTAAATTTCTGGGTCCAAGGGCAAGCACATCAATTCTGCATGATATCGCTGTCTCATATATAGTACATCACCTTCTCAAACAGGCTCAGCTCATAACACAAAATTTAGCACAAATCAATTATTCTCCCCTGCAATACCTCCAATTACCCACTTAGACCTATCTCAAAAATCAATAACGAAACAGCACGCAGCCTTGTTTACCCCACACACAAAAATGCTAGTGTTTACAAACAGAAAATAACACGTGCTGGCAAAGATAAGGAGAAATTGGAACCCCTGTACAGTTGGTGAGAATACAAAATGGTACAGCCTCTGTGGAAAACAGTATGGAGGTTCTGCAAAAAATTAAAAATAGGGGCTGGCCCCCGTGGCTTAGAGGTTAAGTGTGCGCGCTCTGCTGCTAGCGGCCCGGGCTCGGATCCCGGTCGCGCACCGACGCACTGCTTCTCCGGCCATGCTGAGGCCGCGTCCCACATACAGCAACTAGAAGGATGTGCAACTACAACATACAACTATCTACTGGGGCTTTGGGCAAAAAAAAGAGGAGGAGGATTGGCAATAGATGTTAGCTCAGGGCCGGTCTTCCTCAGCAAAAAAAGAGGAGGATTGGCATGGATGTTAGCTCAGGGCTGATCTTCCTCACAAAAAAAAAAAAAAAAATTAAAAATAGAATTCCCATATGATCCAGCAATTCCACTTCTGGATAATATACCCAAAAGAACAGAAAGCAGGGTCTCAAAGAGGTATTTGTACACTCCCAGCTTTATTCACAAGAACTACAACACAGAAGCAACCCAAGTGTCCATCAATGAATGAATGGATAAGAAATGTGGTATATACATAAAATGGAATATTATTCAGCCTTAAAAAGAAAAAGAATTCTGACACATGCTACAACAAGGATGAAGCTTGAGGACATAACACTAAATGAAGTAAGCCAGTCACAAAAAGACAAACACTGTATGATTCCACTTATATGAGGTAGCTAGAGTTGTCAGATTCATAGAGACAGACAGTAGAATGGTGGGTGCCAGGGGCTGGGGGAAGGGGGTGGGGAGTTAGTGTTTAATGGGGACAGAGCATCAGTTTGGGAAGATGAGAGAGTTCTGGAGGTGGATGGTGGTGATGGCTGCACAACAATGTGAATGTACTTAACACTGCTGAAGTGTGCACTCAGAAATGGTAAATTCTATGTTATATGTATTTACCATAATACAAAAAAGTTTTATTTTTAAATACTAGTATTTACATAAAAAATTCTTCTTGGAAAGATATTAAAAAACCATTCATGTGACTGCCTTTACTTGCAGGGGAGGCTTTTATTTTTCATTTTAGAGTTTTCTTGACTCTTCTAACCATGTCTATTTATTACTTTTATTTTTAAAATGATGATAATGGTGGAGGGGGCTCAAATTTAGGCAAAAAATTAAAATATGTTATTTAAGATAACTTAAACATAAGCCTTAACAAATGTTAAACAAACAAAAAGAGCTCCCATTTTCAAAATCTAACTCAGGTTAAGATTTACTATAAAAGTTATGTGGAAACGAAGCCTCTAATCGTTATGTAAAACCTGCAGACTGTCAGCCTGACAAATCATCACTCTTAAATAGGGCAAGTAACGATTTCAGCCAGAAATACTCGAAATAGGGTTTCCCAAATCTCTGGCAATATACAAGATTAATTTAAGTGGCACAAGCACAAACACAAAGATTCTTCAGGTAATTTAGAAAAATATAACATGCAAGTTAAATCCATGACTTTTGGGAAACTGCTACTTAAACTTGGGAGAAGAATGTACTACAGGACAGACGTCAATCCTCCTGGATATTTTAGATGGAGTGTTTATTTTCTAGCTAGAATCTGGTGCAGAAGTGGTCCAGGCACGTGGCAGGAACTGGTGCTCTGAGCCACAAGTACAGCAGACCCTTGTCATGTTCCAGTGATGCTTCTCAGGATCCTTGAGGATCTTCAGCAGCGTATTCAGGGAGGAAGAGAGGACAGCCCAAGCCCACATAGGGTCACTGAGGGATCCAGTGGGGTCCAGGGAAAAAATACTAAAACTTCTCTTACTACGTTTGACTCTAAAAAAGCTAAGAAATTAAGGTTTATTAACATTCACAGAGTGATACAGAGTGACACTGGCACCCTCGCTGGTTTGGCTGCATCGCTCAAGGGAGGTGGTATTCCACCACGAAGACAGGCTGGCCTGGCTGCTCCCACTCACGCTCTTGCTGCCAACACACTGCAGTTTACACGTGCCAGGTTACAAGGGTTGACAGATGTTCCCTACTTTTAACTAAATTAACCCTAACAAAGTTGACAAACAGCTCAAAGATTCCTGCAGAGAAACAAAGAACTGAAGTCAGCTCTATAAAGAAGCACAGCGGGGGCCGGCCCCGGGCTTAGCGGTTAAGTACGCGCGCTCCACTACTGGCGGCCCGGGTTCGGATCTCGGGCGCGCACCGACGGACGGCTTCTCTTGGCCGTGCTGAGGCCACGTCCCACATACAGCAACTAGAAGGATGTGCAACTATGACATACAACTATCTACCGGGGCTTTGGGGGAAAAATAAATAAAAAGAAAAAAAAAAACTAAAAAGCAGCACAGTGAACAAGAAGATGGCAGAGCTACCTACAGGTTTAGGAGAGCAGGATCTTATCGTGACATAAAAACAAGACAACGTAGTCAAATCTTACTAAAAGTCGACCCAAAACAACCTCAACATTACCAAGGTCATTACCAGAAACAGAGATTTATAATCAACTTCATCTTACAAGTGTGCACTGGGCCTGGATATATTAACTTTTGCTGCTATGAAGCCATTACAATTACAAGACATTTAAAAATACTAGTTTCCATAGCACAGCCATCTTTCATTCATTGTTTTATTATAATATAACTAATAGCCCTGAGGCCAGCCCTTGTGGTCTAGTGGTTAAGGTTCGATGCTCCCACTGCCACAGCCTGGGTGCATTTCCCCGTCAGGGAACCACACCACCCGTCTGTCATACTGTGGCAACTGCGTGTTGCTGTAATGCTGAAAGCTATACCATTATTTCAAATACCAGCAGGGTCACCCATGGTGGACAAGTTTCAGCGGAGCTTCCAGACTAGACAGACTAGGAAGAAGGACCTGGGCACCCACTTCCAAAAAAAACTGGCCACGAAAACCCTACGCCTAGCGGTGCAGCACTGTCTGATACAGCGCCGGAAGGAGAGAGGATGGCGCAAAAGGACTGGGCAGGGTTCCGCTCTGCTGTACAGAGTCTCTAGGAGTCGGAATCCACTCGACGGCACCAACAACAAAATATCCCTGAACACATTATGCCATCCAAATTCATCATAACAGTTCTCCTCCCATACTCCCATCGCCCTGCCTCTGGTTCTATCCTGATTTCCTGAGTTTTAATTGTTTACCAATTTTTTAAAATCATTCTTTTGTTTTTTTTCTTCTAAGTTTTACCACATATATGTATACCTAAATACTAAATTGTCTTGTTGTTTTTCAACTTTATAAATAGGAATTCATGCTGTGTGCAGTCTTCTGGGACTTTCTTCTTCACTCGACATTATGTTACTCAGATTCATTCACAGAGCTGCAATCCATCCTCTGCACTGCTGTTTAATATTCCACCATGTGCCTATACCACAATTCATGTATCCGTTCTGTTGATGAGCACTTGAGTTGCTTACAATTTTTTGCCGTGGTCATTTTTATACAGGTTTCCTGGCATTCATGTATCAGAGCTTTTCTGCAGGAGTTGATTTGCTGGGTAACAGATAATTTGAAATAAAACACCAGATTGTTTTCCAAAAGAGTTATGTCAATTCAGACCAGTACACACAGAACCTCACTGGTCTTCATCTCCTGACATGCAGTGCTGTCAGACTTCCGCATCATCGATCATAAAGGTGTGAAGCAGTACCCTGCTGTGGTTTTGATGGCATGTCCCTGACTTCCAGATTATTTACAAGGCTGAACCTCTCTTCTTTTACTTCTCAACCCTGAGCTTCCTCTTCCGTAAAATGCCCGTTCGTCATTTTTCTTTCTATATAGGTTATTGTCTTTTCCTTGCTGATTTGTAGTTCTTTACATATCCTGGGCACCGAGCCTTTGTTGTTTATGTGTCCCAGGTTCGTCTCCCAGTTTGTAGCTCCATGTTTGTCTTTTAATTTTCTTTAGGTGTTTCCTCGTGAACAAAAGTTCTTAATTTTAATGCAGCTCAATTTATCAATTTTTTTCTTTTATGGTTAGTACTTTCTGAGACTTAAGAAATCTCCCGTCCCAAGGTCAGTAAGATATCTGCCCACATTTGTTATAGAGCATTAGTTTTACTTTTGATTCTAAGTTTTTAATCCATTTGTGTGCGCTGTGAAATGGGGGTCCTATTGCCTTTTTTTTTTTTTTTGTGAGGAAGATTAGCTCTGAGCTAACATCTGTTGCCAATCCTCCTCCTTTTGCTGAGGAAGACTCGCTCTGGGCTGACATCCATGCCCACCTTCCTCTACTTTATATGTAGGACACCTGCCACAGCATGGCTTGATTAGCGGCACGTAGGTCTGCACCCGGGATCTGAACCTGCGACCCCTGGGCCGCAGAAGCGGAGTGTGCAAACTTAACCACGCCACCGGGCTGGCCCCATTATTGCATTTTTTCCATATGCAAACCCGATTTTTTTTAAGTTCCATTTGTTTAAAATGGGAGACACCTGTATATTTGAAAAACTGACATGCACCCCACATTTCCAAATCTATGCAGGTCTGTTTCTGGGCCCTTTGTTCTACTCCACTGGTCGTCTCTCTCCCTGACCCCAAACCATGACATTTCAATTTCTCTAACTTTACGAGAAGACTTCACAGCTGGTAGAGCAACTCTCTTCTCATATTCTCCTTCAGAAGTGTTTCAATGATTTTTGATCCTTTGCTTTCCTTTTTCACATAAATTTTAGAATCAGTTGGAGCTAAATTAATCTCTACATTAATTTGGGGAGAACCAGTCCTTTTATAATATTGAGGCAGGCCTCCCTCTGTGAAGGCAGCTATCTCCACGTATGTAGGTTTTCATGTAATGTCCTTCAGTAAAGGTTTTCCACATACATCTTGGTAAATTTAGGTCTAGAGACTTTACTATTTTTGCTATTATATATTTTTTTATAATACAATTTTTTTTACAATCCTTGTTATTTGGTGTAGAGAAATTCAACTAACTTTTTATGTACTGATGTTATATGTAGTCATGTTGCCAAATTTCTAATTTGTCTATAGATTCTTTCGCTTTTCTAGGCAGGAACGTCATTTTCACGTTAACAGTGTTATTCCCTCTTTTTTCCTCCTTTGTCACTGCTCTGGCTAGGACCAACACATCTTAAACAGAAGTGGCAATAGTGGCCATCCTTGTTTCACTTCTTAAAGGGTAGGCTTCCAAAATGTTCCTATTTAGAATGCTTTTTTGTAGTTTCTGGTAGCTGCCCTTTACCAAGATAAGGAAACTCCCTTCTATCACTACTTTGCTAAGAGTTTTTTTTACCATAAATTTTTTTTGCATCTATTTTCAGGTGACCTTTCTCTTCTAATCTGTTAATATATGGTAACAGTAATTAAGGTAGCAAAATCAGCAATCACTTATACAGCACTTACTGTGTGCCAAGTACTATTATAAGCACTTTATATAATTCATTTAAGCTTCACAACAACACTAAGAGGGAGACAATTATTATTACTTTGCAGATGAGGAAGAGGAAGCTTTCAAGAGGTTAGGTACCTTTGTTCTCAAGGACTCATGGCTATTATGTAGCAAAACCAGGCTGTAGACCCAGCAGGCCAGCCTCCAGAGCAGTGCTCTGAACTATTGTGCTATGCTCTCTCCACAATTACATTTAGAGATTTTCTGATATCAGAACATCCTTACATCACTAGGATGAACACAAGTTGCTCATAGTGTTTAAAAGACAATTGAATTTGCTAGTATTTTGTTTAAATTTTTATATCTATGCGCATGAATAAGATGGGATTATAATTTTTCTTTCCCATATTGTGCTTGTTTAATTTCATTATCCAAGTTATACAAACCTCATAAAATGAGCTGGGAACTTCTCTTTTTCTGTTCTCTGGAAGAGTTTGTAAAGCATTAGAATGATCTGTTTCTTAAGTTTCATAAAACTCACCCGTAAATCATCTCAGCCTGGTGTTTTCCTCACGGGAAGATTTTTAACCACTAATTTAATTTCTTTAATAGCTGAAAGTTTATTTGGACTTTCTACTTTGTTCAGTTTTAGTAAATTATATTTTATTTCCTCTTTATTTTACCCATTTTAAACTTCTACTTTGGGGCATGCTTTATAATGTACATAAAACACTGGTACAATAATAGGTGTATAATATAATTTAATACACATATTTTGGAAGTATCTTTTGGAAACCTTTTTTTATGTTTAGGCAATTATTTCCAGAAAAGTTTGGAGACCATTACTCTACCTGAGTGATTTGTCTTCACGGCCTGTCCTGCAGCAGATACAACTCAAATTTCGGTTTTATCAGTTATTATATGTCACAAACTTCACTCCTAAATTTGATCTAGACTGAGAATGCCAGTCCCACGAGAACGTGGCTGTGTCTAATTAGGAGACCGTCGTGTTTGGACACACAACCCACCCCCTGCTGCAAACTTCCACTCACAGTTCCGAGCATGCTCCTTGGAGAGCAGGTAGTTGGCCAGGGGCGGCGTGTAGGTCAAGCACTGTACAGTCGAGTTGAGGAAGCAGGTGTTGCCGAGGTTGTGGAGCCCCGCTCCGACGCGGTACACTCGCTCCCACTTCAGAGACAGCCGCTCCATGGGGAAGAGCACTTTCTGCGGAGCGGGGACACCATCACAGCAGCCCTCATATGCATGCTCGCTGCCTGAGAAAGGGACAGGGAAGTGAGAAGGACAACCTAAGTCTAAGCACTGGTAGACCACAAAAAGAAACCCCTGTACATCCACTGAGTGGGCAGTTACTCAGAACACCGCATCAAAGGGTAACTGGTGTTCCCATTTACTGCAAGTTCTGAGAAAGCCCAGGAGAAAACCTAGTCAGCTCATAGATCTTCCCAACTGCTTAGGTCTAGAATTCTAGGACCCTTTACGGATAAGAGGACCCTTTACGGATACGAGGACAAGATTCAGAGAATGAACAGCTGGAGGAACCAGGCCCTGACACTCTGAAGCCCACCCCATTTCTCTTTCTTGGTTCCAAGCCCTGATCCTATTAAACACCCACAGGTCCCAAGGAACTTCTAAGGACACAGATCTCTTTCTGACCAATCCTATATCATTACTTCTATAACTAAGATCTATTTATATATATGACCCCACACAAAATTCACAACTCTGACTACATTCTGTTTTTGTTCCTACTAATCAGTCAATGCTTCATCCATCCACTCGGTCAACACACAGTGAGGCCCTTTCTGCCAGCAAACCATGAGTCTGTACCCTGTCTCCTGGCCTGTGGCTCATCTCCACTCCTGTGGCGATTGGCTCCCTCCGTTTTGGGGTTCAGCAACACATATTTGCTCTTTAATGACTCTAGCTGATACGAGAAACTCTTGCTGGCTGGCTCGAACTCGATCTTCTGTAGAAGGACCTTCTTGGCAGAAGAGGCCAGAAGCTTCCCCAGCTCTCCATCATCGGCCGAGTCCTTGCGGCCAGGTTTCAGGGCTTCCTTCAACTTATCAACTATTGGCATGGTGCATCACTGTGGGGACAAGAAGGAACATAGAGTGACGAGTAACTAGGTCCCTCTTCCTCTTAAAACCCCCTCTTTGGTCATCACGGATGCTAGCCACACAAAAGCCTCTCTGGATCAGTTGCCAACACTACAAAGGAAGTGTAAAACATGGAGATATACTGCTAATCATCCAGATACAGTAAAGTCCACGCTTCTCTCAAAGATAAGGTGCCTCCACGAATAGAGCTGAAGAGATAGCAGCAGCCCTAAGGAGGCCAGACGCCCTCACAGCATGTATCTCTTCAACAAACCACCGTCAGGTGACTACAGACATCATGCTTGGTGCAATTTCCTTCAAAAGGCAACCATGTGGTCCTAATGTCTCCTCAAAAATGGAAATACTAATTCTCAAGACACTCTGGTCACACACACAAATCCGTGCAATAAAAGAATGGGCACGGCAAGTTTGGTAAGCATGCTTGTCTGTTCAAACCCACACTCTTCAAAATGAAGAGTTTTCATGTGTTCCATGGGACACATGAAACGACACCAGTCCAAACTGAGATATGCTATTAAGTGTAAAACATACACTGGACTGCGAAGACTACGAGCATGCAAAATAGGTCAATAATTTTTAGACTTGCTATATGCTGATATGATAATATTTTACATATATCGAGCTAAATAAAATATACTGTGAAAATTAATTTCACCTGCTTTTCTTTTCTTTTTTTGGGGGGGGGGAGATCAGCCCTGAGCTAACATCCATGCCCATCTTCCTCCACTTTATATGGGCCGCCGCCACAGCATGGCCTGACAAGTGGTGTGTCAGTGCGCGCCCGGGATCCGAACCCAGGCTGTCAGCAGCGGAGCGCGCACACCTAACGTCTACGCCATGCCGGCCGCTGCTTTTCATTTTTTAATGTGGCTACTGCACAATTTTAAATTATATTATTGGCTTGCATTACTGGACAGTGCTTGTACAGATTATCTTTGTAAAAGTGAGGAGGAGTGAGGAGGAAGAGAAAGGAGGAGGACAGGACGAGAACAGTGTACACAAGATGCCTAAACTTAAGCAAAGTGGGGAAGTGGCAGCTCAGGGCTCTGGAATGCGGCAGGCCTGAGTTATTCCATCACCTATCAGCTATAAACTCAGGGACAATCACTGTGACTTCGCACGTCTCCGATTCTTTGTAAAACAGGGACAAAAACAGTGCCAAAGCTGGCTGTGCGGTCAATGGGATGACACGCACTCAATGGGTGCCGCGTGCTGGCTACACGACAGTCCCTAACAAAGGACTGACAGTGGCGGTGCAGCCAGCCTAGCAGAAACTGGAACAAACAGGAACCCCATCACCTCCAATGGCTACAGTGGTATCCACCACATCCCGGTCCCCCCGCCCCATCTCTCAACTGAACCATCCCAGCCAACGTTCAAGGACTACTCGAGTCACAATTAGAAAAATATGTTCCTTTTTTTTATTTATTTATTTATTTATTTTTCCCCCAAAGCCCCAGTAGATAGTTGTACGTCATAGTTGCACATCCTTCTAGTTGCTGTATGTGGGACGCGGCCTCAGCATGGCCGGAGAAGCGGTGCGTCGGTGCGCGCCCGGGATCCGAACGCGGGCCGCCAGCAGCGGAGCATGCGCACTTAACCGCTAAGCCACGGGGCCAGCCCGAAAAATATGTTCCTTAAACTGCTCACTCCCATCAGAAAAATGATGACTCCTTCGGGTATCCGGTACCCAGCCAGCCACGGGAGAACCAACTAGTCAGGCGTACCCCAAAACTATGCTCTAGTGAAAGGAGCTCCTCCAGCACCTCTTATTAAACCATTCAAATTTATCCTTATGGAGCATGTAATTCCGTATGTGTATCAAATTTCTTTTTCTATACAAATTTCTGTAAAAAACTCATTTTTAAAAAAGCAAGCACTAGTTCTTTGATTTGAGGAAATAAAAGAACCTTTCCTAAGGGGAATTACCTAAGAGTTCTCAACAACTGAACAGTTGCTGCCGGGTCACATGTGGGTAACTCGGAGGAATGAAAAAATTCACAGAAAGCAGTGTGGGCTTACCTGGAATGTCTGAACTTGGGCGCGCTGCTGCTGCAGCATGGGGTCAGACTCGCAGCCAGACTGGGCAGGTGCGCTGCTGGGCCCTCAAATTCACATGCTCCTCGGCTCTGGCCTGTTAAATCACCAAAGCTGCAAGCGTGTCGTCAGGAATGGGCGTCAGAATCTGTGGGATGAACAGAGCATCACATGGGGCCGCCTCTCTTCCCACTGTCTCGTCAGCCCCACTGAGCAGGAAGGCCAACCACCTGCCAGGAAGAGCCGGCATTAAGGCTGAAGGAATACGGATAGTGCTGGATTTAGGAGGAGTTGGAGGAGAACTGAGCTAACTAGCCACAAGTTATCGCAACGTGCAGGATATGCAACACTGCCGTTTGCTCTGTTTGCTCTGTATGTTAACCTTCAGGAGTGACAAGTCCAATGAACAAAAACCTCCCCACACTCACAGTCAACTCCAGTCTAAATCACGTCTCCAAAGAGACACAGATAATCATCTCCAACTTTCAGATTTCATGAACCAGTAAAATTTCCTAAAGAAAAAACCCCACAAAGGAGCAGTAAGAGTTGCCAAATTTTCACTTTGCTAAGTGTGGATTTTTTCCTTTAATTACCATCCTCAATCGCTATGATCACATAAAATTAAGGTACTTAAAAACTTTTTACCATGAAAGCGTTCACACATACACAACGCGGAGAGAATGGCACGGCGAGCTGCCACGCCCCCCTCATTCTGCGTCAGTGATTACTATGTACCGCTGATCCTGACTCCCCTCCTGTCCACACTTACAGCAAATTTCAGATATATCATTTCTGATATCCATAAATAAAAGCACATCAACAAGGGAAAAAAACAGCATGACAAACATCTCAGAATAAAGGACGATCTGTAAGATGAAGACACCCAGCCTTATTAACAACTCCCGACAATGTTCCTGCTTTAGTCAAGACTCACGCCTGACTGTGGACAGGCGAGGACTTTGTCACGGACGGACGCGGGCCCACAGGCGAATGTTTGGGCACCCAGTAGCTACACGATAAACAAAACTTGGGAGATTTTACCCAATTTAATTCCAGGTAAGCAACTTAGAGAACACCTATCTCATAGCCCCCTCCTCAATGCGGAGTCAGAGATTTTGAACAAACATAATTTTTCAAAATCTGACAGAAAGATCAGCCTCTACATCACCAATTCCACTTGAAACATTAAACCTAAAAATGGTTTCTTTCTGAGTTTTATAGGAACCCGGAGAAAAACATCCTTGTAATCATCAGCCAGCCTTTGATATACACACTTGTTAACACAAACACTCAGAATGGGGGAAGGATGCTCTCTCTCCATGGCACATTTCTTATGGTCCAGGAATGGTTCATACTTATCTACGTATATTTTCTACCTCCAAGAGTACTAAGACACAGCTTCCTCCAAACATACACCATTCAAGCACATTCTCTCTCCCTCCTCCTCTTAAACTCACTTTTCCAGGATAAACTGCACTCAGGACTCAGAGGGTCAACCACGTGCTGGCAGGGGAGGAGCCCGGAAGGACAGAGCTGGGGCCTCCCTGGGGCGCCTTTAGAGGGGGGGCCTCTAAGCTCGTCTGCAGGGTGTGCAGAGCACCAGTACCCAGCCAGGAAGGAGCAAACTGAGCATCCCTCTCTTTGGGGGCCTGGTTCTCAGCATCCCTTACAGAAAGCTAGTATGTAAGCACCAGGATGTTTGCCTCTCTCATCTGTCTGTTTCTCAGATGTTTCTCCTCATCTCATCTGTCTTTCCTCTCTCATCCATCTCATGATCCCCTAGCTCCTAGAACTCCAGGAGAGAGCCAACACTACCCGACCAAAGCAACGGGTACTTTAAAAACCCACATCTTGTACCCCCCACTTACATCCACCGTGACCATGAGGAAGGTTACTCTCTCCAAGGGTGAGCCTTTCCCACATCTCTTACTAAAAGGAAACAAAGAAGATCTCAGCTCTGCTACCAAATAGAATACTCTCTCCCCGATTTTGACTTTAAGCCATTCCAAAGAAAGTCTGAATCCTGCATAAGTGATGCTTCTGTGCATAACGATCTTGCCCAACATCGACACAGGCCGCTGCCTCCTCCCCCGCCTGAGCTCCTGGCTGGGGCAGCTCTCCCCTCCACCACCGGCCGGGGTTCTCAGGAACAGCAGAGAGCGGATCCGGGGCAACCGGATCGCACTCCTCCTCGGGGACACCCCAAGCCCTCGCAGACAGCGCAGCCCAGACCCTCCCCGGGCACACCCCGAGCCCCCTGCGGAGTGCGCAACCCCGGACCCTCCCCGGGGACACCCCGAGCCCTCGCGGACAGCGCAGCCCCGGCCCTCCCCGTGGACACCCGGATCCTCCTGGGGACACCCCGAGCCCCTCACGGAAAGCGCAGCTCGGGCCCTCCTCGGGGACACCCCGAGCCCTCGAGGACAGCGGAGCCCCAGCCCTCCCCGTGGACACCTGGATCCTCCTGGGGACACCCCGAGCCCCTCGCGGACAGCGCAACTCCAAACTCTCCCCGTGGACATCCGGAGTTCTAGTGGACGAGCACCCACGTCTCCCCGGAGCACCCCCAGGTACGCCCCACGTCGGGCCGCACCTTCCCGCGCCCCTGGGCCCGCGGAAGCCCTCCACCCGGCCGGACGCGCAGCCCTCCCCCGACCCGGGGGTCGCCTCGACCCGGCCCTAGCCTACCCGGCCCTCGGCGAGTCCGACTGCAGGCCCGCAACACTGGTCTGCTCGGCCAGGACCCAACACACGCACCATCCGGGCCTCCGGCGCCTCACACACGTGTCACGGCGACGCTTAAAGGCGCCGCGGCCCGCAGCCCGCGCTGCCGGATACCGAAAGGCCTCAGCGCCTTTAAGAGGCGGGGCTAGCTTCAGCCCCACTCCCTGGGCCCGCCCACAGCCGCTCTACGCGCCCTGTACGCCACGGCCCCATCGCGTCGCCCCGCCAGCCTACGCGATGACGTAAGCACGCAGAGCCGGAGACCGCCCCCTTGGCCGGCGTCCGGCCTGTTCCCGCAGACCCTGTGAGGCGCCTGCTTCCGTGTCCGGCGCGCGGGGCTGCAGCGCCCTTGGGGCCGCGTCCGGGCCGCGCCGCATTTTCACCTGCCGTGGGGGCGGTGGCTCGGGGTCTTAGTCTCAGCCTCTAGGGTCCTTAGTGCCCAAGACACAGGCCGGGCGCGATGAGGGCAGCAGGCCCAGTAAAGCGAGGGGAGGCCGAGCAAAAAGCTCCTGGGATGAAGAGTCGGGGAGTGATGGCATTTGACCTTTGAAGTGTACGGGGCCCTGCGCAATTCCCTGACCCCTTTCCCTCCCTCCAAGAGCGTCCTACCAAGCCGGCTACGTTGAGGTTTTAGTGGAATTTTGTAAATACGCATTGGTTTTGCAGTGTTTTTTAAACATCCCTTTCTCCTGAAGCAGCTTCATTGGCTCTTCCCATCTCCGGGGCAGGTGGAGAGCGCGGTTCCTAGCCTGGCCTCCTCTGTGATCTCATGATCACAGAAGCAAAGGGGGGAATAAACGACCCGTCCCCAAAGGAAAACTTCAGTACACAACCTTGTATGCTGTGTCTGTCTTGGCAGAGAAGTCTGAAGGGCACGGGCAGCACGATTCCTGGGTGAACAACCTACAGCTAGTCTCATGCCCACCCCCACCCCCAGGCCTTCCTGCGGGGAATGGGGATGGAGAGAGAGAATGGGTGTACTTGGAACAAAATTCACCTTGTAGTTATTAGGTGGGTGTTGGTGTACAAGCAGAAACAAAACCAGGGAGGCTGAGATTGCGCCTGTGCTCTATCTGTGAAAATCCTCAGCTAAGCTGCAGGCTGAGATTTGTCCCTGGTGTGAGTCTGCTCTGTGCCCTAAGAGGATGATTGAACACAGAGAGTTCTCACTATTCCAGGCCTGATACAATGTATAAGTGGGTGATTAAAAGTGTGGAGCAGGTTGGGGGTGGCAACTGGCAGGGGAATGAGGAGACTCGGTTTTATCACAATTGTGTCCTGATGAGTAGGTTGCTCTGGACAGTTCTAACTAACCTGGGCCTTGATTTCCTCATCTGTGAAATCAAGACGATCTCGAGCATCTCTTTAATTCTTCTAATAACAAAACCAACGACATTTGCTTCTATTGGTGAGCTCATATTGTGTGCCAGATACCAAGCTGGCTGCTTTACCAACATTATCTGATTTAATCCTCATGGCAACTGTCATGTTCCCATTTTACAGATAAAAAAACTGAGTCTGCAAGATCCCAGCCAGCAAGTGGTGATGTGAGGTTTTAGATCCAGGTTTGTCAGGCTCCACGTTCACACCTTTAGCTCAGGGCCTCAGAGGTAACTGGGAAATTCTTGTGAGATGACAAAGGAATTGCCTGAAAGGCCTGCTTGAGAATGTAATCTGAGACCTAGATGTCGGGAGGAGCCTTGGGGCACCCACATTCCCACGTCCTCCCCTACGGGGGCCAATATAAAAGTCGTTCCTAAGGTGCTCAGTCACAAAAGTCACCAGAGAAATGTAAATTAAAATCACAGTGAGGTACATTTCACACCCTCTGGAACAGCTAAAATTAAAAAGATCACGTGTTGGAGTGAATGTGGAGCAAAATAGACTCTTTGTAAGACCCCTGGGAGTGTAAAATGATGCAACCATTTTGGAAAACAATTTGAATGTTTCTTTTAAATAACACGAACACTCACCCTGTGCGCGCATCCACTGCTCTCGCACTGCAGCTACTGCCTGTAGGCTGGTCAGTTCCAAATGTACAGATGCAGACGGCTCTCCCCCTGGTCTTTGGAATCATGGGTCCAGTATGTGCCTCCTGGACATCTCTCCCTGCAGGTCCCATGAGCACCTCAAACTCCCCATGCCCAGAAACGGGTGCATCCGCACTCTCCCCTAAGCTGCCTCTCCATTTCTGCCCACTTGGGTTGGTGTGCTGGAGCTCAGACCTAATTCTTGTCCTTTTCAGCTCTTTCCAGACTCCCTTGTGAACTGGTTTCCCCATGGGGCTGGCCCCAGGGGGGCACTGGCAAGACTGGAGAGCAGGAGAAAGGAGAGGTGGGCCTTTCTCCCCCTCCCTCTCTGTTTTGAATGGAGTTGCTGGCAGTGGCTCAGCTCCATCCAGAGAGGTGCACTGTGGCTCCAGCCTCCCTGTGTGTCCTCTCCTGGGCTCTTGTAGGGCAGGCAGACTCCTGCCTCTGCCCCTCCACCCTAGAGGTGCTAACAGCTTCCTGCTGTTCCCTACTTGGCTTCTCTGGAAGTTTCTTCCATCAGGATGTAACCAGTCCCTCCATTAATCTCTTCTGGTTTAAAGGCTCTGCGGAGTGGTTTTGGGGTTCCTAGTTGGACCTGGACTGATACAGACAGTAACCCCCACATCCACCTGCCTGCCCGGCATCCTGGGCTCCTCTCTCTCCCTCACCCCATGTAAATCATCAATCAACAAATTTTGCTGATTTTACCTCTCAAATATTCCTCAAACCATTCCCTGCCTCCATCCAGCTGCCCAAGTGAAGCCCCTAGCCATCTTCACCTGCATTATTGGAATAGCCAAACCCACTGCTCAAACTGCCAAATAGAATTGGGCACCTGCCTGAAAATCTTCCCTGCCCCCCAACGCGGATGGGAAAGCCCAGTTCCTTAGCATGGTCTCTATTGGCCCCTGGGGGCTGGCTCCTGCCTGCCTTTCCGCCCTCACCTACAGCCACTGCCTGCCCTGGGTCCTGCAGCAGAGCTAAATCTGAGTGCCCCCCCAGACCACAATCAGGCTGTCTTTGCTCCAGGTTCAAGCTGGTCTTGGCCTAAAATTCCCTTTCCCACTTGCTTTTCAACCACCTCCACTGGCACCACCTCCTCCAAGAAGTCTTCCTGAATTCCCTCCATTCCTGCCATTAGGTTGCTGCTGCCTTGGGCAGACCTGTACATTCCACTTATACATTAATTGGAATGTTCTCTGGACTTCTCCCTCCCCCACCATGACTCTTTAGAGCCAGCACTATGTCTCATTCATCTGTGTGCCCCTGGGCCTGGTGCATTGGAGGTACACTGTGGATAAATGATTGTGAAACCCAACCAAATGGAAAATGAAATGCTCAAGATGAGACAATTGAATAATCTCTAAATCCTGAAAGAGAAAAGTAGAGAAACACTGAAGATGAAAGGATAAAATAGTCTCAATTTAAAAAAGGAAAAAAGCTGTAACTAAAAATCAATCAAATTAGGGGCCGGTCTGGTGGCATAGCAGTTAAGTGCGCGCGCTCCACTGCGGCAGCCCGAGGGTCTGTAGGTTCGGACCCCAGGCGCACACCGCCACACCACTTGTCAAGCCGTGCTGTGGCAGCGTCCCATATAAAGTAGAGGAAGATGGGCACAGATGTTAGCCCAGGGCCAATCTTCCTCAGCAAAAAAGAGGAGGCTTGGCATCAGATGTTAGCTCAGGGCTAATCTTCCTCACACACACAAAAAAATCAATCCAATTAGAATTTACCTTAAGAAAAAAGGTACATTGACAGATTAACAGTATTGTTGCCCAGAAGAGGTCTGGGGCCTCCTTGCCTCGGAGGTCGAGGTAAAATGGACTCAACTCCTCCCCTAGTTTCATAGCCGGTAGATGGCTAGAGATTTGTGCTAATTTCCTGAGAGACCTACATGGCATTTCTAATTGTAAATTAACAATTCTTCTGACTTTCTATGTCAGTCCTTCTGAGTTTTGGTTCCTGTGAGCTGCTCCTGCTGGACCTGCGCAACCCTAACAATTTCCACTTCCTAGAAACTGCCAAATTAAGATCCAAACCCTGTCTTGTTGGACTCACCGAGGAAAAGCCACGTGGTCGGGCGCCCGAGCTGTGTTTGAGACCTTCTCTCCTCTGCATGTAAATGCCTACAGTGGAACTGGGCCCATGAGGATCTTACTTTTTCATGGATGTGTTGGTGGTTTGGCCGAAAAGTAGCCAACAGGCCTTAAATGCCTGTGCTGGCCGTGGTCACTTGCCCGCCTCCTCCTTCCCCTCCCAGGCGAAGTTTCCTCTCTGAAGAGACTAAGCCAAACATAAATGCCACAGGACTGTGCTTTCCTTGTGTGTTTAGGAAGAGCTACCCCCAGCTGCTGACCTGGAATCCGGCTTGAATCTCTACAGAGCCATTTGTTTCCCGTGGTCCTCAGAACACCTCCCCCAAAACTCTCCCACAGTGCTGCTCCCTTTATTCTTTTGGATTTTATTCATGCTGCTGGGTTTGGTTTGGTTTTGTTCCCTTCCTCTTAGGCCTCTCTGGTTCTCCTTTGTAACACAATGTTACTTTGCACTGCCCTGTTACTGCTCTTTTCAAAGCACCCCATGTGTCGATGTTTGGCCTCAGGACTAGGTTATATAAGCTTTTCAAGAATGTTCAAGACCCTGTCTTTTAAGTCCTAGCACCACTTTGCTTTTGGACGCTCCGCCCTCCACTGCTACCCAGGGTGGTACACGTGGTAGGCCAATTAAACTTCTGCTCCTTGCCGTGTCTGGGCCTGCCTGAGAATGAGGTGGGTAGAGGCAGGGGGCCATGCCGGAAGCTGCCTGTAGTGAGCGGAATGGTGACTAAGCCAGTCCAGTGCCTGGGAGAGGAGCTGAGAGACAAAGAGGCTGAGAATTTGCTGTGCCTCCTTCCCTCCTCTTTATGGCTGAAAACAAAGGACTCGGAGGCTCCAGAAGGCAGCGGGGACGGAGGGAGAGAGCGAGGGTCCTTGAATCACCAGTGGGAGGTCACCCACTGAACGTCCCCGTTGGTCTTGGCAAGAAATGAACTTGGTTTGTGTTAGCCCCTGAGATGTTGGGTTTATTTGCTACAGCGTCCAGTGCTACCTTAGCTGGTACTTCTTTGTGCCTAGATCACAGGAAGGCAGGATTGTGGGGGCTGTGGAGGTTGTGGGGGTGCTGTGTCCTACGATGAGCCTGGCATCTGGGACAACAGCAGAGGGGGATCTGATCTACCTGGTGTTGTTGGGGAAGGGGTCCCACAATGACACCACATCTTGGTTTGCTTGGGACAGTCCTGGTTTACCCCTATTGACCCCACTAATTGTTAATAGCAGCCCTTTTCTCTCTCAAAAGTGTCCCAGTGTGGAAGATAATTATATAGAGATGAATTTTCCAGATAGTTGAACTTTACCCTTTTTTAAGTTTAGAAATGACAACTTGTAACAAGGTATCTTGGTGTGATAGGTGTCTTAACCAAGACTAGGATTTTGTTGTTCTTGTTACTTTAAATCTCAAGAAAGGGAGATGAATTTGCCTTTGGTCTGAAAACAAACACACAAAACAAAAACAAACCACTACAAGGCTCTTGGTGTGAATGTGAGGCAAGGGTCCCACCTGCTGCTGGGTGGGAGACAACCTGCGGGAGGGCCACCTGCTTCCACCTGAGCCACATCTTTGTACAACTCCTTGGTCCTTAGAGGTGCTGAGGAAGGAGGGCGGGAATGTGCGCTACTAAAGAGCTGAGCCCAGGAGTCCGCCTCCACAGGGCTTCAAATCCCAGCGCCAGTGTTTGGTGGCGGGGGGCCCCGGTAACTCAACATCCCTAGACCTCGGTTACCTTATCCATCAAATGGGAAGGTGAGAAGACCGACTTCTCAGAGTTGGCGAGCATTAAATGGAATAATGTATGTGCAACCCTTAGCACAAATCCTGGCGGGGGTAAAGGTTAGCTATGCCTAGAATTATTAGATTTACTGAAATGATTTCCTAAGCAGTTGCCCTTGGGAGTTTAGGAGCCGAGTCTCTGGAGCCGGGGGAAAGATCATGAAAAGGAAACAGACAGGACTTGTATGTGACAGAGTTACCGCAGCGGGCCCCAGCCTGCTCTCCTTAGGAAGGCCCGCTGACGAGGTCGGTGTCTGGGAACTTGGATTTTGGGAGAGTTTCCTTATTCCCTGATGAGAATTGCTCATGTGCCTCAACTATTTGTTGATGCTGAACACCTGCCTTCCTTCCAGGGGTCTGGGATTGTGCTATGTAATGGGCAGAGGGTGCCTGCAAGACCAGCACCCAGTGAAAACCCTGGAGACTCAGCCTCTAAAGAGCTTCCCTGGCTGGAATCTTGCTCCTGGTCCCCCTACCCCAGCCCCAACTTCGCTTGAAGGGGCAAAGCAAGACAGGTAGATTGGCCTAAAAATGAAACTTAAACTTTCAGCTTTCTTTATGTCTAGGCAATGTATGCAGCGCTACACCCCATCTTGGATCCCATCCTCAAATCCTCCTTGACACTCGCCCTTTCTCTGATTCTGATCCCCACCTGACACCCCACCATTCTGCAGACTCCAACTGGATCTGTCTCATGTTTTTGTTTCGTTTAGTTGGAAGGAATATTCCTCCCTGTTGTTACAGAATGAAAATGGGCAGTTATCTCATGTTTCTGAATGTCTTTTTTTTTCAACCATCAATTTGTTTCTCGGAGGAGAAAATCTGCTATTAGAGCTAACTGCTTCCCCCAAATCAAAGCACCGCCTTTCACTGCAAGATGATTAGAGGCAAGTGTGTGCGACAAGATGAGCTGTGGGTCACCTTGAACCTCAGCTAGACAAAGACCTGTTCATGAACTTGAGTCTTCATGCAAAACCTATGGTAACAGCAAATTGCCCGTAATAAAATTGATCCTAGTAAAATACCTGTAGCTCCACTGTTTAGATTTTTCTTTAAGTTAGATCAGGCAAACATATCCATCAATAATTAGGTGCCACTCAAACTTCTAAAGTATTTTAACCAGTCCTGGTAGCTCTTCCCCACCCCCCGCCCCCACCTCCCATGGGCTCCTGCAGTGTCTGTGGCTGCCTTTCCATTTTGAACCCACATGTGGCTGCCCTCAGCTGTCCCCGTTCTCTTTCCTTTCACAGAATGAGCAAGCTGAGGGGAAAAAATGGCGGCTGGTAAAATCCCTAACAATCTGGTTACCCCATATGTAAGTCTTCAAACTGGCTTAAAATTGTTTGCAAAAATCAAGAAAATGTGGATAACTGTTGAAACTGGATCATGGGTGCATGGAGTTTGTTATATCATTCTCTGCATTTTTGTATACGTTTGAAAATTCCCATACAGAGAAGTGTTTTTAAAATGTCACATTTGACCTAAATACATAAAATAAATGAAATGGGTAGCAATTGTGTGGTGTGTTGTTTGCTAAAACCCCAACTGTGACCTACAGATCAGGACGGGCACAAATGCCAGGTCAGGTCCTTTGTAGGACACGGGAAGCTTTTGTATTCTTACTCTATATGCCGCTGAACCATCTTCCCCATAGATGTCACCATATGGAAAAAATAATACAAATATTTCTGCAGAAGGTGATATTAAAGGGACGGCATTTAATGTTTTGTGACAGCCTTCAGGTGCAAACTTTGTCCCACTACCTCCTTCCTGCTTCAGAACGGCATCAGTAAGTTTGTTCCTGCTGAGTAGTGCCAGCTGCACAAAATGGGAAATATGGATCTTCCGGCTTGTCCCTGGAATAAGAAATTCTACATGTGGGTCAGAGGTCGGGCAAGTGTTCAAATACACTATTAAAGAATTTTCATGTGATGACTTGAAGTACTATGAGACTTGGATAAAGTTTAAATTATGATGGGACCATCTTTCCCAGCATAAGAGAAAGGAAGGGGGAGAGGAGGGAGGGAGGCAGAGAAAGGTGGGGGGATCCTGTAGAATAAGAGACTTGAGGGAGCCACTGCAATGTATGGACCTTATTTGGATCCTGATTCAAACCAATAAACCATAAAAAAGCATTTATGAGACCATCAGAGATGCCTTAACAGTGATTACATGTTCAATGACATTAATGGATTTTTTTTTAATAATTTTATTTATTTATTTTTTCTCCCAAAGCCCCAGTAGATAGTTGTATGTCATAGTTGCACATCCTTCTAGTTGCTGTATGTGGGACGCGGCCTCAGCATGGCCAGAGAAGCGGTGCCTCGGTGGGTACCCGGGATCCGAACCCGGGCCGCCAGCAGTGGAGCGCGCACACTTAACTGCTAAGCCACAGGGCCGGCCCACATTAATGGATTCTAATTAAGTTTTTAAGGTGTGACAAAAGCATTTTGGAAATGTTTTTTAAATCATTCTTATTTTTTAGAGATCTGTACTGAAACATTTACAGATGAACCTGTTTGATGGCTGGATTTTTCCCTTCCTGATAATCTCAGGCAGGGTGGTTGGGGAGTGGCTTCGGGCAGAGAAGGAAGACGACCATAAATTGCTGTCCAAGATACAAGATGGGTACAGGGCTCTGCTTTTCTGTGTGTGTGTGTGTGTGTGTGTTGGAAAGGCTCCATAATGGAAAGGGAGACAGATGTATGTGCTGAATGAATGAAGGGGCCCCTGTCGTGTGCTCCTGCCTCTTCGCCAATTTAACAAAACCACGTTCACAGTCGTCTGCCCCAGTTTCTGCCACATCCCATGTAGGCCTCCATCACCCAGGCCTCGGTTCCCAAGGGGACAAAGCGACCCACCCCCACCTCCCACTCCCCCTCCTTCAGCTAGAGATCGGCAGCTCTGAACATCGGCTACAAGCACACGGAGAGCCAGGTTCTCTTTGATAATACTGTTTATTGTCCACTGACCGAGCGATCACTCAAGAATGATACAAAGCATCGGAGACATGCGCACTCTGCTTGTCAACTTTCAACAACTCTCACGTGTTCCCAGCACAGGGAGGTCTCAGACGTCATATTCCAGCAAAAACACATTGCCCGAAAGTTAAAAAAAAACAAAAAAAATCCAAATAAAAACAAAATCAACAAAGCTTTAAATTATGGCAGCAAGTCTGATATTTCTTAATACTTATCAAGCAAAGATTTGAAAATACTACAATGTAAACTTTATTTTAAATATTTTGCTTGCATGAAGAGAGGGAGCAAAGAGCAGTTTAGAATATAACATAAATTAATGCCAAATGGAGAGCCTTCTTAAACTATATATATACTGCAATTATTTACCGTGAAGGTATTTGAGTGGCTGCTTCTGTCGGCTGCCACTGGGTGGTACTTCTTGATTTTTTTGTTTTTTCCTCCTCAGCATGGCTACAAGACCAATGTGTGTGGATTGAATATAAAGGCCATCTTTTAGAACCAACCTACTCAAAGATCCTTGGCTTTGTAATAATTTGAACCAGAGAACAAAAGATGGGAGATGGAAAAGCAACAATATTCAAAGAACTGAAGAAAAGATCTGAAGGAATCCACCCTCATAGGCTAGCTACATGCCATGCTCTCCACTCTGGGTCAAATGCTTCCACGATGCAGAAACCTTAAAAAAAAAAGTGCAAGTCTAACACCTACCAAGGGTAATAAAAGACACAGCACAGGAATGATTACAACCGATGTCAGAAACAAACCAAAACATTAAAAACGTCAGCAGAAACAGGAGTAAATGTTACATATGATAACACCGTACAGGAAGCAAATGGGGGTGGGGTGTTATATTGATTGGAGGGGTCTGGTGCTCTTGTATATACTGAAATCACATGGACTGGTCCATTATGACATCTTACGAGCTTTATAACACTGTACAGCATGAAAGTGCCCTTGGAGCAGGGGCTGGTTTCTGGATATTCTCCTAGTCTGCCCTAGAAAGGGAAGTCATCAAAATCTACGCTGACCAGGTCCCGGGCGGGCATGGGGCTGCGTGCCACTTGGGGGTCAGGAGTCTTACAGGTGCTTTGGGGTCACGAAAGAATAGAGCAGGCTTAGAAGATGGTGACTTTGGAAGCATCTTGCAGAAGGACCACTCGCAGGCTGACAGACTTCAGTTTCATTGTGTGTGTGTGCACATGTGCATATATGTATGTCTGCATAATGTGCGTGATGGAACAGTTTATCTTTACAACAAAGTAGGAAGAAAAAGGAGATTATCTTTACTGTTATTGAGAAATTTCTGCCTACATTAACCCCCACTTTACTGGCATCAGAAAACTATTTTTACGGAAAAGTTTCCCTATGAAGTTTATGAACTGAGAGATCTTTGTAATGTAAGAAAATAAAAGCAGAGGCTGGTATACCTGCAACTTGGGGAGAATTCATCTTTAGAAAAATGAGATGTCTCAAAGTTGGCCACAGTGTCTTGGAGGCCCAGAAAGAAATGCGAGTTTCACTGAAGCCACCTATCTCCCAAATTCATCTTTTCCCAGGTAGGACTACATGATACGCTTAGCTCGCCTCACTCGTGGAAATCCAGGTACAGCACAGTGCCTGACAGCCCTGGAGGGAGGCCATGCTAAACCTGCGGCACCTGCTCAGGTGGGGCTCCGAGGTGTGTTGGGGGACACAGTGGGACCCAGCTTCTGTTGTCCTCAGAATGTGCAAACAGAGAGCACAGCCAGCTCACGCCACTGCCACACACAACCCCGTGCAAAGCCAACCGTGCAACTCCATCCAGATGCCAGGGGCAAGAATGAGGAGGAAGCTCGAGTGATTTCAGAAGCTCAGGAATAAACTACAAGGGCAGCCAAGTGCCCCCCAAACGTCTGCCCTCAGGGCAGAATGTCATGGACTCCCCCCAATCTTTGGGGTGTGTGCGGGCAGGGTGGGAGGATGGGGCTAAAATGACTTGGCTAAAGCTGAAGCTTGTCACTCCCCATCTCTGCGTGGCCCCGGAGGGGGGCTCCCGCTGGAACTCTGCAAATTAATAGAATCGGGGCTCCTTCAAGAACAAGCCACCGGTCCAGGGCTGCTCCTGGACTTACAGGAGTCACAGGGGCTAGGAGTCCATGGTGGGCCCAAGGGAGATGAGGTGGGGGGGTGCACTTGCAAGGGGCAGGGACTGCACCCTGGGGCCAGAGGTGTGGAAGCTGCAGGAAACGAGGGACATGCCCCTCTCAAGATGAAAGGGACCTGGTAGGCCTGCTACACAGTCTTGCAACGACCCTCAAAAGTTTCTGCAAAATGCACATTTCCAGGCTCTGCTCTGACCAGGTCGGGGGTACCCCTAAGTGCTGCCTGCTCAGCGTCTGTGACAGTGTCAAGGTTGGGCCTGGGAGGGAAGCCTGTGTCCCCCATCCCCCACACCCCAGGGTTGAAGACTGAGATGCACAGCGCCCAGGCTGGTGGATGGAATGTGGGACCCACCTCCCCTCTAGACCCACAACCATGTTTAAAAGGAAAATGGGGCGGGGAGGAGAATCACACTAATTTAGACCCACTTAGATGACTGTTTTATTCATGCTGTTTCCAGGAAGGGATGTCAGAGCTGGACCAGTCTAAACTCTTGGAGGCATTTCAGTTGGCCACAGGGGTCCTGTTGGCCTACTTATGGGTCCTCGATGTCGAGAAACTCCTGCTTGGGGGGTGCCGCTCCGCGGTACCATGCACAGGAGCCATCACTTCTCTTGATGCAGGCGAAGAACTTGGCCTGGTGCCCATTGATGTTCTTCTCCGTGACCCAGTCCATCCAGAGGCACTCGTCCGGAGAGGAGATGTAACATGGGATCATGGGGCAGCGTGTGATCTAGGAAGAGGGACATGGAGAGGAATGCAGTCAGAGACCATGGCCGCTCATCTCCAGAACCTAGCAGTGCACCTGGCAAAGGCGTTCAAGGGCAGCGTATTGAATGAATGACTAGTAAGTCCAGCAGGGAGGGAGGGAGCTGGGCCTGAGTTGAACCTGCTCCCCATCAGTAGCCTTTCCTGAGTCCCACAGTCTCCAAACAGCAGCAGGCAGCCTGCCCCAGGAGGCTGGGGTCTGGGGGAAGCCTGTGCACACAACCTCTGTGTCCCCAGCTATTGCAGGGGAGCCTCTGCTGTGGGCCATCTGGTCTACCTTCTCTCAGCATGACAAAACGGCATGAGCTTAGCCCTGCCCTCCTGGGAGTATCATAACAACAATAAAGGGTGTCAAATTTCCTGGAGATAGGTTCAAGTCAAATAAAAAGGCTGGTGTCTTGCTCTCAAGCATGCATGGGCTTTGTGGGGATCAACAAGCAGCATTTTGGTGAAGAAACTTGAGTCTACAAGAGGGTAAAGACCTTCACGGCCACGTAAAGAAAAAAGGAAGAACGTGCTTTTGATTTCACATGGGGCACAGAGGAGTTTGCTCAACATCCACGACATCTACGCATAGCTGTAGGTTGGAATTCACGTTCCCGTGAGCTTGGGGACAGGCTAGTGACACTCTATCAGGTCGGGCAGGAGGGCTGCACAATAGTGCTGACAGGCACAGGCCAAGCCCTGCAGCCTCACCACAGCGCCACACTTGGCCCAGCATCACTTCTGGTGCCACAGAGGGGCGTCTGGTCCCCGGCAGTGCTTCCTGTGCTAGGGCCAGAGGGAGGGGCAGTGGGGATGGGAGGGGGTTAGGAGACACCAGGATCCAAGGCAAGGAGCCGAGGAGGAGATCGCACCTTCTAGGGCTGCACGGAAACGTTAGCGCTTCCGTAACTGCTTGGCACCACCTCTGGGCCGCTTGTAAGAAGCGGGGCTGGTGTTTCAGGCGTTCTCGACATACAGACCCCACACTTACAAGGACCCGTGCATGGAAATGGCCAGAATGTTGGCAGAAGTGTAACACCTGGGACGTGCCATCACAAGACACTCAAGTCCTTGCACTTGTACCTTTGTAGAAAAAGACTCATAGGACCACGTCCTCCCCACAAAATTCTTCCTCCTAGAAGGCTTCCCTTCTAGAAGCTACAGGCCACATAGCCCGATTCCCCTTACCTCCCAAGTATCCCTCAGCAGAGGTGGGCCTCAGGGATCTGCAGGGACCGGGGCCCAATGGCTCTGTCCCCAGCCAAATAGCCTCACTCCTGGGGAGGCCACATCTCCCCAGAGCCCTGTCCTAAGGACCCCGTGAACTGAGAGGCCCTGGAAAGCCCCGGATCAAACCCCGGCTGTCCACGTGGAGGCAGCAGTGATGAGGTGAAGCCCTGAAGGAGGTGGCACCGGCTTACCTTGCACTCACAGCCCATCTGGTACCTGTGGTTCAGGCTCTTCTTCTGGGTGGTGCTCAGAGTATCCCAGGGCACGATGAAGTCACAGAGGGTGATGTGCATCTTACCATTCCCCTCGGCCTTTCCTGAGTAGAGACAGGGATCACAGGCTCAGGGGCAGTTACGGGTCCTCCTCCTTCTGCCCACCTCCCGCATCTGGATGTGGGTCGGGCGTGTGGAGATTTAGTTCTAACACCACCATATATTGTGGGCTGAGCTGTGTCCCCTCCACAATTCACATGTTGACGCCCTGACCCCCAGCACTCAGGATGTGACTGTACAGTCATGTGCCACAGAATGACATTTTGGCCAAGGACACACTGCATATATGACGGTGGTCCTACAAGATTAGTACCATAGAGCCTAGGTGTGTAGCAGGCTGTGTCATCTAGGTTTGTGTAAGTATACTCTGTGACATTTGCACAATGACGACATTGCCTAACGACGCATTTCTCAGCCCGTCATTAAGCGATGCAGGACGGTATTAGGAGAGAGGGTCTTTAAAGAGGTGATTAAGTTAAAATGAGGTTGTTAGGGTGGGCCCTGATCCAATAGGACTGGTGTCCTAATAAGAGGAGGAGATCAGGACACAGACACACACAGAGGAAAGACCACGTGAAGACACAGGGGCAAGGCAGCCGTCTGCAAGCTGAGAAGAGAGGCTTCAGGAAAACCAGCCCTGCTGATGACACCTTGATCTGGGACTTCCAGCCTCCAGAACTGTGAGGAAATAAACTTCTGTTGTTAAAGCCCCTCGGCCTGTGGTATTTTGTCATAGCAGCCTGAGCTAACACACCGTGCATTGTTTATTCTGAGTGTAAAAACAATGCATGCAGGAAAGAATAGACAAAAAACCTCCCTGTTTTCGTTACCTAGAGCTAATGTTTTGATGCATTTCCTTCCAATATTCTTTTATGCACGTGTATTTGCACATGAAAGATCATGTGGTATGTAGATTATATTGTTTCCTGTTGTATTTTTCACCAAATATTTATTCACAGGCATTTCCTCCATTTGATGTTGAACTTGTAATTCTCATTTTCCCATTATGAAGAGCAAAAACCTGGAATTTTATAAATTTGGAGATGTGCCCTGAAGTCCTTTCCTTGGGGACGATGAGGCGCTGTTTGTCTCTCGTACTGTAGGCTTCTGACTCAGCTGCCTGCCTTCCTTTGCTGAAGAGCTCACATTGGTGACAGCCTTGGCGCTAGCCAAGCAAGAGAGAAAGACAAATGTGTGTATTCTGGTGAATGACAGAACCTAACGAGGGCTGGGGAGGTCAGCGCAAGTCTCATTCCTTCTGCCACAATGGCGCCTTGTCAAGAGAGACAAATGCCCAGTGATGAGCCCTGGAGCCTGGCAGAGAGTGACGGGCGATTCCCCGAGAGGCAGACAGGAGCCTCGGGCTGCACCCGGAGCACCTCCACTGGACAAAGCTCCAGTCTATCCAACTCGATGATCTCGGGCACAGCGCTGGCTGTGGAGAATTCACTGATGGAAACGTAGCTCCGTGAAGTAATAATGCAGCCTGGTGACTCATCCTCGTCATGAATAAATGAATCTGCCGTCTATGGCCAGGGGAATCGGCTTGCCTGAGGCTGTGAGCAGGCACAAGTGACGCCCTTTGTGCTGGGCAGGTTGCGGGAAGCACTCCCTGGACGTGAATTCTTGTTCTCTTACTCCTGTTCTGATCGCTCCTCTCACCTCCGGGAGCTCTGTGTGTCCTTATACCTGTTTGGACTTGTATAACACTCCAGGTGAAGAAAAGGATCAAGGAGCAGGATCACTACCGTAGCATTTATTCTGGATCCTAATAACTAAAACAGATAAGTGTTCAGGTAGCCTTAAACACTTCAAAAATAGATATCTGACTTTTTTTTCTAGTCCTGTAGCCATTTCCTGTGTATTCACAGGAGCTAAGGAAGGAGCATAATTGACAGATGGCAAGTAACTCATTCCTCTATCCTGGTTTCTGCTGGCATTAACCACCCTGTACAGGTGGACCACAGCCCCTCCCCTGCTCAGCTGGTCACGCACCACAGACAGGCGGAGCGCCCACCAGTTGCGCCCTCCAAATTGTATGGCGAAGTCCACTGTATCACTTCACTGGCATCAACGTCGTGCTGTATGCTGCTCTTTGCCTTTCTTATGAACCTTGATCCTGAACCAGATCAGAAGCAGGAAGGGTAAGGGCTGTGTCTTAATCCTTTTTTATCTACAGTTCCCTGCACATAGTAATTGCCTGACATTGGTATTTGTTCTAACAATTTGCTTCATTACCTGTCTTTTTCTGCTGTCTTCCCCTTTGACCTTTTCACCACCCAATTCAAGTTTCCGCAGAGAGTAGGCAAAGGCAGGATGTAGAGATGAAATGCAAATTGCATCTTTTCAACGGCCCTAGTAACTGGGCTAACGTGAACCCTGGACGTCATGTATAAGCGGTGCAGCATCTCAGAGAGTGTTGAAAGGAGACCCTGTTCAGTAGCAATAATCAGGACTTGGTTGGGCATGCATGACGTGAGCATCTGTTACAACATTCTACTTATGTCTGCCTTGGAAAAAAGCAGTCTTTCTTGAAAAACAGGAATTAATTAAAATTTGTAACTGAGGGTTGGATGTTTATTTTTCCTTTTAGAGGAAAGGACTGTAGAAGAAAATTACAGGGCCAATTCTCTAAGAGCTCCCGAACATGAGCGTCTCATAGTGCCCAGCTCGACATGTGACGCTGAGTCATCCACCCGAGAGGAGGTGGGCTGCCTTGGGCCGTGTGGTCACTCATGGGGCCGCAGCCAATGCTGCCTGAGTGGTTTCCTGTGCCCCGTGATTCTGGTTAGCCCGTCCTGGCTCCAGAGAACAAGATCTACATTCTGTGCTTCAGGAAGTAAACACCAGATTTGTTCCGGAGCAGGCTCAGTGAGCCTGGGGAAAGAAGTTGGATTAGCGAGGTTCCTCTGTACCGCCTGGCGTGAGTCAGCCACCGCTGGAAGTGCCTTTTATCGATCTCATGCTCCATGGCCAGTTAGGAAACTAAACCGTGCCCCATGCCACTTGCTTGCTTCCAATATCTACTGTGAAGGAGTCTAAGACGGCAGGCACAGTTACCAAGTGCATGTCCCTTCAACGTCTTTAATTTTTATTACATGTGGAGCTACGGCTTGGCTGGTTTCAGCTGTGGTGAGCTGACAAATGTGCGTCCTGTATACTTGTCTTCTCATTCAGACTGGGGACAATTTAGTGGGCCTGCGTGGAGGAACAGCACAGGACACACACGTGTCATGTGTTAAATAACCTTTGATGGCAAATATGAACGACCGAGCTTCTGCCCGAGAGAAAACATCAGCGTCAACAGAGAGTCACGGAGAGTATTCGGCTTTCTGCGTTTGACCCACAGGGCTTCATGTGGACACAGGAGCCTCTCTCTTTCAGGGGCTGAGCAAAATAGATTCTCCTGCCACGTCCCCCGAAAGAAAGAAAACACAGCAGCCACCAGCAAAATAACCCAAGTCGCGGTGCAGCCTCCGCCCGTGGCTCTTGCTCTGGGCCAACGCCTTCTAAACAGCCCTGTGGTCCCCTCAGGCTCTTCTGGGCAAGTGTGACAGGGACAGAACTGGAGCCACGCCGGGGCTCCTGCTAGACCTGCCCATCTCCTGGGCTGTCTTGCCCCAGGACCCACTAAAGGGCACTGTGACCTGGACTGTCCACCTCAGGGAATAGAGAGCAGTGCCAAGGTCCTCAGGCTATCAGGGCACGAGGCAGGTCTGACTGACCATTACGTGGCCCCAGAAGCGAAAGTAACGTCCAGAGAGTCCCTTCACAAGGGAGGTGACTAACCTCAGCTGCTGGGCACAGCCCTCCTGAGGGTGTGCTGACCTGCTGCATGCTGTCTCTGCAACAAAAGGTCTCAGACTTGACCTCAGACTTGACTTGGACCAGGAAAGTTCCAGTTAGACACTGGTTCTCAGTCCTGGCTGCACACTGGACTCTCCTGTGGAGCTTTAAAAATGCTGATGCCTGGGTCCTACCCCCAAAGTCTGCTTGAATTGGTCTGGGGTGCCGCCTGGGCATCAGGATTTTTACAAACTCCCCGTGGAATTCCAACGAGCAGTGCAGGTGGAGGACCACGGGGTTAGACGCTGGGGCAGGGAGACTTCTAAAACCTGGACAAAATGAAGCAGCAGAATGTCATGGACCCAGGAGTCAGGAAGACCAGGGTCCAAATTCTGGCTGCACCCCTCCCTGGCAGGGTGACCCAGGCAGAGGTGTGCTGAGAAACGTCTAACAGCCGGCTTTCCTGGGAGGAAAAGCTCCAGTGTGTGCATTTGCGATTTCTATGGTGTAAATACTCCCACGCTGTCTGATTTCAGGCTACTAACATGTCAACCAAAATTTAACAACTGGCTTGTGAAAGTGCATTCAGGCACACACCACCAGACCTCGGGCACACTGCTCCACCTCTGTTCCTCAGTTTTCCTCATCAGTAACATGGGGGTCACAACAGCACCTTCGTCACTGGGGGCTGCGAGTATTAAATGGAGAACGTCAGCACCGGGACAAGAGCACTCCATTTCTGTTAACAGGGAGACGCCGAGGCTGGTTGTAGAAGCCTTGAAGACAGAGCGAGTCCCAGTGTGGACAAGGATTCAGCTGCGTGTGTCTGGAAACAGGTGCCGGCCCAGACCAAGGTCACTTTACCACCCAGGAGCCCACTGGTGATGGGAACCCAGCCCTCCCTCCTTAATAAGCGCTTCTGCAGCTCTGCAGTTTGGCCAGACAGCCGCTAGAGGGCGGTGTGAGGAGCCTGAGCAGAGGGCCGAGGCTCTCTTTTTTTTTTAAAGATAACTTTTTTTAATTGATGTCTTAATAGTTTATAACATTGTGAAATTTTTATTGTACATTATTGTTTGTCAGTCCCCATATAAACGCCCTCCCTTCACCCCTTGTGCCCACCCCTCAACCCCCTAGCCCCTGGTAACCACCATACAGTTTTCTCTGTCTGTGTGTTGGTTTATATTCCACATATGAGTGAAATCATGTGGTGTTTGTCTCTCTCTCTGGCTTATTTCACTGAACATAATACCCTCCATGTCCATCCATGTTGTTGCAAATGGGATGATTTTCTTTTTTTTATGGCTGAGTAATATTCCATTGTGTATATATACCACATCTTCTTTATCCAGTCATCAGTTGAGGGACACTTGGGTTGCTTCCACTTCTTGGCTATAGTGGATAATGCTGCAATGAACATAGGGGTGCATAAGCCTCTTTGGATTGTTGATTTCAGGTTTGTTGGATAGATTCCCAGTAGTGCGAGAGCTGGATCATAAGGTATTTCTATTTTTAATTTTTTGAGGAATCTCCATACTGTTTTCCATAGAGGCTGCGCCTGTTTGCATTCCCACCAGCAGTGAATGAGGGTTCCCGTTTCTCCACAGCCTCTCCAGCATTTATTGTTTTGTGTCTTGGTGATTATAGCCATTCTAACAGGCGTAAGGCGATATCTTAGTGTATTTTTTTTTAATTTTTTAATTTTATTTTTTATTTTGTGAGGGATATCAGCCCTGAGCTAACATCCGTGCTAATCCTCCTCTCTTTGCTGAGGAAGACCGGCTCTGAGCTAACATCTATTGCCAATCCTCCTCCTTTTTTTCCTTCCCCAAAGCCCCAGTGGATAGTTGTATGTCATAGTAGCACATCCTTCTAGTTGCTGTATGTGGGACGCGGCCTCAGCATGGCCGGAGAAGCAGTGCATCGGTGCGCGCCCGGCATCCGAACCCGGGCCACAAGTAGCGGAGCGCGTGCACTTAACCGCTAAGCCACTGGGCCGGCCCCTTAGTGTAGTTTTGATTTGCATTTCCCTGATGATTAGTGATGTTGAACATCGTTTCATGTGCCTGTTGGCCATCTGTATATCTTCTTTGGAGAAGTGTCTGTTCATTTCCTCTGCCCATTTTTTGATCGGGTTGCTTTTTTGGTTGTTCAGATGTGTGAGTTCTTTATATATTATAGAGATTAACCCCTTGTCGGACATACGGTTTGCAAATATTTTCTCCCAGCTGGTGTGTTGTCTATTCATTTTGATCCTGGTTTCATTTGCCTTGTAGAAGCTCTTGAATCTGATGAAGTCCCACTTGTTTCTTTTTTCTTTAGTTTCCCTTGTCTGAGTAGACAGGGAATTCGAGAAGATTCCTTTATGACCAACGTCAAATAGCATATTGCCAAGGCTCTCATTTTAACGGGCTGTGCCTCATGGACCAGCATAAAAAGAGGATGCAGAAAGCTGGAAAGCTGGAAGTCGTCGATTTGTCAGGGTAACAGGTTCCCTGCACCATGGGAGGTTTTGTCTCCTTTCTCTTCTCTCCAGATTTTTCTGATCATAAAAGTAATAGATGTCATAATTTGTATAATTTAGCAAATATAGGAAAGTAAGAAAAAAGAGACATAACCAGCGCTAACATGCCGGCAAGTTTCCTTCCACACTTCCATGCACACGCTAAAGTGGGCCTCCAGCCCCTCGTCGGCGCCTGCACCACCCGCCATGCACCACGTGCCCTCCACCTTCGCCGTCTCCGGTGTTACTGTGATGGCGCAGTCAGGCTGTAAGACCTCTGCATCGTGGATGTTGTCTCCTTACCCCTCTCTCTCTAGTTGATTTTATCTTCCTTATTGTCAAAATGGTAGATATTGCAAATGTAAAATGGTGTGGCTGCTTTGGAAAACAGTCTGGCAGTTCCTCCAATGATTAAACATAGTGTCACCATATGTCTGGCAATTCTACTCCCGGGTGGCTACCCAAGAGAAACGAAAACACACGCTGACGCAACAACGCAGACATAGATTTCACAGCAGCATTATTCACAACAGCAAAAGGTAGAAACAACCCCAGTGTCCATGACACGATGAATGGGTAGACAAGACGTAGTCTATCGATTCAACAGATTATTATTTGCCATAAAAAGAGCAAAGTTCTGACATGTGCTACCACAGGATGAACTTGAAAAACATTATGCTGAGTGAAGAGGCCAGACACAAAGGGCCACATGTTATATGCTTCCATTAATATCAAAGTCTGGAGTAGGAAAACCTATAGAGTCAGAAAGTAGATCAGCGGTTGCTGGGAGCTGTGGGTGGGGGGAGAAGCGGGGTCAGGAAGGTGCTAGCTAAAGGGTCTAGGGTTTCTTTTTGACTGTGGTGATGGCTGCACATCCCTATGAAGATACCAAAACCACTGAATTATACACTTTAAATGGGTGAATTGTATGCTGCGTGAATTATATCTCAATAAAACTGTTAAAAAATAATAGATGTTCATAACAAAACATTTAGGAAGTTCAGAAGTGCCCATAAAAGAAAAAAAAAATCTCCCATCATCCCCAAGGAGAGGGACACAAGTCCTGATGTAGCAACACAGAAGCCAGGGAAGCAGATGCTGGGGTTGAGCGTCTTGAGGAAGGGAGGGAGGGATTCCCCAAGGGGAGATTACAGGAGCCTCCTCCGACCCACTCACTCCGTTGCGTCTCCCTCCCTGTGACGACCTCCCATGCACAGCCAAGGCCAGCGCCTTCTCCTGCCACTGTGTCTCCTGGACCCTCACACCTGCTCGGGGCTCTTCTTCTTTGTACCTCTCCTGAGCATTCACTCAGTATTCACCTCTCCCCGAACACAAAACCTATCTTATTTTCTCTAATTTCTTCTCCTGCCCCCCTACCGCACTGTGCGAATGTGTGCGGCTTCCTGAGAGCAGGACTCCAGGGCTTGGCACCTAACGGGCACTCGCTAAATATGTGTTGATTTTGAAGATTCTCAAGGGAAGGGAAGAAAAGGTACAAATAACCTAAACGGAAGAAAATACCCCAAATCATGGAGATTTGGATTCAGAATTTATTTTCATGATTAAATTTGGATTGTGGAACAAAATATAATGTCAGTCTAGTGGAGCTGTCCTTCCTATCTCTTCTTTTTTCTTAAGTTAGGAAGAGGGCAGTAATGTTCCTTAACTGACCGAGACAGCACAGGCCAGTCCCGTGGCCGCCAGCCACATGTAGCTGCTTACATTTACATCCATTGATTAGAGCTCCCGTCCTCAGTTGCACCGGCCACATCTCGACTGCTTGGTAGCCACATGTGGCAGGCGGCTGCCACACTGGACAGCACAGATGAGAGCATTTCTATCATCGCTGCAAGTTCTATGAGACTAGTGAGTCTCAACTGGGGGCAGTTCTGCCCTCCAGGGGACATGTGGTGATGTCTGGAGACCCCACAACTGGGGGGAGGATGTTATGGCGATTAGTGGGTAGAGGCCAGGGATGTAGTTCAATATCCCACAATGCAGAGGACAGCCCCCACCACCAAGGATGATCTGGTCCCAAGTGTCAGTAGTGCTGAGGTTGAGAAACCCTGCTCTGGACTCCTGGGGTGCAGCTTAGCTTGGCAGGCAGAGGAGGGAGGAGACAGAAGTAAAGGGAAATAATTTATTTAAGAATGAAGCATTCAAAAAGCAATGCAACAATAAACAAAAGGTGCTCTATCCACACAATGGAATGTTAGTCAGCCTTTAAAAGAAGGGAAATTGTGACACCTCCTACAACATGGATGAACCCTGAGGACAGTATGCTAAATGAAATCAGCCAGCCACAAAAGGACAAATACTGTGTGATTCCACTTATATGAGGTTCCTAGAGTGGTCAATTTCATAGAGACAGAAAGTAGGATGGCGGTTTCCAGGGGTTGGGGGAGGAATGTGGGGAGTTAGTGTTTAACGAGGACAGAGTTTCAGTTTGGGAAGATGCAAGAGTTCTGGAGGCGGATGGTGGTGATGGTTGCACAATAAGAATGTACTCAATGTCACTGAACTGTACTCTTAAAAATGGTTAAAACTTTATGTTATATATATTTTACCTTAATAATTAAGGGAGAGATGATGAACAAAGAAAGGAGCCGGGTGAGGAGCGTGCATAATAATATCAACAGATTTACAACAAGGTTTCAACTCCCCTTCCCACCTCCTGCCCAGCCTTGAGCGTTCCCAGCATCCTGCCCTCTCCTCCCTTTCAAGAACAAAAGGCAAAAATTTTCACCTCTTTGTATCCACCTGACCTCAAATTTCCCATGAATACTGGCTTACTTTGTTTCCTCCCATCAGGTCACAGTGGTTCCATTGTTCTAACCAGGAAGAGTGTCACCAACAGGTAGGTGACAATTCACTAGGAATTCTCGGCCAGGAGAAGGCAGAGAAGCCCTAGACTCCCAGCAGCACCCTTGTGGCGTCAGGGCCCTGCTCCACCTCCCACCCCAGAGCCGGAGACAGACCCGGACAGATTCCCAGAATGTTCCACGCCCACGCCCAAAGACACACCTGCGATGAGGTACTCCTTCTTCCCTCCAACATCCAGTGAGACCCCGCACACGGCCGAGGAGGGGGCCGTGTAGATAAACTCGATGTCTTTGTCAGGTCCTTTGAACATCTGGCAAGACAAAGATGAGGAAACATAAGTGGAGATGGGCTGCACAGCCACGGATTCTGTTCCCACTCAGAACACCCCAGGACAGCCCAACCTACACCGTGGCACTGCCAGCACAGGACAGCGGGACAGAAATGTAGCAATGAGACAGATGAGAAGATGACCATTCCTACTGCAAAGTCCTTCTCTGGAGGTATTCATCGCTTAGTGTGGCAGCTGTCAGCAGGCTGGACACAACGTTGTCACCTGGAGGGAACTGTCTCGGACAACATCTGCTCTCCCTACTGCCAACGAGCTCATTTCAGAATCTCTGGGGAGGGACCTGTATATCGCCAGGTCATTCTGACCCATCGTGGAGGACCACCACCTCTGTATATTTCCAGGAATTTTGATCAAGCATTGGCTACTTGACAGGGACCAGGGCAGAGGCACCCCTGCAATTAGGAGGTAGCTCCATGGGCAAGTGGGGTTTGCCTTCTCAACTTCTGATTTACTTACAGCCTTCCGGGAACACACCTGCTGCCCAGGTGAAGGGATGTGTTGTTCCAGCGCCCTGGCAGGAAGTGAGAAAGCTGCAGCCCGGCAGTGCCTGCTGCCCCAGGGGGGACGGGAGTGTAGACTGAGAACAGCCCTCCAGCCCAGTTTTGGGGGCAGGGGAGAGTGGGAAGGGGAAAGCCCACACATGCTCCAGGACCACATGACAACGAGCTTGAGCAGGGGGTGTGAACGTAGACACCTTCGGGCTCTGCCATCCTACATGAGCCTCACAGGACTCTTGCAGTGGCTAAACCAAGGTTAATGGTGTTGCAGTTTTTTTTTTTGGAATTTCAATAAACAAACCCAAATGGAATGGGGTCATCTGCAATGTCACGATGCACCAGCTTCCTAAAAGCTACACTCCCACCCATACCAAGACAGGTCACGCTGATGGCGACAACGTGCTGGGTTAAGTGACTTCTTACACCAGAGAGCTAAAAGCGCTTGCTTGGTGTTAACACCGGCCTTTTCCAGACCCCTTAATGAGGTCGTGAGAACAGAGAGATTGTCTGCCCCACTTCACAGAGACTTAGGCACTGAGAGGCTGGGTCAGCTCCTTACATGACACAGATGCAATGAATAAGCATTTCATTGACCTTCTGATAACATTTATCTTCCACTACTTTTTTCTTTCGTAACAAAATGAAATACAGATGGCTACAACTACCACCGTGTGACAAGGCTGTCCCTCCAGCCAGAGCCTAGAATCTTCTTCTCTCTTGTAGACCAAGTTAGTATTGTCAACAACTTTCTGCCAGCGCTCGTCCTGTCCTTCCAACCTCCCCCGTGTCCTTCCTCCCTCTGTCTCCCTCTCAAACATGGGCTCCTTGCCACACGCCCTTGAACAGGAACAACCTTCTGAACAAACTAACACCCCACCACCTCTCCTCGGTCTGCAGTCCCTGACGTCTGCCCGTCCCTCTCCCACTTGGCGAATCATCTTCTCCGGCACCGGCCAGGCTGCCATCTCCATTTCTTTCCTCGCTCCCCTATTCCAGAAAGCGGCCCCCAACCACGCCTCTTCACAGCATCCTCCTTTCCCCAAGTCCCTCTTCCTCGTCGACTTTAAAGCCAACCAGCCAAGACTAAACCCCACACCACTGTCTGGGGGAACTGGGGCTCCCAGAGGGGACAACCAAGTTCTTGGTGCCTTTGAACCTCACAACAGCTCAGCCACCGACAGGTGCTCACGGAACATTCCATAGAAGCTATGGTGAACTTGGTAACTTAACGCTGAGGCTATGCCACCAACTTATTATCCATCGAAAGGAAGATAACACATTTCTGAACTAACTTAGTTGATGGGAACACATCCTGTCCACACAACTTTTCAGGCATTTCAGATGCATCAAGGAAAATTGCATCGACTTGTGGCTTGATGTCCTTACTGTCTGCTCCATGGATGGCTGGACCGCGCCCCGGGACCCAGTAGCACCTCAAGACAGCGGGATGCTCCCTCATGGTCTCTGTCCCCTGGAGGACCCAGTCTCACTCCCGACCCTCCTGCAGCTCTGCCCCACGGAGGAAAGGTCACTGTTACCTTTATCTGCTTGATCTCATACTGAATCCGCTTGATGGGGTTGCCGTAGATGTCGTTCCCAGAGTCCACCTCCTTCTCACTCACCGCTTTGGCCCTAATCACTGCCAAACAAAGACAGAGAGATGAGCAAGCTCCCCGTGAGACCGCCCTGGCTCCGAGGAGGAGGCAAGGGGCAAGATGATCCAGCCCCCAACACGGCGTCAGATTCCACACAAGCCAAAGGGGCTGACCAGGAAGTGAAGCTCCGGGACTCCCCCCAGTTCCAGGATTCTTCCCCAAGAATCCTCTGTGGACGTCTGAACAAAGCTCCCTGTAGAGGTCAAGCCTGCGTGTTTGGGGCTGTTTTCACTCTCTCCGGTGTGTATGTACCAGTGGCTGGGGAACAGATAAGCCCACCAACCGGCCTGCCGTCCTGACTCACGCAGTTGAGGACGGGCAGACGGATGCCCGCCACCGTCCTCCATCCATAGCCTGTTGGCAAACAGCTTTACAGGCTGAAGGCAGAGGGGTAGGTACCCGCCTTAAGGAGGCCCCATCATATTTAGGTTTGGGGTCTTACATCTAACAGGTCCATCCTGCTACCCTCCTCTCTGTCCTAACAGTTTCCCTGGAAAATGTCCTGTGGATGATTCTTTGTAACAATACATATTCTCTCAGGGGCTGACAGAGGACAGGTCAGGGCACTTTAACCCAAAGCTCACGGAATCAGGTGAGGAAACGCCCCCATGGCAGAACTGAGGGACAGATGCTGAGGGAGGAGGTCAAACAGAAAGAAAGATGATCCCAGACGGTGACGCAAGATGAAGCAGAGGGGAAGAGGTCGGGCTGAGAAGGTTCCAGAACGTTCGCCGAAGCCTGAGGCTCTCAAGGGCCATGCACCACAGGGCCTCCTACTAGCAATTAAGCCAGGACTCGGCTCTGCCCTGTAACCTGTCAAGGCGCAGATCAGCGGTTCACTCTGTCACTTGGGCAGAACCCTCCCTTTTTTCATTTCCAGGCTTGTCAGCTGCTGGCACGGCCTGTCTTAATGGCTTTAAAAGCTTTGCCCTCCAAAATTCAGCCGTGCAGGGTCGCTCTGGGTGTCGTGTTAGTGTGGATGTGAGCAAAATAGAGAAAGAAGGAGCAGACAGTGCCAGGCTCACAGGAGCCTCCCACCTCCACCCTGAGTGGGCAGCTCGAATCTTAGAAACCTCTGGACAGGGCTGTTTTCTCCCACAGAGCAGAAGGGCCTAGGCACACGGATCCCCCATTGGTGCCCATCCCCTTGGACCCCAGAAATGCTCTCTAGATCCCAGCCTGGCACCAGGGCCCCGCACCACAGCCCCACCGCCCCACCCCGGCCCAAACCCCATTCTTGTCTCTTCTTCTGTTGGAGCTGAGTCATGACTGGCAGAGGCCACAGGTTCCTATTTCCCAGGCTAAGCCAGGCCCTAACCTGCAAGGCCATATCTAGGAAATGCCACCTGGTGGGCTACCCCAGAACAGAGGATGTGCCCTTGGTTTCCAGCATCTCCTCCCATCCTCAGCACCAGTTGTCTTTTTATAGGCCCATCCCGTCCAGCTCAAACATCTTCCTTGGCCACCCACTTCCCTCGTCTGAAACAGGAGACTCCTTGCGAGCTGGTGCCAACCAGCGGCTATTTCAGTTGCCTTAGTTGCTCCTGCTCTTGCTGTTCCACCAGTCCATAATAATCCCCTGAACCTGAACCTGTCCAGGGTTGTCCCCGCTTCTGGAGAGGCAAGTTCCTTCTGCCCCAAATGCCATCTCCCCCTCCCTGCCTGGAGAACTTCTATTCATCCTTCAAGACCCAGCTAAAATACCCCTTTACCGTCTTGTTCTGGGAAATCCTGTCCTCCTGTAGCACTTGGTACATTCCACATCTCTTGTCCATTACACCATACAGGTGTAAACGCCTGTACACCTGGGGCCCTGGGAGCTTCTAACGGCAAAGGTTACATTTTAACCACAGAACAGTCGGTGTTCTCTAAGTTTTTCCCAGGTGGAACTGAGCTGCACCTGAGAAACTTGGGATGGCAGCCCAGGCGAGGTTGACTTTGGTCCCTTTTACTACCTGCCTAAGCTACACCTGATCACAATGCTGCAGAGAAAAGCGTTTATGCCAATCAGTAACCGTGCCAGATCAACCCTGGCGTAAGTCTGCTCTTCTGTAGTATCGTCCTCAGTCACGATATGAGACGAACCAGGAACATCTAAAGGAGACAGCGGTTCTAGAAGGGGCAATGCTGCCAGGTTTTACTACAGTACGCCCAATTCTGCGTGCTTTTGGGACCTGCTTTTCAGAGGTCCACTACTCTGCAGTGTTTAATGCACAACAGGTGCTCCATAAACACACTGCTGGTGATCAGAAAAGCAGCAGCAACTACCCCCAAACAGGACTCCAAAAGGTTCCATTCCATCCCACATGTTAAGGTCCATGCATTTTTCTCTTACAAAAGCCCCTAAGGCTCCCAGGCAGCCTGAGTCCTTATTTAAAAGGGGCAGCAGGGGGGCGACATCCTGCTGTAGGCCCCTCCGGCGTAGTCTCAGGGAAGTTCCCGGACCTCGCTGAGACACAGCTGCTCACATCTGACACGGAGATACCCCGCAGTACCTGCGCCCTTGTCAGGTGTGGTGAGGACTGAGAGCTGTGGTGTGTGTGCCGTGCAGCGCCTCGCACACGATGTACAGGGTCTGGGTCAGGACGCCAGAACCAAAGCAGCACTGCTGAGAGGTGTGGCACCAACTCCCCCACCCTGGGGGTGAGGGGCTTGGAGAGCTGCATCCCGCTGACTGCTGGCTCCTCAGGGCCTGTCCCGGTCAGTGTGATCCCCGAGTCTGGGTCTCGGTCCAGCTTCTGGACGTGTCTGCTTAGCTCTGGGACTACAGACTATAGAACGTCCTTTTTAAAACTGTCCGAAAAGAAGAGAGTGGTTGAATCCAGGGTCCAGGGTGGACCTGTGGGGTTAAGACTAGACCATTAACCAGTACTGAGGCCGCCAGTGGCGTGCTGGGAAGTGGGGGTGGGGAGCCGGGAGGCTCTCCAACGGGGCTCGTCCATGCAGAACAAGAACTCAGATTCTTCAGGGTCTCTCTGAATTCTGGGGGAAACCTCCTCCCCACTTTGTAAAATGAGAGATAATTCGAAGGAAAGAAAAGTGAGAATCAAGAGAGGCAGAGAAGGGCCAGTTCTACAGAAACCTTCCCCAAAGCATCAACACCCTGTGAACATGAAGAAGAGATGCTGGGCATACACCTGCCCACGAAGATGCGAGGATCAACACCGCCGACCTGCTCAGGGCAGCAGGTACTGTCTGGGCTCAGCACTCTGCAGAGGGGAGGGCACACGCAAAACTTTGGCAAATGAATTCATCACTGCCAGAGGATCCCACGGGCAAGCTGAAGGCAGGAGACCTGAGGGGAAACAGGACGGATGGGCCCCATGAGGAGGGCAGGCTGGGGTGGTGTCACAGTGGACCCCAGCCAGCTCTGGCTGCAGATGTTTAGACCCTCAGCCTTCTGCCCCGGCACCAGGCCAGAGTGGGGACTGTCTTACATGCCAAACTCAGAGCTCAGGGTTAGGCTGCCTTTCAAGCGCAAACCCTAAAAGCATGGGGCTCCTCCTGTTGCCTAAAGGAAGAAAGAAGTAAGGTGTGGGAGGGTCTTCAGTAGCAGATCTTGCCAACGTGGGCACGAAGACAGATGATGGACAGCAAAGCGGAAGCACACAGTTTTCCAACTGCCAGTGGCAGACAGGGAGGAGGCAGAGAGGGCTCTCCAGAAACGCGTCTCCTGCACCCACGGCAATGGGCATCACCCTGAGCCACAATGGAGGCCACTCCAAGGGAGGGATGGGCCTCTCTGAGTCCCCGGCCAGCAAAAGAACAGGGCTGAGGAAAAACAATGAGACCCAAAGAATCTGGGAAGAAAATAAAATCCAGGCACGGACACACTTTACCAAACACCTATGCTGTGCTGGGCTTGGTGTTTGGCCCCAGGGAGGGGAATCAGCCCAGTCCTGTCCATCCCCCAGGAGTGGTCTGCTCTGCTCCACTACCCTGCCCCTCACAGTAGGAACCAGAGGCAGCGGCAGGAGGGAGAGTCTTCATAAAGAGTCTTGTTCTAACTTCTTTGCGCCCAAAAATGATGGCCTCTCCCCAGGCTGCTCAGATTGTTTTTCCTTCTTTCCCTTCTGCCGTTAACACAACATCTGGGTTTGAGATCAAGGGTGATACGCTGCCTGATGAATTCACCGCCAGATGTTGGCTACTGGAATGCACAACTGTGGACTTAATTCAAAGCACACGCAACCGCAGAGCCCCCGCCCCCACCCCTCAGCCGTGGACACCACATGATGTCACTTCCCCCTGCTAGGAGCCTGCAAAAACAATCCCTAGGACACCCAGCCAGATTTGGGATGGAAAAGAACTGGGCGGGTGGAAAGTCAAGGTCACGGACAATGATCCAAGGAACACAGGCTGCGTTCAGACTGGGAGGGATGACAACCTCCCAGGGAAAGCCAGTGGAGGCCAGACTGTCCCGCTGCTGTCCTGGGGGAGGGGACAGTGAAGGGCCTTGTGGGAAACCTTGGATGTCCCCAGTACACGACGCGGCCTGGGCCAGCCAGGAGGTGCAACACACTCCATCAGCCTAGGCCGAGGTTCAAGTCCCCTCCCACACTCCACCAACATCTTCTGAGCCCTACTGTGTCCACGGATGTTCCTGGGGAAGCAAGGGAGGAGAAAAAGCCGTGCACATAATCTATGGGGGAGCCAGACCCTGAAAGAGAACTGCCTCTGAGAAGTTCATTTATTTCACACTCACTGAATTATCTTTATTACCTTGTCACGGGTCCAGCTGCTCTCTGGAGGAATCCCATGTCCATATACAGCCACGGCTGCATCATGACATTTCAGTCAATGAGGAACCAAATACACTGTGGTGGTCCTGTAAGATCAGTACCACAGAGCCTGGGTGCGTAGGAGGCTGTACCAGCTAGGTTTGTGTGAGTACACTCTGTGATGTTTGCACGACGACGAAATCATCTAATGATGCATTGCTCAGAATGTATCCTTGTCATCAAGCGATGCGTGACTGTATATGAATATATCCTATAGGACCTTCCCCAATGGGGCTGCTCTGCCTGGGCATGGGCTCCAACTCCGGAGCACAGGTAAGTCTGTGGATATTGAAATGTGACTTTTAGACATTTACAGCCTTGTCCCAGTGCACTCGACACACTCTAAGTCCCGAGCCCCCAGTGTCTGCTGAGGCAGAACTTCTGGCTTAGGAAAAGATCACCCGTTTGCCCGGAAGAGGTGTGGGAATCACCAGGATTCAGAAAAACATCGGTCAACATGTGAGGTCAAAATCCAGTCCTGAATCATCTGAGCCTTACGTGTGCACTGACTCAGACTGGCAGGGGTGGCTGGCAGTGGCAGTGTCAGCAGAGGCCACTGTCCCCTCCCAGCCCAGTCCACCTACTGCAGCCTCCAGCTGGGACCTGGGAGGGGCCTAGGGAGACGGGCATTGGCAGGGACAGTGCTGCTCTGTTCTTCGATCTTGCTCACAGCCCTATGGAAAACGCCCAGTGGTCCCTCCAATTAGGGGCACAGCTCCCAATGCCATTCACGGGGGAGAGGGGAGATGGGGGCCTTCGACTGGCTAGCACATTTGCCAAAGACCCTACTGGCCTCAATCAAGAGTGGGTGGGGTCGCTCTACTGCTCTGACTGGAATGGGGGTGACCCAAGAGCACTGTGGTCACTGGTGTGAGAGCAGCAGCAGCTGCAGGCGGTTATAGGGGGCTAGCCGCAGAGACGGATGTTTCTTAGATGCAAAGGGGGTGGCTGAAGCCTGAGCTGCAAACCTCCTCCACGGGTCACTGGGTCCATTTCCTCGTCTCTGGGTAGAATTACATGCCAATCATTTCAGAGGAAGCCCAGCCCCCACTTACTCCGGGACGGGCCAGGCCAGGCCAGGCTGGGCGAGGATGGACAGGCTCTCTAGGTGTGTTCGGTGGCCCCCTGGGGCACTCAGGGAGGGCTGCAGGATTCGATGCTTTTGTCTACACTCTCCAAAAAAGGGGGCACCCTGGGTTTAGACGTCTACGCCCTCACATCACAGATCTACTAAAGTGCCCACTAATGCTTGCAACTACAGCCTGCGGCTGCCACTTGGGCTGAGAGCTTCTTGTCCCTTTTGGGTGGACGGAGTGACGCCAGATGGCTGGTCGACCTGGCCGAGGCCACTTGACCTTTGGATTTTGATGAACTTGTCCAAAGCCCTGGATGAGGGTGGACCCAGGGCACCTCCATCCCAGCCACTCATTAACCTTCAAGGTCAGAGTCAGGAAAGTGAAGGGGTGCCCCACTTCCCATGTCTACACTTGACATATGCCCACCATATGTCTATACCCATGTTTATACCCGACAGAGCCTGCAGCTCTGCCCTACGAAAGCTGCAATGAGTTTTTTTTTTTTTTTTGCTGAGGAAGATTCACCCTGAGCTAACATCTGTTAACCTTCCTCTTTTGTTGCTTGAGGAAGATTAGCCCTGAGCTAACATATATGGCAAACTTCCTCTAGTTGGTATGTGGGTCCCTGCCACAGCACAGCTGATGAGTGGTGTAGGTCCGCCCCCAGGATCTGAACCTGTGAACTCGGGCCGCCAAAGCGGAGCATGCCAAACTCAACCACTAGCCACGGGGCCAGCCCCAAAAGCTGAGATGAAATGATTATATTTTTCAGGGCCTTGCCCCCAATTACTGTGGATCCCTAACCGCTTGTGTCTAACTAAACCATCCCAGTGGGCTTGGGGGGCAGAGTAAAGACGGTTTTGAATGTCTCCAATGGGACTGCATCTGCTTCTTTAGCAGGTGGGCTGACCCCACCAGCTGGAGGGGCAGGTGCATGCAGACGGTGATCTAGAAAGTGGATTGTGCTCACATGGACTGCAGACTTGCTCTGATGTCCCAGGTACTGAGGCCACGCCCCTCCCTACAGAGCTGTACGTGGAAACAGGGTGTGGTTGAGCAGCCTGGGAGATGTCACAAGGAACGCATGGCGTCAGCGCTGGCTCTGCACCTGGATGTCCATGGGAGTGTTCAGCCCCACCTGCCCCTCCGGCCTCACTGTCTGCCCAGCCCCCACTTTCCAAGGTGCCCCTCAGTGGACACGGTCATGGGGGCTTTTCCCTAAACACTAGCTCTGCCTGCCTGGCCTCAATGCCTGGCCCCTTTCGGTCAGTGGTTGAGCAGACCTCCTCCAAGTTCGCTCCTTTTAGGGAAATGAGAAAAAAAAAAAAAAGGGCCTGTCATTTAGTAATTAAAAACAGCCCTGTGGTGCTGGGAGGGAACCCAGGGCTTCTTCCGTCCCTGCAGCAGCTGTGAGAGACCAGACGCACCCTCAGGTCCCTCCAAGCCTCCCCATCCCCAGCTCTGGAGCGGGGCTGTGCCTGTCCAGGGTGAGGGCAAGATTTGGCCAGCATGACTCAGGCCAGGGTTAGAAATGCCTGGAATGACAAGTGCTCAGAGCAGATGTGTTTTGTGGGAGGCTGTGGGTGGGGCAGGGAGACCGATGGGGTGCAGCTCCCGTGCTACACCATGAGCCTGGTCCCTGGGGATTTGCCAGCCCTGCCCAGTGCTGTTCAAGATTCAAACACATACACGTGAGCTGCTGTCCACTGGATGCCCCGTCTCCATGGAGACCAGCTCTCCCACCTCTGTTTCCTGTCCATTCGCTGCGGCTCCCCTTGGGAGCACGAAGGAAACAACATCTTTGAGAGCTTCAGCTGTGCAGAGAAAAGCTGCAGCACTAGCTGCCCAGCTTCCCAGCTGCCCTCCTCAACCCCCAGGACCCCCAATTCACGCCCTGCCACCCTTCCTCCCTTCTCCCTGTGGGCCCAGTGGGATCTCATGCCAGAGGCCTTGGTCACGGTTCCCGAAGCCTTGGGCTCGGCCCTTCCCATTCACGTGCTGCTGAATCATTTGAAAAAAATGCATCCCGATCCTGGGAGGATTTGCTGAGAACAGTGTGGCTTTGTGGAGGGAACTGCTGCTCTGCACTTTCTCCGCCAAGACCCTGAGGAGGAGCCAAGCTCAGCCCTGCAAACCCCAAGCCTGGAGCCCAGAGTGGGGACAGGAGCAGGAGTGGGGCAGGGCAGGAGGCAGAGGGAGCTTGGAGAGGTGCCGAGGGAACACCCAGCCACCCCTCGCAATCCCTTCCCACCCACAGGCTGAGACGGACACAGAGCGGCCGGAAGGACAGCACAGAAGCGAGGGGCAGCAGACGAGGGTCCTGTCCTCACGCTGCTGCTGGTGGACTGTGACCTCGGGCAGGTCTCTGTTCCTCTCCAGACTGCCTCCTTTTCGGGAGCAAATACACAAGGGCTGGGCCCACGGCCCTGGCCCCCGTCAGTGTGGACAGTGCAGCAGCAGTGGCCCTTGCGTGGGACTCAGAGGCATGCGGTCTGAGGGCTGACCCCAACCCACTGCATTTCTCAGGAGACAGAAACAGGGATGTAAAGGCTGGAATCCCAGGGCCCACACACCCAGCTTCCAACGTGGAGAGAGCCCAAGCAGTAGCGCTGGGCAGTTCATGCCCCTCCTCTTTCTCGCTAGCTTAGCCTGGCAAATAAGACCCCAGGTCAGCCCACCTGCCCCTCGAAGCTGGTAGCGAGTGGTGGTGTGCAGTCAACCCAGCCCTCAGTTCCCACCTGCGACGTGTCCTGGGCCGTCAAAGGACCTGTGATACTGCTATATCAACCCTCCAACATGGTACAGAGTGAGGAGGGCAGAGGCAAGATGCCGTCCACGTATCGTGGCCACCTTCCACTCACTGGAAGAACTACTGCAGATCAGAGGGGGTCCTCTGTGCCCCCAACTTTAAAAATCTTATTTTTGCCATTATTTTACATTTCTGAGGTTCTGGATGTTATCACACACACTATGGCCACGCACCTGGCTGGCGGGGGAGGGGAGAGGAGTGAGGACCCTCAGAGCAGCACACATGGAATATGGGGCCACGTCCAAAACCAATGACGCCTGCTGGCCCAGCAAGTGCAGGAGTGGGTCACACCATCACGAGGTGAACTGCTGGTCCTGCTGCTCTCGTCCAGGCAATTGTCAGACACTGCCGGCCTGTCCCCGCCCACGGACAGGGGACCTCGGCAGCACACGTGACCAGTGCTGCTACTCCCCTGCAAACCCCTGGGGCACACACGGGGACCTGTCCACCACCAGGGTGGCCATGGAGGCCTTACCAAGTCCCTGCGGTCTGGGTGGGGAGAAAGACTCACAGGCAGGGCTGCAAGGAAGTGACCAGATGATGATGGTTCTAGTAAATGCAGAGTCAAGACGAGAACAGGGAAGCTGCCCCCAAATGTGGGGGCAGAAGCACAAAACCAGTGGAAAACTCCCGAAGACAGTGTTCAGAGCGGGAGAACCTCTAGGGGAGAGAGGGAGGCCCCCTGGGGGAGGACACCAGAAGTGCTATAGGAGGATGAAGGCACACACAGCCATGGTGGCAGGCGTCCTTACTGCCACCTGGCGATACTTCATGGAAACCTTCCAGGAGCCCCATGCCCTTCCAGGTGGTGCTGTCCTAGGGCACTACAGTCCAGCTGTGTCAAAGTGACCAAGAAGACAGGGTCTGCCGGGACCCCAGCCCACCCTTTGGCTACCACTGAGAGATGGACGATACCCATGACATCTCCACAGGGAATCATTGGAGGGTCATCTTTTTAGGGTGGGGAGGGGTCCTGGAGGGCTATTTCCCCACTACTGGCCTGGGCAAAGAAGTACCTCATTCCCCTTTCACCTTCTGCAGGACAGGTGGGAAAGGGCAGGATGTCTTGTCCTGCTGCCAGAGGACAGTGTAGGTGTGACCATCTAGGCAGAGATGAGTCACCCTCCACCACGTCTCGCTGCCCATCCCCTACACTTACTTTAGCTCAAGTGTAGCCAAGAAGGGGCAATTCCTCACCTAGAACACATGGAACACAAATACTACCTTTGAAAGCGGAAACAAAAATAACCCACTCAAAGGCAGGCTCGTCCATTCATCAGACTATGGCTTCCAGGCCGAGTCGGGACAACCTCATTACTCAGGGCTTGGGTCCTACCGTGGCCACGGCTCTAAACCTGGTGATTCCACAGCCCCCTCTCCAACCTCCCCGACCAAGGTGACCCTTCAGTGGCAGACAGGAGCTCTCCAGGTGATCTCCTTGTGACACACAATGCTGAGCATCTACAAAAAGCCAGAGCCCCTCCCCCCATAATCCTCAAGTGGCCTGGGAGTGACAATGTCCCCCTGGCCACAGAACTTCTTTCTTATACATGTTGGGCTTGGATCAAATTGTTGAGTTGCTTTGCAGCCTGACCCATGACATTCCGGAAGCAGATGCCAGAAAGAAACCTGGCTGGGAGCAAACATTCTCTCTACCTCAAGTAGAAAAGCCACAGACAGACGATGGAGACCCTATAGGCTGAAAACGTGAGATGGGAGAAGGCTCCTCACCCAAGCTAGTGATGATTTAAAAATGAAACCAATGGGACTGGCCTGGCGGTGTAGTGGTTAAGTTTGCGCGCTCTGCTTTGGCGGCCCCGAGGCTTGCAGGTTCGGATCCCAGGTGTGGACCTATGCACCGCTTATCAAGCCAAGCTGTGGTGGTGTCCCACATAAAGTAGAGGAAGATGGGCACGGATGTTAGCCCAGGGCCCCTCTTCCTCAGCAAAAAGAGGAGGATTGGCGAACGGATGTTAGCTCAGGGTGAATCTTCCTCGCCAAAAAATAAATAAATAAAAAAAATTAAAACAAAACCAGCAAGACTCGTTGAACTTTATAAAAAAGTTCAACACTGACATTACTGCCCCATACAAATGGCACGTTTGGGGTTCTGTGAGCTCCAGGGAAGCTCTCCAGGGAAGCCTGGCTCAGGGCTCTCAGGGACATGTAACTGGGCGTCACTCAACATCTCCGGGGAATCCCACCATTGCCACCTGTCACTGCACATTTACCTATTACCTGTATCCTCCACTAGAACGTAAGCCCTGTGATTCCCAGGTGTGTTGTCCACTGTTCATGTCCAGTAACTGGGGCAGTGTCTCTCACTCAGTATTTGTCAAGGAAAAATAGTATAAGATTACGTCAACATTTTCCAGGGCAAAAACAGAAAAGGTGAAAATGGGAAAGAGAAGGAGTGACAGGACCTTTCCCACACCGACATCCCACTTAGTGTTCAAACTTTTTGATGCCTGGCCTTTTGATCCAAATGCACTAAGGACGTAGTTCTCTTTTTGGGAACAGGCATAAAACAGAGAAGAAGCTATGATCCTGGAAAGAAGGCTCTGATAGTCACATGATGATATGACGCTGCAGCGAAAATAAACAAATCACACCTATGTGTGACATGGAGGAATTAACTATGCCGAGTCCAAAAAAAAGCTTCCAAAAGACCACACATGGTATAACATCTTTTTTATAAAGTTCAAACTCAAGTAAAACTAAATAGTGTTGTGTATATAAATTTTTACACACATACACACACACGCACACACACTTGAACATATAATGAAAGGTAGGGACCACCCCCAGGTTCGGCAGGCATATAGCTAAGGAGGAAGAGGTGCAGAAAGGGGAAGCAGCACACAGGACACAGACAGAAGCTGGCGTTCAGCAAATATCCCAGATTTTGGGTTTGGGTGGTGGGCTCACAGTTGTTCATTACGTTGTCTAAAACGTATATATAAGATAAAAAAGGCCATTCAGGGACCAATGATACAAATGTGTCATGACCGAAAACGGTTGATCCAACTCAGTGTATCTGAGTCCTCGGAAGGGAGGGAAGGAGGCAGGAACCATCTCCTTGATATGCTAGTCCAGGGTCAGCTAACTATGGCCCAGGGGCCAAATCCAGCCCCCACCTATTTTTGTAAATCAAGTCTTGTCGGATCTCGGCCACGCCATTCATTCCTGCATTGTCCATGGCTGCGTTGAGCTGCAACAGCAGGGGTGAGCAGTTGCCACGGAAACCGTATGGCCGGCAAAGCCTAAAATATGTGCCATCTGGCTTTTTGCAGAAAAAGTTTGTCCACCCCGTCCCAGTCCCTAAGTATGCAATTGGCAGATAAAACCCAACCCAGTGTAGGGTCTCCACGGCTGCCGAGTCAGAGGTAAAGCTGGGGGGTAGGAAACTAACCAGACACCCAGGTTCCCCCACCACTGCCAGCCCTGAGGGAGTCACCTATCAGGGCTGGGTTGCTGGGAACCATTTCCCCTCTTCTCTCTCTCTCCTTCTGTCTTTCTTCCTCTCCCTCCTCCTTCCCTCTCCCTCCCTTCCCCTTTCTCTCTCTCTCCCTCCTGCTTTCTAATATTAAAGCTACAAGAGTGTTACTAAGTGATGTCCTATTTAGTGATGTTGGTTTGAAAGACTGGAAGAGGTTTTTGTTAAATCTCTCCATTTATGTCTCAGCCAGTGGCTAAGCAACAGCGATGTCTCTTTTGACACCGTGCCTGTCTGACCTTGGATGCCCCGAAAGTCTAGTGTTTATTTGGCTAAAACATCTGAAGTGCTTAATTTACCTGGAGTTTCCATCTGTGCTTGTGCACATGAAAACACCTTGGCTCTGGGAGACCCCTCTGTGCTATGCTGGCCAGACCCACTTACTGCATCCCACAAGGGCTCCTGTTTTTGTGCTAAGAAGCCTTCCTGAAGAGGACTTAGTTTTAAAGGCAAGATTAGAGAATAGTACAATTCCTGCAGAGGAACTTGCTCCAAAGCATGGCAGAACGATAGATGACCCATTTTAAAGAGGCCTATCAGTTTCCCAATAGACGACGCAAAGACAGATCTCACAGACTCAAGGACCAGTTCAGCATAACGCCCAGTCATCAGCGATGTATTTATCACGGGTGGGACTTTCCCTTTTATCATATTCTCTGAAACTCTCGCAAGCGCTTCCTGGCTTCTTCAAGAAACTGCTTGTGCAACTGGTTCTGCTCTAAAATTTGCTGCTGAAGGTCACAGATCATCTGACTGTGCCCGTCATCGTCGGTGGTGCTGGCGGCCGAGGCGGAAGCAGCATCGGGCCCACACCCTCCTCCCTCCTCCCGGTCTCGAGGGGAGGAAGACTGCAGACGAGCCAGGCGAGCTCTTGTCTGCTCCGGTCTCTCATCCTCACGCTCTGTCTGGGAGTGGGCTTCCAAGCTCATCTGCGGGGGTTCAGCTTGTTCAATCAATTCCAGCTGCTTTCCTCTTCTCGCTTCCATCTCCATTTTCTGCTTTTGCTTTGACACCACCAAGCCGATCCTGCCCGCCTGTCCTTGTGGGTGAGGCCATGTGTCCAGCGTGTCGGGTCTGGGCAGTTCTTGTCCAGGTTCCGTGCTGTGCAGGAGCGGGTTCTCATCATTGACAAATGTTCCTGCCTCAGGAGACAACCACCTTCTCTCATTCTGAAATGTGGGCTTGGCCATCCGACGATATTTTTGGTTCTCAAGCTTGCTTAGTAACTTTTCCAAACGGGTTCTGGACGGTGTCTGGTGGGCGTCCACCTCCGCTGGACTTGCGGATTCCCGGGCAGGCACCATTTCCATTTCTGCATCTAGGGTTTTCTTCTCTCATTGGGTCTCACCTCCCCGTTCTTGCCTCTCTGAGAAGCCCTGTTCTTCACTGGGGTTCTGATCCATCCCGGGCCTAGCTTCAAGGTACAAGCTCAGGTGTTTTTTCAGCTTCCTGTTTGTGTTAAACAACTCTTCGAAGGCAAACTCGAGCTCTCTCTGCCACTTGCTCTTGTCACCGCGCTCGCACTGAGATGCCTGCAGCGCAGCTCCCCTTCTGCAAGTCGAGCTGACTGGCCACAGCTGTTCCAGGTCTCTCGCTCTGCCCTCGGGACTCTGATGCAGAGAGGTGTTTCTCAGGCCTTGAACAAGATGAGCCGACCCCTTTCCCAGCTGCCTCCTCCCCTCCCGGGTGATTTCTTTCTCCCTTTCCTCCAGGTCCTTGGTCTTTCCTGCCACAACCAAGAGCTTTTCCACATCCAGGCCCTTGCTCACTCAAGGGTCCACAGGACGGTGGCCACCGCTGGTCTTTGTGGAAGGCGCTCGTTTCCCCTTATGCTTCTCGGGCGGGCTCGGGGGCGGAGGAGTCGGGCCCACAGCCTTGGTCGCTCCCTGCTTCTCCAAACCCGCTGCTCTCCTCTGAGGCCTGGTATGCCAGGGCTGCTGTCTCATCAGCTCTTCTTTGCAACTCTTCTCTTCTCTGACGGCTGCTCTGTGCTTCTCCCTGGCCCTTTGTGGCCGGGCTGTTCCTCGCTGGGCTGGCAGCTCCAGGTCAGGTTCATGATCCTTAGCCTGTCCTCCTCCCAAACCTAAGAGATGCATGAAATACAGCCTCTCCAGACCTCGGACTGGCTGGCTGGGGCCCCCGCCACTCTGTCCTCAACTCCTCGGCCAAGTGCTGGAGCTGCTGGCTTTTCCACCACTTGAGGTCTTGTCTTCTCTGCAGAGCAAGGTCTCCTTTTTCTCTGACTTGTAGCAATTTGTGCTTCTGCCTCAAAAGCAAGGCTTCATCGTCAGGGCTAGGACTCAGCCAAGCAGCTCTGTGTGTGTTTCTTTTCATGTTGGAGACCTCTGTAGACACAGCTTCGGAGGGAAGATGGTGTGAGCCTAGAGCGGAGGTTCAAGGGCACCAGGGGCTGAGGAGCCACAGATGCCACGGCTGTTCCAAGTCAAGCCTACAAGGGCAGGACACGTGCTGCTCAGAGCGTCCCGAGGAGAGTGAGCAAGCCCCTGGAGACAAGGCACGTGGGGCTCTGAATGGATAAGTTCTACAACGTGTCCCTCCAGCTCTCTCCCCCGTCACTTGCCCGTGAAGGCCCACTGTGTCCCCGGATTTCTGTCTTGCTCACCTTTAACAAGATCCTGTAGGGCAGCTGTTTTCAACAGGGTGTGGTTTTGCTTCCCAGGGGACATATGGCAATGTCTGGAGACATTTTTTATTGTCATACTGGAGGGAGGTGGTGCTACTGGCATCTAGTGAGTGGAGGCCAGGGATGATGCTCAACATCCTGGAGCACACAGGACAGCCCCATGACGAAGAGGGATCCAGCCCCGATGTCAGGAGGGCCGAGGTTGAGAGCCCCACCCTAGGAGACATGCTAGGGTTCAGGTGGGGGGGACGGGTGCAAATGCTTTGCCCTCTGGAGGGAGAGCGCCTTATAAATGAAAGGAGGAAGGGGTGGAGGAGGAGAAGCCTGCCAGGCAGGGGTGTGTGGGGAGGGTTGCAGGGGGAGGTGTGCACGTATGTGTGTGCAGCAAGTGTGCGTGTGTGTGCATGTTTGATACTACAACCCAATGCAAACCAATCGGAGAGGAGGATAAGCCGGTGGTACTTCTTTTTTCATGATTCCCAACTCCTTCCTCATGTAAACTATCAGAAGGGGACCCTCTGGCATCAGGAAGGGACATGTGCTCTGCCAGGCCTTCCCGGGGAGGAGGTGTGTTTACACCAAGAGTGTGGAGTCACGTCTGCTGGCATCTGCAGCTGATGTCAACAGCAGCCAGATCCATGGCTGGAGGAGCTGCTTCGTGGGCAGCGGCCGTCCGTGTGGAGCACCCCTCAACTGCCACCTCCCTTCTTCCAGTTCAGTCTGTGTGGAGCCAGGCCAAGCACTTTGAGCCCAAGGTAATCACAGTATCAGAAAACACCACTGGGTCAGCTATGGAACAGCTAATGTTACCCGTGCAGGCTCCCCGCAGGCCCTTACACGTATTTACTCATCTCTTTTACAGCAACCTTTGAGGTAAGGAGCTATTATCACCCCTGGTTCACAGGGGGGGAAACTAAGGCAGAGAGCAATTAAGAAACTTGACCCAGATCACACAGCTGGTGAGTGGCAGACAGGCCTCTGCTGCTCAGGCAGACCACAGCGCCTTTGACCAACCTCGGCTGGTCACCCTGCTGCTGGCTTTTGTAAATTTGATTGTGCAGTTATACACTTAGAATAGTGGCTAACATTACATTCTACCAGTCTGCCAACCACCATGATGAGCAAGAGGAGAGGGAGAGAAAGTTGGGGGCATGAACCACAATGATTGAGATTTTCAACAAAGATGCCACCGCAATTCAATGGGGGAAAGAATTGTTTGTTTGCTTGTTTTGTCCCCTAACAAATGGTGCTGGACAGCTGGATATTCCACATGCAAAAAAGACGAATTTAGATCCTAATCTCACCATGTACAAAATTATACACCACGTACAAAAATTAACTCGAAATGGATCATCAAACTTAATGTAAGGTCTAAAACTACAGATGCCTAGAAGGAAACATAAGTGTATCTTCATGCCCTTGGGTTAGGCAAAGATTTCTTAGATACAACACCAAAAGTGCAAGCAATAAAAGAAATTGATACACTTGGCACCATCAACATTAAAAACCTTTGCACTTCAAAAGACATCATTAATAAGAGAAAACACAAGGCACAGACTGGAAGGCGATGCCTGCACATCATATTGCCAACAACAGACCTGAGTCCAGATGATATTAACAACCCTGACAACTCAATAGGATGACAAATAATCCCATTTAAAAATGGGCAAAAGAATGAAATAGACACTTCACCAAAGACGACACTGTATGGCTAATAAAGCACATAAAAAGACAACCAACCTCAACGGTCATCAGGGAAATACAAAATGGAAGCTACAATGAGACACTACTTCACACCCACTGGAATGGCCATAATTCAAAAGACTGACAATAACAAGCGTTGGCGACGATGTGGAGAAACTGGAGCCCTCAGACACTGCTGGAGGGACTGCAAAATGGTGTGGCCACTTTGGAGAACTGTTTGGCGGTAAATGGTAAAGGCAGATTTACCATATGACCCGGCAACTGCACTCCGAAGCACATGCCCTAGAGAACTGGAAGCACGTGCCACACAGAGACAGAGGCTCAGAGGGACTGAATAACTTTCCCAGCTCACACGGAGGAACCGGGTTCGAATCTGAGTCTCAAACGCCAAAGACTGAGCTCTTCCCACCCCTGGGAATGGCCACAGAGTGTCCACCAGGTGGGGAGAGGTCTGGGCAGCTGTGAATGTCCCTTTATCTGTCTGAGAAGACACCTGGAGAGAACGGAGATAATCGCACCCCAAGATCCAATGTCTGTTTCAGTGCCTGGAGCCACTGGCTCACACCCTTGCTTAACCAGCAATGATCAGTAAATGTGGACGAGCCTCTCCCACTCCAGAGGGCCCCACCGTCCACCCTGCTACATCCTGAGCCAGGCCCACTACGGTGGGCACCCCAAAACTGCCGAGTTGGTTTTCCTGGAGACACGCAAATGGATGAAAACTCAAAACATCTGAACAGAGATCTTGGGGATAAAGTCCAGAAATTAGTCAGCTCCATAGTTCAGAAACTGAAAATCCTGTGACACCCGGCACACCCTCCGCCCACATCTGGCTCCTCCATGCTGTCACCTCCCAGCCCTTCCCTGCTTGCTAACTTGAGACCAGAGTGTTCTGGGCATCCCGTCTCCCTCTGGTCTTCTCACCCTGTTCCCCCAGAGCTGAACGGGCTGCCCCATGCCGGCTGCCTTCGACCACTGGGGAAAACCACAGCCCTGTCCCCACAGAAGCCCCACTCAGGGCAGCAGACAGGAAGGTGAGGTGGACACCCGTCTGGCCTCCAGTAGCACTAGGCGGACACTGGGCCCATTTTCCTTGCTCACCTCTGCAGCGGCCACGTTGGGCACTCGCTCAGACAGCTTTCCAGCAGAAGCAGACCCTGTCCCAGGCCACCAGAGACGGACCCTCCCCACGGGCAGCAGGGAAGCGCCAGGCCCTCGGCAGCCCTCCTGCCTTCTCGCCCCCCAAGGAGACTCCCGGGTGCCCCACGTCCCGCGAGGAGAAACGGCAGTGAGCGCCACTATCGGAGGCCGTGGTTCCAGTCGCAGACAGCAGGTCCTGCCGTGACCCCTTGTGACCTCACGTGTACAAGAGGCATAATGCTGCCCACCCAGGGCCACTAAGGCATGACCTGCCCACAGCCAGTCCTCACGGGCCTGTCAGCACAGTGGGCGGTCACACAGCTAACAGGTGGCAGTTGTGACAAGGACCAGGCCCTCTAATGGTTGGGGTCTGTTGTGGCGATGCCGCAAGAGCTGGTGGTGCTGCCAGATCCCCCGGTAACCACGCCGCCCACCGCGGTGGTCAGGATGATGTGAACCTCATGCCCTGGATTCCCAGGTGACCAACACACAGATGTCACGCCCTCGGGGAACTTGGGGTCTAGGGCCTCACACACCTCGTATTCTTGGCTGGACCAGCACGTCATCGGAGGCATCATCTGAGCCCCTGAGACTGGGTGTGATTTCACAGACATTTAACCACATGAGGTAAAATACGTGAAGAAAACAGTAAAACGGAGCTTGCCGAGGGACGTGACACTGATTACCATGTAGACCTAGCTGCTAGCAGAGCCCTGTGACTCACGGTATTCACACACTTTGCACATGCCATCTCACCATGTCTATTCCTATCTCCATTTTCTGATGGGGAGACAGACTCAGAGACGTTAAGTAATTTGCCTAAGGCCACACAGCTCACAAGCTGTGCAGCAAGGATTCAAATCTGAGCAGGCAGACCCCTGATCCCAGTCTCCTACCCTGAAGCTGAGGGTGGTCAGAGTTGAGAGCCAGGACTCTGTCCTAGGTTGAGTTTTGTTCTTATCTGACCTCTGACCTCCCATGACTGAGAGGGGCTTGGCCTCTGGTGCTGAGACAGGCCTTCACGTGTTCTGTGTGTATTTACCTAAGTTCATCAAATGGACTACCCTCCCCCTTTCCATTCAAGTTTTTTGCTTGAACATTGAAAGGCAAGATCTAGCACACTGCTTCCTGAATCTTGCTGAAAGTCGGGTCCTGATGCAGCAGGTCTGGGTTAGGCCCGAGACGCTGATGTCTAAGGAGCTCCCAGGGATGCGATGCTGCTGGTCCATGGACCACACTTTGGGTAGCGATGCCGCAGGAAATGGTCTCTACCCAGTATCTGTGTCTCAATCCGCCCCTCATCGCTGGCCTCCTACCCTACAGAAGCTGAGCCCCTCTAAAAGCCCGCTAATCAGCTTGTCCCCCCTTCCCCCACTCCCACGCCTGACCCCTCCTCCTGCCACTGGGCTAGAGCCGCCCTTCTTCTTCAACCAGCTGCAGGACTTGCAGCATCTACAACGGCTCCCTTTGTCCACACCAGCCAGTCTCCAAACACAGTCACAGGCCACCTGCACCACGGTCACCTGAGCTGCTAGCTAAAATGCAGATTCTTGGGCCCTGGCCCAGACTGATCCTATCCCAGCCTCTGTGGGGAGGGGCCCAGGAATGTGCTCAGTTAACCATCTCATCAAAGTCAGTTGGGCAATCCCTGGCCTGCAGGCTTGAGAATGTTCCAGCAGCTCATGATCCAGCTCCCCTTCCCCAGCTGGGCATGGCTGTCCAGGCTCCTTGCCATCCCCAAATGCCCCCCACCCAGGCCCAGCACCACAACTGTGCTCATGCTCATGTGGGTTCTTCTTCCTCAAACGGACACCTTCCCCCCATCCTACCCACATTTCCCAGCCCAGATCCAGTTCCTGCTTCCTTGGAGGACGTCCCCTGGCCTCCAGAGCAACAAGGAAAATGCTCCTGCCTTTCTCCAAAGGCGCACAGACTCAGCACCTGGGTGACGCGGTATAGCACTCTTTCTTTGAAACATTTAAAAGTAGATATAGAAGGGCTCCCATTAGCTGGCATGGCCAGAGAGAGGATATTTCCATATAATTAAAGCTTACTCTTTCATATGTAAAATTAATCATTTCTCTGTCTTCTGAGAGTACAAAGAATAGATACAATTTGACCTTTTTTTTTGAAAACTCTGGAAAATCTTCAGGACTAGAATATAGGGAGTCCCTCAAGGGCTTTTAAGATGTATAGGACCAAAAAAAAAAAAAGAGAGAGATGTATAAGACAGAGTTCCTTAAATGAAATGACCCCAGAATAGGTTTTTCAAGTCATCTTTTTATAGCTTCCTAAGTCCCCCTCCTTGGTTGTAACTTTCTGTGTGTCTGATGGCCTCCTATCTTCCTTTTCCATATGGCTTCTAAACTGCCATGGGCTGGCACCCACACAAAGCAGCTTGTTAGAACTGCGTCTGAAGTGAGGGTGAATAAGTCTGGGGCACAGACAGGCTCTTCTAAGCACTGAGTGTTTGAATCTAAGCTTATCGATTCTAGATGTCATCCTCCCCTGCACACCATCACCCATGGGGAGATGAACCAGCCGCGATGCTGGAATGCCACCCTCCAGCTCAGAAGACCTGTAACAGCCTGGAACATCTGGCCAAACCTAACAAGACAAAACGTATTGCGAACACATCTACAACCCCATGTAGGTCCCCAAATCCAACTGTCACAGTGCAAAGTAGGGGAACGTAGTTCTGAAGCAGCAATGCTGGAGACAAAGGGCTTGAGCTGGCTGTGAGCTACGAGTCAGCAGAGACACGTGGCCGCTGAGAGAGCCAATGTGACCTTCACTTGACAGGAACTCCTAGAAAAAGTGGGGTCATGGTCCAGCCCAGCCTCGCGCTGGTCAGACCTTGCCTGGACGATCCAGGCCCCAGCGTGAAAGAGGCACTGGGATCAACCGTGGGGAACGTGGCCAAGGCATGCCAACATCCCAGGAGCACCCACCCTGCCGCCGTGCTGTGGGACACCGTGAGGATCATTGAGAGCCCGGGAAGCACTCAGAATAACGCCTGGCTTGCAGCAAGGCCCAGCAACCATCTAAGCGCTGCAGAGACGTAAAGACAGACGGTTGGTCCTACGCACAAGGAGCTGACGGTCAGACGTGTATCTAAATAACTGTAAAAAGGTAAGAGGCGTCTATATCCAGCAATGGCTAACTAGACAACGTCATGGGAAAAAGTTTCAAAATCAAAATATAACTATTGAAATGCTTAGAAATTAATCTAATAAGAAATATACACCAAATGAGAACTACACCTTTACTAAATAAGGGGAAAATCTGAATAACGGAGAGATGTGTCTTCTCAGACGGGATTCCGACAAGGTCGAGTGATAAGGATGGAGAGAAGAGCTGGAACCTCAGAGTTCAGGAGAAGAATGAAAAAACAAACAAGAAGGGTCATAGGAAGAAAAGTCCTAAGCAACCAAGAATGTTTGGAGGGGGGCTTGCAGTGATAGAAAAGTCTAGAACAGCATAATGTGGTGGTTAAGAGTACGACCTAACTGTATGACCTAGTGCAAGTTTCTTAATTCCGGATGCCTCAGTTTGCTCCTCTGTAAAATGGGGATAGTAATAGCAGCACCATCTATACAGATGCTAGCGCTCATCACCATTTGAAACACCCAAATGCTTGGCGAGCTGTTCGGGGAAGAAGGTGGTACTTACTGTGTGTATCTCCAGCTGACTGAACTAGACCACCGAGGACACATTACAGGGAGGCAGAAATTGGTGGGGCGGTAAGAAGCACTTTCTAATCAGTTGTCTTGAGATCATTGGGCTGACTTGGTAGGTAGTGAGACACCCATCACTGGAGGCATCCAAGCCAAGCCCAGATAAAACAAACATCAGAAACATTTTTAACTCCATTTCTCTTGAGTTTTAACCTCTAAAAATACACCCTGTGACACCCAGTGTGCTGCCCAGAACCTCAGTTTTTGCCCACTTCATGACTCTCAGCTGAGTTCCAGAGGGGTGGTTCCTAAAGCTGGCTAGGTTTTGGATTGGCTGCATCAGAATCACCTGGAGGGCATGGGGGGCATAGTCGTGGTAGAATGTGAGTCCTGGCCAGATCCCTTAGTAGGTTTTTTCACCCAAATGCTGGAGGTGGGGCTTGTGAGTCTGTATGTTGCACCATCTCCCTGACGCACAGCCAGGACTGGAACAGTTCTAGAAGGCAGAGATGGCTGGGCAACAAGCTGCAGGGGAACAAGCTCAGGCCCATCATGTCTCCATTATCTCCTCAAACAGCTTCACAAAGACAGACATGAAGCCCAGACTCTTCCAAACTTACAGGAGACATCAGGCTCGCCAGGTGGGCCACTTATGGCTCCTACTGCCAGCTTATTAAATGTCTCTGGACAATGTTAATCATCGGGTTTCCCTCAAACCTTACCGATTCCAGGTACCAGCCTAGGTCAGGGGTCTCCACTACCAACAGCTATTCTTGCCGCATGACAACCTCTTCCCCTACCCGCCACAGAACCACATTTATCCTCAAGCCTGTCCCACCAGCTTCCGCCACCCATCCTTCCGGATCAAACTGTCTACGGACAGCCCCATGTTGCAGCGACTTGCGTGTGGACATGTGGCCTGGAGACCCGGACTGCTCGCTTTCCAAGGCCCTCTTAGGAGCCTCACCAAATAGCAGGGCCCAGAAAGAACCCCACCCCACGATGGATCTAGGGGGGACACAACAAAAACCTTGGCCCTGGATGGTCTGAATGGGGTCTCTGGGGCCCACTGACCAAAGCTGGCTGGAACCGCAGCTCCTCACCTCCACCAGTGTCTGCCCAGCTGGTGAACCAGGGCAGGCCGCTGCCATGGGAATGACAGAGCTGCTGCGCTGTGACATCAGAGCAGGGGTGAAGTCAGGGACAGTGACGAGCCAGCCAGAGGGTGAGCACCTGTCAGGACACTTGTGAGTCCACCAATCATAAAGACTCGGCTCAAACAGCTGGGGTGATGCACAGAGGGACGGCCAACACGGGGCGTTCTGAAGGTGTTTAAGGAGGGCGTCCACAGCGTTGGACGCCCCTCCCTCCCCAGCCTGGCAGCACGGCGATGGCGCTCCTCATCCGGGTGTCGCTCTTCTCCCAGGGCCGCTGCACTCCAAGGTCACGGCTCCCCGTCGACGCCTGCCACCCCTTCTCCCGCAGGGAGAGTGTCTGCTCCCACTCGGGTCGGGGACACATGCTCCTCCAGGATGCCACTGCTGAGCTGAGCCGACTGGAGGCGGGGCAGAGGGAATCCTGGCCCGGGCCCGTGTCACCCACCCACCCGCACAAAATAAGAAACCAGACATGCCGGACCTCGTTTCTAGGGCTATGGACACCCTCCACAGACATGACAAGAAATTTCGTTTGAGGTACGTGATTTTGGCCCCAAGAAGTCAAAGCAACTGATTCTTGGGGTTTGGGTTGTTGAGAGAAGAAAGTCAACAGCAGAAACTTGGCTGAAATGTGGGAATCTTAGGGAGGTTACGTCTCAGGAGAGCCGATCCTGGGACAAAAGCCTTTGTTTGGGGCTGGAAGTGCCCTTGGAGAGGTCGTCTGGTCCCTGACCTGGCGTGGGGCAGAAGGAATTCTCCCCATGGGAAAATTCTCAACCACAGTCCCCACCCACCCACTTTTTTGAGTCCCTCTCCTTGGCCCCATAGATACAAAGCTTCGCGTCTACTCCTCCTCACCAGAGAATACTGCCCAGTCCTCAGCCTCGAAGCATGGTCTTGTATAGCCACCCAAGCAAGGGACAAGTTTTAGGGAAGGGGGAAATAACATGGTGGCCAAAAACTACAGCTTATGGGGCCTCTGATGGCCTTCCGGAATGTTTCAGCACAGCCACCACTGCCATCCTCTCCAGGCTGTTTCTGGATTGAAGATATTTCTCCCCAGCCTGAGCTCTCCTGACAATATATGTTTGTGATTCCTAGAATGCAGCGCCCACCCTCTGCAGTAACCTGCTCTGCTCAGCGGCCCCTCCCTCCGGGTCCCTCCACTGACGTAGGACCAACCCAGCTTTAAGTGTCTGGTTCCATACTACCATTGACTGAATTAAACCCATACTTTAGCAAACTCTGAAAATGACACATATCATTGAAGTTCATCATAGAAAAACTGGAAAACATACACTTGCACAAGAAAGTCTAATTTCCTCTCATTTATCTGAACATCTTACATTTCAATAAAAAATAAAAATCCTACACCATTTGGTCCCGCAGAGCATCCAAAGCTGTGATTTATTTAACCACTCCCTGCTGCTGTATGCACAGGTGTTTCTAACATTTCCCTAAGATAAACGAGACTGTGATGGATAGCCCCGTGACTAAATGCTAGCATGTGTCCCTAACTACTTCCTGCAGAAAAATTCCTAGATATAGAGTTGGGGGATCAAAGGGAGACTTATTTTTAAAGCCCTTGATTGCGCTGCCAAAATGCCCTTCCAAGCCTCTACACTGCTCAGGTTAAGAGGAAACACACCTAGAGTCACGTCGTTCCAAGGACAACACGCCTCTTGGCCAGATGGAACAGAGCAATGAAAAGTCCAACCCTGTGGCGTCCAATCCCATTTCCAGTGACTGAGCCAGGATCCAGCTCCTGAGACTCTGGGCACCACCCCTCAGCTGTGCGACCTTGGGCAAGTCAAGCTGCTCCCCATTCAGACAGGAGGGGACACCTGCCCTACCAACCTCACCGAGTCCTTGTAGATAAGAGAGCTGTAAAGTCCTCGTGCCCTGGAAAGCCTGGACAATTCATATTTTTATCTAAGAGACTTATGACTGGTGACTACTCGTCTGGTGGTTTTATCCCGCTTTCCAGAACCCGTGCACAAAACGCAGAGACCACCCTACGTCTGTTCCTCCATTCCCTGTCCTGGAGCCAACTGGGAGAAGTGGACAAGACGTGACGCTGAGAATCTGGGACCGGTGATGCTCATTACAGGTCTGCTCTGACCCCGTTCCTCCTGCAGTACTTGGTTCTGCCCGGGCAGGCCCAGGCTGGTCCTCTCCTCCCAGGGACTTCTGAGGATGGAAGGTTAAATACTAGGAGGGCTGTCGAGAAAACACCCCAGGAGAGAACTGTGTGTGTGTGTGTCCATGTAAGCCTTTGTCCAGAAAGCACGGAGCCTGTGAGCCCCTAGAGCCGCCCTGCCACAGGGACGGCCAGCACACTCCTTCTGAAGACAGACACGCTCCTCTGGACAGGGCAATCCAGCACGGACCTGAAGCCCACAAGTGACCCCGGTCCTTTCTCCCGTGACAGGGAGTGCCGTCTCTTGAAAGCACCTGGACTCCTGCCCCCGGCTGTGGCTGCAGCCGGGACTGCTGCAGCCGCATGCCTGTGGGCAAATGGATTAGGGAATCTTCCTCAGCGTTAGAGCCTGGTGGTGAGAGCCATCGTGAGCCGATTTCATGGAGTATGTGCACACACTCCAGAGACACAGCCTAAGAGCATCGTTACTCAAGTCTCCACGTCTAACGCCTCCACTGCACTCTCGGCTTTCTTCTGACCCCTGCCCTTCTCTTCCACTCCTTCTCATGGGGGAGGGTCAACCAACTCAGCACGGTGAATTCTCACCTGCCTGGCGTGACCAGGATGTGGCGGCATGGAAAAGGGCAGAGCGGCAGACCGTCAACGCTGAAATTCCTACCTAGTGTCGTGATCCAGCGTGACCAGGAAGAAGCACTCGGTCCTCCTCCTGGCATCTGGCCTGCCCTGAGAATCCACGCTCCCTGAACTCCTGATCTGGACGGAAGGCAGAGGGCAACAGAAGCGAGCTGGGCGGCAGAGAAGCCGGGCTGGGCTTAAGCATGTTGCAGAAGGAAGAGAGAAAACAGAGCCACCACAGACGTAAAGGGGAGGCTTATGTTCCTGCTCCACATACATGACTTGCTTCTTAAAGAGCTCCAGGGACAGAGACCACAAGGTTTCTCAGAAGCATCGTCCAGGGTCTCAAAATTCTAGATGGGGGTGGGTGTGACTAACCTCTATCGAGCCCCTTCAATGCTTTTGCATACTTTACCCATCCATCAGAAATTTACAGTGTCTACGATGGCACAACTCTGAGAAGTTTAATCCTGCTTTTATAGAAGAGGAATCTGAGGCTCAGAGAGGCCCAGAGTCAGGATTCGGAACCAGTTCTAGCTGGCTCCGAAGTCCAGGCTTTTTCTCCCACTACCTTCCACTTGGTCTTTTTTCTCTATAATGTGGTCCATTTCCTCATTCTGTCCTCGGTTAAGCTAAGAATCAGCTGTTGAAGTGTTTTCTAACCAGGGCCTCTGACTATAATCAGCGGGGCCTCGGTAAAGCCTGCAGCAAGGCCCATGTGCTTATTCGCCAAGTCTATAAAGGTGGCCCCAACCAAGATCTCCAGACTACAGATCAGAAAGGGCCAAATAAAGTCTCCACCCAAGCCAGGTTCTGGATGCACCGATAGATCTCAGAGTCTCTTCACCCATGGAACATTCCACAACAGAAATCCAAGTTTTTGCCTTGAAGCTCATCTCTCCCTCTTCTAGGCCACTTTGCTCACAGGCTCAAGAGCCCAGAAAAGGTGGGTGGATTCACTGTATCTTTGGGGTCAGTTCAGTTAATAATACCCCCAGGCATCATTTCTTCTCAAGTCACTCTGCTCCTAGAAAGCAGAGAGCAGGCAACCAGGTGAGAGGTGAGCCAGCACCAGAAGTTCACACCTGTGCAGTCGCCCTCCTGACTCAGCCCCAGTCCGGCCCGGAAGTTTTTCTAAAGGGCCAGATAGTAACTGCTTGAGGCTCTGCCGGCCATGTGGTCTGTGTTGCAATCACTCAACTCTGCTGCCGTAGCTCAAAGCAGCTGTGGACGCTGCACAACAAATGGGCGTGGCCGCATCCCAGTACGACCCTATTTACAACAACAGGCGTTCCTGCGGCAGTGGGCGTAGTTCGCCCAGCCCAGAAAGGCCAGCAGTTTTAGGAGGCCCACTGCCATCACGTGCTCCCGCTGTGAGGATGAGAAGGATGCAGCCTCCCTGCAGCAGTACCCAGGCAGAAACACACTGCCTGTCTTATCTGGGAAACACCAGATGAACCCAGCTCCAGGGCCCTCCCGATGCTGTACAATATAAACTCTTCGTGTAATCTCCTCCCCGGAGGACCCGAGGCAGAGCTGGGCAGCCCCCAGTGGTGAGCCCCACTCCAGGCTCAGGTTCTCCCTCCCTCCCCTGGGCCTTCTCTTCTGCCCCTCCCACCCTGAAGAATCCCTCCACCCCGCCTCTCCTTCCCCAATGCCTTTTAACCTTTCAATAATTACACAACTATTACATTTAACCACAGAAAACTCAGGAAATGCAGATAAGAAAAATAAAAATCACCCTTGATCTCACCCACTGCCTAGAATTTTGATGGACATCCTTCTAGACTTTTCTCAATACATGCATTTAAATGTGTGCACTTTTTTAAAAATGAGATAAAGATACACACAGAAATAGTAAAACTACATAAAGAAAAGCCAGGGAATTTTCACCATAGAAACCAGGGCAGTGGTTGTCTCGAAGGGAAAGGAGCGGGGTTTGGGACCAGGAGGGATAAACAGAGATTTCAGGATGGCAGCAATGTTCTGTTTCTTGACCTGGGTGTTCACTTGATAACTTTTTGTTAAAATGTACACTTAAACGTTGTGTGTTTTAAAAAATGTATGTTACACCTGACAGTGTTTAAAATGTAAAAGCATATCAACTGTAACCGGGCTTTGAAATTCAACACACTTAAACATTCTTCTAGGTCATAAACACGAATCCAAAATACCATGTAAAATGACTGTGTAATATTTTGCTGTCAGGGTGGAGCTTAATTCATTTAGCTCATCTCCAGGTGACAGGCAAACCTCACGCACAAGGTCAGCCCTCAGGAGCTTCTCTCCCTCCATGGTCCTCCATCCTTCACCCATCTGAGCGGCGGCACTGCTCCCCAGAGACCAACCCCTCCAAGCCAACATGGATCCAAACCGCTGCATTCAGCCTCTTCTTGTTTTAAACCCTCTCTTCTTACTCGGCTATTTCCTAGGTGTGTAATTGGCCTGTGCCTCAGTTTGATCCCCTGTAAAATGGGGATAACAGTTAGGCATTAAAGCAGGAACATGCAGAATACAGTTCCAAGCACCCTGCACTTACCAATGACAGCTGCTGTCACTGTTCTCACCACCACTCTCCTCACAGAACTGGCACGATGTCCTCCCAGCGCCCTGGCTGCTCCCCGCCTTCCCTCTTGGAGGCACCAGAGCCTAGCTGTGTCTCTATCTCTGCCCTACCTGAGTGACAACCATGGCCCGCCACAGAAAGAGCCAGTGCCCCCAACCTCGAGAGCCCCGGTGGGCACTGCCCTAAGCACTTTACCTCTGCCTTTTCTTGTGATCTTCAGCCCACAACCCTAGGAGGGAGACAAATTAGCATCTCCTTTTCAGAGACAGAGAAACTGAGGCAGAGGGCACCTGTCCAGGATCACTGTGCTGGGCCAAGTCATGGGGCTGCAGAGTGGCCTCCTCACCACGGTCGCTATAAATGGAAGTTCCCTGCTGCCTGGGCCTCTCCTTCCCCTCCATGTTTCACGTGTTCCACTTCCCCTTCTCTCCAAGGTCCCCTCACACATTTCCACTGCCTGCTGTGGCTACAGCTGGAGACCTTCCTGTTCAGACCCCAATATCACTGTCCCCCGCAGAACCCAACAGGAATGCAACCCCGCCTGACCACGTTAGTGGACACCTGGCCCCCAGGCACTGAGGTCAAACCCCAGAGGCAACGCCCTCTCCCCTCACGAGCCCTTCGATCCACCCCCCCACCCCCGACAGGTGCACGACATGCCTTCTGTCCCCCGAGTCCTTCCCCAGTGCAGGTACCTGCTCTGCTCACCTGTGTGACTACAAGCCCCTTAAATTGCTCTCCTGCCCACAGCTTCATTCCCACCCCACGCCACATCTCACAGCCCTCAGGGGCCACAAAACCCTCCCATGGGTCCCACTCTGGGACTCCAGGCTCTGCTGCTGCGCCCGGGCTCAAGGCTGCCCACGCTTCGGTTCCAGTGACCCTGCCCACCGTGTCTTCCACTCTCCCCTACAAGCCATAAAAAGACTTTTTAAATGGCAGCGACTAGCCTTTTAGGGGTCACACACCCCTTTGAGAATCTGGTGGAAGCCACGACCCGTTCACAGAAAGACACGGGCACGAACGCGCACGCACACACACACAGCTTTGCTTATAGTTTCAGGGCTCAAGACTCCCCCAGGCCCATCTCTGGACAGAGGTCCATATGCCCAAGGTTGAGACCCTTCCTTATAAGGACTACATCTCGATTGGCGTTTTAGAGCCAACACTTGCCCAGTCCGTCCTTCTGGGGTGTCCAGAAACTTAACCTAGGATGCTACTGGGACATAGCTGACCCAGGGAGCAGCTCAATTTGTGACCCACAAAATGGGACTCCCCTGGGTCTCGGTCATTTTTCCATTGGAGCTGCTTATCCACACAGGGATTCCAGCCAGCCCAGACCTCAGGGGTCCAGCGGGGTGGGCCCTGAGGGGTCCCAGGTCTGGACTGAGGGAGCCAGCTTCATCCACCTGCCCCGAGACACTGGCCCTCCTGACCAGTCCTCAGTCTGGACGTCTCCCTCCCCCCCCCCCCGCCCCTTTGCTGCCTCTCCTCCTGGCATTCTGGGGCATCTTCTCTACCCCTCCGCCCCGACACCCTGTGGTCCCTGCAGTCTCCACTTCTTGTTCAGACCCTCTAGCAACAAAACAGAACCTTGGCCAAGCACTCTCAACACCTCTCTGTTCATTTAAAATTATGTACAAGTGCAGCTGTCAATCTGTGTACTAAATATCTGTAACATTCTCTACTTGAACCAAAATTGTCTTGGGGACCCCACTTTGGAGACAACGGCTCTGTGAAAACTTTGGCGGGTGTCAGAAGCACCTGCACAGTCTTAGAAATACCAATACCCACGCCCCAGGGCCCCAAGGCTCCAACTCAGGACGCCAGTTCAGGCGTCTGCCTTGCAGCAAATGCCCGGGGCGATGCCTGCTGTCATCCACAGGTGCACATCCTCAATGGCTTGCCTTGGGTCCTCCGCATGGAATGCAGACTCCACGTGATAAGCCAGAGTGGCAACATTTGGTCCCCTCTCCCTCTCAGATGCCCCTGCCCCTAAGCCCCCTGCTCTATACCCAGAACTCTCTCTCACCTTTGCCCAGGCAGTTGGATCCTTTGCTTAGCACACTCGTGCACGCCCTCACCCGCCACCACTAATGATGCACTTAACAATGCCTGGGGAAAATGTCACCTCGCCCTGTCCTCCAATTCAGGATTCTTCACGCTCCTCAACCTTGATTTCCTAACTCTGCTTTCTCTTTCCAGAAAGACCATCCTAACGACAGGACCACCTGCCCTTGGTCCTTTGTTTGTTAGCGTGTACACATTGTGGGGTGGAGGGAGTGTCCGGGGCAGGTGCTCCTATCAGATCAGTGGCTCTGCATCAGGACTAGGGTGGCTGTGTGCCCCCCTCCCTGCCCCATAAGCCTGGGAGCCGTCTGTACCCCTGTTCTCCATGCCCTCACACGTCACCAAAGGATTTGGACTGCAGAGCCCGTACCAGTGGGATCTTCCTGGCAACCCAGCTGAGACGGTGGAGAGGAGAGGCAGGACCCAAGCCTGCTTGCAGCTTGTGGGCCACTGGCCAGGACTGCACACTCCAGAGGACCGAGCAGGTCCCAGGCTGCAGGCCAGCACCGTGTCCTAAGATCCCAGAGGAGGAGGAACGCACCGTGTCCGGTGAGCTCCCTTCCATCCACCTGCCATACCCACAGAGCAGCCTCCGTGCCCTTCACACATCTCTTCCCGTCTCCCAAGGCAGGTTCAGTCACTCCCCTGGAGAACATATCCTTCCAGGGACACTGTCCAAAACAAGCCCAGGAACTCCAGTCCCCTTGCCCACCCCCCAACCTCCATCAGAACTCTCTATCTTCAGATGCTGCAAATGCATTTCACCTTGCCACACAGTGACTTAATTATGTGCCCAAAGCACGTCGAGTCTGACCGACGTTATAACACGCCCTGGCGGTCGGGGTGGGGTCTGCAGGGCTTCTGCACACCCTGACCCACAGGTTTAGACCTACTTCCACACTGCCTAGCACTGGTGTCTAGCGCACCCCTCCTGGGGATAGGATGACGCCTTGCTTCTCCCTTACCCACCCAAGGGGGAGCCAGCCACTCCATAACTGCCTCTTGAAACATAGACAAACCCAATATGAAAACCAGGATGTAACCCAAACCAATTATGCACTCTGCAGGAGTCACCAATAGTTCCTTTGAAGGGCACCACCCCCACCCTGGCCCCCATGCACCTAAGGCCTGATTCAATTTATAGGAATCTCATTTGCCTTGTCTCCCCTGAGCACACATGTCTGGTGAAGACAGAGCCATTTCTAAGGGCCTGCTGCATGTTTTCTGGGGTGGCCACTATCTGGGTCCCACCACTGGGTGCACAAGGCCGGCCCATTCACCCTGCCAATCAGCACGTGGCCTTGGCTGTGGGCCCGTCTCCACCTGGTGATCAGTCCATCAGAGGGTCTGCAGAAAGCAGTGTCTGGAGATGGGAAAGACAGCATCACGGGAGTGCTTCTGGAGTCATATGGCTTTGGGCACTGCCCCCCAGGCCGGAGGGGAGAGTTTCTTCTCTGAATCCAGAGGGTTCCTGGGTTTACCCGTGACTCCAGAAACCTGCCCAGCAGCCCTGGTCTGCCAAGACGCTCAGTGGCTGAGTCCAGGCTCCCGGCACCACGGCACTGCCTGAAGAGCATGGCCAGAGCTGGCGCCCAGCAGATTACTGGGGCTGCGCAGGCTTGCAGGAGATGGCGCAGGGCTCCATTAGGCAAGATGAGAGGAGGTGAGGCCAGCAGCACAACGGAGGGGTGCTGAGACATGAGATGCTCCCCGCTTGTCCTCACTTTCCTGGAAAGAACGGGGAGCGGGGCTTCGGGAAGAGCCCAGATCCCCTCTTGCCCACCGTCCCCTTCATCCTAAATCTCCTAACCACGTGACCAACTCTTTCTGCCGACCACAGTTCCAACTCTACCAGCTGCAAGAGCTGGGGAGATGCCTCCCCGAAATCCTCACACTGGCACACAGAAATCTGCTTCTTAAGCCAACTGCCTCTTGCAGGCACCAAGCCATTTAACAAGCCTGCATCCAGTCAGCAGTTAAAGGAGCCAGCACACCACATTAAAGGTCAGCCTTTAGTAACTCCCAATGTGCACCAGGCCAGCACTCTTCCCCTGACCCCTGGGTCATGGCCCTGGTGCACAAAATCACCTGTGGGGCTTTTAAAACTACAAAACTCGAGGCCTGAGTCAGATTCCCGGTGTCTGTAAAGGGACCCAGACCGGAGTGACCTTTAAAAGACCCCAAGCAGATCTGCTTTAGGCCAGAGTGGAGGATTGCTGTCAAGGAAGTCAGCAACCTGCACCACGTAAAGGAGAAGCAACGGGAAAGGGCCACTGCTTTCGCTGGGAGGTTTACTCCAGGGCCACCCGGGGCCCACCCTGAAATGTCTCGGCTCTGGATCCCGAGTTGACCGAGCACAGAAGGGCTAAGTGTGAAATGAGATCAGGCAGCTGGCTTGAATAGCATCCCCCTAAAATTCATGTCCAGCTAGAACCTGTGAATGTCACCTTATTTGGAAAGGGTCTTTGCAGATGTGATCAAATTAAGATGAGGTCATACTGGATTAGGGTGGGCCCTAAATCCAATGACTGGTCTCCTTATAAGAAGAGGGAAATTTGGACACAGACACACACGGAAAAGGCCGTGTGAAGACGAAGCAGAGATGGGAGTGAGGTGTCTACCAGTCAAGGCGCCTGGAGCCGCCAGGAGCTGGGAGAGAGGCCTAGAACAGACTCTCCCTCAGAGCCCCCAGAAGGAACCAACACTGCCTAGCCCTTGATGTGGGGCTCTGGGCCTCCTAAACTGAGAGAGAACCAACTCCTGCTGTTGTAAGCCCCCTAGTCTGTGGTAATCCATCACAGCAGCCCCAGGGAGCTACTGCACTGGGCTCTGCAGTCAACTCCAGCATCAGCAGGCCTGAGGGGGCCTCCAAGCTGGGATGGGGTTAAAAGTTTTGGCTCTCCAATGATTCTGATGCAGAGAATTGGACACAAATGCCAGAAGATCCAGGCAGAGGAGAGAGGAGGTGAGAGGAGGAGAGAGTAACGTGCAAACCTCAAGACATAACTGAAGCTTCTTGAACCTGACCCTTTGCTGCCCTTGATCCAAACCCAAAGCAGAAACAGCCCCAACCTTAGCTGACGCTGCGCAAGCACGGGAGTGGCCAGCTGCATGTTTTCCCCACGCAGCTGAGGAGTATGGGGTGGCCTCGAGGCCCAGCCCCTTCCCACTCAGCTCCTGCAAACCAAGCCTCGGAGTCTTAACGAGCCACGGATTCCTCCCGGGCCTGGGCCTGATTCTGCCCCATGACTCGCTAGTCAGAAGCACAGCTTGTCTCTTAGCAAAGGGGCCTAGACAGGCCCGGACTCCCAGGGGACACCCCTAGGGAAGGCCAATCTGGGCTCCCCCATTGGGAGGAGCCTCTCCTTCCCCCTCAAATCTTGCTGAGCAGCAAAGCCAACGGGAGAACAGTTCTTACCTCCCCCAACTCAGGTTTCGTAGAAAGTACTCTGAAGCACGCACTGCGCTCCAAGCCAGGTGGCCTGAGTCACGGGATGCCCACTGATAGGAGCACCTAAAGACTCCCTGGCTAGGCAGCCAACTAGGGTGTGGCCAGGAGCCGCGGGGGCGGGGGGGGGGGGTATATGTGGGGTGGGGTGTGGGGAGATCAGGAAGGCGTGGCTGACAACAGAAGAAACCCAGAGACCCTGGCTTTGAGTCTGCAAAGGTGAGGGGAGCCCAGCCTCACCACATCTGGCCTGGCAACAGGATGCTCAGCTGGCACAGATGCAGGACCAGAAAATAAACCTGTTGAGAAGTCAGAGGGGGCTGCAGAGGCCCACCTGCTACACATCTGTCCTTTTGGTTAAACTGAACTTGCCCCAGGAAAACCTGGCTGACCATTACCAGGGAGGCAGAGGCCTGCAAGTGTCAGACCTGGATGGAAACCTCCAGGGCCCAGCTGGTTCCTCCCAGTTCTGCTGCGTTCTCCCTGCTTCTGTCTCCTGCCTCTCTGTGAATCAGAACAAACAAGTGGGCTCCTCCCTCCCTCGCTAGCTCCCATCTTTGGGGGACAAGGAGTCCTGAGGGTGACAAGATATTTTCTGGCGATTCCAAGCAGCCACACAACCTCAGGTGCCCCAAAGTCTCCAGTTGCTGTGAATGTCCTGAAAAAGCAGTCACGGGCACCAAATCACTCAAGGACCATCCTCTCTGTCTGGCCCTGGGCACGCTGCCTCCTGGGCAGGGTGTAGAGCAAAGAGCTGGCCCTGCAGCCCTTTCTCAGCTGCCCGTCCAAGCCCAGGAACCTGCCCAGGGGAGAGAAGCTTCCATTGTACCCAGGCTTAATCCAGTGAGCCCCCAAATGGTGCTGGTGGGAGAGGCCCAGGCAGAGAAGCCCTTCCCCACCGAGCCCCAAGTCCAGAGGAGCCCAACTCCCATCTCACCTGTTGAGTTTCTTCCTGGGGCCCCCAGTCTTCCAGCCCACCGAGGCCGTGACCACCCCCCCACCCCGCCCCACGGTATGTCCCCCACTCTCCCCGCCCCCGCCCTGGCATCCCAGGGTCCTCCGCCTGCCAAAACCCAATCCGTTCCCTGGCTCCCTTTTCCGGGGCTGGAGCTGCAGCGGAATTTCGGTGGAATTTTGAGGTTGAGAACATCTCAGCAGAGAAGGAAGGAAAGGGAGAAAAGGAAGGGAAAAAGAAAGTGCGATTTTGGCGTCCACTTGCAGGATTCAAGAAGGCGCCGAGGGCCGGGAGGCGGGCGCTGGGTCCTCTGCAAAATGCGGCGGGCGGGGCGCCTGCGGAACATCAGGGGTCCCGCGCGCCCCGCGGGGGAGATGGGCACCGGGCCGGGGCGCGGTCGCCGTCCTTACCTACATCTGCATTGCAAAACGCCTGTTGCGGGTGCACCGGGGAGCAGCTGCAGGCGTCGGTCGGACGGAGCAGCGTCCCCAGCAGCAGCAGGCCGAGCGCGAGCGGCAGGCTGCGGGCCGCGGCGCCCATGGCGAGCGGGGGGCGCGGGCCGGGGGCGCGGGCTCGGGGCTCGGCCGCCGCCGCCTGGGCTCGGGGCGCTCCCCTCTCGGCGGGCGGGGGCTGCGCGGGGCTCCGCTGCGCTCCGCGGGCGCGCCCTCCGCACCCGGCCCGCACTCGCCGCACAAACTTTCTCGGGTCTCTGTCGCCGGGGCGGCGAGGGGCCAGCGGGGGCCGGGCAGCGGGTTACGCGGCGGAGAAGAAAGCGGGTGAGGGGCGGCGGGGCGAGCTAGCGCGCGCGGCCCGAGACCCGGCTACCTCCACCGCCTTCTATGGATGTGTGCGCTGCGGGCTCGCGCCGGGCCGGCCATTTATTGCGCTGCAAGGATTTGCGGCTCCGCCTCCCGGTGGCGGGCGGCCAATGCAGGCTCCGGGAGCTCCCGGCGCCCCCTCCTCGCGCGCCTCCCGCGCCTCCCCGGCCCTCTCCCAAACCAGGGCTTTTGTTGTGCCGGGCCTGGTACGTCTGGAGCCCGCCGTTGCGCACCTGGCTTCCCACCGCCCGGGGCAGCACCCCACAGCCGCCCAAATCGCGAGAGATGGGGGGCGGGGGCGCTGCGGGGCGGACAGCGCCCAGTGGGCCCTGACTCAGCACTTGGGACTCGCGGCCCACCCCTCCAGGGCACTAGGCGGCGTCCCCCAAACCCCTTCCCCTCCAGCTTGGCACGGGAGGTGTACACTGCCTGATTCCCTTCCACCCCGGGTTCCCTTCGATTCTAGCCAGGGATTGAGCAAAACAGATGTGCGATGTGGAGCAGGGGTCATTCCCTGCCGCCCCCTCCCCATGCCCTCTGTGGGTGGGTGGCCTCCTGAAGCTTACTGAGGATTCCTTTTTCATATGGAGGCCTTAGAATTTTAAGTGCGCTTGGCCAGTCTGGTGGAAGGGGGAGGGGGCGTGGTTACTATGAACAAAACAGGATTTTATCTAAACTGGCCATATTTTTGACCAGTCAACGAGAGCCAGGAGGGTGGGCCCAGGAGCCCAGCAGGCGGTAGGATTGGATGAAGGCCTTTGCTGGGCTCTGTTCACAGTTCCCTCCCTTAGCCCACAAATGTGGGAGCTGAAGGACTTTTCCCAAAACAGTGTGTTCCAGGAAAGGCAGAGGAACTTAGAGGTGTGAACCACATGTGAAGTGTGACCACCGGGGTCGCTGTCTACCTGTCGCTGAGCCTGCCCCCAGCCCTCTGCATGGGCGCTGGTACACAGAGGACCTCACTGCTGCCCGCAGGGCGTTTGTCATCTAGTAGGGAGAAGTAAATGGAGGAAAATGACACAATTAAAGAGTAATTGCCTGCTGCATGGTGTGGTGCTGACTTGAGATACGAAACTGGAAAATACTGAAAGAATGGAAAAACAGTGTCTTTTTGTTTACGTGTGCTTTGAAACAGACAACTTGGAGAAAAGTTAAATAGGCAGAGCAGTTATTTTTAGCACCCTGACAAACCCAAAGTCACTTTTTCAGCTTTTGTGCATATAAAATCGAGTTATGTCGTTTGTGAAATGATGTTTGATGCTAACTTTTTAAAGTACAGTGTATTCGGGAAATTATAACATGTTGGCCACCTGTAGGCTTTTTCTTTCTTCCTTTCTTTTTTATTACAAGTGGAACAAAATGCTGTTGAACTTTACAGAATCTAAAATCAATTTGTCAGTTTATGAGAGAAACAGATAACTTAGGGGCTGTTAGTCTTGTAGGAAAGATATGCAGGGAGTGATCTAGTGTATGTGAGGGTCAGAAATACGTTACAATGGTGGCCAGAAAGGGGAGCTGCACAGGGGTGGAAATAAGGAGCCTGGACTTGCTCCTTCCCTCCCTCCCCTCCTTCCTTCCTCGCCCCCCCCCGCCCCTCCCTCCCTCCCTTCCTTCCTTCCATCCATCAGCAATGCTTACTTGAGCATCTACAGTGGACACTGTCCGAAGAGCAGGACATTCAGAAGTCCATAGGACAGGGCCGGCCCCGTGGCTTAGCGGTTAAGTGCGCGCGCTCCGCTACGGGTGGCCCGGGTTCGGATCCCGGACGCGCACCGACGCACCGCTTCTCCGGCCATGCTGAGGCCGCGTCCCGCATACAGCAACTAGAAGGATGTGCAACTATGACGTACAACTATCTACTGGGGCTTTGGGGGGGAGGAAAAAAAAAAAAAGGAGGAGGACTGGCAATAGATGTTAGCTCAGAGCGGGTCTTCCTCAGCAAAAAGAGGAGGATTAGCAGGGATGTTAGCTCAGGGCTGATCTTCCTCACCAAAAAAAAAAAAAAAAAAAGTCCATAGGACAGCCAAATTCCCCGGGACAGTGAGGGGAAAGCCCCCTGAGCCAGTGAAGGAGGAAAGTGAGGGAAGAGGAGGCAGGGAGAGGGGCTGGGAGGGGATGTGCATTTTATTCTGAGTGCGAAGTCAGAGCCCTTGGAGGGTTTGGAGCAGATGGGCAGAGTGGGCCCCTCTGCAAGCACACAGCTCTGTGGTGGGGTCGATAGGAATGGGGGCAGAGGGCTCCGGCGTGACTGGGAGACTCACAGCCCAGCTGCCTTCATGGCCTCGCCAAGCCCCCGCCTCCACATCGACAAAATGGTGATAAAAAGTCCCTTCCTAGTGCATTGCTGTGAATGGCTGACCTAAGGCTCTAAAATCTGGTGCACGTGGTGGCTGTTGTCACGAGGCATGAGGCGTCAAGCGTTAAATGACTCTCAGAGGGCAGAGCAGGTGAAGGGACAGAGCAGTCCCTGAAACCTCCATGTCTTCCCAGTTCAGTGTCCCCCACCACACCCCGACCTGCCCCAGCCATTACTGCCGCCCAGTGCCCACGGTGGCCTTGGCTCCCGGGAGCCCAGCCTCAGTCCCACTGACCTCTCCTTCCTCTCCATCATCCTCTTCCAGTTAGAATCTTCCCATCTCAAAACCAAGGGACCTGAGACCTCAGATACAGAAGCTACTGAAGATGGGAATAGGTGAGAACCTGGCTACCGGCATCAACAAGATGCTCTTTCTGTGCTCGCTGCTCCACCGCCAAGAGGGCAACACAGCACAGGAGGAATGCAGGGGACCGGCTGCAGGTCTGACCTCTGCCCTGGGAGAGAGGACAGGGTCAGGACACTGCACTCAGGCAGGAGAGGGAACGGGGAAGGAGGCCCCTGGGGCTGGTAGCTCCCTCTGTCACCCCCTCTCCTGACCAGCCTCCTCTGCCTCGATATTGGGCTTAGAGAGGAGCCATGTAGGAGACCCTGGCCCGGGCCCCCGTGTGCGTTCTGACCACAGCCTGCTGGACCTCAGCTTTTATCTGTGGCTCCCAGCAGGACTCAGGGTAGACAGGAGGGGGCAGCACCTACCAGGCCAGTGGGGAGGGGGCTTCCAGGACCCTCAGACCACACTCCCTGGGCCACCACTTCCCACCAGGAACACTCACCTTGCCCCTGCCTCCCCCTCAAAGACTTTCCCATCACAGGACCCAGCAGAGCTGTCGGCCCATCCCAGCATGTGACATGAGTACACCCAGCAAACATGTCCTGGGCTTGGCTTGGCAGAGTAAATGTTGTCCAGGGCCAGGAGGAAGTGCCAATGCCTCCTCACTCCCGCTCCCCTCAGGTAAACAGAGTCAGAATGACCTCACAGGCCTCGGGCAGGAGGCCCTCTGAACCAGGCTCTGTCCACCCAGCACGAGGACGGTCATTGGAAGCGCCTCTTCTTGTAGAGTCAGTCTCCCAGTTTGGAGAAGATCCATTTCCTTCTGAGCCTGGAACATTCTCTCCCTAGAGACAGCTGGAGCGGAGCTGAAGCCCCCACACTCCTTCCAACAGGTTCCGGAGAGCCAGACGCTCTATAATGTATGGGCATTAAAATTGGCCCCACACACTCAGGAAGTGTGCCTGGCAGTCTGGCAAGTTTCTGCAGTTTGTGATGTGTGGCCTTCAGAGAAGAAGGGGCAGCTGGCATCAGGGTCACGACGGGCTCCCCGTCAACTCTGGACATCAGACTCATGGCCCCAGTAGGTGCGTGGTGCCACCCAGCCCAGACATCTCTCCCCAACGTTCCCTGTTTACCACGGGACATCCCGAAGATGACAGGAAGGTGAGTCAAGAATGATTGGGCCGTCTGTGGCACGAACTGGCCCACAGTTCACTGCACAGTCAACATAAGCATCTTCTTGATCAGCAGCGGACACTCTAAAGGACGTTTCGATTTTCGTTTCCTTTCATTAATTCCATGACTTGTCCTCTTCAGCTTGGGCCAGCTTCTCAGCCTCGGCCCTGCTGACCTTTGGGCCAGGCATTCTCTGGCAGGGCCGTCCTGTGCACTGAGGGGTGTTGAGCAACATCCCTGGCCTCCACCTTCTAGATGCCAATAGCACCGCCCCCCCCGGTTGTGACAACCCAACATGTCTCCAGACATTGCCTAATGTCCCCTGGGGGGCAAAACCGCCTTGGTCAATAATCCCTAACCTAGCAAAACTAATAAAAATCTTTGGCCGTGAAGAAAGCAAAATATAGAGATGTAAACAGCAAGGTCCCATTTCTGTCGAGCAAATAATAATGCATATGGGAGAGTCAGTGTATCAAGGTGTGACCAGAGAGCGGGGGGGATGACACACCAGCCGGTCCACACTGGTTCTCAGGGGAGAGAGGGGAGGCAAGGGATATTAGAAAGGTTGTGTTTAAAAACTGTCCATGAGTAAACAGCATGCATAATATTTCATTTATATGAAATTATACATATGCATGGATGTAGACAGATGTATAAACGGTGTTCACTGAAAAGGCAGTGGAGTGTCTCCAGTGGTGGGAGCTTAGGTGACGGGATGGGTGTCATATCCTCTCCTTGTGCAGAGAAAGCAGTTTTCAACCCTAAAATGGACAGCTCCTGGGGCAGAAATACGGATACTTTTCTCTACTGTCTGTACAGCATTATTAGAGCCTGCCAGGGCTGTCAGCTCCTCAAGGCACTTACTTTCAAATGACCCCTCTGTCGTCCAAATGACCCCTCTGTCGTCCACACTACTCTTGGCTCACGTCTTCCACTGGGATTTCTTGTGCTGCGTCTGTGGCTGTATTTTATGCCACCCCATAGGGCATCTTTAAGGAGGTGGGGCTTGGCCCTTCTCCTTCATTCTTCACCTACACCTCTGTCACTCCCTCTTCCTCCCCTCCCAAAGGCAGCCTTGGGCCAGGGCACCCACCTTGCAAACCTGCCTGGGTCTGCACCCCTGCTCCCTGCTATGCAGAGCACAGCCTTCACAGACCGGGCAGCGGTCTCAACACCAACCCTTGTGGCTCTGGTCCAGTCTAGAATCACTTCAGAAAGAAAGGAGGCAGGGACGGTTGCTGTCCTGGGGGTGGCCGGGAAGCTCAGGAGGGCATTGGCTTGAGGAGACTGCCACATCTACAACGTCTGGGATCACGTGCGTGGACTGGAAGCACATAACCCCTTCCTCCAAGGGAGCGGCTCTGGCACAGCAACGATGTCACCCCCTGTGCCTGGACGCCTCTGCAGACCTTGTCCCACATGGACTCTGAAACGGCACTGCCTCTCCTCCTTGTGGCCATGTTTTACCTCTCTGACTCAGAAGGGTCTCCCGTCCTGCCAGGCGGGTTCAAGCAGGGCCCCGTGCCCTCCTTCGAGGAGTGAGGGAGGGTTCTGGGAGCAGCTCCTGCATTAATCTGCACCCCAGGATTCCCAGGAGTCCACACACCTGAGCTCTACCTTCCTCTTCCACTGCCCACTGGCCCACCTGTCTGCCTCCCACGTCTCCCTGCACGGGCTCTCCTGGGTCCTCGCTTAGACTTCGTTCCTGTGAAAAACAAAGGACTGAGAGAGATGGTGAGCGTGGCTCTCCATCAGGCCTGCTGCTCTGCATTTTCTCCTGCCCAGGCTCTTTCCTTTTGGCCCTGGGCATGTGGTCATGTGCTTCCTTTCATGGGCGGGTTAGGGAGCAGGGCCAGCGAGCAGAGATGGGAACCCAGTGCTCCTCCATCCCGGGCTTTCTCCAGGACACAGCCTCAGCTGGCGTTCCAGGACCAGGGGCTGGCCAGGAGCAAGGGGCGGGGACACCTCGGGAACTGGCTGCCCAGCTCAGCAGGGGTTTGTTGAGGCTGAGTTTTCGTGGTTTCAGGTTCCCTCCCTGGAAGCCCAGAGGCGAGGCCCAGGTTTCCCGCCGCAGCGCCGTCCTCCTCTTCCTTTGGTGTCGGGAGTGACGGCCCATGGCCATGATGTCATCGCCTAATCCAAACAGAAGGGGGGCTGGTTTGAGGCGCTGGCTGGCGTCCCATGCTGAGTGCAGCAGTAAATTTCATTTCAAGGCTATGATTAGGACTGTGCCCAAGAATTTCCTCTCTCTCTCCTTCCCTCTCCCCAATCCTATTTTTCTTTCTATGTTGCTGCCTTGTCTTCTTTTTTTCTCCTTCTCCCGCCCCCGACTCTCTTCTCCAGGGATGCTTCAGGTTCTCAGTGAGGTCAGCCCTATGGTCACCAGCACCAAGCTCCTCTGTCCCCAGTCCAGCGTCTTGTCACCTTCAGATTCCAACCTGCCTCCATCCCTCTGTGACCGGCTTTGGAGCATATGGGATAGGTCTCGGCCCCTAGACGTCACCCTGTGGAGTACAGGGTGAGGGTGAGAGACAGAATTCCTAAAGGCCCTCACTCAGCCTTGAAATGCCAGACGACAGAAAGAGCTTGCTTTGGGGTGGCTCTGGTCACCAACAAAGAGATCAGAAGGCCACGGAGCTGTGATAAAGGCCGAGAGAAGCCCGGTTCCTTGGGAAGTGATTCATCAAGTCCTTGCTGCCATTTCCAGCTGGTTTCTGGAGTTTGGGGTCTGGCTCGCTGGCCCTCTGTGTTTGGCACTCTCATCCTCTCCTCAGCTAGGAGAGAGCTGCCCAGCTCCACAGGCAAGAGGGGCTGACAGACAGGGGCTCGCTCTGGTCCCGTGTCTCCCTGGGCTTGCCCAGCCCCTGGGTAGAAGTGGGCTCGTGTGAGCAGTCCTACCCCAAATGCCGCTGCTTCTCTCCTCTTCCCGTGTCACCCTGGCTCTGTGCTGGCATTCCCTCGCCCGGAACAAGGCTGCCAGCTAGTCATTGCTCAGTGCCCCTTCTGTTCAGCTCCTGCTCAGCCTCCCCTCACAGGTGTCACCTGACCCCAGATCCATGTTGCATGGATGCCCACAGGGAAGGCACTGGGGTCTGGGCAGGCAATGTCTCCCAGCACCCAAGCTGCGCTGGGCTTCCTGCAGACGTGGAGGATGCTCTGGGTCCCCCTCGGTGCTCCCCATCAAGTCGGACTGTGGTCTGACTCCTCAGGACGGGTAAGGGGATGCCCCGACGTGGCCTCGTGTCTGGCAAGTAGCCCACAGGCATTCCCTTCTTGGCCCTCCCCGCGCCCCGACCCCCCAGTCCCCACCAGACACAGGTGGCTCTAGCCCTCCTTCCCCATGCAGCCTGGAAGTGGCCTCAGATCCCTCCTCACCCTGCTCCAGAGAGCCAGCCCAGCCAGCCCAGCCAGCTGATGGTGGCAGGTGATTGATTTCCACCCTAGGGCGATGCCCATCTGGGGTTGTGTGGAGAGCGGGTTGCCCTGAGGAGGGGCAGAGATGGAAACTGCCCTTCTGTAGCCCATGACCTGGACTCCTTAGTTTCCTTGTGTTTTCTCTCATGGGTTCCTTGTCTTCATGTCTGTCTCCCCATGACGCCCTACTTCTTAAGGTTATAGCTCATTCATTCATTCAACATGTTTGGGCGCCAGCTGTGTGCCAGGCATGTGCAGAGCTGGGGATGGGGATGGAACTAAAGCAGTCTCTTCCCTCCTCCAGCACAAACCACCCTTTAGTAGAAACACAGACAGAGACGATTGCCAAGCGGGTGTAGGGTGCTAGATGGTGGAGCAAGGCCGTCAGTGAGGTCGGGGTGGTCTGGAGAGGCTGCCTGGGATAAATGAGCCCTGGAGGTTGGTAAGAGTTATCCAGATAAAGCGGGGAGGCATGGTTCTAGATGGGGAAACTGGCCTGCATGAAGATGGAAGATCTGGATGTTCTAGATGGAAGGACTGGCCTGAGTGAAGGCCTAGAGGTAGGAGGACACAGGAGCTCCAAGAGGGTCAGGCGGGCTGAGCACAGAGCTGGGGTGGGGGCAGGGCCTGGGCTGTCAGCATGGCGGATCTGAAGGTGAGTGGTGGGAGACGGAGACAGGCAGCAGCTGTTGGTGGTGACTCACCGCTGAGCAGAATGATTGAAAACACATGTCCCGCCGAGAGGCGCATTTATTACTCAGAGCCGAGGGTTCTTGGATGACATGGGAGTCAACAGGGAGAGGGGTGGGGAGGGAGTATGGTTGGCGGCGGGGCCACGGGGAGGGCTTCCGGGCTCCTTACGTGTGTGTCGGGGCTCACTGCCTGCACCCTGACATCTGTTGCCGGATCACTCCTCAGTTCTGGCCGGGTTCCTACTTGCTGCTTTTAAAAAAACGTTTTATTATGAAAACTTCCAAGCATATTCACAAGGAGAGAGAACAGTATAATGCTCACCTACTTACCAATGCCCAGCCTCGAAAATGATCAGCTCATCCAATTCTGTTTCATCAGAACACCCGCCCCAATGGATTATTTTGAAGCAAATCCCAGACATTGAAGTTCCTGTGTAAATATTGGAAGAACATTTTTTTGGAAGGTTTACCTTCTCTTCTTCTTGGTAGAGAAGCGTGTTAACTTAATTTTATGAGGGTTTATCTTAGCACAGACTTTTTTCTCTTAGGGCAAAACCAGCTCCCGAGAGTCAGGTAAACCAGGTGTGTGACTTGAGCACGATTGCTCACCTCTCCCGGCTCTGCATCCTTGTTTGGAAAATGGGATCCCAAAGCAGTGCTGTTAGAGGGGCTCATAGGAAGGTGTCCAGCACACGGCAAATCCTGGGTGACATTGGCTACGATGGGGCCAAGAAACAAAAGCAGGTCACACAGCCAGAGTCAGGGGTCCAACCTCAATCCACCAGACTCCAAAACCTGTTACCTTTACCCACCAGCCGGCGTGTCCAAACAGCGTGCTTTTTACGGTCTACCGAACCACAGCCGCCTGGTGACTTTTGGTCATGATCTGGAAGGTCCCTCTGCCCTCAACCCACCCCTTGGACACCAGGGTTTGGGGAAGTGTCCAGTCCCAGGGAAGCACTTTCTTCAAGAACTCAAGCCCCTTGGGAATGAGCAGCAAAGGGGAGGAAGGAGGAAGGAAAGGAGGCCATCTCCCTCCTCCTGGAGGCAGGCGAGGAGCATCTTCCCAGCTGGGGACAGAGACTCTTAGTGTAAGCAGGTCTGGATCTTTGGGTTGTAGGGAATAAACACCAGATGAGACAGTTGAACTCAAGTGGGCTTTATTCAAAGGATGCAGGGAATGTCGTGTAACTTACAAGCAAAAAGTACAGTTGGACAGCAGGAATGGGGAGAGCCCTCAGGGTACTTTCTCCCTTTGCTCCTCTCCTTCCCCTGAATGGCTCATCTCAACTACTTGCCTCTCAGGCTCCTTTATCTCCCTGGCTTTCTCTGCTCCACTCTGCTGCCCTATCAGTTCAAATACTCTCATCCAGTTCATTCTTCCTTAGGGTCACATTCTTCTGCATGAGGGTCTGAAGAGCCGGCCGGGGTCAGGTGACTACCCACACCAGGCTTGATGACTGTGGCCACCGGCACCAACTGGAGAGTCCGGGCCCGGGGTCTGAAGGACAGGCCTTCTCAGAAGGGGAGCGGGAGTGGACACCTCTCTGGAGAGAGGGCAGGGCCCCCACAAGGAGACACGCAGGCTAGGGGGACAGTTGGGCCCTTGACTGCTTGCCTGTGAGACCCTTCAGCAGTGGGAGGAGGCAGTCAGGATTTGGGCCTCTGGAGGGCCATCCACACCCCCTGGCAGGATGGACTTGTGCCATCGGCTGGAGAGAGGTTTGATCCACTAGAAAGGTCCTGTGGGGCCCCATCTCCCAGGCCTTGTGGTCTCTCAAACCGTGATGGGGGAAGAGCCCTATTCAAGGCAATGAGGTCTGAACCCTGGCCTTGTCCATGACCGTGTCTCCTGGCAGCCGGGGAGGGCAGCGGCTGCTCCAGGCTCGGACGTCACCTGGAAGGCATGTCTGGGGCTGCGACTCTCTAATTGGCTGCCAAGGAAAATATTTTTTGCAGGTTCCTTGTAAGCTGAGAATGAAAACACAACACCCTGCAGGATGAGTGGGGGGGGGGAGGTCTGGCTTTCTCCAGGAGTCCGGAAGACACGGGGGGGATGACGTCACTCAGGAACAGCCGGGACTGCAGGTCCTGGTGGCCGAGGGGGGCCCAGGTGAGCAGAGCGGCCAAGGGTGGGGAAGACCCAGGACCAGGGCAGATAATTGGGTGTTGGAAAAGTGTGTGCTTTAAAAACGCAAACGAGAGGACTCAGGCTGAATGAAATCCTCCCCAAGAGAAATGCGCCAGAAATGACTTCTTGAGGGTGACTGCATGAGCTCTCCTTAAGATAAAAAAACAGAAAAACAACAAAAGCTTCTAAAAAGTACAGAATTCAGGCTGAGTTTTGAAATTTCAGACAAACAAAAAGAAAAAATATAACCAATATTCGTACAGAGAGAACTACTGTTAATATTTTGGCATCTATCATCCATTTTGTTATTTGCACATGTATATAGATGAACACATATATAGCAAGTAATAGTGTACGTACTGTTTTGTAGCCTCCTTTTTCTAAACCCAAGGAAGTATCGTGGATATCTCTCCATGTCATTAAATATTTTCCTGCAACGCCAGTTTTAACATCTGCATGGCATTCTCATGCAGGCTCTCCCCAGGAGGCAGGATGAAGTTGCCAAGGGCAGTTCCAGGCTTGATGGTCCTTATAGCTCCCAGTCCCAAGAGGAAGCAGGTGTCCTCAGCTGTTACTACGGCAAAATAAAGAGGAAGGCTCTGATTGGCCTGGCGTGGATCCTATGTCCATCCTTGAGCCAATCACCGCAGCCAGTGCGATTGAGGGCTTTGATTGGCCAGGCCTGAGCCACATGCCCATCCTGTAGCCAGGAAGAAGCTAAGGGGAGGGATGCTGAGCAGACGAAAAGCACAGAGCCCCCACAGACTGCAAACCAACAGGAACTCTACAGATATGTGTGGAAGGAATGTCCAATAACGTAGTGGATCTAAGACTAAAGGACCATGAGACATGGTCCTTACCCTAAAGGGGCTTACAATTTTGAGGAGACTCCAAAATACGAAAAACCCAATTAACGAAGGATTAAATGCCAAAAATGAGATAAACACACCAGGAGGACTTTGTTGCAGTACAGACCTGGGTTCGAGTGCAATTTCTACTATGATGTTGGCCAATCTCTTTACTTCTCTGGACTTGAGCTTCCTCATCCATAAAGTGGAAATAACAATACCTACTGTGTGCATTGGGGATGGTGGGCATTCCCCTGTTGACACAACAAGCGCCCAGTTTGGAACCTGGCACGTGGTTGGTGCTTGGTAGATTGTGGTTATTGGTAGAAATACTTGTGTAGGGAAGAGATTATGATGCACAGAGCTGCTGCTTGGAAAAGGCTTAAGTGTGGGCGGTGGATTCATCATAGCAAAAAGTAGAAACAACCCAAATGTCCATCGAATGATGAACAAATAAATAAAATGGATAAACGAAATGTGCTGATCAGCCATCAAAAAGAATGAAGGACTGACACATGTTATATCAGGGATGAACCTCAAAAACATGCTAAGTGAAAGAAACCAGACACAAACGACCACATATTATATGATTCCATTCATCTGAAATGTCCAGAATAGGCAAACCTATAAAAACAGAATGTAGATTAGTGGTTGCTTAGGGCTGAGGGAGGGGGGAGGGGAGATGGGGGGTTTCTTTTAGGAGTGATGAAAATGTTTTAAAATTAACTGTGGAGATGGTTGCATAACCGTGAATATGCTAAAAACTACAGAATTGTACACTTTAAATGGGTGAATTGTATAGTATTTGAATTATGTCTCAAAACAACTGTTTAAAAAAAAAAAAAAGACATGTGGATGGTGGAATTTGGGCCTTGAAGGAGTGGAGTTTAGAGAGTCAGGGAAAAGAGGCTTTCCAGGTGGAGAGGCTGGCTTTCCCGAGGCAGAGAGGGGAGCCAGCCTGGCTTCTGGGCATGGACCTGGTGAGGACAGGCCGGCTGGAGCAGAGGGCATCTGCGGGGATGTTGGCAGGGAGGGAGAGGCGGGGCGGACGACAGGAGAGGCCCGCCTCCCAGAGGAGCCTGGGGCTGAGGCTTCTCCTTCAGGCCAGAGAGTGCTGAGACAAACAGGGATGGCTCCCCGGCTTGTCAGGGGGACCCCAGGAACAGGGTGGGAAGACGGGGCAAAGGCTCAGACCACACACTCCCAGGAAGAGAGCTTTGGTGGCACGCGGCCACCTCTGCTTTCTCGGACTCTGTCCTCTGCAGAAGAATGGCCCCTGCCCTCCTTGACAGCCCTGCATGTTTTCCAGCCAGCTGTCACCCTTCTCGACTCTAAGCCAGCCCCGCAGAACCAAGCTCGTCCACTGTGATCTAATCAGTAAGGCACGGGGCTCCCCACAGTGTCACCACCAGCTTCTCCATCGTCATTGTCTCCTTTTGGGCAGGACCACCCCCCAAAATGTGAGTATTTACTGCCGCCCGGCACCCACCCTGGACCCCAGAACCATGGGGTCTGCTGGCTTGGCTCCTGGCCTTGGGACCCGGGTCCTCTGAGTGAAGTCGTGGGTGAGAGGGAAAGCAGAAGAAGGTGAGAGTAGCTTCTCATTCTTGGGCTGGCAGAGGCAGAGCTTCGGGCAAAATAGCAAGTGAAGTCGACAGAGCCATCCGGAAGACAGGAGGGGAAAGAGGGGGAGTGAAACACGTGGGCTGGGATGGAGTGACAGCTTTGGGGACACCGGTGGAGGGGGAGGGACCCTGGGGTGTGATGTAAGGAAAGCAGGGAAAAGAGGGATCAGGGAAGTTCTGCTGAGTATCTGAATGTGATGCCTTCATTAAAAGGCTTCATTAAATATTCAGATTGCTTTTAAATCACTTTTTAAATTATTATTAATTTTTTTACTGGAATAATTTTTTTTTTTTTTGCTGAATAGACTTTAATTTTTAGGATAGTTTTAGGTTTATAGAAAATTGAACAGACAGTACAGAGAGTTCCCATATATCCCCCCACCCTGTTTTCCCTATTCCCTGCAATAACAAAATCCCACAGACTGGGGGCCTTAAACAATAGAAATTTGTTTCTCACAGTCTGGAGGCTGGAAGTCCAAGATCGAGGTGCTGGCCGACTTGGTGTCTGGTGAGAGCCATCTGCTTGGTTCACAGACGGTGTCTTCTCGCTGTGTCCTATGAACACAGGGCAGAAGGGACAAGGGAGCTCTCTGGGGTCCCTTTTATAGGAACACTAATCCCACTCACGAGGCTCCACCCTCATGACCTACTCACCTCCTGAAGCCCCCCCCCAATACCACCTTAACAGCACCCTGGGGGTTAGGTTTCCACATATGAATTTTGAGGGGACATAAGCACTTGGTCCATTGCACAGTTGAACCAATATTGATACATTATTGTTAACTAGAGTCTACAGTTTACATTAGGGTGCACCTTGGTGTTGTACAGTCTGTGGTTTGGGCAAATGTGTAATGACGTGTACCCGCTATTACAGTATCCTGCAGGGTATTTCACTGCCCTAAAAATCCCCTGTGCTCCACCTGTTCATTCCACCTCGTATGTCTGGTGTTTCCCTGAAAGTGACCCTTGCTGAGAAAGGACCACAAGTAGCCCGGCCTGGGAATCACCCACCAGACGGCATCTTGTCCCCGTGGGGTATGGGGGTCCTCATGTGGCCTGGTGATTTCAGCACCAGGTGCCCACCCTGTGTGACAGCACCACGCCTCCCTTGCTGTTGTCTGGGGTCTGGACGGGCTAGCTGCTCCCCTGCCATGTGTGAGAGGAACAGAGCCTCTTTGTTTTAGGGTTATGGGGGAAAACAGGCAGCCTGTATGGAACGAGGCTAGTTCTGGGCCATCCTACCAATGCTGCTCAATCCTCCATCCATTCGGCACCTGCCCTGCAGCCGCACAGGCGAAAGAGCCAGGCCAGGCACTGCTGAGGGTCGTTGGCTTGCAGGAAGCACTGGCGTGGGCGGATTTTAAGCCCCATGGCCCAGAAGGTCTCCCTCAGAGTTTTACTCTGCGCATATGTTATGAAATAATGTGGTTGCTTTGCTCTCTGCGATTGCGATGTGTTTGAGGGGAGACTTGGGGCTCAAGGAAGGGGCAGCCCTGATATCTTGGGCGATTTTGACACATTAAGCCATCTACTGAGGGTTGGTGTGATGGTGGCAAGTCCGAAGCCCAGTGTGACAACCTCTGAAAGGCAGAGAGTTCCAGGGCCAGCCCAGGTCCCAGAAGAGGGCACTCAGCACAGCCATCCCCAGACCTGTGACCAGACAATTGGCCTCCCCAGCGCTGCTCAAGAGCGTCACCCACCAGGGCCGGGTGCCCCTGCCCCTTGCCCTCACCCATGGAGCTGCATGCAGGACAGGCAGTTCACCCACAGATCGAGGGTTGGCTGCGTGACTTTCACTTGGCGCTCAGATCTCAAACCTCTGCCAGTCTCCTCTCGCTGGGGCATCTTGACAGGTGTGATCCTCTGCGATTCTTCCCTCCACAGGTGACCTGTAGGCCTCAGCTGCCTGGGAGACAAGTGCCTACCTCTGACCTGCCGCCTAGAGGGAGCATCATGGGCCCCTGGCTAGAGAGATGCCGACAGCCACGTTTTACTTCAGCACAACATACATACAGAGAAGTGCACGGATCTGAAGTGTCGAACCTGGTACATCCCTGCAAAGTGAACACACCCCCGTGACCACTATCCAGGACAAGAAATGGCACGTTGCTGGCACCCGGAACACCACCACCTGAGTGTCCCCTCTGGTCACTCCTCCGACTTAGACCTCAGTCCTGACTGCTACCTCTGGGGACTCACTTTGCCAGGCTTCTATTTTAGGTCAGACCATCCCAAACACACATCCCAACTTTTCAAAAACCTGTCCAGTCATTTTTGCAAAGACGATTTTATTTATATAGAAAACACAGTCACTGCTTAGTTGGGTTAAACTTGCAATTTCTTGCCAACAGTTAGTCTGCATTTATCTGTACTGGGTTGACCATCTTAGAGGAAAAGTTACGAGGTGGCAGGAATTGTTTCTGTCGAAATTGCTCCATATCCGAAGAACATCCAGAATTTGGTCCAAAAATCCCCTTCCCTTTCTGGGGAAGCAACCCAGAACAGAACTAAGAGACAGGCAAAATAGAAAGGAAGTTTCCACTGCTATTAGGACAGAGAGAAGATGTCAAACACCAAGGATGCCAGCGGGTAAGACAACCACGGTCGACCGACAGCAGTGCGCATGGCCGTGCCGAGCCCTGGAGTGAACACGCCCTGGGATCCCTTGATTCTGGGTTCTCGTAGGTGAGATTTCTAGACCATTCTTCTTGCTCACATCTGTTGAGTTGGAGTTTTCTTTTATTTGCGATGGAAAGCAAGCCAAATCGAGACCCAGTGTGTGAACAGGAGCCAGTTCCATTGGCTGAAGAAGCCCGTTTCCTGAAAAGGTGGCTGTGTCTTCCCTGTTCCGCTCATTCCTCGCAGATGGGTGGAGATGGGTGACCACCACTCTGGGACCAGCCTTTAGACTGATCAACCGGGTGGCTCTGAGGGAAGTGCCGTGGGCGGGGGACAGACCCTGGGCACCCACATCGAGGCGGGAAGGGTGCAGAACCAGCTGGCTGGGCACACTTTTCCCAGAAACATTCTCGGAACACACATCTATTTTTTTTTTTTTTTTTGAGGCTTTTGTTTATCATGCTCAGCAAAGCTCCGTGTGCCAAAGCTCCTGACGGGGCTGGGTGAGTGGGAGGAAATCTGATTTGTGTAAAGTTAACCTTGAGCAAAGAAACCAAGAAAGGCCACACGTCTTGGGCTGAAGCCTTTTACAGTAATGAGGCCGAGTTGATCGTCAGGAAATGTGCTGACGGCGTAAAAGCACCGAGGCTCGCCTCCTTCCGGCCGCACCCCTGCTTCCCACGAAGGGTCTTCACGGTCCCTCTGCCCTTTCCACCAAGGGCCATGCCACGGCCCGGCTGCTCTGGGAAAAGGTGCCTACTTGCCCTTCTTCTTGCCTTTCTTTCACCAAGTCACGCCTGGGGGACTCAGTTGCAATGCGGGTTCTGTGTTTGGGCTTTGAAAACAAGAGGCAGTGAATGAACACCACCAGGTACGGAAGCAAAGAGCGAGGGTTATGACATAAACACCTAAAAATTCTGGAAGACTATCTACACCTGTTCTCATTTATTTTTTCTCCAAATATGGTTCAAAAAATGAAGTGTCACTTGCTGTGCTAGGCACTGGGGACAGAGAAGTGCTTGAGGCCTGTCCCTTCTCCAATCCACTTGTCCAATCACATAGACAGACACTCTGACAATTCCTACAATGAAATAGGAAAAATATTACAAGAGCCTCCTGTATTGGTTAAGATGCACTCAATTATAAATAACTATGCACCAAACTCATACAGTCTTAAACAGTAAAGTAGATTTGCTGGCTCACTTTACTGAAGAGTCCCCAGGGAGAGCAGACATTGCCATGTTTGATCAAGGTTCTCCCCTCCTCCGTGCATCTGCTTCTTTCTCAGAGTGGATTGCCTCATGGTCACAAAATGGCTGCCAGTGCAACTGGGCTATATGCTTCCACATTCAAGTTGCTTTCTTTGGCCGCAGACCAGAAGTCTTGAACTTTGCTATGGAGTGGTTAGTAGTGTAGACTCAGAGCCATACGGACCTGATCTTTAACTGCCGCTGCTGTCTTCTGGCCTTGTGACCATGGGCAGGTTACAGACCTCAGTTTCTGTAAATTGCAGAGAACAGCAGCACCATTCTTGTTGGCTGTGGTGAGAACTCATCGGGTAAACGAGCGTCAAGCACTTGGCACAGCCCCTGTGTGGGGTAAGTGCTCAACGAGCGTGGCCGTAGGGGACACTTTGATTGCGTCCCGGGCTTCTCTTTCCTTCCACTGGGGACCCTGCTGGTTTTGTTGGGATCCACACCTCCCCCACACAGCCCGGACCCTCGGGGAAGGCTGGGTCTCCCCGGCTCCAGTGGTGCCGCACGGCCCCTCCCCTGGCCCCAGCTATCAGTTTAGTGCTGGGCACGTGCCCCACACGGGCTCCGCGAGAGTGGAGAAGACGTCTTCCGGGCTTGTGGCAGGTCGTATTTTCTAAGGTGGCCACGACCATAGCCCCACCCACGTGCTCCTCTATCAGTGTGACCTTGACTCTACTCCCGTGAGCCGTGGGATCTGCGGCCCCGCCCTTGAATCCTGCAGGCCTTTGTGACCACGCAACCAACAGAGCACAGCAGAGGTGATGCTGCGTGACTTGCTAGCCAGGTCACAACAGCGCTGTGCACCTCTGCCTGGTTCTCTCGGACCCCAGCTGCCGTGCTGTCAGGAGGCCCAAGCAGCTCTCCCTGGGGAGGAACCGAGGCCCCCCCGTCCACAGCCCCGGCTGAGCTCCCGGTCAGCAGAGCACCCACTTGTCAGCCATGTGCGTGAGCCATCCTGAAACGGATTCCCTAGGGCCCAGTTGAGTTGCCCCCACGGATGCCATGTGGAAAAAGGATGAACTATTCTTCCTGAGCCCTGCCCAAATCACAGATGTATGAGCAAAATAAAAGATTTAGTTACTAAGTTTTGGGGTGATTTTTTATACAGAAATAGATAACCAGAACAGGAGTTCTGGAAAAGAGGTTCACTCTGCCTTTTAAATGTCATGGTATAGAGCTGGAGCCACCGCAGCTGTTTTGGCACCATGAGGGAAGCCAGTGTGAGGATACAGTTGCTGCTACAGAAGGCAGAAAGGAGAGGTGGACCTGAACCTTGTCCTTTGGACATGGCTGAACTGCTGGCTCAACCACCCGTGAAGCCTACCCAGCTTCCGTCCTTCCCCGTTAATATGAACAAAAACATCCTCTCCAAAGTTTAAGCCTTTCTGAATTGGATTTGTTACCCATAAGCAAAAGCATCCTAACATTTCCACTGTCACTAACAGGGATCATCATCTGGGTTTAAGCAGAGGGGAATGTCTCCATCAGGCACTTGAGAACAATAACTACGGTGGCTCTAGGGGGCTGGCTGGGAGAGAGCTGGGAGGCAGGGAGGCCACTCAGGAGGCTGCAGCAAAGCTTCCAGGCAGGAGAAGGTGACGGTCCAGGTGATGGGTCTGGAGAAGGGCATTGCTGAGTGACAAGTCACAGGTGCTGTGCTTGGTACCTGATATGACACAAAGAGATACTAAACCACCCCCCCTGCCGGATGAAGAACAGACAAGCAGTGGAACTATTTGGAGTGACTTGAAGAAAGCCGCACCAGCTCTCCATGCCTTCCCTTCCTCCTCCCTTCCCTCCCGCAGGACTGGACCAAGCCTCCCTCCCCCTCCTCCTCACTGGCTGTGAGGAGAAGCTAGAAATCTCCTGGAAAGATTCGGGAAAGATTCGAGGAACAGGCCTCGAAGGAAGTGGAAGATTCTAGGCCCAGGTGCCTCAGCCGCTTCGCAGCTCACCACTGTCCCCGCCCTTGAACAAGCCAGTCTCCCCGTTTCAGCCCACTGTCCTCCCAGCATTTCTTCTTGGTCGGTTCCCACCCAGACTGACCTCAGCCCATCCCACCCTCCAGCCGAGCAGGCCGGCCCTCGCCCCGCCCCCCCAGCACCCCTGCACAGCTGGTAGTTGTTACCGCTGCCCTCAGATGTTTACCAAACCGCTGGCTCTGCATTTTCTCTCCTCTGGCAACACAGATTCTTAAAGGGGCCCAGCCAGTTTCCTTCTCTGGGCCTCGGGGGCCCTTCTCCCTCCGGATTCTTCCCCGGGGTGCCCTCTTGAGCTTGTGTGGGGAGCAGGTGCCAGGGTGGGCCAGCTAGAGCCAGCAGGCTGGACGGCCCCCTTGGTGGTCAGCCCGTGGGCCGTGGTGGCCGGGCCACCCTGAGTGTCGGGGCGGAAGGGCACCTAACTGGCCCCTTTCCTCCTCGGCAGAGGGCATTCACTCCCACTCGAGGAAGCTCAGGGCAAGTCCCCAAGACCCACTTCTCCGCGCCAGCACCACGCCACTCCCCTCGCAGCCAGGCCTCCTCCCTGACTGGATGAATGAATGCAGGCACCCCAGGGTTTGCACAGCCCACAGCCCAGAAGCACCTCACTGTGCCAAAATGAAGAGAATCCTTCTTAAAAGAGCTGAAGCTTTTAGGCATTTTCAGAAATCTTCTGACCTTGCATGAGACCAGGCAGACTGCCTGTGCATCTAGCCGGCAGACCCTGCCAAGGGCAGAGGGAGGTGCCCAGCCCAGTGGTGGCTGGCAGGGGCGGGAGCTGGCCTGGCCGGCCATGTGGTCAGTGGGGAGCCCTCCTCGCTGTTCCTGGGCCCTGGCCTCCGCGGGGGCTGCCCGGCTGCAGCGTGGGCTCAAGGCCAGCAGGGGCCAGCTCTCCTCCTGCTCCCGGAACCCCAGTCAACGCAAAGCCTTTGAGTGTCTGCAAGCCTGACCCCCAAAGTGCAGCATTCCCTGGAATCCGAAGGGGGTGGGGGAAAGCTCCTGGCGGGGCCTGGCGGGCACTGGGGTCTAACCCGGGCTCTAAAGGAGTAAAGGCTCCTGGGGGGCCAAGCACACAGCTGGACCTCCACAAGTGTCTGGACAGACGATGCATCAACATCCGGCCATGGACTGAATGTTGTGTCCCCCCAGATCACATGCTGAAAACTAAGCCCCAACGTGATGGTGTTCAGAGGTGCTGCCTCTGGGGGCTGATCAGGCCACGAGGGTGGAGCCTCACGATGGCATTAGTGCCCTCATAAAAGAGACCCAGAGAGCTCCCTTGACCCTTCCGCCCTGTGAAGACATAGCAAAAAAGAGGGCCATCTATGAACCAGGAAGAGGACTCCCACCAGCCCCCCAAATCTGCCGGCACCTTGATCTCTGGCTCCAGCCTCCAGAGCTGAGGAATAAGTTTCTGCTGCTTATAAAGTACCCAGTCTGCGGCGTTCTGTTATAGCAGCCCGAGCAGACTAAGACGCACCCTCGCCATCATAAGAGGGACTGTGGCCCCTGGGAGCCTTCAGAGGCCCTTCCATGTAATGCTGACCATGGCCCCAGGAGAGAGGCCGTCTGTCAGCACCCGCTTTACAGAGATCAAGCTAAGGCTCAGAGAGGTGAAGCCTTCTGCCTAAGGTCACACAGCTAAGAGACAGGGGTCAAGCCTGGAGATGTGACTTTGAGGCTGCGTTTCATCATCTTTTGTGTTGGATCCACCTGGAACTCAGAGGTCGCCTTGCTTGTCTGGTTATAGCTGCAGTGAGTAGCGGGTGTGGCCCATCGAAGCTACAGGGTAAGTCTGGGGCAAGCAGGGGCCCAGCTTTGGTTTAGGCCCTTTCAAACGGGCACAGGATTCCTCTGCACCTCCTGGTGAAATTTATTTCAGAGGCAACTGCCCTCTCAGATGAGAGGGTGGGAGGGAGTGGTCGCCAAAGTCCTCCCCTGAGAATCGTGTCTCAGCGCAGGCTGGGGAACAGCCCCAGTGGCAGAGCAGGGACATGAGAAAGCCACCAGCCACAGGAGACGGCCGAGGTCAAAAGCAGCCCTGGTTATCATTGCCACCCCTGAGTCTTTGTGTTGCCAAGGCAACGCTCCTTCCGTCCACAGCCTGGGGTCTGCTGTGACGGAGCAAAAGTCTCTGCACACAGCTCCTTAGAAGGGGCTTGAGGCGGCTCTGATGGGGACAACTGCTCCCACAGCACATGCGGAATGATCCAGAGCTGCTGTGGTCACCACTCCCGCCCAGCCTCCCTGCTCATGGGCAAGGCTCGGGGGGAAGAGGCCCACCGGGCCCCCCTCTCCCCACCTTTGACAGCCTCCCCGTGTGTTGGGCAGTCTGCCCGGACGCCTGGCTGGCCTTGCCTTCTCCTGTCCAGTCCCCTCCTCCACCCTTCATGGCAGCAAAAAGGAGACGGAGCCTGGGGAGCCAGAGGAGTCAAACCAATCAGAACAAGGTCGGGGGGGGCTGATATTGTGATGTAATAGGAAATGTGTGTTAGGTCTTTGTCCTGGTTCCTGGCACAAGAGCTTCTAAACCCTTGGAATTACCTGAGTGACTGGGGACAGAGGAGCATCTTTTGGTCTTCATCACAAGCCCCTTAAGACCATACTTGAGTTTATGCTAATGAGGCGACTCTTGGTGGATGGGGGCTGGTTTTCAGAGGACTCAACTATGTGATCGGAAGCTTGGAATTTCCAGCCCCATCCCCTGATCTCCTGGAGGTTGAGTTAATCCCCAGTGGCCAATGGTTTAACCAATCCTGCCTACTTAATGAAGCCTCCATAAAAACCCCTAAATGCTGGGGCTCGGGGAGCTTGCCGGCTGGTGAACCTGTGGAGGTGTTGGGAGGGTGGTGCACCCGGAGACAACATGGAAGCTCCTCCCCCTTCCCCATGCCTTGCCCTCTGCATCTCCTGCATCTGGCTGTTCCTACGTCGTATCCTTTCATAATAAAGCAGTAATAGTAAGTGTTTCCCTGAGTTCTGTGGGCCGTTCTAACAAATTATGAAACCTGAGGAGGGGGTGGTGGGAACCCGCTTTGGGACTCGCGATTGGCGTCTGAAGTGGCGGCCAGTCTGGCGGGAGTGAGCCCTCACCGCGTGGGGTCTGTGCTGACTCCAGGGGGTCGGTGTCAGAGTTGGAGAAGTGTCCTGGGAAGGACACCACCTATCAGGTGTCAGGAGGGAAAAAGCCTCTCATTTGTGTCAGAGTGTTGTGAGTGACAACAGCTCGGAGGCGCAGCGGCATCGGGAGCTTTCAACCTCCACCCCGGGTGACCCCTGCGCAGCCAGCAGTGGCTGACACCGGGTCAGGCCCCGGGCTCTGCCCCAGAATCCCTGGAGGGCTCTGCAAACCCAGATCGAAGCCCCTTCCCCAGGGTTTCTGACTCGGGAGGACGGGGCAGTCCGAGAATTCGCATTGCAAACACGTTTCCCAGGCCACGCTGCTGCTGCTGCCGCCGAGGGACCCCACTTTGAGAACCATGGTTGAAACGATCTGATCTGAAGCTGACCTAGGCTGGCCCCGTGTTTCACAGCTTTTCACGTCCTCTACTTAGGGCTCTAAACAAGATTCACGTCGTGTGCGTGGGTTTCTTTCCCCAGGTGATAGATGGGGTAGGGAAAGGCAGGCAGAGGTCTGCACTGACCTTGTGTTTCAACACACGGGCTGATTCATTCATTCAACCCAGCGTTAGGGCTGCCCATGTGCCCGCTCTGTGCTGGGCATTCCTGGGATCCGACGGGGGACAAGATGAGTTCAGGCTAGTGGGGGCAGAGACACAGTGGGGATCGTCCATGCCCCGTGAGGGACTACTGCAGGGGGACACAGGGCATGTCCAGGCATGGGGTGGGGCAGCTGACTCAACGCTGAAGACAGAGAGGCGTTGCCAGAGCCGTGCCGCCAAGCCCTGGTCCCCAGACTGTGGCCGAGGACCAGCAGCACCGGCACTACTGGGAGCCGGTAAGAAACACAGACACTCAGGCCCCTTTTAGCAAGAGTCCCGTGATCTGAGGTTGAGAGGCCCCCAGACCTGAAGGATGCATAGGAATTAACCTTGTGAAGGGAGGAGAAAGAATGTTCCAGAAAAATAAGTTGTCTGTGTGTATTCTAAGAAGGAAAAGAAGTTCCGTGGCCCAGAGCCAGGATTCCGGGTGAGAGGTGGTGAGGAAGCTTCTTTCCTCGTGAAGGTACCACCATTAGGGACCCTCCGGCTGCTCTCCGCCGGTAAGTGGGGTGACCAACCCTCCTGGTTTGCAGGGTTGGGGGGTCTTCCAGCAGGTCACCCTACCTTTAACTGCCCGGGAGTGGGGGACACTTCTCACTGGAAAGACTGGGGCCTTGTTTTGAAAATTCCAAGAGCAGGTTCGCTCTTTGGACAGTCAGCTCCAGCTTCCCCGTGAAGCCTGGACGGGAGCCCGGGGCGTGGCGGTGCCCAGGTGGGCTCTTCAAACAGACGATGGCCGAGCGGTGTCACTGGGATTCTCTGGAAAGATGAGGCAGGAAGAGGACAGTTTGTCTCTAGGCCTCCTTTGGAGAGGCTGGTCCCTCTGCGTCCAGGGAGGGGACTTGAGAGATGAAAGCCCAGAAACCGGCGGGGTCCCCATTTTACAGAAGAGGAGCCTGGAGATGGGGTCAAAGGGCCCCAGTCTGCTCAGCTCCACAGCCAATGACTGGAACTCAGGTCCCAGGTCCCGGGTCCAGTGTCAGCTGGCGGCCTCCGTGACCGTCCCTGACAAACGCTGGCCATCCGTCCCCGCCCCCCTCTGACCATTAGAAGGTGCCTCCTCACAGTAAGCCAAAACCTGTCTCTCAGCGGTTTCCCTGCCTCAGGCTCTTGGGTCTTCGAAAGGAGTCAGGATCCATGATCCATTCAAACCCCCTCGCCAGTCCCCCCGGAGCACTGCAGATGGATCTGATTCAGCGTCAGTGTCTAAGTGTCAGCTTCGCAGTCCCCTCCCGAGGCCGTCTACCACGGTCAGCACCAGTCCCCCGCGTGCTGAGCTGGCGGAGGCCAAGACACTCGTCAGACACGGGGGATGTGGTGAAGTGGGTGAGTGCGTCTGGGTCTCAAGGTGAGCTGACGCCCGGGAACAGCGAGATGTTCAGAGTCTGAACGTCAGTCCCCAGCCAGCAGGAGGGGGTGAGAGCTTGTCGTTTTGAGGTGAGAGAAAAAGAGCTGGAGGCCCCTGTGTAGCTCTGGGCAACCAAGGGGTCCCGTGGTGGGAATGGGGACTCCACTCCTCGGCACTGGCATCTGCCTGGCTGCCAGCAGGGTTCAGAGCAGAGAATGCACGTGCAGCCTGAGCAATCTCTGCCCTGGAACTCTGAACAGCCCCAGAGTGGGGTGAATGGTGTTCCCCAAAAAGATATGCCCAAGCTCTAACCCCTAGTACCCGTCAATGTGACTTTGTTTGGGAAAAGGGTCTTTGCAGATGTAATCAAGTTAAGGATTTCAAGAGGAGATCGTCCTGGATTTAGGGTGGGCCCGAAATCCAACGGCTGGTGTCCTTATAGGAAAGAGCAGAGGGAGATTTGACACAGCGGGACAGAGAGAAGAGGGCCATGTGAAGACAGAGCAGAGATGGGAGTGCTGTCTACCAGCCAAGGACGCCCAAGGTCTCCTGCAGCCACCAGGTCTCCTCTCACCAGGGAGAGAGGCTGGAACAGACTCCCTCAGAGCCTCCGGAAGGAACCAACTCTGCCAGCACCTTGATTTCAGACTTCTGGCCTCCAGAACTGTGAGAGAATACATTTGTGCTGTTTTAAGCCCCAGTTTGCTGCAATTTGGGACGTCAGCCCCAGGAAACTAACATAAGCCCGGAATTCCTGCCCCTCCCAGGGAGTCGGGCCTGGGCATCCGTGCAGCCCCCTGGATCTGAGGTGGGCAGGCCAGGCTGGGGACCCGGGCCGCTTGCTCCAGCGGGGCTTGAGGTCACCTCTAGGAGGCGTGTGGAGGTCGGGGTGCTGGCAAGCTCAGGTGAGGCAGAGATCCACAGGCCTGCTCCGGGCTGCCCTGCTTGAGCAAGTTCTGATAAGGAGACGGAGCAGGGCAGCTGGGACTCAGGCCCCGCATGCTCCCTGCCTCACCCTGGGCAGTGCGATGATGCCCCCGTCCTGACCTGGCTGACCTGGCCTCCCCAAGACACTCCTTGGTCCCACTCCTCCGCAAAGTTGCCTTTGCTCAGACCATCGCCGGGACACCTCCCTCCTTTTCTCTCTTTAGACTGCGGCCCGAGGTGGTCTCCTCCGTCAACTCTGGGCTGCATTCCTCCAACCCGGTTCCAGCTCCTCCTTGCTCCCTCAGTGCAGTTGTGTCATTCTTTAGGTCTCTGTGGGTGTGTTTACCTCCTGCAGGCAGAGACCCCAGTCCTCAGGATCCTCCCTCAGCTCAGTCCGAGGGGCCTCCGTAAGTCCTCCTGCCCCGATGGCCTGAGCGCACCCGTGTGATTGCACACGTCTGGTGCGGGCATACGTGCAGACTGAAGCAGCCTGTGATGCGCAGCAATGGTGTGAGGGAGAGGAAGCCGGGCAAGCGAGCCCTGCATTCTTTCCCTGACATTTTGCAACTACCACATGCTTGGCTCGAAGCTCCTGGCGTCCCCCCAGCGACATTCCTGCAGAAGATCAGCTGCTGCCACATCAAACCGTTTCTGTCCAGCTCTCACTGAGGCCCAAGTGTCTGTCACCTTTGCCAGGGACGTCATGGGTGGGGCACAAGGAAGTCATCATAAATTCCAGGCATTTCAGGGAGTCGTGAGCATATTTGTGCAAAGCTGTGGCCAAAACCCGGGGTGTGAGGGCCTGAAGAGCGGAGAGACTGCTCTTAAAAAACCTTTCATTATGTCATATATATCTCGATAAAAAATTTTTAAAAAATTTAAAAAGCAAACAAAAACCTTTCATTGCCCGAGGGATACGCAAGTGTTTTCAAGGTGAAAGAGTCGCCTGTGAATCCCCTCCCCCGCAGAAGCACTAACACAGGGCACATGCTCCTTGCCTCCAACCGAGTGCGCCCCAAACCAATAATGGTGGCAGAGCGGCTGGGGTTCCCCTGGGCCCTCCCAGGGATCTGCCCAGTGTGGGAGGGGTAGTTCCTGGAAGGAACATCTAGATCATTTTGGGAAGGGTAAGGTTGGGACACGGAGACTCAATAGACAACCCATGAGTGTTTAATTCTGGAATGTTCTGCAACTTGTTTGTTTGTCTAACTTGACACTGTGTCTTAAAGATCTTTCACGTTGGTACATATGGGGCCACAAAGTCCTTTTGCACAGCTGTGTAATATTCCACTCTACAGAGGGCCCGTAGTGGATTTAGTCCTCAGTGCATCTGAATCTCCTTCCTGCATTTGGGAAACCTGGCCTGTGAAACCTGAAAATCCCAGGTCGCTGCTCTCAGATGGCCTCTCAGGGCCTCAAGCCTGCAGCACGTGGCTCAGTGAGGCAGGAATGGTTCAGAATGTTCGCTGGGGGTGCGGAATAGCAGCAGCAGCAGCCGGAATCCAGGGTCCCATGGGACAGCGACACGGCAATGGCAGGGATGTCGGTGGTTTCAATTCCAATCTGACTGTCTGGGTCCGGCCATCCTCAGCCTCCTGGCTCTGGCTGATCTCACATGGCAGCTCCTCCCGTCAGGAGGTGGAGTCTATTTTCCCAACCCCTGGATCTGTGCTGGCCTGGTGGTGTGGGGGTGCGTTCCAAGCCCGGGCCTCAGGAGGCCTTGCCTCTCACAACATGGAACACTGCCACCACGCCACCAGGCCTGGGTTAGTGTCCACGGGAGGAGAGACCAAATGGAGAGAGGGGCCCCGCCGTCCCGCTAGTCCAGCCGTCCCGGGACACGAGTGAGCCCAGCCACACTGTGTGGAGCAAAGGTGAGCCATCCGAGCTGCGCCCAGAGTACAACTCGCTGGTCACACACAAGTGACTGGCGGTGGCAGTAAGCCACTCAGTTTTGGAGGGATTAGTTAACTAACTGGTGAAAGTTAACTGGAACACTAACCTACCTTCTTTAATTCCTGCTCGGTTCCTCAGCCTGGTTTTCTACTCTTTCCATCCATTCTGCGATCTTCGTAATTCCTTCCGTAAATCCCTTTTCTGCTTAACACCAGAGTTGGTTCCGTTGTTTGCAACGAAGAACATTGGCTGGTATAGAAATTGGTGCTGGAAATGACCGCAGGTAATCGACCCTCAGAGAAACGGTGGACTGAGAAAACCCCCTTTGTACACACCCACCAGAACGGCTGCAGTGAGAGAGATTGACGGGATGAGGTGTCGGTGACGGTGTGGGGCAGCTGGCGCTTGCACACCGCGGGGGGAGCAGGCACCGGCATAGTCGCTGAGAAGAGTGTCCAGCGATATCCACCACAGCTCACTGTGCGGCCATCACCTCCACTCCTGGGCGTACGCCCAAGAGAAGTGAGTCCACACGTCCACCAAAGGACATGCGCAAGAAGGTTCGTAGAAGCTTTATTCAAAAAACCAAAACACGGGAAACAACCCCAATGCCCAATGCCGTAGACCAGGTGGGTAAGTTGTGGCAAATCCATGTAATGGAATTCTGCTTTGCTGCATGGAACAACATGCATGAATCTCATAGACAAAATAGTGAGAAAGGCTGACACTGAAGGCTGTGTAATGTAGGATCCATTTATATGAAGTTCCAGAGAGGGAAAGACTAATCTATGCTGACAGAAGCCAGAATAGCGGTTATGCTGGGAGTGGGGTTGGTACTAACCAGGAAGAGGCACGAGGGAGTCTTCTGGGGGTGAGGGATATGTTCAATAGCTAGATTGGCGCGGTGGGCACATGGTGGATATGGATGCAATGTAAAAACTAATTGACTCTCTACTTTATACTTGTCTATGTATGTACATACATGTGCACATAGATAGAGATATGCATCCATGGTATACACCAGGAAAGTCGTTCCTCAGAATCCCACTGGCATCCAGGGGTAGGAACCTGGCCTGCACACAGTGGTGAACCAGCTGATCAGTTATTGCCCGTGGTCACCTGGAATGAAGTGCCCACCAGAGGCAAAATGTGGGGGACCCCATTGCTGCCCATAAAATAGTATGAAGAACAAAAGGTATCCAAGGATTGCAGGAGTGGGGGCGGTTGCTTCTAACGGGACTGAAGCAAAGATGAAGCAATTCCGGCGTCTTAGCTGCGAGATCTAAGGGGGCGCTCCGTCTCAGGGCTGAGACAGCTGGAGAAAGCCCTTGGTCCTTTTTTGCTATCTCCTTCCTACTTCCTGAAAGGCAGACATGGCAGCCGGAATCCCAGCAGCCATTATGGACCATCAAGAAACTTTGAAGACGGCAGTCGCATGCTAAGAGAGTGGTGTAGAAAGAGAAGGAGCCTACCTCCAGAAAGCCTGCCTTCTCTCTTCTACATGAGAGAAAAATAAAGTATCTCCTATAAGCCACTGCTATTTTAGGTTTTCATTATATGAGGCCGAGGCTAAAAATACCTAGTACAGGTGCACCCATCAGAGACCCGGCCTCGTAGCTCCTTGAGCTAGCTTGAGCAGCTGAGAGTGGTGCTAACTAACTCCTTGATGACTGACTAAAAGCTGGACTCCCTGGTGGTCCACGAATTCCTCGGTATGATGTAGAGAAGGGAATCCAGGAGCCAGGACCTCTGAAGTGTGTACTGTGTGCGGTTAATCTCTAGCCCCTAATCTGGACAGACCCAGACAGCTCTCTTCCTCCAGGGCCCAGGGAAGGAAGGCCCCAGCCTCTTAGAAAGTGCCCTGTGGCTCCTCTCTAGGTCAGAGAGAGCCCCCACCTCGAGACACTGCAGTTACAAGGGCTTCCTGAATGCAGCGGGGATGCGGCTGGCTGCCCATGAGGTGCTTGGGACCAAAACAGGGGGGCAGCTTGCAAAATTCTTACTTGATTTGTGTCATTGAAAAAACTCAAGAAATGGTGAGCAGAGATGATGGAGCCACAAAGAGTCACAGCCCCTTCCCAGTTCCTGGGTCACCTTCAGAGGCCCTCAGAGGCAAGTGGTCAAATGTCTCAGGGCAAAGGCCGTTTAATAAAATGACAAGTATGTGCAGTACCTGGAACATTCCTCCCAGCCACTAACCAGGCACTGAGCACCCCAGGGAAAGGCTTTGTAGGCTGTCATAAACCCTCGGTAGGTAGAGTATCCTGAACGACACCAGGTAAAGATTCCAATGGGCTCTGCTGCTCCCCAGATGCAGTCTAATCAGAGCAAACAAATACAGCCCAGCCCTGGGAATGCGGCTACTGCCGTGAGCAATTCTCGCTCTCTCTCATTCTGTGTCCGCTTCCTGCCATCGCATCATGCCACGGTCATCGCCCTGGACCGAAGTGAAGACAAGTGGCCCCTGCCCGCTCTGAAAACAGCGCAACCTCAATGAGGTCTCTTTAGACTTTGGAGGTGACAGGTACCACACTGGGTGCTGCTCAGCCCCTTACTGGTGACCTGAAGACTGGAGTCAGAGCACGAGGCAGCTGGTGGGCTGGCGCAGGCTGCAGTGCACAGGCCGTCATGAGCTGCTCACCTAGGGGTGCTCAAGACGCACAAAGGCCCACGGAGGCCCATGGGGCCAGAGGGGAGGACTGCCCAGGAAGTGTCCAGGGCTCTTCAGCAGGGAACCTCTCTCCCTCCAAGCCACAACCAGCCTTTGGCCCCAACACCTGAACGCGAGTCCTGAGCTGCCCTCCAGGAGCGGGACGTGATCTGAGCCATCTGGCCATGAGCACACCGGCAGCAGGAGGGAGTGGGACCTCCAGAGTGGCCCAATCCATCCCTGGAGGCACAAGTGGTTTGCACCTCCAGGTGCTGGAGTCCTGCATCCCAGCCCCTACAGCCTCCTGGGGAGGCCTCAGTGTCAGCGATGGAGGAGGGGAACACAAGCCTTGTTTCAGATGGCACCACGGGCTAAGACTAGACGGGAGAGGCTTGCTGTGGCATTGTCACCCTGGCGGGAAGGGGACGTCCCTTTGGGCAGAAGGCTGAGCAGATGTCTCATTCTCTGTTTGGGTGGAGGGAAGAGGGCCTGGGGCCACCTTACTGCAGAAGTGGCTAACGGTTTGGTCAGAGTCTGGGCTGGAACGAGTTAGATGGAGGATGAGTGACAGTGAGCTTTGGGAAGAGGACGACGACAGACGTCTGGAATGGTCACAGAGGATGAGGACCTTTATGTCCCCCCTGCAGCACAGGCTCTCACCCGCGGGGCTCAGGTAGGCTGCTCTGGGGTGTCACTCTGCCTCTTCCCCAGCCACAAGGGCCTGCTCTGCTGGCTCTCCAGGTGGCCTTGGTGGCAAGGAGGGAGGCTTTGCATGGGCTCATCTTGGCCTCGTCACCAGGCTGATGTGATCCATCATTTGCTCGTGAGCCCTCAGCTGGCACCTTGCAATGCCCAGGTGGAGCGGCTGGCTCTTTGACGGCAGATGCTCACGGCGACACCTTCCACCCAAGGAGTCGACATTTATTCTCGATTTGGCTTGGCCCTCCCGCCCATCACACTGCCCTTAGTGCTACTGACCCTGGACTGACCAAAGAGTGCGAGGGCTGCCCCCAGGTCACGCAGGTGCCGAGGCCCAGGGCTCACTGTCTATGAATAGCTCATGACACATAAGTGGCTTACGAAGAGGAAGGCTGGGACGAACCCTGAGGCTCAGGACGACAGTGATGAAAGATGGAAGAACCTGGGTCTGATGACATGTTGACAACACATTACCTAATCCTGGAGCCACCCCACTTCCAGATGCCTTAATAAATCCTCTTCTCATTTACTGCTCCAATAAAACCAAAACCTGAAAAAAAAGCAAGGCTGCCCTGCAGTGCCTGCCCTGTGGCACACTCTGAGCTCGTGGGCGATACGTGGTTCTCCCTTACCTGGAACACCAGTGCGGGAGGGACCAGGGGTGACTGGGCAGCACAGCTGGTCTCCCGGGGGAAAATGTCTTGCTTCTGGCCCCTGAAACTCGGGGCTCTGCTGGTTTAGAGGTCTTACACTCAAGAGAGGAATGTTCCCACCAAGAGACCCCTCCACAGTCCACTGAACTGGAACCTAAGTCTGGCATCTAGCCTGTGGGACTCCTCGTGCCCGTGGGCAAATCAAATGGGTGAAGAAAGAAGGCAGGAGGCCTGCGCTGGGCTGGTTGGCCCTGTCAGGGGAACAGGGCTGCCACTCAAAAGTGCAAGGAGGATGGAAGGAACTGGAGTGATTCTTCAGGGTGTCCCCTCAAACGGCCGATCTACTGGCACCATGTCGGGCTGCAGGTGTCCTTAAAGGCAGGAGCCCCAAGGGCCCAGAGCTCTGGAAGGAAGAGCCTCGCTACCTGACCAGGCCCGTACCTTCACTACTGAGGTGCTGGCTGCGGGCAGAGGGACCACGGAACAGGGAGAGGAGCGATGCCACAGACTCCGGGCTACCTGCTGCAACGGGGCTCTAATTCCACCCGTGGCGTCTCCTCTGCTGGGGCTGGTGCATTTTATACATTTCCTTCCTTTCTTCCTTCACCCGCTGTTGCCCCCGATGGTAGTGATGATGCTGGTGAACAGCGTGGTTTAAATAAATTGATAGATGTTTAAAATATCAGGGGACTGCCATAGAAGTGGCCAAAATGGCAGGCCTGGAGCTGGGTGCGGAACCTGGAGCCTGGGGGCTCCCTTTGGGGAAGGGAGAAGCTGCGTTGCGCCAGGCAGAGGATGTGTCCCTGCTTTTGTTTTCGAAGCACCAGTGGGGAAGAAGAGTGTGTGGCGGGGTCACTGCTGTCTTGGCTGCCCAGCGCCTGAACCCCCCTCCCATTGGGTGAGCTTTGTGCCGCCTCCCCTTCCCGAGGCCAAAACAGTCCAGATGCTAGTTCTCTCAGACCCTGGCCAAGAGCGGTGGGCACGTGGCCTGAGCTCGGCCAACCAGATGCTTCCACTGGGGGCCCTGTGCCTGGAGCATGTATCACAGCGAGTCAGGGACAGTGTAGAATTTCTGCCCCTGCTCATCATGGGGTGGCCTTCAGGGGCCAGAACCCAGGGGTGGTATCCTAACAGGATGTCCCCACAGGACCCCAGGCCCGGTCCTCCTGCCTTCCCTTAGATTCTGTGGGTCTCCCAGTATTCTCCCAGTACATCCTTCTTCTGCCTGACCTACCCCATCGTGGGTGTCTTTTATTTGTGGTCAAGCATCCTTCTGATGGGTATTTAGCTTGTTTCCAGATTTCCTTTCTTACAGGCAATGCTCAGCTGAGAACCTTCGGCCCTCACCCTGTGCACACGTGCAAGGATTTCAGAGGGAATCTTCTGAGCACGTGATGTTCCTTCTACCTGGAACACACTCCCCTCCCGTTTTCCACACATCTGCTGCTCCTTGTTCTTCATTTCTTCACGGAGACCCAGTCTAAAGCAGGTCCGGCCTGTACCTCTCACCTCGCACCCTGTGGTTTCCATCACACATTGTGCGATTTGTAATCACCCAGGTGTTTGTCTACCTGCCAGGGCCCCTCTCACCCGGAGACCGCGGCTTCACGAGGACAGGGACAGCGTCTGCTTGTTCGCTGTACCCAGGGCCCAGCAAACCCAACGTCTGAATGCGGAATGGACTCAACAGCCCTTTTTGCATGAACTAGAGGACCTGGGAACCACAATGCAACTTTAATGCTCTCAGACAAAGGACAACAGAGGATCGAGACAGTGAAAGGCAGCGTGGATAGTCCCGCAGTGCCGTGCTCCTGCCTGTCGCTTCTCGACCCACCAGCCAGGCAGCAGGAGAACAGGAATTCTCAGCACCCATGGTGCGCACTAGTGGAAACCTTCCAGTAATTTCTCTAAGCTCAGCAAGCTCACTGGGAGCAGGGGGGACATCTGGTGGCAGTTGCTGGAGGTGGCTGCAGAGGAAGGAAGGATGGGGAAGGCTCAGCTTGGGCACCCCGGGAGGCGCCCAGCTTCTCTGTGCTCCCGCCCCCTCGGCTCCCCCGGCCTCCTGTCTAGTCCACGGCAGAGGAGTTGGTCAGGTAGAATGGGCGGATGACCGCCTGGAAGTAGCTGAAGGACCCTGCTGGGCAAGGGAAGAAGGAAGCAATCCTGGAACTGTTGGTGCCCAGGGCGCTGGGGACCATGGCCTTCGAGCCCTTGAAATCGGTGACGTGAGCCACGAAACGCCCCCCACAGAGCATCAGCGCTTTATTTTCGTAGCCAATGGTGGGATCCGAGTAGTCAGACTTGGAGAGGCCTAGGATGGGGGGCTCATCAGAGGAGCAGGAGAACCCGTAGTTCCAGCAGCTCTGGACGGTGGGCAGGTAGACAAGAGACCAGGACACGAGCCTGTCCCGGAAGAGGAAGCTGGGGTGCTGTGGGGTCTGGAAGGACCGGTAGGGCTCACACCTATAGCAGGAGGACTTTGGGGGACTGCCCGTGATGGAGGCACTCCAGGTGGGTGAGGTGTAAAGCCGGGGCTTGTAGGCGTCCTCGGTGAGGTTCAGGCTTCTGTACTGGGCCAGCAGCCGGAAGGGCACGGTGTGGAACTCCAGGGCCTGCAGAATCTTCTCCTGGAAGAGCGCCTCATGACTCCAGTACAGGGACAGGTTAAACCGCAGCTCGAAGAGGTCCTGGGGCAGCATCATGGGGAAGCGGACCTTCTCCACCAAGCCTGCTACCTCGTCGCGGGAGGCGCGCTTCTCCCGGCTCCAGACGTCCACGGCCGTCAGCAGGGCCAGCTCGCTGGGCACGGCCAGCTCGCTCCTGGAGAGCAGCACTTGGAGCAGGGCCTCGGGGACGCTCAACCAGGCCTCGGCCTGTGTCAGGGCCTCGAAGTTCCAGGCCAGGAACTGTACGCAGACCTCCTCCAGCACGGGGTCCTGGGTGGCCAGCGCATAGGCGTAGAGGTCCAGGGGCGTCTGGAAAGAGGGGTCCTGGGGGAGGAGGATGGCAAAGAGGCGCCCGCAGTAGCTCTGCAGCTGCTCGGCCCCGTAGGCAGAGGCGAGCTTGTGCAAGCACTTCACGGAGGACAGGGAGATGTCGATCCTGCGGGAGTACAAGTACCTGGAGGGGGAGAGAGAGCTGAGCGCCTGATTACACCCCTCCCTGCAGGACAACAGGTGGGCCCAGGTGTGTGCCGGGCCCGCTGCTCTGACAGGACCCTCTATGACCTGTTGGCCATTGACCCATGAGCACCCCCAGGGGTGTTAGCAATTTCAAGAGGCGTTCAGTTCCCCCAATTGATCTCTTGGGTCGACCCACATTCTGAATCTCACACTTGCTTAGAGTGATGTGTACTGACAACTGGGCAGATCCCAGGGTTGTGAGGGGCCAGCTCCATCCCTCCTGTGGGAGAAGCAGCCCCACCACCTCCTGGTCTCCGCCTCCTCCCTCATCGCCATCGCCCTCGTTGGTGGGCCTGAGCCAGGCCTATGCAGGCCCCAGGCGCCAGGACCTGCGGGCCACCCTGGGCATCAGCATTGCACTGCCCCTCCCTTCCTGCTGCCACGCCCCTGGCCGGACCCCTTCAGTCCCCTGCTAGATGCCCCTGGGCACCCTCTGGCCCTGGCGCTTGTCAAGTGCCCCCATGACACGGGCATTGCCCTTGGCTGCTTCCTGTCTGTCTTCCCTGACAAATGAGAGCCCAGGCAGGGAACACCCAGTCTGCCATTCGTCACGTGACTCAGTGCACCATCAGGAGCTTCGTGAAAACATGCATGGAGGGAGAACGCCAGGCCATGTCTGCCACTGTCCCCTGGACACGGTGAGTGAAGTCCTGCTCTGAGGAAGAGCAAATTCTCCCCATGGCCACAGGGCACTCAGGGCCGGGCGGCTCCTCTCGAGTGCTGAGCTTTCCAGGAAGCCAGGACCTGCTGCCTACCGCGTCCTCCTGAAAACAGCAGGTGCGCCCAGCACCCCAGGCGGCAGGGCGGGCCCTGATCCCAGAGAGGACTGGGGACCCTGCCGTGAGCAATGACGGGGCACAGGCACGTCCCCGCTCCTTTGTCCCTTTCTGCACTCATCATTCACTCAACACAGTGTGCGATTCCTGCAGCTGGCCCTGAACTCTGGGCAAACAAGGGCATCTCCGCTCTCTGGCTCGTCGCCCACTGACTGGATATCTGCCTGACCGCGGCCTGAAGCCCGGGAGCCTCTCCCCAGGGACGGCACCAGCACAGGGGACGGGGTGCAGACCTCTGGGCACCGTGCTTTCATCAGCAGTAAGTGCCCCCGAGGGCCCCCAAATGGCGGTTGACGAAGCGAGGGAGGATACTGCAGAACGTTTTGTCATCGCCTCTTAATTCTCATTTCAGGCTGTGAGGGACAGTTCCCAGGCTGATGGCTGCACAACCCCAAAGCCAAGTGAGGCCCCAGCCGCAGCCGGTTCTCCCACCTCCCTGCCCGCCTGCCCCACAGCCTCCGGCAGCTCCCAGAGAGGGTGGGAACAGGAGGTCACAATCGGTCCCTCGGCCCTGCCCTGCCATCAGGGAAGAAAACACCCTAAAAGACAAAAAGACCAAAGGCCAGGAGTGTTAGTGACCCTCAGAAACCACAGAAACTGGCAGGAGCCGGACAACTGACAGGAGGCCCTCCCTGGACGTCAGGTGCTGTGTAGTGGCCGGGGCAAAGGGAGGGGGAGAGTCTGTGGGTGGCCCCAATGAGGAGAGGTCTCCTTTGGCCTTCTGGAGCCTGGCCAGGGCCAAGAGGCCAGGGGCATCCAGCTCACTGCAGCCTCTCTGCCTTGGGGGAGGCAGAGAGACAGAGATGGAGAGAGAAAGGAAGAGAGAGGGAGGGAGAGAGAGACACAGAGAGAGAGACAGAGCGAGGGAGACAGAGAGCTAGAGCTAGAGAGACAGACAGAGAGATAGGCAGGCAGAGAGACAGGGAGACAGAGAGAGATAGTTAGAGAGAGATAGGGAGACAGAGGGACACAGAGAGACAGGGAGACAGAGACAGAGAGAGAAAGGAAGAGAGAGAGAGGGAGAGAGAGCCAGAAAGAGGGAGAGAGAGACATAGAGAGAGCCAGAGAGAGATGGGGAGACAGGGAGAGGAGAGAGAGAGAGAGATATGGAGGGAGATATAGGGAGACAGAGAGAGAGATAGGGAGTCAGAGAGAGATAGGGAGTCAGAGAGAGATAGGGAGACAGGGAGAGACAGAGACAGAGAGAGAGAGAGAGAGAGGGCCAGACACTAGAAAGAATCACTGAGCTCTGCCCACGGGCAGTGATTCCAGCCAGCCGGGAAGGTAGGGGTGAGCACCTGCCCTCATTCGCAAACGTTATAGAAACTAGGAGGGGCACAGGATAGCTACCAAGTTCTTATACTTGGCTGGAAAGAAACCATTTTAATTGCCATTTGTTGTTTTCTCTTAAATACCACTTTCAGCTATATAAAGCAGGGGGTCATAGAATGAGAGAAACAGGTTTTTTTTTGTGAGGAAGATTAGCCCTGAGCTAACATCCGTCGCCAATCCTCCTCTTTTTGCTGAGGAAGATTGGTCTTGGGCTAACATCCGTGCCCATCTTCCTCTACTTTGTACGTGGGATGCAGCCACATCATGGCTTGATAAGCAGTGTGTAGTCTGCACCCGGGATCCGAACCTGCGAATCCCGGGCCCCGGAAGCAGGGCGTGCAAACTTAACCACTACACCACTGGGCTGGCCCCCCAAGAGAGAACAGTTTTTAATATATGCAGTTGTTTTTTTAAATTGATGCTTTCAAAATTTAAGTCCCTAGGAGGCCCCTGAGTGGTGACAGAGTGGACACCCCCTCCCAGGGTGGTCTGGAGGGAAAGGCAATAGCCCAGGTTCAGGACGGGGGCCGACCCCTCCGTTTCTCACTTTCCTCACCTGGGAAATGGGCTCACGAGCGCTGGCTGAGCCTGCTGGTTGCAACACGCAGGCACGTGCGGAAGCCTTTGGGAGGCATTGTGAGGGCCCCTCTTGCAGGGCTCCCCCACCCCGCTTACTGCGTGGACTGATTGGGAGTTGTAGGCTTTCTATCTTGCACATGAGCAAGTAAGGTGCAGAGAGGGAGAACGATTTTCATAATTATTTCTTAGGTACTTGGGAACCTTAGATTGCACCCTTATGATACCTCAGACAGAGAGAGTTGTGTGTGGGTTTCAGAGCTACCTAATTTCTCGCAGCACACACAGTGTCTGTGCCTTCTGGGGGCCGTGCGGTGTGCTCTGGGGGCCTGTGTTCGCAGCCCCGCCGGCAGGTCGCCCAGCCTGGCCACTTCGAATGTGAAAGAATAGGATGGACCGCTAAGACACTCTCCTGTCCGGCTGTGTCCCACCCTCCCTCCTGCAGCCTCTTCACACAATGAATCCAGGCTTCTTGTTCGCGGTAAACTCATAATCCACAAAGCGTTTTATAACTTCTTATAAGAGGGAGCGGTTACCCAGGGAGATTTTTTTATACAGTGTTTTGCGAAAGTTGATAGATTTGTGTGTGACTGTATGTGAGTGGGTGAGAGTGTGCGTGTGTGCATGTGTGTTGAGTGTGTGCATGTGACAGATTGCATATGTGTGTGCGAGTGTGCACACGACTGTTGGTGTACACGTGAGTGTGACAGTTCATGTGCGTGTACACATGTAAGAGTGTGTGTGCACGCATGAGTGTGAATGTGAATGGGAGAATGTGAATACGTGTATGTATGTATAACAGTGTGAGTGTGCACAGATGTGAGAGTGTGTATGAGAGTGTGAAAATGCAGATGACTGTAACAGTGGGTGCGAATGTGCATACACAAGAGTGCACATGTGTAAGCGTGCATGTGTGCAAGAGCATGTGGGTGTGACTGTGAGTGTGTATGCATGTGTGAGCATGCAAAACACATGCGAATGTACAAGAGGGAGTGTGCACACATGTGAGCTGTGGGTTGTGAGGAGCATGTGTGCACATGTGTGTCAATGAAAGCACTGTTCTGGCCAGTGCTGGTCTGCTTTTGGAGGGGAGGGCCCTGGTCCTGAGGATGCTCACCTGATGAAGTCTCTGACGACAGGCACACACTCGGCATCCACCTCCATGGTGACTGCGCTGCCCGGCTCCCTCCACAGGGCCTGGGCCTCGGGGTTGGCAGACAGGATCAGCTTGTGGGCACAGAGGCCCAGGTCTTCCTCCTCCTTTGCCTTCACCCTGATGGACAGGTCGCAGCCCCTCTGGCTGTCGAAGATCTGCTCCAGAGCCACGGGGAGCGCGCTGGACAGGTCAAGGGTGTAGACGCCTCTGGTTTCTAAGAAGGGGCACAAGGGAAAGTGCCAGGAGGCAAAGGATGTGGCCTGCACCGGACCCTGTCACTCACCTGCTTTGTGACCCGGGAAACACTTCCGTTTCCTGGAGTCCATTTCTTCCCTGAACTTGCGGCCTCAGTCCCTGCCTGATCTACTCAGAATGGCCGTGGGAAGACGAGGAAAGAAGAGCCCTGGGAGACAGGGTGCTCCTGCCCCCATTGCCAGAGCCCCTCCTGCACCCGTCAGACTCCCTGGTTAGCTCATCTGCGCCCCCCAATTCAGGCAGCACCTCCAGGTGGGGTATTTGGAGGCACTGACTTCCAGAGCCCGAGGCCCCATCCTTTTCAAGTCCCAGTCAATCAGTCGATTGACCTATGGATCACCTAGATGTTACCTTCTAAAACCCAAACCTTTTCCCTGGTTTGACAGTTGGAAGAGTGAGGGTCTTATGGCAACTCGATGTTAGAGCTTTGGGGTCCTCAGCAGCCTCCTTCAGAGGACGGAGGCCTAGAGAAGCTACTCGAGGCCCCCAGTGTGGTTCAGGGGGTGATGCACCCCCTCCCTGGACCCCTCCCAAAGCCTACCGGGAAATAAATCCCATTTCTTCCTTCTTTGCCACAAATAGGTTTGAATCAATTCCCACATTTAAACCAGGTGGGTTCAGCTCCCCCATGCCTTCTTGCACCCCAGACTCTCAGGAGCCTCCTCCGGCCTCTACTCTTGCCAAAGGGCTCCCCGCCAGAGGCTCTTCCTGCCCTGCACCCCCGGCCCCCACAGCCCAGGTGCGTCTCCTGTGCCCTCCCCAGCGTGGCCCTCCATCCGGCCACTTTCTCCTTGCGTGAACACCCTGGCTTCCTGTGGTATAGCCCCCTCACCCCAAGCCTTAGGGGCCGCAGGTTGGCCATCTGGCACCCCGGCTCAGGGCCATGGGAGTAGGCAGGGAGTGCCCCCAGGCTGTGTGTGCAAGCCCAGGGAGAAGGACAAGTGGCCGTGAGAGAGCGAAGTACAATGATACAACTCAAGTCAAGGACTCAAACACGCAGAGCAGCCTGGGTCGTCAGGTCTGATGGAGTCGGGGGAGGGGAGGGTTGGGCGGTTTGTAAGCAGGCCTCCCCACCGTCAGGAAATGTTGACAGCACCTTCGGCATGCTGTCTCAGCACTCGGGGTGCTGGGTAATGTGTTTCAGAAGGAAAACCACCAAGAATCAAACGTTGGCAGTTAAAGAGATAGGCCTGCAATACGCAGACATTGTGTGTATTCGGATGTGCCTCATTGCCCGATAACCAGGTTGAACGGAGCATTTCTGAGCAGGTCCTGGAGAGGCCGGTGAGGAATTTGGGATTCGTTTTTGTGGAGTGGTGGGATTGGTGGGCTTTCCCACCTTGTCCTGGAGAGGGGGAATCACCTGCCAACCTTTGCACAGGTGTGTGATCTGCATGGAGGGCGTGTGTGCTGAGAGGGCAGGGAGTCGGCAGGACCTCCACTCCTGGGATCCATAGGCTCGGGCCTCCGTGGCCGCCAGGGGACCCCAGCACTTCGGGGGGCTTGGGATGGGGCGTGCCCGCTCACCGTTGGTGCAGATCACGCCAGCGTCCCTCTCGTGCCTGCAGTTGCTCTTCAGCCAGCCCAGGGATTTGCAGTTGGCCAGCGAGGGCTCTGTCCCTGTGCACTGTACCTCGTCCAACATAATAGGGCCCGTTCCTGGAGGCACAGCAAGGAGGAAAGAGGCTGGAGCGGGGCTGGGGCTCTCAGCCCCTGGGGAAGGCCCTGCGAACAGGGCTCCTCCCCTGAGAAGCCTCACCAAGAACAGTCACATTTAGTGCACAAAGAGGGAAAAACACCCTGCCAGCCCCCTGGTGCACTAAAGCAGCTCTTTGTCATTCACACTCCTCTCGAGAGCATGTCCACGTATATATGTCGTCTACCAGGTATGAGATGCTGACTATTCGAATGTGGGTTCGGATTTACTATTGTAACATTGTACCAAAATGAATAATTTTTTTAATACAATTCTGTATTGAGTGACACGTTTACAAAACGTGTTCCTTTTTTTTTTAATTTTAAACAAAGTTCATCAATCTCTCATAGAAACAGTGTTGTGAGTTTTTGTTTTGTTTTGTTTTCACCGTTAGAGGACATGAACCTGACAGAGTTGCTCACAGGTCTGCTAACTTTAAATACAACAGGATTTCTGTGTTCAAAAGACTATACTAAGTGCTTATTCAAATCTCGTCACACAAAAGCCAGATTTAGGTCTCTAAGAATCGTAGCCTTCCTTCTCACAGTCTGTCTGCTTCATAGACATCGAATTAGTATCCCACAATTTGTGCATCTTCCCTGTCACTGAATATCTAGATTATTTCCCTTTCTTCAGAATCGCAGCCACTGTGTCAGTGACAATCTTCCTGCACATGGACTTTTCTTTTGGGGGAAATTGTTCCAAGAAGATAAATTCCCAGGAGTGGAGCTCCTGGGCTGAAGGGAACAAACACAGCTGAGCTCCTGAATGAGGTGCCCAAGAGCCCTGTCACCAAAAATCACATCACAGCATGAGCGAGCCAGGCCCGGGAGCTTCACCAGCACAGGGCTTCAGGGTTAGCTCCAGTGCTTGCCAGGGCTAACTGATAGGAATGCCATTTGCATGTCGTAGGTGACGGGCCCTTCCTGGGACTGGCTGCCTGGCAGCATGTCTCAGCTTTGGCAGACCCGGGTACCGGCAGGCCTACCTGGCCCAAAGGCGGCTCTGCCCAGAGCCTCAGTGGCGTTCTCAAAGCCCAGGGCCCGGCAGACAACGTTGGCGTCTGTCAGGTCCCACAGGTTGTCACACACTGTCCCCCACTGGCCTCTGTAGAAGATCTCCACGCGGCCCTCATTGGCGGTGTCCCCATTGGCCAGCCGCATGTCACCATCTTTCACACCTGCAGGGCTCCCGAGGGAAAGCAAAGGTCAGCGGGAGGAAGGTTGGGTGGCTGGGTCTCCATCCAGGCTGGCAGCACTGACCGCCCCACACTTCTGCAGGACTGTGTGCTTTTGTGGGGGCAGTAAAGTTCCCCCCAGCTGGGGTGACCACTGGACAATTAGCTTTAAAGTCCCCCATCCAACCTCGAGGGGGTTGCCCATGGGGGAGGAGTGGAAGATGTGCATAGCCCCCCCAACCAACACATAGAAGGTAAACTTGCCTTGTCTTGTCTTCGAGGTCTCAGCCCTTTGCTCCGTTGATAGAAAAGGGGCAGAAGGGATGCTTGGTGCACAGCACTGAGAGTAGGGGTGCAGGACCCCAGGGAAGAGTGGGGAGGGGGAAGGGGCCCATGCTGATCCCACCTGAGGGTGTCTGGGCCTGGGGGGGCAGCCTGTGCACCACAGCAAGGATTGCTGGGAGGTGTCTGGGGGAATGCCGGGGGGCAGCAGGCCCAGGGACCCCCAGAAACACAGGCACAGAGAGAAAGTGGGGTCCTGGCCCCATATTCGTTCTTCTAGGACTCAGCTCACTGACATCCCCAGCCAGCCCCTCCCGGTGCTGACAGGGTAAGGCAAGAGCTGGGTGCCATGTCAAAGGGCAATTCCCAGTTAGGGGTGCAGCAGGCCACTTGTGGGGTCACTAGGATGAGGAAGGGGCTCCTGGGCCTTGAGGTGTAAAGAGCAGGAGGACAGATGTCTAGGAGTCTGGAAGGCTGACTGTGTCCAAAGGGCACTGACCTCATGACCCCCAGCATTTGGCTTGTCCAATGTGCCCCTCCTACTGCGTCCCTCTGGTTCCCACTAGGTGGAATGGAGAAGCACTTGGTATCCACCTCCAAGACACAATCCACCATGACTCGGGACAACTAGGGTCAAGCAGGAGAGAAGACCCAGGCTGGTCCCGGTGACCCAGGCACTGGACAGCACATTGCCTAGACTTTCTGCAAGGAGAGGGTCAACCCCGTAGAGCTAGGGAGCAGGGGCTTCTCCAACTGTTGCTTCTGGCATTCCCCAGGGCTCGGCTCACCTTGAGTCCCTGTGACCAGCAGCCACATCCAGAGGAGCTGTGGGAGGGCCATGGCCTTGCCTGGGAGCCCCTCGTCCTGCAGCAAGAGGCGGCAGAGTGAGACAGTGGAGCTGGACAGCCCTCAGGACCAGGCCCAGTCTGTCCATCCATCCTTCAGACCCTACTTGTGGAGGACAGCTGGTGGGCGCGGTCCCTGCTCCCGCAGAGCCGTGAGTATGAGGAATGCCCGCTGCTCTGGGCACCCCAGTGGGAGTCCCTCACCTCATCTGAAGGGTGGTCCTCCAAGAACGAGTAAGACTTGCCCAGATGAAGGGGGCGAGCAGGGGGTGTCTCGAGCAGTGAGGACAGTGGAAACAGGAGCCCATCTCAGAAAACAAGGCCCTGGGTGTGGCTGTCAGTGGTGACGGTGAGGAGGATGGAGAGGGAGGAGATGGGAGTGTGCAGGGCCCAGATGAGGAGAGGCCTGGTGAGCCTTGCTAAGCCGTATCTTCAGGCAACGGACCCCTGGGGGAGTGCCCAAGGTCTGCAGCAGATAAAGAACATTCTGGAGTTCTGGACCATGTGAGCCCTGGAAGGGAGGGGAGTGAGAGCAGAGCAGGGGGACACATCAGGAGGAGGCCACAGTAACCCAGGCCAGGAGCGACAGAAGGACAGGCAGCAGTGAGAGATGTCAGGCTTGGTGGGGGGGGTTCAGTGGGGGTGGGGGGGAGAGAGGTCAGAGCTGAGTGCTGAGTCTCTGTGCAGCTGGTTGGGGGGGTGGGGGCTAGACTGGGGCTACCGGGACCAGGATGGGGAGGAAATGCTGAGTGGGCTCGGTGTGGACCTGGCGCTGCCACCTGTGAGGTCAGTGTCCCCAAGAAACAGAAGCTTGAAGAGGCTGGGGCCACCAAGGCCACACAGCCATCTGGTGTGGGGGAACCCAGGTCTCCCAGGTTTTGCCTGGAGTCCTCGCCTCTCTGTAACTCTTGCTGCTTGCTCTTCCTCTTCATTCCCACCCTGCCCCTCACCTGCCTCCCTCCCCCCGTATCCCGGACCTGGAAGAGCCAGTCATTGTTTCTCTGGCTCAGTAAGAATCCTGTGACCGTCCCCACCCCCCGAGGTCCAGCAAGTGGGGGATGAGGCCGCTGTTGTGAGAGTCCCTACAAGTCAGGGCTGGTCACCTTGAAGCAGCACCCTAGTTCTGCATTAACAAGACCCCTGGGCTCCTAGGCACACTGATCTGTTAACTGGCCTTGAATGGGCATCCCCTGTGCCAGGGCTGCTCACACGCACCAGCTCAGGGAACCCTTACCACGACCCCTGAGAAAGGCCTTGTTAACCCTACCTGACAAGTGAAGGAGCTGAAGCCCAGAGAGGTAACTGGCTCCGCATCACACAGCTGGTAAGCGCAGGTTGGGGCCTGCATTGCATTGAGCTCAGCAGATGGCTGGAGGGGCCAGGGTGACCACCATCCAGTGTGCCAGGGACTGTGCCGGTTTTAGCACTGGAAGTCCTGCGTCCTGGGACATGCTGTCAGTCCCAGGCAAACCAGGATGGTTGGTCAACCTCTACACTCCCTGGAGAGCCGCTGCCACCGGGTTTGTTTGTCCTGGGACAGGAACTCAGGGTCCTGGAAGATGGCCAATCAGATACCTGGTGCACGGCATGCAAATGTCGCTGCCCTTGGGATGGCAGGGGCCACCTGTTATTGCCTGACTCCCTCATATGGGAAGTTGGATGGGGCTGCCCTTGACCCATACGGTGCCTTTGTGCCAATTAGAAAAAGGGGCTCTTCCTTCGGGTGAAGGGAGGCCTGGGCCAGAATGCACAGACAGGTGAGAGGGCCGTGGGCTGAATTCCAAGACTTTTTGCCCCTTTGGCTGGTGTCCCTTTGCAGTGAACAACCTGCACAACTGTACACAGAGGCCCTACAGATCTGGGAGAAGCAATGATGGTCCCTGGGCTCAGGAGGAGCACCAGATCCCCAGCTGGGTGGTGCAAACAGGGAGACTTGGCCCCCACTAGATGATGCTGTGTAGAGAGAGCAAGAGGCCTGAGCTTACCTGCCAGAGGCAACTGCTCATGGTGGTCCTGGGCCTCCCACCTCCTGCTGCAGGAGCCCTCTGCAGACTGTCCTTCAACCCAGAAAACCCTCCCAGTGCAGAGCGTGGTCAGGCTGGTCCCTTCAGGAAATGCTTCAGAAAACTGATTCTAGTTTCGATTTTCAGAAACCACGTGACAGATTTCTCCTGGGGCTGGCTGCTGACAAGGCTCCCTGGCGCCCCCCTCCTTCCTCTCATCCCTGACTGTGGGTGTCGGGGATGGCAGCAGCCCAAGGCAGCCGTCCGGCTGACTCGATAACCAGAGCACGACAGCTGACAGCCACATTTGAATTTAAACCCTCTTCCAAGCTGGACCAGCGCCAGGGGCTGGCATCGGGGAGGGGAGGGGAGGGGTGGGGAAGCAGGGGACAGCAAGAAGAGCAGAGGGTGGGCACAGACAGGCCGGGTCTGCATCCAGTGACCGAGGGGTCTTAGTATATGCTCCGATCTGTTTCCTGGTCTCACACATTGCCACAGGGTGGACAGCGCTGGAGTGGCCACTCATTCCCAAGTCCACCCTACTCTAAGCACCTGACATGCCTGACCTCACAGAAAGGGCCACACCCCGCGAAGCTGCACAGTGTCGTCCCCCTTAATGGGGGAGGGAGACCCTGAGACATGAGACAACATCCCCAGAGTATGCCACCCACCCCAATAATGGTCATTCTCCCGGCGTCTCACCCCCAGTGGGGCAGGAGACAGAACCTCTGGAGTGGACATAAATTGTTCTACCCACCTCACCCCCATTCTCTGTCCTCCAGCAGAAAGCCAGCACCTCGATTTTTCCTTGGAGAAGCCCTCCTCTCTCACTCCCAGACCGTGTGGTTCTGAGGGCCCCAGGCTGCCCTGGGATCTGACCAGGGCCTGGCTGATCAGAGCCCTGTGGGCCCCTTGGCCACACAATGGTGTCAGGGACAGGCCGTGATCCCAGCCAGCCCAGCGAGAGTCGGCCTCACACTCATGGAGAGCGACCCCATGGGGGCATGTGGCCTGGAGCTACTGTGCCGTGTGCCCCAGCCTGTGCCCGAGGAAAGCCCAGCTGAGGCAGCAGGTGGGGCAGAGCTGCGAGATGGAGGAAACTAGGTTCCTGGGTCCAGCTGGCCTGAAGCCAAGGTCAAGCCTGGGGCTTCACAGTTAAATGAGGCAATCAACGCCCTCTGTTTCTGTCACTGGCATCCCAAGGTTCTGGACGAGGGTTATCCCTTTGTAATGTCCCCAGGTCTCTCTAACCCAGTGGCTGTCGACCTGGTCTGCATGTGAGAATCATCCAGAAGTTTTACAAACTCCCAGTGCCCAGACCCATTAAGTCACAACCTCTGGGTGGGGACAGACATTGGCATTTAAAAGCCTTCCAGGTGGCTCCAACGTGCAGCCAGGGCTGAGAACCACCGGGTGAGACACACTGGCAGCCTGCAGTCCAAGAGGGCGAGCGCCCAGGTCAAACATTCAATGAATATTTGCCCAAGAAGTGAGGTTTTGGGGGACTCCACAGTTCATCTAGTCCCCTCCAAAGAAACTAAAGATGCAGGGGGCGAGGCAGCTAGAAATAGAACTGGCAAAACAAGACACTGGAGTGAGTTTTAAAATCCCATCCAGATCAAGAGCCTCAGTTCTCGCTGACACAGGAACTCCAGCATTGTCACTTCTTATGGTCTCCGTTGATTTTATCTCAAATAAGTGGCCAGTCAAGGCCTGGAATGCAGAGGAAGTCCTTTGGCAGGTGGTGGTGGAAATGTTTAAAAACTCAAGTTGCTGAATCTTTAGCCAAGAGTCCTGGAAAGTCCTTCAGGTCCAGGCAAATAAAATGTAAGATGGAGGCCTCAGCACAGCATCACAGCACAGTATCTGCTCCCCAGGCTCTCAAGGCTGTTCCAGCCTTAGGTTCCCATAAAGGGAACGTGGAACGGGAGCTTGAAATGATCTGCTCCAGAGAGGAGGGGCTCAGTTCTGATAGAGAGACTGGGAAAGTCCCGGACACTGCAAACAATTGGGCCCAACTGTGACAGTGTGGACGATGCTGCTGTAATCTGGAAGCCACTGCCAAGACGTGGCAGGGAGAGTGCTGGGGGCTTTCAGAGACAGAACTCTTAGCTGGTTTACAAGATATTTTTTGTGCCTCTACTCAACCTCCCCTGCAGAATACAGGAACATTACCTATAATGCTAATATTGATGCAGCCAGGCACTATTCTAAACCTGTGACATGAACTGACCCATTTAATACTCCCAACCACTATGGGAAGTTGCTGCTCTTATTAACCCCTTTTATAGATGAGAAAACAGAGGCACAGAGAGGTGAAATCTGCCCAAAGTCACACAGCTGGAAGGGAGAGAGCTGGGATTCAAACCCACACACTTCTCTCTCTCTTTTTTTTAATTGGCTTGAAATATAATTTACACACAGTAAAATGCATCAATTTAATGAGTTTTGATAAATGTATACAGATGGTAACCATGACCATCATAATATACAGAACATTTTCATCATCCCCAAATGTTCTCTTCCGTCTCTTTGCAGTCAGTCCCCTCCACCAGCCCCGACCCTGGCAACCACCGATCTGCTTATTGCCATGCAGCTTTCCCTATTCTAGAATTTCATAAAAAGGGAAACATACTGTATGTAATCTTTTGTAAGCTTTTGAGATTCATTCCATCACTGTGAATATCAGTAATTGGTTCATTTTTTTGCTGAGTAGTAGTCCACTGTATGGAAAGACTATAATTTGTTTACGCATTTATGCATTGGCGGACATTTGGGTCGTTCCCAGTTTTTGATTATTATGAATAAAGCTGTTAGGAACATTTGGAGACAAGTCACACAAGTCTTTACGTGAACGTAAGTTTTTATTTTTTGTGTGTAAATACCTATAGATAGGATTACTGGGTCATATGGTAGATGTAGATTTAACTGTTTAAGAAAATGTCAACCTGTTTTCCAAAGTGGCTGAACCATTTTGCATTCCTACTAGCAATTTTATCACCCTTCCAGTGACTCTAAATCCTCACCAATGCTTGGGATTGCCAGCTTTTTAATTTTATCCATTCTAGTGGGTATATAGTGGAATCTCATTGTGGTTTTAATGACTACTGATGTTGAGCATCTTTTCATATGCTTATTTGTCATTCGTACATCCTCTTTGGTGAAGCGTCTATTTAAATCTTATGCACATTTTAAATTGGGTTGTTTATCTTATTACTGAGTTGTATAAGTTCTTTATATATCCCGATACAAGTCCTTTAGCAGATATATGATTTGCAAATTTTGTTTTGTTTTGTGTTCTGAAGAGCAAACGTTTTGAATTTGGTTAAAGATCAATTTATTATTCTTTTGGTGTCATATCTAAGAAATCTTTGCCTAACAAAGATTTTCTCCTATGTCGTCATCTTCTAGGAGTTTCGTCGTTTCAGCTCTTACATTTAGGTCTATGATCTATTCTGAGTTAACTTTGTGTATGATGGGAGATAAGGGTTTCAATCATTTATTTCCATACAGATTAGACTTGTCTCAACACCACTTATGGAGACAATCTGTTTCCCACTGAATAGCCCTGGTACCTTTGTCAAAAATCAACTGACCACATACATATGGGTCTGTTTCTGGACCCTCTTCTGTTTCATTGATTTATATGTCTATGTTTCTTATGCCAATATTACAGTTTTGATTACTTATAGCCTTATATTAACTCTTGGAGTCAGATAGTATAAGTCCTTCAACTTTGTTTTTCTTTCTCAAAATTGAGTCTTCCCATCTGTGAAGACAGTATATTGTTTCACTTGAGTCTCCTTTAATTTCTTTCATCAGTGTTTTGTAGTTTCAGCATACAGATCTTTCACGTTTTGTTAGATTTATATCTATTTCACGTTTTTTGGTGCTACTGTAAATGACACTGTATTTAAAAATTTCCATTTCCAATTGTTCACTGCAGCTATATAGAAATAAAATTAATCTCTATATGTGGACTGTGTATCCTGCAGCTTTGTTAAACTCAACTGTTAGTTCTAACAGTTATTTTTGAAGATTTCTGAGGCTTTTCTACCTAGTTGGTCTTGCCATTAGCAAACAAAGATAGTTTTACTCTTTCTTTTCCAATCTTTATGACTTTCCTCTTTCTTGCCTAATTGCACTCTCTGGGACCTCCAATAAGATGGTTGGTGAATAAAAGTGATGACAGCAATGCCAGTTTCCTGGGCTGTATAATTGTGCTATGGTAACATAAGGTGTTACCACTGGAGAAAGCTGTGTGAAGGGAACATAGCAACACTATACTTCTAGGTGGTTTAAAATAATTTCAAGATAAAAAGTTTAGTGGGGGAGAAAATACTGGTGAAAGCAGACATTCTTGACTTGTTCCCAGACTTAGGAGGAAAACATTCAGTCTTTCACAGTGAAGTAGGATGTTAGCTGTATGTTTTTCACAGATGCCCTTTATCAGGTTAAAGAAGTTCCTTTTATTCCTAGTTGGCTAAGAGTTTGTTTTGTTTTTGTTTCATTTTTTTTTAAATCATGAGTGGGTGTTGGATTTTGCCAAATGCTTTTTCTGTATCTTTTGATATGATCATATGGTTTCCTCTTTAGTCCGTTAATATGCTGAATTACATCGATTGATTTTAGAATATTAAACCAACCTTGCATTCTGGGCAGAAACCACACTTTGTCATGAAGTGTTTTCATTTTTCTATATTGCTGGATTCAACTTGCTAAATTTTTGCTAAGGATTTTTGCATCTATGTTCATGAGGGATACTGGTCTGTATTTTTTTTTTTCTTGTAAACATTTGTCTGGTTTTGGTATCAGGGTAGTGCTGCCCTCATAAAATGAGCTGGGAAGTGTTCCCAATTCCCCAAATCATGGAAGATTTTGTGTTGGTTTGTATTATTTTTTCCTTAAATGTTTGGTACAATTCACCAGTGAAGCCATCTGGGCCTGGAATTTTCTTTGTGTGAAGGCATTTTATTTTTGCTTTATTTAAATCTTTTAACAATTTTATTAAGGTATAAGTTACCTTAACATTTACCAATTTAAAGTGCATAAGAGGACAGAATTAACATTTGGAAAGAAACTGATCTCATTTTTTCCACTAAGTCCCGAGATGACTTTTGGGAGTTTCTTTTTGCTGACGAGTTGCACACTGGACACACAAGAGTGCCACACAGGCACGAGTCACTGCCTGCGTGAGTCCAGCCATCAGGACCTCTTAAAGAGAGGCTCAAGACCTGATTTTCAGTTCCTTGCCCCTCCACTTGCAGTTCCTCACCTCGTTCCCGCCTCGCCTAAGGCGCTCTGGCTTCTCCCCCTCCCCCTCCTGGAACTGCCCTCACGAGGATCGCCAAGAACACCGAGTCCTCCTTGTTTCTCGGTCCCTGGCTACTCTCCAGACCTTCTTACTGACGGCCCTGCAGTGTGTGATGGTTGACTCTCCTCCCTGGCTGCACTGCTCAGGTTCCCAGCAGGAAACAGATGGCTCCAAATGTGGATAATCTACAGAGGCTTGAAGAAAAGGGCTATTTACTAGGTGTGCATGAGCAGGGAATAAGGACACCACAGGGGGTAGTGTGGGATCTGCAGCTAGGACCACTCCCAGGCCAGAAGGGACAAAGGCAGGGAGTGGTTACTGGAGCCCAGGCTGGGAGAGAGTGGGTAGAGGGAGCTGCCCTGTAAGACAGTGCAGGACCAACCCTGCAGGAGGGAATCAGGGACTCCCAGCTCATCCCCTCCCTCCTGCCAGTCAGGGGTCAATCCCAGAGGGTTCAAGAGGTTCACGCAGGTCAGGCCCTGGGGACACAGAGCGGGCTGGGGATGGGACAAAAGATGTGGGCACTGGCTTTCATGACACCACACTCTCTTGGTTTCCTCCTTCTCCAGGTTAAGCCTCTCTTCTTTACTAGTCCCCTCCTTTCCCGTTGTTCCTGGGGTTTCATGTTAGGACTTCTTAGGACCCTGCATGTCCTTTGGCATGGTCTCATTTGCTCCTGCAGATTCATCAGACACACTAATGACACCCAGATCAGTCAGCCCTCTCACCCGAGCCCCACCTCATCACCAAATCTTCCAGATATCTCCACTTGGTGAGCCACAACAACAGAATGGGTGCATGCTAACTAGGCATCAGGCAAGACCCTTATGTGTGTGAACTCATTTACCATTCCCAACAGCTCTATTGTTATCTTCCTTTTGCAGATGAGGAAATTAAAGCATAGAGACGTTAGATAATCTATCCAAGGTCACACAGCTACAAAGTATCAGAGCCAGGACTGGACCTGGGAGGGTTCAGAGCCTATATTCCTAACCATTAAGACCAAAGGAGCATCTTCAGATGTCATCAAAAGTTGGACTGGGTGATTCGGTTTCCAGAAAGGCTCCCTGGTTGGCAAAGGTTCATGGGTCCCTGTCCCATGAATGCCCATGGCACATCAGACATCCTGTGCCAAGAACTCTTCTTGCCTGCTCTTTGCCAGTACTCCCTGCCCCCACCACGCACACAGACAGAGCGCACCCTTCACTGAGCTGGCGTGTGAATCATCGTCTCTCGTGTGCCCTGGAGCGGCGCCCTTGGAGAACAGCCAACATAGACCAGGAGACAAAAGAGTACTCACAGGCCCCTCTGGCACTTTATTGTTTACAAAACAATGGCTCCAATAGGAAGGAACACAATCATTACGCTTACAGCAGCGAATATAGAGGGGGGAAAAGGCTAGCCTGGAAATATTTGAAAATCACTGAGTGTGAAAATGCTGCTGCTGGGCACTTAGGCCACAGCTGAGGCAGAGAGGTCTCAACTTAGGGACTGTTTCCAGTCCTCCAAGTTTCATCTCTGTAGTTTTAAAATCACACAGCCCTGACAGTTCATCAAGGAGGTGGGCCAGGGAGCCCAGCCAGGCAAGGTCAGAAAAGACTTGGGTCCTCCGGGCTATGTCCGGGAGGGATATGTATGGGAGCCGAGTTCTAGAGATGTGTGTCACATTCAATAGCTTGTTTCCGTTCTTCTGCCATTTGTTTGGAAGAAACAGACAACCAGACAACAGACAGACAACCATCCTTACTGGGTTCCCTCCTAGCAGCTGTATTACAGTTTCAAAGTGGGAAAAGTCTGTGACACAGGGATCCACACAGTAAGAGTCAGAGCCTACAAGATGGCCCTTCCCAGCCATCACAGTAGCCCTACATTCTCCTGGGGGGTGAGGTAGCTTCTGGGCGAGGGGCACTGTGGGTGGATGGCAACGGCCCTTCTAGGCTTTGGTCCCGGCTGACCTGTCCCAAACTCTCTGCCTTTACCCTGGGGCACTGAGAAAAGACCACAGGGACGAAGACAAGCCAAGGTTTGCGTGAAGAGCTTCCACGGAGAAGAGGCTGCAAAGCTCCCACAGGGAAGAGGAGAAATAAAAGACCAGGGACGGAAAGCGCAGGGCCGGGCAGGCCTCGTCACAACCTCCAGAGTAAAGCAGCCCAGTGCCTGGAGCCGGTTGCTGGCCCTCAGAACCTGGGTCTCACTGAGTCAGGAAATAAAAATTCAAGTCATTCATGGAAGGCTTTAAAGGCATGACAATTTCTGATAGTTGCCAGAAAAAGGCAATGTTTTCTTTATCTTTGTATCCTCTGGCCAAGGACTTAGAAACAATTATAAACTTGCCTCACCAACTCTAACTGCTTAATTACAATTTCCTCCACTGCTGAGAATGAATTTAACGATGGGACTTTGCTCTGTGAGATAAGATTTGGCAATTCCATTCTATGACAAAAGGAATGGCTTTAATTAAAATAATAATTAAAACGTCAAAGTGCTACGTAGCCACAGAATTTTCCTGAAGGGAGAACATGGAGTCGCCCCATGGACTTGAGATGTCTAACGTGCAGCTTGGGATGGAGGGAGGAGCCCGCACCCTTCCCTGCAGCACTTGGGCAGAGGGCTCCACGGGGCCTGCCCTCACTCACAGCCCTGTAGCATCCTGCAGTGTACACAGGTGTTTTCCCGAGGACCTGGAGGGGAGGATTTAATGCCCGAGGTTCACGAGGAGGAAGAAAAGGGGTGGCATGGAAGTTCCCGACGGTCAGGTCCACTTCCAACTCACTATTGTGTTCCCCGAGGGAGCACAGTGCTTGACACAGAGTAACAGCTCAAGAAAAATTTATTGAACAAAAGAACAAATGGAAAGAAAGAGGGAGGTCAGATGGAAGAAAGAAAGGACCTAGCAGAATCAGAGAGGATGGGCCCCAAATTAAGATGCCTGCAATGATCAGCTTCTACCACCAGCTGGCAGCGCAGAGGACCGGTGGGTGAGAGCCTGCGCTGGCAGCCCCTGCCCAGCTCCAGGAAATCAGACCTCTGCTCACACACCTGGGGCTGAGCCCCGTTCTGGAGACCTCTATATCGCGCATCTGCCGCAGCGTTCTGAGAAGAAAAAAAAGCAAACAAAACACCACATAAAAGTGCAGTCCTCTGGTATTTATGAAATCTGAGTCCTGATGTAGCTTAAAACTGCCCACTCCTCGGCCTTGCTCAACAGCTTCATTTCTTCAGTTTAAATAAATTCTATTCCTTCGTACTTGACACCTCCGACCCTGGTCTCTGGCAGAAGGAAGCGTCCGTCAAGTGTGAAGGCCATGATGTAGGTAGCAACCTTGCCGCTGTCCTCCTCGGATTTGAGGGCCACGATGATCTGGTCATCAGTGTTGGGGATGAACTTGAAGGATGAGAAGCCGTGTGTGGGGACCACCTCCCCCACGTGGCTGACAGAGATGTCGCCGAAGTCCTGGGCGGCGCTCAGCAGCAGGTTGGTGCCCTTGTGCTCATCATCCCTCTCGCTGTACCGCTCGTGGCTGGCGCGGCGCGGCAGGAAGAACCACCGCTGCAGTGTGTCACTCCAGCAGGCAGACTCGTGGATGAGGTAGCCTGGGGACACACGACAGACCCACAGGTCACAGACCCAGTCGGCCGGGACTGAGCCCGCCTGCTGCCCCAGGCCTGCCTCCCCCCACGACCAGGGTATGCAGCACCCTCGACGGCACGGCAGAGGTGAGGGGACTCGTGGCTGCCTGAGACAGCCTTCCTCCCTGCACGTGCCCCGGGAGATGGTGTGAGGTAGCCTGTCGGTCCAGAGCAGCATCACTCCTCTTTTCCTTAGATCTCTGTATTTCCCAGAGGATTCTCGATCTGCTTTTGTTCTCAATTATCCAGAGTAACAAAGACGGGGAAAGCAGGACAAACACCAAGTCTCTGGGGCGCCCCGTCTCCCCTCGCCAAGCTTCCCTGCTGGCTTTCCCCAGAGCTGCTGCTAAGCCGCAGCCATGGGGTCTGTCTTTATTTCTGCTTCCTGGGTGCTAATCAAGAGAAGTAGAGCCCAGGGGAAGCAGCCAGATAAACAAGCAAGTTTGATGGGTGAAGAATAGACAGTGGGGTAGGTGGAAGAGGCGGCCTCAAAGCCGAAGAGGAAGCACCACTCCCTTCACATTTAAGGATGGAAAACGAGCCCTATGTGGGGGCGAAGCAATGTCCTCAGAGTCCTGTCCCCCCAAGCCTAGAGCTGACGAGGCCGCTCCAAGCATCGCAACTCCCTACTACAAACCACGACGACTCTCAGAAAACGAGGGGACAGAACCAGAGCTCTGGCCACCTTGCTTCTACCACAACAAGTGCGAGGCCCGAGGCCCTGACCCCCAGGGGAACAGCGAGAACCAGCCCTGGCAGGATGGGTTGTGAACTGAGACAGCAGGAGGTGGTCTGTCAAGGTGAGTGAGCCATGAAAGAGAAGAAAGAGAAAACGGCTCATTTGCCTGAGAATCCACTGGCCTGATGGGACCAGCCATCAGAGACAGTTGAAATCATCAAAATTGAGCAAGAAACTAAGCCACTGTGTTTGGAAGTAACACCCCAAGAAAGCACATGCGTGGTGCACGGCATCTGTTCAGTGCCCACAGGGTGGCGCCTGGTCCCTTACCTGGCGGTCGGATCCCAGCGGCGGCCCGCAGGGCATTGTAGCTGGACACCCAGTTCTCATGGTCCACGCTGCCTTTGCAGCCCACCACCTTCACCCACTCCGGGTTCTCGTTCATCACCTCCCCCGTGGTGGTGGTCCACTCCTTGCCCAGGCCGCCCACATACAGATGCTCGTCCTTCACAGCCAGCCACTCAGCTTTGAAGCCTAGGGACAAGGAGACAGGAGGGGCGTGCCTGAGCAGAGCCAGCCCTCTGCTCAGCAGGCTCCTGTGGGGTCTGGCAGGCAAGAGCAGACAGCCCTCCCGGTCCAGCAGCCTTGGGTGTCAGGTCACCCGTGCTGGACTTCACTCGAGGCCATGACGAGCAGAGGACAGGACAGCCTGGCTCAGGGCTCTATTCCGGAAGGTCAGCAGTCGGTCACCTCTCTTTAGAGCAGACCCCACGGCAACTCATGCAGGGCAGATGGGCACCTACTCTCCCGCCTTTATTCTTCCCCCCTCCTCTCTCCCTGCCCTCCAGGAACCATCACCTTTTCCTTCGGTAACTCAACCCAGGAACACTCTGCTGGGACATGCCCTCAAAGCGATTTAACTGCTTCTGCCGCTGGTGCCCCGCCTTCCCCTCAGCTCTGAAAGGCCCAGTCACATACTCGGAAATCTCCTCTGATCCCCAGACTCCCTATTTCTCAAGCTGTAGGCCCCAACCTCAAGGTTATTCCCAAATCCTAGGAAGTGGTAGCACTTGAAGTACCTGTCACAGCAGAACACGTTTGCTGTCCTGGCAGCCACCCCTGACATGTCACTGAGGGTAAATTAAGTGACAGTAGCCAGAGCTGCCAAGAGGGGCTGGCGTGGGGGCTCACAGTGTCCATCCCAATCAGGGTGTTTCTTTTCTTAGATGGACTTGAATTGTACTTGCTTTCCCAGAGGTTTTGCAAGCTTCTTGCCTGCTCTGAGGAGCTGGAGTGGCCACCCTCCCCGTGAGATGGCAGCAGCCTCTGGAATGCTTCTCCGCAGATGGCTCTGGAGGGACCCGCTGAATTCCTGTGATCCCAGGATCAGTCCCCTGGGCCATTTTCGAGATAAGATGCTTTCCACTTACCAGATCTTCCACCCGTTCTGGATGACCCGACCAAAGGGCAAACCCACGGCTCCCTTTATTCTGCTTTCTTCCCGATCCAAGAGGAAGAACAGAACTAAATAATGGTGGCCTATAAACTCTGACAGACTGAGGCAGGAAACAGGCAACCAACGTTTCTCTAAGGCCTAGGCTGAGGCACATTTCCTGCCAACTGCCCCAGCCTTGGGCAAACACTGAAGAGATTTATACCAGGGGAGGGCCTGGCAGACCACTGCCCAGGGGCCCAGCTAATTAGTGCAGTTCCTCCTCTGACCTCAGACAGCCTGCAGTGGTTTAGCTTTCTAGAAGGTGCAGACTCACCGTGAGAGCTTGGGCACACATGGCAGCTCTTGTCAACTCTCTTGCTGGTGCCTAGCACCTCCCTGCCCCCTCCCCTGTCTGAGGCTCTGGGCCACTCTGGGCCCCTCTCTAGCTCTGTTCCACACCTGCTGCAGGCAGTAACTCCTTTCTGGCAAACAACAGAGCAGTGGGTAATGGCAGATTTCAGAGGTCAGATTCCACTCGAGGTCACCGCTGCTTACACAGACCCTCCTTCTGCTGGGTTTTCAGAAAGAAGGGCTGGGCAGCAAAAGTTTACCCTTTTAATACGGTCATGGTTCAAAACGAGAACAATTGGACACGAGGGCTTTAAAGGGAAGGCACGCGGAGGGTGTAATCCCAGTGTGCTCTTACGATATCTTTTAAGACATAAAAAGGGCCATGTTCCCAGAGGCACTGTAAGTAGCAGTGGACAGAGCCCTAAAATGTATCCTGGGGAGAACCCCCACTTCCCTGGCAGGCCTCTAGTAACAAGCTCAAACATCTAGACTCCACTTCGGTCTGAAGTCCCGTAAGGCTTTTGCTCCCAGTCTGGGGGGCCGTGGGTCAGAAGCAGGACGGAGACTAGCTCTTCCCAACGTTCCCTCCTTCAGGACACAAGAACACTTTACTGTGAGCGCATGCAAACCAAGCCAGCGGACAGTCGGCCCAGAACTTGTCCCCTAGCTCCTCACCAAACCCAGGAGACACAGCAGCCCGACGTACCTTTCCCCACAGTTCCATCGCCGTCAGACAGAATCACCCAGGGTACAGCCTTGGTGCCTTCAATCTGGTAGACAACCCCTGTCCGGTCATCCACAGAGTACAGTTTCCCATTGAAGACGATCAGATCGGACAGCTCCATGCCCCGCCCCTTTTCTGCCAGATGGGATTCCAGGACCTCGTGGCCTTTGTCCCACTCCACGGCCACCTTGTCCCCGCTGTCTGATAGGGTCAGATAGCCCTTCTTCAGGTAACTGAACCAGGTATTTTCCTCTTGGGCCCTTGACTCTGTGTCCAGGTCGGCGATAACTGCGATTCGGTACCGAGTCCCACCTGGCGTCCTTTGGGGGACAGACAGGGGGTAGGTGTCATTGTACTGGTCAGCAGGTGCCTGGCCGAGCCTCCAGTTGTGGGCATTGGGTGCGGGGAGTCTGCCTGGGGGCGGTCGGTGGGAGTACAGCAGCCAGAGGATGGCGGCGCCCACAAAGGATGGCAGGATCACCTTCCAGCGGGGGCGGAAGCGGGGGTCTGCAGCCTTGGTCATGGACGCCAGCACAGGAAGGCCCCCTACACTTATCCGGAGGGAGTGCATAGACTCATTCCATTCCAGGTGGTCGGAGGGCTGAACAGGCATCAGACTGCAGGACAGGTGGACCTGCACACCCAGGGAGAGAGGAGAGAGGTCAGCGACCTGCAAAACACAGTGGCTTCCCAATTACTTCACGGTGCATGGGCTGCAGGCTACCTGATCCAGAATAAATAGTACTGCCACCACTTTGTGGCCATTCCTTCCTTGGCTTAATTAAATCCTGACTCTAGAAATATCCTTGTTTTCTCTTATTCAGCAAGATGAGCAGTCTTTCCAAAGCAAAATTATTCCATCTCCTCTGTCCCAGCTGGCAGGACAAAAAGCTCAGCGAGAGAAAGAAGTTATGTGTGGGCTGGTGTTCCGCAATCTCATGAAAGAGGGAACAGCAGGGGAGCGAGGCTGGGAGTGTGGGGATTGAGGGGCTTGGGCAGGAGAGGATAACAGAAAGGGTACAGATCTTTTGTGTTTTTTTTTTGGTGAGGAAGATTAGCCCTGAGCTGACATCGTTTGCCACTCCTCCTCTTTTTGGTGAGGAAGATAGGCCCTCAGCCAACATCTGTGCCCCTCTTCCTCTACTTTATATGTGGGACGCCTGCCACAGCATGGCTTGACGAGCGGTGCATAGGTCTGTCCCCGGGATCTGAACCTGTGAACCCTGGGCCATGGAAGCGGAGTGTGCAAACTTAACTGCTACGCCACCGAGCCAGCCCCTTGGGTACAGATCTGTATTTTAATCACGTCTCTTCAACAGAGAAGCCCTCCCTGATGGCTCTGCTCCGACAGCACCCTGCACCCCTTCCTTGGCATCTGTCACCATGCGACATCATGTTACACAGTTATCAGTTTTATCATTTGTGTCCCCAGCACCTAGAACAGTGCACAGAGCAGATGCATGCTCATTAAGCAAGTTTTTACTTCCTCCTGGGTTAGGTTTCTGTAATATTCAAGTATAAGTATAAAATAGATTCAAGCCAAACAGAAATACTTCTGTTTTTGGCAACATCTGTCCCCTGGCACGTTCCTATTAATGCAAATGACTGAGGAACCAGAGTCTGAACGGCCCTCTCTGCCTGGAGCCCAGCGTGTCAGCTCCAAAGGACAGCTGGGCTCACCTGGGGCCTGGCTTGGCCTCAAGCCCCCTGGCCCACTCCCCAGGTGCAGCACCATCATCAGATGGTGGCAGCCAGGAACTGCAGCTCTTCACACCTGCCCCCTGCTCACGTCCCCAGCACAGACCACGGCAGCTCGGTGTGGCCACAGCCGCGCCAGACCAGCATCTGTCTCCGTGGCAGCCGCCAAGCTGGGGGAGCAGCATCAGCGAACATTAGCCCTGGGCTGCGGCTCAGTGTCCGCCCTTCAGATGTAACTCAGTAAGCCCCAGCCTAAGAAACTCCCCTTGCCCGACCACCGGGGCATTTCTGCCTCCTCCTCCAAAACAACCAACAGCATGACTTCAGGGGCAGATGCTCCTCTCACTGCCAGGTAGCAGATGGGAAGGGCGTGGGGACCTGGCAGCTCTGTGCCTCCCCGGGCCCCCCACACTCAGACCACATGGCCTAGTCCCCTTCCACACTGCAGGCTGCTGGCTCTGAGGATGAAAAACTCGGCCCAGGTTCCACATGGAAGCCAGCCCCCCGCTTCCCTTGCTTTTTGGACAGATCCTTTGGTTTTGGCCACAGGGTCAGGTGCAGAAAAGTGACGTCTAAGGAGCGAGCATACCGAGTAGGCGGAGTGGGCCTCAGAAGCCCTCCTGCTCCTTACTCCAGGCTGGCCTCTGGGCTTCCCTCCTGGACAAGGGCACCATCTTCCCCCAGGCTTCACATGCCACACGGCCACAGAGCTGGTCACTAAGGCCTTCAGGGCTGGGAAACAGGAGTCCCTGTCTCTCCTCTAGCTGCGCCCAACCCCAAGGCTTCAAAAGCCATGCTAAGCCAAAGCCACCCAGCGTCTATTTCCAGCCCGAGGCTGCCACTGAGCTCTCAATTCCTACATCTCACCTCCTCTTCAAAATTCTGCCTGGATTTCTAACTTGAATTCTAAACACAGTATTTCAAAACCTAAGTCTTACTCTCCTCTCTTCTCCAACCCACTTGCCCCCAGAGCTTCCCTCAGGAATGGTGATGGGGGCACCGTATTCACAGTTGCCCAGGCTAAAACTTTCATCGAAACCCTAGAAGTAGCACTTTTCCGCATGAATATCATACTTTGACAGAAAGTTATGAACCACCACCACCTCGAGAAACCTAGGCATGGTCTGGATCCCCGCCTCCTTCCGCAGCATCCGCTCTACCACAGGTCCTATCAAGTGGGCCATCCGTCTCCTCCCTGTCGGCTCCCAGCTGCTTCCACAGCCCCTTCTCACGGGAACCACACAGACAGCCTCCCTTCAGCCCTTCTGCCACCACACCCCTCCCTGACAACCCACTCACCCCACGGCCAGCGACACCTGCTAGACAAGCGAGTCAATCAGACCTTGTCATCACCTGCCTCAGTGGCCCGCTCTCAGAGTAGACCCTCACTACTCATACGGCCCTGCCCAGAGAGCCAGCTCTTCTGCTTGCCGACCAGCCACGGCAGCCTCCTTCCTGTCTGGACCACCTCAGCCCTCGTCCACCCAGGGCAGGGCTCCTGGGCCCCCGCCCAGAACACTCCTGCCCTGGCTCTTTGCATGGCTGCCTCACTTTCACCTTTCTGCGTTTTTCCAAAATGTCAGTCAGCTCCTCAGAAAGACTTGGCCTGCCCACCTCAGCATGTTAAGTAATTATTTCCGCTCTGCCTTAGCTCCATGGGGCAGAGCCCACTTGCCACTTGCCCACTGCCAGCTTACACTCCTGGCTGACACTCCGTGCAAGTATGGGAACTGAGGATACATTTGCTGAAGGAATGAAAACTATACCCCGTGGTGGGTCATTAAACCACTTCTTCAAGAGCCCCTCAACTCTCTGTCCCCATGCCCCACAAGTTATTCTGCAAACCCACAGCCCTGGATCCAGCCCCTGATGGTCGAGCTGCCCAGCTGTGACACTGAGCTGCAGGTGCAGCGGACACAATGCTTGCTGTATAGACCACTGTCACTACTGTGATGTGTCGTCCTCACTGCCCCTGGTCAACTCCCTCTCCATTCCTGAGTCGCCATCCTGTCACCGGTCATCTTGAGACATCTCCTGCCTGCTCGCTCCTGGGAGAGACTGCAGCCCCCTTCAGTGGCCAGGGGCCCAGGGTGGAGCCCAAATGCCCACGCCCCCATGCACCAGACTGCTCCTTCCTGCTGCTTGGGGTCAGTTCAGACACGCCTGCCCTTCTGGTTCCTTCGTCACAGTCTATACACGTGTCCAAGTCCCTCACCTGAGTCACTGCTGGATCTCCAGATTACACTCTCAGGTACACTGAAAGCACTCAATAAAAACTGTGGATGAATGGTGAATCTGTGAATCTACGAATGAATGGAGAATCCCCCGGGACGCCTCTGGCCCTCACCATCCCTCACCACCCTGCAAGAGCATTCACTCTTCATCCCTCCTGGACGCTCCATGCCAGGGTCTGCCCCCTGCTTCCTGGAGAGGACTGACCGACAGGCCTGCTCCTGAGGCGCAGCCGTGAGAACATGTCCCACGGGGTGTCCCTCTGCGTCTCCTGCCAGCAGGGATGGTGACATGAGTGTCATGCTGTCTGTGGGTCCTCCTCCCTGTCTGTCCCTTCTCAGCCCCCAAGGCTCCTTCCTTGCTGCCACCTATCTTCTTTTTGAATCTCCCGGAGGTGACCTTGGTCTCTAAGTGAGGGCTCCCCAAGCCTTCCTAGCCTGAACATTTCCCAAACTCCAGGCCAGCGCGCCCACCTGCTGAGCCTCCTGGTCACACACCCGCAGGCACCTGGAACAGGTTCCCCTCATGAATTTACTGCCCTGGCTGAGGGCACTCCCAGCCCTGAGGAGTCACCCTGGCCAGCAGTCACATCACCTTCTCTCCTCCTCACTTTCCGGCAGGCGCTGGGTCCCCTTGCCTGTCTGCAACCCAGCTTGGGATTCTGGTCCCAACCCCATGGCCTCTGCCCTGTTGCCGTCTCACCCCGGTCTCCTGTTGATCCAGATCATCCGGGTCCAACCTGAGCTCGGCCATTTACCAGCTGCGTGACCTTGGACAAATGACCTGGCTTCTCTGGGCCTCAGTGTTTTCACATGCAGACTGCAGATGTCACTGTGCTGCCAGCTGAGTCAGAATCCGCAGGACTTGGTGCTGACTGCCCACTCCTGTCGGTCTACCCCCCTTGCTTTCCAAGCACCTTCACCCACCTGCCTGCAGGGCGTGGCTCTGTAGACAGAGTTGACAGGAAGGGCTGGCCCACTCCTGAGAGTACTGGGCACGCTGCGGAGTCAAGGACTGCACAGCCTGCAACGCTAGAAATATCTACTGCCTGTCCCTCCACAGAAAACGTGTGCAGGCCCCAGTCTAGACCCTCTCAAATCCATCCTCCAAACAACTGATAGAATGATTCTTCTGGAAAGCAAATCTGGATTAAGAATGGTTTTTCTGGAAAGCGAATCTGGATTAAAACTCTTCACTAGATCCCAATGCTTTCCTGCTAAGGAGGAGCTCCTCAGCCTGCAGAGAAAGTCCCATTTCCCCTGTGTGCTCTCCACCCGCACTACGCTGGGTTATTTACAATTCCATACTCCACGTGTGGAACCTCTGCACATAATGCTTCCTCCACCTGGAATGCCAATCTCCTCTGACCATATGGAACCATCCAGAAGTCTCTGGCTGAGCCATGAGAGTCATGCTTCCACTGTCCCTCCCCCGTCTCCCCACCAGTAAGCTTCCCTCCTGTGGGAGGCTGACACTGGCCCCAAAGGTATCTAGGCCTAATCCCTGAACCTGTGAATGTCCCCTATATGTCAACAAAGACTTTGTGGGTATGACTAAATTAAGGATCTTGAGATGGGAGATTACCCGGGTGGGTCCTAAATGCAATCACAAGTGTCCTTACACAGGGAGGCCGAGGGAGATGTGAGGACGATAGAAGAGGACCATAGCCAAGAAATGCCTGGGGCCCCCAGAAGGTGGAAGAGGCATGGACGGAATCTTCCCTAGAAGCTTCGATTCCTAGAGCCTTTGGAGGGAGCACAACCCTGCTGACACCTTGATTTCAGCCCATTGATACTGATACTGGATTTCCGGCCTCCAGAACCATGAGAGAACAAATGCTTGTTGTTTTCAGCCACCAAGTTTGTGGTAACTGGTTACAGCAGCCCTAGAAACAAATGTACCTCCTGACACACTGTGCTTTGTGCCACCTTTGTTTGGGACGTGGCTCTGCAACAGCACAGATCATCCGGTACTGCCAAGACCTGCTCAGTCAGTCTCCCCACTGACAGCTCCTGGACAGAAGGGGTTCTGCGTATCAGGTTGGTTCCCAAGACCTAACGGAGGTGCAGAAATGAGAGAATGACTGCTTTCAGTGACAGGAGAACTGTCTGCCTTCCAGAAAATCCCTTTAGCTTCACCACCAGAATAACTTCCCTCTGCATCAATACCCAGCCTTGGTCTTCATCTCTCCTCTAGTAGCCCAAGGAATTACTTTTTTTGTGTGTGTATGAGGAAGACTGGCTCTGAGGTAACATCCATTGCCAAACCTCCTCTTTTTTGCTGAGGAAGATTAGCCCTGAGCTAACATCCGTGCCCATCTTCCTCCATTTCGTATGTGGGATGCCACCACAGCGTGGCTTGCTAAGCGGTATATAGGTCCATGCCCGGGATCCAAACCTGCAAACCCAGGCCACTGAAGAGGAGTGCACGAACTTAACCACTACACCACTGGGCCGGCCCCATCAAGAAATTACTTTTATCTTGTAGAAAGAAAAGTTTCCAATCAGATGTCTTTCCATTTGTTCTCCATGACCCCCTGCTGGTTTATCACCTAAAACTGATAGTAACAGCCTGTAGTGTTGTGTTGCTGGAGGGCTGGTGCAGAGCACGAGATTGTATTTTTATTAAAAAGAAAGAAAGAATTTGCCAGCCACAAACACCAACAGAAATGAGCCACTGAAGGGGAGAGATGAAATGGACGAAGCTGTGCCTGGAAGAAGGCCCACCTGAGGCTTCTCTCCTCACCCATACCCCCCAAGGGTCCAAGCAGTTTAAACGTCTGCTTTATTGTGGCAAGAAGTTTGTCAACCCCACCATCTGCAGTATAATGGGCTGATTTTGTATAATCTAGGAAAATTAGAAGCAAGGTGCTATAGTATAAAGTTACTGGCAATTTGGCTGGCCAGGCTCCCCCGCTCAGGTGGGCCTGCAAACGAACTCTTTCTGGGTCAGAAACCACAGGGACTGCACCCCTGCTGGCTCCCTTCTTCCTGCGCCGCCACACTGCGGGCAACGTCCCTGGAAAGAGGAACCACGAGGAGCAACCACTACCCAGGAGGCTCAAGGGGTCCTAATTTCCTTCCCCACCCCCTCTTTTTAGGATAGTGTCACAAACAGCTCAAGGACACTTAGGCATTTCTGGTTTCTGTCAAACCAGTACCTCCTTATAAAAGAGGCCTGAAACAGCAAGGTGTACCAGACTCCAAGGGGAGCAGCACGTCCTCTCTGTGCACACCCGGGAGACGCTCCCACCCTACCTCAGGAGCGAGCAGCCCCTCCACGGTTAAATGAGCTCAGATACCCTACCTTCCCAGACCATCCCCAGGCCTGCCACCAGACTCTACCCAAGGCTCAGACGACAGGGGCAGCAACTCCTGACACAGCCTACGACAGGGGCAGCAACTCCTGACACAGCCTACGGGGAGGGTCTCTTTCTTAGGCTTCCTTCAGGAGTGGTATGTGACAGGTGGCAGAACAAACAGGTTTAAGGGCAGCTGCCAGAGCCAGTTCCTTCTTTCCAGGATCTAGGGAAGGGCAGGAAGTGAGAGATAAGGAGGGCCACTCCCAGCTCCCTGTCTCCTCCTCCCCAGGCCCTCACTCCTGCCGAGCAGCTGCCTTCCCTTGCCCACTACGGTCTCTGAAGGGTCCTAAAGAGCCCAGGCTCTGCTCTGCTCACTGCCACAGTGCACCTCCTGGTTGGAAAGGAAAGAGCCACCCCCGCGGACCTCACAGACTCTTGAGAGCAGCAAGGACAGAGGCCAAGGGCTTCAGAGCACCAGTGCTGACGCTGGGGAGAGAATGCTGGATGAGTGACATTTATTAAACACCGCCTGTGGCCAGGCTCCTTGAAAATGTTACCTAATTTGAGGCATTCTTCTGTGTTTGACTCACCAAAGCTTATTATTGTACTTGAAAATGCCATTTCAATTTTGGACAGGGGTGGGCAGCAGAAGGAAACCAGGAAGGAAAACGCTGTCGTGGTCAAATATGTCCTATATGGATTACTGAGGTAACTCCTCCTTCCAGACGTAACTTCCTTAAAGGCTGAGACTCTGGATCCTACTGAATTCTGCCTTCCCCTGCCCCCCTGACTCTGCATACAACAGGCGTTCACAACTGCTTACTGGACCAAGTTAAATATGGTTCAGGATAACTCATTGCTCAGCCCTCTGTTTTTGTTTTTAAGTCAACTACCCAAGAGGAGCGCACTAGTTTTCTACTACTGCTGTAACAAGTCACTCAGATCTGGCAGCTTCCTCACAAACTTATTTTACAGCGCTGCTGGACAGAGTCTGACATGGGTGTCACCGGGATAACATCAAGGGCTGTGTTCCTTTCAGAGGCTCTAGGGGAGAATCTGCTTCCTTCCTTGATCAGTTTCTAGAGGCTGCCCGCATTCCTTGACTTGCGGCCCCTTCCTCCACCTTCAAAACCAGCCATGTTGCACCTCTCTGTGCCTTTCTGCCATCATTTCCCTCTAATGCTCTTCTTCTGCACACCTCTTTCACTTTTAAGGACGCTGTGATTCCACTGGGCCCACCCAGGTAATCCAGGATGATCTCCCTATTTTAAGGTCAGTTGATTAGGACCCTTAATTCCATCTGCTACCTTAATCCCCCTTTGCCACGTAACATATTCACAGGTTCCGGGGGTTAGGACGTGGACACCTTGGGGGGCCATTATTCTGCCACTCACAAAGAGGGAGACAGGGAAAGAACCTCCAGCTTTCCCTAAGGGCCAGAACTGTTCACACACAGCTCCATTTATGGGGTGGGTGGCACAGCTTCAGAATACTCTACGGTTTGTATTTACTGCATCACAGTAGGGCTGTGTATGCTTAATTGTATCATCAATGTTATACCTGGGAATTGTAGGAAAAAAGTTACCCTCTCAGTTGAAACAACACTACACATCATTGGGGTGTTTTTCCAGCTTGAGAATAAAGGGATGCAATAATCCCATGAATGACCCAAATCAGGGTTTGTCCCCACAGACACTGCAGTTCCACCTGCCCAAACCCATCTTCTCTCCCAATTTCTTCAGTGCTGAGGGGAAGGGGAAGAAGGCCTGGGTTGGGGTGGGAAAGGTTGGCCTGCTGCAGGTGTGACAGTGGCCAACATCGCAGGACTCATTCCACCCTGTGAGACCCCTCGGAGCCATTCTGGGCGGGCTCCAATCTCACTCACGCCCACACTGTCACTCGCCATAACCATACCCAGTCTGGCCCCATGTCTGCACACTGCCCTGCCCTGTCTCGAGCCCTACTCCTGCGTCATTCCCCACAGCACGTTCCCTTGGCTGAACATGGCCAGAAGCAGTGCTCTGCCTGGGAACCCGGAGCTGTGAGCTCCATTAATGACTGCACTTATTATAGATCAACAAGTAGGAGTCAAAAGAACTGTAGACAAAAGAGAAAAATGAACATCTCCCCAAACAGATTTCTCTATTACCAGGATTATTTTTTCCTAAGTAATTGTCTTGGTCTAATGAAAGGGAAAAGCTACATAAAAGTCCTAAAAAAATCAATATAAAAGTTTTAAATTCCCTTAATGTTGGCATTTATTTTATTTTTCCCCCAAAGCCCCAGTAGATAGTTGCATGTCATAGCTGCACATCCTTCTAGTTGCTGTATGTGGGACGCGGCCTCAGCATGGCCAGCAAAGGGGTGTGTCGGTGCGCGCCCGAGATCCGAACCCGGGCCACCAGCAGCAGATGTGCGCACACCTAACCGCTAAGCCACGGGGCCGGCCCAATGTTGGCATTTAATAAGAGCTTTCCAGGTGGGGCTGGCCCCATGGCTCAGCGGTTGGGGCACGCGCTCCGCTACTGGCAGCCTGGGTTCGGATCCCGGGCGCGCACCGACGCACCGCTTCTCAGGCCATGCTGAGGCCGCGTCCCACGTGCAGCAACTAGAAGGATGTGCAACTATGACATACAACTATCTACTGGGGCTTTGGGGGAAAAAAAAAAAAAGGAGGAGGATTGGCAATAGATGTTAGCTCAGAGCCGGTCTTCCTCAGCAAAAAAAAGAGGAGGATTAGCACGGATGTTAGCTCAGGGCTGATCTTTCTCACAAAAAAAAAAAAAAAAAAGAGCTTTCCAGGAAATCTCCACAGTCCAGAGTGTTACTGAAGGGAAAAAAATAGTCCCTTTTTTTTCCCACAGTGTCCCGGGTATCATTCCACAAATGTCTGTACAACAGAGAAATGACTCCCATGTCATAGTACTGATCCATTTCAGGACCCTGGACCATATTCCCAGATCTGAGATACTGTCTTTGAAAGAGAAAACACTGGAGCATTTACACACCTACCCTACACGGATGCCATCGGAACCGCCACACTGCTGCCCAGAAAGTCCTGGGACTCAGATGAAAGGGGCTGTGTGTATTTGTGAGAGCTTGCTCGTGTGCACCTCAAAGGCCACATTCAGGGAGTGGGAGTGAACACCCCACCTCCTACTGCACCGGGGTCTCTCCTCACTGCCGTTGTGGCGCGGGGAGGCATGATGGCAGATTCGGTGCAGTTAGACCGGCAGGTAAAAATTTCCTCAAGTACTGACAGCTTAAACCAACACCCTTACCACGCCTATGAAAACATGGCGTGCATTACCAGTGGGGTACAGCTTTAGGGGGAAGAAGGTGACTTCTAGCTAACATAAGGTATCAAATGATCAGATTCACACCTCAATCATGCAGTGACACAAAGTGGCACCTAGACACTTGCAAGTATATGATTTCCACCAGGGCCCTGTGACGTAGCATCGCCTTTCGTGATCAGGTTAATTTGGACAAGAAAGAGTGAGGAGACCAAGACTCCTCTGTCCCCAGACCACTGCAGTGGCCCTGTGACAGTGCCTGACCAATCCACGCTTCACCTGAGTCCTCTCCCGGAAGACCTCCGGGCTGCGCAGGACGGGATGCCCCTGCCAAGTCCAGAGGGGAGCAGGCTGGCCCATCAATGTGCCTTTCAGCAGGGCGCTCCAGGACTGAATAGAAGGCTCATTGAGGCCGGCAGGGAGGGGCACCAGGGAGGCCACTGGTTGCTCTGGAAAAAGTCCCACGGTGCCCACAGGCTCAGGCTGGACTGTTCAGTTGGGAGGCCTGTGGGCGGGGCTGGGGACTGGCGGAGGGTCTGCAGCCCAGCTCAGGAAGATTCTCAATAAAGCTCCTCAAAAGGAAAGGAGGGAGAGGCCGCAGAGTCCCCACAGCTCCTGAAGGACTGCAGCACCCGCTTTCTTTTCTCCCTTCTGTGACCCCGGGCCCTCGCACTGAAGAGCCAGCAAGATTCAGTCGACATCAGCAGATGCGTGTTCCCAAATCTATCCTTTGTTGAAAACGTTGAGGGGAAAGATGTCAAGCATACACCCTGAGACAGGAATGAGCCATGGGGCAAGTGTGCTAAGGGATACTGGTTTCCTGGGGACACTCAGGCGCTCGGGAACAAGATGCGTGTGGCAGACAGAAGAGTGATCGCAGGTACTAGGTGCCAGCCAAGCCCAGAGACACAGAGGGCAAGGGAAAGGCACCAGCAACAAGGAGGGTGAGGAGGTGCTGATCCCCTCTGATCCCAGGGATGAAAGGAGCAAGACAGGTGAGGGCGGGGTGGGGGAGAGGGAAGAGGGGATAGCTTGGGTGCAAAAGGCAGGAAAGTGAGTTGTGCTGAGGGAAAGGAGAGGAAGGCCTGGGCTGGGGTGGGGAAGGTCGGCCTGCTGCAGGTGTGACAGAGTGCCAGTCAGAGAAGGGAGGGCTCCCCAACAGGTCAGGAGAGGCCCTGCACAGGTCAGAGGAGGGGTAGCGAAATCACAGGGGGGCAGGAAAGGGCTGTCCTCAGGAATAGGTGTCCCACACGAGTCAGGAAGGGAATGTGCCCTTCAGGGTCAGAGGGGGTGATGTCCACACTAGTCAGAGGAGGTAGGAGTCCTGCAAGTCAGAAAGGGGAAGTGTCCGCGCCCAGTCGGAGGAAGGGGACAGTTTCTCAGAGTCAGAGGGAGGCGTCCCACCGCAGTCTGAGGGGAGAGCCGGTCTGCGGGTCAGGGGCCTGGGACCACGCTCTGTCAGATGGGGAGGGAGCCTGCGGGGTGAAGGGGCGGGACGCGGCAGGGTCTGAGGGCGGCGGCAGGCGCCGAGGCCGGCCGTCGCGAGGAAAGGCGCCGGCGGCCGCGGGCGCAGCCGTCACTCACCCGGTGCGGGCAGGCTCCGGGGCCCGCGGGCGGCTGGGACTCGCTGCGGGCAGGGCCGGGTCCGACCGGCGGTCGACTTCCGCCCGGCGCCCTCGCCCCGCCTCCGAGCAACACGCTCCCGGCAGCCTCCGCTCTGAGGCTGCGCGCGAGCGCGGGCGAGGGCTGCTGGGAGTTGTGGTTTTTGTCGCTCAGCGAGCGGGTCTGGGAGGAGGAGCCGCGGCCCTCGAAGGACGAGAGGGAGGGACGCAGACGTCTGCGCTGCCCACCCGCAGGACCTTTCACCGCGTTGTTCTGGAACGCTGGCCAAGCAAAAAAGCGGGGGAGGTGGTACGGGGGATGAAGACTACTGGGGAGGAGGGTTATCGTTCCTCGAGCTGAGATTATAGAACCCCTTGCCTGGAGGTGGAGAAGCGCGGACCCTTTTCTGCCACTCTCATTCTGAAAGAGCTCCTCTCCTTGGCTCCTTAGTCAGTTTCCAAAGGAGAGGTCAGGGCACGGGTCCGCAGACTAGAGTGTCCTGGGAGCGGGTAGGGGTTCCCTGCCGCTGACTTGCAGTCAACTCCCCGCACCTCCCCCCGTATAAGGGTCTCTGGTTCATCCGGTTTCTCCAGTCCCCTCCCCAGCCTTTGAGCTATTTTAAAGGAATGCGTTAAAAGGCGTTCCTGCCTGTCACCCCCAAGTCCTGCAATGATGCCCATTTTAGAAATCCTGAAAAAAGCTTGGTAGCAGTGGAGTGTCACACAGAGCTTGGCGAGGAGCGTGCATCGGTGCTCTGCCGGCCTGCGCCTTCAACCTCTGCGTGCATGCAAACGTCCTCGGTCTCCCAAGAGCCTTCCGTTAAGTAACAGATGCACAGGGGAAAATTCAAATTATATAAATAGGTGCACAGTGAAAAATAACCCGCCCTCCCACCCTCTTCTGCATTCCCTGCCCAGAGGCGATCATTATTACTAGTTTCTTGTGGCTATTCTTGGAGATATTTTATGACACACAAACAAATCATAAATACATATATTCAATTACCTTTTTTTAAACCAAACATAAATGTGTTAAACATACGGTTCTGCACTTTTCCTGGTGGGGGGGGGGCAGAGGGGGAAGGACAAACCCTTCTTGAATTTGTTTGTTTCCCATCGTGCTAAACTGAGTCCTAACCATATACCACGTTACTATTATTATTTAAATTGATTCAAATCCTTTATTTACTAAGACATCTGTGTCTATATATGCCTCCCAGCTTAAGAAATAAAAGATTTCTGTTATCTTGAAAGTTCTCTAGGTACACCTCCCAGTTCCCAACTCCCTCTCACCCAAGAGGTAACCACAATCTCACAATGTGTGTTAATAATTCTCGTGCTTTATTTTATAATGTTAGCACATAGTTATGTATGTGCTAAACAACATATTGTTTAGTTTTGCCTAGTATAAATTCTACAAAAATGAAATAAAACTACATATAATGGAAGAGAGATCCTGTTGCTCCACAGATATTATCAGATGTTTTAATTTTGCCAATCTGATGGCATTGGATGTCTTCTCATTGTCTGATTACTGAAAGCTTGTGTATCTTTTCTTATATTTTGGGGCCATTTATATTTCTTCTTCTGTGGATGCCTAGTTCTGTTTTGGGGAAATAATCCATCCTTTCCCCAGTAACATGCATGCAATGCCAGTTTTGTCATAGATCAAGTTTCCTGGTCCAGGCAATATATGCCTGGGTCGGTTTGGGGGCTTTCTATTATGTTGTATTGCTGAAATTTTTCATATCTGCTCTAATGCCACTGTCCTCATTATTACCCTTTTATAGTAAGCCTTCATATGTTGCAGGACAATTCCCCCCTCTCTCCCACTACATCCCACCCACTCCAACCTTTTGGGATTTTGAATGGAATTGCTTTGCATCTGTAGATTAATTGGGAGAGAATTGAGATTATGATGATATTGAATCTTCTGTCCAAGAATATGGTTTGCCTTTCCATTTACTTAGGTGTTCTTTAATGTTTTTCATAAGGTTTGTAATTTTCTCTTCACAATATAGCTTGGAGATTTTTCCATATCATTATATAGAGAGCTGCTTCATTCTCTAAAGAGCTGTGTGGTATTCCACTGTGTGGATGTACTGTAATTTATTTTACCAGGCCCTTAATGATGTCTTTTTAGGATATCTATGATCTTTTTACATTAGAGCAATGCTTCAGGGCAGTAGCCTTGAACTTATTTGAGCATAACCATAAATATATTTGTAGGATAAATTTCTAGAAGAAAGATCGCTAGGTCAAAGGATGTTTACATTCTCCAGTGAATAGACACTGCCTCCCAGAGAGGCTGTGCTGTGAAACTGCTCTCCTTACAGTTGACAGTGACTCTATGGTCATATACAATTAGGTTTTCCTTGTCTTCTTTGCGTCATTGGAGACTTCACCATGGCTGCCTTCTGGAAATTCTCTCCTCTTTTTCTGTGGCTCTGCATAAAAGTCTAAAAATTCTTCACTTTAATCATTCATTCATGTGTTTACTTACTTATTTGTTCACTAATTTCGTAGTTCGGTGCTTAGAATTGTGCAGTCCACCAGGGGGCCCTCCCATTTTATTTATCAAGTAAAATATTGCCCAATCATCCCGTCTATGCCTATCTCTGTGTAACTGAAAGTGCTGAAAAGGAATTCCCAAAATAGGGGCATAAACGTTGAGTGATGGAGAAACTGAGGCACGAGGCATTAAGTGGCTTGATTAGAGTCAGAAAGCACATAAATGGCAGAAGTGAGACTACGTGTGTAGCTTCTCACCCCTGACTGCCCGTCTTTGCTTCAAGAGTCCAGAGGGGACTTCCATGGAGAGGCTTGTCCTCCTCTGACAGGGGTCTTCTCCAGAGTGAGGATCATAAAACAGCAGATTAGCCTGTCCTGTCCTTGCAGCTGCCAGTCCTGATCCCCACCTGCCCCGAGCCTTCCAGAACATGGGCACCACCATCCAGGAGCAACGAGTGTGGGCCAGTAGCCAGGGAGGCTGGGTCTGGCTGCCAAGTTTCCATCTCAACTCCTTCTCCAAATCTGCACAGAGACTCTCCCACCCCCACCCCTTGGCAGTGGGACACCACCATCTGAGCCTGCCTGTCGCTACCCTTCAGAACAGAATTCAAAAGTTTGCAATACCAGTCTCTGCCCTTGTGGGATGATGGGGCAGCCCGGCCAGCCCAAAATAGCTGGGAGAGGCAGAACTTTCAGGCCACGGTAGCAAAAATCACGGTGCCGCTAATGACAGGCTGTGCTTATCTGGAACCGAGTGTCTTACAGACTTTAACCAAGGTCACATCGATTTCTCCAATGATGAGAAAACAGACATAGTGAGCAGCAATGTCATGCCCAGGGAGACAGAAGCAATTGCCAAACCAGGGAGGACACAGAATGTGCTGCCTCCTGGGCAGGGATTCCAGGGAATGTTCCCTCCCCTCTGAGTCTCTGGGCTTTACATCTCATGAGCTGCCCTTGTCTGAGAATGTGGAGCCACTTGGGAATGTTCAGGAAGCCTTTAGGAGTTTGGCCCAGACATCTCTGTGAAGGAGCTGTGAGCTCCTAGGGTATTCCAGGATGGGCGTGGCCTACCGCACATTAGGGGGCCTAAGAGAGAGACATTGGAGGGGGCGGGGCAGCTCATCACTCTGGTTGGCCCTGGCCTCTCATGCAGCACAGGGCTGATGAAATCTCCCCCAGCACTGCTGCTGGTTTTGGGTTTTGATTTGTTAATGTTGTTTTTTTTGCCATGACTCTTGTCCCAGTGCTGACCGGGACTGTCCAACAGGAAGATTTTTTTCTGAACTGAGAACATTCTGCCCAGGTTGCTTCGGGGGTGCTATGGCCATGCTGGAAGAAAATCAAGCAGTCTGCAAGACCATCTCTGGCTTGTCAAACTTCCCATCTTTCCGACTTACAACTTGAAAGCAGTATGAAGTAGGTGACAAAAGGCATTAGGGACCTGGCCAGCTCTGTGTTTGGTGACATATTTTATTTCCTTTATCGAGGGCTGACTGGCTTTCTTAGGGAGCCTGGGCTTGTGAGTCTTTGCCCTTTTGCCTGCTGGCTTGAGTTGTGGGTGGTGAAGGCACTACCCAAAACGTACTGAGACCTCAGTTCCCATTCTTTGGAACTTCCCACGCCTCTGAGCCTTCTGTCTCACACAAATGTCTTGGGAAACCCCAGGCTTTTGTTGCCACATTTAATATCAACGCTCCCCCCCCTCCCTATTTCTGCCTCAAGAAAAATGAGTAATCCGTTTTCTAATCTCTTGGGAGTTAACTGAGACTCAACCCAAGAGGAGGGAAGGAAGATTATACTTATAATAATGACAGTTATACTGAACATTCTAGCACTTTGTGTCTGCTACATCACCGCTTTTATCAACCATGTGAGAAATTACCGGTTCACAATCCTTTACCCCAAATCCCTCCAATACAAAACAGCTCTGAAAACATAGTTTTCCCCTAAATTTGGCAAGAACTAATTTGACAGAACATCGTGATTTGAACGGTTGTGAGACCGTGAATGTCCTTCATTTATCCCACTACAGAATAGTCAAGCGTCTGGCACAGGGGCGCTGCCCCAAAGTCCAGTGGGGTAAGATGCTCTGTGTGATATTTGCATCTTACTCTGAACACATCTGGCCTCGTGGGTTCCAGATAAAAGACCGTGGACTTGTCTCTGCTTTATAGACAAGGAAACTAAGGCCCAGCGAGGTTGGGCAGCATCCCCAGGCTGAGGACTTAAACTTCCTATCAGAACCAGTCAGCTGCTGCCGGAAGAGACAGTCATTATTTGTTTGTATTCTAAAGCGTCTCTCTGTATCGGGTCTCCGAGTTCATGTCTTGGAATTATCTTAAAGGTAACTGTCTTTTGGTTCTTCAACATAAAAGCCATCTTGAATGGAATAAAGAGGGGGAATAAATCTTCCATGTCCGCATCTGTTTCTCTTTAAACCTGCATGCCCAGCTTTGTGTGCACTGAATTCTGGTATCAGTCCAGGGCTTCCCCAGGTCAGGGTCTCCTGGATGGGGCAATGGGGAGCTTTCCCATTGCATTCAGGGAGTTGCTGGTTCACAGGAGTTTTGAGGAAAACCCGGATTCTCTAACATCCTAGACAAAGGTCCTGCAGCTGCTGCATGAAGACGCAGCCTACTTGCCTCTTCTGCTTCTCTTGTTGTGGTCTCCCCTGGTCTCCCCACTGTGAAGGCTATTTGAGGACAGAGCAACTAGGGGAAGGTCAATCAGTGTGCTGGCCGGGTCTTGTTGACAGGGAAACTTCCTCGTGTTATGCACAGGAATGAAGACGAGCTTATCTCTGGGTTTTCCTGTGTTGATAAGCAACCCGGGATGTAGGTTTTGCCAAGCCTCAGACACATGACAAAGATCATAAGCACTTCCTGAGTCTTCTACCGCCAGCTGAAATGGCGTCCCCAAACGGGGACACGTTTACTTAATCTTGCCATGGTGTCCTTGAAGTTCTCCAGGGCCACTGGAGGATCAAGAACATTTTTTCTTTTGCTCCCACAGTTGGAGGTTGGCTTCAGGGTTTCCATGGACTGGCCACGGGGCACTCCCTGCCTCCACCGCCCAGAACCCTCTCTCTTCTTCCATCTCCATCATTCTCAGCTCGCCCTGGCAAGAAGGTGTGCCCAGTGGATGTCTGGCATGCACACTCCTCCTCCTCCCTTTTGATTTCTCAGCCTCCCAGCAGACACGTGGGGAGCAGAGGTGGCAAGGAAATTCCAAGGCAAGGAAGAGTGAGGTGCAGCCTCTTAGCTTTGCTCCCAGCATCCCAACCCAGCATCTCTGTTTCTACATCTCCTGTCCAGGTGTAGCCAGAGAGAGAGGCCCTCGGAGGAATGGTGACAAGACAAAAAGTGCAGGAACAACATCTGAGCAGATTGGAGAGAACGTGGGAGCAGGGGAGAAACAAAAAAGAAAGAAAACTGCTACATCACCACAGAGTTTTGTTTCTCTGGTCAGATCCTTCTTCTTGTGATATGATAGGATTCTAGAACTAGCTGGTCTGACTCAGAGTTTGGGGATGGAGATCAGCCCAACTGGGGGCAGCTCCCGAGAAGTCTGGGGCAGCTATCAGGATGTGAGGTAGGGCCAAGGGACTTGTTTAGAAAGAACTTTTGTATAAAATGGAGAAAATATCTGTTTCTCATATTAAGGACTGAGAGGGCTGATGGAGACTGACAAATGCTCAAGGCCCTCCTGTCCCCCACCCCCACCCCGCGGCTCACTCTGTACTCTAGAGCATCTACACTGCCCAGCCAGGGGTTCCTACCCTTTGGATCGCAGAGCTCTCTGGGAATCAAATCAAAGCCATAGACCATTGCCGTCCAACAATGCAGATGTGTACACACACACACGTGCACACAATTTTACATTCTGTTTTAGGAGGTTCACAGATTACCCCAAATGTCTGTGGTCCCTGGACCCCAGATGGAGGCCCTGATAGAAGGCATGTCTCAGGTCTGCCACTGTCCCAAGACTTCACCCCACAGGGGTGGCTACAGTTGCCCCCTGAGCTCCTTGGAGCCCATCCTCCTGCCAGCAAGCAACTCAGGGGTCCCAACCCTCCTTGCCCCCAGCCCCCCCACACCTGGACGGACTTCCAGACACTTGGAGAGAGAGGGGTGGCAACCTTGGTCCCCATCCTGGGCCGGCTCCCAGGGCGGCCAGGAGAAGGGCAGCGCTGGCTTCCCCTGCCCGCCGGGCACACACACAGTTAATCCTCGGCGGCTGCTGTTTGGATAAAATGCGCTGGGAGCGTTCGAGGCTCCGCGGCCGCTCACATCTGGCTGGGGTTTGCTCTTTACGCGTCTGTCCTGCTTTCTTCGTCTCTTCCTTTACTTTCGAGAAACCGCGTTTCCGCTTCTGGCCAAAGAGACTTTGAAGGCGAGAAGATCAAGGTGCCGGGAAGGGACCGTGTTGCCCGCACCCTCCGCCCCCCACCACCGCCCCCCTACTTTCTGCGCCTTCTTCCCAAGGACTTTTTCCTTGCTTCTTCCCGGCTCTCTCCTTCCAGACGTCTGTTCTTTCCCCGACTTGGCCGGGCGGAGGCTCCGCCGCTGGGAGATGCTCTAAGTGGCGCCGGGAGAGCCCGAGAGGCCGCGGGCGCCCCGCTCCCGGACGCCGGCTGGAGGTAGGTGCCGGGCGGGCGGGACCGGGCGCTGCTCCGGCTCGTTTCCGTGGCTTCAGCCCGGGTGGCAGAGCAGAGCGGAGCAGACACTCGCACCGACCGGCGAGGAGCCGAGTGGGAGGGGCCAGGGCGGCAGTTGCGGCAGGGGCAGAAAGACCAGGAGGTAAGGGAAGGTCCGGTGCCGGTTCTCGCTGCTCCCTTAGTAGCGGAGGTGCCCTGGGGAGCCGTGGCCTCGGTCTCCCTCTGTGGCAGACGGATGCCGTCAGCAATGATTGTATCTCTCCCGTGTTTTGTGAGTGTTTGTCTTGCTTCACTCTTCTCTGGTGCGTTTCTCAGGGCGTGAAAGGAAAAGAATGGTGCTCAGGTTCCCTCTGCACCTGGTGGGGAGCCCCCCCACCCCAATATTGCCTGGACCACCTGAAAGCCAGGTTTGTCTAGCCCTGCCTGTGGCCAATTTGGAGCCCACACGGAACAGGAAATGCTGACTTTGGCCCCCCACATCTGATGGCCTTGGGGTTCCCGGAGAGGATCCAGCCTGGACAGGGAAAAATAATGTCCCTTTCCCAGGGACCCTCCTGGCTGCCTGCGCCTCTGGGAGTGGCCCCTGGTCTGGGGCGGAGTTGCTGAGCTCTCCTCAAGCTTCTGGACCACCAACGCCTCTCTGTGTCTATGTACCACATACTGCCCAGCTCTTCTAGGGCATCCCCACTGGCATAGGTGTGGTCCCCACCTGTCCTGGGCACCCACATCCTGTTAGCCTGGACCCCGCCATCCCAATTCCCTGGCAGCCCCTGTGTCTTCCCTGGATCCCCACATGCTTTGGGCACTCACGGGCCCTCCCGATCTGCTTGGAGGGGAGGGAGGAAACTGCATCTCTCTGTGACTTGTTTTTGCCTCTTCTATCTCACTTGGTTTCTAAGAACCGGGGGAAGTTTGGCACTTGGAGCTTCCTCCTTCTGAGATTTGAAAATGAGGAGTGTTCTGAGAAACTGAGTTTTCTCAACTGCTAGCTACTTCCCGGGTCCCTATGGGAGGATGTGAGGTCCTCAGAGGCTGCTGGGCCTTTGCTTTTTATAGTGCAGGAAAGCACACAGCCAGCCTCACGTGCAAGGTCATAAATAGATGCCCTTGACTATTGCGTGTGCTACATGGAGATGCCTACGTGGCGAGGAAATTCATTCTCCACGAGGCCTGCTCAATGTCCCTGCTGGGACAGGAGGGAAAAAATACAGGAAAATGTATTTTTTTTAATTAAAATTTTTTTATTAAAAAATTATTTTTTATTTTAAAAAAATTTTTTATTAAAAATTTCAATTAAAAAATGGGGGTGGAGGGTTGCGTTGTCCTTTCGCGCCCTCCTCCCCACTCTCCCTCTTGACCTGAGAGCTGAGAGAAGCTTAGGGATGACCCAATACAACAGCAGCACTAAAAATAATAGCAGCCATGGATGTGTGTGTGTATGTGTATGTGTGTGTTTCCCGCGTGGCGGGCACTGAGCAAATGTTTGTTCTCGACAATTCTATCAATCGCACTCTCACCCCTGAAAAGCTCAGAAAGGCTCATGACTTGCAATAGATGAGGCAATAGATGAGGACCGGGGACTCAAACCTGCATCTTGGTGCCCAGAGAAGGGATGTGACTTGCTCAAGGATGCACAGCTCTTGAAGCTGAGGCTGGAATCCAAGCTTCTCAAGTTTCCAAATTTCCATTTCCCAGCAGCCCATGGAGAAAGTGCCCTGGGGCAGGAAGGACAGCTAGGTTCTGCTTGCCAGCGACCCTTGCCCTCTCCTCTCACTCTCTCTCCTCTTTCTTCCATCTTGAGTCTCTTGTGATGCCAAGGAAAGTGCTCCCGGTGAACAGCAGGTCTGGGAGACAGAGAAACGTGGGCACAGGAGGTCTTGGGTGGGCCCTCGTCCAGCCAGAGGATGCCACTGCCTGTCTGGGGCAGGTGCAGCCAGCCAGTGAGGCCCTCACAGGTGGAGCCGAGAAAGCCGATGTGGTCCCAGGAAGGGCGCAGGCGGCTCCCTCCTCATTCCTGGGATGTAACCTCCCTATTCAGGGCAACCAGCACAGCATAATTTTTTCAGAACATGCTTCTTTCTGTTGTTCTTCCTGGTGCCTCCTGCCCTCCTCCCCCCACACCCCCCCAGCTGTAATTAGCATGACTCATAAACCAAATATTCTGGCGTTGAACTTCACCCATCAAAACAAAGATGAAAAGAATTTTGTAGATACAGTCGTGCTGCTGGGCGTCCTTACCAGACATGAGCTTGCCACTGTGTTTTTTGTCTTCAGCAGCCGGCCCCTTGTGTGGATCCCTGTTCTGGAGCTGGGGGTAGCTGAGGCTCCAAAGCTAGGGATGGGGGTGACAGCTCACAAAGGAAAGGAAGAATAGAAAGGTTCCAGGTTCCGTTATGGTCCCCACGCTCTGCTGACTGCCTAAGGCAACTCTGCCTGCCCATCCACTGGAGAGAGAAATGGGTGTTTCTGAAGCTGCTTCATCTCCCTGCCCTGAGAGACCAGAGATATTTAATGGGGGTGATGGCCTCCTGGGCGCTTCATCTTGGTGGCGTAACTGCTTTGTGGGCTGAGGGTTATTATTTTTTTTTCCTGTTTTTACCTGCTGAAATCTGCCTTCTCTTAAAGTCAGATGAGACAAAGCAGCTCCCTGGACAGGACCCTGGGCATTGCCCTGACCCCTCATACAGTGCGAGGAGGAACTGTCTGCCCACTTAGAGAACAATCTGGAAAAGAATCATCAAAGCCTGCATAAGGCGCTTCCTTCCGCTTTCTCTCAGGGCAACCCAGCAAGCTGGTCCCATGAGGCCTGGGATCCGGGATTTTGGGGCCCTGCCTGGGGGTCTGTGCCGGGGTCCTTGGCCTGGCAGGGCCAGTTCTGCGCTTAACTGCAGACGTGTGGAAGTGGGGCATGCCTCCTCTTTTCTTCCTCCCCAAGCTCCGCGGTGAAACTGCTGCTGCAGCCTGTGTCCTCTGACCCTCGTCTTCCTGCCTTTCAGGGGCAGGGCTCAGTGGCATCAACAGCAGTGCGAGCTCTTGAGCCCTTTGGGGGGCATCTTTATTTCTGGGTCCTTGTCAAGGTTGCAGCTGAGTGATGCCTGTAAAGTGGGAGACATGAGTGGCTCCTTGTATCCTGTCAAGCCACTCATTCTTGCCCACACTTGCTTTCCAGAACTGGGCTCAAAGTGAGATGGGTGTGGGCAGTGGCACTAGCGGCCTCCCACCGCCTACTGGGGTGTCCCTGGCCTGCCCCAGAGGCCCCTGCAGTCAATCCCTTCTCCAGCAGTGGATGGGACTGGCACAGTCCTACTGGGGTGTCCCACCCCATCCAGGACTGCTGTGGGCCAGGCTGGGCCTCAGTGTCTGACCATCTCTCTGGCTCCTGTAGGAATTTTCCTTGAAACGAGATGAGCAGAGCAGGAGACTGTGGGCAGTGTGTCAGGGTGGGAAGGGAGGACGGGAAAAGAGGGAGACAGGCGGGGTGGGCAGTGGGGGTGGTGGAGGGCATGGGGATGTCAAGTTCTTGGTGCCCTGTGCTGGGTCAAGTGTTGCTGCTGGCCACTGGTAAAGCCACACTTGGCGGAGTGCCCCAAACCCTTTGCCTCTTGTTGCACCCCCTCCCCAAGCAGTGGGGACATCTGGTTACCAGCCACCCTCTGCCCTGGGGACCAGGGAAGGAAAAGGACCTTGCCTGGGAAAGCTGCCAGCTCTGGTGGATTTGCGGAGGGGTGCAGGCCAGAAGTTGGGCTGCGCTGGGCTCTGCAGCTCTGCCCTGCAGGTTTCTGGGTCTGGTCTTCAGAGCTGGGGACTGGGGTGTGCCTGGAAACACTCAGGCCCTTTCTCCTTGTGAGGAGTCCAAAGTGGGTTCTGGTTAGAGATGGATGGGTCTGGGTGGGTTTGGGAGTGGTCACGGGGCTCTCAGGTCTTCTGGCATTCAGGACACCCTCCCCGCCCCCCCGCCCCCGTGAAGGTATAGCTAGGAGAGCAAGACCCACAGTTCTGTAAACCGGCCGTAGGTCCTGGTTGAGGAGACCCTGAAAACGGCACCTGCAGGGCAAGCGGAGCCAGGCCAGGCAGCTGGGGAGAGGAGTGAGGCTAGAGTCCGATGCCCGCCCTTCTCCTTTCTGTTCGTTGTTCTCTTTTGCATTCTTCTGCTTCCAGTTCCCTCTCTGCAGGGGCCCCTACTAGGGGGTCCACCCAAGCCTGACCCCCAGACAGCCCCCCAAGGGGTGGGCAGACACAGGGCACAACACTGCCCCCTCCCCCAGCGTTGGTCCTTTACACCACTCCTTCCTGCTAGCTGCAGTTGGCCTTGGAGCCCTTTGCAGTCAGCTCCTAACCACAGAGGGCCTTGGGGGCGGGATGCTGCCATTTGCCAGTCCCTGCATGATGTGGTCTTCTTCCTCCTTCTTCCTTTCAGAGTTCACCAATGCACTGTTTCCTCTCTAGCCTGCAAAAGCAATGCCCTAGAAATGCACATTTGAAGGGCCACACCTCCCATGTTCCTTACATTTTGAGGTATGAGGAGGGTGTTACGGATGGTTCTGTGTCTTAATCCAAAGGAATTAAACTCTAATGGTGAGTTTTCAGGTGCTGGCAGGCTGCCACCAGGGAGATCTTAGCACATGGCTTCAATGAAGACAGTTATCATGGATCACCCCGTGCCCCATACTGTGCCTGGCATAAAGTGGGCGCCCAGTAATCTGCTGAGTGGATGGATGCAGGGTCTCAGCTGGTGGCACACTCCTCAGAGCCAAATGCCACTGCTGCTGTTCCAGCTATAACAAGTCAGCTAAGCAGGGGAACGCCCAGCGGGTGGGAGCACCTGCTGGACCATAGTTTGCTCCAGCATAGTTTGGCCCCATCTGGAATCTTTCTGGAGGCCCCTCGATGTGAAGTGGAAGGCACTTTGCTGTCAGATACACCTGTGTCTCCCCTGAGCTCCAGCACCTCCCGCAGCGGAGCCTGGGGTGAGTGGCTCCTTCACGCTGAGCCTGTTTGCGGGTCGGAGAAACTGAGGTGCACTGTAGGGATCAAGCTCAACGGTGTACGTAGAGCACCGTGCCCAGAGCCTGGCACGTGGTAGGTGCTTAATCAGTGGTAGCAGGGCTTTGTTAGAAGGAATCTTGGGTAAATGATGGGGCTGCACCTGGCCTGTTAACTTGCCTGGCCATTGTGCAGAATTCCTGATGGGCTCAAGGATTTGGCTCATTTCCTTCTGTTTCATGTTGCAGGAGGCCTCCTTCGGCAGCACGTGCTACCAGTGAGTGGTGTGTCCAAGACAGAACAAATCCCCCTGCTTCTAGAAAGCGTGTTCTCTCCAGCTAGCCTGATTCTAGGCCAGGTTAGGCGCCCTTCCCTGGCCTGACCTGTACCCACAGTCCCTTGGGGGTTCTGCTGCCCAGGGAGAGGGCTGGATCTTCCTGTTCCACTGTGTCCCCAGAATCCAGCCCTCTGCCTGGTACTGAGTAGAGGCTCGACAAACACTTGTGAAAGAACACAGGGCTTCAGCACTGGGTCACTTTACATCTGCATGGTCCCGCTTGAGTCCCAGATTTGCCACAGCATCCCCAAACCCCCCTCCATTCTACTTTTCTACACATAGAGTCACATTCCCTGGAATAAACAAAATGCTCACTTAGTCCCCAGGGTGGGCTTATGTGTCATTTTTCTAAGTGGAAAATAATGTGTACTCAAGGTGAAAAAATATGTGACTGTTATAGGAAAAAAACCCAGAGAAGCCAAAATAAGAAAATCGCAAACATCCATATTTTCATCACCCAGAGATAATTGCTGTTAGCAGCCAGGTGGGTGGCCTTAGCTCTTTGTGGCTGAGTGTATGTGTGTGTTTGGACATGTATTTATGTGTACATGTTCTCAACCTGTGTCTTCACTCATCACTGTTTATGAACATCTTTCCGTGTCAGTAAATATTCATCTGTTTACAGAGGTCACTGATTGGTGCTGCTGGCTGGAGCTGCCCCACCCCCCAGACTTATTTATTTATTTACATGCCTTTAAAAGGAGCACTGGGTTCCTGCTTCTCCGCGATCCCCACCCCTCCCTATTACCTTACACCCAGCCCACGGACAAGAACTGAAGGCATTTGAGTTTGCCACCCCAATCAACCCCCTCACTTTTAGTTTTGCATTGTATGAATGCACCATGATTTATTGAATTAGACTGTTTTTGCAGGACATTTAGGTCGTTTGTAACCTTGGCTAATGGAGGCAGTGGGTTGTAACTCTTTTGCAGTAGATTTTCTGAGTGTAGATAAGAGCAGCATTTGAGGAAAAGACGGCTAGATGGCCACACCAGGATTCAGAGTTCTGATGACACTTAATAGTGAGCCCTGGGTCGCTCTCCCTGCTTTCCTCCTCTCCCCCAAACCACCCCCACCCTGAGTCAGAGAGAGATTTGAACATGCTGGCTTGAGGCCATAGCACAAAGTGCAGGATCCTGGAGTCCTCTCTGGATGATGGCTCTGCTCCTTGGGAACAGCTGAAAGGTGACTGTGGAGTTCCATCAGTATTGGAAGTCAGACACCAGATGCTGGAGATGCACGTGAAATGAGACACAGCTTCCATTTATGAGAGGCTCCTAGTCTGTGTGGAGACAAGCCAAGGAAGCCAATGATTGTAGACCAGCCTGTGCAGGATGCTGGAGGAGCTGGCGTCAGGCTGGGCTCTGAAGAACACAGTGATGAAGAAGGTGGTAGGAGAAAGGGACAGACAGAGGACGAGATCGTGTGACTTGTGATGGGGACTTCAAGTGGCTCCAGATGGCTGGAGTGAAGGATATATGTGCAGGGGTGGGGACAACGGGGCCAGAGGTGAGGCAGGAGCCAGAAGGTGAGGCTCAGGGCTTAAATGTTTCCTTTATTTTAGGGGGAAGCCTTTTAAGCCAAGGGTGGCATTCAGATCTGCAGCTTTGGGAGCTGCCTCCGATAAGCAATTTGGAAGATAGTTGAGAGGTGGGAGACCAGCGAAGAGCTGAGAAAGAAGTGGTAACAGAGGCCGAGGGGATGGGGAAGAGAGGAGACTTTCAGGAGGCTTGGTGACAGATGAGAGGTGATGGGTGCGTGGAGGTAGGAGTCTGTATGGCTCCCAAATTTCCAGCCTGGGGCCCCTGTGTGAACGGTGCCCACTTTCCCCGAACCATAGGCTGCAGGAGGAGGAGCAGGTATGGTGGGGTTTGGGGTAGAAGGCGACGGATTAATTGGGGGTTCAAGGGTCTTATGACAGAGCAAAGAGGAGGTATTCAGTTAGATACCTGGGTCTAGACCAGCACTGTCCAATAGAACTTTCTGCAATGATGTAACGTTCTCCCAGCTGTGCTATCCAAGAGGGTAGCCACTTAAAATGTGCTTATGTAGCTGAGAATTGAATCCTTCATTTTGTCTAATTTGACTTGCCCTGTGGGTGGGCTAGTGGCCACTGTTTTGGAGACCGCATACCTAGAGCTCTGCGGCCAGGCCAGAGTGGGGACAAGGATCGAGGAGACGTTGGTTGAAGCCCTCGTGTAGAAAATGACAGGAGGAAAGAGTGTTTGGAGTGAGAGGAGTTGAGAGCCGAGGGCACAGCCTGGAAAACACCTGTCTGTAAGGGGGAGATCAAGAAGGATAAACACTGGGAGACCAGGTGGGCCGGAGCTGGGGTGGAAGAGGTGGGTGGTCTTCATCAGCAGGCGCCCCACAGCGCTCATGGAACATGGGGCAATAAGCGCTGGGTGTCGGAAGGGACGTCGGCGATCTTAGCCAGAGTGATCTGGGCTGGACCAGGCAGCAGGGGTCCTGACTGCATGCTGATCTAAGTCATATTCTTGACCTGGATAAAGTGTGGGATAAAGTTCCATCTTTTGCCAAGCTCCTCTGCAGATGCCTATAAAACATTGTAGTGATGTCCAGGCCCCAGAAAACCAGAGACATTTATACTGCTTGTAAAAGGGCTAGTGGGATGGGACACAGGCCGTGGGATTCCTAGGTTCCTCCCTCCGTAGGTCTTGGGAGTGGTCAGCCCCCCGAGGGTGTCACCGCTGCAGGGAAGTGGGCGGGGGGCCAGGCCACCTGCAGAGCAGGCTCACAGCACGAGCTGTCAATAGCTCTTCTCTCTCACAGGGTTCTCAAAGCAGGGGCAGGCCTGCCGTCCCTGCTTGCCCACCGGAGGCCTGACAGCTGGGAGGTGATCTAAGGACAGTGCCCTAGTCAAGGAAATCTTTGTTTGCACTGGGATGGAATCGTAGCTGTGGAGGCTGGGCTGGCCAGGTGCCCACGCAGGCCTGCCGCCTGCAGCCCACGTGGTCTCCCTGTCTACAGGGCCTGGGCAGAAACGTAGACTGCATCTGCTCTCCTCTCCAGGTGAGCCTTTCCTGGTCTAGGGGCAGAGTGTTGTTCTAGGAGAAGATGGAGATGTTTTAGGATGGGCAGAATTCTTGGCCTCTCTTTCCTTCACTGTTGTGTCTCAAGCCAGACCTTGCTCCTATCCAGGGAAAAGGAAGCCCTTGCTTATTAACTAGCAAGTAGCCCTGGAAGACCCCATCTCCATCCCCGGCCTTGGGCTTTGGAGGTAATCAAATCAACCCCCAAACCTTAAAAAATAAACCCTCCTCCTCTAAGCAGAGAGCAGCTTCTTGGAAAAAGGAAAAAAGGGAGATCAGGTGAGTGGGATGGGCGCCAGGACACCCACATCTCTTGGGAAAGGCACTGCTCACCTCCAGTTGACTGGAGTTCCTTTAATAAGGGATCCCCATCCTCCTACTGCTGTTTCCTCTTCAAGGTTGGGGGGAAGTGGGGGAGAGTTCAAGATCAGCTGGGCCTGTCCAATTATAGGAGGGAAAATTAGATACTAACTGGGCTTCTGGAATTGGTGAACAAATGTCATTTGTCAACTGGAAGTCACTCTGCCTTCCTCCTGCCCATTGCCAGAGGAGCTGGTAAGTGGAAAATTAGTGCGAGGAATGGCTTTTGGGGAAGGCAAGCAGATGTCATGTGTTAGAAAATCCTGATAGTCATCAGGGCCAGAGGGACACCCCAACGTGGTGCTTTCTCCTTTCCGGGCACCAGAGCTGCTGAGTACAGGGAACCTCCTGCAGCCACCGGAGAGCTCTGAGCTTCTCAACAGAATTCCACCAGATGTCATAGCAGGGAGAGACAGCCCCAGGGCTTCCTTTTTGGTTGAGAGGATACTGGGGAGGGAAGGTGGCAGGAGTAGATGTGCGGAAGGGGTGGTGGTAGAGGGGTGGTTGATGCTGTATTGACACGGGGAGTGACAGAAGCTGAGCTAAATCGCTTTCTTGACTTAGGAGCCATGAGGTGTGGGAGAAAGCTCTGTCTTATGCCAGGCTTCCTTAGGAGATGCATGTAAAATTTGGGGGGATGTCCAGGCTCTAGAAAAGCCAGAAAAAGATATTTGTCTTGGGTGGCTTGATATCTGGGGCACAGCCGGAGCTCCTGGAAAGCATCAAATGAGGCAAACGGTAGAAAGGAGAAGAGACCTTCAGGAGGTATTAAAGAGGGTTGGTGACTGATTCGATGTGGCGGATGCTTGAGAAGAAGGAGTCTAAACGACTCCCAGATTTCTGGCCTGCTGTTTGTTCATAGTTCCTACTTCCTCCCCCACTGACTTCATTTTAATAGGACAGAGCTGTCCAATAGAGCTTTCTGCAATGATTGAAACATTCTATTTTGCGCTGTCCAATACGGTAGCTACCAGCTACGTGTAGCTATTGAGCTCTTGGAATGTGGCTAGCGTGACTGAGGAACTGAATTTTGAATTTTATTTCATGGCACTGGACAGCACAGGTCAGGTCTAGAGTGCTACCCACTTACCATTTTGACTCGACATTTGCCTTTCCGTCTTGAGCTATAATTGGGTACACATCTGTCTCCTTCACTGGATGGTAATCTTCTAATCCAGGGAGATCCTAGGCTTCTTGCCTCTAGAACAGCTAGTCACCCAATGGGGATTAAGGAAGACGGAAAATCATGTTTATTAAATGCTTTTGTCAAATGGCACTGGGCTGGGTGTGGCCTCAGATAGACTGTGAACAAGTGGAGCCTGAGCTCCGGGAGTTCAGTCAGAACAGAGGCATGATAACACAGAGGTGGGAGGGAGCCCAAAAATAACCGGGGCAACTCACTGGGACTGATTTTAAACAGACATACGGAAACTTGAACGTGTGTATGAAAATTGTCTCCTTAAAGGATTCACCCCAGGTCCATGCGAGGTCTGAGAAGGGATACAAATTATTAACAAGGAAGTGTTCTCGGACTTCCTGCCCTGCTCCAGATCCTCTAAGTGGCCCAATTCTCCCTTTCTGCCCCCCACGTCCTGTAAAGGGGGATTCATCTTTGTTGCGGGAGGTTCAGCAGGAGGTAGATGGGGAGGTTGAGGAGAGGAACTCTGAAGAGCTGAAGGTCCTGAGGGACGTGGGTGGGAGAAAAAAGATGTTCTTGGAATTTGGCAAATGAATTTCTTCACTGGGTTTGGGAAAGGCAAGTCCAGAACTTGAGTCATCTTGGAATTGACCTCAGATGCCTTGACCACAAGGCAGCCTGGAGACTGGACCATGTGGGTCCAGATTCATGCAGGTTATACACCACTGGCCCAGAAGTCCTGGGGGCCCCTTCCCAGACCTGCCTTCACTGTGTGCAGCACATTCTTTTGAGTCGCCTTACTGGGGGCAAAACCTCACCTTTTGTAGGGGATTTCTTTTCACTGGAAATCACTAAAAGTGATCTGGAGCCAAGTTTGGTTACAAGTTGGGCAATACTGGTTTTGCCCAAAAGTGACTAAAATGATCATAATGTCATTACACTGGCTTTACTGTGGGACTTCGTAAAATGGTTCTGAAGAAAGTTCGAAGAAGGAAAGATTTCAATCTGGGTTTGCTTTGGCTCCAAAGAAGAGGTTCTTGAGGAGAACCACCATCCCCTGAGGCCCTCAGTTTGTCATCCCAGCATCAACAACTCTTTGCTGGGCCAGCTCACGTCCCTGGCTCATTGATATCATCTCCCCTAAACCGCCTGCATCCTGGTCCCCATCTCTTCTGATCGAGGTACAGAAAACCCTTCTTCCAGATTAGGAAGAGACATACCGACATACAAAATGGTGCTTCCACTGAGGGTTGAGCATTGATTCTCGACTGGGGGTGGAGGCGGCGGTGGGGCGTGGGTGCCTCCCAGGGGACAAGTGGTGAAGTCTGGAGACATTTTTAGTCGTCACTACTGGGAGTAGGGGTGTGCTAATGGAATCTAGTGGGTGGAGTCCAGGGATGCTGCTAAATATCCTACAATGCACAGGACAGCCCCACAACACAGAGTGAGCCGGTCCCAAATGCCCATCGTGCTGAGGTTGAGACCCCTTGGGGACAAAAGAATCCAGAGTGGCTCTTTACTTCCTTTTGTGGTCATTTTCCAGCTTTTCCAAGATGAATATATACTTTGGATTCAGAAAAAAAAATGTTTAAAGAAAGAAAAGCCTCTTTTCCTTTCAAGTGAGGCAAGCTTGGCACTTAAAAAAAAAAAAGAGTAATTATTAAGGTGCCAAGGAAAAACAGAAGAAATACAGAAATAGGGAAATAAATTTAGAGAATTCAATTTGACAAATATTTGTTGAGCAGCAGTCAGGCTGAGGGTGCTGCAGGATGCTTGGCTGGTTCAAGACGAACAAGACAATGTCCCAGGCCCAGAGGAGGTCACAGTCTGCTGTGCAGAATCTTACAGGCCAAGGACAACTCTCTGCATTATGGAACAATATGAAAATAACAAAACATAAAAAGAGGAGGATGAGTTTTTGCCAGTTGAGGGGTCGGGAAGGCTTCAGATAGAATATGTAGCACTTGAATATGCAGCACTTGAGTTGGGTCTTGAAGACCCAGTAGGATTTTAATGTATCCCAAGGCAGCCTGTCCAAGTTCAAATCCAGCCCCTGGCCCTCCCTTAAAAATTGCGCAGTCTCGGGCTAATCAACCTCTCTACATCTTTATTTCCTCATTCGTAAATTTGGGATAATAAAGAATGAGTATCATCTCCTTAAAGGATTCACTGAAGGTCCATCCAAGGCCTGTGATGGGGTAAAAATTATCAATGAGGAGGTGTTTTCAGACGTAACCCTAACTTATAAGGCTATAAGGATTAATTGAAATGATGCATGGATGCCCAGCACAGTGCCTGGTGCAGTTGTTGGTCCTGTTAGCCTGGTTTTTAGTAGAAAAGAGGAGGACAATAGGGTGCTCCTGGCCAGAGGAGAAGGAAGCCAGCTGGTGGATAGATGCCAAGAGTTTGGGGGCGTGTCTGGAACCTGCTACTCAAAGTGTGGTCCTTGGACCAGCAGCATTGGCAGCACCTGGGGCTCTTTGACGATACAGACACTCAAGGCCCTGTCCCAGACCTGCTGAATCAGGATCTGCATTTTAACGAGATTTCCCAGGTGATATGTGTGCCCGTTAAAGTTTGAGAAGCAGAGAGCTCAAACACAGGATGAGGGGTGCTGTGCATTGCAGCTGAAGAGTGGGGGCAGACTGGAGAGGGTCATGCATGCGAAATGGTAGATAGATAGATAGATAGATAGATAGATAGATAATTTAAGTATGTATTTTATAAATGAACATATACACACTTTCGTTGGCAAGCGGAGGAGAGGTAGTAGAGGTTTTGAGTGGGGGGCTGGTCCAAGCAGTCTCTTGGTCTTTGGGAAGGTCTCTGGGCCCTGACACGTGGGAAGGATGGTTGGTTGGTAGAGAACTTGGAGGTGGGGGTGCCCAGCTAATCCATTGCACTGGATGGGGTGAGGGGTCAGGCAGAGAATTGAAGGCCCAGCAGAGGTGCGAGTGACAGGGTAGGAGGGGATCCATGAGGAGGCCAGCCTTCCTGGGTTAGGGTCTCATCACGTCTCTGAGGATCCATTGGAGAGCCTGGGGCTCCTGCCTTTTCTGTCCCAGGGCTCTGGCTCCTGGATCTTCTGCCTCCCTCAGGTTCTTGACTTGGCACGGGGGCTCCAGCAGGGAGAGCTACGGAGCACTATCTCTTCAGAGCTGTGACAGCGAGCCCACTAACACGCGGGGTAAAGAACAAAGCCCAAAGTTGACCCAGTGGAGAGGGTCATGCCCTCCCCAGCTACAAGGTCTCTGAGCAATGGGGTGTTTGAGGGAAGTCCATGGCTTCCCAAAGTCTGTGAAAGGAGCATTCATCTGGGTAGATAATTACTGACAAAAAAAGAAATCCACTTCAGTGTTTTTGTTTTCCTTAGAAATAAAAGAGGAGGGCCAGCCCCGTGGCTTAGCGGTTAAGTGTGCGCGCTCCGCTACTGGCGGCCCGGGTTCGGATCCCGGGCGCGCACCGATGCACCGCTTCTCCGGCCATGCTGAGGCCGCAACCCACATACAGCAACTAAAAGGATGTGCAACTATGACACACAACTATCTACTGGGGCTTTGGGGGAAAAAAAAAAAGGAGGAGGATTGGCAATAGATGTTAGCTCAGAGCTGCTCTTCCTTAGCAAAAAAAGAGGAGGATTAGCACGGATGTTAGCTCAGGGCTGATTTCTTCACACACAAAAAAAAAGAAATAAAAGAGGAATTAAGGAAAAATCAGATATAGGACCTTTGAGATTGTTCTCCTTGCTTTTTCTCTTTGTCTCTCAGTAACCACCTGGATCCCACCCCTAACTTGGCTGCGAGGGGTGGGTGGTCCTTACTCCTGCCAGGCCTCCGTTTCTCACTGTGCAGTTGAGAGGGTTGAATTGGGTCCTCATGGGTCCTTGGAGGTGTTAGATTGTGTGTTTGGTGAACAGAGATGGGTTGGAATTGACCACAGTCGCCCCTCCCGCGGTGGGGAGGTTTCCCAGCCCAGCAGGAACAGCCGAGGCACGCGTGACTTCCCATCCACACGTGGGTAAAACCCGACTCCCCAAGTTATGGGGGTGATATCTCTACGGGTGAAAACGAGTGGGATGTTTTGCCGTGTTAAGCCCAAGCCCCTCACGGGCTCACTAGGAACCCCCAATGGGTCTCTTTCTAGAAGGACTATCTCAATCCTGGCTGAGGAGGGTCCTGTCCAGAGTTTTTGCCGAGAGAACCATGAGTGACAGACATGGATGAACACCCTCTGGGGCTGGGCCCGACACCATCCCTATTTTAGATGCTCGAGGTTGCTCACTGGCGCACCCCCTGGTGGCCAGAGAGCGACTTGTAGCCGCCTGCCTACCCCGCAGGCCCCCAGAGTGCAGGGCTGAGGCAGAATCACTGGACAGTGATCACCCAAATTAATTCGGAATTTTGCTCATTGTCCTAATAGGGCCAATTAAATGATCATCTGTGGAGCCCAGTGGCTGAGGGGTCTCCTTTCCGGGAGGCATGGAGGCCTCAGGCAGTGCTGGTGCTCCCACACCAGCCCGGCAGGCTGAGGCTCCAGGAACAGTGTGCACACGCATGAGAGTGTGAGTATGCATGTGAATGCATTGAGAGTGTGTGTGTGTGTGCATGCATGTGTGGGTGTGAGAGAGTATGTGAGTGTAAGTTTATGAGGGTGTTGAGAGTGTGTATGTTGAGTGTGGGCATGTAAGTATGAGAGTAAGCGAATGTGCACATGAATTATATGTGTGTGCAGGAGTACACGTGAGTGTGTTGAAAGTGTGCATGCGCATGAGTGTGCAAGTGTGAATGTGAGAGTGTGTGGATGTGAGTGCACATATAAGTGTACCAAGAGTGTGTTGAGTGTGTGAGTGTGTTGAGTCCTAATGGAGGTGTGTTTGAGTATAAGAGAGTATGTGAGTGTGTCAAGTGTGTGCATGCATGTGTGCACAAGAGAATATGTGAGTGTGTGAGAGTGCATGTACGCATGTGTGTGCGCACTGAGGTTTGTGTGTCAGTATGAATGAGTGTGTTGAGATTGTGTGAGAGTGTGCATGTGTGAGAGTATGTGAGTATATGTATGTGTTTGCTGAGTGTGAGAGTGCGTGCACGTGGGAGTGTTTGAGTGAGAGAGAACGTGTGTGTGGTCGCCCTCCCAGAAGGTTCTGTGCCTGAAGCACTTCTGGGTTTTGCGTGTCTGGGGAGCACCCTTGCTTCTCGGCTATTTCTCTGCGGAGCCCCTCCCAACTGCTGTCCTTCCCCATGTGTCTTTCCCAGCAGGGCACGGTGGGAAGATGGGCTCCCGTGGACTGGGACTCATGCTGGCATGCTGCCTGCTGCTCGCCTTCGCCTGTGGCCCGGTGCTGGGCCGTGTGCCACGTGGCCAGCAGGAACAGCAGGAGCAGGAGGGGACAAGGGAGCCGCTAGTGGACCATGCTGAGAGGTGAGGCTGTGACGGTGTGGACGCAGGAGCTCTGGCTCGGCGGGGTTGGGCCTGGGGTCTGGGGCACCCCCGGGGGCTCGTTCATAGCTAGATGTGAAGGAGCAATAGCTGAGACTGAGGAGAGGTCTTTGTGGAGGCTGGTCCTGGAGGACAGACAAGCCATTTCTCCTTCCAGTGCCCCGGGCGCCTTATCTGAAACTGAGGACAATAACCAAGCCTCATTCCAGCCCCAAAGGAATGTGGGTCTGTGTGAGGTTTTGCAGCCACATCCTTAAGTAAAGAGCACACCAAACCCCAACCCCAGCCCTCAGTTGTCTTTCCATTCCTGCTTTGTCCTTTGAGAATATCTGCTAGAGTTCTGAGTACCCCTGGAAGTAGGAGGCAGGGACAGTGTTGGACCAAGAGCTGGTCCCACAACCCTGACCATCTGATCAAGTTGCAAGATGGTGAGGACTGCTGAAGACTGGCAAGAGAAGTGGTTGCTCTCCTTGAAAAGTTATCAAGTTCTGAACGGCATTGTCTTCAGATCTGTGACCTTCAATGATATATAGACCAGGCTATTTGGGACATTTTGTAGGGATACACAAAATGCTTGGGATTACTCCTGGAACTGTCAAACAGCACCTAGGTGATAGCCCGATGCTTTGAGTTTCTTCATTATTTTGAGCTTTGGGCTGACTTGATACCCAAGGCTTCAGGCTAACTTAGAGTACATGGAATTGCTTAGGATTTGCAGCTAAGTAACATCATTATTTTTCTTCTCTTTCTCCTCCTCCTCCTTCTTTTCATTCCACAAACGTTGATTGAGTGCCTTTTATTGGTCTGGCCATCCACTAGGCACTGGGGACACACACATGAATGACACAGTCGGTGGCCTCCAGGAACTCTGAGCCTTTCGGGACAAACACATGACCCAGTGCAGTGAGTGATGTAGGCTCTGCAGTACAGGTGCACCCCCAACGCCGGGGGGTGGGAGTTGGTGGGACTGGGGAAGACTAAGTGGAGGAGTGACAGGGTCTTGAAGGACACCAGGGGCAGAAGGAGGGGAAAGCCGCCCGGCAACCAGGATGGTGTGTGCAAAGGCGTGGCCATGCCAGTGTCTGGCACTGTAAGGGCTAGTGGTTTTGGGGTGGTGGGAACTGGTGCCAGAGGGTGGAGCATGGGAGGGGAGATGAGCCTGTTGGGAAAGGGTCTCTTCTTAATCTTACAGAGGAATCATGGAGGGCTTTCATGGAGGGAGTAGGAGGTCATGGAGAGGTTTAAATATCACAGAGTTCTAGAAAGAACACTGGAGGGAGGCAGAGAAGAGAATGAATTGGCATGGGGAGAGATGAATTCCAGGAGAGCAAAATGGTAGTGGTCTTCCAGAGATGAGGAGGGCTGAAGGCCCAGGTTCTGGAGGTACTTTCGTGTGTCGGGGGGCTGACTACTCAGGACTCTGTGATCCTCGGAATGTTGTGGTGAGCCCAGAGAGGCATCTAGAATGAGGCTGAAAGTTCCATTCTGGGCAGCTGATGATGATGCTAGGAAGAGGGTTTGGAAAGAGAAAGTGTCAGAGGCTAAGTGACAGGCCATCAGTTTTGGACACTTCACATTTGTGGGGCTTGTTGAATCTCTAGATGGAAACTTCTGGCCAGAGGTGGGGGCAGGGATCCATCTGGGAGTTCAGGGCTTGTGAGGGGCTGAATTTAGGGTGCATAGGTCCATTTCCACGTTGACTGGGGTTTAAAAGTGGGAGCGGGGTTAAATGAGGAGCTGGCCCATTGAGAGGGACTGTGCCACCTCCTAGATGTTCCTGTCACAGCCCTAGAGCCTGGGTGAAAAGAGCCGCAAGCCAGAGAGGGCACGGTGCAATGCAGCGCGATGCCGCGAGGTGGTAGCATGGAGCTGTCGCCGTCCACCTCGCCCAGGAGCCAATCTTCAGATGTAGGGTTGTAAACGTTAGAGTGGAACCTCCAGCTGCTGCAGGAATCCCGAAGATCTAGCTGAGCCCTCTCATTTACAAATGAGTCAGCTTAATAGAGTATCTCCTAGAATCATAGACGAATGAAGGGGACGGCTAGTCGCTGCATCATCACATGTCATCTGAAGACCTCCTACAGGGGCAGATTTCTCCAAAGCAGCCTCTGTCTTGCAAAGCCCACAAATTATTGCTGTTTTTGTTTTTATTCTTTCCATTACTATGAGCTGTTAACAGAGGGCAGGGGGCTCTTTCTGAAACTTCACGTAGGGTCCTGGAATTCACCAAGAGCCACTGTGGTCTCTGTTGAGGGAAAGTTAACACACAGCCTTGTGCATCCAGGCGAGAGACAAGGCACGTCGGGTACACCAGACCCTCCAGTAGCAGAAGCGGGAAGAGATCCCGGCTCTGAGAGCTCATGGATTTCACTGTGATGTCTTTATTCCCTTAGGGCTGAAGAAAAACAGGAAAAATACAGTCCCAGGCAGGGCGAAGAGCCCACTGCCTCCCGGTGCTTTCGCTGCTGTGACCCTGGTGCCCCTGTGTACCAGGCCATCCCGGTGCCGCAGATCAACATCACCATCCTGAAAGGTGAGGCTGCTGCAAAGAGGAGCAAAGGGCACCATCCCTGGGGGCGCTGCTCGGTCCTGCTCGGGGAGAAGGTGGAGTCGTCGGGGTGGACAAGGCGGCATGTCTCCCTTGGGCACAGAGCAGAGGCAGGCTGTCATCTAGAGGGGGGAGGAGGAAATTCCGTTTCTGAGGCTCTGGCCCCTTTCCAAGAGGAGAGATGGCATAGGGGCCCTCAGCCCAAGACAGGAGAAGGAGCCCGAGGGCAGCTCCGGGTCTCAGCCCCACCTGCATTCACACTGCATGCCTCATGTTCTTTGCTTCGAGGCTTGGCGCCCCCGCCCCCCGCCCACTTTCTGAAAGGCCATCGCATGCACGCCACAGTCCTGAGCACAACAGATAACCTTGCGTGGCCCTGCAAAATCTAACTGGGAAGATGGCCAGGCCGAGCCTGACATCTGCAGTTCGTTTGCTCTGAGTGAGCCATGGGCCTGGCCACAGCGCCTGTTGCTTTTGGACAAACCTGTATGTTCCCTTTTCTTTGCCAGTATTTTCCAGAAGGAAAATAAAAATTATTGCTTCTGGATGAAAATAGAAGGATCCTTGAGGTTGGGTGTGCTTGCTTGACACCACGTGTTTTCCTGCCCGTTTTAGGTGAGAAGGGCGACCGAGGGGATCGAGGCCTGCAAGGGAAATACGGCAAACCAGGCTCTGTGGGTGCTAGGGGCCACGTGGGACCCAAAGGGCAGAAGGGTTCCATGGGGGCCCCCGGGGACCGGTGCAAGAACCACTATGCTGCCTTCTCCGTGGGCCGGAAGAAGCCCCTGCACAGCAATGACTACTACCAGACGGTGATCTTCGACACGGAGTTCGTGAACCTCTACGGCCACTTCAACATGTTCACCGGCAAGTTCTACTGCTATGTGCCTGGCATCTACTTTTTCAGCCTCAATGTGCACACCTGGAACCAGAAGGAGACGTACCTACACATCATGAAGAACGCAGAGGAGGTGGTGATCCTGTATGCCCAGGTGAGCGACCGCAGCATCATGCAGAATCAGAGCCTGATGCTGGAGCTGCAGGAGCAGGACGAGGTGTGGGTGCGCCTCTTCAAGGGCGAGCGGGAGAACGCCATCTTCAGCGATGAGTTTGACACCTACATCACCTTCAGCGGCTACCTGGTCAAGCATGCGGCTGAGCCCTAGCCACCTGCTGCAGCGCCAGAGGCTAACCTCCCGTTTCCCCCCACCCCCTGCTCCCTGGACCCCCCTCGGTCCAGCACCAGGCTGACTCCGTCAGCCCTTCCCCTAGTCCTGATTCCCCTGGTCCCCACTTCCCCAGCTTTGGCATTCAACACGACGCCCTTCATGGGAACGGGAGGCAGAAAAAGCTGTGTGGTCCCAGGCCTTACTGGCTCTGGAGATGAAATCCCCCGGCGGGCACCTGCGAGAATGGCCGGGACCTCCAGCTCCCTTCTGTGTACGTATCCTTAAGTGACCCCTGCACACACGGCCGCCACAGTGCGGCAGGGTGTCCCAGACTAAGTCATCTTTGCTCCCATTGCTGGAAATAATTAAGCAAATTCTAAAGGTTGTGGAAGGAGCAAAGTAAACTGTGGAGGAAAGGAAGGTGTTGTTATTTTTGCCTTTCCACCAGCCGTGCTGGCTCCCAGGGAGGGCTGTTTTTGCTTAAGGTTGCGTGAGGTTCCTTTTAAGAGAAGATCTAATGTGGACACCATGGCGACGGGGGAAGGGGATCGGGGGTATGGGGACCCCGGAAACCACATCTGGCTTAATTCTCTTAAGCCACGTATAAACCTTCCTGGGGGACAGCTGGACTGATGTCCACATCCTATGGACAGCCTTATGGCTTTGCCTGAGGGTTCAGCTGGTCTTTCTGAGCCACAAGAGTGAGGGGGTTCGGGCTGGGGAAGCAAATGGCAGCTCACCAGAGGGACAGCTAAGCCCTGGGTCTTGGTCTCTGGGCTGGGAGAAGCAGTCTGCTTGCTGGAACCCATGGGCTCCTGACAGCACCTGGGGACCTCAGGGGCCTGCAGACGTTTCTATGAGGTGCAAAGCTCGGTACAACCAAGGCAGAGCCATACATCCTGTATGGCTCTGCTCTATTTCCCTACACCACCCTCGAGCCCTGGGCAGGGCCTCCCTGCCTGTCCATCTGGCATTGGCCTCTCAGACGGGTCAGCCGTGGAAGGTGCTGGGGCCTTTGGTTTTGTATCAGGTGTCATGGTCACATAACGTTTTCTATAAAACCTCCTCTCACACCATCTCAGAGTCCTATTTCCCATAGGGTTCAGCCTTCAGCACCTTCCAGCGCCCTCCCTCAGACCTCTTTGACCAGCAGCTTAAGCCCATGTGGGAGGGGCTCTCTCTGGGCCCCAAAGTAGGGGAGAGCCGGAAGGGGCTAGAAATTTCCCCTCTGTCTGTCTCTGGAGCTCCCTTGGGACTAAGTCCCTGAGGCCGGGAGAGAAGACATGTCCCCATCCCTGGGGTCAGAACCCTCTCTCCTGAGTAGGCTGCTGCCTGGAATTGGTGCTCTGGCCTGTGGCTGGCTTTGCTGGGCAGGCCTTCCCCGCCTCACTCTACAGTAATGCCCAGACCCAGGGTCCCTCTTACTCCCTGCTTGGGCTCCTAATCCCCTACGGGAGCCTTCCTTCCCACCACCTGGTGACCCTTGGTCTTGACCGATCCCTCTGCCCTCCTTGGGCCTGGCCATGCAGTCCAGGGTCCGTACATCCCTCCCTCTGAAGGACTTCTGCTGGTCAGACTTTAAAACTGTGTTTCCATGGGCCTGCTGGTGGGCAGGGCCCCCACCTGCTGCTTTGTGCTGTCCCAGTGCTCTTTCAGAAAACATTAAACTCGGAATTGTGTGTTTCAGCATTGTGGCCTCATCAGTTTGGTCATTGAACCGCATCCTCTTCCTTTCTATCCCCATCTCCAAACCCCACCTACTGCCTGTTGGAGGCCTGGAGACCCTCAGCTTGGCATCTGGGGACATTGGTACCCAGTGGGCACCGGCTGGGCCCTGGACTGCCTCATTCCTCATGGGAACTCGTTTCATAGACTCAGCTGGACATGGCCCCATTGGATGCTCTGTGTTGGAGGATTCTGCTAGTGGCGGGCAAGAGACAGGTCTTGGACTACTATATTTGTTTCCTGGGGCTTCCGTAACAAACTACCACGAGCTTGATGGCTTAAAACAACAGAAATTTATTCTTTCACAGTTCTGGAGGCCAGAAGTCTGAAATCAAGTTGTCGGCAGGACCACTTGTCCTCCGGAGTCTGCAGGGCAGGATCCTTCCTCGCTTCTTCCATCTTCTGGTGGCCCTAGATGTTCTATGGTTTGTGGCTGCGTCACTCCTAACTCTGCCTATGTCTGTCTTCACATGGCCTTCTTTCCTGTGTCTCTCAAATCTCCCTCTCCTTTCTCTTTTAAGGACACTAGTCATTGGATTTAGGACCCACCCTAAATCCAGGATGATCTCCTCTCGAGATCCTTAACTTAATCGCATCTGCAAGACCTTTTTCCAAATAAGGTCACATTCACAAGTATCAAGGGTTAGGACTTGGACATCTGGGGGACACAATTCAACCCACTACAATGACCTGCAGGCTTGAATACACCCACCAACATCCCCCCTTATGCCCGAGTGGTGAAGAGCAAACATTTCTGCTTCTTTTTTCCATTGCTTGCCAACTGGCGGCCGGGGCTCTTTTCCGACTGCCAGCAGGCAGTGCAAAGCTGCCTTGCTCCCTCTGGTGCCAGCACACTGGCAAACAGCTGGTGTCTTTCCTTTGCCTGGTTCTGGGGTGAGCCCATGTGGTCACACTCAGCCTTGAGCTGGGGCCAGATGGGGGAAGGCAGACACTGCAATCCTACTCTCTGCAGGGCGAAGAGCAGGCCTCCACCTCCACAAAGCTGAGGCCACTCAGCAGAGGATGTGCTTCCATGCAGCTGGGAGCAGGGGCTGAGTGTATTTCCCAAAGGTGCATGGAAAGAATGAGTCAGCTTCATCCAGGTGCCCACCGCCTGCCCTCTCTCCAAGGACAGTTACGTGGAGCATGTAATACCTCTCCCATTTCGGGCCAAGCCAACATGGGAGAGGAGGCAGGGTTTGCTCCAGAGCCCACCCAATGCCCCTTTTGATGTCCCTCACTCTTTGAGCTCTCCCCACACCTTGTCCCTCACATCCCCATTCTTCCACCCCTTCCTGCTGGCATTTCTACTCCGCTCGCTCTCCGAATATTTACCCTCTTCTTGTGTTGTGGTAGCCCATATGCTAGGTGCTGGGGGCATAATGACAAATAAGATCCGGTACTTGCCTTCCAGAGGACTTTTCCAGGATTTTAACTACAGTGTGACATGGATGCCCTGCCATCCATGAATGGATCTCAGAAGAACTGCATGCTTGGCACCTAGTTACTGCTCTACCTGACTCCCTCCCTAAGCAGTTTATTTTGCATAGGCTCCTTTCCCCATGTCCTGACCCCAGCTAGTAAGGAATTAGCTAACTATTCCTGGAAAAGACCTGAAAAACTCAGTTGCAACACAAATATTAGTGTTTTAGCAAAAGGACTTAGAAATGGCTGATGACTCAGCCAAAGGAAAGAATTGCTTATGTTAGGACTTTCAGGAGCCTTTGTAGCCAGGGGTGGGAGCAGTGAGGAAGGCACTCCCATCCTACAGAGTTACAGTGTGTGTATGTGTGTGTGTGTGCGCGCGCGCACATGTGTCTGCTCAAGGATAATTTTCTGTAGGGTTCACTATAGAAACACAAGGGCATGACAGCAAGCTGGTTTTGTTGGGCCATAATAACTGGGCTAAAATGAAACCTGCTTGCTCAGATCATGAAAAAACAAGAACGTTACAGAAAATAATAAATAAAACAAGATGCCTTCACATGCAAAAGAGTGGAATTGGACCCCTACCTCACACCATATATAAAAATTAACTTGAAACAGATCAAAGACCTAAATCTAAGAGCTAAAACTATAAAATTCTTAGAAAAAAGCCTAGGTGTAAATCACCTTGTATTAGGCAATAGTTTCCTAGATATGACACCAAAAGCACAAGTAACAAAAGAAAAAAAATAGATAAATTAGACGTCATCAAAATTTAAAATTCTGTGCTTCAAAGGACACCATTAAGAAAGTGAAAAGACAACACAGAATGGAAGAAAATATTGGTAAATTATATATCTTATAAGGGACTAGTATCTAGAATATATAAAGAACTCTTGCAACCTAATAATAAAAAGACAAATAACCCAATTAAAAATGGGCAGAAAATCTCAATAAACATTTCTCCAAAGAAGATATGCAAATGACAAATAAGCATATGAAAAGATGCTCAACATCATTAGCCACGAGGGAAATGCAAGTCAAAACCACAGTGAGATACAACTTCACAACCAATAGGATGACTATAATCAGAATAAGTGTTGGCAAGGATGTGGAGAAATTGGAACCCTCACACACTACTGGCAGGAATGTAAAATGATGCAGGCACAGGGAAACAGTCTGTCATTTCCTCAAAATGTTAAACATAGAACTACAGATGACTCAGCAATTCCACTTCTGAGTGTCTACCCCAAAGAAATGAAAACATATGGCTACACAAAAACTTGTAGATGAATGTTCATAGCAGCATTATTCATAATAAACAAAACTGTAAACAACTCAAATGTCCATTAGCTGATGAATGGATGAACACAATGTGGTCTATCCATACAATGGAATGGTAGCAATGAAAAGGAATGAAGTACTGATACGTGCTACGGCATGGATGAACCGCAAAAACATTATGTTAAGCGAAAGAAGCCAGTTACAAAAAATCACATATTGTATGATTCCATTTATGTGAAATGTCCAGAATAGGCAAATCCATAGAGACAGAAAGTAGATTAGTGGTTTCCAAGGACTGGGAGTGGGGAGAATTTTGGGAATGGGTACAAGGTTTCTTTTTGGAGTGATGAAAATATTCTAAAATTTATTGTAGTGGTGGTTGTGCAACTCTGAATACACTAAAAACCATTGAATTGCGCACTTTAAATGGGTGAATTGTATAGTATGTAAATTATATCTCAATAAAGTAGTTATAACAAACAAACAAACCGCCCCCCCCACACACACACTAGAATGACTTGCCCTTCACTGTTGAGATCTGGGAAGTCCTGTAGCTCCAGAGGTGTAACCTTCAGAGCCAGTCTTATTACTCTGGGCTTGGCTTAGGAGGGGGCCAGGGGTCAGTGAGGTGGGATGGGAGTGTCAGGGTTAGTTCTTCCAAGAGCATTATTGAACAAGCATTTTGGAATCAACTGATGGATGAGATCACTGGAATGCAGGAGGCTGACTCAGGTGCCAAGGGAAGCATTCCAGAAAGAACGGCTAATTGAGGACCATGCCTTTCTCTCTGAAGTCACTACACAGCTGGAGTAGGGATTGGAAAGGCTTGGTGACCTCAAATGCCACTACCTCAACTGGCCCTGGTAACCAGCTCCTCCTAGGGCAGAATGGAGCAAAGCCCATTTCTCATTATGCAGATGGCCCCCACAAAGGTCCACTTCAGAGATTTTCACAAATAGGATTAGAAGTCCATATACTCTAGATAATTTGGAGCCCCACCCCCACCCACACCTAAGGATAGAGAAAATGTTACAGCAGTTCAATTGAGAAAGCCACTAAGTTACTTGTCCATTCAGTTTGAGGTCCTACTTACTAAAAATATCCAACAAGTATGTATTAAATGCTTATCATGTGGGGTAAAAAACCTCACAGTAGAGTTATCACAACCAAAAATTAAAATAACTATGCTTGCTACATTTGAGGAGATAAAAGACAAAATTGAGAATCATGGCAGAGAACTTGAAACTGATAATAATAGTAAAGAATCAAATGGAAACTCCAGAAGTGAAAAATAAAACTAGCAAAAGGAGAACTCAATGGGTGAATATACCAGCATATTGTACAGAGCTGAAGAGAAAAATCAGCGAAGTAGAATATAAATGAGAAGAAAACTTTCAGAAAAAAGCCTGGAGAGACAAAAGGATGAAAAATATGGAATAGAGGATATATCTGTACAGAAGTGACAATGAGAAAGCCCAACATGTGTGCAAGTGGAGTCCCAGAAGGAGAAATGAGAGACAGAATGCAACAGAAACAATGAAGACAACATTTTGAAGACAAAATGGCTTAGAATTTCACCAAATTGATGAAGTTCACTAAGGCACAGATTCAAGAAACCCAGTGAATCCCAAGCAGAACAAATAAAGATGAGTTCACATCCATCAAGGCACATGGTGGTAAAACCATTAAAAACCAAAGACAAAGAAACAATCTTAAAAACAGAAAAAGGAGAAATTTTTTTCTTTTAAAGGAGCAATAATAAGCCTGACAATTGACCTCTCAACAGAAGGAGTAGAAACCAAAAGACAGTGGAATGGTATATTTAAAGGGCTTAAAAAATAAAAACTGTCAATCTAAAGTTCTAGTCTCAATGAAATTATAAAAAATAAAGACATTTTCAAGCAAACAAAAATTGGGAGAATTTGTCACTGGAAAACCTGCACTAAGTGAAAATGATCCCAGAAGGAAGGTAAGAGATGTGGGAACAACTGAGGAGCAAGAAAAATGGTAAATTTGGTGGTAATTCTATATGAATATTGCCTGTATAAAAAAAAATGTCTTGAAAAACAACTTGGAAGTTCCTCAAAATGTTAAACATAGAGTTACCATATAACTCAGCAAGCCTACTCCTAAGTACATACCCAAGAGAAATAAAAACACGCACCCACACAAAAACTTGTACACAGATGTTCATAGCAGCATTATTCGTAATAGCAAAAAAGTGAAAACAACACAAATGTCCATCAATGGATGTATGAATGAATAGAATGTGGCATGTCCATACAATGGAATATTATTTGGAAATAAAAGGAATGAAGTACTGATACATGCTACAACATGGATAAACCTCAAAAACATTATCCTAAGTGAAAAAAGCCAGTCACAAAAAACTCACATAATGTATGATTCCATTTGTGTGAAATGTCCAGAATAGGCAAATCCATAGAGACAGAAAGTAGATTAGTGGTTGCCTAGGGCTGGGTGTGTGTGGTGGTGGGGAATGGGGAATGACTGCCGATGAGTTTCTTTTTGGAGTGACAAAATGTTCTAAAATTGATTGTGGTGATGGTTGTACAACTCTGTGAATATACTAAAAATCATTGAATTGTGCACTTTAGATGGGTGAATTATACTATATTTGAATTATATCTCAATAAAGCCTTTAAAAGTAAGTAAAATTATGTGCCACATAATGACATTTTGGTCAACAACTGGCTGAATATACGACAGTGGTCTTGTAAGATTAGTACCACATAGCCTAGGTGTGTAGTAGGCTATACCATCTAGGTTTGTGTAGGTTCACTCTATGATGTTCCCACAACAATGAAACCGCTTAATGACACATTTCTCAGAACCTATCTCTGTCGTTAAGCAACACGAGACTGTAATGTCTTGTGGAGTTTAAAATATATACAGTAAAAATATTCACAACAACTATGGTATGGTCTGGAGGAGGATTGTGGCAAATTGTATTTTCTGAATATGGCCACAACAATATCTCTCAACCCACACATTCATCTTATGATGTGACTTTGACACTTGTCCCATGGAGAGGCGGGTGTCTATGTTCCCTTTCCTTGAAGCTGTGTAGGGCTTCAACTACAAAGGATATCATCTGACCTCTAAGGCTAGATCATAAAGGGCAATATAGCTTCTACCTGGTTCCTCCTGGGACACTTACTTTTGGAATCCAGCCACCATGCTCTGAGGAAAGCCCAAGCAACTAGATGGGAAAGCCACATGTAGATGTACCAGCTGACATTCCTAGATTGGGTCCCACTCAACAGCCAGCATTAATGATCAGGCACGTGAGTGTACAAACATTCAAATAATGCCAGCCCCCAGCTGATGAATCAACCCCAGCTTTTGGCTCTTTCCAGCTGAGGCCCTAGATATCACGCCATAGAGGCAAGAGGTCCCCTCTGTGCCCTTTCTAAGTTCTTAAACCATAGCATCTGTGAGTATAATAAAAATATTGTTGTTTTATACCACTAGATTTAGGTTGCTTTATTATGCAAAAGTAATGGATATAGGGATATATGAAGTTTAAGTGTTCTATAATCCATACATTGTCTTGAAAATAAGTAAAAGTACCAAATAATATTTGACTTTGACAAATGAAGGATGCACCTTGTAATCTCTCAAGTAACCATTAAATAATAGTAAAAGGGTGTAGAACATCCAAGCTAAGGGGGAAAGGGATGAAATAATAAAAGGCATTCAATCAATCTAAAAAGACAAGAAAGGAGAAAAACAGGAATATAGAGTAAGGAGGAAAGATATAAAGCACTTATTAAAAAGGTAGATTTAAAACCAAATATATTTATAATTACATTAAATGTAAAGGGACTAATTGCTCCAATTAAAAGGCAAAGATTATTAGCCTAGATTAAAAAAAACCCCAACTATGTACCATTTACAAGAGAATATCTAAAACATAGGAATATAGAAAAATTGAAAGTAAAACAATGGAAAGAGATACTTACCTTGCAAATGTTAACTAAAAGAAAGCTTTATAACTATCATAATACTAAACAAAGTAGACATTAATGCATAAAGCATTACTAGAAACAAAGGTGGTCATTTCATGATGATTACTTACTCAATTTACCAGGAAGATGTAAGGTACATTTAAAGTCTGCATGTACCTAATAACACAGCCTCAAAATATGTAAAGGCAAACAAGGAGAAATAAATAAATGCAAAATCATAGTGGGAAGTTTTACTACACCTTTCTCAGTAACTGACAGAATAATTATATTTTTTAAAAAATAAATAAATATATAGAGGATTTGAACAATATGATTAGAAAATTTAACTTAATAATCATATTCAGAACACTGACTGCAGAATACACAGTCTTTTCAGGTGGAGATGAACTATTTTTAAAAATTGACCATGTTTTAGCCATAAAGCAAGTTTTACTTAAAGGATTGAATGATACAGAGTACATTCTCTGAGTACAATTCAACTACACTAAAAATCAATAACAAAAAGTAAATTAAGGTGTCCCGATATGTTTGGAAGTTAAGAAATAAACTTCTAAATAACCCCTGGATTAAAAAATTAATCACAAGAAAATTTGAAAATATTTTGAAGTTAATTGAAATGAAAGAACCACATGTCAAAACTTGTGGGATATACTGAAGTCATACTTAACATGTAGCTTTTACTGCAATATTAGAAAAGAAGACAGGCTGAAAATCAATGAGACAAGCACTAACCTCAAGAAGTTAGGAAAAGAATAGCAAATTAAGCCTAAAGAAAGTAAAAGAAAAGAAACAACCAAGACAAAAGGAAAAACGGTGAACTAGGAAAATAAACAAAATAAACATGGTTACAGAAGCTATAGAAATGGAAGACAATAAGTGAATATTAGAAATAACTTTATGCTAATAAATTTGAATATTTGGGTGAAATAGACACTTTTTTTTTTCAAAAACACAACTTCCAATATTAATACAGAAAGAAAGAGAAGCTCTGAATAGTCTTAAAAGTATTAAATAGAATCTGTAATTAAAAAACTTCCCATAAAAGAAACTTCTAGGCTCAGATTGTTTAGTGAGTAAACTTTACCAAATATGGAAAAATAATCCTAATCTTGCACAAACTCTTCCAGAAAAGAGAAAAAGGGAATATTTTTCAACTCGTTTTATGAGGTGATCATGATCTTGATTCCAAAATCCGATGAGAAAATTGTAGGTCAACCTCACTTGCAAACATAGAAAGAAAAATCCTAAACACCATATTAGCAAACCAAAGCCAGCAATAATAGGAAAGATAATACATCACAAACAAATTGGGTTTATTCCAGAATACAGACTTAGACAACATTGTAAAATCAATGTATTTTACCACATTAACAGAATAAAGAATAAAAACCATACCATCATCTCAAGACATATAGAAGAAAATGTTTGATAAAATTCAATATCCAACAATATGGATGGACATTGAGGGTATAATGCAAAGTGAAATAAGTCAGAGGGAGAAGGTCAAATACCATATGATTTCCTTCATTAAGTAGTAGATAATAACAACAATAAACAAACACATAGGGACAGAGATTGGATTGGTGGTTACCAGGGGGGAAGGGAGGAGGGAGGAGAGTGAAAGGGATAATTTGGTACATGTGTGTGGTGATGGGTTGTAATTAGTATTTTGGTGGTGAGCATGATGTAATCTATGCAGAAATAGAAGTACAATGATGTACACCTGAAATTTTTACAATGTTATAAACCAATGTTACTGCAATAAACAAAAAATTAAAAAAAAAAAATAGAAGTCATACAAGAAAAAACACCGCGTAACTTAATAATCACAACTTTTATCTCAAGATGGAAACCTGTTTCAATTGAGGACCAGATATGTACCCTAAAAGTAATCAAAAGACTTAATGAAGTAAATATCAATTTAAAAAAAAAAATTCAATATCCATCTAGGACTAAAACCTTTTGGTAAACTCAGTATAGAAGAGGATTTCTTTTATTTAATAAGGCACATCTGCAAAAAAATCTACAACAATCATCATAATTAATGGTGAAGTGTTGAAAGCTTTCTCTCGGGAACTGGAGACAAGACCAGGACTCCACGAAGACACTTTTATTCAGCATTGATTTGGAGGTTACAGCCAGTGCAGTAAGGAAAGAAAAATAAATAAAAGATATAAGGAGTGTAAAAGAAGAAATAAAACTACCATTATTCACAGTTGATATGTTACCCAGAAAATCCCAAAGAATCTACATATAGATGATTAGAATGAGTATTTGATGGAGGCAAGGTCAATATATAAAAATCATTGTACCAGCAACAAATAGAAAATGAAATTTAAAAACAAGTACTGTATTAGGTATCAATTGTTGCATAACAAACCACTTCAAAAACTCAGTAGCTTAAAAAAACCCAACAATTATTTTTCACGATTCTGTAGGTTGGCTGGGCAGTTCTTCCGCTGGCCTTGTCTGGGGTCCCTCATTTAGCTGGCATTTCAGCTGGAGCTGGTGGCCTAGGCTGGCCTCACTCGAGTGTCTGGGGCCTCTCCTGAAACGGCTGGAACGTCTGGGCCTCTCTCTGCAGGCTCTCTTTCATCTCAGGTTCTTCATAGCATGGCAGTCTCAGCACACGGGGCCGAGGGGGCAAGAGCAGAAGCCCCAGGACCTCCTGAGACCTGGGCTCAGAAGTCACCTGCAGCCACTTTGGCCATATTCCACTGGCCAGCCCAGAGAAGGGGTGGGTATAGACTCCATCTGTCTATAGGAGGAGATGAAAAGAATTTGCAGCCATCTTTAATCCATCAAAGATGCCACTTACAAAATGTCGTTTACCTAGGAGTAAATCTAACAGTCGATGTGTAAGACCTCTACAAAGAGAACCATAAAATATTATTAAGAGAAATAGAAAATCTAAGGTATCCGAGCCATTTTCGTCAGAGTCGTCTTTTACTTCCACTTCCCCTCGCTCTTTGTCTGCAGTTGTAACAGTTTCTTCTTGCACTTCTTGGGAAGTGCATCATCAGCACAAATTTTTCTCATTTTACTGTTTGGCAGTTTCTTCAGATCAAAATCCCATTCCGTCCGAGTTTTCAGATTACCTGCATTTTACAACGTCTGGAATCTCAAGGCCGGATCCTTCATACTGCTGTGGCTCACACTCCCTCGTCTGCTCAGTGACTGTCTTGTGGGAACAGAGCCGCCTTCCCCGCCCGTCTTTGATGCTGTTATGTAATTCGGTCTGCTCCAGCTCACTGCTAAATCGATTTAAATACCTTCCAATTAATTCACAAGCATCTTTCTTTGAATACCCTACTTTTGGGGGATCAAGATGATTTTGAAACCACTGCAATTTTTCACCAACAAGGTTGAGACACAATGCCTTTTCATTCTTCAGCTTTTCCTTTTTCTCTTGTTTGTGAGCCTTTCTCGTATAGCTGCTTTTCTACTATACAGATGGATGACTTGTTTTTCTCCCATCCTACACTTTTTCCCTTTGATGCTTTAGGCTTGGTGATGTCCTTGTGGCCCCGGGGGACCTCTGCACTCCAGACCCGGGCAACCTCACCAACAGCAGTGGCAGAAGCTCATGGGCAGCTCCAGGCCAAACACCTGTGGGGCCGGGGAAGCTGGGGCAGACCCTACTTTCTTATCACTTAAGAAATTTCAAGGGTTTTAGGAGCTCTGTGCCAGAAACAAGACCAAATACACATTTCTTATCATAAATCACAATATCACAGAACCCAAAGCAGAGTCAAGCATGTATGGACACTTGATTTTCCAGAATCACTGCAGAGCATGGGGTGAAGACAGCCTTTCCAAAAACCACGAATGAGTGGGGTCCATATGATACAAAAGAAAACGTGGCCTCCTCCCTCACATCATGGACAAAAATAATTCCAGGTGAGCTGTGGCTCTGAAGGTGAAAGGCACAACAATGAAGCTTCTAGCAAACAACCGAGGATGGAGTGTTATCCAGCCCTAAGGGACCAGTGACCCGCAAGTGGGTTCTTTTGCCCAGAGCCGCTCACGTCAGTAGAATGAGACCAGGTTCAGAATAGCAGAGCAGAAACTTTGTTCGTTGATCAACGAAAGCAGGAGGCAGAGCTGTGCTCTAAAACACCTTCTCCCCGAAGGGAAGGGGAGCAGGGTTCTTATGGGATGTGAAGGGGGAGGGGTCTCCATGTCACTGCCTCGGGTGGGGGAATCTGGGGAATGTGCAGATCTTCCCCTCTTGCACACGGCACCTTTTGCACGTTTCCTTTTTGCGCAGGGCACCCCATCGCCGTCTTGGATCTTTCTGGTTTGGACCAGTCCTTCGGTTTGGCCATCTGGCACTGTTCTGCCTTGGTTTCTGTAAGCAAGCACAACTGAAAAACAAAGCATTAGACGTGGAGAATGTTTCAGGGACTTCCCAAGGTGACAGGAGTATTTCATATTTTCTTGACTTTGGGGTAGGGAAGTGTAACCACGGGCCCTCCAGGATCGGTTTAACTGACCCCATCTCTCATCAACAGAGTGATTAAGAATTGTCTTTCAGAAAAACTGCAAAGTCACGTAGCCAGGGGCATGCGCAAAAGAAGAAATTGTGACCTGAAATGACCTCGGAACCAAAGATCCTCCTTCCCACGGAATCAAAGGACCAGGACACGACTGGAACTTGAAAGTCAGACTCTTACCAGAAGCCAGGGGTCCCTCACTCAGGAAGATCTGGTGTTAAAATCCCTTCCCCACCTCATCAAGAATGTTTAGAACCCCGTCATAAATGTTTATAACCCTGTCATAAATGTTTATAACCTTACGACAAATGCTTGAAGGCCACCTGTCCCACTGGTGCTTTTGCATGCCAGCCTGTTCTCCCTAACCGCTTAAATTTTGCCCCAAATCCTGAGTAGGAGAGACAGATTTGAGGGCACCCCTACCCCCATCTCCCTGCAGACGGATCTCACACAATAAAAGCTCATTTCTCCCCCAAAGGCTGATGACATAAATAATTGGCTTGTTTATGTGCATTGGGCAGAGAACCCCAATTTTGTGTGGTAACAGAAGCACATTTTGAAAAAGACACAAAAGTACTAGTCATAACAGAAAAGGCTGAAGAATTCCACTGCAGCAAAAGTAAGGACTGTTTTGGAGGAACTAACAGAAATTACAAAGTATTTAGAACTTAATGAGAATGAAAGTGCTGCATAGCAAACCCTGTGGGAGACAGTGAAAGCCACTCTCAGAGAGAAATGGATCCCCTCCACTGTATTCACGTGAAAACAAGAAAGATCTAAATATAAGTGAACCAAACTGTCCACCTCTGAAACCAGAAAAAGAACAACAAAATAAATCCAAAGAAAATAACAGGAAAGAAAATAAAAGTGGAGATTAGTGAAACAGAAAACAAAAAAACAGAACAGAATCAAGAGCTTGTGCTTTGAAAAGACTTATAAAATAGACAATCCTTCAGCAAAAAGCACCAAGAAAAAAAGAAAGAAGACACAAATAAACAACACTGGAATTAAAGAGAGGGCATAACCAAGAAATTAAAAAATATGATTAGGAAAGACTTAATACCCCACATTTGAAAACCTCAATGAAATGGACACTTTTCTAGGAAAACATTTATTAGCAAAATTGGCTGGGGAAGAAAGAGAAAAATCTGAATAGGTCAATAACCAAAAAGGAAGATGAAATATTAAAGACCTATCCCCAAAGGGCATCTGGAAGTTGTGTACATAAAAAACAGAGACAACTAAACTTGACAATTATTAGCTAAAAATGCAGGAGAATATCTTCGTGACCTTGAAGTCGGGACAGTCCTCCTAAATAGGAGAAAACAGCAAAGCCGTAAAGGATAACGTTAATAAATGTGACCATACGGAAATCTAAAACACCTATGCCACAGGATACTTGAGAGTTCCAAGACAAGCAGTACACACATTTGCTCCATTTCTATGTATTAGAGGCAGAATACGAGTATCCAGAATGTATGACAGCCTGCTACACGTCATAGTAGAAATGCGCAAAGGCCCTGATGGAACTGACTCAAGAAATAACTCATTCCCAAACAGCTGAGCAACACCAAGAGCTGTGCAACTTCAAGTGAAAACAACAGTGAGACACCTGCACGCACTGATCAGTGAACAAAAGGCCTAAAGTTTGATGATATCAATGTCTGAGAGGCTGTGGGGCAACCCATACTTCCCCCTGCTGGGGAGAATGTCAGTGGGAGGGCCCCCCTGCACGACAGTTAGTGAAAGCGTGTGTGCTATTACCATGAGCAACTCCACTCGTATGTTTTTATCCAAAAAAGAAAAAACATACAGGATGTGTGCACTTGAAGGTTTATACAACGATGTTCATTTTAACATTTAAAAAATAATAGCAGTTTGCTATTTAAATGTCCACTGATGGGTAGACAGGTAAGTAGACTACATGTGTTAAAAGGATAGCACATTAAATAACAGTCAAAATGAACAAATTAGAGCCATATAAATCAACACGGCTCAGTTTCAAAAGTATTGCTGGGCGAAAAAAGCAAGATACAGAATAATATGTACAACATGATACCATGTTTATAAAACACAAACAATGTAATATAGTTGCAGGTACATACATGTGGGTAAAAGTATTTTAAGACATCTGGAAGGATACAGGCCACACTGACAGTATTGATGGAATATTGAGGGGTCTCTGGAGGACAGGGGGAGGCAAGGAAACCAGGAGGGGGGTGGATTAAAGGGAACATTAATTTTTTAAAAGGAGAAGATGAATGTAATGTTCATGCATATCTAATAATAATAATACGGGGAGCTGACAAGAGCAGACATCCCAGGTTTGCCATCTTGTCGTGGAGTGAGTGTGTGTTCGCAGATGGAGGTGCACTGGCGGGCCGTGTGCATGGAGCAGCTAGTTATTCAGTGTGCAGGGTGTTTGAACAGGTGCCTGGGCACAGCCTCCAGTGAGTGTAAAGGTGGCTTGGGGCGGCTGGAGCCAGAGGCCAGCCCAACGTTCCTCCATTCATTAAGTCTTTTCTAAGCACCCAGGATAACTCCATAAAAGGGAGCAATAGTTCAAAAGTCTTTAACGTGATTTTTGTTCATGTCCCAGCTGGTCTGAGGCATCTATCTGAATGAAGGGAGAGCAGGACTTATCACAGAACAAATGCAATGAAAAAGAATAAGCTAAGAAGATTTTGCAAAGAAAGATAGCAGGCTTACAAGTCAGGCTAATTTTTTTTTTTTTTTTGTGAGGAGATCAGCCCTGTGCTAACATCTGCCAATCCTCCTCTTTCTTTGCTGAGGAAGACTGGCCCTGGGCTAACATCCGTGCCCATCTTCCTCCACTTTATATGGGACGCCGCCACAGCATGGCTTGCCAAGCAGTACGTCGGTGTGTGCCCAGGATCCGAACCCGTGAACCCAGGGCCGCCGCAGAGGAGTGCGCGCACTTAACCGCTTGTGCCACCGGGCTGGCCCCCAGGCTATTATTTTGATAGGTTTTTCTAAATTCCTGTATTCCCCCACCGTAGTTAGATCCAGCTACTGTAATAAATACCCAAACAGTATTGGCTTAAATCAGACAGAAGTTTATTTTCCTTACGGAGGAGTCCGAACACAAGCAGTCCAGGGCGATATTGTGGTCTGTGCTGTCGGGGACCCTGGCCTCTTCCCTCTTGTTGCTCTGTGTCCTCCACATGTGGCTTCCATCTTATAGTCTCCGATGGCTGCTGCGGTTCCCACCATCACATCCTGACACCCAGCTGGCAGCCAGCAGGAAGCAGGGAAGAAGTGGAGAGCCTGCCCTTTTGTTTTGCAGGCACAACCAGATTGCACACATCACTTCCATTCTTGTTTGGAAACCAGAACTTGCTCCCATGGCCCCTCTAAGATGTAAGGGTTGCCGGGGAATGTTGTCTTTATCTGGGCAGCCACTCACCCAGCTGAAACTCGGGGCTTCTATTCCTAAAGGACAAGGGGAGGAAGGGATATGGGGGCCAATTAGTTCCTGCCACACCCTTCCGCGTATCAACAACCAAGCCTGGGGAGCAGGTCATGTGCATTCACTTGGTTCTAGTTTCTGGCCCCAGGACAGTGTGCGAGGCCATAGGGAGAGGAGGGCAAAGCAGGCAGATGTGAGCCCAGATCTCCCACGGTGGGCCTGGCTTAGGGGCAGGTGCCGTAGCCAGTGCAGGTAACGTGAGGCTGCCCCGAAACACCAAGTTGGTGGCATGGTATGGTCAGGCTGGGAAGGTCCCCAGGCTCAGCTTTCCTGAGCCAGCCTGGCTTCCTGTGCTGGCGTGGACAGAGTGCGGGACAGCTGAGGGCCCACCAAGAGGTGTCAGCAGAGCCCCGTGGCAGGGCAAGGTGGCTCTGCAGCAAGGCCAGAGTGTGGATTCACTGGTAGGGCTGCCAGACTTAGCAAATACAGGACCCTAGCTCATTAGGAATTTCAGATAAACGAGAAATGAATTTTAGTGTACGAATGTCTCATATTCCATTCATCGTTTATCTATAATTCAAATTGAACTGGGTGTCCTGTGTTTTATATGGAAACCCTACAAAGTTAGGGTTTTAGGAGGTCCAGCCAGGCCTCAGAGGGGTCTGGAGCCCCAGCTGGGACCCATGTGAGCTCAAGGCAGACATGGGACCTCCAGGCTCATCCTGACCTGCAGAGAGACCAGGAACCACACGGGCCTGCAGGGCAGGCAAGCAAGCTGAGGCCAACAAGATCCTGCTCTTCCCTGCCCCTGGGCCACCAGAGGCCAACGCTGCAGAGAGGAGCAGTGAGGAGAGGCCCGGGCATATTTTTCCCCAGAGACTGAGCATTACCCAAGGGCTGTGTAAAGTATCTCTAAGAACTAGGTTTTCATCTTAGGACAAAAATTTTATTAATGTTTACCACTAACAGGCAGGTGAGGACCTGGGACCACCTGGTTGAATGCAGACCAAATAAAGAGTCTACATCTGTGGAGCTCACCTGAGCACAGCATAGCGAGCATGTGACCCTGTCCCCCTCACTGCACACTTCCCAGGGCTTTGTGATCTCTGTCCTCCCTCTGGATCACTGTCTCCTGCTCCCGAGTGACGGGTCCTCCCTGCAGCATGGTCAGGGCCCATAATCCACAGCCTTAGCATCCTCCTCACTCTCAGGGTTTATGGAAGCTTGGGGACTCATAAAGTTCAAAGTCTGCAACTATAATAAACAGGCCCGCTCAACTTGGCTGGGCAGCAGTTGTAGTCTAGTGCCAGATGCTCCCAGCTGCACAAAGGGGGTTGGGGGCTGGGAGAGGAGAGCCTCAGGCTGGCCCAAACTTTGCCCTGTGCGGGACCCCTCCAGTCCCGCCTCCCAGGCCCTTCTCCTCGAACTTCCCGCTTCTCCTCGCTGCTCAGGCCTCCGCTCTATCACGTTTACTGCGAACTTGTCTGTGGCCAAGGTGGTGGGAAGTGCCATTTCTGAGATGCCTCCCGGCCCTGCGCACTTGGACGCCGCACAGTTACCGCAGAGCGCGTATTTGGGGGTGCAAACACTTGTGTTTTAATGGAGAACTACGCATTGTCTACATAGTGCACATCCTTGTTATGACTCTAGTCATTCAAAAAAGTTGCATTTTTTACAACTCTTTGTAAGTTGTAAGTAACCGACGGACGTGCAAATCGCCTTGTCCAGTAGAGGTTCAATGATCCCCCCAGCCCCTACCCTGCGGAAAAGCTAGTTCTGCCCCGTTTACATATTCAATATTCCCGGTCTACAAACGGGTCTCTTTTTCGACTGTCTTTTGGTTATAACACCTGTCTGGTTCCTTCGCTGATTAACGAGTAAAGTCTTTAGCACTTGTCTACAGTTATACCTGAATGAGAACTACGATTTCACCTTTTTCTGAAAATTATCTTTCAATAACGGTTGGACGAGCTGAGTTCAGATCTCACTTTTACAGTTTACTGACGGTAAGATTGCATAATCTCTCCAAGACTAACCTCAATTTGCATCTGAGAAACGGGCCTGGTGCGGATCGAGCGAGAACTGGCAAACACAAGCGTTCCGGAACCCTGGGCTCGCGCCCCGCCCCTCGCCGCGGCCCCGCCCCTCGCCGCGGCCCCGCCCCTGCCCCCGGCCCGGCCCCGCCCCCAGCCCTTCCTCCGGCTACAAAGTCCGGGCGGCCGGGGCTCGGGCCCAGAGCGCGAGCCGGCGTCTACCCGAGCCCAATCGGAGTGGGGCAGCCGTGCTGCGCAGTCCTCATTGGCCGGCGGGTCGTGGCGGGGGCGGGCCCGGGCCTGCGATTGGCTGGGCGGCGAGTCCGCGGCGGCGGGCGCGGCGGTGTCATGGAGGCCGTGGGGACCGCGACCCGGGCGGTGGCGCGGCGGCGGGAGTGGCGACTGCGGCCGCCGGCGGCTCTGGAGGAGCAGCGGGAGCGGCGGCGGCCGCGGAAGAGGTGGGCGGGAGGCCGGGCGGGCGAACCCTGAGATCCCGTTCCCACGCGCGGCGGGCAGGCGGGACGGAGTCGGTGGGCGCCTGGCCCGGGGCGCGGGGGCGGGCTGGGGGCGCAGGACGTTGGTCCCCGGTTCCCACGCCTCCTGTCCGCCGCGGGTCCTGCTCACGCCACCGCGCCCGCCCCGTCAGCAGCCAGCCCCTCCCCAGAACAGACTCCCGAGCAGCAGCGGGCGCCGGACAGGGGCTCGGTACAGGGGTGCGACCCCAGAGCAGCGGCACGGTTGCGAATCCTGGTGCCTGGGCGGGAAGTCTCGGCGTTCTCATCTGTGAAATGGGTTGATAATGCCTCCTTCCTCCCCTGGCTGTGGATCTACGCAGAGGGTCCTAGTGTGGCGTTTGTAATTGCTCATTGGGGGCCAGCTGGTGTAATTAGGATTATTCTAATCCATGCTGGACCGGAGCGAGTGGCGCCCGGAGCGGGGACGTTTGAACTGGGTCTTCAGGGAGGAGGAACATTTCAGCAGATGGAGAATGGGGAGGAGGGTGTTCTAGTTTGAGGGAACAGAATGGGCAAAGGCACAGAAGCATATAAGGGAGGAACATGCCTTTCTGGTCCTGGGCCTTGTTCCTTGTCGGGACATTTGCTTACCTCGCGGAAGTTAGGAGGACAGACATGGCCTTCTGGAAACAGCATCCCTGGCTTTGTTTTTAAACCCAAAAGAGTGAGACTGGTCCAGTTCAGTCCGGTCAAGAGTGGAAAGCAAATGGCTGCTGGCTGTTGGGGAAGCAGAGAGTGGTGGAATGAAATTCGGAAAGGAGCATTTTCGGTGGCCCTTGCACATTAGTCCATCTCATCCCTGCCACCCACGGCTGTACTTCTCGGGGTTCCAAAGGTTCAGGCATAGCGGATCCCAAAGAGTGGGCTGTGCCAACAGGCCTCTGAGTGGAAGCGGGGTGTTGGCAGATGATACCCCCATTAACCAAGAGGTGGCCTTGGACGTTGGTAGATTTAGGGAATGTCACCTTTGAAGCCCGGGACCAATAAATGTGGCTGCACAGTCTTCTCACTGCTCTAAAAGTAATAGTAATAATTAAAAAAAAAAAAAAAGCTGCTTAATTTAGATTTATCCAGGGTCTTCCAACGTGATGTACCAAAGGCGCCTTCTCCCCATGACAGCCCTCCGTGAGCAGCTGGGAGTTAGTGAGGGTTCCACGGAACGCAGTTAGGGAAACGTGGACTGCAGAGAAAGCTTGGCCCCTGCTCCCTTAGGCCCTTAAACTTTCTAGTTCTTTGAGTTTTCCTGCCCCTTGGCCATAGCAAAACCTGTGGAGTGTGTATCTTTGGTCTCTGCAGGGTGATGTCTGGTGGCTGTCTTGGAGGGTAAGGAGTTTATTCCCAATGAGTGGATAGTGGTTGCATGTATGTCTGAGCAGAGGCTGAGCCCTGTTGCTAACACGGGCTGCTGTTGGAAGACCAGCGCCTGCTAGCCTCTTTGGTTTGATCCATGTTTCCACAGTTTGCATTTAAAAAGGCAAGGCAGAAACTATCTCCCCCTGCACATCCAGATGGGGCCTAGTCCGTTTGCTTTTAGGAGTTTTCTCTACCCTTTTATTTAGAAAAAATTTTAAACCCCCTCTTTCCTTAGAATTGAAGAGGAGCAAGAGGAAGCAGTCTTTCATGAAGTGGTCAGTTTTACCCCCGATCCTTTGCCAGGTGAGAAGGATGGAGGCTCTGAGCACTGTCTCCATGTTCACTCTGGGGGCTTCTGGGCGGCCTACTCGCTCCCTCTCTCATTCTAGCTCAGTTATTGTCAGAGCATTTCTATGAATCCCCAGATTTCCGTTAATTCTTCACTCTTTGCCTCCTTTGACCAGTTAGATATTATGACAAGGACACCACCAAGCCCATCAGCTTTTACTTGTCTTCGCTGGAGGAGCTCTTGGCATGGACGCCCAACATGGAGGACGGCTTTAACGTGGCCTTGGAGCCCTCCGAGTGTCGCCAGCCTCCTCTAAGCAGCCACAGGCCCCGGACCTTGTTGTGCCATGACATGATGGGCGGGTACCTGGATGACAAGTGAGGACATTGCCTGACCCTTATTTTGTTGCTTATTTTCTTTTGGTGGGAGGAGAGGGAGAGTGCCTTGTGTAGAAACACTGGATGGAGACGGCGCGGGACCAGACCGCCACTAGCAGGGAGAGGAGCTCAGGCCTGGGTGCTTCCTCTGTAAGAATTAGGTGATAGTTCATGCCTCTTTTGGCTCTGAAACCATCTGATTCTGAGGACTGCCTGTCCTTGAAATCTGGTAGACGGGAGAGGGCGTAGCAGCAGGGCGCCTTCGTCAGGCTGCCTGGCCCGGGAACTTGGCGCGTACCTGATTTCTTCACCTTCCTCAGTTAAGCTCCAATTCCATTTCGGGGCCATTGGCTCTGGCTTCTGATGCTCAGAGTTGTTACACTCCCCCTGCCCCTCCCAGCAGGGACATGACCTCCAGAGTTGCTGTGGAGTCAGAGTAGAGATTTTACATGTCCATAAAACAATCTTGGCTTTGATGATTGATGTCATTGTGTGATGGTGATGACTGATGGCCTGAGTCAGAGGTGGCCGTCAAGGTACAGACAGGGGCAGGTGATGAAATCTCAGTGCAGCTCCTGTGGTTATCAACCCTAACCTTCCGTGCAGGGAGGCTGTGTCCTGGAGGAACTGCTCACCTCTGAAGAGGGTGGAGGAGCCAAGGCTTGGAGCTTTTGCATGAGTCCGTCTGTCCTTTGTCTTTCCTTCTGTCCTTTGTTTGTCTTTTCATTGAGGCTAAAAAGGCTCAGTCCATCCGGATCCAGTGGCGAGTGCCTGCACAGCCTGTGAAAATGTGTCCCTTAAGACTCGTCCTTTTGCTGTGCGGACTGTGGCTCAATCCTACTTCTTGCCCCAGTGTCTGCGCAGTGCCTGGTACACAGCAAGCTCTCAGTTAGTGCCGATCTAAGGGAACTGAAGAGAAACCTGACTCAGGTTGCTCTCTTTTCACCTTGAGGTCGCTGCCTCCTTATTCTGTTTCCTGGGTCCTGACTTTGTTTTGTTTTTGTTTCTGTTTCTTTACTCAGGTTTATTCAGGGCTCAGCAGTGCAGAATCCCTATTCCTTCTACCACTGGCAGTACATTGACATCTTTGTGTACTTCAGCCATCACACGGTCACCATCCCCCCAGTAGGCTGGACCAATGCTGCCCACAGGCATGGAGTCTCTGTGCTGGGTAAGAGCCAAGGACTCCTCCATCTGACTCAGCCAGACTTAGCACACCTCCCAGGTGACCCAGTGATGAAATGGCTCGGGCTTTGTCTGCTTCTTAATGAGGAGAACTCCTCACCTGGGGGCTGCCTTGATGGGTTAAGACAGGCGTGGGCAAACTTTTTCTGGAAAGGACCAGGTAGTAAATATTTTCAGCTTTGCAGGCCATTGGGTGCCTGTTGTAACTGCTAGTGAGACAACAGCAGCCACGGACAATAGGCAAACAAATGGCATGGCTGTGTTCCAGTAAAACTGTATTTACGGAAACAGGTGGTGGCTGGACATGGCCCGCAGGCCATAGGTGGCTGACCCCTGGGTAGAGCAGTGCTTCTCAAGCCTCCGCCTGTGTCTGAATCAGTGCTGATTCACTAGAAATCTGGGGCTGGGGCCCGAGAATTCAAATTGTCTGGCAAGTTTGCAGGCAGTCCCTGTGCTGCTGGTGCAGGAACCACACTGTGGGAACTGCCGGGTCGGAGGGAGAAGGATTACATGCCTGACCTCGTTTCTCTCCTGTCCTCACAGGCACTTTCATTACCGAGTGGAAAGAAGGCGGGCAGCTCTGCGAAGCCTTCCTGGCCGGGGACGAGCGCTCGTACCAGGCGGTGGCTGATCAGCTGGTCCTGATCGCCCAGTTTTTCCGATTTGACGGCTGGCTGATCAACATTGAGAACTCTCTGAGTGTGAGCAGGGCCCTCTCTTGGCACTTGCCCAGCCCCGCCCCTGCTGCCATGTGGTGTCCCTCCACCACTGTCCTCAGCCTCACCTGGGCCTGTGCCCGGGCTGGCTCCCTGTTACAGCAGCAGGAGCCACTTCTCGCTTCCCAGTTGGAGCCAGCTCCAACGTCTCTGTTACTTTGCAGTGAGATGGAACCTTCTCCATCGCTGTGTCCAGAAACCCCACTAGGCTGAGCTTTGCTTCTCCGGCTCCTTCAAGGCAACACCTGTCCTTCTGCATCCCTGCTTTGCTTGGGCTGCGTGTGTGGCTTCCTTTTCACACCACCCTCCCCTGTCGTGGTGTTTTATCTTTTCCTGATTGCTGTGCCCGTGTCCTTTCTGCTTCAGAAAGGAAGGAAAGTTGCACTGGATCTGGCTGGACCCTCTGCTCGGTGGCTGGGGGGGTTGAAGGGCTTCTAGGACTGTGACTTTTTTGGTGGATCTGTTTGTACCTGGGATTAAGTGTCCTGTCTGTCCTGAGCCAGGCACTCCTCATGACACATATCTCTGGGCCTCACTGAGGGTCTTGTCTTCATCCCTCTCTGCAGCTGGCTGCAGTGGGGAACATGCCCCATTTCCTCCGGTACCTGACCACTCAGCTACACCAGCAGGTCCCAGGGGGCTTGGTGCTCTGGTATGACAGCGTGGTGAGCAGTGGGCAGCTCAAATGGCAAGATGAACTGAACGACTACAACAGGTGGGCCTGCAGGTGTGGCCGGCAGACCCTCTGGGCACAGAGAGGCGGGAGCTCCATGTGTCTCCTGGGGTGTTGCGTGTCTGACTGCCTTGGCTGAAAAGAGGCAGGAGGCGGCATTATCTCGCAGCCCGACTGTCAACAGGCAGAACCAGTGCCTTGTCAGCCCGTCGTGATGGGCTGGTCCCTTTTTTGGGAGCAGACTCTAGTCTGGGTCCTGGAGGCAGCCTGCAGTCTGGGTTATGAGTGGATGCAAGTGCTGGGCGGGGGAAGGAGGCTGAGATTGCGGGATGGGCACTCCCGATCCCTCGGCCTGGTCCTCACGGCTAGTCCTTGATGCCTCCCAGGGTTTTCTTCAATTCCTGTGATGGCTTCTTCACCAACTATAACTGGCGGGAGGAGCATCTGGAGCGTATGCTGGGGCAGGCTGGGGAGCGTCTGGCTGACGTGTACGTGGGCGTGGACGTGTTCGCCCGGGGGAATGTCGTAGGGGGCCGATTTGACACAGACAAGGTGGGTGGTGGCCTTTGCGCCTGGGAGGGTGGGCAGTGCCTTCTGTGGGCCTAGTTTTGTGGCGGGCCTTTCGTTCCCGTGTGCACCTCAAGGGAAGGATGGGTGGCGGTTATTCTTCCCAGAGTGGGGAACTGAGGCACCAGGGGAAATACCAGTGACCTGCCCTCAGGCCAAGCCGTGCCCTAAAATCATAACTTCCAGCCCATTTCTAGTCAGAGGGTACTCTTTACGTAGGTGTTAGAGGACAGACTGCTGGTCTCCTCTCTAGCTGGTTCTTCCTGCCTCAGACTGCAAACCTCGAAGGGCGCGGAGCTCGCGGTTTCCAGCATCAGGCCCATTCCCGGGTGGTGCTTTCTGTCACGGGTGGCTGAGGGCCGAGGACCTAGTGAACCCCCCCCCCAGTTTTGGGAACTGCTGGTGTGAGAACAAGTGAGGCTTTCCTGGCGAGGCTGGTCGGTCGTGTGGTGGTGTGTCGGCAGTGAGAAAGGAGGAGGAGGGTGCCGGATAAAGAGGGAGTCAGCCTGTCTCCTGTGCTGCCGATCCCGCCACGTCCCGCTGCCACAGGACGCTCTCAGTCATTAATTACGCTTTAAGTGAATAGCTTAATCCAATAACTGAAGATCCCCTCCACCCATTGTGAGTCTGATAATATAAGGAGAGGTGTAGTGAGAGAGACACGTGCCCCACCTGCAGACTCCCGCCCACTCGGACGTTTCCCTCCACTCTTCTCCCCGCCACCGCCATAGCGCCCTCTTCTGGTTGCTTGTGGAACTACAGGGGATGAATCCTAAAAGCTCTAAGTGGAGCTGGCAGGCAGTAGTTGCCAGCTCCAGCCTGCCCTTTCCAGGCTGGCCCCCGAGAGAACCCACCCCTGTGTCTGGACACTGGTTGTGTCCGATGTGCCCAGCGTTGCTGGGGTGGGAGCATCTCTCTGACTGCTGTCTCCCTAGTCACTGGAGCTGATCCGGAAGCATGGATTCTCAGTGGCTCTCTTTGCTCCTGGCTGGGTGTACGAGTGTTTGGAGAAGAAGGATTTCTTCCAGAACCAGGACAAGTGAGTCCTGCCTGTCCCAAGGGCTTAGCATGGGCTCACGGCAGGGAGGGGTCTCAGGCGATTTCTCTGACTTCTTGCAGTAGTAGCTCAGGACTTGCTCTCCAGTGGCCTTTCTGGAGGTGGTTAAGGCAGAACGAAGGGCTCAGCCACCTTGGCTGCTTCTAGGTGGGAGTGTCCTGGAGACCACTTAAACAGGAAGGACGGAGGTTGGGGATCCTGAGGGACCACTTCCGGCAGACTTGCTTCCTCCTGTGAGGAAGCTGCAGTCACTGGAAGGGATCCCGGAAAGCCCAGGTTACCAGGAGTGAGGTCAAGGAATGTTGAAGCCCTGTTGCTCTGGACTAGAGCTGCTTCTCTGCGTGTTTCTCTGCAGGTTCTGGAGTTTGCTGGAACGCTATCTGCCCACACACAGCATCTGCTCCTTGCCCTTTGTCACTTCTTTCTGCCTGGGCATGGGGACTCGAAGAGTCTGCTATGGCCAGGTGTGTGGGTCACTACGCTGGGTGATTGAGGCAGTGGGGTTCCTGGTGGTCTGCGTCGTGGTATGTGGCTGCCTGCTCTCCCCATCTTCCAGCCTCAGCTGGGAGAGGTGGGAGGGGCCTTGGGGTGTGTGAAGGGGAATGTGGAGGCTCGTCTGCCCCCAGCCCTCCCTCTAATCCTCTCTTTTCCTTCAGGAGGAGGCGGTGGGGCCCTGGTACCACCCGAGCGCCCAGGAAATCCAGCCCCTGTTTGGAGAGCACAGGCTGGAGGGGGATGGACGGGGCTGGGTGAAGACGCGCTGCTGCCTGGCGGACGCCTGGAATGGGGGCAGCTCCCTGCTTATCCGGGGGGCCATTCCGCCCGGGGTTGGAGATGTGGCTGTGAGGTAGGTGAGTGAGTGGAGACGAGACGTGGCAGGTCGTCAGCTTCTCCCATCATCCATGTCAGTTGCTGAACTGGGCAGATGGGCAGCAGAGGCCAAAATGAGAACAGACGACAGGACTGAGATGTTTTTTTTCATTGTGGTAAAAAACACATACTACAATTTGCCATCTTAACCATTTTTGAGGGTACTTTAGCACAGTAGTGTTAACTGTCTGCACGTGGTGGTGCAACCAGTCTCCCGAACTTCTTTGTCTTGCGAAACTGAAACTCTGTCCCCATTGAACAACTCCCACCCTCTCCCCGAGCCCTGACACTCACACTCCACTTTCTGTCTCTGTGAGTTTGACTACTTTAGATTCCTCCTATACGGGGAATCTCATAGATTTTCAGAACCAAGATTTTTCAGCCACAAAAAGATCTGGCCTTGGGGGAGGGCTGTCCCCAGCGGTGAGCAGGACCCGAGTGCAACAGCCCCTGCTGCCCAAACTCCCCTTCCTGGAGGGCGAGGTTGGTGGCTGCAACCTGGACCAGCTTGGGGGTCTCAGCGGGCTTTCTCGGGGACCTCATATCAGGACCTTCCCCCTCCAGGTTATTCTCCCTGCAGGTCCCGGTGCCACCCAAAGTCTTCCTGTCCATGGTGTACAAGCTCGAAGGGCCTTCAGGCGTCGGGGTGGCCCTGGAGCTCACCACAGGGAGTGCGGGCAGCTGTCACATTGGTGGCATCTCAGCCTTGAACGGTGAGGGGACGGGGTTGGCTCCTGCCTCTCCTTGCAGGTCTCCCCCTTCTCAGGGGACATCTCGGGGAAGAGGAGTCTAGAAAGGTGCATGGGAGTGTTGGGGAGCTGGTGTGGGCATTGTCAGCAAATCCTGCCTCTGCTGTTGTCGGCGCCGGTGTGATCCAGGCCCGGACAGGGAGATTCACAGCCGAAACCTCCGGCCCGCAGCCCCTGTTGGGTAGCAGAGCATGCCGTATGGGGTGGACGTACACTCCCTCAGAGACCCAGGGGTTGGCCTCCTCCCGGCCGTGGCACTGAGAGGGAGGACGTCCGAGGGACTGGAGGGTGGGGCCGTCTCCAGTCCCGGGCATCCGTCTCCGTGCTCTCCTCTCCACCCCTCCTCCTCCCCTGGGGCCTCAGCCCAACCTGGCGGCTCCTGAGCGCTGGGGCCACCAGGTAGTCTTGTTCAGTGGACACCTCCCGGCGCGGTTTCCCGTGGATTCCCCTCTTTCTCAAGTCCCATGTTTCCTTCTCCAGCAGAAACAAGCTCAAGGTACAGCCCCCGACCCCTCCGGGTGCCCCCCACCAAGCTGGCCAGATGGGTGGGCCGCTGCGGCCAGCAGTTCAGCGGGGGCTGGGTCCAGCGGTGAGTCCCTCTCCTTCCTACTGAGTCCCCAGCAGAGGATGGCCACACTGTGGTGGAGACTTGAGGAGTGAGGGGCCCTCTGTTAAGAAACCCCAGAACTGGAGGGATGGAGGGGCCCTGGGCCGACCCCTGGTTTCAGGTAGCTCTGTGACACAAGCCAGGACGCTCGCTGGGAGCCGTCGTAGTCATGCCTTAGGTCTGGGGTTTCCCACTGACCACAGGGTCCACTTTGGGATGGAGCTCCCTTCCCGCCGTGGCTCGGGGCCTCTGAACAGCCAGCCTTGAAGGTGTCGAGCTGAGGCCCCTCGTGACCAGCCTCTGTTTGCCTCTCCTAGCTGCTACGAAGTGAACCTGCAGGGCTGCCTCCTGCAGGACCTCTTCATTAGTTTCTCACGGCCTCTGGGCAGCCAGGAGGAGATGGACTTTGTCTGTCGCCTTGGAGAGATCCAGGTGAGGCATCCAAGGGCAGCTCGCTGGGGCTCTGGCTGAGGTGTCTGTCTCACTGCAGAAGGGGCGGAATGCCACCCCGAGCTGAGCACCCACCTCTTGTCTCCCCGGGTTAGAGGGGAATTGGGGTGGGGGTCCTGGGGAGTGGGAATGAGCAGGACAGGCACCCGGAACCTCCCTTGGCTTCCCAGCTGTGCTGAGCCTTCTCTCTCCTGCCAGGTGGTGGACGCCAACAGCCTGCTGACCCCTCTGCCCCGGGTGCAGTCTGTCACTATCTCCCATGTGTGCTGGCAGCGGGCCACCTCTGACGGGGAGGCGCCCCTTGCCGGGCTCCAGCTCAGCTGTACCCTGCACTGGTCCTACCTTGTCTCTCACGTCCGATGCTTCCGGATCCACTGCTGCAGGGGGACAGCCGGCTGCTCTCCCAACAGGGGACCCTTGGGGCCAGAGAAGCCCACGCTCCTGGGCCTGGCTTTTGTCAACCAGTATCGGGTAGTGGACCTGGTGGTGGCAGCTGCAGGGCCTGGCCAGGATGGCCGTGTGGAGTTCCTGGTGGAGCCTGTCCCCAAGGAGGGCTTTCTGGTGCCACAGGCTGAGTGGGGCAGAGCGGCCATGCTCTACTCTGCGCCCCGCTCGTGAGTGGACATTAAAGCACAGTCTTCCCGCCTCGAGGCCGAGGCTGCTTCCTCGCTGGGCCACAAAGTGTGCCGGTCCCCAGAGCTGGGTTAGGGGCCACGGGTCCCAGGAGGTTTCAGTCTGTGGCTTTTCGTGGGGGGCATTGGTAATAGGAAAACCAAGAAGTTGGTTTGCTGGGTTGATAATTCCCTGAGGTGAATGGGCCCTCCCCACTCCCCGGTTTTGTCTAATCTCGCCCTATAGTATACAGTCCCATGTAAAAGTGAAACGATTTGGGAAAGTTTAGTGCAGAAAATTCTATTAATAGATATTTCCTAATAGGTTGGAAGGTTCTGATGCTGAGAATGGTGTAGACTCTGAGAGTGTGGACTGAGAGAGCAGAGGCCCCCTGGGTGCCGGGGGGGTGGGTGCAGGAGCAACGGGCCCCTGCAAGGTGCTGGTGCTTCTCCTTAGGAGTGGGAGCCCAGGGCCAGGCTGGCGCCAGGTTGCACCTCCACCTGGGCAAGGTGGGCCGCCGTGGTCTAGACCACCTCAAGTTGTAGCTTGCCTAATTTACTGCCCCCCTGAGCCGGAGCCATTTCTGGAGCATTGCCATCGGCCCTGTGTCCTGCTACGTCTCTTTGGGGTTGCAGGTACAGGGCAAAGCTTGCACTGAGGCGGTCTGTGTGCCTGGGCCCCGCCTCTCCAGACTGGGGCAGCAGGAGGCCCGGTTGGGCCAGGAAGGCCCTCGGCCCAGCCCACAGCCTTGGTGTGGGAGCGCTGGGCCAGCTGTCCCTTCACGCCCTCCCTTCTCAGCCTCTTCCAGGGCGGGGTGCTGCGAAGGCAGGTGCTGTGGGGCATTACCCACTGCGGTCCTCTTCGTCTCTCGCTTCCTTTTCTTTCTTCTAGCACCTTCCTTGTTTCCCTGCCTGTGCTGAGGCTGGCCGGTGGCTCTGCATGGGGAGGACAGGGGTAAGGGAGCTGGAGGCGGCTTCTCCAGCCACACAGCTCCACTGTTGACACCTGGGCCACTGTGGTGGCCTCCCAGGGCAGGGGTCTCGACCCCACGGCCTTGGGTAATCCTGGTCTCCAGGCCTGAGCGGAGTGTGTTGTGATCCTTTGACGTGGTCAGAAGCCTTAAGTCCCTCGTTCTTGGAGTCTCTCACTCCTGGGCCTCGGAGGCCAGTGATAGGGGTTACTTACCCATTTCTCTTGTCCTCCGCCTGTGCTACGAGATATGAAGGGGCGCTAAGGGCTAGGACACTGGAGTGGTCTCCTAGCTGGAGGTCAACCTCAGGGGCAGCCTCCAGTCCCAGTTCCCAGTTCAGGGTCAGTGGACTTGTTTTACACTGTAGTGAGGGGAGAGGCCGCTAGGCGGCAGTGTGGCCACACCGCCTCTGTTCTTGCTCTGTTCCCAGTCCTTGAGAATTGGAGAAGTGCACGGGGTGGGCCAGGAAATGTCTGAGGCCGTAGGACTGCGGAGGAAGTCTCCTTCCAAGGCTGACATTTGCTTGTCTCCACCCTCCCTGCCTCCGCGGGTGCCCATGTGCCTGCTACAGTGAGACCCTGGGACGCCTGGGGCCTGTGCTTTCTGCTAATGGAGAGTGCTTCCCTCTTAATGTCCCAGCCTGGGGCCCCGCCAGCTCAAGCCTGGGATGGGCACAGGTTTGCCCGGGAGAGGGTAAGGTGGCTCATGCGGCAGGAAGATCCCTCTGCTGTCCGACTCCCACGCTCAGGTCCCAGCACCTGGTTTTCCCGATGAGTCTGGAACAGTCAGTGGACTGTTGGGGGCCTGAACATGAGCAGCTGCCACTTGGAACTGCTCATCTGACTTGCCTCCGTTTTGAGAATTCCCTAGAGCGCTTTGAGTCTCGTTTTGGATGGGGGACGGGGTGGGGGCTTCTGGCCGCCCCCTCCAGGCCCCAGAGGTGGAGTTGGGTGGGGGCAGTGCAGCTGGAAGGAGGAGCAGTTTTTTTTTAAAGTGCTGGTTCCCCCGAATATTTTATACAGAGGAGGGAAAATTTATAGTGGCAATTATTTTCTCACAGTCTGGTGAGCAAGCAATTAGAAGTCAGGGGTTTAGCAGAGCATAGTGTGTGGTGGAATCACACACCCCAGCTCCCCAAGAGCATGGTCCCTGGTCCCGCCGGCGGTAAAGGCTTATATGCAGGAAAATTAATATGTTAGCATTTAAGCCTGTGCCCCTCTGGTGGGTGTAATTGCTCTGAGATAAATTATCTGACATGAAAGATGAAGAACTCAAGTCTTGGTGAGATGTGTCACAGGCAGCGCCAGCTCGGTGTTGGCATCTGGCCCTCTGTCCCGGCCCCCAGGCCTGAGGCTTTGAAGCTCTTGGTTTGGAATCTGCTGCTTCCCTTCCTGGTTCTCCCTCCTTTCCGGGGGGTGGTGAGGATGGCTGCTGGCCCCCACCCGAACCGTCCAGGAGTGGGGGACTCACCAGGGGCTGGAGTAATGGGCTTACCTTGAAGCAGCTCCTTTGGACCACAGCTGAGCAGGTAGTGTGGGTGAGATCTAAAAGACTGTCCCCAAGCACCAGTGACGAATGCTCCTGCAGCAGTCCTGCTTCCCCAGGATGTCCCCAGCTCTGTCCCCTCTCCTACACTCTGTCGGCAGGTCCCAGCGTCAGGCGGCGTGTGGTTGGGCCTGGCCAGACCCCCATGTGGAGTAGCCACCCCTCGGCAGGCGGGGTGCCCCCTGCCTCCTGGGTGTGCATGCTGTGCCCAGTGCTGTGAAGGGGCCAAGGCCGCCCTCTCCCTTGGAATCTGCTGGTAACTTCACAAACCCGCAGAGAGGACAAGGCTGTGGGGAGCACGCGTGAGCCCTGCCACGTCTGTCCTGGGACGGGGTGTGGAGAGGACAGTCTAAAGGATTGAGACTCTAGCATGTCTCGCCCAGAAGAGTCCTCTGACTTCCCCCTGGCCACCTGGCTTCAGTTGAGGGCAGGCTGTATCCTGGGAACAAGCTTCCTGTCCTGGGCCCAACCCCGTGGGCATCCTGGTCCTCCTGTGCCCTCCACCCTCTGTGCCCGGGAGCTGCCAAATCAAAAAGAGTTGTCCTGGTTTGAAGAAAGAAATCTTTATTAATAATCTTAATAATAATACTGTTGATTTGAATGGTCACACCTTGGAAGCATACGGAATGGTAAGAAAGGAAGCCTGGGGCTCGGCTGCAGTCCTAGAGGGGCCGGGAGGGTGGGGGCAGGGGCGGAGCTGCTGCGAGAACAGGGTCCAGGACAGCAGGGGGTGCTCTGTACAGAGGACGAAGCCGGGCGGGGCGGGGCTATGTACACAGGACTAGAAAAGGAGACTGGTTTTAGGAGCTGATGCTGAATATAAAGTGAGGTGTACTTTTTACTTCTGAAGTTTCATGAGACAGTGGAGCCATGTGGGGAGCCCGTGTTTTTGTTATTTTTTGCTGTTTCCCTACTCCAGCCATTCCTCCCGGCCAGGGCCTTCTCTCTGGTCCATACCGTCCATTCCCCAACCACCCCGGGGCCTGACCTGGGAGCAGGGGTCAGGGCAGGTCTTTCTCCCACCCTCGCTCTCCCTGCTGTGGTGTGGCCGTCCAGACACATAGCACCGTGACTCCCAACCTCACCCTGCAGCCAGGCGCTGGCCCGGCTCCGTCCCTCTGCTCCCTGCAGGACAGGGCAGCGGCGAGGAGGGCTGTCCCAGCAGGCAGTGTGAGGTCGGCCTTCCCTCCCACAGACCAGGTCCGGGGCCTCCTCCAGAAAGGGAATAAGAAATGGCCAGGCGGGGCAAGGCCGAGGCCTTGGCTCAGGGCCCCCACTCTCCCATGCTCCTAGGTACGAGTAGTTGATCCTGGCCGGGCAACCCGAGGGCACCCTCATGTGGAGGGAGGAACCTGGGTGCCCCGTGGTTCTGGAACCTCGTCAGCCCTTGGTGTTGGGGTCGGACCCCAGGGCTGCTGGTTGGACAGCCTCCAGTGGCCTGCAAAGTCCTTCACCAGGTTTGCAGGACACGGGTGTTGGTGGCATGGCATGAGGGGGAGCTGGGGCCCAGAGCGCGCAACACAAGGGTGACTGGGCATGGGCCGGAGCCCCTGGGAATGAAAGCTGCCCTCCCCCGTCCCTGCCCGCCTGGCCCAGCCGTCCCTTCCACTGGCAGTTGGCCTGCTCTTCCCTGCTCAGGCCTGTGGCCACTCCACCACTGGCCCCACACTGCCTTGGGCGTGGGGGCTGGGAAAGGAAGACTTGATAGAAAACGGAGGCCCCTTCCCTCCTGCTCTCCCCCTGCCTGAGTCGGGAGGGGCGCTTCCGACCAGCACTGCCAGCTGGGGATGGGCAAGGCCTGGGTGCTCTCCCTCTTGGTGGGCGCAGTGCCCTGTGGACGTGCTCCCTCGCTGCGGTGTGCGCTGGCACGCGGGACTCAGACGTGGTGGATGCTTCTCGGTTTGGTTGGTTTTTTGTTGCTTGGATCGTAACATCTTTTTTTTTGTTTGTTTTTTGTTTTGTGATTTTTTTGTTTGTTTGTTTTTTTTTTTTTTTTTTGCCCTTCATGGTCCAAGAAGGAAACGGTGGAAGCTTTCACTACAACAGAAACAGAAAGGCGGGACTTGCAGTTTCTCAGAAGCAACCGGTTGCCAGGCGTGTTGGGAGGGCGACAGGACCCTGCGACCCCAAGGTGCAGGGTGGGAGGGAGGGCCTGGGCCCTAAAGTCCTAGCATCCCTGAACCTGTCCCCTCCTCCCAGCTTTCTGTTGAATTTAAGGCAGGCCTCCATCCTCCAGGGCAGCGAGGGCATGGACTGGTGGTGGGAAGAACTGGGGGCAGTAGGAATGGAGAAACCACAGTGAACCTGGCTGGCAGACACCGCCAGTGGACTCTGCTAGGAGCTGAGAGGGCAGGGGCCTGCCTAGCTTGGCTGGATGAGGGCTGGAGTCAGGGTGTGGTGGATGGCTGGTGCAGCACAGGCCATGTGGGGTCTGGAATGAGGCAGCTGAGAAGGCGGTGCACTGGGGAACGGAAGGTGAGGAGCCGGGGGCCCTGGGTGTGATCTTCCCACTCCACCAGCAAGGGGCTGATGTGCCGGTGGAGTAGGGTGGCGGATCACACCCTGGCTGATGGGGACCCCGCACCCTCTAGCCAGCTGTCCACCCCGGAGGCCCAGCTCTGGCAGCTTAGACCAGGGCTTCCTTGGCTGTGACACTTTCCTGTAACGGAGGTGCTGGGGCCGGCACATGGCAAGGGCCTTGGCCTGTCTGGGTGGACTCTTCCAGAAGCTCCCTAGGCTGTCTGTTTTACCTGCAGGCCTCAGCCAGCATCTCCTCCCAGAGCCCTGCACAGCCACAGAGCCATGGGACCACAGGGCCGCAGGGCTAAGTGCCGAGCCTCTAGACGGGAGGTTAACACTGAGCGCTGTCCCGCCAGAAAGGCCTGAGCATGGGCATCGCCCTGCTCCCCACCTGCTCTCCCACTCCGGCTTTCGCCTCCTGAAAGGTACCCTGATAAAAAGATGTGTCCCAGTTCTGGGAAGGGAAGGCGGTGCTGTGCAAACACCAGGGCCAGTCTGGCCGGGCCCCCATCTGGCCAGAGGGGAGAGCCTGCTGCTGGCAGGACCGGTAGGGCTGGAGGGGCCCTCAGGCACTGCAAAGCAGTATAGTTATGGGCCTCACTGGGTCTCGGGGCAGGGATATTTCTTCCTGCACTTTCATCTGTTACAATAGAGGCTAAGAAACCCCTGAGGCTGGTGTGGCTCCCCCACGACATGCTTGTGACTGCTTTGGCAGGAAACATTATCAACAAAATTTAATCAGAAATGTTAGTTTCAGCTGGACAGGGGCGAGGAGGGCAGAGGCGGCTACTGCCGTGAATAGCTGGGTGAGGGTCGGAAGGGAGCAGTGTTGTGCCCGGGAACCCACCAACTGGGGTGGACGGGAGCCCCTCGCTCCCTGAACCCCAGGTGACAGATGGGAGCTGTGGCCTGGGCTGGCTGGGGTGGCTTCCTGGGGAGGCCAGCTGGAGGTCTTCTGTGGCTCTGCAGACCCGGGGGATGGGGAGGGGGTGCTGCCCTCGTGGGCTCTATTGCTAATTCTCGGGGAGGGGTCTCCTGCCCAGCCTCGCCTCTCCCACTCTGTGCATACCGTACCTGAAATGGCTTGGGGGGCACAACGTCAACAAAGTGAAAATAGGAACCAAGATTTCAGACATACAGGGGTAACCAACGTCAGAGACACACACGCCATCGAGGGGGAGACCAGCTGGCTGGAGGTAAAACCTATGGACGGAGGTCAGTGGTGCGTGTCGCTGACCGGGAGGGGTGCACTGTCCTCCGGGTGGCTGTGCCTGGTTTGGACTGCTGGGTTTGGTGTGTACTAGGCAGTCAGTGAATGCTGTTAGGGGCTGGGCCTCTTGCTAGTAGGGGGTGAAGCGGCTGTACCCTCCTCGGCAGAGGCTAGCCTGCAACATCAAAGATGAAAAACAGCCAATCAGTACCGCCTTTTGGTAGGGGGGAAAAAGCAAAAAGAAAAAAAAACTAAGGAAAAACAAAAAGAGAAACAGCTAAATCCTGTCTCCTGCCCCGTTTACGGTCTGCCTCGGGGAGAATGGGCGCTGGCTGTCATGGCGGCAGGAGGGGCCCTGGGCCTATTTCTGATGTGGTAGTGGTCTCAGGGCTGGGGCTGCGGGGTCACCAGCCACAGTGCTTCTGGGTAACACGGTCTGAGATGTCTTTTGGTGACTGTTTTGGCTCAGGCGTGGCCCTCCACTGCCCCCTTTCCCCTTCATCAGGGGGAGGTCTGAGCGAGATCCCCACCGCCTCCGTGCCCCGGGGGGCTGCCATGGGGCAGGACTCAGCCCCTCCAGACACGGGGAGGGTATAGGGGCCTCCAGTCAAGGTTCCCGGGCCTTGGCTCCCCAGGAGGGGCTGCATCTGCTCACTCAGCTCTGAGGGGCTTTCTGGGGTCACGCGTCCTGCTCCTCCTCTAGGGCCCAGTCTGAGCCTGACCTGCCATGCTGCCGGGAGGACAGGTCTTGGGTGCTCTTGCTCTCCCGTGCCCCTGGCTCCCCTGGGTCAGGGAGGCCTCCACAGGAACCTCCTGCCCCACCCACCAGTTTTTGCCAGAAAAGAGAAAACGACAAGTGCCAGAGAAGAAAATTTGGGGAAAGAATAGAAAATCTTGAAAATGAAAAATGAAAACATAGGAAGAACCCTCTGTGAATTAATGAAAGCTTTTAGCTAGCAGCTGAACGGAGGGCTGAGCTGATCTGGGAGCCAAGGGCCTGTAAGCTGCAGTTTCAGGCCCGCCATCCAGGAGGGGGTGCGGGCCCCCAAGAGGCCTGTGGCTGCCAGCTGTCACTGTAGGCTGAGTGGAATGTCTGAGGCTTGTTAAAAATCAAAAAGACAAAATAAAAATTGGGAGGGAGTAATCAAAACCAAGGGAGATGGAAAAAAAAAAAAATCCATATTGGCTATGAACCTTCTCCCTCCTTACCCCACCAAAAATGTTTTCATCTTTGATGCTGAATGCCAAGCTAGCTAAAAACCGACATTAACACCCCCGGGGTTGGGCAGGGTGGGCACAGGAGATAGGTGTCCACTGGAAGCAGGTTTTGAGGTGCAGAGTGAGCTGGGCTGTATGTGTCGACAGCTGGCCATACACACACACACACAGACACACTGGCCCGCACCCCTCGGCCGCAGCGAGCCCATCAGGAGGGCGCCCCTCCGCTCCTCTCTGGGGCCCATGGGTGGAAACTGGGGGAGAGCAGGCCCCATTTCCCCAGGAGAGGGCCTGCAGACCCAGCCCCGGGCCACAGGGAGCACAGAGGGGCTCAGGTGAGAAACTGGGCAGCCCTGTTCTCCTCCTGGACTTGAGGAACGGTGGGGCTAGGTGGGGACAAGACACAGAGGGACTGTGGCATGGACACGCACATGAGGGAAGGGAGGCCCTGCCTGCCTCTGAGCCTCTGCCGGGAAGGTTTGGTTTGGTTTTCCTGGCGGGGGATGGAGGGCCCAGACAGGACTTAGTTATGGAGCTCAGAAAACTGGGCCACACCGGGATGCTTGCCAGAGGACGAGACGTCGTGACTGGGCATCTGAGCGTCTGGGCAAACCCACCTCCCTCTGACTCCATGAGGGCATAATGGGGCAAGTCCTCCCCCAACTCAAACCCAGGCCTTGGTCTTTCCAGGCACCAGGACTGAGGCACTGGTCAGAGGCCTGGGTCATCCTCCTAAGGGTCTGCCCGCCCCGCCCCAGTTGCAGCGCCGGGCCCTCCTTGTCCTGCCAGTGCCAAGGGCCAGCTGGGCCCCAGCCTCCTTACCATGGTCCCAATGCTGTAGGTCGCCGCGGGCCCGATGGTGTGGTGGTAGGGGTCAGCAGCTGCGTAGACTCTGCCATAGCTGGGGAGACGAGCACAGGGAAGGCGGTAGGGAGGTATGGGGTGATGAGGGCAGGTCGGGGGGTGGCAACAGGTCTCTCATGTCTTCCCAGACATTTTGTGAGCATCCTCCAGTGTGGTCCCACCTGCAAGGCCCCTCCCTCCCCTGCAGCCCTCCTTGCCATCCTTCCTGCCTGTTTGGAAGGAAGTGTCCAGAACGCGGCTGGCCACCCTCTCAGTATATCCAGTGTGTGCTGACGCTGCCCAGGGGCAGCCTGTGCTCCCAAGTGCCATGTGGAAGAGAAAAGGGAGTCCTTGCAGAGCTGGTGTGGAGGGAGAAGAAACCTCGATCCCCAGAAAGAACAGGGGCAAAGTGCCAGAGAAGGTGGCTCAGAGAGGAAGGAAAGATCCGGGGTGGGGCGTCAGGGGCGTCGCCACGAAGGAGGCAGCACTGTGTCCCCTTGATGACCTTCCTCTGGCTTAATTTATTTTGTGCATGAAATACCAGCTTCTTAGAAGACAGGGCTGGGTTGTGGGGCCTGCTGTGCACCTGACAAAACCCACACATGCCTGAGACGAAGCCAGAGGCTGCGAGGAAGGTGTGGGTCCAAGGGGGCCGCCTCCACTGGGAGGGAGGGCCAAGTGTCCCCGGGCCGGAGCCTGCTGTGTGTGGATGCAAGGACTTGCACACCTTCCCAGGCAGGAGCTCTGCAGCCAATAGGCCGAGTGCCCATGGGGAGAGGCGCCAGGCCAGCCCCCCGACCCTGGGCTACCCTTGAGGACCTGCCTTCAAAATGAAGAGTTACCCACCGGTCTCTGGGTGTGCTTGCAGATGGGCAGAGGCCGCTGCTCTCAAATGGTACACACAGCCCACCTGGTCCTGTCACACCCCCGGGAGGAGGCAGATGGGCACGCTCTGCCTTTCCTTCTTGGAGCGAAAGGGTTTCTGACCTGGGAGCACTGAGGAGGATCAGAGGCTTGCCCAGGAGCAGAAGCAAAGGCTCCTAATTACGTTTCTCACTTGAGGCCTCCAGGGTTGGGGATCAGAGGAGCTGTCTGCTACCTGAGAACTGGGGGGTTCCACAGCCTCTCCCGTTATGCAAGCAGGAAGTGATTACAGAGGGCGGGGGCTTGCTGGCTCAGGGATCTCCAAGCCCACGCGGGCCTGCTCTCCTGTCCAGACCCTGCACCACCAGGTGCAGGTACCCCCAGGCCCTGAGCGGTGGGTAAGGCTTCCTGTCTGTCTGAGCCCAGCCCTACAGGGATCTCATCCATCTTCTCCCTGCCCCTGCCCTGCCCCGCTCCCCGCCCCCCGCCATACCTGTCGCTGTAGGCTGCTGCTGCCGCTGCTGGCTGAGCATACCTGTAGGCTGCATAGCCTCCCTGCAGGGTAAGCAGAGGGAGAGAAAGCCCTTGGCTTAGTGGAGAGGGGACAACCTTTCAGCCTTTCAACCTTCACCTTGGCCAGGTGAGGTCAGCAGGTGCAGGCCTGGGGGCACCTAGCTTCTGGTCTAATGGAGACTGCAGACTGTCAAGTGGAGTGGTTCCAGGTGAGGTAGGGGTGGGTGTCCACTTCATTCATTCATTCATTCACACATCCATTTGTGCATTCAACACACGCTGGTGGGCACCAATTGTACGTCTGGTTGTGTGTGAGGCTTTGGCACACGTAGGTGCCCACAGACCTGCCACCAGGCCAGTGCACCCATGACTTTGAAGCCAACGGGAATGGAGAACCCATGGGTGACTCTGGGTGCTATCCCCGACACTGGGAATGGTCAAGGGCAAAGGGCATTAACTCAGAACACGTCTTGGCCCTGGCACAAATGGATCGTTGGATTATGGGAGACTGCCCAGGAAGGGAAGTCTTATGTTAGGCCAGGTGTGTGTGCAGGGCAGGGTTGTCAGCAAGGGCTCCAAGCTAGAGGAAGCAGTAAGAGCGGCCCCATGAAGAAAGAGAGAAGCAACAGGACCCCACCAGGGGTCTGACCTCAAGCCCCTGCCTCCTGGTCTCTCTTGGGGCCTCTGTACTGGACATGGGTTGCCTGTGGGGGCTCACTGAGTGACCCCAATGTGATTAGGGATATAGGAGAGTCACCCACTGCCCCCATCATACGGCATCTTGAGAAATGGAGAAGACATGCCTTTGGCTCATGAGGCTGCTGGGAGACCCATTACTACTCCCAACATGAGCCCAGATAACCCAGGTTTAGCTGGGCCGAGGTCCCTTGGGATGCAATACTCTGGGCAGACACAGCACCCTCACCTTCCTGGGTTCCAAGGATGGGTGTGGGGTGGGGGGAGAGGGGCAGGGAGGCGGAAGACACTGACTGCTCATTGACACCGACAGAACACCAGGATGCCACCCTTCTCTTCCCCAGGGCTGCACTTACATAAATCTCAGCACCATAAAAGCCATCCTGATACACGACCCTGGAAGCAAACGGACAAGAAAGTGGTGGGAACGCTGGAGAGGTGGGGTAGGCCGGCTCCGGTGTCTGCTGAGGAGGGAGGGGGCAGGGTGCCAGCCCTGCCCATGGGACTGGCATTTTAACAAGCGTTTGCTCCAGTGCCCTGTTTTGGTATAACAATAGAGTAACACCCTTGCTGGTCAGCTCCTTTCTCCCACAAACCCAGGGGCCCAGTGGCCCATCTTGCTCACCCTCCCACCACTCCACCCCAAGCAGCTGTCCCCCCACACCAGGAGTGGAAGGCACTGGGCCCCGGGGAAATGGACCAGGGAGGGCTCAGGGGCCAACCACGATCCCATTAAAGGTCGCCCTAAATGCCTGTGACCCTTGATTCCTTGAACCAGAGTGGGGGTGGGGGTACTGATATGGAGGTGACTACAGTAGGACGTTCTGGAGGTTCCCACAGCCCCCCTCAGTTCCAGAAGGCTGCCTAGCCCCTCTGGCTGCCCCAGCCCTCCCTCCCCACAACCCCTGACCTTTCTCCATGCTTCCCTCCCCGTGCCCCCCAGGTACTCACGCTCCATAAGTTGGGATGGGGGGCGGGGGCGGTGCAGCCCGAAACGTATTATACACGGCTCGGCCCCGGCCCCGCAGGTGTGCACCCCTGTAGGCAACGGCTGTGCCCGTGGTGGGGTAGGGGAACCCGGTCACTGCAGAAAAGGGAGCCAGGCCTGTGAGAAGCCACGCCTGGCCACGCCCCTCCAGATCACGCCCACATGAACACGCCCCACCCGTCCACACCTGCCGACCACGCCCCCGGCCAAACACGCCCCCAGCCACGCCTCCCACCCGGCCCTGGCCTTTCACCCAGAGCCACCTGGCCAACGACCTCCCAATACCAGCCAGGCACATCCCAGCCCCACTCCACTGCTCCAGCCTTTACCTGCATAGAACTCAGGCCCGTAGACTGCGCCTACCACCGGGTTTAGCTTCCAGCCTAGAACAGAAGCAAACAAACCCAATCACCAGCTTCTCCATCCTCTCCCCGCCTCGCACTCTGCCTGGGAACCCCAGGGACACCCGGCTGAGCCCTCTGGGAACATCCGAGGGGGTGGCCTGTGCAGAGAGCTGGCCGGACCCCCCACTGGCCCCTAGCGGAATGCTGCAGCCTCCGGGCTGGGCTCTTTCTGCTCCCTAAATACCAGGGAGCAGGTCACTCCCGACCCATTTGCCTGGGTGTCTTCTTGATTGTCAAATTGTGGCCCTCCCCAGCCTCCCCCTGAGCCTCCCTGGCCCCAGGGCACCAGCCCCAGCAGCTTGGGGTCTGTAATCTCTGCAGAAGAGAACTAGGAAGGGAAGTGGAGCACGTTATGTAAGCGTCTGCAGGCCCACACCCAGGACGAGGGGTCCTGGTGCCCTGGTGCTTTAGCACAGGACAGAGCCAGTCGTGGGGGCGCTCTCATGTGGGTGCCTGGCTGCCTTCCAGGAGGGTCAGAGGCTGCCAAAAAGGTGCTTGGCCTCTGCTTGCAACCTCCTCCCACCTCCTGCCTCAGAGTCTCTGTCCTGGGACGGAACTTTTCCCAGTGCCGAGTCCCGCTCTTGCTATCCTGGGGCCCCGTCCTTCCCCAAAGCAGCCATGGGGAAGAAGGGCCTTTGGATTTGGGATGATAATAATCATTATTCCTGAGCAATTTACCACGTGCCACACCCTTCTAAACCCACCCAAGGAGGTAGGCGTCCCATCCTCCCATTTTACAGATGAGCAAACGGAGGCTCAGGGAGGCCCAGCAGCCTCTCGTCACAGAGCTGGCGATTGGCAGATCCAGGCCAAACTCAGCAGTCGGATGCCAGACCCACGTGCCTGGCCCCCTCCCTGGCCCCCAGCTATAATTGGCACCCGGCCTCTCCCTCTCTGTAGGTCAGCCGGCTCAGGGCCCGCTGTTCCTGGGCCAGCTGTCCTCTCCCACCAGGGACTGGGTGCATGAGTGAAGGCCTGCTTCTACCTGAGGCCTCTGGGGTGGAAATCAGCTGGCTCTGAGTGGGCTCTGGCTGCAGGCATTCGGGTAGCACGGGCAGGGGACAGCTTATTCTACCAAGCCCAGCCCCCGGCCCACTCAGCTTACCCGGGTCTTATCTTTCCAGCATGCCTCACCGTGTGAGGAGAGACAGAAGGGACCTGACAGTGAGACTGGCCAGCTGGTGAGACATGTCTGGAGAGCATGGCAAGGGGCAGGCCAAGCCATCAGTGGCAATCTCCACGGGTGAGCCCCAAACCCAGATTCTAACAGGGTGGGCAGCCAGGAGGCATACAGGACAGAATGTCCGGGGCCTTGTTTCTCCTGGGTGCCCATTCTCCACACTCTCCATGAGACTGTGGGCCGCCTTCCATCCCTGATCCACCATCACACGGCACCAGCACAGATGTCTGTGTCTGAACATTACTGTTGGGACTCTGGAATCTTCTACAAATCCCACGTTAGGAGGGAAGAAATGTTCCATATCTTGGGAAGACCTCCAGTCCCAAGAACTGAGTCGTCTTAGTAAAAATCCACGAGGGAGCCGAGTCCTAGAGCCAAGGACCCAAGCCCAGCCCCCAGGTTCCATCCTGGTGGCTCTTCCAGATCCGCTCTTGGAGGCTGAAACTTCTGCTCAAGATGGCCCTGGAGCCTCCGCCCGCCAACCCTGGAAACCTGGGAGCCTCCACCTGTCACTGCTGGCGCCATTTCACTGTCTGGGACCCCAGGTGACAGAGAGGCAGCCTGAGATGCACCTGGGGGGCACCTCTGTTTCTTCTGTAAATAGTAACACCTGGCCAAACCTCGTGAGTTTGTTTTCTACGGTGGAAACGTCTGCCCCAGACCAACCGGTGAATTTCCGAGTGCTCAGGACTGTGTAAGCGAAGTCAGGCTACACTCCCAGGCCAGCAGAGCCCGCCGGCCGGCCTTTACTGCCAACTGCCAGAGGACCCAGGGCCGGCCCACTGCAGCCCTTGTCATTCTTGCCCAGGACAATGAAGACGTTTAAGTGAAACTGTTGTTGCCACAGAAGTGAGCAGAGGTTTCTCTCTCTCTCTCCATCCCTGTCACTCAGCCATCATGGGGTCCATGCCCATTCCGTGCAAGAATGCAGTTGTTAAGGGATGGATTCCGTTCTGAATTCCATGCTCCTCAACATTCTCTGTTCTGCCAGGAAAGCAGGGGTGCGTGGCTCTTGGGTGAAGGGAGGGCAGCTGGCTCCAGTGGTTCCGTAGCCCCCCCGATGATCACCCTGACCCTATAAAAATGTCTACTGCTTTCCCTTCCTGTGCTAAGCACCAGATCACAGAAGGGTCACACCCAGGGTGTGCTTGGGACACTGGCAAAGCCAGGCACTCTCAGATCTTTAGAAAGAATTTGAGCTTTGACAGTCCTCAAAATAGCAGGATGGGAGCCACGATAATGTCGCGTAAATGAGGCCTGGCCGGAGCCCCTGCCCCGCCCCAGGAGGACAGATGGGGAGGCCCTGCTGAGGGGTCACGCAGCAGGTCCACCCACTGTCCCGTCCTAGGCTTCCCTCGCTGGCCCGTTACCCGACTCCACGTGCGGCTGATCATATAGGGACAAGAGAGACTGGGGGTGGCTCAGTCCACTCAGTCCCCACTGGGGGTGAAAAGCAAAGCCCACGCCTGCAGGGGGACTCGTCCTGACTGCCGCTCCCTGGCTAGGAGAGAGCTGGTTCCGAGACGCTGCCAGCTACACTCAAACCAGCCCCGTCGCCTGGTGGAGTTAAGACACAGCAGCCTGCTGGTCCCTGCATCTCTCCCGGCAGCCACCTCTCTGCATCACCAGTTTCATCTTCTAAGACCGGCCACTTCTGCTTACGGTCAGGTGCGCTTGAAGCGGACGACTCAGTTGATGCACATTATGGACCAGTGGGGCTCACCCTGGGGGGCCTCAACCTTTGGTTGTTTCCAAGGTCTGGGGCGGCGACTGTCCCTCTAATTGTCATCACACTCACTAAATATCGAGCGTGTCCAGTCCAGGCTTCCCCTCGGCACTTAGAAAATAAGTAATAATCCCTGAAGTGGCCACCATCCCGCTGTGCCCGAAGCCTGTCCACGTGGTCTCTGGGTGCCATGTACACTTGGGAAAGCCCAGGAGTCTTGGTGTGGGTGTGCGTGTGGGCGGGTGGCCCCAGCTCTCCTCTGAGGGGCAGAGCTGGGACATGAGGGGCACTTAGGATCCAGGGAGGTCAGCTTCTGCAGCCTGGACGCCTCCAGGCCTCTATCCCTCCCGGGCGTCCTGGGCCCCTTACCATTGGTGTAGGGGTTGGCAGTCTTCTTATTGGTCATAACTCGGGCCGTGGCGTTATTGACCTGCCCGGAGAGAGGGAGAGGAGGGTGAGGGGAGCATTAGCCTCCTTGGGGGCCACTGGCCGCCCCAGTCCTACTCTGCATGGTCCTCCATGGCCACCGTGGAAGGGGCTGGGGGCCGGGGGAACGGGAGGGAGGCCCTGGGGCACCCAGGTGGAGGCACGGGATGGCCTCTGCCACCAGCCTGGCCCCCTACCCTGGCCTGCCCCCCTGCCTGGCCTCCTCTCTCTGCCGTGCTGCCCGCTCCAGGGAGTCTTGGCCACACTCCTCCCAGCACTGGCTGGTGCCCAGCCTGGCCCCCAACCCGGGCCCTTGGCTCAGGCACTGCATCCAGCCCACTATGTCTTGCCCTTCGCATGGCTGTTCCCACACACCAAGCCCCAGCCTCTCTGGCAACCCAAGGCCATTGGCAACAAAGCTGGTTGGTGGGCTCTCCACCGAGTGCTCTCAGCCCAGCTAACAGACCAGCCCCCACGACACTCTCTGCCCTGGTGGCTCCTAGTGGTTGGCACCAAGATGGCCACCCTATTCCCCCAAGGCCAGCCGAGCTTTCTGATGGGGCGCGTGTGCCCGTGGGGAGGGGGCAGACGGGCACCAAGGGGGTGGGTCCTACTCTCCGGACACCTAAGTCCCTGTCATGCTGCCCAGGGGCCAGGGGTGGAGGAAGGAGGAAGCCTCTGCGGAAGGGAGCAGAGAGCAGGGCAGGCGGTGGAACCTGAGGAAGGGGTCTGGGCCACGCTGCCTCCCCCACGTTCAGTGTGAACCCCTGGGGCCTTGGGCTCCAGCCTCAGGTGCCCACCGGGCGCTGAGTGGAAGCCTGGCTGGCGTCAGTGCCTCCAGTATTCCTTCTGCTTCCGGAAACCCTCCCCGCAGGCCCTTCCACCGCTCTTCCTAGGGGCTCTGACCCCTCCCCTCTCCAGCCACCCCTCACTCACTGCTGTCAGAGCCCAGCTCCTAGCACTCAGAGCCACAGCACACGGTGGGATATGCAGCCCACCGGGGGAGGGGCAGAAAGGGAGGAGGTGTCCAGGGGGGAGCCCCTCACCTCATGTCCCTGCTGCTCCTCTAGTCTGGGTCCCTTTCTAGGTCCTAGCCACTTGTTGCTGCTGACCCTCTGGGGGATGAGGGCAGGGGGCAAACTACAGGGTGCTGGTGGCGTGGGGAGGAGGAGGGCAGGGGGTAGCTGCTGCTCCCTGGTGAGAGGAGTCAAGGGGATGGATGGCCCCTCCCAACTGGGGGACAGATTGGGCTGGCCAGGGTCCTGGGAGCTGCCAAGCCTCAAACACATATTTCTGGGGCTCCTCCCAGTGTCTGGCTAATCCCCACAGTTGGGGGCCTCTTCCAGGAAGGAGAGGGAGGAGGCAGAGGAGGGGGGCCCTTGGGTGAGCCTGAAGCCTAGACCCATGGGGGCGGCAGGGGATGGCTCGGCTCTGACCTCAGTGTGGCCCTGCCCCCGCCCTGCCTTCCTGCCATGGGGGACCGGGGCCGGCTCTCTGCCGGGCAGCAGCAGGGCTGGGGGACCCCGGGTGACAAGCAGCAGTTCACAAGGGTATCCCTGCCACAGCACACTTATCTGAGCACCTCAATTTTCCGTCCCTCTACGATCGTCCCATTCAGCTTCTCCCGGGCTCGGTCAGCATCTGAGCTAGTTTCAAAAGTTACAAACCCAAAACCCTGTGAGCGGAGAAGGACAGACACAGAGAGAAAGACATAGGATGAGAAACAGGAAAAAAAAGGAGGCGTGGGGGTGGGGGACAGGGTAGTGGGGAGGGGGAGAGAGAGACAGAGAGAGAGGGAGAGAGAGGGGTTGAGTCAGGTGAGTTGAAGGAGAGACTCAGTCTGTCCTGGTGCCACCGGCAGGATGCCCAGGATGGGTACAGGCCCAGGTTGGGGGCCTGGCTTGAGCCTGGCCTGAGCTGACTGCCTGGCACCTGCGAGGGGACAGGCAAAAGCTACAGAAGAGATGCTAAACTGGCCAGGGGCCAGGACTGTTGCTCTAACTCCACCTGGGGGGCCGAGGCTGGGCTTCAGGACCTCCAGGGGCAGCCCCACCCACCTTCACCCTAGGAGCCTGGGGAAGGGTGTGTCTTCCCCTCCTGGAGTGGGGAGCAGGCTTGTCTCTGCTGGGCACCCTCCCACCTGCCCGCCCTGCAGCCCCTTCCCCAAGCCTCTGGGCCAGCTCTGAGGCAGGCCAGCGGCCCCTGGAGGGGCGGCTCCGGGGGTGGGGACCCAGGCCAAGGGGCCGGGGCTCCGGGTGCAGACAGAGAGGTCCTGGCAGCTTAGAGAGAAGGGAACCTCGCAGCAGAAGCAACAACACAGACAGGGGTGGGGTGGGGGCGGGGTGGAGGAGCGGGGAATACAAGCACCCGTGTCGCTCAGGGGTCCTCGGGCTCGAAGCTCTCCAGGAAGGAAACGCACATTTCACACGTTAGCCTGGCGGGACCTACAGCCGGCGCTGTAATGGTGGCGGCCTCTGGGCGGCACCCACCTTGGAGCCCCGCTCGTTAAAAATGATCTCCACGTCTAAAATTTTTCCGAATTGCTGCAAAGACAGAGGGGGGTGGGTGGGAGACAGGAGAGGGTGGGTTAAGACTGCTGCCCACACGCCTGCTCCCCAGGAGACCCTCATCTGCTGCCCGTGTCCGGTCTTAAGCCCAGAGGGCCCCCTTCTGCCTCCGGCAGGGAAGAGGAGGGGGGGCTCTCGGTGCAGCATGGGGGAGGGGGGGACACAGGGACACCCCTCCCCACCTTTTCGTGGAGAGAGCTTTTCCTGCCAGGCCTCTGGCCCCACCTACAAGTCGGGTGGGGGCTGGGGACAGGGGGGGTGCAGCATCACCAGTGTCCCTCTCCTCTCCCTGCTGGGCCTCTGCCCTACGTTACTGACAGCGACTCCTAATTCACACTAAAGGGTAAAAGGCTATGGACAGGCAAGGAGCAGGAGCTCCTGGAAGAGACAAAGTGCCCTGGAGGAACCCTGCACTACCTGCCGCCTGTGCTGTCAGGGCTGGGCTGGGTGGGGTGCAGAGCAGCAGCGACCCCAGGCCCCTCTGCGCCACCAAGGCATACCAGCCAGGCAGGCCCAGATGCTTCGGCTGCCGCTTCCTGCCCTGTCACTGGCCCAGAACCCCCAAGGGGAAGCAGTCTCTCTCACTGGCGCTTGAGACCATGAACCTGTGAACAAGGTCCCCGAAAATGCCAGTGAGGTCCCGAGGGGCCTGTCCTGAGGTCTCTGGTGTGTACAGTTGATGGCTTTCCCCTTCACCTCACAACATGGGGAGGTGGGTGTCAAAACAGGCAGCGAGATGACTGGAGCCCGACGGTGATGCCACCCCAACTCTGCCAAGGGCCAAAAGAGGGATGACAGTGCCTGCCCTGGTGGAGGGGCCGGGTGAGCTGATGGGCATCATGTAGGGGCCAAGTGTGCTGCTGAGCTCGAGGCCAGGAGGCTGGGCTGCCCCTTCAGGTGCCCTCTGAGGGCTGCAGGGGTCTCTGGAACCCTTGTCAGAGGCTGGGACTGCAGAATAATAATGTAATCGGCACTGGCCTTGGCCCCAAGGGGACCCTACAAAGCCCTGAGGATGGGTGGCACTGAGTGGTGGGTGGATTTCTGGCCAGGGGTCTGCGGCCACAGCAGGTCCCTCTACCCTGAGCTTCTGTCCTTCCCCCTCCCTCCCATCAGCAGGCTCAGGTCAGAGTGGGCTGGCCCCAGGAGACAGTGGGAGGCAGAAAACCCCAGGGCTGTGTGCTGGGCGTGGGCGGAGTGGGGATGGAGGGGCTGCACACACTCACCCCGAACATTTGCCGCAGGTCCGGGTCCCTGAACCGGAAGGGGATGTTGGAGACGTGTAGCCGCTTGGGCTGCTGCTTCTCTGTGGGGTCGGAGGGGTGCAGTGGCTGGCTGTCCGTCTGTGCCGCCTCGTCTGTCTGCTGCGGGGAGAGGACCGGGCTGTGAGTGCCCCCTCGGCTCCCATCCCATGGGGAGGGGAGGGCCTAAAGACCAGATCCTCCCTGACCCCCTGGACTCCCCCATCCCAGGGCCGAGATCTGAGAGGGGGTCTGGGCCGACGATTTGCAGGAGACACAGCACAGCAGTACCTCGACCTCAAGGGGCCCAACTCCAGGCTCTGCCCCGGCTGTGCCTGACACCCCACAGGGCAAGGCCTCCTTGGCCCAGTGCTCTCTGCCCCTGCAGCTCGGCCCTGTCCACAGGGGTCTGACCTCAACGGTCCCCCAGCTCCATGAACTATTACCGTCTCGAGGACACGGGTCTGCCCTTCCCCCGACAGAGCCTGAGCTCCGGGGACGCGGGCACTGTTCTGGCTTTCAAAGCCTGACGAGAAAGCAGGGAGACTTCAGAACCCGGACACACGGATCTGTAGGGTGCTGCCCCCCACGGTGGTCACCCCAGGGCTGCCCCTTAGTCCAGCCCCGCTGCTGCTGCTCCACACCTTTGGGGGCTGCATTCTTCTAAGGCCTGGGTGGCCGAGCCCAGTCCTTTATAGCTGGTCCTCATTTTGGACCCAAACACTGGTCAAGAGAGGGGCTCCAAAAGACTTGAGTCTCAGGAAATAGAGCTGCCACAAAGCAAGGTCCCCCCCCCCCCCCCAGGCCCCTGTGAGGACGAGGCCGTGATGAGCCCGGAGACAGCGTGGCGTGGTGGGCAGTGTGCAAGGCTCGTCCAGGGGGACTTCTCCAGGGATGGGCACCAGCTCACTGCCAGGCTGGCCTTTGGCCTGGTTCTGTGCCTGCTAAGCTACCAGTGCCAAAGGCAAGCAGCAGGTGCTCCATTGGCGCTGGCTGGGTGAACGAGTGGCTGACTGACTGCGGTGCCCAGTTAGCTCACCATGACCTGGATGCCAGGGTGTTCACGGTGACACACCAGAACTGTGGACTGTGGCCCCGAGACTTACTCTCCCGGCTCAGCCCATTGGCAAGGAAAGTTGCAGTGTCAGTGTCCAGGAGCAGCCCTCAGCCGGCGATAGATCCAGTGGGTGGACAGGTACCTGGCTCCCTCCCCTGGGGCTCCTCTGGGGGGCTCTACTGTCTCTAGTGGGGATAACGGGCTGAGAACACACCTTTTGTTGCTTCTTTCTCTTTCCTTTCTCGATTCCCAACTCCCTCCTGGGGTTTTCTTGGGATCACCTCCCCAATACACTGCTTGGACTTGAATCCTTGTCTTGGGGTCTGCTTCCTGGACGGGACCCCAGCTGAAGGCATGAGGGAGGCCCTGGCTCCAGTAAAGCCTCCCAGAGCTTTTCTGAAATTGCTGGAGACAGCAAAGGCAGGAGGGTCCCCCAAGGCCTACGCTGTAATTTATACAAATGGGTGGCCGTGTCTCCCACGCGGCCTAAGGAGCAGAGGCAGCTGGCCGGCAGTGGGAGGGAGGCTGGAACGCAGAGACAGGCGGGGGGAAAGCTGAGGAGAGAGGCCAGAGAGCGCTCCCCACGGGTCCCAGGAGCTGCCTGTTTGCTTGAGCCACTTTCCGGTGGGTGTCCATCCCCAGCAACCAAAGGAGCACTGACCGGTATGACAAGCCTCCCAGAGTGACGACGGATGAGCAGGGCCAGGCCACTGTGCCCTAGGTCTCGAGCGAGGAGCGGAGCCTCACCCAAGGCCATGCAGGGTCTGTCTCTGGACGCCTGAGTGGCTGCCCTCGATGGCCATCCTGGTCATTCTTTCCAGAAGGACGGGGCCACTCCCCACCCTCCTGCGCTCAGCCAGGAGGCCTCTGACCAGGCTCCAGGGCAGCAGGTGCCGTAGGTGACGGGAGTGGATGTCACCAGCTCCCGGGCTGGTGAGGGAGGCCGAGGATACCTCTCTGGGCGGCAAGCTGGGAGTGCGGTCTGGAGGGCTATAGGGGGTGCGGGAGCATCCTGTTCAAACGTCCCTTAGACCTCAACTCTGTGTTCCTATTCGAGAAGGGAGCACACGGCACATGATCCTAAGTGTGGGTTTGAAACCACCATCCTCTCATTCGCCTGGGGACACGCATGACCTTTGTCTCAGCAGGTTGGCCGTCCTACGCGCAGCAGGCCCAGTTCTGAGGCTTTGTGTTCTCTGAGCCCTCCCGTCAGGCTGTGAGAGTGACATGTGCACAAGGGTGGGCTGTAGGTGACCCAGCACCTGGGCCTTGGGGTTTGCCAACAACTGCCACCCCCAGGAGCCTCTCTATGGGAACCAGGGCTTCAGCAGGGAGGCTTGCGAGGGAGGGGCAGCTGGCAGGGTTGGGAGTGGGGCGGCAAGTCTCCAGAGAGTCCCGGTCTGGCCTGCACCAGGCCCTCACTCCTGATGGGCAACACAGGAGCGTTGCCCAAAGGGCAGCTGCCTTTGGGCTCTTCAGGGACACCTGAGGGCTCCTCCCACTAAGCCAGGGACCTGGAAATGCCCAACAGCCCAGCCCCTCCCCACCTCTCCTCCTGTCCTTCCTTGGTCCCAGTCCTTCTCGCAGAAAGCAAGCCTGTGCTAGACCTCCAGAGGGCTCGTCTGTGCCCCTGAATCAAAGCAGAACCGCCGTGCAGCCGATTCTTGCAGAGGGCCAAGCCCTACCCTCTGGCTACGACAAGGTGTGGCTCCTTCTGTGGTGTGGTCAGGGTGGGCCCAGTGAGACAAGTGCACCTCCCAACGAGTGCATCTCACACATCTGTGCCCTCAGCTGCTCCTGGGCACAGGTGACTAATAGAGTCACCTGTATTTGGGAATCCAGCAAGGAGAGGGGCATGCAATGCTGGCTTCAGACCAGCAGAGGGCAGCGGTCAGCCCGGCAGAGTGGCCAACACCCTAGGAATGGCCCAGCTCCCACTCAGAGGAGACCGGGACCCCTGGGCAGGGGGCCATGGGAGGCTGAGCCCACTGTGTGTCTCCAAGATCCAGGGTCCCCCCTCTGGACCCCACCCCAAAGGCCCTTAAGGGGAGCAGCAAGGGCAAGGAGGGAGAAGTGGGGTGAGGGGGTCGTGTGGAATGAGCCTTGAGTGGGGCCAGGACACCAGTAAGAGGTCCCCTGCCCCCATTTCCCTTGCCCGGAGCGCAACAGAGGCAGATAAATGATTCAATGACTGTAAGATTGTGAGATGAGCTGAGTGCCCCAGAGCGTAACAGCACACAGGCTGCCCCGAGGGGAGACGGGGGCCTTCTCACCATTTACCATGGCGGACCAGGCAGCCCGCACCACCTTTCCGGGGGGATTTCTTTTTTTTTAAAGCAATCTTTGCTTTCAGTTCTCAAACGCAGGGAAAAACGAAACAGCTGCGACATCCCCTTGCCTCCTTGGCTGGTCTCGGTGGCTTTGCTTCTGCGTCCTCCCCCATCTGTGTCACCTCAGCTGACATGGGCCCCCTTCCCCATTTCAAGGCCAGGAGCCGGCCCCTGGTGGGCTAGGGGCAGGGCCCAGATGCCACCCAGCGCATCTCCCACCCTCCGAGGAGCCTGTAGTCCCCTTCGCCTGGGCCTCTCCAAGCCCAGCACATGGAGAGGCCCAGGGGGCCCTGGGCAGGGGCCAGTGGGTCCAGCAGGGAATTGGGCAGTAGGCAAGGACCTGGTGGCCCTGTTGCTGGGACGGAGCCAAGGCTTGCCGATGCAGCACAAGATGAAGTGGCTCTTGGACATCCCCTTGCTCTGCGGCCCCGTCTCCCCTTTCCCTCGCTCTTCCAGAGACCTCCTGCCACTGGTGCAGGGACCGTCAGCTACTTGGCCAACACAGCTCGCCCTGGTGGGTGGCGAGTTGGCCTCGGAGAAGGCAGTCCCGCATGTGGCCCTGAGCCATCCATTTACCACATCTTCTTCAGAACCTGGGGGGCGCTGGGCAGCCCCCTCCTCGGGTGGAGCTGTGTGTCCACTTTAGATTCTGAACAACATAAGACTCTCGGAGCTCAAGGCTGGCCACTGGACTTGTGGTGTTGGCGCCCACTGACACTGCATCTGGCTGCACGGCTGGGTCTCACCCCAGGGTGGTTCGGGGGCAGACACTTCTCCTCACCTGCCTTTCCACTCTGCGCTCCAACACGGTCCACCTCCTTCGCTTTTCTTAAGCCCCGAGAGCCAAGAGCGAAGGGGACCAAAGGCCACTGCTCCTGGTGGAGTTTCTGCTGCCACAGCGCCTGTTCGTGGCGCGGAGAGGGCCACGGGGCAGGGCCTCGTCTGTAAAGATGAGGTAGCCCCAGAGGAGGATGGGGAGAGTGGGAGCAGTTTCCGAGAGGAGCCACTCTGGCTGTGCCACGACTCAGGGTGGACAGATGGGTGGGGAGGACACCTGCAGGGGACCCGCACGACCTTGAATGAATGAGTGCTCTGGGGAGGTGGTCCCCAACTGTACCCCTGGGGGCTCTGCAGAGTAGCGAGGTGGGCCCTGACCCATCAGCAGCCCCAGCCACACTCTGCGCACTGTGCTGCTTTTTGTCAAAAGAACGCAGATGACGCCATGGTGACATACGGATCCACACACAGGAGAGAGGGCAGGGCTGGACAGAGCTGGGAGCCCACACCACCGGCTGCCCCATGCCTCCCGATCCTAACGCCCAGGCTGCCTGGGGAAGGCCAAGAGGGGCTCGGGTGAGCTGAAGGAGCCCTCACACAAGGATGGGACATGGGGCAGCTGGCCAGCATGGAGGTGTTCAGCCTTCAGCTGGCAGCGCCGGGCAGCTTCTCTGGGAAGAAGGTAGCTCCTGGGGTGTCAGAGCAGGACAGGGCATCAGTCACTCTCCCCAGCTCCTCCCGAGGTGGGAAGCCTCTGCCTGAATTAATACTCCAGGGTCAGAGCGCTCTGCCCTCCAGCGTAGCCGAGGTCTTTGCTGGGCACCTTGGGGTGTCTTCAGAGTTTTCTGCTAATCCAGTAACTTCTGCCTGCGGTGCTCGTCTGGCCCCGGGGCGTGGAGAATAACTGCCTCTCCTCCGCAGCCCTGGATGGAAGACCCGCAGACCCCCAAGAGATCTGGGCCAAAGGAAGGAAGGTCCGGGCTGCTCCATTCACCAGACTGGGGGCTCTCTGGCCCAGGCGCTTTCCTGGGGAGGCACTGGGCTCCAGCAGTGAGACTCTGACTTCTCTGAGTTGGGACTCTGGGATCCTCTCCAGAGTGCGAGCACTCTCACAGGCACGGAGGCTGCTGGCTCCCCTTCGACTCTCATGTCCTGGATGGGTGGGGACTGATGGTTCCGTGCCCGGCACACAGCAGGTGCCCCACGAGCGTCAGCTGCAGGAAGGAGGGCCTTACACTTGTCCTGGGGAGGCTGCAGCGCAGGTCAGGGAGCCTCCGGGCTCGTTGGTGTGGTACAGCTATCAGCCGTGGGTATCATGCCAGCCTGTGGCATCTGAGGGTCTGATAGTCTTGTTTCTGTGTTTGCTTCCAGGGTGAATCCCCGTGGCTCACGAGGGGGGCGTGAGAGGTTGGACCAGATGCACCCTGTCCACCGTGGCCCCTCAGAAAGAGACCGGTCTGCCAGCCGTGACTCCCTCACCATGAGCCCACTCTGGCTCCTGTGCCCACCTCTCTCTCTTCTGAGCACACACAGCTCGGGGGTTGAGGACTCAGCAGCAGCGGAAGCCTGGGAAGTATGGTTTGGCTCCCAGGTCTAGGACCTGCGGGCCTCGCCTTTTCCATCTGTAGGAACCCTGGGGGCGTCTTGGGAGACACCCTGCACCAGGGACACTGGAGGAATGGAGAAGTCTGGTGGCTTCGGAGCAGACTCAGGCTAGGCAGCACTCTGAACAGGGGAAGGGCACTGGCTGGGCCACAGCAGAGGGTCCAGTCCAGCCCAGGAGGCAGCTTGGGTGGGCTCTCTCCCCAGAGAGCTTGGATGATGCTGCCTACATGGGGAGGGCGGGTAATATTTGGATCCACACAGCATCTTGGGAGCCAGGATGGATTTAGGGGGTCTGAGGGAGCACAGCGGGGGAGCACCCATCAGGAGGCCGCCAGGACAGTGCCGCTCCTGGGCAGTGCAGGGCATGTTGGCCTCCTGCCCAGCCCCACCAGCCAGCGCTGGGATGGAGCCAGCAGGGACGGTTGGATGAACCCAGAGCAGCGGTGAGGGGCGGGCACAGGGAGAACGCAGTGGAGAGGGCCAGGGAAAGGGACCGAGCAGGCCAGGGTTCCAGGGCCTGGGCAGCAGCCTGGTCTCCGAGAGGGGGCTACTCTCATGGGATACCCATCCCAGGTCGGCCACTCCTTGCCACGCTCCTCTGCTATCAGGACATCTCTGAGAAGTGCAGGCTCAGCACTTTCTCCTCGGAGCTGCGTTACAACCACATAATTGAAGCTATCTGATTGGAGGGCAGCCAAGCAGGTAGATTACAAGTGATTAGAAATGATAGGAATGCCTGCAACCTGAGACAGCTCTAAGGGGCCCTGGGCCTCTTCCCGCACCGCCAGCCCTCCCGGCTTGCCCCCATGACACGGGGTGAGCCCAGGCCCTGGTCTCCGCCATTTCCCTTGCTTCCCATTAACAGGTCACTGGCAGCCGAGGACACGCTCCATCTCCCAGATGAGGTGAGAGTCTGCCTGAAGTTGTGGCTCAGGGAAGCCGGGGGCAGCTGGAGGCGGTAGGCCTGGCTACAAGAGGGGTCACGGCCCTACCCCGCTGTGCCTGGCTGAGCAGGTGCCACCAGAAAGATCCCTGGTGTCAGATGATGAACAGTTCCAAGGCTGGGAACTCCTTCCCTGGGGGCGAGGACTCCTGCTATGGGGCCTGCCTCTCCACATACAGAGGTCCCTCCCCGCCTCGCCTCACTGCCCCCCCGAGTCACCCGTCTGGGCGACATTGCCCCCTGAAGCTCCAGGGTCTCGGGGCCCCTTACCGGCACTGTCTGGGCCCCTGCAATGGGCTGTGTGCTGGCTTCGGTGCCTGGCTGCTCAGGGTGGGTCTGTGCTGGTGTGTACAGGGTCATGCCGTGCTCTGGGGGGACTGGGGTCTGGCCCGGGTAGTCCTGCGTGGGGTGCGGTGGGGGCGGGGCGTACTCGGCAGGGATGCCGTTCTGTGGTGGAGGGGGGTACTGGGCAGGGGGGTAGGGCTGGGCCATCGCTTCGGGCGGAGCCGTGGTGTCCTGGTTGCCCTGTGGAGGGAGAGAGAGCAAAGCTGGTTAGACCCTGCACGGCTTGGACACTGCTCCCTCCCCAGAGCCCGGGGGGCCGGCGCTGTCCTAGCCGCGCGGGGGTTTCCAGACACCCCTGTCCTCTCGATGTCATTCTTTCTGCAGCATTTTCCAGGCCCCCAAGTTGGGGCTCCCCCAGCATGGGGCACCAGCTCAGAGCTGGAGGAGGTGCCCACCGGGCTGGGGGGTGTTCTAGGGAGCCCAGGGTTTGAGGCCACTTACACACACTTGTCAGACCTGAGTACACTAAAGGTTTTTTTTAATCCATCTAGTTTAAAAAAATTGTCTTATTTTGAGATAACTATAGACTCCCATGCAGTGTTAAGAAATAACACAGCATGATCCTGTGTACCATCTACCCAGTTCCCCCAGCGGTGACATCTTGTGAAGCCATCCCACCAGAGACTGGCATGGATCCAGTCAAGATACAGAATGTTCCAGCAGCACCAGGATCCCTCCTGTCGCCCTTTCTAACTGCACCTGCCTCCCTCCCGCCTCGTGAAGGTTGTTGAGGCTTGGTTTTCTCATGGGTGGAGCGGGCATAGGATACGCACTCACAGCCTACGGGGAGAGGATCAGAGTGGAACATGCAGGACACGGAGCCCGGTACACCATAGCCCCCACAGCGGCCACTGTGGTGAGGTGCCATCTACTGGGCATGGTAGGTTCCTGCCTCTGTCTTGAGGATCCCCAAGATCTCCTGAAGATCTCTTCCCACCCTCTTGAAGGCCTGCTGCTTCGGGAGGGAAAAGTGCTCTCTGGATGCTATGAAGCTGGCCCCAGCCACCCCCGGGGGCTTTTAGAAGCCCTGACCCTTGGCAGGCCCAGCCACGCTCTGGGCAGTGGTTCTCCAAACGGGGGGCCCGGACCTGCAGTATCAGTATCACCTGGGAGCTTGTCAGCGATGCAGGTTCTCGGCCCCACCCCAGACCTCCTCCCACAATCTCGGTGCTGGTGAGAACCACTGAGGGAGCACATAAAAGGCAGCCCTGGTGCAAAGTCCCTCAGCCCCAGAGAAGGGCCCCGGGTCCCTCACGGACATGGAGTCAGAGGGGAGGTGGGGCAGGGGCGGGGTTCCGGCTTTTCCCACTAGCCGGGTCCCACTATAGATGCACGCAGGCGGGGAGGGCAGGCTTGGGGCACCTCTGAGCAGGTGCATCACTCTCTGGCCTTCTGAGAGTGTCCCCAGGGAGAGAGTGCCCAGCTCCAAGGACAGGTACCATCTCTCACTTGAGTAGCCCACTGGTGTGGAAGGACCTTGCGCAGATGTGGACGGTCTGACACTCAGGACTAGTTTCCTGATGCCCTGAGAGGGAGGAAGCCCATGTGCTCCCACGCTCCTGCATCACACCAACCTTGGCATGTTCTGCTGTGTGTCTCCTTGTCCATCACCCCCTCGAGATGGGCGCTCCTTCCAGAGAACATGCTGTGTCTTGCTCTGTGCTGTATCCTGCATTTGGATACTACTCTTATTCACCCAAAAACTGTTTAGCCGATGTCTGGGGGTGTGACGCCTGGGGCCTGAGTGAGAGCGGGATGGGCAGCCCCTGCCCTTCTGGGGTCTGCATCCAGCCGGAGAAGAAATTCAGACAATACCCAGATGTCGAATCAACTGCTAGAGTGTGAGGTGCCCTGAGGGGCCTGGCCACCCGAGGGCGATGGTGAACGAGCCAAAGACCCCGGCTGGGTGTTCTGCCTTCAGGCCAGGGCCTTGTCCCCCACTGACTGTCTGCCTGCTCATCTCCCTCCTAGCGGGAGGCCTGAGGCCCCCAACTCTCTGCCTGGGGCCCAGCTCCACCATGCCTCCCAAACGGTTCCACAATGGCAGCCGCCGCTGTCTCAGTGCCCGCCACCCCTGACTCCCGGGGTACCCCTGACACCACTGAACAGTGGCCTAATGAGCAGAACTCCTGTCCTCCTCCTCCTCGGCGAAGCCACCTGGTCCCACCCTCTCTCCTCAGAGACTGAAACCGGGGCAGTGTTCACACTCCTGACAACAGGAGGGAAATGCATGTGCACGCACACACACACGCACACACACGAATGCACGCCCCTACTGGAGTTCCTGCCTCATTGCTCCAAAGTAGCCACCAAACCCCATTACCCGCTGTTAGCAAATGTGTGGGCAATGATGTCTCCCACCTCCCAGCTGAGAGAGGGAAGGGTTTGGCTCAGGGCGAGGGAGGAGAGGGGCCGGGGGAGGTGGGAGCTGTGGCAGAGGTGGAGGAGCACCCAGGATGGCCAGGACTGGGAGGGAGGGAGGCCAGGGCAAGGGCCGAGGAAAGCGGCGGGAGCTGGGTGGGGAGGAAGAGTCTGGAAGTGTGGAAAGGCGAGGGTGAGGGAAGGACGGGGCGGCGCTGTCAGTGGCCTTGGCCTTGGGAGATCAATTAACTGATTAATATTTGATTAAGAACCTTCACTAACTTACATCTTCCCAGTGGCCCCGCCTCCTCCAAGGCCCTGAGGAAGGGGGGCTCCTCTCCCATCTGCATCCTTCTCACCCCACCCCCAACTGTCCCCAGTGCCATCTTCCCTGGGTCCCATTTGGGCTGAGTGACAGCTGCCAATCACTCCCACTGCAGTTCCGCAGTTCCCTGGCTGGAGCGCAGAGGCCAGAGCATCAGCGGAACCTGCACGCAAAGGTGGGGCACTGAGTGCTAGGGTCTGAGGGGTCTGAGGTGGGCAGGAGGCAGCTGTGAGATTTGTGACATCATGATAAAGTCAGCACATCTGAGCACACAGTGCTCCCTGCTTTGCAGACATTAACTCATTTAATCTCCCTCCAACCCCAACAAGGTGGACACTATCACTTCCCCATTTCACAGCTAATAAAACTGAGGCATAGGGACTAAGTGACTTGTCAGGCTAGTTCAGGAGGAACCAGGATAGTGCACAGGCTGCCTGGCTCCAAAACCTACCCCTCTGCCCCTCGTGCAGAACTGTGGCCCTTCACGGGAGGGTCCTGGGAGGATTGTGAGGTTTCACAGCCAGGTGACAGAGTCTAGACCTCGGACTGCACAGGGATGGGCTCCCTCTTAGCCACCGGGTGGACCTAGGTGACCATTTATCCTCTGAATAGATTTCCCCATCTGCAAGTCGTCATCGGGTGCCCCAGTAAGAGAAAGTGCAGAATAAAAGCTAGCTAGCATGATTCGATGGGTTCTGAGGTGATTCTCGACACCCCTGCCCCGCGTCTCCTCCATGCCCATGCTGGAGGTGGCTGTGGTCTCGCGAGTGGCTCTACCCTGGCTGCATATCCCATGCCTGGGTCCCACCCCAGGGCAACTGAGTCAATTCCCAACCAAACTTTCCTATGAGGTTCTCATTTGCAGCCCGGGCTGAGAGCCCCCGGAGCAGACTTGGATATAGAAGCAGAAGGTATCAGGTCCACCCTGAGGGGGTTTGTAAATGCCCAGCACACAGAGGGCTGCACAGCCAGTGTCTGTCACATTCCTTTTCTTCCTCCCTCCCCAGTCTGCTGGGACCAGAGGCAATGAGGGGCTGGGCTTTGCAGCGTGAGCTGAGTGGAGTCCCCTGCCAGGCTGGGGGCTCATCTCAGATGGCCTTGTTCCAGAGCAGCTTGTGAACGTCTGGCTTCCCAGGGGATTGTGAATTCCCAAGGAGTGAGGCCATTCACTCACCCTCCATCCCCACATCTCTGTTCTCAGCACAGCACTCTGTGGCACTCAGAAGAGTCTCAATGCACATCAGATGGGTGGGTGGGTGGATGGATGGATGGAAGGATGGATAAATGGAAGGATGGTAGATGAAGAGATGGATGGACAGACCAATTGACCAATGGGTGAATGGATGGATGGCTAAGTGGATGGATGGGTGGGAGTATGGACAGATGAAAAGATGAATGGATGGATGGACAGATGGATAGATAGATGAAATGACAGATGGATGGGTGGGAGGATGGAAAGATGGGTGGATAGAAAGATGGATGGGTAGGAGGATGGACGGATGAATGAATGGAGGAAAGGATGGAAGGATGGTGGATGAAGAGATGGATGGACAGACCAATGGACAGATGGGTGGATGGATGGATACATGGATGGATGGATAGATAGATGGATGGAAAGATTGATGGCTGAGTAGATGAAAAGTTGTATGGATAGAAAGATGGATGGGTAGACAGATGAATGGATGAGTAGATGGATAGGTGGCTTAAAGGTAAAAGACCCTGGTCAAGTCATTATTCCCCCTCCCTCTACAAACTTGTCCCTCTCTCCTGTTATCACATTTGCCTGACAAAACTGGTAAGAGCCACCTCTGCCCACTCGACTCCATGGCCCACACCACTACAGAAAACCACAAAATCACCCTGAGTGATTCACTTGAGATCATTGACCACAGACTGAAGTAGGCTGGCACTGCCACTCAGCTCTCATGCTCTGAATGACCATTTCACTTTTCCTCTTCAACCCTGCAAACATTCTCCCTTATGCTCACTCTTGGTGAAACCTTGCTTCCTGTTTTCTGTAGAAAATAGAAGAGAATGTCCATGCTCACCTGTTTGCCCACCTGCCTCGTACTCTATACTTTGCCTTTCCTCCTGTCCCTGGGGATGAAGGTCCATGCTCCGTCTATGACCAATCACTTCAACTGCATGCTGGAGTCCAGTCCGTCTCACGCACACGTGCTCACAGCTCTGGCAATACACTGCAATCTCTCCCATGGTAGGAAAAGAAAAACCTACTTAACTCCACAGTTCCTTCAGCCTACACACCCATTCACTGTTCCCTACGGAGCAAAGTTTTGTGAATGAGTTGCCCAGACCTGTGGCCCCCAATTCCTTTACTCCTGTTCTCTCTTCATCCCACTCCAAACCGGCTTTCCCTGGCACCATTCCCTGAAACTACCTTTGTCAAGGTTTCCACCTCTGCCATGTTGAAAGCCCAATGGCCAGTTTCCAGTCCTCATCTGACCTGATTCCTCAGCAGCACTGAACGCATGGACCGCCTCTCTCTAGAAATGCTTTCCTCTCTTGGTTCTGTCATATCACTCTCTATTGGTTCTCCTACTTTTATTGGAAGTTTCTTCTAAGTCTGCGCGTCACTGGTTCCCTCAAATCTCCCTACCTCTAGATGTTGGAGGGCCCCAGTGCTCAGTCCTTGGACTCTTCTCTTCTCTGGCTACACTCACTACTTGAAGGTTCTTAGTTTTAAAATTTAAAATACCATCTATATGGTGAACACTGCCAAGTTATATCTCCATCCTGGACTTCTCCCCAGAATTCCAACAGCCCCCCAGGGGTCTGCACTTGGATGCCTAATACACATTCAAGCTTGACACACCCCTAAAGGGACTCCTGCTTCCTTCCCATTGTCCCTATCGAACCTGTCTCTCTTGAGGTCTTCCCCATCTCAGGAAACACCATCCCCCAGGTCCAGTGCTCAGCCCTAAACCTGGGGGTCCCCGCTGGTGCCTCTCTTTTTTGTCCCCCACAAACAATCAAGCAGGAAACCCTGTTGGCTCCACCTTCAACATGTACCCAGAGTCCAACTGCCTCTATCAACTCACTGCTCCCCTGGGCCGGGCCTCCATGGTGTCCACCTGGTGTTCCTGCCTCCGCCCCTGCCCCCTACAGTCAGTCTTCTCACAGTAAAATCCAAAGTCCTAACATAGCCTCCTCTGCCCTGAATGACCTGGACCCCCTACTCCTGGGCGCTCATCTCCTCCTTCACTCCCTTTGCTTGTTCTGTTCTGGCCACAAGTGTCTTTGCTGTTCCTTGAACGTCCAGCTCTGGCCTCAAGCAATTTGCACTGGCTGATCCCTCTGCGGGAACACTCTTCCCCAGGTTCCCCCATGGCACTCTCACCTCCTTCAGTGTCACCTTCTCAGGGAGGACCCTTTAAAATTGCGGTCCCCCACCCCGGTGCTCCCCTTCCCCCGACCTCGCTTTGCTCTTCTCCATCTGAGAGTCTCCTTATGTCCATCATTCACCGTCTGCCTCCTGCTCCTAGAGCATCATCGCCAGATGACTTTGTCTTGCTCGCTGCTGAACTGCCAGCATCCGAGTGGTGCACGACACATAGTAGGAACGTGAGAAATATGTGCTTAGCGGGTGAGTGAATGTGCAGGAAGAGAGAAGACAAAAGTCCTTGTGAGAGTGGTCACTAAGGAGCTCTACGGGTGCCCCGAGGACCATGACCCCGAGGCCTCGCAACAAGCCCAAGAGGCAGGATCGGGCTGTAATTCCTTTATCACCTGGGAGGAGCGGGTGTCAGCGGAGGTCGGCCATCACCTTCAGGTGGTACTTACCCTGAGTAGGACCCAACAGGAAACTCTGCGGTGCTGAGAGCCTGCTCTGTGTCCAGTGCTCTGTGCCCATTATGTAGTGTTTATTCACAATTCTTCTGTGTGGTAGGTATCTCGATCGCCATTTTTACAGAGGGGAAAAGGAGGCACAGAGGGACCAATGTGCCTGCCCAGGGTCACAGAGCAGATAAGCACACAGACCCATCCCATCCCACACACTCTTCTGCACACGTGCCAATTTCAAAAAAGAGGGTAAGACGGCACAAGCTGAGTTTGTAAGTGGAGGGTGGTGGCCTGCTTGTGGTGTGCTGGCGCCGGCTCCTTCCAGCTCATTCTGGCTCCTGAGTGCTGACCGGAAGCATCTCTTTCTGACTCCAAGTTTGGTGACTCACGTTGGCAGCTGGAAAGCGGCCACAGTGGGAGTGCTTACACCCCAGGAATTGGCTAATGCTACACATCAGAGCTGGGTCTGTCTAGGAGAGCTGGTTGTTAGACCTTTACTAGCACACCACCACCTGACCTCCTCATCACACCATGCGGTGACTGCCAGGGCTGACCCGGGGAGGGGTGATGTTGGGGGGAGACAAGCGATACTGAACATGACTGTCTGCAAAGTGTGAATTCAACGTCTTAAAATTAAGTGCAATTCAAGCAACACTTGCGGAGCCCCTTCTCGGAGCTTGTACTTAAAGATGAATAAGGCGCATTCTGTGCCCTGGCCACTCCCAACCAACAATAATGGGGGCTAGAAGGCAGTACGTTCCAGAAAGATTGAAGTTCATTCATCTGGCAAAAGGGAACTGAGGGCCATGGACACAGAAGGGTGGAACCGACTTCGACCTGGGGACGAGGCAAAATGTCACAGGGAGGGTGTGTGTGGCTGGCCTGGAGGGCTGGGACCAGGGCTCTGTGAGTGACTGCGCCTGGTGCCCGCCATCTGCACAGCCAGCTCCCCTCTCCCCCTCACTCCTGCTTGCTGCTCCAGGATGCTGGCCTGTGGTGGTACCAGCTCCGGGGTTGTGCTGGCCTGTGCTATCCTTGGTGGTCCCCTCCGCCCATCCTCCAGACACCACTGCATACAGTGTCCTTGTAAATAAACTGGCCTCCAGTTATCCTAGAGCGGGCAGCCACTTGTTTTCTGTTGGATTCTGATGACATGGTGATGTGGGATGGAAGGGCTTGTCTAGCCCGAGGAACGGACAGGGAGGGGCTTTTAGCAGGGGTGCCCAGTGGCCAACCGCCTTGGTTTGGCCCCTGCACTCTGGCTGGGTGTGCTTTTGGTACAGAACCCTCCATTTCTGGGTGACCCTGGGCTCGGCCTTACCTCTTAGTTTGTGGAAGGGGGACAGTGACATGTCTGCCTAGAGGCAGGGGCTGGGTGGGAGGACCTCCATCTTCCAGATCTAGAGCTAAGACCCCCCAAGTGTCCCTGCCCACATTGCCAGCCCAGTGCTTTCTCTGCCCAGCATGAATTCCTGTGTTCCCCAGCCAGTTTGCTGCCATCCTGCGGGTCAGGGTCCCCTGTGCGTGTGAGGTGACAGGCCAGGCAGGATGCTCAGGGATCAGGGTGGTGGAAGGGAGGGGGAAAGCAGACAGTAGCAGCAGACAGAGCCCCACCAGCCCCTTCCCGCTGTGCAGTCCCTCCCGACTCCCTCTGTTCACAGCCCCTCCACTACAATTAGGCTAATTGCCTCTCAGACTCCTCACCCAGGGAGGGAGGGCGCCGCATGGCCCTGGCCCACAGGTCAGGCTGCAGTGGGGAGGGAGGCTGGCGGCAAGGACTGGGCAACAAGCCATTTCTTCACCAGCTCTAGGCAAAGCCAGCTTCAGACAGGACGGAGGAGGGGAGCAAGGCAGAACGACCAACCCCACAGACCAAACTGGTAGGTATGCCATCTGCCCGTCCCACTCCGTACAACACTCACCTGCCCTGAGAGGGCAGCGGACCCTCGGCCCCCATACTGATTTTTACACAAGTCACCTGCATCTATTGGGCCTCTGCTGCCAGGCACAGGGACGTGGAAGACACCGGCCCAGAGAGCCCCTTCTGAGCACCCCTGGCCTGTCCTCCAGCCCACCCCCTGCTTCTGTGAAGAATCAGTGTCAGAAAGGGAGGAAGGCTGACCTGGGTGCTGACCTCTGGCAAGCAAGAGGTGTGGGTTCATGTCCCTGGGGCCCCCAGTGACAGCTGAGCCAGGGGGCTCACGGCTCTGAGCCCCTAGCCTGGAATCAGGGATGGTCCTGCCCTCCCCTTGTCCCAGGGTGTGTACACGTGAGGCTGTGGCCCAAATCTCTGGACGCTGGGGGAGTCTGCATCCTAAGCAAATCAAAGACTCCTTCAGTTTTGGAATCTTAGAACAGGAGGCGACCACAGGTGACACCCAAGCTAGCCTGCCAGGCAAACTGGGACTCTCATCTCCATGTCCTCCCCGACAGGCGCTCCTGCCCCCCTCTGCTCTTTACCAACTTGGAGGCTCTTCCGTCTCAGAACAGCTCTGCCAGAAAGCTCCTCATGCCCTGAGCTGAAATCCACCTTCTGGAAACTTCCACCCAGCACCCGGCTTGAGCCCAGGGCCTGCACGACAGCAGTCCATGGACTCGTCCTCCACTTGCTGACCCTCCAAGGACTCGAAGGGTCCACAACAGCTGTACCCATCGCGGTTCTTCCTCAGCGCAGCTTCAGGAATACGTGGTACGGCTGTCCCATCTTCCAGGTGAAGAAACGCAGGTCAACGGCTCTGTGTGGATCCAAATCCAGGCCAGCGTCCTGAAGTGTCACCCTGACCATGGCATCTTCCCTTTCTCAGGTGCGGACACCCACCTGCCGAAAGGGAGGCTTTCTCTGGCCATGCCTGCTCGTGGTGAGGCTTCAGGAGCAGAGGGGGGAGCTGCATGGACAAGAGGAGCGCCCGTGATAACGCGTGAGCCGTGCCAGGGGAGGAGGGGATGCTCAGAGGGCGAGAGGAAAAGGAGAGGGACAGGAGGGAAGGAGAATCGCCAGCCTCATTCATTTAGGTGTTTTCTTGGAGGGAATGTTCCTATTTCCTTTTTTTAATGTGTTAATCATAGGACAGTGAAGTTTTGGGGGAAAACAAAAGAAGAGACTATTGAAAAGGAATGAAGATGGGATCCCAGAGAGGGACCTTGGAGAACGTTATGTCCACGCGATTGAGGAGGAGATCGGCACTGGGGAGGCTGACTGCCCAGAGTCACCTGTGGCTGAGTGCAGGCAGGCTGGTGTTCCTGCGTCGATGCCAGCGGGAGAGTGAGCAATGGCGCACATGAACTGCTCTCCCAGAATGCACCGAGCACCCGGGGCACACCAGCGACCACAGAGCCCTACCCCTGGGAGCAGACACCTCAGTGGAAGCCCCAGGAGCATTAACGGAATTGGAAATGCATGATGTGATTTTCATGGGGTAACCAATTAGCGCCTCCATTGTGGCTGGCTCAGGCCAAACATCCGAATTTCCCACGCAGCCAGCTGATAGAGGCAGGAGGAGGTGTGCTTGCCGGCTGGGCAGGTTCTGCGGCCCCGGAGCATTTGCCGGGTGACTCGCGGAGGCGCTCCCTCCTCGTGGAGAACAGGGGTAGGGCTCTGTTTTCCCAGGAGCACCCCTATGAAAATAAACAGTCACAACAGAGTCTTAGAGGACCTGCCAGGATCCAGAACAAAAGAAAGGGCAGATCCAAGATTCAGCAGGGGCTGCCTCAGCATGGAGGTCGCCGGCAGGAGGCAGGCGGCGGCCCTCTCCCTCACCAGGTTCCTGCCTTCTGACTCAGTTGCTTTCTCCGCCCAGACACAGACCACCTCATGGCTCGTGGGCTCCTGATCTGAAGTTTTGCGGGAGAGCATCCCTGAGGTCCCCAAGCAGCCCGGGCACCCAGGGAAAGCCAGGTCCTGGCCGGTGGAGGGGAGTCTGGGAGGCCTGGGAGGCAGGCCCAGCTCCCATCTTCATTCGAGACCCCTCCCTGGCCCCTTCCAGCCCGCCACCCCAGAATGATGGACAGCAGAGACTTCTCTCTGCTGGATAATCTCATGCCTCCCTTCCATGAGTTCTTCAAGGTGTCACCCCAAAGGTGCAGGGTGGGAGGTCCCTGCAGGCAAGTACTTCACAGCAGAGACTTTGGGGCACGGCCTCTGTAAGCAGAGGGGTGCTGGTACAGACGCCTCAAGGCAGAGCTGGCTCCTATTACGGAGCAGGGAACTGGGGTGGCAGGGGCAACGCATTGCACCTGAGCCCACCTGGCCTTCCAGAACCTCAGCAGTGGAGAGTGGAGCTCCGGCCCACGAGACCCCCAAGGGCAAGGGCTCATCACTGAGTCCCCAGCCCCTGACCCAGCTCGGGCACACAGCAGGTGCTCAGCAACCCCTGAGTAACACTGACAATTGCAGCAGTGACAGCCATTGGCTGAGGGCTTTCGAGAGCCTGGCACTGTGTTAAGCAATAAAAATGTGTTATCTCATGTAATCGTCAACGGGAAGTCACCTGCCCACGTGCACACAGCCAGTACATGGCAGACCTGAGCCGTGAACCCAGGCCTGCCTCTGGAACCACCAGAGGCTGCCCGATGGGTATGGGCTGTTGTCCACACGGGAGTAGAAGAGGGCGTGCCCTCCACCACGGCCTGGGGGAGGGTCAGCCGCCCACTGTGCTCACTCCCCTTCCCCAAGATCCCCGGGCTTCCTAGAATTCACTCTAACCTGCAACTAGCCAGGGTGTCCCCAGCCCTACAAGTGCCCACCTCTGTGCTGACATTTTCCTCTGACGTTCAGAGCACGCCTACGGCCTCTGCATGGGCTGACCCCAGGCCCCCTCCCCACCACGGAGGGGAGGCAGTGGTGTGCTGGGAAGTGTTTAACAACTGGCTCTGTGGGGGAAAGCCCTGCTTGGTGGCGCCTGCTGACTTCCGTGGTGTAAATACTCCCGCCCTGCCGATTTCAAGGTACCAGCAGGAAGTCACTGGAGCTGGGAAGACGCGCGCACAATCGGGCTTGTCTGAACGACTCCAGCACACCCCGGGCGGGGAGGGGCTGCCCCAATCGGGCTCCAGTTCACCTTCTCTGTCCCAGCAACTGGAGGTCTGGGGAGGGCCAGCGATGGGGGCGGTAGCTGGGATGGAGGCTCTGCGGGGACAGGGGCTGTGCTGGGAGTGGCCGGAGAGACCAGGGACCCGCGGAAGAGAGCGGCTGGTCGTGCTGCTTGCTGGGAGGGAGGCTCGGAGGCTGGAGGCTGGGCAGGGATCCACCGGAGCAGGTGCTCTTCCCACCCCATTCAACCCATTCGGTCCCTTGGCAGCCAGCTTCATATCTTTTATTAACCAGGGCCATCGGCCAGCCTGTCACACCCCTTATTACTTCATTCAGGGACCGGTAGATCGAGGGCTCACAGGTTCCTCTCCCCCTTCCCGCCCTCCATCTCCACGAGGGGCCTGGTGCCCAGGCTGCCCCCGATACCCTAGAAGGCCAAACAAGATGCTCCCGAATCAGCCCAGCGCCTGGGAAGCAGCGTGCTCCCTGTTCTGCGTGTGCTCTGTGCGTGCTCTGTATGTGCTCCCCGTGCTCTCCATGTGTGCTCTGTGGGTGCCGCGTGTTCCATGTGCACTCCGTGTGTGGTCAGTGTGTGCTCTGTATGTGCTCCCCGTGCTCTCCATGGGTGCTCTGTGGGCACCATGTGTTCTGTGTGCGCTCCGTGCATGGTCTATGTGTGCTCTGTATGTGCTCCCCGTGCGCTCCATGTGTGCTCTGTGGGCACCGTGTGTTCCACGTGTGCTCCGTGCGTGGTCTCTGTGTGTGCTCTGTATGTGCTCCCCGTGCTCTCCATGTGTGCTCTGTGGGCGCCGTGTGTTCTGTGTGTGCTCCGTGCGTGGTCTGTGTGTGCTCTGCGTGTGCTCCCCGTGCTCTCCATGTGTGCTCTGTGGGTGCTGTGTGTTCTGCGTGTGCTCTGTTCATGCTCTGTGCGTGCCCTGTGGTGCTGTGTGTGCTCTGTGCATGTTCTGTGTGATGTTTGGGGAAAGAACTCAGGGCGTCCGTGCTCGCTGACGGGGAAGCGCCCTGCCTTTCCGTCTTACATCCTCCAACTGAAATGTCGGCACTGCCTCCACCCACGAACGTGGCTGCAAACCCAGGGCGTGAGCACCATGTGAGACCCCGACACCCACAGAACCACAGGCCCTTCCTACCGTGCCTTGGCTACCCCGACATGTGCCAATCTTTACGCTCACCCCAACTCCAAAACTAGGGTGGTGAGCAGACCCAGCCGTGGGCCTGGTTATCTCATGCATTAGTGAAGAAGTGACAGACATTTTGCATGTTTTCTCTTTTGATAAGCGTTTCAATAAAAATGGTTTCCTTTGTAATCGTAGGTATTTTATGTTATGCATTTAATACCATTTTCTGAGAAGGGGTGCATGTGCCTCACCAGATGCTAAGAGGGTTCAAGGCTCAAGAAACTGCAAGAGCCCTCGGCCCGACAGACCACAGGGGCCTTCCCGCTCTAACGACCCAGAGATACCACAGCCCCACCCCCCAGAACGGAGCCTGGCCACCTGGCCAGAGCCCACTGAGGGCCCTCAGCGCAGACTCAGCAGCACCTTCCTGCATCAGGTCCACCAGATCTCAGCTGAAAAGCCCCAGGTGAGGGGACGGATTCTCACACGATTAAGCCGTAACGCCCTCCAAGCTCACTGCATACAAATCAAAAATAATGTGGATTCATAAATTCTCTTCTCCCATCAGCTTCCCCTCCAGCCCAACTCTCGGTCCTGCCTGGGGAAATCAGCGAGGAGCCGTCTGGCCGATGGGGCTCCAAAAGCGGGGCGTGGGGGGCGCTGTGTGCTGGGAAGTGAGTTCACTCTTGATTGTCAATCAAGCCGGAAGGAAATAGCACCTACAGGTCCCACCTTCTGGGATCTGTGCAGAGCTGGAGGCTGCTGGGCTGGGCGGGGACCACTGAGGCTGGGGGTCTGCCACGGGCACCCCCTGCAAGAGGTCTCTGCAGGAGGGCAGGTGGTGGGGGACCAGCACTGCACTTGGGGTCACCAAGGGAGCCGAGGGAGCTGGGGCCATTCGCCCTGGGGGTGAGCAGGTGCTGCCCAGCTCCCCGCAAGCAGCTTTCAACTGCTTGGCTCTCCCTCTGAGAGCAGGAGGGAGGGGTGCTGGAGACAGGAGTCAGGAGGACCAGGAGGAGAGCACCCCCACTCCGAGAGGCACTTGGGAAAAGCAAACCCCTTTGGGGTGCAAGGGACCCTCTTCGCCCACACAGGCGAAGTGTGGGTAGCAGTTGCTGGAAGGTGGAGGGCAGCCCGTAGAGGGGCTGGGTCCCAGGATGACCCCACGCACTTGGCTTCTCACCATTGTACAGATGAGCACAGTGAGGCTCCTTGGGGCATAACATCGTGCCTGAGACCACAGGTGAGAGAGGGGCCAAGGCTGGGTGGGCCTCAGACCTAAGCGTGTGGGGACCCAAGTACCCCTTCCTGCCCCCACAGCCCTTCTGCCTCCCGGAGCAGGAGGAGCTCGCAGTGGCCTCGTGCCCCTGCCCACAGGAGCCCAGGGTTCGACTGGCCATCTGCCTTTGCCCTGGGGGGGCTGCGAAGCAAAGGCTCTGAGATGCCTGTGGGCTACCAAGGGCGAGGGGCGGGGGGAGAAGCCTGAGGACGCTGCTGGAGACTTATGTAGGGAGGAGGGACGAGGAACCAGAGGGGAGGGTCCCTGAGAAGGCCCCGGGCCGAGGCCCAGCCTTGACTGACCACAATGACTGCCAACTCCTAGCAGCGCCTCACTACAGCTCACACACAGCTCATTCTGTCCCATACCTTCACCTCCCACTCACTCAGTCAAGAACTGTTTGCTGAGCACCCACTAGGTTTGCTGAGCACCTACTAAAGTAAAAAACATGGCTGCAGTGCTGTGCTTATGGACGGGCTGTGTGCAGAGATTCTCTGCTGGGATCCAGGCCTCCTCCCTCCTCCAACCCACCCCACCCCCGCCCTGGAGGTGTTCAAACACCTCCTCTGGGAAGCCTTCCAAGCGATCCCTACCCCCTGTGATCTCCATTTTGCTCTGCTTCTCCTCCATCCTTCCCTGAGGCTTGTTGAGATGCTGCTGTGAGTTTATGAGTGGGTGAGCACACGTGGCATCTTCGTGTACTCACGAGCGTGGACTGGTGGACACCAGTCTCCTAGTTGGTGGGATCAAGAGAACATTGTCGGGGCCAATGCTCCCTCCCAGGGTCTTGTGAGGACAAAGCTACGGGACAGCTGTCAGGGAGACCCACAGAAGGAGGAGCGCCACCGAGGGCCCCCCATCCCGACCGCCAGCAGCCTCCAGGCCCCTCTCCCCCAAAGGTCCAGGGCAGATGGCTCTGCACCCCCAGGACGAGCCCTTTCTCATCCACAGAGGCAGCCTCATATCTGTTTCCTGCATATTCATTAAGGAATATCAGCATTATTAGTGGCCCACAGTCTTCACTTAGCAAATGGAACAGGATACTAAGCACGGTGCCCAGGACATGAGGTGGGCAGGTGCGGGTGGGGACAGTGGGCGGGTAGGGGTGGGGTGGGCAGGACCCACCTTTGGGTGCAAACCACGGTCTGTGCCCAGTGGCCTCAGGTCCCAGATGTCCCCCTCTCCCTTCCATGGTGCCCTTCTCCTAGTTACTATGAGCTCTGGGAAGGCAGACTCGAATGAAAATTTGTAAAATGTAATTAAGAAGGTAAATCTCCTGAGAGCGAAGATTACATAATGCGTCCCACAGTCTAACACCCGCTGGGGATCTGGTATGAGAACTGTGGATTTATTCATTGGTTGGGATAACTCTCCTGGTGGTCCTTCTTTCATGGGGACATTCGAGTCAGGGCAGTGTCTCAGGGAGGGGGTACTTGGTGGGGACAGAGCCCCTGGGCGCTCAAGCCTGGTCATGTACGGCCGCGCGCAGCAGGTATCCGCTACCTTCTGGCCTGCAGCTGTGGGCCACACAGTGAGGTCCTGGAAGTGGGGCCCGAGGGCCAACAGCGTCACCTGCCCTGGGAGCTGTTACAGATGCAGATTCTCGGGCCCTCGTGACCTGCCGACTCAGAATCTGTGACTCAGGAGAACTGCCACTGCTGATCACAAACCACGAACGTCTCCAGGAAGGGTTCCTGATCTCTGTTGGCGCCCTGACTGAGTCTGAGCCCAACCTGGTGCGCCTGGGACTCTGGCCAGGGTCTGCCGGTGTCAGCTGATGCTCCGGAGCAGGGAGGAGCTGCCATGCAGGGGCGGGGGGTGGGGTGGCCTCACCTGGACACTGGGAGACTCCCGCCTTCTACTGAAGGGACTGTTTCCCCAGAGACTGCGAGGCCTTGAGGTTCTGGTGACCAGGAACTAGGGAGGAGGTCTTCCTATCCCCAGGCCTGGACGGACATTTCCTTAGGAGCATCAGGGGACAGTGGCCGTGGGTGGACACCAGCGGTGCCAGAACAGAGGGTGGGCCTGGAAGAGGAGCCCAGAGGAAGAACACAGGGCCAGGGGCTTGCTCTTAAGTCACTGGGCAGCCCCCAATAACTGGGGCAGAGCTTGAGGCGGCGGCAGAGATTTCGGCTGATGCCAGAGGGACTCTGAGTGTCCTCCTGAGAATTATGTGGGTGTGACCCCATCTGACCCCGCAGACAGTGAGGTGGGGACATTAGCATGTCCAGAAGAGGAATTGAGACCCTGAGACCCTCGACACCCCGAGATCATGGGCATGTCAGTGGCACCACCTGGTCTAGAATCCCAAGGGGGCAGCACGTGCTTATTCCTTCACCAGTTTGTACCTCCGAGCACCTGCTCTGCCCGCGGCCCCAAGACAGAGCTGCCCGGCACAGCTCACGCCCAGCGGGGGCGATGGAGGCAGCACACAAGCAGTCTGTCAGCAGCGACAGACCTGTGAGGAGGGACAGGCCAGGGGGTGGGGCCCCCAGGAGGTGAGGTAGGTGGTGGTGGGGCCCCTGGGGAAGGAGCCAGGCCCACTTGAAGTGCTGCTCTCTGTCTACAGGAAGACCCTGCTGCCCACAGCCATGGCCGCTGCCTTCCCTCCAGCAGGGATGCACCTGCCCTAAGCCGCCTCCATGTCTGTCCCCGGGCTCACCTCCACTCTGGGGGTGAAGGCTGTGCCTGGGCCACACAGGGATGCCACCTGGGAGGCCTGAACCCCTAGACTCACAGAAGGCCCTTTCCCCACAGCAGGAGTAGTGTTTCTAAAAGGGGAATCCAGGCAAAGGGCTGGGCCCCCCATCACCCCTGACCTGGAAGGGTTGTCCCCATCTACTCCCATGCAGGGTCTATGTGGGGCCATCTGCTTGTCATCCTTTCCCCAGGACCTGGAAGTGGTCCTCACACACATGCCTAAGACCCTCCCTGGGCCTGGCACCCAGGGCCCCACCCTCATCCCTGTGGCTGAGGCAGAAGCAGGGACTCGGATGGAGAGGCCTTGGGCTGGAGGACATACCAGGACATTGGGGCCACCCCCTGCCTCCAGACAGGACTGAGCTAAACCCTGCTGAGAGCTGTGGGCTGGTGGGTTCCATGCCCCTGGGGCCACCTCTGCCCACCACGGGTCGCATGTCTCCGTGTCAAACCCAGGTCCCTCCTGCTGCAGCACTGCCCAGCTCCTCTGCTTCGCTTCTTCCTAGAGACAGAGGTTTGGGTCTTCCTCCTGAATTGGACACGTCTAGAGCCAGGACCAGCTTGCTCCCTGGGACCTCTGCTCCCCCTCCTCCCTGCTCGTGCTGCCCCCGGAGATGCAACGCCGCCTGTGCCCCACTGTATCTGTTCCACCTAGTATAGGAAGGGAGAGGCCCTCACGCCGAGAACAAGGCCCCAGGTTGCCAGCCCTCTCCGTCAGAGGCGGGGACACTGCACTGCAGAGACGGGTCCTGGCTACTGAAACTTCCAGGTGCTCAGGCCTCTGCCTCTCTCACCCAAGCTCTGTTCACCGAGACAGCCTGGCCGAGCACTGCTGGAGCAGTGGAGACGGGGAAGGGACCCGGCAGCACGGTGGAACCTGCAGCACCACTGCCAGAGGACGGCGCTCCCAGCCAGGCCCCTGCACGTGCAATCAGGACCCCCGGTACAGGCAGCGGCCCAGTCCATGCGTGTCCTCACACAGCTTGCCCTGGGTGGGGGTGTGCAGAGGTCCTCGAGAGCTGTGGTCTGAGCCACGCCAGCTGTCACCTGGGCATGCGCTGTGGGCCCAAGGCAGCCCCTGTGAATCAGGGGTGAGTGCTCCCGAGGCTGACGGCCGCTTCCCAGGAGACAGCTGCCACAGGGCAGGATCATTCTCCTCACAGCCTTAAACCCAAATGGACAATTCTCTAAACACACTTAGAAGCAAGGTCCTTCCCAGGGGCCCAGGGATGGCCTTGAGTGGCCCGCGGTCCTGCACACCCAGTCACAGGCCTCTGAACTCCACCCCGGGGCCTCCTCCAGGTCTAATGGGACCCAGCCTCCCCTCGTGTCACCAGAGGCGCTGTGTATTCTGTTCTGAACGCCCAGTGGTGGCGCCACAGGGATTCACTCTGAGACATGCACACACTCACACACACAGTCTCTTATGCACACTCACACATGCATTCCGTGTGCACACTCATACACATTCCCTGTGCACACACATGCACACATGCACATCTTTTATGTACACACGGTCACATACATGCATTCTCTTATGTGCACACATTCGTTCCCTTGTGCGCACACACATGCATTCTCTGTGCACATGCTCACACACATGCACATTCCTTTATGCACACACATGCATTCTCTGTGCACACACACATTCCCTTGTGCACACATACTCATACACATGCACGCTCCTTTATGCACACACACATTTCCTTGCGCCCACACACACTTTATACACATGCCCGTAGCCACATGTGCTCACACCTGCCACACACCCACCCCGTCCCCCCAAGGACGTTTACACTCCCAGCCTGGACAGGGTTTCTCAGCCCTGGCACCGTAGACATTTGGGGCAGATGATTCTCTGTGGGGGATATCCTGCAGGATGTTGAGCAGCATCCCTGGGTTTAACCACTAGATACCAGTAGCATCTCCCCCAAGTTGTGACAACCAAAAATGTCTCTCGACACTGCCGCATGTCCCCAGGTAGGGGGGAAAGCCACCCTCAGTCGAGCACCTTTGACCCAGATACCCCTTTCACCCCCCCCATCATACAAACACGCGTCCACAGGATCGTGCACACAGCACCCCCTCCACACGCTTCGCGTCCCCCGGTCCACCTGCCCAGGTGCAAGCTGACACCGAGGAGCAGCCCGGCCGCCCAGGCCTCGGCACCCCTCTTCCTGCTCCAGGCTGCTGGCGCCTGGCCGGTCAGGGCGCCCGGTGAGGGGCGGGCAGGCGGTGGAGGCGGGTGGCTCCTTTTCCTGTTTGGCGCCTGGCTCCTGGAAGAGGCGAGCGTGGATCTAATCTTCAGCTGATTAAATGTCCCTCATTAATGAGTTTCTTTAATTAATGAAGTTTTTGGGTCTGCTCCACTTGCGTTATTCCAGCCACACTCTGCCTCCTCAGCACAAAGCAGGGCCGTTTCCTCCCGGGTAATTGAGGGAGCCGCGGCCGTTCCTGCCGACGCTGCACTTTGCTGATTGCGCCTGTCAACTCGGGGCTGACAACTCCATTTATAAACATTTCTTCTCCAGAAGCCATGTGCACATGTGTGCTTGCACACACAGACGGGGGCACACACAGATGGGGGCATGACCCAGGCACCCCCACCGCCTTGGTTACAGCCAGGCGCACGCGTGCTCACGCACACATGCAGTGCTGGCTCACAGGGCAGGTCTCATCTCCCAGGCACCAACAGGTGCGCTTAGCCGAGTGTGTGCAAGGCACACTCCTGCTTGAGCACACACACAGCCACATTCCTATGTGCAGTACCCCCACGTGCATGCAACACACCTGCACACACGTGTACAAGGTGCACAAGTACACTGAGCACACCTGTGTGCAACATGTCACACACACACAGGTGGTGCAGGCACACAGCATAGGCTCTCATGCTGCACACACTCACACCACGTCACACCGTGCCTAGGTGTTGTGTGTACCCCGCGCACATACACAGCACATGCTCTCACAGTCCCTCCCTGGTGCATGCTCACACCCATGTCCCACATCACATTCACGGCTCTCACGTGCAGTGCACACACAGCCAAACACACAGAGCCAGTACAGGCCAGGAGAACAAGAATAACAAGGAGAAGTCAGGCAGACTGCCCCCGCCCCCACCCCCGCCACGAAGAAGAGCTCAGGGGGGATGCCGGCACGCCAGGTGGCCACGTCCCTGGGTCCAGCTGCTGTGCAAGTGACCCTGCTTGGCTGCCCCTGGGCGCCGCTGGTTGCCTAGCCTGCTGTGACAGGTGCCAGCTCTGGCTCCAGGGCCTGGGAGGATGCTTCACTCCTTCCATCGGCTCATGGAAAGCTCCTCGAATTAAAACGTTTATCTTCTCCTGCTGACGAGCATGCTGGGCTCTGTACCCACCAGGCTGGCAGTCATGGGTCACTGCTCCACAGCCAGGGAGGGGCGAGCTGCTCTCCTGAGTCCCCTGTGGTGGGACAGGATGGGACCACTCTTTAGGACCAGGACTGGGCACTAACAACCAGGTGAAAGGAGCAGCCGCTCCCACAAGGCAGAGATGGGACCCTCTGGGACCAGGGGCCGGCCTGGCGAGTCTGTGGCCAGGGCAGGACCAGCGCTCTGCAGCAATGAGGCTGGGGGGACAGTCACACTGCCTGTGTCTGGCAAGGATGGCTCACTGACTCTTCATCCCAGCGGGAAAAGGTGGGTGTCACTATCCCTGTAGTACTGATGGGGAAACTGAGGCTGAGAGAAGCTGAACAACGGTCTCACAGTCTCCCTACCAACAAGTGATGGTGCAGCTCTGAGCACAGCTCTGCCTGGATCCCCAGCCCACACTCTCCTAGGTCCATGTTCCTGCCAGGCTGTTCCACCCTGGGCCTCTCCAGGGGGTCCCGGCATCCCCAAGGGTGGCTCTGCCCACCTAGCTCTGATGGCCACACATGTCCATTTACCAGATCCTTCTTGCTCCTTATCTTCACAGGCTCCTCACCACACCTGAGGGAGACGTGCTGCTGTCTCCATTTTACAGATGGGAAACTGAGGCCCGGCGAGCTTACAGGACTTGCCCATAGTCACATGGCTCATACAAGATACAAGACAGAGCTTCCAGTCTCTGAGCCCTGAGAGCTGGCCCTGGAAGGGCCTGAGCAGCACTGAGCCCCTGTCCGGCAGCCCCAGCGAGCCCCAGAGCCAAGGTGCTACCCGCTGGCCGGGCGCCAGCTGTACATCTGCCTCTCCGGATGCCCGTGTGGACCAGTGGTGGTGGAACGGAGACACAATGCGTGCTGAGTATCTCCTGTGCGACGGCACTTTCACCTACAGTAGTTGGAAGCTCACGACGGTCCTTGCAGTATCACAGCCCTTGTTGTTGCAGACAGGGAAACTGAGGCTCAGAGAGACAGGGCTAAGGTCCCACGGCTCACAGAGGCACAGTGAGACAGATTCCAGCCCACCTGAAGCCCAGGCTGTTTTCCCTGGACCAGCACTCCCCAAGGCATGTGCTATGGAACTCTAGTCTTCTGGAATGTTCTAGAAAAGGCCCCAAGAACTTCTGCAGTAAAGAGACGCATTTAACGGTGTTGAACCTGCCATTTCCCACACTTCTCAGACCTGGAATTCTTTTTCTGCCCAAGGCCTAGCAGAAGCTGAGGTCTTTGGAAAACAGAGCCAGACACCACGCTGGGGGTCGAGGTGGGGGGCTGGTGCTCTCAAAGGGACAGCCGGCCGCTGCTGGCAGAGGGTCCCCTCCCAGGCGATGCTGAGGGCCTCTGCCGAATGAAAAAAAGATCCCAGGCCCCAGGTCGTGGGGTGTGGGCTGCCCCTCCTCGGCACCTCCAGCCTTAGCTGAGGGCTGAGCGGGCAGAGAGGGGACCGAGGCAGCGGAGGCAGAGGCTCTGGAGGGGGCGGCTGGCTTCCCAGGGGAGAATCCTGACACCGCATGCAGTGACAGTTCCGGAGGACCCCCTGGGGACGAAGCTCTGTACTTGAGGGGTGCTGGGGGAACCCCAGGGCCCAGCAGCTGTGAATACGGGCGAAAACAAGGCGCCAGGCCAGGGAGGACAGGACTGAAAGCCCCCAAAGCAGTGACCGCCGCGGACAGGGGTGGGGTCGGGAGGGATCACAGACGCCATCCTTCTGTAATAAACGAGGAGAATGGGTGAATCTACTACTAGTGTAATTGGAATCAGTAAAAAAAAACCCCAAAAAACAACAAACCAGGAAGCTGGAGTTGGGGCCAGGAAAGCACAGGAAACCGTGTTCGTGGCCAGCCGGGAGGCCCATCTGCTGCCGGGAGTCATGTGGAGAGCCGAGCTGGCGGGCAGAAGGCAGAGGACTTGCCTGAGCGGGGCTGGAGTGTGCCTCCTGGGCATCCGATTCTGAACTTGCAGTTATATCATGAGCAGCCAGGGCTGGGTTTCTCTTTTTACAGAGACTCAGAGAGGGTGAGTAGGGGGCCTGAGGCCACACAACAAATCAGCAGGTGAGGGTCGGGAGGGGAGTAGAATGGGTCTGGGCATTCTGAGGTCCAAATACAGCAGAGCCATGGCCGCGTGCCCGGGTCAAGCAGGCCTGAGCGCCAGTCCCGCATAGTCGAGGGTCCTTTGGCAAATCCCTCACCTCCCTGAGGTTCTGTTTCCTTGCCTGTGACACAGGTATCAGAACAGAGCCCCCGTCCCCCTGGGTGGACCCTATGAGACGGGAGGTGTTGACACAAGTGAGCAGGCAGCACCGGGCCGTGTTGCCTAGGTGCCCCAAACTGTGAGCCAGGCTGCTGGAGATGAGCGTATATATGATAATTCCGCTGCCCAGACACCCCGGGGAGCTGTGGAGAGCAGGCCTGGCCTGCCCTGCCTGACCTCAGAAGCAGAAAGAGTAACACGTGGGGAGGAGGGAGAAGGGAGAGACCCTGGGAGCCGGCTGGCGGGCCTGGGGCGGGGCTCTCGCCTGCTGTCTCTGAGTTTGCGGGAAGACAGAGGGAAAAAGTTGGTGCTGTTTTCATTTTATGGAGCTTTTGAAATACTGTCTGGATCAAGGGAAGTTAAATATTGTGGCTTTTAACTGGAGCCACACTGAAAACACAACCTCGCGGTAAATAAAAATACGATTTACCACCGTGGCGCTTTCATTTAACACAACCCCCTGTGCACCTCTTTTGTAATCATTCCCAAAACGCGGTGAAGGATGGGCCCCTCCCCAGCCCCTGGTCCCCTCACTAGATCATGTCCCCCACTGAAGGATGGGGAGCTGGCAGAGGAGCCTGCAGGGCTGGGCTGGGCAGGTGGGAGTGGCACTGTCCGGGGAGGGGGAAGCGGTTCGAGTGCGGTTCATTATGATTGAGAGTAAACTGAAAAATCAATTTTTAATTGAATGTATTCTTTGAACAGGCCCTGCTGCCCATGGCTGAGCACTAATGGAATTTCCATTCTAAGCTGCCCCTTCTCTGTGGGCGCCCCCTCCCCACCCTGCTGACCCTAACAGGACTGACTAGGCCGGAGGATCACCCCCCGCCGGAGCAGCAACCCGACTCAGCCCATGGGCTTCCAAAGGCAAGGTGGCCGAGACCACCCCTCCAAGGTGCCTGCAGGTGGGGAGGGGCGGGCTGGTGGAGAGAGAGCCTGCCTTCTCCATGCAGACTGGCCGGTGGGTGGGGGGAGGGGGCGATGCTGGGATCTTCTGAACAGGCCAAGAGCTGCTTCTTTGAGACCCAGCCTGGGGTTCTCACAAAGTGGGTGGTCTGGGATGCTGGGGAGAGCGGCAGGGTTCCCATGGGGCTCTGTTCTGCCTCTGGATCCTCCCCAAGGGGCAAGTCTGAGGATGGGGGACAAGAGGGTCCAAGGGAGTGCTGCCCCCTCCCCTGCACAAGGCTCCTCCTAGTGTCCCACAGAGTCTGGGCCCCGGGACAAGAAGGTCAAGGTGAAGGACCCGGGGCGGGAGGTGGAGGAGCAAAGGGGTCCCCGCCCATCTCTGAAGGGGGAGAATTCGCAGTGCGCCTCCTAGGACCAGCTAGTGTAAGAGGGACATGATCCTTTCATCTGTTTCTTTTATGGGAGCTGGCTGGGTCTGAGACGACTTGAGCCCCCAAGGACGTGGCTCCCTGAGCCTGCATCTTGGAGAGCCCCACGTCTGGGAGAGGGGACCAGCGCCTGATCTTTGCTGGGTCAGCTCACCTGGAGCTCACCCTGTTCTCTGCGCACGCTGGCCTCTTTCTTGCACAGGCTCCCCCAGGGGTCACCCCAGCCCGCAGATGCAGCCTTTGGGTAATTGTCCTGCGGGGGAGGGGGTCCTACAAATTGGGTCTCAGGCGTTTCTTTTGCCCTCTCCCGGTGGTCCCCACCTCTGACCCTCTCTCCCCTGAATGTTTCCCTCCACTTCCCAAGGCCCCCCGACACTCCTTGGTGGGCCCCAGACATAGCACGGGGGTCCCCTCCCAGGCACGCCATCACCCTTGACTGTGCAGAGTGGTTCCAAGACGCAGGCTGGGCCTCGGCTGTCAGAGCCAGGGTTCCCTCCTGCTAGGGATATGTCTGCTCTGGGCCGCAGGTGGCCCACTTAGCCTGTCAGCTGACTCAAAACCACAGGCAGGGGCTCACCAGGGGTGGGAAATTGGGGGCAGGCATCCTCCAGCACAAGCCCCCTCCCCTGGAAGCCACGGCCAGCTTTTGCATCCGAGGGCTGGGCATGTTTTTGGTTGAAGGGCAGTGGGCGCTCTGAGCCCCGTCTGCAGGAAGCAGTAAGTTATAAAGACCTCTGACGCCATGCCCATGCTCACTTCGCGGCATGCCAGCAGAGGGTGCTCCTCACAGCACCCGTTTCTTTTTAACCGTCCACCAACCTAGACAGACCCCCAGCCCCTAGCTGTACCCTGTCCCCATCCTTCCACTCAAGGACAGCCCATGAGGGGAGGTTGGCCCACGAGGCACCCTTGAGATGTGCTGGCCTGCTCGGCTCATGCCTGAGGAAGGATAACAGGCTCCTTTTGGCTAGTTCTGCCCACGACACCCCCTGCAGAGAAGGACAATCTAAGCGGCGGGGCCTGGCACTGCCGTGAGATGCTGAGATGCTGAAGAGGAGCAGACAGGAGGTCAAGAGTCTCCATTCCCCTGCCTCTTGGCCAGGCCAGGCCCTCTGAGCCTGGTCCCTAAAATGGGCAGGGGAGCCACTATCTGCCCACCTCCGAGCTGTTACCAGGCTCCAAGTCAGAGGGAGACGAGCCCACCAGGGCTCTCATGCTCTCAGCTCCCGCGCGAGGACAGGTGCATCTGCACCAACGCTCTCGGGTCTCACGCAGCATCGCTGAACCGCCCCCGGGGCCCTTAGGTGCTGTCAGTTCCAGCAGTCAGGGAAACACAGACTCCCGAGGAAAACAGCTCAGAAGTTGGGGGCACAGATCCTGTCCCCTGGGTCCCTGAGGTCAGGTGGGCCCCCAACATGGAGGCCTGTGCGTCTTGCCCCTGGAGGTTCATCCACCTCTCCCAGGGTCCAGCTGAGGTTCTGATTCAGCAGTGTGGGGCAGGCCTGAGCTTCTGCATTTCAAACAAGCTCCCAGGGATGTGGCAGCCATCCATCCACGGACCAGTGGTTCTCAAATGTGGCCACGCACTGAAATGACCTCGGGAGTTTTAAAAAATACCGGTACCTGCGTCCCATCCCCAGAGGGTCTGCTATTGGTCTGGGGTGAGGCCCAGGCACCGGGGTTTTTAAAAGCTGCCCAGGGGATTCTAATGTGCAACTGAGTTTGAGAAGCACTGGCTTGGACAATGGCCCCAGGTGGCCTCATGGGCCCTGGCTCCCTGGTGCTCTCCAGAGCCAGCCCTGAGCTGCCCTGTCTCCTGTAAGCAGGGCCTGGCTGTCCCCGCTGGGGAGACGCTTGCCTCTTCGGGGCCTGCAAAGGCCTGCTTGGCATTGTCCCTTCACGGGGTGGTAGCTGGGGGTGCTCTGCCCACGCCCTTCTGTTTCTCTCGGGGTCAGTTCTGGTTTGGCAAGCCGGTCTAGGTCCCTGTAGCTGAGGCCTCCTCCCCTCCTATCATTTCAGCTCGGGGCACTACTGACATGTGGGGCTGGGTCGTTCTCTGTGGGGCCGTCCTGTGCACTGCAGCAGGTTGAGCAGTGCCCCGGCCCCCACCCACTAGATGCCCGTGGCACTCTCGACTTGTGGCAGTCTAAACTTGAACTCCGGACTGGAACTCAGGATCCAGGGCTGTGCCTTGATCAGCTTTAGGTTCAGGCTCAGCTCCCACTCTTCCCTTCTCTGAGTCGTTCCGGCTCAAAATCACGCCCGTACAAGGCAAAGCCTCTGGCTCCCAGGTGTCTGCATAGCAGACTGGCATGTCTGTGCCCAACTGGGGAGCAGCGGAGGGTTCTCCCTGCCCCTGTCCCACCAGCGTGTCACTGCGACCCTCAGGCCCCTCCCCAGGCCATGAGGGGCAGCAATCACAGCCCTGGCCCCCGGCCCGGGCTGGCTTGCACGTGAGGTGTCTGTCCTCACCCCACCTGGGGCTGGTGTGTGTGTGACAGCAGCCAGCTCGGCGCTGCGGCACCTCAGATCATGGATAGGCCTCCTGCAGCTGCTCTTCCCAAGCCCCAGCCCCTCCTGGCAAAGGTCCACAGCCCCTTCGACTCCCAGGGGCTGTCCCGGTCCCTGCCTGGGCCTAGGAGAGTGTGTTCTGAGGGGTTCGGGACCTGCTGCCTCTCGTCAGGTGGGACAGCCTGCTGCCTGCAACCCCACAGCAGCTGTGCTGGGAAGCAGAGGGGCTCCCCGTCTTCAGGCTCAGTCCGACCACGTGGGAAGGGGGGGGTGGGCAGATGCTGGGAGCAGAGTGGGTGGCCCCCTGCTGGCAGCCATCAGGCAGGGTGTCAGCTGCTCCATCGCTGCCCCTCCGGCTTTAGCAAAGCACAATCGAAACTTCTTCCCGGCTCCTGGACACACCCAGGGGGCCAGATCCTTTGCTTCTGATCTTACAGAGAAAATGAGACAAAATAAAAACCGACGCCTGAGTGGGAGGTCTGGCCCCCGGCTCTGGTCATCCTGGGCCGAGCACCCAGTGGTGGGTTCCCACCCACTGTGTGACTATGGACATTGGTGCTGGCACCCATCCAACTTGAACGAGGGCCCTGGACGCGTTTCATCCTCTGAGACACTAAGGCCCACATCAGCATGAGCTGTGGTCACAGGCGGGGAAGTGGCCGAGGCCACGGGTTTGGTGAGAACGATGAGGCGCATGGGGCCTGGGGCCACAGGGGGCAGGGCAGTGTGCAGCCCTCCAGGGAAGAAAGAAACCAGTTCAGCGCCCACTTCTGTGGATGCCTCAGCTGAATCCACCCTGTTCAGACTCACACCAGCCTGTGCAGCCCATTTTACAGAAGCGGAAATCGAGGTCCAGTGATGATGAGTAACTTGGGAACGTCAGAGCTTGGATTCAAGCCCACAGCGCTGGAAGTGGCTGTAAGATGCAGTAAGGCTGGCCCCCAGCCCCTTGAGAACCTTCGCTGTGCTGTGCGGCAGGGGAGCCCTGGGGAGTTCCCTGCTGGCCTGAGACCAGGAAGAGCTCACCTGGGGAGGGTGAGAGTGTCCCCTGCCCAGGAGGGAGATAGGTTGGCGAGACCTAGCAGGGCAGGACATTCAGGGCCACCAGCCGGCCCTCCGCACCCCTGGCTCTGAGCCTGCCGAGGTCCTCACCTGCCACCCCACGCCGGCATCCAGGCCCGGCTCTGCACCCCCTAGCCTGGGTACCCGGCCCAGCCACCCCGGACAAGGCGGCAGCTCGTCCCGGCTCTGACAAGCACTTTCGGTCCAGCCTCTCTCTCATGCTAATGATTGTCAACATGAAACAGAGGCTGTGAAGGGGAAGAAAATTACTCCCTGAAAAGGAATTGACTGATCCCCATCATTTCTCAAGGAATCACTGACCTGTGAATATTTCATTACCCAAAATGCTGCACCATCCATACCAAGCAGCCGCTGCTGCAGCACGGCCCGGGAGCTCAGCCGGGGCCGGGGCTGGACGCCGTGCTGGGGGCTGGCCTGGAACTCGGCCGGGGCCTGAGCTGGACATGGCGCTGGGGGCTGGCCTGCAAGATCGTCTGGGCCCTGGGAGGACGTGGCTGCTGGGGGCCGGGGAGGCGACGGGCCATGAGCGCTCCACTCAGCTCTCACATCTCCAGGCTGTGACCTAGATCCGCTTCCTCATCTGAGACCCCAGGGCACGTCCTAAGCACCGAAAGAGAAGGGGGCCCATGGACGGGATGTGCAGTAGGTGTAGCTGCTCTCAGTCTGGGGAGTGGTGACCACCAACACTCCTGGCCCTACGTGCACGGGGTTTCCATTCCAGCATGTCCTGCACTTCCCAGCCCCAGATCTTGAGTCCAGTTTCCTGCCCAGAGTCCCACAGCCTCACAGCTGCCATATGCGGGCCTCATGCAGAAGTGGGTCTGGGTCTAGATGTTTCTAGAAGATGTTCCTAGAAGCTCATGCTGCCCTACTCCCGGTTGCTGGGCCCAGGGGACAGTGGGGGGTGGTGGTGGGGTGGGTGGGTGACGGCAGGCAGGGCTAACGCTGCAGACCTCACAGGCAAACCTCCTCACCCAGATATTGAGACAGGGGTCAAGCCATGGGAGGGGAAAGAGTCATGTGCCCCACAGTTCAAATCCTGCCTCTGCCCCTTGGCCGCTGGATGCCCTCCGCAGACTACTTAACCTCTCTGAGTTTCCGATTCCTAGTCCCAACAGAAGGCTAATAACCAGAGCTACCTGACAGGTGGCTGAGGGTGAAACAAGACACGAAATCTAATCACAGTGCCCGCCGGGAACAGGGAGTCGGCCGAGTGGAAGCGATTATTAATGGAAGACGCTGCCCTGGGAGCTCAGACTCAGGGTCTGAGGACGGAGGGAGGGAGGACGGACCCCATGGTGCTCCCAGCACCCTCCGAGGACCTCTGTGGGCCAGGCCAGGGCACAGCAGAGGCTGAACTCCCCAGAGGACGGGAAAGGCTGGGACCATCCTCCTTGGCATCAAGCCAGCTCCTGAATTTATAAGATCATGAGGGGTGAAGTCAGACAGTCTGGGGCTTTCTCTAGGAATTTCAAGGGGCTGTAAAAAAATTCTTTCAAGAAACAGGAACAACGAAACCTCTGTGCTGTGCTGGGCTTTGACTGGGTGGGGCCTGCAGCCACCAACTGGTGACAGGGCACCCAGAAGCCTAAGATGCCTAAAGAGACCCGCAGCCCCAAAGACAGACCCCAACCTGCTACCAGGGATGTGCTGGCTTTGCTACTATTGCCGGTTACACTGGGGATGGGGTTTCCAAATTAGCAAATGCAGGGGAGGAGATGGAGACATCCAGCTGGGGATTAGCAGAGCCTGGGAGGCAGGGTCTGGCTGCAGGGAGCCAGGATGTTCTGGCAGGTGGAGTGGGAGGGGAGGAGGGAGCAGGTGGGGGCTGGTCTCCAGTCCTGCCCAGCTCCTGACACCCTCCTGGTGGCTATAGGAGGGCTCTCCTTGCACCTCGCTTGCTCAGTTGGAATATGGGAGGTGCTGTCCTGGGAGGAAGGGGGCTGGACAAGGAGGACAGGGCTTGGACTGCAGTAGGAGGGACTTCGGTTGGCTGCATGGAGGAGCTTGAGGCAGCGAGGCATATGGGACACTGGGAGGTGTGACTTGGGGGCGTCTGTGGAAAATTCCTCCTGTGGAACTGAGCACAAGCCTCTTCTCATGTCAGCCGGGATGGCCCCCATGCACTCCAGGGGGCTGCAGGGGGCCTGAGTGCTTCCTCAAGCCTTCTCCCACCCTGCTGGACCCCCAACACCAGCCCCAACCTGGGACACTGAGTGGGGTCGGTCTGCTGACAAAGGGACCTGCAGCTCCCCTGGAGAAGCCAGTCCTGTGGAGTGAACAGGGCAGGACAGCCACCATCCGTCATGTGCACTGAGCTTCCACTGCGCATCTCTGCACACCAGGGCCAGTGGACAGAGCTGGGCAGCCAGCCCCCTCCTCTCCAGGGGTGGGCAGGCATTATGAGCAGACTGTCCGAGACTGTGATAGGGATTCACATTAAGTGTCCGGGGATGGGGGGTACATGGTGCATTTACTTGGGGGCAGACAGGGAGGGGCTCTCAGGAGCCTGGTGTCCCCTGAGAGAGCTGTGGCCAGGACCAGCCCTATGGCCAGGATAAGAGAGTCTGAAGCATAGTGGGAAGCAGTGGGCGGCTGGCCTGCTGGCCACGACTCGGAGCAGCAGTCACACCCCTGGGAGACGGAGGCACGGGCTGTGCAGAGGTCCCTGGCTGGGGTGTCCAGGGTGGCTCTGCTAGGGTAGGGTGCTCACTCTGGCCAAGGGACAAAACTGGCTGCCATAGTCCCGCATCAGGGACACAGGCCGGGGGGGAGGAGGCGTGGAGGGAGGGAGAAGCCCAGGAGGAAAGGTCACCCAGAGAGGAGGCAGTGGGCCCAGCTGTTCCGGGGCAGGAAGTGGTTCGGAAGTGAGGGGTCTGAGCAGGGGGTGGGTTAAGGAAGAAGCAAGGCCTGCTGGGCCTGGGCGTGCGGGCAGCAGAGACAGGGCCCGGCTCTCCACTGGGCTCCACGTGGTGCCAGCCCCCAACTCGCTCCACTTGCACCCCCTACACCCCGATTGGCTCCCACAGCCCAAATGGAAGTTCCTTTGGTGCCTCAATGACACCCTGTGTCAGGTGCCCAGCGCTTGGGACAGGAGGCAGCTGATACTCCTGACCACCCCCAGGTCACCTCCTCTTCTCTGAGGGCTGTCGGTGGGGGGAGGTGCAGGGCCACCACTGAATTAGGGGACAGCTGGCTACCTCCCAGGGCAAGGCCAGGCCCGACAGGGGCAGGGGCAACAGAGACTCCCCTCCCTGTCCTCACTTCCCCATCAGTTCCCACCTGCCCCGCATCCTTAGCCAGCCCCCAACCTTCCAGAGCACAGCTGACTGCGGTGAGCGGGGCCCGGGGACGGACGGACCTGCAGTCAGCCGGGCGGGTGCACGTGACCCCTCAGTGTCCCCATCTGCACAGTGAGGGGAATGAAGGTTCGCTCACTCTTTCTGCCGCCCCCAGGGAGACCTGTCCCTGCCAAGTGCCCGGCCACTGCTGGCCCTGCAGGCCGCTGGTCAGGAACCGCCACCACGCCCCCGATCCACACTCTCCCAGGCAGGGCCCACCCTCGAGGCCACGCTTGTCCTCTGCTCAGCTGGGCACCTGGACACTCAGAACAACAATAAAGTCCTGACGGCAGGGGGGAGCAACCAGCAGGTTACCTCACACGGACCTGGATTTGATCCTTACACTGCCCGCAACCCAGGCAGGCCTGACCATCTGGGGTGGGTGGCCTGTGAGCAGCAGAGCCGGCATCTGCCCCAGGAGGGCCCAGGAGATGGACAAGACACGCACCCCAGGGAGAGTAACAAGACTCAGGGGGCCGGAAGCTCACCAAGAGGGCCACCCCAGCAGGGCGGGCGGTCAGGAAAGGCTGGTGGGCAGGGCTGGGACTCGGAGTCATGGAAACTTGGGAAGGGTCTTCCTGGCAGAGAGCACAGTGGGGGAGTGGCGGGAGTGAGAGGAGCTAGGTGCGCTCTCACAGGGCCCCCCTGGGCTCCTCCCGCCCCCCAGAGGGGTGAACACACAGAAAGGGGGAAGTAGGGGGGCAGGGAAGCACCCAAAATCTGGGGCAGCTTCCCTCTAACATCTAGAGGGCTACAGCTCGTTTTGGCTGGGCGTCTGGGGGTTCCCACTGCTTTGGAGTGGTGGGCTGTGGGACTGTAGGGACCCCAGACCCGGAGGGCTCAGTCCCTGCAGCGTCCACAGCCATGTCCAGGCCTCGACGCTCTGCAGCCACTGGGCCTGGACGCCCCTGGGGAGACCCCTCCCAGGTGCCCCGCAGCTCAACCCCACGAGCTGAGCAGTAGCTGATTAGGTCCAGCAAATACGGATGCTGCCTCCAGATAAACCAAAGTGCTGTACAGCTGCCAGCCAGTGAGGAGGGGCCGGCCAGCGAGGAGGGGCCGCTGAGGCAGCTGTAGGAGCAGGCGCCCGCCCCACAATGGCAGCCACTTTCTTAGGGGAGGCCAAGGCAGGGAGGGCACTTCCAGCTGGGCCAGGGACCACCCCCAACTTGGGATGGAGGGCGATCCTTCTGTTTAACATCCCCCGAGGGCCTGCACCCCTGCACAAGTCTGTAGGCTGCACACGAGGGACAGTGGTGGGGTATACCACAAGAAGGAGCTGCCCCCAGACAGAGACCCGGGAGATGGGAGAGGCAGAGGGACCCTGGAAGGAGGGAGGAGGAAGGGGAAGGAAATATGTGACGGTCCATTCCAGTGAGAGAGCCAGAGCAGAGGTGAGGCGGGGAGGGCTGCGGGAGGAAACAATATCCAAGTAATGAAGGGAGCGAGGCAGAGAGGGGGCAGAGGGGGCCGCAGCAGCGACGCTGGGGGCTCAGATGCTGGGGCTGTGATGCTGGGGGCTCATCCCGACCGCTTCTGTGCAAGAGAACAGATCCAACTGCCCAGACCTGGCACGTTCGCCCATCTATTTATTTAGTGTATTTACTGCCCTTCACTGCAGCCTGGGGGCGCTTAGGGATGTTCCTGGCCCTTTCCTGATGGGGGGGGACAGGAGGGAGTGCCTGGGGCTGGGGGGCCTGCTATCCAGCACACTGCACCCCCTGCTTACTCCCAGAGTGCAGGGAAAGATGTCTGCCCGCTGGGTGCTCTCTCCCCCAGTCCCCAGTCCCAGCCCTGTCTGTCAACAGCTCCCTCCTGCCCCGCCCTGGTCCGGCTGTCTGGCCACCCCGCCCCTGCCCTGGAGTCCCTTCACTATGCAGACTGTGGACACCCCGGATCCCGGAGCAGGCTGGGGGCGGGGTGCAGGGCACAGCGGGTGAGAGATGGGCGAGCAGCAGCAGCCGCCGCTCACTGTCACCTTGGTTCCCAGCGCTGTTCCAGCCCAGATGTGCAGAGGGTGTGGTCAGGTGAGCCAAGGGTACGGGGCGTTCTATGTGTTGACAGAACTTCACGCCTATTTGAAAGGATTTCCAAATTCCCTCAGCTGGAAAATTGTCTTACTCCAGGAAAAGCCTATTTCAGAGACTGTGGGGTGGTAGCGGACGTGAGCCTGGCTAAGCCTCCGTGTGGGGAATGCTCCCTGAACAGGGTTTGGGGCTCCAGAGTGACAGAGGCGGCACAGCTGACAGGCCCTTGGGAATCACTGCGGGCCAGTGCTTCTCATTTAATGGAGCCCAGAGACGCAGAGGGGCCTGCCGGAGGACACACTGCAGCTATGAGCGAGAACGCCAGGCTCCCAAATTTCCCATCTGGCACTCTTTTCCTTTTTGCTTCCTCTTAATCTTTCCTTGTTACACAAACATTATAAACAGGGGAAAAGAAAACAGAAAAGACCAACAATCACCTGCAATCCCAGAACCTTAACTCCAGTGCTTGGTTTTCCCATCTCTTCACCCCGTCTTTGGCAGCGGGCTCACACATTTTCGCCTGGTGAGGACTGTGGACGCTGACGCTCTGCACCTGCTGTGGCAGCCCTGCCCTCTTCCTCCCCACCTCCGGCCCTCGGCCAGCACTCCTCCACAGGCCTAAACTTTGGGCTGCCTGCCTCCGCGCAGCACGATCACCTTCAGCTTCAAACGACCACTGCAGAGCCAACTGTCCTAGAGCTAGGGGGACGCGGCCTGACTCCAGCTCCCACAGCAGCCATGGAGATGGAGTTAAAATGAGGCACACATGAGACTGTGTCTCCCCACCACGTAAAACCTCTTACTGATTTCACTTCGCTTTTCAAAGAAAATGCACACTCTTGCCTCCGGCCCCCAAAGTCCTGCTGGTCACGCCCCCCACCTCCTCTCCAACCCGGCCCTGCTCACCTGACTCTGGTCACTGGGGCCTTCTGGTAGTGCTCTGGACACACCGAGCTCTCTCTGCCTCAGGGCCTCCATACATGCTGTTCTCTGTGCTTATAATGCTGTTCCCGTTAGTCTCTCCACGCCCAGCTTCTGTCAGTCCTTCAGCTTCAAAGACACCCCCTCGGAGATGTCTTCCACGACCACCCTATCTAAGGTCAGTCCCACCGTTACCCTCTGTCTCAGGACCCTGTTTTCACAGCATTGAGGCCAACTTGTAAATATTTTCTTGGTTCTTGTCTATTGTCTCTGTGCCCCAGGAGACTGCAAGCCCACGAGGGCAGGGACCACATGTATCTTCTTCTCTGCTGTTCTCAGTGCCACACGATGCCTGGCACACAGCAGGTGCTCAACAAATGAGTGAATCAGTAATTGGATGGGTGGAGGGACGGTGGGTAGAGGAAGTTGGGCGTCTGCATTGAAAGACTCAGGACCCAAGTGCGGAGACGGTATATGGCGATGGGAATGGACGCCAGTGTCCAGAGCACTGGGGAGCAGCTGGGCGACGGGTGGGGCCAGGTCAGAGTTGCCGGCACCTGTCCCATCAGCCTGTCCTTGCTTTGATGAGGTAGGGGAGGCTGTGGGCAGGGGGCACCAAGGAGCGGGGCCTTTGTGCTGCTCACCTGCCAAGTGGCAGGGCCTCCCCCACGTCCTCCTCGGAGCAAGCACCTGCACCACCTGTGCACTTCCGTATCACCTGTGTGCAGGTGCACACACACGTACCCATGCGCAGGGCCCCTCGCCCACCTTCCCAGGCCCAGGGTGTCCTGTTCCTCAGCCCTCACAGCCCCTAGTGCAGCAGCCTGGCCTTTGAGTTTGTGGAAGGGCGAGGCTGCCGCACCAGGCTCCCAGAGGGCCAGGTTGGGGAGGTGGCAGTGGGCAGACATGAAATGGTAGCCTCCCTGCCAGGGCACTCTGGGCTCTGCCCAGCTCCCCCTGGACAGTAGCAGCCAGTGCTGGAGCATTCTGGAAAAGCAGCCAGCCAGTGCCCCGTGGTTCCTGGCCCCTCCCCAGGGCTCCCTGCCTTACTAAGATTTTATTCTGAATACCCAGCCCACAAAGTGGGGGTGTGGCCGCCACAGAGCAGCTCAGGACCCAACCTTCGCCAGCAAACCCCGACGGACCCCTGAGCCCTGGTCTCTACCCTCCTCCTCAGGCAACCCCAACTCAGCAGAGGAGCCAGCACTGCCCACTCTCGGCCAGGAGCGAATGGGCAGGGAGGTCCAGGTCCAGGCTCCCAGCTCCATCAGATGGACACCTCGGAGTGAAGCCAGCATGAAATATTCATGCAGTAAATGGTGCAATTTTGTCTGCATTCAGCCAACTTCATGTATATTTCAAAGTACTATGAAATGATAATGTTGTGCAACAGAGGCAGCGAGACCAGGCGGGCCAGAGCATGGCGGGGCGGGGCGGGGAAATTCTCAGGGTGAAGATGGAGTGGGGTGGGGAGGAGGATGCCCCCAGACTCCTGTACCTCGGGAGCACAGAGACGAGGATGACCAGCTCTCTGAACAGGATGAGGAACAGAACCAGGGCAGGTCACATCAGCTCCCAGACAGGGGTGGTGAGGGATGGTTGGTGGACTGTGGGAGCCCCTGAAGGCTCTAGTACCGAGAAGGAGGCAGCCCACCCTCCACCCTCCGGGCAGAGGCTCCCCAGGCACCCTCCTGTCCCGATGGCTCCCCGCCTGCGCCTGTCCCCTCTGCCGGCCACAGAGAGCTTGGGTTTCAGGCCAAGGCCCTGGTGCCGATTCAGCACTGGCTGCCTCCCGGGTGCGGAGCAGCCGGCGCCTCTGGGGGATTTCAAGCCAGTCCTGCCACGGAGGCCCCCATGCAGCCCCTCTGGGTGTGCATCACTCAGGGGGCCTCCCCCATCTAAGTGGTATGCCGGAGTTAGGCCTAGGGCTCCTCCAGCCACGGGTCTGATTTGGCCGCTGCCCGGGGACTGGCCCACTCGGGGCTGTGTGTGCGACGTCTCAGGAGGGAGGGCACGCCTTGCTTGCTTTCTGGCTCTGAGACATGCCCTGGGATCTCAGATGAGCTCTGGGCTGCAGAGATCACCCAGGGAGAGGAGAAAGTGTTCTCTGGCGTCTGACGCCGAGGCGTCTGTCTCCCGGGCCAGGGCTCAAGTTCGGGGTCCCACCGTGGCCCCCCCCCCAGGCCTCCAGTCTTCATCCACCCAGAATGCTAATCCCGGCTCCTCTAGACCAGCCTCCCGGGTCCCACACCGGAGGAAGAGCCCCTGGCTGGGAGGCTCGCCATTCCAAGGGCAGGGACCCCAGAGGTCTGGTAGCCCCACGTCCTGCTGAGGGCAGGGCCAAACCTCCCTTGAGCCAACTGGCTGCTGACTGGCCCGCGTGGCCCGCCCCTGCCCCTCTTCCACTTCTACAGTTGGGCAGGCCTAGGGTACCACAGGTCCACTGCCCCCTAGAGCCCACAGGGCAAATCTGGCCCACTGCTTGTTTGTGCAAATAAAATTTTATTGGGGGGCCGGCCCGGTGGTGCAAGCGGTTAAGCGCGTGCACTCCGCTGCGGTGGCCCGGGGTTCGCCGGGCGCGCACTGACGCACTGCTTGTCAAGCCATGCTGTGGTGGCGTCCCATATAAAGTAGAGGAAGATGGGCACAGATGTTAGCCCGGGGCCAGTCTTCCTCAGCAAAAAACAGGAGGATTGGCATTGGATGTTAGCTCAGGGCTGGTACTCCTCACAAAAAAAAAAAAAAAAAAAAATTTATTGGAACCCAGCCACATCCATTCCCTCGCACATGGTCTACGGCTGCTTTCGTGCTGTAGTGGCAAAGCTGAGGAGCTGCAAGAGAGCCCGTACGGCTGGCAAAGCCTAACCTGTGTACAGCCCGGCCCCTCACAGGATGGGTTTGCTGGCCCGAACTAGACAGCAGAACAGGGATGCACCAGTTTGCTGGAATCCTCTGGCTGCTGTGGACGGGCACTGGCGCTTCTGCGGGAGTGAGAGGACACAGGACACACAGAGGGAGCGGTGACTCCGTGCCCTTGGCTAGCGGCATCTGCCTCCACTGTGGTCATTGGGTGAGAATGAATTTCATCCCTGGTGAACCACAGAGCCACACTGTCCGGTCTGCAGCCTTTCCAGCAACGGTGGCCGCCCCCTTCCCTCGCCAGGGGGTGCGGGAGGGGGCTGAAGGGCACGAGCACCTGCAGGCCTCTCAAGGACCCGGGGAGATTCTGCCCTGCTCATGGCCACCTCTGGTCCTCTGTTCTTCTCATGTCCAGTTTGTCCTCACTCTCTTAGTCTCCCACGCCACACCCCAGTCTGTCTGCCCTCACTCTCTCTCTGCTCCTGATCCAGACTGGCCACGCCGGTGCCCATCAGCACCTGGGCACTGTCCAGGCTGCAGCTGGCCCTTGCGGCTTGAAAGTCGACCAACTTTCTGCTGGCCCTCGGCTGACAGCTTTCCCTCCCCTTGGCCACCAGGTCTGCCCCTTCTCCTCTCCGGGCTACAAGAGGCTGCCAAACGCCCCCTCGCCTCGTTCCGCAAACACCGACAGCAGTGTTTCTCCCCGTGAGGCCCGAGGAACACCTGCATCAGGACCCTCTGAGGGGACCTGCTAAAAATGCAGATGCCTGGCCCACCTGGGCCAATGAATCAAACTCAGAGAGCCATTCAATGATGTCCCCAAGGGACTCAGCATGGAGAAGCCTGAGGACTCGGTGGGTGAGGCTGCGCTGGGCCGGGTGTCCACGAGTCCCTGAGAGCTCAGACGAACTGGGCCCTGAGCACACCTCGCTTCCCAGCCCCAGGAGAGCCGTCCCTCAGGGAGGCCATCATGTGGCGGTGCGGAGGCGGGGGCAGGAGCGGTCCCTCCCAGACAGTTGTCGCAGGTCCAGATTGCCCACCTCCAGTACCTCTAGAGGCCGAGGGCTACTGTATTTTGTCTGGCTTGGCACACTGTGGCCATGATGACCAAGGGCAGCCCACTCCCTGGTCGCCCGGCCCCAGTGGCTTTGGTGATTACTGCTGTGAATGATAATCGAGCTACTGGACAGGCGGTACAGGGGTGACTCTGAGCTCAGACGGGTTGGAGCTGCCTCTGCCACCATTAGGGGCCGAATTTCGTCCCCCCACCCCCCCGCCCCACCACCGCCAAACGCACGTGTTGAGGCCCTGAGCCCCAGCACCTCAGAAGACGGCTGTATTTGGAGAGAAGGTCTTTAAGAGGCGATTAAGGTTAACTGAGGTCAGTAGGGGGGTCCTGATCCAATCTGACCGGCGTCCTTATGAGAAGAGACACGCACAGAGGGACGACCATGTGAGGAAACGGGGAGAAGACGGCCATCTACAAACCAAGGAGACAGGCCTCAGGAGAAACCAGCCCTGCCTGCACCTTGATCTCAGATTTCCAGCTTCCAGTCTGTGAGAAATAAATTTCTGTTGTTTAAGCCGCCTAGTCTGTGGCAAACTAACACAGCCACTTACCAGACAACCCTAGGTAGGCTGCTCGTGCCCTCCGCACCTCAATTTCCTCTACTGTAAGATGGGGTAACAACGTGCCCACCTAGAGGGGTTATAATAAGTGTGAGTTAAAACATGTAAAGAGCTCCCACCAGGCTGGCACGTGGGACACTGTACACATGGTCCCTATTACTGTCACTGCCCGCTCCACATCTCCCAGGCCAGGAGAACCCAGCCCCTGCCTGCAGCTCTCACACTCACTCGCCCCAGACACCCCTGATCGGCACCCCACCACAACAGCCAGAGGGAGGAGGGAGCATGGCAGCCCCTGGTACCGAGGCTTGGGGCCCAGCCACAGGCGCGGACACTACCTATGCCATTACTTGGCTGAGGTGGGAAGGGGTCTGGACAGCGGCCTGGTCCAGGCCACGCAGGGGTCCTCTCCTCTAGCATCCCTGACTGACAGCTCCTGGGTCCTACTTGGGCTCCCGGGGCCGGGCACCTGTGTGTCTGGAGGAGGCTGTCGGCACTGGCAGCTCTGATGGTGGAAGACTCTCTCCACCCAAAAACAGCGGGCGTGTGGTGGCACATGAGCCTGGTGAGTTTGCATGTCCCTGGTGGGGGGCCCAAGGGAGGGGGCATGTGGGCAGACCCACGCAGGAGGCCCACATCGACAGGGGGCAGTGGCAGTCCCTGCCGAGTACCAGCTGAGGCTGCTCAGAGGGAGCAGCAGGTCCATCGAGGGGCAGGTAGAGCCTCTTTCCAAACACTGGCCCTGCACAGCAGGGAAGGAGCCAGCCTTCCCCCCGGGGGCAGATGGTGGGTGGTTTGCTTCAGGCAAAACGAACACATGGAGAAATGGAGAAAGGGTTCAGGTGCAGGCCCCATTCTCCCCTTTCTCCAGTGCCCGGCTGACAGGTGTCCCACTGCTCAAGTCCCTATGGTGGATGGGCCTGTGTGGGGGTCTCTCCTCGTCACTGCTGAGGGATAAGCCTGGCACCCCCTCGGCGCCCAGAGCCCTCACAGCAGCTACAGCTAACTACGCATCAAATTGAACCTCGTTCTGTCCAGGAGAAAGGATCTTCGGGGGGCGGGGGTGAAAGGAAGGACAGCAAGGGGAGTGCATGGTTAAGTCTGGGGGACACTGCGTGAGCACCTACTGTATGCAGGCCACATCCAGCTCACAGCCGGGCACCAGGGCACGACAATGTGACCTCGCTGCTGAGGCCACATGGGAGCAGGAGGGGGCATTTCTGCAGCAAGTGGGCGGTGGGAGCTGGGGTGTGTGAGTCAGGGGTGTAAGACTCCAACAGCTGTGCTGGGTGGCCAGGGCGGCTCCCACTGCCTGGGACTGGGCCAGCTGACCTGGGGGTGCCAGTGCATCCACTGAGAATAGACCAGGAGGCAGACGCCTGTGTGGAGAGAGTCCTGGGGCCCAGCTGGCACCAGGCAGGCCCTCCTCACTGCTCTGCAGGTGCTATAGAAACGACCTGCAGGGCCAATTCTTGCCTGCCCCAGCCCCGGCTTCTCCGACCCCTGAGACCCCTCCGGGCCCAGGCCATGCTGTGCAGCCACATCATCCTGCAAACTCCGCCTCCGTGGGAAAGGCTGGGCTCTGGAAACCGGCTGGCAGCAGGCTCCCGGGGCCCTTTTTCTGGTTTTCCCTTTAGTCTCACAGCAGAGTTCCTTCGGGAAAACGTCAACCTTGTCTCAGCTGAACCCAGGGAACTGGCTGCATCTAGGTCCGAGAAGCTGGGCTGTCAGTGTGCACTGGACGCAGGTGTGGTGGCCGGAGCTGTGTGTCCCAGGCAGAGGGGGGCCCCAGGAGGGAATCAGCAGTGTTCCCCCCAGACCCTCCCCAGCAGCCCCAGGCCCTTGGGCCCCGCCAGACCACGAGCAAGACCTCTTCTAATGTGACTGCCTTGCAGTGTTCAAAGACCATGGACATATCCCCCAGTGTCCCCACTCTCTTGGCCGGCCTGGACATCCCCAGCCCTCAGCACATGCTCACAACAGGGCCAGCGGTGAGCCCAAGACTCTGAGACCATGTGCACGAGACGTGGTTCTGGCATGACGGGGGTACTGGGCTGGGGAGGGATGCCTGCTGCTACCCCCAGGGTGGGCGAGGACATAGGGTGGGGGCGAGCAACCGGGAGGGGAGAAAAGGGGCAACGGGGGACAGCGAGGCAGGGCGACCAACTGCTCCCAAGTCGCCCTGGCACAGAAGGCCAGGCCAGGCTGGCCTCACGTGGCAGTCCAAGTGCCTGGTCTGGCGCCTGTCCTTCCCCCAGTGCCCCCATGGCCCCAGCCACTCACTGCAGGCGCTGGACAGTGCCCCGGGGACCGAGCTTGGGCCCGCTGTGGCCAGGAAAAGCGCATGGCCGTGGCCACCCTTGGAGTGGCCTGCGGATGAGCAGCCCTGACGACTCGGCCATTGACACTGAGGCAAAGGGCAGTGGACCCTCTGCAGGCGCACCCGGACCCACAGCTGCCTCCAAGGGGCGGCTCCACCGCTCACTGCCCGACGGTCAACGGAACCTGAAAACGCCGTCGCAGGGGCTGGGGCGCGGGACGGGAAGCACACACACCTAGGAGGCCGGGCTCAGGGACCCTAAGCCGAGCTGAGTGGGGTTCAGGCAGAGGCGGGGCACCTACCCCGTGGGGTCAACCAGGTGCCCAGAGCTGCCAGACTGCGGCCCTGTTGACCGCAGGGTCAAGGCATCAAAGCGCTTCCCCCAGGCCTGTGTTAGCTGGCCCGTCGTCTGTCGAGTGGGGCTAAGACCCCTCCCTGCGCCCCCTCCCACTCTCTGCCTGTATGAGGGGAGGCCGGGGGGGCAATTACTGCCTGAGAAATGCTGTGAGGGCTGAAGTGCTGAGCTGTGATATTACAGCGAAACAAGCGCCTCAGGGCTGCGGCCCCAGGGGAGAGGCCGGTCCAGCTGCCCCTGCCTCCTCCTTTCCCTCCTCCTGACCCCCACGCCCCTAGGAAAAGACAGCCAGGACCTGGGGCACCTGTCGGCCAGGGAGGCTGTGGCCCTGGGCCCCGGTCCTCGAATATGCTCCCTTCCCCTCCCCGGGATGGGACAAGAAAATAGACTGACAAATGAGCCGACGGGAGAAGACACCCCCGCCCTCCAGCACTTGGGGGTCACCTGGGGGCCACGCCGCCACTCACAGCCAGGAACAGCATAGACACACTCGCTCACACTCACTCATGTGCCACCGTCACTTACATCTCTCCCTCTCACACACCAGCACACTCGCACCCTCACACAGCTCTAAAATGACGACGGTGCAGGCCGGGCCGCCATGCCCAGCTCCCTTACGGTTGAAGACCTGACAAGCAAAGGTTCAAAGGCTTCAGCTGAGGGTTGTGTGTGTGCTCACACACATGTGTGCACCCCTGCATCCCCACGCCCTCTCTGAAGTGCTGATGAAATGGAGAACTAATCTGCTCGCGGCCTCCCAGACCTGGCGAGGGCGGGCCGGCGGCCCCCCAGCTGACTTTCAGGGACTGTGCGTGAGTGATAACTGGGGGTCCAGCTGTGGCCCTGGGAGACTCCCCCGTGAGTGTGGCGAGTGGACAGACCAGGGATTAGGGAACACGATACAGTTCCAGGCTGGGAGGAAAGACTGCACGTGATGCTCTCCTAGACAATCAGGCCAGGTGGGCAACCTGGAGCCAGGGCTGGCCCCGTGGACCTCGGCTTCCCCTGGCTTCCCCCAGCACACCTGAGGGGTAGACTCGAGGACCATGTGGGCACCCGAATCGCAGAGGCTGGAGCATGTGAGCACACAGGGGCACACAGACCCCAGGCTGCAGGGATGGAGCAGGACGGGTCCTCTGTGGTTTTCTGGGTGGGCGAGGGCCTGGGTTCTAACGTTTGGGCAGTGTCTGGGGTGAAAGGCGGTAACCAGAGTTTGCAGCTGTCTCTCCCTGTGCACTTATCCTAGAGCCAGGCCTGGGATCCCTGAGCCCCCGGGCCCCCACATCCTGTCTACCACTCCTCTTGGCAGAGAAGTCTCTGAGAAGGATGATGGGAGACCCATGGAGTAGCCAGGAGGGCAGGAGTTGAGATTCACTCCTTCATCCTTTTTATAAACGTCTCTTGGGCCAGACACTGAATGAGACATCTGTTTGGCCCTTGTCCTCCAAGAAGTTACAGTTTAGTTAGACACACAGGCCCTTCTGCAGATAATTGGAAGCTGTGTGAGGACAGAGAACAGCCCGTCTATGATGAATTCACCCAGCCTGGGGCACTCAGGGTGGCTCCCTGGAGGAGGGGGCTCAGCTGGAGCCTTGAAGGATGCAGAGGAGGGAATCGAGAAAGGGTCAAGCCAGGGGCCAGCAGAAGTCAAGTCATGGAGGCAAGATGTACACATGCTGGTGCCCCTGGAGCCCAGACTGGAGGGTCAGGTTCGGGGAAGACACTGAAGAGCCCAGAGAAGCCCATCCCTTGCTGCCAAGGAGCCCCAGAGAACCCTGACAGAGGCCCGGAAATGCCGTACGGCCCTGGCACGTACCCCAATCCCATCCCATGGGTCTTTGCAGACCGGCCTGATCCAGAGCCTGGTGTGGCCTCACCTCTATGGACACAACGGGTCCTCCTGCACCCCAGCACCCTTCTGGGGCATGTGGGCGTCAGAGGGATTTCTCCCCAAACCTTGAGCTTTGTTCCTGCCCTTGGCTTCTGTCTGAATCTGCCCTTGCTCCTCTGGTGCGGCCCCTCCCCCACCCACACGCCCACTCTGGGGGGACCAGGGCCTGCCGCAGGGTGGGCAGCGGCGCCAGGGTCAAAGCAAGTATCTAAGAAGACCTTGCCGCCACCACTGAGGGCGCTTCAGGGGCGGAGATGGGAAGAAATTCCTGGGACTAGGCAGATCAGAAAATAACTCACAGCCCTCCTCCCGCTGCCCCTGCTGAGGCCTAGGAGCTGGAAGGAGGATGCCGATGTTCCCCGTAACCTCGGGTCCCATTAAACTAGCTGCACAGCCCAGCTTCACCTCACAGAGCCTGGCATAATGGGGCATTAGGATGGAATTGAATTTCCCTTTAATTACAATGGCCCACAGATATTGTTTAATTTGTAATGGGGGAGTTAATGTGGTTTTCCCCTCTTGCAATCATGGGGCTGCCTGCACACACATGTTCTCACCCACATGACGGGGGCTGGCCCCACTCTGCAGGGCACTGCCATGGGACACGCTCGCCTCCTGCCCGGGAGCATCTGCCCCGCCTCCCGCCCGCCTCCGGCCAAGCCCACCACACACAGGACGTGCGTGTGGCGTCACATGTCACACGGCTCACACATGCATGAACCGTCCTAATAGGCAGACAGGAGCATAATTTTTCCCCTAATTACATATTCAGCACTTCTGAGAAAATGAGATTTTAGTAATTCAATTGGACTGAGAAGCAGGGCTATAATAAAATGAAATTTGTAACAATCGTGCAGTTAAATTAGTTAAATGGAGAGGAAGGAGCTGTGGAAAATTGACCCCTCGATCTCCTAAGGACTAATCACACATTTGAACTGAGTTGTGCTAACAAAGCCCTGGGGTGTTGCGGGTGGCGAGGGTGGGAATGCAGGCAGATCTGGTGAGCGAGGCAGGGTCTGCAGCGGGTGGAGGGACAGACAGACAGACAGGCAGAGGCAGGCCGAGAGCAAGCCGGGGAGATTCCGAGTGAGGCAGCGCAGGGGGCGGGGGAGCAGAGAACTAGGAGAAATGCAGGTGCTGGAATGGAAAAACCCAACCACACACTTTTTGGATCTGGCAGTTCTCAAACTGCAGTTTTTCAGAGCATCCCCCGGCGCCACCTGGAGCTGGAGGAAGTCGCCAAGGGGACCAAGGTTTGTGCAAGAGAGCTTACGGGGACATTCCTGAGCAAGTGCAGGCATGGTGGGGGCAGTCTGGGGGAGAGAGAGTGACAGCTGGGGACTGAAACTGTGGAGTCCCCATGCCACTTCCAATCCCCAAACGGAGAGGCTCAAGCTGGGGGAGAGAAAATCACGTGGCCACCTCTCCCCCGACTTCCCCCGCCTCCCTCGCCTCTCTTGCCCGGGTGGCCCCTCTTCAGAGCCCGTGCACCACACGCTGCTGAACCGAGTTGCACAGATGTCGCAGAAGGACACACCATCACGAGCCGGCTTTGTTAAACACAGAGTTGCAGTCTGTCACTAAACTCTGCCCAACACTGAGTGTCGAGGGGGAAGCAGCAGACCTGGGGACTTTCTGGGCGAAGAGGCTGTCTGGCTCAGCCCTCTCGGCCAGAGTTGGGCCTGGACCCCCAGTGCCTTTGGTGTCAAGATGAGGTGTCGACACAGGCAGCAGGGGAGCCCAGATAGCAGAAACAAAGGTTCAAGTCTGCTCTTGGGCGTGGCTCTGGCAGGGCGCGTGCGGAGGCCTGGGGGCATCCTGCACACCCTCTTTCTGACTCTGAGGCGGACCCATGTTTTCAGGGACAGGGTGGTCCAGGAGAACATCCCTCTGCGGAGACGCATTCAACACAAGTCGTTGGAACCCAAGAGCTAGAGGGCAGGCTCTGAAGAGGAAGGAGGTGACCTGAGCAGCCCACCCGAGGGGCCTGAGCTCCCTCCCTACCCTGGCCCACTCAGTGCTGGGTTCAAAGCTGCTTGAGCGGGAAAGCCCGGCGGGAGGCCCCATTGGCCAGCCCGAGCCGGCCTGCTTTCTGCCCGGCTGATGCGAAGCCTTGCAGACAGGGCGCTCCACTCCCCTCAGGCCTGCCGTCAGGGACCACCAGATGCAGAACCGGTTCAGCTTCTCCCTGCCCAGGTGCTGTGGGTGGCCCCGGGCCAGATGGCGTCCAGACAAGCCTGCTGCAGCTCCCCCTGCCCAGGCCTCCTTGGGGACTTGGCCCAAGCCCGACCCTGATGCTGAGCCATGCAAACCAGCCGGGGCAGCACAGAGGGGGCCATGTGGGACCTGGCCCCTGCCCCTTGGCCTGAGCATCTTCTAGAACATCAGCAGAAGCAGCTTCCTGCTCTTCTGCTGCAGGGCCCACCTGGGGGACATCACTGGCAGCTGGGACTGAGGCAGAGGGGAAGTCAATCAGGAAGCAGGAGGTGTCAGGATTCTTCCCCGTCAGGTTGCGGGGAGCGTGAGACGAGGTGAGAGAAAGAACGGGCCAGCAAGACGGCCCAGGTCCCAGGCCCTCTGGGGGTGGGCTTTGCTGCCATCCTCAGGTCACCCACGTGCCCGCAGGTCCCCCCGGGCAAGGGCTCCAGGTGCAGGGTCTCTGGGGCCAGGACATCTGCAGAAGCCATGCCTGGGGGGTGGGGGAGACAGGGCTTCCCTGGGTGGCCCCAGCCAAGCTGGTTATGGGGTTGTTCCACTGAACCCTCAACTCCCCCGCGCAGGTGCTGGTGGGCCCCTGATCTACCGAGGAGAGAAGCAAGTGGCTGTGGGGCTCCATCTCGGGGAAGAGGACAGGAGCTCTCCGCCTGGCCAGATCCCCTCCTGGAGGGGGGCACCATTTCACCCCCTCTGGTCTGGGGGAGGGTCTCCGTTCCCAGCGGGGGGAGGGTGGTGCTGCACAACACCCACCCTGGGCACCTGGGGAATGGCCACCTTTGCCAACAAAAATGGCATCACTGGTGGCCTGCAGGTAGGGGGTCCAAACAAAGTCAGCAGGCTCTCCTCAGCTCCCATGGGAGCGCGTGGGGAGGGCTGGGGCAGGGGTGGGCGGCAGCCCTTCTCTGAGCCTCACTGACGGGGGGTGGGTTTGGAGCTGATCCTCCAATGGCCAGCACCTGGGCAGGTGAGCTGGGGGCCGGAAGGGTTAGGGTTGGGGGGGGCAGGCGGGCAGGGCCAGAGTAAAACAGGGGGGGCAGGGCACACCCTAAGTCCCCTTGTCCCTTTTCTCCCTGCACCAGTCTCACCCAGGGGACCCAACATCTTACTCATCTTCCACTCTTGGCGTCAGGAACAAAATGAACATCATCTGCTAAAGGGAAGACTCGGCCACACCCTAATCTTCCCAGAGCAGAATAAAGCGTGCCTGACACGGCCCCAGGGCAAACACAGCCAGAAAGAGGGGGAGGGAGGGGTGGGGAGAAGAAGGGGATAGGGGAGGGAGGGGGTAGCGAGGGGGAGAGGGGAGGGATGAGGAAGGCGGAGGGGCACTCCCCCAGAGCCCTCCCCCTGGCCCTCTGCTGGCTTCCACCCTCCGGGCTGCAGGGAGCCACTCAAATATTTATCCTTGCTTCATTTTCCAAAAGGGGAACGAAGAGAAAGCAATAGAAAGAGAGGGAGACAGGAGAAAAAAAAAATCCAAGTTTCTCATTTGAAAGTTAATTAGTCTAATTAGGTCTAATTAAGAGCCCCCAACACAATGCAGCTTACAAATGAACTGCCAGTCTCTCATTTCCTTTGGTTCTCATTTCAGACGGAGCGTGGGGAAGCATGGAAGGGGCGGCGGTGGGCACAGGTGGGGTTCCCCACTTGGGGGCAGGTGGTGGCAGAGCCCGGGCAGGCCAGGATTCCTCCACAGCAGGCCTTCCCAGGGCCTGATGGGAAGAACTTTACATCAATTCCCGTTCCAGGCCTATTTGCCGGCTCGGGGGGCCCCCCTGCAGGAATTCTGGGTTCACCCAGGGGATCACGCTGGCTCCTTCGGCACTGGCCGGGGAGACTGTCTGAGCCCTGCTCTCTGGCTTGACTTGGGGGTTTGTGCCCAGAGTGTACCCCCTCTCCCCCGTTCTGTGCGCTTCCAGAAGTTAGGTGAGGTCAGAAGGTCACTAGGGGCTGAGTCCTGGCTTGGGGGCCTGGCACCTGCCTGCCCTGACAGGGGTGGAACGATGACCCGTAGGCCCTAGGCTTACAGATAGGGAAACTGAGGCCCAGGGAGGGGATGAAATGTTGCAGCGTTCTGTACCCAGCACGCGGCAGAGCTGCGATGAGAACCTGGGTACCATGGGTTATAAATCTGGGTTTTGCCCATGCTCCCTCTCCTGTTCCTCCCCTGGGGGCAGGGGCTGGGCAAACCCTGACCCCAGACAGGACACAGACACCCAGCTGCAAGCAGACCCAGGGATGGACTAGCCCTCCTGCATTCCTGGGGGCTCCCACCCCAGCAAGCAGCACCCCCCCAGCCCCCCACCCCGGAGAGTGCCCGGCAGGCCCATGGCGGGGGCTACGCTCAGGAAAGGAGGCCAGGCCAGGTGCCAGGGGAACCCCCCCCACGAGGTGCTGGCAGCCCAGGGCTCCGACTAGGGCGCTGCAGACCCGGCTAAGCAGAGCAGGAATGGCTAGAGGGGCTAATTTCTGAACCAAGATCAAAAGAATTAAGCAGGCTTAGCTCTGAGCCACGGATGAGAGAGGGGTGCTCGAGCCACCCATGGGGAGCCAAGGCTGCAAAAGGGGGCTAGGGGGCTTCGAGAGGGTGCTGAGTGGGGGCAGAGCCTGGAGGAAGGTGACCTCGAACACCAGAGCGCTGAGGTTCCTGGGGAGGAGGCCTGGCCCCTGCGAGTGTGCACCAGAGCAGGGAAGCGGGGGCTCGGACCTCACCCGCTGGAGGGAAGCCCCAGGCTGCTCAGAGCCCACCCACCCTCCCGCCAGGGCGGCCCCCAGCCCGTCTGTGGGAGAATCAAAACAAAGGGAAGTCGCCAAGACACTTTTCGGGTGATGGAAGTTCTACCGCTGGTCTGCGGGGAGGGTCGCACAACTCTCTCCATTTATTAAAAGCCATTGCGTGGTACGCCTTACAGCGCGCGAATTTTATGACATGCAAATTATACCTCAATAAAGCTACTACAAAGTAGTAAGGGGCGGAGACTGGAGTCCCTGCCCTCCGGGAACCTAGAAACACCCTCAAAAAAGTGACCACCTGGTAACCAAGGGAGCTGAGCTTGGGGGCAGTGGGGCTCTCTGCCAGCAGTGCCCCAGGGCCAGCTGCCCGTCAGGGTAGTTCCTGGCTGTGGCCACCTGGGTGAGATGGGTATGTCACCTCTCCATCTTCTTAGCCTCTCTGTGCCTCGGTTTTTCTTTCTGTAAAATGGGCTGATAGACTATGTCCTGGGGCTGCTGGGAAGCTCACATAAGAGAGCAGAGCCAGGCACAAGGCCGAGGAATGCTGGCTCCCCTCCCCGTCCTCTCTCTGGGGTCCCCCTCCCGCCCTTTCTCTGGGGTCTCTATCAAGCTCTGCAGTCCCGCAAACTGAGCACCCTCTAAGGCGGCACTGATCCAGAGGGATGTGTGTGTCCGAGTTCCACACTGCACACGTGGGTTTGGTGGTGATGCATGGTCCCCTTGCAGCCTTCTGTGGGTCATGAAGCCCTTTCACAGCCATCGCAGGCCCAGCAGGGGCCCTGAGCCCCAATTTACCGACAATGGCACAAGCCCCTTAGGCCCGAGTCTTCTGGCCTCGCTCGTCATCCCTCACCCCACGCCTGCAACCCCGAGGGTCGGCCCCTCGATGGGTGCCTCCACTTCCCCCATACAATTATGCCATCTCTCGCCTGGCCCTGGCCCCACCTAAGGTCCGGGCCAACCTGGAGCCAGAGCTCAGGGCCAGAGCAGCCAGAAGGGCCTTGGGAAGCTGCCTATCCGCTACTGGATCCTTTTAGGGTCTACTCTAGTCCCCCACCCAGGGGCTGCACAGAGCCCTCCAAAGGCTCTAGCAATTTCCAAGGAGAAGGAGGGAGGGGATGGGCCTTCTCCTTGTACAGCTAATGGCTCTTCTCTTTCCTCTGACTGAAGAAGGCGGGGGCCCTGGCTGGATGCAAGCTATAGTGCCGGGCAGGGGTGGGTAAACGGGGGTGGGTGGTCAGTGCTTGTCTATGGAGCTGGAAAACAGCAGAGCCCGCAGTGAGAGACCGGGAGGCCCTGGAGGCTCTGGACGCCCAGGCCCACTCTGACACCCAGCTCCGAGGGCGCTGACTACCCAGCCCTCCCCGCAACCTCCCAGGCCCTCCGGCGCCTGCCGGGCCCTACGGGGCTGCGTGGGGCAGGTAATGTTTGGCCTCCAATGTACACTTTCAATCTTGAATTAAAGTAAATCCCTGTCATCAGCTTGTGAACGGCACAATTACACAACATTTGCTCGAGTATGGGTTTAAATTGTTAATTAGCTAAATAGAAATATTTAAGATTAACTACACATTTTGTGACCTTATTTTAGCAATTCCTTGTCTTGACTTACTACATTTGGAGCTTTAAACAACAGAAGAGGACAGTGTCCGTCAGGCTGGCCCTGCCCCAGGCCCGGGGCTGGCCACTTTTGGCTGCACTGTGCCATTCATCCCCCAACTGGACGCCACAGGAGGAGGCACTGTCAGCCCCACGGACTCATGAGGAAACTGAAACCGGATGGAGAAGTGCCAGGGGTCACTAAGCAGGCAAGGGGCAGGCGTGGCCTGTTGTTCCTTGAGCCCCTGTTGACAGTGCCCACCACACCATGTGCACTGAAGCAGGACGGGGCGCCCACGGAAGCCCAACTTCTGGACAACTGAGGGCTCTGCGGGAGGCCCTGCCCACCTCCAGCCCTGGGGACTGGGACAGCAAAGGTGGTCTGGCAGGGACAGAGCCCATGGCCTCCGCTGCCAGGCTGCCCGTGCGGGAACGTAGGCCATTTGTGGTTCATCCTCCCAGCTCGCACTGTCCTAGCGCCTGGCCCAGCCCCGGTCACGCAGGCGGTGCGCTGGCACACGCATCCAGGGGAGACATGCCAGCCCAGAGAGCGACACACTCTGCACCCATAGTCCCAAATTCTCAGCCACACTGCGGTGCTTCAGACACACAGCTGTCCATACATATGTGCTACCCCGGGAAACCACTGCACCAAACACACACGCTCTCACCAGGCTGCCTGCTGGGCCCCGGAGGCCTCCAAACGGCCACCCAGGCCCCCGCCCCGCTGCACAGAGGGCCCACTGCACGGAGCTGGGACCAAGGGAGTCCAGGAGTCATTTCTACTTGGGGATATGGGCCTGGAGGAGCTGGGCTTGGCACGCGGGATGGAGGCAGCAGTCGTCTGCTGGTCCCCAGATGTCAGGGATGGGGCGCTCACGTCTGCTCGGGCCCAGGGTGCTTGCTCGATGGGTACCTGCCACCTGGGTTTCATCAGAAGAAACCAGAGGGTCTGGGTGTTTCTTTCCACGCACACTACGAGGGGCAAGGCTCGGACTGAGATGCTAGGGTGGCAACGAGGAGACCAAATGGGGAAAGTTGAGGGGCCACCTCCTGGTTGTGCAGGGGCTCCTCCCAACCCCACTCTCCCATCAAGCGCAGGGAAGGTGAACCTCCCACGAGGCCCCTCCAGGGGCCAGCCAAGGATGACTCTGCAGGTCACACCCTGCCCAGGACCAAGACACCGGCTGCCTCCCCAGTCTGCAGGCCTCTGAGGGCAGAGCCTGCATCTTCCTGCTGCAGAGCCCCGCACACCACAGTGTCCAAGAAACAGTGGTGGCCAGACACAAAGGGCTCCATCCTGCATGATTCTGTCCATGGGAAACGTCCAGAAGTAAATCCACAGAGGCAGAGAGCAGATCAGTGGAGCCAGGGGCTGGGAGGTGAGAGGAGGGGAGTGACTGCTTAATGGGGATGGGGTTTCTTTTTGAGGGGATGAAAACACTCTGGAACTAGATAGTGGAGACGGCTGCACAACTTTGTGAATATAGTAAAAACCCCGGAACTGTACACTTCTTAAGGGTGTATTTTATGATGTGACTCATACCTCAATAGAAAAAGAGCCACAGATACAAACCATACAGTAGAAAGAGAGAGAGAGAGGTGGAACGAAGGAGCCAAGCCTGCTCTCCCCCCAGAACATTCCTGTCCTTTGAGCCTTGAAACTCCACAGGGGCTGTGACAGAAGCCCCCACCCTGTCTTTGTTACCTGCAGCTCCTCAGCCACTTCCTGGCTGGCTGTGCACATGGCTGGGCTTGGAGGGGGCGCCCAGCTGGGGGTGTTGGAAAGGGCAGTGGGTAGGACAGAAACAGAGCATTCGCTCCCTGAGACGGCCAGTGGAGGGAGGGCAGGGGTCTCCACCACCAGGAAATATTTATGGAGCATCTTCCATGTGCCAGGCACTGTTCCAGGTGCTGGCGGAACAGCAGCAGACAAAATAGACAACAAGTCTTCCCCTTGTAGAAGGGGCGGGTCAGACAAACAGAAGAAGAAGTCAAATGTATAATATACCAGATATCCACAAACGCTGCGAAGAAAAGTACCGCAGGGGACAGTGAAAGGGGGCAGGAGGGTGACGGAGGCGGCTGCACTTCTAGACGGCTTAATCACAGGCAGGAAAGGTCTCAGGAGACAGCAAGGCCTTGAAGGCAGTGAGAAGGCATGTCAGGCGGCTGTCTGGGGACGGGCACTCTTGGCGGAAGGCGCAGCAAGGACAAAGGCCAGGAGGCTGGAGCTGCCTGGCGAGCGCCACCGTCCTCCCGCCCAGGCAGGCAAGCAGCCCCCAGCCCGGTTCAGGTGAGCCCTGCTTCACTCCACGAGGCCCTCCAGGTGGCGCAGAGGTGAGCTGGGACCTTCCTGCCCCTCCCCCAGATGCTCCTGGTCCTGTCACCCTCCACCCAGCAAGTACGCAGGGGAGGCCACCTGCCGCCTGCCCCAAGCCCTTGCCATGCACCTCCCTGGCCAGGTGTTTGTGAGAGTGGCTGGGGATGTGGGGCCACCGCCTCCTCTGGCTGTGGGAGTTTGTGGTCCCATCCACCTTGCAAATGAGCTTTGGAGCACGTTTATTTTGGGGACAGCAGGATCCAAGAGGGGCTGCCTCAGGCTGCAGCCAGGCTCAGATCAGATGTTAAGGGAGAACAAGAGGTGAAGGTGTTAAGCTTCCAAAAGGGCATAGCCAGATGTTCACATCTGTCTGGGGCACTTGCCCTGGTCCATCAGAGCAGGCCTACAAGGAGGCCAAAGGAGGAGGCAGGACCCGTGGTCCTCCACCAGGGCACACAGCCCCACCTGGCGCCCACGGGAGGGCTCCTGGACTAGCGGCTGGGGGGGGGCCTTTCTCCTCCAAAGAGCCAGGGCCTGGGCCACGGCCCCTAGGGCATCCCACCATGCATGGGCTCCAACCTCAAGCCAGAAACTACCGATTCTGCACAGACCCTCTTTCTCCATGGTCCATGTGTTACCACGTCTAGGGGACACTTCTGCAAATCTTCCCTATTCACCTCAGCTCATCCCCACTGCCTGCCCCTGGGTCAGGCCCCACTGTCTCTTGCCCAAGCCTTTGTCCTGGCTTTTCCTCCTCTGCAGCCTTCTTTTTTACGCCAGATTAACCTTCCCTACCTGTAGAACTGATCACACCACTGCTCTGCTCAGAGACTTTCCATGGCTCCCTAGTGCCCCCTGAAAAAAGTCCAAATTTCTCAGCCTAGACCCAGAAACACCCCAGTTGTCATTCTCTCCCTCACATCCCAGGTACCAGGCAGGCCAGGATCCCACCCTGAACCCACTCAACTCTGTGTCTCTCCATATAAACTGCTGCCTCCCTTGGAAATGGTTCCGCCCACAGACTCACCTGCCGCAGGTCTCAGCTCCATCGATACCCAGGGCAGAGCCCAACTCTTCTGAGCCACCTTCCCAGATCCTCTAGTTGGAACTAGCCTCATTCCTTCCAGAACTGCACTGTCCACTGTGGCAGCCACCAGCCACATGCGGCTCCTGGGCATTTGACATGCGGCTGGTCTGATGAGCGAAGGGCCACGAGTGAAAAATACACGGTGTATTCTGAAGATTTAGCATGAAACAAGAATGCCAAATACTTCAATTATATTTAGATTGATTAAATGTTGCAATGAAAATATTTTGGATTGCGTGAAATAAAATATATCATTAAGATGAATTTCGTCTGTTTCCTTTCATTTTGGTGAACGCGGAGACAAGAAACTTCAGCACCGCACGGCTCCCACTGCACCTCTGTGCACACCGCTGCTCCAGCCCAGGGGTCGGCATACTTGTCCAGCAAATGTTCCGAGCTCTGCGGGCCATATGGTCTCTGTTGCCGCTGCTCAAGGCTGCCACCGCAGCGCAAAAGCTGCCACGGACAGCATGTAAACACATGAGCGTGGCCGGGTTCCAACCAAACTTTTTTTTATAAAAACAGAGGGTGGGATGGATCTGGCCCAGTGGTCTCCACTCTAGATCACTGGTTTCTAGACTTTTGAAGAGGACTACTTAGTAAAATGTATTTTTCAAAAGGGGAAGGGGGAGGGCAGATTGATTCCAACTGCCAACCTTTTATTTTACCAAATACGGACATGAAAAAAGTGAACCGTGGGTATCCTTGTCACTTCATTAAAATGGGCATTCAAATGGGGATTCACACAAAGAGTGAACAGACGCATCTTTACGAAGACATTTACTACTCTTAGACTCTTAGTTTTCCCACTTTGCCACGGGTAGGTGAAGGCTTTGTCAAGGACACAGCCCGTCTAGACTGGCACTGGGGGGTCGGTCTAGGCCAGCCCCTGGGTCTCTGGCAGACATGCTGGGGCTCTGAGACATGCGGCCGCAGGAGGGGCCCCCCAAAACACACCAAGTTTTAGAGCAGTGGACTCCTCCAGGTCCCCCATTCCATGCCCATTCTGATGGAGGAGGTTTGGGGGGCCGGAGGGTCTGCATTTCTACCTGGTTCCCTGTGCTGCTGGTCTGCAGACTAGACTATGAGTAGCGAGGCCTGGAGTTGCATTTGTCCAACAGAACTTTCTGCAATGACGGAAACATTCTAGATCTGCCCCACATGTTACTCATGACCCCACATGAGCACTGAGCCCTTGAAATGTGGCTAGTCTGAATGGAGATGTGCCGTACGTGCAAAATCTATACCAGATTTCAAAAACTTAGTACAAAAACAAGAATGCAACCAACTCATTAGTAACGTATTTCACACTGGTGACGTGTTGGGATGATATCTGGGATAAATCAGGGTTAAAAAAAGGTATTACTGAAATTCATCTCATCTGCTTCTTTTCACTTCTTTTAATTGGCTACTATAAAATTTAAACTTTCCTATTGGCTGGGACTATATCTTTATCGGACAGCATTGTTCTAGAGCCTCTGAGACACAGAGTCAGCCAGCCTCTGTTGAATTCCTCTTGTGACAGGGAACTTACCACCTCGCATGACAACCAATGCTAAAGTTGGGAGATTATAGCTAGAAATGTCCTTCGAGATTTTTCGGTAAACCCACTGCCCGTTCCCACCCTCTGGTCCTGTCCAGGTGGGAGGGTCTGTTCTCCCCACGTGCCAACCTGCTGAGCTTTGAAGATGGCCTGCCAAGATCTTGACTGAATCCCCCAGATGCCTTTAGCTCCTATTCGCCCTGCCCTAAATACGCCATGGTGTGGCAGTACCTTCCCCCTGAAAATATGACACGTGGGACGGAGCAAATTCCCGCGCATGCGTTCTCCATTCCTAACCCCACTCCCCAGGTTTCCGCAGCCCTGAACTGGTCCCTTGGCAGGTTTCCTGATGAGGGAATGAGGCCCAGGAGGAGAAGGGCAGGTCGGGCAGACCTGTGATCAGAACTCAAATGTTCCTGATTTTTAATCCGGGCCTTTTCCCACAGTGCCTTGCCATGCAGCTCCAGACGCATGAAGTTTTCCCTCCCCCCACCTTCTACTGGGACGGTTTCTGCCTGTGTTGTCTTGGGACCCCCCTCCCCATAGGCATATGGAGCTTTGCACATACCACGCACTGAAGCTGAACCGCCCCTGAGGGTCCTTTCAGACAAAGGAGGGAGCAGGGTGTCGTATCAGTGACGTCTTAGTGACCCCCAACCCCAGAATCATCGTCAGGGCGGCGGCTCATGGGCTCATGACATGTATACTTCTTTTGCCTGTTTTTTTTCGTTCCTCTTAATTTCCCGGCCTGCCCATCTTTGCCAAGAGGTACAGGAACACGAGGTGAGCCCTGGCCAGAACAGGAGAACAGGGCCTCTCGCTTGGCCAGGTGGCCGCAGGCGGAGGTGGAGGGCACCAGGGAAGCCTCCAAAGCAAATGTCCTCCAGTGCTTGGTGGTAGGTTCACAGGGGCTAGGGATTGCATCTTCATCGTCACGGTGGCTCCCTTCTGCTTTCCCACCACACACACATGCACACGCACAACACACAACCACACACAATACACAACCACACGCACACACCGGCACACAAACACACACAGGCACTTGCACAGTCTCACTGACACTTGCACATACACATCGTCCCCTCGGCACAGTGTGGGTGCAGGCGACATTGTCTAAATGAGACTAAGCCCTGGGAGCCGTGATCTGGGCACAGCAGAATCGAGGGTCCTCCTGGGCAGGAGTGATGGCCGTGAACCCCAGCAGAACATAGCCTTCGCCCTGCAGTGCTGTTCCCTCTGCCCAGAATGGCTCCTCCTCCTCTGTTGCCGGCTCTCAGCTAAAGGCCCTCTCTGCCCTCGCAGGGAGACCCGCCTGACAAGCCACGTGGCCTCCCCCAGCCCGTGTCCTCCTTTCCACCTCTCACCTCTGTCCCTCACTGTTCTTCTCACACTTGGCAATCTTATCTGCCTTTCTGGTGACTTTCCGTTGCCTCCCTTCCCCACTGGAATGAGACCCCATGTGGGCAGGGACGACACCAGCCTGGGGCCAATATGCATGGGGGGTACCTGGCGCTGCTGACAGAGCACCCTGCCCTTTGCTGGTTCCTACCTCGGCTCTGCAGATGAGGAAACAAGACCTGAGGAAACAAGACCGAGAGCCCAGGCACATGCTCTAGGCCCCAGGGCCAGCTGCTGGGGGGAGCCCAGGACAGTCAGAGTCTACCCCCACCCCCCACAGGGGTAATATTACAGGACCTCCAGCCGGCCGTTCCCAGACTAGAGGGGAAGCCACTTCTCAGGACCACCTAGTGTGCATGATGGCCAGCAGATGGTGTGACTCTGGGGGTCCCCTGTGGGCCTAGCCCTGCACTGGCTCAGGCAGCACGATGAAGCAGCCTCCTTCCTGCTCGAGGGGCTCCAGGGACCAGTTCTCTCCCACATGTCCACCCAGGCCCCCCACTGCTCCCCTGGACAAGCTCCCTATGGTCAGACACTCAGAGCTGACTCACCACACCTGGGCATGCCGGAGACACCCACTCGGGGTGAGGAAGAGGCTGGATGCCACACCTGGGCTGGTGGTGATGGGGCAGGTATGGGCTGGGGGGAGCAAGAAGGAGCCTCTGCACCCTAAAAGCCCTCTGGAGGGGAAGGAAGAAGACGTGAAAACCCAACATAGAGGCCTGGACACTGAAGCCCTGGCCAGGGAGGGAAGACATTGGCTGGCCCCCTCTCTGACCACCCTGGTGGGCCATGGACATGCCCTTGCAGCCACGGCATGTCCATGGCCCAAATTGGCGAGGCCAATTTGCTGAGGCTGAGTTGAGCCTGTGAGCCCCAGGAAGCACAGGACGGGAGCTTTCATTCCCAACTCTAAACCCAGGGCCTAATGCAGTGCCTGGCACAAATAGCCACTCCATAGATAATTCGTGGACGCTGACCTCCCCCTCCTCGTCTGTCGATCCCCTGAGCTGCGCAAGGATCCCAGGGGTACAGAGACCTTGCCTGCCCCCTGGAGCTCCTGGCCTGGAGGGGGACAAGACTTGCTCCCACCGCCTCTCAGAGGCTACTACCGGCCCGTCTCTGTTACAGCTGGCGGGGACTCCAGTGCCGGCAGATGGGCTGGGCCCAGCTGGCACCAGAGCCACCCCAGGGAGCCCCACAGCAGGGCCCATAGCACATGCCTGACAGCCCAGCCGAGCAGCCCAAGGCCTCCTGCCCCAGCCCAAGTCCCAGCCCCACCTAGGTCTCCTTCCAGAACTGGACTCGCTCCCCAAGGGAGCCCTGGAGGCCAAGGACCACGCTCAGCTGCGCTGGTGACACAAAAGGCTGGGGTCAGTCCTGCTGGTCCGAGTAAATGCAATTTGTAATGTATGTGCAGCCCCTGACGGAGCCACATAACAATTTGGCTGACGGGCTGGCAGGCCGGGGAGGGGCTGGCGGGGGCTGGCCAGAGCGCGGGGGATGAGGAGGGACTGGAACCCCGGGAGGGAGTCAGGGTGAAGGGGAAAAGCAGAGAGAAAATGAATACGGGAGAGAAGAGAAAGTAGGCTGGGAGGGAAGGAGAGGAGAAGGTGGGAGAGTCTTAGCAGCGTGGAATATTCTAGGGACGAGTGACATGAAGGCAGAAGAGAAAGGATGAAGGCTGTTGGGGAGCAGAGAGAGAGGTGCTGGGGGGAGAGAGGCCAAGAGGAGACAGGGACAGCAATGTGCAGCTCACCGGGGTCCCCCGAGGTCTAGGGTGGCTGGCCAAGCCCTGCCCTCGGGGAGTAAGGGAGCCCCTCCTGCAGGCCCGCAGCACAGCCGCTGCTTCACAGGGCCTGGGTCAGAACCAACTCTGGGTCACAGAGGCCCCTGAGGCTCCTCAGGCCCCACACTGCCAGGAGCTGCGACCTCTCTCTTGACGCCTGCCCTGTCCACAGGACCACTGCCTTGGCCCAGGAGCCGAGCCAGCTGCCAGGAGTGGCAGGCACCGCCCCAGAGCTGGCCCGAGGCCCTGCCAGCCTCCCACTATCCCCCGGGAACCCAATATTCTGCTTTGGGTGGCTGTCCTTACAGCTGCCTTCGGGTGGCTGTCCTCAGCAAGAGGGACAGAGGGCACTTGGGCTGGGACTTCAGCCTCATCTCCTCCAAGGATGGTGCCATTTTGTGATTTCCAAGTTGTGCGTGCAGCTCAGCGACTGCCCCGCTGGTCTAGGGGGCTGTGGGCACCCAGCTGTACCCACAGGAGAGAAGAGGCTGCAGGCCTAGTCTTTGCCTGGCTGCAGCGTTCTCCCCTGCCCTCTGCGGGCCTCCCAGCATGCCAACTGGCTGTCAGCTTAGCCCCAAGCCAGCCACCCCTGCTCCTCTGCCCCCTACCAGCTGGACAGCAGGGTGAGGGGGGAAGGCCAGCACTATCTACTCAGCCACCAAACCCAGGACCTCGGGAGGCAGTCAGGACAAGCCTTCTCTGCACCCCACAAGAACCCAGAGCCGCAGTGCAGGTGGGCCCACTTCCCAGAGTCGTAGGGGGTCCCTGAGGTGGGGGAGGATGACGGCCCAGCCAACACTTCACTTATGATTCTCGGGAACTGGGTATGTGATTCGAACTTCAGCCACAACCATGAGACACAGTCGCAGACCTCCTTAACAGAACGGGAAAATCCTACAACGCTGGGAAAAGTCAGCCATTCCCCATATGCTATGAGGCCCCCCACGACTTCCCCCACCACCCCCAACCCCTCCAGGCCTCGAGGCACGCGTGTCTCTCCACATTGACGCACTGACTCAGGCTCAGAGATGTCTCACTGGGGAGGACCCTGTCCCTGGCCTGACGCACCCCGCCTCTGGGCAGAGACGCCCCACAGGGCAGTTGAGGGTCCAAGGCCACTTGCTCTGCGCAGCCTTCACGCTCTGCTGGGTCTGAACATGGAGCATCCCGCGGCTCCTGCGCTGAGCAGCCCTCTGTCCGTGCCCGGAGCTGGAGCTCCCCTCGGCTGCCGCTCCTCGCCATTCTCACCACCTGTGTTCATCCCACATCCAGCCAGACACAGCCCCCTGCTCCATGCTCTTCAGAGAAACCCACTCACCCCAAGGAACAAGACATGACAAGACAAGATGCGCGGGTTTTGGAGGCAGGCCACTTCCACCTTCCCCAACCCAAAAGGAATCTCCAAAACACCGCTGGCTATTCAGGGACACCAGGGCTCAAAATACGCAGGGAAGCCGAGAGCGTTTAAGGCACGTGAAGGCTGCACCAGTCATTTTTCTTTTGCACGTCGCCGCGGAAGAAAAGAACTTCCCAAGTCCTCGCTACTCACCGGAACGTGAGGCGGACCTGAGCGGCAATCCGGTGGTCTGACTGTCTGGGCTCGAATCCAGGCTCAGCAGCTATATATGAGTTAGCACGTTCCCTAACCGCTCTGTGCCTCAGTTTCCTCAGCTGTAAAATGTGCACATACACTCAGCAGATTCTGGAACAAACATGAGCTGCCAGAGTGAAAACTGGGGAAGAACCCAGGGAAATAACTGAGTTACTTCAGCAACCAATTGACGCCAGGGTAACGTGGTTTCGCCGTAAGGACACACGTCTCAAGGCACGGGTAGCTAAGACAATGCTATCCTTGGTCCCCAAGAATGCCCGGGGGCAAGGGCTCCTAGACCAGGTGGGTCAATTTAGAATGAGCGTCATGTGACTTCAACTACTCGTCTGGTTAAACTCCCCAGTTCATAGGATAATTTTTAGGATGTACCTCTGGCCAACAGACCAGACCTCAACAGCATGTCCTTCTGAAGATGCGGGTGGGCAAGCTGCTGTTCGGTGCCTGCCCCTCCTGCGGGCCGGGGGGTACTCATAGGCACATGATGTCACCACAAGCAAGCAGGTCTCAGTCGGGGTTCCTGGAACCCCACCATGGCGACACACCAACAGCCCAGGAACGGAGATGAAACGCCCAGGCGTGCTCAGAAGGTTTGAGAAGTGGTGTTACCTTTGCTACAGTAATTAATTCTTATTAAAAATTCCTGTGATTAGCAGTGTTACTACCCCAAAGAGAATGATTACTAATAAGAGCAGAGCTTCCTAATGAATCTCAGAACAGATCCTGGAACTCCCTGACCCCCGGAGGAGCCTTTGGGTTCCACACCTGAGGGAGCACTTTCTGCTCTCGCCAACTCTAAGAAGCAATCCGCCTCATACTGCAAAGCTGGATGGAAACCCCACATCCTCCATGGAAACTTCCGGTGATTGGCAATTCTGACGGCAACGGAAGCTATCTGTGATCTCACCTTGATTAAAACATAAAGACAGAAGACCAACAGAGCTCAGAACACCGCCCTCAGGAAGGCTGCAGGTGCTCACGTTCTCCGGGCCCGTCCCTCTCTGACCAGCCAGCGCAGCCCGCGCCCCTCCATCACCAAGCCTCCTTTGTACAGAACTTAAGCACTTACATCTCTCTCCCCCAGAGCCATTTCCCTGCTTCACAAGCAGATGTAGTGATAACAGTCTCTTTTATAGGACACTGCAGCTTAATAATAAGTAACTACCGTGAGAAAATCCCTTTTGGTGGGCATGGGGGTTTTTTCCTCCCATTCCTACAACTTTCTTTGCTGGAGCCCAGACCAGGCCTCATGGGGAGCTTGCGGACGTTCTGGATTTCCAGATCAGGTCCCTTTGCTCTGACAGGTGACCAGTCTCGGCCCCACCCCTCGCTGGCCGCAATGCACCAGGGACAGCAGCCTCCCTGCGTCCCACCCCAAGATCCCTGGCAGGGGCTAGATGTGGGGCAACCAGGGCCCAGGACTGCCCTGGAGGGAGCCGAGGTACTCACATGGAGCCAGAGCCCGTAGGTGGGCTCCTCGTGGCGGGCTGGGCAGGTGGGGAAACCAAGGCCGGGCTGTGTGGGACACAACCTGAGCAAGGCCCAGGGCCGCTCAGGTGAGCTCTTAATACACGCCCCGCAGCTGGATTCCTCCCGGTGTCGGGGGACCCGAAGTTGTCCCGCAGACAGTTAGAACTGTGGAAAATATCAGCACTGCTGAGAAGCCGAGAGGAGGGACGCTGGACAACAAGCTTCTCTAATTAACTACGTATAGAGCTGCTGTGTCTCGGAGGGGACACGGCCCTTTCTCAGCACAGTTGGGGTCCAGCCCGGGCAGCAGGTAAACGTTGATGCTTTAATACAATAGAATTCCATCGGTTGGGGTTTTATTTTCTAATTTCCAGTTTGAAAGACTCTATGTTTCAAAAGCTTCTTGTTTAAATGCTGCATCTTAATGCACCACAAACTACACCTCTTGCCTTGCTTGATTTCACATCTTTTGCTCCTGCTCCTGTTATCAAACGTGCTGCTGAGACTGAACACGCAGCCTACATATGGCACCAAGGTTCACTCATGCAGACCTGCAACCCCTCGCCAGGAGGCTGCAGGAGGGGCAGCTCTGATCCTGGAGGCCTGGCCAGGGGCTGCCCCAGCCCCCTCCTCACGTGGCCTCCACTTCCAGGGGACACGGGAGGCTGTGTCTCACTCAAAAGTGGTTTGGGACAACCTGGGTCTCTAAATGTCACTGTTTGTTTTGTATCGGCCCTGGACCACCAGAGCTGCGCGTGCGCCTATAAAAACAGGCCCCCACAAACAGGCAGGAAGTGGCTGCATTCTAGATCTTTCCCAGCCCACTGAAACACCGGGCCACCCCTGCAGGCAGCTGTGAAGGAAACTTCAAAGCCTGGCCCTATGGGCACTCTCTGTGGCTCTCCCAGAAATGATCCTGCTCATGGCTGACATTCACTCGGGATGCGTATGGCTCACATGCAGCCTTTTTGCCATCCCGCTGCCCCTACAGAAAGCTCAAGTGCCACTCATTGAGGATGTATTCACCCAGCCCTGGAGGAACCGGGGTGCCTTCCCCACTGATCATTTTGGTGCATTCACTCCAACCATGAACACTGGTCTGACTCCATCCAGACAGCGCCAATGTCTGCCTGGGCTTTTTCGGAAGCTTGCTGCTAATTCATCTTAACTCAACCCTCCTCCCATTCAGCCCGGGGGGATGGTATGCTTTCACCCTCTTTCTCAGAGGAAGAGCCTGAGGTTCAGAGAGGTGAACTGACTTGCTTAACACAATCAGTAAACCATAGATTAGTTTCCAGTCCCACACTCTGCCTATGGAACCTGGAACCTCTTCCTGCAGCCCAGGGCATTCCTGCCCAGGAGGGAGGTGGGGGTGGGACTGGGTGGGGCAGATCCTTGCTACTTTGAGTGGAGTGCCCCTGGACTTCACCTGAGAGCTTGTGAGAAATGCAGATTCTTGGGTCCCACCCCAGAGACCCCATGGAAATTTGGGAGGTGCTGGAAAGCTGACCCTCCAGGTCCACCCTGACCATCTGTGGGGAATTTCAGGATTTGGCCATGGCCTGGGCTCGGACACCTGCCTGTGGGCATGGAGGCCCCCGCAACGGCTCTTGTTGCCACTGAGCTGTGCCCAGGGCGGCCCAGACTCACAGGTGACCCTGGATCGAAGGCCACTTCCGGCCACCCTTTGCCCCTGACCGTCATGTTCCCGACCTGTCCCTTCCTCTGCAGTTGCTAACATGTTTGGCAATTCCTGCCGCGTGGACCCTTGGGACGAACCGACCCGAGTGCCCACCAGCCCAGGGGCTGGCTGCCCTGGCTCAGCTCTGAGTGCCCCATCTTTATCTGTAGTCTCCACAGCTCCTCCCGAGCCACCTCCGATGGCTCCTTCCTTCTTGGCTCCCTGGAGAGCCCAAAGAGCACAAAAAGACAAGAATCCACTGTCCAAAGGCCCAGCCCCACCTGGAGCCTCACTGTCTCCAAGAAACACACACCTCTGCCTTCCTCCCTTCCAATGCTGGCACCGGGGAGGCCGTGAAGGAACACGTCCACCTTCACCCTTAGTCCTGGCCTGACCCTGATCACCAGCATTGGGGTAGCCTCCCCTACTCTCTGCCTCCCGTGTCCACACCCAGCCCAGGATGCAGATCTGGCCCTATGGGAGCCCTCCTGCTGGGCCGGGCAGGCCCCAGGTCAGGCTGAAGCTGTCCGGCCTCACCGTCCACCCCCGTCAAGCTCCAGGCCTCCCCAAGCAGCCGCTCCCGCCCCTGCAGGCCCAGGCAGAGGTTGAGGGTGCTAAAGATGAAGACAGCCCCAACGACAAAAGGAGGGAGGGCAGGCCCGGAGGCGTGGGCACCCAGAGTGGGTGAAGCAGGGTACTGTAGCCCCCGGCAGGCTCTGGCCAAGCTGGCACCTACAACCGCAGCCCCAAGAGGCCAAAGGGCCTGGGGGAGGCGAGGGAGTCCCCAGACCGTTCCCAGTGCAGGCATAGGACCGCACTGATTCCGTAACGGGGATCGCGGATCGCAAGACCTCTGCCCTCCACATCCCGGCCGGCTGGCGGGCAGGCGGCAGCTATACTCTGTGCGCATCTCCCCGTGGAGCGTCCTGGGGATTTGGGGGCTCAGAGTCGCTTGGCTTCCTGCCCCGCACCTCGCCAGCCCGAGCTTCCGGCGCAGCCCCGCAGATTGCAAAACTCTAGCCCCAACCCCCTCCCGGACCGGAGCTCCCAGGGCCTCCCTCGCCAGCCAGCCCCACCAAGCGGGTGGCCCGCCTCCCCCGGGGTCCGGCGCGTGGTTCCCAATGCAGCACAGCTCGGCGCCCCTGCCGCCTCCGCGCGGCCCCCAGGCTTTCCCGACGCGGCCGGGGAGGGGCCCTGCGCCCCGCCCCCACGCCCCCCGCGGCCCGGCGCGAAGTTCCCCAAAGTGACCCGGCCGCCGAGCACCTCCGCCCCCTCCCCTCTCCTCCCCTCGGGTTTCCCCCGAGGCTCCGCCCGCCGCCCCCTCCCGCGCCTTTGGAAAAGTTGCAAGCGACGCCCCAAACTCCGGCCCCCTGCCCGGCGCCACACGCGCCCCGGGCGACCCCGCACTAGGCCGCCGCGCAGGGGCGCAGTCCCCTCACCGGGCCCGGCGCCATGACGCGGGGAGTGCAGCGGGGCCCCGGCGGCGGCGCCGAGGTGGCCAAGCGCGGGTGTGGGCGGCGGCGCGGGGCGCACGTGCGCCGGGCGGGGGGCCGGGCCGGGCCGGGGGCCGCTTACCTGTTGGAGGTAGAGGAAGGCGGGCGGGCAGGGCACGGAGTGCGGGAGCATGCTGCCGGAGTTGGACAGCAGGAGGCAGCCCGAGTTCGCCATGGAGCACAGCATGGGGCGGCAGGGGGGCGCCCAGCGGCCGGAGGCAGATCTGCGCTCGCTGCGCGGCTCGCACCCTCCGCACGTCCCTCGGTGTGTGCGCGCGCCGTGCCTCCCGGGCGCCCTCTCGGTCTCCTCCTCCTTCTCCTCTTCCTCCTCCGGCCCTCCCCTCCCCCTCGTGGCGCTCTTTAAGAGGGAGGCATGGAAGGAAAGCGGCCCGCCTCTGCCCGGTGCTCCCCTGCCGGACGGGGATGCTGGAGAGAGCGCGCGAGAATATGGCAAAAGAGGATATACGCGCGAGAGAATGGATGAGGGACAGCGGGGGAGAGCGAGTCAGTCACTTTGGAGCCACCGGAGCCCTGTCTGCAAAGAGTGGTGCGTGTGCGTGTGTGAGTGTGCGCGTGTGCGCGCGTGTGTAGCGGTGGGAGGGGGAGTCCCTGGCGTACTCCAACATCAAACAGCCCCCGCGCGGAGGGAAGAGAATCGGGAACGACGGCACAACAGCTGATCCCACATTTAACCCCTCGCCCGCCGGCGCAGGGGCGGCCAGCCCTGGCCACCTCCCGCGGGCCCCTCCGCTCCCCTCCTCCTCCCTGCATCCAGCAGCTGCCCCCGAGTTTGGGGTCTGGAATCTCCCTTTTCCCCAGCTCTGTCCGCCGTCTGGCCGCTGCGGAGAGAAGGAGCGGCTCTGCGGGCTCTGCGGCCCGACCGGAAGGCGCTTAGTCCTGCTTGGCGTTGAGAGAAGCGCCTCTCCTAAGGGAGGCCGACTCAGTGGCAGGGGTGTCGGTGATGTAATGAGGGCATCTACGCAGAGGCTTCCGCGCTGGGGAACGCTTCTCCCGCTGCCCAAAGCTTGGAAACCCAGCTGGAGCCCGCGGGAGCCTCTCCTGCTCTCCCACTGGCCCCCAGGCCCTATTTACACCCCAAGCCTGCCACAGGCACGTGATCTTGTGGACACTTAATATGGGGGGCGGGGGGGCAAGAGGCACTGGCCACAAAGCGTCCTCCCCTCCCCACACCCAAACACACCTGACTTCATGTGCACACATCAACGGGGCAGGAGTGCACGCCACTACCCCCTGATCCCCCGTCAGCGCTTTGCAGAGGTTTGGACTGTGTCCCTACACCACCACTGTGGCAGGTGTGTGTGTGTGTGTACATGCACATACATCTGCAGCTTCACCAGCCAAACACACACACACACGCGCGCGTGCGGGCTTGCCACGCTTTGGACCCCGGCCAAGCTCAGTTCACTAGGACAAGCCACAGGTGAGCTCCGCTGTGAGAGAGACAGGGTGCTGCTCGCCACTGGCAGAGGCAGAGACAGCAGGGGGGCATGCCCAGCATCTTGTCCCACTTATGAATACTTCCTCTGGGAAGGGGGCGAATCCCAGATACCCAGTACCAATTCTGGACTCACCTGTCCTACCTAAAGGCACCTGTGAGTCCCCTCCTCTCACTGCAGAGAGGGAGCCCCACTCTGAAGGGAAGCAGGGCTGGGACCCCCTGGTAGTGGGAAGACCAGCGGCCTGGAGTCAAGTGGAGGCCCCCTCACTTGCTGTGTGATCTTAGGAAAGTCGCCTGTCCTCTCTGGGCTTTGGTTTCTGCACCCGACCTAAGAGGTTGGTTGGATGATGTCTGGGATGTCTGTTGCACTCACTGCAGGTTGTGTTGAAGAGGGCCGTTCAGGACAAAGCAGGAGGAGGGGAGCGGGATGGGCCACAGAAGGGAACAAGCTCAATTTGAACAAGGCAGGCAGGCGTGTGCCCCTTGGACGCCCCTTTCTAGGGCATGTCCCCAGAACAAAGCAGCCTCCAGTTCATCTTCCTCTTACATGGAAGGGGGGCAACGTCTAGGGGGAGGCAGACGGGAGAAGGCATGAGGGACAGAGGAGAGACTGTAGGGGGGAGCTGACCCACCTCGCCAGGTGGCCACACTTGCCTGACCTTTCTCTGGAATCCCTCACTGTGATGCCCCAGGGGTGGCGCTGGCATGGGGTGGGGATGGGGGTGCTTGACATGGACTTGCAGAGTCTTCTGCCTTCAGGCTGGACCAGCTATTAACTTGGTCTCCCAAAGAGGCTCCCCTACAGTCTAAGACAGTGGTGGGGAGGCCCGGCACGCAGGCCGGGTGCATCTGGGGCAGGAGCACAGGCTGGATACAGCATTTGCAAGTGGAGATCTTGCAGAGGGCTCTCCTGTGGAGTGCAGCACCCTGCAGTGGCCCTGGCCGCAAGAGCAGGGGCAGCCCTGCCAGCCTCCTGCCTCTCAAGTCGTGCTGCTCTGCCTTCCTCTTTCAGAAGGCTTCCCTCCCCTTCTGTCTACTCCCAGCACCCATCAGTCGTTGGTCGCTGCCTTCCTCTTTCAGAAGGCTTCCCTCTCCTTCTGTCTACTCCCAGCACCCATCAGTCGTTGGTCGTCTCAGTTGTCGCTGCCCCTGCTACTCCTTCCCTGGAGTACACTCAGGAATTTGAGGCAGCCACACTGCATTTACCCTCAGCCCTGGGCTCCAAATCTCCCTGCCCGAGAATCATTTACTCATTAATTCTCTGTTGTTATCGAGCATCTACTGAGATCAAGGCTTTAATCCCTCCCAGAAGAGGATTTGGGAGCATATCCTAAACGGTGCCTAACCCAGAGCAGACACCCTTTGAGTCGACTCTCCTGCTCTTGCGTATTGAGTACCCACTGTGTGCAGGCACTGAACCAGGTGCTGGAGCTGCAGAAATAAAGTTCTCTGTCCTGGAGTGAGCGCACTGTCTGGTGGGAAAACCAAGCCAGCAAACCAAGAGTGCAGCCTGCTGTGCTGAGAGCTAAGACAGCCCAGGATAGTGGGAGCTCAGATCTGGGGTGAGCTTAGACCTGGGGTTCGGTCAAGGAAGTTTTCCTAGAAGGAACCCTGAGCTCAGTCGTTGGCTCCAAGAAATCCAGGGTAGTCGCTAAGGCCACCCTCCATATCTGTATCACTTCCAGTGGCCTTGCACCTGGTTATCCCTGGGCCTCTCAGCCCAGCCAACTGCCTTCAAGCCTCACTTCCAGAGAGTGTCAGGCCCGCGGAGCATGTCTAGACACCTGCCTCCATCAGCCAGCTAATCACACCTGGGCTCCAGAGAGATTGAGAACAGCAAAATAGAATTAAAAGAAAACCTCCAGAAAAAGGATTTGAACAACATGTGTGTTTGGCTTATTTTTCAGGACAGGGTCTGCGTGCCCACTGCTTCCCCGCCCTGTGCCCTGGAGTTGGGACTTCCACTACGAGCTGATTACTAAATGGCAAATTGAGGGAGGCCTTGGTCCACTGAGGGGTGTCTTTGTGGGGTCAGGCCATGGAATGGCCGAATGCTATAGCCCAGCTGGTCTCCTCTGGGTCTCCCCTTCGAGAGTCAGTGTCAGGAGGACAGAGAGCTTGCTGGCTGGCGCAGAGCATCATCCCAATGCCTAGAATAAGCACCGGGCAGGGATAAGGGTGGTCGCCCCGGGCTTGCCCCCTCTCTGGGCTCGTCCTGATGGTGAGGTGGCCCTGCTGCTGCAGGGTCCAGGAAACACAGGCACTGAGAGGGCTGGGCAAGCCTGCAGCAGAAAGACCAGTGCCCCCGGCTGGATGTCCTGAGTGCCTAGGTGCCAGGACCATCCCTTCTCCTGGACTGGAGGAGAAAGGAGAAGCGTGCTCCATGCTCCTCCAACAGTGCTCCTGGGAGTGCCCCAATGGCACAGACCACATCTGCTGTGATTGTTCCCGAGTCTGTGCCCTTCTTACTGTTAGGAACCTTGCTCTCCTCACCTAGGACCTCCAGTACCTGGTGGGGGGGCGGCACCTTAGACTGTGGGGTGCAATGTTCTTCAGATCCCCCAGACCCCTCTGGTGCCACCTGGACCAGAGTGGGCGGCCCTGAGCGGCGGGTGGGGGAAGCCCAGGGCTCACTGCTCTGCTACCCCCGCTTCTGGGGCGAAGGGAGGCTGCGAGCTGGGAAGAGCTGTCAATCCAGTGCTAATATTCACTACTTAAAAAAAGAGCCAAGGAAAAAAATATCCCATTCGCCCTGAATATGAGACGGGCCTTGTTAGGGAGGCAGGAACTGAGCTGTAATTATTTCTGTGCTCCTGGGCACCACTATAAATACCAGGCAAGGAGGCACCTCAAAAGGTCCGGATGGCTCCAAGGCTTTGGAGATCTCCTGGCTCCTTCCTGCCCCCATCTAGTGTCACCTTTCCCAGGGGAGCCTCTGCTGGCTGCAGGCGCTGCCCCTTCTCCCCCTGCAGGGCGGGGTCTGCCTTTTCCACCCTCCCGGGGTGAGCCAGCCTGGGAGACCCAGGCCCACGTAGCTTTGCAAACACCCTCAGTCTCTTTGGTGTGCACCTCTGTGAAATGTGGACACAGAAGTCTCCCTGGGAGAGTGTGTGCCAAAAAGTGTTCAAGATGGCCTGTGTTTTTAACAAAAGGTGGGCAGTTCTGTGGCCAAATGATTTGGGGGAGTGTTGCCTATGACCACACCCCCAGCCCCCATCCCTGGGAAGTTCCCAAGGCTGCACACCGGCATATTCCAGCAGGAAACAAGCAGCCCCGCAGGCCCTGTAGGGGAGATGGGGTGGGCGTTGAGTTACTCATGGCCTGCCCCTCTTTCCCCCTCCGAGTGCGCAGGCTAGCTTCCTCAGGCTTTCCCCATGCAGGGAGGACAGCGTGGAGCTTGGCAAAGGCGTCCCGGGACAAGGAGTGAACTCACCGTCTCTGGTTGCAGCTGGGCCATAATCCGCAGAGACAGTGTGCTCCATGCTTCCAGCAGAGCTAGATCTTCCTGCCTCAACTTCAGGGTGTTTGGCACAGGGTTAGGCGTGAGCACTGGGGGGCCAAGGAGGCAGCATTGTACGTGGCATCTCCACGGTGGGATGGGTTAGGGTGGGCAGTGTGTGTGTGTATGGGAGGGGCATGACCCAAGAAGCTTCTTTTACGTGACCCAACCAGACGCCCACATCACCAACTGAACACTCTCCCAGGGGAATTCATGCCCCAATTCCACAGCTAAGGGAATAGGAGTGGAGTCAGGGGAAAGTCCTGAGCTCAGGGCTACTCAGGGTGTCTCCAACAGACACCACTGGGGATATGTCAGGTTGAGGACAGGAAGCTCTTTGGCCTTCTCGTAAAGTGTAGGAACCCCTCAGATTCCTGAAGGTGGAAGTTTCTATATCTTGGGAGTAGGGGGCTGTTTCTGCTTTGTCCTGCTGTCCCAATGTCCCAGAAGTGCAGAAAAGTTGGCAGAGGAGCCCCTGCAAGGAGGAGAATTGCCAGGACAGGATGGAAGTGAGCTAGCTGCCCTGGCTGATGAGGCCACGCTGGAGGCGTCCAGCAGAGGGCCCACTCATACCAGCCAGAGCCTCCCCTTTGTGGCTTGTGAGGAGTGGGTGCTGGAGTGCTCCCCACCCCTGGGCCCCTCTGCATCCCTGAGTCACCAAGTGCTCAGCGATGCAGAGGGGAAGCGGGGCCTGGCCCAGGCTGCTGTGGCCAGCACCCACCTTCCAGCTCAGGGGGGGCCCCCACCCACTGGTGCTATCCCCTTGGCCCCAGCAGAGACTGCAGCAAAAGTAAAAATCGGCGTGCAAAGGAAGTTTATTTATCTGTTTAATTAAGAGGCATTTGCCAGCCACATTCAGGTCCATCCGTCTCACTTACAACCATGTCCCAGCAAAATTAAACATAATAAATACGGGGAGACTGAAAGCAAAGGGCACACTCGAGATGTATGGCCAAAGCCAGAAGTTGCACAGGGTTGCAGTTATAAGCACATCTTTCTTTGGCAAGTTCCTCTCTCCTCAGGGCCTGGGAGCTAGAGGAATGCTCTCAGAGAAGGGGCTGTGGGTGCTGTTCCACTCTGCCTTTTCCACTCGGCACTGTTGCCAAGCTTTATTTATTTTAAATGAACCCCCAGGACTTCTCCCTTCTCCTCTTCTGGAGAGAGGGAGAGAGCTGAGCATAGAGCAAAAAGAACATCTGAAATCAGCCAGCACTGTGATTTTCTACCTCGGGGCTTGGTGGGTAAGAGGACTCGGCAGCTGCAGCCCTGGAAAGCTTTTTGCAGGCTCCTGCTGCATCTGGGCCATGAGCTCCTGGCAAGGAAGCAGCATGGGCTGAGAGAGCCTTGGAGAAACAGATCCGTGCTTTACGGTGCCAGCTGAGGCTAAGCCACCCTTCAGGATACTGGCCCCAGTATCCTGGGGCCAGAGGAGGAAGGGGGACAGAATTTTTATTTCTCTCTCTGATCTAAAGCTTCAAGAGCCTGACTGTTTGCTTAAACTTCCAAGGAAGTTAAGTACAAAGGGAAAAAATGGTGATTTATTATTCTATTGATTGCTAACTGTAACAATACCTTGCATTTGTTCAGTGCTTTCCCAACCTTTTCAACGTAAGTTAACATGTCTGATCTCACAAGGTAGATGGGGAAGGTAGAATGATGCCCATGTGGTATATTATGACACTTCTAGGATCACAGAGGTGGCCCAAGGTCACATAACTAGTTAGAGGCAGAGTTTGGGCTGGAAAACAAGCCTCCTGGCTTGCAGATTCACTTGAGCCTCTTGTTTCCCTTCTATGACTGTGCTTGGCTCACATGCTTCTGTGAGCATCCTCATCATTAGCCCTTGGCTCTCTCTCTCCTAGCAGGATCAACCCCAAACCAAATCTGTTAATGTAATCGTCATTTGCAATAGCTTGGGCATTTACTAATCACACCGCTGCTTGGTCTGTGCAGCAATTATCTTGAATTTCCTCTTTCTCATTAGGCGGGAGGTCACAAGAACTCACTAGGTTTGCTGAACCCTATGATGAAGCTAAGGAGAGAAGCTGCCATTGGACTGAGGAAGCCCTTCTGTGGGGTTCCTAGCTGACCTTCCATAAGATGCTCAATTTTCTGGATCCTCATCCCACGCTCTGGGCTGCCCCATCACCGGGAGCTCTCTTGTCACATATAAACTTGTGCATGTCTACTTGGCGCCCTGTGCTGACACCACGAATGACCACAGAAAATAAAGAGTCCTAAGAAGTACAAGAAGTCTGTTTATTTGCTTGGAGATGAAGATTCCAGCTCTGACTGGATCATCAATGAAATGCTCTTGGATGGCCATGTCCCCAGTGTAGACATGACTGATGACAGCCTCTGCTCACACCAGGGCAGGGCTCATGTTACAGGATTATCACTAGCAGAGGTTGTGGGGCTAAGGAAAACCTACGTAACTCACTGCTCCACACAGCCTACCCAGGGTGGCACCCCTGGGCACTAAAATTGCCCTCGGCTCCACTACTTGCTGCCCTTCAGCACCAGGGACAGTTCTAGTCTCTTGTTTCCGGTCACCTTTCCTTCCCCTCAGTGAGAAAGTCACTGGAAGAGACAAGAATGCTTATAGGCACAGGCGATGGAGCTGGAAGGGAATTTGGGATCATACTGCCCAGTCCTCTGCCTCCTAGCTGGCAGTCACTGAAACCTTCAGGGACAGGCACTGTCTTTTTTTTCCTTGAAGCACTCCATTGAGGGATACCCTGACATCTCTCTGGGGAGCCCATTCAGATTTTTATAACCCTGACTGTTAAGAAATTCTGCCTTGTGTCTCACACAAACCTTTTCCACCTTAATTTTATTCAAAGGGGAAAAGCCTTGAAGGAGTGTCAAGGGGGACCTTCCACCAGCAGCTGAAGCCACTGTCACCTCCTCTAACTCCCGGGAGGGGCCAGGGGTCACCCACCATAGCTTGTAGAACAAGACTGTGTGCTCCAGGGGAGTGTCCAACAGCGGCACTTCATGCTTCAAGGTGTCCAAAGGGGAAGGCCGTACCCATGATGTGGGTGATGATTTGGGAATCTCCTGTTGCTGTGACCAGCAGGAATTTGTGTCAAGTTCAGTTAGAATTGAACTGAGGAAACAAAGCATTCAGAGTCCATAAGTGGAGCCATGGGAAGGGGTCGAGCTTTGTTCTTTCATCCATAGGGGATGGTCTGAGCAGCAAGGGCCATCCTTGTGTTTTCTGCCTCTTCATAAAGACAGCAATTGAAATAGCTGGCCTCTTCACTTTGTCATCAGTTAAAATGAATCTTACCTAACAGAGAAACTAACACCCCTTCGTTCGGCCTTGGGTGAGGAAAGGCCATCAAAGGACAGACCCAGCGAAGCCCTGTAGAGAGGGAGGGATGGCCAGGGGGTAGCCTGGGCCCCAGGACTGTGAAAGTTGGTCCTCCAACTCTGAACAAATCTGAAAGACTCTGCGTCACACATCTGCCTACAGCCCCAGCCCCAGCACTCAGCTAGTTAAAAAGTGACCTGAAGGCCTCGGGAAGCAGAATGTGAGGGGCTGGCATGCCGCTCTACTTCTGCCCCTTCGTGCCCCCTGAAGTCAAAGGATCAGCTCATTAAAAGCTCATTAGGAGCCCGAGGCAATAAAGGCCCAGAGAGGAAGCACTGTCCTGGCAAAGCGCACGGCCCTGGGGAGGCAGGTGCACCGTGTCAGGCGGCCACTGCCAAGCTGCAGACAGGAGCTGAGCGGTGGAGCAGGGAGGTGGCCGGTGGTGGGAGGCAGGCGTGGGAGGCAGGAGGCTCTTCCAAGGAAGCCTCTTGGGACCTGAGCTTCTCCAGGACTCACAGGGGTGGGGAAAAGTCTGCCTGCCAGGAAGCAAAGGAACAGACATATTTACCTGCAGACTCTCCTCATTATACCCCCAGGTGTGACAGAGGCCAGATATGAGCTCCTCTCTCAGGCTTTGAGGAGAGTGAGCCAGGGCAAGGAGAAGGGAGGGGTAGGCAGGACCCTGGCTAGCATCAGCCCTACCTGGCAGCTCAAAACACACCAGGTAAGTTGTGAATTGCTGCTCAATGTGAGTACAATGCAGCAGAGAAAGAGGCAGTGGCTGCTGCTGTGTTTCTTTAGACCCCCTAAAGATTGCCAAGAGTGGTGGGACATCTCTGGTGGAGGTATGCGGGACCTAGGTGTGAAGCTATTCTTGGGCCCCCACCCCTGCTGACCCCCTATTGTTCTGCTCCCTCTCACTCCTAGGGGGAGGAGCCCTCCTCTTTCCTAATCTATCCTAGCATTGGGGTCTAGCCCCGTTTTGGCACCAACACAACTCTCCAGTTCCAAGGCATGAGGTTTCTGGGAATTCACTGGCAAGGAGGTTTGCGGAAAGTTGGCAGCCAGCTGAGGGCCCTGTGCTGCTCTTAGCAGCTCCCAGCCTTTCCTCCCGCTGAGAGTTGCTGCATTAGGATGGCGGGAGCCGTCTGTTCCTTTTCTTAGTTCCCTAGGATGCTGTGACTTTTGATTCCTGCTTGATTAATATACAGCCAATAGAGACTGTATTTAAGGAAGCTTTAATTCTCTCAGGTCGCCAAACTCTGGAGCAGCAAAGCTGCAAGGAGCCAGCCCTGCAATAGATCAAACACTAGGACCTTCAAATCGCTCCGTGGCCCAATTTCTCATCACTGCTGCTGCCTGATAACCCTCCCAGCCTGGTGCCAATACCTCTCTTTTCCAGGGGTGGGGACGGGGACTGGACGTGGATGTCCATGGCTGAAAGCCTCCTGGCAGCCAGGAATGAGAGCTGGAAGGAAGTGGCACTTCAACTGTGTATGAGCCCTCGGCACCAGGGACAGCTCCAGCCAGGTCCTGGGGCGTCCAGCACTGCCTAAATGCCTTCCTGAGCCCAAACACAGATGGGTGTAAAAGACTTCACTGTTTTGCTGGAGATGACCAGTGGCTAGCCCTGTTGATGGCTGCCTTCCACCAAAACATCCTTGCCAGCCAAATAAGTCTTCTGTACCCCTTTGAGACCCCGCACGCTCTCACTGCACGGTTTCCCTTTAGAGTTTCTCTAGATCCAGCTTTCTCATTCTCTGACCGCCTGAGACGTCCCGAGAGAGAAGCCAGCTGCTCTTAGGACTACCTGGCCTGTCTCTCTCCTAGTCCCTGGTGCCCATGGCTTCTGTGGGCCCAACAATTTCCTTTCTGGCTCAACCTCATCCCCTTCCAACTTGCCTCATTAGCATCTCCTGAAAGGCAGGCTAATTTCTCTGCTTGGCACCTGGGTGTTCACTTGCTTGGTGGGGTGGTGGTGGGGGGTGGGGAATGCCTATGTGGCTGCCATTTCCTCCGAAGCGTCTTTTATAGACCTGGTGCGTGTTGCAATTCACGGAGGCACCGTGGAGCAGTACAATGCGGGAAAATTACCTCGGAAGCTGGGCTTGTAAATTACCTCCCAGTGGGGGCAGGGAATGCGCCTGTTAACTGAGAACCCAGTGCGCAAAGCCATTCCCATTTAAGAGCGGATCTTCCTGGATCAGAGTCTGATCAATCCTTGCTGCCACCAACACGCCATATATTAGGAAGAAATATTTGCATTGAAGTTGAAGGAAGCCCCAGACTCGCCTTCTCATGCTCATCCCTACTGCTGTCTTATTAAGATTTTCTTTAGACCTAGCCCCTGCTGGATTTATTTCCCCCACTCTGCCTCTATCCACTTAAAAATATCGTCTATAGATTTTCAAATTATTGCTACACTTTCTAAGAGAAGGATGCAGTCGTTAAAAATTAACAGCAAATTTATAGGAATTCTGTATGGCAATTACAGAATTATAATGAAGTGCCTGCCACTTGGCCGAGTGTGGGTAATTGGAAATCCACGCTGGGAGACTGGAATCTTTACTGTGTTGGAATTGTATTTTTGAGAGTAAATGCTGTGGAGAGGGTCAATGGAGCCTTGAGCTGGCCAGGTTCTTCTCTGGAGGAAAGAGTGACTGGTTCACTGCCTGTTCGGAGGCAGTTTAAAAGGAGAATCACCTAAGCTGGCACACAAGAAGGTGGCTGGACACCAAGGGGGTAGGTAGGTGTTCTGGGCCCAGGGGGCAGCCCTGATGCCTCCCAGGCTGGTCTGAAGAAGGCAGGAGAGACTGTGAAGGAAGGACTGTCATTATCAGCAGAGTGAGAGGGATCACTGAGATGGAGATGGACGGAAGGCAGCACTGGAATAACCTGGCGTTCTCCCTGTCCAGTGTTTTTGGTGTTGCAAAAAATTTGGTAAAAAAATCAGATAGATCACTTTCTCATGAAGACACCCACTCTGCCAGGGTGCAGCCTTCATTCTGATACCCGCCACGGCAGACCTGGACTTGGGCTGCTTCCTCCTCTTTGCTTCTCTTTAGGATCCCAGTTGCCCAGATGGTCCAAGGGGGCTTGTAATAAGGAAACTCTGATTCTGAGAAAGGGAGTTCTGTCAGGACCTTAGGTACAAATCACCTCCCGGTTCTTTAAGAGATTTGTCTAGACCTGGCGCCATCCAACGCAGGAGCCACCAGCTCCCATGTGTGCAAAATACAAGCCAGATTTTGAAGACTTGGGACAACAAAAAGATTGAAAAATAACTTGTGTATCTGATTACACATCAAAATGATAATATTTTGGATATATTGGGTTCAAGTGTATTGTTAAAATTAATCTCACTAGTTTCTTTTTACTTTTTTAATGTGACTACTGGAAAGTTACACATGGGCAGGTGTGGTTTGCACTATACTTCCATCGGGCAGCACTGGGCTGGAGCAGGGGCGTGCCGTTTTCACACTCATTGTCCGACAGTGCCTGCCTGTGGTGGGATGCGGAAGGAGCAGCCGCCCGCGTCTCTTCTTGTGGTGGGGCCCAGAGAACATAGTCCGTGCTGGCAGGAAGCACATCTGACTCCTCCACCCCAGACAGAGACGTCCAGCAATGGGGTTTGCTCTATTTAAATCTGTGTCACTTGGTTTCCATTTGCTCCATCCTGATGTCTGGGACTGGGGTCATTGTTATGTCCTGCCAGTGCCGCTGCACAAGCCCAGAGGCCAATGGTGGTGGTGGGCTGGTTTCCTCCTTGCTCTCCCCTCCTGCCCAGGACAGGACAAGGAGACCAGCACTCCAAGCACCGCTCTGCTTTGGGGCTTAGCTCACAGCTGGCACTTCTTCCTCCTGACCTGCAGTGGGAGAAAGCGTCCCAGCAGCCAACTCCCATGCGGCTGAACTTGTTTGCATTTGGCTCCTGGGTGAGCGTATTGATTTTCCTCTCCAGTGTGGAGTGAGAGGCCTCGGAAATTCCATTATGGTGATACAGAGCACGGTGTAATTATCATCATCATCACAGTGCTTTGGACAGATCGGATCTCAGGCAGCCAGAGCACCCTCAGCCTCACTCCATGCCCGAGCCCCCTGGAGGGTGGGAGGAGGAAGTAGGAGTGGACATGTCATTCTTCCCGTTTCATCAGAGGGAGAAGAGGAACAGGCAGAGCAGAGGAGCGTCCCAGTGTGCGAAGTGGAACCCAAGACTTGGGGTCTGTTTCATCGCCCCCTTCGACTTGAGGAAAAGAAGCAGAGCTGAGCTCATAAGAAGACTGTAATCCCATGTCTCCTGCTTTCCACCCCATGCCCAGCCTCTGCATTTCTGGAACCTCCACCAGCAGGGAGTGATGCACACTCGGGCTTGAGAGGCACCCTGACCTGGAGGCAAGCCCATTTCTGCCCTGACCAGCCATAAGACTCAGAGTAAGTGGTTCAACATCTTGAGCTTTACTTTCTGCATCTAGAAGAATGGGAAAGCAATACCTCCCTCAAGGGCTGTGGCCATTCAAAGACCTTCTGCATACAGAGGAGCTGGCACACAGTAGATGCTCAATGAATCATGTTAATTAATTCAACAAATATCTACAGAGTGCCTCCAAATGCCAGGCTTTGTTCTAGGTCCCTCTGTCTGCAGTGGCCAAGTGAGACAGCCAATGAAGTTTCCTTTCTCTCCACGCAGATGAACTGAATTTGCCCCAACCATCTCCCAGGCCTTGGTACGGAAAGTACAGTTAGCTCTCGATTATCTATGCAAATGGAGTGGAACGTTCCACTGATAACTCAGAAAGAGCAGTGAGTCCACAAATAATTCTTATTTGAATTTGAAATGCATTGTGCTTACTTTTGCATTGGATTTACCTTCCTAATTACTGTTTGTTCTGGCTTAGGCTCAAATTTGTTTGCATTCCCAAAACTCACACTGGTTGGTGGTGAAGGGTGTGCCCTAGAAGTGTGCCGGGACCACCAGGTGGACACCAGCCACAGACCAACCCGGGGGGGGGGGACTGACACCCACGGAAAAGGAGGGAGTGGGTGCTAGGCTCTTCTTGATATCTGCCCAGGAGGAATGATGGCTGATACCTTAATTTCTGCTTCAAGGGTCTGCCTATGTGGGTGGCTGGGCACGAGTGGGCAACGTGGAGGCCTGGGGGCCACACTGGATCCCATGAGCTGGATATTGTCTCCCGGGGAGGCAGGAGCAGAGATGAGATGTGTACCCACTTGCATCCTTCCCTTGAGGGGTTCCATATTTTGTTCTCTGTCTCTCTCTGGGCTCCTCTCTGTGTCTCTCCCTCCGTGTCTTTCTGTCTTTGTGTGTGTGTCTCTTCCTCACTCTCCACACCTTCCTCCACTGGTGCTGTTTCCAGCACTCTTCTCCCCGGGGCAAATCAGGAAACAGATACTTCTTTCAACACACATCTCTTCCGTGCAGCTGGTGGGGGGTCAGCTGGGGGATCTTCCCTCTAGAATCATGAGCTGTGGTGGCCAAGAAGGTTTTATCTAACTGGACACCCCATTTCTCTTTGTAGGGTAGGGAGGGAAGGAGAAAACACAATGAATCCATCTTTCTGTGTCCCCTCTCTTCCCCATACCCACCCCACATAGAGATCTCCAGGTATGGAATTGGTGAGGGTCCTGCCCCTAGACTAGGCAACCAAGACAACAGCTATCCATGACTTTGGCCTGCGCTCTGGTTTTCTCAGCATGCCGAGTGATTTCACCATCTGAGGGCCTCATTCTGTGTCAAGAGAACATGGGGTAGGCTGTCATCCAGCAAGTGCTATGGGTGGAACGCTTGGTCATTCTCTGGTCTGAACCAGACCAGAAGGCAAGCTCCCTGAGTGACTGCTGCTCCCTGAAAGCCTTCTGCCCTGGCATCCTCTCCATCCACACAGGATGATCCTTCAGGCTCAGGTGCACTGGGTTTTTTTTTCGGGGGTGGTGGTGACTCAGGATGTCCTTCCAGCTCTCAGGGGCCACAGTGCTAAGGCCACAGGGAAACTCTGCCATTTGTGTGCTGCATGCCAGCTCACAGATCATGTTCACATATGTCACCTCAGTGTGTCTCACACAATCCCGTGAGACGGACAGGTACAACGAGGAAGACCGGGGCTCAGAGAAGTTAAGGGACCCCCCAGAACCCATTGTCCAGGCCTCTGGCCACTCCGCTATGATTTTGAGGAAGCTAGAAGCCCCCTCCTTGCGTTTGAGCTTCCTGAAGCCTGATGTGCTACCATTTTCCACTCCCTAAAGACACTGAGCATGTGAAGCTGAAGCTCACCCACAGCTCCTTGTGAGACGGCTAACCGAGAGTAGGCTCTTGGGGAGAGAAGGAGGAGATCTGGAAGACACTGGGCCAGTGGAAAGCAAGTGGGGGCTGCCTCCACGGCGTGAACACCGCACAGAAAACGGTGCCACCATGGTAATACCATGGCAGACAGGAAGACACCCTGTGGGGTCTGGCTGCTTGCCCTATCTTCTCTGAAGGCAGTAGGGGGGTGGCAAGAGGCTATCGGAAAAGGAAACTAGTGACCACTGCTGCAGCCAAGTGCCAGCCACTCTGGGGGGGGGCCCTCTGCGAGGTACCACCAAGTAAGCTGGTGGGAAGCAGGCCACACCCCTCAGGTAGGCTTCACACCTGCTCTGCCACCCCCTCACTGGGACCCATTCCTCCCATAGCTCTCACTTACCCGCCCTCAGCAAGTGTGGGAATCAGAATCAGGGTAGGGAGTGTGCCCGGGGGCCTGGCTTCTCTGCCCTTCATCCCTCCTTGCTGAACTGCAGATCTCAGAGTTGTTTTCAGGGTGGGTAATTAGCTCAGGTGAGAGTCAAGGAAGAGAAGCCCAGACATCTGGAGTGTCTGAACCCAACAGTAGACTTTGAAATGCCAGTGACCTCTGTGGTGGGAATAGGTGACCAGAACAGCCTGACTTGGTCCCAGTTCTAAAAGTAATTAGATACTCTTAAGTAAATTTCTAAAGCTTCAAGTAAAATGAGATAAAAGTAAAACTTCAGTTCCTCCATTGCACTACCACGTTTCAAATGCATAATGGTCACATGTAGCTAGTGGTTACTGTATTGAGTGCAGATATAAAACATTTCCATGGTTGCAGAAAGTTCTATTGGACAGTCCTGCTCTACAGCTTCCCATGTCTCAGTTTCCTTATCTGTAAAATGGGGAGAAAAGTGCCCCAGCTATTGTCCAAGTCTCAGTGAGATGGCAGATGATCAAAGCATAGTGCACAAATTGTAAACAAAGTGGCCCCATGGTTAGTGCCCAAGTTGCCAGACTCTTGGGAATGGAGAGAGGCACTGGAAGACTCGTGGAGAGTGGGCGGCCAATGGGACACGTGCTCTTTGACACGGCCAATCCCAGGGGGTCAGGGATGAGGTTCCAGGAGAGATCCAAAGGCCCCTTATCTATTGGCAGATACAGTGGGCAACAGCCATGTCACTCATACTGCCACGTAGGCTTAGAGAAAATATAAGAAGAGGAGATGAGCCCCACAGATAGAGCTACAAGACAAGGATGGCTTCAGCACAGAGCTGTGAGGGGCAGAGGTGACCCCGGGGGCGGGGTGGCAGTGAGGGAGGAGAGCCCTGTGGCTCCACACCATCTGGCTCCTTGCTGCACCAGAGAGGGGACTGTGGGAGGAATGCCACAGCAGGTCGGGCCACGGGGTTTCACAGAGCATGTCTGTGGGGAGTCGCTGAAGCCAAGAAAGCTTTGCTGGGCTGGCAGAAACCCACACACCAACTCAATAATAAAAAACAAAAGGGAACTTTGCACAGAGAACAAACCTTTGCTGAGGAAGGGGACAAAACTCAAAAAACTGACCTGGTGGATGAGTCTGAGATGCCTGAGCCCCCACCTGATGCAGAGATTGGTCCTGGTCGTCCCTTCCTCAGGCCACGTGGGGATGCCAAGGCAAAAGAAACCCATGCATCTTTGGGCATCTCTGGAAGTGGGCAGCTGGGCCAGCCATGTCCCGGTTCCCTTGGGATGAACCCATCCCTACTCCCCAGTTCTTCATTGTCCTTCGCCCCTTTTTCATCCATTCCCACACACCTCTGCTCTCCCTGAGACCCTTCTTCTCTTCTCCTTGTCTTATTTTGTTTTTAAACATCACCTTGTTTTCCCACAAAACAAAAACAAAAAGTGATACGTAAAACCATCCTGATCCAATGGTTGCCCCAACAAGGAGCCCTTCCTTCCCATCCAGGGGCACTCTCTCCTGTTCTCCAAGTTGGAATAGATCTGCCCTTTTTGGATCCAAAGTTAATGGGCTGAGAGAAGGAATTCGGGATGCTTTTAAAGGGAATGTGGGGGAGATGTATGGAGTGGGAGGGATGGAAAGAGGGAAACTAGGGAATGTCTTGCTTCCCACAACACCAGCAATGGCAAACTCTGCCAGGATGCAGAAAACCAGGCTTCCTACCATGAGCACAAGTGGGATTTTCAGGGGATTGTGAGCCAAACCCAGGCTTCTCAAGACTGCCCAGGATGCTGTCCCTGGTCCTGAACCTGCCCGTTGGTGTGCAGGCTCTTCTAACTCTGGGGACACTGGTGATTTCTGTCCATCCTCTCGAGAGATCTTCATCACTTCTCTCTCTCTCTCTCTTTTTTTTGTATTTTCTAGAACATATAAAATGCTTCTGCAAGTCTATAACATATTTTACAATTATAAATTCCTCCTGCCCCTTGGAGAGGATGAAGTTGGAACCCCTGTCCCTCTACGCTCCCCCAGTGCTGTGTTCGTCGCTCTGCCTCCTCACTCCCTTCCTGGTGCTTCCTTTCCCCCACACTCTCCCCACTCTGACTCCGCTGGAGGCTGGGGGAGACTGACGAAGAGCCCGGGGCAGACTCTGGCAAACTTCCTTAAAAGTTGCCTTCCTCTTTCAGGCCTCCTCTCTCGGCGCCTCCTCCCCTGCAGCCGACGACCCAAAAGCTAGGCTTCAAACTGATGCCACCTCCTCTCTGCAGCAGCTGTCGTCTCCTCCTCCTCCTGCCTGCTTCACTCAGAGCTGTCACAATCCTGGGGGGATGACACACGTCTCGGTAATATTAGCAGTCATTACTGGGAGAGTGCCCTCGGTCCCCTGGGTGTTCTTGGAGGCACTGACAAGGCTTCCCTGGCCTGGGGGGTGGGTGAGTGGGGCAGGGCCCAGACAAGGGAGAACCTGGAGGGAGAAGCACAAACCCTGGGGTGCACCTGAGATGGACAGCACTCCCTCCCACTGTATGATCTACAGGGACCTCTTGTCCCAGCAGAAGAGGAGAAGCTTGGGGATTGGAGCACTGTAGGAAGGAGAGGCAGCCCCACGAAAACTTTGGGGCTGCATCCAAGGTGCCACCCTCATGCACAATAACTGCAAATCCCTTACACGAGGGCAGAGCTCTATAGCTTACAAAGCTTTCACCAACACCATCTCATGTGAACCTCACACCCCTTTGCAGAGTGCTTATTAATGCTGCAGTCCTACACACAGGGACAGTGAGGCCCAGGCAGGAGACCTGCCCAAGACCTCGCAACTTGAGCCGAGGCATCAGACATCTCCCAAGCCCCACCTCCCATCCATCTTTCACTCCATGCCAGCCAGCTGCACCCAGCTGTAATCTGACAGCACCTCTCGCGAGCTCACTGCACATCCTCCACCGTCTGCCCTGGGGCTTTCCTGCTGCTGTCACTTGGGACACCTGCAGGAGCCCACTCAGCCGTTCTACCTCATGGGCAAACCCGGAAGCGTGAAGGGGCTAACGCCACATAGGGCAACCCTTGACCAGAGGGAGAAAGGACCCGGTGGGCAATGCTCCCTCTCCCCACCTCGGGTGGATTCGTTCACGGCTCCTCCTAGGCTTCCTAGTGGGGCTAAGCTCCAGTTGCCCACACTGGTGACCAGCTCAACGACATGCCCTTGGATTGGTTCTCCCTCTTCCCTATTTTATTCTCCCCAGTTCCCTTCACTCTTGTGCACTTCCCAAAATACATTCTGCCTCTGAGCCCTTCTCCCAGAGCCTGGTGTCTGGGGGGAACCCAAGCTAAGGCAGCCCCTCTGGGCGAGGTTCTGTGTGTTCACCATCAGACACTGCTAAGGACCTCATTGCTGGTACCAATAGGCTTGTGACAACTCCTGACACGTAGGAGCATCACGGTTACAGATTCTCACTGGCAGAGGATTGGGAAGAGGGACAGGCGGAATGTGAAGCACTTGGTTATGCAGTAGCTGTGGCAATGGTCTGGGGCAACAGAAGTTATAAGGACCATGGAGTTGGTTGGCTTTAGAGGCCTTCTAAAAGAGAAAATGAGAATCTCGGCCGAGCTATCAGCTCAAGGGACATTGGCCTCCATATATTTAAATCGACCTTATCTTCTGAAGCCCCAGGACTGACTGACAAGGGTAGCAGAGTCACAAAGGAGCCTGAACACACAGACGTGGCACATCTCCTTTGCCAAAATCAGAGCCCTGACAAGAAAGAGTGAGACCCGGGGATGGAACACTTATGGGGGTGATCCTGAGGGTCCTGAACCCCCTGAATTTCCTGAACTCTCTGGGTTGGCAGAAGCAGCCCTTTCCTCCTTGATAGAAGAGAACTGGCTCTCCTTTCCTGGAGAACAAGCAAAAATGTTCCTTGAGGAGACTTCTCACAAGATAATGCTTGTCCCATCAAAAGCTGCCCCTACCTTCTCTCATTTTTGTAAGACCAGTAGCTGGAGTCAGGATGTAGCAGAGGCCAAGTCAGGGGACAACCCCAGCTCCAGGAGGAAATCACCTACACACTCAAAGACCTGCAAGACCCAGCTGTTTTGTGCCAGCAGGAACTGTGGGAGTATGAGCAGGACTGAGTAGACCTTGAAGGAGTTGGATCAGGGTGGGCAGAATATGAGTCTGGATGGGGGAGACATTATTGACATGAAAGTAGCCTCCCATGACTCAGGCGAGGACACCTGAGCCAGTCCAGTAACCAGCTCCTTGAAGTGCAGACACGTTGACGGTGTTCAGAAAACGAGACAGAGACACTGAAACTACTCTGGCAGAGCATTGAAGAAGGGGCCCAGGTCATGTGACCAGAAAAGCCACCAGTGACTGATGCCCAGGAGGTTCCAGGAAATACTCTCTTCACAAAGGCGATAAGAAATGCTTTGCTGAGGGGACACCAACGTCTATGGAAAGCTCAGGGGTGGCTGCCTTCTGCAGGCCAGGATGTCATTAGGAGATAGTGCCACTAACCGAGCTCTTTAGAATCAATGAGGATGAGAAGATTCCAGAATAGTCGAGGTGGTCACATTTAACCATCAGAGATAAAGTGGACGTAAATGCCATCATGGTCAACAAGGCCTGGTAGCAACCAGGGTGCCTTGAACTGCAGGGATCTGTGGCCAATAGACCATGGTGTCCCTGGGGATGAGGCAAGAGGGAAGCCAGCTAGGGTGCTGCTTGACTTGTCTAACCAGAAAGAAATCAAGAGCTAGTGAGCAGAAGAATGTCCTCAGCCATCACAATGGAAACATGCCACGTTTCACCCAGATCTAGGTCTAAGGCAGTTCTAGATCAGATCCCACTGACTGGAGGGAGACCAGGTAGGGCTTTGCAATGCCCCTGTGGTAAATACAGTGAGAGTCCCCCAGCCTTCCCCAAAGGGACCAGGGACATTTACCAGAGAACATGTACCTGGGAAAGGGGGAGATATCCAGACTTTGAAAGCTGTAAGGTATGTGGGCAAGGCTGACACAGATACTAGTGAAACTGAAACACCATCATAGTCCCCTGGCTAGAGAGGGGTTTATGGAAAGCCAGAGATACATGACATCCTGACCCAAGTCCATCTTACTGCGAGTCCAGCGGTTCACAGACCCACCTTGCAGTTTGTTCTCTCATCTCCAAATACATTATTCGGATGAACATACTTAACATCTTACATAACCGTCATATTGGTTCTCTGACCTGGAAGGGCCTACTGGAAGCCCATGAAACTTCCCCCAGCCCAGCTGAGGTAGCAAATCAGAAAAATTAACACCACCCCCTTCAGGGAAATTGCAGAGATTAGATCCACCATCAAGGCCTTGAAGGAAGTAAGGGTGGAGGCCCCCATCATACCCCTGTTCAATTCACCTGTAAGGACCAGATGAATCATGTGGATGCCGGTGGACTACCACAAACTTAGCCAAGCTTCCAAGAACAGGCGGCAGCACTTTATTTACTGGAGCCAATCAGCACAGCCTCTATTACTTGGTACGTGGTCATTGATATGGAAAATGTGCTCTTTCCAATCCCTCTGGGTAAAGACAGCCAGAAGCTCTTTGCTTTTATACAGGAAGGACAGCAATACATATTTACTGTCTTGCCGCAGGGCTATAACTATTCTCTTGCTCTTTATCACAATATTGCAGTGTCTTTGGTCATTTTGACATTCCACAGAACATCACCTCACCCACTATGTTGAGGACTGGCTGGGCAGGAAGAGGTAAGTACACCAAACACCCTAGTAGAACATGTGTGTCAGAGGGTGAGAGATGAGCCCCAGGAAGATCCATGGCTTGCCCTCTCAATGAACTATTTAGAGTCTGGGGCATTCCGGAACCTCCCCTTGAAGTTTACGTAAGGGCAAGTTGTTGTGCCCTATACCCCTTCTACCAAGAAGGGGGCACAGAGCTTAGTGGCCTCTCTGGATTTAGAGGTGGCATATATTAACGTCTCCAGAGCTACCAGTTTCGAGTAGGTCCCAGAGCAAGCGAGGGCTCTGTGTCAGGTCCAAGATGCAGCGCAGACATCCCAGGGAGCTGGGGGTATATTGTAGGGGACCAGAATGTGGTGAACAGTCTCTGGCACGTCTCAGTAAGAGACACAGTGCTGACTCCGAAGTGGTGGTTGAGGCTGGCCACCACCTGGAAGGCTCTGTGACAGGCTGGACGTAATATGGGGCTGCAAGAGGTGGACCTCGCCTCCTCTCAGCTCTCCTCTCTCCTCCAGCCTTCGCTGCAGTAGTCAGCGGTCCACAGGTGCAACCTGACCGCCCCTTGCCTTAGCTGAACTACATCTCTCTCTCCCCCAGGAAACCACTGTGCGAGATGCACGCAGGAAGCAACGCAGGAGCGAACCTGGAGGTGCCTGCAAGTTAATACCCCACAGCATAACCCTCCCGATGGGCCAGGAGCTGGAGCCTTGTGCCATCCCCTCTCCTGTCCCTCCGGTGGGCAGTTTGCAGGTGCGTTCAGAGAAGGTGCAGACTCCTCAGAGGAGTCTCTTGGGACCAAGCCCCGGTTGCCTGCGCTCATCAACTCAGTAACGCACCCGTGCTGGCTTCCCTCCTTCCGCATCTCACTTTTCCCAGCCCCCCTTCCCTTGGACTCCTTCCCAAAATAAACTCTTGCATACAAGCCCTTGTCTCAGGCTCTGCTTTTGGGGGAAAATCTAGACTAAGACAGCTAAGCTTTGAAGCCCGGAGTTCCTCATCCCAAGGAAAAAGTCACTTTTTAAAGCATTAAATTAATCCTTTTTAAAGGATTAATAGTTTCCAAATATTTGTTGGGTGAAAAGTACTTCTTAATATTATAATTAGTAGGTTTTTTTTTTAATTTAGAAAACAGAGCAAAATATGATGATTTTTACCTGTGATCTAGCGATCTTATTGGGCCTAAGGTTGGTAAGTAGCAGGAACAGCATGGTGCTGTTTCCATGTCACAGTTTCAGGCACAGAATTAAAACCTTTCTCCTCGTGTCCCTAAGATGCTTGCTGGATCTGAGACCTCCAGGGCCCCTCGATTCACCATCTGCTCGTGGCCTGAGGCCAGAGTCAGGGAGCTCTGGTCAGACATGCCCTGGGTACTGCCCCTTCCCGGCATTCACCTCTAGGGAGGCCCGCTCCCTACATGGAGCCGGTGGCCCTTGCAAACTCAGCGGGAAGCTTCCCAGGCCATTCCCGGTGACCAGGCTAGAGCTGGGACTCTGGGCCAATGGGCTGTGAGGTTCGTGGGCTTTCATCCAGGAGCAGGACATTCTGGAAGAAGCCCTCCTCTCATGGGCCTGCCTGGCACCCCCCTCCAGCCCCAAGTCCCCAGCCAGGCACCCCCTTTCTAGGGGGACATCTGTTCAGTCTCAGTGCTGCCCTCTGGGGAGCATTTGCCTTCATGGAACTTTCTCCTGGGCCTCTGGGAGATCCAAGTGCGTACCGGGGCACCCCAGGGGCCCCCGAGTGTGGGTCATCCCTCTCTTATCCTCTTCCCTCTCTTCTTACTTAGCTTCAGCTCCTTCAAATCTAGCCAGTCTTGCTCCTGAATTGAGAAAACGATTATTTATTTACTTACGCAATTAATCGCTATCTTGCCTCTCTCTTTTTAAACAATGCTGCTATGAGTCAGAGGCTGTGGGAGCCCCACAGATGTGGGCTGGGCGTTGTAGAAGGCAGTAGATCTCTGGCTGGTCCTTGGCATCCCCCTCTCTCTGTTCTTTTTTTTTTCTTGAGCAAGATCAGCCCTGAGCTAACATCTGTGCTAATCCTCCTCTTTTTGCTGAGGAAGACCCGCTCTGAGCTAACATCTATCGCCAATCCTTTTTTTTTTTTTCCCCCAAAGCCCCAGTAGACAGCTGTATGTCATAGCTGCACATCCTTCTGGTTGTTGTATGTGGGACGTGGCCTCAGCATGGCCGGAGAAGTGGTGCGTTGGTGCGCACCCGGATCCGAACCCGGGCTGCCAGTAGCAGAGCGCATGCTGTTAACCCCCAAGCCACTGGGCCGGCCCACCCCTCTCTCTGTTCTCGCACTCTCCTGTCACTCCCGCCTCCTTCCTGCTACTCTTGGGGAAGCCTTATTTACAGTCACTGCAGAAACGCTCCCTCTACCTTCGGTTGGTGTAACCGTAACCAAGTGGACATGGAGGAGCTGAGACGCTGCCTGGCAAGCAGGGCTCTCCAGCTGTTGGCCCTGCTCTGCGGCTCTTGAGAGAGAACTCAGGCACAGAGCTGGGGTTCGTCGTCCTTTCTGTAGCCCAACGTCTCCATCACGTTCACATCAGTCAAGGCCATTCCAGCCAATGGCCTGAGGTCCTGACCCTCAGATTCACGGGCAGTCAGGCAACGGGGGAGGGGGCTGGGTGGTGGTCAGAAAGGTGAAGAGAAAGAGGCACTGGCTCCTTTCTGTTGGGGTCTCCAACCACTGGCTGACTTCCCGTCTCTATGGACAATCCCCAGCTTCCAGCTGGTTCCCCCATGTGGTATCTTTGTCTGGACAGTCAGCTGTTGGCCTTCTCATGGAGTGTTGGTCCCAGACAAGCAGGGTTGAATAGCCACGAGTGAGGGATGCCTTGCTGACTGATGCCCCTTCCTGGTGCTGAGCAAGAATTGTTCCAGGCCAAGTTCCCATGCTTGGCGCTGCTCACGTTCCCTTTCACTCAGCTCCCACCCTGCCAACGAGGTGGACATCTCTCCGGATCTCGGCCTGGGCTGCCCTCTCTCTGCACTTTCTCTTTCTTCTGCCCAGGCCACCCATCCGAGGCATGGTTCGTGACACGCTTAGGCATCCCTCCTGCAGGGACCCCTCTGTGAGCCTCCTCCCACCAGGGGCCAGGGGCGCCCTCCCACTGTGCTCTTGCACATTGCGCCTGTGCCCATAGGGATGGGCCCGTTCATATTCCCAAGGTCCAGCACAAGTGTCTGTGCATAGTATTGCCTCAATAAAAATAAACACAAGGAAACCACCTGTGGGTACACAGTGAGAGGTGGGGTGTGCGGGGCTCACATTTGCCATCAGGACGGCGTTTCCCATGTGCATGAAGGGCGCTTTAGAGAATGCTGGGGAACAAACAGGACAGGCAGATGCGGCTCCTCCCTGGCTAAGATAACCCCAAAGCACAGGGGGCTGGCGTCTCGGAGGGAGACTATTCTTTCGGTAAGTTTTATTTTTCTTCAAATTTTTTTCAGAGTTAGATGCCCAGCCTCTTCATCTTAACACTGCTGTTCCCATTTCGCTGTGGCCTCATCTGATCTTTATCTGTATGTAATTATAGTTTTTACCTAGTTGTAATCAGGTGTCCCACTTTTTCATTTAATGATATTTCAAAGACACCTTCCCTGTCTCGAGTCTTCCTACCCATTGGGTTTAAAAGCTGCATAATATCCCATCGAGTGGCTGCCACATAATTCATGTAACTACTACCTAACCGCCGGACAGGTAGGCTGTAGGCGGTGGGGCTTCTGCTGCTGCTACAAATATCTTGGTACTTCAAGCTTTTTTCTTCTTTTGAATTCTTTCCCGAGGATATGGTCCCAGGAGTGGATTATGGAGTCAAAGGGTTGGGATGGCTCTAGTTACAGTCTGCCAGGTTGCCCTTCCAGAAGCTGGGGCCGGGGTAGATGAGGCGTGAGTGTCCACCTGCCCCATTGCCCGTGCCTCTGGTGCCCGGCGGGGCTGTGTGGGGATGGAGAAAGGATGTAGCACGCAGCTTGGGCTCTGGACACCGTCAGGGTGCCGAGTTTGGAGGTTATCCCGCCCTTCTCCAGGTCCCGTGGTCTCACACTGGCCCAAGTGCCCAGTGCCACGGAGTGGACGCCAGGACTTGAGGGAAGGCGGCTCCAGCAGGCAGGGTGAAATACGAAATGGGGCGCGTTGTCTCCTGGCGGGGGCTGTGGCTTCAGCCGTGGGGGAGGGACAGGGCCGAATCAGGATGCTCATCCCAGCACGTTGCAGCCCCTACTCCTGACCCTGCCAAAGCTGGCCTTTGTCGCATCTCCCCGCTCATCCTCCGGAGCTGTGAGCAGGATGCTGCAAATCCCAGCCACTGACAAGCCACGGCCAGAGGAAAACAAATGGAAGGGTCCGGAATCCCAGCTTCTTTCCATAACGAAGTTTTGAAATCACAATCAGCTGAACCTTGGATTCAGCTGAGCAGATGGGCTTGGCTTCAGGTGGACGCTGGCGTGCAACCCTGGGGATGGGGGTTGGAGGGGCATGCTGGCCCTGCCAACAGCTCAGGAGATGGCCTGCCCACCGCCCAGCCAGGGGGTTCCTAGAGTTAGAACCTGGGAGCTGAGGGACACCACGGGCAGCTGCAGATGCCCTGAGGTGAGTCCCCAGCCTCTGGCAGGATCACACCCTGGTTGGTCTCCAGTTCTGACTCCTTGTTCCCAATATTTACTTCCCACCATTGGGTAGAGAATCTCCAAAGGCCTTCACCAGAACCAGGATCATCTCAGATGGCCAAGCTTTCCTTGAAACCACTACAGTGCTTGCCTGGGGCTCTGTTGAATGCTGACATCCACTCATTTCCTCGCTCAGCACCCGCGTAGGGCACCCATGTTGTACAGGCTCACGGCTGGGCCTAGGCTACAGGACAGGGAGCTCCCCGCCGGGCCCAGGAGGGCCTCGACGTGCCAAGCTCTCTCAAGCTCTGGTCCCCTGGGATCTTTGGAGACAACCAGCCAGCATCTCACCCTTCTCGAGTCCTGCTGCATTTTGGGAACTGAAAAACACCAAAGGGCATAGCCCCACCCTGGAATCCTTGACCATGCCGGAGATGGGACAGCAGAGCAATGGCCCCAGGGTGGAGGGCCAGGTCTCTGTCGTCCATTTTCTGGAAGACTTTCGAGGCTCTAGACTCCCCAGCCCCACTCCGCTTCTTCAGGTCTAGAGCAGGGCTGCTCCCTTGCTACCCTCCCTCCTCTTCTAGCCATTCAGCCCCCCGAGGAAGTGTCTGTGCCCACAAAGCCCTGCCTGCCCTGTGCCCGCTCCTGCAGAGCCCACCCCAGCTGTTCCTCCCTTCTCTCCTGCAGCCTGGCTTCTGTTCCCAATGTCTCCTTCCTGTAAGACCCCTGCCTTTGTCACCCCGCTTTTGGAGGTCAGATCTTGCCTCCTGCCTACCCCCTGAGATTCCCTCCTGCTCCCTGTTCCACACTTGCCCGCCCACCCCCTCATTCTTCATCAGCTCTAAAGACTAGACTCAGCAACCTGCTTCTTTCACAAGAAAATCCTGAAACCCTCCTCCTTCCCAGTCCTGGATGCTTTAGCCACAATTTCGGTCCTTATTTCCTCTGCTCTTTTGGAGTCACAAATGCCCCCAGCTGTCCCCACATTCCAAGTTGCTCAGTCGGGGGGTGCTGTGAAGGGTGAGAATATGACAGGCCCCACCCCTGGTTCCCTGCCACTTTCCTGGGACCTGGACCTGGATCACCTCGGCTATGACCTAGACAGGAACATTTTAACAATAATAGAAAAGGGATAAAATTCCCCGTTTCTCCTGTGACCACATTAGGGCCGTGGGAGTAGGTGGGGCATCTTCCCCACCTCATACTCTCACAGGGAGGGTACAGGACGTGGGGTGGGGCAAGGCCGCTGTTCAAATCCCATCAGACTCAACCACCGGGCGTCTTTGTCTTCATCTGTCGATTTGAGTCTTTCCAGAGTGGTGTCAAATCTCAATTTTTTTTACCTGCAACTCCTACTGGGCCCTGTGTCTAGCGACTGCCAGACTGGGCAGGACGAAATGATAGCAGAAGCCGAGGGCTGGGCCCTCCCCAGGACCCTGTGGCTGGCCAGGCCGTGTGATTCCTCCCCAGTGTCAGCCCCGCTCTGAGGCGCCGCTCCTCTCCCTCCTCGTTTATTCACGCACTTGTTGTTTCTCAGGGGCCCGAGTCCTTCCATTGCAGTGCTCAGAGCCTTCATGGGGGCTGCCGACCCCTCGAGCCGCCTCACTCCGGGGAGACTGTATCGGCCGCAGGTGTTGATGGGTTGTGGTAAGATCTCTCCTCCTGTGTTGGCCCCACCAGACGCAACTTGGGGAACATTTGTGCCACAAGGGCATAAGGGCCACAGGAGTGCAGCCTGACTTTGTAGCCGGCCACACACAAGCCCGGGTGTGTACCTTGGTCAATCTGCAGCCCGCGACGTCCGGGGCTGGGATTTGTGGACGTGGAGGAAGCTACGACGTTGTGTGCTGCCCGTGTCACGTGCGCCGAGCGCAGGAAATGCCGCCACCGTCAGACCCGTGTCTGTTTCTGAAAGTGGACTGGTGGGTTGGATGGACAAGTGTCCTGAAGACCCTCCACGGAGAAGAAACGCCCGGAGCCAACCTGCGCGGCCCACTCAGCCCTAGTGCACACTAGGTGCTCAAACAAACGGGGTCCAGTGGATTGAATTTCTTTGATGCCAGAGCTCCCCTTCAGGAACTACTCTTCACCAGAACTGTGGGGTTAGGCCCCTGATGAAGTCACTCTCGGGGGATGCATGGGGCGACCCCTGCAACATTCTCCCTCGCTACGCGAAAATGGCTGCGCGGTGGTTGCCAGCATGAATGAACATTTTGCTTAATGATTTTTAATAAAAGCAGACATCGTCCTGTAGGTGCCTCATCTAGGAACGTCATCCCCTCGTTAATCAGACAAGCTGTCCCTCTGACTGCGGGGCTCTCGGCCTTGACAAAATAGGCCGAAGGTAGTAAAGTCGAGAGAAAAGAGTTTCTGACCAAGAGAATGCTGCTGCTGGCCGTCCTTCGCTAGCCGGAGGGAAGAAGCAGGGGAGAAGGGAATAAGGAAGGAGAATCTCTGCAGGGATGGGCGAGGGGCCCCAGGTGTCCTAGAGGCCGCGTGTGGCGAGCAGGAAGGGCCCCGTCTACCTGGGCAGAGACGAGTGGAGTGAGGCTGGTCCCACCAGGTGAGGTGGGTTTTCAGACTCTTGGGGGTGCCCATCCTGAGATGCCCCCCGGGGGAGAGGAGGCTGGAGACCCACGAGCCAGGATACCAGGAAGCACAGACCCCAAATCCTCGTTATAAAGCTTTTTAAATGCACAGGCAGGATATTAGCCTTTAAACAGCTTCTATTACTCCAGGGCAAACTTTAAAAAACGAAATATTTATAGAAAACCTCACTTAGCTTGCCTGTTTGCTCTTCATTTCTCCTGCAATTACTGCTAATTTGGAGAAGTTTTGCTTTGGCATCTTTGCCCGGTGCCAGTCATTATGAAGCCACCCACTGGCCTCCCCACCCCCAGCCTCTCCTGCCGCCCAACCCTGAGGCTGCAGGACTGACATGAGCCCTGTCCGTTCCCTGTCCTTCCCCTTTGTGGACCTGAGCAAACACCCAAGCCACCCCTCCAGGCACTCACACACCCCAGCCAGTGCCCTTTCACCCTGGGCCATCTGTCTGACCTGTCCATCTGTCAGGGAAGGCCAGTTCCCCGAGGTCCCTCTGTGGGGGAAGTGGGGAGGGAGGTGTTCGCCTCTGCAGGGCTCCCACCTGGCTGAAGCCCCCGGACCCTGGCCTGGCACCTGTCTGCCCTTGTGTGTCTCTGAGGGGAGCCCAGCAATGCTGTGCCCAGGAGGAGGGGCCGGCGGTGGGTCCTGTCTGCTCTGGGCTCAGCCCCACCAACCGTGGAGTCACACTGCACCTCTGGCCCTATGACTGTGACCTATGCAGGAGGCGGCTCTGGAAAGTACCCCTGTTCACTCAGACACACGAACGACCAGCTGGTGCTCTGCCCCCCAAGGACATGTCACCACCAACAACCTCCCTCCCTCCCTCCCTTCTTCCTCCCTCCCTCCTACAAGTATCTGTCCAGTTCCTCCCCTTCCAGGGCACAGCCAGAACGACAGCTCAGACACATCTCCTGCCCACGCAGAGTTCCCAGTCTGAGGGTGCCGTGCATGAGAGAGGATGCGAGAGCTGGGCTTAGGGAAGACCATGTGGGCCCCACTGGATGCACAGGGCTGGACACCAGACACGGACGAGCAGAGGTGGGTGGGGAGAGACAGCGTGAGCATGCGCCCCGAGGCGTTTGGGTGCTACAGTGAGAGAGCTGGCTTCAGGCCTGGCTCTGCCACGGGGGCAGCTGTGGACGCTAGCACAACCTTTCAGCCTGAGTTTCCTCCTTGCCCAAGGGCAACCACGCATCCCACAGGGTATGGGGAAGAAAATGCTGTGGACCCAGGAGGCCAACAGCACAGTCCTGATGGCTGGTGTGAGCTTCATCCCACAGCAGTGAAGCCAGACGAGGCTTTGGGTTGAGGGGGAGGTGCGGCCATGAGCAGAGCCCAGGTGGGTGAGAAAGACAAGATGTCACCTCATCCCGGGTTACCCTGTCCTGCTGGTGAATATCCCTCCTCCTGCTGTGCTGGGCATGGAACATGCCAACCATCTCTGATTCTCACTCACCCTGCACAATGACCTGGTGATCTATTCTATAGATGAGCCCCTGGGGCTCAGCGAGGTTTGGAGACTCACTGAGGACACACAGCTGCTGAGTGGCGAGCTGGATCCCAGGCCAAGCCTGAGGGATGCAAAGCCCCTGCCCCTGGCATTGAGCCCACTGCCCAGACCCGGCGGCCCTTCCTCCCCTCTGTCTCCCGTCCTCGGCGGCAGCCTTCCTCCAGGTGGAGTCCCCAGGCAGACAGTCCAAAGACAGAGGTGCCCCCAGAGCAAGTGGGGGTCCTCTCAGAGCACATGGTCAACTGGGTGGCCAGCTGGGCAGGGACAGGAGGAAGGGCTAGACTGGAGAGGGGAGCCCTATAGGACTGCTGCTTCAGAGGACACCCCCTGACCAGGCCCCGCCCTGCCTCTTGGAACGGACTCGTTAGTTCATTCCAGTGCACAAGGTTCCCGGAGCCACGGGCAAGCGCAGTCACAGTGCAGACACCAGAAGCAAGAGCTGAGCAAGACCCAGGCAGGGTCCTGGTGGGGCCACTGGTGGAGGGGAGATGGCAGAGTAAACGGTTAATGACCCGTCCTCAGACGAGTGCATGGGAGTGCAGAGGAGGGAGCAACACCCTGCTGTGGGTGGTCAGGGAGGGCTTCCTGGAGGTGGTGACGTCTAAGCTGACTCTCACTGGACATGCTGCAGCCCCTCATGTCTCCCTGCCTGCAGGCTCACCCTGAAGGGGAGGGAAGGTACCAACCAGCTGGGGGTTGGGGGTGAGGGTGGAGGGAGGGTGTTTTAAGAGGAACAGGCCTGGGGGAGGGGGAGCCTGGCAGATGTCTGGGTTAATGTGGAGCAGCTCACCTGGCCGGAGCACAGGGACATGGGAGGTGAAGGAGCTGCAGGGGTGAGGCTGGGCTGAGTGGGTGGTAAAGAACTGTGCTCCAGGCTAGGAGCGTTAGACTGGACCTGTGTTGGGGGCCAGGCCTGGGGGAGTGCGGAAGGGGGCCCAGAGAAATGGAGGAGGCCAGCGTGTGCTGGCAGCTGAGGTCGGCAAGAGTTGGGGTGACTCTGAGAGTTCAGGTGGGTGGGGGGACGCTCCCGTGATCCGCAGGACTAAGAAGGAAAAGCCTTCTTTTCCTTCAGTCAGACGAGAATGCGAGTTTTCAATGCGCTGAGTCTGAGGAGCGTGTGGACAGCGGTGGACACCAGGTGGAGGGTGTAGGTGGGGCGTGGAGGGGGTCTGGGGGGTGCTGACCTGGGAGTTGGCAGTTCGGGTGCCGTCTTCCAAACTGGGTGAGTGACGTGGCTCAGGGAAGGAGAGCGGGAGAGGAGACCCAGAGAAGGGGTCCGCCTGTTGTGGCCCCTTTCCTTCTACAGCTGCCAACCCCTGCCTGGAAGTCAGAGCCGGCCTGGGAAGAAGAGACGGGGAGACTGTCCTGATCAGGTTCCACCTCTGTCCTAAGATAGCCTCCTAGGTTCAGCGAGAGCACACTCGGCACATCCCCTAGGGCCTCACTGGGAGTGTGGGCAAGCACAGACAGAGCCCTGGTGGGCGGAAGGGGTCCCCGGAGGCAAGACCCCCAGAGAAGCGGGCAGACCCATGAGAAGCAGAGTGCCCAGGCAGGACAAGCCTCCCCTCTGCCCCCTCTGCCCCACACCAGCCACTGGGGTGCATCTCCCGGTTACCAGCCCCAGACCGGAGAGAAGCCCCGCCAGGCTCTGAAGGGGCTCCCGGGCCACAGGAGGAACCAGGGCCCAGTTCACAAACGCCAGGCTGGTGCTGCTGGGAGTCAAGTGCAGAGAGGAATCTGTTCCACCTTCGGGTTCAGGGACAGTGTCCCTGGGGCAGTGGCCCCTGAGGCTGGCCTTGAAGAATGGGGAGGAATTTGCAGAGCAGACAAAGGCTTGGACACCAGCGGGACAGCCAAGGTGTTCTCGGCAGAGCTGACGGCCTTTGCAAAGGAGGCCTGGAGCATCTGGGCACGTGCTGGCCCTAACTCTGCCCTGGTAGGAATGGGGTCAGCAGGGCTCAGCAGAGCTTGGCCTGTGACCACAGCCGTGAGGCTGACCACTGCCGTCCTGACTCCCAGTGGCCGCCTCTGCCTCTCCCGCTGACTCCCTGCCTGGCCCACGGTCCAGCTGCTCAGGGTGGGCCCCACAGGTACCTGCTCCTGGGTGAGCCCCTCCCAGTGGGGCCTCAGGGCCCTTGAGAGCTTCCCTGGGGGTGGGGACTGGTTGTGGCCCTGGAGGAGATGCTGCAGGGCCGGCTGCACCTGGGCCTGGGAGGGCAGCCTAGGAGGAGCACCTCAATGCGGGGAGCCCACGGCCTGGAGGTGCTCGGACTGAAGCTGCCGGGCCGGGCCCAGGGGAGAAGTTTCCCCACAGGGAGAGCACGAGAGTCCACATAGATTTCCATACCACCTCCGTGGGGGCCTATGAGCATGGGAAAAATGCACGCGCACGTGTACACACGCACACACGCACACGCCAGGCCTTTCCTTCTCCCAGTTCAGCCCAACTTAACTAGAGCATGCCTTCCTCCTCTCTCCCCAGCGGAGGCCCTTCCTGCCTCTACCTCCCTGCTGCCCCTTTCCCAGGTCTGGCCGAGACCCCCACTCTGATCTCTGCGGCTCACCGTCATTTCCTTTGCCTAGAGGTGCAGGGGCTAGTGGAGGGAGGGGGGTGTCTGCAGACTGGGGTCTCCTCCTCTCCCTAGGGCCCCGTGAGCTTCCTGGGTTTCTGGGCTTAGAGCTCCAGGGGGTGTTGGCTCGAAGGGGTGGTGTTGGGGCTCATATTTGTGTTCCGCATTATTCTTTCCCAGATCCCATTTCTCTACCTGATTTGTAGCTCAGAGAGGAGGGAAGGGAGGAAGGGAGCCGATGAGATGCGGGGCTGGGCGGCGTGCATGAGGTTTTGGGAGCCACCTGAAAAGTTGGCTCTGGGGGATTTGGGGGTTTTCCTCAAGGCCAGGCAGGGGAGTGGCCCCGTGCAGGGCATTCCGGAGCCTCTGCCTGGCCCCATCCCATCGAGACCACTGAGGGGGTCTAGCCCCGCAGGCAAGCAGGCAGCACTTCCACACCCCTGACCCCAGCAAGCTGCTGGCTGGGCCCTGGGGGAAAGGTGGCGGACTCAGGAGAGGAGGGGCAATTTTAGGGGCCGGGGGTGGGCACACCGCGCTTTCTCAACATCTCAACCCCAGATCTGCCCAGAGCCCAAAATGCAACTCTACAGTACACGCTTGGTACATACCCAAAAGTACATCATCATTTCGGAGCTGCGGCTCCACGGCAGGCTTGGGGAGGTGGGAGGAGACCCGGGGGCAGTGATGGGCGGCGGGTTGGGGGGCGGGGGCTGCGGTCCCCACCCGTGCTCAGTTTAGCTGGCACTTGCCGCTGTCTTAAGAAGTGCCGCTCTCGCTCTCTGCCTCCCTCTCGCTCCTGCTCGAAGCGTCCTCTCCCCCGTTGTCTGTCTCGGTTTATTTCCCAGGTTGCTCAGCTCAGTGCCTGCTCACCCATCTGCTGGGTCCTGCTCGGCACTGCCCGGTCCAGGCTCTCCTGCCGCCCGCTCTCTGCTTCGCATCCTGATGCCCAGCGCTCCCACTCAGGGGCTGGGGAGCCTCCCTCGGTGTGTGTGGGAGCGCACAGGGGTGGGGGAAGCAAAACCTGGCAGTCTGACAGATCTCACAGAGGGGAAGGGGAGACATTCTCCGAGGTCAGGAAAATAGAGAGTGGGAGAAGAGAAAAAGACCACCCTTGGGAGAGGAGAAAAGGGCAGCTGTTTGTGTTCTCGAAAGGTCCCTGTTGGCTTCAGAGGATGGGAAGACAGGAGTTGGCAGGGACAGAGAGGTGAGACCCCAGCCTCGAGTCTGGGAGCGGCAGGGAGGGAGGAGGAGCGGCTCCCACTGCAGAGGTGTGGGAGCCGCCGGCGCTCAGGCAGTGGAGCAGGGCCAAGCAGAGATTAAGCGCCGTTCCAGCCAGGCTGGAATTTGAGTGGTGTGTTGGGGTGCAGTGGGGACGAGAGGGTAGGGGTGCCACGGAGCCAGGGCCGGCCCCATGTGCAAGTGTCTGTTTCCCATATCTCTCCTGCATCAGGGTTTTCCAAGCTGTCCTGTCAGTGATGTAATCGCAACCTCAGTGGGGACCTCCCCATCCATGCCCCATCAACCCTCACCCCAAAGAGACTTGGCTGAGCTGGGAGGAGGGCTGGGTGGGGAAGGAGGAGGTGGGCACCCTGACTCCCCTCCAAGGCCCAGCCTGTGGCTCCCTGGCTGGGTGAGCCCAAGGGAGGCTCGGGGATGGAGGGAGTGGCTGAGCCCCTGAGGTTGGCGGGGATACTGGTGGGCGTGGGGAAGGGTGGGGGTGCAGGGAGGAGGGGCTCAGAGGGCAGCGGAGTGTGTGTGCTCATGTTGCCTGCTCTATAACTACTTTCCAAAACCCTCACAAGCCAAAAACATTGGAGGATGGATAAGGAGATGCTCAGAGAAGGCCTGATTCCCCAGGGACCCGCTACCTGATTTCTAGCAGGTCTAATGATCTTCAGGGCCGCCTGGGAGTGCAAACCCTTATGAGCTGGCCCATGACAAAGAGCGAGGCTGCCCAGAGGGTCCGGAGGCCCGAGAGCCAGCAAACCCGGCTCTGCTCTTCACAGCCCTGCTCTGAGCCTAGTGTCCTCATTCCTAAACTGAGTGACAACAGTAGCCCTGCTCCCAGGCTGTTTCAATGATCAGATGAGATCGAGCAAATGAGCAATGATCAAACGAGGTGCAAAAAAGGCTTGTACCCTCGTGCCACTCAAGGATGAGTGACCCAGACACAAGACATCAGAGCTGAAATGGGTCTCCTGGCCTCTCTGCAGCTTGAGGAAGGGTCCCGTGCCCTGTGCTTTTCAAAGGGCCAGAAGTGCAGGGACGGTGAGCGGGCCACGCCCCCACGCCCACCCCAGGTCCCTGGGCGTCTTTCTCCGGGTCCTTGCTGAGGCAGATGAGCAGCCACACCCCATGGACACAGTGCTTGGGGCTGGCACCTGGTTACGTTTCCTCTGGGTGTGTCCAGAGAACCCCACGGAGCCAGGCTGTGGGCTCAGAAAGCTCACAGGGATCACAGTCCTCACCACAGATGGCCTTACGCCCTCCCGTTCTTACTTTCCACAGTATCCAGCCCACTCGCATGGCCTTACCATGGTGCTTGGACTTGCGTCTCCGCCCTGGGCAGATGGGCAGCTCCTGGAGGTCAGGGGCTTGGCCATGCCTACCGTAGCCAGAGCAGCTGGTGTGGTGCTGGGCACAGGGCAGATGCCCATAAATGTCAGCCAAGGGGCTGGAGAGAGAACCTGAAGGCTGCTGAGCATGGCTGGGCTGCATTTCAGGGAGGGCAGGGGGCACCTCCTCGTGGAGAGAAAGAAGCAGTTTCCTCTGTGGTCTGGGTCTCTGTCAACCAGCCACGTGTCCAATGGGCTCAGATCTGGAGGGTATGGGGCTCCAGTGGTGAACTTCACACCAGACCTCTGGGGTGTGGGTGGGGAGGTCTGTCCAATTTTGATGGCTCACCCCTTCTTGCATGCTGCTCTGTCCCCCAGGGACCTGCTGATGCCGTCAGTATCTTCTCCAAATAAGCCACCTGCTTCCTGGAATCCTCTAAATTCTGGGGTGGCCACACCATCACCCTCTCTACAAAGACTGGCTCAGATGGCAACACCTCACAGGCAGGCGCCGCGTTGAATTAAGCCCTTGGATGTCTGCTGTAAAAACCCACACCTGAGTGCCGGCACGTGGAAATGCAGGAGCCCACATACACACAGCTGCATGCACATCTGCATGCACGCACATGCACACATGCACAGGTCCCTCCCTGAACACATTCAACTGCACACGCATGCGGACATACGCACACACACCCACATCTACCTGCCGACCCTGCCCCATAAATGTACCAACGTGGCACACACATCAGAGCAACCCCCCGTTGGCAGGCCGCTTCCACACACGCCCTGCAGGTCTTCAGTTCGCCAGATGCAGGGAGACATCCCGGGGCCCTGACGTGGGCTGGGCGGTGACATCTGCTACCAATTCAACGCATGGCCTTCCAGGCTAGTGGCGTGAGACGTGGAGAGGATGCAGCATCCTCTGGTCAGAACGCCAGCAGGTATGAATAAATAATGACATGGGAGAGGGCAGAGGGAAGGGGCTGGGAGCGGCGCCCCCACCAAACGGGGCTGGGGAGGGGATTCTAAGGGCCGCCATGACTCTCCTGGACCTACGACACATTCCAAGATCAGCTGCTCTGTGGCAGCACCCCTCCACGCAGCAATAAAGCAAACAACACTTTCAACAATTCAGCAGCAGGAGAGGGGGCTTAGAAAGGGAAAACCCACCTCGGCATTGAGAGAGGGGGAAGGAGGAGCAAGACAAAGGGGGAGGGGAGCAGAAGGAAGTGGAGAGGGCGAAGGGAAGGCAGGCTTGAACTCAGCCTCCCTCACACCTGACCTGCTCTCTGTCTGTGTCCTGATTTAAGAGGAGTTTAGTGATTCTTCATCCCGAGCAGCAACATATGGTGGCCGCCGTGCGCTGCCTCCCATCCAGAGCCCGAGGAGTCACCTGGCCCTCCCTTTCCGACACAAGAAACTCCTCTGCAGCCTCCAAGGACAGGGAGGGAATTCAGGCAGCCTACCCATCACCGGCCAGCTGTCATCGTCAGAAAATTCTTCCTTTAGACAGCCCCTGAAACCTGCCTCCCGTTCATCTCAGTTGATCCGAGGACCCGTGGAGCGAGCCGCCTTTCTCTTCTGCAGGCCAACCTTCAAATACTCCTAGAAAGACCACCTGGCTGCCCAATCTTTCCTCCACTGGGCAAACAGCTCTCGTCCCTACAGCCGTCTCCCCGGGGATGTCCCCTGAGACGTCCCTCTGGCTCATAGTGGGTACCTCCAAAGGGAACCCAACATTCCAGGATGGCTTCAGCCAGCTTCCACCGTCTGTAATCCGAGAAGGCACCTGTGCGCATGCAATCCAAATAAAATGAGCTTTCCAAGCAGCCACTTGTATTCAGGGTGACCCCACCCTTCAGCTTGCCTGGGACACTGCTGGTTTACACCTAAGGAGTAACAGGCGCCACCTTGGATGAGAAGTTGTTTGGTCACCGTTATGGACTGGATGTTTGTGCTCCTCTCATATTCACGTGTTGAAGCCCACTCCCCAGTGTGACGGCATTTGGAGGTGGGGCTGTGAGATGACCGGGGTGAGATGAGGTCTTGAGGTGGGCCTCCTGATGTGTTAGTGCCCTCACGGGAGTCACGAGAGAGCTTGTTTCCTGCCTCTGCTTCCCACCACGTGAGGTGGTGCTCACCACAGTGAGCAAACGGAGATCTGCAACCCAGAGGAGGGCCCTCACCAGAACCCAACCACGCGGCCCCCGATCTCGGCCTCCAGCCCCCAGAGCTGTGGGAAATTAATGCCTGTTGTTTACGGGTCACCAGTCTTTAGTGTTCTGTGATAGCAGCCTGAACAGACTAAGACAGTCACCTTAATTATACTCAACTCGCCATCAGTTAAAACCCCTAAGTCTTCTTCCGCTTACATTCATCCATTTAATGTTTTTGGACCCAAGACCAATTTTTTTGTTTGTTTGTTTTTTTTTTTTTGTGTGTGTGAGGGAGATCAGCCCTGAGCTAACATCCATGCCAATCCTCCTCTTTTTGCTGAGGAAGGCCGGCTCTGAGCTAACATCTATTGCCAATGCTCCTCCTTTTTTCTTCCCCAAAGCCCCAGTAGATAGTTGTGTGTCATAGCTGCACATCCTTCTAGTTGCTGTATGTGGGACGCGGCCTCAGCATGGCCGGAGAAGCGGTGCGTCAGTGCGTGCCCAGGATCCGAACCCAGGCTGCCAGTAGCGGAGCACGCACACTTAACCGCTAAGCCAATGGGCCGGCCCAAGAGCAATGTTTTACATTTATTCTTACTACATTTAGTTAAATTTCATCTACAGTCATAACCAGTAGACCAGGAAAACTATTAGTTATTCTCTTCAGTTCAGATTCACCAGAATTTGATCATCATGCCTATTACATGGTTATATAAGTCACTGATAAAAATTGTGACTAGGATAGAGTTGAGAGCAGAGCCTTGTGGCACACCACTAGGGATGCTCCAGGAGCCAGTACTCTTTGGAGATAGTCATTCAGACAATTTTGAACACACCTAACTGTACCCTATCATCCAGTCCTTGATTAGAAGAGGGGCTGGTCAGGGTGGGCATAAATGAAGAGGTGACATTTAGACCAGTCTGGAGGACCCAAGGGAAGGAGCCCTGAGGCTCTCTGGGGAGAATGTTCCAGCAGAGGGAGCACCCCAGGCAAAGGCCCTATCATGGGATGTGCCTGGCTATTCAGAGAACGAGCAAGGTAGCCCACAGTCTGGAGTCATGAGAGTGGGGAGGAGCAGTGGGAGAGGTGGTCAGAGGAGTAATGGGGCCAGATCACATGAGGTCTTACATGGAGGGTATCGTGAAGACTTTGGCCTTTCTTCAAGAGACCTGGGAGTCATAGGAGGATTTGAGCAGAGGAAGAGCGTGGTCTGACTAAGGCTTTAAAAATGTCATCACCACCCCTGGTGGCACGTTCCTTAGAAAGGGGAGGGCCAGGTGTCTAAGGAGGAAGACCTCAAGACCGTCTCCACTTAGAGCCAGTGCCCACTGAGGAGCGGGGATGGCTTCTTGGCCTGATCAGCACTCCTCCCCTATCCTTCCCACCTCGATCAAGAGAACCTGTGGTGTCTTTCACAGAACCAGGCACTTCTTGAGGGTCAACCTGCCAGGGCGGGAGGAGCCTGCAATTTGGCATCACTTGGACCTGGGCTCAAATTCCAGCTCAGTTGCTGACTTGCTGTGTGGCTTTGAGCAAGTTACTTAACCTCCCTGAGCCTCAGTTTCCTTTTTGGCAAAATGAGGATGGTATCATTTACCTTCCTGGATGGTTATGGGGTTTAGACGTCACCCAGGTGAAGGGCCTGGCACACAGGTGGTATTTGATGAGTGATCATCAATCAGGGGAAGTTGCAGCTACTTGACCTAGGAGAGAAACAGGTGTGGAAGCGGGGAGAGGAAGGTAAGTGGATTCATCCTCCATGACGCTGGAGAAGGAGAAACGCCAACTCCACCAAGTTGCTAGGGAGACTCTGGGACCCGGCTGGCCTTGGGGGCCCACTCAGCCTCCTGGGCAGTGACCTCTGGGCCTGGCCTGTGCGGAGGGCTGCCGCTCCTCAGGCTTGCCTGGCTCCGCTCCCATCCTCATTCTTGTATCTCCCCTCCTTCCATCTCCGTCTAATGCATCTGCAGGTGCCAGTGAGTTGGCCTGTGGACACCCAGCAAAGAAGCCTGGAGCGTTCTGCTGGTTTTGGCGGACACCACGGCTTCTGTGTGCCGAGTTCCAGAAGGCGAATTCCAGCAGAGGAAGAACAAAGTCAGTCCCGAGAGGCTGAAGCTGCAAGATGAGCAGCCGAGCCAGAGAACATCTACCCACCGAGGCCACTGGGCCTTTGTTTTCTGAGTGTTTTTCCCTGTGTTTCTGTAGACTGGCTGGAGGTGACCCCAGTGATGTCAGAAACCAAGTACTACGTCGAATATCAGTCCTTACTCAGTTCACCATCACACCCAAGCACCCAGCGCTGGAGCTGGCACACAGTAGGTGCCCACAGCACACAGTGGGTGCTCCTGGCAGGTGCGTTGACGGGATCATTGGTGCTGTGCAGGGACGTCTCCCTTAACAGGAGGATTCGGGGTAGGAGTGGGCTCTGCTCCTCGTCTGCTGGCTGGGAGGCGAGGGGCAGGGTGGCATGGAGAAGTTGACTTGCGGGCAGTACTTATTATTATGTAATTTATAACTTTTCAGAAAAACAATTGTTGCTTAAAGTGAGTGTGTGGTCACTCCAGGCTTGGGTGTCTGGCATCCGTTGGCAGCAGCAGGAGGCGGGAGCACGGCTGTGATGGCTGAGAGAAGAGAAGCAAAGTGCCCAGGAAGCCCCTGACTGGCAGAAGGGATGCAGGGGTGGTCCTGGTGCTCAGATGAGGGCGGAGGGACCCAGAGGCAGAAGAGGAGCAGCTGGGTCCTCTGGGTTGGTTTTTCCTCTCCAGCAATCTCACGGGAGCCAGGGAGGTCCCGAATATAATCGTCACATAGCAAGGGACCTCCACTTTGCTAAGTGGTGAGTAGATAGGTAACTCTGCTTTTTAGCCACCAATAGGGATAAAGCCAGCCTTCTTTGTGGACCTCCCTTGTGAGTCCCAGAGACGACCAGCCCTTCTGTCTACCTCAATAAAAGGCCTGCAGGATCAAAAGGAATCAGGTGTGGGCAGTCAGGCCGGCTGGTGTGCACGGCCTCCTGCCCTTCCAGTCAACAGAGGCAGATGTCTGAGCGAGACTGGACAGTTTCTCCTTCTAAGCCGCTTGTACAGGCCTTCCAATCACGGGTTCTCTCTTCTGTGGATCGTGTCAAGGCCTCACTAGCTCCCTTCTTCCCTGGCCGTTGCCTGCGTGCTCTCTGTGCTCCCTCGGCACGTGCCCCGGGCAAAGTAGTCTGCTCGGAGCAGGTGGGGCGGCTGTGAAGTCATAGAGAGATGTGTGTCTTGCTCTCTGCACCATGACCCGCCTCCCGCTCCCCGAAACCGGATGATAAATTACTTTGCCCAAGCGGAACACGCCCAGACAAGCCTCCTCTGCAACTGTAATTAATACTCCAGGGAAAACACCGACTCCGGGTTTTTATGCTTTGGCACAAACATGCACGTGCACATAGGTTCTTCTTTCTGTTGTCCTCCAATCCTGTCTCGAATGCTTAATGTCCTGCTTCTTTTATGAGTAGCAAAAAACCACCCAGCTAGATACATCCTGAAAGCCAAGGGAGGCATTGGGGACCCTTTTCAGTCCCTCTGACGCACAACTTGACAGTTGGGAACTGGTTTTCCGACAAGCAATGCCCACGTTGCTGGTGTGTGCAGCTTTGGCCTTAGCAGAAACGGCCATAGGTTTGGGTAAACACTTTATGGTCAACGTTTTTGGGCATCTCCCCACATCCTTTTTTTCCCCACTGTGACAGCCTAACTGATGCACTGGTCCAAACATACGGGTGCATACATATCAGAGAGCTCCTGACATCTGATATTCCTAAAGAAAGCTCTACAACGAGTCAGGAGACTTGCAGTCTCATGAAGCTGGGCAGCCAACAACCCTGACAATGGAAGTGCTTTCTCAAAGGACCGGAGACCCTAACGGGCCAGGAAGGCCCAAGTCCTCTGTGCCATGCTGGTCAGTTAGCTCTTTTGGTGTGGCAGGTGCAGGCATTGATGGGAATGGCTCAGAAACCCCAGCTCAAGAAATCCCTGTTCCCTTACCTGGAGAATGAACTTTGCTCAAGGGAAATTCTCAGTGTGAAAAGAAGCCTGGACAGCCAGGATGGTGATCCTGCCTTGGCTGCCTGCAGCATGAGCCTGGGCAAACCATTACCCATCCTAAGCCTCAGTTTGTCCATCTGTAAGATGGACCCTGCTGTGAGGGTCAAACAGGATAGCATGTGTCAAATGTGCTGACAGCTGTCCAGGCCCCTCGTAAGCTGGGAAATGCTCTGCACAGATAAAGGATTAAGTGTGCGGCTCCAGCCATGCCTGGCTTGCCCGAGGGGCCATGGGGAGAGCAATTTGGAAGAATGAGTGACCTTAGCCTCTGATGGGTCCTCGTCCCTGCTCTATCACTCTTGTTGGGGGCAAGGAGGATGCTCCCCTGAGACGCTGTGACTTGCTTAATTGGGGAAGTAGTTGGGCTGCTGGGGGTCTCTGGGTTCCCCTCCCCCACCACTCGGGTGGTTCTGACCTCTCCCACTACAGAGGTTTTGAGGGGCTTGGCGGTATTGTCCCCCTTATTCTTTACCATCAAAATTTTCCCAAGTAGAGATTCTGCCAAGAGCCCTTTGTAACCACCCTCCAAGAGCTAAGCTCACGCTACTGCGGATTCCTCTTAGCTGAAGAGAGGGAGGCTGATCTCAGGGCAAAGGAGACCACAGTGCTCGTCTCCACCCTCGGACCATGCGTCCCCAGGCCCGTGGCAAGGGCCTCAGCCAGCTCCTTCTCCGGTGCTCTTGCTCGCTCCACCCTCGGGGCCTGGAGCCGGGGCTGACTGAGAAGGGGAGTGGGGATGAGGGCCAGGAACAGGCCTGTGCATCCTCAGTGCTGCCTGTGTGTGAGCACAGGCACGCTCCAGGCAGGCCGAGCCGTCACTTCACAAATGACAGTGTCTGTGTTTAAAGAGGAGAAAGGTTCCCCCACCAGTCAGGATGGAGAAATAGGCACTGATTTACCTCCTGCCTGACACAACAGCAAACAACCAAGGAACAGCTTTCTAGACACTGGACACCAGGCAGTGAAGGACAGTGATCCCCGAGAGATGGGAAACCAACGAGGGGAGCCCCACAGCTTACTGTCTGGAGAGTGTTTAGGCCACAGTGCAGGGACCCCACATAGAGCCTGGTGTTCTCCCTGAGCTGAGGAGTCAGAGCTGAGAGTCTGGGGAGACCAAGGTTGCAAGACAGAGTGTCAGAGAGGAGAGAGCTGGACAGAGGGAGAACACTGGAGAACCGCAGGGGCTTCCACTGAGTATTCAGCTGACTACTGATCAGCACGCGCATTGGAGGGAACGCCCTGAGGCTGAGGAAAGAACCACCCGAAGGGGCAGAGGAAACTGTGCTTGGCACTCACACGGGGCCGGGAATGGTGCATGCCCCCACCAGCCAGGCTAGAACACTCCTCGACTCATGGAGCCACGGGGAGAGTGCTCAGAGTGTCTTGCCTTAGTAGTGGGATCATCAGTCCTAGACTAAACACAGCTCGGTCTCATCTAACAAGTCTTAAAAGCAAGATCTGAGAAGATTAAACTCTTTCCAAGTAACTTAGCTGTGTCCCAGAACAAAGCTCAAGAATATTTATAGGAATAAAATGATCCAGCACCCAACAAAGTAAAACCTACAATATCCAGCATACAATCAAAGATTATGAGACACCCAAAGAAGCAGGAAAACATAACTCAAAATGAGGAGAAAAGTCAATCATTTGAAACTGACCCAGAACTGACACACATATTAGAATTAGCAGACAAGGACATTAAAAGTTGCTTAACAGTGTTCCATATGTTCCAAAAGTTAAGTGGAGACACATAAGATATAAAAACGCACAGGTTGAACTTGTAGAGATAAAAAATGACAACGTCTGTGGTGAAAAAATACGTTGGATGGGATTAATGGCAGGTAAACATTGCAGAAGAAAGGATTAATGAACTTGAAGACACAGCAATAGAAACTACCCAAAATGAAACACACAGAGAAAAAACAATTTAAAAAGTTGAAAAGTGCATCAGTGAGCTGTGGGAAAATTTCAAGCAGCCAAATAAACATGCAACTGGGAGTCTCTGCAAAGGGTGGAGGGGACAGAAGAAATATTTGAAAAAATAATGAAGGAAATCATTTCCAAATTTGGTAAAAACTACAAACTCACAGATCCAAGAAGCTCAACAAACCCAAGCCCAAGAAACATGAGGAAATGACACCTCCACAACTCATAATCAGATTGCTCAAAACCAGTGACAAAGAGAAAATCTTAGAAGCAGCCAGAGAAGAAAGACACACTCTGTACAGAGAACAAAGATAAGAACGATTTCAGACTGAAACCATGCAAGCCAGAAGACCCTGAAGCAACACCTTTAAAGTACCGAAAGAAGAAAAACCCTGTCAATGTAGAATTCTATACCCAGCAATAATAGCTTTCAAAAACAAAGTTGAAGTAGGGCTCAGCCCAGTGGTGTAGTGATTAAGTTGGTGTGCTCTGTTTTGGTGGCCCGGGGTTCACAGGTTTGAATCCTGGGCGTGGACCTACACCACTCATCAAGTCATGCTGTGGCAGTGTCCCACATACAAAATAGAGGAAGATGGGAATGGACGTTAGCTCAGGGCTGATCTTCCCCAGCAAAAAGAGGAAGACTGGCAACAGATGTGAGCTGAGGGCCACTCTTCCGCACCAAATAAGGAAAACAAAAGTTGAAGTAAAGACTTTTTCAGACTTTTACAGAGGCTGAAAGCCTTTATCACCAGCGTATTTGCACTGTGAGAAATATTCAAAGGATTCCTTCAGGTAGAGGGAAAAGGATACCAGACGGAAATCTGGATCCACACCAAGGAATGAAGACCACCAGAAGTGTTAACTGTATGGACAAATATATGACTTTTTTTCTAATGACTTACATCTTTTAAAATATAGCTGGTTATTTAAACAAAAATAATGGCAATGTATTGTAAAGTTTGTAACATACATATAAGTACAATGCATGATAACAGTAGGGAAGGCCAGGGCGGGGGAGAAACAGCAGTATAGTTATACTATGTGTGAAGTGGACTAATATTACTTGCAGGTAGACTGTAAGTAGCTAAAGATATAGACTATAAACTCTAAAGCAACCTTCAAAATAGCAAAACAAAGAGCTAGGGCTAATAAGTCAAGAATGGAGGTAAGATGGAATAATAATAATTTATTAATCCAAATCCAAAAGAAAGCAAAAAAGATGAAAAGACAGTAAAGAAAAAAATGGGAAAAACAAACAAACAAAATACTGAAATGATAGACTTACACCTAACCTATACTGGGTTAAAGTTTGAAAACCAACCAATGTAATTCATCAAATTAACGAATTAAAAAAGAAAAAGCATCTTATCATTTCAACAGACACAGGAAAAGAATTTAACAAAACTCAACATCCATTCCTAATAAAAACTGTCAGCAAACTAGCAATAGAAAGGAACTAGGAATAGAAGAGAATCTACAAAAAACCTACAGCTGATGTCATGCTTAGCAGCAAAAGGCTTACTTTCCCTTTAAGAACAGGAACAAAACAAGGAAGTCAGCTCTCACCACTTTTGTTCAACGGTGTACTGGAGGTTCTAGCCAGTGGAACAGGCAAGAGAAAGAAATAAAAGACACCCAGAGAGGAAAGGAGGAAGTAAAACTGTCTTTATTCACAGACAACGTGATCATCTATGTAGAAAATCTGCTGAAATCTAGAAAAAATCTACTAGAACTAGTAAGTGAGTTTAGCAAGTTTGCAGGATACAAGATTGATATCCAAAAATATCATTTTATTTCCATACACTAGCAACAAACATACAGAAACTGAAAGAAAAATACCATTTAAAATAGCTTAAAAATATGAAGTACTCAAGGATAAGTTTGACGAATGTGTGCAAGACCCATACACTGAAAGCTGCAAACCACGGATGAGAGAAATTTAAAAAGTCCTAAATAAATGGAGAGACATACTTGTTTATGAGTCAGAAGACTCAATATTGTTAAGATGTCAGTGATCCCCCAAATTGATCTATAGATTCAATGCAATCTTGATCAAAATCCAGCAGGCATTTCTTTTTTAAAAATTCACATGCTGATTCTAAAATTCATATGGAAACTTAAGGGGCCTGGAATAGCCAATACAACTTTGAAAGATAAGAACAAAGTGGGAGGGCTAACATTAGCTGATTTCAAGACTTATCCTAAAGCTACAATAATCATGGTGTTAGGTATGGCATGAAGACAGACGTATGGATCAGTTGAACCCCAAGTCCAGAAATGGACCTACACACGTATGACCACTGATTTTTGACAAGGCTGCAAAGGCAATTCAATGGAGAAAGGACAGACTTTTTAATAAGTAATATTGAAATCAATGGACAGATTCAGTTCAAAAAAATGAACTTCAATCCATACCTTGTACCATTCACAACGATGGACTCCAGATAAATCGTAGACCTGAATATAAAATCTATAAAACATCTAGAAGAAAGTACAGGAGAAAAAAATCTTTGTGACCTTGGGTCAGGCTAAGATTTCTTAGATACATCAAAAGTATAACCCGTAAAGAACAAATTGATAAAGTGGAATTTGTCAAAAGTAAAAACTTTGGCTCTTCAGAGGACACTCTTAAGAGAGAAAAGATAGACCAATTAGAAGAAAATATCTGCAAAGCATGTATCTGTAAAGGACTTGTATCCATTATATATAAAGAACTCTCCAAACTCAACAATTACAAAACAAACACAAAATAAAAAAACAGGTAAAGATTTGAACAGACACTTCACCAAAGAAGATGTACAGATGTCAAACAACCACATGAGAAGATGTCTAGCATCATCAGTCATTAGGGAAATGCAAGTTAAAATCACAATGAGACACTGCTACACACCTGTTAGAATGGCTAAAATTCTAAAAATGACAACACCAAGTGTTGGTGAGGATGTAGAGCTGTGATTCTCACACATGGGTGGGTGGGAATGTGAAATGGTACAACCACCTTAGAAAACAATTTGGCATTTACTTAAAAAGTTAAATTTATGCTTACCATGGGATCCAGCCATTTCACTTCTATGTGTTTTATCCAAGAGAAAAGAAACCATGTGTCTACACAAAGACTTGTGCACGGATGCTCATAGCAGCTTTATTTGTAATAACCCCAAACTAGAAACAACCCGAATCTCCTTCAAGGAGTGAATGGATGAACTATGGAACATTCACGGCATGGAATACTACTCAGCAGTGAAGAAGGAATGAGCTGTTGATGCATACCACAACCTGGATGAACCTCAAAATAATTATGCTGAGTGAAAGAAGCCAAACAAAAAAGAGAGTACATTTGGTCTGATTCTATTCATATAAAACTCTCAGGAATACAAACTATTCTATGGTGACAGGAAGCAGATCAGTGCTTGCCTGGGAAGAGGGGACTGGGAAGGGGCCAGAGGAGGTGATTACAGGGGCACAAGGAAACTTTTGGGGGTGATGGATATGTTCGGTATCTTGACTGCAGCGTTGATGTCACAGGTATAAACGTACGTCAAAAATTATCAAATTACACACTCTAAATATGCGTGGTTGATTACATATACATTGTACCTCAATAAAGCTGTTTAAAAAACCAAATGTGCAGAAACCCCAGCTCACGAGCCAGACAGTCCCCCGTATCACTCCTCAGAGCACAGAGGGACACCTTCTCCTACAAACAGATTCCCCTGAGGACTCTGTTGGATGCTTCCCCATAAAACAAGACTTGGTTTACAAAGACGGCGTCTCATGATGGCTGCGGTGTGAAGCAAGACCCTCCTTGTGGTCACTACTTGAGTGAGCGCGTGAGACCAATGCCAATTGCACTTTCTTGGTCTCCCCGTGGAGAACTGCATCGGACACTGACAGAGACAGGAGGGCTACTTGCTGGGGACCCTGTCCTGCATCACCCATGGCCACACGAAGAGGACCCCTGAATCTGCCTCCTGGTCCCCATCCTGATGGAAAGCCAGTGAGCAGGGCCCGAGCTGTCCACTCCACACAGCCCCGTGTGGCCCTGCAGTGACGGGCTTCCAGGAAGGAAGCCCCTTGGCTGAGTCAAGCTCCGTTTGGCCAGTGCCTACTTCCGAGCCAAGGGTGGACTTGGGGCATAAACAGTACAAAAGAGATCGCCACAGGAAATTCCCAGTGTTTGGCTCTGGAGGACGCCAGCCTCCTCCCACACCAGCAGCTTTACTCTCCGTTTCAGGTCTGCGGAAGACGCTTTGCTGTCCTGTGCACACGTGGCCTGAAACCCAGGGAGCCGGAGAGGAGAAGCCCGCGGGGGGCCCAGGGCTGCAAATACACGGCGAATCTGCAGTTTCTAATTCTGTTCACGACAAGCATACATCACTCTTAGAATGAATTTTTTCCCCAAAGTAAAACTCCATGAGTGACTCTACAAAGGAGATCCTAGGGCAGGTGATGGTGGAGGGCTGGCTGCAAGGGACACACGGCCGAGGGCTCAGGTCAGCAGTGTCCGGTCCCCTTGTGGGGGTCTTTGTTGGAACCTGAGCCGATTTCTGCCGCTCCATCCCCGAGGAGACCAGGCCACGGAGGGGAGTTGGAGCACCTGGGCCAGGGAGCCAGGGCTGCCCTTGGGTTTTGAAGGCCTTGCAGCCCAGGGGGTGCACACCTGTGCAGTGAGGACCTGGGGTTGGGGGGGCAGTCGTGCGAAGTGGGGAGGGCTGGGGAGGAGGACGGAAGGACCAGGAAGGAATTGAACTGCTTCTCTGGCCAGTCGGAGTTGCTAAGCAATGTCACCTGTAAACAAACTCCTGTCCCCTCGCTTCCCTTCTGGCCCCTCTGGCCTCCCAGTCCTGCCACATTTGAGGCCGGCCCATTGGAGATGAGAGAGGAGATGTCATGGACATGCTAAACAAGCCAAACCCAACCCTCCAAGCCCCCCTCCCTCCAGCAAATAGGAAACCCCAGAACCCCCGGCATTCATTGTCAGCAGCTCACGAGATGTTCAACATGCTCAGATCTGTCAAAAACTATTCACGAAAAAAAGAGAAAGTCTTTATACCTTTTATTCAGCCAATTTTTCCTGAGTCACTGTGGGCTCCCTAAGAAAAGAGAAAGAGAGAAAGGAGAGAGAATTACAATCAATGTCGCCGTCGCACATCTGGTTGCTGGCTGCTATTTGCTCACTGACTAGTCGAGTCTGGAGGAGGATGCATTATCTCCCTGGGAGGCCAAGGAAACCTGCCCAGGTTAAACCCTTCCACTGTTTGCACCGCTAGCAGGGCTGGCGGTTGGCGTGTTATTTAACAGGCAAAGACAAAGGAAAACAGAGCACCGCGGGCCTGTCATTCAGATTTTTCAAGCTCGTTTTCTCTGGAACTCACGATATTCCTTTGTGTTGTCTCTCTTTCTTCCCTTTGCCCCAAACTCTGATGGTCCTTTCCTCTTCTTCCCCACCCCCTTTCCTGGTTTTGAGGTTGTCCACAAACGGGGACTTTGCCAATTGATGGTGACGGTGTTTAATCTCAAACTGGGTCCCCCTGTCACTCTGCATGGATTTGTTCCTACCTCCCCAGGTATCATTCTGTGTGGGGTCATGGTGTGCAAATCTATTTTAATATTAGTCAAAGGATAACAGGAGGAAAAATGGATGGGCTGCTGTTGGTTAGAGAGAAATGAGAGAATTCTTACTCCTGGAAGCTGCACATAATTCCAAACAACACATTCTGTGCAGCTTCCAGGAGCTTCCATCAGCAGGAGCAGCTCAGAGCTGAGGCCAGACTAGCAGAGGGCAGGTATTTACTCATTTTATAATCCAGGGACCCAGGGCCAGAGAGATGAAGGCAATTGCCTGAAGTCACAAAGCTGATTCACGGGGCACTGGGGACCACACACGGGCGTCTGGATTCCTAACCCTGCCTTTTCTCTTAGGGCACTTTGGAGACTAGAAATGAGGGCGTGTGTGTTGTATGCATGCGTGTATCATATGCTTCTTCTGGACTTAAATTTTCCTTATTTGTTTTAGTAATGTTTCATAATTTTATGTGTACATACCTTACATATCTTTTTATTGTGGTAAAATACTCATAACATAAACCATTTTAACCATTTTAAAGTGTACAATTCGGTGCCATTAAGTATGTTCACAATGTTGAGCAACCACCACCACTCTCTGGTTCTAGAACTTTTTCGTCCCCCCAAAAGGAAACCACGTACCCATTAAGCAGTCGCTCCCCATTCCCCTTCCCCACCACCGTGTGTGTGTATTTTTTTTCTAACAGCGTAACCAGGATAAAAACAAGAGAAAAGATCCTGGAATCAAAAGGTAGTCAGACTGGCCTCTTTCTTGAGCTGTAGAAAAATCGCCATCATTATCATCAGCATCACCGTCAAGAGCAGGGAGCCCTTCTCATTTATTTTGCACATTTTATGTGCCAGGCACTTGACAACTGTTGCCCCATTCAGCCCTCACAACCCGAAGAGGCAGGCACTGTTCTTATTATCCCCATTTCTCAGATGAAAAAACTGAGGTGCAAGTTGGTTAAGCAATGGCACCAGTAGCTGGGACAGCCGGATTTCCCCGGGCGAGTTCCCACTGGGCTACACTCCCTTGCACCCAAAGGCAGAAAGAAATACACTTCTCTGTGGGAAACGGGAATTAAAAATGGAAGCAGAACATTTAACTGCATAGAGCCTGCTTGGCATGTCGTTAGAGTTTGTGCAAATCAAGATGGCTCTATTTCATAGGCAATCCCCCGCCCCCAGCCACGGCAGGGAGGGCTGTGGGCCAAGGCACGGCTGAACTGGCACCGCACAGGGGAGGCCATCACAAAGGAGCCCGGCTGCAGCCTCTGTTGGTTGATCAGCATTTTCCCTCCCTAGCAAAATGGCAAACGCCACTTCTGGCACAACTCCACATATAGCTCACAAAGTGACTCTGAGGAGGGGCTGATGCTGGAAGGCACCGTCAGAGGAAGGCATCATTATAAAATTGGTGGATTGAATCGATCGACTTGTATCAACCCACCTTCAGTTGATTTGGGGGATTTTCTCATTGTTAACTTTTTTCTTTGTTTCTTTTCTTAAAGTGCATTTTCCTCCCAATGCAATTCAATTTAGTTCCATTTGATTCAACACATCCAGCCCCAGTGAGCAAACACACGGCCCGAGAGTGGGTCTGGGATCTGGCTGAGAGCAGTCTGCTCTGCTGGGGAGGCGGGAAGGAGAACCCCGGCCGGTCCGGTCTGGCACTTGAGGTGGAGCACTTCCTCCTTCCCTGTCCCTGTCTCCCCTCCACCAAACAACTCCCGCGGCCCCCCCTCATTCATCCTCTATTCTCCAGGCTCTATACCCAACCTGAGGATTTCCTCTAAGCGCCGGGGAAGCTTCTGGCCTGGAATTCCCAATCTTTGGGGAACATCACCACAGATCGGAGTTGGCAAAACATCCCCATCCTCATCCCCGCCTGGCCCCGCCCAGTCCGAGTCTTGAGTCAGTCCTAAAGTCCCCTGAGTTCTTCCAAACCTTTCTCATTGTCACTAGTGTCCTTATTTGGTCAAAGCGAAAATACTGGGTATGAACACAGGGTTTACACCTGCTCAGTCCACGTCAGAAGACTCAGGCTGGGACCCATGTCCATCTCCAAAGAGCCTGTGTGTTTTGAAAAACCCGGGACCAGAGGGATGGTCAGGAGGGCCTGTTGACCCTAACGCCTCCACCATTTGTGGCGCATGAGGGTCCAGCCTGTTTTCCTAGCGTTTCAGACCAGGAGTCCCCCTGGCCCTTCCTTGTCCTCCATCTGGGTACAGAATCTCCAGGGTAATGCAGTTCTTCCCCATGCTTCCCTGGAGGCTTTGCTGGGTGGAAAGGAATTCGGCCCCCGTGTGCACCCACTGCCGCTGTGAGTCAGATGAAGATGGGCCTAGCACGACGAGGTTTGCCTTGTGTTTCTGAGATGAACATGGGCTTCTCCCTTCCTCCTCCATGCCCTCAGCGTCTCCCATCTTCCCAGCCTCCTCCCTCTGCTCTCCCATCCGGCCCACCCTGCGCACAGCCCATCTGGGGGAGGTAGGCCGGGGAGGCTGGGGACCTTGCTGATGACGTCTAACCGTGGGCAAGCTCGCGGGTCGGGAATCATGGAGCTGATCCCCAGCCGCGCTGTTGGCAAACACTGCTCTCAGCGCCCAGTGGGATAATCACTTGCGGTGATTTTTCCTCCACGAATCGGGTTCGTGGAGCAGCACAGCTCACTAGGCCAGGGCTGCTGATTTCTCCAAGTGCATTTGTGGAAAGACCTTTCTGCAGAGTCCAAACAGAGCAAGACACGTTCACCAAGCTCGGAGGGTCTCCACCCAGCCCACCCCCTACTGCATGGCCTCCATGTGAAGTCTGCTGAGCTGCAGACTGCAAATTCTGCCTAGGAGAGCCTTGGTGGGCCAAGAGTTATCCAGAGCAGAGCTGCTCTCCATTTTCTGGGGTGGGAACTCCCCACCACGTGGCACTTGCCTGCCTCCCCCACTAGACTGGGAACCCTCATGGGCAGAGGCTGTATCTTAGCTGCCTCACATCCCCAGAGCCTGGGCAGGGCCAACACAGATGGGTGGATGTTTGCTGCACTAACGAACCAGCCAGTAAGTGTTTGCCTTGAGGATCGGAACTGCAATACTGTTTTGAACAGTGGGATTGTGTCCTTCTAGATTGATCTCTGCTTCTGGATCCCCGTCATGGAGAGAGATTCATCCACTCAAAGGGACCATTTCCCACTGCCTCCCTGGCTGCTCACTTCTCCTTTGCACCCTAAACTCCACCAGCTCATAGCCTATCCCCCCGCCTTAACTCTGTTCCCCCTGTGATGCAGATTCCACTCAGCTTTTCTCCGAAATTCTCAAGAGCATTGGTTTCTGCCTTTATTCAACTCCATCCCAATGATGGAGGTCTCCCTCTCTAACCCTTTTCTCTTCCATCCATAAAATATTTTGTTCTTCAGAAATTAAACTGCCACTTGCTTGCATCACCCTTGAAATTAAAAGAATGTGTGGCTACTAATAAAACCCATTTTTAGAGTGGATCATGCAAAATGATTTGCCAAAAAAACTCCCTTAACGTAACCCAGACCACTCCCTCTTGTTGGTGGCTCCTCCTTTACCATCTCCTGTCGCATCCGGACTTCCTGCCTCCCTCCCCAGGGAGGTGCCAACTTACTTGGTTATGGGGCAGGAAGAGAAAGGTATAGAGAAAGTAGAACACGAATTTATGACTGGTTGTGTCTCCAGCTATTTGCTATAGTCAACCTACTGCTAGTAGCCAGCCTGGCTCTCACTTACCGAGCATCTGTTACATGCCAGACCCTGAATATACGTCATAAACCTCAAACCAGCCCCAAGAGGCAACATTACCTCGATTTCCAGGTGAGAAAAGGGATGCTCAGATGCTCTTCCTGATCCGTTTCACTGTAAGTCCGAGCCCCTCGCAAACACCCACCTGCACTTCAGGGGAAGAGGTATTTGGACAATCCATCATTTAGGAACCACTGTGCACCTTCCTAGCTCCACAGGCAAGAATAACCGGGTCAGCCACAGATGGCTCTGCTCCAGGACCAAGAGCAAGCAGCCCGTCCCAGCAGTGGTGTTCAGGACAGGAAGTGCTTGCTAATGCTGAAGCCACTGAGGAGGCTGACGGTGACAACACAGAGGAAGCCTGGATGTCTGAAGCAGGCAGATGCAGTCTTCTGAGGAAACGCGGTGTCTTGGTCTGCTTGGGCTGCCATAACAAAATACACAGCCTGGGTGGCTTACACAGTCCTGGAGGTCGGGAGGTCCGAGACAGGGCGCCGGTAGATTCCTTTCTTGATGAGAGCCCTCCTCCTGGCTTCTTGCTGTGCCCTCACATGGTGGACAGGGAGCTCTCTGGTGTCTCCTCTTACGAGGGCCCTAATCCCATCACGGGGGCCCCACCCTCTGACCTCATCTCACCCTCACCACCTCCCGAAGGCCCCACCTCCCAACACCCTCACAGTGGGGGTTATGGCGTCAACACACGAATTTTGGAGGGACACGAACATTCTGTCCATGGCACACGGTTTCCTGGTATTCACTCTTTCCTTTGCTTTTTTCTTTCTGGGTTTTTCCAAATGTGCAGCGACAATGCTGGGCTCTCCTTTAGGATCAGAGCAGATTTATTTGGCGTTGTACGAGTTGCTGCAATGCAGTCACCAGGGCCTGGAAGGATCTGGGGGCCCCTCGCCCACCCTAGCTGTGCTGCTCATCAGGGTGCCTGCTCCGCGAGCCTGGCGGCCCCCAGCCCTTCTGGGAGCAAGGCCACGTGGAGGGTACTTAGGGGCTTTAAAAAGCTCCTGCCTTCCGCCACGACGCGTGTGTGTTACTCTGGGTTTTATTAACTGATCCGTTTTGTGCTCTCTCTAAGGGGAATTAGAGGTGAAGGGCACAATTTTGTAAATAAAAAGTTAACTGTGGGGGCTTAAACATGACTTTTGATGATGGTGATCATCATGGCAGAGCTGCTTCAATTTAAATGTTCTTTTTTTCCTTCTTCTGAAAAGAAATTCACCTTTGGTTAGGAGAAGAGAGGAGAGGAGAGGAGGGGAAGGGTGAGGAGAGGACAGAAGAGTAGGGAAGAGGAGAGGAGGGCGGCTGGCTCATGGCTCAGATACCCCTAGCCACTGCCTGGGAAACTGGGAAGTTCTAGCAGGTTCTAGCCATCAGAGTGGCCGTAGGGTTGCCTTAGGTTCTGAGTACATGGCCCACACTGAGGCCTGAGGGGAGCGCCACCCCCTGATGGGCTTCCACAGGGCGGCAGGGCAGAAGAGAGGTTGCTCTGTACCCCGAGCAGCCCAGACCCCTCTCCCAGGAAGCCCAGGCAGGGCTCAGGGCCCACCTGCCAGAGTCCCCCCAGGCCTCCAGTCCTGCTCCGGTGGGGGGCAGGGAGCACCCAGGGACTGGGCCTTTCTGGGGTTACTTAACTGATGATATCATTTTACCTCCACGACTACCCCATGGGGTGGGTACTACGATCATTTCCAGTTTCCAGATGACAAATATGAGGCTTAGAGAAGTCAAGCAACCTGTCCAAGCAGGCGTGGGACGGAGCTGGGATGGGAAAATAGACTGGCCTGACCATGGTCCTGTTCTGAGCACTGTTTGTTCTGGCCTGGGCCCAGCAAGCCAGAGCAAGGCATGGAGCATCGGCGGCAGAGAGAGAAGGCCGACCAGGTCCCAGGAGCAAAGCCACTGTGAGTGCCCGGCTCCTAAGTGGGTCTGCTGGCCCAGGACTCAAGTGCCCTCAGCATCCTGTGTCTGCCCAAACCCTGCTATTTGTGTGTGATTCCCTGGGCCGCACTTTCTCTGACCGATGTGGCCAGCTGGCTCTCCCAGCCGTGTTGGACTTTGCAACATCCTGCTCTATCTGGGCTCTGCCTGAGCTTCTGAAGCCTCCCTCACCCTGGCGCCGTGGCCCCTGTGCTGCCCTGGCCCAGAGCCCAGCAAAGTCCCAGCAAGGTGCCTTTTGTCCTGTGCACTGTCAATTGTCATGCTCTATGAGAAGCTCTGTCTAGTGGGATGAGGTCTGCGGGCACCTTGCCGGCCTCGGGTGGGAAGAGCTGTGGGGAAGATGCTCCTTCGCATTAGCACAGAGCTTGGCACAAGCCTGTGAACTGAAGCGAGCTCACTGGTCACGGGACAGGTGGACGGCCCGCAGCGCAGCGGCGTTTACAGCATCTGAGCTGGGCCGCCGGCACTATTGTATATCACCCTCCCACCCCCGGGTCGGCCAGGTGTGGAAACTAAAGCCCAGAGAGGGGATTTTCCCAAGGTTGACACAGCTTGGGAGGAGCAAGGCCAAGACAAGAATGCCCGGTGCTGCCAAGCAAACGGCAGCCGAGAGGACCGGAGACCTCCTGGGGCCAGTGTCCTGGAGGAGAGGCTGGAGGGTGGGCGTGTCCTGTCCCTGAAAGCTCTGTCCCTGAAGACCTTTCAAACAGGCAACCCCTACCGCCCAGAGCCCAGCCTGGGGTTGTTTCAACAAGTCTACAGAGGCCAGTTTGGCCTTGGAATATGGGCGAGATGCCAGCTATGCTGGGTGGAACAGTGTCCCCCGGAAATGCATGTCCACCTGGAACCTCAGAATGCAGCCTTGTGTGGAAATAGGGTCTTTGCAGATGCACTTAGTTAAGGATCAAGATGGGATCATCCTGGACTAGGGCAGTCCCTGAGTCCAGTGAGCGTGTCCCTATGAGAACCAGAAAAGGAGAGGACGCAGAGACACAGGGGAGAGACTGTGTGACGACGGAGGCAGATACTGGAGAGAGGCTCCCAACGAGCCAAGCGATGCCTCAGTCCCCAGAAGCTGGAAGAGGCAGGAAGGGGCCTCCCCGGAGCCTTTGGAGGGAGCACGGCCCTGCTGACATTGGATTCCAGGCTTTTGGCCTCCAGACCCATGAGAGAGTAATTTCAGTTGTTTTAAGCCCCTAGTGTGTGGTAATTTGCTACGGCAGCCCCGGGACACTAATCCACTGGCCTTCTCCAAGCGCCTCAGAGTAGCCACGCATTCGCCGCGCCCCCTTCCTGCACCCCTCTCGTCCTGGCCTGTGCAGCCCGGCCCCCACAGCCTTTGCATCTGCTCGCTAACCTCTGTGCCCACGCTATTGCTGCCCACGCCCACCCCTGCAACGCTCACCCCTCCCAGAGCTGTTCTTTCCACCTCGAACTGGAGGGACTCGGAGGCCACGGCTGTGCTGCTTTTCACGGAGCTGCATGTCATGAGAGGGTCACACAGTCAGACCTCGAGAAGTAGCTTTCAGAGGGAAGGACCCCAGGAAAACTGGTGTTCCCTTGAGGTGTATTTTGAATCCACTTTTGCATTCGTTTTGGGTTTTTCAGTGGTTTGAATTTTTTTATTGTGGTAAAATATATATAACATAAAATTTACAATTTTAAATTTTAACCATTTTTTAGTGGCATTATGTATATTCACATTATTGTGCAACTATCACCACCGTCCATCTCCAGAAGTCTTGTCATCTTCCCAAGCTGACACTCTGTCCCCATTAAACACTAACTCCCCAGCCCCCTTCCTGAGCCCCTAGCTACCTCCATCCTACTTTCTGTCTCCGTGAATTTGACTCTGCTAGGGACCTCATAAAGTGGAATTGCACAGTATTTGTCTTTTTGTGACTGGCTAATTTCACTTGTTGTGAAATGTTGTAGCAGGTGTCAGAATTTCCTCCCTTTTTGAGGCTGAATAATATTTCATTATATGGAGAGACCACATTCTGTTTATCCATCATCTCTCGATGAACATTTGGGTTTTAGGCCGCTTTTGAAGACAACGAGAATCAGACAGTTGGCCACGTTTCCCATTTTGCTTCAGCTGGTAGAAAGTTCAGGAAAAAAAAATTGTGGCCCAATCTTGCTAGTTGCACTTCAGAGCTCCTACAGCCATATTGTTTTGATCTTTTTTCTGTTCTCTAATCTTGACTTCCATCTATTGACACGTTTCCATTTTATTTGATATGGTTATGGAAATGGATGCAAAACCGTCTACAGAACGTGATGGGGACACCAGCCCGAACGACGTGCATTCTTCCATTCTCCACACAGTCCTTGGCGTCACACCAAGTTGTGCCCCTCCTGAAGGGAGCACTCCACTTCACAACTCCCTGCCTTGGAGTTCACTCATTTGTTCACTCGTCGAGTCCGGGAAGGATGGGGGGTGCGTGAGACCGCTGCTGTCCCCCCCCACAGGGCGCACGGACTGTGGGACACGAGTGCTTTCACCGCCTGGTTTCCCGGTCCCCGTCCCGTGCTGGAGTCTGATTACGCTGAGGAGGCGGTTCTTCTTTCTAATGCAAACTCGAGGGCGCTAGAGGCCTGGGCTGAGCCGTTCCCTGGGGGCCGGCGCTGCATGCCACGTTCTCTTCAACACTCAGCTGAAACGGAGTTCAGTGGTGGCGAGGTCTGGGCGGCCATCCAGTCTCCCTTGGCCGCTGCATCTTGGCTCCTGTCCCTCCTGTTTCTTTAAAAGCTGGTCACTCGTGAGGACGGAGAGTCAGCCCAGGCTATGTTCGAAGCCACAGCTGGGCTGCGTCTCCTGTGCCAGGGGGACCTCAAGACCCACCTAGTGTTCCTTGTAGGGTGCCCCTTAGAAACCTGCGGACGTCCTGCCTCTCCGAGGAGGGGGGCAGAAGCAGTGGGTGGGATGCTTGGGGTTGGCTCTGCCCAGTTGTGTCTGTGAGCAGCACCAGTGGGGGGGTGGGGAGCATGGTGGAGACAGGGCAGGGAGCTGAGTTAATACACAGGGCAGGCAGCGCCGTTCAGCACGCAGATGATCGGATGTGCTGGTTTCTTATATGAGCATGTTTTGCTATCAATAATTTAGACGTGCCCTTTCTCCTTCGGGAGACAGGCAAAAATCTCATTTCCTGAGCAAATCCCCTAAGAAACCAACCTGTTCGTTCCTCTAAGATTTTCAGAAATCTGCCTCGATCAACCTACTTACAAAATAAAAGTAGATAATCGGCTGAGAGGGCCGGGAGCTGGGTCCTCGGATAGCCATCTGCAAAATACGTGGGAACCCGCAGGGGTCCGGGAAATGGCCCAGGACGACATTGGGAAGCCCAGCTGGCCCCATCTTCCTCCCTTAGTGGCTTCTTGTAAATGCCATGAGGAAGACACGCCAAGCACAGCACTGTACTGTTTGAATTAATGCAACAACTAGATAATCGTTTGTAGAAACATAGAAAAGCAAGGCAGAGATGTCCATCTGGGGAAAAGTGATGGGCTGTCTGCAGCTTTTTCCAGCTGCCCCAGAGAGAAGAGACGACCCTGTTGTGCTGGGTGTTTCTACAAGGCGGTTAAGCCACAATCCAGGCCCAGGCCAGCATGGCTGTTAAACTTTTGAAGAGTTACACAACCTCTAAGTTCCTTGGTTTACCCACCTGTAAAGTGGGGTGGCAACAAGACCTACCTTCGGTGCCCTGGTGAGGACTAAAGGCGATCAGGCCTTAGCGTAGCCCCAGCCCACGACTGGGGTGGAAACAGCCATCCAAGGACACCCACCGCGGGACCTGCTCGCAGCTGTAGTGAGCTTGCTGCAGACCCCGGGCAGAGAGCTTCAGCGCATGGGGTGGAAAGGATGGGTTTCTCCATGTCCTCGGGGTGTGGGAGAGCAAGCGAAGTTTGCAACAAATCCCAAGGAGACCACTGCACCTCTTGGCCCCAGAGTGGTGAAGAGGCTGGCAGCTCCTTACTGCCAGCTGGGCGTCTGTCCCTGGCAGGGTGGGGTCTTGGAGACTCCAGCGGGATTCATTTGCACCAAGATGCCCCTCTGTTGGGAGGGAGACTCAAACCCAAATGAACACACTACGTCCATGAGGGAAACCGTGCTCCCGACCTTAGCGAGTTTACCTGGGACAGGAGTTTTCAAGCTAAACCCAGAACGACTCCCATCTGTCGAGCCTCTGCTGTGCTGGCTGTGGTTTGAGCACTCTGCACAAGTCCTCACAGGTTCTCCCTGAAGCCTGCCAGACGGGTGCCTTTGCTCCTGGGTGCAGCTGGGCAAGCTGAGGCTTCTCAAGGCGGCCTCTCCCACAGTGGCTGGTGGCCGGGTAGCAGAGGTGTCCCTGTCGCTTTCCTTGAGGAATGAGGCTGGAATGCAGTGATGGGTGTTGATATGTAGAGCACTTCAGCATCCGGCCTTGTTAATCAGCAAGACCCGGCTCTGCAGAGCTGCTTCTCCAGGCTCGGAGCTCTGCAGGCTTGGCGGGCAGCGCGGGGGACTGTGCCCACTGCCCTGTCTTCTGCCGGAGGAGGACTCCCACTCGCCGGGTCCTTATTCTGAGCTGGGCCCTGCCACTGCTGCTTGGGGAAGTGTCGTCCTGCCAGCATGGACAGAGCAAGGCCCCCTTCCCCTGGATCAGCGACGTTTCACGCCTCCCCCTTCCTGCAGCTGACAAAGGACTCCTGAGACCACTAAACCACCCAAGCCCTGCAAACCCCCATCTGGAACCACCGTGAAGCCTGGGCACTCAGGCACTGTCACTGCCACCTGCCGCAGTGCCAGCAAACAAGGCACGCTTAGGTCCCCGAAGCCACCCATTTGTGCTTGGGCTGCAGATTCGGCAGGGGAGGTGCTGAGCTGCGAACAGAGTCAGACCTCGCTCTTAACCACCTCCCTGTGTTCAGCGCGTCCTGGGCGGCTCAGCTCCAACTCTGCTGCATAGCCACACCTTGTGTTTTCTGTATTTTGATGCTTCGACATCTGGGGCCTCGCTGACCCTGGGGGGACTGTCTCTCCCAAGGCTAACTAATTCCTAGAGAGAGCAGACAACGCCCCAGGGAGCACACCTTTCCTGTGCAAACAGCCAACCCAGAGCCCACACCCCGACCACCGCCTCTACTGGGGTCTCTCACTCAGGGCCACTATCCTCTGCCCTAATCACCCAGGCCCCGGTGCTAGACAACTCAGGACAGCCCCTGTGCCCCACAGCCCCCTGAAATTACCCAAACTTGCCAATCCTAAACCTGCTTACCTTGACCCACCCTATCCTTCCCACGGAACCACAATACAGGCTCTCGCCCACATTTCCCCCTCACTCCATCTGCCTCCTGACCGACCCCACTGCTGTCCCGTGTGGCCCTGCCTGGCACACCTCCATTTCTAGGAAACTGGGAGTATAAAACCTTCTCTCATCATGACAGTCATTTCCGTGTCTGTATGTCTTACCAGACCTGATTAAAACAAATCCTGGGTCCCCTTAAAACACCCACCAGCCTCCCCCTTCTGGCTGCACCTGCTGGTCCCCCCCTCAGGGTGCTGGCTCTTGCAGGAGGGAGCTGGTTTCCAGGAGTGACGCCCAAGTGCTTCCCCAGGGGGCGAAGAGTTAGTCAGTGCCTGGTGCAGCTCAGCGGCTGCTGGCTCAACCCAGTCGCCGCTGCCAGAGCCACCTCAAAGAGACGATTACTGCTCAGCAATCACCCTTCGGGATTAACACATCTCTGCTCGCTTTATCAATTTCAGTCTTCTACTGGAAATGGCCTCAGAAGTAGAAAGTGAACGTGGACTTCTATCACACCCATGTCTCAGTGAGCGCCGGCCTGCGACTAACCCACATCGACAAGCGGCTAATTTGCGGATTGTGCTGGTATCGACAGTTGGGTTTATTCAATAATAGATAGCTGCTGTCCTCTGCTCATGCCGAAAGTCTTTACTGAGATGGAAAATATGATAAATTGTGAATATGTTTACTCTTACATTCCTGAGGCCCTGAGGCTGACAGTTGAGACTTTAAATAATAATAACAAAAATGGCTTTGGTTATAGGAGGAGTCCCTAATGAGGACAGTTAACTTAGCAGATGGCAAGCTGTGGGCAGATGGGCTTCTGTGGCTCGTCAATGCTGGACGAGTATTTGCTTCAGTGGATGAATGTGCTGGGGGAATGTGCTGGGGAGATTCAAACACCGTGCCTCGGCGGGAGGATACCTGATTCATATGAACGATAAAGCAGAGCTGACATGCCACTCTGGAATACAGAGAGGATTCCCTGCGCGGCTCCTGGGACAGACACCCCTCTCCCTGGCTCTCGATGCCCGCTAACTGCAGACTCAGCCTCCTTCGCAGCTCCTCTGGGCTTCCCTCCCATCCGCCCCTTCTCTCTTCCTAGCATCACATGCCCGGACCATCTTCTCTGTGCCCTGGCTCCATCCACCATGCGTCCTCCAAGAATTCCTACATCGAGGTTTCCAGCCTAGTAGCTCTGGGCACCTTCAACGTGCGGGACAGAGAACTGATGACCATCCCTCCTGAGAAACTCCTCACTCTTGCTCTTCCTGGTTCAGCCAATGGCGCTGATGTTGACTCGGAACCTCTGGGCATCCTCGCTTGTGCCCCTTTCTTGTCCATGGTGTCCTACCCACATTGTCTCCCTGGATTCTACCCATCTCCCTCCATCATCTTTGCACCTGTGTGCTCCTCACCACCCACAAGTCCACCCGGCTAAGGCCCCTTCTCTCCGCAGAATTCTGTGCAGCCTCTGAACTTGCTCGTGGCCCAGACACCCTCCAGGAGGGTAGCCTCAATCCATGACCAGCTGGGCCATGCTGCGTCACACACATGACCCCATCATACACCTTGATGATGGCCTGCAAGCTCGGGGAAGGTTCAGCCCTCTAAACCTGGTGCCTGAGGCCGCTCACCCCTGGTGCCAACCCACCTTCCACCCTCCTCACCCTCAGCTCCCCATCACAGATCTAGTCTCCGGTCAAGGAGACTTTCTTGTGGTTCCTCAATATACTTGTTCATGTTTCTGGATCTTTCCTCTCCCTGTTTGAAAAGGCCTATTCCTTTCTCTCCACCACCAAACTCTTCCTCAGCTGAATCATCACGGGGGTGCCCTCAGTCAGCCTCATCTTTGCTGTTCTCTCAGCAGAACGTGAGCCTGTGACCGGACCCTCACTCGTCTCTGAGCACCCGTTCTCTTGCAGTGGCCTCACGCCCTCCTGGTCTTCCCCCTGCCCCTCCGGCCCTTCCTTCTCCATCCCTTTTGCAGCTCCAGCCTCCTCTAGAGGGTAACTGAATATCTGAGCTCCTGAGGGCTCAGTCTCGGACGCTCTTCGCTTCTTACCCTTTCCCTTTTCCCCATGCAACTCCGTCAATGCTCTGGCTGCACCGCCACCTGCACGCCGGGGCCCCCGACTTGATGCCTCCAGCTGAGGTCCCCGAGGCTCAGGCCAACTCAACCAGCCAACCCAGACGTGCATCTTCACTTGGATGTCTCCCAGACTCCTCCAACCCGACATGTCCGAGGCTCAGGTCTTCTCCCAGAAACCTGTCCTATCTCAGTGGTCCCCATTTCAGTAAATGGAGCCATCACCCATCCAAGTGAGCAAGTCACCCTGGCCTTCCTGCCATTCATGTCCCATCATCACTCCATCACCAATTCTGTCCATCTGACCTCCAGAATGCCTCTGGAGTCCGTCCACTTCTCTCCACCTCCACGCCACAGGCCACCTCCCTGGCCCAAGTGCCATCGCTTCTCGCCTGGACCAACTCCCAAATGCTCTCCTGCACCCGCTCCGGCTCCCCCCAGTCTGCTCCCCACTCAACAGCCAGCGTGACATTTTCACGATGCAAATCTGATCATGCCCCCTCCCTTCCGTTAACACACTTCCGTTGCTCCTCGGAGAGGTCGACCTGGCATACAGGTCCCTATGGTCCGGCCCTGCCTGCCTCTGCGGCTGCTCTCGTCCCCTCTCCCCTGTGTGCTCCAGTCACATGTCTCTTGTCAGTTTCTTGACTGCGCCAGGCTTCCTCCAGCCACAGGGACTTTGCACCTGCCATCTCCCTGCTGGAAGCACTCCTTCTGCACCTTCCCCTCCCGGGCCATGGTCCCTTCTCTGGCCTTGGCCAACACCCCCTCCTAGGAGCCCTCCCTCACCTGGTGAGGTAGGGCGCACAGTGAGAATGCAAACATTCCCGAGTGAATGGGAGGGATTTCTCTGTGAAGGGCACTTCACCTAGTGCCTTTATCATCTGCACGTCTTCTCCCAGAGTCCTTATCCTCTCCTCAAACAGCTCCCACCTGCCCCCGGGCTGTGGCCCCAGAGGGGCCCGCTTAGGACTGCTTCCATTCTAAAAGCATCATCAACCCCAGGCCTTTGGACCTCTGTGCATCTTGCCAACCCTTCCTCCAGTTAGGGAATCTGCTCCGTTCCCCAACCCTGGCATCGTTTCACGTCAGGCAGTGTAAGATCAGAGCCCGCAGATGTCTGCATGAAGTTATAATTCAGCTCCTCTGGCTCCGATGGACTGAAGAGACACCCTGGGTTTATGTGCATTTTGGGGGCGGCTGTGATGGCAATAGCCTCTCCTGAGGAGTCAGTTAGAAGGGAGAGCCCCTGTGGTCCGCAGAACGATGCCCCTCCCCCCCAGGTTGTCCTCATCCTCGCCCTTGGGGCCTGTGATTACGTAAAGTCACGTGGCAAAAGGGGCTTAAAGTTGCCGATGGAATTAAGGTTGCTAATCAGCTGACCTAGAGATGGGGAGACTGTCCTTGATTCGCCAGGTAGGCCCAGTGTCATCACAGGGTCCTTGAATGGGGACAAGGGAGGTGGGAGAGGAGGTTAGAGGGATGAGATGAGAGCGAGACTTGACCAGCGAGTGCTGGCATTGAAGAAGGAGGAAGGACCACGAGCCAAGGAATGGGCGGCCTCTAGAAGCTGGAAAGGCAGGAAAACAGATTCTCCCCAGAGCCTCCAAAAAGAAGTAGCCTGCCAACACCTTGATTTTGGCCCCTTGAGACCCAGTTCAGACTTCTGACCTCCAGAGCTACATCAGTATCATTCTAAGGCACTGAGTTTGTTTGTTACAGCAGCGACAGGAAGCTAATACTCTCCTTTGGGGAAAGGCCCAGAATCACACAATCCCTGCTCTGTTTACCACTTCCAGCCAATTTCTCATTCTGTCTCTCTCTCTCTCCCACCCTCCCTCCCTTCCTGCCTTTCCAAGGATTAATGTTCACAGAGAACGGGGCTCGCGTCCAACCTCCGCAACCTGGCAAGAGGCAGGAGGAGTGGATTCACGGAGGGGAACTGAAGATCTCAAAACCTTGCAGACCCCACTCCTCCCTCCTAGGGGTTCCTCCCAGAGAAGGAGGGAAGAGGGTTTCTAAATTCTGGGCCCTGGGGCACCAGCCTTCGTGAGCTCACCCTGAGCCTTCTCTCATGCCTGGGGGCCTCTCCTTGGGGCCAGGAGCTCAGCAAAGGTGCTCTCTGAGCGGCCTGTGCCTCTCAGGACTGGCCTCAGGCGGCCGACCGTACCCTGGGGGTGCTGTTTGGAAAGGGAGCCAGGAAACGGGAAAACTGAAGCCTGGACAGGCCCATGCAGAACCTGCTGGCCCACAGACAGTGCGTCTCCTCCTGACCCGACAGCCGACGTTTCCCAAAGAGGGGTTAAAGCCATATGCGGACTGCTTCCCCCTTCCCTAAGCACCCCTCCCCACTCCACCCCAGACAGAGCCGGGGGAGGGAGAACGAGGGTTAATTTAACTTTTAATCACATTCACTTAACAAGATTATCCAACCAAGGTTGAAAAAAGAAGTCTGCGTCCCAGATGAAAAAAGCCCTCTCTTTGTCTATTTATATCCAATATATACATAACCAGAAACGAATATTTCTTTATGGTCCATTAAAGATTTAATGTTTAATTTATAGCCACTTTCTCTGGTGGGGTGTCCAGGCACAATGTCAACATTTTTAATTAAATGAATTTTTTTTTATCACAAAGAAAGATATATATGTTTTAAAAGCCACATTTGAACCAGTTAGCAGCAGCCACGATTTGCTGCTCTGGGAGGCGTCACTGGAGGGAGAGGGCACTGGGAAGAGGCGGACCTCTCTGGAGTTTCAGCTCACAGGCCGGGCAGTTTGTGTCCCGCTGGGGGGGCAGCTGCTGCCATAAAAGCCCAGCAGTGTGGCCGAGCAGGGAAGCTCCTGGCTGTTTGTGGAATTCCTACTGTGTGCCAGGCACTGTCCGGGATGGTTCACACACTTACACATCTTCAATTCTCCCAACCATGGTACAGGAGTTGGGGGCGGGGTAAGGGTAGGATTATCATCGAGGAAGCTCAGAGAGACTGAGCACCCTGCATGAGGTCACACAGCAGAAGTACATGGATGAAGAGCCAACATGTGGGTCTGGATCAGATTCCCAAACCCACGGGGTCTGCTGAGGATGGGCTCGGGAAGGAGCTTTCCACCCATCCTGTGTCATCAGTGACTAAAGGAAGTGGTGCAGCTGCCCGGGCCTCAGTGAGTTTTAAAGTTCATGAGAGTGAGAGTGACTTTCTGGAAAGTGCTCAGGTGTCCTGGTGTCAGGGAGCAGGGACCCTGAAGTCTGGAGGAAGCCAGCTGCTGCCCAGCACTGTCCCCTCCTTGTTCACAGGTAAGGTATGTCACTCGCTCCCAGGAGCCCTCTGCTGTAGCAGTCCCTTCCTCAAGTTGGGACACGCGGCATTGGGACCCAGCCTCGCAGCCGACTGGCTGGACTCTTGCATGCGGACTAGGGACACAGAGGTAGGAGGGACTCCTGGTTGCTGAGCCCATTCCTGGCCCCGTCTGAGCATCCTGGGGCTAGAGACGGAGCTTCAGGGAGCTGGGCACTTGAAATGTTGGTAGTGCCCAGGGCTAGCTCTCAGGGCACTGCCAGCCTGCCCTGGGGAGGACCCCCAGCCGGTCAGTCTGCTGCCACCAGGGCCTCTTCCGAGCCCTCTCAGCAGCACATGGACTTGGGCGTGTGGGGTGTCAGTCTGGGCCGTGGGCAGTGATGCATCTGCTGCCTCTGTGTGAAGCCAAACATTCCTATGTGGGTTCCTTGTAGGGATAAGGCCACTGCTGGCTGGGCCTGAATGCCGGGATGTGCCGACTGGTCCAGGCGGGGCCACTCCTGGCCTCATCAAGGGCTGGACTTTCTGGGGACAAGGTTGGTCTTGCTGACGTGGTGGATGGGGTAACACCTGCCCCCGGGCCCACCCTTCCCTGTTCTAGCTCCACCCAGGCCTGGATGAGCCCTGTGTGCCCAGAGCCCTCTGCCCTCTGCAGGGACTGTCAGCCAGGCCAGAGGGCAGATGGCCTCTCCTGTGGGACCAGAGTGAACTTAGCTGACTTCCATGCCCCACATGCTGTATCTGCCTGACCCTCCCCTCCCCAGCGGACCCCCCTGAAACTTGACCTCTTGTCAGGTCTTTCCTGTGAGTCCCGCCCAGGCGCACTTCCCTCCCAGTCAGTCTGGTCCTGGTCCTGTCCCCAGGACAGGAAGTGGGCAGCCAGGTGACCATGTGGTCACACATGTGTTCGTGTGTTGGGGGTGGGGCACGAGGAGGAGCACAGAGCAGCATGAGGTGATGGTGATCGTGCTGCAGATCCGCCACGGTGAGGCCCCGCCCAGCCAGGGGCTAGACTCTAATAACAAATGAGTAACACTTGGCACCCCAACATCTGTCCTGCTACAGCTGTTCAAAGAAGGAACCTCATGGGGCACAGTCCACAGTTCTTCACTCCAGCGCGCTGTCCCTGCCCACTGTGCTTAGGGGCAAGGCCACGTTAATTTGAACCAAGGGTGGAAATTAGAGGCAGCCAGAGGCAGAGGCCGGCATAAGCCCGCAGCCTGTAATGGGGTACTCCATCTTCCCCTGGCGACGGCATCTCCTGGGGAGGACTCGGGGAGATGCTGAGTCAGCACCGGAAGGGCACGGGCCGCCAGAATGGAGCAGCCAGCACTTGGCTTGGCACTCCCTGCCCTGCTGGTTTCCATCCCCAGGGGCACCAAGGCTCAGGGGCAACGTCCTTGGGTTTCTCCCTCTCCTCTCCTGCAACCTCCTCTCCAGAGAGCCTTGGGGGACGGGAAGACCCTCCCGTGCATCCCAGACAGTGGTGCCGCTGGGGTTGGTACCAACTCCAAACCAAGCCCCAAACTTGCATCTTCCGCTTCGGGTCTGGGCTCCTGCCCCTTTTGCCTGCCTGAGCCAAGGATGAGCTCAGTGCCCTCAGGCTGTGCCCCCTGGGCTCTTCCAACCTGGGGAGCTGAGGCCTTGTCACCCTGCAAACTCCCGGTCACAGTCCTCTAGGAATTTGGGGAGCTACCCTCAAACGCCGTGAACTTCCATGGTCCAGAGGAGAGGAGTGTGCGGACAGACCAGCACCGGCGTCCATTTTAACCCCTCCCCAGCCCCTAGGGGTGCCCCCCTCACCCACCTCAACCTTCATTAGCTACTGAGGTCAGAGGCTTATTAGCTCTGCTCCTTCCTGCAGGGAGGCACACATGCTCATCTCTGGAGCTTCTATTCCCATAAACCGACCCTTCATTTCTCATGGGAATCCACTTTAATTACAAGGCTAAATAACGAGAAGGAAATATTAAAATTAAAAAAAAATCCCTACACAAAGCAAGTTTGCTTGTGCCGGCCACCGGCTCCAAGAGCCAAGGCACAGAGTGTGGATGGCACCACGCCACTCACTAAAAGCATGAGTGTCATTAAATCAATAATTCATTTACTTTAATGAGATAAGTACTTTCAAAACTAATTGCAAACCTGCTCCATTTACTCCGACCCGTTATAGCCCTTAATGTAAATCGCAGAACCATTGCCGTGGGAAGGAAAAAGTCTTTAGGTGGAAGACACTGTGTCATCTTTCTCCCTTTCTTCTAAGAGAGAGAGAGGAGTTCTCAGCGGGGGTGGGAGAAATGTGTGGAACCAATGGACTCCATCCCTCCCTACTCCCAGCCAGCGCGGAGGTGGTGGGGCCACCCCTGATGCCACACCTCGAGCCTGGGAGCTGACTTGCCTCCTTCCACTGCAAGAGGGAATCATTGGAAACCAAAATGCAGCAACACACGCTGATGCTGACGCCAGACACCAGGAAGTGACTGTCTTAGGGCCCCGGAGACTTGGAGGGTCTACAGGTGAGCCCTCAGCCAGAGGGCACTCCATGCAGCTTCTCCCCAAAGCCCCAAGCCTCAGGAGGGAGCAGCAGTTTTGGAGAAACCCATGCAGGGCTGAGGGTCATTAGGAGAGTTTTCAGCTCATGCTCTGCAAGTGAAGTCTGGAAGCATCCTGAGTGTTCGAGTGGCTTCCCTAGCCTGCAAGCCGGGGACCAGAAAGATGCTCCAACCCCAGGTGCTGTGGAGTCAGCTAACAGACTGTGCTGAGCTGCATATACCACCAGCAGAACCTTGAGGTTCATCATCTACCAAAGGGTTAGCTGAAGAGCCACAGAACCCACAGGGTGAGGACAGGATACCTAAGTTCACCTCATTGTCCCTTGTTATTGTTTTGGGCAAAGAAAAGCAAGGCTGGCACATTTTTCAGTTTCTTTTGCTGGGGGAGTCTTGAATCCTTCTCTTACTCTCTTTCAGTTTTCTTACTTTACTGGAAATAGATTCCAATTCCTCAACATAAGTCCAAGATCGCTTCTTGACATTTTCAGGAAGAGCCCATATAGTTTAGAGACGTTTTGTTAGTTTATGTCACTAGATGTCTTGGAGAACGTAGAGGAACCAACTTTTGCTTTGTGGCTACATGCTGTTCTGGTCCAGCTCTCAGTGCTGGCCGGTGCAGGGAGCGCTGCACTTGTAGGCAAAGTCGAAGCCCTGGAGAGCGGCCTGCAGTGACACCCCCCAGGCTCGGGGGGAAGAATCTGACACTGTACCCTTGAGCCTCCCACCCCACTCAGCCCTCCTGTCCTGAGGAAAGAGCAGAGGACAGACTCTCCATCCACTCAAAACCAGCAGGTGTGTAGCTGTGGACCAGCATCGGGGTTGCTGTGATGACTCTGCTTTTATGTGGCTCACTGGGGTCACTGTGGAAACGGAACACAATGTCCCCAAGCTGGAATGGAGCCAGGAGCATGAATGACACTCAGAGGCAGATCCTGGGAAGGTGAGGCAGAGCCATAGGTTCTGGTGGTTGAGGGAACGGGTTGGGAACTCAAAGCTCTTCTCAGCTATACCAAGAAGATGGGCAGGCCCTCGGGGAGGTGAGGGTGTGGCACCCAGAGCTGTGGAGGAGGACACTGGCTTCCCGGGGAAGGCTCACCTCTGGTGGAATTCCACTCGCTCCTCCTGCTCTGCTGGTCGCAGAGAAGGGGCCGACACTGGCATTACCCTGAACCTGACCAGGCCAGCACACCCCACCTGTGGGCAGAGGGCCGGGCTGCTGCTCCACGCTATGTTCAAAGACACTGTCCAGCAAATGTGGCCCCAGAGACCCTGTGTTCTCAGCACTGTGCTTGAGCAAAGGCTACTCTTTCTAAGTGGTTGCAGCTGTTTTTGCAGCTCTAGCTCTAAGTCGTTGCTCAAAACTAGAAATGCCAAAATTCTCTTTCCCTTGCAAATTCTGCACATCAGGCTGAACTGTGTGCAGAAGTGGAGAGAACAGGGGTGTGTGCCAAATGCCGGTTTTCTGTAGTTGCACTTTTCTCCCCCCTGAAACATTGACCTGTTACCTAGAGCGACCCAAACCGGATGGCCTGACATCTGTGGATTCTACCCCAGGGGCTGAGCTCTCCTCGGGTTGAGGAGCTGCAGGAGAGGGTGGGCGCAGCATCCATCCTGAGCGGGGGCGGGCTGGGCAAGACCTGCCATCCGTGCAGTGAGATGATGTTCTGGGATCTCAGGCCCTCAAGGTCGGGGCAGCTGCCTGGAACACAGAGACTAATGGGAAAGGTCATGGCAGAGAGGGGTCACCACCTAGGAAGAGCCTCTCCTATTTTTCTAAGAAGCAGACAAGTTGCAAATCAGTCCCCTCTGGGAGGCAATGCATGGGGGGAAGGGTAGGAGCAGGACCTTCTAGGGCTGAGGAGAGACACGGCTCTGCAATGTGGAAGGGAGCTCAGCTGGCACAGGAGGAGTGGGAGGGGGCAGAGCAGGGACATGTTAGTACGCAGACATCTTTCCCTGCGCTGAGCTGGCAATCCTGCGTTCTCCACGAGCCGAGGAGAAGCCGGGACCCAGTCTTGGTGGTGAGCCCCTCCCCGCTCTGACTACACAAGTCCCGGGGGCCCCTTGGAGATGGCTGATCCCAAGCCTGGACGATCTGTGCACACTGGGAACAGGGCATTCATTAGGAACCTGGCTCAGACGGCTCCACACACATCAACCTGGGCCCTCTGGGGCCTTCTTGCAGCCAGCCAGCTGCTCCAAGCTGGGACCACGTGTCAACAGGGCAGGTGGCCTCAGTGGCCACAGGCTCTGGGAGGGGACAGCAAACTTTCCAAGCTGAGCAGCATCGGGGCCAACCCCCAAGGGCTTTGGCCAGTGGCTGCCAACTCCAAGGAGCTCATTAGCGGGAGGAAGTACAAGTAGCCGCTGGAGGTGGTGAGGGGAGCCAGCTGGATGACCCCTGACCTCAACCCTTTGGCTGAGTTGTGAGTGTCAGAGGCTGGGAGACTTGAGCAAGCAGGTGAGACAGACCCGTCGCCCATCCTGTCCCTGCCAGCACCCTGGGGTGGGGGTGCATTCTGAAAAGTGGACCGAGGCCTGACAGCAGAGCTGCTCCTCGGTGAGACCTCTGGATAGAGCTCCAGAGCAGGAACCGGAAACCAGGGGCTCAAACCAAAGCCCTGCCACATCAGGCTGCAGGGCCCTGAGCAAATAAGGGCCTCGCTGCGCCTGGTGTCCCCGCCTGCACGTAAGGACGACAGCAGCCGTGTGGACTCAGCACCAGGCACTGCTCTAAGTGCTTTGCCGAGTTCTCTCTCATTCAAGCCTCAGGGAGGCCCTAAGAGGCGGGTCTGAGCATCACCTCCATTTTACAGATGAGGAGCGCGAGGCTCGGCAATGTTGAGCTGACTGGGAAAAGAAGGTGGATGTGAACCCAGGGGCGTGATGGGGCGCCTAGACCCTGAACCCCTGCCTGTTGCCCCTCCTGGCGGCAGAGAGGACTGCGGGAGACAGAAGCGTGTGGAGCCCTCCACCCGGGAGAGCACCAGGGGAACCCTGCCCCGCTGTGGTCCACCGACATTTACAGAGCCCTTCTGGGCCCTGGCCCCATCCATTAATTATCTCACTTAACAGTCAGATTAAGGACGTGCAGGGTGAGAGTCAGGGGTGAACCTCCTTTGTCTGGACTGAATGCCCCTCACCCCCTGTCCTCCACTGCCCGGGGTCAGTCCTGAGGGTCCCGCTCCCCTGCTGAGGCTCGGCTTCTCACTGGGGCCTCCCCACAAAGCAGCCCACGTGCCTGGTGCCCTGCGCCCCCACAGTCTGAGGCCTCAGCTCCCACACGCCCTGTACCCCAGATGGAATCCCCACACGGGGTCCTGCTCTTCCCTGAGCTCCTTGGCACACCTTGGAGCTAGGACCCGTGGGAGGGAAGAATGTGGCCCAAGAAGGGCCCCAGGAGAGTGCCCACAATGGGCAGTAACTGAGCCAGACGTGTCCGTAAGAGCCTCCAAGAGCGGGCGGTCAGCTGGTGGCCAGGCCTGAGACCCTGACTCTGAGGGGCCTGCCCACAGCCTGCCATGGCCAAAGCCAGTACCCCAGCGGCTAGTCCTCTGCCCAGAGAGGCTTGGTCACACTGGGCCTGTGGCTGAGGACACAGCCAAGCTGGAGCCAGCTTGTCTGGCATCTGGGTCTGAGGGGTGTCCAACGCCCCCTCCACTGGCAAGAGGAGAAGTGGCCATTGGGGAGGCCAGTGAGTAGGGAAAACCAGAGAGAGAGGGAAAACATGAGAGAGGATTTTCAGTCCACGTCACAGATTCTTGCTCAGAATACACCTCAAAGTCCTTCCCCAGCTCTGAGGCCCCACGTGTTCCGGTCGGTCCCTCACCAGAGCTCATCACCCTCCTGCTTCCTCCACGGCCCCGCACTGGCCTTCTTGCTGGTCCTGAAGCCCTCCAGCTGCGCTCCACCCCAGGGCCTTTGCACTTGCTCCAGCCTTCCCCCTGCCCCAGCCACTCCTCACTTCCCCTGGGTCTTTGCTCAAATACCTTATCTCACCTGGATTAAAATCCCCTGCATGCCCACACACCTCCCACCCCCAGTCCATGGCAGTCAGCTCCTGCAGGCCCCCTACACCTTATTTATCTGTGTATTCCACTGACTGTCCATCTCTCCCAGCACAACGGAAGCTTCATGAGAGACTCTGATCTGTTTTGCCCACTGGTATGCACACTGCTGAGCCCAGGACAGGGCCTGCCTCAGAGTTGACACTCCATAAATTTGAGTAACTGAGGGAGGAGTGTGAGGACCCACAAAATAATGTGCACGGGATTCTTTCCTTCCTTCCTTCCTTGCTCCCTCCCTCCCTCCTTTCCTTCTTTCCTTCCTTCCTTCCTTCCTTTCTCTCTCTTCCCCACTCTGAGTGGGGCAGAGTGGAGTCATACAGAGCAGAGAGCAAAGTGGGGAAGGCCTGGAGGCCAGAGGAGGTAGGTGGAGATGCCTTTATTGGCTTCCAGAGAATCGTCCAGGACCGTGCTGTTCAAGCTCTTATGTGCACAGGACTCTCCTGGGGTTCTTTTACAGTGGAGATTCGGTTGAGTGGGTCTGGGGTGGGGTGGGGAGAGACAGTCTGCACTTCTCACCAGGTCCCAGGTGATGAGGATGCTGCTGGAGCAGGGACCACAGTTCGAGTCGGAGCTCATACACCAAGCAGTGGAGAGTAGAATTCTATTCTGTTCCAAATTGTTCTATTTTGTCTGATCCCCACAGCAACCTCAAGGTGAAGTGGGGATCAAGGCCTGCACACCCCCAGACCGCCCCTGCTGGTGAAGAGGCCCCCAGAGCGGCTCCCCCTCCTAGCGTCCCCGAGGTGGTCCTCCTCCTCCATCAGGTTTCAGAGGCAGCCTGAAAAGGGGCGAGGAGGATGCAGGTGCTCAAGACCGACCCAGGGGACTTGTTGGTTGGTTTTTGCTGGGACTTGGGGAGAACAGAGGCATCAGGACACCTGCACGTCGGTGCAGCATTGCTGGGCTCCAGGCCATTCGTAGCACTCCAAATGCTGAGCTACTTTGAAATTCCTGCCTGCCTCGGCTGCATCCTAAACCAAAACAACCGCTTCAGAAGGGCTCCTCCTGGGTCACAGCTTTGTGCGAATTACGTGGCGAGGCCGTGCCAGGCCGAGCCTGGAACGTGGTGAATCTGGGCCTCAGTCCCATGGTGGAGGCTCCCAGGCTCTGAGGCTGCTGAGCTCTCACCCCCAGGGCGCTGTCCGGGGCCACGCCGTCCACAGGAGGCCCCAGACAGCGGCTGCAGGTGGGAGGCTGGAAAGGAAGGGTGGCTGGGGCCGGCCTGGGAGCCAGCACTGACCCTGCACACCCGGACTCCCCCAGCAAGTGGACATGGCGCCCCATCTTGGTTCTCTGCTGCACGGGTGGATGAGCCTTTGCGCATCTCTCTCTGACTTCTACCTCGACCGTTCTCCTCTGAAGGAAAATCAATGGGAAGATCTCAATTAATCACACGGGGCAAACTGATTCGGATCCTAAATTAGGTCATCGCCGCTGTCTGCTCAGAGGGTAGTGAAGGATGTAAATTATGTTAAAAATTTAATATGTTAACACCTTAAGGGGCAGTTGGGGCGAGTCTTCTATGAATAGAGTCTATCGATCCCAACTGACTCTGTTCGCGGAAGACTCACCCTAAACTGTTCAGAGAAAATTGAGAACAAGGGAGTGCTACAGAGGGATAAGTTTGGGAGGGTCGGGGTGGAGGGGGGCCAGATGGGGACATGTGTGTGCACCTTGATAGCTGTTTCGCGCCGTAGCAATTCGCGCCATAAAATGTAACTGTCTGAATGTTTTGAATTAACCAATCATGTAAAACCGCGCCAACCTTTTCCCGCTTTATGCTCCCAAATCCTATAAAAGAACTTGCCCCCTAAGGCTCGAGGTCGACCCCTCTGTCTCCTGCGAGAGACACGAGTCGACCCGGAGCTCCGTTCAATAAACCTCTTGCGTTTGCATCAAGTTCGGTCTTCTGTGTCTGTGGGCCCGCGTCATCCCGAGACCTGGTGAGTTGGGATTTCCCTCCCCTTCCCCTTGGGAATCCAACATTTGGGGGCTCGTCCGGGATCCACGCGGTAACCCCAGACTCCGAAGACCCCTTGGAGGTAGGCCTGAGTGACTGAGTGTGTGAGTGTGTGCGGCGCCGCAAAGTATTGTTTTATTGTTTTGGTTTCAGTATCGGGCAGCCGCCGCTTCGGGCCGTGAAGACCCAACGGCTGCAGTGGCAGACGTGCTAGGGACTGCAGGCTGCAACCCTGGGGGACGCCCCAAGGGATAAGGGGAGTCAGGAAAGCCTGACCAACCCCCCTTCCAGGTGGGAAAAGGAGCGATACCTTTTCCCGGGGAGGACTCGGAAACCCCTCCCGTCTGAAGCCGCCTTCGGCTGGCTTGTAGAGACGCCTTCCGGGCAGGGTTGTCTGTGTTTTAGTGTGTCTTTAGTGTTTATTGTTCTGTTTTTGTTCGTTACGTGGACTTCCTTTGACGGGATGGGACAGACTGTGACGACCCCCCTTTCCTTGACCCTAGACCACTAGACTGAAGTGCGAGCGAGAGCGCACGACTTATTGGTAGAAATAAAGAAAGGGCGCTGGCAGACTTTTTGCACCTCTGAGTGGCCCTCCCTCAATGTGGGTTGGCCCCCTGAGGGGACGTTTAATCTAACTATTATCCTCGCGGTGAGGGCTATTGTTTTCCAGGAGAGACCGGGGTCCCATCCTGACCAACGACCATATATTACAGTGTGGCAGGATCTGGTGCAGAACCCACTCCCGTGGGTTAAGCCATGGGTAAAAGCAGAAAAACTAAGCCCCCGAGTCCTGGCGCTGCAGGATGCGGAGACACGGCAAAAATCGAAATCAACTCGAACAGCGGAGTCGGAGACCCCTTCGGCCCCCCCCCGGGGTCTACCCTGAGGTTGACCCTCCTCCCGAATGGCCCCCTTTCTCGCCTCCCCCTTACCCCTCCCCCGCTCCAGGATCGCAATCAGGACGGAGGGCGACTGGCTCAGGTCCCTCCGCTGGAACCCGAAGCCGCCGCGGAGCCACTCCGGACGGGCCTGATACCACGGTGGCGCTCCCGCTAAGAGAGTATGGAGCTCCTGCGGGGCCCAACCAGCTGTCACCCCTCCAGTACTGGCCTTTCTCTTCCTCAGACCTGTATAACTGGAAAAATAACCATTCCCCCTTTTCAGAAAACCCCGCCGGATTAACCGCCCTGATAGAGTCCCTAATGTTTTCCCATCAGCCCACTTGGGATGATTGTCAACAGCTCTTACAGGCACTCTTTACCACGGAGGAGAGAGAAAGAATCACACAGGAAGCAAGAAAGAATATCCGAGGCACCAACGGGCAGCCGGCAACGATAGCTGAGGCGGAAGAAGGGTTTCCGCACAACCGGCCCAATTGGGACTATAACACGGCTGAAGGTAGGGAGGCGCTGTCCGTTTATCGCCGGGCTCTAGTGGCGGGTCTCCGAGGGGCCGCAAGGCGGCCCACCAATTTGGCTAAGGTAAGAGAGATCCAGCAGGGGCCCACTGAACCTCCCTCCGTTTTCCTAGAACGATTGATGGAGGCTTACCGCAGGTATACGCCCTTCGACCCATCCTCGGAAGGGCAAAAGGCCTCTGTCATTATGGCCTTTATTGGACAGTCTGCCCCAGATATAAAAAGGAGATTACAAAGGCTAGAAGGGCTGCAGGACTACGACTTGCGGGATGTGGTAAAGGAGGCTGAAAAGGTGTATCATAAAAGAGAGAGTGAGGAGGAAAAGCGAGAGAGAGAGAGAGAGAAGGGAGGCTGAAGAGAGGGAAGATAAGAGAGATAGGAGACAAGAGAAGAAACTGACCAAAATACTGGCCGCAGTGATAAAGGCGACAGGGCCAGATCATAGGCAGTCAGGGAACCTGGGCAACGCCCCACGACCAGGCTCGCGCAGACGACAGCCCTAAGACAAGGACCAATGTGCCTATTGTAAGGAGAGAGGACACTGGGCAAGAGAATGCCTGGTTCCTTGCCAGTCTCCTTGGAACACCCCTCTCCTGCCTGTAAAAAAAGCCTGGAACTGCTGATTATAGGCCGGTCCAGGATTTGAGGGAAGTGAACAAGAGAGTGCAGGACTTACACCCTACTGTGCCAAACCCATATAGCCTACTCAGCTCCCTCCCCCCATCACGGAAATGGTATACTGTCCTGGACCTGAAAGATGCATTCTTCTGTCTGCGGCTGCACCCAAAGAGCCAATTACTTTTTGCTTTTGAGTGGCGCGACCCTGATATGGGGATCGCTGGACAACTGACTTGGACAAGACTGCCTCAAGGGTTTAAAAACTCCCCCACCCTGTTCGATGAGGCCCTCCACAGGGATTTGACTGACAATAGGGTTAAAAACCCTCAAGTGACTCTTTTACAGTATGTAGATGATCTACTGTTGGCGGCGGAAACCCCGGGAGACTGTGAGGAAGGAACCAAGCGCCTCCTGGCCGAGTTGGGTGAGTTGGGGTACCGGACGTCAAAGAAGAAGGCACAATTGTGCCAGGAGAAAGTAGTCTACTTAGGCTACACACTAAAAGACGGCCAAAGGTGGTTAACCGACGCCCGGAAAAAGACTGTGACTCAGATCCCGGCCCCAACCTCCGCTCGCCAGGTAAGGGAATTCCTGGGGATGGCCGGTTTCTGCCGGTTGTGGATCCCAGGGTTTGCTACCCTGGCTGCTCCACTGTACCCATTGACTAAGGAAAGTGGGAACTTTGTCTGGACTCTAGAGCACCAGAAGGCTTTTGAGACTCTAAAACGGGCATTATTAGAGGCACCCGCGTTGGCCCTACCAGATTTGACCAAGCCCTTCACCTTGTATGTAGATGAAAGAAAGGGAATCGCCCGGGGAGTCCTAACTCAAGCCCTTGGGCCCTGGAAGCGCCCAGTCGCATATCTATCAAAAAAACTGGATCCGGTAGCCAGTGGATGGCCCTCCTGCTTAAGGGCAATCGCCGCCACTGCCCAGCTGGTAAAAGATGCAGATAAGTTAACTCTGGGCCAACAGATAACCGTAGTAGCCCCCCATGCCTTAGAAAGCATTATCAGACAGCCTCCAGATCGATGGATGACTAACGCCCGGATGACTCACTACCAAAGTCTGCTCCTAACTGAGAGAATTACCTTCGCCCCACCGGCCATCTTAAACCCGGCCACACTACTGCCCGAAGCAGATGACCCGACCCGATCTGCCAGATGAGCCATGGGCTGGAGCCCCTAATTGGTACACCGGCGGCAGCAGCTTCATGGCAGAAGGTAAGAGGATGGCTGGGGCGGCTGTGGTAGACGGGAAAAAGACTCTGTGGGCAAGCCGCTTGCCGGAAGGGACTTCTGCACAAAAGGCTGAGCTTATCGCCCTGACACAGGCGTTAAGGTTAGCTGAAAATAAGACTGTGGCCCAGGTCATCAGAAAGGCACCGACCCCATAGCTCAAGGGAACCGCCTAGCCAAGCGGGCGGCACTAGGACCTATGGTCCTGACTCTCCAGGGAGCTAAGGTCAGCAAAGCTGCCTCCGGTGGGGAACTAACTAAAAAAGAGAAAGTCCTTTCCGTTGCAGAAGGGCGAGAATATCTATCACATCTACACCGGCTAACCCACTTGAGCCCTCAGAAACTAATTGAAATTATCCAGGCCTCCCCGTACCAGGTACCAGATTTGAAAAAAACGGCTGAAGAAGTTTATAAAAATTGTAGAGCCTGCGCTCTCACAAACGCTGCAGTTTCCAAATGCAGCACGGGACACAGACTCCGGGGAAATAGGCCAGGAGCCTTTTGGGAGATAGACTTTACTGAAATCAGACCGGCCCGGTATGGAAATAAATATCTTCTAGTATTTGTAGATACCTTCTCGGGATGGGTAGAGGCTTTCCCCACCCGAAAAGAGACTGCCTCTGTAGTAGCCAAGAAGATATTGGAAGAAATCCTCCCGAGATTCGGGATCCCAAAGGTAATTGGATCTGACAACGGTCCTGCATTCGTTGCCCAGGTAAGTCAGGGACTGGCCAGTCAACTGGGGATCAATTGGAAATTACATTGTGCTTATAGACCCCAGAGTTCAGGCCAGGTAGAGAGGATGAATAGAACAATTAAAGAGACCCTAACTAAATTGTCTATGGAGACCGGCGGTAGTGACTGGACAGCCCTCCTGCCCTTTGCCCTGTTCCGCGTCCGGAACACCCCACAGGGACCCTTAAAACTTACACCCTTTGAGATCCTCTATGGAACCCCTCCCCCTTTGGCACAAATAGGGATACATGACCCTGACATTGTACCTTCTATACCTTTGTCAGCCCGCTTGAAAGCACTCGAGGCTGTCAGGCGCGACATCTGGAACCAGCTAAAAGAGGCTTACCAGCCTGGTGATCTGCTCATACCGCACCAGTTCCAGGTTGGGGACTCTGTCCTTGTGAGACGACATCGGACGGGGTCGCTAGAACCACGTTGGAAGGGGCCCTACGTGGTGCTCCTCACTACACCCACAGCAGTCAAGGTGGACGGTATAAAAGACTGATAACCCTCTTAAGCTGCGTTTGCGTCATGGGAACGGCAAGCAGGTCGTCCAATCCTAATCCCCACGCTCCTCAACTGCTCACGTGGCAAGTCGTCTCCCAGGTAGGAGATATAACCTGGTCAATCCAAAAAACTGCTTCTCCTTGGACATGGTGGCCGGACTTACACCCTGACCTTTGTAAACTGGCTATAGGAACCCCCGACTGGGATTTCATGGGTCGACGAGGGGGGGGCAAAACAAGCCGGAGGATGCCACTCCCCCCATCGCAAGGGTAAACTAAAGGCATACCCCTATTTTTGCGTGCTTGTGCAGTTAGTGCCTAGAATTTACTATCATACTGCCAATAGTTTCGAAGATGAGTTTGATCAGAAATCTATACTAAAGAAAAGAGAACCAGTATCCCTCACCCTAGCTGTGCTCCTGGGACTGGGAGTTGCCGCGGGCGTAGGAACCGGCACTGCAGCCTTAGTTGCAGGGGAGAGAGGATTAACTGCCCTGAGCAATGCTATAGATGAAGACCTCAGGACTTTAGAGCAGTCTATCTCTAAGCTAGAAGAGTCCCTCACCTCCCTGTCTGAAGTAGTGCTCCAGAATAAAAGGGGATTAAATCTGTTGTTTTTAAGGGAGGGAGGGCTTTGTGCAGCTCTTAAAGAAGACTGCTGTTTCTATGCAGATCACACAGGGGTAGTCCGAGACTCAATGCAAAAATTAAAGAAAAGATTAGACATGAGGCAGCAAAGCAGGGAGGCGCAACAAAGCTGGTTTGAATCCTGGTTCACTAAGTCCCCCTGGGTGACGTCCTTACTATCCTCCCTAGCAGGGCCTTTGTTAATTCTTTTTCTACTTTTGGTTTTTGGACCGTGTGTTTTCAATAGAATTACTGCTTTCATAAGAAAAAGAGTCAATGCAGTGCATGCTATGATGCTCCAACGCCATTACCAAGCTCTCCCACGCCATGAGCCACTAATAGTAGACACCGAAAACTAAGTTCTAAGATTAGAACTAGGGACAAAGAAGAAGTGGGGAATGAAGGATGTAAATTATGTTAAAAATTTAATATGTTAACACCTTAAGGGGCAGTTGGGGCGAGTCTTCTATGAATAGAGTCTATCGATCCCAACTGACTCTGTTCGCGGAAGACTCACCCTAAACTGTTCAGAGAAAATTGAGAACAAGGGAGTGCTACAGAGGGATAAGTTTGGGAGGGTCGGGGTGGAGGGGGGCCAGATGGGGACATGTGTGTGCACCTTGATAGCTGTTTCGCGCCGTAGCAATTCGCGCCATAAAATGTAACTGTCTGAATGTTTTGAATTAACCAATCATGTAAAACCGCGCCAACCTTTTCCCGCTTTATGCTCCCAAATCCTATAAAAGAACTTGCCCCCTAAGGCTCGAGGTCGACCCCTCTGTCTCCTGCGAGAGACACGAGTCGACCCGGAGCTCCGTTCAATAAACCTCTTGCGTTTGCATCAAGTTCGGTCTTCTGTGTCTGTGGGCCCGCGTCATCCCGAGACCTGGTGAGTTGGGATTTCCCTCCCCTTCCCCTTGGGAATCCAACAGTAGGACCCCTTATTCGGTGTTCCGTTCTTGAGAGGGGACCGTGGGCAATCACTGAGGGCTTGTCAGAAGCTGACCCCCACTCCCCCCACAGCACTGGAGTGTGTCCCTACAGGGGTCACAAGAGAGGCCAGGCCAAGGCTGGCACAATAGAATCAGTCTTTTCCCACTGGATGGAAACCAACCCCTATGCCTACGGCAATGAGCTGGGGGTAGCCCAGACAGGGGATGGCCTTCTAGACCGTGGGCGGTGAAGCATCTGCTCTGGCCGCCGCCGCCTCCTTTCATTTCAGGTGGCCTGGCTGCTAAAGCTGTGGGGGCACTCCAGCTGGGCCGATGGTTTCCACATCTAAGGCTGGTCAGGTGAGGCAGTAGCCACCATCCCCAAGAATTTGCCCTCGGCTGCTCTGGATGGCTGCCACTTGGCTGAGCGGGCTCAGGGCCTTCAGCTCAGGTGGGGTCACATATCCGGAGCTAATGAGGCATTCCAGAATCCTGAGGGCTCTGAGAAGCTCCGTGAGATTTCTCCCTCTGTGACCCAAATGGATGCTGGGGCTGCCCCCTGGCTGCGCTTCAGCCCGCCGTGACCCCATCAGGATTTGGAAGGCTTAGAGCTCTGGAAACATTCAGGCTGGAGTGAGAACCGCAGCGAGGGTGAACTTTTTTCTTGATTTCTTTTCTATTCCTCTCTCCCGGGCCTGGCGTTTTGGAAGGTGGCCAGCACTTTTAAGGAGCAATCCAAGCGAATGTTGGTATTTTGTAGGCATTTTGTAAATTCTGTAGCACGTTGAATTTATGTTGTTTGTTTGGAACACTGGAAAGGCACATGGACTTTCTGCTGACACTGCACCTTCCTGTCCCGGTCAGGTTTTACCTATCCTGGCAGGGCGCTGCGGCCTGGGGAGAATCCTGCACGCTCTGCAGCAGCCCTGTGAGCGGCTGCCGGGAGAGAGGCAGGAGGCTGCTCCAACTCTTCGTGAGCTACTCCTTCCTTCCTTCCTTCCTTCTTTCTAGGCTGGCCAGGTGAGATTCACCTGGAAGGCAGACCAAAGATGCCAAACGCTACCACACCCCCTGCCCAGAAGCGAAGCTCCATGAGATCTCAGACATTCCTGATTGTTGCCCAAATCTCCAGGGCCTGGAACGGTGCCTGGCACACAGTAGGACCTAGTATTTGTTGGATGAATGCATGCACGCACACTGTAGTGGGGTGAAACGTGTCCTCCACACGTCCAAGTCCTAACCCCCAGACCCTGCGGATGGGACCTGATTTGGAGAAAGGGTCTTTGCAGATGTGATTAAGTTAAGGATCTGGAGAGGAGATCATCCCGGATTTAAGGTGGGCCCTAAATCCAGTGACACCTATCCTTATAAGAGAAAGGCAGAGGGAGATTCAAGGCTCTGAGACACTGGGGTGAAGGCCACGTGAAGACAGAGGGGGAGACTGGAGGGATGTGGCCATGAGCCAAGAACCCCTGGAACCACTAGAACCTGGAAGAGGCAAGAAAGGATTCGCCTCTACAGTTTATGGAGGGTGTGCAGCCCTGCCGAAACCTTGATTTCAGACTTCTGGCCTCCAGAACTGTGAGAGAATAAATTTCTGTTCTTTTAAGACCCCAGTTTGTGGTTCTTTGTTACAGCAGCCACAGGACATTCATACACACTCTGGTCTGGAGCTTAATCCTGGCAAGGGTGCCTTCTCCACGTACCTTCCCCAGTTTACTCCGCCTGGTTCTTCCTGTCTTATTCCCTGGCCCCTCAGCAAACGTGGGTCCTGGGTACAGGTTCTCTAGTTGGTAAGTTATGTGTACACCTCAGAGCAAGCTCTGAGGACAGGTGGTGGTCTCTACCTCCTGGTGCTTCCTTCCTGGTGGCTGGCCACTTTGGAGGAATCTTCCCAGGGGGAAGTGCTGAGCATTAGCCATCTGGTGGTTACCATGGCCCTGGGGGACCCTCAGTCCAGAAGAAGGCAGATTTGTGGCAATAAATAAAAACAGCATTGAACAGTCCAGAAAGCAGCCCACACAGCATCCATTCAGTGCTGACTTTTGACTGCCTTCTCTGCAGCCACCGCACCCAGACTGGGGCAGTGTGGTGAGTGGGTGGATGTGATCCCCGACCCGCATTTCAAAGGAGCAAAAGCAGAAAGCAAACAGTTCCCAGGAACAAGAGTTCTACTGCCCCTTTGCCTGTAGGAATGCTCCCAAGGAATCTCGACTTCAGGAGCGGCTATTAAGTTGTCGAATTGGATGCTGGTTTCCTCCCCAGAGCTGGCCCTGGGGGTCCACAATTAGGAGCTCTCTTCAGGCGGTGCTGGGATGCAGCTGGCCCCAGGCCTCAGAGCCTCTCACTTAACGAGGGTTTAACCTGCAGCGAGATCTGTCCTCTCTCCCCGGTCCCCTTCCCTAATTTTGTTTTTGAAAACTCAGGTAAATTATGTCCACTGGGTCACGGGAATGTCTGCCACTTATATTAAGTTTTTAGAGCGCGCTGGTGAGTTCGAGGGCCCGATTTCCTTTCAGATAGGTGGAGCAGTTTGACCTCATTACCTCCAGGTACACAGGTCTGTAACTTCCAGGGTCTCCCTGGCTGATGTTAGTGACTTTCCAATTTCCAGGAAGGGCTTACTTTCCGAATCCCTTTCAAGATCACCGCTATTTTATACTTTCTAATTCCATTAGGTGAATCCGCTCCCGTTCGGAGATTTACTGGGCTGGGATTTCACAGGTAAGCTTATAAACTGCTTCCCAAAGCTCTCGGCGGGGAAAGGCTGCCAACCCCTGGCAGGTCGTGTGCACTCAAGGTTCCAGGTGACTTTGGAGAGGTGACTCAGAACTGGCTTGGGGCGGGGGCCTCCACGTGGCTCAAGACAAGAAGGCGCAGGGCTCAGCGTCCAGATTGCTTAGGCAGCAGGAATTTAAATTCGTTCATCATACAAACACTGAACAAATCCCTTGGCACCGTAGCAGACTCACACCAGAGCGGCTTTTCTAACGGGACTGCTCAGCTGTGAGCCGTAGGCGAGGCTGTCTGTACAAACTTCTGTTGGGACATCCCCGCTCTTCCCCCTGCAGCTTTGACTTTCCTTTCAACGTGAAAAGAGCCCTGGACAGTTCAGCCCATTGTCCTGGGGCAGAAACAACCTTGAATAAAGCTAACGAGTCCCCTGTGCACTGCTGTCCTGGCCTCCTTCCCCAGTGACGTGGGAGCCTGGACGCACTGGCTGCTCTCTTCTCTTGAAGACATTTCAGCCCTTTAAGGGAAGTGTCCTCACTGTCTCGGTCTGGCCAGCACCTCGTCTTGCTGTCCTCAGCTTCTATTGACCCGCACTATTGGTGCTCCTGCCTGCCCATCTCATCCCGGTGATTTCCGTGTTTTGGTGGGATTGTTCTGCGTTTGGCTATGTTCATGATACCTGTGACAGCTGACTTGACTTGAAGTGGGTACTCCAGGGCTGGGTTCCTGGCACAGAGCTTCAAAAACCCTTGGAATTTCCTGAGTGATGGAATGCCCTTTGTTCTGCTAATGAGATGCCTCTGGATGGGCCCCCAGATGGCTTCAGGGTGGGGGTTGGTCACAACCCTTTGTGATTAGAGGGTTGGAATTTTGGACCAGCCCAATCTCCGGAGGGGGCTAGCCACTGAGTTCAATCAAGTGGCCAATGATTTACTCAACCATGCCTACGTGATGAAACCCTGATAAAAACTCTGGGCACCGAGGCTCAGGCAGCTTCCTGGCTGGTGAGCACACAGCACAGGCCGGAGCAGTGACACGCCTGTTCCCAGGGGGAAAGGGCATGGAAGCCCCGAGCTCCCTCCTGGACCTCACCCTCTGTGTATCCTTTATAATAAAACTGCAATTGTAAATATAGGGCTTTCCTGAGTCTGTGAGTCATTCTAGCAAATTATTGAACCTAAGGGAGTCCTGGGAACCCCTGAATTTACAGCTGGTTGGTCAGCAGCGTGAGTGGCCTCCAAGACTTTCCGCTGGTGTCTGAAGTCCAGCAGTCTTGTGGAGGATGGAGCCCTAAGCCTGTGGGGTCTGATGCTAACTCTGGGTGGTTAGTGCCAGAATTGTATTACCCATTTCCACCCATCGAGGTGGAGACGGGCAGTGTGTCAGAGCCAGACATCTCTGGACCTGGGTGCCAGGCCCAGTTCTGTGGCCAGGGCGTCACGTTCTCTGGCAAGAACCCTTAACCCTTCAGCCTTATTGCCGCATCTTGAAGCGGACGGGTTGGGATGGGTGATCTCCAGGGTCTCTGCAGTTCTGAGATGCTGTGGCCCTGAGTCTCTTGTCCTCCTTTGTAGAGGAAGCTGCCAGGGGCTCACGGTCTTGCTGTTGGGAACCCTGGCTGCCACCATTCCTGTCGGCGAGGGACCCCTGAGACCTGGAGGAGCCCAGGGAGGTATGGGTGTGGAGCCCAGGAGTAGCAGGTGGCAGGTGAGGAGGAGAACAGGAAATGCCCGAGAGCAGGGAAAGAAGCGGGAGAGAAGGCACTGCTCCAGCTTCAGTTCTCGATGGGTCTGAGAGAAATGTGGATTTCTAACATTCTTTCCATTTGTCATCCTCCAGTTATAGAATTCCACCTGCACCTGTCACAAATGCCCTCAGTCGCATTGCAAATTTCCTTTTCTCCAGGCAGTTTTTAACCTCTCTTCTCTCCTCTATCCTCATCATCCATTTTTTTCTCCCAGCTCTCGAAAAGCCCAGTAAAGGTATTTTCTGGCTGTGCGTGAGTTGCAATCAGTTGAGATCTCAGTTTCTCTACACTGGTATCCCCTGCGGCGTGTGGATGCTCAGGGGCAGCAGGGTTTCACAGGCTGTCCAACCCAGCCCCTGGCTGACCCCCACATCACCTTTGCCATGATCCCCAGTGCTTCCCAGCACCTCACCTCCCATCCCATTCCCAGAATCTTCCCTTATTAGAAAGCTCTTCTCCAGGAAAGACCGAAATTTGTCTCCAATAATTTCCCCATTGGTCCGAGCTCTGCCCTCTGGACCACAAAGGTCAAGTTCAATCCCTTCCTCCAAAACAGACTTCTGGCCTTTCATTCAGGTCTGGCTGGCTGCTCATCCTCCCACGTCCTTGCCCTGGGGAGTCAGCAGGTGTGTCGGTCATCCTCCGAGCTCCCCGCCCCAGTTTCCAGGCCACGCCTCCTCCACCTTCATGGGAAAATGAAACCAACCTGCTCCTTTACAATCCCAACAGTCTGGTTGTGCCCCATTCTACATCTGCCCCCCTCCTGGGCACCAGGCCACCCTCACGGTCTGACTGACTCCAGCCACTGTGATTACCCATCTGACGGCCCCCCTTACCCTCCCCTCACCTCCTTGTTCCTTAGCGCCCCCACCCCATCAGCCTGAGAACCTGTCTCCACCTCGCTGCCTCCTGCTTCCTTCCACTCTCCCCTCTTTCCAGCATTCTCGTTCCGTTCCTCCCACGGAGGACGCCAATTGCTGACCTCATTAGGACAGCTTGTCCCTTGTCCCCTGAAATTTCTCCCTCTCCCTGCCTGTCTCCACACCCTTCCTTGTGCAGCTTGGATGCTGTTCTGGGATGAGTGGTGTCCCCCAAACTTCATGTCCACCTGGGAACTCAGCACGTGACCTTATTTGGAAACAGGGTCATTGCAGACGTCATTAGTTAAGACCAGATCGTCCTTGATTAGGGTGGCCCTGAATCCAATGGCTGGGGTCCTCATGAGAAGGTGAGATTTGTACAGAGATACGAGCACACAGACTGAGCGAAAAGGAGGCAAGGATTGGAGTGACACAGCTACAAGTCAAGGATGGCCGGCAACACCAGAAGCTGGAAGAGACCAGGAAGGATTCTCCTCCGACCTTCGGAGGGAGCACGGCCTTGCCGATGCCGTGATTTCAGATCTCTGGCCTCCAGGCCATGAGAGAATAAGACAAGCCGCCCAGCTTGTGGTACTTCGTTACGGCAGCGACAGGAAACTCACACAGACACGGTGATTCAATCCTCTGAGGGGTCACACTGTCCTTGAAGCCTCTGCACGCAGTAAGTGCTTAGTAAATGTTTGCCCTCCCTCTATCTGCCTCCAAAAGTCGCCCCCCAGGACCGCTGCCCTATAAATGCTCCATCTCTACTGTCAACTGCCCGGCAGCTCCTTCTCCCTGTCTCCAGGGGCTGTGTGACACCTCTGTTCTCCCCGACCTCTGACCCCTGACTTGCGGCAGATGACCTCACCTCCCGCTCCACTTGCTCCCTGCCCCCCAGCCTCCCTTCCTTCCTTAGCGGGTGCTCAGGATCCTCCCCTCCCTCGCCTGTCACTCTCACCTCTTCTTGTCAACACCTGCTCTGTCCTTTTCATTCACATTTACATGCCGGACTGGCTTCCATTTTAAAAGGAAAACACAAAGGTGAGCAAGGTGACCCCTAGCCATTGCCCGCATCTCCCTCCCCCAAACTGTGCCCGCTCCGTGTCTCCCTCCCGCGGCCTGCTTACTCACTGCATCTGGGAATGGAGAGATGCCTCTGCCCCGCCCACGCTGCTCTCATGGGGCCACTGCTACCTTCTTGGTGCTGGATTCACAAGCGTCTGTTTGTCATTGGCTTGGCCCCTTGGCCCCCTGGGAGTCACTCCCTTGTCCTTGCACCCCTCTCCTCCACCTCGGCTCCTGTGGGCACATTCCTGCTTTGCCTCCATCCTTTCGGCGGCTTCTCCTCCTCTCTTTGCCACCTGTTCCTGTTGCCCCAAACATCGGAGTTCCTTGGGACCATTCTAGGCTCTCTCTTTTCCTAGCTTCACCACAGGGCCTCCCTGTCGTAGTTTTGAGAGCTGGTCACATGCTGATTGCTTCCAAGGAGAAGGCTGCAGACCTCGCCTCTCTCCTGAGCTCAGAGCCTTCTCTCCATGGTGTTGGACCTGTCCAACTGGGGTCCCACAGGTACCCCAAAACTCCAAGGCTGGTCTCACTGCCCTCCCCTCAAACCCACTCTCCACTTCTCCTGCTGTGTTCCCCATCTCCAGAGCTTATACCACGTGCCACTGTGTTCCTCCAGCAAACACCGGCTCCTCCTCTGTGCCCAGGCCAAGTGCTGCCCCCCTCAGTTATGCATATGCCCCTGCTCTTCACTCCCTTTGCCACTGGGTTGAGGCGAGCACTGCATTTCTCACCGAGAGTCATGCAACGGTGCTCTGTGCCAGGACACAGCACTCGACGGGGGCATCCAGAGATGGTCCCTTCCACAGGGGCTGGAAGAGAGCACTGTAGGTAGAGACCGAGGAGGGGACCAAGCTGGCTGTGATGGCCCCACACCACCTCCCCAGGGGCCCAAGGAGGGTAGCTGGGAAGCTCTGCTACTTGGATCCATGTAATCTGAGGCTACTCCACAAACCGAAGGCACAGAGACATTGGCCTCCATCCCCTGGAACGACCGTGAGAGCTGCCTACACCGAGTGTCCACTGTGCACCATCTTTATCCCCATTTCACAGGCAAGGAAATGAGGCAGAAAGGTTAGGTAATTTGTCCAAGGTCATGCAACAAGATGTCAGGACTGGAATTCACACCTATTTTGTTCTGGACTCCAAAGCCCGGACCGACTTAATTTGTGGGGCCCAGTGCAGAATGAAAATGCGGCCCCTTGTCTAAAGGGTACTAAGACTTTCAAGATGGCGACAGAGGAGCATTAAGCCAAATTCGGCGCCCTGCTGTGGCTCATGCTCATTAGCCACTGCCCACTCCCTGTCATCAGACCACCCCTTCACGAGGATGGAGGATGCTGGGCCGTGTCTCCCCCAGCCAAGTCCTTCTCCTAGTTCTCCCTCCCCAACCCCATTCCATCCAAAAGCTCTGAGTCTTCAGCTGCTTTGCTGGGTGCCCCTGGGCAAACCGCCAAACCTCTCTGGATCCATTTGCTCATTAAAAACAGCAAGGAAGCATGTCAGGAAAGGGGGCGGAGACACCGTAGAAAGTGTCTCGTGTCAGATCAAAGAAAAGGGGCTGATCCCATCCCCATGGCTCCACAGGACAGCCAGGGCCTGGAGGCCCAGGATCTCCCCGCATACAGGCCCCCACACAGCCTCCCCCTACAGTCCCCCACATAACACCCCCTAGTCCTACACACAGCCCCACACAGCCCCACATGAGCGCTGAGCCCATAGCAGCCACTGCGGGGCTGCTCCCTGCCAGGCACCTGCTGGCCCTTCTCACGAAAACCCTCCTTTTGCCCTCAAAACAGCCCTCCAGGCAGCCGGTCAGGACTGTCTCCTTTCTCCAGGTGAGACCACTGAGGCTGAGAAGAAGGAAACTGCTAGAGCCATCTGGCCCGTGAGGGCAGGGGCGGGCGGGTTGGGGAGAGGGAGCGCCAGCTTTGGGGGCATGCGGATCTCCCGCTGGAGAGAAAACCCCATACAGTCTCTGGGATGAACCTGCCAGCCTGCGGCCTCGATGGGCAGCCACTTGTTAAACAGTCCTGTTGATCTCCAGGTGGCCTCAGGTGGGACCCCGGTGTCACATCTGCAGGAAGGTGCTGTCTGGGCCTGTGACAGCCCGCATAGCTCAGCTGAGTTAAGACCTGGATTCCCCTGGTGACACACTGGAAATACCATCACTTACTTGAAACCACACCGTGTTGGGAATAATCATTAGCATTTTTTCCCAACAGGCGTCCCGCTGCCCAGTCCTCCTGAGCTGCCAGCTGGCACGTGGAGCTGCAGGCCCCCTCCCTCCCCTGACCCCGGGGCCCATTCCTGAGGAGAAGCCTTCCCTTCCTCTGTAGAGATCCTGAGAGTGGGCCTCATGCGGAGCCTGCCCTGTTGTTGGGGAAATCAATCCCATTGGGTATTTGGCTCAGTTGAGCTCTGCTGCCGCAACTGATGTGGTCACCTGACTTGTTTCTCTGTGAAGCATCCCTGGGCTGTGGGGGAGGCCCCCGGCTGCAGGAAATCGGGGTTCACACCCCATCGCCAGCTCTGTCCTTTCCTGAAATCCTTCTCAAGGAAGATTGCCATTCTGAGGAGCTAGATTCCCCCTTCTGCCTGCCCCTGTGTCCCCTTCTGCAGACCTGCCCATACCAGGATCCCCGAGGGCAGGGGCAGCTGAGGGAAGTCCTATCTCAGCTGGAAATGAAACACACTTCCAGGTTTCAAGGGGCTCTGCCTCCAGAGGGTACGGAGGGAGCAGGACGACGCCCCCAGGGGCTTGGGGTCGAAGAACAGAGCGCTGACAGATGGCCACCACCCATGGCAAGGCCCCCATTCTCTCGGGCTGGGCTTTAGTCACCGGCTGGATGGGTGGGCAGGGGCGTCCTTGCCTGTGAGAGGATGTCCAGAATGTTCTCTGACCCTCCTTTGCTGTGGTTTAGGTCAACCTTCCAACAGCCAGCCTGCAAAGCCACCGGGGAGGGACCAGAGGCTGAGGGCTGCCCATATTTTGTCCCTTGTCCTTGGTCATGGAATGGGCTGGGACCAGTAGAAGTCTGTATTCAGATCGCTCTGTCTGAAACCCGGCAGCATGAGAATCTTCTAGAAGGCTTGGGCTCTGGGGGTCTGAGAGGGGTAAAGAGCGTTTTGGTGCTAGAGGAGGATGTGCAAAGGCCCGCACAGGGGAGGCTGCCTCGTGCCCTGGACCCCCAAGGCCCCTCCAGCAAAATAGCCAAGCCAGGCTCAGTTTGGGGGTTAACCGGTATCCGGAGGGCGTTGGCTGATAGGGCAGAACAAAGTCCTGGGGGAGCAGTGTGAGGACCAGTCCCAGTGGCATGGGTCCTGTGGCATGTGGTGGCCCAGGGACAGGCCATGGCACGCTGTGGCTCAGCCCCCTTGGGACTGATTTTGGAGAGGCACAGGTGCAGGGCAGCCACAGTGAGTCCTGGTGCTGGGGGCCAGCTTCAGAGCAAAAAGAGTTATGCGACAGGTCCAGAAGACGGAAGGAGCCAGGCTGCAGGGGCCCATGGCCTCTGTGTGAGGGGGCAGTGCTTGACGTGGGGAGAGCCACCTTCTGCCATGGAGGGCCCTGGCCCAGCCTCGCCGTGGGGGAGCTGACCCCGGCCTCCTGGCCGCACCACTCTCCTGTGGGCACATCTCTTCCAGGGCTGGTGACTCAGCACAGGTGTGCCCCAGACTATGCCATGCCACTGTGGCCACACGAAGAGACGGGCAGGTGTTAGCAGGACCGCTGAGCCAGGGCAGGGGCGGGCATTGACTGCACACACAGCTGGCCGAGCGAAGGCCCCTGCCCTGCTGTCCTCCCCTCATCAGCTTCCATCTCTCTGGGCTCTGTTTCCCACCTATGAATCCTTCTCAGGTTGTGCCCTGCCTCTGTAGGGGAGACCCTGGGCTCTGGGTATCAGAAAGCCACGGAGGTTTACTGCGTAAGGCCAGGAGCAGGCGTCTGGGCCTCGCTGCCTCAGTTTCCTCGTCTGTAAGATATCAGAGAAGTTCCCACCTCACGTGGCGGCCTTGATGATGAACTGAGTGAGCACTTCCGGCCTATTCATTAGGTTGGGCTGAAAGCAAGTGGACGGTGCTGCCAGCTCAAGGTTTGTGTGCAGGACGGGTGGGCAGCAGGACGGGGTGGGCAGCAGGACGGGGGACACTGGGCAGACTGAGCTTCACATTCCCCCAGGGACCAGAGGAAGCCCCAAGGGCCAGGCCAGGCGGCCCTGCCCTTCCAGACACAGCCCACCTTGCTCCCGGGGCTGCTCGCAGCTCGAGACCCCTGGGTTTGGGCTTGGTTACCCACCCCCACCACACTGTCCGGCTCTGCCCAAATCCTCCAGCACTCTGAGGCCTCCAAGGGCTCCACGGCGGGAGTGCGGGGACTGCTGCTCACCCTGCACCTTGTACTGTAAATACAGATATAAGTATTACAATTTAGTTTAATATTTAATATAATCAGGTTAATACGCATTCCAAACCCCATAAATAATCATTAGCTGAAGGTTCTAATGGTGCTGGTGGGATCTGACTTCATGACTAATTTAAAGACCAGAAGACATTCTCATATTCAGCTCCCCGAGACACCATAAATTAGCCTGTGGCCCCATCTCTGTAGTTGGAACCAATGAGATATGCCAAGGAGAGGACAGCTGGCTGTGGGCCTTCACCCAAGCCTTCCACAGCACACTGCCCGGCCGGGCGGACAGCTGGCAGGCTGCCTGCTGGGGGGCCTCGGAAACCCCACTGGTCAAGGGGCAAAGTCAGCTGTTGAGAGTTGCGTCTTGGGAGGGGGCTGGCTGGCTGGTGAAATGAGTTGCTTGCAGAGGAAAGCAGAGCAGGAGGGGCAGGCCTATTGGAAAAAGCTGTGGACTCAGGGGATGCCGTGTGCAAATCAAAAGCTCTGGCACCATCCACTTGGCGGCCTGCAAGCCCTGCTCACACCAGGCTGGACGCTCCAGGAGACGAGAGTTGTCTCAGCAGCGTTCTGGGTATGGCAACCCACGCGGGCTCCAGGGTCTCTGCCCAAGCAGAGGTGGGGTCTGAAGTCACACTTTTCCCGACCCTACCTCTCGGCTGCTGCGAGCTGGCAGGAGCCCCCTGCTGCAGGATCCCACAAGGAAGTGTCCTTTCGAGGAGGTGGGAACCAGGGAGCCTGCTGGCCCCATCCTGGCTGTGCGCTGCTGGCATTCGCCCCTGCACTGGCTGGCCTGAACCTCAGCCTGGAGCTCTGCCAACTACGCCCTCATGTGAGGATGCCGCTGAGTTAACCCTCCTGTCGCTGCCCTGGACGAAGGCTGTGGCCACAGCCCTGGGACAAGTGGCCCAAGTCTGCTTGGCTGGAGTAGCCAGGGCACACAACGGAGGAGACTTAGCAGTCACCTGGCCCAGCACCTCCAGTGACAGACAAGGAAATGGAAGCCTGGAGAGGACAGGGCTTGCACAGGGCACCTGGCCAGTAAGTGCAGGGCCGGCATCCGAACCCGCTCGGACACTGTTACTTCCCAGAGGAGGTGACACCAACACCTGGCTGTGACCGAGTGCTCACATGGCGCCAGCTGCCTCCGCATTACCATCTCATTCCTGTCTCCTTGCTCCTCTCACAGCTCTCTGAGGTGGGTGCCATTTGTACGCCCTTTTGACAGATGAGGAAACTGAGGCTTAGAGAGCTTCAGTCACCCAGTCATTAGGAGGCAGAGCTGGGACTAAAATCCTGGTCTGCCAGACGTAGACCCCACTGTGATAAGGAGGGGGATAAGGGTTGAGGTCCCAGGAGGGGGTGAGGTGGACGTGGGAGGGGGTCCTGGGTTCTTGGGATCCAGCAGGAAAAAAGACACAGAGTCAGATTAGCAGGACGGCATCTCTGGTTGTCAAGGCTGGGCACTGCGGGGACGCGGACGGCACATAGTAGGTGCCTGATAGTTGCTGACAGAGTCACACAGCACTCAGTTTGTGCTTCTCCTAAGGTGACGTTTTCAGCAGTCCCTCCTCTAACTCTCCGTGTTCCGGGACCTCTACCAATGCCGAGGCTCCACTCGGGGGGCAAGTGCCCTGTCTCAACGCCCCTACGCAGACAGGCACAGGCTTGGCGCACAGTGAGGGCTCGGTGCCTCCATGAATGGACAATCACGTGACACAGTCCAAATAACTCATGAGCCTTACTTCTGGCCAGTGGTTTCTTGCCACCCTTCTCTGTCCAGCTAGGATTTGCTCAATGAATGAAGACGCACTGTAGAGGTTGCCTGACTCCCCACAACCAGCAAGGAGGAACCGCTGCGAGAAATGCAGACCTTACCAAGAGGAGCTCTGGGCTCTGCTTGCCCACCCGGCAGGAGATCACATTCTCCAAAATGGGGGTGCAGATTAGTGTCTGTCACTGAGAAAATTAGAAAAAAAAGGAGCAGTGTTGTCAGGGAGGAACAACTGGAGGGTCTCAGTGACCCCAGGCACAAGAGATGAAAGACACTGGTCGAGGAGAGCTTGGTTAATAGGTGGTGGTGGGGGGCTGCTAATGGGTGGTGGTGGTGGGATGATCCGGAAAAAGCGTTGTTAGGCACTAAACTGTGTCCCCCCCAAATTCGTGTGTTGAAGCCCTGGCCCCCAGTGTCACTGTATTTGGAGATCAGGCCTTTAGGGAGGTAATGAAGGTTAAATGAGATCATCAGGGTGGGGCTCTGATCTGATAAGGCTGGTGTCCTTATGAAAAGAGAAAGAGACACGGAAGACCTCTCTCTCTGTCCCCAAGTGCACTCAGAGAAGAGGCCGTGTGAGGCCACAGCAAGAAGGCGGCTGTCTGCAAGCCAAAGAGAGAGGTCTCAGCAGAAACCAACTCTGCCGGCACCTTGATGCTGGACTTCCAGCCTCCAGACCTGTGAGAAAATCAATGTCTGTTGTTAAGCCCCCTAGTCTGTGGTACTGTGTTATGGCAGCCCCAGTGGGCTAACACAGAGGCATGGTGGCCTCTGAAGAATGGGAATGTAAATACTTCCATTTAGCAGTGCAGCAGAAAGTAAAGTGAACGATTTTACTGTGAAATTGCAAGAACAGTGCTTCACCTGTGTTACGTAGCTGCAGATCTTAGACCCGACGCTCAAAGGCCTGAATGTAAGTGGTCGCTGCCTGCTGCCTGGGACGTGGGCTTCCAGGTGCCCATGGCTGGGTGCAGCAAGTGTGCCTGGCAGCTGCAGGACGTGTTCCCTCAAGGATGCTCTTGCATCTGCATCATGAAGCTGGGTGGGCAAAGGAAGGGCCTCTGACACTGCTTGTTCCCCTCCTCTCCCACCACCCACCAGCTCCCTTGGAACTCATGGAATATCTTGTGAGTTAAAGCAGCAGGGTGTGCGTGTGTGTGTATGTGTGTGTGTGTTGTGTCCGTCCTAGAATAACCTAGAGCAGCAGCGGGCATCCAGAGGGAAGATCACACATCACCATTAAGAATGTCACCATGCCCATCGGGGAAGACCAAAGCAACAGCTACAGGCATAGATAGAAGTCACAAGCTAACACACACGTGTACACACAACTCTCTAAGGAAACCATCAGTCCATCAAAAAGGAAACACATGCAAATCCTGTCGGGTGTACATGCATGCATAGGTCATGTGATGACACACTGAAGAAGAGATGTAGGTGCGGTGGCTCAGGAATCCACAGGCTAGGAGGGCAGAGGACACACACACACACACACACACACACACACACACACACACACAGAGTCAAGGAATACAAGGCCTGGTGTGATACCTTCAGGTACTTCCCATACCAGCTCTGCAACCATTCCAAAGGGGAGCTTTACATCTGTCTTGAGCAGCCAGGACTGCCTTTGGAATAAGCTTAGCTTCTCCAGGTGACACCTTTGGAGGGAACATACTCTTTTGGATGGGTATGCGATTTAGAGAGTGAATTTAGATTAAGGTCATAGTTGTGTAACAGGTTGAAGAGATGCCTGGGCCAGGGGGTCTCTGGAAGGCAAGATCAGATGCCACGGGTGTGCACAGCCTTGTTTCAGAGCAGAATAAACCAAAATGTCAGGTTTACTATGCCCTCCCCCAGGTACCGACGCCCACACGTCATCTTGAGACCAGGGACAGAGTGTGAAGCCAGGGCAGCTGTCTGTGGGTGGGGTCCTCACATTTCTGTTACAGAAAAGCTGTGGGCAGGTGGGGCATGGCCATCCATGCCATCCATCACGTGTTACTTAGAACCTTCCATAAATCAGGAGTGGAAGAGAAGAGCAGGGAGCCAAGCACGCGAGTGGGGAGAGGGCTGCCTGAAAGATGATCCGCCGCCACTCCCGACCACTTGCACCACCTCCGTTGGCAGGTGGGGGTAACGAATCTAGCAAAAGCTTCGAAGCCAGACAGACCTGGGTTTCAGTCCCTGGTGCAGACCAGCTGTGTGGCCTTGGGGACTCTCCATCATCCTCAAACCTGAGCTTCTCTGGGACATGAGAACAGCCTTGCAGACTCGGAGGAGGGATGAGGTGCTGTGAGGGGAATTCTCTGCATGCCTCGGGCGAGGTCACCTTGGGATGGCCTACTGCCCTTTGCCTATCACCCTGGAGCTCACGGCTCCATGTGGCCAGCACGTCCAGCTCAGCTGCGGTCCCGCCCAGTGTCCACACTGGGGAATCTCGCTGGGGTTCACACCCATGGTGAATGGATTTAACTGCTGTCCTCAAGGGCTTTTAACACATCAAAAGGTGTTAAAATCAATAAGTGGCCTTGAGAGTTTTTTTGTTCAGTAAATAAATGCATAATCTTTCACTTGGTCCAGCTCACCCAGTGCTGGCACTGGGTGCTCAGAGGCCCTATTGAAGGGAGCAGTCGTTAGGGAAATAAACCGCCATTAGGCTGAAAACGGACACGTCAACACAGGCACAACCTATTAATTAGATCATTGTTGGGCTGGTCCGTGGACTTTGCTGAGACAAATATATCTGGAAAGAAAACACTGCCGGGGTGGGGGTGGGGGTGGGGGGGAAGGGACGACAGGAGAAAGACATTAATTCAGAGGTTGTCGGATTGGGTTACAGTTTTATTTGCTTCTTGAGATAGTGCTGAGCACATGCCCTGCAGTATTACTGACCCAGGCAGTTCTGGAGTGGGCTTGGGAGAGCAAAGGGACACAGTCTGGGACATGTGTCAGGGGGGACTTTTCTGAAAATACAAACCAGGGGAAATAAGATTGACTGAAAACCCAGCATGAGAGAAGAGGGGAGTCAGGGACGACGCGAGAGGAGAGAGAGCCGCTGTGCTGGCGGAATAAAGTACAGGAAAACTTCCACGTCAAAACGTTTCCCCATGGGATTCGCTGATGCATTTCTTTTTAGAACAGGGTTCTTTTCTGCTCTCGGGAGCTTAATTTCATTCGGAATGAAAAATGACCAGAGCGAATCGGACCAGCGGCTTGGACCCAGCCTGAACTTCTGGCCTAATGCACTTCGTGTTTATTTAGCCGAGAGCAGGGGTGGGAAGCAGTTCCCTGGGCCGAAGCAGAGGAAAGAAGGGCGGGGGGGTGCGTGGGGATTGTCCCTGCATGGATGTGTGGGCGCAGGGCGGGCCGCCGATTCAGATGGGGCCCTGGAGGGGCCTGAGAGGGAGAGGCCTTCTCTGCTGGGGGCTCATGCGCATGCGCATGCATACTTCCGCGACCCCGCCAGGACCCCTCAGGATGTAACCGAACGTGGCAGGCTGTCCTCACTCTTCAAGCATCTCCAGGATCTTGATCAGAACTACCCTCCAAGCCCAGCAGTCGACTGTACAAGTGGCACAGAGTGGGTCCTAAGTGCAAAGGTGGCCAGCCTGCCAGCAATTCCTGGCCCAGTGTGGCTGGAGGAGGAGGAAGCTGCTCTGCTGGACCTGCGGAAAGCCGAACCGAGTCTCAGCTCTACCTGGCGCTCATTAGCACCGACATCTTTGAGGTTTAAGTAACGCAGCCGGCGGCTCTTACTTTATTTTAACTGCATGAGAAATAGAACCGAACCGAAAGAGAAGAAACAGCCAGAATCATGTGCAATTTAAGGGACTCTTTTCAAAGCAGGCGTGGAAAGTTTTCATTTTCAGGAAAGAAATCCAGACAGAACGGGAAGAAAACTCCTCTAAAGTAGTCGATATTTTGCCATCTGGACCAGGAGCAGCCACTGGTAGTAGTTTTTGCTGTCCTTCACTCTTTCATTTTCTCAGCTTCTAGAATAAAGGAAATAGATGCAGGTTTCCTGTGCTAAGATAACATTCTTATTTCTCACATGCGAATGCAGTCTGGGTTTGGAACGCACGGGATCAAGGTGAGGCGGGTTGTATGTGCCCGACCTGGGGAGAGGACCCACAGAGACTGCGTGCAGGGAGGAGGTGCCAGCACCCAGACCACATTCCCAACCCGCTGAGGTCCCTGCTTGTCACGCAGCAGTGGGGCTCCAGCGTCAGGCTGGGTGTGGCCTCGAATGTCAGCTCCAGCTCCCAGAACTGTATGATCCTTTCAAAACGGAAGTATCTCCCTTTGTCCGTGAAATCCTATGGCTTCCTTTACTTATTTCTGTACTTAGAAGTGGAAATGCATTCCCAAAGCCAGGTGATTTTTTTCTGCGTCATGTTTCCATGGGCACATGCCTGAAGTGGATGGTCTTGTCTCAAATATAGGGTTACTCTGGAGAATTGCATACAAAGTCTGTGTGCTGTTTGGGGTTTAGAAAACATTTTGGTAAAGTCTAGGTTATGATATTTAATAAATTTCTTGAATGTTTTGTTTGTCATCCCAAAATTCATAATCTGAATGTTTTGTTCATAAAACAATAGCAATAACAACCAGAGAGTCTTAAAAAAATGAGAAGGTGTGATGATCGAGTTGGGGACCCCCGTCGGAGCCGAAGGCTTACAGGGGTCACAGGAGATGTCTGGGAACAGGCCTCCTCGCTCAGCGCTGTCCTGGAGGATTCTGGGGTCATTGAGGGGCTGGAGAGATGGCAGGCTTGGGGCCCTTAATCCTCTTTCAGCCTGGTGTTCAGAGGGAAGAGAAGGAGTCATCGAGAGAGCCCGAGCTTTGTCGACAGACAGGTACCGATCTGAAACCCTGCCCAGGAATTGCTGCCTGTGCCACACCAGGGGAATGGCTTCCTTCCCTGAGCCTGTTTTCTCAAAATGGCAGTGGTGCTACCTGCCCCGCAGGGCGTTGGAGGAATAGGGAGGTGACGCCTAAGAAGCACCTGCTCCAAGGCAGACACTGCAGAGAGTGGCCAAACCCTCCTCCGGGGCTTCCACCCTCTCCTGGCTCCTGCACTGAAAAGCTGGTGTCTCCCCTTTTCTGTCCTACCAAGTGGATGACCAAGACACAATAAACGTGCCCACGGAATTCCCATTGCCCTCTCCTGGTCCGTGTGGACGGAAATGGTGCGAGTTCGCAATCACGCAGTCCCTCTGTTCACATGACCACCCCGGAGGCGCTTCCTCTCCGTTTCTGACCGTCTTCAGTTAGCAGTGGCTCCGCATTCTCTAGCATAAAATTATTTCTGCCCCAAAGCCACTCCACCAAGTAGGTAATGATCTGTAAACAAATATTTAAATGCACTAGAAAAGCTCGTTTCTAGAGGAACCCCGCTGTGAGTCCTTGTGGTTTGCTGGAGACCCATTGACAGTGCCCCAGACCACCCGTTCTTGCATCTGCTTTGGTAAGGCCACAGTTTTGTGCACTGAGGTCTGTTCAAGTGGGTGCCTCTCTCCTACACAGAGAGTCAATGGGCAGGGAGGTCACTGGCATGAGACAGCTCCAAAACATGCCTCAGTCGGACCACCGGGCATGGTGCCCTCCTGAAAGCTGGCTGTTGACGCAGAAGTTTGTGGCCATTGCTGATAAATGGCCCTGGTTGGCTCCCGTGTCATAATGGTCACCTGCAACTTTCTAGAACTTCCTGCTCTTAGGACAGCCTGGCAGTCCCTGGCTTCTCAGTTGCAGGGCTTAGATTCAATTGAGTGGGGCCCTGAACCCCTCTTGCAGCCATGTCCCCCTTGCCCCCAGCTGCCATCTGCAATCTCGCCCGAAAAGGACAGAGACTACCCTCCTGCCACCCCCATATCCCACCAGCTCTCCCCTCCTTCTGCAGCCTGTTCCCAAAGGCTGGCAGAGACTGTGCAACAGAATAAGATGCACCGGAGGCCTTCATGCCCTGCTCCTGACACTTCTTTGCTTTGCTGGGACAGTGTGCACGTCCTTGGGCTAGTTTCCTCCTGATGGGGGACAGAGCTTCACATGCTGCCGCTTCCTGCCTCCCCAGCCACCCGAGAGAGCCGCATCTTCACAGCCTTTTTTTAATCCCCCGCAGGGGCCGATTTGGTGGCATTCTGTCCTCTCCCTTGGTATCAAGCCAAGGAAAATATGGGGGCATAAGGAGGATGAACCCAGGCTATGTGTTAAGATGGAAGCTGGAGACGGACGTGCAACTCTCCTGACCAGCTCGCTGTGGGAGGTGGAGGTGCCCAGCACAGGGGAGCCTCTGAGGATGCCCCTTACTCCTTGGCCCTCCACAGGCATTGGTGGAAGCCTGGTCCAGAGTCACGGGCATCTTGGAGACAGCGTTCCCCACTAATCCTACAGGTATACATCTACCCTCTTCCTTGGACAGAGAAACCGAGCATGCGCACCAGGTAAGGTGCTAGGGGCAAGCTTCCCCTCCCCATAGAAGCCCTGACGTGGCTTGTGGCTTGGGTGCAGGCACTGGGATGAGTAGAAGAGATATATACGATTGAGGACAACTCATTGTCGGCCCCCCTCTGATGTTGCCCATTGAAGAACAAGTGATGCTTTTCACCAGGCTAACAATGGTCTCCGTACCCCTGGTGCACTGGACATGCTAAGGCAGAGGGGTCCCTGTCTTCGGGCTCCCAGGAAGGAGGAGGATTGACTAGTGACACTTCTACCTAGAAAGCACCAAGCTCCCCGCCAACCCTGAACAACATTTCCCCAACTCACAGGAGATCCTGGAGTGTGGAGTGTCTGTGCAAAGAGGGAAGGAAATTGGGTTTCAATTGATTCATTTTTCCTCTAGATTAGGTTTGCATTGAGTGGGGGCGAAGGGAGGGAGGTGGATCAGCAGGGGTGCCTGGGATGTCCTTTCCATTCCAGCTCAGCACTCTCCCTCTCTGCTCTCTGGGGGCTCTGTGACGTGCTCGGCAAAATCCACAGTATGAGAGCCTCAAACCAGGATCCTGGGCAAGGCCCGTCCCACTGAGAGGAGACCTGGTCAACAGCAGGTACCTGGTCCAGGCCAGGTCACCTGGGACCCTTCCTACCCCGAAAATCAGTGATTCCCAGGTGGGCTCTGTGCTGGGACTGCCACGGTGGGGTGGGGAAGCACAAAAGAAAGAAGAAACAGCCTTCGATGGAGGGACAGCTCCCACGGTGGTCCCAGGGAAGAACAGACTCCCCTCTCAGAAGCTTCCTGGTGCATGGTGTATGTATAGCCTGCTGACCACTGGCTACCTCCCTGTTCCTCGACCTCTGAGCTTCAGGGGTGGGAGAGCTTGAGGACACCTCCACGCTCCCTTTCCCACAACACACACTGGTGTCCAGGCATCCGAAGGGGAGACTCCAGCACACATGCTCACAGCAGCATATTCATAATGGCCAAAAGGTGGGAACAGCTTACGTGTCCACCCATAGAGGAGCAGATAAACAGAACGTGGTGCATCCTTACAATGCAATATTATTTGGCAAAAACCAGGAATGAAGCACTGATTCACGCTACAACATGGATTAACCCTGGAAACATTACGTTCAGTGAAAGAAGCCAGGCACAGAAGACCACGTATGGAATGATTCCATTGTTATGGAATGTCCAGAATAGGTAAATCCACAGAGACAGGACATAGATTGGTGGTGGACAGGGGCTGGGGGAGGGAGAGAGTGTGGAGTGGCTGCCTGATGGGTGTGGGTTTTCCTGTTGGGGTGGTGAACACATCTTGGAACTAGATTGTGGACGGACTAAATGCCGCTGAATTTATCGTTCACTTTAAAGTGGCTAATTTTATGTTACATGAATTTCAATTCAATAAATTTTTGAAAAATTAAACTAAAAAAGAAAATTAAATTAAAAAGGAAAGTAATTAAATTAAAGAAAGGAGAGCGTACTATGGAAATTAGGGAATTATAGCGGGATATAGAGGTTGGGAGGATGAGGTGTCTGGGTCAGCTGCCTTAGATTTTTCACACTTTGCCCTTCACCATTCTTGCTTTTTGTCTGGCCCTGGGGAATGAGGGGGTCACCAGCATTTTCTTTTGCCTTTGATGGTTTGCCTTCCCCTTTCCCTGCTGCAGGATTTGAGTAATTTGGGTATGCATCGATGGTTGACTCCACTCAGCAATATCCTTGGTTCTAAGAAATCAAGAGACCCTGGGCCCACCTGCAGACACTTCAGTTTTTAGGTGCAGGTGTTCTCTACCACATGTGCCCAGAGGCCCCAGCAGGAAGATTCCAAGGCAAGCATGACCAAGATGCAGGCAAAGATCTTGCCCACGGGCATCCTCATCCTGTTTCTGGCTCTGTCCCTGCCCACGCCTTGGGCTGTGGGCTGTGACAGGATGGAGGGGTAGGTGGATGGAGGTGCAGCAAGGCTGCAACGGGAGTTGCTGTAAATATTGTGACATCAGGGTCCTATCCCATGATGCAGGCAGGCAATGGACACTCACTCAGGTTTCCCAGGACTTTGGGAATCAGACTGGTCTCTGCTCTGCTCTATGCTACTCTGGGCTGTTTGTGAAGCTAAGCTACTAACGGCTTGCAGAGGTGGGGTTGGGCAGGGAGACAGAGATGGGATAGGCCCTGTGTGGGAACACGCAGACACTCGATGGCTGACAATGCACTCACTCTGAAGCATGCTCCAGCCCCACCTGCCGCACGCTGGCTGGGCACCAGGGGTTAGCGCCTTTCCCTGAACCCCAGAGGGTGTGTCCGCCTGTCCACTCCACCTCCCTGCCCGTAGGTATCCTAAACTCAACATGGCTAAGAACCAATCCCTGAGACCAACCCGCCCCAGCCTGCTGCTCCCACTGTTCTCCTCCAGTGCCTTCCACTTGCTCAGACCACAGACACCGGGGACATCTGAGACTTGTGTCTTTCTCTTGCACCCCACGCCTGATCCATCAGCAAATACTCAGGGGTCCATCCTTGAACACATCTGGAACTCCACTCTTCATCACCAACACTGAGGCCAAGAAAAATCTCCCTACCTGGTCTGGCTGCTTCTGCTCTGCCCTGTGACTCACCATCTGTTCGTAGCACAGCGGCCAGTGTGACCTCTTTCAACATAACTCAGCTAGTGCTACTGCCTTGCTGTAAACTCCTCCACGGCTCCCATTCTGCTTGCTCAAAGCAAAGCCGAAGTCCTCAGAAGGCCCTTCCTGATCTGCCCCTGTCTTCCTCCCCTCGCTCATTCTGTTCCAGCGTGCTGGCGTCCTTGCTGTTCCACCTTTGGGTCTTTGCTCAAATGTCACTTTCTCAGTGAGGCCTGCTCACCTCCTCACTTAAACTCCAAGCCCTCCTCTGCCCCCTGCCCGGCTCCCATTGGCACATGACCGTGCACTTCTTACTCACTCAGCTCTGTGTGGCCTCCTGGGGGCAGTACTTTTGTGTGTCCTGTTCGCCTCTGAACCTTCAGCACCCAGAATGGTGCCCGACACGTGCTGGAAACCAGTGAACACTCGCTGAACAAGCTGAACGATCGAAAGGAGAACAACGAAGGCAGGCCCTGCTCTCCAGGTGCCCCCAGGCCTCCAGAAAGGACTGATGGGGAAATAAATGCTTGCAGAGCAGAGAGAAGCAACAGGTGCAGAGGGGTGCCCCGTCTATCCATCCAAAGAAAGTCCTCCCACCACTTGAGCTGTCCCAACCTGTCTTCCCCCCTTCCAACCCAACTTCCCAAAAGCGTGGTCCCATAACCCTGCCCCCCCATTTCTCTCCCATTCCCCTGCAGCCTGACTTCCGGGCCCTCCATTCTGATCAAACAGCTGTCAAGAGACTACCCAGCTGCAAAGTATGTGGCAGACGTTTCTCAATCCTTACTTACAGCGCCTCTCACATTATCTATCATGCCCTCCTTCCTGAAGCTCTCTGTCTGCCTTTGGCGGCTCCCACACTCCTGCACCACCTCTGGTTGTTCCTTCTTCCAGATTCTGTTTCCTTTGGGCTCTGTCTTCACTTTGCTGATCTTCTCAGTCTATGGCTACACTGTCCTGGGATGATCTTATTCACCTCCATGTTTTAGCTCCCCCTAAACATAATGACCCTCAAATCGATATATCAGACCCAACACCTTCCCTGATTTCAGAGTTCATCAGAGAGATAATGGGAGAGGTAGAATGTTCTAGACAGAAGGAACATCTGATGAAAAGCATAAGTTCTAAATGGGAAACAAGTGGCTTGTATTGGGAACAGCGTTGTTCAGTGTAGATGGAACATGAGCAGCAGGGAATGAGGAGGGATGAGCAACAGTGACTAAGGCAGGGGAGAGATGCTGGAGGATGTGGGCTACATGGGAAACATTCAGGTGAAATTGGTCATGGGCGTCTTCCTATTATTTGCTCATCTGGGAAATTATGCCACCAGAACTTGTAATCTCCAGCCTCCTGCTGCCCATCATATTCCCCAAAGAAACCCCCTCTAGAGGCAGAGGAAGGGGTACCAGCCTTCTCTGACAGATCTGGCACAGCTTCTCCTTCCACATTGTAGTCTCATGCCTAAGTTTGAGGCTTTCGCAATGGCACTGAGGAGAGCCTTCCTGAAGCCCCTGGTTGGCCTGATTTTGTCCCTTCAAGGCTGAGAAGCTGAAGGCAAAGGGATGGAGAGGAGTGTAGAGAGTCATCAAAAACCAGATCTTGTCTCTCCCCTGGAGATTCGTGGAGATGCCAGGACCAGCTTTGTTCACCACTGGGCACTGACGCCCAGCGGCCTTGCTAACCTTCAGCAGCTGTCAGAGAAGCCCCTTGAGCCCCCAGCAACAAGCCCCTTGCCCTGGCGCTTGGCCATCCAGAGTTGAGGCCCCCCAAATCATCCCTATCTTTTCTGTTGAACCCTCAGTTCCCTGCCTCCTTCCTTTCAGCGGTGGTGACAGCTGAGGGGCTGTTCTTTTCCACATGCGATTTTAACCTGTGGCCCAGCTTCCTGGCTCGGGGGACAGGCTTCCAGACTTCCCCCTTTGGACTCATCTTTAAAGCTCCTTCCAGAACTCAAAGCTGCCTCCCAGCTCTTAGCCTCTGGTTCAGAGCTTCCCCCAGAAAGTGGTGTATTTTATCTTTATGTGTCAGGATTTATATAAAAAGGGGATAGTTCAACTCTAAATGTAATGAGTTGGAAGAACAGCTCTCTGGTGGCTTTCTCCAGTGAACATGGCATCAATAACATTGATTGCTAAAAATAACTAATAACACTGGGCTAGAGGTGGCCAGGGACTGCTCCAACCCACCTCTGAAAGGGATGCAAAGAAAGCAGGCTCTTGCCTCTAAACACACACGCCTCCAACAGGTGAATTCCTGGAGGAGTTCAGCCAGAGGGAGAGAAGAAGCAAATGCCCAGTGGGGGCAGTGGGGGCCGTGGGGGCCAGGACCTTCTAAGGCACTGGAAGCGCCTGGGAGGCCAGGTAGTGGGTAAGCCTCGGTTTCCCTGTCTGGAAAATAGAGACTCATGATTCCTCACACTGTGCCAGTGTCATGGGCTTCTTGTGGAGATGCAATTACACAGCCCATGTGCAGGTCTTAGCCTCACGCCTGGCACATAGGGAACAGGTCAACACATGCTCGTCATTGCAATTCTTATTCTTGATGCAGTCAAGGGAGGGATTCCAGGCACAAGCAGTTAGCAAATGGAATCTGAGATTGACACAAATGATCCTCGTGAAGGGCCTTCTGAGGTCAGGCCCAAGGGAAATAAATCATGTTTAGGATTAAGGTTTACCCATATCAGAGAAGCTATAGTTTTTGACAAGGCAGATGGACAAGCAGAGATTATGTGCATCTCATTTACCTCCAGAGGCTTCTTCTCTGGGTTTGATGTCCAGTGGTTGGAGAGGCCCTGCCATACATGCAAAATCAGTGCTTCCATGCCCTCAGCTCTCATCGCTCTGCCCTTGACGATGCTGGCCATCTTCTCCCAGAAATAGCCAGTGCGTTCAGACAGGAGCCTATGCTGGGCTGAGGTGGGCTTTTCAGCTGTGGGTCAGCTCAGCCTGTGTGGCTTCCTGCCTTTCTAGAAGAATTCCTTTGCCTAACCTCTCCTCATGCTTCCCAACCCTCTCCTGGGACTTCAGGAGAAGAGAAGCAAACTAAAGGTGAGGTGTTGAGGGCCGGAGGAGTGAAAGACCACGATAAAATTCCAGCCTGCAGTCCAGGAAGAGAGCTACTTAGCTGGCCCCAAATGAGTCTAAGTTAATAGAGAAGAAATAATGTGTTTTAAAATTAACAGCATAAATGTCAGCTCTGATGGCTGGGGTATTAAAGCATATGGTCACTGGAGTTCCTTTGTGAGGTTATTTTCTGGCTTATGTGTGCCCTGGGTATGTGGAAAGAGCCATGGCTCTCTCCGCAGTGTCACATTCCAGATTCTGGGGTAACTTCATCAGCTGAGTTGGAGTGTGGGAGATAAGAAAGTTGCTGTGGGGTTGCATTCCATTAGCTTCCCGTGTGGATTTGTAATTAAAAAGAGGAGGTATTTGCAGCACTCTGCTTCGAGCGTGGGAATCTACTGAAGTGCCTTGCAAAAGCTCTTGGTTGGGGATGCTCCTCCTCTGGGCAGGAGGAATGGCGCTGAGGACACATCCAGACCCCTGTATCATCAGTACACCCCCTCAAACCTAACAGTCCCTTATTGCATCAGTGGCAGGACCTGCAGAGCCAGAAAGGCTCACTTCCCCCGGGCAGCAGGACCAAACACTGGGTTTTCTCTGAAGTCTCCCTTGATCTCTGTTCTCAGGGACAGGCAGCAGTGTGGGAGAGTCCCTGCACTCACGGAACACAGAGGGAACACAGCCCTTTCCCCTGGCCTATCCCAGGGCCTTTCTGGATGGCCCCATGTGGCTCCTCTGTGTTCAGTAGGAAGAAAGGGGACTGTCTCTGCAGGCTGGCTAAGAGAAACTGGGACAGCGGGTGACTTTGTAAGTCTGATATAAAAACTTTATCATGAAGCAAAATCTTGAATTTTACAATGCTCAAGTCTCACTCTTGGGCTGGAGACACCGGTTTGACTGTAACTAGATTCTGCAACCTAATGAGATGCTGCAAGTTAGAACCCCAAAGCCAGACACTGGAGCCCCATGACCAACTTCCCCTGATCCCTCATTCCGAGGCTTTCATTGGTGATCAATATTTTGGGGTTGTTCTATGTTGTTATGAATCTTCCAATAATCATGCCAAGGTAATAGAGGGCTTGTCTAAAAGCCAAAGGGAGCCAAAAGCCCCAATGACACCAGGATGCATCAGAGGACAGGACCTAATGAGTATCTACAGGTGGTGCCCAGGAGAGAAGCAGAGGTGGGGAGATCAGAGTGTACCCTTCACAGAGCCAGAAAGTGTGGTAGGACCGTCCATACCTCCCATACAGCATTTGTTACACTGTATCTTGGTTGTCCACACCCCACTACACTGAAAGCAACTGGAGGATGCAGAGGCCGTCACCAGCCCCTGGCGTGGCCCCAGCACATAGAAGGTGATCGACAAATATCAGTTGAAGGAAGGAATTAAGATGTTAGTCTATAATGATAACATATTTATGCTCACACTTATACTTGGTACTGTATACACACACACACACACACACACACACACACACACATCCCATACTGCCCCTAGAAGCGTTCAATGCTGCAGAGGGTAACGCTGGGCTGCTCTCGCTGGATAATGAGAGAACAGCAGTATGCCAAATGCTTAGAACAGATCCTTTTGCTTTCTTTCTTCCACTCAATTCTGCCACTAGAGACCTCGGACTATTGTGTTCTGATTCCACCAACATGAGGCTGCATTTGGGGGCAATCACCCGCTCCCTTTGTATTAGGAAAGTAAGAAGCAAACAGTCTTCATTTTGGAATCTGGCCTTTCTTTTGGGAGTTGGTATAAAAGACGATTCCTTCCTGAAGGCCTTGCTTTGGCTTTATGGGATTTTATATCTGCCCCCACCCTCCATACCCCCCTGAAGCGCTTGCTTGGCTGGAACATCAGAGATGGAGGTCTCAGAAGCCTCTTCTCTTTTACAATGCTGCTATTATTAATGCCTTACGTTTACGTTATATTCCACGGTTTTTCAAAGCCACTTAAAGGTATTGTCTCCTTTGATCCCTCCATCAGCCCTGTAAGGTTGGCAGGGCAGGTCTCATCATCTCCATTTAAGAGGTGAGGAAGCTGAGAACTTGGGGAGGTAGTGCCTTGCCAAAGGTCACATGGGGGTGAGCAGGAATTGTCTCAATTCCTTGTCTGCTTATACCAAGTCACTCTTTCTTTCATCAATCTGCTGCTTTAGGGGATGACAAACAAGCCAGAGAGTTACCTTGTAGCAATGGTGTGGTCCCCAAATGAGCCCGAAGGAGGAGATGAGACACGCAGAGGGAGGGCTGTCAGGGATTCAACCTGGTTAGGATTTCATCCCCAGCTGCTGTTACAGGATGGGAAAATGAAATAGGGCTGAGAGAGAGCCCTCAGCTGGCATGGGGTCAGCTAGGACTTGGGAAGAAATGACACAGTCTCATACATGATCACCCATCTGACTACCAGAACAGGTAAATATTTATACTGCAGGCTACCAGGCTCTCCAACTGTGGCCACATGGCTCCCTCATATAGTAAGAAAAACAGAGCAAATCAAACCAGCTTTCTAATCCCCTTCGACAAACCACTGCTTTTTCTCAACGGTTTCTTCACACTTGAAACCCCTCAGCAGACTTTTGGACTGGAGGGCAGTTTAGCAGATTAGATCAGGCACACCTGTCATCAAATCCTGGCATCAAGTTTCTGTACCTACTCCAGTAGACACCTTCACTTCTTACAAAACAGGCAAGACGTGAGATGTGGGAGAAGAAGATTTCAGCACCTTGGACAGTGCCCACAGGTGTCTTGGGCTGCCAGCCACCTCCTCAGCTCCTGGCTGGGGGCTGGTGACATGGCCTTGCTTATCTCTGTCCCATGCCTTGAAGCATACGGCACTCGTTTATCACCTGAAAACAGCAGCCAGCGCTTATGAAGGTTCCTGTCACTGCTGATGCACCTTCGCCAAATCCGAAACATGATTGCTTGTCATTTATTTTAATTCATTTCCCTACCTACTCTCTACTTGAATAACTTCCTAAAGTTTTGTCCATCAAGAGGAAGAGATTCTCCCCTGGAAGTGGGTAAGACTAAGATTTGTTATGGAAGAGATCAGTGCCTAGTTCAAACAGCCTGATTTTCTACCAGATAATGATGTGCACAAGCTTCGCTCAGAGCCCAGTTCACCTTTCCAACTGTACTCAGTCGATGTCTGAGTCTCCACATGAGAGGAAGTGTCCATCAGGGGATGTGCTCAGATTTGGGGATCTTCTTCGAGGCTATAGTGTTATCTGGCACCAGTGGCTGGGGCCCGTGAGACGTGCAGTATGCAGATAAATTCTGCCGCGTGTGTACTCAGTAAATCCACCACGCTAGAAATGCATTTGGAGGCAATCCTGCCTGCCCACAGCAGATTTTCCAGATCCTGGCAATTGGAGCATGTTAAGGATGAGATACAGCTGCCAGGTCTGATTTCTTAAATCAAGATTCATTTTGTGGGGAGGGCAGGAGGGAAAAATAAATGCACAGCCTGGCAAAGTGAGGGAAGGAGGGACGCCTGCTGCCTTGGCCTCTCTGTACATTTTTAGTGGGAACCAATTCCTTTCTAGCAAGTGGCTGCAGCTCAGGAAATGCGGGGTTGGCTTCCCATGGGCAGTCTGGGATAAGCATTGCCTGACTCCAAACTCCAAACTGCAGGGTCTGGATGTGAGTGAGGCAAGGTGCTGACTGAAGGATCAGACATTGTAGGTTTACGTTTTGTGTTATTTGTTTTTCCCTGAGTTTCAGCCATTCTCGCCCCTTCACACTCGGTTTCCTGACCTGCCCCCACCTCCCAGCCTCCCCACCGCACACCATGCTGTGTCCATTCGTTAGGGGACATGTGGGCCAAGCAGCTGCCCAGGGCACGGCTCAGTGAGTGATCTGGCACCTCCATGCGCCCGGGCTGAGAGTGGTGGAGAGTGTGCGAGGATGACCAGCATGTCTGCGTGTGACAGGGTGACAGTGCTTTATGAGAGCGCTGGGGAGTGTGGGGTGCATAGACATGTTTGAGGGTATCTGTCTGTCTGTGGCAGGGCAGGGAAAGCACAGCTATTTGTAAATACTTAATTAATGAGGATTTACGTAATAGATGAGCCAGAGTCATTCCCAGTAGCAAAGGCCATCTCCATTTTTCCACTTTTCAATCACAGCTTGTGGGGGGTTGGCGGGTTGGGGGAGTTGAGAAAGGGTTGGAGGAGGGCAGAGGCAGAAAGGAGGTGAATTAGAGAGACTTTCGCTATGTTTAATATCAATTCATTTCGCTGACTGCTGACACAGCCAGATTCCACAGCTCAGAATTTATGGCGCTCCCCAGTGCGCAGACTCAAAAAGAAAATACAAAAGAACTTTTTAAGAAATGACCTGTCATCAGCAAAAAGTTTTTAAAAATTTTACCCCCACCAAAAGCCACTAACATCATCACATACACAAACAGACACAGACACACACACAATCTGATTTTGATTTTCTTATTGGTTTAGGGCGCTTAGTCTCATTATGTAATAATCACGTCATTTGCCAGAGTCATGCCGGGTTTCGTTACCTTATGAGCAGACTTTGTATTAGATACACATGCAAAAATGATTAGTATAATGAGAATGTTAGGAAAATGAATACACTGAAGAAAGGGCGGAGCCCCCTGAACTGGGGGAGAGTGGTCCTCCGTCTGTCCCCTCCCCAGGGAGCTGGGTTCCCAGGAAAGTGCGAGATGGAAGATTCCATGCCCAGACTGGGCCCAGTGCTTCCTCTGCAGCCAGCTTACCATGAGCCCTCCTCCTCCTTCCCTCCTTCCTCCTCTTCTCCCTCTCCCTCCTCCTCCTTCCCCCTCCTCCTCTTGTCGTCCTCCTCTCCCTCTTCCTCCTTCTCCTCCTTCACCAACCGTGGTTCTTTCCTCCCGATCTTGACCAGTGTCTCTCTCTCTGTGTTCGTTTTCTTAAAGTGCCTCCAAGGCCCACTGCTTTCCACATCTGGAGCTCTACAGACTTCCCTCTTTTCCCCTGAGCAGCCGCGCTTTGGTCCAAGGCCTCCTGAGTTGGAAGAGCAGGGTCACACCAGAGCTGAATGAGAATGGCTTCCAGACCTCTGACCCCTGCCCGTCTCTCAGGGACTTAGTGTCTGCACCTTTCATGGCCCCTGTGGGATTTAGCCTCCCATTGCTGGCTCATTTGTGGCCGAGATGCACTTCATCCATCTGGGAGCTAGCCCTTTGGATGTAAAGGGGAACTTCAGTACTGGGTGGTCCTCTGCATCCTGGGCTAGCCCCAAAGGGAAGGTGGAATTCATCTCTCCTGGGTCAGGTGACCTCCTGGAGCCATCCCCGCAGCGTCACTGAGACCCTTCCTAATCGTCTCCGACAATCCTGGAGGGTCCTTGGGAGCAGGCTGGGCTCTGGCCACCATGAGAAACAGAAGGATGTAGGACAGCTACATGGAAACCTGGTGGAGCTGGCATGGTGCCAGCCACAGAGTAGGGCGGCCACAGGACACAGTGGAATGTGTCCTTTCCAGGACGGGGTGGTTTAGGCCTGAGGCATGTTTTATTCACAACAGACATGACCGGCCACACTGAGCAGTGTGAGACTCTGGCACGCCAGGGCACTCCTCCAAAAGCTGAGCCTTTGGAGTCAGGGACCCCAGAAACTGACAGGGTGACTCTGGCCCAGGATGCTCCCCTTCCCCACCCACTGCTCCTCAGAAATTATTCTGGACAGTTGAGCAGAAAAGTCCATTTTTCCTACTAGATCCAAATGGTCAAATGAAGAAAACACAATGAGCATACGAATTACAAAACAAAGCGTGTGCCTGGGAAGATGTAATGGATATTAGTGTCCCCTTCCAGCAGCTTCTTCTGGCAGAGAGCTCACCACCACGCAGATATAAGATGCATTTGGGTTAGGCCACTTGACTTAGCAGTGTGAGTGCGAATCAACATAAGAAGGGAGATGTGGGCTGCCTTACACTAAGGCAGGCTGGGAACACTGAAAATGTCTTCTGGGAGTAGAAAAAGATCCTGGGTATTGGCCACTTTGGTGGCACATCCATGAATGACACTGTGTAGAAAAGTTTATTGAGCACCAAAGATGTGCTGGGCACTGTGAAAGTGCAGGCAGGAGGACAAAGACGGGTTTGAACAGGTCTCTGCTTCTAGCTGTCCCCGCCCTGTGAAGAACACGGGTCAGGAGGTACAGCACTGCTCTGTGACTGGCGAGTGAGGAACCAAAATGACGCCTGAAAAGCAGGGAGGTGGAAGGGGGAGTGCCAGATGGCTTCATGGAGGAGGTGACATCTGGGTTGACTATCAGAGGACGGAGGCTTTCTAGGGAGACAAGGGCCTTCTGGGCAAAGGCACAGAGGACAAGCCAACATTTCATTTGACAGAAGGCATTGAGAAGATTCTATTGTCACCAATCAGTCCTTTGCAGGCATGGCATGTGTAGGGGCGAGCTCGGGAGGCATGGAGACCCACTCTTCAGGGTTTCTGCCCCATACTTACACACCTTGAGTTTGAGGTGTGGAGGGACGTGAGGGGTCAGAGTGGGAGAGGGTGGAGGTCTTCTGCGGGGGCTGCGACACAGTCGTATTGACCTTGATGGCAGGAGAGACGGGGGTAAACAGACTGTCCTGGTGGCGGTGGATCCTGGGCTGGGTGGCTGCACTGGAGCACCACCATCCCGCTGACCGCGAGGCTCAGAGGCAGGAGGCCAAGGTCTGTAACCGGAGAGGTTTGCTTGGATTCGGCACTGTTGAAGTGCTCCCCTGCGGCAGAGGCAGCTGGACTCGGGGATACAGGATGTTCCCGGAAAATGAGCTAGTAAATAAAGGGCTGTGTGCAGGATCAAGGTGGCTGGCTACACAGAGATGCCAGGGAGAGCAGGACGTGGGGAGTACTGCTCCCGAAAGCAAACCCGACTGACGGTGCCCGGCTCACCCAGGCACAATGCCGGACAGCCAAAGGCCCTGGTGTGGGATGAATTGTGTCCTTTCCAAATTCATATGTTGAAGTCCCGCCCTCAGAACCTCAGAATGTGACTGTATTTGGAAATAGGTCTTTAAAGAGGTGAATTAGTTAAAAGGAGGTCATTAGGGTGGGCCCTAATCCAATATGACCGGTGTCCTTATAAGAAGAGAAGATTAGGACACAGACACACACAGAAGGAAGATGGTGTGAAGACGCAGGGAAAAGACAGCAGTCTACATGCCAAGGGGAGAAGCCTGGCATCTTGACTCTGGACTTCCAGCCTCCAGATCTGGGAGGAAACGTGCCTGTCGCCTAAGCCACCCAGCCTGCGGTACTTTGTTATGGCAGCCCGAGCTGACTGACACATGCCCCGTCAGCTCAATATTGCTCTGGGAGCACCAAGAATCCAGTAGAGATGGGAGAATCAAAAAGAAAAATGGCTGACACCACTCCAGAATGGGAGACCCGATCCTGCCACTAAGTTGAAGCTCTGATTTCTAACAAAACTATTTTTTTCTTTCTTCATAAAAGTGAAATAAATACATTTACGCCTTGAGGGAAAAATCTTGGAGAAGGGGAATCCACACATGGGTAAAATGAGCCTAAAATAGGAATGACGGAAAGATCTATGGCACAGAGTCACTTATGGAATTAGAAGATCAGGCTGGTGTGGTCGGGCGTGCTCTGCCTGAGCTGATAAAGAAAGCATTTCAGATAAAGTGTATATTGTTACTATTGTCATGTCATTATTATTGTTTTCCTGTTGTGATTAACCTCTCACGGTGTCTTAGTTTCCAAGCCAACGTTTTCAGGCTCTGAGGGAAATAGCAGAGACCCCTGATGACCCAACACTGGACCTTGGTGATTTTAGGTGGAACTGCTATTGTTTCTGTTTCCAGAAGAGGTGAATGGGCCTCGGGAGAGAGGGACTGATGTTTCAGTGTTTCCTTCTCAGAAAGGTCCACCTCATGTGGCCACATAGCATTTAGAGAAAAAATTCCAAACAGAAGACTTCACGATTGTCAGGATGAAACATGGCCCCTAATTCCTGCCTTGACTTTTGGAGAACAAGTACCTTTCTTCTTCATTATCAGCTCCTGAAATCCTGTGGGGCCAACAGATCACCCATTCCTAGTCCTGCCCGTGGGCCCCAGCAAGTGGGTCCCAGTTAGAAGACACCTCCTTCCAGGGGGGAGCCTGGCAGAGCCCCCCAGGGAGTGCTCTGTGTCCCAGCCCACCTCATCCAGTTCCTGTTATGTCAACACAGGACCCACGAACGTGATCTCAGCCTTTCAATCATGCCAGACCTCTGCTTCCTCCAGTTGTCCATCTGGGCCATATCTGGACTTGGAGCCAATCTGGATGAGTGGCTAATGGAAGACAAAGTCTCCCAGGGGGATATGGCCCCATAAACCTCATCCAAAGTCAGGAGGAAAGTTGCCTCCATTGGGCACATTTATTTTCAAGACTGAGAGCTGCAAAAATGCACCCCAACCAGCCTGATGCAGACAGTCTCCCCCACAAGGCTTCAGCGCTGCCATCTAAAGGCCTGTCTTCTACAGATCCATTTCACAGGTGTGTGTGTGTGTGTGTGTGTGTGTGTATGCACGCATGCTTGTCTTTATGTGTGAGAGGTCAGGGGAGAGGAGAGCCTCTCTGGAAAGTGAGTTTCCAAATGAGTTTAGTTTCCATCATGCCAAGACAGATGAATAGAAATGCACATGGCACAGAGCAGCATTGCTCACAACAGCCAGAAGTGAGAGCAACCCGAGTGTCCATCCATGGATGGTGGATAAACACAATGTGGTTTATCCATACAGTGGAATCTTATTTCACCTCAAAAAGGAAAGAAATTCTGACACCTGCTACAACGTGGATGAACCTTGAGGACATCACGGTAAATGAAAGAAGCCAGTCACGAAAGGACAAACATTGTATGATTCCACTTCTATGAGGTCTCTAGAGTGTCAAGTCCGTAGAGACAGAAAGAAGAATGGTGGGTGCCAGGGGCTAGGGCGAGGGGATGGGGAGTTGTTTAATAGGGACAGAGTTTCGGTTTTGCAAGATGAAAGAGTTCTGGAGGCGGATGGTGGTGATGGTTGCACAACACTGTGAATGCACTAAATACTACTGAATTGTTCACTTTCAAATGGTCAATTTTACGTTGCGTAAATTTCAGCTCAATAAATTATTATATATAATATCAAATTATACATATATACACATATTACATCCTGAAATTGAATACAAATATACCAGAAATGTGTTTACTGATGCTGTGCTCGGTCTACGGCTGTATAAATACACACAGCGCTCCCCCTGTGGCACCACTCTCTGGGGCCAGGCCTGTGCTCTCTTCTGGGGGTCTGGAGGAAGCAGTGGGCTTGGGGGCCTGCAGCTGGACTTGTCAGGGCAAAGGAGCTCGCTGGGGAGCTTCTGACACCACTTCCTGGACAGCGACCCCACATGCACCCCAGTGCTGAGCCTGTGGACACTAACCGTAGGCTGGGGTTTGGAGTCTTGAGACCTGGTTTTATTAAAAGTCTTCTCAGCATTTTCTCTTCAGAGATCTGTCTGTCTCATTAAATAATAAGCCACATGGGCTGGGAGCCCTGACCTACCTCACCTCATCAACATCTATTTCCCTTCATCTTTTAAAGAGAAATGATAATTTATTCCCCAGTAACTGTTGCTGGGAACAGAGCACCTGAAAAACAGATGTGATTAAACATGAATTAAATTAACATCACCTTTCAACAGAAAATAGGGAAAAGCTTCCAAATACTGTGTGCATATGTATGTGTGCATGCAAGTGTGTATGAGTGTGTACGTGTGCACAGGTATATGTGCGTGTGTGTATACGTGTATGTGTGCATGAGCGTGTATGTGTGCACAGGTATATATGCGTGTGTGTATACGTGTATATGTGTATGCGTGTGTGTATAAGCGTGTATGTGTGCACAGGTATATGCACGTGTGTGTATGCGCACACATGTGTGTGCCTGGGCTGGTGTGTGTACATGCCCGCACACACGTTCTGTTGACCTGGGAAAGGCCTCCACGAAGGAAGGGACAGCGATGGGAAGCCAGAGGCGCCGCCCTCTATGCAATTGGATGTGAGCTGGGATCTTACACATTGCAGCACGTTTAACGCTCTGGAGGGGCCCATTTCTCAAAGAAGCTCTTTGGAGAGTATATATGCAGACTCCTTTACAATGTGAATAATCATCTCCTAATTGAGAGACGATTCCTGTTTGGGAAATTAATCTTCTGTTTTCTTAAAGTGTGGCATAGAGTTTGGGGAAATAGGGTCGGTGGCTAATGCCTGTTTTAGTGCTTAGAAACATACCTGAGGGGATTGGTTGAATAAATTACGGTACTTCTACACAATGACATAGTATTCAATCGCTAAAAATGAGGTGAATATCAATCTAGAAATATGTTCCTGAAACTACTGTTAAGCAGCAAGAACAACAACAAAAAAACCCATGTTACAAAACAATAAATATAGCATGATCTCACTTCAGCAAAATGTTTTGTGTACTCTCAGGTGCAGAAAACTACCTGGAAGATTACAAAACGCTGAGGTGTAAGCAGCGGTCACTTCTGATGGTCGGATGCTGAGTGCGTTTTCTCCTTCATTTCTCTTGTTTGTATTTTCTACAGTGAACATCTATTGCTTATGTAATAATGAAAAGGTACAAGAGTTCATTTTAACTTAAAAAGAAAAAAATGGATCCTCCTGAAGGTCTTTAAACCCTCCTGGCCCTCCTAGCAGGGGGAGGAAGCTGAAAGGGTGATGGAAGAGAAGACAAGGGGGACAAACCAAGGGCCGCCATCCTTGGCTCCAACTCTGAAATTCTCCAAAGGTGCTGGTGGCCCTCAGGCTGCAGCAACGAAGTCACCCTGAAGTCTGGGGGTCTTGTTCTGGGGGCAGGATGTGTCCACATCCCTCACGTCTGTGGGAGAACCAAGTTCCTCACCTCTTTCCCTCGGCTCCTGCCTCACACCATCTCTCTTGGCATATTCATTCCTTGGACACCGAATGAGCCCCCTGTGCAGACGCAGCAGGGGTGGGCGGGGGTCTGAGGCCCAGCCAGGGCAGCAGACAGTGGTCTGACTGTTTCTAATCAATCATCAACTGTTCCTGGATGGCAGCCCCGGGTGGCTTAGTTCCTGAAGACAAGGCAGACAAAGCCCCCGGCCTCTGATCTTGCCACTCATCTTCAGGAGCACACCGGCCCCTGTGAAATCAGTTCATACCCCCACTTGTCCAGCCCCAACAGGTGGACCAAGTGGACAGGACTGCTAATCACGGAAAGAACCACTTTTGCTCCAGTGGCAATTGGAACAATGCCGCCATCCCTCAGAGGTCCTGAGTGGGATTCGGGAGAGCTGCCGCCATGCGTGGCTGTGGGTCTTGGGGCAGGTCCTGGGCCTTTAATAGCCCAATCTCCTTCTCGGTCAAAAAAGGAGGGAGTTGGACACGATGATGCCCGGGCTCCTCCCGACTCAGACATTCTATGACATTCTATGGGTGTGACATAGTGTGACATGGTATGACTTTCTACTTTGAGAGCAACCGGACCACAACAGCACCCTTTCCCTACTTCTCTCATATTTCAGGATTGGGGGGGATTTTTGAGACAGGAAATCCTCGCCAGTTTGGATCCCCCCCTCTCCCGCCCCCACCCCTCCCCCACAAATGCCAAAGCTCAATTCCATGAAAGGCCTCTAGTGTTGACTCCAAACCAAGGACAGAGGCAGACTCCAGTGACAAGGCCCTCACTCAGCTCCCGACCCCTGGAGCTCCCACCCTGGAGGGACCACTCTCTGTCCCGCACAAGCCCTCACCCGAGGAGGCCAGTCTGGGGCCAACACTCCCACAGCCAGACATGTACCCTATCCAGGCAGTTCATGAACAACCACTCCTGCGAGTCCTGCTCTGAGCCATGGGTCAGGAGACCTGGAGGAGGGGAATTCCAGTCCCAGCCCCTCACAGACTCCGGGGCCCTCATCTGCCATGGAGGTGATGATTCCAGCAGGGCTGGGTGAGGTGTAGCCGCTGCAGCAAATGTGAGCCCTGGCAGAGTGATGGGCTCCCTCAGCAGGAGATTCCGAACTCGTCTTTCAGGAGAGGCCAAGTGCCCCTCCCCCAGGCTCCTTCTCCTTCTGAAGAGCCGCACCAGGGCGGCTGCTACCCTTTGTAGGGCCCTGTGGGTCCCAGAGCACAGGAACGGCGCAAGAAGGCCTGTCCGAGCCCTGCTGTGACATCTACCACTGGCATGAAGGGACAGTTTGCTCCTGTCTCTCATTCATTATTTTTTCTTTTCCCCTCACCCCCAACTCCCCCAAAACAGAAACATATAAGAAATCCTAAAAATGTCCACAAAACGAACAGAAAAGCCAAAGAAATGCAGAGCTGCCGTGATGGGGCTTGCTCTGGGTTACAGAAGGGTGTGCGTTCCCGGAGCCTCCACCTCCTGAGGAAAGGCACAGGGTGTCCCCTGTCTGCCCGCTCTGGACAGAACGTAACTGCCCTGCTGCCTACCCCTGGATGGAGCAGAGGGAGGAAGCGTTTGGAAAGCTGCCATCAGCTCTTTCTGCCTCCTTCCTGGCCTGTCCTCCTCCCACTCGCTGTGTGGGCCGCGGAGGCAGAAGGGCAGACGGCGCAGCTCTCAGCTACACAAACTCCTGACAGCGCAGGGGGCCTCTGCTGGGGTCAGACTTTTGTCAGACTTGAACCCCACCGAGTGAAACTTTAAAAGGCCTTTCCACTGGCTCAGCCTGAATTCCTTCTCTGTCCTGGGCAAACAGCCGCCCTCCAAGGAGGACAGAGCGACCAGCCAGGAGTGCGCCCAGCAGACCATCGGGCGGCCTGCTGTGGACTCCAGCATCTGGCCGGGCACAGCCGCCGACAGAGCACAGGTAGGTGAGTCTTGTTGCACAGAAGCAGCAACACCCTCGGGCTGGCTTCATTTCCAGCAGGTGAAACCCAGGGGGGATGGAACCGACATGGCCTGAAGCTCTGCAGAGAACTTTCCGACCCTGGGCCTGCAGGTAGCAGGCTGCTGTGGCCACAGACCCAGGTGTGAGCCCCAGCTCTGCCACCTGGGAGCTCCCTGCCCCCCCGCTCCCCACTCGCAGGAGGGCAGATTCTGGGAGCGTCCCCATATAGCACCATGGGAGAATAAACGAGACAGCCCAAAGACACTCAGGAGTGTTTGTTGATAACCCGCCAGCCCAGGGTGGCTTGCACATCTATGCAGAACACAGCTGACACTCTTGAAATTCAGCTGTGAGCACACCCTGGGCACACCTGTCCTCGGAGATCCCCCCTGTCTCCTCTGGCTCTATTCCCTGGGCATCCACTCTCTTTGTACAAGTGTTTCCAACTCAGGCTGAACTATCCTTGCTGCAGACCCCAGGAGTCGGGGAGAAGGGGAGTGGGGCGGGATCTTGCTCAGTGACCCCCTCCGCCGCCGGGCCACCATCCGTGTTCTCTTCCATGCTGACAAGTAGGCACAGAGGGTCAGGAGCGAAACCGATGAAGAAAAGGTGCAGGTGGGAGGGGAGGCAGGAAAGCCAAGGATGCCTCCTGGCTCCCTCCGCAGCCCAGACGCACGGAGGCCACACCCGAGCCCCTCATCTGCCCTGCCTGGACCGTAGCCTCTCCCTCCAGCACCTACTCCCCCCCAGCCCCGTGGAAACCTGGGAGCGCTTCTCCACATTGGTCCTCAGACCTGCCAGCCAGGCACTGGACCTCTGGACAGAGGAGGAGAGTCTGGGGTGGAGGGAGCCCGCGCCTCCTGTGGGCCCCCTCAGCGGCCACTCTTGGAGAGTCTGGGAGAGAGTTAGGCTCCAGGCTCCTGAGGGAGTTTTCTTTCAGATTTATTAACCCACTTTCCCTCTTGGCATTTGGAGCAATGAGGAAACCTCAGCCGAGGCTATTAATAGGCTGAGGCCATCCCCGGGGAGGAGAATGAGCTCATACCTACAGCACAGGTGCCAAGCATAATCAAGATTGCTGAGCCGCCTAAATATAGGCTGCGGCCACGTCGGGGAGCTGAGCACAGTCCACCCCATTGCCACCTAACCCCGTTCCTTGGGCAGGGCTTTTTGTCACCTGTGCCAGAGCTGGGCCCTGCCGGGAAAGGACCTGGCTGTCACTCAGAGGTGATTCCACCCTAGGTCAGACCTGGTGGGAGATGCCGAGGAAGGAGGGGAGAGATTCGCAAAATGACATGCAATATAAATGACTCCTGTAAACAGAGAGTTTAATGAAAAGGCAGTGAGGGAATTTATGGGCAACCCAAGGATAATTAAAATTATTTATCTACTTACCTCCCTTGCTGGCCGATCAGTCTGTTAATTATCTATTCTACACTCGCTGATTTGAGTTTTAGTGAAAAGACTGGGTAAGGGCAGGTGAGAAACACGGAGGGGTCTGGGAATAAGGTGGGGGGCATGTGTGGACCCTCCTCTATAGACCACGGCTCCCCGCCGCGACACCCCTCTAGGCCACATTGCCGCCCACGACGGTGGGCCCCCTCCAGGCCCCGGGCCTGAAAGTCCCCGGATCTGAGAACCAGCCTGGCGTGGAGCAGAAAGTGTGACGTGAAGGGGTGCGCACCTGTTTGCAGACAGGCAGCTCCCGGCACAGGTTCCCAGCCGAAGGGGCCTGCAGACCAGCTCGAGGGAAATACTGGCAGCCTTCCTCTGGTGGTTCTGACTTAACGCTGCATTAAAAAAAGAAAACAAGAGAACAAAACCATCTTCAACCTCTGAATATCTGGGGTGCATCAGACACATGCTCTCCCGCGCTCCTGATTAAAAAGATCACAGGACAGAGTGTCATGGAAACAGCATCCTTTGAACGCTGCCACAAGGAAACGTTAGGCTGGGAGAAGTTATAACAAGGCATCCCCACTTACCACTTCATGGTGACAGTCACTCCCAGCCCTGCCGCTCCCCTGCGGTGAGACTCACAATATCAGAACGGATGCTGGGACCCGAGGGGAGGGTGCCAATAGGCCATGGGGTCCGGCTGGCAATGACTAGACCTATGGTGGGGCAGCCCATGTCACCTGTACCCAACACGGCCCCCAACTCTTATCTCGAGTCACCAGAGCCTCGCTGGGGATGAGGCATTAGCATCTCCCCATTACCAGGCCAGGTTCCCCAGCCCCGGGCTAGAGTCCAGGGGTGAGGGGCTGACCACGGGCTGACCAGGACCTGCAGTGGGCACAGACCTTGAAGTTCATCCAACGTTTGACCTCGCTCGTCAAAACTGTCAGGCTCACCCCAACCGGCCACGGGAGCCAGTTCTTTGAAACAAATCTCTTTTCTTTATTTTCCCTTTTATTTATTTATTTTGTGTGAAAACATTGGTTTACAACAGTATATAGATTTCAGGTGTACATCATTATATTTTGATTTCTGTGTAGAATACATCATGTTCACCACCCAAAGGCTAATTACCATCCATCATCACACACATGTGCCCTGTCAGCCCTTTCTTGTCTTTATCATCTATCACCTATCTATCTATCTCTTTATCTCTCTCTCTATCATCTATCACCTCTCTCTATCTGTCTCTCTATGTACCTGTCTATCTAGATCCTATCGATTCTGTTTCTTGGAGAACCCTGACTGATTCAGGGCCTCTGGGGTCTCTCCAGCTTGCACTCCTAGAGACTGACTCTGTCCATTAACAGAACCAGAAATGCACTGTCCCCCCCCCCCCCCGACATGCTCTGCCCAGCACACAGTCCTCACTCCCGGGAGGAGCTGTGCCCCTGCGATGGCGTCGATGGGGGAGAGGGAAGGAGGAAGTGAGGCCAGGTCTGCTCGGGAACAGGGACTGCTCAGTAAGAAGCCCAGGAACACACTGGCCCTCCTGAATCTCTGTGAAGTGATGCCCCAGGCCCCAGCCCCAGCTTCTGCTCTGGCCTCAAAATCCATTCCCCCTGTCAGAGCCACGCTCCTGACATTTGCAGGACAGTTGTCTCCCCCACCCCTTCTCTGTGCGCCCGCCCAGCGGCCCCCTCCTCCTCCTTCCTGACTATGGCTTCTCAATTCTGATGATGCGTCAATAACCACAGAGCAAAATGCCACAGTTAGCAGTGCTACCGTACTGTAACTAATCGTTTTCAGAATCGATTCTCAGGGTTGCATGTGCACAGCCAGGTGGGGCCGCGTCCCTGAAGCTGCTGCAGCCCCCAGGAATTAGGCACACCAGGAAAAGTCCCAAGAGATAAAGAAGAAAGGTAGGAAAGAAATGCAGGGGAAGACAGGAAAAGAGCAGATTTTTAAAAACGGTAATTGGAGATTCTCAATGACACAGAGAAAAATCGAGATCAAGCCACATTCTGAGTCGGGGCAGAGACACAAAAGGACGATGGCCCCAGAAGCTCTGACTGGGATGGGGCGTGCTGGGCAGGAGGTGGACGGCCAAACCCTCCCTGAGGGCAGGGGCAGACGGCGGGCTGCCTCTCGGGTGGCAGGACCCTTCCCGGGATGGGGACATGCCCCTCTGTCCCACACAGCACACAAGGCTCAAGCCAGGAAACCTTCTGGCTCCTCTGAGCACATGAAGATCTCAGGGGTCTCTGGGATCATGAACTTAAGGTTTTATTGGTTTAATAAACCGCGTGGCTGCCACTGCTGGGTCTTCCTTGGGCCCCGAGCACTCTCGGGGGTGGGGGTGTGCTCTGCTGCTGCTCCAGCCTCCTGCAGGAGAGAGCCAGCAGGAGGGAAGGGCAGGGAGCTTAGGATAATAAAGCATCTTGCTGTAACTTGTTAACCCTTATAGTGATCCTAGAGGGAAACTGAGGCACAGAGCCCTTGGGAGCACAAACTGTACACTAACATATCTGAGCCGGGGGAATCCTGCTCCAGAGCCCAGCTTGTGACAACCATGCTGTCCTTTCTCTTGTAAGGTCAACCACTGGGTAACTTGGTCTCCCCATCTGCAATGTGAACTCTTCAATAGCTGCCGCCTCTTGCACAGCCCTTGGGAAACCCTCAGCAGCCCCACTGGGGCGGGATCATGGAAGGGGGCCAGTCAGGTGGGGCCAGGGAGGCTGGACCCCACCCCAGGGGCTAGTTCAGCAAAGTGTCAGAGAGGGGACAGGGTCCCCGTACTCTTCCCAAGCACAAGTCCCAGGACAGAGCCAGAGTGAGCCCAGTGCACTGGGCTCCATGCATAGCTCATTCCCCCATTCATTTAGCTATCACGTCCAGCTTACGTCACCCCTCCCCAGCCTGGATCCTCCCCCCAGGCCTCTAACAAACCCCCAGGCCTGGCCGTCTGGGTGTGGGAGGGGCAGAGAGCCCTTGCCTGTTCTTAAGGGGGCCTGACAATGCAAATGGAAAAGTCCAGTGACACTCTCAGGGCAGGGAGAGAGGGAAGGAGGGGCGGATGGGGTCTTGCCTTGTCTTCCTGGAGATAAAGTCCAAAGGTGGACTTGGCTAGGCCTGAGGTCTGCTGTTTGCATCACTTGCCCAGAGCCTTTCCTTCCCACGGGAAATCCCTGGGGGCCCCTGGGCCTATAGCATCTCCCCCGGGGAAAGGGGTGCTCCAGCCCAGGTCTTGAGCCCACCAGATGCCCCAGACCAGGGGGCACCCCTGCCCATTCTCCCGCCTCCAGGAGCTACCCTGTGGCCAAATGCAAATACTTTCAGTCTCTGAAGGAGGCAGCTGTTTATCCTCACTTGCATCTCCGCTCCCCTACCCGGAATTGCCCAGAGGATCTGTGGTCCTGCCGGGCCAGGCCTAGGGGTTGAGCAGCCAGAGTCTTAGAGGGGTCACACCCTGTACTCAGGCTGCTCAGCATTTCAGCCACGAAGACCCGGGTCACAGCCACTCATGAAGTGGGGTACAGGCAATGGAGGCCTAACAAGAAAGCCCAAATGTTGGTGAATGGTTATCTTTCTTTCTTTCTTTTTTTTTTTTTTTTACAAGTAGAATGGTTTCAGGTTTTGCCCTAAATCTTTCCAAGGGATAGACTGCTGTCCTGTGTGTGAGAGTAGAGGGTGGATTAAGCAACAGTTCCCCAGGGGTATGCAGAACCCCACACCTGCTGATCAACACAGGAAAGATTACAGGAATCAGGGGCATTCAAACCAGTGCAAGCTGCCATCTGTCAGCTCTCATGTGGACCAAAGTGGCCAAGATTGGCGATCTTGGGTTCAGTGAGGATGGTGGGAGCACAGACAAGTCCAGACGCTTTGGAGAGCCGTGGGCAGGATCTGGAACATTCTGAGACCCAGCCACTTGCAGCTGGTACACATCTCTAGCGCACAAGGAGACAGGCAAGAAGACCCACACTGTGGCCTTCTCTGCAGTAGCAACACTTTGCAAACAACTGAATGTTCATCAAGGAAAGAGGGGCTAAAGACAGGGTGGTAGATTCCTAAGATTTCCACACAGCAGATAAAAGGAATGGATAGAAGCACAGATGTCAGCACAGAGGGGCTACAAAAACACAATGCTGAATCAACGGAGCAGTTGGCAGAAAGATGTTATGTAAGTGCATTTTAAAAAGACATAAAACGATCTATTTACTGTTCACGGTTATGTGTGTGTGAGTGTTTTTTCAAGGGACAAAAACAATGGACACCAAACTGACGCTCAGAGCTACCTCTGATTGTATGTGTGTCGGGGGGAATGAGGCTGAGGTGCTCAGAGGGGACTAGACCTCTATCTGTAATGCTTCGTCTCTTTTTTTAAGGGATTATGCAATATAACTAAATGTTAACCATTGCTAATTGCAGGTGGAGAAACACAGATACTTATATATTTTACCCTAATTATCAAAATTCCCCTCCAAGTTTTTGAAACTTGCATGGCTAGATTGGGGTGAGAGTCCCTGATGACGCGTGTGGCCACTCAGCTGGTAGTGCAGTGTTTCATACACTCGGTGACGCAAGAGAATCTCATTGGTTGGTGACCTGGATGGCCCAACAGATGAATGACATATGCAGCGGTGTGATTCTGGAAGGACCTAGATCTTCCCTTCCCACTCCCCGCCCCCGCATTGAAAGACAATAAACTAGTCTAGAATTGTTTCTTCAACTGCCCGCTGAGGTTTTCTTTAGAGACAACCAGCCTGAGCAGACGGGAAGTGGAAGCTGTTGCATTCCAAATGAGGACCCCGGGCTCGCAGATGGAATCATGTCCTCAAACGTGCTAGACTCCAGACCATCCGTGTTTCCAAGAATTCAGGGCCTCTGACTTTCCACTTCCTGAGAAATGCAAGTACAAGGCACAGTGCCCTGGGGACCCAGGCAATGGTCCTCTGAGCAAAGTTTCCCCACACTGAGAAGGACGCTAGAAGTTCTGGACGCTGACGTGGCTTCTCCTCTCTCTGGCAAGCAAACGTCTTCAAGCAGACATGGAATCCAGAGCGTGCGAGTAAACGTGGAAACAGCCTTCCCTCCCATCCCCCGATAGATAGGACCCATTGGGGTGGAGAGAGGATTGAGCCCCCAGAGGAGTCTGCAGGGCCCGTTGTGCTATTATAAGAGGCTGATCCGGCAGGTCCGTGAGTGTGCTGGAGACAGGGCACTCCATGGCCAGAAACTCAACCAAGACCATTTCCCCAAAAGCTGCCGTCTGCCGTCTACTGGGCTGCACTTGCACACTTGCCCAGGCCCTCTGTGGCTGGTGCACCATCTTGAGCATGCCACGGTGGGGCAGATGTGTGCCCAGCTCGAGTGTGCTATGGTGGGCAGATGTGTGTCCAGCCAGAGTGTGCCACAGTCAGGCAGATGTGCGCCCAGCTCGAGTGTGACATGGCGGACAGATGTGTGCCTGGCTCTGGCTTTGATCTCACAGTTACACTTTTAGTGTTACAAGCTAATAAAAGCTGCATGATCAAATTCCAGGTCATTACTCGAGGAAAGGGACCCCTCTGTGGTAGACAGCAACAGCTTCAAACCAATTAAAATAAGCCTGGCGTTTCTGCGGGCTGCCATCGTGCCCGCCACCCCGGAGGTCTCTGAGGGACCATGCTCGCAATGAGCAAGATGCACAAAATGTTAATGCAGACGTTTAAATGCCATGCCAAGGGGATTCTGGTAAATAAGGCCACTCAGAAGAGGCTGGGGAGAAGTCTCCTGAGCTGACCCTGGAGGAAACTTCAATAAAAACAAGATTGGATTGAAACAATTCACTCTTCGAGGGATGGGTCTGCTGGCAGAGCTGGGAGGGGTCTTGGGAGGAGGAAAGCTATTTTATTTCCTATTAGTTCCCCTTTGCAGGCGTATGTGCCCCCTGCTGCCAGGGCTAGAAGCTGCCAGGGCCGATGGCACCCACTGAGCGGGCTGGGGGAACTGGGGTATAATTGCCACGTAAAAATTGGAGAGGGCTGGAAGGATACTGAACAGATGAGGGAAGGGGGTAGCTTAGCAACGGTGGAGGGTTGGGGGCTGGGACAGAACTGTGCGGGATCCTGGGGTTGGGAAGGTCACCAGGCTTCTCTGAGGTTGTGGCTGTGTGGTGGGTTCACAGCTGTAGGGCAGCTGCTCTGAGCTCTATTGGATGCTGCTTCGGGAAGATCAAACGTCACCCATGACACAAATGGACAAGGCTCGAAAGAGAACCAGCCAGCACCCAGGTCAGTGAGTGGAACGAGCCCATGGAGCAGGCTCTAGCCTGTGACATGTAGCTCAGTCTAAAGTCGGGGTCACCCCTGAGTTGTGGGCAACCCCCCTGGGCTGAGGCCGGGGCTGCTGCCTGTGCTTCCAGACAGGACCGTCTGCGGCTCATGGTTCTGCCAGATGTAATCGAAGGACCTCCAAAATGAGAAGGGGGAAGAAGTCGTCAGGCCGAACGTAAGCTCAAGGAGTCTGGGCTTGGTGACGGCCAAGCGGCCTGGGCCCTTCCCCATGCAGGCCCACCCCCAACGCCACCTCGCCCGGTCCCTGCACACCTGCTGCCGTCCATCTCACTCTACAACGGAAATAGTAAATTGTTCCAGCTAGGGCTGCCAGATTTAGCAAATAAAATTACTGGATACCTGGTTACACTTGAAATTTCAGATGAACAACAAATAATGTTTTAAATTTTTAGTACAAGTGTGTACCATGCCGTATGTGGGATGTGCTTAACACTAACAATTACTCATTGTTTATCCGAGATTAGAATTTAACCAGGCACCCTATATTTTCACTTGGCAACCCTAGCTTCCAGCTGTCTGATTGCCCAGCCTAAACACCACACATACACTCACACACACACACACACACACTCACAGACATGCACACCCATGCACATTCGCACATGCACACACGCACACCCTTCAAAGAAAAGAAAGGAGCTCACACTATACAAGGTCCGACTGGGTGCCTGGTGCTTCCCTCTGCTCTCCTCGAACCTCCTCCCATCCTCCCCACTGCCGCCCTCATCACTCAGACAAAGAGACCAGGGCTCCAGGACTGTCACTGGTCCAAGGCCGCATGGTCAGCAGCCTGGCTGAAACTGCAGACCCAGGTCATTCGCATTCCAAAGTCTGCACTCTCTCCACCAAACCAGACCCAATGCATCAAATTGCAGATGTTTATTTCCAAACAAAATGGCCATAAGGAAGTTGCTATTGATTCTGCAGTCAAGTCAATGGGCAGTGTTAGAGGCCATGGCTCAGGCCCATGTCAACCTCAGAACACAGGTGCAGCCACAATCGAGGGAAGGCCCTGGTGGTCGGGACGCACCAGGCTGGGTGTCGGTGAGCACCTCTGGCTTCCATTGGTAGTTTGGGTCCACCCTGGGATGCTGTGCTGACAATCCAGTCTCGAGTAAGCATGGAAGCAACACTGGTGCTTATGGCGGGGCATTCTAGAAAAGAGGATTTTTCTCCCCTAGCCACTTATGAGGGGACAAAACCTGTGCATTCTTGGGTTGAAAAGGTAGACCTGAGATTGTCTACAAATTGGCAAGGTATCCCTAAGCCCTTAACAGCCCCTGTCAATTAGTTGCTTCCTAGGTAACTGGTGGGTGGTTTAGATACTTGCTGTGTGGTTAGAATCGCAATCTTAGAAAATAAAAAAAGAATGGCAATCTTTGATGAGGCCAAGGTGAGTCACAGGGCAGCGTGTCTCCTTATCTATCAGGCCATCCTCTTGGCAGGGAAAGAGACTAGATCTGGCTGACAAACCTTGCCCTTTGCGTCAGCAAGACAGTTATCACTCCAGACACTGACTTCCACGTCTTTATCAGTTGGTTCACGATGATTTTTCTAGGAATGGAAGCTAAGCTTCCCACTTTGTCACTTCTAGAAATGTCTTTTTTCCCCTCCTCTTTTAAAAACAATAGACTCATGGATTGGAAAAACCTCCAGTGCATCGTTAGTCAGTCATCCTCTCATGAATGGCTTGCCTGCTATTGGCAAAGTTTATGAGCAGACAGAGGCTTCTCTCTGAGAGCCGTCACCGTCACTGGGGCCCCTGCAAGGACGGCAGCTCGTTCCCTCGAGAGGGAAATCAAAGCGCTCTGAAGATCTGGATGGTCCAGGTGTTACTTGCTTACCCGGTGGCGAAGAAGAAAGTGGGCAGGGGATTGAGGAAACCACGAGGAAGAGGAGGAGGACAGCGTGGGTCACCCAAAGCCCCAACCCCAAGGATGCCACCGGTCACGTGTAAGAATCTGGGAAACAGAACCACAGGAGGCAAATGAGCCAGAGAGGTCTGCTACACAAAAACTACAGCAAATGCCCCGTTTTGTTTGCATGATCATTGCCTCCACACCTCTCTGCTTCTTCTCTGTGTTGCGGTTAAGAAGCAGTCTGAGCACTAACATCGCGATATTTTCATTATTTGCCTGATGGGGTTTTATTGGAAAATTTTGTGTCAAGAGTTGCATTTTGAAATTTCCCGTGTAAGGTGGGAAGGCAGGGGCAGGGTGGGTGGTGGGGTGAGGTGGGGCGGGGGGATTGGGGGAGGGCGGGGAGCTGCTGCTGGATTTTGGCTCTTCCGGACACAACCCACTGTAAGGAGCTGGTTTAATTATGGGCAGGTTGTGGTTTTTTAGGTGACCTACTTCCCACACGGTTTTCCCTGCCTTTCTTTTCTGCCACAAAGTTTTGATACGTTGGAGCCAGGGAGGAAGAGCAGTCACACTGTGTCACCAAAAATTGAGGGGATCCGGGGGCTTGGCAGTCCTCAGAAGAAGGGAAGAGGAGAGAAAGGCAAGAGCTGTGAGTGAGCAGGTAGGAGAGAAAGCGCAGCAGAGAGGCCCTTCCTGGGGGCGGAGATGAAACACTCTGACCTCCTGCTGCACCCGCCTGGCTGGCCCGAGCGGCGATCAGCCGGGAGCCCTCTGCCCAGTTTTGTGGCACAAAGCTGAAGACCAGCTCCCCGGAGGCCCCCGAGAGAACCCTGTCTCGGAGCAGCCTGGGCTGGCTGTGGTGTCCTGTGCTGGACCAAGCAGGTGGCCTGTGTCTCCTGAGACGTGGGCCACTTCCCGGACGGCTGTGGTGGGCTTGTTCCTGACCACTGCAAATGTGGCCTCTGCAGGGGGTGGCTGGGGTTCACTCCCGCACACAGTCCCTCTTGGCGCTGACCGACCCCAAGCCACAGGACCTCACAGGACGAGGAGGCGCTGCTCTGTCACTGGGCCAGTGGCTGCTCAGCTGCTCAGCAGGACCTCAGGTCCTCCTGCTTGAAGAACAGGCGACAATGCTCGTTCAGTCCATTCCCCTGCCTCAGGCAGGACCCTCTTTGACTGTCCTCATCATGAGAATCAGTGCTATTTTTAAATGCTTCCCGGCAAGGAATTCTCCATGCCTTGCCTCCCCGGGCAAACCTTCCCCATATTTAACCCCCCTCACTGCCAGAAAAGTCCTTCCTCTGATCTACCCCAAATCCTTCATGAGGAACCATGAGTTTAGCCACACGTTCTGCCCTCAGTGGGTTTGGAGAACAGCTGCTTGCTGCCCTCCGCCGAGTCACCAATAGAGCCTTCGACGTAAAAATATCGCGCCTCGCAGCTGCGAGCTCTGCCTGCCTGTTCTGTGCCTATTTGTCTTTCCCCCTAAAACTTCAGAGCAGAATTGCTGCTGTTTGCAGCAGAAACGGCTCTGAGGAACCACCTCACATCTCTGTATCACAGTCTGGCTCTCGCCATCACTAAGGGGTAAGCAGAACATGGATTCTTCAAGCCCCCAAGGAGCCACCCTCTTGGCATGTTCTGCCAAGAGCTCCAACCACGGCTGTATTGGATCCTAAGTCGGCCTGGTGGTCCCACTGGGGGAGGCCATTCCCAGATGCACTAGGGTCCCAGGAGTGGAAGCCCTTCAGGCCAGTGGTGCCCGCTGCCAACATCCATGTGCCATGGAGCCCGCTCACCAATTTGATGGATGGCCTTTGTTTTTCAGATGCCAATAGGCTGAACACAAGGTGGGCTTAAAGCTTAAAACCTTATTGCGCTCTAATGAGGTGCTGGGGCCCGGGGCACAGATGGACACCGTGGTCTTCTAAAGGCACATTCCTACCCACAAATGCTCGGTGACCTGGGGGCCGCACCTTGCGTGTCCTCCCTGTGTGAAATGCCAACTCCGCCAAGTCAGGGAAAGAAAACAAACAAAAGCCAGGACCCTCCTGCCACTGCAGCACGACCTGGGGGGGCCACAGCCAGAGGGCCCTGAGCCATACCCCAGACCCTGCCTCTTCTGGACCCGCCCGACACACCCACTCGCCATGCAGGACACACGGGCGCCTCAAGGCACGACGTAGAAACCATCCGTGTCCAATTTCCCGCAAAGAGCGGGTGAGAAAGTTTCCATCAGAAGGTGCCCCGTGTGGGCTATAGCATAGCCCACGTCCCCACAAGAGGAAATGTCAGAGGCGGAGGGAGGGGAGAGGGGACGAGAAGGAAGAACAGAGTTACTGAGGGCTTCCCAAGCGAGAGGACCTGCGAGGTGGAGGCTGGCGGCTGCTGAAGGAATGATTGACTGTGGGCCTGGCCTTAAGGAATCCATATGCTAGTTCAGGAGCTCAAACTCACCTTCTTTGACTTGTTCTCAACTTTACGTGCATGTCTATGATTATTAAAAAGTGCAAAAAGTGACAGAAAACTGTCAGGGTGAAGTAAGAAGAGGTGGGCTTGGATAGAGAGACCACGGGGGTACCCTGGCAAGGGTGGGTTCTGAGCTGCGCTTTGAAGGCAGTGACAAGTACAGGGACAGGAGAAGGGAGGGCACATCATCCAGAAGGCAGAGGGAGAGCAGTTCCGCAGAGCAGCCAGCGGAGGAGCTGAGGCGGGGGGCGGGTGGTCTCCCCGAGACCCTGATGCTGAAGGGCAGGAAGAATGCGCCAAGCCGTTAAAGGAGACGGCCCAGCAGCGTGTCCAGGCAAAGTTCCCGGCACAGAGCCCGGTGCCCAGCAGGCCCTTAATAAGAGCCAGTTCTTCTCTTCCCCCTTCCCCACGTGGACTGCAACCAACCGCAGGCTGTGGTGGAAGAGCTAAGGACCTGGCTTCTCAGAGAAACTCATTTTCCTGGGGTCGGTGAACAGTATGTCACACAGTGTCCTAAAGCCACCGCAGCCGAGCATGACGCCCTAGGGCTGGAGAGGAGGTGTGCACAGGTACCCAGCTGCCGGGACAGGCATTCCCAAGGGAGTCCATGGTCTGTGAAGCCCCCATGCAGCTGTGTGCACACAACTGCGTCTTCTGGAGGGAGGACAGCCAGCGTTGTCTTTGGGTCTCCAAAGGGCGTCTGTGACACTTAGTGAGTTAAGTGGCGGTGCTGTAGTTTTCAAAGTCCCTTGCCTGGAAGGCCCCTTCCCAGCTCCAGCAACAACTGTATACACAGCCCACTTGCAAAGCATCCAGCAAAGCTGGTGGGACTGGCTGGCACTGGGTGAGGACAGCCGGCTCCACACTCACTTGTCACAGGCGTTAGTTCCAAAGTAAGACGCACAGGGGGGTGGCGTGCTGGGAACACGGGGCAGTGGGGGAGCGGGATGGTGAGGGCTGGGAACCAGGCAGCCCTGAGTTCGATTTCCTCCACTGCCTGCCCTGGCTGTGGGCTTGGGCACAGCTCTGGCTGCCCCAGTGCCTTAGGTGCCCCATGGGGATTATTGTCATTGGGATTGGAAATGACATGTGTGAAAGACACACAGCACAGGTATGGAACAGTAGATCTGCTGTTGTTTTCTGTGCTATCAAGATCTCGGTGAGAGACATATTGGACTGGGACATCCCAAAGAGGCTCCGTGGGTGTGGCGAGTCAGTTTCCAGGAGCCAGCATGTCTCCCAGTGTTTGCGTTAAGTCATCGCTGCAGCACAGGCGTGAGATGGACACTCTCCCATGTCCATTGTAGACCCCAGAGCAGGTTCCCCGGGATGGAGACACGAGAGCTGGTTGCTAGGCATCAACCGTATTGGGAACTGAGTTTTTAAGCCCCACATTCCTAATCTAGCATGTTGGGTGATGGTGACGGCAGCACATTTTGCAGCCAAGAGAAGGGCCGGTAATGGCAGCTTCGAGGCCACCAGCAGACACCGGGCACCCTTTGGCCGCACCTGCCCACCCACCTAGACCCCCTCTCCAAGCCTCCCTGTCATGGGGAGTTCACTCCCCACCATCCTCCTGTGCTTGATGCTGCCGAGATTGCAGAGGAGGTGGTGCCCTGCTCAGCGTTCCTCTGCCCAAGCCAGAGATGACCGCTTGCCAAGAGCTAGCAGACAGGCACGCTCTGCCTGTGGCCGGCGGTGCGTGGAGCAAGGCACCAACGGTGCGTGGAGCAAGGCACCAACGTGAGCCCAAAGCAAGGCTTCATTAATGCACAGATGCGAGCGGCGAAGGGAGACCAATTGTTTGGACAGACGGCTTGCTGCTGAGCTGGCAAGGCAGAATGAGAATGCAGGATCTTGCATTTCCAGGCTATTTGCAAATCTTCAGGTGCCCATTTCTAGGAGAAGCTGAATCACTTAAGTGCTTCTGTGTGCTGGAGTGCAGCATCTGGGAGATGGGGCAGAGGAAGCCTACTTCTTTTTGCTGAGCCCCTCATGGGGGGATGCGGCTTGCTCCAGTCACAGCCTGCCCCTCCTCTGCATCCTTCTACCCGCCATGCATTGGTACGAGGGTCACAGGCCTGGGGACTGACAGGTGGAGGGGAGCATTCCCGCCACCCTCTCTGGGCCTCCCTGCAAGGGGAGAAGGCTGAGCAGAGAGAGAAGGAGCCCACCCTGCAGGGGGCTCGGGAGGAGCTGGCTTTGGGGCGTGGGTGGCTGTCACCCCCAGGAGGGAGCAGCAGAGAAGCACTTCCTCTGCTTCCAGAGCAATATGCCATGGGCCAGTGGCGGCCCTGGAGTGGCTGACATCTGGTAATGAGTGGAAGGATGCTGCTTTAGCTTCCAGGGCACACTCGCTCTGGGGGGAAGCCAGGAGCCTGAGGAAGCCTCGAAGGTGAACTCCATTTTCAAGGGTTAGTGAGGAGGCGCAGCTGGCAGCAGGCCCTCCCCTTGGCAGCTCCCACTTCTTGGGGGAAGGGCGTGTGGCTCACCTCCCCCTTCCCAGAGGGCAGCCCCTTTGGCGGGCAGGCTGGCAGCTGACACTGGTGAGTATTTCAGCAGATGAACCTGCGGGTGTCTGGCCTGTGACCCCCAGCTCTGTTGCTCTGAAACCTCCCCTCATCTGGAGTTCAGGGGAGCCTGTTCCCGGATGGAGGGAGGGAGGCCCTTGGAGCAGGGGGCATGCAGAGGGGAGAGCAGGCAGCCTTCCCACCACAGTGCAGCTACAAGGCCCCACCTTGCAGAGCGAGGCCTGCACCTGTAGGAGGCAGATGCTCATTCATCAGCCTGGAAGCCCAGCTCCTGCTTCCTCTGCCTCTGGACAGAGAGAGAAGACAAGGGAGGGCCAGGCAGCCATGAAATGCTGCCCACAGGCCAACACGGGGTCACAGTTGTCCTCTCTCTGGGGTTTTCTGTAGGCCTGTGTGCAGAGAGAGAATGACAGGCCCGAGAGTGAAGGCACCCCGTGTATCAGAGGAGGGCCTGTAGGAACTGCAGAGGTTGACTCCATTCAGCACTTTGAAGCGTTCAGCATACCAGATACAAAGCCCTTTGTAGACAGTGTCGAAGCCTTTCTCCTGAGGCCTGAGCCAATGCCCCCACGCCGGCAACAGCATTCCTGCCCCATTCCTGCCACGCGAGAGCCCCAGCACAGGGTAGGAGCTTCGGAAGAAGCTGAGCTGAACAAGAAACAGCCACAGGTGAGCTGCTCTCACCTGGGCCTCTCCTGGGAAGACAAAGTGATGGGCTCATCACCGGGAATTCCACAGGTGGGTCTGGGCAGCCTGTTGGGTTGGGCCTTCCTGGGCCCAAGTGTGGGAGGAATTTTGGGGACAACTTAGGCCATCTCATCAAAAGATATAGCTTTAACCTCAGAGGAACTCATCCGATGAGCCCAGTAAGATTGTAGGGAATCTAACTATCCCTAAAGGTCAACTACCCAGCCATTTACATTTCCCCCAACCAAATGGCACCTTGGTCTCAATCCTCCACTTGTCCCTGGGCCGAGGGCAGAGAGGGAGCTCCTCAGAAAGGTCATTCAAGACCCATCCCTTCCCAGGATGTTACCACCTGCTGGTTCTCAAAGTAAAATAAAATAAAAAATAAAAAAGCAACAAAAATGTGAGTACAGTTTCAGTGGCGCCCCCCCACCCTTCTTTGCCTCCCTGCTTTGAGCCCTAGCATCTTGGATATTTATTGTTCATTCCCTCCTAAATCATTCCTGATGGCTGGACTGCTCACACTCCATCACGAGAGAGGCTGTGCCGAGTCGCAGTTCCGTTTAGCTTGCAGAAAAAGGAGCCTCGTAGGAGAAACCCACCTGGGAGCTGTCCGGTGCTGAACTCCGGCATGATGGACGATTATGGACCATCTGCACTTTCAGAGGGGGATAGATTTATGAACGGGAGAGACAGCTAGAAGAGTGTCCATTACTATAACTCACTGCCCTCTTCAGAGATATTCTAATCAGGCATCCTTTCCTCCTGCCGGAAAGCCCAGGTTAAGAACCGGCAAGAGGGAAAATCAATGACATATTTCTGGGGTGGTTTTTTCCTAGAGCACAGCTGTCAAAGGTGCTGGGGGTAAGGGCATCGAGAGGCTGGGGTGGGAGTGGCTGGTGGAGGGACGCTTTGCCTGGCAAAGCAGGTTCCCCATCAGCATTTCCTAGCACTCCCTTACGCACCACACTCCTGATTGCTTGCAACTGGTGTTGAGAAGATATGAGGTGCCAGTATGTCCCTCCCTTCTCAGCCCTGCACAGATCTAGTTGAGATTTACTGAAAACTAGGAATCACGCAGAAGGATGCAGCAAAAATACCTGGATCTCTCCAGTTGGCCATGTGGTTTGATATTTATGTGTGCAGGGGAAAGGAGTGAACCTCAATGGAACATTGGCCCTGGGTCAGGCACTGAGCACGATGCCTTCTGTACGTTGATTCACAATCATCTTACTCCTATTTTACAGGTGAGAGAACCAAGGTCCAGGGAGGTGCCTGCCAGAGCCAGGTTTCCAGTCCAGGTCCATCCACCCTCTCTAGCCTGCAGCCCAGAGGCCCAGACAGCAATGCAGAGACGTACAGGCAACTTGACCCTGCCAGAGGCCGCTAGCCCTCTGCTCCCCTAGTGCCCCTGCAGCAGGACAGACCCTGACACTTCTCCAGTGGGCTCCCGCTCTCTGACATGGCACTGGAGTGAAGAAGCGAACAGGGAACACCCAGGCTCTGACCCCGTGGGCCCCAGCTCTCTAGAAAAAACCTCTACAAACAGACAAACAGACCCCTCCCATTTCTACAGCACTTCAAAGTTCACAAAGTTTTTATACTTACCTAATCTGACCACAGCCCTCTGTAGTAGATAAAAACAAGTATTTTTTATCCTCATTTTAAAGACGAAGAAACTAAGGTCCAGAGAGGTTAAGTGGCTTTCTTGAGACCACACAGCTAACCAGCAGTTGAGCTGGGATCAAGCCGGCGTCCCCTGGCTGTGTTCAGGGCCTGTCTGGCCTCACTGCCTGCCTTCCTGGGAGGCTGTTCTGAGCACAGCCATCCTCGAGAATTTCCCTCCATGGGGACCTGCCCCCGCCAGGCTCTCTGGCTGTAATTCCTGATTTTCTCTCCATGATCCCACCCTCTCCTTGGTCTACATCCCGCTGGGGAAGGTTAAGTCACCCAGCTCACTGGCAGAGCCTCTGAGAACTCATCCCCTGAGTATAAGCTCTGAGACTCGAATCAAAGACCCTGAATGTCAGGAAGGGCCCCCTCCTGCCAGGACTCTGCCACTCTCTGAGACGGCAGATCAGGAACCTATGTGATGTTGCCCAGCTCAGCAGGAACGACCCGGCTGACAAGTGTTCTGGAGTTAGGTCTTCACAGGGACAAGATCAGGCTGCAGCTGAGAACAGCAGAAGTTCTGTAGATCATTCTTTTGTTGCTTTTATTTATTTATTTATTGTGAGGAAGATCAGCCCTGAGCTAACATCCGATACCAATCCTCCTCTTTTTGCTGAGGAAGACTGGCCCTGAGCTAACATCCGTGCCCATCTTCCTCTACTTTATACGGGACGCCGCCACAGCATGGCCTGACAAGTGGTGAGTCAGTGTGTGTCTGGGATCTGAACCTGTGAATCCTGGGCCGCCGAAGCGGAGTGCGTGCACTTAACCGCTGTGCCATTGGGCCAGCCCCTATTTTTTATTAAAATACTGTCTACCTGCCTCACCCTGGGAGCTCACCTGTGCCTTTTTCACCTAGAAGAAGCTTTCTGTTCTTGCCAAGCCCACTCCCTTCCAGTCATCCACTTATTCCATCACTTGCTCGTCAGCGTGGACATTGAGAACAGGACCCGACCTCGCCCTGGGCAGTTAGGAAAGGCATTTTGTGGGAGGTCACACCTGAGCTGAGCTGGGCCTTATGGGCGTGGAAGGCAGGTGAGGAAGGAGGGATGCAGACATGGGCAGGGAGCACGGCATGCCCTCCATGTGTCTGGAGCAGAGAAGGGGATGGGGGCATGGTAGGGGACAAGGACGGATTGCTGAGCAGGGCGAGCATCTCTTTTTTATAAAACCTTCCCTTAGCCTCTCGGCATGCAGAGTTAGCTGCTCCCTGCTGAGCACTCCAGGCACAGGGTCGCCCCATGCAGGCCACACTGTCCATCACCGCAGGTCTGCCAGAGGGTCTCCATCTGGACCAATGCATCTAATAGATGGTGTGATCGTGAAGATGTTCTATGGCTGAGCCGTCCAGTCCCATAACCACTAGCACATGGGGTTTTTGAGCACTTGAAAGGTGGCCAGTGTGTCTGAGGAACTGAAATTTTAATTGTAGTTCATTTTAATGCGTTTAAGTTGAAATGACCACTGTTTTAAATAGCACAGCTCTGGACAGTGAGCTTCCCAGGACAGCCTCAGGGTCTCACACTGTGGACCCCACCAGGTGCTGGCTGAGGGCATGTCTAGACAGACCCTCATGTGCTAAAGCTTTGAAAGAAGAGCAAACTGCTGGCATCTGAGCCGTGGAAGGGGGCGTCTCTCCAGCCTGAGACATTTGGCTTCACCTGTGAAAACAGCATCAACTTGATGAATGGCCAGTGCCTGCACTTTGTGAAATTAAATTCTCGGTTTGGACCGAGCAGCATGGGGATAACCACGGCCTCCTGCGGACAGGGACAGGGCACCGGGAGGGAGCCTAGGCAGCAAAGGGCTCCGGCTCCTGGCCCTGGTGGCTGCCGCACATGGGACGGGGAGGGCGAGAAAGGCAGAAAGCTGAAACAGGCACTGGCTGGAGAGGAGCAAGGAAGAGACAAAAATGCCTGTGCAAGAAAGGAGCCACACAGCAGGGAGGGAGGGCAGGGGTCGGCAGGAGAAAGAGAGCACACGCCCATCCATCAGGTCCCAGACCCCGGCCCCGAGGGCACTGCAGAGAAAGGGTCTCTCCAGGGCATGTCCACACCAGCTCTGACCTTCCCAAGGAGCTCCTCCTGCCTCAGACACAGAAGAATTTATGGACCCCTATTATTTCCAGCCCGACTCTGCTCACCATGGAAACCAATTCCCCTCCTGCTTCATTATTATTATTATTATCTTCATTAACACTTGATGTAATGTAGCGTCCATTATGGCCATCCCGGGGGCTCCTATAAAAGGCTGTTCACCCGGCCAGACTCCCTGCGGCGAGCCTGTCCTCCTGGGGGAGGAGGGATGAGAGGGCCTCATCATCCGTGCCTCTTCTCCCACAGTAAAAATTACTGCCGACGATGTTATACGGTCGCGCCATAAACTCACATCACCTCTGAGAACTTCCTTCATTACAACCCCACTATATAATCCCGCAGTTAGTCCAAACCCGGCACCTTCTCCTCCTGCCCCTTCAAGGAGCTTTGCAGACCCCGCAGGGGCTCTAAAGGACGTCCTCTGGCCTATGTCTCTCACCCGCAATGCCTGAGGAAGCCCAAGGCCACCTGGCCCAACGGCCCCCCGAAGTGCGTCTTCAGGAAACGATGCAGAGATCTGGAATGAACGCTCAGATGCCTCTGCCCACTTTGTTCTACATTTGCCCCCTCGTTCTTCCCAGAGGCTCCAGTTATGGCCTCCCACCCCTGTTCCTCGTCACCTGGCTCCCCCTTTGAAGAAGCAGCAGCTGTTCCCTTTCTGGCAGGTGTGGTTGCCGGGGTTACAGCCTGGAGTCTGGCTCCTTCTGAGGCCTTCAGACTCTTCAGCCGTGATCTCTTGCGCTGACTTCCCGAGCCAAAGAAATGGCTCACTGGAGTGGCGTCTCTGCTCACACCCCTAAGTTAGAGCCAGAAGACCACCCTCACTGCACCTGTGTGCACCGGGGGAGTGGGCCTGTGTCTGTCCCCTGAACTTGCAGCTAAGGAGTTAAGTTGCCCTGAAAAATGGACCATCAGATGAACCCCAGAAGCTGTGTGTGTGCACACACGTGTGCATGTGTTTATGTTTGTGCACATGTGTGTGTGTGTCCACTGCTCCCCCACCTGAGCTCAACCCCACCTTGGGACGGACCAACAACGCCTTCCCTTTCTCCCATCCCCTGGTAACCAATAGAGGGGCCAGGCAGCTGACCCTCATTCAGGAGAAAGTACAGACAATTAGGGTGTCACGCTGGTTTACTGCTGGGCAGGCTTTCACCCTTGCCCTGGATGGTTCTGGAACTGCCTGAGGACCACCTGGAAGTCCCCCTCAGCCCTGCCCGGTTTTCCCCCACACAGACGCTGACTGTTGCTGCCAGAACCCCCTCCAGGTGCACAGTGAGGCTGTGTCATGGTCTCCTTTGAGCTCTGCAGAATCCTGACTGGTTCTCTTTAAATAGATGGAAATGTCAGGTTTCGACACACTTCCCATTTCCAGGGGCAGAGTGCTCAGGGTGGAAGGAGGGTCTGGGACTGGCTGCATTCCCATCTCCCCAGCCCCCGACTCTCACCAGCTCCTGGTTCTCAGACAGGAAAACCCAGCCCGCGGGGGAGGCAGCCACTGTGCCAGCTTCAGATCATGAAGTCGCATGGTAGGTTTATGTCTGTGGGGTCTTCTCTGGGCCTGAAGGTCCTGCAGCCGCCCTGCTCCTACCTTTCCTGCCCACTGTGGCCTCTCTCGGAGCTCATCACCTCACAGCCCCGACTGCTGGGACAGCCACTGGTCACTTTGTCCTGTTCTGACTCATGCTATCTCTTGGGTCCCTGCATTATTCCAATCTAATGTTTTGGGTTTTTTTTTTTTTTTAATAAGTGTGTCTTGTCTCATTAATCTGTATACTTATATATATTTTTTTAATTAAAAATTTTTTAAAGCTTACGTCCCCAGGCCTTAAGCCTCTATTTCCAACTGTCTACTGGGCACGTCCACCTGATGGCCTTCCATCCCCCGGCCCAGGCAACTCAACTCAACGTGTGTTAAAGGTGAGAGCTGTGTCCACGAGTCCCTGCTCTGGTGACGATGCCGCACATCTGCGCCTCCTGGACTTGACACCTTGAGTCACGTTTACCTCCTCCTGTGTTTCACCTCCAAGTCTTCTCTTTGCATTTTTACTTCCACTTCCCTTCCACCGTCTTCCTCACACTTTGGTCCTGGTCCCCACGGTGGCCCGGCTGGTTTCTCTGCCTTATGTCGCTCCTGCCTCTGTGTGGGCCGTCTGTCCACGTCACCCAGCGTCAGCGAGCCCTCCCCGCCCCCGAGCCTGTGGTGGGCTTCACTGCCTCAAGTCAGGGGTATAACTCTCAGGGTGGGTTTCGAGGCCCACCCCAAGCTGGCCCCATGGGCCCAACGCAGATGCCTCTCCGTGTCCCTTCCCTGGGCTCCCGGTGAGCATCCTGCCTGCAACTTGCGCCTGCTCAGAGAGCAGTTTATTACTGGGCATTTTCACAAATTGCAGAACGCGGATCTCCAGAGAGATCGGAAGCCCCCAGAAGAAAGCCATGGTGGCACATTCTTTCTGAATGGAGTTTGTGCTGTTGCCACCCTGCTGTTCACACAGTTCCTCCCGTCCACGTGCTGGAGACCACACACATTTTAGCTGAGGTCCTTTGTGGCATTACAGGGAAGATCACAGAATCCCATTTCACTTTGACCAGTTTTCCTAAAGCCCATGGAAGTGACGAGGGTCCAGACACATCAGTGTGAAGAGTCCCGTGAGGCTCCCGGGGCCAGTCCCCCACAAGCCTGGCCTGCTCACCTCAGCAGTGACGTCCACCCCATGACAGACAGTCACTCCCGCCATCTCGCACTATTGTGTTTTCAGTTCTGTCTTGGGTCTGAGCAATCACGCACCCAGAAAGGGCTTCAGGTTGATGAGATGCCCCCAGCTCACAGGCAGCTCTGGGAGCAGGCCCAGGCCTTCCGGGCAGGTCTGCTCTGGCCTCCAGCCACAGTGGTCAAGGGGACGGATGGTCACCTCAAGCCCAGGGCAGGTGAGAACCAGCAGCCTCCCAGCGGCCTGTCCCTGCCATCCTTCGCCGTGCCCCCTGCTACTTCCTCATCCTCGTGTGCTGCCATCTGGGTTTGAATTCTGTCTCCAAATTGGGAATCACTCCAGCCATGTGGGACTGGAATTTGAGCCCTAGGAGGGGACGGAGCCATTTGTAGCTTTTTAATTTTTTTATGCTGCTGAGCAAAGCAGGGATCAGGCTGAGCACAGCTGTCAGGGAGGAGTTTTGTGATAAATCAATACACTTCCCCGGGGTGGGAGACGAAAGGGAAGAAAGAGGAGCCCAGGGTGCTGGGGAAAGGGGCCAGTTACAGGGCCCAACCTGAGCCCCTGAGTCAGTGAGCGAAAATGAGAAGGGAGGTAGGAGAGGGCATGATGGAAGGGAGAGAGAGAGACAGACAGAGACAGAGAGACAGAAAGAGATAGAGAGACAGGCAGGCAGAGGGATAGAGAGAGGCAGAAAGAGAGAGAGATACAGAGAGAGATAAACAGAGAGACAGAGACAGAAAGAGAGAGAGATAGACAGGGAGACAGAGACAGAGAGAGACAGAGAGAGAGATATTGCAAACTCTATCAGGGAGGAAGATGACCCTCAGAAGCCCATTTAGATGCGGCTGTTCATCTCTCAGCCTCAGGAAGGGCAGTGTCCACTATCAAGGAGTTTAGAAGAATGTTTTCTCTTCTCTAGAATATTTTCATTTTTTAAAAAGTTGCCACCCTGGCTCTTCTCGTCATGGAGCCGTGCTGGCCCCCCTGGTTACTGTGTGCTTCAATGGTGTCACTTTCTTTTGTTCCAGAGACACAGGACTGTTTAATTCTCATCCCTTAAATCAATACCTGATGTCCTGTCATCCAAAGCCATTATTTTTACACCAGAAAAAAATGGAGAGAGAGTGCAGTCTAAAGAGGAGAGAGAGGAGACAAAAATCATTGATCAGGAGGCTGCGAGCAAAGACCCTGCTCAGAACCATCCAAGCTTAGCTCACCCAACTGGCTCTGCCAGCCTCCTGGCTCTGGGACAAAAGTGCCCGGAGGGGAAGGCAGAATGAGAAGAGGGATGATCCTTGGGTAAAGAACGTGCCACGAACTCAAGAAGCGTTTGTCTGATAGCAAACAACGTCTCCCTAAAGGCCACGCCAACCGTTGGCCCACACAGATGAGAGTTCTACCAGAATGCAAGCCTTCTGCACCTCCTCGGACCCTCTCACTCTCGGGGTCCCCGGCTCCTCCCCTCAGCCCACAAGTGTGCTCAGCCTCCACACCCTCCAGAGGCATCCTTCCTAGGACCTTCCTCCCTCACTGCCATGCAGGTGTCTCCTCTCTCCCCTCCAAAATCCACCTCTGACCGCACGCCATCCCCTCTTATGAACTGGAATCCTGCTCCCTTCCACATTCTCCTTTGAAACTTCCCACACGGGTCACCAGCGATCTCCTCATTGCTGAACCCGGGGACCCATCTTCAGTCCTCTCCATCTCTCTTTTCTGTTGTCTTTTGCTTGTCGATCATACAGTCCTTGAAATTATCTCTTTCCATCATTTCTTCCTCTTTCCACCCATCACCCGTTTCCCACACACTCCTATCCTTTCCCACATCTTCAACTACTTCCTAAATCATAACCCTTACCCCAAACCTCTCTCCTCTCTCTGGAGATTCGTGTTGTCATTTGCTCAGGAGACATTTCCATCTGGAGACATGCCTGAGGTGACCTCATCTGCACCTCATTCTCCCCCTGTGTCACTGTCTCAGCAATGGCGTCACCGTCCTCCATGGCATCCAGACTACAAGCTTGAGTCACTTTAACCTCTGCCTTCTCCCCCCTCCTCATGCTCAGTGGGCTACCATGATTGTTGGTGCCACCACCTCCCTATTCTCCACCTGACTCCATCTAGGTATCCTTGCTGCTTCTGGCATCATGCCTGGCATCCTAGAAGAGCATCACCAGTGGTCAGATCCTGTACCCACTGCTTGAATATCTCCAGTGCCTCCCCTTTACCTACAAATGGGCCTCTTAACCTTTGGGGAACCCTTAAGAGACCTCTCCCCAGAAAAAGGCATGTGTGTACACAAACACTAAATTTTGAAGCCATTTCAGGAGGCTCGGATCAACAGGAACCCATCTGTGAACCCCACAGTTTAAGAGCCCTGGTCTGCAGGACTAAGACAGTGCTCTCCAGGGAAGCCTCAAGTACCATCACAGTCTGGCCCCAACACTTCTCTCCAGCCTCCTCGACTTCCTCATCTGTAAAATGAGAGCAATAGCAGACCCACCTCGGATCGTGTTTCTGAGCGTAAAGATAGATGCGTGTAAACCACGCAGGGCCATGAGCCACACAGAGCAAGTGTCTTGTCTCTGACCAGCCATCACAGCCCACCCTCCAGACACGTTAGTGTTCCTCCAGCAAGCTGGGATCCTTTGACCCAGCAAACCTTGGACATCCCATACCACCTGCCTAGAATATTCTCTGCTGGAGAACTTTCACTTGTCCTCCAAAATCCGGCTCAGCTGTCACCTCTTCTCTGATGTCTTCCTGGCCTCTAAGGCTATTGGCCAGTCTGTCCTCAAGGCTCCTAGAGTTACTGGTGCCATACTGCGTCTGGCCTATGTCCAGGTGTAGCAGCCTCTCTTCAAGCAGACTGGGCTCCTAGGGGATGGGGCAGGCTGGGTCCAGGTTCTCATCTCCCTGGTGCACAGGGCCCAGCACACAGTAGGTGTTCAATACGTGTATGCTTCACTCACGAACAGAGCAGATGGAGACCCCCATTTGTGACCAAGGGGAGGTGCCTAGGACAGAGTCTAGGGCACCACTGCCTGTGACTTCTCCCTTCTCCCTGGCAGGGGCCTAGATATAAACTATCGTGTGTGTGTTCGCGCGTGTATCTGTCTTCAGATGCACGGTTTCTTGTTGTTTTCCACCTTACCATGTGCCAGGCCCCGGGCCAAGCACTGTGCTTATATTACCTCATCTGGTCCTCACTCCAGGCCCCTAAGCAGACGCCATTATCATCACTGTCATCTGAAGTGGAAGAGGCTGAGACTCCAAGAGGTCATACGCCCGTCGGATGTGAGTCAGGACTCCCTCCAGTCTCGCATCTCCAGACGCCAGGCTCTCCTGAGACGTCCGTGTGCGCAGGCTCCAGCCCACGCCCCGTGGCACAGCACCCCAGCCTCCCAGTTCTGGCTCCTGCTTCCTGCTCCGGTGCTCCCTCCAGCGACGCCCAGGACTGCATTTGCTTGTCCCTGACCCTCCTCCCCTGTGCTCATGCTCGAAGGCACCTCGGTTCTCACCTGGACCCCCTCTCTGCTCCACCTGCTCCCGTCCTCTCCTCCTCAAGTCTCAGACCCCAAGCTGCCCCTGAGCACCACAGACTTCACGTTGCCCCAGCACACATCTGGAACACAGATTTTCCTGTCCAGTGTTGAGATTGCCCAGAAATCCCACCCTGGTTCTCACTGTCACACTATTCAACTGGTTCTTACAGAAAAGACAAGACGCGCTATTGCTCACTCCTGCTGGTCTACCTGCACCGTATCACAGCGACACCTTCCTCCCCATCTCTCTTATCTGAGAGTTCAGAGTCACACGTGTTCCTTCATGTTGCCCTGTGATACCTCCCTTAGTTCTTTTAAATCCAGTTTCCCAGATGGGACAACTGAGGCTCCAAAAGCTGAAGCCTCCTGTTCAGAAGCACACGGAGACAGAACAGTCAGGGCCAGGGGCCTCATGCTCTGGTGTCCGGGCTCATGAGGGCAGGTTCTTTTCTCTGAAGGTGAAACCCCCAGCCCCATCCTCTCTCCTCTGAGTTAGCCCTTCAACTTTACCCCTGCACATAAAGGAGTCTGGGCCTTGGGCAGATCCTATGCCTCTTGCTCCCAGCCCAGCCCCACCAGAACCGGTTACCCCCGAGAGGCCGCTCATTCACCAGGACCTGGGTGGTGATGTGGCTCTGAAGGAGGGAACACACATAATAAATAACAATGGAGAACTCTCCCAGGCTTTGGGCTTTTATTGGTGGCTGACGGCCTTCAGGAGGCAATTAAAAAGGCTCAATAAAAAAGTGAAGTGCTCGTATTTCAACAGTCCTGACTCTCACACCAGCGGAAGAGCTCCATCATCCCAGCACCTCCTAGATCAGGCTCAGGGCTGGAACTTTTCAAAGGAAAGACCGTGCTTACTTGGCAAAAATATTAGTAACAGCTGGGACAGAGCCACAGGTCCTAACGAGCTGCCCTTCAGCATCCCTGGCACCATCAGTATATCGGAACCCACAGTGAGGGGTCCTAGGCAGCCCAACTGAATCTGGGCACCTGCACCTTGTGCATTTGAATGGCAATGCGTGCCTTCACACGTTCCTGTGTGCGTATGCATGTTCAAGAAAAGTGCACTCATGAATCGGTTTAAGAAAATGCACTTCAGTTTACTGTACCTATTGTCTCTCTCTCTCACACACACACCTTACCCATAGCCTACCTCTAACAGAAAAGAACCTGGCAAATATGTACACCTCTTTGCTAAATTTTCACAACTCGTTCATGTGTTCACTGGCACGCCCCTCCAGACATTTTGTGGTGGAGTAGGAAGGGGGAAGTGGGGTTTCTTCTTGACCAGCCAGCTATGGCTCGCAATGATAGGAGCAAGGAATGGGATGGCGTTTTTTGTAGCTGTCCGTGGTGCTGCAGTGAGCCGAGAATATTTATTAGACAGGAAGAATATTATGACTCTTCTATTACAGTAGTTTGTGAAATTTCTCTCCTTCCGTGGAATTTCAGGGAGATTGGGGTGAGACGAAGAAGGGTACCCAAGAAAGAGCTTTTCCAGAATTGCATTTGGATCCATCATAACTCATCTGCTTAGAGCCCCACCCCCATTATTGTCACCCTGAGAACTTCATTTGTTAAAAGGGTGCTCTCCATCGGCACTGGTCTCCAGCAGACTGCACTCACTGAGAGGCCTAATACTCCACCTGGGGGTGGAATTTGTGAGTGCACTATTCACTGTCCTTTTTGGAATTAAAATTGCTGCTCACATCCCCGACATTTTTAGTATCATCAAGGGAGATGGAGAACGAGGTGTGCTCAGCTCTGTGTTTTGGAGGACACCTTTCTGCAGAAATGTTGCTTTCCTGTGGGCCCTGGATACAAACAAGGCACTAGCTAAAACTTGCTTTGTCCCTTTTCTACTCCTCCTCCCCTTAACCCATAGGCTATTATAAGTTTTTGGCTGCACGGTTTCTGGAGTATTTGGAAAACCATTGGTTTAGGGCAGTGGTTCTCAAAGTGAGGTCCCTGGACCAGCAGCATTAGCATCGCCTGGAAGCCTGCTGGAACCGCAGATCGTTGTTGGTGCTGCTCAAACTTGAGCGCATCGGCTTTGCCTGGAGGGCTGGTTGAACCAGACTGCTGGGCCCGCCCCAGAGTTTCTGATTCAGTAGGTCTGGGGCGAGGTCTGAAAATCTGCATTTTTAGGAAGTTTCCTGATGATTCTGATGTTTCTAGTCTGGGCACTATGCCATATGAAGCACTGTCCTAGGGGTCACAGCCGGTGCAGGCACAGCAAGTGTTGACCTGGAAGCCGGGGTCTGGGTCCTGGTTCTGGCCCTAACACTTGTGCAACCTCAGACAAGTCACTCAAGCATCTTCCCCTCTTGAGTCACAATTTTTCCACGTATGAAATGAGGGGATTGTGTTGGATGAGCATGAGGGTCCTTTCCGGCCCCTACGATCCATGATTTGAGGCACTGCCGAAATGTTGCCACAACGAAGAACCTGCGCAAACAGCAGAGAGGAAGTAGAACCCCATTTTACTGTCCCCCATTCTTCTGCAGCTCTTATGCCTCCTCTCCCCTGCTGATGTCAATTTTCAAACATGCTAGAATCTGCACTGGGATCCAGGCATCAGGCAGCTGCCCTTCACCAGCCCAGGCTCCCAGAAATGAAATCTGGTGTTTCTCTTTCCCCATGGGCCGTCTCTGTAGGTTGGAGCCTGGGCTGCCCGTGGCATCCTGATTTTTAGAGTCAGCGTAAAGATGACGTGTGTCCCCTTCACAAGTCCCCAGCTGGATGGGGCAGTGTGACTTCACAGCACATCCCAACGCATCTGAAAAGTGACACAATTTGGGTGATTAAAGGGAACCCACACGTCTGAGGGGGAGATGATTTCTGGCGCTCCTGACACAGGCCTGGCGCTCAGAAACCTGGAGATGCAAGTGCTTGCAGTTTTCCATGATGGCCTGACTTTATTTGATGAAAGAAAAAAAAAATTAAGGAAAAGAAAAAGATGAAAACATCTGTAATGAACATCTGGATTTTGTTGCTAACCATGAAAGCAAATTCCTCAGAGTCAGCATTCTGGGGAGGGCTGGGAAAGGGTGTATTTATAAACAACTGCAATATTTAAATGGGAAAAAATGCCCCAAACACCACCACTTCCTGTTCAAAAATCTTTCAGAATGGGGAAGCATTGAGTTCAGTTCTGTGTCTGAGCTGCAGAGAGAGTTACACCTGCAAGTCAAGTTCTGTGCTCACACTGGCATAATTACAGCCTCCGGGTTTTGGCAGTTGGTTCCCCAAAAAGTCGTTTGGAGAAAGAATTCAATGTATCTCTGAGTGTTTGCGAGTGTGCATTCATGTACACAGGAATGCTGGCATGGTACACACACACACACACACACGTGTGCATTGCACAGTCATGCAGGCATGTGCATATATGCATGTGAGTGGGTGTGCACAGACATTTACACATGTACGTGATGAGTGTGTGTACAGAGTCAAGCACACAAGAACACAGGTATTTGCACATGTGCCTGTGTGTGCACGTGCACAGTTCTACACCCAGGGATTCAGGCATGTGCTCACGTTTGTGTGTGCACAGAAACGTCCAAATAAAAGTTTACGTATTTGCAGTCCCCTTTTTTTTTTTTTGCAGCTTCCTATTTTACCTCCTCACATCATTCAGCATCAAGCCCCCCTCCTCGCTTTCCCATAATTCATAAATCTGCCTCCAAGTTCTGCCCTCCTTATGTCTAACTGATGTGACTGAGGAGGAGTTGTTCCTGGGAGCCCGGTGATTAGGGCAAAGCGGCAGAATGGGGAGCCAGGGAGCTGGGTACGGACAGTGCACCTCTGCCCTGCCCCACGCCTGCTGTCCTGGGGCCACCTGAGCTGTGCCACTGGAAAATTAAGGATCCCTTTCTTGGCCGGAGAAGTGGCTGCTGCCCCTCGTGCACGGGGACAGAACCCAGGATGCAGCTTCCTCCTTGATCCCTCTCCGGGTTCCGGGCTCTTTGCATAATAGTCTTAGTAGGAAGAGGAGTGGAGGGCCTGCCTGTTCTCATAACTGATGCTCTCCTGCAAACCCTCAGCCAGGGTGCCGGGAAAAACGATTTGTAGCCAGTGGCTCCTAATGTATGGAAATATCTATATCAGTGGATGCAGGTGACATCCGAATATGAAAAGAGATGAAAGAAATGGAATTCATTTGGAAAATTTTGCCATTGGCCCCTGGGGCTGGGGCGAGAGGGTATTCTCGGTGGTCAGCCCCCTCCCTCGTGTCCCAGTGAGTGAGCGGCTTTGCCAAACCTCTCACCCGGCATTAGAGGCAATGAAGACCGTGCGCTTCCCTAACCCCGTTGTGCTGCTCGTGTTTAGGGCTCCTGCTTTATCAGTTTTTATTTCGTGTAATATTCATCACGCTGGTTTATTTATGGGGCCCTCGTTGAGAAGTTATTTTTCAGGCCTGGTGAATAAAACATTAGCCTTTGCTGCTTGTCAGGGCGACTGCAGCTCCTCTGATGTCAACCTGACGAACTGCTTTTTCTTTCTCCCAGCGACTGCACTTTTAGAGAAATTTATTTGTATTTTGTTGGGCATTTGTTGTTTTTCTCTCCTTTCGGCTGCTGGATGTTGGTCAGAGTCAGGTTCTCTTGTCTTCTGATTAAATGCTGGAAACTTCACTTGCTGAGAAAGGTAATATGTTCAGCTGGAGGGGTGAAGTCAGCAGTGGGGGGCCTTAGAACAGAAGTCCTGGGCTGAAGAAACCACCCTGCTAATCCCGTCCCTCCACTGGGAGTTCCACTCCCCCACGGTGGGCTCAACTGGGGCACAAGCTTGCCAAGGAAGAAGGGACTTCAGTGTGGGGATAAAAGGGCCAGGGCCTCACCTACTGGAACCCCCGAGGATGGTGACTCGGCTTCCTGCATAAAGGCGTTGGGGGCAGGGGTGTGGAATCTCAAATCCCAATGAGAGTAACAGAGAAAACAATCCCAATACTTAAAAACAAAAGCTAAATACGTCTTTAAGCAAACTTCATATAAGAAAATCCACACTTACAATAAAGAAAACTAAGGTGAAATGATTCACTTGACAACAGGATGGTCCTAATATTTCTCTGCTAATTCTTCTAAGTGCATGTAAAATGTGGACTGCTTTATGTGACTATTCAAGTTTTATTAAATCAAAGAAAGGAAGGAAGGGAGGGGGAAGGGAGAGAGGGAGGGAGGGAGCGAGGGAGTGAGGGAGTGAGGGAGAGAAGAAGGAAGGAAGGAAGGAGGAAGGAAGGAAGGAAGGAAGGAAGGAAGGAAGGAAGGAAGGAAGGAAGGAAGGATGGACCCAGCAAGACAATGCTGTATTTCACATTGAAGGGGGCTGAGTTTTTCTTTTTATTACTTTCCAGAAATCAAGCAAGTGGCTCACAAGACTTCAATCAATAAAAACCCAGCCAGCTGCTGGTGATTCACTGCGCCTGTCTTTTGGCAGAGGCCTAGCCTGGCCATCTCTTAATTAAGTGAGACCCAGACTGTGGTTGCTCTCACCAACAGCATGGAAGTTCAGTGGCTCTTTCAAAACCAGAGGAAGAGAATGTGACTTAACTTCTTGAGTCAGATCCCCAGTAGACCGAGGACATCTGCCTCCCTCCTTTGGTCTCCATGGGGCCCAGTATCACTGGGGTTCACTGCACAGCAACCACTAATAACCAAGGCTGCCATTTTGTGGGGTGTGTGCTGTCTGCAGGGCAGTGAACGAAAGGAAGATCTCATTAATCCTCCCCACAACCCCACGAGACAGGTATTATGGACCCACCTTACAGATAGGGAAGCTGAGGCTCGGAAAGGTCAAGGAACAGCCCAAAGCCACACAGAGGAGAGTGGGGAGAGGAAGGGAGAAGCAGCCTGCCCTCCTAGCCACTGTCAAGACCTCCTGCTCACAATGTTGCTGCCCTAGGCAGAACCATGGAATTAGGCCCTGCTCCTCCCCAGAGGCAGCCCACTTGGGTGGTGATGGGAGATATTGGGAAGGCGCCCCTGATTTCACTAGTTTCTGTGGAAAAGGAAAGCAGTTACAGAAATGGCAGCTCAAATCTCCAAAAAGTTTTTAAAAATTGGTTTAGAGAGCTACGGTCCACTTCAGAGGTGTGGGCAGGATGCTCACACATACCAGGGCTCTGTGCTCAGGGTCCTGAGGCCAACATCCACTCCTCCAGACTTCCAGGGGTCAGGCCCTAGTGTAGAAATTCACATGCACTCAAGAAATTCCTTGAGTCTTAGGTATTTTCAGCTGGCCAGTTTGAGTCTGGGTAAAGGAAAAATTCCCGGGTGCCAGTGTGCGTATCCCTCGAAGGATCCTCCGTTCCCAGCAGCTTTCAGACAAGCTCCGGTGACGCCCTCTCAAAGCACCAGTACAACAAAGTTGACCCTCACCTGCTGCAGCTGCTGCCCCCTCTCTACTCTCCTTCCCAGCCGAGTGTCCCAGTAGCTTGTCTACACAGGATGTATCCACTTTGTCATCTTCCATTTGTTCTTCAACCCACTCCACTCTGGCTCCTGTCCTTACCACTCACTCCATTGAAACTCTGTTGCCAAGATCACCCTGACCTCCTGATTGTGAAATGCTGAGGTCACGGTCCCTTGCCAGTCCTCAGACCCTACTCGACGACCCCCGCCCTCCTTCTGGAAATAATCTCTTTTGGGTTTTGTGAATGACATTGCTGATTATACCCTGCCTCTAGGGCTGATTCTTCTTCACTTTTTCTCCCTAACTCTAAACACTGGAGTCCCTCAGAGCTCCATTCCAGCTGCCTTTCCTTCTCTAAGGTACTATACCTCTGGGACCTCATCCTCTCCACCTTGTGTGTTTCGAGGAATTGGTCCATTTCATGTACATCATGGAATTTACATGCATAGAGTTGTTTGTAGTATTTCCACATCATCCTTTTAATCACCGCATGGTCTGTAGTGATATCCCCTGATTCATTCCTTATACCGGTAATTTGTGTCTTTTCTCTTTTTATCTTTGTCAGTCTTGCTAGAGGTTTATCAATTTTATTGCTCTGTCCAAAGCATCAGCTTGTTGTTTCATTGTTTTTTCTCTATTGATATTCTGTTTCCAATTTCATTGATTTCTGCTGTTATCTTTATTATTTTCTTTCTTATGCTTGCTTTGGGTTTATTTTGCTCTTCTTTTTCTAGTTTCTTGAGGTAGGAGCTTAGATCTTTGATTGGAGACACTTTTTTCTCATAAAAGCATTTAGTGTTATAAATTTCCCTCTCAGTGCTGCTTTAACTGCACCCCACAAATTTTGATATGCTACATTTTCATTTTCATTCAGTTTTCAGTATCTTTCAGTTCTCCTTTGGGACTTTCTCTTTGACCAGTGAATTTGAAACAAAGAACAAAAAAGTTAAAAAATCTTCCCTAGAGCAAAAACTTTGAGATAAGCTTTGCTAACTGCAGCCATACATATTCAACATAATCAACTGTTGTTCAAAACTAAACAGGTCTTTCTGTCCCTCCTTGGTATATGAGGGAGCTGTCTTTCCCAGGAAGTCAAGGTCCAGATGTCAAGATTCAACCTCACAAGGCCAAATGCAGGCTGAAGATAAAAACTAATCAGAAAAATCCATGCAGTCAAGGGAAAAGAAATTCAGTCTTCAAGGCCAAATGCAGGCTGGTGGGAAGGAGCCAACCAGCAAGGCCACATGCTCCCCCTCCCCTACCTAAAACCCCAGATAAAAACTCCTCCCTTTTTCGCTTTGAGGAGGTGGATCTGAGTTCTGTCTCCCACCTCCTCATCTGGCTGCCTTTTGATAATAAACCTCTTTCCTTGCCACAAGCCTGACATTTCAGTTATTGGTCATACTATGTGGTAGGTAAACGAACCCACGTTTGTGTTCGGTAACAAATTTAGAAGTGCTTTTAAAAACTTCCCAAATGTTTGGAGATTTTCCTGTAATCTTCTGTTATTGATTTCTAGTTTGATTCCATTATGATGAGAGAACATACTCTGTGTGATTTCAATTCCCTTACATTTGTTGAGGTTTGTTTTATGACCCAGGATGTGCTCTACCTTGGTGAATGTTCCCATTTGAAAAGAATGTGTATTCTATTGTTGTGAGGATTGAGTGTTCTATAAATGTCTATTAGATCCTGTTGGTTGATGGTGTTGTTTGGTTGTTCTGTACCTTGGCTTATTTTTTATCTAGTAGTTTTATCAACTGCCAAGAGAAGGTATTGAAGTTTTTTTACTGTAATCGTGGATTTGTCTATTTCTCCTTTCACTGCTATCACACTTCGCTTCACGTATTTTGAGACTCTGTTGCTTGATGCACATACATTTGGGATTGCTATGTCTTCATTATGTAATGTTTCTTTTTGTCCCTGGTAATTTGCTTTACTCTGAAGTCTAATTTATGTGATAATAATATTGTCACTCGTGTTTTAAAATTAATGTTTGGGACCAGCCCTGGTGGCCTAGTGGTCAAGTTCAGCATGCTCCACTTTGGCGGCCAAGGTTCAGTTCCTGGGCACGGACCTACACCACTCGTCAGTGGCCATGCTGTGGCGGCAGCTCACATACAAAATAGAGGAAGATTGGCAACAGGTGTTAGCTCAGGGTGAATCTTCCTCAGCAAAAAGAGAAAAAAAAACCAAACTAATGTTTGCATCTTTTCCCACCTGTTTACTTTCAACCTTCCTATATCATTATATTTGAAGTGGGTTTCTTGTAGACTGCATGTAGTTGGGTCATTTTTTTAATCCACTATGCCAATCTGTCTTTTAAGTTTTCTATTGTTTTTAACTTTATAAAAATGATATGATGCTCAAAATAATATTTTGGGGCTCACTGTTGTGTTTTCTAAACTTACCATTATGTAGCTAAGATTCATCCATATTGTCATATGTTGCTATAGTTCAGCTGTCCTAATTTCTGTATAATATTTCACTGAATGACAACACTAGTGTAATCATTCACTCTCCCATTGATGGGCATTTTGGTTGTTTCTAGGCTTTTGCTATTATGAACAGTAATACTATGAACATTCTTGTACATGTCTCTTACTGTTAGACATATGCAAGTGTTTCTCTTGAGTATTTACAGAGGAGTAGGATTGCTAAATCGTAGGGTCTGTGAATGTTCAAGGTTAGGAGATAATGCCAAACTTTCCTCCAAAGGGTTTGAGCCAACTTATGTTCTCCTGTAATGAATACAAAGTCTGATGACTCTCATCCTTTTTGACACTTGGATTTGCCAGGCTTTTAAATTTTTGCCAATCAAATGGCGCTTAAATGCTCTCCATTGTGGTCTTGATTTGCATTTCCTAGCTCATTAATGAGGTTGAACATCTCTTTTATGTTTATTGGTCATGTATTTCCTTTTGTATGAAATTCCTGTCTATCTTCTGCCTTTTTCTCTATTGGGATATTTCTTTTCTTCTTGATTTGTAGTAGTTCTTTTGATGTTCTTTATATCAATCTTTTGTCAGTTGTGTGTATTGCTAATATTTGCTTCTAGTAACTGGTCTTTTTGTGTTTTAAAAACCATTCAACATATTGATTTTTAAAAACTCTTAATTTTTTCTTATTTTTAACATACTCAAATCTGTTAATCTTTTTTACACTCATTTTCTGTGTCTTGTTTAAGACCTTTTTCCATAACCCAAGATCCACCTATATTTTCCTCTAAGAGATTTTTGACATGTAACTTCTTCATACACCTGAGCTGATTTTCAGAATATGGTGTAAGGTAGGGATCCAATGTCATACGTTTTATATGGGTAATGACACTATCTTTTTCCAACTCACTTTATTAACCAACCTCTCCTTTCACCAGTAGTTTGAAACGCTACCTCTATCATAAACCAAACATTCCTCATGTCCATGGACCTGTCTCTGGGAATTTCAGGAATTGGTCAACTGGTCAATCCTCGTGACTGCACCACATAGTCTCAATTACTGTAGCTCTGTAATGAGCCCCTATATGCTGTAGGAGAGTGCCCTCTCTCTGCTCTTCTCCTTAGAAGAGTCCTGCTCTTCTTATCCCCTTACTCTTCAGTATAATCATCTTGCCAAGTTCCATGATGAGCTCTGGATATCGGCCAGAATTGCATTGGCTGCAGTCAATATAGATCAATATGGAGAAAATGACATTTTAATGATGTAAAATATTCCTATTCATTTTTAGAACTCTTTTACTTACACTTAATAAAGGTTTATAATTTTGCCTGTGTGGTCTTAAACATTTAAAAAATGTATCCCTATGTATCTGACATTTTATGATACTACTATAAGTGGTATCTTCTCATTAATTATGTTTTTTGGTTTTCTTGCTGCTGGTATATAGAATATAACTGATTTATGTATATTAATCTTATACCAGCCAACTTGCTAAACTATCCAGTTTCTAAAAGATTTTCTGTAGATTCTGTGGGGTTTTCTATGTAAAGACCATATCGTCTGAAAATAATAATAATTATTTTTCTTTCTGAAAATAATCATAATTTTTCCTTCCTTTCTAATTCTTACATCTCTAGTTTCTTTTTCTTCCTTTATTGTACTGTCTAGGACAATGTATAACAGGAAATTTTACTCTGCCTTGACATTTGAATGACAATTTGGCTGCATATAAAATTCTGGTTCTAGGTTCTTCTAATTTTGCACTTTGAAAATACCACCCCATTGTCCTCTTGCATCTGGTGTTGCTGCAGAAAATCCCACAGTCCATATAGTTCTTGTTCTTTGTATATGATCTTCTCTTCCCCTCTGAAAACTTTTAGAACTTTATCCCTGTCATTCTTAAATTTCCTTATAAGTGTGTAGGTTTGATTTTTTTCCCCCTTACTTTCCTCATTGGGACTCTAAGACCTTTTCAATCTGGGGCCATTCATCCTTTGTTTTTAATCCCAGAGATTTTATCTTCACATTTTCTTCAAATATATCCTCTTCTGTGTCTTTATTTTTCCCTCTTTGTAGGGAAAAATAACACCTGTTACTCAGGTGTTAGCACTTTAACTTCTTTTCTCCTTGTGTTATAGCTTTTCTCTTATATTTTCTTTGTGCTTTCCTTCTTTTTCCTGGGCAGATATATCAAGTCGGTCCTCCAATTCACTAATTCATTCCTCAGCTGGATTTATTCTAGCATTTATTCTCTGCATTGTGTTCTTTATTTCAACCAATATATTTTAATACCTAATATTCCTGCTTGATTCTTTTGTGTATTTTATTGTTCTTGTTTCATATTGCTTATAATGTCCCTTATCTCATTTAGTATATTTATTAAGCTGATTTTAAAAACTGGTCTCTCTGTTCTAGTATTTCTACTTCTGATGGAACCTGGGATAACCTGTCACCCAGTTTGCTGCCCTTTTCTTTTTTAATGCTCGTACTTCTCAAATGTCTTGCTATGTTGCCCGTGGGCTCATTTCCCTCTGGTGGAAATCTGCTTCTCTGCCCTGCCCCAAGCCTCCAGTGCATCTGGAGGAAGGCCAGCTCAGGGAGCCCATGTTAGCTCAAAGATGGTGGGTGGATGTGCTCTCGGTGGAGAGGCTCCAGGAGATCATATTTAATCACTTTCACTTCACCAAATTCCTCCTTAGGTCAGAGCTTCACCTTCCCCCTTCAGAGAGAAGCAGCATTAGGAGGGACCCCCCGCCCCACCTGAGCTTGCACTAGTGTGATCTCATGGTAGTCTGCAGAGAGAGAGGTGGGGAGTGACTGTTGAGGTCAGGTGGACCACACCTGTTCTGCTTGGCTCCCCATGAGCACAGGGCTCTCTGCTGCTCTGATATTAGAACACCTGCACCTGAGTTCTGCATGGCCACAGGTGTGAGGGTGGCCACAGGTGGGGCAGGCCCTGTTTGTCCCAAGGCAATGGTGGTAGGAGCTGGGATAAGCTAGAGAAGACCTCCACAGTCCCCTTCATACTGTATTCTCCCACAGCTGTACTTGGTCGCCTCCTGCCCCAAGCCAAAGCTCCAGCCCCATGCACACCGATTGGAAACTCATCATCTCCCCCTGCATCCCCCATTTCATCTGTTTCCCTCTATTGTTCCCTGGAGGTGATTTTGGCACAGGGAGCCAGTGGCCTTGCTAGTCAAGCATCAGAACCAACCCAACACTTCAAACGTAATGTGTCCAAAGCAGAACCCTTGACCTCTCCACTCTTCAAGAACGGCTGCTCCTCTCCTGGCATCCTTCTCTGGGTGAGCAGCCCCTCCAGGAACCTGGCTGGTCATGTCTGAATCGAAGACCAGCCTTGTACCCTCCCTCTCCCTCTTCCCCTGAATCCAACTCACCAGCAAGTCCGGCATATTCCGTCTCCAACACGGCTCCATCGTCACCTCAGCACCTGAGACTGGTCCTCTCCTGCCCCAACTACCGCAAGTGTCCTGGCCGGAATGCCTGCTTCAGCTGCGCCTCTGCCAATGGATGTTCGCAGAGCGGCCAGGCTGATCTTATAACCCACTGTCCTGGCCCTGCCAGCCCCTGCTCAGCCCTGGCACACACCCTCCATTGCATTGTGGGCTGCAGGGCCAGGCTGGGTGCTGCCCCCGTCCTCTGCCGCCCGTCTCACATGCCTCTCTTCTCCCAGTCCACCTGCCACACCAGCCTTTCTGGGGTTTAGTCCTTCTAGCCTGCTGAGTTCCCTGCTGCCCTGGGGTCACGGCAGTTGCTATTTCCTCTCTCTGTCACCCGCCCTCCAACTTCACCCAACTCCTACTCACCCTTCAGGTCTCTACTGAAATTTCCCCTTCTCTGAGAAGCCTCCCCTGACCCCCAACCTAGGCACACCCCATGACACCCCCGGCGCCTGTGCCTTTCCTCATCCACATTTATCGCTCTTGGGTGTTTCTATTTATTGGTGTGACCGTTTGTCTGACGTCTGTCCATCCCACTAGACCAGGCATGGCCTGAAGACGGCATCTGCTTAGGGTCTCTCCTGCTCTGTCCCCAGTGCCCAGCACAGCCCTGAAATTCAGTACGTGCTTAACGAAGATGTGCTGCATAAATCAGTTCGTGAACGAGAGAAGCCACGGGTGTCCATCTCCACTGGGTCCTCGGGGCCTGGGGAAGCTGAGACAACCAGGATGGAGCGGGCCCACACCACGGCTCACGTGTGCTGTCGGGCACCCTCTGCTCCAGGCCCGGAGCAGTCATTTCCGGTGCCGTGGACGCAGTCTCTGCTCTGTCCCCGGCTCCAGTTGGAACAGAGGGGACCACACTTGCCAGGAGCCTTGACCTCCAGCTTCCAGACAGGTGGGCCAATGGGACAGGCATGGGGGAGGGGAGATGGGTACCGTCCCATCTCTGTGGCGTTGCTCCAGCAGCTGCCTCCTCCTCGCCCCAGCTCCACCAGGCAGCCCCTCCGGAGAGGCAGTTCTGATAGGTTACTGGCTCTGGTGACACTCCCACCTCCCCAGTCCTGGGGTGTTATTGGTCCTGCTGTCCCTCATCTCTGGATTGTCCTGTTTGGCTCTCTGACCCTTCCCCCATCTGTGTAGCTGATTCTCGGTATGAAATGCTCTCTCTGAAACACCGAGACTGGTCTCCCTTTGCCTGGGTGGACCCTGACCAATCCACCCTGTGATAGAGGCTTGTGGTTCTTAGATTAAAAGGCTCTTTAATTCATTTAACAGATGTTTGTTGATAGGGCGACCAGCTCTACCTGGTTTGCCCAGGACTATCCCGATTTTAGCACTGAAGGTCCACATCCTGGAAACCCCTCAGTCCCGGGCAAACCTGCACGGCTGGTCTCACGGTGCTGGGCCCTGGGGGACACAGGTGAGCAGGCACAGATGTGAGCCCCACCCTCACCACGACTCTTTCACCAGGAAGACGAGTGATCGCTGCCCACCAAGTGAGAGGGTGAGCTTACCGCCTGGGTCCACGGCAGGCAGGGAGCTCTGTCCTACAGGAGCCTCTGACAAAGGCCGAGCCAGACTGGGGGTCAGGGTGGGCTGCCCTGAGGGGTGGCGTGAGTAGGTGAACATCAAAGCATTGGCCGTGGAGAAAAAAGATCCCTCTGCACTTAAGCACACCCATGGACGCCTCTCCCATCCCTCCAGCACCCTGACTGTTCTCCTGATTTTTTTTCCTTTTCTTAACTCCTCATTCCCTCCTTCCCCTCACCACTGACACCCTGTAATCTATCTTTTCTCTTGTCTTTATGGATCTGCCTATTGTAATATTTCAGATAAGTGGAATCATACAATATTCACCCTTTTATGTCTGACTTCTTTCACTTAACATAATGTTTTGAAGGTTCATCCATGTTGTAGCAGGTGTCAGAATGTTGTTCGTTTTCATGGCTGGGTAATATTCCATTGTGTGGATACAACACATGTTGTTTATGCATTCAGCTGTTGATGGGAACTTGGGTTGTTTCCACCTTTCAGCTATTATAGATAACACTGCTATGAGTGTTGGTGTACAAGGATGTTTTTGAGTTCCTCTTTTCAATTATTTTGAGTGTACAACTACGAGTGGACTTGCTGGGTCATATGGTAATTCTATGCTTAGATTCTTGAGGAACTGCCGAACTATTTTCCACAGTGGCTGCACCATTTTGCATTCCCACCAGAGAGATACGAGGCTGTGGCCTGCCTAGTGGGTATAAAGTGGCGTCTCATTGTGTGTGTGTGTTTCTTAGAGTAGTTTTAGGTTCACAGCAAAATTGAGCAGAAGATACAAAGATTTCCCATATACCCCCTGCCCCCACACCTGCACAGCCTCGCCTATTATTAACATCCCCACCAGACTGGTGCATTTTTTAAAATCAATGAACCTACGTTCGCACGTCTTTGTCACCCAGGGTCCACAGTTTACATTAGGGTTCATCCTGGTGTTGTACATTCTCTGGGTTTGGACAAATGTGTAATGACATATACCCACCATTACATTATTACACAGAGTAGTTTCACTGCCCTAAAAATCCTCTGTGCTCCGCCTGTTCATCCTCCCTCTCCTCACTCCCTGGCCACCGCTGATCCTTTTACTGTCTCCATGGTTTTGCCTTTTCACTCTTGGTGTTTTGAAGTTTTCCTCAGAGGGAATTTCATGTATGAGTTCCTGGCAGACTCACATAGCAGGGATGACAGAGGAAGGAGAGACTGGTGTGAAGGGGCCATTGGAAGATGAGAGAAATAAAGGCAGCAAATTCAGCACCAGGCACACGGCTGTGGCTACGGCCCTGTTGGGGAGAGAGTCTTTCAAGGGGTTCCCTCCCCAGATGTGCAGACGCTTAGGCGGGGAACCTGGTCCCCTCCCCCTCGCACAGGGGTTAATTTCCACATTGCATTATTAATCGCCGTTATAATTACTTTTAGTTCCATAAGATTGAAAGTAGCTTGACATGCTCTGCATTTTGCAAGTATTCTTGATCCTTCGAAAATAAAATTAAAGGATATAATTAGCTCATTTAATAGAGAATTGCGCTTGGTTCACTGTCACCTAATGGCTCGCTCCCCCCACCGCTGCTGCCGGATTATTAATGGATCTTATTGCTAACAGTCTGCCCCTGTGATGAGGGCTCCTCCCTGCGGCCTTGCCTCCTTACATCCCCAAATGGGTTCATTCTGCTTCATGGGTTCCACTTTCTCACACACTCCTACATGGTTTAAACCACGACCCTGTGATGGCCGGAGCATTTTTTCCAGGTGGAAACGCAATGACTCAGGAAACAGACTGAAGCAGGGCAAGAAGGGCTGGCGGGGGAGCGGGAAGGGCCCCTGGCTTGGAGGGGACCCTTCCTAATAACACAGCAGCACTTACAACTTCAGAGTCAGAAGGTTGACTCTAAACAAGCGTGTGCAATTCTTTGTTTGCACAGCAGGCCGAGTTCTGTTTGCAGGCACCTGGGCACGACTCCTGTTGACTTCCCCAGGCAAGCATCTCCTCTCTGCTGGGGGTGTCCACCCCTTTTCCTGCGCTTGAAGAGAAGCCAAGAGGCCCCGGGCAACTGCAGAGGAGGCAGGACTCTCGCCAGCTCTCCAGGTTCCTGGACTACTGATTTCAACGCATGATGGAAACGAAAAAGCTGAATATGCCCCAAGTCTGTTGATGAACTGTTTATTTTGAAATCGTGTTTCCTGTAAGTGCAAAGCAATTCCACCTCTGCTAACTGTTTGCCAGGAAGCAGAGCACGATTGTATAGTATGTGACTGAGGTGATTTCCCGCAGTCTGGCACCCTTGCTTGCTCTGAGCTCCAAACCTGACCGAGTCTTCATAGACTGCCCCTCCCACCTTGAATGGAGAAGGAACCTGGGGATACCGCTGTGAGGCCTCTACCCCGATGGAGGTCTGAACTCAAGCCTTCTTGGTTCCTGACTGTCTGCAAGAACTTGAGCAAGTCTGCTGTCCTGTCTGCTGCCCACATGTTCCTGTCTGTGAAACTGGGAGGTTGGTCTTCTCCCAGGAACAAAAGTTGCGATTATTTTTATGCCACCATAAAAAGACATAATATAATAGTAAATTTGAACAACTAACTGTTCAGAAGACACCAATTTATTTCATGAAATGTGATCGAAGAGATGATGATTGTCAGACAGACCAAAGGTAAGAACTGGTTGGGAATCACAGTGAAAAGTCAGCTCTCAATGCCCAGTTAAGGAGTGGTGAAGGGGCAGCCCGAGCTCATGCCAGCGGGCGCCCGAGCCTGAGCACCGCTCTGGTTCCAGCTCCTCCCTCCTTCGGTGGGTCCTGCACCCCACTCTCCCCAGCTAGCTCCCGCCTGGCCATGGGGCTCCCAGCTGCGCTGAGATGGGATCTTCGGCTACTTGCCTCTAGCTTGAGAAGCTATTTCCTGAAGTGTCCACCCGAGCGCTCAACATGGAGACTTGGTAGTGACACCTTAAAGTGAAAAGTCAGAGCAGGACGTTCCTGCTCTGGGCCAGCCCCACCTTGGCCCCAGACACTTCCACACCCGCCGGTCACAAACACATCCTCCCCAGGTGTGCAGCTGCTGCTCTAGAAAACCTGTGTGCACGTCTCCTAGAACGCAGACACGAGCAGGCTATAAATACACGTAGTGGGTGTGTGTATGTGTGTGTGTGCATGCACGCACCTTTAAACAAAACACAGGATCATTTGCAAACTGACCAAAATGGAACAAAACACTGGCTACGTGCAAAAGGAAAGCATGATTCAAGTGTTTAAAAAGCTAAGAAAGATTATTTAACTTGCTACGTTGAATTAGAAAAGACTTAAGAGGAGGGAAGAACAGAAGGAGGTGTTTTTGGTGAATTTTAAAAAGAGAAATATTTTATTAATTCAATAGCTGTTTTTAACTCACTGCTTTCCAATTCAATAAAAGTATCAATAAATAAAATATCAATAAATAAAGTATCAATAAAATAAAAATATCAATTAATTTCATTTTAAAAATTGCAACATTGAGGGGTTTTTCTCTTCTGTATTTTAGTAACTTCCACTTGCCAGATTCCAAACATGCTATTTTTTCTCATCCGGGATTTAAGGACGGACAAGGAGGGGGAGTTCTGAGCTTGAAATGTCTTCCCTCCTCAATGCTCCGATAAGATGATTCACTGTTTGGATAAGCCGTCCCCTGCACTCACCTACATAAGTCCTTCTCTTCCAGCTTGAAATCCTCAAAATCCTGCTTCTTCTATGAAACTGAAACTCAAGTCTACACTGCCAGCTCCCTTTTCTGAGTTCCAATTACACACATTGGCCCTGAAATTTGGCCATCAGTTGTGCTATCAGCCCTACCTCCTCGCCAGCTGCTCTAGAGTGACTTGGTGACCAGGAAGAAACTGTGCCCTTTCCTCCTGTCCCCAAGTACCCCAGAGGGCTTGCCCGAGTAGACACTGGGAGTAGCCAACTGCAGTCCAAAGCCGTTTGGCTCAGGGCAGTGTCCCTCCTGCTCCCACCCCACCCAGCCCAGAGCACCATACACCTTGCCCACAGGGGTCCAGAGCACAGGAAACTCCCAGAAACGGGTTTGTGTCTTTCAGGCCAGCACCAGGCCGGGTGCATCTGCCAACACATCATGTCATCCTCTCAGCAACTTTATTTATTATTTGGTGAGGAAAATTGTTGCTGAGCTAACATCCGTGCCCATCTTCCTCTATTCTGTATATGGGATGCCGCCACAGCATGCCTTGATAAGCAGTGCGTAGGTCCATGCCCGGGATCCGAACCTGCAAACCCTGGGCCCCCGAAGCAGAGCGCACTAACATAACCACTACACCACCGGGCCAGCCCCTCAACAACTTTATTTTATGAGTGAGGAAATCAAGGTTCAGATGGGTTAGGAGGACTTAAACTTACCCCAAATTCACCTCCTAAAGATGATCTGAGAGGCTCAGGGCGAGAGGGGAGGGATGACCTGGCAGATTGCTGGTACCTCCCTGCTTGAGCTGTCAGAGTTAGCAAATAAAAGTGCAAGGTGCCCAGTTAAATGTAAATTTCAAATAAACAACAAATAATTTTTAGTATAACTATATCCCAAATACTAAAAATTACTCGTTGTTTCTCTGAAAGTCAAATTCAGCTGGACGTCTTGTATTTCACCGGGCGACCTACCTTCCCCATCCTCTTCCCAAAATTCCAAAGAGCGTTTTCTTGTCGGAGGTGAGGAGTAAACCCTCATGGGATGGGGACCGCATGTGACCACATCCTGCCTCATCGCTGGCAGTCATCTCTACCTGGGCAGGCAGGCCCTTGGTATTTGAACAGTCTGGCTGACGCTTCTTGACAGAGAGGAAAAAATCCAACATCTCCATCTAGACCAAAGCCGGCCTGACAAGACTGGGCCCAGAAGGGCCGGTTCTGCCAGCTCTAACCATCTACTGCATCTGGCTCTTCAAGGGGTGAGGGGCAGTCATTTTTATTTCTTTATTTTTTCACGTTGGCACCAGTGTCCTGGTGGCTGGGCGGCTTACCTTTTCTCTGTCTTTCTGATCTCAATGCACCTTACCTAACAGAGCGTTTTAAGCACGCCAAGATAAAGAAGCGCGATGTTTAAGGATATTGAAAATTTCAAAGGGGCGCGCTCAAGTAGACACACTGTCAGAAGCCCTAAGAACTACGTAGATATTAACACCACCCAACAAAGCGAAACACGGGGGAGAGCAGTGCACTTGGACGCTGAGAGAGTGGCCGCTCAGCCTTGGCCGGTAGGGAACCGGCTGGGTGCATTGGTCAGACTGCAACCCGGCCACCGAATTGGGTGCTGCTGGAACCTCCTCACCAGCCCAGTCCAGTGCCAGGCCCTGGGGTCCCAGCGGTCAGGTTCTGCAAGCGTGCCCGTGCCGGACCGCGACGTGAACAGTTTTCTTGATTCCGCATCCTCGTTGAACTAAAATCGTGCAGTCGGCCTCAGAGATGATGAAATGGGATAAGCTCTCTCCACTGCCAGTTGAGGGATTCCTGGCTTGGACTCAAAACCCCTATTACTAAATCAAACCATTATAAAATAGCAAAGAAGAAGCCAGGAGATTTCCCTCCACCGTCTGTTAATTTATGGGGTTCTTGATGTCAGAAATTTAGGAGAAGTGAAATTATATCACAGCCCCACTCAGAACTCGGCCGTGGAAGCTCAGAAATGTAATCACCAATTTCAATTGAGAAAAATTGTTCTGGATCAAATGCCTCGCTTTTTTTTTTTTTTTAAAGAAACAGATTAAATTATGTGGTGGGGGGAGGGGAGTGGCAGTACGAGTTTTAAATTAGTTGTGATAAAATTGAGATATGACCGTAAACCAACCTGTGCATCATGTAAGGTGAGGAATTGGGAGCGGCAGCCTGTCTGGGTTGTTCCTGCTGAACACGGGAGACTGCCAGCTTTCAGCAACAGAGGCTCATTTCTCAGTGAAGGGAAGGAAATGGGCAAAAGGGACGAATCCTCTGAGTGTCAGCAAAGACCCACACTTGGCCCCTAAGGTTTGGAAGGGGGTGACTAGGAGTTGTTCCCCTGACCCACCACCCATCCCTTCTCATTTGGACACCACCCCATGGATGGCCATCCTTCCCATCCACAGTTCATCACACCCCCACCTCTCCTTCCTTCCCCCTGCTTTCTGTTGGTCTATGCGCTGACCCACCTGCCAATAGGGTTACCCATGACCCATGATGCTAATCAACGGGCTCAGCCAATAAATGGCTCCACTCAGCTGGCAGGGGCTGACTGTCCCCTTCACCGTCCACCCTCTGTATACAGAGATTTCCACCTCCTTCCCCATCAAACATCTCTAAGGTAATTAGGAGACACCTCCCCAGGCCACCCCATTGGTTAATGGAGTCAGGAGAATTCCCAGCAGCTCTCTGAACCCCTCGGCCACCACCTCCTGTCCCCGGAGCCCACATGGCCCCCTGTGCCTCAGCTCAGTGGTGCACGGACCACGCACAGCGCCACCAGGGGCATCTGTAAGGGACCGGCCTGCCCAGGGTGGTTTCTTCCTCTCTGCCCCGTCTTTCGTTCTGTCCCCTCACAGCATTTACTTCTTCATTCATTTCCTGTCTTTGGGCTAAGGCTGTGTGCACGCGCACACGTGCGTGTGCGTTGGCGGTGTAACCGTGTGCTTATTTATTTATTTTGAGAAGCAGAGGAAGTTGAGGTGTTGCTGGTTCTTGCCATTTCATCTCGATTTAGTCATTTTTATACGGCTCGCAAGGCCTATGCAGATTTCTGTTTCTTTATTTGTTCATTAAAACTTCAATAAAAACGTTATAAAAATGTCTTATTTTGGCAGTTAATTGCCATTTCCATGTTAATATGCAAGCAGCGTTGGCTCTCCTCCGAGATTCCCCGAGCGTCTCTGTAAATAATACAGCTGCCTTGGAGGACTGTTCCCTGCCTACTGCGTGTTTACTCAGTCATCAAAGCACAAATGCGGCTGGAAACATACCACTCCCTTCAGGAGGACCTGCTCCATCACCGCCCGCTCTCTCGCTTGACAGCGATCACCAAGAGCGATGGCCAAGCACAGAGCCAACAGAGTTCGAATGCTACCACATGTCGGGGTCTTTCCACCCCAGGCGGGGCAGCCCAGAGATCTCTCTGTGGTTCTCACATATTCTCTCACCCTTGGGAAAACGCGCCTCCCCTCTGCATTTCTCCGAAGCCAGAATTGTCAGCTCATCACCAATTTAGATGAGGCGCTCCAGGACTTGGCCCAGATCCCCAGCCCTGAGTCTGACAAGGACAGTGGGGAAGGCAGCGGCTCAGAGAGGCAAACAGGCCCCGGGCTCCGCGGCGGGAGAGGATGGCCGCCAGGAGAGGGGCCGGGCGGGGCGGGCAGCCACCTGCACTGGGCCTGGAGCTGGGCTGCGGGTGAGCTTGCCGATGTGCCCCAGCTGGCGCCGTGTGGATGTTTCGGGGGAACGGGAGCCTTTTATGTCCCGCGTGCGGAGGTGCCGAGGCCTCCTTTCGAGGCTTGAAGTACCTGGAAAGGGCGAGCCAGCCTGCTGGGCGACTGCTGCACGCGACTGAGCCAGTTCCGGGGGCCACATCCCTCCGCTGGCTCTGAGATGAAGACACAGAGGCTCTGAGAAGCTCTTCCAGCTGCGCGAGGCCAGCGAGCTGGGGTTTGCTGCCCCAGCACATGGGAAAGGGGCCTACACGCTCCCTTTCGCGTCTGATTAGCTCAGAGGAGTCGCCTTCATCTCACACAGAAACGTCAGAGAGCCCTCAGCGGCCGGCTGTGGATGTGGGAATGATTCTGACACTCTGAGGCCACACGGCAGCACAGGGACTTCCAGGCCCTTGTGTCCAGCTACCTTCCTGGCATCTTCCGGAAGCCCCAGGGCATCTCAAACCCAACACGTCCAAAACAACACTCTCGATTGCCCCTTCCCTGTTCCTCTCTGGCTCCCCCAGGGGTCCCGTAAATAGCACCTCCACTTACCCAGTGGCTCAAGCCAGAATTCTGGGTCTTGATTCTCTTGGTGTCAGGTGTCTCCAACACACCTTCAGCACCCCTGGACCTGGCACCCCTGCCTCCTTCGGCCGATGCTCACCCACAGCCTGGGTCTGCTTTGGAAAGGTAGATCTCCTCTTACTCCCCCAGCTCAGAGCTCTGCAGGGGCTGCTGCAGCCCCCAACCCGCCCTCACATCACCCCCTGCCTATTCCACTTGGCTCCTCTGCACACCAAGCTCAGAGCCTTTGCCCTGGTTGTTCCCTCTGCCCTGGCACCTCCGCCAGCCTTCACGCAGCCGCCCCTCCACCTTCAGGCCTCAGTTCAGACAACACACCCTCAGAGAGAGAGAGAATGTCCCCCTAGGAAGTGGCCATCAGCCCCCCACCCTGACAGATTCTTGGGACAGCCAGTGATCTCTGGGATCATCACTTGTTTGTGTAAATAACCTGGTGCCTAGACTGTGAGTCACGAGAGAGCAGGGGTGTGGCCTTCTCTGCTCCATCCCGTGCCCGGAGCAGAGCCTGGCTCAGAATCAGCAACAGCACCTGTTGGCTGACGGGATGAGTACATCCCAACTCTGGCTCCTGTCTGGGCAGCTGCTGGCCCAAGGCTCAGAAGGGCTGCCGGTGCGGAGGGTAGGGCACTCCCTATACCCAGGACCGGGCCTCGCAGAGCCCAGAGTGAGGGCGGGGGGCTGGGACTCGGAGTGGGAATCAGGACTGTAAACACAAAAGAAGACAAGAAGAGATTCCACCAGTCCTGGCCGCAGTAAGTAGACTTGGGGGAGGGGGAGGTTGGTGTCTTGGTGTTTGCGGAGCTCAGAGGAAGCCCTTCTACCCCGAAGGCTTTAATTTCTGCTCTGGACATGCACACACACACACACACACACACACACACACACACACACACACAGAGTAGGTCTGGGAAAAATCTTAGCTCCTTGCTCATCTTAACCCCTTTTTGAAAACCACTTTGACTTTTTCCAGTTTCATTCTCGTCTGAACAAAATAAACGCCAGCAGGACCGAGCGGGACACGGTAACTCCAGGGAACAGACAGCTCCCCCCACTGTCAAGGAACACAGCAAACTCCCACCTGAAAATTCACCAAGAAAAATGAGATGGGAAGCTGCCTGGGCACCAAAAATCGCAAAATGAAACTGTTAAAGAATAAAACTCATTAAACGCCTGTTATAACACTTTACTTTAATGGTACATTTAATTCATACTTAATTCCAATGGTGTTCCAGCTGTGGCCCCTGCGCTCCCACACGAACACCAGACAAATGATTCCAGCGGGCGGGAGGCAACGGGCGCCGGCCGCAGCCAGCTCCCGGCAGGTGAAAAACGCTGTCACTGAATATATTCCCCACACATGAATCACCAGCACATTTGATAACACCCTCCGAAGAAATAAAACTCAGGGAATAGATCTTCCCCACACCAACAATGCAGATTAAACAGCTTGCCCCATATTCTGTACTTACAGCTCCTATCTGATTTAGGGCTCATGACACTCTCAGGGTAAGGAGGGCACAATCAGAACCCAGCAGAGGCCAAGGGGCAGCAGCACCTGCCATAGGGAGGGAGGGGCTTGCCAGGAGCACAGCCACCACACCTCTGGGTGTCCGGTAACCATGGAGACAGGCCCTTCTTGGGTACCACCCTCTTGTACCAAAGAGGCTGCCAGCATCAACTGCAGAAGTCCTGCCACAGCACAGCTCTGATCAGGACTGATGTGACAAGAAGGCAGCACTCAGGGACACTCCCGCCCCCCCGTGACACACAGATGGGCTCAGCAGAGCTGTCTGCGGGCTTGCTCTGAAGAGGAACAGCCTGCAACTTGGGCTCCCAGTGCTGAAAGCAGCATTATGGAAATCGAGGAGGTGCAAGTTTGGAGGCCAGCAAGGCAATGTAACAAAAATGAAGCAACCCCATCACTGGCAGAGCTACCTAGACAGCTGAGAGAGGCAACCCCACAGCCAGCCTGCCATCCTGGCAATGACCAGGCACTGCCTGATTCTCCCCTGCAGGCAGCCGGCCACTTCTCGGGCACGGTCATCGGGAAAGCGAACGCTTCCTGTGTAACCGACAGCAGGACCCAGCCGTTGGCTTCCCAACTATTAACATCCGTGGGTTGCAGCTCTATCTTCCCCAAGCTTTATTTTTTCTTTCAAGTATTTATTTAATTCTAAAGGCATGGTGGGCTCCGGCAGCTAACACCGGCTCTGGAAGTGAGCTGTCATTTTATGGTATATTGTGCCAGCGCCACATCTCAATCTATCAAAGCCGGTGTCCCCAGAGCCCAAGAAATCAAAACATCATGAATAGAGTGCCACTTTCCAGCTCCAGCCGTCCACCAGTGTGCGAGTCGGCCTCCAAACATGCAATGCTTTATTGATGCTTCCATCGCACGCAGTCGATGCTGGCCTGCTGCACCGCCGGCCCAGCAGCTGCTCAGCTAGAGGAGGACAAACGCCCGACAAGCCAGCGCTCGGAGTGTGTGTACGCAGAGCTGGAAGGCTGCTGTCCACGGGTACCAGCTAGGACTGGGCCTGGTCCTTCCTAGTGGGCGCCTCCTCTTCCCGCATCTCTCCGTCCCCTCGTCTCCCTCCTCCTCCCTCCGCTTCTCTCCTTCTCCTCCTCCCCCTTCCCCTTCGCCTCCTCCCCACTCGTCCCCCTCCTCCGCCTCCCCCTCTTCCTCCTCCTCTCCCTCCTCATCCCCCTCCTCCTCATCTGCCTCTCCCTCCTCCTCTCCCTCTTCCTCCTCTGGTCCCCTGACCTTCGCCCACAGCTTCATTCTTGTTCAAAACACTAATCCTCTTGGCCAGATTCGTGCATTTGTCCACCAGCGTTTACTGATCACCAAATGTGAGCCCTGGGCTACAGACGCTGGGAGAGGAAATGAGAGAGAAGACAGCAGACAGAAGGAAGCCCTCTCCTTGGCTTAGAGCTCAGGTTGCATAGGTAAGATTTACTCAAGTGAACAACTCAAAAATATCCCTCCAGCCACCTACCACGGGACCCTGGGAGGAGAGAATGGAGCCACCATGCACCCCACATGGAGGAGAGGCAAAGGGGAGGCATGGGCAGTGGACACTGGTGGACTCTGGGGTGAGGCAGGACAGGCAGCTCTTCTGGGGGGTCTGCAGCAGCTGTGCCACGGAAGGTGAACCAGAGCTCCCCCAAGGACGCCCGAAGCATGCACACCCTCTAACTGTCCGTGCTGGGAGCGGACACTGAGTTGACCCACAGACAAACATCCACCGAGGGCGGATTTCCCCTGATCCCACTGTCTGTGACACCCGGGCATGGCTTTGTGTGCATTTGGGGGAGGGGAATTAACTCCAGCTCAAGACAAACAAGGACGAAGGTGCGCAGACTCCTGGAAGTCTGCAGGAGATTCTCCGCACACAGGAGCACGAGTTTCAGTATGGTGTGCATTCATCTCCTGCTAACGAGATGAAAAGGTGTGGGGACAAAAGGTCTTGTGGATGCTATCCTCTATAACGCATTGATCTGTCTTTCCTTCCGGGGTCCCCACGGATGCGGGCTCTTTCTCAGGACATCTTTCCTCCTTTCCACTCCACTCCACACCCACCTGTTCTCTGGAAGGGTCAGGCCCTAAAGCTGGAGGGTCCCCTACCCTCCCAGCCTGTCATCAGCAGCACCATGGCATCTGAGATGGGGACCAGGAAGCTGGCAAACTTGGGGGCCCCTTTCCCAACGGAGCGGGGCACAGAGGGAGCTCCACTTATTGGGCATCTGCCACGTGCAGCACTAATGCTTGACCCACACATTCTCATTCCCCCTGCACGGCCCTGGAGGCAGCCCCTCTGAGCCCTGCTCCAAACTCCTTGTGTGTACTTTGGGGGCATAGCCAATGTCATGTTAGTGTTCAAAGCTATTTCACACTGCAGCACGTCCACCACTCTTCTGATCTGGGTTAGTTCTGTCCCCGGCAGTGACTGTTAGAGCCCAGGTATGTCATCACTGTTGATGCTGATGTACTGTCCCCCACTCCTAAGAGGGCCTTGGGTCACAGGCTCCTGGTGTGTTCCAGCCCAGGGTTCCTTCTCTGCGGCCCTGGGTGACAGTGTCTGACCCCGATGGACATAGGTTTGGCCAATAGCATCTGAATGAGCATCTAAGTCTTTATCTCCTAGCCTCCATCCTCCTGTCCCCTTGTCCCCTCCCAAAGAAAGCCTGCATGAAGAGAGAACTCCACGATGTCAGTGGAAGTGGTTTTGGGCATGGACAGCGAGTGGGCCCTCCAAGACTGACGGACGTCTCCTTCACTTGGGTGGTGTTTGGGGTTCCACCAAAATAGAAGGTTCTTGATCCAGCAAGAGAATCTCACACCTGGGGTCTCAAAGGACCACACAGTTGAGAGGCAGCGGAAGGTAGGTGCCCTTTCCGATGCTTCCTGCTCCTTGGTGACACCGTGATGCTCATCACTCCACCATCTCCCATGAGAAGCAGAGCTCAGAGGAATTGAGAAGGAGGAAGCAGCAAAGATGGCGCTGGCACATCAGAGGAAACCTTCCAGAAGGCCTTCCCGAGGAATCACAGCTTGCAAGATCATTGCCACACGGTGCTCTCTTGCTTCCCTTGGATGCCAGAAGCCCTTGCTGGTGCCTCGATTTCCATGGGATTAGGGTGCTGCTCCATAAATGTTGGCGGCCAATGTGGATGGTCCATCCTCTACTCACAAGATCATCACGTACACACACACTCTCACTCACACTCACACACACTTATATACACGTACTCAGGACTCACTCAGGCACTCACATACTCAAACACACACACTTGCTGACACAGTCATACACACATGCACTCTCATGCTCACTCACACTCACCCACTTCTTTTAGAAAATCTTGAGGAAATGACTCAGGTCCTCAGTTCGAAGAAACGAGCACTTTCTATACAGAAACCGGTGTCGCCAGGTGAGGCAGTGACAAGCACACTGGGAGCTCCTGGCACAGAGCTTCCCCTCAGATGGGGAAGGGGCCTTCCCTCCCCTCCCCCTGTGAGCCTGGAGAGGGATGGGCACGGGGCGGGTGGCCAGGGGCGGGGGACAGCGGGGTGGGCTGCCTGGGGCGGCGGGCCCCTCCCCTCCTGCCTGCTCCACACTGGGGCCAGGACTTCCCTGCATGAGGGCGTGAGGGGCGTGACGACCCCAGGGGGTGGATGAGCCCCACCTCATTCCACCTGGGTTTGGAGGGCGCTGCTATATTCTGAAGGGCTGTGAATATCTTGTGGCTTCAAACCAAACAAGGCAGCTTCCCTCTGACAATCGTCCAGAGGCACCCAGGGCTCCTGTTCCTCCACATAGCGCCCTTGTTCCACCTCCCGTCTCTCCTGCTCCCTGCGGCGGGAGAAGCTCGTAGACCGAAGAGCTGACCTTCATCTCTCAGCTCCACACCTCCCCCGGGGAGTCAGTTAAGTGCTTTGAGCCCAGAAGGCATTCCTTGCTGTTCCGAGACTCCAGATTCTAAAGAGGAAAGGGAGACAGCAGAGCCGGCTCCTCACCCTCCCGGGCGCCCAGCGGCCCTCGGGGTCAGGGGTGGCCAGTAGAGCAAGGGTGGAGGGACGCCTCCAGGCCAGCCTGACAGATCCCTACACTCTTTTCTCTTCTTGAAAATGTGGACACCATCTGTCAGAGATGCGGACCCGCCAAATGCAAGGAATAGCACTCGGAATCACCATTGGGATCAGCGCCGCTGTGGTCAGAACACCCTTTGGGGACATTACCTGAGAAATAAACTTCTCCTGCCTTATACCACCAAGATTTGGGGATTTGCTGCCCCAGAAGAAAGCATTTCCTCAATTAGTACAGAAACAGTGAGAATACAATCGAAGCTCTTAAGTGGGCCGAGGAGAGACAGATAAACCCAAACCCACAGGCAAGGCTCACGGAGACGTTCCATGAGACACTTGGCTGAGAGCTGACACAGAGCGCGTGCTCCCGGACGTTGGTGACTGTTGTTGTCGTTTTATTATCATTCTTCCCCTGCAGCGAGTCCCCCTCCCCCATGTTGTAAAAGGCTGATGCACCGCAGGCAGCCTCCTCCATTCAGGGCCACTTCTTGCAGAGTTCCGTTTGTTGGCTCTCACCACACAGGCTCTCTGCCCACCAGGTCCCATGGCTTCTCCCAGTCCTACGGCTTTGCTCTGTGCAGTGGGTGCTCCAAAGGCCAGGCCTGGCCCCAGCTACCGTTCCTGGGAGTCCTCCAGCACACTCGCCCCCTCAGGATGAGCAACCTGGTCCAGCCCAGCCTCCTGCAGGAGCCGGGCTCCAGGACACCAGTCCAGCCACTGGAGCAGGGAGGGGACTCACTGGTCCTAATCCTTCCCAAACTCCAGGGAAAGGGGAGTGCTGGGCAAGGGGGCGTTTGCCCACCCACAGGTGGGCGTCAGGAGAGATCAGAGTAGAGATGGGCTTGGGTGCCAGCCAGACTTGCCACGGGTGTGGTGGGAGCAGGTGCTATGCTCTGAGCACTTGTGTGGCTCCAAATTCACATGTTGAAATCCTCGCCCCCAGTGTGATGGTGTTAGAGACGGGGCCTGTGGGAGGTGCTTAGGTCACAAGGGTGGAGCCCTCAGGGATGAGATTAGCGCCCTCATACAAGGGGCTCCAGAGAGACCCCTCGCCCCTTCTGCCTTGTGAGGATGGTGACCTGGGAGAGAAGCCTTCACCCAACTGTGCTGGCACCCCGACCTCGGGTTCCAGCCTCCAGAACTGTGAGAAAAAAATGTCTGTTGTTTATAAGCTGCCCAGTCCGTGATATTCTGTTACCGAAGCTCAAAAGACTAAGATAGGAAGCTGGCAGGTGTTAATGCGAGTCGGCTCCTACATTTTTTCCTGGTCCCAGCATGTGAACTTTGCCTGTGAGAGTTAATCAGTAACGCGGAGAGATGCAGGGGAGAGAAGCCTCGAGGGCCCCGGGGGCAGGTGTGGAACTCAAGGGGTAAGGCAGAGCCAAGGGCCAGCAGGGCGGGGATGGGAACCCAACCTCTGCAATGGATGGGCCAGGCTGGCTCGGGCCTCTGTTTGCTAGTCTGAAGGGGAGGCTGAGTGAGGACGCCCATCAGGCAAGTCGGAGGCCTGGTCTCCAAAGCCCACAGGTTCCTGGTTTTGGGGCGGGGGCCCAGCGGGGCTTCTAACCCCATTTCAAGTGTTATTGAGGCACTGGCCGATACAGCTGTGTTCTGAGGTGCAGCCCATATGGACTTGCAGCCCCCACGTCCTCCCCTCCTTCTTTCCCCATCCCGATGGTCCCCACTCTCTCTCACAAGCAGCACCCTAAAAACCTAGCCAACCTCCCATTTCCATTTGCAGAAAACAAAACCCAGAGAGAGGAGGAGCTTGCTAAGGACCCAGCCCACCCGCCTCGCCTCCGGTGGGTTCTGGAGTATCCACCCAAGGAAATAACTTGCCCAAAGGCACTGAATGATGATCCACAGAGCCAGCCGCAACCCGCCCCGCTCCACTCTCAGTGCTCTGGAAACAGTTTCTTCCAAGTTTTCCTTGCAGTGGGTTGGAGGGGCGGGAAGGGCGCGTGTTCGGAGGAGCGCATTCGGGCCCGTAAATACTCTACCGTGGACTCGACAAGGCGGCGCCGGCCTGAGCGTGTCTGGGCCAGCTTACAGCCTGAGCGGGAGGCTCTACAGGCCGCAGTGTGAGGTCAACAGGGCTGGAGACCCCCCAGAACAAAGCCCACCGGCCACCTGGAAGAACACATCTCAGGGAGGGGGCGCTGGCCCCTTCCTCCCTCCAGATGAACCAGTTTCTCCCTGCAGCTCCACCGTGGGTTTTTAAGCTTGTGGTGGGGCTGCCTCCTCCACGTGGAGTAGGTCCCTGGAGAGGAGGGGCCCTGGAGGCAAGCAACAGAAATAAAGAGGAGAAGGCCAGGCCTCCTGGCCCCAGCACCACGCTCTTCCTGGGGTCAGGGCAGGCAGCGAGTGGGGAGGGGCCTGGCGTGTGCAGGGGAGGGGGTCCAGGAGGCTCTGCCTCCAGGTAGAAGGTACCAAGCGCCTCTCCTTTGGAAAGGACTGGCTTTCCATGCAGAAACATGGTTTTCTAATAGACGAGAATTAAGAAAACTCATTGAGCTAATTAGTTGCTGCAGAAGACTTAGGCCAGCAAATAAAAACTGGAAGGGAGGGCTTTTAAACATTTGCTTTAATTTAAAGGGAACGGAGCAATGAGAAAACACCCGTGCTGGCTGCACGCAGGTACGTGTGAGCAAGGGTTTGCATGCACGTGCACACAGCCTTTTTCATATGTTTGCAGACTTTTTTTGGTTTTTTTCCAGTTTAGGTGTATCTTGCTTTAAGAATACTCCATATGAAAACACACGAGTTAAAGAATGATGCTTTGCATCAAGTAAAAGTGTTGTTTTTAGGAAAAGACCTCTGGCAAGGTTTCTTTATGGCTGAGCTTCCCCCAGTTAAAATATGATTTGATTTAAAGAAACTCTATTTACATACGATATGCCATAGCCCTTCCACCTCCTTCCTTCAGGGCCACCGGTCCCTCAGCCCAGGGGCTTCCTTCTCCCAAGAGCTCTAAGCCACCGCTTCTTCCCTCCCGCGCGCCTGCCCCAGCCCCGCCTGGCTCCCCTCCCAAGTTCCCACCTCAGGCCCTGCAGCTCTGCCGGCCCTGTGTCCCCCTCACATCTCTCTGACTGCAGCCTCCTCTCCCCGCCAGGCCCCCAGGCCGCCCCTGAGCCTCGCACAGCTCTGTGCCGTTGAGAGACACTCTGTTCGCGAAGTAACACAGCCCTCCAGACTCCAGTCATTGGGAAAGACAAGGTTTCCCTGAGGAGATAGCGGAGAGAGTGGAGGAAAATCGTTCCCCAGACAGCTGGTCAACAATCATCGATGATGGATCAACCCACTCTGCAGAGACTTGCAGAGGAGCCGGAGGGGGGAGTGGATTGGGCCCCTGCCTCGCAGAAGCTGCTGGCCCAGGTGGGGAGACAGAAAACACACTCACACACACACTCACATCACACACTCACACTCACTCATACATCACACACACACTCACTCATACATCACACACTCACACATCATACACACACACACACACTCATACGTCACACACTCACACACACACACACACACACACACACACTGCTGTCCCGGCCCGGGTGGAGCAGGCGGGTATGTGGAAGGTCTCCCACTGGCTGGGCAGGGGGGTGCAGTGATCGCCAGGTGGGTGTGGGCAGGGGCTCGGGGCTGAGGCTACCCCCTTGGAAGCCACAAAAGGCACAGTCTGGCCCCCATTCGACTTAGCTCCTGGGAAGGCCCTCCTGCTCAGAAAAGGGTCACAGAATCCCATAAGCTTCAGGAACCCTCCCCCTTGCTCCTCCAGGCAAAGCAGCTGGTCCTGTGACAGAACTCCGCTTGTGGGGCATCGCAGTGGTTACGAGCCCAGACTCTGCAGCCAGATGCCTGGGTCCCAACCTCGACCCTGCCCGGTACCAGCTGCGTGACCTCGGGCAAGTTACATCACCTCTCTGGGCCTCTGTTTCCTCGACTATAGAAAGGGGTAATGGCTGTGCTTCCCTCGCAGTGTGGATGAGGATCTGGCGAGTTCCTCTGTGTAGACACCTGGAACCGCACCCAGCACACAGTGAGTGGTCAGTACGTGTTAGCTACAATTCTTCCCGGATGTGGAGTCCAAATGCCTGAGAGCCCAGCCCTCCGCAGAGGCAGGGTGGCCCTCTGCTCCACAGCACAGACACACCTTCCTTCTCTCCCACCAGCCCCGGGGCCAGGCGCCCACTAGTCTGGGGACTGCTGATGAGGAATCACTGGTTGGAATGGCATGCTCTGTCTCCACATTTTATTTTGGGAGGAGGAAGATCAGGTTTCCGGCCGCAGTGCGGCACCAGCGAGCCCACGGGGAGAGGGTGTGGGTGGAGCACCAGCCAGGAGGTGGAGGGGTGGGGGCGGGGGCCAGCCGGGACCAGTACCAGGACCCGCAGGGCCCTCTGTTGGCTCAAAATGGGGAGACTGGAGCTGCTGAAAGGGAAGGACCAGCCGGGCATTAGGTGGCAGGAACCCCCCTGCCCCCAACGCACACACAAAACCAAGTGTTGAGCTGAATTCCTTTACAAAATACTATAAGAGAAGTAACATTCCACTATGAACGTAAGGACTCAGTTAAATCACCAAGGCCTCCCTGGTCCAGTCTGCTGAGTGTCTGCCCCATCATCTCATCCCAACCAGCCCAGTGAGCCAGGCTGGGGGCAGGAGAGGGAGCTGCTGCAGAGGGGCTGGGAAAAGCGGGGGGGGGGGGGGTGACCTGGCGAGGACATCACGCACAGTAACCATGGGATGAGGAGCGGGGGGATATCCAGCTTCTGCCAGTCTACGCTGAAATGGGAGGGGGCTCAGGCCCCACGTGGTTCCTCCCTTTGTCCATCTGCTCCCCGTCCCTTTGGGAATTCTGCAGGAGTTGCCAAAGACTTCCCAGGCATGTGCCTTGTGTGAGGACGGCACTCGACTTACCCTTCCACCCTGAGCAGCGCGACCTCCACATTCTGGACCTCCCCTGCCCATGGTTGCCGCCCTGGTGGACAGTGGCCTTTGGGCAGTGATTTAGAAATGTGGTGGCCCTTGGCTGTGCGAATTCCTAATGCTCCCACGGGAGGGCAGGGCACTCCCCCGACAGGCCCAGGAGGCGTGGTGCCAGGGCCCATGAAAATGTTTTAATTTCTCTTAAAACCCGAAGAAATAAATGAACTTTTAGGTTGAGGACAATGTTTTAATATATACTATTAATATGTCGTCTTATATCAACGTAGTCATAAAATGTAACTTTTAATGTTTTTTTTATGGGGGAAGGAGCCCGTGAAGGCAGGAGTGCCAGGGCCCACGAGTCCTAATGTGCTCCTCGCAAGCACACGGAGTGGGAGGAAGTGTGCCAGCGGCCCCTCGAGCTCGTGGAGCCTGGAAAGCATCACGCCTCCCTGTCGGGGCTCAGCTTTCATCCCATCCAGAGCACAAAGACTGAACTCCATCCCGCAGGCCCAGACAGACGAGAGGGGGCAGGAGAGGGGCTGGGGAAGGTGACAGAGTGGCTGGCTCCCTTCCCAGAGCCGCGCTAGAACAAGAGAAGCAGGTGCAGGATCCAACAGGGAGACTTCACTCTGGTAATTCATGAGTCAGACAGAGGCCTGCCGGACTATAATTTTTCTCCTAAGAGCAGGTGGAGGAGATATTAGAATAATATGACGGAGGAGCATTAAAAAATCCCACATTTGCCAAGGTGTCGACTCACTGGGATCAACCTGCAGCCACCGCTTCAGGACAGCACGGGCCCTGGAACAGTGTTTCTTGAGCTTTGGGGCGCTGACCCCCTGGACGGAGGTCCTGCAGGGACTGTGCTGCCGTGGGGGAGGCAGGGAATCCAGGAGGGGATGCCTCCCTCCTGTCTCCGCCCCTGACCCCCCTCAGCCAGCCCCTCCCTCTCCAGGCTGTCTGATATTAATGCATCTTTTTTACACAATTACACCAAGTTTCAGAGCCGGTGCGTAATTGATAACATTTGCTCATTACAACATATTGATTCTTGCTGGAGGTAACCCCCTGTGGGAGGAGGAGCCTGGATCTTCTTCCACAGCAGCTCCGTGTCCATGGTGAGTCTGGTCACCCTCCAAGACTGTGGCCTCTGCTCCCTGCCCCCAGGGCAACGGGTCCCTGTCCAGGCCTCCCAAGCCTCGGAAAGAGAGCTAGACCCAACAGTCCCAGGCCCTCGGTCTGACTCCTGGAGCACTGAACTCCAGGGGTGGCGGCAGCTTCTCCTGCTTCCTCCCCACACAGACCCCTCCCCACTGTCTTCGTCACCACCACCCCCTGATTGCCGACTTTCGCGGACCTGTTTGCGGCCTTCAGACCCCCGGGGCTAGGGACTGTCTGTTTCGTTCGCTGACGTGTCCCCTGTGCTTAGCAGGGCTGGCGGGCCACGACCAGAACTATGGCTCCTGCCCGGCCTCAGGGACAAACCTGCAGGATGAGCTGATGAAACTTCCTTAAAAACAGTCAGAGGCTGGAGTTCTAATTCTACCCTTTGTGTTTATTTTGTCTTATGATCCTCAAAATTCACTTAAGGGAGCTTCACGTTTCTCTATCTTCACGCTTTCCTCAATTTTCCAGATTTTCTACAATAAGCATGGGTGACTATTTTAAGCAAACGCCACCATCATTTTAATTGGAGAAAATAACATGCCTGCCCCCAGGCGGATGAATAAAGATGTGGGCATGTGAGCAGGGGCCTTGGTCCTGGGGGAGGCAGGCAGGAGCTGGACGTTGGCTCCATCACCACCCCGGGTGGGGGGGCACTTGGGGGCTGGGGGCCACACAGCTCGGTCCCCGCAAATCCCAGATGGACTTCTTTGCTCCCCTCTAAGATGGATTTCCAGGTCCAAGTCCAACTCCAGGATATTTCCCCATTTCAGGCCACCAAGAAGCCACCCCAGTTGCCACACAAGACCAAACTCCCCCGTATTTACCCAGGTAAGAATTGCAGAAAGGTTCTTTCAGCAAACACGAGTCTGTGCACACATCTCAGAATCCCCTGGAAGTGGCCTCTGCTCTCCTTCCTCTTGGTAAAGCTCCCTCCCGGTCCCTCATGTCCCTCCAGCTCTGTCATTCTGCTTCTCTATTCAAATCCTTCCCTCTGCCCTCTATTTGAGTTCCTCTGCCAGTCCACGCACTGCACCCCTTCCTCTCCTCTTCCAGGACCCCAGTCCCATCCTGTCTGTCTTTCCCCCAAATCCTCAGCATCTATAACTCCTCCAACAACGCTAAGCGAACTCCTCCTCTCCCAACACCCCTCCCCCAGCTGCCAAGCCATCTCCAGCACGCGGGGCAGATCTTACCGCAGAAGGATTTAATTGCATGTCAAAATTAAATCTCCTTTGATGAAGAACAATTCAACTACGGCTCTGCCTAATCAAATTAACAAAGTCTTTTTTGATTTTCAATTATCTTCTTCATGGGCACACTTTATCCAAGGCTCCCGCGATGGCGGCCGACAAGCCACGCATTCACAATGAGGGCTCCTCACCTGGACGTGCTGACCACGGCCCCAAGCTGCCCCCTCCCCGCCGGGGAGAGAGCAGCACAGCCCCCAGGGCTGCCCGAGCCTCCTCAGCTGCCTGGGAGACTTTCTGTGATGTCCAGCCCGAGATCGGGGGCTGCTCAGTGCAGGGGGCTACGAGAGGATGCTCAGAGTGCGATGCGTCCTTTAGAAATGGGAGAGAGCCAGGTGGGGCACGCACCCAGGGGAAGGAGGCGGGAATTCCAACAGGGCGTCAGATGTCGAGTTGGGAGTTTTAAATGCATTACCACAGCAAGGACCACAGTTCTCCCCCAAGCATTCCACAGAACCAGGGCCCCCAGCTTTGCCCAAGAGCCCTCCAGAGCCCCTGCACGTGCCACACTCTCTATGCACCTCAGTTAGCACTCGTGCCTGTCAGTGTCATTCCACTAGAACCTACGATGATCAACAGTCACGCTGCCTCTGCCTCTGACCAGCACTGTCTGATGGAAATACCTGTCGGCCATGTATGTAACTTTACATTTTCTAGTAGCCGTGATAAAAGGTAAAAGGAAACAGGTGAAATAAACATTAATAATTGATTTCATTTGAAATTTTTACAATGTTATAAACCAGTTACTGCAATAAACAAAAAATTAAAAAAAATAATTGATATCATTTAACCCAATACATCCTAAACATTACCATTTCAACACGTAATCCATATAAAAACTGCTGGTGAGAGGTTTACATTCTGATCTTCTCACTGAGTCTTCACATCCGGTGCATTTTGTGACTCACAGCCGCCCCAGATTCCTGCCAGCTGCACTCGGAGGGCCCCGTGGCCATGCCGGCTCGTGGCTGCTGTCTGGACGGTACATTCTAGACCAGGAACTTCTGGGGGATGTGTCAGAAAGGGCGTCTTTTGGTTTCAGTATTTCCATCAACTGGGGGCCCGGGGCTTGGCATCCAGGCGTGCTCCATCAATAGCTGTTGTGTGAATAAACGAACGTCCTCTGCAGATTGGGCTCATTATTGAGGTGGGGGTAGGGTGGGGTGGGGGCGAACTCTCCTTCTGAGGGAATTATTCCCCTTCTTTCCCGTTTTCCAAACTCTGGGGTCCTCAGCAACAGGAAGTCCCCAGGCAGGTCCCACCGCCTGCCTTCCCATCTCCGAGCCTGCTTCTCCTCCCCAGACTCCACAGCGCTAAGAGGAGGTCATTTGGAAATGCAAATGGGAAGGAACAAGGCTCTAAAGACAGGCCTGAGAGCACCGAGGAAATGAACCCGATCCCGACTTCGCCATCGCCACTAAACATAGTTGACAATGTGTCTCCATACACAGTTCGCTTCTCTCCAGCCCATTCCGTGATCACCTTTACTAGTATGCTGTCAGCTGGCAACCCCCAACACATCCTCCCCAAGGCACCCAGGAAGGATCCAGAAAGACCACCACGCGCACACATCGGGACCCAACACAACATGAGAACTTGCTGGGTTTTAATATGTCCCACAGAGTGGTCTGGACACAACTTGCCACCGGATTTGGTTTCTCTGAGGCTGCTGTGCTGCCAGCAACGGGAGCAGCCAGTCCCATCAATGGAGGCGAACATCATGCAACAGACACGCAGGTATTTGCTGCTGATGGAAACCAGCAGTTCGGATGAGAGCCTCCTCCCTCCAGGCTTTCCGATGTCTTCGAGAGACAAGGGGGCCTTAGACCATGCAGGGCTGGGGGCTCAGCCCTTCCTATCTGCGTCCCACCAACCGTGTTACAGAACAGCCTGAATCTTGCCTGTACCTTCCCAAGGGCACGCAAACTCGCTGGGGTTTGCTTGTTCCCGGACTGGCTTGCTGGAGAACCGAACCCCATGCAGCCATGAGCTTCCCTTTCTCCTCACCAAAGACCTTTCCATACTGGCCCAAAACACAATCATAGGTGCATTTCTGAGACTTCAGTGCTGGCATTCTTGCAAACAGCTTTCAAGAGCCGTTTGCCAGAAGCAGTGCCAGGAAGCCCTGGCCATGCGCATCTCCTCCCAGGCTCCTTGTAGCCTGTTGCAGCGGGAACACGGGCTCCTGACTCCCTGCCGCCGGGTCCTTGAACATTTGCTGGTGGACGCCAGTCGGAGGGAGCAGGCAGCCCAGGCAGGGCGTTTTCAGAATCTTTCTGAGCTCGTACTGAGGTGCTAAGGTGGATAGGCCAGGATGGCAAATCTGAATGGCGGGTTTAAATTATCTTAATGATTGGCTTTAACTGTTGGGACTGTATGTTGGGACTGCGCAGGCACATTTCTAAATCAATCAATCTCTCCCTCTCAAACACACGTGCGCGCACACACACACTTCACCAGAGCCCTGGGCTCCAGATCTGATTTCTATCTGCCCTGAGGCCACAGCACACAAGAGGACGGAGAAATGGGGCTGTGTGCGTGGAGTTGGGGTAGTACCAGGTCACAGAGCCTCCAGCCCCCTCTTTCTCCCATCCTCTCTCTAAAGCCCAGCATCGTCAGCTTTCTCCCCAGGACAGCAGTGGCCTAGAAGACCTAATGTCTCCAGCCACACGGCTGCCGCCCTCCCCAAGTGGCCGGGGAAGGAGTTAGGGCGCCCTCCGCCTGCCCCCTCGGCCGACAGCCACGCACCAGTAAAGAGTGGTTAACCGTATCCAGCCTTCAGCACACAGGCTTGTTTGATCAAAGATTCAGTCACTGTTTCTCCCCCCTTCCAGCCCAAAATCACGGGCTTTCTTGACAGAGAATTAATTGCTGCTGAGAAATTTCATCTCCAAAGGAACGCTCTTCTCTGGAGGAACCCCACCAGACAGCTGGTTCCTGCCCCGACTTGTACAAAGTGCTCCTTGTGGAATCAGAGCACAAGACAGCCCGGGGGTGCCGGCGACTCTCTGGGCGCCCCACAAGGAAAGGACCCGAACTCGTGGTTTAGAATCAGACGGATGCCGAGAGCCTTGGTCAGCTGCAGGGCCCAGGGGCTCAGCATCACTGCCCCTCCATCCTCGGGGCAGCACACACTGGCCTGGAGAAGGTGCCAGAAGGGCCCTGGGGCCTCGTTAGCTAACCTTGGGTCTCAGCATCCCCGGCCTCTCATTTCAGAGGTGCAGTGCCGCCCCCCAGGATCTCCATGTGAAGTGTGTAGAGTCAGGGAGTGGGAGGAATCAGGGCCACGCGAGTGGAAGCAGGATGAGAAACCACTGCCATCCGGGAGGAAGATTCAGGCCTGGGGCCAAAAGTAGCAGCCAGATGGGAAGCTGGCCTTTGAGGGTCGGACAGGTAAAGGCAGGACCCAGAGAACAAGAGGACCCCCTGCAAAGTGGTCATGGCCACAGGGCAGTGGTCAGGTCAAGCTGATCGGGGGAGGCAGCCCTTGCTGGGACACTGGGGTACAGGGGGATTCTGAGCCTCCGGGGCGCCCTTACTTGTGGGGATCCCTGGTCAGGTTAAGGGAGGAAGGAGGTGTGTTTCTAGGTGCTTGCTGTGGGTCTGTTTAGCAGGAAGTCCTTAGGGACGGGGACAAGTCCATTCACTGGACATTTGTCCACACCACTCTGTCTGCTCCAAACAGCCTCGTTTCTTGAAAGGGGGCACCCCCTTCACCAGGAGTGCGTTTTCCGGCCCAGCAAGTGTTCATGCAGAGAGACTGCGGAGGGGGTATAAGCAGGGTGGACGGCATGACCAGGAGGTCCCTTCTGCCCTCGGGATGTCCCCTCTCTGTGGCATCTGCAAGGCCAGCTTCCAACCCGTGCAAGACAGCTGGAGTAAGAATCAGAGGCCAGGGGCCCGGCCAGCCCCTTACTCCTGCCCAGCTTGGCCTGCCCACCCAGGACCAAGACAATCACGTACCCAGGTGCCACGGGAGGGCCACAGATGGCCAGGGGCCGGGGTCCAGCAGGCCACCGCCCTGTGCGCCCAACAGCGGCTCAGCAGATGGAGCACCCAGCCCGGTCACCTTGCTGTGTGAAGAACTGCCCACCCCAGCTGCTGAGACCCCGCCTACACTTGCCACTGGCCACAGCACATGTGGGCGCTGGCCAGCTGTTGTTGGACAAGAGTCCAGTGGCCAAAAGCTTTTCCTGGGGGCTATTTCAAAGTGAGATGAGGGGGAGCAGCTCCACAGATCAGAGCCACGCGCTGGCCACTCCCCCTCAATTCCCGCAGCACCATCCGGGAAGAGCCCAACAGGGGCTGCCCGAGGTTGCAGGGGGGGCCCAAGGAGCCCCATCCTCATTAGGTCCCTTTCCAGGGTCCAGTTCAGCAGCTGGGGAGCCTTGTGGTGGGACACCACCTCCCCAGCCCCTGCCAGGCCCTCACAAAGTCCGGGAGTCCCAGGACACCCAGGCCTTTTCAGCCCACCTGCCTCACACACCAGCAGCTTGTCCTGCAAAGCAAAACACGTGTGAGAGAACCGGAAAAGGGGGTGGACAGGCCCGGAAAGGAAGCTCTACCAGGGGCACCAGGGGGCAGACGTAGACTGGCAGCTGTGATGTGTGGCCCAGTGTCACACCCTGGGCAGATCAAACAAGAGCATCCAGAGAAGGGGGAGGGCGATCGGGACGTGCAGGGGTCCCGTGTCCACTGCTAGCCAGTTCACAGTCAGGCATGATGCGTAAAGGTCACTCAAGGAAGAGAGTGACTTCTGTGAGGATGCTAATGAAGGAGCCTGGAGGCATCTCAAGGAAGATGCAGGACAGAGAGGCAGACAATGAACCCCTAAGAAGATGGGAGTCCTCATCCAGCAAGGGCAGAAGGGGGTCTGTGCCTGCTCCTGGCTGGTGCTCGGCGCTGCGGGCTGAGCCTGGCCCTGCCACACCCATCTGAACACCCTCCAGGGTCCACGCTAGGGAGGTTTACTCCCAAACACCAAATGCCGCAGGCGCTGCCCCCTCACTCTCCCAGGCAGGCTCTGGGGTGGGCTCTGTCCCTCCAGGTACAGACGGGGAAACGGAGTGTAAGAGACAGAAAGGTGCTCGTCCCAAGTCAACCACTAGTTAATGGCCGAGCTGGGATCCCAGCCGGGGTCTGTCAACACCAGAGCCCTCACCGTGTCACCGAGACGTAAATGACGGAGGCATGAACACCTTGGAGCAGGTGGAGGGGAGGACTAGGTGCCTCATTCCCCAAAGGGCCCTATGGAGCAAGGAGCCCTCCTCCAGGGTCAGTGTGAGCTCCTCATCCAACTCCCCACGGACACCCGCCCACCTTCTTCTCGTCACCCCTGGGAATTCCCTCCCTCTCGGAAGTGCCCAAGTCCTTGTCTCGCTGTCCCCTGTGTCCCTGGAGCCCAGCCCCTCCAGGCAGAGAAGAGACTGCAGAGGCTGCCCGGCCCTACCCTGCAGGACCCCACTGCCCTCCCTCCTGAGGAGGCCGCTGTCTCTGCCCGTCCCACCTGGGGGCAGAGGGCTGTCCCCAGCACCTGCTCACGTGGAGAGAGGCACCAGAATCCTGTGTTGTGTCCTCACCGTCTGCTCGGGAAGGCACGCGTATTTAGGAGGAAAAAGAGAGGGAACCAGAGTGGGAAGGTCAGTACCAAAGGCAGAAAGCCTGTTTTTACTTTTTTTTCACTATCTTTAAACTATTTCCTCCCCCCATCCCTGGGCCAGTGCCTTCTAGTGCTGAACTGGGACAGGGGGCAGGATATAGGGGCTCAAAAGCTCCCTAGAGCAGTGGATCCTGGGTTCCCGGGGCCCCTCTTGAGTTAGTGGGTCCAACTGTCCAAGCCAGACCTGGTCACACCCATGCTTACACACACCGTTGTCACTGGGTGACTTTCAGTAACGAGCATTTGTTCATACAATAAAAATGGATTATACAACCTATAAAAGGGCCTGTGTATCCAAGTGGACTTTCCACCATAAAAACCCCCAGCATCCTTAAAGCTAGAATAATCAGCCCCATCGTTCTAATGATTCACAGACATGAGTGTGCACACACGTGAAGGCTAACACGGTCTGGAGGGCAGCCTCGCTGGAACCCTGAACACCAGGCCCTTTGAAAGCAACCTCAGTTTCCACACAGGGCCTGGCCTGGAGGGCGCTGCTGCCTGGGCCACAGAGGCCCCGACTGGGATGGCAGGGTCACCTAGTGCAGTCCTCAGGGGCCGGACGAGGAAGCCGAGGCCCCGAGAGGCCGAGTTAGACACAAACGCAGCCCAGTGAGCTCTTCCTCACTGTGCTTCCCACCCCTGCTCCAGGCCAGGCCATCAGAGTGAAGGGACACCAGACTAGGGGCCTCACCTTTCCCAGCCCGCACACCGAGAGCAGGGCCCGACTGACTGGTGTGATTGCGTGTGTGCGCATGTGTGTGTATGTGTGCACTTGGAGTGTGTGCACCTGTGCATGTGTGTGCACATGTGTGTATGTGTATGCATTGTACATGCGTTGTGTGTGCATGTGTGAGTGTGTCCGCATGTGCAGGCCTCTGTGGTATGCAAGTATGAGTGTGTGGGTGCACATACGTGTGTTATGTGGGTGTGTCTACATATGTGGGTGTGTGCGTATGTGTGTATGCGTGTAGATGTGCAAACGGGTATGTGGGTGTGTGTGTGTGTTTGGGCATGTAGGGCGTGCATGTATGAGTGCACAAGTGTGTGTGCACGTGCAGGCATTTGTGGTGTGTGTATGAGTATACGTGCATGTGTGCACATGTGGGGGTGTGCACGTGTGGATGTGTATATATGCACGTGCACATGTGTTATTGGTGTGCGTGTATGAGTGTGGGTGTTGGTGTGTTGGCTGGCACTCTGAGCACACAAACCTGGGGTCCTGGACCCCGGGCCCCCTCCCAGTCTGGGGACCGTGACCAGGACTCTGTGCCAGGCTGGGCTTGGGCGGAGCTGTGCCCGGGGCCAGAATGGCTTGCGGGGCCCAGGAATGGGGTCCTTCTGGAGCCTCAAACCCGTTCAGGTGCGACCATGCTGGAAGGAAGATGCTAGAACCAGAGCTTCAGGGAAGGTTTCCGACTCATAGAGTCTGTTCCTTATTTTTTCAAAAACATATTACAAGGGTTTCCGGCTGTGCCCAGATGCTCTCCACCTGCACTCTCCTTCCTTGCCACCAGGGCCAGGCATCTTCTCAAGAGAGGATCAGAGAGCTGGGTGAGAGTTCAAGCCGGTTCCCATGCTCCTGCCAGCATGGCTACTGCTCCTTTGCTCCCGCTGCAGCGGCACTGCTCCCTGGTGGTCACGGCTGTCCGTCCATGTCCCCAGCGAGGAGGCGGGTGGCAGCTCCCCAGGGGCCCACTCTCCCCCAGACCACGGAGCCTCATTCTCAGGGGCAGCCAGTGCAGCCCGTCCGTAATCCCTCTCACCCCACCTATCTGTGAGCAGCCATCACCACCCCTGCCTTAATCCCCTTCTCCTCGGCCGGCAGGGAGCGAGTTTCCCTAACTCTTCCTCGCCATCAAACCCTCTAAACCTTTTAGCACCGGGGCCTCGCTGCTCTAAGCTGCCTTTGCCTCCTGCAGTAAGCATTTCAGAGGAAGCCCCCAGCCCTGTGGGCGTGTTGCACGCGTGTGTGTCAGGTGTGTCCCCAAGCCTGCAGGGGCAAGAGGAGGCGTGGAGTGACCACGCTCAGCAGGGCCTTTCTCCAGCATGAGGTCAGGATGTCCTGGTGAGTGTTCACACACTTGGCTGGTGACAAGCATCCCCAGGGGTGGGAGGGGACAGTCCCACCCCTGGCCAGTAAGCCAGGACAGAGGCTTGTCTGTGCCCTCCTGCAGTGGGCTCCAGGCTGGTCCCTGCCTGGCCCCCATCTGAACAGCCAGCTGATGCCCAGGCAGCTCCACAAAGAGAACTTGGCTGTCCCCCTCCCCGGTCTCTTTCCCACCTTCCAGGGAGGAGGAGGGAGTGGGGAGTGTGGTCTGCAGAAGATGTATCCCCTTTCTCTCTCTGTCTCATTTGTGAGAACATCAGGGCTGGCTGATGGGAGCAAGAGAAGGGCGGGGAGATGCTTCCAGGAGGAAAAGGAAGCCCAGGGTTCCCAGGGGTGACGATAAACAGACAGAATGGAGAGCTAGAGCGACCACTCAGTGGGTCATACACACCCGTGCGTGGCTGCCCCCGCGCCAGCCCTGACATCTGGTCCCACCTCTCTGCTGGCATCCTCACACCCTCCTCACCCAGCCCTCGTCTCCGGCAGGTGGCCCTTCCCACCTTCACAGTCATCAATCCTCAGCTCAAGAGCCACTTATGTGGCATCCATCAAATCCAAACGTTTTCCCTAAATCACACTCCTTGGGGGGACAGGGTGCCCAGGTAAGGGAGGTGGAAGCTTTCTGCATTCTGGCCCGACTCACCTTCCTCTGTCAGGCGGGGGCAGAGGGATGGCCCCAGCCACACAGACTCCCTGTCTCTGCAAGTCCACTCTCCACACCCAACACATCACGCTCTGAGACCCAGAGACAGACGCAAAAGGCAGGGCGGGCACCGAAGGCGTGGTGTGGAGGCGGCCTAGTAGAGGAAATTAACTTCCGAAGGTTGGGGTCACCTTCCTCCTCCTCCCACTACTCCTCCAGGGGAGTACGAACAATAGGAGAGAGGCCCTCGGGCCGCTCAACTCAGGGGGCCTACGAGGGTCAGTGAGTATGTGACAAATGGAGAAATGCGACAGAGACATGAAGGTTTGAGGACCCCTGGGACAAGGCGTCCAAACAAGCAGTGGCCAGGTGTCCTCCAGGGCACAGCCCCCCAAACCCCTCCCAGGACTGCACTGGGGCCCAAACTCTCCTCCTGATGATCTCTGGGTCATTCTGAGCCCCCCAGCCCCGTCACAGCATGCTGGAGCTGTGTCATACTCTTCAGGAACACTTCGAGCCAGCTGATGGCACGGTGGTGCCTGAAATCAATCCGCTGTGGTGGGAGCATTTATTCCACGAGAAGTGGCAACCGCTACGGATCGGGTTGTTCTTCTTTTTCCTTTGGAAGAGCCTGCTGTTAAGCATTTACTGTCACATCCCTGCCTCTAACTCGGGGGGTCTCAACTTGAGCCGTCATTGGCATCACCGGAGGGCTGTTTGAGACCCAGATGAGCAGGCTGGGCCCACGCCCAGAGGGTCTCACTCTGTAGCCCGGGTGGGGCAGCCGATTGGCATTTGTGGGGCTGATGCTGCTGGTCTGGGGACCACACTTTGGGAACTGCTGCTCAAATCCATCTGCGTGGATTCGTTTACTCAATGGCACAAAAGGAAACAGCTCTGAAGGAGACACATCTTCAGATACTGAAGGGCTGGAAACACACGTTCTCTGTGCTTTTCCAAAGCAGAGCTGCTTTCAGCTGAGGAGGGGGAGGTCTCGGAGCAGTTAGAGCCAACCCTCTACCCACTGGCCGCCGCACACAATCAGCTCCCTGTCTCCTGAGAGGACCCAGCAAGGAGCTGGCTGCTGCAGGGGAGACCCAGCAGCGGGAAGAATGAATCCAGAGCGGTCTAAGGGCCTTTCAGCCTGCAGGATTCCGTGCCGACTTTCAACCCTGGAAAGTGCCCAGCAGTCCCTTCAATGCCGTGTCTGTCTGCTCCCTCATCCTGCTCTCTGTAGACATGTCATCAACAGCAGCCGAGGCGGATTTCTTTAAATGCTGAACTTAACTTGGTTTCTCCAGGAATCATCTCCTAGGTCATTGTCTCTGTGAATGCTGCGTCACGTCCAGATGATGGGTTAAATCTCGTCTGGGGCTCAGCCTGAGAGTCTAAGGGGCAGCCACCCATGGTGGCTCCAGGAAGACGCACTTCGGAGTTCAGGCAGGTTGGATGTGCACTCTTGCCCGTTCTAAATTCACCAGAAGGCTGGTTCCGTGGGCTTCAGACAGTGGGAAGCTAAGGGGAGCATGTGGAGCATTCAGGACTCTGAGGCTGGGGAGCCCTTCACCAGGAGGCATCTTCTGCCTCTGGTGTGAGCTGCCTTTTTTCCCAGCATGCAGTGGGTGTGGGGAGGGGACCTTCGAACCTCGGACCCCAAGCCATCTCTGCCTCCTCCCTCTCCCTTCCTGTCTCCACAGCCCCCAAGTCTTGTAGGTTCTTCCTCAAAAGTCTCTCTTGCTTTCTCTTCAAATTCTCTCCCCCATCCACTGCATCAGAGCCTTCACACCTCGTGTCTGGGGGTCTGTAACCCCTTCCAGGCCATCCCCCAACATCTGGCTCTCTTTTCTCAGACACACCCTGATTTGTTTTCCTAAAACATCACTGTCGTCATAGGACCCCTCCTGTTTTTCCACCTTCAGTGGCTTCCTCATTGCTACAGGAGGAATCCCAGATTCCCCAGGCCAGCCACGGAGGTAGGCGCCACATCTCCCTCGTCTCAGCTCCAGCACCTCTCACTTGACTCCTGATGACAAGCAATACCTGAGGGAGAGAGTGGGGCTCTTACCCTAGCTCTCCCTCTGAGCCTCAGTCTCTTCATCTTAATAATGGGTATTCTCATACCTCCCTTGCATCGTTGCTTAAAATGTCAACTGCATGGCTTGTCTGCACAGCTAGAGCAATGCCACCTCTTTCAATGGGCTCAATGCTAACCGCACAGTGGAGGATTAATTCGGAAATGAGGCCCAGACAGCAAGGCACCCGTGTATGTGTGCATGCATGCGTGTGTGTGTGTGTGTGTGTGTGTGGGCGCGTGTGTTGCAGTGAGGGGGTTTGTGGGGACATGGGGTCACTGGGTCCTGTGTGACAACCAGAGTGCACGTGTTGGGGACAGCACACCTCCCTTCTGGACCTCAGTTTCTTTATCTATAAAAGAAAGGGCCGGATGGAAGCCCCCTGAGTCCCCCACTTCCTTATCCTAAGCTCACTCGGCAGGTGCCAGGTGGTTTGTGAGAGGACACGTGCTGCCACCTGGTGGAAGAAACTTGCATGGCAGTGCTGCCTACCAGGGAGATTGATCGTCAGGCCTCCTGCCGCCCCAGCAACGTTTGCTGACAAGCGTCAGGGTTCCGGTACCCATGCCACCTGCCACACGACCTCACTCTCTCTCAGCCTTGGCCTCTTCGTCTGGGAAATGGAGCTGATGATAGCGCACCCTCACAGGGCCGTTTCCAGTGTGAAATGAGATCACACATGAAAAGCACTTTGTAAATGTCCAATACGGGATAACCATGGTTAGTTTTTGAGACTTTGGGGAGAAGAACAAAAAGGTGTTCTTTTAAGCCCAATAACAGCGTTGGCTTCAGTTAGTTCATTTGTCCTTTGGCGTCCTCCTCTTTCTTTTTTTTAAATTCCTTCTCAGTCTGATTTTTAACCTCCTTCTACATCGATCATCTCCCTCCTGTGAGAAGAGGAGGGTCCCCATGATGGGTAGATGGAGGTAAGTGAGGCAGCCCCGGCACCAGTCGCGCTTGCCCTCCTGCTAGCCTGTATGTCGCCGTTTCCCAAATGCAGACTCAGGCAGCAGAGAGAGGTGGCTCTGTGCACGGACCCTGCAGCCACACGGCTTGAAATTCCCTCTGCCACTTATTAGGAATGCAATTCTGAGCAAATTATTTAACTATCTGTGCATCACAGTGTTGTGATGGCTCATGAGTTAATTCTCGTGAAGTACTGAGAACAGGGCCGGCTGATTACAGGTGCCTGGTGAAGTTATGGTGGCGGTGTTTCGTGGTGGTCACTGAGGCTGCCCATAATCTTCCAGTCCCTCTTCCGCAGGCCCAGGGCAGGACCGCCCTCCCACCGCCATGTGACTTGCTGTGGCCAATGAAGTGAGAGTGGACGTGTCACTGCTGGTGAAGTTTTCAGAGCCAGTGTGCACTGCACCACGCTCTCGTTTCCATGAGCCTGAGTCCTGGAATCTGGTGACAGCAATGCAGAACCGCCCCAGCGGACCCACAATGCAGTGTGAGCCAGGAACAAACCGGCATCTGTGACAGAGCCTTGATTTGGGGTTGTTTGTTACGGAGCATAACCCAGCTTATGTTACAGATACATTATTACTCCTCCAGAGCTCTGAGAGCAACGATCCCTTCTCATTTACCTTACATATGCTTATTAAATACCAGTAAATATGAACTAATGAGCACACACATTTCCTTTCCCCAAACTTAGAATACCAAGCAATAGTACCAGTAAAATTTTCAACTCAAAGTATATCATAAGCTATGACAGAGCGAGAGATGAAACACGACAAAGGGGACCACAGTGTTTTTTTCTCAAAAACCCAAAAACCTTTATGGAGACCGTGGGTTTCACAATTCAGTCCTAGTACCCACGTATGAGACAACCTGCCAAAGAAGAGGCAAAGGCCTGGTGCACCTCTTCCACCGACGACCCCCCCCCACCACCACCTAACTTGTTTATTAGAAGACAAAATGGTCGGTGGTTACAACACATCAGGAGGGAGAAGCTGAAGGAATAAACCGGGTGAGCATCCCGCATCCCGCATCCCCACGTCCCCGCATCCCTGGAAGGAGGTGCTCTCTGTTTGCTGTGGTCCCTGGTGCCACCTAGTGGCGCTAGCTGGCACTGCTCGGAGCCAGCTCATGGAAGCCATCTACTCCGGACAGACCAGAGCGCCCCGTGCACCCATCGTCACATAAACCTGACTCCTCGTCCTGTGGAACGAGGGGACCCTGGGCGTCTGAGGGGAAAGGACGAAAGGTGCGAGATGGAAAATCACGATGGCCCAAGGACAGCACCGGGTCCAGGGAGATCACAAGCTGGTCTCTGCCAGGGACAAGTCATGCAGACAACCCTGCAATGCAGAGGGGACCCTGAGGTCAAAGCCCAGCCAAGCAGCCTCCACCTCCAAGACAGGGGCTCACAAGCCCACTGAGTTCCAAGACCTCTGGGTGCAGATGGGGCTCGTCACCTGGACATGGAGACCCCTGTGACGCCCCCGGCTCTCACCTCAGTGCTTGGCTGAGAAGGGAGCCGGCCACACCAGCAGCACAGGCCTGTCCTCTGCCGTCCACTCTGGGACTGCCAGGGAGCAGACACAGGCCAGGCGAGACAAACAAATGGAGACACACTGGAAACGTGTCCGCGTATAAATAGGTGGCCCTGCTCCAAATGGCCGTGTCTGAAAGCCTCAGGTCACACTGGGGTCTTCTTTCCCCAAGCCACTTTGTGCACGTCGTCATTCCAAACAATGGAGCCTCCCTCCGCCCCCCACCTGTGGCTGTCTCACGCTCTTTGTGCGCCTTCCACCTCCTCAACCAGCCACGGCCCCGAGAAGCAGCCAGGCTCGGGCTCCGGGAACTACTAACAATGAGGGACCGACTGAAGGAGGGGAGGAGAGAAGATCCATGACCAGGGGCCCGGGACACAAGCGTGGGAGCTCAGGTGACAGCGTGGAAATGTGTGATGTGAGGGTGTGCAAATGGGGATGCCTCCAAATATCCCGAAGAGGAGGCAAGATTTCAGGCAATGCTGTAAGGGGTAGACAGAAGCAAGGGCCAGGGATAACATTCCAGAACATCCTTAAGGAGGGACAGACCACCCCAACAGCACCACGGCTGCGGCCACTCACTGGGGCTCCCAGGGATCCAGGCTCTAGATGCGACGTCTCATTTGACCCTCATGTCGACCCACCTCGGGGGACTTGGGCTATGCAAACATCAGTGGTGAATGACCACAGCTTCCATTTGTTTCTGTTATTTCCAACCATCATGGGGGGATGCCAGACACCACAGGGCTGGTACAGAGTGGGCCCGATCGAGAGCGCTGTGAGGTCCTGGCAATGTCCGACTGAGGGGCGAGCGTGTGGTGGCCTCTGTCTTGGGCAAACCACTTGGCTCCCTGCCTTAAAGGGCCACTTACTTCTAAGGACAGGTTATTCCATGCCAGGAAGGAGCAAGACGGAGCCAACCTGGTGTGACCTGTCACCTACGGCTGGGGAGTTCTGGGGAAGAAGGAGCCCCCTTCAAGGCGGGATGTGCCCCAGGCTCAGATGGCAGAGCCTCAATCTCGGGACCGCCTCCTGGCTGCAAGGAAGACCTGTCTGAAGGGGGGATTCTGGAACAGTTTAAAGAAACATCACTTTCTTCCTTTCATGGCATAAATGTTTCCAGGAGACGTGTCACAGGTGGCTCAGTGGACAGCCAGGACTTCCTTTCCGCAGCATCACTTCTCATTCAAATAAATTACTGCTGCTCCTTTAAAAAGAAGTTTGATCGCTGGAAGTATTTAGATAAGCCCACTGATCCCTTGTTTATACCGTCACTTGACGACGGGACATGTTCTGAGAAAAGAGTTGTTAGGCGATTGTGTCGTTGTGCGAACATCGTAGAGCATACTTGCACAAACCTAGATGGTATAGCCTACTATGCACCTGGGCTCTGTGGTGCTGATCTTATGGGACTACTGCAGTATATGTGGTCATCATTGCCCGAAACCTCGCTATGTGGCATGTGACTAACTAATTTATCTCATCAAGACCCTTCCTAGGGCAAAGCTAAGCCTCGGGCCGGGTCAGCGGGTCCTAGTCTGTGTTAGGGACAACTAACACGGCCAGTGTACCTTTTTGTTTACGAATTGGTCCAATTGCTGAGAAAAACCAGCTTCGTGATAGAAGTCACACGTGGGAAACTGCGTTACCACCCCGGGGGGCCTTCAGGGCTTCAGGGACCCTCTGTTTTTCTGGAAGTTTCCCTCGGTCCACGGGAGTGAGCAGAAGAGGGCCAGTGCGAGGACATTATCTTGGCCCCCACAGTTTGACGCCAGCACGGAACAGCCGGGGGCTCTGGACATACCGGGAGCTACGACAACAACACACTGAGACCCTGGGGCTGGAAAGACGGATTTCCCATCCGAGGGACTGGAAGGCTGTCAAGCACGGCCAGTCTCAGATTTTCAGGGCTTTCATGTCTATGGTCCTGCATTCTCCCACACCAACATGGGGTGCAGACACTATCACATGAGTTTAAAGATGAGGAGGACGCAGAGTCTGGACAAGGATCTGGAACTTTCTCAGGGCCCCACCGTTAGGCTTCATAGCTGAGCAGTAATTAGCACTCAATCCACTGCTTTGCAAATGCGAGAGAAAATATGTGGGGTTGCCCTGAGAGCTGCCCTGATCCTGCTGGGCCTCGGGGGTCTCATTCTGCAACAGAAAGGAGGGCTTCCAGAACATTCCTGAGCCTCCACCAGGTATTGGAGCATCCAACCCTGAGGGACTCCTCATCTCATTGGCTTGCACGGCAATATTGGAAAAGTGGAAAAGGCTGGCAACGTCCCAGATGTGTGGAAAGCTACCATGAGAATGTGAATTGGTAAGGCCTGCTGAGAAGGCAGAGTGACAACATTTACCGAAATTTAAAATACACACAGCACATAAGCTATTTCAGTGATTCTCAACCAGGAGCGACGTTACCCCCCAGGAGACATTTGGCAATGTCTGGAGACAGTTTCTGTTGTCACACCTCAGGGGAAAGGTGCTGGTGGCACTTATTAAGTGGAGGCCAGGAATGCTGCCCGACATCCTGCAGCTCAGGACAGCGCCACCACTAAGAGTGACCTGGCCCCAGATGTCCACGGTGCCGAGGCTGAGAAATCTGAGCTACTACAGAAATGCTCATACACAAAACAACAACGATAGTACAGCCGACACTTACATAGTGCTGACAAGGGGCAGGCACGATTCTAGCCATTTTCTACACAGGAATTCATTAACTGCCCCCAACAACTCATCAGGTGGATGCTAGGGGTTGAATTGTGTCCCCCCAAAAGATTTGCTGAAGTTCCAACCCCCGGTACCTGTGACTGTGACCTTACTTGGAAATAGGGTCCTTGCAGATGTGATTAAGATGAGGTCATCAGGGTGGCCCTAATCCAGTATGACTGGTGACCTTACAAGAAGAGGGATAAAGCCGTGTGAAGACAAGGACACAGGGGAAGATGGCCACGTGAGGACAGAGCAGAGATTGGAGTGACGCGTCTACAAGCCAAGGAACGCCAAGGACCGCCAGCAGTCCCCAGAGGCTGGGAAGCAAGGAAGGATTCTACCCAGAGTCTCAGAGGGATCGTGGCCCTGTGACACCTTGATTTCAGACTCCTTGCCTCCAGAACTGTGAGAGAGTAAGCTTCCATTGTTTCAAAAGCCCCAGTTTGTGGAACTTTGTAAGGCAGCCCTAGGACATGAATACAGTGGGTACTATTACCCCCATGTTACTAACGGGGAAACAGAGGCACAGAGAGAGTCAGGTACTCACGCACACTCCCTCAGTCGGAAACTCGTCACTCGTCTCCGCCTGCTCACACTTCACATTGGAACGAGAGCCTGCGTTCAGCTGTCGTGAGGGTTTGTGTGCTATGATCGTCACACTGCGTAGGGAGGCCCGTGCTGGGTTGTATCTCTTCATTGCAGTGGTCTGGGGAGAGCCCTGGGTCATTGGGGGGTCACTAAATTGGGCGAAATCCCCCCTGGTGGCCATCAGTGCTCAGCAGGCCTGTATTCCCAGCGGACTGAAAAGAGGAAGGAAGAAATCTACCTGTAATTTTGTGGGGAAAGTACTGTTCAAGTCCTAAGCAACATCCGTGATGAAAACCATCCTCATCTCTCGTGTTCTCGTCACGTTTCCACTTGGCTTCCTCAAGCACATTCGAGCTGAGGCTCCTCCCTGGAGAACAGCTGGTCCAACTGGTAAAAAGAATCTACTTTTTCTCTGAGTGAAGTTTTCCTTCCCTCTCTAAGGCAGGGCCATCCCACTCCAGCTTCTGGAACAGGGAAACTGTTCACCAGGGCTCAGAGGAAGTGCCGAGACCTCAAGGTTCACCTGCCCCTTGTCTCGACCCACAGACACTTGACGGCATCCTGTAAGTGACAAGGAGCATCTGTGGATGAAGGGAGGACTCAGTATCGCCAGTGGGATCAGGACTGGAGCAGGATTCTCTGGGAACGGGTGTGGAGTGAGGAAAAGTCTGAGAACCAAGGGGCCCCGAAACAGGCTCACCGACCTCGCAGATGGGGTGGGGGCTGGGTACCAGGAAGGAACGAAGGATAAAAGACGCCAGAAGGCTTGGACAGACAGACTGATGGAAGTAGCGAGTGCCGAGGGATGTCCCAAGGCTCCAAGCCTCCGTGCTCAGTGCTCACCCTCATCTGGCCATTTCACAGGCAAGCGGCCCCTGCAGCAGCTACTGTACAGACACCTGTTGGCTGGGGGTGGGGCCTCTCCCAGGACCCCCGCCAGCCTCGTCACTACCCTGACCTTGGGGGATCTCTGCATTAGAGCCAGGCCACCTCTGAAGCCAGAAGCAAAACCCCCGCACTCCCCTGAGCTGGGCCCGACCCTCCCAAAGCCGCCCCAAATGCTGCCACATGGAGAGGGCACAGCCTCCTCCATGCCAAGAAAACATCCTGCAGACAAAACAAGGCAGGAAGACATGTATAAAATCCCCACACTTCCAGAACAGAGAAATCTGGGCGCTCTCCTTGCTGCATCTGCAGCCGTGAAGCCTCTGGAGACGCTGCCCTCACGGCCGTCAGCCAGCTCAGGGTCACCCAGGGGCTGGCAGGGCAGATGAATTCAGACACAAAGTTCACACAGAAAGATAAAACCTTGGGAACTCTGTCCTCCTAGGAGGAGATGGTTGGGTTTGCTTCTCGCCCCCTGACGCGACCCCAAGCGATTGGGGACGAGCCTATGCTCATGTTGCGACTTGCCTGCGCCACCAGGTGGCCGAACGTGAGTACTACCACCCTAAACAGGTAGTTAACTTCAACCAAAACAGTGAGAAGGGAAAAAAAAAGCAACTTGAGGCATCATTGTGGGACTGAAAACCAGACCCAGATGCAGTGGCTTGACATGCCAGCCCCACACCCCAACCCGCTGACCTGCCTATCCTGAGATGAGGGGTCTGGAGAAAGAAGCCAGGTTGCTGAGTGTGTACAGATGAAGTCTCCTGGGACCTTGTCCAGGCGTGGGAGCACCTGCTAAACACAACGACCTGAAGGGTAAAGGTTTGAGCGCCCATGGTGTGTTGAATTGTGTCCTCTTCCCCGCCAAAAAAGATATATCCGTGTCCTAACCCCCAGGAATGTGAACGGGATCTTATTTGGAAATCAGAGTCTTTGCAGATGTAATTAAAGTAAGGATCTCCAGACGAGATCCTTCTGGATTAGAGTGGACCCTAAATCCAATGGCAGGGACAGAGAAAGGAGAGGGACATTTGACACACAGAGGAGACAGCCATGTGACCACAGAGGCAGAGGTGGCGTCAGGCGTCTACAAGCCAAGGAATGCTAAGGATCGCCAGCAGCTCCCAGAAGCTGGGAGAGGGAGGAAGGATCCTCCCCTAGAGCCTTCGGAGGGAGCATGGCCCTGCCGATACCTTGATTTCCGATTTCTGGCCTCTGGAACTGTGAGATGATAAATTTCTGTTGTTTCAAGACACCCAGTTTGGGGTCATTTGTTACGGCAGCCACAGGACACTCATACAGGTCTCGTTCAGGTGACACCTTCCACGTTACCTGAATAGTGGCCACCTGGGAGTCAGGTGCCTGAGAAAGAGCAGAAGCAGATGACTCCCGTGGCCGCCACCCGGAGCCCAGGGTAGAGGCCCTGAAGAGAGCCTTGCGTCCTCAGAGGCTGCCGTGCCACCAGCACCACTCAAGGAGAAAACGGGGTCTCTGGAGAGAGATGAGCGGGAGGGAGGGGGCCAAGGAAGCAGGATCCACTTGGCAGCTGCTCAAATTTAGTTTGCACCTCCTTTGCCAGTGCAGAGGGAAACAAACGACCTGCGAACTGAATGAAAAATGGTGATTCATTATCCCTGATGTGTGATGATGGCTTAATTATTTTTCTAACTGGGGAGAGCCGCTTTCTGACAGCAGGTGCAAATGAATTCTCCACTGTTTTAAGGAGTGATTGGCCCAGGACAGGCAGAAAACTGCAAAACCTAATTAAATCGGGAGCCTTGTGAAATAAATGGAGCGGGGAGTTTGTTTGCTTGCTGCTGACAGGTATTAACGATTCCCGGAGAGGCCGTGAGGGCTCCTCCCAGAGTGGGTGTGGGGGCACGGATGTGGGAGGAGCCACACGGGGTGACAGGGATCCCGGACGAGCTGCACAGGAAAGGTGCTCTGGGGGCCTGGACGCCAGGCTCTGGGGGCGCTTTGGCCGTGGATGGCTGTTGCCTGCCTTTGGCTCTGGTCTGTGGAACGGGAGCCTGGACAACAGGAGAAGCCGAAGACGGCTGAGTGCCCGGGGGTGGGGCAGTCCAGGGAAGCGCCTTCATCTGACTTCAGAGCATGGGTTTGGGTCAGACAGCCCCAGGTTGGATCTGGCACACCTTCCAGCTGTCTCTGACCTGAGTCCAGTTCATCCAGCCTCTCTGAACCTCAGTTTCCTGGTCTCTAATATGGCCCGTGAGCAGCACTCGCCCACCAGGATGTCTTGGGGCCCCTGTGAGCTTAGCCTGCAAAGCTCTCAGCAGAGGCTTCTGCGCAGGACACACTGAGCCAGGGAGGCCAAGTGGGCCGTCCGGGTCAAGATCATAGGTGTAAAGGCCTCCTGCTCACTCTGGGTTTAAAGGGCTGCTGTCCAGGCAGGATGCCCCCCTTGACCCTTTCTTACACCAGCAGGGAGGCAGCGACCTGGCTGAGAGAGGAGAGCAGCTGGGGGCAAGGAAGAAGAGGTTGGTTCCCTTAGGCCTCCCCTGGAGCCCAATGAGACCTTCCTTGGTTCTTGTGCAGGGGCAGCCTTGCCTTAGACTCGTGGAAAGCAGGACCCTCGCCCACCCATCCTCTAGGCTAACCAGTCACAGGGACCTGGTGGCGGCCCTTGGGTGCCAGACCATCCCAGAGGCCCTCAGCTGGCAGGGCCAACATGACTGCCCTGTGCATGTCCAGGGCACAGGGCATGCCCTGCCCTGTCCCTTCCAGATGGAGCCAGGTCTCCACACGAGGGAAAGCCCCATCACCACATGTGCAGATTAGAGGAGGGAAGCTCCTCCAGGGGCCCAGGATTGGACCCCACACCCCAGCTGGCCCTGCAAGGATCCCTAGTCAGCACCCAACCTGCTCAGTGACCTCCTAGTCACATCCCTCTTTCTAGTCACCCACCCCCACCTTCTAGTCACCCACCCCCACCTCCTAGTCACTCAGCCCCACCTCCTAGTCACCCAGCCCCACCTCCTAGTCACATCCCTCTTTCTAGTCACCCAGCCCCACCTCCTAGTCACTCACCTCCCACCTCCTAGTCACCCACCCCCACCTCCTAGTCACTCAACCCCCACCTCCTAGTCACCCACCCCCACCTCCTAGTCACCCACCCCCACCTCCTAGTCACTCACCCCCACCTCCTAGTCACTCACCCCCACCTCCTAGTCACTCACCCCCTCCTCCTAGTCACTCAGCCCCCAACTCCCAGTCACTCAGCCCCCAACTCCCAGTCACTCAGTCCCAACTCCTAGTCACTCAACCCCCACCTCCTAGTCACCCACCCCCACCTCCTAGTCACCCACCCCCACCTCCCAGTCACTCACCCCCACCTCCTAGTCACTCACCTCCATCTCCCACTCAGCCCCCACCTCTAGTCACTCAGCCCCCACCTCCTAGTCACCCACCTCCACCTCCTAGTCACTCAGCCCCCACCTCCCAGTCACTCAGCCCTCAACTCCTAGTCACTCAGCCCCAACTCCTAATCACCTACCCCCACCTCCCAGTCACTCAGCCCCCACCTCCTAGTCACTCATCCCCACCTCCTAGTCACCCACCCCCACCTCCTAGTCACTCAGCCCCACCTCCCAGTCACACAGCCCCCACCTCCCAGTCACTCAGCCCTACCACCCAGTCATTCAGACCTCAACTCCTAGTCACTCAACCCAACTCCTAGTCACTCAGCTCCCACCTCCTAGTCACTCAGCCCCCACCTCCCACTCACACAGTCCCCACCTCCTCGTTACTCACCTCCATCTCCCAGTAACTCAGCCCCCACCTCTAGTCACTCAGCCCCCACCTCTAGTCACTCAGCCCCAACCACTTGGTCACTGGGCCTGAGCGTACGAGGCCAGAAAGGCTTCGGTGAAACATTTGGTCATGTAGCTGGCCCGAGGATGGCATGGGACACAGATGCACGCAAGGCCATCCTCTGAGAGGCCAAGAAAAAAATCCTTCTATGTCCAGATCTAATCACTGGCTCCCACTTTTCCTTCATTCCTGCCCACGCCACTAACCTGTATGAATTCCCTTCTGCTATATCCCCTTTTTCCCCCACCGCCCAGGCTCCTCCCTTCATCACCACTCATCTGGTCCTCTAATCCCTCTGTTGTGCACAGTGTTGACCCCCACAGCCCTCAGCTGTGCAAGAACCATTCATGGCTCCCTGTGGCCTGGCATTTTGAGAATGCCCCCAGCCCTGACTCTCAGAGCCTTTAAAATCTGCCTCCAACCTTGGAACTCCTTAGTTCCCACCTCCATTTTATCCAGCCTGGCCCTTGGTCTCCCCATGCTCCCCACACTGACCCCGTTCCTGCAGTCCCTGTGTAGGAACACCCTCCCCCCTCCTTTCCATCCCACAGCTTCCAAAGGCCTCAGCTGGCAGGTCCAGCCCCCATTCACTTTTCCATCTCCAGAGCCCAGTGGTGTTCCTACCAAACACCAAATTTTTGGCAATTAACTCTTTCTTGTTTGGGTATTTTGACCTCCTAGTTTGTAAAATCTTAGAAGACAAGAATCACGGGTATTCAAAGAAGTAGACAGTCTCAACTCCTCATCAGGACCTGACACCTGGTCTAGACTGGTAAGCTTAGAAATAGGATTTGTCTCAGAAAATTGAAGATCTGCAAGGATCATCCAAGCCAGGGCACACAGCAGGGCGCCAGGACTCCAAAACCACGTGCGCATTCACGTGCTCCCACCTCCCGCCGGCCACAGTGAGCACACTTCTCCTGGTTCCTCCAAAAATAGCCCTTGTGCACTTATTTACAATCTTTTTCACCAACAGTTGAGACATACAGAAGAGCTGAAGGAGTTGGACAGCGAACACTGGCACAGTCCCACCTCCATCCACCAGCGTCTGTCTCCTCTTGCGTTACCGCACACCTGTCCATCTCTCCACACCTCGGTCCACCCACCAACCTATTTTATTATTTTCGACGCCTTTGAAAGTAAGCCTCAGACATCTGTACACTTCCCCCCAGACACTTCAGCATGTCATCACTAACCACAGTTCAATATTTGTTTGCAGTTCCTTTTTTTTCTCTTTTGAGATAAAAGTCTACATACAATGAAATGCACCCACCTGAAGTGTCCCATTGGATGAGTTTGGCAAGTGCACACATCTGGGCAGCCTTCACCTGTCAAGACATTGACCACGACCCTCCCCCAGGAAGTCTCCTCACTCCTTCCCAGTCACTCCCACCCCTACCCCCCAGGGACAACCACTGTTTTAACATTTTTCCACCATTGATTAGTTTTTCCTGGTCTGGAACTTTATGTAAGTGGGCACACTCTTTTGTGCGTGGCTTCTTTCATTCTACAAAATATTCTTGAGGCTCATCCATGTTCTTATGCAACTTAAGGGTCATTTGCTCCTTTTTAACACTGCATAATAGTCCAACTGACGCATAATAGTCCACAGTTGATTTATCAGCCCCTGCTGATGGATGTTTGGGTGGTTTCCACGTCTGGGCTCTTATGAATAGTGCTGCTATGAACATCCTGCATTACAAATTTTTTTGAGAAATGATTTTCTCATTCCTTCCTTGCTATGTTTGATTTGTAAGTGGATATAAACCAGGTGGGTAAAGCAAATTTCCCTCCCACTTGTTCTCCCAGCTCTGATGGCTCTAGGAATGGGATTAGACCCCAAGCCCCGGAGCCACGGTTCTGTTGTGGCCCTGCCTCTGTTCCACGTCACACTCCACTTCCTGCAACACCCCGACTTCGTGTGTCCAGGGAGGACAGCCACTCACTTCTTCCTGGGGCCAGTGAGGACCATACCTCTCAGTTGTCTTGTTTCTCCCACCAGTAAATCTTCACTTTACTTCTAATCACTGGGAATGGTGGAAGGGGAGACATGTCTCCTGGGACATGTCTACATAAGGATGAGGACAGTTAACAGAGGGTGCCCTCATTTCCCTTCACGCCTACAAATGCCATATGATCATCATAATTATATTCCAGCTTCATATCTTCCGAAGGCAACTCCCCAAGTGCAGAGAATCAGCTCCACCAGGCAGTATGATCTGATTCACAGGCTCCTGAGGCTACTCTGCCTTGGCTTGTGTAAGCACCTTGCCCCCTCAATGGAAGGGTTGGCCAGTGCTATGCACAATGTTTGAACGTTTGCATCCCCCCAAAATTCACATGTTGAAGCCCTCCCGGCTGACGAGATGGTATTTGGAGGTGGGGCCTTTGTGGGGTGATTAGGGTGAGATGAGATCATGAGGGTGGTGGGATTAGTGCCCTCACGAGAAGGGACACCAGAGCTCACTCTGTACGTGAGGACACAGCGAGAGGCAGCTGTTTACAAGCCAGGAAGCGAGGCCTCACCAGCAACCAAGCACCTTGATCTCGGACCTCCCAGCCTCCAGAGCTGTGAGAAATGAACGTCTGTGGTTTAAGCCGCCTTTAAGTCTATGGTGTTCTGTTATAGCCGCCCGAGCTAAGACAACCAAACAATTTTGAATGTTCACTGAGTACCTACTGCATGTGGGGCAATATTTTAGGCATGGTGGGGGGCACAAAGAAATACAAGATGAAGGCTCTGTTTTCCAGAAGCCTATAGGCAAACAAGGTAGGGCTGTATGAACTTCCACAGCATGAGCTGTTGTCGAGTGACAAGGGTGAGTTCCAGATCTGCTTACAGTGACCCACGTCCATGCACACCCGCAGGTATTTAGTAAATAACAACATAAACCTCTTACAGGAGCAAATCAAATACTCAATGATACAATAAAGGTCTCAGAGTATCTACCCTGAGAGGGGATGGGAAGGAGTGGGCTCTCTCCCTTTTTATTCGACGTGCTCCTGTCTTGTTGAAATGTTCAGTGAGCCTGTCCTGCCTTCTTTCAGAGAAGTATGTAATTTCGTGGGGGAGACAAGATGGAAACACATGCAGTCACTCACAGTGCAGCCGTCAGTCAGGCCCACCTTCAGCTTGGACTCAAACCAGGAGGTGAGAGTTGCTTGGAAGACAGAGGGTTCCCTTGGGATTGGGGGACACAGAGAAGGGAGGACTCTTGCAGTGTTGCAGACGAGGGAGGAGAGGGGCGCAGGAAGCGAGAGTTCACTGTGGGTGGATTGCAGGAAGGGAGGTGAGCAAAGTCGCAAGAATGGGGCAAGAATGGAGGGGCCCTCCAAGACGGTGTGCAGAAGGAGCCTTGCGTGCAGGTCTTATTTGATAAGGACAGAAGCAATGGGGAATCACCCCTTTATTATTTATGTTATAGGAACACCTGTTGAGAGCCAGGCGCGGGGCTAGGTGTCGGAATGCAAAGGTCAGACGACACTTCCTCCTCCAGGGAGCTGGTCTAGCGGGAGACCCGGGTATCGGTTTGATTACACCATGGGCTCCGGCCGCCAGCAACCCACTGCTCTGAGGCCTCAGCAGGGTGTGCGTGTTCTCCCAGCCCTCATGGCCTCATTTGTGTAGTGGGGTGACGGGAGCACTGGCCCCACAGGGCCACCGCTGGGATTAACTGCCATGCACGCAGCGGGCCGAGAGCGGGGAGCGCCCAGTGGCAGGCGCTGTTACTAAATAGTCCCTCTCCCGGGGGATACATGCCCTACAGGGGACAGCTCAACGTGAGACCAGCAGGGAGGGCACATGACCCCAAACCTGCAAAGACCACCATCGTTTTTCTTGAGTTAATGGTCTCTCCTGTAAAGTAATTCATTTTTTTTTAAATTTATTTATTGAGGTGAAAGTCACATAACATAAAATTAACCATTTTAAAGCAAACTATTCAGTGGCATTTAGTACATTCACAATGTTGTGCAACCATAACCTCTACCTAGTTCCAAAACGTTTCCATCACCCCAAAATAAAGTCCCTTACTTTTATGCAGTTTCTCCCCATACCCCCCACCATCCCCAGGTCCTCAGCCTCTGGCAACCACTAGTCTACCTTCTTTCTCTAAGGATTTGTCTATTCTGGACATCTCACACAAATGAATCATACAGTATGTGACCTTTTGTGTCTGGCTTCTGTTGCTGAGCATAATATCTTCAAGGCTCAGCCATGATGTAGCGAGTATCAAGAACTTCCTTTTTATGGCTGAGTAATGTTCCATTGTCTGGAGAGACCACAGTTTGTTTATTCATTCCTCTCTTGATGGGCACTTGGGGTGTTTCCATCGTTTGGTGATTGTGAATGGTACTGCTATGAACATGGGTGTACATGTATGTATTTGAGTTTCTGTTTTCAGTTTTGAGGAGGTATATATCTAGGAGTGGAATTGCTGGGTCACATAGTATTTCTGTGTTCAATTTTTTTTTTTTTTTTGGTGAGGAAGACTGGCCCTGAGCTAACATCTGTTGCTAACCTTCCTCTTTTTGCTTGAGGGAGATTGTTGCTGAGCTAACATCTGTGCCAATCTCCCTCTATTTTGTATGTGGGATGCCGCTACAGCATGGCTAGATGAGCAGTGTGTAGGTCCATGGCTGGGATCTGAACCCGCAAACCCTGGGCAGCCAAAGTGGAGCATGTGAACTTAACCACTACACCACGGGGCTGGCCCCTGTGTTCAACTTTTTGAGGAAGTGCCACATTGTTTTCCATGGTGGCTCCCCCATTTTATGTTCCCACCAGCAATGTATGAAGGTTCCAATTTCTCCACATCCTCCCAACACTCGTTATTACCTGTTTGTTTGCTTTTCTTCTAGTGGTATATAAAGTGGCTGCCAGCTAATTCTTTACATGCTCGACCTTCCAAAATCCATAAGTGACATGCAGTGGGGAGCTGGCACGATGCCTCTGCCCATATGGAAAATTCTAAGCAAGAAAGGAAGTGCAAGGGCAGGCTGCTGGGAGGTGACGTGTCTAAAACCGCAGAGCAGGCAGGCCTGAGCCCTGGAGCTGCAGCCGGGGTTCAGGCCTTCTCCTCAGACTGGGCGGGCAGATCCCTAGAGACCGAGATCCCGGTGTGGGCCTGGAACACGTGGGTTTGAGGTGACCTGTTAGGCAGCAACAGAACACTGACACACAAGCCCAGATGAAGCTGTGCCTCCTGCCTGGAGCCATGCCTGACCCCTGCACACACACTCCCTCCTGCCTCGGTTGCCCTTGCATGTGGCTCTGAGCCCCCGTGGGCAGGGCCATCGCTATTGGCTACTGCACCTCTGGCACCCAGCAGGCGCTCACTCCTTTTTGGCTGAATGAATGAGGAAGCACTTTATCACCCCCTCCCAGTTCTCTGCACCACACAGATGGGTGTCTAGCGGGCACGGGAGGGCTACAATTTGCAGTCAGAGGACCCTGAAGGAGCTGCAGAGCCAGCACTTTCTCGTTGTGCGATCTCAGCCCTTGACTCCGTCATCGGCACCTCAGGACGCTCCCTGTGAAATAGGAACAGTAATCATAACCACCCCAAGGGCGTGTATTTCCTGGGCTCTCGGCACAGATGCGGTGCCTGGCAGAGTCGACGCGCTCTCAGTGCCGGTTTATCGAATGCTCTTCTGATGCTCATGTGTTACTGTCCTGCTTGCTAGTGGTTGTGTGTGTGTGTTCCAGCTCCTGAACTGTGCTGAAGTGCCCCGGAGGCATTTGGGGTGGGGGCACCTCGTGGCACAGCACTGGTTAAAATGCAGAAGCCTAAACCCAGCAAACCCGCTCTCGAATTGACTGTCGTTACCCCAAGCAGCCAGGCTCCCTCGGGCCCAGGGCCTCTGCGCTCACGGCTTCCTCGACGTGGAACATTCTTCCCATGCAGTCAACTCAGCCTGCTGGTCCCAGCTCCGGGGTCTCTCTGACCTCCCTCCCAGGTCAGGATTAGGTGACCCTCCTTAGGGTGCCCTGACCCCAGACTCCCCTCACCTGGCCCCTCCTCCTCTGTCTTGTAACGACCTGCCTGCCTGTTGGCAAGTCTGTTGCCACATCCCTAGCCACCCAATGAAGCTGTAAATCTAAGAGGGCAGGACCAGTGTCCCATGGTACCTGACACAGAGCGTTCACTCACTCATTCATTCATTCACTCAACAAACAGTTATGGAGCACCCACTAAGTGCCAGGCCCGTGAATAAGCCAAAGCCTGAGCCTCATGGAGCAGTGGGTGAGCACTCAGGGTACGTTTGTTGAACTGATGAATGAACGAATGCTCAGAGTGGGGCCAATTAAGCGAGAAGTGTGGATGTGTGTGGATGCATTGGCGTGTACATATATGTGCATGCATGAGTGTGATGTGTGTATATGAATGTGTTTGTATGCATATATGAGTGTGTGTGATGTGTATGTGTGTATTGCTGAGTGTGTGTATATATGTATATATGTGAGCATGTGTGGTGTGTATTTAAATGTGTGTGTGTATGAATGTGTGCGTGGTGTGTATGTATAAGTGGTGTGTGTATATGTGAGCATGTGTGTGCGTGTGTAATGTGTACGTGTGTATGGTGTGATTCCTGCTGATGGTATGGTGGACCCCCAGACCCCTGTGCACGCTAAGCCCCTGGCCTCCCCTCCAATCACATTCTTACCATCACCCTCGGCCGCAGCCAGAGAAAACCAGCTCCCTCTGCCCTGTCTTTCTGCCACTCCCAGGAAAAAGGAAATTGGACATTTTCCCAAAAGGCTCTGCTAATTTTAAAAAACGGGGAGGAAGAACTGCCTGAAACTCTCGTTTACAGATGGAATTTTTAAAAAGGTGAGAGAGACCGAAACCAAAAACCAAAGCCGACCCAGACGGTCCTCGTGGGGGAAGCCTCCTGCGTGTTCCTCCTCGGCGTCCGTAGTCCATGCCACATGTCTTCTTATCCAACCTAAGAAACTGCTGCGGCTGTGCAGGCTGCACTCTCTCAATCTCCTCGACTGAGAGGCCAAATTATCCAAAAGGAAGGGTGCTCAGTCTCTGAGCGGAAGACCGGCCGTGGATCTGGCTCTCCTTCAAGAACCTGCTGTACCCAAAAGGCATTCTGAATCCCCATGGCGCTCGAAAGTCTTGGCGTGATGGGGTGTGGGAGAAACCATAGAACAACTGATGCCCCGCTCACTGGGGTCCACGGACTGACAGCGCAGGAACATGCAGGAAGCCACCGAACGCTCCCGACTCCCTCCAGAAGTAAGGCCGGCAATCCTCACCCTCTCCCCATGGCCAGGTTGCGCCTGGGAAGCAGGTTTTCACCTGCAGTAAGGCAAATCTGAGGCCTGTAGGAAGAAGGCTCTTGCTGCTGGGGGAGCCACAACCACAGAGACCGAACACCAGCTTCCTTCCCCTTTTGCAGGCCCACACCTGGGTGGTGGGCGCGAAGCAGCAGGATCCTGGGCAGCCAGCAGTGAGCCCACTTGGGCCCCTAGCCCAGGAAGAGCTCGCACCTGCAGGCCCAGCCTGCAACATACTCCTGGGGCCTGGCCAGCAGCCACTCACAATGGCTTCCACGGGCCACACAGCTGCCACGCCATCTGCAGGACAGCCGGCAGCCCTGGGCCCTGTGTCCTCAGCAGGTGGTGGCCCCCGCCAGCCTCGCCTGGGCTGGAAGTGGAGACGCTGGGAGATGCCCAGCTGCCCTGAGCACAGAGGGTGGCTCGGGGAGCGGGTGTGGTGGGTGAGGAGGGGCACCCTGAAGCTGTGCGACAGGGGCGGGGCAGGCAAGGCAGCGCCCCCTCGGCAGGGACAGGCGCAGGAGGGGGCGCAGAGGGGACACAGGCTGGGTTTGGGCAGCTGGAAGGAAGTGTCCGGAGGCCTTGCCCACCTCAGCCATGAAGCTCTGCCTGGGGCCAGCTGCACCCCACAAATGGTTAGGCAGCATCCTCAAAGCCCCTTCCCCAAGTCCCTCAGGGTCCCGCTCCTGTCCACACAGGGGCTTGCTGTCAGCATTCTTTAATAAAATGCAAATCAGCAATTGCCTTGCTGAAGAACAAGAGGGAAAAAAATCACTGTAAACAAAATCTCTGTCGCCATGGAGACCATTAAAAATAGCTTGCCCACCCTACCTCCTTCTTTCCAGTAACGTACAACTGAGTTCCTGCACACCACGTTATCATTACTTTTTAATTATGAATAATTTCCTCTTTTCCATAGGAAGATGGATTAATGCACACAACTTTCCAAACAAAGCCCCCCTTTAGGAGGTATTTCAATGTGCAAATGAAGGTGGGCCTTCCGAGCTGCCTGCATGTCTACGTCACAGTTAACCCCTTCTGTCCCACCTGGTCTCCCCGTCTGTCTGTCTGCCTGTCTGCCTGTCTGCCCGTCTGCTCCAGGGTCATGCTGTGGATTCTGAGATTGCAAAGACAGGAGAAGCCTGGCCTGGCCGTGCTGAGGTACATCTGCTGGAGGAAGCGGACCCCTGGAGAGGGGAGGCGCGACGGAAGAGGTGGGTTCCGGCGGAAGGACCAGACACCATGGGTTCTGTCCGCTGGAGAGCAGCAGGCTCCGGTCTCGGCTCACGAGTGCAGTGACAGGGTATGGCATCTGTCCATTGTGCCCAGGCAGCTCCTAATTGCCCACGACTAGGAGTCACTTTACGACCGCCTGGCAGTGGGGCTGGGACGGAGCCAGGGCAGCAGGAGAGGCCAGCACTGTCCCACCCTCCGTGCCCAGAGGGCTCCCAAGCCACTGATTTTCCCAGCTGTCGACACTCGCAGGAAGCCACTGCGGCCCACCGCCATCCAGTCGAGTGAATAAAACCCACACTACAATCACAGCCGCCGGCTGCAATTTCACCCGCAGGGATCTGAGTCTGGGGCACTCAAGTGACTTCTGAGACCACTTGAAAGCTCAGGCCATACCGTGCCACCTGCCAGGACCGCTGAGCCACGGTCCCTGGGCTGAAGCCCTGCAAAGCGAAACAGAATCTTGTGTTGTTTTAAAGCAGATGGTTCCAAAGAGGCAAAGCCTTGGCATGCAGAATTCCACCCAGGGTGGGGCAGGAGGCAGAGTCTGGTGTGGGTGACAAAGAGGGGTCTCTTGGTAGCAGTCTGCGTTTGCTGGGGAGAGAAGAGGAGGACAACAGGGGTCTCTCCGAGCATGCTGCAGATCCCAGAGGAGCCAGCTCCTCCCACTTCCCAAGTGCAGTTGCCCCTGACCCCCAAGGATCCCTGCTCCCCAGGGCTGCCAGAGTGGCCTGGAAAATCCCGGCACTTATGCCTCCTTCCGCCCCTCCCCCTTCCTTGCCCTCCTCTCCAGGACGCATATGGTGCCAGCAGTGGAGTCCTGCCAGCCCCCCTAGGCGGGGCAGGGCTGCCCACAGGAGCCTGCCAAGGCCAAGGGCTGCCACTTGCATCTGGGAGGGCCAAAGGGCAGCTGGGACCCCACTTGTCAGTAGCTGCCTGCATCTGCAGCCCTCGGGTCAGGGAATGGAAAGTGAGGTGGTCCCTACGTTTGGGGGCTCTCTCTCCTGTCCAGCTTTGCCTCAGTTGGAGTCCCTGCCAAGCCACCTCTTCCTGCTCTGCTCACTGCCAAGCCCATAGGCCTTCCCTTGCGCAGGCCCACCACCCCCTCCTGTCACTCACAATAGGCACAGGGACAGCATCAAAGGGTTCCCGTTCCCACTACTTGGGCCCACTGTCCATGAGGGATGCCCACTGGTTTCAGGACCTGAACCAATATGGCCCAGAGCTTCTGGTGTGGGCCCTGCAAGGGGTAACTAGAGTGAGGAAGGAGACTCGCCCTCCACCTGAGCTGGTGGGTGGGCCCTGGGGACAATCCCAGGAGAAGGGAAGCAGGGGAGTGGGGGCCGGACCTTCCCACACCCCCTCTCTGGGTTGGGAGGGCCCGCTGCTTACATTTCAGAAGCCCCCAGGCCTGTCTGCCTGGGTGCTGACCCCTTGTACCGACAGCAGAGCTGCCTCTTTTTTGACCTTCAGAATCTAGAGCAACACAAACGGAAAAGTCCCTCCAGACGAAAGTCTAGAGAGGAAAACTGTGGACCAGAGGACTTCCTGTTTCAGGGACTTGGCTTCTCTTCGTGCTCGTACACCTGGTTGGTAGGGTACCTCACACCTGCTGGTGGGGTACCCCACACCTGGCTGGCAGAGTACCTCACACCTGGCTGGCAGGGTACCTCACACCTGGCTGGCAGGTTGGGCAGAACTCACCTTCCTCACAGGAACCCTGGGCATGGTTTAGCATGGTTCCCATGCCAGGGAGGGGAGAAGGTGGCCCCACCTTGCCCACTCCCCCCACCTCTGCAGAAGGTGGGCACCTCTCTCCTGGCAGAGCAGACAGAGCAGCAAGGCTCTTGGCTAAGGTGGAAGGAAAGAAGAGAAGTGTATTCACCTGCCAGTGTCATGTACACATCTCAGGGGACAGGGAAGAACATAAGAGAGGTGGAGGAGCTTCTCATTGCTTAATTAAACCACCACCATGTGCAAAGCCCTCCATGCCCCGCTGCGTCCCTCACCAACACCCCTGGTCAGAGGCAGACACACTCACTCTGGTCTTCAGAGAGGACACCCCTGGCCCCATCATAATCCCTCCCGGAGACCAGCCTAGCGTGCTTTGCCCCTGGGTGTTGAAAAGCAGGCATTTCCCAAAGGCTTTCTCAGGAAATGGCACCCAGCCAGGGGAGAGTCCAGATTCAATGGGCCGCCTCACACCATAAGGATGGCTGTCATCCAAACAGAAAATAACACATGTAGGTGAGGATGTGGAGAAATTGGAGTCATGGTGCACTCATGGTGGAGGCGCTGTGGAAAACGGTATGGCGATTCCTCAAAAAATTAAACATAGAATTACCATATGACCCGGGATTCCTCTTCTGGGTATAGGCCCACAAGAAGTAAAAGCAGAGATTTGCACAGATGTATGCACACCCACGTTCATAGCAGCATTACTCATAATAGCCAAAAAGAGGAAGCAACCCATGTCCATCGATGGATGAATGGATGAACAAAGTTTAGTCGAAAAGGAAGGAAGTTCTAACACGCTACAACATGAACATTGTTGTCCATGAGGACATTATGCTAAGTGAAGTAAGCCAGTCACAAAAAGACAAATACTGGATGATTCCACTCATATGAGGTCCTTAGAGTAGTCAGATTCATAGAGACGGAAGGTAGGATGGGGGTTGCCAGGGGCTGGGGCGGGGCGAGAATGGGGAGTTGATGTTTAATGGGGACAGAGTTCAGTTTGGGAAGATGACCAAGTTCTGGAGATGAATGGATGGTTAAACAATGTGAATATACTTAATGCCACTTAATGTATACTTAAAAATGGTTAAGATGGTAAACTTAATGCCACTTAATACATACTTAAAAATGGTTAAGATTGTAAATTTTGTTTTGTGTATTTTACCACAGTTTTTTTTAAAAGTCACTGGGATGCCTCACATTTCATCCAGTTGGGCGGCAGCTGCCGACTCACACCCACTCTCCCCATGCATGCACATGCTCATGTTTGCCAAGCCAAAAGTCAGCCAGGTTCTTTCTACAACAAAAGGAAGTACCCGTCCCCCAATATTTTCTCCATCAGATAATCTCCTGGAGCAACTTCGCAAAGAAGGATCCAAACCCTGCCTGGCTGATCTTGCAACAGGAGGCGCTAGAGCGGACAAGCTGCTCATTGCTGCTCGCCGGGAGCAATCAAGTGACACGCCATGCGTGTCAGCCAGGTGCCTGCTTCTTGTGGCCGAGAGAAAGAAGAAAGACATGCACACTGACCCCCAGGCACATCGAGGGGCAGCCTGACTTTTGGCTCAGTCTCTCACCAGCATCCCAGCTCTGGGCTGTTTCTTAGCGAGGAAGATCAAGAGAGAACACCAGGGAGGGGAGGGAGGGACAGAGAGGGACAGAGCAGGACCAAGACACAGAGAGCTGGGAGGGGCCGTGCCAAGTGCCCACAGCATCCAGCTGGGAATCCTCTCTGCTCAGGCCTGCTGCTGAGAAAGAGCCTGGAGAGAGGCATTCTTGCCACAAGTGAGCGAGGGGATTGCACGGGCAGGTGGGGGCCGAAGACCTCGTTCATTCAGGATGCAAATAGGCTTCGGGGGCCGGGCGCTTCAGCAGGACCGGGGCGGTGGGTTCAGAGGCAATGAACCCTTCTCTGTGCTCACTTAGATCAGGTCACAACTCAGCTACAGATGCATCTTTATTCACTTTACAGCAATTATACTCACATTCCTCCAAACAGATTTCACGAGCCCTCAGTGAAATGTGGGTAATATGGCTGCTGGAGCTGAAGGACTGGGTCACCCGTGCTCGAGCGAAGGACCAGCATCCTGAGTCCTCCGAATGCTGTAACTTAGCAGGAGCATCCCCGTGGCAGCTGAGCAAGTACCTGTGGCTTCATTTTCCCTCACACTACCTCCCTGTGTCTGTGGGCTGCCCTGCCACGTGTGTGCACACATGTGTGTGCCTGCCTGCCTGTGTTTCAGGCATGTGCTGCTGTGAATGGCTCTTCTGCCACTTCAGCTGCTCACTGAGATTATTTTTCCTGAGAAGGCCTCTTCCTGTGTTGGGATGCAGCCCTGTCTACACTTTGTACCATCCATAGTGAGAGCGGACGCGCCATGCACCCTCCAGGAGCGCAGAACACTGCCGCCAACCTACCCCGCTGCACTGTGCCAACCTTCCTCCTGCAAATGGAGAGAATTTCGGAAAGCTGAGGACACACCAGAGCCCTGCCACGGCCAAGACCTGTGTATTTGCAGGTTTCATGCAGATGAAGGAGGTCAAACCAGAACTTCAGAAATGCACAGCGAGCAACAAGTGCTCGCCAGCTATGAACACTGGATGCCTGTGTGTGTGTGTGCACATGTGAGTGTATGTATGTGCATGTGCATATGTAATCCAGACGCACCCTGGGGCCTGTCGGCACGCAATGCACGCAGCTCTGCCACTTTCAAACAACACCATCTCGGGGAAGCCCCTTAGTCTCTGACCCTCAGCGTCTTCACCTCCACACGGGGACTTCCCTCCCACCAGCAAGCCCCCTACAGAGGTAACTGTGAGGGTCAGATGTGATCCCGAACAGGAAAGCACTTTGGAAAACACAAAGCCCCAAGGAATTCAAAGGCGTGGTTATTTGTGTGCAAGTTCTGGACGCCCCTGGCATCCCCACCTCCTTTCCTCTAGTAGAATCATTAGAGAGAGAAGATTAACAGGTGTGTCTCCTTTCAGGAAATCTGGCGTTTAAAAAACATAAAATGGCTGATGATTCACTTCACACAAGGTTCTCTTCGTGTGGAAACAGAACAGGCCCGAGTGCACGGTAAATATACAGCCATTTTTAAAAATACGTTTGTCTACAGCTTGTTCAGAGTACTCGTGCGGCGCTGAATCAGGGACTCTCCGTCAGAGCACTCACCCGGCCAGGAGGCTGTGAGAAGGAAAGCGGGAGTCGGCGTCCCCAGGACGGCCTTGGCGGGGGGCCCCTGGCGGGTGAGACGAGCCCCCCTCGACTTCTCGCCCCCTAGCCCCGTCCAGGCCTTGCCCAGGCCCTCCCCTGCCTCAGGGAACGGTGACCTGGGGGGTCCTCCATGGGGACAGCAATTAGAGGGCAGAGCCGAGAAGGCCCCGCGCTGTCCTCCTCACGGGAGAGGACACGGAAGCCCCACGGCTCGTACTCTCCTGGACTCCGCCCCACGTGTCTCTTCTACCAGCTGATTTCAATCCGTAGTTTTAGCTGTGGTGAACCCTAACCGTGAGCAAAAGATCTTCTCTGAGTTCTGTGAGTCCTTCCAGGGAATTATCGAACCTGAGAGTGATTTTGGAACACTCTGAACTTGAAGTTGGCGTCAGCAAGAGGGTGGTCTAGTGTGGACCGCCCCTCTAACGTGGGGGCCCCTCAGCTCCTGCAGATGGGGGCGGGGGGCTGGTGGGCAGAGTGAGCCACGGTGACCTCTGCAGGCCTGCATGCCACACCCATCACATGACATTCTTCAAGGACGCAAGATGTAAACAGTTCCAAAAGGGAAGGGAAGCCCAAGGCCTTGCTCGGACACGAAGCCATAGGCGCAAATCACGTGTGGCCGGCACTGGGAAATGGGGCAGGGAGGCCACGCAAGTTGAGGACATGGGAAATGTGGGCTCACTGCCATAGCAGGGGACCCCAAGGACTTCCAAACCCTGTGCATCCTACACGGACCCAAAAGACCAAGTGGGACAGCGTGGCCCCAGGCAGCAACCAGCAACACTTTCTCCTCCTGCTGGGGTTCTCCTTGGAGGCAAGAGGAGGAGGAAGTAGAGAGAGAGAGACGAAGAGGAGGGAAGCGAGAAGAAGACAAGGGGAGACGGCCGGCCGGGGAAGCCAGATGGGTGGAAGGTAACCACGCCCCACTCGCTCTCCGTGCTTCTTCATCACCCACAGCCCACCTTCCGAGGCCACCGCCCCACCCACCCCATCTGAGCACGCCTCCTCTCACACAATTTCAGCTCCTCCTGACCGCATCACAGGTGCCTCTTTCCTGCCCCTCAGGCAGGGCCAGAATAATGAAAAAATAAAAGAAGCAGAAGGAAACATTTTTCAAAATGATGTGTCAATGTGGAACCATGTCATCTCGTTTCATTAGGGCTTGTTGTGCCGGACCCCAGGTAGAGGGCTCTCCTGTGAGCCCCTACTTTCCCTTTGAGGGTCCCCCTCCCTCCTTGGGCTTTGGTGGAGGGAGCGTGCTTTCGAGATGCCATTTCTGCCAAGGATTATGCTTGCTCATCACGTATCCATCAAAGCCACGGCCACTGTCGGGGGCTGAGTGATGTATGGAGCCAGCTGTGCCCAAGGGCTTTATTAAAATCCTGCCCAGATGAGATTAGGAGGGGAGTGTGCTGGCTGCTGGCTTCCGTGGTAAACAACCACCAGCCCTGTGGGGGCAGTGCCGGTGATGCGGTGCCAGAGAGGGAGCCAGGAGGAGAGAGAGGAGGCATGAAGGGGCCTCCTTCACACTTTAGCACATGCTTTGTTCTGGGCAGAGACAGGACTTGGAGCCTGCGGGAGCCCTAGGGAGAAGGGAGTAGGCAGCGGAGGAAGAGGAGAGGTCATGAGAAGCCCCTCTGAAAACAGCCATTCTGGAGAGGCAGGGCGGGGACAGGGAAGCAGAAGGAAGCCACGTGCGGGAGCAGCTGGGAGCAGGCTGGGTCGGCACACGGCCTGAGGGCTTGTTCCAGCGGGCAGCAGATGCACTCCCCTTATAAAATCATCCGACCGTCCTCGCTGCCAACTGCAGTTAAGACACCAGACCCTCTGGCACACGTTCGAGCCTCCATCAGTCTTCCCTGCGTCCGTGTGCACAGCTCCTCCACACCAAGTGTGCAGAGGGCGGCCCCACTCTCAGGCAGTGCCTCCAGAAGGCCCGGGGTTCACCCACCCCGAGCTACTGCAGATGGCTCTGTGCCAGCAGGCGCAGCCTGGCTCCCACCCAGGGGTTCCTGCCCAGGCTGCCTCCTCTATCCCCCTTTTCCCGTACTACTTGTTCCGGGGTAGCAGTCAGGCAGAAATGCAACCCGGAGAAGAGTCCCCAGGGCCGGCACTCAGGGCTGGGCCGGGCCGAGTTGTGGGGATGTGGGAGCATTCGCCTGTTTCAGAACTGCACATTTTCACCCCTGCTGTCCCCACATCTGTCTGGGTGCCTGAGCTGGGAACCCGGGGTTCTCCCTCCATTACCACCTGCTGTGGACTGAATTGTGTCCCCCCCAAAATCCATATGTTGGAAAGTAACCCCCAATGTGACAATTTGGAGATAAGGCCTTGAAGGAGGCAATTAAGGTTCAATGAGGTCATAAGGGTGGGGCCCTGATCCTATAGGATTAGTGTTCTTGTGGGACGGGACAGCAGAGAGCACTCCAGCAACCCCGTCCCACGTGTGCACAAGGAACGGCCATGTGAGGACATGTGGCTGCCTCGTGGACACATTCACTCACACTCACTCTTGCACACCATATACATGTACACACATGCACACGCACGCACACACGCATTTCTTTGAGGCTGCTTTGTCTTCCAACTGCCCTTTTTACAAAGGTGGCGTTGGCAGGGCCACGTGCCCCAGGACATGGTGCGGAGCCTGTTGGGCAGGGCTGACACTCCACCTGACGTGACCGCCACAAACCGCGGCATCCTGCAAGGCCTCTAATGGCCGGCCATCCCACTCTCCTCCTCTGAATGTGAGTGTCCAGGTTGCCTCTCCCACTTGGCCTTAAGAAATTGGCCACAGGGCAGCCACAGTGACATACGCCTGCCCCCTGAAACGTCCTCCCCCCCTCTACCTCCCTCCTCTGGGCTTTCCACCACGCCCCCTCCTCACTCTCCCTGCCCCTTGTAGGTGCCTGGCCCCCCACAGGGTCCTGGGACAGCACCCACACAAGCGATCCCATCTCCACAGTCGCACCCAGAAGCCATGGTTTACACTGGAGCCCCTGCAGAGCTGGAGGGGACACCTGGGGGAGACTTACTGTCTGAGGCAAGGGAGGGGCATGTGCCTTGGCGGAGCTACGGGGCCAGCAGAGCACACCTGCTTGCCACCCCAGGGGAGCCTCCAGGCCTGGTGCCACCCACGCCCCACCTCTCAAGTCCAGCTCCTTGACCAGCGTCAGAAGCCCTCCCAAGCTTATCTCAACCACCCACTTGTTCCTCACATGGGGCTCCACCCCCACACCATCCACACTCTCTCTCCTGCCAGAGGCCTGTCAGCTTTCCTCTGTTTATCTAAATCTCTCCTTCTTTAAAAAGACTCGCTTATCGGGGCCAGCCCAGTGGCGCAAGCAGTTAAGTGCGCGCTCCGCTGCGGCGGTGGCCCGGGGTTCGCTGGTTCGGATCCTGGGCATGCACCGACGCACCGCTTGTTAATCGATGCCGTGGTGGCATCCCATATAAAGTAGAGGAAGATGGGCATGGATGTTAGCCCAGGGCCAGTCTTCTCCAGCAAAAAAAGAGGAAGATTGGCAGATGTTAGCTCAGGGCCGATCTTCCTCACACACAAAAAAAAAGACTTGCTCATAAAAAGCCTTCTCTGATGACCTTCGTGGTCAGGGACCACATTCTCGTCTGAATTCGGTGACACGACCCCTGTCGTGATCTGTGACTGTGGTGCCCATGACATATCAGATCCATGGGGATAGATGACACTTCCCACCCATTCCAGCTCCCTTTCCCACGACTACGAAATCTTCAAATGTCCAGAGTCCCACCTAACTTTCCTCTCCTCTGCCCCTTGCCTCCCAGTAACTCTCCCCGGTAGAGCCCCTCCCCTCCCACTGTTAATGCCAACACCGCCTCTGCAACAAGCAGCCACTGGGTACACATTGTGTCTGTACACACGTGCACACACAAGTGTACATACATGTGCATGCACACATGCATGCATGCTCACATGCACACACACGCTCACACACACACCTGCACGCATATGTATGCTCGCACACACACTCATGGCTACAGAGCAAGTGCTCCCAGCAGTGTCTGTCTCTTGCACAGACAGCAGTGAGGAGCTGGTGACCAGGCACCAGTGGAAGGTCACCCTTGGCCTTCATTGTGAAGAAACGCCTGCCGGACACTCCAGGGATGGAGGCAGTGACCACTCTGTGTCCAGAGGGAGGTCCACTCCACACCAAGGTCTCTAGGATGGTCTTGAACCCCACCCTTGCCCTGGACCATCCCCTGAGGGGAAATGGGGAAGGGGGATTGGTGGGGGGCGGACAGCAAGGTGAGGAATGTTGGAAGAGAGGGGGCCCTGGGAGAGAATCTGGATGTCTGGGACTGGAGGGGGAAGCCCCGCTACGGAATTAGGCCAGATTTTGTATTTACCGTCATTTCTCGTCTGGTGCTGTAGGCAGCCACTTTATGAAGAAGCGCAGTGAGGTGCAGGCTGCCCGTGGCTGCGAGGCCGAGTCCCCGCCCCGTGCAGGGCCTGACTGCTTGGCCTGGGGAAGTGAACAGAGACGCCTCCTGGGTGCTCTCCTCTCCCCACGTCATCACTGCACATGACAGTCTCCTTCCCAGGCACCTGCTAGGAGCCAGGTAAGACACTGAGTCTCACCCCAGCAGTCCTGCATGCAGGGACCAGAGCTCCATTTTACAGATGACAAACTGAGGCTGGGGACAGGCGGTGTCTTGGTGGGGTCACACGCTTTCTGAGTGGGAGCCAGGATTTGACTCCAGCTCCGTCGGGCTCCAGAGCCTGTGATCCCTTCATTTTCTTCTTTTGGGAGGAAAGGGAGGGTTTAAAAATTAAATACAGCCTTTGATCTATGTACCAGGCTTCTGCTCATCCCAGGCCCTGTGCACGAGCACTCGACCTTGACCTGGGAGCTAGGCTCTGGCAATCCAGAGGGGCAGGTGGGGGGACCCGAGGACATGAGCCTGTAGCACCCCACGCCCCACCTCTGGTCCACACAGGAGGTGCCCCATGAGGGGATCCTGGTGCTTCACCCCAGCTTCCTGGACGCACGCACCAACCAGGTTTCCCCCGCGTCGTACCGGGACGGCAGGGGTGGTCTCTGGCTTGGGAGAAGATGTTTGATTTCAACAGTAGCCCAGTCTCTGGGAGAGTCGTTGTTTTTACAGTAGCAGGAAAGAATCTTGGGAGCATGAACCTGGCCGAAACATCTTCCAAGGGAAAAAAACCAGGTGAAAAAAAAAATGGAAAATAACGACTCAAACATATCGTACCTAAAATCCTTCAACACATCAATACATGGAAAAACCATGTCTACACTCAAGGAGTCTTTCCATACCTTATTTAAGTTAAATAAGTTTAACTTAAGTCCTTCTTAAGGGACTCCTAATCGGACAGGTGATTTCAAAATCATATACGCTTTTGAAAATACTTTTGTTCCTAGAGTAAAGTATAGATTTGATTTACCCTATACTATGCTCAACAAATCTTCTTTTTCATCTGCCAGCAGACTCGCTCGCAGGAGCACGGGGCACGAGGTCAGAGCCGACGTCCTGGCACACGCACGGAGCACTAGGCTGGGGCTGCTGTCTGTGGACGTCGGCCTGTTGGCTCACTGTCGCCAGAAACAAGGCTGGTAGGTGTCAAAGACTGGAAACTAGTCGGTATCTGCAGCCAGAAGGACATCTTGAAATTTCCCAGATCAACTCAGAGAATAGCTCTTCACAGCAAAGTATAAAAACGTTGTCAGTCTTGAGATGATGATCATAAGTGTTAGCACACGAAAATGATGGAGGAATCCAAGGCCCAGATGACAGACACAAAGAGTGTGAAATGGAACATGTTTAAACATATGGGTGATTCTCATTGTTCACGGTATTTATGTTCTATAAAGCCTCCGCAAACACTGAATTAGCAAACACTGAACCATTGCTCCTAGAGGAAATACAGGGTTACATTCCTACAAGCCTCTGGTCACAGTATTTTTGTCAACCCATCAACACATGACCATCTTAGCCATTATTAAGTGCACACTTCAGCAGTGTTAAGTACATTCACATTGTTGTGCAACCACCACGTGGCACCATCCACCTCCAGAACTCTTCCCTCTTCTAAAACTGAAACTCTGTCCTTGTTAAACACTAACTTCCCATTCACCCTCCCCCCAGCCCGTGGCAGCCACCATCCTACTTTCTGTCTCCATGACTCCATGACCTTGATCACTCTAGGGACTTCACATAAGTGGAATGATACAGTATTTGTCCTTTTGTGACTGGCTTATTTCACTGAGCATAATGTCCTCAAGGTTCATCCACGTTGTAGCAGGCATCAGAACCTCCTTCCTTTTTAAGCCTGAACGGTATACCACTGTATGCATAGACCACATCTTGTTTATCCATTCATGAGAAATGGACACTTGGGTTGCTTCTCCCTTTTGGCTGTTGTGAATATGCTGCTATGAACATGGGTGTGCAAGTATCTCTTCAAGATCCTGCTTTCAATTCTTTTGCAGAAGTGGGATTGCTGGTGGAATGGTTTTTTTTTTTAATAGAAATAAACACCTGCATGGACCTTCACTTCTTGGGCCAGGCCACCAAAGGTGGCTTGGCTCACGGAGGAGCTATTTATACACGTGTCAGACTTCTAGGATGGTGGGGAGTCTGTGTTCCTTCGCTGGAAGCACACGTTCACTTTTAAATGGTCACTAATGGCCCTTTATTCGTGCTCAACCTGTTCGACTAAAAAAAATTACCTTATTCGTTTGAAGTGGAAATCAAGGACAATTAATTAATTTGTTAATTATTCTTCTCTCCTTCCTACACACGCGGTATCAAAGGCCTTGTGTCCCAGATGTGAAGGGAACGGATTCGTTTACTGATGAAGAGCCAGGGAGATGCCCTAAGGCAGGGGAAGGAAAAAAATAAAAAAGCAAACGTGGTACAAGCTTTCAAAAGGAGACTTAATTGGAATGATCCTGGAAATTCCACCCGGCTCCTCTTCTAGTAAGACAAGTAGGTCCGCAGGACAAGCCCTACAACTTGTGAGGCTGGCTCCCTAAAGATCTGGGCTTTACGCTGAACTTGGTGAGTGCATAAAAGATGTCCTTAAGTAAAATATTTAGAACATCGCAGCTTTTGGGATTTCCTCTCTTACCCCCTCCGCCCCTCCTCCTGCATCAATTAAGCAGCCTTGTTCTCGCTCCCTCCCAGCGCGCACTGCGAGTTATCCGTATGCGAAGGGCATCTTCCACCCATGGGTACTGGAGAGGCGGCAAGCTTGCCTGTCAGAGCAGTGCCTCCGCAGAGAGTCAGTAGGACACTCAGGAGCAATCAGGGGAATGGGGAACAGTTGCCCCCACCCCCAGGTCCCCACCCCACTCTTCTGTTCCCTGCCTCTGGGCCAGGACTCCTCTGCCACATCCCACCCCTACCCCAGCTACCCAGGTCTCCAGTAAATTGACCTGGAGATCCACCCTAGGCAGATTGTCCGGGGGTGGCCCCTGTCACGTGACTTTGCAGCACCTCCCATAGAAGCAGAGGGTACTCCCCATCCCGGACATTGGGCTTGGCCATGCCACTTGCTTTGACCAGTGGGAGGTCAGCAGACGTGATGCAAGCAGAGGCTCTGAAGGTGCTTGTGTGTTGGGTCTGTGCCTCTGCCACAGCCAGCAGAAGACTCTCCCCCGGGAGCTGCTGTCCTTCAGCCAGGACCCCCAATGAACCCACATGACAGGCCTGAGCCCACCTCAGAGCAAGGAGCCGTGCTCGGCCAACCCACAGCCTGAAGCAGAACCACCCAGCCGAGCCCAGCCTGGATCTGCCGATGCCCCACCAACGTGCAGACACATGACGAGCAAGAATCCAGTCTCACTATTTGTGGAGTTATGTTCTAGAAAGTCATCGCTAACCCTGAATTAGCCAATACTGAACCATTGCTCCCAGGGGAAATGGAGGACCCTGATCACAACATGTTGTCACTCTATCAATACCTAAGCCCATTTCATGTGTGTCTCTATTTAAAGATGCCTTATTTAGTATATGTTGCCGATTCATTAACATTGTGCTCATGGCCAACAGCACTATAAGGCACACCTGAACCAGGCTTATCTAACTCACGTGTTTTCTCTGTGGGGCACGTCACAGACTCTGGCGCTAAGGAACACCAGACAGCCTTCAGCACTTCATGTGGGGCCATTTTAAACAGCAAAATCACCAACAAAAAGCACAAAAATACAAAAACTGTGGCACTAAGAGACCACTTGTGTACAGCGTGAGAGCTAGAACAGGAAGGCAGGGCGTGGCCCGTTCAGCCTCAGCTGGAACACCTGCATTGGATGACTCAAATTTCTCGCTGCTCTGCACGTGTTTCATAATGACCCCAAAAGTGCCATTAGTATTGATTGTGGGTTATGAGTAAATGTTGGGGGTAGGCAAATTCGCAAATATAGAATCCACATATACTGAGGACCTACTGTAAATTATTATCGTTTTAAGCCCCTGACTTATAGGGTAGCTGGTTATGCAGCAAGAACTGACTGTTACAAACGATGAGGACCTGGGGGACCCATGCTCCTCAGCTCCAAGATGGGAAAACCTGGAACTGTTGAAAACACCAGGGCGGGCCGAGGTCCAGGAAACAAATCAGGCCTCTCCTGATTCTACAACTGGGTGAAAATCCCTACTTTTACGTCACGATAGGAAATAAAAAGGCTGCTACCCCCTTCCAGGAAACGTGCCTCTCCCCTGCCCCCAAATTTGCCAGCTGAGTTACACCTGCGCGTGGCTCCCAGGTAGATCTGAGTGCAGGCAGAGAGCAGAGAAAGGCATGCTCCTGCCCTCGAGGGGTTTCCACATCCTGGGTGTTGCCTTGACAACTAGAGACGAGAATCTTGGCAGCCGCTCTCCTACCCATCAACTGGGGGGCTGTGTTTGGGTTTTAGGATTCGAGGGGTCAGGAGTGGGGGATACACCTGCATCCCTGCCAGGTCCTCTTAAAAGGAGCTGGACCAAGCTCTTCATTACCGCAGGGCCAGATCTGCCTGCAGAATGCAAATACCTGAGTGCTGAGAGAGACTGAGAAAAGGCTTCTTGCCACAGGGAACCATGCCGACAGTGAAACTGTGTTAATTTTTGGGTGACGTGAAATCAGAAGGGTAATCAGTTGCCCTGTCCATTCAGAAATGACAAACCTGGTCAGACCCGGGAGCTGAAGGCTGCAGCCTTGTAGACAAGCCCACAAAAGATTAACAGCTTCCCTCCATCTTGAGGAGTTCTGCTCCTGTCTGCCACTCGGGAATGTCCGGATCACATGAAACGGAATAGTGTGGATGCTCCCAGCTGGCTTTGCCATCCGTGGTTCTGACTGTCTCACTTTGTGTAGGGGATTAGCTGAGAGGGCAAAGGGGCCCAGATACATTCTGTATCTTACTTAGGAAGGAGTGGATTAAATTCATGTTGCTTCAAATCCATATTAATCTGAACATTAGGGAGAGCTGTATCTTGCTTAAAAACGTTGAGGGAAGGAGAATTGTTTCTTCAGAGACGGGCTTCAGAGCCATGGGGTCAGGTGACAGAGAGGACGCTGGAACCCCGGGGGAGGTGGTGAAACTCTCAAAGATTGACTGGACCCGCTCCAAGCAGACTCTTGTCTAAGCAAGTTAGAAACACGAGTTCTAAGTCGAAAAGCACACGCGTCTACGTACAGAAATCTTAAGGAAGGTGACACCTCTGCAAACTTGAGTTTCTCTTCTGCAAAAGGAAAGGCTCCCCAGGTTTTATCCGACCTGGGACCCCCAGCAGCTGGCCCCCTGGTGCCTTGTGCCTACTAGCATTTCCCACCCAGCAAGGAGTAGAGTGAGCTCTTGAAAATAACTATGTTCAACATCACCAATTATTAGAGAAATGCAAATCAAAACTACAATGAGATAGCACCTCATGTTTGTCAGAATGGCTATTACTAAAAGGACAGATAACAAGTGTTGGAGAGGATGTAGAGAAAAGAGAACTCTCATACACTGCTGGTGGGAATGCCAACTGGTGCAGCCACTGTGGGAAAGAGTATGGAGACGCCTTAAAAAATTAAGACTAGAACTACCATATGATCCAGCTATTCCACTGCTGGGCATTTATTTAAAGAACATGAAAACACTAATTTGAAAAGATATATGCACCCCTATGTTCATTGCAGCATTGTTCACAGTAGCCAAGACTTGGGAAAAACCTAAGTGACTGCCAATGGATGAATGGATAAAGAAGATGTAGTATCAGCCATAAAAAACATGAAATCTTGCCATTCGCGACAACATGGGTAGACCTTGAATGTGTTATGCTAAGTGAAATAAGTCAGAAGAAGAAAGACAAATACTATATAATTTCACTCATTTGTGGAAGATACACAAACACACACACAGATAAGGAGAATAGATTGGTGGTTACCAGAGGGGATGGGGGGAGGGGAAAGGGGGAAAGGGGCATATGTGTACACGGCGACTGATGGTAATCAGACTCTGGGTGGTGAACTCGATGTAGTCTACACAGAAGTCGAAATATAATGACATATACCGGAAATTTATATAATGTTATAAGCCAACAATGTTATCTCAATTTAAAAAAAAAAAAGAAAATAACTGGTTTCACAAGGGGGACATTCCCCACTTCCCAGGGCTGGGAGGAGACGGGGAAGGAGACAAGCTTTCCTGGGATCCTTGTGTGGGTAAGATGTGCCCCAGGCCTCTGACTGTCTCCTCCCGCCACCCAAGGAGATGGGCTCTTAGCTCAGAACCTCCATCCTGCGGGAAGGGGCATATGGAGGATTCGAGGCTGGCTCTGGAACCAGGACCCTGGCTTGGCCACACATCAGCTTTGTGACCTCGAGCCAGTGGCTTCCCCTCTCTGTGCCCCTCTTTCCCTCTCTACAAAGGGAGAGTGACAACAGCACCCACGTCGTCAGGGGGGTTGTGGGGTTAAATGAGTCTGTTCAAGGAAAGTGCTCCAACCAGCACCCGGCACAGTGGGCTCAAATACACTTTGGGCATCCGGGCTCAGCCACTGGGCCCTCCAGGCCTGCTCCCAGGTCCTCTCCGGCTCTGCTGGGGGTCATCGTCCACACAGGCTGGGGACTGTTTGTTTATAGCTTCTCTGCACAGGCAATTCTTTATTACCAGCACGTGGGTTATCCCTGACAGCCTTTAAATCCCGAACGTCTTCTCTCTGCCACAGCGCGCATCCCCAGCCACCGCCTCCCACACCCCGGCTCTGTGTACTCAGGGAATGCAAAACAATTTTAACATTGTTCTAAGCCAAACATAATTAGGAAGGTAAATCTATAACAACAGCTAAGTCACATAATGCATTCCAAATCCCAGGAAATGTCACTGGGGGCGTCTCGAGGTCTTGGATGCTCTGAAGCACGAAAGTGACAGCCACACTTTCCCCTGGCTGTCCCCCCTCCCCACACCCTCCCCAGCAGCAGGCACAAGAGCAGAACCAGCTCCTGGCTTCCCTGGGGCCCCCATGGAGCTCTCCATGCCAGTGGGTACACACAGAAGATGGATTCTTCCAGAAATGTCGGTGACCGCTCACTCAGCGGGCCGCTGCTGGGCATCTGCCACGTGCTGGCATGGCAGAGATGCATGGGGCACGGTGCTGCCCAAGGACGCCCAGCTCCGGGGGGGTGGGTGGATTCATCAGCAGCTGCCCTAAGGCCACGCAGCAGCCCTACGTGCAGGACGGGGGATGGAGGGATTATTCTGAAATGTGCACGTGTGCGCGCGTGCGTGCGTGTGTGCAGCTATACACAGGGCAGTGGCCTTGGGCGTGCCTAAAGGAAGAGGAGGGTCGGAGAGGGGGCCAGGCAAGGGTGGCCTGGTGGCAGAGGACACCCTCGAAGTCCAGCCTCTGTCCGGATTCCGAGCTGCTGGTCCATTTGTGAAGTTCAAGCTCACAAACTCCCTTTACTGTCCCCTCCCTCCCCAAATCCAGGGCCCTGATGATGCTTTTGTGGGGGTTGGAGGTGGGCAGGAGAAGGGAGGGCCTTCCTGGAGTCACTCTCCTCTGCACTGGGGAGCAACTCCATCAGAAATGGAGGTCCCCAGACAGCCAAGCCTAAAATTGGGGTTGGTTTTTCATTTTTGTGCCTGTGATATTTGTCACGTCAACCCCCAGGCTGGCCCGGCCCCCCTCCTTAACAGGGCCTTTGGAAGCTCAGGGCATTTGAGCCCGCCTCCCTTCCCGTCCCCGCCCTGGATTCCCCATGCCGCCCCTGCTGCTACGCCCCTCCTGCACGCCTCCCTGGAGTCAGGGCGTCCCTGTCCCCGAGAGGTCTGGCAAGACCTCGGCCAGTTCCTGAAGGCCTGGGTGACAGGGGGCCTTGCCCAACGGCTGCCCATGTAAGTATTGTTCACTCAAAGCTCCGGGGGATGGGTCACTCTGCCCACCCCTCCTGCAGTTCCCTTTTCTCCATGGCTCCTTTGGAATCATAAAGAGAAGATTCAATAAATAATGAGCCGGAGTGGGAAAGCCCACAGCACCTCCAAGCTGAAGCTGCCAGTCGCCGTCACCTTCAGGCATGCGCATCCGACGCCAGGCTCTGGGGTCACGGAGCACCGGCTCTCGAGAGCCTCCCGGGCAGTCCAGAGTCAGGAGACCCCATTCCCAAACAGAAGGCTCCCCAACACCCCCACCCCGCCATGTCTTCCAGCACAGGGGGTCTCCAGAAGGCGTTTGGCCTGGTTGCCTTGCCCTCTGGGAATCTGGAAAACCATTTGTTCCAGCGCCTGCCACATCCATCCTTCTGCATCGAGCAGATCTGGGGAGATACACGCATGCGCGCGGGCACACACACGCACACACACACGCGCGCACACACACCCTGGGGCTCCACAGGGAGCTGAAGCGTACTTCATGTTTAAAAGCAAAACAACCCCCTTCTATGCTGCTAACAGGGAGGGTGTCTGTGGGGCTCCTGCTGTGCTGGCCCCTCACATAGGGTCCAGACTCCACAGGCCCACAAGCGCTGGGTTTTGTGTTCTCTCTCTCTCTTCCCCTTTCCCCAGCCCCCAACTGTCTCCTCCACAAAATAAAATTAAACATTAAATAAACTCCACCCCGTTTTTCGTAGAAGGGTCTAGAAGGATCTGGAAGCCACCCATTCCCCCTCCTCCCTAAGACAAATGATGAGCTACCAGCCCTGTGCGTGGCTCCAGCTTCACAGAGCAAACCCGTGCTTTCCCGGCTCTAAAGGCTAATCTGGTCCTGCTGGGTCTCCGGAAAGAGCTGGACTGTCCACCCCACACGGACATCAGCACAGCCAGGCTGCACAGGTGTAGGCCCTCTCCTCTCAGCGGTCTCTCCCTTCTCCTCTTCTCTCTGGGGCCTTCCATCTCCCCGAGCCTGGCCCAGGACCACAGAGGCGGGGAGGGGGACAGGCTGGCCAAGAGGGTCATCCGGGCATCAGCAGAGGCTGCTCGTTCAGTGGGACCTGCACCATTTCCCTACATTCAGATTCCAGGTCAGACACGTCATTGCTCCCTAGGTGTTCAATCCTGTTTCTCTCTTTCCTTCCAGCCATGATTGTCACCCATTTCCCTGCAGAAGGCAGGGAGGGCCAGGCAGGAGCAGAGGGGCTGGAAGGCAGGAGCGAGGTGAAGTGTGGAAGGTGTTGCCCAGAACTCGCCCGCAGCTGCCAAAGGAAATGAAGGCGGGTATGGAGTCCCCACTGCTCGGTATTTTGGTGTGTCCAGATGTGGGGCAGGGAGCTGGGGGAGTCTAGTTCTTCCCCTCCTCCCCAAAGTACCAGCTTCTTCACAAATTCCCAAGTTCCCATGATTTTAATTTTACGGTTCATATTTTCTCCTAGCAGAATCCTGGGATGACAAGGTAGAAAGTCTGCCTTGATTAACTGTCCCTCTGGCGCCAAGGCAGGGCCCGGCGTGATAAATAGCAGGAATAAAACCGAGAGAGGCGTGTGGCAGGCAATCGCAGGCCCGGCCGTAAATCCCAGCTCCGATGGGGCCCGAGATGAGCTGGTTATTTTATGGATGGGGCGTGCAGCAGGAAGCAGAGCAGCTCCCAGAGCCCACGGGGCCTCCCCGCCAGGCCCCCCTCCCCCCCGGCCCCAGGGCCCCCTCCCCCCTCCTGGTTCCTATGTGGTGGATATTGTTTAAGTAAGATAGAGTGGAATCGCTCTATTGTGTCATTGATTTTTAATAAAAACAGGTAACATGCTGAAAATCTGGCAGTTATTTCATTTCTCCTCTCCTTTGCCCAGATATCCAGTAACTTCCCCCAGGGGCTCCATCCAATGGGCAGTGGCAATGACCAGTGTCTGGCAGGGGGCGGGCCTGGGGTTTGGGGAGGTTTCCAGGAGGTCCAGGCTCTCTTGCCTCTTTACAAACTAGTGAGCAAACATGTGGTGCACATACGTGCATGCATCCATGTGCATGAGCACAGCATGCATGTGAGCGCATGCACACACGTGCACATGCAAGACATGCATTGCGAACGTGTACATGCAGGCACACGCATGTGCATGCACATACATGCACACTGCATGCACACATGTGAGCGTGCACATTCATCTGCACACGTGTGCATGCACACACATGCACGCACACACACACATACGCACACCTGACCAGCCAGCGAGGAGGGACAAACCGAGCCTGAGCTCTCCTCCCCACCCAACTCTTCAGTCTCTGGTGACCTTGAGTCTGACATGAAGAAGCTGGAACATTCCAGGAGTGGCAAAAGGCGTGAATGTGAGGACAGAGAGGCAGAAGCAGCGTCGCAAAAGGAGGACAAAGGAAGGGCTTAGAGGCATGGGGAGTGCATCTCCGTTGGATCATGAGCAGCCTGAGCCTTGCACACCCAAGACGGGGCTCCTCCCGAGGAGCCGGCTGCAGGGCAACAACACCCACCAGCCATAACCAGGCCTCCTTGGGTCTCCGCCAGTCCAAAATTACCGAAGGCAGCCAAAGCCCTGCCTAATTTATGGCTGGAGCAGGCGGGCTCTTCACCTGTTATCACGAGTTAACAGCATCCATCTGAGCTGTAGACGCAGTGGAGAGCTGACAGTAAGCCTCCACCGCCGGGCATTTCCAGTGTTTTCACAACTGACGCCTCCTTTCAGGGTCACACTTCCCATCCCCCGTGACTCTGGAGAGGCAGGAGTCGTAGTCCCCATCTCATAAATGAGGGCCTAAGGGGTCGGGACTTGCTCAGGGCACACCGGCATGGGCAGAGCCAGCTTCCTGCTTGACCTCCCTGCCAGCAGGGCCCCGTCTGCCACACCCAGAACTTTCCTCCTGGGCTCTCCGGGGGGCCGGGGTCAGGGCAGGAGCTCCACAGCAGGCTGGCTTCTACCAGAGCAGCTCCCTCCTGACACTTGCATGCCTGGCCTTCCTCGTGGACTTCATTGTTAACCAAGGAGTCTGCAGCTAACGCACGTTTGGTCCCTGGACCGCGTTCCCCCCACTTCCCAACCATCGACAACGGTGTGGCCGGAGGCTGACTTCTCTCCAGCTGCTCCAGTTCCCCCAGCACAGCCTGCTGCTGGATCCTCTTCCCCCGGACCCCACCCCTGCGGACAACGGGGCAGGGCCGACCCCATCTCCACGCTCAGCATCCAGATCCCTGCTGCCGTTCACGGCCTTCCTTCAGCCTGGTATTTGTCCCCCTCAAAGCCACCTACTCTCCCACTACCCACAAGAAAGGCCTTCAAACCCCTCTTCAGGCCCAGCTCTGCGAGGCAAGCCGAGACTAGATTCAAGGCATCCACGGTGGGCCGCAGCTAGGGCAAAGGCTGGAAATGCCCCACAGCTGGCTGCAGCTCTGGCACCCCTTCTCAGCAGGTCACACACCCCAGGGACACGGGAAGGGCGATGGGACCAGGATGCCAGGAGAGAACATTAGGGGGCAGGATGTGTGGTGCAAGAGACATCATCTGGGAAAGACATGCAGGAGTAGGGGCAGAACAGTGCCCAGAACGGACAGGGTAGGGGCCTGGGCTTTGGATGGGCCCATGGGCCCAGCTGGCACTGCCTCAGGCCGGAGCCCAGTGCTCTGGGTGTGTTACCTCCCTCTCAGGGTCTCTGGTGGGTTAGATAGTGTCCCCCCAAAGTTCACGTCCCCCAGAAGCTCAGAATGTGACCTTATTTGGAAAAAGGGTCTTTGCAGGTGTAATTAAAGACTGAGATGAAATCATCCCGGATTAGGGTGGGACCAAAACCCCATGAGAGTGTCTCTTACTAATGAGAGACAGACCAGGAGAAGACACAGAGACCCAGAGGAGAAGCCCGCGTGAAGACGGAGGCAGAGACGGGAGGGATGTGTGTACAAGCCGAGGAACGCCAAGGATGGCCGGCAGCCCCCAGAGCTGGGAAAGAGGCCTGGAATGGATTCTCCCTCAGAGCCTCTGGAAGGAACCAACCCTGCCCCGACCTTGATTTCAGACTCCTAGTCTGCTGAACTCGGTGAGAATACATTTTTGTTGTTTTAAGTTGCCCAGTTTGCGGCCATTTCTCACGGCAGCCCCAGAGCCAATGCCGTGTCTTCCTCTGAGAAATGATGGTGGCGGCAGTGACAGGTTCACAGGGTGAAGCACACAGGGCAGCACCAAGCCCCAGACCGCCTGGACCCGGCACAGTCTGATTCACTCCCAGCTCAGCGCCCAGCTCACGGCAGCTGCTCGGTGATGCGGGTAAAATCGAGAATCACGTTGCCTCAAAACAGAGGGCTATGGAGAAAGAAAGACCAGCAGGGCAGAAGCCTAGGTCCAACCTTGGCCACCGAAATCCTGACCCATGGGTGGGCGGAGCAGGCCTGACCTCCATCCCCAACCGCCCCAGGCCCATCCATGGGGACCACCTACTTGGGGCTCTAGCCACTTGCTTCTTGGGAGAGCCTCTAAGTGAAAAGAAGATACTGTTCTCCAAAAGGACCTGGGGTGGAAGGATGCCTTTGAGAGACTGCCCGCCCACTCCCCCTCAGCATCATCATTTTATGAGCCTGGGGCTGGGAGGGAGGAGAGGGGAAGACCCTCACCCAGCCTTCAGAAGCAGCTGCAGGAAACCACCCCTTCCTCCTGCTCTGGGCCTAGAGAGAGAAGAGGGGAGGGGAGAGGACAGAGGGGAGGGAAGGAGAGAGGATGGGAGAGGAGAAGAAAGATGGGAGGAGAAAGGAGGGGAGGGGATTGGGGATGGGAGAGGATGAGGGGGAGAAAGAGGAGGGAGGGGAGGGGAGAGAGGGGATGGGGGAGGAGAAAGAGAGGAGAAGAGAGAGAGAGGAGAGCAGGGGAGGGGAGGGGAGAGGACCCACCGAAGGCCGAAGGCCGGGAGAGGCAGGGGATAATACTGGTCAGTAAGAAGCATATGGTAAGGACTGTAAACAGCAGTGGCTGCTGTTGCTAATATTTCACAGCAAGATGCAGATTTAAAGGACAAAACCAAAGGTGGGGCCTTTCTACCTCAGAGGGTGGCAGAGACACAGCCAGAGAAAGCAAGCTGGCTGAGCAGAGGGGAGAATCGGGCCCAGACACACAGTGACAGTGGGGAGGCAGGAGGGCGGCCATGGCGGCAGAGAGGGGATGAGCCGATGACCCTTCCCATCAAACTCGGTTCCTAGGAGGGTGGGTGGGAACCTGAGGGCTTTCTTTCCTCGCAGCAGGAGTCCCGTCCGTCCGTCCGTCCGGCCCCGCTCCCAGCTGAAGCAGCCCGACAGCCACGAGGGAAAGTCTCGTTGACTTGGCCTTCAAGAGCTCTTCCTCTGGGCACCCCCTCAGAATCCCCCAAGGCAGGGCCAACGGCAGACAAGGGATGGGGGGCACCGCATTGATGGGTTGTCTCCACCTGCACAGGGGAGCCCCCCGCCACCCCACAGAAAACAGCCATCCATCCCGGGAGGCCCCTCAGAGGCCAGAGGTGCCAGTGGGCAGGATGGAGGCCACGGGCTGCGAGCTCGGCTGGGCACATACCCTCCAGACTAAGCAGCCAGGAGACCAGAGAAGATCACAGATTAAGGGAGGGCCAGACTTAACCCGCCCCCGAGCGCCGACCCCGCCTCCCACCGCCTCTCCTGCCTTCTGATCGGTTCTGACTCAGCTCCCTTCAGGGCTGACGCCTCTGCCGCTGGGGGGGCCCAGTGGGCAGCAAGCGCTGGGCAGCCTGGCCGATGCTGGACGTGTGTGAGTCCTTGTAAAACACATGCACGCTTTTGTACACCCTCCCACTCATATATACCACACTCGTGCTCACATACTCACACAGTCACACTCACTCTCTGACTCCTACACACTCACCTTGCATACCCACACACTCATCACGTCCACTCACTCTCTCAACACACACAGCTCTTACACATTCATGCACACACTTGCTCACACACTCACTGTGTGTACATCTGAAACCACATGGCTCTTTCATTGTCTAATGACCTCACCGTTGTCATGCTGCCTCCCCCGCCCCACCCTACACATTCATCCGCTCCCTCTGTTTGCAGATGCACTCTGAAGATGCAGCTCATCTTCATTCAGGGCCAGGGAAGGGAGCCAGGTGAGGCAGCCGTATCCTGCATATCCTTCGTTGCATGCCCCGGGCCCCAGGGGACCCACTGGGGCCACAGCGGGAGGGCGGGCCCCCTCACCAGGCGGCAGGAGATCTTCGAGTGACAACAGCAACAAGAACAGAAACACCTACAGAGTGCTCGCTATTTGCCAGGACCTTTTTGAGCGCTTTACACATACTATTAATCCTTACAGCCTCCCTCTGAGCTAGGAGGACTGTCATTCTCCCCATTTTGCAAGGGAGGAAACTGAGGCACATAGCTAAGTCTGGGCTCAAACCCCAGCAGGCCCCCCTCAGCCCCCTGCAATACTGCCTCACTCACAAACACACCCGTGTACAGTCAGCTGGGTGCATCACAGTCAGCGGCTTGTCAGGGAGATGGGATGGCGGAAGGACAAACCGAGAGGACAGAAGGAAGAAGGCACACCAGGAAGACTGCGACAGTAGAGAAAGAAAAGGTGACAAGGAAGGTGGAGCCAGCAGAGCAGACCCCACCTCAGCCTTGCCTGGCAGGACTAAGCCCGCAGCCCCGGGGGCTGATCAATTTCTGTGACCTCGGCACAGGGACCAGGGCCCTGCATGGGCTGAGGACCAGCCAGGACACGCCCACCTGTCACCTTCCCCCAAGGCCTGTGTGTCTTCACTCTAACGCTGAGCAGTCCCTATCCGGTTCAGACCCATTCGAGGCACCCTTTCCCAGCTCCATGAGGCCGGGGAATGGCCAGGCCCGTGTCACTAACTATGAACTCACTTCCCCTGTAACAAGAAATGCATGGAACTCTGTGATGTCAGCACAGAGCCCCGCGTGGGCTGTCAGCCCTGAGTTGCACTGCCAAAGCCCTCTGTGCCCGACCCCAAACCCCCACCAGCCTTCTTCCCACCTACCCACAGGCGCCCAAGGCCACCAGGGCCTCCCCACTGTCCCCTGATGTGGCCTGTCTTCCTGAGCCCTCCCTTAGGGTGCTGCCCAGACCCGGACCTTCACAAGCCCTGTATCTGCTTTGTATTTTATGAGCTTGTATTTGCGCCCAGACCAAACAGTATCTACAGATACCGGAGAGCATCTAAAATATATAAAGAACATTTGCATCACTCTACAAAGAAATCCTGCACCCACTGACAGTCACTCCCCTGTGCTCCAACCCCAGCCCCTGGTAACCACTAATCTGCTTCCTGGCTCGAGGGATTTGCCTACTCTGGACATTCCATACCAATGGAATCCTACAATATGTGGCCTTTTGTGTCTGGCTTCTTTTACCGAGCACAATGTTCTCAAGGTTCATCTATGTTGTAGCGTGTGTCAGTGTTTCATTCCTTTCTATGGCAGAATAATACTCCATTGTGTGGACATATCACATTTTGTTGATCTGTCATCTGTTGATGGACATATGGGCTGTTTCCCCCTTTCGGTGGCAGTGAATAATGCTGCTGTGAACATTCATGAGCAAGGTGTTCTGTGTGGATGTGTGTTTCCATTGGTGTTGGGTACATTAGGGGATGCATTTTCTTACAAAGAGGTCCCATTGCCCAGAGAAAAAGCCAAATGAAGCTCAGGACCCTGGAGCAAAGGATCCAAAATGAGTTTTCCAAATGGAAGCAGCCTCAGTGGAGGATCGATGGGCCTCAGCCTTTAGAGAGGTGCTGTCGAGCTTATAGACGCGTTTCCCTATTAAACCTCAGCCAAGGACCTGGGAGGGCCGCCTACGTGTCCCCGCACACAGCAGGGCGGCTCCCGGAGCTTCAGCATTGCTGAGAGCCCACCTGTCAGGACTGCCTCCCCCACACCCTTCCTCCCTGCAAGATTTCCCTCCCATCTGCAAGCTCGGGGCCACATGGAACCTTCCCCCTGCACAGCCATCGTGCCTTCACGGAGGCACAGTCTGGGTCACGGCAAAGCCCCTGACAGCAGGTCTGAATGTCGTCCACACATGGTACATTCTAGGCCTGGTTTTTCCCTCAGGGGATGCTTGGCGATACCTGGAGACATTTCTGGTAGTCACGATTGGGGGGTACTACTGGTACCCAGGGGCCAGGGATGCTGCTAAGCATCCTCCAACGCCCAGGACAGCCCCCCAAAGAAAGAATTCTCTGGCTCCAAGCATCAACAGAGCAGAAGTTTAGAAACCCTGCCATGGAGGGGGGTCCTGAGAGGTGAAAGCTCCTAGCAGACCCTGACCACCTCGACCACCTGGGCCAGCCAAGCCGAGAGCACCCTGGCCCCGTCAGGAGCCTATAGGGCCAAGACAGTGCTGCCTCATCTAACCCAGTACTCTGAGGACACAGGTTTCCACACTTCTGGAAAGTTCCAAGGCTCCGCTCCTGGCTCCAAGCCCAGGACAGTTGTCCCTGAGGAAGATCCCTGGTTGGGAGCCATGGGGCTGGGAGGAGAGGGTGGTGTGGTCCCACCGGTGGTCCCACACAAACTCCCCATACCCCCAATCCCCAAGGCCAAAGCCCCCCTGGGTGAGGGCAGGGCCATCTTGGCCTGGGCACCCCCTTCAGACGCCTCCTTTCTGCCTCTGGACGTCATCTTAGACGAGCGTGGATGTGCGATCACTGCCTTCTGCATGTGCGGCCAGATCATGGATTCATCAGCAGGAAACACTTAAAACAGAGATTGGTTTTGTAACCTGCTCTGGGCAGGTCTCCTTCCTTCAGTCTATCGGAGCCCCTGTAAGTGGACACAGCTCCGGCCTCAGCCAACTTCAAAATCTCAGGGCTCAAGCTCCCAGCCACAGGGACCCCCAGCCCCATCCGCTGCCCCGCCTTACACAAGCTGCCGTTCTGCCCGCAGGGGACGCCAGCACGGCTCCTCCCCCGTCTGCCGGGGCAGGCGCTGATGCACACCCTGCTTTACAGGCGGATCAACTGAGGTGCAGAGAAGCCGAGAAGTGGCCCGAGAGCCGGAGGGAGTGAAGGGCTCAAACCTGGACGTCGCACCCCAAGCCTGGCTTAGCCCCCCTTTTGCCCCCCTGCCCCTGGCTTGTGGGAGTTTTCTTGCAGCCGCAGGAGTCATGGGAGCTTCTGCCCCATTCTCTGTAGGCTGCTCATGCGAGCATCACTCAGCGAAGCAGACCGTGGCCACGCTGAGGGACAGCCAGGAGGGGCCCTATCAGGGTCAGGTGCAGCTAGAAGAGGGGGTGGGGGCACCACTGGGACAGAGGAACCTAAACTGAAACCTTTGGACGTGGCAGTCGGTTGAATTATGTCCCCAAAAGGATGTGTTCGCGTGCTACCCTGGAATCTCAGACCACGACCTCATTTTGGAATAAGGGTGTTTGCAGACGTATTTAAGGTAAGGATCTCAGGAGGAAATCATCCTGGATTAGGGTGCGCCTGAAATCCAAAGACCAGCATCTTTATAAGAAATAGAAGAGGAGGAAGACACACAGAGAAGGTCATACGATGACAGAGGCAGAGACTGGAGGGATGCGGCCGTAAGCCAAGGAATATCTGGGCCTCCAGAAGCTGGAAAAGATAACAAGCACTCTCCCCTAGAGCCATCAGAGGGAGCACGGCCCTGCCACACCCTTGGTCTCCGACTTCTGGCTTCCAGAACTGTGAGAGAATCAATTTCTGTTGTTTTAAGTTCCCCAGTTTGTGGTCACTGTCACGGCAGCCCCAGGACACTCCTACAGACGTATTCCAGGATTGGGGTGAGGGGCTTCCACTTACAGCAGTTCCCAGGGCACAGTCGGTACCAGGAAGCTGGTCTTGCCACAGCTGGGAAACGGCCAAGCCCACCCTCCCTGGCTAGTTGGCAGCCCCTGCCTAAGGGAGAGCAGCCGCCAAGACCGCCTCATGGAGGCTTCCCGATAGGAGAAAAGCCCAGAGTGACGGGCCTCTGGTGGTGACTTTGGCCAGGCCTGGTGCTCTGGGCGTTGGCAGGGGTACTTTGCCAGCCACGCTCCCACTGTGGTCGCTCTCGTGTCCGCCTGCCTCAGCCACTGGGTGGACTCTGCTGTGCCAGAGGCTGTGTGTGTGGGGTCGGGTTATGCAGCAGCGGGGGGCCCTCTCCCGGCCTCCCTGAGGACCCTTCCCAGTGAGGGGTGGAGAAGGAAGCAAACCTCTCTCACTGGCCCCACGCTGGGAGGCGGGGCAGAGGCCAGGGTCAGCTTCTGGCACCGTTTCCTTTGGCTTCCACGATGGAAATGAACATTTAATTACAGCAGGCGCTGAACAGAATATTTCCCAGAGATGCTGTGGGGACGTGTCACTCACCTCCCATCGCCTTCCTCTCTCCCGCCTGCCCACCCGCAGTCCTTCCTGCCCAGAGCTCGGCTGGCCCTGCCTTCTCCCTGGCCAGCCCCCAGCCCTCTCTCTAATGACCAGCGACACAATCCACATCAAGGTGAGTCAGCAAGGATGTCCCAAGCCCTCTGCGACCCCACCCCAGACATGATGGCCCAATTTATTGAACAAAAACCATTCAGAAGCCTCTGACATCTTCCACCCAGAGATACTTCAAAATTTTGCAGAATTGCCAAAGATCAGTGTTCATCATTCAGTGATCGATGAATATTCCTATGTGCTTGTTGGAAACACGCACTAGCACACACGTACTTTCTGGATCTGGCCACCTACAGATCCTACAGAGTGGCTCCCTTGGTGGACAGCGGCTCTGGACGCCGGGTGGGCAGCTGGCCCCAGCTCCATGACAGCATGCGCCCACGTGTGCACACGCAGCCTCACACATTTGCGCAAAGACGGCCGAGTGTGGCTGGGCAGGAGTGGACTCAGGATTTAAGTCACGATGGCTGCTGCACCGTCCCCGCCATGATTCGGCAGGGTCAGCACATTCCCATTATCCAGCCAGCCCGCTTGTTAATTAATCACTCATCAGGCTAATCACAGCTATCTCGTTTCCCACTAGGGGAGAAGATGTTAGCGCAGTGGAATGCCAAGCCCTCAATGCAACTAATGGGCCTGCAGGAAGGTGGAAAGAGAAAGAGAAATGACGGGAAGTTTCTAAGACTGACAGGGGCATCAAGATAAACAGAAGGCATGTGTGCACAGGAGCGCTCTGACCATAAGCACTCAGATGCAACAGGGTTGAGAGCCCACATGGGTGCACAGCCACTGCAGCCACTCTCCCTGTCTTCCCACAGGCCTGGGAGCAAAGAGGCTATTTCCCATTTCAACCCTAGTCTGCTCTTTTCTCAGTCTGTGCATTGAGGCCTGGGCTTAGAACAAGAGTGACTTGGGTATAGGAGGATTAAGAGAGAGGGGAACCCACAGAGACGGTAGGGGCACCTCTCTACAAACAGGAAGAGGGCAGTCCCAAGCCGTTAACGCAGATGTGACCATCAGAGCACACTGGGATGTGGATCCTGGGATGGTGACTCCAGGAAAATGAATCACCCCAAAATTCCAAGAGGAATTGCAAGTTCATCCAAATCGGTGGCGCTGAGGACGAAGAGGACAGGAGAAAACTCTCAGCAACTCGCCATGACCCAGACACCACGCTAGTGAAGAACAGGACCCTCTATCCAACGTGAAGGTGGCAGAGCTCCGGGGAGATCCCAGGAACAGAGACTCGGACGAGGTGTTGTTTCCCTGTGTGACCAAGACGAGTCCCAAATGCCTACGTGCAAAAAGATAGATCCTAAGAGGAGAGAAACAGCAAAACCCTTGCTTAAGAAACAAGTTTGAGAAGTGAAACCTACTTTGCGAAAGGCACACACCAGGCGGCAGCCTTCCATTAGAAGCTGGCACAGCATCCTCTTCACAGAGCGCTGATCCCCTACCTGCGCCCCCCACCCCGATCGCTCACCCAAAGCCATGTTTTCTCCCCAGAAGTTTCCGCCCACAGACATGTTAAGCTCTTCCTGCTGCCTGCCTCGCCTCATTAGGATTACCTGCTGTAGAAACGCACAATCCTTAGGGGACGTAATGATGTTTAGGTGCATCATTTGCAAGAAATTAAATTGAAACACCTGGGTAGTAAATGAGAGAAAAAGATATTAGGGAATTTGGCTTTAAGTGTCTTATGCTAGTTCCTTCGGCTGAGTCGAGTGCAGTCAACCCTGAACCCCAGGGACTGTCAGTGTGGTGACCATCACAGGCAGAGACGGGCTGGGAAGAAGTTGTCACCTTCGCTGTGCTCTGAGGCCAGAAGACAAGCACGCCGGCGTCACAGAAACATCATCTTGGGGACAGGGAGGAGGCTGGTGCAGTCAGCGTTCAAATCCTCCCGGGAGATAAACCTTCTCAACTCGACAGCAACTCAATCGTTCTACCCGAATCATGGCCGAGGCGCCATCTCGGGTCAAAACAGGCAAGAGGGGGGCCGGCCCCGTGGCTTAGTGGTTAAGTGCATGCGCTCCGCTGCTGGCGGCCGGGGTTAGGATCCCGGGCGCGCACCAACGCACCGCTTCTCCGGCCATGCTGAGGCCGCGTCCCACATACAGCAACTAGAAGGATATGCAACTATGACATACAACTATCTACTGGGGCTTTGGGGGAAAAATAAATAAATAAAATTATTAAAAAAAAAAAAAGATTTAAAAAAACAGGCAAGAGGAAAGCCGTCTGCTCTCACGCGGGAACCTGGGAGCCACGCAGTAAGTTACCCTGGATTCAAGAGGCATCCACGGGGCGCCCGAGGTCAAGTCCCTGCTCGGCTGCTCACTGCCCGCGAGACCCTGCGTAAGCTGTTCAAGTTGCCCAAACCTTCCAAGTTCATTCTAGCATCTGAGGAATGGTGAGGAGCACGGCGCTGCATCATCAGAGTGTCATGAGGCTTCAGCAACAGCATGTGCTAACACGGAAGCCTGGCCACAGCGCCCATCACATCATAAGTGCTTGACAAGTGGAGCTGCTTCCGTGGGACCCCTTCCTCCACGCCCAGAAAGTCCCTCCCATCCCATAGGGGCCATATCGTCTACACAGATTATAGGGTGGTGTGGGGCCAACATGCTTAGTCCCATGGAGCTAAGGGGGCTTTCTGTTGCATCCCCTGTGGAAATGGGGGCTGCTCATGAGGAGGAGAGCTCTGAGCTGAGCCTGGAAGGGTGGGTAGAGTCCTGACTGGTTGAAATTCGGCAGAAGGACGTTGGTGGAGGAAGCACGGGGATGGGGCTTGGCAAATGGTGTGCTTCAGCAGGGGCAGCGGATGTCTGAGGAGGAAGCAGGAAACCAGGGTGCAGACAAAATTGAGTCAGTGTCTCCCAAGAGGCGGGGACTCAGCCTCTTAGGGGCAAGGCTGTGAGCGAGGATGGGCAATCCGAGGTGCGGGGTGGGCCCATATTCTGTCCGCATCCTTTGCTGAAGGAACGCAGCGGTCAGGGTGCAAGGTAATGGGGTCTGTACCCAGGCGGCTACAGCGGGAAAGAAAGAGCGCCAGGAGAGAGGCCTGGAAGGCGGAGTCTAGCGAGCAGTTGCCGCTCAGCCATCTCAGGACAGATGGCAGCTCGCAAATGGATGTGGGCTGGAGCAGGGCTCGGGGCTCCGTCTGCTTTGGGGAGAAGTACCCCTGGCCCTCGCTGCGCCTGGCCTCCCAACTGCCCAGGTCAGGTTCCCCCTCACTGCCCACCCAACACATGTGCAGCTTTGAGCAAGGTGCTTCATCTTCTGGGTCTCAGTTGTGCTGTCTGTAGAATGAGGGTGGTGATAGGACCTGCCTTGTGGGGTTGCTTTGAGGATCCAGAGAGCATCAGTCCCCAGCCCACGGTCAGAGCAGCGCGTTGTCTCCAAAGTCTCGTAAAGTCAGCATGAAATGCTGATAGCCGCCAGTTAGATGTGTGGTGCTAGAGCTCAAGAAGGCAGACCGGCTTCAGCCAGGCCCCCAGCCTCGCTGGCGACACACGCAGTCAGAGTGACACCCAGAGAACAAACCACTTCTGGGGCATCCTGGGGCAGGGCCACTCCGCTCGTCTTAGCGGGTCACAGCGATGGGAAAGGGCACGCCTCCTCGCCACATCTCGGGAGTCGAAGGGGAGTTGGAGGGAAGAGCACAGTAACAACAGAGATGAGCTGGAAGGCTGCCCGCTACGGCCCTGCGACCCCGAGGAGCCTGCATCTGTGCCCAGGTCATGGAGAGAAGATGAGACTGCAGAAGCACTGTGCAGAAGTGTGCAGGTGTGTGCAGAAGTATGCATATATGTGCGGGGCGTGTGCACATACGTGCTATTGTGTGCAGATATGCGCAGACGTGTATGGACATGTTCGAGTGTGTGGGGTGTGTGTGGATGTGTGTGAATGTGTGCAGGAGTGTGTGGGTGTGTGGGAAGTGTGTGAACATGTACTGACTTGTGCTGGTGTGTGTGGACACATGCAGAGGTGTGCACAACTCCAAAACAGCCAGGCTCTGAGAGCTTCTCCTGCCCCCAGTCCTGCACCCCGCCCGACTGGATCTTGGGGAACAGCCATGGGGCAGTGGCAGATGCCAACCCCTGGAGGCCCCAAGCTGGAAAGCCTTGGCCCAGGACACCCTGAGGGCGAGATCCTCCCTCCTTAATACCATTCCACCCGCCCCTCGGCGCCTCGGCACAAAACAACAGCTTAATCAATAGCTGTGATGGGCGACCTCAAGCTGCTTGGCTGACTACGAACAGGGACAAGGGACCCGACTCAGTTCTCAGGGGCTGGGTTCCGCCATCCTGTAGGCTGGCTCCGTGCCTAGGGGGACGGCAGGTGTCTGCCCCAGTCTTGGGGTGTGACATCAGTGCAGGGAATGCCCTCTCCACCTGCCCCCCAGGAGGGCACTTCTCAACTGCGACGGTGGAGAGCACAGGCCCCACCCTGGCCCAGAGCTCAGCCCAGAGGCCTCTGCTCCCCCACCCCAGTGTCAACTCTCACCCCTCAGCTCCTGTGCACCCAAGGGCCGGTTCTCACCCCCGGGACGACTGGCAAGGTCTGGGGTTGTCACGAGTGAGCAGAGCTCTTCCCATGTTGCACGGCCTCCCCTGAGTCCCCACTGCACTTCACAGGTGCAGACCCCTCGCCTGCATCCACGGCCCTCCACGACCTGTCCGCACACTCGGCCAGGCCCCTCCCCGTCCGCAACCCCAGCCTCTCAGTCTCTCCAGCACAGGCTCCTGGCTGGAAGTCCTTGTCCAGGGCGGTCCCACGGTCTGAACTCTTCCCCTGCACCCCTCCCCACCCGCCCACTGGGCACAGGGCTGCCTCCTCCATCCTAAATGCTCCTCCCCTGGATATTTTTTGTGGACAACACCCTGTTTCCTTCAGGGCCCTAACAACAATTTGTAATTATACGTCTGTCTTATAGCTCTAGGTACCTACAGGTATTAGATATGGATGATACAGATATAGGCATAGATGACACTATGTGGTGTGGGTATAATACAGGATATAGCCATAGACCCGCTTGTTCACAGCCACCTTCCTCATCAGAGTATCGCCTCCCCGGGCACAGTCCACGCTTGCTTTCTGCTCCCCTGTGCACCGCCCCCAGCTCTGTGCCTGGCACGTCTTGGGTCCTTGTTATGTTTTCTGGGTGGATGGACACATGAGGCCCTTAAAGCCTCAGAGAGCAGTGGGGAAAGGCCGCCAGTGGAGGCAGAGATGGGACCCGAGTGTGGCCTCAGCACCAGGGAGCCATCCCCTTGCTGGAGTGTCCAGGGGGAGGGGGTGTCTTAATATGGCTCATGAATGGGGGGATGGCCTTGCTAATCTCTGCAAATGACCGACTTCCTGAGAGCTGTGAAATCAGCCAACCGAGGTGCACGGCTGCTAACTCCTCCTAACGTGCCTTTGTGTCCATTTCAGCGTTTCACCCCAGCTCCTCCTGGGAAGGCAGCACCCATGGGTCCCTGGCACCCTCCGCTGCAGACAGCCTCGGGCCTCCGTGTGCGAGGAGAGTCGGCGTGTCCTCCCACCGGGACAGCAGCAGTGCGGGGGCAGAGAACTCAGCTGGTCTCTGCTCCCAAACACGCTGCGTTGAACAAACGTGTCCTAAGCCTGCCGGGCACTGGGACACACCACACACACGGGCGGCTGAGTCCAGAGCATGCAGCCTGTAACACACAGTGAAGAAGACAGGACTTCCGATAGCGGTGGCCAGAAACAGGCCAGTGTGCTGGCATTACAGGGTTTGGTGGCGAGGACAGGGTGTGGCCCCTCAGGCTGGAGCTGAGAGGGTGACTTGAGAGCTGATCCCCAAATGCACAGAGGAACTCATCGGAAGGTGAGGAGCTCACCCACCCTTCGGGACACCAAACTCACCAGAGACATGGAGCCAGAGGGCCCCACTGCCGGACAGCCAGACCATACCATGACCTCACCTGGGCCCAGATCACGATCCTGAGCACAGCCAGCACCTGGGCGCATGACGAGCCCGCGCCCGCCTCCTGGGTGCGTGACGGGGCAGGCGGTGGGCGGGAGGGGCAGGCAGAGGCGGGCTTGTGGTCCTGCACCTCGGGGACACAGTCACTAAGCGTCAGGGTGCAGTGCCACCCATCAGGGCGCTCCCCTGTCCGGCTCACTCTGCTCTAGTTTTCATCTTCCTTTTAACCATTTATTTGGAAATATTTACAGATTCGCAGGAAGGTGCAGACACCTGTGCAGGGAGGTCCTCGCACCCGTCACCCGGCCTCCCCCAGAGCTGACCCCTCTCACAGCCTTGTGCAGCCTCTCAACCAGGACACACAGGGGACAGCACACAGGGCCCGTGCAGACTGCGCCTGGGATACGTGTGCTGTGCGTGTGTGTGTGGTGTGTGTCAGTGTGGCACGTGGTGTGTGTATGGGTGTGTGGTGTGCATGTGGTGAGTGGGTGTGGTGTATGTGTGTGTGGTGAGTGGGTGTGGTGTATGTGTGTGTGTGGTGTGTATGTACGGTACGTGTGTGGTGTGCACGTGTGCAGCCCTGCACGGTTGTGTTGCACGTGCGGCCCATGCGGCCATCGCCACATCAGAGGCAGAGCTGCTCCTGTGCACACAGCTCTGGCTCTGCTTTAGGGTTTCTGTTGAGGCACTGACGCTGACCTACGAGGGCCCTGGGCAGCGCTGGGCAGCAGGCCTGGTGGAGGGCGGCCGCCGCACACTGTGACCCCTGAGTAGGGGGAGCAGTCTACTGGAGTCCAGGGGTCTTGGTGGGAAGCAGGGAAGGATCAGTAAAGATGCAGAAGCCACCTGGTCCCTGAGCAGGAGCCCTGGGAAAGAAGCAGCCGCCTCTGCCCGTCCCGCCTTCGAGCCCCTCCTCCTCCTGTGTCCCTGCCTCAGGGGCCCCTCTGTCTGGGGTCTAATGAGGAACACGGGAGGCTGGGGCGCCTCACCTGTGTGAGTGTGCACAAGGGCATGGGCAGCCAGGACCCCCGGGCCCCTCCTGTGCCAGCCCTCCCTGTCTCCCATCTGCATGGTCTCTGCAACCCCAGACCAGGCTGCTCCCCTTTCCTGGGCGCCTCCACAGCCTGTGCCCGGGATTCGGGTCCTCGGGGTCTGTCCTGGGGCAGTCAGGCCCAGCTGGCTCACGGGGCTCTTGGGGACAGCGCGCCCCCTCCGCAGGGCCCGAGAGTCCCAGGCTGGCTGTGGAAGCTGGGAAGTGCTGGTGTTCTCCCTCCAGCTTGTCTGGGGCGCGTGGGACGTGGGTGGCTGTGCTGGGAATGAGGACTCTCTGCCTTCCCCCACCCTCTGACGCCAGACTGAGTTTTTCCTCAGGAAGCAGGGAGTCCCAGGATCACGGTGTGGTCAGAGCTGAGAAGGGTCGACGGCGCAGGGGGCACCCCACCCGGAGACAAAGAGGGGCCGAGGAGCAGATGGTGCTCCAAGCAGGAGGACACTGGGGGAGGGGCTGTTTTGTGTTCCCGGGAAAGTCACATCCGCTGCCCCCACCTCCATGAATTCTAGAGACTTCCAGACTGCCCCCAAGATGGCCACATTCCTCAAGGCTGGAAATTAGACCCCTCAACATATGGCAGGCATTGGAACACCTGTTTCTTGAAGGTGGGACACTGAGGGTGTGGGGGGGGTTGGGTTGGTTGGGGGAGGGAACTTAAGGGTGAGGATTGTGGATTCGGGGTCACAGTTTTATTTCCTTATTCAACAGACACGTTTTGAGTGCTAGAAATCTCCCTCAAAAGTTTGGCCCTTCACGACAGCCAACTGTCCATCAATGGATGAATGGAGAAACACAACATGGTCTGTTCATACAGTGGAATATTAGTCAGTCACAAAAAGGAATGAAGTACTGACACGTGCTACAACGTGCTACAAAAGGCCAGATTTGATTCCATTTATATGAAATGTCCAGAATAGGTGAATCCACAGAGACAGAAAGTGGATTAACGTTTGCGAGGGGCTGAGGCGAGGGGGATAGGGAGTGACTGGTTAATGGATATGAGGTTTCCGGGGGTGATGGAAACATTCTGGAACTAGATAGAGGTGATGGTTGCACTACAATGTGAATGTACTAAGCACCATCGAATTGTAAACTTTGAGATCATTAACATTTAAGTTTATGTTATGTAAATTCTACCCCAATTTTTAACAAGTTGACCTCTCTGCCTTTCCCGCTCCCGCTTGAGTCCAGAGCTACATCGTCTCCATCCCAACTCTGGTGGCAACTTCCCAAAAGGCCTCTGGTCCCTCCTTCACCATGGTCAGCTCCCCAAAAAAACAACCTCATCAGATCCAGCTGCTCCTCCCTCAGCAGGGCACACAGGACCATTGCACCAGGGGCCCACCCACCCAGCCTCATCTCCCATACTCCAGCCAACGCCAGCCTCTCTCATCCCTCTCTTAAACGGGCTGTGGCCTTTCTTACCTCCATGACTTTGCTGTCTGCAGTTCTCTGTCCAGCTCTTTCTCCCCAGAAAACTCCTACACATCCTTCGAGGCCCAGCTCAAAAACCCTTCCTTTGGGCTCCCAAAGTGTCTGTTCTGCCTCCATACAGCTCTGCCCTCACTGCGATGGACGGATAAGCTGCAGCACGTCTGTCTCCTCAAGCGGAGGGGACACATCCTGTTCCCAGGACCTAGCATGACGACTAACACATCCTTTCATTCCACTAACACCACAGGAGGCCCAGGACTCAATGAAGAATGAATGAAGGAGGACGAGTCACGAGACTCAGCCCGTGAGGCCCTCCAACTGCCACAGAGAAATACTCTTTTCATTCAGATTCTTTCTGCCCACCTTCAAATCCCCACCCACCCCACCCCAGTGCTCCAGTCCTCCTGAGAGAGAGAGCTGAGTCAGGGAGGGAAGAATGAAGATGCAGAGGTCACCTCTCCAACCAGTGCCTCCTTTGAACCCCGACAGCACCCCTAGGTGAGGCTACACCAGTTAAGAACTACAGACCACGTCTGCGTTTATACCCTCAGCACCTCCTGCAGTGCCCCCCACCCTGCAGGGCATGGGGCCGGGACACTCTCTGCTCCACTGTTTCCCCATGGCAAGTGGCAGCTGCTGGAGTGGGTTGAATATCATGCCCCCCAGAACTGAGGTCCCCCCAGAACCTCAGAATGTGACCTGATTTGGAAATAGGGTCCATGCCAATGTAATTAGTTATGGATCTTGAGATGAAAGCTCCTTGGCATAGGGTGGGCCGTAAATGCAGTGGCTGGTGTCTTTATAAGAGAAAAGAAAGGGAGGTCTGGACACAGAGACACGGGCAAGACGGCCGTGTGAAGATGGAGGCAGAGATGGGAGTGATGAAGCTACAAGCCAAGGATGCCTGGAGCCCCCCGAAGCTGGGAGAAATGCCCGGAACAGACTGTCCCTCAGAGCCTCCACAAGGAACCAAAGCTGGCCACACCTTGATCTCCGACGTCTGGCCTCCAGAACTGGGAGACAATAAGTTTCTGTGGTGTTAAGCCACCCAGATCGTGGTAATTTGTTCTGCGAGCCCTAGGAAACGAATACACTTGCTAACATTCCAGACAATTTACTGATAATGTTCATTATCTGCCTCCCTTTCTAGAACGTCCATTCTATGAGGACAGAGATTTCTGCCCCTTTATCCACCAGTGGGTCCCCAGCTCCCGGAACAGAGCCTGTCACATAGTGATGGACCAACAACAGTTGTTAGATGAATGAATGACATGATGAGGAAACGCACAGGCTCTAGGTCACACCTCCTGGGTCTGACCCCAGCTCCACCATTGACTAGTCGTGTGACTTTGGGAAAGTTCGCAGACCTCTCCAAACCTTAGGCTTCTCTTCTGTAGGGTGCAGATAGCAACAGCCACTTGCTCATGGTGCTGTTACAGGAGTAAATGCTCATTAAACGCTTATACAGTGTCTGTACAGAGTAAGCCCTCAAACGTTGGGTGTTAGAGATGGAGTCACTCAAAAACAAACTCACAGTGGTTCTCAGCCGGGGGCAATTGTGCCTCCCCAGGGGACACGTCTGGAGACATTATTGCTGTCACACCTGGTGGGAGGGGTGCTACGGCACCTGGTGGGTGGCGGGTTGGAGGGGAAGGAGGCTGCTCAACATCCTACGGTGCCCACCACAGTTTATCCAGCAGTAATGTGGTAACATCAATAGTGCCGAGGCTGAAACCCTGACGAAGAGTTAAAACAGGCTTCTGGATGGAAGAGGGGAGCCATCAGCAAGGACGGAAAGCACAGACACAGAGCATAGACGTGGGGACGCTCTGCTTCTAAGGCGAGGACAAGACTGACTCACTGGCTGCCACATTGAAAGCTCTCAAAGAATTTCCCCAGCCCAGGGGCAGGGGGCGTCTGACCTCCACCTTCACTGCAAGCACTCGGCCCTGCCCGCCGGCTCTGGGGAGGGAGGAGGGCGGGGAGAAACCTCTTATTCTGGTACTGCTCTGGCCACCACCCGCAGCAGGAAGAGTTTTCCTAGGGTTGCTATGCAAAAATTGACTCCTTCAGGGTTTAACCCCGAGGACCCAGCAGCCACCAATTGCGGGAACTTGACGGCTGCTGCGCTGGGCCCAGACCAGGGAATCCAGGTGGGGATGCGCAGGAGAGCTCGAGACGCCTCTCGCTATGGGGAGGCCTCTGCGAGATGCTGACCCTTCCCCAAACCCTCACTCCCTCTTCCCCACCAAAGGAACGAGCTCCTCTCCTCTCCTCCAAAGCAGGTCCACGGCAGCGGGCAAACTGCCAGGGAAATGTCAGCGAGGGCTGGAGAAGGGGGATGACTGTCCTGGAGGGGCCTCCTGCCTGCCTGCCCCAGGGGCCACTCCATGGAGCAGGCGGTTTGGGGATGACACCCACCTAGACGGAGGATGGGCACAAGAGCAGGAGCCCAGCAGAGCAGGGGACCTCTGCCCACAGAGGAGGCCGGCGGGGCACAGGGACCCCAATTAAAGCCTCGGACATCTGTTGGGGCGGCCGGGGAACAGGCAACAGATTCCCCGCAGACATCTGCCTGTAGGAGGAGCACGCTCCATGCAGGCGCTGGGGGGAGGCCACCAAGCTGGTTCCTGCGCCCAGGGGGAGGGAGGGGACACTTTTTATAGCACGCAAACAAACAAACTGTTTTGCTTTAAGAAGCCAAAAAGGAAAAAAGAAAAAGAAAGAAACAAAGAAAGAGAATGTTTCTGCCAACTCCTGGAAGAGTAGTGAGAGCCCTCTTGGTTGGCCGAGGGGAGAAGGCTAGGACCCAGGCACGCTGAGGCCGTGGCCCCACGGGCGGCTGAAGACAAGGCCAGCGGGCCCCTGTGATGCGCTGGGCACAAGGCTGGCACCTTGCGTGACACCCTCACTCCTCGCAGAAGTGGGGGATGTTGGACGATCACTACCCCAGTTTCACAGGTGAAGAGCTCAAGGCTCGGCCAGTCAGTGAGGTTACCCGTCAGTGAGGGATGGTAGGTCCCCGCTGCCACGCTGTCTGGGGACCTGAGGGTCTGCATTCATGAGCCAGCCTCGTGTGGGCCCTCCCTGACTCGTCTCTCCCCATTCCTCTTCCCCATCACCTCCATCCTTCCTCTGGTCTTCCAAGCCTCGAACCGATTCAACGCACCACGACCGAGGCCTCGACCGAGGCCTCCGAAGGTGCCTTCACCCCAAGCCCGGGGCTGACACTGTGCCTTCCTTTCCTGCCTCCCTTTGTTCACACCACAGAGAAAGCGGAGCTGTGGAGAGAGAACGCTCCACCCCATAATAGACAGCATGAACTATTTATAACCCTGAAAACATCTTTATTATTATTTTCTTCCCTCCAGAAACAATTTCACACGATTCTGTTAAGCACACACCACCAAGGACTGGAGGCCACGGGCCGGGGCGCTTCCTCGGGCCCTGCCCAGCGAGCAGATGGCGGCGTGGGCGTTAGGTACCAGCCTCCTGGCAATCCGAACATCTGTTCCTGTTAGAAAATGCTAATTGCCATCAATCAGGACAGCACCTACCCACATTTACATGCAAGCACACAAGCAAAAAAAAAAAAAAAAATACGTCTAAATTTCTCCGAGCACAACACTGCCTGCATGTTAACTAGCCGGACTGCTGCCTCGCCACGCAAGCGGTGGCTGCAGGCCAGCACCGCGTCCACAGGCTCCAACCTGGGCCGTGCCAGCCTCCCCAGGACCTGACCCTGGACCCACAGCAGGGAAAGAGGTTAGGGCACCACTCAGTGGGCAGCCCAGCTCCAGCCCCCTGTAGCCTCTCAGCTGCCCATCTGGGGGTGGACATGGGGTCAGGTGGCCTGAACCGAACGCCTGCAGAGACTGGACACTCCTTTGAGCTCTGTCTCCATTTCGATGGGGCATCTGCATTGGTGACCTCTCTCTGAGCAAAGGTTCTAGATGTCCCCACATCTCCCAGGAACAACCTGGTCAGATCTTTCAGCCTAGAGGCCTGCTCCATTTCCTATCTGAAGGGTGGTCCAGAAGTTTCCCTGCCCTAAATACTTGTGCAGAGAAGCTCTGCAGCGCTGATCACAGCCCCAGGGCCTTCTCTGCGTGTATGTTCTACCCTGTGGTGCTGGACAGGCCTTCTCCAGCACATCAGGTGTCAGTGGGACCGCACCCTGGTGGCCAGCCTCCGTCTCCTAGCCCTGGGGCCCTGGGCTTCACTAGACCCTTGGGTCACTGTTTGGTTGACATCCCGCACTTCCCTAGACCCCGCTGATCTGGTCCTGGGGTGCCGGGGGGCATGATGTGGGGGGAAGCACCAGGCTTTCTGCAAAGCCTCACCTTCCCGAAGGGGCATAGACCCAGGCTGCTCCCACCACAGCGGGAGTTACCTCACCGAGGACTGTGGGAGAGTAGTCTGCAGCGATTCGAGAGCCAACAACGCACCATAGGTGACCCTCAGCCAGCGTGTGCCATCTGAGGGCCCTCGGTGCTTCCAGAAGGTGGGCTTGAAAGATCAGCCTATTTTATGATGAGAAACGAGGATCTTCCTGAGAATCCTCCCCCACCACCACACACCCCAAAGAAAGCAGGTAACGTTGCTTCTTTTTCTCTTGGGCAACCAGCACCGTTGCCAGCTGTTATTGCTGTGGGACCCAGGGAAGGTTCGATCGGTCAGCTCAGACAATTGAAGGAGAGGTGTCCGTGTGGCCAGTGGTCGAGGGCCAGGCTCCCCTCACCTGGGGAGCAAGGCCACCGGGGCGGAAGAAGGGCCTCCTGGACTCCTGAGCTGGCAGGTGATGTCAGGACACTCAAGGGCGACCTGGTGCTGTAGAAACAGGGAATTTTAACAGTGACGTTGCTGTCTGTGAACCCCAGCACCTTCACTCCCACGGGTGACGGAGGAAGCGCACGACTCTACAAGACGCACAGCCGGCCCATCGAGGGACATGGTGAAGAGAGGCCAGAGGTCACATATTTCCCCAACTACTTGAGTTCCCCAAAGCAGGGTGTGTTTCTCGGAGATTTCAGGTGATAAGCAGAAAATAAGGAGCCGAGCAGGGGAGGGAGGAGAGGAAGGAGGAGGGAAAGAGGGTAGAAAAACTCACACAGCCTGGCCTCCAGACTCCTTTTCAATGTGTTCTTCCTTTAGGAAGGTCCTAAGGTGCCTGGTAAACGCAGACGGGACCCTGGGGACACAGCCATCACTTCCGTGGAGCATGTCCCAGCTGGACGCCTGTGGCCAGCACTCCCTTCCCCACTCCTTGCCCTACCTGCCCGAAAAGAAAGGCTTAAAACCCCTCCAGGCAGCTTCTACTCCTGACAGTTCCCCAGCTGCGACGGAGCACAGGGACGCCTGTTCCCTGCGAGGCTCTTGCCCTCCGGCTGTGTGGCCAGCAATCGTCACAAACTGGTGGAATGTCATCCAGGACCTGCTGCGTGCCGGGCTCCAGGGCTTGGCACATTTGTTTCCACTTCAACTGGCTCATTGCTGCCTTTGTTCAGGATTCAGTGCTTCTCTCCACTAAGGTCTTGAGCGCTCCTGGGTGCAGACCGTGAGCAGGTCTCTGGGGCGCTATTCTCCTCCACTCAGCCCTCCCATCTCCTTCTGAGCCTTTGATTTCTCCTGCAGCTCCCAAGTGTGGCCTGTCTCCTCACCCAGGTGCCACAGGCGTGAGGACCTGGAGGAGGTCCTTCTCCAACACCAGGGGCAGGTGCCGCCTCCCTGCCCACAGCACCCCTCGCAGTCTGCATCCCTTCCTGCTGGAGACACAGGACACCCCTTGGACGGGTGCCCTGTGGGACCCTGGAGATCCAAGGACCATGACCACACCCTAAAGCAGAGGGCCCAGTCCTGAGCTCAGGAGCATCATCTAGCCCAGAGGTTCTCAACCTTAACATGGCACTGTCGACGCTTGCACCAGGTCCTTCTCTGTTGTTGGGGGCTGTCCTGTGCACTGGAGGATGCTTAGCAGCTTTTCTGGCCTCTACCCGCTACATGCTGGTAGCATCCCCCAGTTGTGACAATCAAAAACGTCTCCAGAGGCGCCGGCTCGGAGGCGTAGTGGTTAAGTTCGCGCACTCCGCTTCGGCAGCCCTGGATTTGCAGGTTTGAATCCCACACGCAGACCTACGCACCACTTATCAAGCCATGCTGTCACGGCGTCCCATATAAAGTAGAGGGAAATGGGCACGGATGTTAGCCCAGGGCCAATCTTCCTCAGCAAAAAGAGGAGGATTGGCAACAGATGTTAGCTCAGGGCTAATCGTCATCACCAAGACAAAAAAAAAACAAATGTCTCTAGACATGGCCAACGTCCCCTGGGGGGCACAGTCGCCCCCAGCTGAGACCCAGGGCTCTAACCAGAAAGCCTCACAGATGAGAACCATAACCTAGGTGGTCGGTGGAGTGAACAGTGTCAGGGACACAGTGGAAGGTGATTCATCCTGCCTGGGAGGTCGGGAGGGCAGGGGAAGGCCTCACAGAGGGAATGGCAGTTGCACTTGGCCTGGAAGGAGGAGCTGGATGTTTACTAGCTGTGGGAGGGGGCAGGGAGGAGAAACCGACAGAGAGGCAGCAGTGTGGGATGCCAGGAGAAAGGGAGGGGGCAGCACAGGTCTGGGGGCCAGACCTTGGATGTTGCAGCCAGATGTCACATGTCACATGTCAGTCCAGACCGTCACTCCAGGAAGCTCCTTTAGCATATTTCCACATCCCTTCCACATTCCGCCTGGCTTTCCTCCCCTCCTCTTCTCACTTCCCACTTTATAGCTTTCCTGCCTTCATGGTTTGCTGAGGCCTGGGAGCTGATAAAGCATGAAAGGCCACAGGGCAGGGAAACACGACCCGGTCGTTCGCCCTTCCCACCCCAACAACATCAAAAGACGATGCAGTTTTAAAAATAAACTTTACAATAATAATAATAAACAATGACTTCCAAAGACAGAGAGAGAATGGATGGATGGATGATGATGGATGATGGATGAATGGATGGATACATACATACATAGATGGATGAAAGATACATAGATGGATGGACAGATAGATGAATGGGTAGATAGATACATGGATGGATGGATGGATGGATAGATAGATAGATAGATAGATAGGTAGATAGAGAATAGATAGATAGATAGAGAATACAGATAGATAGATATAAATATAGCACAAAAATATCCCATATTTTTCCTCTATACCTTCTCCTTTACGGTTCATTTCAGAAAGGTAGGGTCAGGGCCCCAACACCGAGTGGCAGCTGAGGAGCCAAGGGTCCAAGCTGAGACTAATTCCCACTGGGCAGGAGCAAGGTGGTTTGAATCTGCGTGGGGCAGGCTGGAGTCCAGGTCTCTGCTCATCCCCTCTCAGCAGCACCAGGGCCCATGGCTGCCCTTGCTGGTCCTGCAGAGCCCCTCCAGGTCCTGGGACCAGCCCTGACCTGAGACAGGCTTGGAGAGGAGTGTTCACGCTCCTCTGGTCCCGCCTCACACCCCAGACTGGACAAATGAGACCCTGTCCCTCTGGTTGAAGTCCTCTGGTCCTGCCTCACACCCCAGACTGGACAAATGAGCCCCTGTCCCTCTGGTTGAAGTCCTCTGGTCCTGCCTCACACCCCAGACTGGACAAATGAGCCCCTGTCCCTCTGGTTGAAGTCCTCTGGTCCTGCCTCACACCCCAGACTGGACAAATGAGCCCCTGTCCCTCTGGTTGAAGTCCTCTGGTCCTGCCTCACACCCCAGACTGGACAAATGAGCCCATGTCCCTGTCTCAGTGTCCTATCGATAAGGACCTGGCCACCTGCTCTCAGACCTTCCTGTGGGGAGGGACGGCTGCTGCCTAGATTCCCAGACCCCTGCTGCATAGGCCCAGTCTTTGGGTCTGATGCTCCACCAGGCATGCTGACCACTCTTTGGGGGCTGCACAGAGCCTGGCAGACTGGACTTCCTCCCTCTGCCCGGGGCCGGACACGGCCGCATCTGTGGCCCTAGAAAGCAGATTCATTTCCAGGTCCAGCCCCTCCCAGAGTGCTCCCCCTCATCCCAGCAAGATGGGGTAATGTAGGCCAAGGAAGGACAGGACCCCTAGTTACATGCCAGGGGAGAGCAGTGTGCTGGGCTGGAGTCAGGAGAACATGGGTGAAGGCAGGAAGCCAGACTCAAGGCCCCCCTGCTCACTGAGGTACAGACCTCTGCTCCTCCCGCAGAAATACAACCTCATGGGGTGCTCTGAGCAATAAACAAGAGCCCAGTACGAGAGCATCGCACACACGCATGGGTTCTCCTGCGAGAACCACGGGCTGTAGTTTATCCATCTCTGCCCCACCCTATGCTTAGCTCAGGACCCACAGCACCAGGCCCAGTCTCCTGCTCCTAAAGGGCTCCGTAAATATTGGAGAGTGACTAGAAACACACTTGGATTCCATCCTAAATCAGGATGTCACCAGCCTGAGACATCACCCCCCACAATGGACGACATGCATGGACCTGAGGCACCACCCACCCCCAGTGGCCGAAGTGCTGCACCCACCCTGCTGCACAGAGAGGAAAGAGTAGAGATTGTAAACAGCGAGTCTGGCAGGCTAGGGGTTGGGGCGGCGACTGAGGGTGGGGTGCCTTCACTCAACAGCTCGTCTCTAGGCTACTGGGCCCCCTGTGTGAAATGTCACAGAGTTATACAGAGTCTCATCAAGTTCCACTGGAAATCATATCAGCATTCATCCAGTCCAGTCCATCCCGACACACACACGCATCTGTCAGAATCCCTTCCCCACAGCCCACCAAGCGTGTCTCAAACCAGGGAACCCACCCCCTTCAACCCCTCAGGGATGTACAGTGGTGACACAGGGTAGCTGAGTAAGCAGGTGTATCTTTCCAAAGCATTTTAGCCAAAGTATTTTGGGGAAATAGTACGGTTTTGTTATGACCAGCACAAGCATATTGTGGATGAGATATAAGATTTGCATAATTTTTAAGATAACAAATAGGACTTCAAAGAAATGCCATGCTTTCTCTAGACCCCTTCTGGCAACAGACATCCAGGCTTTCAGAGGAGCCAGTGTAATATTCCTGCTCTTGTGGAGTCTTCAGAGGAAAAATTCACACCTCCAGTGAAATGCTGTGTGCCTCTCCATCAGCCCAGACAAGCCATTCAATCTCCCTTTGCCTGAGCACAGCCTGCTGTGGGCACGGGTGCAGCTTCCAGCTCTGGGAGGCACCACCGTGTTAAAAAAATTATAACCAGTCCTTCCTTTATGCTCTGAAGGGAGAAAAACTCAAAAGAATTCATTCCTTCGTAAACAGACAAAATAAGCCTTTTGCCTGCCTCAGCAAAAGTGCCATAGCATTCCTATCCGCAAACGGAGGCGGGTCCTCTCTCCTCCATCCATTGCTCTGGAAGCTGGGAAGGAGGAATCGTCTCTCATGGGGGTGGCTCACCCCGTACCGGAGCTCCTGGAAAGTGGGGCACGCTACAAGAGCTGGTCAGAGTGCGTTGCTCGGAGTATTCGCTAGGAAACGAGAGCAAAGTATTTTGAAGAGTGACCAGGGCTGGGCGGAATACTAAATAATTCACGAATCATTGTGTCCTTGCCTTGGAACTTTCTGAGCAGCAGAATGGTCTAGAATAGGGACCAATCCAATGACATTCTGGCTCACAAACAAAAGACAAGTTTCAAATGCCACCTCTGGTCACGCCTGGCATGGGCAACCTTTGTTCTGGTTGTCAAAGGGACTTGGCACTTGGCCGTGTGGACTTCTGCTTCCTCTGCTGTAAACAGCACAACAGAGATGAAGACGACACACAACCTGTAACTCTCAACCCGTCATAGAGTTTAAAGGACAATCATTGTCTACAAGTTCTTTGTGTATCGATGTGTTCTCATGAGAGGAATGTAGTCCGTAAACGTGGTCAATGAGTAAGGCTGCCCCCACCCTCTAGGACAGGGTCTGCCATGGGGCAGGCTTGCTATCACTGCCCCGTTTCATTATTCCTACAGTGCACCAAGAGGACCGTATGTGACTCGTGATTCAACTCTTTCCGGGGTTAAGGGAGAGCATTTCAAAGGAGGCAATTAAAGCAATGTCTAGAACATTGTATCAAAGACGGTCTATGGAAACCTACTATGTGCAGAGCTGTGGGAGGAACACAGAAGAAGAAGGAGTCTATGCCCTTAGGAAACCCAAGAGAAGAAAGGAGAGAGGTGGAGAGGGGAGACAGAGACCCAGCAGAAATGTCCATGGGCGGAGGGTGGAGAAGGGCAGCCCCAGCTGCCCTCTGCTGACGTGTGGGCCAGACCAGAGGACAGAAACTGGAGAGGGGCGGGGCCAAGGCCTCACCAACTTGGCATCCTTCCTGGAGAGTCATTCCCCCAGCCCGGGGTGCCGGGCGTGCCTGCTGGAACCCCTCCACGACAAACCACAGTGGCCATGCTGTTTTGGGGGAGGGGGTGCCATCCTATAAAAAGAACTTTTTATTTTGAAATAATTTAAGACTCAAAGAAATTGCAAAAGTAGTACAGAGAATTCCTATGTACCTCTGTTAGAGGCTGAATTGTGTGCCTCAAAATTCATATGTTGAATCCCTCATACGCAGTACCTCCAAGTGTGAGTGCATTTGGAGAGAGGGTATTTAAAGAGGTAATAAAGGTTAAAGGACGCTATGGGGTGGGCCCTAATCCAATAGGACTGGCGTCCTTATAAGAAGAGCAGATTAGGACACACACATGTGTGCACAGAAGGAAGACCATGTGAGGACACAGGGAGGAGATGGCCATCTACGAGCCAGGGAGAGAGGCTTCAGAAGGAACCAAGCCCGCCAACGCCTTGATCTCAGACTTCCAGCCTCCAGAATTGTGAGAAAATCAATTTCTGCTTGCTACCCAGTCTGTGGTAATTTGGTACAGCAGCCCAACAAACCAATGCCCCTCCCCGCCACATCCTGCACTAGCACAGAGCATCCTAAACAAGGACATGCTCTGGGTACACCAGACAACGAGGGGGCTTATTCAAACTTCGCCACTTTTGCCATCCGACTTGTGCATTCCCCTTATCAGTGCTTCTCAAACTATCTGTGGTGAAGGACTCTGTTTTATTTCCAATTCATTGCAGACCTATATTTTGGTTTTTAAAAAAAGCTATAAAAAAGGAATTACTAGAAAAATGGAATAAAAAATATACAAAATACAAAGCCCAATTTCTTATGATTAGATTCAACAGACATAAAATTACTCTTTCAAATTGCTATAAAAGATGCTAAATGTGTGCTCTCGGCTTCTGGACTCATCTTGCAGGAACCAGTGGTAGCAGCTCACAGGCAAGCACTGGTCCTCGGATCTCACTTTGAGTAGCTCTGATCTGGATCAGACAAGACAGGTGTCCTGCACCAGGGCTGTCGCCAGAGAGCCGCTGTGGGTTCAAATTCTGGATGGCCCCGTGCTAATTACTCATCTGAGGCTCAGTTTCCTCATGGAGCCCAGCTCGTAGGGTGGTTGTGAGGATAACAAGGTTGGTACACGTCAACCTTGAGACGAGAATTGGATAAGGTAACCTCACATAACGTGTCATTCCAGGACATCAGCCTGACCAGTCTCCAAACCTCCAACGCTGCTTTAGACACCAGGCGCCCAGATGTCTCCCCACGAGGTTGTTGTCTGAGTATGTTATTTGATCTTTGTTGGAACTTGGGTTTATCCTCTGATTGCTTCCAGGTCCTTCCTAAATGTCGATGTCCTGGTTAACCCACACTGGTAGCTGCAGGAGGCCGCACCCTGCAAGCTTCCCCAGCTCCAGCCGTTCCTCAGCAACGCTCAGCGACACGAGGTCACTCCAAAACACCAGCTGTCCCAGCTCCACCTCCTCTCCCACCCCAAAGAGAGAGAGAAAAATGACTCTGTCCTGCCTTGGTGTTTTCTCTCCTACACACACACACACACACACACACACACACACACACGCACACACACCCGCTAAAGTTAAGCTTGTCTCGACCTCTACTTCTAAATTAATTTTCCTTCCGGAGGCATCTGCTGACACTCCTTTTCTGTTCTTTGCCCCACAGAACACAGACGTCTTTGAAAGCACCAGGCCTAGGAATACTTAATGTACCCTTGCAGATTGAATAAAAAAATAGTTTTCTCCCAATCCATAAAAACCCTTGCTCGTCCGTTAGCCCTTTAAGAGGAGTTCACCACCAACCCCGTGTGTCGATGTAGGAGAACAAAATGAGGATTCTACAGAATAGGATCAAGGGACCTTAGCCAGGTGTCCGTCTGGGAGCGAGACCAGCAAGAATAGTGTCGATCTCTGGGTGAGGCTGACTCATAAACCCTCAGGGCCCCTTGATAATAACCCATTTTAGATCCAGAATCAACGGATGTGTACAAATCCATGGAGAAGCTTCTTGTGTCTCTCTGCCCAGGACATCTCCTTTAAGTCACACGACTGTGTGTGACTGGGGCCTGTTCAGATCATGCGTGCACACATGTGTCACCACAGCATCCTGAAGCATGAAGATCGTCCCCCCTCCCCTCCATGCACCTGCATGCTGCTGTTGATGGTGACAGTCATTTCCAGCTCTGACCGGGGGACAGCTCACGCTCTCAGGGGAAGACGGCCGTGCAGACACAGAGAAGATTGGGAACAGTTTTCCCGGGAGGCCACCTCTCCCACATCGGACTTTTGTATCCATAGACATCAGCGCAGCTCGTGCCCAGGCTGTTTTCTGCCTCAATTCCTCTTTGCGCCCTGGTACCACTTGTCTCTTTTTCCAGCTTCCTCAGTTTCGGATTCTCCCTGTTCAGATTCTCACTCCCAGCACTGGCAGCTGGACTCTGCTCCTCCCGTACACTGTTGGTCTCCTTCGCCCTCGGAGCCAGTGCACTTCTAACTCACAGCGCTCCTGTGTCCAATCCCACTGCCTGCGCCCGCCGTCTCTTCCTCCCTCACCTTCCGGGCCGGTTCCCACTTTTTCTTCCAATCCATTCCTTCTGGGCCTCTCAAGCACTCCAGAGAGACCCTAGCGGGCCCGCCTGCCCACTGGCCCTGCTCGGAAACACCTCCCTTCCCCAGGGGCGAAAAAAAGTGTGCACTTGAGACTTGCAGCACGAACTGTTTATTTTTGGGTTTAGATTTGGGGCCTGGCTTTTTAATTCTTAGTTTGCTCTCAAGACTGACCTCAGCAGTGGGATGGTGGGAAGTGGGTGGAGGAGAGAAACCGGACACGAGAAAGGAGCTGAGCCCGTTCACACCAGGCCCTGTGCCCTCTTCTCGGTTTACGGAGGACCAGTGACCTTGGCTCAGGGGCTTTGCAAGAAGTCTCCTCTTACAGCTCGGAGTCATTCCAGCCTTCACGGACCGATCAGCCTAGAACTACATTCTTATCATTGTCTCAAAAATGACCACAGGCAGTTCTTCTGAGCATCCCAGGGTCTAGGTGAAATCAGTACCACAGGGGAGGCAGTAACACCTTGGGATGAGTGACGGAGCGGGGACACGTAGAGGTCACAGCGCCTGGGCTCACCTTCCTCCCCAGTAGTCTTGGAGGATATAGTAGGTAGAATTGTATCCCCCAAAAGGATCTGCTGAAGTCCTAACCCCCAGTACCTGTGAATGTGATCTTATTTGGACTTAAGATCTTTGCAGAGGTAATCAAGTTAAGATGAGCTCCTACTGGAGGAGGGTGGCCCTAATCCAACGGCTGGTGTCTTTATCAAGTGAGGGAAATTTGGACACAGACACATGCACACACAGGGGAGAAGGCCATGTGAAGACACAGGGACCGGCAGGCACAGAGGGAACAAGGCCATATGACGACAGGGCTGGAGATTGGAATGATGTGTCTACAAGGCAAAGAATGCCAAGGATTGCCGGCGGCCACCAGAATCTGGGAGGGAGACGTCTGGCCTCCAGAACGGTGAGAGAATGAACCTTTGTTGTCTTAATTCCTCCAGTCCGGGGTCCTTTGCTGTGGCAGCCCCAGGACACTCACACAGAGTGTCTGAATTTGGAGCCTCCCTACAGGTTCACCATCTCAACTCTTGGGCCCCGGGGCGGCTGACGGCCCTGGACAAGGCTCTGCTCTGATGACATGGCTGCTGGTTCCTGCCGCTCTTCTCTCAGACCGTTTCCATCTGAGGAGCAGCCAGCAGAGCTTCCCTACCAGCTCCAGCACTGAAGCTACATCTGGAAACTCTTCTCACCCTTAATTGCTGTGAATGCTTTAACTCACGGAGTGACTAATGGGCTCTAATTGGACAGCTTGGGCGCGGAGGGAAATGTGCTGACAGCGCCCTCTGCAACCCGAGAGCCTCCTGGGCTGCTCACTCACAGAGCTCAAAAGTCACCAAGAAAAAAATATTGGCCCTTTCTCCTTTTTTTAAAAAAATGTCACACCAGTGCCGACAAGCAGTTTTATCCTTCAACCAACAAGTGCCGGGCAAAGAAGAGGATGGAGGAGAAGCCAAAAGCAGATGGGACCAAATATCAGCAGTGCCACTGAGGTTTGTGACATCTGTCTGGGACAGACAGAAGGGTTCTTGGAGGCAAACCCTGCACTAGTCAATTAGGTGAATGTTAAAGAGCCTGGAAGATTCCAGCCACAGCGAAATCGGGTCCAGGCCTTCCTCACACTCTTAGAGAGAAGGAGAGGGAGAAAGAGAGAGGGAAGCCATACAGGAGTGTTCCAGGCTCTCCTCCTCTCCCCTGCCACACAGGCACAACCCCAGAACCTGTTCTTGCCGTACACGTTCCAAAGGAGGGATTAAGGAGGTTGATGTCAATGCCCTCCCGAATCTTATTTTCCAAATACATTTAGCAACAGAACAGGATTAGGTGTTTCTAGAATGACCCATGTTTCCAAAGGCTGGCTCAAGCTAAGTCTTCAAATTAGAATATCAGGTACAAGAAGAAATAAGAAGCCCCCACGAGAAGGAAGAAACCCCAGCAGCATCTTCGGGTGGTAGTGCCTGTTCCCGCCGGCAGTAGCCAGGACTCCTCATGCGTGGTGGGAACGCATTCACTGCAAGTGTCAGAGAAACATCTCATTAGCTCCTGGTGTAACTAGATAAAGCCGCGCTCTCCCTCTCCCCACCACGGGGGAGACATTACCTCGATGCTCTAGAAAGCTCCACGTGCATTAATATTGCTGATGCCGGCAGCCTTTGCTTCGGCTGGGCCCCCGAGGGTGCCATGTGATGGATTCCAGTTTAACAGCTTTTAAAAACAAGCAGACGGGAGACAGGGCTGATGGATGCTGCAGGAAGCACACTTTTCCAGGAATGATTTATGGGAAGCTGCATGTTGCCGCTCACGGGTCCATCCCCGAGGCTGGGGCCCCTGGCCCAGCCCAAAGCCATTCTTCTTGGGCAAGAAGAGTGAACTTTCTCCTGCTCCCCTGCAGGTTTGGGAGCACGCTCCAAGGAGCCAGAGGTCGGAGCAGAAGACCTCATCTCTCAGCTCCAGAACAAAGGTGCTCCCCCACACTCAAAAACATTTGGAATTGGAACAGCCAGCTGTGCCCTCTGCTTCACCTGAGTGACCCCAACGCACAGCATCATGGCGTGGGAGGATTCTGACTGTTTGGTGAGAGCGGTGAGGGGGAGGCGAGAGAGGAGGGGGAGGATGGGGGCAGAAGAGCAGGTGCCGCCCACCGGGAGTTTTTGTTCCGGATGCTGGTAGGCGGCCCCCTCCCCGTAGATCTGAAGCATCGGTCTGCCCCAGGCCTCCACCACGGCACGTAAGAGACAAATCTCATTTTGCAGCAGATTAATTTCCATCCATGTTTTTAATAAGGACTCAGAATTTACTATACAGTAAAATCCAAATCGAATCCATATTTAAAGGATGAGCTTTAAAATGGGATCTAATTTATGGGACCCTTTCCAAGGCAGAGAAAGTGAACTGGCACTGGGGCAACTGCCTAGGAGGAAGCAGCTTCCTCCCACACTCTCCTTTGGCCCCTCCCTGCTCCCACCTGACCCCCTTCCCCAGCAAGGACGCTTCTGCAGTGATGGGGAGCCACACTAAATAGTCCTACATGCCGAAGGGAATGGAGCAGCCCCACTCACAGGAGCAGAAGCTCCTGTGGCTTTTCCCTGTGGTTCCTCCATCGCTGGTCCCGAAGCACTCCTAGGAAGCACTTCCTCCCAGGGACATTCCACCGTGAGTGGGCAATGGAAGGCATATATCCGCAGGAGCTCAGGACGCCCCTGTGCTGGCTCCTCTCCCCCTCACCAGCATCCCCAAACCTCCCTCCCCCAGGTCGGCTTTTCTCCAAAGTGCCTGCAGCCGAGGCTGAGCTGAGCTCCCATGCTCTTGACTGAGTCATGGATGGGGGGCCTCTGTGAAGGGGCAGCTGATGGGGATGTCTGCTGCCTCTCTGGTTTTCTTTCCAGACATCAGAGCTACACACACTGAGGCGCCCCAGAGGGTGGGTTTGGCAGCCCCGTCTGAAGCCTGCATCTGGGTCCCATCAAGAAGAGCAGGGTCACGACCACTGGGTGGGAGGGCATCTGTAGGGGGTCAGGAGCTGGCACACCAGACCACTGATCAATGTGCCCCGCCCTCTCCCTTCAGAGACCCACCACCCGCCTGAAGTTGATTAAAAGGCGGAACACAGAGCTGGCTTCCTCTGCAGGCCTCAAACTTCTCAGGGCACCTGGGACACCAGAGTCTTCCCTTTGATGCTTCTCTCTCCTTGACTTTGCCCCACTGCAAGGAAGCCTCTCAAATGCATATCCCTGTCTCACAATTACAGAGAGCGCGTTCAGCATCAGCAAGGGGCCAAAAAGCGAGTGCACGAGAGAAGCAGCTCCAGGTCGAAAGGAGCTTGCACAGTGACCCGCCACGCCCTGAATTTCCCAGACCCGCCATCGGGACCGGCCGGTCTGGTGCTTTCGGCTTGGACGACCCCAGGAATTTATGTTTTCAGGAAGATGCTGGTTCTCAGACCCACAGAAAGGTGAGGCTGAGCCCTGCAACCTCCTTCAAGGACGCAGCAAGGAAAAGCATCTTCCGAGGGGTCACAGAGATGATCTTCTGTCACCTGCCTACAGGACGTCAGGGCTCTGCTGTCCTTCCCCCAGTTGCAGAGCCACGTGCACGTGCTTGGAAACAGAAGCCTGAGATTTAAGGGATGGTGCATGACCCCAGGGTCGCTTGGCCTGCACTGAGGTCAGCCCCAAATCATGCGTCCAGCAAGGGTGCTTCCGACAGCCAGCAAGCCTGGTGATCTGTGCACGTGCAGTGGGGCTGCGGAGGACGCCGCCTGGCACCGGCTTTATGACAACACTGTGGGGATTCCTGGAGAGGAAGGATTCAGAAGGTCCCATGAGATCGAGACCTTCTGAACGGTCACTCGGCCTTTCCCTTCGGTCCCAGTGCAGCCTGTGGGGTATGGTCTTCCTTTCCAGGCTCCCCAAGCAGTCCCTGATGGTTTAGGGAACGGGGTGACAGAGTCATTTCAGTGTAGAAGGGGAGTTGTTTAAAATGCTCATCTCAAACATGTCCCCAGACAGACCCACCACTTTTCTCATCCCTGGTCCATGGCACGGTCAGCCCTCCCTGGGACAAGCAGCAGCCTCCTTGCCTGTCCGCCTGCTTCTACTCTGACCTCCCTCCCCCATCTATTCCCCACTCAGAAGGTAACACCGTCTTCATACGACTCGAATCAGGTCGTTCAATCCCTTGCTCAGAGCCCTTCAGTGGCTCTCACCATCTTTAAGACAAAATCCCAAATCCTCACTCCTGGCCTAAAGGCTTCTGAATTTAGTCCCAACAATCTCTACGTCATCTCCTTCCACTCCCTGCTCACCCACTTTTCCCCAGCAGACCAGCCTCCTCCTCCAACAGGCCTGTGCATTGCTGCCTCAGGGCCTTTGCACTTGCTCCTCCCTCTGCCTGGACCACTCTCCCCTCAGACCTCTGCTGGTTCTCCCTGGCTCCCCTCAGCCTCTGCTCACAACATCCGCATCCGGGGCCTGCCCTGACTCCCTGTGTGAACAGAAGCCTCCATATTCTTGATTGCCTCTGCCCACTTCGTTTTTCTTCATAGCCTGTCACTACCTGACATTATTCTAAACGTGTATTTGTCTACCCTCCACGTCTCCACTGGAACAGAAACAGCGAGAGGACAAAGACTTGGTCTGTCTCCACTGCATCCCCAGCACCCACAACAGGGCTCAGCACATCGGAGGTGCTCAGGTGCACCTTGAATGAATGAATGCAGGCCCGTCAGTGGACCAATCAGCCTGCTACAGGAAGAGAACCCCCAAAAGCCCTGACGCGGAGACGAGAACCCGTTTCAACCATCAAAACAAAATAAGCAGCGCATACCTGGATTTGCACCAATGTCAGGTGTAGAATCTGATTCCACGGATTCTAAAATGGGCATCTTTAAAAAAAAAAAATGGGCTTCTTTTAAGGAGTATTGGAGAGACCCCCTGGTCTCTGCTCAGAATCCTTGTTGGCATCGTCTGCTGGGCCCGCAGAGGGCCAGCACACAAGCCCAGACGCCGTGCTTTGGGGTGCCAGGCCCTCCCACCCGGCCTCAGACCAGGGGGACCCACCAGCCCCGTGCTGTTTCTCCGCGGGCGCGGGGCTGCACTGACCTCCACGGTGGTGTGGTAAAGAACTGGCCTGGGTTTTGTCCCTGGTCCCGGGGAGGTGACCTCTAAAACCCTGGAATTCCCGAGGGACAGGAGCACCTTTTGTTATTCATAACTAGTCCCTTTTGACCACACCTGACTTCACCCACGGCGGCGGGGGGCGGGGGGGGTGCGGGGGACACACACGACGACGACGCGACATGACCCTCAGATGGCAGTGATGAGAGGGTTGCAACTCCCCTCCCACCTCAGGGGAGGGGAGAGGGGCTGGCGACTGAGTCCAGTCACGTGGCCAATGACGTCATAAGACCCCAAAACACTCTGGACACCCAATGCTCGGGGGCTTTGTGGTTGGTGACCACATCTGGTGGATGTGCTGGGAGGGTGACCTGTCCTAACTCTCCAGGGAGGGGGTGGAAGCTCAGCATCCAGGACCCTCCCAGACCTCACCCTTTGTGTATCCTTTACAATGAAACCTAACCCATAGGATAGTGCTTTCTTAAGTTCTGCAAATTGTTCTAGCAAATTATGGAAACTGAAGGGTTTATGAGAACCCCCCAATTCGTAGCCGGTTAGTCAGAAGTGCAGGTGGCCCCCGAGACTTGCAGTTGGTGTCTGAAGTGGGGGCAGTCTTGTGGGGGACAGGCCCTCAGCCTGTGGGGTCTGCCACTAACACCAGGGGGCTAGTGCCAGACTGGAAGTGCAGTCCTCTTGCTCCAGGCGGGAACGGGCCAATCATTCGGTCCCCTAGGGCCAGATGAAGGCGTTAGAGCAGCTCTGGGCAGGGACATCTGGGCAGCAGGACACAGAGCTGTGCCGGGAGTGTCAGACCCGACCTTGGCCTCTAGGCGTTTCGTGCTGACACCAGACAATGGACCCTACACCCTCCTTCCTGGGGTAACTCCTCCGCAGCCAGGCTGATGGGTTTCAGAGCACAGAAAGCAGAATCGCTCCTACAGAATCGCACCCAGCACATTCCTGGGGATCTGCCGGTTCTCCCGTCCTACTCCCTGAAGCGACCAAAGACACCACCGTCTGCCAACCAGAGCAAGCAGAGCGTCCCTGCCTGCAGTTAATTCCCTTGTGCAAAATCAAGTCGCCGCACTAAATTGTTTTTCCATCACAAATGCAAACTCCGAGGATGGTGCGGGGGGGCGGGCGCAGCCTTACCTGGTAGTGGTGGGTGAGGTCTGTTTTGCTGTAGCAGGGAGGCCCCGAGGGGGTTCTTTCCGGAACTTCCTTGGTGGGGAGGGGTGCTGGGGAAGGGCGAGTGTCAGCAGGAAAGCTTCAGGTTCTCAGAAACAGGTTTTCAACCTGAAGGAAAAGAAGAGAAAAATTGTAAATGCCTTTGAAGCAAACATCCTTTTTTTGATACAAAACAAGCATTTTTGTTAATAAGAGAAGAGGTCAGCTTCAAAGCCAGTTGTGGCCACCAGAAATCACCTCCCAGGGGAAGAAGAGGAACCTGGTGGAAAACAAATCATTAGGACTCTAGTGCCAAACAGCAGTTCTGTGCATGGGCTGTGACGCCCTCTGGCTGCCCTCCAGCCGGCCCCTTGCTATGGTGCCCTGAGCCCAACAATTCTTTGCTGGTCCCACCCATCTCGTGTGGGGGCCACTCCTGCTCTCATGTCCTGCCTCACCCAGTTTAGATTCCAGGACCCATCGCTGCCATCATCCCTGCAACTCCCTTGTCCCTCTCTTTTTAAAAGATTCCTTGGGTGATGTCACTCTCCTGATGCATCCCTCCAATGGTATCCTATTTCACAGGAGGAAACATTCAGATTTGCTACAATGGCCTGCAAGCAGGGTGAATCCAGGATTTGGGACCCTGAAGCTTACATGGTTTGGGGGGCTTTCTAAGAAAATAAGACAAGACAATGAATGCAAAAATAAGATGCAGGGTCTTGCACGGGGCCATGGGTTCACAGCTGCATGGCAAGTCCTCCTCTGCCCACGGGAGCCTAGGCAGGCTGGGCTCCCACTGCGTGCACCACTTTCCCCTCCTCCTACTGTGCTCCCACCCCCTGTAGCCCCCCAGGCCTCCTGGCTGTCCCTCCACACACAAGGTGCTTCCCCCTGCCCCATGCCTCTGCACCGGCTGCTGTGGCATGGAATGCTCTCCGCTACATAACTGGTGGTCTGCCCTCCCTCCCTAGGGACTCTGTTGTATGGCGCCTTTCCAGGGACACCATCCAGGCACAGAACATCCCATGCAAAAATAACCCCGTCCCCTGGCGTTCCCTCCTCCTTTCCCCACGAACTTCCCCTAGGACTCATCTGCTACCACACAGATGGATTTGTTTCCTGGGGTCTTTCTTCACCCCCCCCACCCACCCATGCAAGTGCCCTGAGGACAGCACATGGACCTGTTTTATTCCACACTCTCCCCCAGTGCCTAGGAAGCCCAGCACACAGCTGGAGCTCACTCAGCGTTTGTCGAGTGAATGAGCAAATGAGAGAATGAACGAACCCCCACTTTTATTCCCCTGCATTCGTACTTTCAGGTCTATTTAGAGCAGTGTCCCGGTACCATTCGCTAGAGCAGGAGCTCCCAGGAAACAGGAGGGGCTCTTGTTCCTGTCTGTCTTGTTGGTGGCGGCTGGTTGGGTTTTGTGGGGGTAGGACGCGCCTGGGCCTTGGAAGTCTTTTCTTTGCTTAATGTACTCCAACCCGGTGTGTGTGCCACCAGGCAGACAGGGAACAAAACCCTGTAGGAGATCCACTCTGCTCAGCCCAGAGAGACACGCTTTGGGGCAGAGTCTTGAGATCAGGTTCGCCAGGGAGCGGTTGAGCTGTGCGCGCCCCACCCCCCGCCCCCAGTGGAAAGGCTCCCATTGGCATGTCCCCAGAAATCTCACAACAGGGCAAAAAAAAAAGAGAGAGAAAGAAAGAAAAAACTACCAGTTTGTGTCTTTTCCTAAAACCCAGTTTCTTAAGGGAGCACCATCCACATCCCAAACGGCAGGGCCAGCCTCACAGAGCGCCACCAACCGCAGAGAAATGCCCAGGCACCATTTGTCTTTTCAGGGACCATTGGTGCCACGCACAGAGCCAGGAGCTGTGCATCTGAGGGAACAGAAACAGCCCTGAGCCCATGAGGCCACTTTTCAATGGGAAGCGCAAATGTGTGATCTGGTTCTCCTAGGCGAGTGGGCAAATGCAGTGAGAGAGATGCGGGGGTGGGGAGCCGGGGGAGAAGAAAAGGGGCTCCCCGGGTGGCGGGGGGCGGGGGGGGGGGGGGGGGGGGGGGAGTAGTAGGTGGAGGTGCTCCAAATGGTGACCCAAGCCAGTGGGGCAGAGAAGGCAGTTAGGAAGCCTTCTCTTAGACTAAACGCTGATTCTCAGCAGCCAGCACAGAAGGCCAGGGCTGGAATTCACTTTGCACCAGACCCGCTGGAACAGGAGCAACGTGGAGATGCGGATGCTGCCCCGCAGGCACTCAGTCAGTGCCCCTGGTACCTAGACCCCAGGAGGAAACTGACAAAGGAAAGGGCGCAGACAGGGAGGGAGGGGGCAGTGCAGGAATTCGAGAGGTGCTCCCTCACTCCTCCATCCCCAGCACACTGATCTTTATTTACGATTTCTGAAATCCAGGCCACTTTCCGCAGAGGCGAATGCCGTCGCGTTCCCCCACCCACAGGCCCAGATGCGCGCGCCCTGGCGCCCCGACTCTGCAGGCCGCACCTCGGGAGGCGTGCTCGCGGGGAGGGTCTTTCCCTTTGTGGGTCCTGCGCAGCCGGCCCGGCTCGCGGCGCTTGCTTAGGAGTGGGAACGCGGGGCTGTCCGGGGCAGTCAAGACCGGGACGGGGCGGGGGTTTACTAGCCTTATGCTACCCGGCCCCCCACCCCTCCCAGGGCCCAGAGCTGGTCTGGGCAGGAGAGGAGGCCCCGCGGCCCCTGCCTGACTGCCAGCTCCGCCCCATCGATCAGCCTAGCTTCGTTTTGTTTTCCTAGACCTGAGCTGAACGGGAGACCATTTAACAGCTTCTGCCCAATCGCAACGGCCTATTTTTCCTTCCTCCGCAGTAGGAAACACCATCCATCACCCACAGCGCAGAACACTGGCCCCTTGGCCCCCGCGCGCCCTGCGCCCCTGCCCAGCCACCCGGGTTCCCGGGACCGCAGGGCTCATCCCAGCGCCGTGCCCTCAGGCTTCCCGGCGGCCAGGGGGAGGGACTGGGGTGGGAGGCAAAAGGCCTAGCGGTGACCTCGCCACAAAGCCCCTCTCAAGGCCCCCAAGGCTGGCTTCGGATAACGGATAACGGAAAAGGAAAGGAAGAACAGAAGTGCTGAGGGGTGCAGCTCACCAGGCGCCCCCAGCCCGCTGGCCTCCCTCGGGCGCCAGGGACAGGGCCAGAGAGGAGCAGGGCCCAGGGTGGAGGAGCTGAGAGGCACACAGGAACCGCAGGCCCAAAAGCCGGCCCGGGGCCAAGGCCACAGCCCGCCTCCCGACTCTTGGGCAAAGGGGTCAGATCTGTCCCGGCAGGGAGCTGGTCTTCCTCGTCCTCAGAACCACGTGTATTGCACCCACTGTGTGCCAAGCACGGTGCCAGGCAACCGCCGTTCCAGCCTGGGCAAGCGCACAGCCCAGGTCAGGAGGCAGGCAGGGAGCCTCCAACTGTTGACCTTCAATCTCCGAGGCCTCCTTGTCCCTCCAGCTGCAGATAGGTGGGGTGGGGAACTGTGAGCCCCAGCCCAAACCCCCACCCCCCACCCCCTCCAGAAGCCCGGGGTCAGTGGGACACAAAGGTTCACAGTTGGCCAGGACTCCTCCCTGCCCACTCCTGCTCCTTCAGGATCCAACCCCCTTGCCTTAATGGTGGGGGCCGTCAAAATAATTTGGGGTTCCATGGAGGCTTAAGTTTCCCAGGAAAGCTGGACATGGGTGGTGGGGGCCCCAGAAGGACATGATACTGGAGGTGGAATGTGCCAGGTGTGGTCCTGCCAAAGGTGAGTGGGAGGGCTGCCTCAGAGAAGGACTGTAAAGACCCCATTCCCATCCTTCCCTCACATTTCCGTTGTCAAAAAAAAGTCTCCCTGGCCCATGGCCTAGTCTGGCCACTCCAGCCTATGGCGGCTGCTGAGCCAACCCCGCTCCCAGCTCTGCTCCCAAGGGGGCAGCCCCTGCCTCTGCTCTCTGGGGGCTGCCTTTGGTGCTCCGGCCCTAAAAAGCCTCCTGTCAGATTCTTGCCGCTGGGGAGAGAAGACGGAAAAATAACCACCTGGACTTCTAGAAAGTGTCTTCTGCAAAAAATAAGCCAACACGCAAATGGGCACAGTCCCTGGGCAGAGGCACCTGCCAGGACAGACCTGCATGGGTGATAAGGTCTTTTGCCCATCTTCAAACTACAGCCCTCCTGAGGAGCAGTTACACAGCCCCCAGCCCTGCGAGGGACTGGCCAGTCAGCCCCCCACTCCTCTCTGAGCACCCCTGTCCTCTGCCCCCTACAGAGCTGGACTCTGTCCTGAGCAGCTGTGCAGCAGTGTCGGCATGGGTTGGAGTGGGTGGGTGGGGAAGAACCTGGTCAAATGATCATCATGCTCATCGTGGAAACAGGACTGAACCTAGTCCCCTGAGGGCAGACTCGTTGGTCTCTGCTCCTGGCACAGCGTGGCTGAGTAGGAGCTCAGCCAATATCTGTTAAATGAACGAGGAAGAGAAGGAAGCCAAGTGTGGGTGAGCAGTATTCAGTTGAGTAATGTTTTTGATCTAAATTCCTAGCCAACCCGACAACCAACAAGTGGAATTAATTGTCATTAACTTGATCTATCAGCAGGATGGTTTCTGATACCCAGAGGTGTGGGTGAGGGAGAATGACCTTCACGCTCCACATGTGATCAAACTGAGCCCCCCAGAGACCCCTCACACTCACAGCTTCTCATGCAGAGAGAGGCCCAACAGCAAAGCCTACATTCTGGAATTTTTTCCCTGAATCTCCAAAAAGAAAAGCACACTTGGACCTCAGGACCCAAGGACAGGCTGGGGACAACAGTCGTCCTTTATAAAGTAAGGATCATCTGAGGAAGTGGCTTATTGCTAGCATGAGGCAGGTGTGGAGAAGCAGAGATGCCCACCAGCTAAGGTGGAGCCCCTCCTTTTACTGCCCCTCCCTGGGCCTGCTGCTAGCATGCGGGGCACCTTGTGGGTGTCAGACAACGGCGCCTCCTCTGGGCAGATGCGGCCCTACAAGTGCAGGACTTGAATTCTGGAGCCATTCAGCAGCCACTGGATGCCTTGGAACAAAGTGCACACTACCCTACTCTCCGAGACAGCCTAGGTGACTTCCCTGGAGACTTTGGGGCACTGAGGTGCAAAGAGCTTGCAGCAGATTCTCCTCCAGCCCCATTGCTTATGGGCTGTGTGACCTGGGACAAGCTGAACGTCCCTGATCCTTTCCCCCATCCACTTATATAAAGAGCCTACTATGTGCAGATGCAGACCCAGGGGCTGAGCATTCCATGAGGTGCAATAGCGGCCGTCTATAGGATCTGGAATGTCACATGACCTGCTCCCTTCCAGCAGGGACAATGCGTGCAGAAGAGCATTGCACCGAATCAGAGCTGCATTCTTCCTAATGCCTCAAGGAGCCAAATTACCTCTCAGTGACCCTAGACCTACAGGGCTCTTCATAAGTGTCAGACATGGACTCCCGTGGAGCCACCTTACAGGGCAGGATGGGAGGAGTGTTGGGGACTACAGGGACGGCGTGTTCCCCATTGCTTATCACGAAGATATTTCCAAAGGACCCTGAAATCTTCAGAAATCAAGTTTTGGGTTTTTGTTATATTTTATTTGTTTGTTTTAATGAAGATACTAATATTGCCAGAGACGTGCCTGCATTCTTGTTTGGCTTCCCAAAGGGACTCAGGAAATGGCATCTGCAAATCCCAGGGGACTCAACTTGCCCATCTTAGAATTGGGTCTTTCTCCCCAAACCACACCTTTGCTGGTTCATTCCATTGCAGAGAGGAACTTTTTAGTCTTTCAGTTCTGCTTGGCAGAAAGTAAAAGAAATTCAAAGCAATAGAAAGGATTTGCCATAGAAACAGAGAACAGATTGATGGTTGTCAGAGGCCGGGGTGGGGGCTGGGCGAAATGGGTGATGGGGGTCAAAAGGTACAAACTTCCAGTTATAAGATAAATAAGTCCTGGGCTGTGATATACAGCATGGCAGCTATAGTTAACAATCCTATGTTGTATATTTGAAAGTTGCTAAGAGAGTAGATCTTAAAAGTTCTCATCACACGAAAAACAATGTGTAACTATGTGAGGTGATGGATGTTAACTAAACTTACTGTGATCATTTCACAATATATACATATATCGAATCCTTACATTTTACAGCTTAAAGTAATACAAAGCTTATGTCAATTATATCTCAATAAAACTGGGAAAAATTCAGAGTAATGGCAAGGATTTCCTTTTTTAAAACCATCAAAATATCCAAACCAAACAGGGCTGCTTATTCCTGCAAACTGCACCAGTTCTTCAGGACGTGGAGTCCTCATTAGCTTGCCCACTTCGCAGGTCAGCAAGGCGCCGTTTTCTCTCCTTATTTTTCTCTGAAACTGGCTCCTCTCTGTGGCCGCCATCCTTCTCCCGTCTTCTCTCTTCTGTCCCTCCTGGGGCACCTTCAGGGATGTGGGCTTTGTTCTCTTCAATTTCTCATTGCCCGGATCCTTCCTCCAGCTCTGTTATGTTCCCTCAAAACATAAGCTAATAACCAAAATCAGAGCTTAAAATGGAACTCAAGCTAAGAAAGCAAAACTTGCTGTTTCTTTAGCCAAGAGAAGAGCGACAGGAAGCCCTTTGTTTCGGTGGTAAAGATTATAGGGGATATTTAATATTCTGGATAAATGAATCTCCTCCTCCCGTTTTTAAACTGCTCTTGTGAAACCAGCTTTGTTCCTGACTCCCCTCACACCTTATGAATCCTGTCTCTGGCAAAAATAATTTGAGTTTTATTATTCTGGCATCTAGTACCAGGGAGTCTGTGACAATTTTACTGTAGCTGTGCTTCTTCTTCCTTTTTATTTTTTAAATACCAGTGTGTTTTAATAATACAGTGTACCTTTAGGTATTGTTGAAATGTTACATTATTCAACGTATCCAAGAGGAACGAGAAGGCCTTATGTAATTTATGTGTCCTCAGTGCTGTGTTTAAAGCTCGCGAAATGGAGGGGTGTAATTTGGGAAGCAATTTTCCCCAAGGTTGGGGAAAGCACTCTCTGGAGGAACAGCTGGAGGCTGTGTGACCCTAGTGACAGCCAGGCTCAACCCAGGGGCCCAGAACGCCTGCACATGAGGCTAGGACCATCAGCCAACAGACTCCAGGCCCCAAACCACAAACGTTCTCCAAATACAAGAGAACGTCAGCCCAGCTATGGCTGGGTCGCTAGGCTGCTTGGGTTTCAAGCAGCTCTTAATGAGAGGGGGTTGCCAAGAGCATGATCCAAAGCATCCTCGGACTGTCCTGCCCATCTTCCCTGCCTCCCCTCACCAAACCAGCCCGGGTTCCTGCAACTAGGAATGGACGACCCGAGAATGGTTACCGAGGCTTACTTCAGTCACTCAGCAACTTCAGGTCATCTGGTTCCTGCGTTCTCGCCATTCCTGCACTAAACATCCAACAAGGCCCTCGTATGCTAGACGCTAGGGACACAGATAAGAATGCCACATGGACCTGTCCCCAAAGAGCTTGCAGTGTAGAGGGAGAGATGACAAGTAAACCAAATGTCCCAGCAGAGGTGGGGTCAGGGCTCGCATGAGATGGCAAGCACCACAGGCCAGACTTTAGTTTTGCTCAGTGCCGTGCTCCCGGCATCTAGAACAGTGCTGGCCCACTACAGGTGCTAAATGAACGTCTGGGTGAGTGATGGATGAATGGATGGAGAGCCAGTGAGAGACAGGCGGAGGAGGGTGCAGACCCAGCAGAGGCACCTCACTCATCTTGAGAGGGGGTTCCAGCTTCCCAGAGGAGGTGACCCGTCCTGGAGGGAGTCTTAAAGGCTCAAGGAGGGAGGGAAGGGGATGAGAGGGGACAGAGGGACAGAGCCACGCCAGGAGGAGCAGGTGAGACGTCGTCCAGGGATTGCAAATGATGGAGCAGAAGGTCTGCCACTGGGTGTGCCAGAAGGTGAGACTGGCCATGCAAGTCAGGAGCCAGATCATGAAGCATCTTGAAGACCATGCCAAGGACTTTAAAAGGCTACTTGAAGAATTTTAAGCAGGAAACTATGCCTATTTTTGTCTTAGGAAGTGCCACTGTGGACAGCGGGGAGGGGTAGAAACCAGCAGGAATCTCAATTGGGAGGCTGCTGCCGGCATCACAGAGAAACGAAGACTCAGAAAGGGCGGGCGGAGATAGCTGAGGGTGCTCGCCAGGACTCAGGGAAGGTTACGACGAGGGCGGGTAATGTCGTCGGTTATATTATCTCATGCAGTCCGTTATGTCACTCTTTACCCCTTTATATATGATAACAACTACATAGTACGATTGTTCAAGGCTTGTGGGGCTGAGTTGAGATTTGGACATGTTGTGTTTGCACAGCCCCTGTGATGTCTTGGGGGACATTTGGTAGGTGGTTGGGTGCCAGGGTCTAAGGCTTAGGAGACAGTCTTGTCTGCTTCGAGGATTGTGGTAGCCTGCCTTCAAGATGGCCCCTGCCATCCTCGCCTCCTGTCCGCTTGTGTAGTCCCCTCCTATGTTGTACCAGTGCTGGTCTGTGTAACAACTAGGACATGGCTGAAGTGATGGTGCAACTCCAAGATTGGGTCATAAAAGACATTATGACTCCTTATGTCTTCCTCTTTCACTCTGGATGAAGCCAGCCACCATGGCATAAGGATACTCAAGCAGCCATATGGAGAGGTTCACATATGAGGGACTGAGGCCTCCCCAACAGCCGTTGAATAAGCCATCTTGGAAGCAGGTCCTCCAGCCCCAGTCGAGACTTCAGATGATGCAGCCCAGGCTGACATGCTGACTGCAACCTCGTGAAAGACCCAGAGCTAAAAGCACCCAGCTAAGTCTCTCCCAGATGCCTGAACTCCAGAAACTGTGAGCTAAAAAATGATTGTCGTTTGAAGCCACCGAGTTTTGGAGTAATTATTACACAGCAATAGATAACTAACACAGGAATTACAAAAAATATAAATGGTGGCTGAAACCATGGGCATGGATAAGAACAAAGTAATAAGGGATGAGACAAGAGAACAGGTAAGGAGGGGTCCCACTGGGACGCACCAGGAGTTAGTGGGTGGCGGAGAACCCCTGTGAAGAAGAACAAGAAGAGCCCCAAAGAGAAGGAAGATAAAACTGCAAAACACCGCAAAAGCCCAAGGAAGAGTGTTTCCAGAGGAGGGCGTCAGAGGCTTCAAAGACGTCCAGCAGGACAGGGAGTTCTAAGCGACCAAAGTCTGCCCCCCCCCGCCGTGAGACCTCTCACTTGCTGCTTCCTTGTGAGACTGCTGGCCCCACCTCATCTCCACCTCAACTGGAAATCACGTCTCTGGTGAGAGGCCTTCCCCGAGCACCCAGGCTAAAGTAGGACCCCCATCCCGGTTCCCTGGTCACTCTCTGTCATAGCTGCTGCTTCTGTTTCATAGGACTTCTTGCCAATTGTAGTTACATTTTAGTTTGTTTCTTTACTCAACCATGGTCTGTGGGGGTTGGGAAATATCTGATTTGTTCACCACTGTAACCCAGTGCCCAAGCCCTCTGTGGGAAGGGCTTTCTCAGACTCTACCAGAGGGCTCTTAGTGATGCAGCCACTGGCTGTGGTCAGCCCCCTGCAGGCAGGATCCGGCTACCTCTTCCACGCGCCAAGATTCTCGAATATCTGTTGGATGAGTGAATGACTGACTGAGTGAATAAATGTAAAGATCCAAACCCTGATTCTCACCTAGTGGCCCCGGTTAACTGGTGGACAAACCACCCCCTACCCACCTCCGCCCACACACACACCCCTGGGCAGCAGTGCCCCTTGGGTGTGAAGGAAAACACAGTAGAGATCAGGAAGGAGGTGAGGAAAGAGAGAAGACTGAAAGTGACCCAGGGGGGCTCTTCTCACCCTTCTAAAAATGGGAAAGAGTCTGGAGGAAGCTCAAGTGACCACCAGACCATCGGAAGAATACCTCCAGGTATAAACCAGCCTGGAGGGCCTGAGCCACAGGTGCTGGATGGTGGGCACCAAGGGGACATACTATGTGGACCCTCAGGAGTTCAAGGTCTAGTGGGGATGCAGCAGCCAGACAGGGGTGTTGAAGGAATGAGGCCCACGGCCGACTGTCCCCCCACCTTGCCCCCTCTACCTGGGAGGCCCTGGGCAAGTTGCATAAGCTCTCTGTCCTTCAGCGGCCCACGCATAAGGGGACTACTCCCCTCACACTGGCAGTGACAGCGCCACCTTTTGTTCCTCACCTGCAAAGCACTGGAACCTGGGTGGGGGCATGGATGGGCATGGCCATGATTTAAACAGGCAATTACAGTACACTCTGATCGACGCTACAGAGGGGTGCACAGAGCACTGTGGACACAGGCAGGGTGGGAGTGGACTGGTGTGTGCCTGGCTTTCTGAAGGAAGTAACAGCAGAGCGGAGGCTTGAAGGAGCAGAGAGCGGAGCAAAGCTGCAGGAGGGAGCTTAGGCAGGGGACCGCATGTACCAAGGCAAGGAGGCATGAGCCCTGGCCAGCTAAGGGCAGGTGGCAGGAGCCGGGGTTCAGGTGGGCTGCAGGGGGCTGACCACAGCCAGTGGCTGCATCACAAAGAGCCCTCTGGGAGGGTCTGAGAAAGCCCCTCCCACACAGACACCCAGTTGGGGTAACTTACCCAACTCCAGGGCCTCTCAGACCTGGAGATCCATGGTTTTTATCAGAATTAGGGAGATGGGAGTGATACTGGCTCAACATAAGGTTGACATGAGGGAAGCCATATTGTAGAAAAGAAACCCTATTGTAACTTTAAATGACCTCTGACAAACTAACCCAGCTGGATGTGCACCCTCCAGGAGATCTACCTCCTCTGTAGATTTTACGACCCCTGCTTGTGCCTGTACCTCCCAGCTGCGATAAGATGATAACTTTGTTCTTTCGAGTTCCTTAGGAATGTGATGACCCCAGGTAGAGTGTCTATCTGTTGTGGCAGCTCCCAGTCTGTAACACCAGACTGTCAACTTCCCTAACTCCCTCCCCTTTAACCCACTGGCCTGCATAACTGCTTTAACATTCTGTGCCCCCCTTAAGATAGTTCTTCAGGATGCTAGTCCCCCCATCTTCCCATTTGCTAACTTATCGCTTAATAACTGCCCTTTCTCTGCCACCATCTTGCCTCTTGACGATTGGCTTTTGTCTTGTGGTGAGCAGATCCTGCCCTTTGTGTGGTAACGGGAAGGCACAAGGGGAGAGCCTGGGGCTGGCCATGACCTCCTCATCTCTCCCGCCCAGGTCGTAGGTCCCTCTGCTATTTGGGGGGCACGTTCCCTACGGCTAATCCCCATGCTGCTTCCTCAGGCCTCACACACTGCCCCATGCCCAGTAAAGAGCAGAAGCCCTCCTCACACCCCAGCCTGTTTCCCTGGTCCTCCGTGGGTACCCCAAAGACAGAGGACACCAGCTCACAGCAGCCCTCCTGAGCAGGGATGGGGAGGAGGAGGGATCTTGGCTGTGAAGGAAAACACAGTCAAGATGGGGGAGGAGGTGAGGAAAGAGAGAAGACTCTGAAGGTGACCCAGGGGGGCAGGGCTGGGTCAGAGTGGGGCATGAGGAGAGGGGCCTTCTAGTTCCCCTTTTCTCTCCTAGTGCAGCTCAGCCTTGGCAAAACTTGGTTGAGGGCTCCATTGGAGGGGGCCACAAATAGTCATGGGGGAGGGAGGTGCACAGAACTGGGGGCGGGGCACAGGGAGGCCTGGGAATCCCGAAGGGGCTTCAAGGACGTGAGGGAGGGGTACCAGTGTCTGGGTGGCCGGGGTGGGGGAGGAGAGGCACAGGAGGTGAGTGCAGGGGGTGGAAACAACGCAGGGAGTGGGGAGGGAATAGGGGACAGGCAAGAGGGTGCAGGAAGGTGGAGGAGAGGCACAGATGGCAAGGAGGTGGAAGAAGGGGTATGGGAAGCAGGATTCGAGGATGGGGTGGCGGGGCGGGAAGGTGGGAGAGGGGCGGGGGAGAAGGGGGTGGAAGGGAGGGGCGGCAGGGCCGCCACGCTCCCCCTGAGCGGGGCAGATAGCGCGCATGGGCCGCGATCAGAAGCTCCTTCCACTTATCTCGGCGCCGCTGGGAGCTGCTCCGTGGAAACCTGGCGTTTGGTAATAGGATTTTGATGTTGAACAGCCGACGTTTTCTCCGAGACTGGCTTTACATCACAAATGGAGGGGACCGCGACCTTAATAGGTTCTAACTTTTGGAAAGTGGAGAGAAATGGAGAGGGCGGGAATGGAGATTCCTAGAGCTTCCTCGCCCGGAACACCTCGGTGTCTGCATGGCATTTCAAGGCACTGGCCCCTCGGCTGTGATGGGAGGGGCGCCCTGGATTTCAGGTGGGGCATTCTTGCTTCTGGGTCGTAAAAGTGGGTGTGCCTGGATGGAGATTCATTCCTTGGATTCGTGTTACAGGACCAGGAATGATGGCCTCTCCCCAAGGCCCCTTTTGGACCTGGGGTCCCCAGAACTGGCCCTGAGCCCTCCATCTCTGTTGTACACTCACCTGTCTAGGGTTTTGCCCATAGGCTGGCTGTGTCTCCTGGAAAGTGTTTTAAATGCTCCCCTCCCTGGGCGCTGCGCAGGTTTCCAGCCTGAGCATTGGGGAGATAACTCAAAACGGTAACATGGTTTAAAAAAATACACTGTTAGCTACTGTAACATTTGCTTTGCACAAACATTCGGAGAGAATTCCCGGGAGGGCCCTGCTCTGGAAGAGTTCTAGCTACCAGGAGAAAGCCGTCTGGTCCTGGTGTGGGCACCGATCTTCAACTTTCCCCAGCTCCCCTGAGCCAGGAGGAAAACGGACAGACCATAGCAAGAAGGATTTAAGGCAGAAACAGCACAGCACAGAAGGATTCCTTGGCAGGACATGGCATTAAATCCCCGCCCAGTGCAAGGTGTCACGTGTCCCTTTCTTGACAACTTGAGTCACAGTGATGCCCACCTCTGAAACTCCCATGGATGTTCACAAGATTGTCACGTGAATGCCAAACACCTATCTGCCCCCGACGGGGCTGGAAACTCTTGAGGACAGTGTCTGCCACATAGAAGGACATGGACATCTTCCTGGGTGACCTGAGTGTGGCCTGTGTGAGGGCAAGGGGAAGAGCCAATGACCTTGCCCAGCCCTTTTCCTGCATGGACTCTTCCTCTGGCCGCCGTCATGAGAATCCTGCTAAGGCTGGAGCTTAAGTCCTGGGCTCCCCTACCTGCACGGTATCACCCATCACCCACCCAGGGGCTTCAGCACCCCTGCCGGATCAAGGAGCTTTCTGGAGAGATGGAAAATTTCCATATCTCAATTTAGGTGATGGTTATACACGTGTATACATTTGTCAAAACTCCTTAGACTGTACTCAGACCTATACACTTCATAGTATGTAAATTACTCTCAACTTTTAAATTAAAAAATAAAAATCACCTCCTGGATTGACAATAGATCTTGAGTCAGAGCCACTCTATCAGGTCCCTAAGGCTACGTCGGGCTGCAGAGCCTTTCGATTGGCCGGAGTCAGCAACAGGAGCCAGATCAATATGTCTGGGAAGAAGCAATAACCAGTGTAATGATACTGCAGGTGTCCCACACTTGGGGCTGACAGACTGGCCCCAGGGGGCTTCCCCCAGCAGGGGCAGGAAGGCCACAGTCATCAGCGTTCCACCCAAAGCCTCCGTCTGGACCTTTGTCATCGGCTCTCTTGTGTTGAGAAGAGAAAGAGAGGGAGCATGATGAGACGGGAAAGTGTCCTCAGCCCAGACCTCCACACTGGCCACCTTGCACACATGGGGCAGGGACAGGAATCCACACCTGCCTCCTCTGGTCAGTACCAGGTAGGGCTGGATGCACGGCGCACGGGGTTGGTGGTATTGAGAGGTGCAGCACACAAAGCAGTACAGGTGGGACACGCCCGCAGCTGCGTCCCTTCCCCTCTGGAGCACAGTAGCCATCCCGTCAGCCACCAAACAAACACCAGAGTCTGCCCAAGACCTCCTCGGGTCAGGAGAGGCAGCTGCAGGACTCCAGAGGTACCCCTCTCCCTCCGGCAGTGACAAGGCCCTGGTCTTCGACAGGCCTCCCTGGAAGCAGCAGATGGTGAAGCTGATGTGCAGGAAGGCTCGGGAGGGTCGTGGTCCCAACAGCTGTTGATGCTGAGGAGCAGGTGAGGGCGGACGGGAGAGGAGTGGGGCAGGGAAGCAAGGCCACCACAACCTGCTTTCTCTCTCCTAATCTGCTTTCTTGGCAAGAGGCTCCTCTGCCTGCCTCCTGTTCTGTCTTCCGGGTGTGAAACAGGCCAAGGTCTGGCAGAGAGGAGGCCTCTCCACGTGAGCACAGGTTGACTCAGAGCCTGGTAAGGCCTTCAGCCTGCTTTCCTTGAGTAACCCTGGCCATGACATCTGCCTTCTTAGGACTTTATTTTCCTTCTAAGCTCCTCTGGGTGGCATTTATCTACCCAGCAGATGAGTTTCAGCTCCCGTGGCGCTCCATGAGGAAAGGAAGACCTCCCCAGGAGCAGCATGGATTGGGGAAACTAGGAGTACACATCAGAAAGAGGCTGAGGTCACTGGAGATACTCACTCCACTTGTCTACCCATCCATCTGTCCATCTGCCGCCCATCCATCTGTGTGTCCATCCATCTATCCATCCATTCACACATCCACTCATCCCTCCACCCACCCACCCACCCACCCATCCATCCATCCATCTACCCACCCAATCATTCATCCATCCCCCCACCCACTCAACCATCCATCCATCCAACCATCCATCCATCCATCCATCCATCCATCCATCCATCCATCCATCCATGCATCCACAAAGTAAGCCCAGTGAGGAGAGGAGAAGGCCTAGAACAGGGGCAGGGGCTGGAGGGCAGTGCTACAAAGACTGAAAGGTGGGGCATCTATGAGTCTGGCCTTGGGAGTCAGATAAACCTGGACTGAAATCCTGGCTCCCCCGTCCCTACCCCTGGGTGAGGTTTGTCAACCTCAGTTTGCTTACCTATAAAGTGGGGTAATAATAACTCTCTTATTGGGGTACTATGAGGAACAAATAAGATCATGTATACAGAATGCTGAGTTTAGGGACTGGTCCACGGTAAGCACCAAATATCTGATGGCTGCCGTCATCTCCATCATCATCATCAGAATCAGGCAGCACTCCTCACTGACTATGGGGTATGCATTAATGATACTCTACTTAGCTTCACACTTGAGCCTCACGCCTTTTGCCATGTGACTTTGTAAGTTTTCCTACTAAAGAGGTGGAGCCTCTTTTCTACCCTATATAATCTGGGCTCAGTCATATGACTTATTTGGCCAAGAGAATGAAGCAGAAGAAACGGTGAGCCATTTCCAAGCCTAGGCCAGAAGAAGCCTTGTATGTTCCCACTCGTTCTTTTGTGCCTCTGCCATTGCCATGGTTGGGCCCTTGGTCCCAGGACACGGATGAAAGACACATGGGGCGGAGCTGCCCCTGCTCAACCCAGCCTGGAGCAGAGCCAGTGGGTTGATCTGCAGACCCACGAGGGAGCCCAGCCAAGAGTAGCTAACCCCCAACTGACCCACAGCCTTGTGAGCAATAAAAAAAGATTGTTGTTTTAAGCAACTGACTTTGGAGGTAGTTTGCTATGCGGCAATAGCTGACTGATACACCCTTCCCCCTTCAATCTCCCTAGCCCCTCTCCTTTCCCTGTGTCAAAAGACATTATGTGAATGCTAGTTGTGTCTCCCCTGCAAAGCCAGAAAAGGAGAGACTTCTGCAAGCAGATCATGTGAGGCCTCAGTTCCCTGCCTGCAGCCCCTGCTTCCTCACTGGAAACAGGACGTGACATCACAGCTACAGCCCAAGAAGAGGAATGGCAATTGAGAGAATTTCAGAGAGGCTCTCTGTGGACTCCTGGAAATGTGGACGCCAGTGCTAGGGATTTGTCTGTCTGTCTGTCTACCTATCATTCTGTCTACTTTTAAGTCGAGGTAACGCAGTTTTCAGAATCTCCAGAGAGTGGGCTCTCAGATGGTGGGGAAGAATGAGGATTTGTCCTGGAAATTGCTGGAGGGGAGAGGAGATGAGGACGGTGCCGGAGGGTGCTGCTGCTTTTTCCTGCGAGTGCATTAGGGATTCCACCTGGTGCCCCAAGTCACTTCCTATTCAGGCTGCTGTTGAGGGGCTCAAAGGTCCATTTTCCACGGTTATGACAACAAAAACTAAAATTGGGTCAGACCTGAAAGGTATTATCTTCCTGCGAGCTGCTAAATGCACAAGAGTAATGAAGTTGGTTAAGTAATATACCTGGCCCATGTGAGTCACTCTGAAGACAAAGTAGCCAGCTAGGGGTGGGCTCAGGCCGCCCTGCCACGCCTCCACCTGGTTGCAGGAGGGTCCTGGCCTCTTCATCTTGCTGATACCAGAAGACTCTCTGGCCACAGAGACTGGGCATCTGAAGCACTCAGGCCACCCTTGCTGCCTGTGGAACCCTCACAGCTACCAAGGAACAGAGATGTCCAATGGCTCCAGGAAACTGGACCCACAGAGGACAGGCCACTCTTGTTTCTGAGTCCTCCCCCATGCCGTCTTGTCCTGGTCACCATCGACAGCCACGAGTTTGAACCTGGAAGAGCTGAGGGGCTGAGGACTGGCTCCCGCTCGGCTCCCACCCTCTGTGGAATCCTAGCATTTAACTGTCATAGACACAACGCCAATACCTTGAATTTGCATAACATGCCCTTCTCCTTATAAATTATTGATCTGTATTCCGTGTGCATGCACACACCCTGCCAGGAACCCATCCTTCAAAGCCTCATTGTCAACAGGCTTCAGGTTGGCCCCTCATTTCAGGTTGTACAGTATTTATAACCTCACCTGTCCCATTCCTTGGAGTTATTCTTAGAAACTGCCCTGCCTCGTCTCAAGGGAGGGGGAGGGGGAAAATGGGGGAGACACGTAAAGTGGGAAAATTTTCTTCCAGAACAGATTTTATTTTCCATTTATGTGACAGTTGTTATTCAAACAGTGGGTAGGGTGTGTTGGCAAAGCTGTCGACGTGTCAATGTCACTTGGCTGGGGTGAAGTGGGCAGAACCTGAGGGAGGTCCGAGAACCGGCGTCATTGCCCCTATTCACGGGCCATGTGACCACTAGGTATGGCACAGTGAGCCTCTGTGTCTCCCTCTGTAAAATGGGGCTAATATACCCTGTTTACAGGGTGTGGGAGAAGAGAGTGAGGTTAGCTACATGAAAGGGCTTTAAAAATGTCAAACTAGGAACTGGACCCATGGTGTAGCAGTTAAGTGCACGCGCTCCGCTGCTGGCGGCCTGGGTTCGGATCCCGGGTGCAGACCGACACACTGCTTGTCAGGCCATGCTGTGGCGGCGTCCCATATAAAGTGGAGGAAGATGGGCACGGCTGTTAGCTCAGAGCCAGTCTGCCTCAGCCAAAAGAGGAGGATTGGCATGGATGTTAGCTCAGGGCTGATCTTCCTCAGACACACACACACACACACACACACACACACACACACACACACACAAACTAAATAAATAAATAAAAATACATATTTAAAAAAATGTCAAACTATATTCTGACACCTTCTACAACATGGATGAACCTTGAGGACATTATGCTAAGTGAAATAAGCCAGTCACAAAAGGACACATACTATGTGATTCCACTTATATGAGGCACCTAGAGTAGTGAAATTCCTAGAGACAGAAAGCAGGGTGGTGGGTGCCAGGGGCTGGAGGAAGGGGATGGGGAGTTAGTGTTTATGGGGACAGAGTTTCAGTTTGGGAAGATGAAGAAGTTCTGGAGATGGACAGTGGTGATGGCTGTACAACAATGTAAATGTACTTAATGCCACTGAACTATACACTTAAAAATGGTTAAAAGGTAAATTTTGTTACGTATAGTTTACACAATAAAAATTTTAATGTTCAACTATTATAAAAATGCAAAGTGATGTTATAAGGATTCACCCCCAGGCCCAATAAGAAAGTAGTCTTTTATGAATGTTTTATCTCAAATTTCCACCCTTGAACTCAACACCTGTCTGGGCAGTGGGGTCTCTCTCCCCGAAGAGCTCCCATCTTGCCTTTGAACTGGAGGAAATGTGATTCTGTTCCCTGCTGTGGTCTCTTCCTGCCTCCACCACAGCTGCTCAGGCTGCTGAGGAGCACAGGCTCTGCTCCTGGGCGTAGAACACAGATTCTGAGAGGGAGGCCCAGCCTCCGGACTCCTTGTCCACCCAGGTCCAGCCAGGCCTTCAGGAAAGGAGACCTGGCCACCACCACCCGGGCCAAGCGCTTCTGGCGTTTCACAGTGATCCCTTTGAAAGTCTCTTCTGAAAAAGAGCGAGCAAACCCGTCCGCCTTTGCCTACGAGCTGGCGTAGGCCAGTGAGAGCATCTGCCAGCCTCCAGAGCTGTGTGGTCCAATAACAGTGTCACGTGAGCCTCGCGTATAATTTTACATTGTCTAGTAGCCATATTTTTAAAAAATTAAAAAGCTGTAGGTGAAAGTAATTTTTATGATTTTTTAATTTAACACAATATATTCAAAATACTATCATTTCAACATGTAATCCATATAAAAATGATCAATGATAAATTTTACATTCTTTGTCCTGCACTCAGCCTTTGGGATCTGGCGTACATTTTACGCAGACAGCACATCTTAGCCCAAACACGCCACGTTTCTGTGCGCAACAGCCACATGTGGTCATGGCCGCCATATTGGATGGTGCTGCTCAGGGATTCCTCCCTGTCTTGCAGCCCCACGACCAAGGAGATGTGGGACCCACTGTGTTTGTAGTGGTCCACCAAGAAAACTGGGTGACGGAGCAGGGACGCCCAGTCCTGGGAGCCAACTAGCAGGAAAGATTGTCTTCTGCTTGGCTCCCACAGACTCCTCCATGGCCGGCCGTCAGAACACAAGCTCTCTGAAAGAAGGTCTTGCTTTATGGAATCCAGAAGAGTATGGGGTTCAAGAGGGGGCTCCTGGACCAGGACAGGGACACAAAACCCTTCCCCCAGAGGAGAATCCAGCAGAGCCCTGTGCTCACCTTGACCCCTCACGCACACCTACCTTAGTGACTTCAGTCAAGGGAAGAGGACAGGACGTGTGTAGGGGTGCCCAGCTCCTCACCTTGAGCTCCTGAGTGCCCTCTCCTGACGGAACTCCTAGGATGGGGGCCTGAGGGAGGTCATCAACCCCATCAGGGGCTGCCTGCAGGTGTAAGTGTTCAGTCACTTAAGGTTTTATTGCATGACATGCCCCCCAGTCTAAACATGCAGAGGAGGGAATGAGAGGGAACCATGTGTAACAGAGTCATTTACAGCATGTACTTAAAAATCCAGGCTTCTCCCCCGCCAAGTCAGACAACAGCCCTGGAGAGGACTCCCTCATGTCTAGTGTTGTTCACTTGCTCTCAGTGTGGTGCATTTTGTTATGACACCGTGTGAGTTTCCTGTGGCTGCTGCCACACAGGATCACAAACTTGGCGGCTCAGAACTACAAGTCTGTTCTCGCACAGTGAATGCCAGAAGTCCGAAGAGAGCTTCACGGGGCTGAAATCAAGGTACAGTGGGGCCGCACTCCCACCAGAGGCTCTAAGGGAGAATCCACTGCCTGCCCCTTCCAGCTTCTGGGACCCCAGGCGGTCCTTGGCTTGTGGCCACATGACTCCAGTCTCTGCCTCCAGCATCACATGGCCTCCTTCTGTCTGTGTCAAGTCTCCCTCTGCCTCCCTCTTATAAGGACACTTGTGACTGCATTCTGGGCCCACCTGGGTAATTGGGGATAATCTCCCCATCTCAAGATCCTTAACTTAATCACACCCGCACAGTCTATTTTTGCCACGTAAAGTAACATTCACAGGTTCTAGGGATTAAGGAGGGCCTGGGTATCTTTTGGGGGCCCATTATTCAGCCAACCACAGACATACACTAAAAATATATGTCAACATGCATATACATGTGGGACTCAGGTGAGATGAGCTGAGATTAGATAGATTCATTCCCTGGTGACAAAGCTGGCCACTTGCCACAAGGAAATAGTTCTTGGGGAGGTGCCAACATTGCCTCGTGGAGGCCACGCCCGGCAAGGTGAAGCACTTGCTGGGCAGGCAGCTGCTGCCCAGCCTTCCTGCAGCTCGGGCATCTGGGACCAGGCAGGCAGAGAGGTTCGTCACTGCATGGCGAGAACCGCCCCAAAGCCGCTCCAAAGAGTGGGGCAGCTGGGAGGGTAGACCCAGGCACCACCAAAGTACTCTGTCCCATCCACACTGACACCATCACCACTGCAGCTGAGGCTCCACAGAAGACACTGTCCAGGCCCTGCCATGTTCCTCGCCCTAACATCTCAGGACACACCAGCCCAATCCCAAATGGTCAATTTCCTGGGACCATCTCCGTACCAATTCTTTATCAATCAGAGTCCAATCAGGAGGCAAAAACCACATATTAGTTTTGCCTCAAAATTACAGGGGATGCTTAATATAAAGAATTATTAACTATTACAGGGAATTGAGATAAAGGGGTATTGGCCAGTAAGAGGTAAAGAGAACTCTAGCAGATATGAGAATAGCAGATATTAGCATCAGCCATTAGCCCTAGGTCTGAGATAGGAAGAGAATCCAAGGGAGAGAATCTCCCCCCTTGCCCCCGACTGAGATCCAGGCCGTGTGGAGGGGGCACAGCTGTGTCCCAGCGGACAACGTGAATGCCTGCCTGGGGGCTCCCTCTGCCTGCCGAGGCCTGAAGGACCAAGGAATGGCAGAGGTGGATGTGTCCGTACCCCAGGCCCTCCCTGGTGGGAGCGCCCCGAGGGGCACGTTCACACTGGCTCCCAGAGTCCCAGCGGGCTGCCCTCAGCGGCACGGGCCACCTCTCTCCCTGTCCCACTTCCCCACCCCGCTTCCTCCCCAACACTGCTTGCCCTCGAACATTCATCTCAGGGTCTGCTCCTGGGGGCCCCCAGACGGAGACATGGGCGCTGTCAGAACTCCATGGGGGCACCAGCCGCCGGCTCAGAACCAGGCAGGAGCAGAGGTGGGCTAGCCTGGAGGTGTTTGGGCCTAAGTAGACAAAGGAGGTGACCACAGGGCAGCGCTGGATGCTCGGATGATCTAAGGGGTTTACAAGGAGCATTTTGACAGCGATATTGATCCCTATCGCTGCCCTGTGGCCAGAGCTTCCTGAAAGCTAGGAGAGGAGCTGAAAGCTGTACTTTTTGTTTTGTCGAATCCACACCCGAGGGAGGTTGGCCACTGCCCCCAGTTATAGTGGAGGAAACCGAGGCCGAGAGCACAAGCTGGTCAAGGTCACACCACTGGTAAGAGCCTGAGGGTGGACTCCCGCCCAGGTGCTCCCCCATCCCCCACTCTCATCCAAACCAAATTTAGATGAAGAATAACCAAGAGAAAGCAGGTATTTGAGGAAGAAAATAGAAACCCAGACGAGCAGTGAGGAAGTGGAGACAAGAAACTACAGACCCTGTGTGGCAAAAACAGCGACCCCGAGGGTCCCGCATCGAGGCTGTCTCCTGGCAGAGCAGAGCGCAAAGAGGAAGGAGGGTCGGGACAGTGGAGGGACCAGAGGGCCAGTTTCCTACCCAGCTGGGTCCTAGGACCCTCCCGAGGATGTGGAGAAGGCGCAGGACTCTCGGCTGTCACTTGGCTCCTGTGATCACTAAATCATGGATCACAGGGGCGTTGGAGGAGCTGCTGCGTGGCCATCTGTCATGGGGAGCCAGGACGCAGGTGCCCGCTGGGCAGGAAGCTGGCCTGGCTGACCTCCATGTCCTGACCCATCCTTGGGTTCCAAGCACAGTCAAACTTCCGAAGCGGGGAGCCAGTCAGCCCCACGTTCCAGCAGCACTGCCCCGGCCCACAGAGCACCTCCGCCCTGTAACCAAGGATCTGAGCCCAGGCGGTGAGAGAAAGGCCATGTCAACGGCAGTGAGGACAGAAGTGCTGGGTGGACCCAGCCCCTCACTCCATCCTGTTCATCACAGGTTGGGAAGGTGGGGAGGGCAGGGATCACATTGCCAGCTCAGCAAGTCTTGGCAGGACGAACGCATCAGGTCAGGAGGAGAAATGGACCAAGAGGGAGGGTAGAGAAGTGCTGTGACCCTTCCCTATGATGACCATTCTGATGCTGCCCAGCTAGGGGCTGACTCCCTCCCCAGGGCCCCAGGATGTAGAGGATCTAAAATCTCTACTTTTCCACTAGCCAGTCATCACAGGAGGCTGCAGGGAAGCGCTGAGCCTGTGACTGGTGTCCAGGCCACCACTGGCTGTCAAGCAGCTGTCTGAGAAAGTAAAGAATCCCGCCAGGAAGTGACAGGCAGCTGTCAGTGGAATCTGACCCTCAGTGCCAGGCACTGGGGGAGCGGAGGGCAGAGGAGCCTGGCCCTGAGCCCCTGGCCGGCAGTGGGGACAGGCCAGGAGTGGGGGGTACCAGGGGCGGCACTGAGGCTCCACTGACCAACCTCTGCAGAGCCAGGGGGAGGCAAGTAGCAGGGAGCGCCTCTGGCCTCTGGAGGTGACCCCTCTGTCCCCTGCCTGCTTCTTGCCCCACTTTGGAGTCAGATGTTGTCTCTTCTGGGGCCTCAGCTCTTATTTCACACCTGCTGGCCCTCTCAGATCCACCTGTTGCTCTCTGACCCGGACAGACTCCTTCTCTCAAGATGCCCCCCAAAGAACACAGGCAGGGGGCACAGGCACTGGATCTCCAACCCATGCCCGTGCTGCCGGCCCCTCAGGGGAGTTTCAGACGGGGAAGGGCAGCTCCCTGTGCTTACCTCAGGGTTCCCTCCCTGCAGCACAGCCTGAGCAGCCCAGGGTTCATGCTTCTGACGCTGGGGGAACTTGACCTGTGGCCCATCCCCAGGGGCCACCAGGATGGGGCTCTGCACATCAGGCCCCAGAGGAGAGTGGGCGTGTTGGCACTGGCCCGTTCTCAGCCTCAAGGTGATGGCGGGGAGGGGGAGCCAGTCTTGCCTGCCACCCCTCTGCTGTCCAGTCCATCCCAGTGGTAAAAACAGATCCAGGGTAAAAGAGACCCTCGGTAGGGCGATCACCCGGCTAGGGCAGGCGGAAGACAGATCCCCACTGTGTTGGTCCCACCAGCTTGTCACACCATTTCCTGGAGGTTTCCAACTTGGGGCCACTGCTGGGGGCTCAGGGACCTCCTGGGCCATCCAGCACTGGCCCCAGACCTCCTCTGCCTGCCTTTCCTTTGCTGGTCCTTTGCGGTGGGAGAGGGGTCCTCCGCCCTGCACAGCCCCTGGCTGTCAGCTCCCTTTTTGTCATTCCGCTCAGCAACCTCCTTTTTCTCTCTGATCCCTCACCCGCTGCAGTAACCCCGCAGCAGGGCTGGGCGGGCCTCCCAGCACCGCTCTGGCTCTGCTGAAGCTGACTGGGGTTTTAATGACTCTGGCTGGGGTTGAGCGGGCGCCCGTGACCCCAGCCCCACCTGGCCCTGACCTCCGCCTGCTGCTGCACGGCTACCACCCCCCGCCCCCAACACACACAGAGCACGGCGGCTGCGGGCGGCAGGCCTCTATTAGCAGTCCCCACCCTGCGTAGGTCCCTCGGCTTCTGCAGAGCACACTGAAGTCCTTGACTTTCCCTGGGCGTCGTGGATTCAAACTTTCAACAGCGGCCTCCAATCACACCTCCTCAGTCCAAATCTGTGCGCCCGGCCCTGCCTGCATATGGGGAGCACCTGGGCCCTTTGACACCCCCCCAGGACTCGGCCTTCCCCAGACCAATCCATCCCGGGGAAGCAGCCGGCGGTATTTTTAAAAGCACCCAGGCTGATTCTCAGGTGAGGCTTAAATGGCCGGGCACTGATGTCCAATCAACCACCACACCAAGAAGCTGCAGAGGTTCCCTCTGGGGACAAGGGGTCCCGCAGAAGCCAGGACGCAGAGAGAGGACAGCGGGTGTCAATGCAGTGGTGTAGGGGACGACAGGACTCTGTGCCTTGGGTTTCAGCGTGGGCGGCCCTAACCAGGATACACAGGACCTGCGGAGCCAAGATGCAGAAGAGAAGGGCCTTCCTGGTCCTTCCCACTACCCCCTCTGCCTGGCCCCATGCCCCCTGCAGACCCCCAAGGGCCACATTCAGAGTGTGAGGATGCGTCTGTTCATTGCAAACCCAGCTCCCTGCGCCAGCTCCCTTCTGCTCTCTTTATACTAAGGGGACTCCAGGGTAGGATGGGCATCTAGGTCCACCAGGAGCCTGCCAGCGGCTCATCCCCGCTGCCATCAGCAGGGGTCCAGGGACCAGCCCCTTCCTTTCCCTCCACGCCTCCATCATTCTGTGCATCGCTCCAGGGCCTCCAGGACCACTTGGGCCAGAACCCAGGGTTAGGGCCAAGGTGGTGGGGAGCTCTAGGCAGTGTGGGGAGAGTCAGAAGCAGTGCCGGGATTTCCGCTGACCCAGGGACCCTGGGCTGGCTACTGTCTCAGCCTGTTTCCCCAGTTGTCAGGATGGGCACTGTACTAGATATTCGGCAAAGTCCCTTCCCATCCTACTGTTGGGCATGAAAGCCTGGAAAAATGAAGCATTGCCAAATGTTTTCTAATAAGCATACATTACTTTCATAATCAGAGAAAAACAAACTTTATAACAGGAATAAATAAAGGAGCATCTATAAAATTTCCTCCCGTCCCCAAGTTGTGGCTCCAATGGCCTCACACAACTCAGGGATCAGCCAGTCAGCCGGCCAGGTTTCCAGCAGTGGACAGAACAGCAGAATAGCCTGGTGTAGACAGAGGTACCACAGAAAAGCTGCCAAGCCCATCCCACGGGCAGGTTGACCGTGGCCACACCACAGGCAGGCCAGGTGGTCCTTCCCACCTGCCCCCGGGGACTCAGCTCCCAACCTGGGGAGCCTGTGCCTGCCAAGCCCCGGCCCTCACTCTCCACGGTGGCCCGCCTTGTACTGCAGGTCTGGTAAGTGTGCAGGATGCGTGGGAGGGGGCGAGGGGCATGGCCACCGCCGGCAGCCGGCCACCCCACCCTCAATGGCACGCTCATTTCTATGCACCGTCAGCCCTGCCAAATTCCATGACCTTGGCATTTGGGGGCCACGGGGGAAGGACATTGTGCGTGCACGGCCCCTCCATCCGACGCATCAATTAACATTCCCCGTGCAAAGCTGGGGCTGTAATTACCACAAGTGATTAACAACAGGCTGAGGGAGCCTGTCTCGGAGGGAGCAGATTAACAGCGGAGGCTGGGAGTGCCGGCGCTCACCTCGGAACCACCGGTGCCTCGTAAACAGGGGCCCGGTGCTCCGTGGCTGGTGATTAATGGAGGGCACCATGCTGCCCTTTCATGGTGCCGTTTCTCTGGCACCATCACCAAGCTGTCTCCTCTTGGTGGTCACTGTGCCAGCCAAGCACAGGGGCATGGAGGGCGGCCAGGACATGAGGCGGGGCACCTGGGAGCCCCAGGGGAGGGGCAAGCCTCGCTCTACCTCTCGCAGGCCAAAGTGGACCCTGGAGCAGCGACTCCCCAAGGAGTGGAAGGCCAAGTCCACATGGCCGTGTGCGTCAGGAGCCAAGAGACTCAGCCCCTTCACCAAACCGTGTAGAATCTGTGGCTGCCCCCACCGCACCCCCCAGGCAACACTGGGGGCCCTGTTAGTAGGCAGAGGCTCCTGCCAGGACTGTCTGCCTCCCAGCAAGGGTGCGGGGTGGCTCAGCTGGCAGAGGGACGGAGAAGCCTGGGACGGGGGCATCCTCCCGAGGATGGAGAAGGAAAAGGGAAGGGGAAGGACCCCCTTTGCACACGGGGTACTTGCAGGTGCATGGATATTCCGACATCCACACCAATGCAGTAGCGTGCGTGTGTGTATGTGTACGCGCGCGCGGTGGGTTGACGCTCAGCGTGACATGTTACCTATTCATTCAGGTCTTAAACTACCCCACGTTAGGTGCTGGGGACACAGAGACAATTTAGGGACAAAGTCCTGCCCGAGAGGCTCTCGCTGTTGCAGAGGAAGATGGTCATGGAAACTTGATAAAATGCCCAAGGGCCCTGAGAGCCAGCCCTGCACAGGGAGGCCCACGGGAGTCACCAGGTCTCCACGTGGGATGGGGGCAGGGGCAGTAAAGGGAAACAGAGGAGGTGAGCCCGAGATGAACCGTGAAGTCAGCTGGGAACTTATCTGTCAGGCAATACGTGCCATTCCTGTGGGCACGTAGCCGTGACCAGGTTGCACGTACCTGGGTGCACGTCACCATCAGACACGGCCGCCATGGCCATGCCCAAGCTTCCCGTGGGCCCCGTCCTCACAGTGAAATGGCCAGAGAGGTGGCCAAGGGGCGGGCCTTGGACCCAGTCTGCTTGGGTTGAAATCCCAGTGCAGACACTCACTGGCTGTGTGGCTGGGGCAGGCCACGTGGTCTCCCCGAGCTTCAGCCTCCTCTGCTGTCCGTGGCACAGATCACAGCCCACATGCCAGGCACTTCGAAAGCTTCTGTGGGGCCAGCACCCAGAGCTGTTCCACCCGTGGCTGTTTCCTCTGTGTCCATCTGGGCACACGGCCTAGTGGACCTCTGGATTGGCCTACTGTGACTGTCCCTCTCCATCTGGTAACCAGGTCACTCCTGCTGTTGATGAATTACTGCTGCCCCTGTTCTAGCCCAAATGCCCTGCCAATCCTTGTGGCATCGTGATGGGGCCTCGGATGGACCTGTGACCTCAGCCAGACCAGTCCATGTCCTTCCCTGGCATTCTTACTGGCTGAGGGCAGTGGGGAGAGGCCCTCCACCCCCTAGAGTTGCTAGACTGGGATGAAGTGCACCTAGACCTGCAGAGGACATGCCACCTCCGCCTCCAACCTGAACTGGGCAGAGGAAGCCGTCGGGACGCGGCCTGGGGATCCTGCTCCCCTCACTCAGTCCCCACATCCAGGCGCCCAGACGCCAGGTCCACCTCAGCCTTCCCACCCCTTGAGCCAGCAGAGAAGGGCATCTGACACTTGCAGCAGGGAGATTCTGGACCAACACACAGGAGATACACTCAGCGATGGCCCAGAGGACTGCTCACGTGTGCTGGCACTATTCTCACCAGTCTGCGCCTGATACCTCACTGAGCTCCCACATCCACCCACAAGGTAGGTTCTAGAACCATCCCACTTCACAGGCCAGGAGGCCACCTTCACACAGCTGCACGCATACTGCAGGTGCTCTGCTCAGCTAGCTCCACACTTCACCTTCTTCCTTCCAGAAACCTGGCGTTCATTGGGGAGCTCACTCCGGGACCTAAGCCAAGGTCTCCTCCCCTGGACCAGCCTTGAGCCCAAGGTTCCATGCACCCATGGCCAAGGACATTTCCCAGGACAACAGAGAGCAAGCGAGTGAGCTCTGGCCTACAGGAGGGTCAGCGGCTGCCGTGACAGCCAGCATTCCTTGGGCATGACAAACGTTAAACACAACAAATGAAGAAAAATGAACTATTTCCATTTCTAAAATACTCCTATCCCCACAGGGTTTAAGATGCAAAGTAGGAAGGGACAGGCATTGAATTGAGGAGAAGCATGCCTGCCAGCGGTGCCACCCTCCAACGGCATCCTCTCCCTTCCCCCAGCCCCACCTCCTTCCCCGGAGTCCCCGGGAATCTCTGCTCTTGGGCCCACACCCTCTTCTTGTGTGTGCCTGTCCTGCCTCCCCAGGTGCCAGGCCGTGAGGCTGATCCTTGCAGGTCTCCCTGGCACACACGTGGGAATGAGCAGAAGAGAGTGCAGTGCAAACGTGAGGTGTGAGATAGGCCCGGGCAAGGGGGACAGTCAGCTCGCAGTGGGTACTTAATAGAGATCATTCGTGAAGGGTGGCCATCCTCGTTCTGAACTGAAGGAAGGCGTTGCGGTGTACCCTAAACCTGCTTTCCCTCTGCTGGCCTCCCCTCACTGCCCTCCTTACTCAACCCTCCTCCAAGCCTAGAGCCTGAGTAGACGGATCTGAACACCATGCCCTGCCCAGCTTCCTTCCTGTTCAAAGTTAATGCCGCTGGCTGAGTCACCGTGAGCAGGACTCACACTTTCCACTTATGTCCTGTCTATGGCATTTCTTAAGTTTCTCCTGTGTCCCAGGACTTGGGGTACAAGTGAGGCAGGTTTCTGCCCCTACAAGCTTGCACTTCAGCAAAGGACGATAGACACTGAGACACGGCAGGCAGTGGCCTGTTATTAGAGTCACTGGTCCTTTTCTAGGTCCTGCCCTGCCCCCAGGCACCGCTGTGAGCCCCTGACCAGGGCTGGATGCACCATAGCATCAGGCTTGGAACTGTGCGCACACCGCACCCTCATCAGCACCACGCCCCTGGCTGGATTCTCGAGGAGTCAGATGAGATGGAGCATAGCAGAGCAGTTTTCATGGCTACAGACAGAAGTTTCCAGGCACAGTGGGCTTCTTGATTCCATCTGGTGAGAGTGAAGTGGGATGGTGAGCCTCCAGGCAGTGTCGGATAATACAAACTTGACAGTCTTTTGGATCCAGAAGGTGTGGGCTCAGGGCTTGGTGCCGACCCTTCCAGAGAGACTTTGACCAGATCTCTCACCTCCCTTGACCTTGGTTTCCCCATCTGTAAATGGAGGTAACGTCCTCTCTGTATGGGTCTGTTGTGAGGATTAAATGAAGCTGGCTCTGAAGAGCTGCGTCATGAAGCTACATGCCCAGGCCAGAGTGATGCTAGCTCCAGGCACTGGAGAGAGCTGGGGCTCTGCTTGAGATCCTAAGTCAGAGGCCATCCACAGAGGAGGCTGTGGGGGCCCTCATCCCCTGGCATCCTCCTGAGATCGGGCCCAGGGGGCACAGCTGAGACGGGGAGGGAAGGCTCAGGTTAGAGAAGGTTAGACCAGCTAGATGGGCCTTGGACTCCGGACCTTCCCAAATGCATTCTCAAAAATCACACTTAAACAACCCAAGTGTCCCGTGCCCATGAAAGGGAAAACAACATAGGGTCGCTCCAGACAATGGAGTATTATTCAGCCTTGAAAAGGAATGAAGCACTGACTCATGCTATGACATGGAGGAACCTTAAAAACATTACGCTCAGTGAAAGAAGCCAGACACAAAAGGATGCATACTGTGTGATTCCACTTCTGTGAGGTCCCTAGAGTAGTCAAATTCACAGAGACAGAAAGAATGGTGGGTGCCAGGGGCTGGGGGAGGGGGATGGGGAGTTATTGGTTAATGGGTGGAATTTCAGTTGGGGAAGGTGAAAAAGTTCTGGAAACAGATAGTGGTGATGGTTGCACAAACAATGTCAATGTGCTTAATGCCACTGAAGTGTACACTTAAAAATGGTTGAAATGGTAAATTTTATGTCAGGTATATTTTATCACAATAAACTGCAAAAGAGAGAGAGAGCAAGTGTGCTGGATTCCGGAGAAGAGCGGGGTGCACGAGGGGCCCCATCCCCCAGCCGAGCACTCACTAAAGTGCTCCAATCACTCAGCTGTGGTCAACACTCTAACGACTGCCTCCCAAGAGGGGCAGTGAGGACTCCACCTGGCCACCCCCCACAACCCCCCTCCCCCGCAGGCCACGGCCTCTGCCGGCTCCACAGAGGGAGGTTTGGGAAAAACTCCTGTGTTAATGCACTGGGGAGAAGTTATCATTTTCAAAACATCAACAGTAACATCAGGACATTTCCACTTCTAAAGACACATCATCCTCCGTCCTCCCTTCCCACCAGCACATCAGGACCCGCCTCTGCTGTTCTTGACTCAACACCACGCTCCCTGCAGACTGCTGGCCTTCTGGAAAGCAGCTGGCCTGAGGTCTGACCAGGAATTGATCCCTGGTGCAGATGGAAGGCAGCCGCAGAAACCTGCAGCCTCCAATAATTATAAGGAGATAAGACTATCAGGTGTAATTAAACAGCGTCCACAGGCAGACCACGTGGCTACAGTCTCTATTTCCTCCTCCTCCTCCTCCTCCTCCTTTTCCCCAAGACTGCAAAATAAATTATCCTGTGAAGTCAGCAGAGGTTGAGCTATGGAAACAATTAAACAGAAATTAAATCTAATTCATTTATACTCCAAGCACAAAGTGGATCATGTAGGGTTTTTCTCTCTCTCCTTTTTTCCCCTTGGTGTTAGAGAGGACTATTATGGGAAATTAATCACAAGGCCAGGCGATGAAAGTGATCTATCACTCGTTAGAGTGCACTGACTGACTGTATAAAATCTCTTACAGCAGCTGGGAAATTTAGAGGTGATGCTGTCTGGGCAAAGGGAGAAGCCAGGGAAAGGGATAGCCGGTTGAAGGTGGCACCATGGCCTGTCTGAGGACCTGCTTCCTCCAGCTCGGATCATGCCGGAAGGAGGAGTGTGTCCGAGTCTCGTGGGCTTGTTCAGATGTCTCCGAGGCATGGCTCACACCCAGGCAGGGAAAAGCACGAGAAGGGTCCCCCGAGGCCAGCGGAGCCTGGGCCTGGTGGTTTGTGTGGGATCTGCTTGATTTTCACTGTCTTCCCCAGTGGTAGAAGGGCGGGGCTGGGGGAAATGCCCTGGAAGGATGACTTGCAAGAATCAGCCAGGCCTCAGCTCCCCATCTACAAACTGGGGGTGACGCCGCCTGCCCTGCCTCCCCTCCCAGAACCACGGTGAGGGTGAAATGAGCAAATGAAGAGGAAAGCGTTCCGGAAGTACAGAGCACAGACAAGCCGTGTGGCTGGCGCCAGGCCCAGTGAGCCGTGTTGCTGCTTTTCTGCTTTCAAGAGAAACATTTGGAAAATTGTTTTCCCAAAGTGTGGAGGGAGGAGATGGCACAAACGGAACACTTCCTCCAAATGAAGGGAGGCCCAGGGCTGCTGGGCAAAGAGCAGAAGGGCCCAGAAGGAGGAAGCTGGCTGCGGGAGAGGCACGAGGTGCCAGGAGAAGACCCAGGGCAGGTGGGTCCCCCAAAGGTCTGGGGGCACCCGCCCCCAAAACAGATGCTCTGAAGTAAACCCAGGAGCTCAGGAGTTGGGGTGAGGCTGAGCCTTGAACTCGGCATAAAAAAGGAAGAAACAAAGGCTGCTTCTCTCCTGCTCCTCTCCTGAAGGGCAGACAGCCCTCTCGGCAGATGGGGCTGCCCCTGGGAGCCCACACACCCCACTGCTGCTCCAGGGCTCGCTCGCCAAACGGAGGCCTGCTGCCACGCTCTCAGGCAGGTGCCAGGGGACGGCCGGAAGGGGAAAGCAGAGCAAGAGAGGGGAGCCAGCTGATGGACCAGAAAAGGCACGTCCAGCAGTTTCCTAAGCCCGCTCATTCCAGAATGGCCCTCATGGCACAGCCCACCCAGCCAGAGTCAGGCCCAAGTCACCCAGGACATGCCCGGGGAACCCAGCCCCTCACAGCATGGGAAGGGTGGGAGAGGGGCCAGTTCTCCTGGGGTTCAGCCCCTTCTCTGGCGTCTAGCTGCCGTGCCCGCACACCATCCCTCCTTCCTAAGAGTAGGGGGCTGGCCCTCTCTCCCCTAGGCTGTCTTCCCTTTTCTCTCTCCTGTCTGTACTGCCAGAGTCCTACTGGGGCCTGTGCAGTGAAGAGTTAGCCTTGCCCCTGGCTCCTGGAGGTCGCCTCTGAGCCCCTGGAAGGTCCTGCCTGATGAGAGTGTCTTTGCTTCCCTGGGGCCTTACGCCAGCCAGAGAGTCTGTGCTAACAATGCGATTTCGGGTGGGGGCCTGGGCCAGGTGGTATCAGCTTGACCTCTGGAGGGGCTGCAGACTCAGGTCAGCCACACGGGTGCTCAGCGATGTCTCCGTGAGCACCGCCCAATAAAGACTCTGGGCACCAGGGCTGAGGAGAGCGCCCTGGGTGGCAGTGTTGTCACACTGCAACACGTGTTGTCACACATTGTTGTGGAAGAAGCTAGTGCTGTCCAATGACTCTCCTGGGAGAGACACCCGGAAGCTCACACCTGGTCTCTCCTGGGCCCTGCCCCACGCGCCTCTTCCCATGGCTGATTTTAATCTGTCCTCTTGCTGTAATAGACTGTCCTCATGGGAGCATAATGGCTTTGCTGAGTTCCTCTAGCGAATCGTGGGACCTGAGGGTGGTCTCGGGAACCCTGAACTGCAGCAGTCCACAAGGCATATTAGAATTCGTCAGCTCCAAGTCTCTCCTGCGCAATCGAGGAAACTGAGGCCAGAGTTAAGGGAGTTGCCCAAGATCGTGCAGGGCCATGGGAGGCGGGCTGGGACCCCCCCTCCCTGGGACAGGGCCTGCCCCCACCCAGCCTTCAATCTCCGCTCTTGCGCTGGGGAAAGGGGCTCACTGGGCAGCGTGTGAACAGGCATGAGAAGCAGGCTCTGCCCCCAGCAGACTGAGTGAGCAAGGGCACTGCGGCTGATCCCCACCAGCCTGAGACCAGGGAGGAGCAGAGTGGCTGCCAAGGCCTCTGTCTGCACGGACGGCAGTGGGAACGAGGAGGAGCATTCAGGCCGAGATAGGGAGCAGCCTCGAGCTACAGCAAAACAAACTACCCTCCCACGTGCACAGGCTGGGTCCCCGGGGGCAGGAGCCGGGGATGCTAATTAAACGCCAGCACAGGCTCCCAGGCGCAGACGCACGTGCTCCACATTGCCCTCCCCGGCCCAGAGCCAGCCCGGCAGCCAGCCTCGCTCTGCCCTGACTCAAGCACAGGGACGCGGGCCTGAGAGTGATTAATATCCTCTGCCACTTGAGCCTGGCACCTGGGCCTGGAGACAGCAGCAGCATGCCACAAAGATGCCAGCATGTGCCACTCGGCCTGGGCTGGCCCGGCGTGAGGGCGGGATTAGTGCTGGCCCCTCCTCCAAGGCCTCAGTGAGGGAGCGTGGGGGGCCTCCTCCAGACCGAGGGTCTACTTGAACCGTCACCCGGTGTTGGAAGGGTCCCCACCAGGACTGGCCACATGAACTGTGGGCCTCAGAACAAAATGAAAATGCCAGGCCCTTGCTCACATTTCAAGACAGCGACAGCAAAGCTTTAAATCAAGCTCGAGCCCTTCTGAGGACGGGGCTCTGTGCAGCTTTGCAGGTGGCACATGGGTGAAGCCTGCCCTGTCCCCACTGTCAGAGCCTCTCTTAGTCACCTGGGAAAAGCCTCCTGGTGTGCAGAGAGGGGCGGTGCTTAGAAAAGACACAGCTTGTCCCCCCTCAAGCAGGGTCTGCACCAGTCAGTGCAGACACACATGTGTACACATGCTCACACATGGACACATGCACATGTGTGAGTGTGCACAGACACACTCAGAGGCTCCCCCTTCAACACTCAGGAGAGCCCTGAACCCAGGTCAGCATGGCTGACACTGGGGAGCAGCCATCCCAGGGAGAGCCCAGAGGGACAATTTCCCAAAAGGCGGGTGAGCAAGTCGGCTCAGCCCTCCTGCCCAGAACCTGAAAACCCTGGAGCTGGAAGGCGCAGGGAGACAGCTAGTCTGACTCCCTCCATTAGCAGATGGGGAAAGAACTGCAGGCCACGCGAGGCCAAGAAGCTGCCTGACTCCCCTCCCCAGAAGGGCCAGCGAGGCCGTTCTTGGTGGACGGCTGGTCCAGGCCTCTTCCTCTCCTGGCAGATCCGCCTCACCATCCCCGACACTCAGTAGACGGAAGACTCCATGCTTGCGGAGTGTGCTCTGGTCTGGGGCCTGACGTGGGACAGGACACTTGGAGAGGGCACGCCGGTGGTCCAGGGTGACAGAGCTGGGGAGCTGGGCTGGGCAGGGCCTTCCAAGCCTGTGACCTCGACCCCCGTGGGAGACCATGTGCAAACACCAGGCACATTGGCTTCCTGCGGCAGAAACTTCAAAACCACCTCCTGTTCCTGTAGGGCCTTGAGTGCTCGGAGCACAATAAAAGAGTTCCAGACAGGAGGAGGTCAGTTCATGGTGTCACCTAATTGCAGTGATTACAGAATTAAAAAGGACCAAAATAGCCCCTGCCCTCCAGCTCACAGGATAATACAGAGGGCGCTGGTGCAGCGCACAGGTGCACAACGCAGAGAACACCTGGGAGCCCGTCATCCCGGGAGACCTGCAGGAGCGTGTCCAACTGGAGACCTGAGACGTGAGAGGCGCTAGTGTGCGGAGCACGGGGTCTGAACAAGGGGCTTCCCGGACCCACGCCTTAGACAAACGTGAGCCCGCCAATGTCAGGGGCAGCATCCCAGCTGAACCAGCGCCCCCCCACGCCCCAGGGGTGTCACCTGTTTCATTCAGGGCTGTATCTCCAGCACCTAGAATAGCACCAGGGACAACGTAGGCTCTCAACAAACATCTGTTGAGAAATTTTAAGGAGGAATGTCGCTTTTCCATTCCCGCCATCGTGGACACTCTGGGGGCTCCTCCTGAAGAACTAAGACCAGGAAGAAAGCCAGTAACTATCCCCGAAGGAAGAGGAAAAGGAGTCTGTGGTCACAGAGAGACAGAGCCCAGGCACACTTACAATGTGCATAAATATGGAGAGAGGCACCTTTATTTATGTTTCAGGTGGGGGAGCAGGACGATGGATGAATTTTTTTCTTCTTTCTGATTTTTGGTATTTTTCCATTTTTCTATGTTAGTGTGTAGTATAGTGTGTAGTATAGCATGTACTAATGTCATAATAGGAAAAACTATAAAAAATAAGAGCTTTATTTTTCATGCGGTTGCCCTGAAAAGGGACGAGGATAAGAGAACTTGGTTGAGGCCAGGATGGGGACAGCTTGATCATACGAAGAGACTCTAGGCCTGAGGGGCTGGGTTCCAGTTGAGGGTCTGTTATTCGGAAGCAGTGAGCCCTGGACAGGTAAGGTCCCCGCTCGTGCCTCAGGTGCCAGGACTGTGAAATGGGCTAACGCTAGCACCTCCCACCTCAGGCTGGAGGAGCAAACGACCGGATGAAGGAAGGGCACGAACGGGGTAGTGAGCGCCCACAAATGCTGCAGTGTGCTTTTGCGGTTCCCTCACAGGAGAGGGGAGGGACAAAAGTGAAAGGGAGGAAATGAAAACAATAAAGACACACAACAGCGATGGGGGCACGGTCTGCGTTTAACTAACCCTGAACGCGCCCTTCTCTGGAACCCTCCCCTCCTCCGCCCCTGGGGGTGGCCGGCCGTGCCCTGGATAACGCCTGTTCCTGGGCTCAGGGCTCAGCGAGCTTGAGCTGGGGTGCCAGGTGTGCACAGCGGGGAGGAGGGGAGCACTGCAGCTCCCCTCACTCAGGAATTCACACCCCCTTCCCCACTTGTGACCTTGACCTGAGCCAGATGGCTCCAGAACCCCTGCCCACAGCCCACCTCTCCCCAGGTCACCGGCCTGGGATGGGCCCAGTTTTGAGAGACTAACGAAGGGAGAAAATCCAGTCCTCAATCCTCAACACGGTTCTCAACCAAGCCCCTCAGTCTAATACATGGCTACTTTTTTTTTAATTTAAGGAAGTTGAATTTCCTTTTCCTAGCTGGAAATGACTCATATTATTTTTCTCTTAAAAACACTTTAGGGCCGAGTTGGATTTTAGTGTCAATTAAAAAATAAACAGCATATAAAAACATTATGCTAAGTGGAAGAAGCCAGTCACAAAAGACCACATACTGTATGATTCCATTTATGTGAAATGTCCAGAATAGGCAAATCCATAGAGACAAAGTGGATCGGTGGCTGCGGGGAGGGAGGATTGGAAGGTGACAGCTAAAGGGTCTGAGGCTTCTTTTTGGGGTGATGAAGTGTGCTAACATTGACCATAGTGGTAGTTACACAACTCTGTGACTATGCTCAGCACCATCATGTGGTACACTTTAAATGGGTGAGTTGTTTGGTGTGTGGATTGTATCTCATTAAAGCTCTTAATTTTTTTTAAGATAGTCAACCAAACTAATGCAAAAGTAGCAGGTGCCCACTGCTGGTCTGGGTGGCCAGCCGGCCTCTGACCCCACCTCTCACTGCCTGTCTCCCACTCCGTGCTCTGCCACACAAACCCCCAGCGGGTCCCCAGTCATGCCAGCTGCTCTCTTGCCTCCTGCCGTGGCATCTTTGCACCCTGCATGTCCCACCCCGATGCACACACTCTCGGCCTTCTCCTAACCCCTCTCTCTGCCTCTCATCTCAGGGCTAGCCTTAGCCATCCACCCGCCAAGACAGAGCCCCAAGACAGGGTTGGGGGCTCTCCTTGGGGTGCCCACAGCCCCCTCTCCTCACCCTGCTGACCATTGGCCCCTAGTCCTGGGATGCCAGGCTGTTGACTTAGCCAACCACTCGTCAGCAAGCCCTCAGGGCAGGGACCTGGCCTCTGGGCTCCCCATCACATGTCCCAGCCTCACTGGGCCTGAACCACAGCAGCCGCTCAGACAGACACTGCTGGACGGACAGATTCCATCGTGGACCTGCAATCCCAGTTGTTGAGAATCTGTTTTCTGTTATATTGTTTTAATGTGGTATTATTTCAATAGATTATTCTATGTAAATATGTAGTCAGCATATTTGTCACTCTCCATGACAACACAGTATGGCAGTTTGTTTAACTACTTCCCACCTTGGGGGCATTCGCTGTCTCCAGTGTTGCCACTCCCAGTGCGGATACAAGCATCCTCGCACAGAGAAATCCGGGCATTTTTGGCAACTTCTGTGCTCCGTATTTCCTGAAGTGGGATTACAGGATCAATGGGCATTATCCATTTTATAATTCATTACATACTGGCAGAATCCGCTGTAGAAAGAACGCCTCGAGCAATGAGTATTTTTCTAAGTCCTACTGGGACTAGATGCTTATATATTCTCAATTTACTTGTTTGCTAATATAAATAGGTGAATTATATCAGGTCATTAAAAATCCTATATAGTTTAACCTTTAATTGTGCAGCCTGACAAATTCCCATGTATGGTGACGTAGACATCTGAGTTTTGCCATGAAGTTGCTGCTCCAGGACTCAGGAAGGGAGCCCTCCTGTTACTCCTCTCACCTTGGGAGGTGATTAGGTCACGAGGGTGGAGCCCTCATGATGGGATTAGTGCCCTCATAAGAAGAGACTGGGGAGAGATGATCTCTCTCTGCCACCTGAGGACACAGCCAGAGGTCTGCAAGCCAGGAAGAGTCTTCACTAGACACCAAATCTGCCGGCACCTTGGTCTTGGACTTCCCAGAGCTGTGAGACTGTGAGAAAGAAATGTTTGTTGTCTAAGCCGTGCAGTCTATGGCATTCTTGTTATAGCAGCCTGAGCTAAGACTTCCCCTCCCCAAGTTACCTTTATCCATCTGTTCCCTCCAACTATTTCAGGATACGTTTTGGTGTCTTAAAAGATCTGTCATATTAAGGTGATGTCATCTTTAAGCAAAGTCTTCCCACTTGGGCACACACACACACCCCCCCTAGAGAGGTTATGGGGTTCGACTCGGGGATGCTGGATCTCATCCACAATAAGAGCATGTCACTGTGTTGGTGTTTTTCCAAAAAAGGAGATATGCTATGTAAAGAGTTTCTTGAGCGAAAGTCCCCATGGTCTTGAGAAGAATCTGACAACCCATCCTCACGTGTCTGAATCCCACCTACTCTCGGAAGCCATCCAAAATGCCAGCTCACCCGGGAAGCCCTCAGTTCACGTCTGTGCATTCTACCCTTATCACCATCCTCCTGGCGTTTGTTTTCTGTGCACGAGTCTTATCTCTCTTACTGAACGTTGAGCTGCTTGAGGCCAGGAACTGTCTCTGACAACTCTGCACCCCACAGCGCCAGCAGAGTGACTGACAGAAGGTGCTCCGTAGATGTGTGAACAAGTGAGAGGGCATGTGACATGCAAGAAGGGAGCATGGCTGCCTGGTGGCTGCTTCGACTAGCTTGTTCACTGTGAGCTTGGGTTCTCTCAACCCCTCAGCTCAGCGAAGCTGGGATGTCATAACCAGGAGACTTCCAGCTGTGTGCATCTTGGGGACAGAGATGGAATCCAGACACACAGATGTTGGATTTGACCGCTTTGGACAAGTAGAGAGAAGGCGGCCCAATGGATCACCTGGAACCCAGGAGTGGGAGCTTCATTCTTACAGGGCTGTGAGAAGAGGGGCAGGAGCTGGACCATATCTTGGTATTTCCCACATGATGAATTAACCAAGTTCCAGACACAGAAGTAAGAGATTATAATAAAAAGTCTAAATGTTTTATCCAGCAATTCCATTGTTGAGTATATATCCAAACTATTTGAAAGTAGAATCTTAGATATTTGTATACCATGTTCGTAGCAGCATTATTCACAATAGCCAAGTAGTGGAAGCAACCCAAGTGTCCATCAACAGATGAATGCATAAACAAAATGTGGTCTCGCTACACAATGGAATACTATTCAGCTTTAAAAAGGAAGGAAATTCTGATACACGCTACAACATGGATGAACTTTGAGACCATTATGCTAAGTGAAATAAGCCAGCCACAAATACTACATGATTCCACTTATATGAGGTCCCTAGAGTAATCAAAATTGTAGAGACAGAAGGTAGAATGGAGGTTATCAGGGGCCTCGGGGAGGGGAAATGGGGAGTTGTGGTTTCTGTTTTGCAAAATGAAAAAGTACTGGAGGTGGATGGTGGTGATGGTTGCACAACAATGTGAATGTACTTAATGCCACTGAATTGTACACATAAAAATGGTTAAGATGGTAAATTTTCTGTTATGTGTATTGTACAACATTTTTTTTAAAAAAGCTTAAATGTGTTTGAGTAGGATAGAAACCAAACCTGCGTAAATGTCATGGTCACCCCACTGGGGTTCTACACGTTCAGATGGCTGGAAACAGTTTGGGAAGAAGGAAAGGTCATCCTGTGCTCTCGGAGACACCCCCAAAATGTTGGCACGGATGTTTCTATGACTCTTCTCATATTCCTTGTCTTAGTCCATTTGGGCTGCTATCACAAAAATACCACAGACTGGGTGGCTTAAACAACAAATATTTATTTCTCACAGCTCTGGAGGCCAGAAGTCCAAGATCAAGGTGCCAGCAGGTTTGCTGTCTAGTGGGGATGCACTTCCACGTTCATAGGCAGCCGTCTTCTCACTGTGTCCTCACAGGGGAGACAGAGCTCACTGGGGTCTCTTTTGTAAGGGCACTAATCCCACCACGAGGGCTCCACCCTTGTGACTTGATCCACTCCCAAAGGCCCCACATCCTAACACCATTACATTGGGGGTTAGTTTCAACATGTGAATATTGGGAGGTCACGAACCTTCAGTCGATAGCGTTATGGTGAAAAGACCACAGTTCTCATCATCAAGTCTCTCTTTCGAGTTCAGGGGTCCCCGCGAGTTGATCAGACATATATTCAAAGAATCCATTCGTTCAACAGGAGTTACAGAGCCTGAGCCCTGAGCCTCAGGCAAATGCCCAAATGCCAGGGGTACGACCGGGGATAAGACAGCTGCCTGCCCTCGGGACTCAGCCCAACGGGAGAGAGAGAGACTGGCAAACACACAAATGAAATACATGAATTTCATTTCGTTTTCAATTTCACGAAACATAAAGCTAATCAGTCAAACCTTTCAAACTAGCCAGTGCGTGTCGAGTGGTCCTGCATTTGGGAAGGTACACAAAAAGTCCAGCATCCTGATAGCTTACCTCCCACAGCCTCTCCACATCCTTAATCCCATGCTCCCCGTCATCCTCAGTGCCCCCAAAATAAACTGCCAGCCAGCCCTATGGGGTCACCAGGTTTCACGTCCTCAGGCAGCAAAACCTGGCGCCTTCCGGATGCAAGGCCCCGATGGGAGAGGAAAGGCTGGGATTTTATCCGGCTCTTGTGAGTACCTGGTTGCTTTTCCCTCCGGGCCTCAGTTTTCCTATCATTAAAACCGGGGAGTTGGGTTAAACAATCCCCAGGGCCCCATTCTGTGATCTTCCACTCTTCTTCCAGAGAGAGGGCCCCAGGATTCTGGAGAGTTCTGAGCTAATAAAAGAATTCTGCTCCCCCTTTGGGTAAAAAATGAGTTTGACAGGGGCCGGCCTGGTGGCGCAAGCAGTTAAGTGCACACACTCCGCTCCAGCGGCCCGGAGTTCGCAGGTTCGGATCCCAGGCGCGCACCAACGCACCACTTGTCAGGCCATGCTGTGGCGGCATCCCATATAAAGTAGAGGAAGATGGGCACAGATGTTAGCTCAGGGCCAATCTTCCTCAAGAAAAAAGGGGAGGCTTGGCATCGGATGTTAGCGCAGGGCTAGTCCTCCTCACAAAAAGAAAATGAGTTTGACAGAAGGGAACTGTAGAAAATGACGTTCAGGCAGGTTTACCAACACATGGCAGACAAACTGCACGTTCAGATCCCGCTCCCCAGAACCAGCATTTACAAAGGGTCTCAGCATTAACGTGGCAGACGGCTTCCTGTGTGCTAACGGAGCCACTCCTCCGCCACCCGCCCGACTCGAGGGAGGCCGCAGAGCTCTCCCCAGCAGCCTTTTCAAAGAGGAGAAACCTCAACAACCAAACACCACCTTCCTTCTCAGGGTCAGCACGGAGGCCTGCCCTGAGATTTCACTGCGAAGTGGCGTCCTTGGAATCTGCAGCCGTGTCCCCTCCCAGGATGTAAACCTCAAGTGGTGAAAGTTCTTTCTCCCTCCCCTCCAACAGTGTGCAGAAGGCGGGGTCCAGGACTGCTGCCCCCCGCACAGCACTGAGTCTGGAACAAGCTTGGGGCCTTGCATCTGGAAGCAAAGGCCTCGGCCAGAGGAGCACATGTGAAAGCAGCCCCCGTGTGCCTGGTGCTTGGTGAGGCTGAGAAGCCGTCCGTCTCACAGACTCTCCCCAGGGACCATGTGCTTAGGGTCTACGCGGTCACATAACTGGATAACAAGGATTCGTGCATACAATTCACCATCAGACAAGTGCCTTCACAGTGTTTAAAGAACATTCTCCTCATGGCTCTAGTATGGAAAAGGCCCAGCTGTGCCCCCTAACCTTGCTGGGTGCCCCTGGAAATCAGGGTTTCTCAAATGCTGACATTGGGGTCGGATCATTCTCTGCGGTGGGCCTGTCCTGGGCATTGTAAGGTGTTGAGCAGCATCCCTGGCCCCACCCTCCAGATGCCACAGCACCCCCCCGCCAAGTTGCGACAGTCAAAGATGTCTCCAGACACTGGCAAATGTCCCCTGGGAGCAAAATCGCCCCTGGTTGACAACAGCGTTATAAATTAAAGTACCACGGCTACATCAGGCGGCAAGAACTGCTCGTCTGCAGCGAACCAAGTAAGCCAGAAGGCAAGCCCTCCACGTCACTCGGCAGGCCCCTCCTGCTGGGTTTACTCGGACCACCAAGTCCCAGACAACTTTACCAACAAGTGAGAAAGACTGCTGTCCTCATCACCAAGAAAATGATTCCCGATCTTTCCGGAGGGGCGGTGCCCTGGCTGTATCGTTTCATTTCTGCACCACGGAGCTCTCTCTTCCCCCTATTCCCACCCCAATGGGGGAGCATTATCTGCACCTCTGAGGTTCTCAGTAACCACACACGTGGAAATCGAATGGAAGTTTTTGTGCTCACAGGGAGCTCCATGTCTAAAGGCACTTGGCTGGAATCCTTTGGGAAGTGTATTATAATATCAATCATCATCATCTATTTTTCTAAGCTTGGATTTTTGTAATAGCAATCTCTTTTCTTGTTTGAGTACACAACCTACGTATACAAATTTCAAATCAAAAGGGATAAAAATATTTTTATTTAGAATTTTGACGATCTCTCGAGATAACTTGCAAAACTCTGGGTTCTCCCCAACCCAAGGGAGACTGCTGACCTACAGCCTGGGGAAAAGCCCAAGGAAAGCGGTTGGATTCATTAGAACAGCCAACCACTGAAACACGTCACCTTCACGCCTCACACCTACCACAGTTGGCTATGGCTCAAAGGTTGGCCTCCGCGCAGAGACTCGGGGCCCCGGCTGCTTCCGCATTGGGCCTCCACCATTCTGTGGCTCCACGGTTGCCTGGCATCATTCAGTCACAGCCCAGGAGACGAGAGCCAGGAGAGGAGGTTCCACCCCCAATACTCAACCCCTTTGCCTGGAAGTGACAGGCATCACTTCCACTCTGATCCATCAGAAAGAACTAATCACGTGAGCCCCCAGGAGCGTGGGGTCTGGGGAGTGTAGCCCCACTGGGCAGCCTCTTTGCAGCAACAACCCAGCACCATGGAGGGGAGCATAGCCCTACAGCAGTCAGCCTGCCAACTCGGCCAGTGGGCCAGTGGGCAGCACTCACATGACTCATGATGAGGCCAGCCTCGTCTATGAAACTGAACCGTGGCATTGAGCCAAGTGACTTCCTTCCCAAAGGAGAGGTGGCCCCAGGATCATCATCCTTACATATTTTTGCCTTTCCCAAGATATCAAGTCCCAGGAAGTTACACGGGGCACCATCTCCCTCACTGACAGGCACTAACAGAGATGCCAGGACAGTGGCCTAAATGCCCAGCCAAGGAGTGGCTCCCAGCCCAACTATTGAACCAGGTCATAAAATAAGAAGCATCTGATCTGTAGAGAGTGCAGTGTTGTCGGAGCGGAGGTCACTGGGATTGGCAAATGGAACAGCAGCGAAGGTGGGGGGGAGGGGAGGGTGGGGGGGGTGCTGTCCTGGCTAAACCAGGTCCCAGAGGCTGGACCTGAAATGGACACTGACTTTCAATTCTGTTGACTTGGCGCTTATAATTTAAAGGGTCATGGCCCCGATGAACCCAACATGTCTTGCTCTCCACAGAGGGCTTTGTGTACACAGCAACTCACCTCCCGCCTTCCCCTTACACCGCATTAGTGAGAGAACCAGACACAGGAGATGGTTTGGGACAAAACCATCATGTGATACCAGCCCAGCCCTTCCTGTTCTTAGTACTGAAGCCAGCAAGGCTGAGGGCTTCAAGGGGACCGGACACAGAAGGACCCGAGAGCTGGCAGACTCGCCAGGCACCTGCTCACCCCACCACCAGTGGCCAATCCCAAGGTCAGGTAGCGCCCCCGTGCATCCTGAGTCCACCCTCTCCTCTCCTGGCGGGATCGGGAGAGCCTTCTCTCCACCCCTCACTCTTGGTTACACCTGAGCACGGGACTACCCTCATCCCGTCTGCACCTGGGGATGCAGAAAGCTCACACCACCTCCTTCCTACCAGGATCTTCAAGCCAGCCTGCTGCCAACTATGCTCTTCTTTTTCTTTTCTTTTTTTCCCCCCAATTGCCCTTCTGGGAAGAGAAGAAAAGCCAGGTCTTTTGGAAACACCTATCCTGCCGTCGCATATATAAAATCCATCAGTGTTGAAATCGCAACGCTAAAAAGAAGCTGGGGGGAGGGCGGCCCCAAGCTGTGCCTGGTGGTCCTGTGCTGGGCCACTAGATTTGCTTGTTATCCTTCCCCGTCCTACTCCCTCTCCCCCTACCCCACCAGCTTGGTCTCTCCCATATCTATTTTCGTGGTTGATCAGTGCGCCTCTGTTTCCCAACCAAGGGCTTACGTATGTGTATTTCTATACATTATTCCCTCCACGGAGGCTTCTGAGCCGTGCAAATGGCACCTTATGCAAATCAAGTATTCTTCCATCTGCTTCTGATATTCCCTACTTCCCCTTAATAACCTGTTTTAGGGGATGCAGTACATGCAGCAGATGATACAACTTTATTTTTGTAAACCCAGTTGGTCCTGGAGCGCTGGCAGCCACCATAATAGAAGAATGCGCCTGTTACTGCCTTTCGGTGAGCTTGCTGTCAGGCAGCACCTCATTAAAACGAGCCAGAGAAGCTCTGAGAAGAAGGGAGGGGGTGCAGTGGGGTCCCAGCAGAGGGGCACAGGGAATCCTGCCCCCCTTTCTGCTTGGTCAGTGTTTGCCGTGGGTTGAATTGTGTTCCCCCAAAAAGATATGTTGAAGTCCTAACCTCTGGTACCCTTGAATGTGACCTTATTTGAAAATAGGGTCTTTGCAGGTGTAATTAAGATGTAAGTTAAGATGAGGTCATATTGGAGTAAGGTGGGTATTTAATCCGATATGATGGGTGTCCTTACAAGGAGAGGACACAGAGACACCCAGGGAGAAGGCCATGTGAGGACCAGGCAGAGACTGGGTAATGCATCCGTAAGCCAAGAAACGCCAAGGCTGCCACCCACCACCGGAAACCAGGAAAGACAAGGAAGGGTTCACCCCTAGAGATTTCAGAGGAAGCAGGGCCCTGCCAACACCTCCCCATCATAGGCTCTGTCCCTGCTGCAAACGGGACCACATCCCACAGACTTCTTGTCACTTTCTCCCCAGGGAAGGGCACCCAGGATTCCGTGCACTGATTTTTTCACTTCCTGTGAGTTGACAGTTATTTCAAAAGAAAAAGAAAAAAAAGCTCGTTTCCTTTTGTTTTGACAAGATGTTGCAAAGCCCAGCAAAGGCTCGCCCCTTCCCGTCCTCGTCCCCCACATACATCACCTGGCTCACAGGTGTGCTTGAGGCCTGAGAGTCAGGAAGCAAAGTCCGACTCCCAGCTAGGAGGTGAAGAGAGGCATTCGGGAGGGAGCGCGCACTTAGAGCCTACATTTTCAAACATCGTGGGTATGGGGCTCAGGAGCGCCCGGCGGAATTCCTACAAAGAAGGGAGGAAGCTGGCGTGGGGGTGGGGCAGCTGGCCACCAGTGAGGTGCCCGAAGTGCCGAGGGCGGCGGGCACCACGGTGGCCCATGGAAGGGAGGAGGAGGCTTGGCGTAAGGTCAGGGGAAGCAACCGGCCGCAGACTGGGGTTCAAGTCTGTGCAAGACTGGGGACCTTCTAAAGAAGACGGTGAGTCTTCTGCAGACACTACCAGGAGGTGGCACAGCTGAAGGTCCAGGGCCGTTCCCAGCGCAGGGATCTAAGGATGCGTGTTGAGGAAGGAGGGAGAAGGGGAAGAAGAAAAGAACAGAGAGAGATGGGGGTGAGAGCTCCTGGTGTCCCTGGAAGCTCCACATCAGTTGGCAAACTTACGGCCTGGGCGCCAAACCCGGCTCACTTCCATTTTTTGTTTTTTTTCTGGTGAGGAAGACTGGCCTTGAGCTAACCTCTGTGCCAATCTTCCTCTACTTTATATATGGGATGCCACCACACATGGCTTGATGAGCCATGAATAGGTCCACACCCGAGATCCGAACCTGTGAACCCCGGGCCGCGGAAGCAGAGCGTGCAAACTTAACCACTATGCCACTGGCCTGGCCTCCTCACCTCCTTTTTTATAAACAAAGTGTCACTGGTGCACAGCCATGTCATTCGTTTACGTCTTCTCCATGCGGCTTTCATGCCGCGACAGCGGAGCTGAGCAGTTGCCAGAGAGCCCATCTGGCCCGCAACGCCTGAGCTATCGACTCCCTGGTCCTTGATGGAACAAGTCTGCAGACCCCTGCTCCGAACATCTCAACTGTATGGGAGCCAGCTTGAACTTATACAAAGGCCGGATGGGGGCATTTTTTAATGGGATGCAAAGACATTGAATGCCCCCCCATGGAGAGGAGGAATCAGCCAAGATTGTTCTCTTCTTCCCGCCCCAGAGAAAACCTTTAGTGATGCTAAGAAAGGGAGGGCACTGGGGAACTTTGGGGAGCCAAGCAAGGGTAAGGCACCTGCACTGTGACTAGATTTAAAGCTTGTTTTCAGAGAAGGGAATGCACCATGGAGTGATAGAGTGTTCCTGATGTGATTCAGGACAGCAAGCCCAAACTAAGAGAATTCCAGAGTAAAGATAAAAATCCAAGAGGCCAGAACATTCTTAAGGCAAAATCAAAGTTAGGGAGGAACTTTATTCATTGTCCAGCTGGCTAACTAGGGTTACTGGCCAACACCAAGCCGGGGGGCCCCTGCTCTAAGGGCTTCTTGGTTTGGGGGGGTCTGATGGTCCCATCCACTGAGTCTGCCCAGATCCCTTCTCTGAATCCCACATCATTCTCCTGCCCACAGCCCCCCGTCTGTGAGGGTCCAGGCGTCCCAGGCCTTCAGCCCTCTTGTCTCTGGTCTTACCCACCTAGGCCATCAGCCCTTCTTGCTACAGAGAATTGAGACGAGCCATGACTACCTGTGTGTATTTTGGAGGTTGGCGGTGGTGAACCAAATGCTGGTTTCCTGATGTCATGTTCTTCATCCTCTCTCACGGCCCTGGCCCTCAGCACTCTGTGAATAAACACTCCCGGCACTCCTCCGTCCGACACAGTGGACATGTCCAGCCCCACACAAGAGTCTGAGATGCCCACCAGCCGCAATCCTGCCTTCTCCATCTTCATGCCTCAGTCAGGCGCCCGTGATTGCTCACCTGGGGCTGAGTTCACAGTATTTTATTTTGAGGTTGTGATGGAATCCATCCATGCAATTCAGCACCAAGAGGCAAGCCAGTCCTGCAAGCCAGACCCGGGGAAATCAGAGCAGATGGTGGTCTGTCCCAGAGCTTCATTCATTCACTCCAGCAGTTTATTCATTCACTTAATCATTCCATGCTGGCCTGCGTAGGTCCTGGGACTTCAGAGACAAATGAAAGCCTGCCCCAGCCCTCAGGGTGCCACGGCAGGGCTGGGGGACCATGATAAAGCCCAGATGCAATAATTACTACAGAACAGTGTGCCGTTCTTGTGTGGCGTGTGCAAAGTCCTGGGGAAGCACAGAGGATGGGGCCTCTGGGAGCTTGGGAGGAGCTCCTCCAAGGGCGTCTGCATTTTAAAAGAGGGTCCATTTTTAGCAGGGGATTCCAAGCAGCATGGGGTTTGGTGGTGGAGTGCTTTGGGTTGTATGTGGGGGGGTGGCATTCTCGTGCCTGCTGGTGTCCCCCCACCCCCACATCCCCACCTAAAGTCTCCTGGGGCACTGGCCCTGCAGTCCGGGGCCACCACCGGGCCCAGGACTCGGCAGGTGTTTGCAGGGAGCTGCCCACTTTCTCCTTGGAAGAAGAACCTGCAGGCTCCTTGCCGGAAGGTGCGCACAGAGAACCCTCGTTGTCATTTCCAAGTCCCCAGACCCTATTCCTCAGTCCCCATACAGACCACGCTTGCATTCAGGGGGAGGGGGCTCCTGCCACAAGGGGCTGCAGCATAGATGCCCACCCTTCCCTGCCAGCCTCTGCTTGCTGCCCTGCCCAGGAGGCCCAGGTGGGGCGAGGAGGCTGCCGCGTGTGCGGAGGAGGGAGGCACAGGCAAGCAGGTGGGACCCAGGAAGCTGGCGGCCGTCACGCACTCCCAGCTTTAGCATTCTCGTCATCTAAGGCAGCTTCACTTTTAAGCAACCAGTGAAGGACAAGCACCCTGTAAATTTAGAACTCGTGATGGCTGTTGCTTTTGGTATTCATCTTGGCACACGGAGTTGGGGGAGGAGGTGGAAACATCCACTCACGGCCGCAACATGGCATCCCAGCCCATGTGGGCGCTTGCAGAGGGAACGTCTTCCCCAAAGTAAAAAGATAACAGCCCCTCTGAGGCTGGGTCCCAACCCAGCCCCGAGGGCCGGCTCCTTCCCCACTATTTCCACTGGCACGACACCACCAAGGGGACCTCGGCCCCCACCCCCACGTCCTCCCTTCTCTTTCTCACATTTGGCTAAAAATAAACGCCTTTTGGCAGCAAATACACTCAGTTTCCCAAGAACACAAGCTTCCTGGGAATCTAGAAAAAGAAAGAGGTCTACCTCTCATGGAGCCCAGATGGATTCCTGAAAATTTGTGTCAAATCAATTTTTGTAAATCCAATCATGTTCTCAGTGATTCACCTTCATCTCAGAAACACTTCCCTCCAGGCCAGCTGCTCGCCTGACCAGCTCCCCTCCACGCACACAAACACGCGCCAGTGACGGGCTTGAGCAAACACTCGGTCCCAGAGGAGCTGTGGCCGGGAGAGGGTCCCCGTGCGATGGGAATACTCATGCCCAGATTCTGCTGTGTCGGGCCTCAGGTGTCCAGGGAGTGGGGCAGACCTGGATGTGAACAGCATGGTGCTGTGTCCAGCCTTTCTTTCGACCTTGCCTGATTTCTTTTAGGGAGGTATCACCGGAACTGGGCTCTCCTCTCTCACCTGCGTGCATCCCCAAGTCCGTCACAAATCGGTCCTCTGCCGTGTGATAGATCTGAGCAAGAACAACTGCAGGGGAGTTGGGGAGGAGAAGGAGCGGCAGACTCAGTTTCTCTGCTATGATGTCTACCATGTGCTGGTCTCAAAGGAAGGGTCGGGGTGGCCTGCAGCAAAGCCACCTCCAGGCTGGACCACGCAGAGCCCTTGGCAGCACAGAGTGCGGTGAGGCAGGGGTCAGCGTGAGCTGACCTACGCTGTGGGGAGATGCCTCTCGATACAGGACAGAAGCAGGAGCAAGCCTGCAGGCAGGGAGGCTGACGATGGTGCTGGTGACCAGGGAGATGGAGAGAAGCGGACAGATCCAAGGACCAAGGCCAGTGGACTGGGCGGTAGACTACACTTGAGAGGCTGGAGGAGATGCAAGTGAGCTTGGTCAGCGACGGAGGCCCACGCCTTCAGGGTAGAGAGCCTCTTCGTGCTCTGGCAGCTGCTCTCCAGGACAGATCAGCCAGGGGTAAGCTGGGGACCCTGGCCTCTGTCCCCCATCTTGGTGATGCTGGAGAGAAGGCACAGGGCACACAGTCATGGCCTTGCTGCCCTGTCCAGGGGTGGCTACTGTCGAATCACCTGCACGGCAACCTTCAGGAATCCTGGGACACAAGCAAGGCCACAGGGACCAATTCTTGTCCGTGGCCTTCTTTTGTCAGGTGACTATTAAAAAGGTGTGTGTGTGTGTGTGTGTGTGTTGTGGAAAGGGTGATTCCCGTTGAAATAGCTCTGAGTAGTCTGGAGTTGAATGTCACCTGATATGCAGAAGCTCCACCAGTAGACTTCACTGGTTTATGTGGGAGGGGGTTCTACCCAAATGGATTATACATTCCTTAAAGGTAAGAAGGGGGATGGGTACATGCTCAGCACCTGCCCTGTTTCAAGCCCCGCGCAAGGTACTTGACCCTCATTGTGTCACTTCATTTTCACCGCGTCACCCCCATTCTCCAGAGGAAGGAAGAAGGTAAGGCTCAGAAAAGTGGTGAAATTCTGGTTGGTGGGGGAGCTGGGGTTTGAGCCCAGCCACACTATAGCTACTGGACCACGCAGCCTCTGCCCTTTGTTGCCCTTGTAGAACAACCCCAAGAACAGGGACAGGCTGAGATCTGCATCTTCCCAACTGCAGGTGGCCGCTGGGAGCCCAGCCCTCCTCGGTGCAGCAGGGTCCAGGCCTCAGAAATCCCCCCAAGGCCACAGCCCTACACACCCTGGACTCGCCCTGCCCACACCCCCAGGGAGAGTTAGAGGCATTGTCATGGAAGGTGGCGATAAACCACCTGCCAGGGAAGGGTCCCCTGGTCACTTGAACACTAGGGAAAATCAGCCTCAGCCAGCTGCCCAGCCCAGGGCGCTCAGGGGTGGGGGCGGGCAGCTCTCAGTGTGGCTCCTGGGGACCCCAGCTGAGCCCCGGAGCCGTACAGCCCAAAGGCATGACCTGGGCTGCCCTGGTGGGGGAATCTGGGCAGCCTTTCCCAAGATCTGTGGTTATAATTTTGTGCTTATTATAAAAGTAATACATATTCACTGTAGAAAATTTAGAAACTACACATATGCAAAAAGAAGAAAGTTAAAAATAACCCATAATCCCACTAACCCGAAATAACTCCTGTTAACATTTTGAGCATATATACCCTCCCAGACTTTCCTAGGCATAGAATATATATTTTTGGTACCAAGTAGGATCATACTGTACATTCCATTTTGTAACTTTTTCCCTCTTAACTACATATCATACCAAATCATTACCTGTTCTTCTAAAGCATCATTTTTTAATGGCTGAAAATTAGCCAAAGAATACTAAAAGGGCGGCTGAGGACAGGAGAGGAAATTTTTACAAGACAGAACATTGCAATTAAGCATTAAATAGGAAAATGCCCTTTGCAAGCAAATCAGCTATATGATTACAGAAAATATGATTTTTTTAAAAAAAAAACTTCTTTTCTCTTTAATCCAAATTCTACAATATCAAAAAACCAAGAACGTTGTCTGACTTGAGGATATGACACTCAAAAGAGAGCTCCCCTTGTCTGGTGGCGTCTTCAGAAGGAAACAACATCACAGCTCTGAAGGGCTGACTTCCTCTCACTGAAGTGTCATAGACTGAAGGTTTGTGCCCCCTCAAAATCCACATGCTGAAGTCCTAACCCCTAATGTCTTGGTATTTGGAGGTGGGGCCTTTGGGAGGTGATTAGGGTGAGATGAAGTCGTGAGAGTCCTCATGGTGGGATCAGCACCCTTATGAGAAGAGACACCAGAGCTCGCTCTCTCTCTGCCGTTCGAGGATGCAGTGAGAAGGTGGCTGTCTGCAAGCCAGGAAGAGAACACTCACCAGAGCCCCACCATGTTGGCACCTTGATCTTGGACATCCAGCCTCCAGAGCTGTGAAACACATTTCTGTTGTGGAAGCCTTGCGGTGTGTGGTATTTTGCCATGGTGGCCCAAGCTGACTAGGACAGCAGGGAAGACATCTACGATAGTTTTGACACTGTCTGATTGCAGCCATCTGGACTCTGTGAGGCCACTCCCTGGGGAGACCCGCGGGTGGCACATATGGAGGAAGGGGGAGTTAGGACCCTGAACCAGGAGGGTGCCACAGGACTCACATGTGCTCTGCCCAGAACAACGCGTGTCCCTCAAATACGAAAAGGGACCTCGGGCTGGGGTCTGGGGGAGGCAGAGGCTTTCTGCTGGTTTCACAGTGACGTCAGAGATGAAGGGCAAGGTCCTTGGGGACGGTCCCACGGGGCTGCTCTGGAGACAAGGCTTGGCCAGGGCTTCCTGCACTCCCCTCTCACGATGGTCTGACCATATAGCTTTCTTCTCCCGCCGTGAGCCCAACAGGAAAGGGAGAAAGGAACTGAGAACACACAGGGGGCTGTGGGGGCCAGAGCCAGAGCAAACTCCAAGAAGAGTCGAGGGGGCACCTGCAGGGTCCGAGAGGACTCCGGAGTAATCCTGGGGCCAAAACAAGGGGTTCCCCCTCTGAGGGACGGGGTCAGGGCCCTGAGAGCAGTTCTGCAGAGACTCAGGCCCTCGCCAGAGCACAGACGAGCCCTGGGTCCCAGAGGGGCTGAGAGCACTCCCAGGTCCAGCCTTGGAACCGGCCAGAAGCTGTTGCACATCACTGGTCCTGAAGCTTGGTTGAAAATCCCAGGGTGAGGCGTGTCCTGGGGCAGAACCAAAGGTGACTGGCCACAAGGCGTGCCAGCCTTAGACCCGCTGTGACCCAACAGTGATGTCCTTGGAGAAGGATTCCAAGTCAGTGAAGCACCACTGCTGCCAAGCCCCTGTGTCTTCAAGACAGAGGATCTCTGCCCGCTTGGAAGTCATTTTGACAAGTGTCCCAGACTGACCCAGGGAGAGAACAGGATTCAGGGACTCAGGATGAAGGGGGCTCTAGGAGTCACAGCTTGAGGGGCTAATGCGTAGGCATCCATGGTACCTATAGTGATCCCACCTGAATCTGTCCAGATGCTCTCAGCTGCAACCAACAGAAACCTGCCCAAACTGGCTGAAGCCACAAGGAAGCACACAAGGCCCACGACAGGAAGTCCAGCCTAGGGCTGGCTTCAGGGCTGGTTGATTCAGCACCTCTCTAGGTCACAAAGACACAGGTTCTGTCCCCTGCCTCCTCTGCACCCCCCTCTGCTTCGGGCTGGGAGTGAGATGGCTGCAGTGGATCCATAGCAACGTCCTGGGGCCCCTCTTAGAAGCCAAGAACTTTTCACAGAAGCAGACCCTCCTTGTGTCTCATCAGCCCAAAACGGTCCCTCCTAAGAGCACAGGATCTCCCAGAGACCAAACGCTCAGCCCCGGAGTCAGGGTGGGCCTCACACTCCCTGGGCAAGCCCTGCCCAAGGGGTCAGGGGTCAGACACCTGCACCAAGCCCAGCTCAGTGAGAAGAAGGGGGAGCGCATGGACGCTGCTGGGAGCTGATCAGCCAGCAGGGTCCTCTCTCCCACAGGGCTCTTCCAGCCCATCCTCTGGAGAGGTCACAAGGAGACGCTGCCCTCACTCTCATATTCCCCTACCCTCTCCCCCATCACCCAGACCACATCACCCCAAACATGTCATGTCCACAGGGGATCCAGGGGGCGGAAAGTGGCCCAGCTGCCCCTCTGGTGTTTCCAGGCTTACAGGTCAGCTGCATGGCCGGAGGGCCTCCCAGGCCACATTCTGGGGGGGAGGGGGGCACAAGGCAAGATGGGATGGCCAGTCCCCAAAGAGAGCGCTCACCCAGCCAGGCAAAGTCACCTGGGTAGGGACAAGGTTCTGACACAGAAGCGGCCTGTGCCCTGGCCCCAGGAGGCCTGCAGTGCTCAGCCACCTGTGTTTTCGAGGCCACCGGCTGCCGCTTACCCCAGCGGGTCCACCAGGCAGTGGGAAGGGCCCACTGTTGGCCCCAGCTCCCGCTTCGGTTGGGAGCTGCTGACCCCTCAGCCACAAGCTGGCCCTGGGAAAGGGGCCAGTTTCCCCCTACACTGGCCACTCAAGGACTCCAGCCGCCTCTGCCCATGGCCAGCAGCTGCTGCAGGTCCGCCTCCAGGGGCCTCCCGCCACAGCTCCCTGAGCACCGGGGACTGTCTCTGCTCTCACCCTCCCCACTTCATTCACGGCTAGAAGTAAGCGGGTCCCTCAGGGGGACGGGGAGGGATAATCACCACCCCCTTGCCTGGCAGTTTGACCCCAGTCACCCCATTACACTTGTCCCCATCAGAGGCACACACTTGTCTTGTGTCATGCAGACTTGGCAGCACCAGTAAAATACAACGCTGCCTCCTGTAAATCTGCCAGCCAAGGCGCTCTCCTCAAACATAGCTCAATAAACGTTTACGGTCACATCAGTTCTGTCAAAGGTGCTCCATCACCCCAACGGACAGATGGACAAGCCAGTCTCCCTCTGACCCTTGGTAAGCTCAGGCCTGCTGGCCAATGGCTTCTTCCTGTTGAATGAGGCACCAAAGAACCTAAGAGGAGCTAGCAGTGGGCACCTGGAGGCCCCGCGCTCTGCACGGAGAGTCCCACGTTGCCTTCTCCATCCTCCGAGGGACCCAGAATGTGGGACACTGACCTGTTTGGCAAGTGTATGTTTCCTGGGGCTGTAGTAACAAATTGCTACAAAACGGGTGGCTTAAAACAACACAAATTTATTCTGCACAGTTCTAAAGGCCAGAAGTCCAAAATTAAGGTGTGGGCAGGGCCGCACCCCCTGCCAAGGCTCCAGGGAAGGGTCCTTCCTGCTTCCTCCAGCTGCTGGGGCTGCAGACAATCCTCGGCATCCCTTGACTGGTAGCTGTGTCACCCCACTCTCTGCTCCGTCCTCACATGGCACTCCCCCCTGTGCATCTCTGTGTGTCCTTTCTTCTTCTTATAAGGACAGCAGTCATTGGATTTAGCCCCCCCCCCCCAGTATGACTGCATCTTTACTCGAGTACATCTGTAAAAACCCTATTTCCAAATAAGATCTCATTCACAGGTCCTGGTAGTCAGACTTGGACATATGGGGACACAAGTCAGCACAGTGTAGGTCTCTCCTGGAACATCAAGGGGGGAAGATGACCACAGGCAGGGAAGGACACCCCCAGTGCCACCTCCCTCCCAAGGCCCAGTTCCCTGCTATCGAGTGGAGCTTTCCACAGGTGCAGAGAAAGCAGGATAATAAAGGTGGGCAGGGTTTTGAAAACCATCTAGGCCAGCCCCCTGCCTTTGGGGCAGTACCAGGGCAGCAAAGTGCTAACTGAGGCTCTCGAGCAACATGTGGTTCCTTTAAATTCAAGAGTTTTGAGACGAGAAGATCAGCAGGGTCCAGGTGCCCAGATGGGGTTTGGAGGTCTCTGATTGCCATGAGACCCAGAAGACCACCACTATGAGAAGCTCAGGCCTAGGCCCCAGAGACCAGGTGATGGTTTGATCACAGCTGGTCCAGAAGCAATTTCAAGAATATATGTAATATTCAAAGCAAGAGTATGGCCCATATGTAAAGAGCACCCTGAAATGAATAAGAAAAAGACTCCATGGAAACATGGATGAAGTATATAAACAGAAAGTTCACAGAAGTAGAAATGCAAATATCAATAAACACATAAAAAAGATACTCAACCTTCCTAGAATTGGAGAAATGCAAGTTAAAATGATATTTTATACCCTTAGACTGACAAATATTTTAAGAAATAATAATAACTGATACTGGTTTGGGTGGTAGATAAAGGATTCCCACATAGTGTGGTGAGATCTAGAAATACTTTCAACTCTGTAAAGTAATCCAGCTGCAGTTATTAAAATGTAAGATATACATAGCCTTTGCCCCAACAACTGTACTTTGGGGGTTTTCTCCAATAAAGCAGAAAGTGCCAGGAAAATACTTCGGGCACGAACAACGTATGTGCATATACACACGTGTGTTAGTGTCGGCAAAAGGGAGAGTTTGGGAAGGACATTTCCAACTGTGAGCAGAGGTCAGAGGTCACCCCAGGAGAGTTGGATTTGGAGAGGAGCAAAGGAAGCCATTCATTTCACTTTAGTCATGTCTGTCTTGTAAGAACTAATACCATGAATAAGTAATGACTTTTATAATTCATGCAACTGAATTTTTTAAATGACCAAGGAAATGGTTTCGAAATAAATCCTTCCTACCTCCCACGCTGTGACTGGTAGGGTCACCAGAACTGGTAGGGTCGCCAGATTTAGCAAATAAAAACACAATTTGAATTTGAAATTAAGTTTGAATTTCAGACAAACAAAAATTTTTTAAATATAAGTGTGTCCCATGCAGTATTTGGCACATGCTTATACAAAAAATTCTCTGTTGTCATCTGAAATTCAAATGTAACCGGGCATCCTGGGTTTTATCTGGCAACCCCAGTTCCAGGGGAGGGAAAGGAGGAAACAACTTCACAAATCTCCAAAACTCGAATTCAAGTCTATTTCCTCCCACTCCCCGTGAAAACCCGTCATACACACAAGTATCTTTTTCCTCCCAGTGATCACATGACCATGCGCACACGCACACACATGCTTTGATCGTCACTTGTCACCCCCTAAGAGAACATTCTCTGACTCGGCCCAGCTTTGATCTGCACATGCCGATGTTCGGCATGGTTCCTATTTGACCGTCAGGCTGTCACATCAGACTGGCTCCGCCTGAGAGCTCCTACAGCAGGATCTGGGCCTTTCCCACTCTGTGTCCAAGCCTGGCAGTGCTGGTGCATGGAAGGCAGTCGGCAAACCAGGGAGATTGATTAACGGAGGACCAGGGCACTGTGGCAGGGGAGTGGCGCCCCCTCCTTAAGGTGCGTGGCGTCCAGCTTCTGGCCCATTGGCTATGCAGGGTCATGCCCCACTTCTTAGCCAGGGTCGACATCTTGCAACCTTCTCAAGCTGCCAGATGTTCCTTCTGTCCTCTTCTTTCCCAGCACTGAACACACAAAGCATGAACCTCATACGGAGTAGCCTAAGCCATTGCTTCCAAAGGCAGGCTGTATTCAAACCTCATTCCATGTTATTCATTTGCTGCCAGTGAGGAGACCCGGGCTGAGGATGGCAGGCTGGAGGGGGGTCGAGCTCAGCCAGGCTGTGGGTTGCTCCAACTCCTCCAGCTCCAGTGTCCTCATCTGGACAGGCAGAGGCCAGGTGGATGTTCTTGAGGGGATTCTGAAGCCTGAATGTAGGGTCAGGCGTGTCCCCAGGCCTCCTGTTCCAGCGTGCGCACGTGGACTCCACTGTAGAGCACCTACCCTTGCCGGCACTGGCCACAGGAAAGTTCTGGGCCCTCTCCTCCAGGCCCAGGCTGCTCTGCAGGCCCAGGTTTCTTTTGCTGGCATCACTGCTTAACCCGCGTGCGCTGTGTGGAGTTGCGGAAGCCGCCGCACACAAGACATTAGCATTACCACCCACACTGCTCTTTGTCAATTAGGCTCCAGTATTTGAGTTCTAACCAGCTTTAAATTGCATCAGGACGAAATCATCAGAATAAAAAGAGCCCAAACCCCAGCCTTTCAATTCCAGCGCTGGAAAAAAAAGTTATACATTTCATAATGGGCTTCTACCCCGTAATGAACAGGAAAAATAAATTAGATTCCAAGCTAAGGGTATATTTATGCAATTTCATTATGTGCCCATGAGCAAGCCTGGTTTTCACCAAGATAAAAATGAGCTCTCAGAAACACTCACACTAAATAAATGGAGTGATTTAACAGCTTAACGGGGAGCGTAGAAGAGAAACTGAAGGACAACGTCAAAAACGAGAAAATAAAAATGAGAGGGACTCAACGACGCACCACCCCGCGTGTGTGCACAGCGCCAGCGGCGTCTCCAGCCTCCCGCCCGCGAGCCGCGGGGCAGCCCGGCCCTCGCTCCAGGTGGCCTACGGGCAGGAATGGCGGAGGGAGCAGGGTTCTCTCCCTGGACACAGCAGCTGGTGCGACGGCCAAGCCACCGCGGCTCTGCACACCGGTCAGCAGAAAATCCGACCCCCAGAGCTCCAGACCCAATGGTCGGTGCTTCAGAGCTGCCCCCAGGCCTTGCCAAGAGGCCACCCTCCCTGCAGTGGCTCTTGCCACTGCAATTCTGGTAGAAATTCTGGGTTTGTCTCAGCGCTTCTCGTTCTCATGGCTAACCTTTCTTCCTCTCCTTTCCAGAAGTGCCTCTCGGGTCTCTCTTTTGCTTCCGTGTCAGGGTTATCTGACGCGCAGATGGCGCCAGCTTTGAGGGCAAAGTGGCACCTCTCGCCCATTGTGGGCAGGTGGGCCATGTCCACGGGTTTCCTCCGGGGTCCCCACGCACCGGCCGCCCAGCCTTCACGTCAGCGTTTCTCTTGACAGAAACAAAAACATGTTCTCTGCTGTCTTCCGACTCTCCGTGCGTGGGGCCTGTGTTTTTGCTGTGCTGTTATTGTGCAGTGCTCTGAGACCCTATGTGAGAGGAGCTGTGTAGGCTCAGTTTTTGTGAAGGTTGACAAAATAATGGATTTATTTTTATTTTTTTAATGGATATTTACAACACTGGAGGGTGTTTCCCGAAAACTCTGGTGGTGTCTCACTGGGACAGACTCGGAGATCCACAGCTCAGGGACCCTCTCAAAGGCAGCTGTTTCGACTTCCTGGGTTGCCCCTTTTAGCCTCAAAAAGCAGCTCCCTGGTGCCATAAACAAGGAACAAAGAAACGGTCATTAACTGCTGGAATGTCAGTCCTGGGGGCACCCCTGGAGGAATCTCCCTCTTCACGGAGAAGGACATCAAGTCTCCAAGAGAACAGGGGCTCATGGTGTGGGAGCCTGGGCTTATACCAGCCGCCTGATAGAAAGACCATGCCAGCCCCACGAGTCACTTTAAATTTTCTAGGAGCCACATTACAAAGTTAAAAAAAAAAACAACAGGTGAAGTTAATTTTAATAATATATCTTATGTAACCCAATATGTCCAAAATATTATGTCAGTATGTATTCACATAAGGAATTATTAATGAGTTACTTCAGAGGCTTTGCCTGTGTGCTGAGTCTTCGAAATCCAGTGTGCACGGCACGCTCACAGCCCATCTCCGTTTGGACCACCATATTTCGGGCACTCAGTACTCGCACGTGGCTGGTGGTCGCCCTCTTGGACAAGACAGGCGCAGAACTCCTTCATGTCACAGCTGTCTCATTTACAAGCAACCCCAAACCCAGAAGACAACCATGTGGCCGCACATCACCCAGCACGTGGGAGCCGCCCAGCGAAGGGAAATGTGCCCAGCTCTCAGAAATGTCTTTGCAACCTTCACGATCAGTGATTTTCCAAAACTGCCATGAGACCACAAGAAAAATCACCCCCTCCACAACTTCTTGAGCATCTTCTGTGTCAGGAACAAAGAACCTTATAGGTGACGTGCTGTTGCATCCTCTCCAGAGCTCTACGAGGCAAGTACCTTCATCACTGTGATCCCCCGTCTGTAAACAGAGGCTCGGGTAGGGCTGCCCGAAACTACAGTGAGTCCACAACGATCCGAGAGTGGAACCATCAATGTTTATCAACCTCTGAGGGCAGAGGTTCCTTTCCTGATAAAGAACCCACTTGGAACCAAACAGGTGCCCAATTCCCATACTTCTCACTTTGGGGGGCCTGCGGCTACCTCAACAGAGAGCAAAACCAAGACTCCCCTGCCAACTTCACAATCCCTCCTTTACCGGGGCCTCCAAGGGGAAAAATAAACAAACAAGCAGATAAATAAATGCAGACCAACGAAGGTCAAGTGGGCTGTGAAGATTAAGCATGCTGAGCACGCACCAGCATCGTGGTCACAGGTACAAAGCCCGTTAACTCATTAGTGTGGACAGAGTTGGAATTCCACACACAGCAGGATTCTTGGCTACTGCCCAGTGAAAATTCAGAGCAACTGGTGGACCAGCAAAGACACAGCCAGTGTCCGCAGAATGGGGCAAGGAAGGCATGCAGGGTGAGCCAGCAAAGACAGGGGCACCCCCAAGCAGCCCAAGAAAGTGGCAGTGAGGGTAGCTGGAGTGCCAAGAAGCTCGCTGAGGACACTGGGGGACTGAGGGGCTTAAATACCCACACTGACCCCTGCCCACAGCATTTACGGGCTCTTTCCTGCAGGCTAAGGTTGAGGTCAGGTCCACAGGGGCTCTCACTGTCATCCTCACAGCGGCCCCATGAACAGGTGGGGAAGCTGTTCCCGGGGCTGATCAGTGTGATGGACCCAACGCCGGCTGGTCACTGTTGCAATATCACCTGCTCTGGTTTTCTTCTGACCTAGTGGGTCAGACAAGGCCCTATCTGTACGAGGAAAAGTGGCAGAGTCGGCCCTTAGGATGCTGTAAGGCTCAGGACAGGTGTCCCCCCCTTGCCCTAGGCTACTTTGTTGTAAGGTGGTGATTACCGGTGTGCGTGGAAGGAGGCTTCAAGGAAATATGAGGAATGGAGTCTGTCTCCCTGGTTACAGGGGAATTGATCTGGAGAAAGAGGCAACAGAGGAGTAGGAATAGAGAGGAGAGAAGGAGAGGGAAAGAGCAGCGAGAAGGAATCCTCCCCAAGCCGGAGAAGTTTGCTCCTCCCATCAGAGCTCCTCCACTCTCCACGTCTCCCGCCTGCCCTGCCAACCCCGACCCCTGATACCCACCTGTGGGCTGCACCTGCCACAACACGGCCACCAGGCTCCCAGCAGACGGCATCTGCCGCCTTCCCTGAGGGCCCGGAGTAGGACATCAGCGCACCCTCAGGCTCCGTCTGCGTCCCCAAGCCACCCCCTCGATGCTCTTACATAACTCGGGTCCTTCCTCACCCTGAGCGGGCGTCCTCCAACTCCCCCCACCCTCTAGACACGGGGGTGTAACATCTGCTCGTACTGTTCCTCTCCAAGAAAACGCCGTCCCCCACACACCCGCACCCCAAACTCAAACACTGTCACCCTCCTCCAAAGCAGCAAGGGATGAAAAATAACAGAAAATAAAAACATGCTACCACCACCACCCACCACATCATTAAGGGCAAAAAAAAAAAAAAAAAAAAGACTCCTACAAATAAAAGTCTTTCCTTCTTGTTCTAGAAAAACAATAACGAATCCTAGGGCGCAGGAGCACCAGAAGGGAGCAGACAAGGACGGCTCTGCCGTTTCATCTCCATTGCTGAAATCATCTTTGACATTTCTTATTTTTTTAAAAGAAAGAGAGATGTCCACACAGATGCGAGCACTGGCTCTGGTGCTCCCACAGTGGTCGTGCGAGGAGAGGGGGTTAGAATTCCGTGCCAGGAAGCGGCGTCCAGGGTCCCGGTTTCCCTGCCCTTGTCCTCACTCCCCTCCCTTCAAAGGAGCATATCTAACAGAAAAGAAGGAGGAGTCATGTTTGGTTTTGGATCAAGGGGCCAAGCTCCACCTCATCAGAACGCCGACGCGATGGGGAGCATAAAGGAGCAGAGCCTGGGGCCACGCCGATACGGCCACCAAGCCATCCTGAGATTCTGCACCCCCGGCCCCTGCGCACTTCTCCTCACTCCAGCCACCTCAGCATTGCTCAGCCCTGAGGGCCTAGAGAGAGCAAGTGTTCCCAGGGTCCTTCCAGCGAGCCGATCGCTGGATGCCTGCCTTCTCTTCCAAACACTTCCACAAAAACTAGAGGGAAATCTGTAATTCTTTCCCCAAGAGACGCTGTCTAATCCACTCCTTATTATTCAATTCAGCCTCACCATTGAGAGCTCAGCAAGGTCACAGCTGTGGTCTGGATCTCTGGAGATTTTAGGTCCTTGGACCTATGTTCCTACCTGTCGCCACTGCTGAGCCATAACCACATGAACCCATCATGGACAATTCTAAGGATGGCAGGGGAGAGCCCGAACCCCAGGCTGCTCTCCTGCCAAAACACAGGGATCCAGTTCATCAGCCCCGGACAGGAAGTGCGTGTTTATGGAGGACCTACTGGGTGTTTCACAGAGATTCCCCCTTTCAGCTACATGGATGGCCGACCCCATTCATGTGAGCGAGCAAACAGTCTCCATCAGATGAAATGTTGTCAGCAACGTCCCACAACTGCCGAGGTGTGGTCTTGTCTGCATGGTGAGCTGCTCCAGTCTCTACTTCAAGCCCTTGATTCCCACACCCCAAAGACTTTCTAAAGAGGATGACTGATGGCTCATCCACAACCTCTGCCACGCCTTCCCAGGTGCACCAAGAGCGGGGCCTTCCTTGGTTCCCTCCCACCTGCTGGCACTCCTGGCCGTCCCCTCCTCGGAGTTAAGGCCCACATGGCAGGCACCCACTGGGGGCTGAGAGTGGAAGGTGGATGCTGGGCACTGCCCTCCCCATGTAGGGACGGGCAAGGAGCCCACCAGGGAGACCAGTAGGCAAACAGTCACTGTGATGGAGAACCACGCAGAACCACGACAGAACAGGGAAAGGAGCACTCCAGCTGCCCAGGGGCTCAGAGATTAAATATCTTGAGACACAACATTCCTCCTTTTGCCTTTTCTATTAAAAATCTGCTGCTTGGGGGGGACAGCCCTGTGGCTTAGCGGTTAAGTGCACGCGCTCCACTACTGGCGGCCCGGGTTCGGATCCCGGGCGCGCACCGACGCACTGCTTGTCCGGCCATGCTGAGGCCGCGTCCCACATACAGCAACTAGAAGGATGTGCAGCTATGACATACAACTATCTACTGAGGCTTTGGAGAGAAAAAGGGAAAAAAAGGAGGAGGATTAGCAACAGATGTTAGCTCAGGCCAGTCTTCCTCAGCACAAAAGAGGAGGATTGGCATGGATGTTAGCTCAGGACTGATCTTCCTCACACAAAAAAAATTAATTAATTAAAAAAAAAAATCTGCTACTTGGGGGAGGGGCATGGGGAGAACCAGGCGTGGGACCACCAGGAGCCAAGTCGCCAGACAAGCCCTCTCGTCCTCTCTCCTCAGAATTGGGGCCGGGTCCACCTGCCAAACAAACAAACCCCCCCAGCCCAGGCAGGAAACGTGGCACTCCATCTTCAGAGAACACGCGCCCGGTAGGAGAGAATGATGCCCTTTCACCCCGTCCAGCAGCCACTCCTCCAGCGCTGACCGCACGCGAGAGGCCAGCAGAGGCAGGCAGGGGAGAGATGGGGCAGGAGGCTCCAAGGAGGCTCAGAGGGCGGCTCAGAGGGCAGCAGGCAGGATTCTGCCATGGCCTCCCTCCCTAGAAAAGGCCCCCGTGTCTGGGCTGCACCTTGCCCACGTGCCGAATCTGAGCCTCCGCCCCCTGCTGGAGGACCCTGAGCTGCTCCCACCCCCCACTTTGCCGATGAGTCATTTGGTGGAGGCCCCGCAGGGGGTTGGCTGCCTCCCTGTGCCCCTGGAGGAAAACCAGCTTCCCTCCTCACTCACTCTGGTCTGAACCGCCTGGAGCTACTCAGAACATTCCTTTGCCTGTCCTCAAATTCAACTTCCCAGGCAGAGCCTCGCAGAGGGCTGGTGGCCACTACCTACAAACAGGGCACAGTGTTCCGCCAAGGTCTCAAGAACCAGCCCTGGGAGGACCCATCTGGCTCACAGCAGATGTCGTTCCAGAGGCTGCCACAGATGCAGACCAAGTGCCGGGTCCTGGGACCTGAGGCCGCCCGCTCCCAGGGGACACCCTCATGCCCATCCTCACTCCCTGCTCCCCGCTCTCTCACTCACACTCTCCTAGAGAAGGACTGGCTTGCATTTGTGACTCTCAGATCTCAGAAGTCCAAGTAGGCATTCTGCCTGGTAAGGGCGACAAGGGCTCCCCTCCCTCTCAGAAGGGCTTGCCAGGCCCCGTGACATGGCTCTGTCACCATCCCCAAAGTCTGTCCACTCGACTTCTGCAGGAGCCCCAGGTGTGCCCAGGGACAGCGGTACAGACTGTCCAAAAGAAACGTGCTCATTAAGCAGCATTAGCTGGTGGAGAAGGGGCCTGCTCAGGTCTGCTGCCTGGGCTCTTGTGTCCCCCGCTCCCCCTGCAGCAAGCTCTTCAGCTCCCTGGGCCTCCACTCCTCCTCTGTAAAGTAGGGGACACCCACCTTCTTCTGGCGTTGCACCCCATTGCCCCTCCACTGGATCCCTCTAAGCTTGAGAATGGCCTGCTCACAATGCACAGGGTTTTCTTACCTCTTCGGGCATCTCTTCTGTTCACTGACGTGACCCCAGTGCCTATGTCAGGGCCTGGCACACAGTAGGTGCTCAATAAATATTTGCGAAATGAATACATGGGTGCTTCCTCGTGGCTTCCATTTTATGCTCATAAAAACCCTGTGAGCTAGCAAGAGCCACCATTAGCCTACTGGGACAATCCTAATTGTTGCAGTAACAGATACATATTGACTGTGGGAGTACCCTGTTTGCATGACCTCGTTTCTTCCTTTCCTCCAGGCCATGAGGTGGTGCAATTATTATCACCATTTTCCAGATGAGGAAACTGAGGCACAGGACGGGGAGATGCATGGCCCAAGGTCCCTTGTGCCCAGTCCGGAACAGACACCACTTATAGCCAGGCCATGTTCGCCTACCTTCCATGAGGTCTAAGGAAAGACTGCTGGTGAGCGACAGAAAATGAAGCCTCGGGTTTTCAGGAGGGTCTCTGGGTTCCACCAGGCACAAGCTTGTCTTACTAAAAGAGTCCTAAGGGAGGTCCTGGAAGGTCATGAGGGGGGACGGGGCTCAGCCTACAGCTAGAAGCCTGTGACACAGAAGCTCAGCCATTGAGCCGGCTCGCGCCCACTCCTCTGGGGCTGGGGGCGCCCCCAGAGTCCCCGGGAATGAGCAGATGGCTCCCCCTTTTCCACTGGAGATGGGGAGAGGGACGCAGCTCGATAGTGAGGAGAGCCAACTGCAGCTCTGATGCAGGCAGAGCTCAGGTTTCCCAGGAGAGACACGAGAGCGATCGGCCTGACACTTGCATTAGATTAACTGGAAGAATCTTTAAGGAGATCATGGCAACGGGTTGTGTCTGTTGAGATGGAGCAGTGACTCCAGCCTCCAACCCAGAGGGAGGAGAGGGCCTCGAGGGCAGGCCTGAGGCTCTCCTGTGGTGTGGGCGATAGGAGCCCCCAAGAGAGTGATGAGACACAGCAAGGAAAGAGGAAGCAGATTCCTGCACCCACTTCACATCCCTGTCCCTCAGGAGGGGGGGAAGGGAGCTGAGAGGAGAGGGGACAAGGTGAGTATTGCCTTCACCAGGTGGCCAAATATCACAGCTGAGAGGGCCCCACAGCTGTGGGCACAGGCCTCTGCCAGAGCAGAGCTAACTTTAAAATAAGAAGAGTTAAATCATCATAAAAGCAAGAATTCTCCAGGCTCAGTGACATGACAGACGAAGCATTTTACCTAAAAAGCCCCAGTGTTCTGGGGAGACTTCCCCCCAAAAAACTCAAAACCCTGGGAAATCAACCTCCAGGGCTGAATGTGGGCACGCCCCCTTCTCCATGCTGGGCACCTGCCAGGAGCTCTCGTGTATCCCCACTTAAATCCTTCTCCTTTCAGGACCTTCTCTCTCTATCTCCTGGGGTCTACACTAGGAAAACTCTACGCCAGAAAAACAGGTCAGAGACAGGCCTCCCCCAGGCAGAGCCCAGTCAAGGGTGAACCTGAACCCCCCCACGTGTATGAGAGGTCATGCACGTGAAGAGTGCTGGAACCAGGAGAACAAGAGGGGCAGAGGGCCCTCCCATGCCCAGGAGCATCACCACAAAAGCTGGAACAGTAGGACCAACTCTTGTATAAGGGACAGCTTCATGGAGCCAGACCTCTTCCATGGGAGTCAGCTTACTAACCAGCTGGATGGGAGGAATGATGGAATTGAGTGATATGATGCAAGGAAAGCTAAACTAATACAGTAAAACGGGGTTCAGAGGTCAGAGCAGAAAGTTCCACATTCAAGTCAACATGCTCATGGCAGGGAAGCATGGCACATACACGTCCAGCACCCAGCTCAGGGCTGAGGACAGGTAGACCTTTCACGCCATGATTTATTCAGTAAACACTTACTGAAGTAGCACCGTATGCCATAATCATTTGTAGAATGACTGAATGACTAAGTGGATGGATGGATGGACAGGTGAATGATGCTCTGTTGACATAAAAGGAAGTAAATACAGCTCAGAATCTAGAGCCTTGAGAATATGACTTTGCAATTCAAAGGTTCTCAAAATCTAGTACCTGGTATATTCTAGATCAGTGCTGCCCAGTAGAAGATTCTGCCACCATGGGAATATTCTATACCTGTATCCTCCAATATGGTAACCATTAGCCACATGTGGCTATTGAGCATTTGAATTGTGTCTAGTGCAAGTGAGCAACTGAATATTTAATTTTATGCAAGTAGTCACATGCAGCTAGTGGCTACCATATTGGAGAGGAACAACACAGTTCTAGAGTTTTCCAACACACTTTTGCATATGCCGGCCCCCCGAGGGGCTGTTTGGAATATGGACACAAGGGCACTTGGGAAGAATGACTTGGTGAGAAGCTGATACCAACGTGAGCAGGGCAGCTCCATTTTCCTCTGGCCCCTGATTTCTGCTGAATGAGAAAGAAACTTGCAAAGCCTGGGGCCACAGGGAAATGCTTTTCAACCTTGATATCCATACAAAGCACCCAAAAATCTTGTTAAAATGCAAGTTCTGAAATTCAGTAGGTCTCGGGTGGAACTCAGGCACTTGTACTTCTAACAAGACCTTAGATAATGTTGATGATGCTGGTCCAGGAACCACATTCTGCATAGTCAGAGTTTGAGAAGCTTTCCAGTCTAGAAAAGCAAAGTTTTGCAGGTAGCAGGATGGAAAGACCCTGGAAGGCCAAGACTGAATACATATAATTTGGCACATTAAAAGAAATATTCAAATCTTCAAGATTTGAACAGTTAAACAGATTAATTTATTAAAATATTGAGGCCTGTATGCTACGGGGAATGCAAGGAGCTTATGAACTAGCTTAGGACATAAAACAAACTCAAGAAAACTCAAACAATAAACAACTTAAATAACAACCTTCCGTGACCTCTCCCCACTTACCACTGCAACCCCACCACCCCACCACACCCCCGCCGCATATTTTGCTATAAGAATTATCACTATCTAAAATATGATGTAACTTTCTTATTTATTTTGTTTATTGCCTTTTTCTCACGTAGAATGCAAGCTCCATGCAGGTAGGAATTTCGGTCTGTCTTGCTCACTGTGTATCTCCAGGGCCTGAACAGAGCTCGGCATGTGAAAAACATTCAAGAGTTATTTGCCAAATAAATGACTTTAAATCTTTGCTGCGCTTGGAGTTTATGCAGGGGTAGGATATGGACTTCAGGAATGCTGTATGTTTTCTACATATGCATTTTGAACGTTTCTGACTAAGTCTACTCCTAGGTATTTTATTTTATCTTTATTGTTATTATAAATAGGGGCCTTTTCTACTGTGACATTTCTGTTGTGAGATATACATAAAACTGGATTATCTTATTGTTTTCTGTAGCAGTTTTTTCACTGACTCTCTTGGATTTTCCTAGGACACGATTATATCATCTACAAAAGACTCACACTTTACTCCCTGCTCTCCAATATTTTCTCTTCTCATTTCTTTCTTTTGTCTGATGCAGCAGCTGATGCTTCTGCTACCATCTGAAACAGTGAGAGTGACAGTAGGCTTCCCTGCTTCGTTCTTACTTTAGTGTTTCCACATTAAGAAAAAGAATGGATTTTGGATATGATTACATATCTATTAATTCCCATTTTTATTGAGTGTTTATCAAGAATAGATGTTGACTTTTGTCAAATGCCTTTTCAGTATCAAAAAAGATAATCATATGATAATTTTCTTAATACTGATTAATACGATGGATTATATAAGTAGATTTCTTAATATTGAACCATTCTTACATTCCTGGAATCAACTTCAAATGGACATAGGGTATTATTATTTTAACACAATGCTTGGATCTTATTTCCTAATATTTTATTTAAAATTTGGCATCAATATGCATAAGTGAGACTGGTCTCTAGTTTTATTTTTGTACACTCTTTGTTAGATTAAAAAACATTGTTATTCTGTCTTTATGAAAATTATGTAGATGTTTTTCTTGTTTTGTTTGCTGTGGAATAGTTTAATTAGCATTGGAAGGACCTGCTCCTTAAAGGCCTGGTTTAAATTCCTCTGTGGAATCATCTGGAACTCCTCCTTTGAGTGGGAGTAGCTTACAAACTTTCTATCTTTCATGGAAATTGGTCAGTTTTGGTAAATTATATTTTTCTCTTATATCTTATTTTGTGTTTCTTATGCTTTGTTCTTTTCTAACTTTGATTGTGTTAGCTAGTGGTTCAGCTATTCACTTTTTTAAAAACCAGTGTTTTATTTATCAGTCCCATTTTTCTATTTTGTAACTCATTCATTACCTGTTAACTTCATTAATGCCTTCCTTCTGCTTCCCTTCAGTTTATTATTCTTTTGTCTTTTTTCTAACTGTTTGAGTCATATACATAATTCATTTATGTTTAATTTTCTCTTTTTTATCAACTATGTCTTTAAGGCTATCAATTTTCTCTGTTCACTCGCCCCCCATTGGGCCCAGCTGCTCCTTTATTTGTGGGGCTTCGTACACTCCGCTGTGAGCCTGACCCTCTCGTGTTGTATTTGTGGATGATTTGTCCCCCGTCGGACTGGGTTCCTCAGAGCCAGGGATGGCATCTTACTCAGCTCTGGTTGTCTAGTGCCCAACACAGTGTCCAAAACATTGAAGGTCGTCAGTAAATGTTTGTGAAAGACATCATGGAGTGGCTAATGATTTTATTGTGATACAGAATAACTACAATCACAATATTATAATTTCTCTACGCCAGGCCCCGTGCTAGATGCCCGGTGGGCATCGTTTCATCCAATGCTCAGTCAACTCCACGTGATAGGCTTTTCTCTTCCCATTTCACAGTGCCGGAAACCAGGGCTCAGGGAAGTCAAGGACCTCCCCATGTCATAGAACTTATAACTGACAAAACTCAGCCTCATGAACCCCAAGCCTGTGCCCCTAACGAAGTGCTGATCACAACAAACAAAGGACACCAGTCTGTGTGGAACAGAGAGAGCCCACGTGGCACAGCAGTGAGAGCTCAGACTTTGGTGTTAGATAGACTTGGGTTTGAATCCAGATCTACCAATACCAGCTGTGGCACTCAAGGCAAATAAGTGAACTTCTCTGTGCCTCAGTTGTTTCATATCTAAATGGGGAGAAAATTTCCATACCCCCACAGAATTGCTATAAAAATTACATAGGATGATTGATAAATCACACCCCACACAATGTCTGATCCATGGTAAGCACTTGGGAGCTGGTGGTGGTGGTGATGATGATGGTGATGGTGGTGATGATGATGGTGTTGATGGTGATGGTGGTGGTGAGAATGACGGTGGTGGTGGTGGTGGTGATGGTGATGATGGTGGTGGTGATAACAGTGGTGGTGGTGCTAGTGATGGTGGTGATAATGATGGTGGTGGTGATGGTGGTGGCAGTGGTGGTGATGGTGGTGGTGGCAACAGTAGCAATGGTGTTGGTGGTGGTGGTGATGACAATGATGGTGGTGATAGTGGTGGTGGTAGTGATGGCGATGGTATTGGTGATGGGAGCAATGATCAAGGTGGTGGTGTGGATTGTGCTGGTTGTAAGTGATGATGGTGGTGGTGGTGATGACGGTGGTGAGAATGATGGTGGTGGTGGTGGTGATGGTGATAGTGGTGGTGATAATAATGGTGGTGGTGGTGATGGTGATGGTGGTGGTGAGAATGACAGTGGTGGTAGTGGTGATGGTGATGATGGTGGTGGTGATAACCATGGTGGTGGTGGTGATGATGATGGTGGTGGTGGTGGTGATAATCATGGTGGTGATGGTGATGATGGTGGTGGTTGGTGATGGTGATGATGGTGGTAGTGATAATCATGGTGGTGGTGATGACGGTGGTGATGATGGTGATGGTGATGGTGGTGGTGGTGGTGGTGGTGGTGATAATCATGGTGGTGGTGGTGGTGGTGGTGATGGTGGTGGTGCCAACAGTAGCAATGGTGGTGGTGGTGGTGGTGATGACAACGATGGTGGAGATAGTGGTTGTGGTGGTGATGGTGATGGTTGGTGCTGGCAGCAATGACGGAGGTGACGATGGTGGTCATAGTAACGGTGGTGATGGTGGAGGTGGTGCTGATGACAGTGACAACAGTTATATCCTCCCAGAACTCCAACCTCCACAATGCCACCAAAATCCAACATCATAACAGCGAAAATGGGCCCCATTAAGAAGACAAATACATGCCCACAGAGTTGAAGGAATAGAAAATCATAAAATTTCAGAGTAGGAAAGGATCCTTAAGACTGTCCACAATCACACTACTTTACAGATGGGGAAAGCGAGGACCAGAGTGGGAAAGTGGTTTGTCCAAGGTCTCATACCTGCTGGCGTCCAGGCCTAGACTAGACCCGGCTTCCAATCTACTCTTCTTTCCACTTTTCCCCGCCGTGCCCTCAGACACCACTTGAGCACTCACCCTGTGCAGGGCCCAAGTTTGGAGCCCAAAGAGACGAACACAGGAGGGACATCGTTACACTAGTCACAACACATAGTAATTCCACTTGGTGTAGGGAGGAGGGAGGAGCCCCCCACATGGCCGCATAGCGCACTGCCCACAGGGCCCAGGAGGGAGGCAAGCACGTGCTGGACGCGGAGTCGGCGGGACAGAGTGCTCGGCTCCCGCAGTAAGGCCTTCGGGGAGAACGCAGGGGCAGCACAACATGATTTTAGCAAAAATGAGTGACGGGAGTAGGAGTTGTAAACACATCCAGAGGGGGTGAAGAGAGGAAATTAAGTATACAAATTAGGGATGATATGAAATTAATGGCTACTTAAAGGATTCATGCTAATTTAACATCTTTGTAAGCATGAAAAAATATGAACTAGAAAGAAAAGACTGGCAAAATATTTACTGACAAAAGGCAAAATAAGAAAATATTTGAAAAGCACGCAGCACATAAATAAATGCCTCGAGGTGACAATTCCCTAGGAAATCCGTTTCCTTCCGCAGGCACAGAGTCAACTAGAGCGTCTGGATGGTGAGGGGGTGGAACCAAAGCCTCCACATCCGCAGGGGCTGCTGTTCATCGAGGGCTCACTTTGTGCCAAGCCCGGGCACAGGGTTTGCCATGCCATCGATTATCCTCGGAGAACCCAACCAGGAAACTGAGAAGGGAGAGTGAGCAGTGGGGTCCCGGCACCCGAACTCTTAGCTGCTGCGTGGTCTGTTCTCCGCCTACCCAGCGCCCAGGGAAACCAAGACGAGGCGACTCTCCAAACGCGGAGAAGACACAAGTCTGACCACGCAGGCCCCCAATCCCGCAGCATTCCTACAAGACAGCCCCTGAGGGGGTGTGGGAGCCCCAGGCAGGCAGAGAGGCCACAGGAACAAGTCACGGCTGCCAACCACCACTGTCACACGCACCACCAAATTAGCGGCCGTCGATGAAGCATTTTTGAGGGAGTCTGAAGAAATGTTCTTGAGAAATTGGCCTAAATTGGGTCTGATATGAAGACAATCACAGGCCGAAGTGAGGTTTGAAAGCCATAAAAAAGGCTAATGGAAGATGCCAGTGAGTCAGGCCAGAGGGGGTGTCCCAGGGGAGGTCACCGAGGCCACCACAAGGCCCCCATTTAGTTTACTATCCGAGCTAACGCTCTGGAAGACACCATGCAGGGTACGAGCAAGATCTGCCGAGGAGACGGGTGGGCGGGCAGGCGGGCCGTGCCATGGTCGTGTGCTGGGCTTGGGAGGTGACAGAGTGACCTGCAGGGAGGGTAAGTGGCTCCCAAGTAAACTGAGATTTGGCTTGAAGAAAAATTGCAAATGCTCAAGTCTAAGAGACAAAGAAAAAAAAAGAAAAACCCAGCCTGAAACAGAGATTCTCTGAGCTGAGAACCCAGGAAGGAGGGGCGGTGCCCACATCAGACCAACGCGGCAGTCCCAGACTAGACAAGCTGGGAGCAGTATAGAGGGTGGGCATTGTGTTTCTCAGCTGTTTAGGGGGAGGAAAGAAACTCCCTCAGTGGAGGTGGACGGCACCCTGTGGCTCAGGGGTACCCCGGGGGGACCACACTGGCTCTGAGGGATCAGATTCAGGGAACAGAGAACCAGCGCTCAGACAAGAACCGATTACACACCTAACGCTTAACTGCCCCTGACTGGTGGGAGCAGGGAAGGGTCTGGAAGTTCAGGCCTAGGCTGCTGGGGGGCCAGGGTGAGGGGCCAGGGCTGCAGGTGGGGTAGACTCTCCCTAAGGGGCATCTTGGCAGGCCTCGTCCACCTGGCATCTGCCGCCATCCGAACCACATCTGGAAGGTCGACTCTGCCGCTTGAAGGGAGTGCCGAGGCCTCCCTGCTCAGCATATTCATTGCTCGGGAAGAAAACGAAGTCATCAGCCCAGGACACATTTGGAAATTTACTGGAGCAGCCACTTCGCGCTGCCTCATGGGGCCTGGGTTAGTCAGCCAGTTAACCACATATTCCCACCGCCCCCGGCGTGTGGAGGCTGCTGGGCCTGCTGGGAGCAGGGGGAGAACAGAGGACAAACGGGGGTGTGGGGGGTTGCTGGGCCCCACACAGGAAGGGCACTGCAATGGGCAGACAGAGAGGGAGGTGAGCCGGGGGATCCAGGACGGGCATGCAGCAGGCAGGAAGGGGCGCAGAGGAGCAGCTTCCTCGGAACAGACCACTGAGCCAAGAGGCTGAGTCAGGTTCAACACAGGCATTGACCCTAAATGCAGTCAGCCCCCACTCAGTGGGCCTTTAATGGGTGGGTGGGGGCAGAGCAGCTGGACTGCTGGGGAGCCTCTCACCCTGAGACCCCCCAGGAGAACCGGCAAGGCTGGTCTCAGGCCTGGGAGCCAACAGTTTGCAGAGTTTCAAATGGGCAGCAGCACTCAGATGACCTCTACTCTCTAGCCAATCGCTTGTGTTCTTACTGGAAGTGACTGCCTTGAGGACAGGGAGTTTTGTCTGCTTTGGTTTTTTTCACTGCTGTCTCTCTGGTGCCTAAAATACTACCCAGCATATATTAGATGCTTAATAATTATTTGTAGGATGGATTGATGGATAGAGGGATGGGTGGATGGATGGAGGATAAATGGATGGGGAGGGGTGGATGAGTGGATGAATGGATGGATGGATGGAGAATGATGAATAGATGGTGGGTGGGTGGATGGATGGATGGATGGATGGATGCATCCATCCAGGATACATGGGTGGACAGGTAGATGAGTGGTGGAGTGGATGGATGGATGGAGAATGGTGGATGAATGCATGGTGGATGGATAAATGGGTGGATGTATGGATGGGTGGATGGGTGGATGGATGGATATATGGGTGGATGGATGGAAGATGGATGGGTGGATGAATGGATGGAGAACGGATGGTGAATAGATGGAGGATGGGAGGATGGGAGGATGGATGGATGGGTGGATGGGTGGATGGATGGATGCAAGTCCTTGAACATCAGGTCCCAAGTGAGTGTCCCCCCACCATCATTCCCCATCCCAGCTCCAGGAGACCCAATGAAGAAGCGACCGGGGCTGAAAGGGTCACTGGCGGGTCTCTGAGCCTGAGCAAATCATGGGAGATGCTGAAGGAGACCCAGGAGGCTGAGAAAGCCTCGCTCAGCTTTCCTGAGGATTGAATGAAATAATGTACATAGAGTTACTTTGTACACTGCAGAGCACTGAACACATGTGAAATATCCGTGCTTTATTCTCCATCCCACAAAGAATGAAGCACCCTTCTGCTCCTACTGGTGGAATGCTTCAAGAGGGCAGCCACTTTATTTTTTCGACTGTGGCCCCAAGACCTGGCCAGAATAGGCACTCAAGGAATAGTGAGTACATCATTGTGTTGACAAGGGCTGGTAGGTAGCTAATGAGCAGCTACTGACCACGTGTCCCCTGCTGTGCCCGGGGACATTAAGTGACCATAACACATGGTGGCCCATACTTGAGCACCAATCCCCAGTTCTAAGACTGCCACCAGGGCTGTCCGTGGCAACATCACCCCTGCCAGGGCCAGAACACTCCTGGCGAACAAGCAGCTCAGTCGTCTTAATTTGTAGACGCCTCCTTCCCCACCCACAGCGGCACTGCCAGCTTGTGACCATGCTTTTTCGGGGTCTTTATGGAGCTTACACCTGGGACCAGATGCTCTCCTGTGGGCTTCACAGCATCAGCTCATTTTCTCCACCAAACTGCCTATGACATGAGAAGGATGATTGATCCCATTTCACAGATGGAGAAACTGAGGCTCAGAGGGATTAAGTAACTCACTCAATGCCATGTATCTGATCAGAGGTGAAGCCAGGACTTGGACTGCCGCCAACTCTTATGGCCACCAGATGGAGCCAGGTGGCCCTTGACTGTTCCCCACATCAGCTCCACCCTCAAAGGATGATGTTTCCATAATTAAACAGGCTTTGGGCCATGACAGTAATTCCCAAAGAGGTGCCTCAACATGCTTTAGGGATTTGGGGCCTAAGTTTAGAACCCCCTAAAGTGACTACTTTAAAGGGGGCCGTTTTGCCGTTTAAAAAAATCACTTCCATGTGCCTCCTTGGGCCTCAGTTCCCCACAGTGCTCTGCGGGCGCAGGGGAGGTGCCCGGGCTGCAGTGATGGAGCCAGGCGAGGAGCTGCTGAGAGAGAGCCCAGCCTCCCCTTGGCTGAGTGGCTGATGCACCCCACTCCCAGGGAAGAGTCCTTCCTCTTAGCTCCCAAACCCTAGACCCCTCTCTGCCTCAGACACCTCCAAAGCTGCGTACAGGCAGAGCGACCACCGCAGATTTACATAACAGACAGGGAGGCCCCCAAACTCAGGCGGCCCTGTTCTGGGAACAGCCAAAGAGGTTGACCTCAGCCCCCAGCCACATGGTGCTGTGGTGTCGGCACTTTTTCACCCAAACCGTGTCACCACTACAGCCAAAAAGTGCCGTGGGTCTGCGACAGCGCCCAGCACCACACAGCACAGGGCCCACCGGCAAACACAGCACAGCCGGCCGTGAGGCCGATGTCTTCACACTCAGCCAACTCGAGCACTGCACGAGGAGTCCTCATGGTCCTGGCCCACGTCACAGACCAGCAACTGGCATGCCTGGGGGCGGCCCTCACCTCTTCCCAAGGGAGGGGTGCACAGGTGTGGGGACTCAGGCCCAGGGCAGGCTCAGTCTCCCATCCCCACCTGCACCCAGCGGAGACAGGCAGGAATGTCCAGCAGAGGTCCCCTGGGGTGGGGAGGTGGTGGGCATTAGGTTTTCCATGCTCTGATTCTACGAATTCCAAGTTATATCCTCGATGCACTCCCCTCATGGTGAGCAATAGGGCAGATGGGCAGTGGGCAGCACGGCCCACCACAGGGGACCCAGCTAATCACCCCATCCCCAAATGCAAGCTGGCAGCCACTCAGCAGCCACCAAAGGCCACCGAGGGGCAGATCAGAAGTCTTTGTGTCGTGCATTATTGAATTCATTAGTGAAATTAATTCTCCCCCCAAACAGCTGAGATCGTGTTAAACCAAGACTTGTCAAATAGTTTGTTGGCTCCTTTTTTTTTATTCCCACATGCAAGGAACGGCATGGAGGCCCTGACAACCAGGAACCACGATGGGAAGTCCTGAGCCAAGCGCCTCTTGGGCCAGAGTTCTCCTGCTCTCCCTAATGCCCACCCCCCTCTTGAGTACTTGAGTCTTTTCTTTTTTCTTTCTCTCCCCTTGAAAAATCAAGTAGGATGCATGTTGGGTTGAGCTGGATGCTAGAGATTAGATTGCATCTGTCTGGATATAAATAATTTACTGCTTGATGGTCAGAGGGAATTTAATTAGTTCTTGTCCTCCTGATAGAATCAGCCCACCATTGCTAAAACATTTCACTCCGAATTAGTCTGAAAGGGGCCAACAAGGCAATGCTAATTTTATACACATGACGTCCCCCGCAGCTTCTGGAAATACACATCCAGCACACCCGGGCTGCCGCCGCCTCAGCGTCTGGGGGTGCCGGATAAAGTCCAAGGAACGTGGGCCATGGCGGGGCTGGCTAGAGAGGGGAACCGGGGAAGGCGCCAAGACCCTACAGAGGTCCATTCACAACTCTTTTCCTTCCAGCCACTGGGTAAAAGGAACAGAGTCCCCAGTGAGCGAGCAATGGGTGAACGGGCCCTGGTGGGGGGCTCGCCCCCACCCCAGCTCTCCAGCAGGAAAGACTCGCTAGAGCCGCACTGTTTTCCCTCTGCAGAGCATGGCTCTGCTGGCTGCCAGCCTCCCCAGCTCCCCAGGGAAATCACAGCTCCGATTAGAACCTGCAGATGAGGCCCTGTGCCAGCCGGCGCCCGCCCACGCCTCCACGGGGCCCACGCCCGGCTGCACAGGGAGAGCATGAAGGGGAGTGAGAAGGCCTTCACGTGTCCTGAAGTTCCCTGTAGGAACACTTGAAATGAAGCGATCTCAGAGAACAAGCCGACAGGATCAATAGACCACGAAAACCAGCACAACAAAAAGATGCTTTAAAATGTGGGAAACGTAGTGCGTCTTCGGAAAAAATTGAAATCTCGAAGAAAGGTTCAGTGAGAAGGAAGAGGATGAACAGGCCAAAGCTGACTCATCTGTTGAGCAGAGACTGTCCCGGTCAGAAACGGTGGCCCAGAGGGACAGGAAAGGAAAGGCCGGGCTTCTGGGCAAGGAAAAGGCAGGGTCCTCACACCCTACTGCCATCAGCACTCTTGCTAGCTTGAAAATAGAGATATCACTTCTGAGCAGTTTCTCTTTGACCCCCAGAGGACACTGATTTCATGGCAGGATTTACAGACGGGCCCGTTTCACCACAACCGTGCCAGCATTGCATGTTGGCATTTTTTAAAGTCTTTGCTAATATGATGTGGAAAAGGGGGCGTCACATTGTAAATTGCTATGGATTCGATTACAAGTAAGGTTGATTTTCTTTCCACATAGGAGACAAATAGAATATGTCTTCTTTTGCAAAGCATGCTTTTTTTGGGCACTTTTTTCCTTTGGAGTTAAACCAATACATTCTTCAACTGCCTGTCTGAATCCCCGCTGGCCTGGAATTCAGGTCAGAGAGTGAGTCTTTTCTCTACTTGCTTGTCCGGCGCACGCTCTCCATCACAGAGTAGGCACTTAATAAATATTTATTGGGCAAAGCAGAGGGTGGAACTGAGGAAGTGAGTCCTCTCATGCTTCACAAAAGCATTCTTCGTGTAGATGAAGGAAACCGAAATAATGATGCTCCACAGAAAAACATCTACGGTTAAATGAACACTAAGTATGCGCCCAAGCCCAGCTTAGCGCTCCATGGGTCTCGTCTCCCTGTGCCCCTTGCTCAGCCCCAGTGCAGATGAGGGACCCAGGGCTTCCCCAAGAAGGCTGGTAATTTGCTCAAGGTCACGGGGTGCCGACCAGCCTTTCAAGCAGGCAGGCTGTCTCCGGCTCTCGTCCTGGCTCACACTTGCCCGTCCGCAGTCCAGACACTCTGGCTCCCGCCTGGGTGGCTCCTGCCTGCCTTTCTCGCGTTCCTGGAGCCATCCTTCCCTGTGCACTTTGGGCCAAACGAAGGAGACACAGTCCCCACTATCAGGAAACTCCAAGATGTCTCACTGTGCTGGGAGGAAATCCGCGCTGGTGCCGCGGGGGCCATCACCTGCCGGGTATCAGCCAAACAGGAGGGAGGAGAGCAGAGGGGGTGCCGCCTTCCACAACACTCGAGGAAATGCAGATGAAGGCCAGGCGCCATCACAGGTCACCTACACACTGGCGATGCTTCTGAGGGTGACAGCAGTGCTGACCGGCTCCCTCGCTGGCTGATGGCTCACGTTAGTGGGGCAGCAAACTTCCCAGGGGCTCAATGCTCCTTAGCAAAATGTCCCAGGAGCCTTGAGAACCTTTGTTTTCCTTGAACCCAGAATTCTACTTCTAGGAATTGATCCCACAGAAATAATCAGAGACACAGACTAAGATCTATGAACAAGGAAGTTAATCACAGGATTATTTATAACGTGGAAAAAACTGGAAACAACTCAACCAGCCAACAGTCATCAGGGAAGGAGGAAATAAATTATTGCATGAATTTGCAGCACGTCCATGCAACAGACCAGTCAGCTGTCACTAAGGATGGGTTTTGGGTGGCTGCTTAAAACATGGAGTGACGCTCACCATGTAATATTAAGTAAAAACAGGATACGGACTGTATAGAAACATTGTACTAATTTTATTTTAAAATGCATATTTTTTTTAAAAACTACTAGGAAATATGCCAAAATGTTAAAGTATTTATCTCTGGGTGGGAAGATTAAGGTAATGGCTAATTTTTGTTTCCCTCATTACACTTTTCTTTGCTTTCTCTATTTTTTACAATGAGAAATATTTACTATAATCATAAAAAATATTTTTTAAGTAACATAGAATAAATTTAGCACATCATTTTTTTGGCTGTGGAATTCATTTTGAAACTTTACTTAGCTATTCAAAGTCCTTTTAAAAGTGGGGCATAAAGATCTGAAAACAAGATTGCCAGGAGTGCTTTATCTGAGAAAGGTTAGAGCAGGATCTCCTCCTTTCTTCTGGAAACAATACTTCTATTAATGCAACCTAAGGCCACTCTGTATTTTTGATGCAGCCCTGTCACACTGTTGGCTCATACTGTGGCTTGCTAAGTCTTATATTTGCCACCACTGAGCCTTGATTCACCCATCACGGGCTTGGAGAGCTTGGCTATTTGAACCCAAATAAAGTACTTTCAATTTATTCCTACTAAATGGTGTCTTGCTAGATTCAACCTATCATTCTGACTGCTGGGATATCTTTAGATCCTAAGTCTATCAAAGAAACACACTCACCATTGCTCCAAGCTTTGTGTCCTCACAAATTTAACCACTGGGCCACCTGTCCCCACCTCAGTCTCAACGCCCATGATGAGCAGGAAGAGGGTGATGATAGAGACCTATGGCACATCTCTAGAAACCTCTCTCCATGTTTCATCCACTTGTTAATCAGCTCCCATTTGTTGTTCAACCAATTATGAATAAGCCCTGGTTTTGAACAAGGATATTTGAAAGGCTACCATGTCCCTATGTAAGCCTCGACATGCTGTGTCCGGGATCTCCCACCGTCCACTGAAAGTGGCCAGAGCCAAAGAGTCTTCCCCAGCAGCTCCCTCCTCCAGCCACTCTCCAGCGGGACTCTCAGGTGCGGGTGGGAAGCCAGGAAGGACCTGTACGGGCCCCGCCCCCCGTCTGTGTGCCATGCCTCTTGGACACGCGGATAGGAGAGGAGGCTGAGGTGTCCAGCAGATCCTATAGCTGAATCCCCAGAGCCCCAGGCCTCCCATTTCACACTTTCAGCCTTGATGCTGCTTGAAAACTCCCACGCTGAGGAGGCCCCTCTCTCTACGACATAGACTCAGCTGGCGAAGGTGGGCCGCCGGGACCCCCAGGCCGCCCTTGTCAAGATGCTGCCTCGCCTACGGGCACAGAGGACCTGGGGCTGCCCTTGACCCCAGGGGCGGAAGCCTTAGCTTGTCATCCTTTAGCAGCGGTGTCCATGGTTCACCCACTCCACGGAGCATCGAGCGCCATCAGCCAGGAGTTGCTCCAGACGGGACACGTGGCCACTTGTGGCGGGGTCAGCGGCTTGTGCCACAGTGTCTGGAGGAACAGGTTCAAGCTCTTGCCTGCAAAGAGCTGCCCACACCTGGCTTAGCTCCTTCTTAGACCCGGCTTGTGCGCGCCTCCATCTCCTTCTGCATGAACGAGGCCCCTCCACATCCCCACCTCAGGGGGTGGCTCTAAGGACTCGCCAAGTCCCTGGCAGAGGAAGCCGTCGCCACGTGGCAGCCGTGGTTGTCCCCACTGGGACTTTATCTCTGGCTCACTCCAAAGCAAGGCTGGCTGAGTCAAGTCAACAGAGAAACTCTCTATTCTTCCAACTCGACGAATTCAGAATTTGAAAATCAACTTGAATTTTATATGTCAGAACTTGCCCGACCTTTGCCCATGCACACTCTATTAAGAGATGGTTTGCAGACCAAATCAATAATGAAAAAGCCCCGGCAGGCTGCTGGACGCTCCCGGGACAGCTTGGGCCCTGTCTTCCGAGTGACAGTCAGGGGTGGTCCATACTTCTGCTGTGGCCCGTGGGCGGAGGGAGGCCCGTGTCCCCTCGAGAACCAGGACTGGCCTTTCAGCCACTGCTGCCAGCCCCCAACACAGGCGACACACACAGGAGCATAAAGTCCTCCTCGGGTCTTGGAAACAACCAGCCAAGGGCCCCACCAAGCAGCCCCGTGACCCCAATTCTAACATTTCACATAAGCACAAATACCCTATACCTTTATCATGGTCTCTAAAAACGATACTTTTGTGGGCCTTCCCGCCCCCAACTACAGCAAACAGTGGGGTAAGGCCTCTTTTCTTCAACGTTTCTCCTCCTGCTGACGGCCTCTGCTCTACCACGCCCCCTACCTCCTCATCGAAGCCTGGGCGGATGCCAGAGCCCCGTCCACCCCGCCAGCGGATCAAGCAGGCTAATTTCCCACCTTTGTCCCATCAAAAAAACCCTGGCTCTGAAGGCGAGTGGGCCATACCTGGGGATCCCACATCCCACACGTAAACCACCACCGAGGGCAAACCTGCCAGGCTCCCCAGATCCTGCTCCACGGGGCGCAGCTGATCAAGTGCAGCCCTGCTGCCCCCACCTCCCAGAACCTCAGATACGGGGTGTAGACCTGCCAAGGTGGCGCTGGGGGCTGCCACTGCACTAGACCCTCTGGCCTCTCTCTGCCGTCTCCACAGCCCACCCCCAGCCACACACTGGCTTCCGAACAGGTAAGGGAAACTCACCATTCGTGCAAGTAGATTTCTTCTTTTTTGAAATTTTTTATTATGGTAAGATACATGTAACATAAAATTTGCCATTTTAGGCATTTTTAAGTGTACAGTGGCATTAAGTACATACACATTGTTGTATAACCATCACCATCATCTATTTCCAGAACTTTATCAACCCAAACAGAAACTCTGTCCCCACTCAACATTAACTCCCTAGTCCCCCCTTCCCAGCCCCTGGCAACCACTAATCTACTTTCTGTCTCTATAGATTTGCTTATTCTGGACATTTCATGTAAATGGAATCATACAATATTCGTCCTTCTGTGTCTTGTTTCCTTCACTTGGCATTGGGTTTTCAAGGTTCATCCACGTTGTAGCATGTGTCAGAATTTCATTCCTTTTCATAGCTGAATAATATTCCATTGTATGAACAGACCACATCTTGTTTAGCCATTCATCTGTATCTCACATACACTTGGGTTGTTCCACCTTTGGCTATTGTGAATAATGCTGCTATGAACACAGGTGTATACATATCTCTTTAAGACTTTGCTTGCAGGTGTATTTCTTTCTTTATTCAGCAACCTGCATTTATTTCATTTGCTGCCTAGGGGTGCCTGCTACAAACACTGCACCAGATGCAAGATATTCTGGTGGCCAAGGTCAACCTCTGAGGGTGTTTAGATGGGTGGATGGATGGACAGATAGATGGACAGATGGGCAGACGGGCAGGGACCACCTCTATCCTCTCCTCTATCTGCCCTTCCCCTTGTTGCCTGGCACAGCAGCAATTTCAGAACTTCTGAGTGGACAAGGCTTCCCACATCTCAGAAGTTGTCTGTGAGTGAGGTTTCCACCAACAGCGGCTACCACTGGCTCCCAAGCCGTCCTGCCCCTCAGAATCACCTGGATGGCACTTTCGAAGTGACACTTTACAGCGCCCTTCCCCAAAGACCCTGACTCCGCAGGCGAGGACGGAGCCCTGCGGTCAGTATTTGTCACGGCTCTCTGGTGGCTTGAGGACCAGGCAGGCTGGGAACCCCAGGGGCGACCTCACAGCTCTCCAGGAGCGAGCCTGTGACAGGCTGCTCCGCATGGCTCGCAGCAGCGTGGGTTGCTTTGAAAAAACGGAATGTCGGGCCTTAGGAAGGATGGAGAAACCTGTGAATCACAGATAAGGGACTGGCTGTAGGAGGAGGGAGGCGGGGGGGAAGAACTCTCTCTAAGACAGGCAGGAGGAGGAGCAGAGCCAGAGGAGCTGTGATGAAGTGAATCTCTTAGGTGATGATCGTGATGCTGGCTCCGCAGCCCTGCCCAGGCCCGGCTGCCAGTGACTCGTTGAAAAGGATGTTTCCGGTTACTCCAATCTTACTGTTTGGACTGGTGATCTGGTGGCATCAGGCATCCGAGATTCTTGAGGAATCCCGGGGTCTCCCAGCCTCTCTGAGTTCTCTAAAGAATCAGCACTGTAGTTTCTAAATACACATCCCGAAACAGAGGTAAGAGCAGAGACCGCCCTTGTCTCAGAAGAAAAGGCGAGTCGTGGTCCTGGCTGTAAAGCTGGGCCTAGCGAAGTCCTGATTTGTTCCATTGAGCCCGGCTGAGGATGGGCCTTCCATCACAGAAACTCCAGTTGAAACTGAAGTGTATTAGAATAATTTTACCAGGTTGTATTAAGCCTGGAGTCTTAAATTTGTGATATATAGTTTTAATTAAGTTTTAAGTCTCTGACGCAGTATCTCATTTTGTCTCGCTGCCTTGCATCAAGTGAAGGCTGCAGGTTAATCAGGGTGCAGGGGACGTGGCCAAGGATGGACGTTCGTGGACCTGCCCTGCAGAGCCTGGCTTCCTCCTCTCGCCCCTCAGAGCCATCTGACCCAAGGACCCCTGGCTCCCCGGGCTGCCTGGCCCTGTTCTGCCCCAAGAGGAAACTCGCAGAGGCCCAGAGAGAGTGGGAAGCCCACACCCTATCTCCCAGGGGACAGAACAAGCCCAGGGCCTGTGCCCCCACCCCAGGGAGCACACGCGTCCCCTCCCTATGGCTGATTCTTCCCACACGTTTACTCAACACCCGCGATGAGCTGGGACAAAGGATCTGGAGGTGAAGACACCTGCGTCCCCCATTGTACCTGCAGCCCACTCTCCTCTCTCCTAAGAGAGCGCTTTTTTGAAAAAGCAAATTCGATCATGTCAGCCTCTGGCTTAAACTCTTAGTTAATTTAACCAACTGATGGGGTCTACAAATACTTCTCGGGGCACAGAGGACGATTTCACTCCCATTGCCCCTCTTCGGGCCCCTCCAGCCTATGGTATGCCCACCACCCCTCCTTGGCAGGCCCTGAAGGCATTCAGCCTCGTCAGTGGGGTCGGGGGAGGGAGAAGTGGGGTCCAGCAGGGGCAGAGCCAGGTCCAGCTCAAAGACCCCAGGAGCCGAGACCCTGTCCTTGGGAGGTGGTCCTGGTGGGGCTCTGTTGCTTGCTTATTTTTCAAGCATTAACAAAGGCTGAGGAAGTCAGCCTGTCCTATTACTCTGCTGCCTGCAGCAGTTTCAGACCCGCCTGTTTCTGGTGCCCACCTCAGCAGGCCAACAGCAAAGGCTGGGTAAACGCAGCTGCATGGCAGCTCTGAGGCCTGGAATAGCGACCGAAATGCAGGCCAGCGCAAAGCTGACCAATGGCACTCCTCCCTCACCAGGGGCGCCATCCCAGTGCTCTGCCCACCCACCCCTGTGTACAGCTGCCAAATACAGCAAAGAAAAATACAGCAAGGGGGCTGGCCCCGTGGCCTAGTGGTTAAGTTCAGTACGCTCTGCTTCAGCAGCCCCAGTTCTTGGGTTCAGTTCCTGGGCGCAGACCTACACCACTTGTCCGCAGCCAGGCTGTGGCAGCGACCCACATACAAAGTAGAAGGAGATTGGCATGGATGTTAGCTCAGGGAGAATCTTCCTCAGCAAAAAAAAAAAAAAAAAAAAAATACGGCATTGCCAGTTAAACTTGAATTCCAGATAGACAACAAAGCCTTTAGTGTAAGTATGTCCCATACAACATTTGGGATACACTTATCCTAACAATTATTGTTCACTTGGGCATCCTGGATTTTGTCCAGCAACGCTTCCCTCTGTAGCACATGACCTCTTTCTCCCTTGTACCGCACTCGCTTCCACCTCCTTTCTGCTCCCTCTCCACTGAAGCCTCCTGGAGGGGCGGGGGCCAACCTAGGCCACCCTAGAATTTGCCCCCTTCCCAGAGCACCAGAACCACTTCCTCAGCGCCTGACACAGATGAAAAGGAGAGAAAGACAAAGGCCACGGATAAAGGCAGGTGGAGGAGGGCTGGGCAGGTGAGACCTGCTGCCCCCAGCAGCCAGGCCACACACCTGTGTCTGGGTTATGCAGACGGATACCTCTGGGGGCCTGCGGCCTGGAGGAGGGGCTGGGAGAAGAGAGGCCCTTGGATGCTCTGCACTAGCTCGCTGCGGCCCCCCGCCCCCGGCATGGCGAGAACAGGCACCTGTCCCTTTAACAGGCCGGGCCCTCGCCATCCACAGCTGTGGCCACTCGAGGTGAATGATTGCCACTGAGAGAACCACATCTGGGATTTTCCAACGCAATGATTCAAGCCTAGATGTGTTCAAAAACCTCACGGTCGGGTCTAAGTGATTATTTCCGCCTTCCCATCTTCCTCTGGAATGTTCCCCCCACCCTCCGGGCTCCCCCCGCATCACCTGACTCCCATCCCCATCGACATTAGGGTTTTCTTTATGAATCTGCCAGCGGGGGAAGCCAAACCAGGACGGAGGGGAATGTGTACCAGCTGGAGGGAGGCAGTATCTCCTTCTCCGCCAGGGCCAAGGACGACATTCTCTAGGAACAAACAAGACTGCGGAGGTGGAAAACCAGGCAGAGAGACAGAGAGGAGAGAAACAGCAACTCCAGCTTCTGCACCGCGGGAAGAAAGGGTGTGGGCCCCTGGGGCCTGCTGCCCATCAGAAAACGTCAATGGTTCTAGGGAGTGGGGCGAGCAGGAAAGAGATCCGAAAAGGGAGATTTGAGGGCTGTTTAAAATTATTCCTGTGTCTACTTAACGACAATTCACTGAGCATCTACTAAGCTGGTGCTGGAGAAACAGTGGTGAGCAAGATGGTGAGGTTCCAGCCCCCTGGAGTGGTGAGCTGAGTCCTTCTCAAACTCTGCTGTGCCCCACAACCACACAGGGATCTAGCCAAGGGGCAGATCCTGGGTCACCAGGTCTGGGGTGGACTCAGTTTTTCATCTCTGGCCAGCTCACGGGTGAGCAGATGTTGCTGATCCAAGGACCACACTGTGAGCAGCGCGTCGGTTCCTAACCTTGAGTTCTGCAAAGGACGGGAACGGGGTGCAGGGAGCATGTGCAAATGGGGAGTGGGGGTTCCTAAAGTAGGGTGTTCTGAAAGAGTGGATATTGGGGGAGACCGCATGCAGGAAGAGGGATGGAGACAAAGGGCACCGCGCTGACAGAGGCCCTGAGGCCTGAGGACCAGGGGGAGGCGGACGGAGCCCAGCGGACGGAGCCCAGCGGATGGAGAGAGGTCTGAGGACCAGGAGAGGCAGGCAGGGCCAGGCGGGCCTTGTGGGGCTCGAACCGTCCTCCGAAAGCCGCGGGAAGCCCTTTGAGGAGTTTTGAACACAGGAGTGACAAGATCAGATTTATTTTTAAAAAATATTACTGACTTCAGCTTAGAGAAATGGGATAGAAGTGCATGAGTAAAGAAAGAAAAGGGTGGTTTAAATCTCCATCACTCACCTTTGAAAAAAGCAAGTCAAAATGAGGCTAAAACCCAGAGAACAGGGGCACTTCTATCTTAACACCAAGATGGGGTCAGGTCACTTCCACCTTCTGGGAGAGATAAGCCCCTGCCTGGGGCCGGCCCGCCCAAGCAAATCAAGCCCTCAACACGCACTATTTTTAGTCCGCTCCCCACCAGAGGTCTGCACATTATTTCAAGGTTTTCCTGTGATCTGAGCAGAACTGTGCTCTCGATCAGGCTGAAACCACCAAGGTCAGGCTCCCAAGAGGAAGTCACCAGTCCTGTTGGGAGCCTGTTGGGACACTATGATGGTCACTTTTATGTGTCCATTTGGCCAGGCTGTAGTCCCCAGTGATTCAATCTAACACTGATCTAGGTGTCACTGTGAGGTATTGTGTAGTTAGGGCTCACATCTATAATCAGTTGACTTTAAGAAAAGGAGACCCTCGATAACGTGGTTGGGTGGGCCTCACTCAATCCGTTGAAGAACTTAAGAGCAAACACTGAGGTTTTCCAGAGAAGACAGTCTGCTCCAACTGCAGCATGAGTCCTGCCTGAGCTGCCGGCCTGCCAGTCCGCCCTAGGGGTTCTGGACTTGCCTGCCCCCATAATCAAGTGAGCACATTCCTTAAAATGAATCTCTTATAGATGTAGATATGGATATAGATATAAAAGATATGGATATGGATGGAGAGGGGGACATATAGCATTAGCCTATTGGTCCTGTCTCTCTGAAGAACCCTGACTGGTACAGATACCCACAGCTCTGGCCCCAGATGCCTCTAATCGCCTCTCATCTGGCCACAGCATGACCCATCCAAGTGTCCATCACTGTCCATTGTTAAAATGGACATTAAAATGGGGTTCATGGGAGCCCCAGCCCAGGCCCTGCAGGCCCAGTCAGGGCGGAGGGCGTTACCCAAGCCTGTAGAACCCAGCTTGCTGGTAGCATGTTACAGGGAAGAATCATCCCACACTCTTTACTCCGACGGGAAATGCCCCATGTCAGACTCCCATCACGGCTTCTCACTCAAAACCCAAGAAGTGATCTTGGCTTTGATGAGGATGGAGAGAGTTAGGGCCGAAAATGTCCATCTTCCAATTCCCAAGATTGAAACTCCCCGAAAATTAGATTTCCCAACAATTCTGGCCAGAACGGAAAGTCCGGGAGTGAGAAACACGATCCTGGTGGGTGCAGGGTCGCCAAAGGAACCCGGCACTACAAATGTGGTGTGCTGGCACCCTCTGCAGGGAAAGTGGCTGTCCCCAAAGAAGGAAGAGGGCAGTGGATTCTTCACACACCCAAGTGGACTCAGCTCAATAGGAAAATGCACCACCCAGAAAGGAGCATCGTCCGAAAATGTCTCTGAGCTTGACGATTTAAAATTTATCATCGAACTTGAAGAAACGAACTCAAATAAAAACCATTTTAATGATATTACATGACAAAAAAACCTCTTGTATTTCTAGTGCCAAGGTCCCTCGATAAGAGGCAGAAGTTTCCAAAAGTACAGTGTTAAAAGTGATGGGCGCAGGCTATGCCAATTAAAGATCCCCCTTGCCGGCACACACATCTTGTGGCTTATCATTCCTGCCAGTTTCACAATTGGCTCTGGCTCCTGGAGCAGCTGGTCAACCCACCTCCTCCCTGGAAAACCCGGGGAAGGGGAGGCAGGAGATGGGGAGGGGGAAGCAGGAGCCGGGGAGGGGTGTGGGCGGGTTAGGGGGGAATGGCATCGGGGAGACTGGGGTACAACGCTCTCTGGACCAAAGCAGCAGTGGGCTGAAGAACCCTCGTGTCAAAGCTCTGACCGATGGTCAGCCCAGGTCCCTGGCACAAGGGTGGCTCTGGACCACTGCCACAGGAGATGGTTATCTTTGGGGACCGCTGTGTAGACCCAGCGTGGGCCGCAGTGCCCACAAGCTCCTACACACAAGCATCCGCTTGGCTCGGGACCCTGCTGCCCCTGCACCTGGCCCCAGTGTCCTCACTTCCTGGGCCTGGCAACTGGCTGGCCTGCCGGATGTTTGGAAGGGGCAGGGGGCTGGCTGAAACATGTCCAACAGAAGGTGCCACTCATGGTGCTTCCCTCTCATCTCCCTCACCCATCGGGGCCTTTGGTGATGCCGGGGCAACCACACGGTCCTGGGAAATCAGAAACTTTGTAACCGTACCAGCTCTGGGGGCGCCGAGGCACACGTCCTTCTTCAGATAACTCCTGGTTAATCAGGAGGGACAGCGGGCAGACGGCCAGGCACAGAGTGAACCGTGACCCCTGGTGGAGACTGAGGGCGAGTGCCGGCTTCCACAGCCCGAGGCCCCTCGGGTACCTGCGTTTCCTCTTCTGTAGGCATAGCCACAGTCAGAAAGGTGGCTGTGGGGTGCATGCACGCAGGACCGTCCCCTTCCCTGGGGGCACAGGGAGAAGGCTGGGACTTGCCAGCCCTCCTAAAAGCCCCTCCAGACCATGAAAGCTGCGCATTGATACACCTTTTCCGCATCCTCGACAGAGAAGGTTTGGAGAGATGTCATCAAATCCACAACGTCTGCGGGCAAGGAAATCCCTGGCTTGGCCTTAAAAAATAACGTAACATAAAAATGTCAACCTACACACAGCTTCTTCCAGAAAGCCAGAGACACAGGTAGCTGGGGTAGGATTTGCTTGGCATGTGGGTTTTGAGTGGGGGGCGGATCATTCCCGAATTCCACCGTTCTCCCGGCTCAGGACCTTTGTCCACGGCTGACGGCACGACGCACACCATCACCACGCACCCCTGAGCCGCGGCTGTGGCTGCACTGGTTGTAAGCTCCCCAGATCTTTACATCCTCCGAACAGCACTGGTCTGGAGGGTTGGCTGCACTTTATGCTCCCAGCTCCCAAATGCCTCCCCAGGGTTGCACTCTAGGACGCTGTCCCCATGTGTCCCTGTCATGTCTCCTCTTCCTTTCTAAATGGAACAGCCTTCGCCCCTCTGTTTCCCTCTCGCCCCACTCTGCTTCCCACTCCCGCCCTAGCCTGATTGTTTTTCCAGCCCTTTGGGGACCTCATCTGGCCCTGCCACATGGAGAAGGCACAGACCCAACAGGGCTCCCTGTCCCGGCCCTGGGGTGGCCTGCCCCTCGTGCAGCGTTAGACACACGCGCAGGCTCAGCTGCCAGGCAGATGGCCTGGCGCTTCCCCCAGAAAAGCCTGCACGGGAGGGGGCGTTGAATCAGCCCGTTTGCTTCAAGCTCCCCAGAACCAAGAACCACCACGCCTTTTGGGGGGGCTTGATATTCATGTGTCATTTTCCCTGGATACCCACAGGAAGGGGCTGTTCTACAGGCTTGTGGCCTGGGGATCCGCCTGGGGAAGGGTGGGGGCAGGTAGATGGCTAAAAGTGCAGAGGGCGAGGGTGGGCACAGCTGAGCTCCAGGCTGGTTTCCTTCTCTGAGAAACGGAGGAGAGCAGGTGCTGGGGGAGCAGGTTATGAACAGGCCGGGAGGCTGACTGGGCCGTTAGGAAACGTGGCAGAACCGGGTCGCTCACGTGCACAAGTGAGCCTTGATGTCCACTGACATCGGGAGCTGTCCTCGACAGCATCTGCTGCCCTCGCTCTTCGGTTGTTCTCTTCTCTTAAAGGGGGTTAAAGGGGGATTGGGGCCACGGGACCTTTGGCCTCAAGGGTAGCCTGGCCCTGGTGCCCTCCCCCTTGGCGCTCCGAGGACGGGCTGACGCCATGCGCTGCAGCCTGGTCTCCTCCACGTCCTGCAGGCTGCGGGCCGTCCTTCCTCCATACCTTTGCTTATGTGGTTCATCCCACCTGGAATTTGCCCAGGGCCACGTCTACCACCCACTGCCAGCCCCGGCGCCAGCTCCTCCTCTCCTCCTCCTCTCCTCCTCCTGTCTTCGGTGATCCAAACTCTATCAGCCAAGGGCTCTCTCAGTCCACCACTGAACACCACGTTTCGTAGATTCAAAAGCTCATCCCCTCACCAGACAGTCAACTCCAACAGACCAAAGACCAAACCCGCCACCATTCTTTCTTTTTTTTTTTTTTTTGGTGAGGAAGATAGCCCTGAGCTAACATTCGTGCTAATCCTCCTCTTTTTGCTGAGGAAGACCGGCTCTGAGCTAACATCTATTGCCAATCCTCCTCCATTTTTTTCCCCCAAAGCCCCAGTAGGTAGTTGCATGTCATAGTTGCACATCCTTCTAGTTGCTGTATGTGGGACGCGGCCTCAGCATGGCTGGAGAAGCAGTGCGTCAGTGTGTGCCCGGGATCCGAACCCGGGCCGCCAGTAGCGGAGTGCGTGCACTTAACTGCTACGCCACGGGGCTGGCCCCCCCACCACCATTCTAACAGCCACACGGCTCTGGGCAGAGACCACGCCTGTGCAGCAGGCCTCACTGAGTTAAACTGCAAGACCGGTGCTGTGCCAGCACAGGCTGAGAGACGGGGAGGGCCCTGGGTCGGTCCCTGGGGGAGGGTGGGGTTCTGCTGCTATAACAAAGAGTCACAGAGTCACAACTGCTTTTAACAGCACAGATTTCTCTTGCTCACGCTGCATTTCCATCACTGTTCCACTGGTCTCCTCACACCCAGGGAGATGAAGCGACCTGGACCTGGAACACTCCTGGTGGTCATGGCAGAGGAGAGAGGGCAGAACAAGCCACACGCTCCATCTTAAACCTTCTGCCTGGAAGTGACAAACATGACTTCCAGTCACAAATCAGTGACTGTGGTCGTTGACCAAAGAGGGTCGAGAGGCCACATTGGAACCCCACAGTTGTGGGGAGGGCGTGCCGAACGTTGGTGATCAAACATGCCTCTGTCTCAACACCACTAAGCCAAGGCCGACACGGACTGTGAAGCGTTGGTGCGCTCAGCGTGTCGCGGGGCTTCCAGAGGCCAGGAGGAGGATTCACGCCCAGGCTTGCAGGGACCTGGCCATTCTTCCAGGGCACCCTGTCCCTGCACTTCATCCGCATTACTGCCAACCCCAAGCAGGGGAGGCGGGGCCGACAGACGTCCGGGTGCTGGACACGCTCACGAGCCTCGGGTGAAAGAGAGTAGACGGAACTACGCAGGCGAGACGATCAGAGAGTCACCAAGCGGCTCACCTGTTTGATTCCCGCGTGTGTGCGCCAAGGTAAGAAAAACCCTGCCTTAGGGAAGGACCTGGGGCTTGTGGCTGCCCCTGGCCCGCCTGCCCCAGGTCACAGAGGCTTTGGCCATCAAATGAGACTCAGGAGAGGATTTCCATCTGGTTTCCCGTGGCGTGGGGAGAAGGGCTGTTCTGTGCCCACACCGCCTGGGGGAGGCAGATGCTGCCTGCTCCGGACCTGGCAGGGGAGCAGCTCTGGCCGCTCCAAGGAGCCGGGAAGCTGGACCCAGAAGGGGCCTGGCTTGGTTTCCATTGATACTGCCATGGATTCAGGGCCACTTTGAGGAACCTTCTCTTAATGAATCACGCTGACCCAGAGGCAAGGCAGCAGCCCCTCTGCTAGAGCCCTCCACACACCCGTGTGCCTGTGTGTGTGTGCATCGCGTGTGTGTGTGCACAGGTGTGCGTGTGCATGTCTGGTCCTGGAAAAGTTGGCATTCAAGCCCCTTTCCTGTGTGCTCCCCTTCCACCTCTCGCCAGCCTCCCTATGTCCCTCACTGATGACTTGGGGACAGGCAGACAAGATCTTTCTCTTCTCAATAAAACACTGCTCGAGATGCATTTCCTTGGGGGGGACCTGAGCTGTTGGCAGTCCACCACCGTGTGACTGCCACATGGGTTGTAGTTCGATGTGGCTTCTGAGGGATGGGTCGCTCTTCAGCCCCGCCTCAACCAGAGCCATGGCCCACGTCACAGGCACAGCAGGGGACAGGTAAGACCCCATTCCTAAGGGTCCCTGTCAGGGACAAAAGACCCAAACCCATGAAAACCAGACGACGGAAATACACCAAGTCAGCACTGGGTGCACAGGGAGGGGATGCACTCCAGATGGAGGAGGCGTGGACCTGACACCTCTTCCTCGCCCTGTGAGCCTCGGTTTCCTCTTAGTAAAGCAGGCCAAGGCTGCCTATCTCACTGGGTTGTTTCAGGACCCAGTGAGCCGACGTGTGGATATCCCTGACACGTTCATTCACTGATCTCAAACATCAGCTGAGCTGTGGGGAGCAGGGACCACGAGGCGTTCTGGAGACACAGTGATGACTAAGTCTGAGTGTGCCCTGGCCTTACAGAGGGCAGACAAATGTCAAGTAATGCACCACAGTGACTGCACTGCAGCTGTGGTCAGAGCTAAAGGGAGGCCTACGAGGTGTAAAGGGAAAGCTAACTGGGACCTCCGTGGGGTCAGTCAAGGAATGCTTCCTTAAAGAAGTGACACTTGAGCTGAGCTCTGAAGACTGGGCTGGGCTTACAGACAAGGTAAAGGGGGAGAGGAAGAATGAGCACTCCACACAGAGGGAAAGCCTGTGCAAAGGCCCTGAGGCACCGAGGAGTGAGCCTTTCTGAGGAACTGGAAGGCCAGGAGGAAAGATGGCTCCAGGGGTGGCTGCTGAGGTTAGCTAGAAGAAGCCTCTAAGGATTTCCATCTTTATCCTGAGAACGGTGGAAAGCCATTAAAGCACTTTAGTCAGTGAATCAGCACGATCAGATGTGCATTTTTCAAAGATGCTCTGCCCACCCACCGCCACCCCAATCCACTTCCCACTCTGCAGCCAAAGCCTGTCAGGACAGATGGGAGGCTATGGACACAGGCAAGGCTAGAGAAGATGGGAAGGAGAGAAAGGAACAGAACTGGAGGGGGAGATGGAGATGACACCATGAGTCCCAGGCCTCTGGCTTGTACAAGTCGGGGAGGGGGATGAAGGTGCCATCTTCTGAAGTGGAGAGGACCAGATTCGGGGGAGGCCTAGATGTCCAGACCTGTCAAGTCAGAAGAGGATGTCTGTGAAAAGACCCAGGGGACACAGAGGGAACACAGGAGGAGGGGCCTGCGAGAGTCAGGACTCAGGGGGTGGCTGAAGCCCTGGTGCAGCTGAGGTCCCGGCCCAGAGAGAGCAGACAGAGGAGCCCCCAACAGTGAAGGGCCAGTAGAGGGGACAGGCCCAGGCAGTGACACGGTGCGGACAGGTGTGCAGCAGGCCCTGAGGGGGTAAGCTAACGTTAAGATGGGCTTGGGGAGGGCTGAGAGGGAGCAGGGCTGGACGGGTAGATGAACTGGGACATGATCCTCCACAGACTCAGTCTCCGTGCATCTCGGCAATCTTAACCCCCCAAAGCCAAACTCAAGTGCCCACAGCCCAGCCTTCCCATCTCCCAGGCCATGCCTTCAAGACTGGATCGATTCCCAGCATAAACACTCCACTCCATGCAGGCTGATTGCAAAAATGCCCCTGACTATTCACACTTCCCTGTAAACGCTCCCTTTGCAATAGGACTCTATAGCTCCTCCCACAAAGAGGTGGGTCTATTTCTTCACCCTGGAATCAGGGCAGCCTCCTGACGCATTGGCAAAAAGATGCCCTGGAAGTGATACTACGCCAGCTCCAAGCCCGGGTCTCAGCAGGCCTTGCTCACTTTCATTTTCTGCCTTGGAACCCAGCCTGATCCAGCCTTCTGCAGGAAGAAAAACCACATGAAGCAGAAACCAGCTGTCAAGTCCACCCAGTCTCCAGCCCACACACCACATGACCACAGATGCATGGGTGAGCCCAGAGCCCTGAGAGCAGTCAAGCGCGGCCCAGATCAGAAGTACCCAGCTCACCTGGAGACTCATGAGCAAGAAGAAACAATTGCTGTTTCAAGCTACTGAGTTTGGGGGCTTCTTTGTTATGCAGCAGTAGCTAACGGATACACTCTTCCTCCCAAAGGTGTGAAGATGCTCCAGGACTTCATCCTGCTTCTCAGTATTAGACAGACCCAGTGGAGACATGCAGCTAAATTCAGTCTGGTAGGGTTTATAATTGATTTACTTGGTAAGATCTTTGGTTTAAATTATTCTTTTCATATATTTTCAATCAGAAATGTAAGGAGCCATTGGAATGTCTCCACAGAGCTCTCAGAAGCATCCTTTCCCGGTTTCTCCAGAGGGGCCTGTTTTGTTTGTTAGGGAGCGTGTTCTCTCGCAGCTTTTCAAATGCTACATTTTCCTCCGATGGCAGCCAGGGCATTTGATCACGTGAGAGATGATGATGCGGTTGCAATTGCTGTCAATATTCCTTTTACAATTCCGAATTTGCATCTGTGCAAGGCTGGTAATTCTTATCTGAATGCCAAGCACAAGTAAATGAAACTTATTGAAAATAACTGGGAAAATTCCATGCTGGAGGTAAAAAAAAAAGAAAAAAGAAAAAAAATTTCCTTTTCTGCAGCAGATGGAGAAACTGGTCCTGGCAAGGCCGTTTGAAATCAACTCAACAACTGGCCAGCCCCAAAAATTCTGTGGCAGGTGCATGCAAGGCAGAAAGATGGACAACAGAGACCCCGAACACCCACCCTTTGAGGTGCCAAGGCTCCAAGGCCCCCTCCAGCCCCAAGAACAAGGAGACGGTGTGAGGAGAAGGGAACACACTCAACGTTGAGTCTCTCAGTCCCATGTGACCCTCAGATCACTCTCGTGAGGGGCGCAGGGCCAGAGGCGTGTCACGCTACACAGCACATCAGAGACAGCCCTATCCCAAGACCTCCAGGCGCAGTTCTGCGCAGGATGCAGGATGGACCTGCAGGGGGCGGGACCACGGCTCCTGCTCTTTTAGTCCTAACTTGGAACCATCTGTTGTAACGACCACAGAAATGGGCCAATCCTTCTGCTCAGGAGAATGAGGTGGGGGAGAGAAGTAACCTGGGCGTCATGCCCAGCAGAACAGCACAACATCTACCAACCTCCTGGGCCACCAGGTCCCCTTGCCCAGGACTGCAGGAGTCACCCAGGCAAGCAAGGTCCCCAGCCTGGAGCGGTGGGCCAGCCCAAAAGCCTCTTCCATGAGCATCGGCCAGTGCAAGACCTCAGAAGCCAGCCTGGGGCCACCTAAACCCTCCTCCAGTCTTCACACAGCATGCTTCGGAATCGCCTGGGGAGCCGCTTAATGCTGACCCTGTCGGCCAGGGGTGGAGTCTGGCCTGGGAACATGCATTTCTCAAGAAACACAGTGTTTCAGATGCAGGGGGCCAGGGACCACACCTTGAGAAACATGGCAGTAAAGAAAGAGACTGGGCACTCAGAGGAAGAACGGGATATGTCACCAGGAAATCATACAATCCCACTTGGAGGCAGGGGAAAGGCTGTGGGAGAACAGAAGACGGAGCTCCTGGAGGAATCGGGGTAGGACTACTTCACAGGAGAAGGGGGCATTTGAGTTGGGTCTTGAAGCATGAGTAGGAGTTTCCAGGTGGGGGGATTGGGAGGGCCATCCAGATCTGGCTGTTGAGTCCACAGTAATGTTCATAAACAAACGCTTTTGAGCCTTATCGTGGGCCAGACCCCACCCTGGGCACTTCCTCAGGTGTGTTCTCTCCCACTTGGCAACTGATCTTCACTCCTCCTGGGACTCTCGCTGCAGAAAGACCTCCTGGGCTTCACCTCGCACTTGGACTGAAGACGTCCCGAGGGCAGGCGTGGTGTGGGTCCTTCTTGGGCTGCTCTGGGTGCCCAGCACAGGGCCTTCCCCGCCAGGTAGATAAAGATAGTTGATGGGTTGATTGACACCCCCATCAGGAAGGAGTCTGCAAGCCAGTTACCACCTGGTCCAATAAGCTATGCCCCACGCCTCCCCAGCATCGCTGTTTGTTTCCCAGGAAGGAACAGAGCCTGCGAGTACTCCCTGCCCGAAAGCCAATCCTGAGCTTGGAGATGCCTCCAAGGTGGCTGTGCGAGTGTCCTGGGGCGGCCCTAACAAAGTACACCCCCTGGGGGGCTTAAGACGCCAGGAATGTATTCCCTCATGGTTCTGGAGGTGAGAAGGCCAGGATGGAGGTAAGGGCAGGGTTGGCTCCTCTGAAGCTCTGAGGAGGATCTGTCCCGGGCCTCTCTCTTGGCTTCACGTGTTGCCAGCCATCCTCAGTGTCCCTTGGCCTTGTGGATGCCTCACTCCAGTCACATGGCCATCCCTTCTGTGTGTGTCTATGTCTGAATGTCCCCATTTTATAAGGACACCAGTCATATCGGATTAGGGTCCACCCTAATGACTTCACCTCAACTTGATTACCCCTGTAAAGACCCTATTTCCAAATAACGTCACATTCTGAGGTGCTGGGGGTTAGCACCGCAACACATCCTTTTGGGGGACACAGTTCTTCCCTCCCCACCAGGCTCCTGGGAGCCTCCCTGGGAGGGCATGTGGGCCGTGCACGGGAAGGAGACAGGGATCCCCCACAAGGGACCAAGGAGGGCGGGAGGACAGGGCTGCACGCGCCAGGCACCCCCTCCGTCCGTCCTGCACGGCCCTGCGTGGAGGTGGCTGTCCTTCCAGGCCTCTCTAAGGCCCCGGCGCACCCTCCCCCGGGGGGAGGGGTGTCAGTCCCTGGCAGAGCTGGTGTTTGATGCGGAGATGCTGGCAGTGAGGATGGACAGGGCTCAGCCAGAGGTTTATGTAAAAGGACAGCTTCTGGAGAAGGAAGCCCGCGATTTAAACAAGGACACCAGGAAGGCGCCCCCGGCTCCCCCTCCTGCTGTGTTTCCTGGAAGGCAGGGGAACAGCAGCCCCCAGGTTGGGGGACCCCCAGAGAGAAACCCACGCACTTGGTGCTGCTTCCGCTTCCCCTGAACTTGTCTCACCTTTGCCCCAACCTGCCCCTCCTGTCCAACCCCCTGCCCCCCGCACGGGTCACACCCACTCCTCAGTTACGGCCTGTATCAATGCCCAGGATAAGGACCCCGGCTGACCCAGCCCGAGTGACAGGCACATGGAGGCTGTAAACAAGGAACAGTTCTTCTGAAACATCCCCGTCCTGTCATTTTGAGGGGGCGGGTACTAGCGTGAGCGACCCACTCTAGCTCCTCGGGAAGCCGACAAAAGCGAAGGATTACGCATAATTGCCCTTTGTTTAAGAGGCAAGCTAATATTCCTGCAGAGCCGAAAACTCGTTCTTCACACAGATAAGCTTCCAAAAATTGCAGTCTATTTGTTACCACGTTTAGCACTGTTCTTTCCTTCCCAAGCCCCCAGGTTTTTTCACGGCCCCAAATGCAAATGCTTTCCCTAGTGGCCCCGCGGGTCTAGAACATTGGTCTGAGGAAGTCCACCTCCCAGGGCGGCAGCAAGAAAGGAGACGGCTCCCCCAGGAAAGAAAGTGGAAGGTCAACAACGCTCACGAAGGTCATTTCGGCCGGTGGCCCTGACAGTGGAGCCGGTAACGGGACCCACTCCCCTGTCTCGCCTGGATGCTCCGCTCCTTTCCCTGCTGCTCAGATGGCCCTTTTCTCACCAGAAGGGACAGGGAGACACAGGGACACTCACACCTTCTCACTGTGACCCACGTCATGGAAGAGAGCTCCAAACCTCAAAGAAATCTTCAATGGCCCTCTTAAAAGGAGGGGCTCAAGACTGGAGCTGACTTGCCAGGATCCCCAGGGGCCCCGCAGCCCAGGAGCACAACATAGGCCCGGAAGCAGCTTCTGAAGACAATCCCGTTCTGAAGGTCCTCCTGGGCTCCTGGAAGGAGGGGACTGTCCCCTGTCCCTTCAGCCAGGTGTGTTTTCAGCAGAGCAGCACTGCCCAGGCCCAGCTGTACCCACTTCCCCACCTCACTGTCCCAGGACACAGAATCCAGGATTGGCGATGAAGAGTACCCCCAGGAGAAGAGCACTGAGAGAGACCCCCGAGTGTCTGCCTGGGGGGTCCCGGTGGCTGGCCTCCATAGCTGCGTGTCTACTCGGGGGCAGGGTAGCCAGGGGCCTTAAGGCTCTGGGAGTCACTGCTGGAATGAGCCCACCTGCTGGGGGGGGGGGCTCTGCTCCTCCTCCAGCTCAGAGCGTTTGTCCCAACCACTCTGTCTTTCTAGAATTCTTGGGGGCGAGGGCACCATGACCAATCTTGGCACCAAAAGAAAGAGCCCCGAACCAGGCTCCAGCCATCAGGAGCACCCACTCGGGCTCAGGGCCCAAGCACCCAAGAGGCACAGGCACCACGTCCAGACTCATCAGTCCACAAGTGTTTATTGAGCACCTACTGTGTGCCAGCGCAGCCCGGAGTGAGGAAAGTGGTGCCATCGCTGCAAAGGCCTGCCTCCCTCCTCCTGAATTCAGCCCAGAACACGAGTGACTTTTCTGTAGAGTCCCCGAGTCAGCTGGGGGCCCCTGAAGTACAGCCTGAGACGGGGTGGAAGAACAGCCGTGCGTGTGCGTGTGTGTGCGTGTTTACTTCTTTATATAGTATTATCGAACTGGTCACCCTGTGGGCAATTGGGGATCCATCCATGGGGCCCGCCTGGGGAAACACATAGCCGGCCCCTTGTCCCTGGGAAGGTGGGGAGGCTAGGGGGGATTTCCACCCACCCTTCCCCCATGGTAGAGGGCTGCCCCTGGTGCATTAACTCCCCACACCTCCGGCTGCTCTGTTAGCAACCTGAGCAAGCGCCCTTCCCTCCAGAGAAAGCTGGGGGCCGAGAAGCACGGGTGCTGGAGGCAGGAGCTGGCAGCGTGCGCAGGAGCTCACCACCACAGCCACAGCTGCAGCCTACAGGAGCCGAGCCCGAGGTCCCCAAGGGACAAGCTCTCCCGAGGTGGTCCCGGCAGGCCCACCCCAGGGCTGCTGTCTATTTCTAGGAGAACATGTTCCCTGCACCCACCCCTCAGACCCAGCCTATCCCTTGAGGGCCAGCTTTTCAAGCATCCCCCACCATGAGACCAGTCACTGCAACAAGTGACCCTGGATAGGTGTTTGTGTCCCCCCAAAATTCATACACGGAAACCTAACCCCCAATGTGATGGCGTTAGGAGGTGGGGCCTTCAGGAGGTGATTAGGCCAAGAGAGTGGAGCCCCCAGGAATGGGATTAGTGTCCTTATAAAAGAGACCCCAGAGAGCTCCCGGGCCCCTTCCCCCACAAGAGAAGGATACAGCGAGAAGACGCAGTCAGAGAACCAGGAAGGGCGCTCACCAGACATCAAGTCTGCCGGCACCTGGATCTCAGGCCTCCAGCCTCTAGACTACGAGGCACGAGTGTCTGTGGTTGGTGAGCCCCCAGTCTGTGGCGTTCTGTTACAGTAGCCCTGCTGGACTAAGACAGTGCGTGAATATACGCACGGCCTCACCGTGTCCAGAATGTTCTCCTCCACTGACAGCATCGCTTGGGGCTTAATCTCGAGGCCGCGCTCCCAGCCCCTCACCTCCTCCCTGCCCAGAGGGAGCCGGCAAACCCCGCCACCCCCTACCCTGTACCCCTGCTCTTGCCTCCCCCGCACCCCTGCCCTGGCAGACCCCAAACCACAGCCTGCTTCGCAGCAGCAACAGCCGATGAGAAACGTGGCTGCTTGGGCACAGGTAGAGACAGGCGGGACCCAGCCCCTCAGCCTCGAGCGGCAGCTCCCCACACACACAGGCGGGCGTGGGACAGGCCGCAGGGGCCAGAGGGGGGTGGGCACTGCTCCTGGAGAGGTGCAGGTGCGGAGAGAGGGAAGCCACCCAGGAGGACGTGTGTGTCAACAGCCCACTCCCGGCAGGGGACCGCGCTGGGAGACCCCGAGACAGACCGCGGCAGAGTCCCCGCCGCCTCCTGGCTGCCCCTGACACCCCCCTACTTTGCTCTCCTTTTTTTCTTTTAACCAAGCTTCTTTTGTTTTTCGAGGATCCCTTCGTGTGTGCACACCCACACATGCGTGTCAAGTTTTTATTCCAATCCTTAAATGAGGTCTTTGCTGAGAATTTACAATTCCCCCACGGCCTCAATCCCGCAAAGATTGCTTTTTTAACGCTGTTAGGCCTTAATTCTAATAAGCCTCCTCTTTGTTACAGAACCAGGTCACACTGCCTTGACATCACCAGAAAATCTTTCGTCGGCAGGGAGGGGTGGGCAAGAAGAGAGGGACGGCGAGAGGAAGGGGCCAGGAGCCAGGAGCCAGAGAGAGGAATCCTCCCTTAATTCGATGGAATTCTAAAATAATCTAATTTCTGTCCCAGAGTGGCCTGCTCACTCTTGATAACTCTATGATATGATTGTGTCTCCTCCCAATGTTAGTTTTCTTTTTGTGTCTTGATTGTTAAAATGACTAGAGGAGGAAGGGGAAGCAACAGAACCCAATGGCCACATGGGCACAAGTTCAGGTCCCAGCCCTGGACAGACGGTCATTTGCTCTGGCCCAGCACCTGCTCCCCTGCCAGCCTGCTCGGGTCCTGAGGGCCAGCAAAGGAAACAGAAGAACGAGACCAGCAGGCTCCAGGACAGAAACCAAAACCCACTCGGAAGAGAGGCACGCAGGCGGATTTGGACACCTGGGGAATCCATCAATCAAACTCTCTCCCTCCTCCCTCCCACCTCCCTTCTTCCTCCCCCCTCCCCCTTCCCTTCCTCCTTCCCCTTCCTCCTCTCCCCTCCCTCCTCCCTCCTTCTTCCTTCCCTTTTCATGAGTTGGTTGTTTTAAGGTTCAAGGGGATATGGAGGGAGAGATGTAACTGAGGAAAATAAAGCTGTCTCTATCTGCTTTCTCAGGACAAAAGGCAAGCCCCCCTCCACACATGCTTGCAACGTTTATTAAGCACCTACTATGTGCCAGGGAGATGAAAGGCTGTGACCCTTTCCGCACTGCTTGTCATTGGAAGTAGAAGGAATCCAGGAGCTAAGGGGTAAGACAGTGCCAGAATGCTCCTTAAAACCCCTGGGAGCTTTCTAAGACTTCTGGGAGGGCAGTGTGAGCACAGCCAATTGGTTAAACATAAAAATTTAAATTGATGCAATGTCTGATGTAAGGCACCTTGGAAAGCAAAGGGCATTTTTTAAACTTTGGTGCCGAAGAGCACCAGTGCCCAGACTGAGGTACTCATGTGGGAGGTGGGGGAGTCATGCGGCCTTCCAGGGCCTCCTGCCGAAGATGCAAGGACCCACCCACTCAGCGCTTCTCCACCTGGGGCCTGCCCCAGAGTGAGCCCTCAGAACCCCCACGGGGAGTTTCTGCAGTATCCACATGTTGCTCCAGGGCAGACACACGGGCTCCTCCAGCAGGCCCCACGCCACCCACACAGGAACCCATTCCCCTGAGTCCCCCACCCCGAGCCCCCAGCCACTCACCCAGCAAGTGCGTATTGAGTGCCTACTGTGTGCCAGGCACTGCCGTAAGCCCTGAGAATACAAGATGTAGACAAGACAATGCCCATGTATTCATATGTTTCCATATTAAAACACGCAGATTGTTCTGCCGTCTTCCTTTTCCAATCACAACACATTGTGGATAGCCTTCCACATCCGTCTCAAACAGCTGCACAAAACCCGCCATCTGAATAGAAGACGCTTTCTTTAACTGTTTTAACCATTCCCACCTGCAGCGGGTTTGTTAGCAGTGAGGACCTTTGAGAGGTGGTGTGCCAACCGGGCAGGGGGCGAGGGCCACACTGGGAAGGATGGGCCTGGCGCTTCACTCAAAGCTGGCCGCCAAGTCACGAGGGTTCTCATGCGTTCCAGCAACTCTCCTACAGGCAGAGCAAGGTGGCAGCCCTTGGCCCGCAGACAGCAGATTCTTGGATTCTGCAAAATATAATTGTGAACGCCAATCTGCCAGCGCAGAAATATGCAGCTCATTCACAAGCTAAATATAAATAATACTGATTCATCTGCCATCTTGAATTATCCATTTCACTTCTGTTTTCCATTAGCATTAATAATCATGAGCTGACTCCCCTGAAGATGGGCTACATTATACTCCAAAGGACGCAGCCAGCCCTGGGGTCACACGTCTAGGGGAGCCTCAGGCTATCTTCCAGAACAATCCAGCATCTTCTAGAACAGTCCAGCACCTTCCTACTATTTTTTCCTCCTTTTCATCTACTCCTCACTCCCAGCCCAGCAAAGAGGAGTCGCTCAAAGACACATCTGACACCCCCCTTTTGGAGGCAGTCTGCTCTCTGGCAGCCGACTCTGCTTCTGGGAAAACAGTGGCATGCAGTCCAAGATTCACTTCCAGGCTGAAGGGAAGGAAACTGATACGGCTGGATGCACAGCCCAACGAAACCTGCAGGGCATCACCTTGCTGCTGCCAACCCCAGGGGCAGAACCAGTGCCCATTTCCTCTCTAGGCCAGAAACCACAGTGGCTTTCCTATGGATCAGCGGGCTCCTCGTCCCTCTGGCAGCGCTCCCCCTCCGAGGCCCCGGGTCACAGAGTGTGCCCACGGCACAGCCCCTCCTACATACCCTCTCACCCCAGCAGGACCCAGAAGGGCTGCTAGCGACAGAAGGAACCAGGACACGGAAACCACATGGGCCCCTCACCAGCCCGCCCAGCCAGGACAGGGGGCTAACGAGGCCCACAGCCTGTTCCCCACCCCACCCCAGGCAGCCGTTAGAATCCCCACAGATACTCGCTGAGAACCCACTGTGAGTAGAGAAACAGCCCACGTCTTCTGGCGGAAAACAGGTCCCCTGCCTTCGAAGCTTTTGCAATCTGATACAGGAGACAGGTGTGCAACACCTACCAGGATCCATCATTTTTCATTCTTCCTTATCAGTGCTAATCACGGCTCCCAGAAAAGTGCTGTGAAAGATGAGGTGCTGACTGTCAGGCCCGGGCAGCTGTGAGGAAGGGCTTCTGAGGATGGCTTTTCATGTTCTATCTGTGAAAGTGCACAAGGACGTTCCAAATGCCAATCTCCCCCACCCCGCCTCAGGTACGGACACAGGTACAGCTCTGTCCTGGGTCCAGGAAGGATCCAGAACCTCCCACTTGCCTTTGCATCTCCCTAACTGGCTGAGCAGCTCCTAGGAGTCTCCAGGAGAAATGCAGTCACCCCCTGGCCTCAGTGTCCCACCGCCAGCCACATGTAAGGAAGGACTTCCTGAGGAAAACCTAGGGTTCCTGGGCTCCTTCAACCCCAAATGTTTCCTTGAGAAAACACCTGCCCTCAAACCAGAGGCCCGTGAATTGGCCAAAAAGGCGATGCCCGAGTTGAGACCACCCCCAACGTAGAAACAGAAAAGGCGAGACTGACGTGAAAGTGGGGAATCGGTCCTGCGAGGGGCCCCACCAACCCGACCACGCCAAAGCAATGCAGCTTTCCATTTGGAACCAGCGAGGACCGGCTGGGAGAGAAGGGGAGGAGGCGCCGTCCTCCTGTGGAGTCGCACAAGGAAACCAGAGCCTGCCCGCCACCCAGCTGAAAATGAGCCCTCTGTGGTCCTGCTGCTAATGCTTGACCTCGTGGTCCAGTGCCAGGGCCCTCCTCTGTCGCTACCGTCCCCAACACCCGGAATTTACTGCCCAATTTCCCGCATCCACTCTCACTGGCTGAGCCCCGCACAGCCCGGGCTGGCCCCCGCCTTCCTGGGAGAGAAGAACAGCAGGGAGCCGACTCCCCACAAGTCGTTTGAGCCTCAGGGCCCCGGACACAAAAACGGCCAGCCACTCTGTCCATCCATCCCACGGGAGAAGCACACTCAGACCCCAAGGCAGGCGGCAACAGGGCACACAGCTGGCCCTCAACCTGGTCTCTTCTCTTTTTCCCTGGTGTTTGGGCCACCTAGGCAGAGCCTGGACTGTGGGTGCCCCGGGGAGTCCCTACAGAGCCTGGCAGACAGCAGAACGACAGCTCTCCCCACTCTGAGGCCCCTCTCTGAGGAGGAGGGAGAAGTCTGGCCACAAGCACCCTTGGTCTGGCTTCTTTCACGCTCCCTGACCCACCCTCTTCCCACCATCCCTACTGATTCTCCCCAAAACCTGCCTGCAGAAATTCCCCACCCGGTGGCACAGTCTGGGCACACGTTACCCAGCCAACAGGTGTGGGGATGCTTCAGTGACGTGTGCTCTTGCACATACGGCCAGGTACAAGCAAGTGCTCCTCGAAGAAGCCAGCGCCCAGGCAGGGCATGAAGCACGCGTGTGTGCGCCTACACACACACACACACACACACACACACAGACCATCTTCGCTGTTAAGGACCTGGAGGGATGTATTCTCTGTTCTCTGGGCTATAATTATTCTAGCGTGGGAGACAAATTCTGTCTCCAGTCTCTCAGAAACGCGACGTTAGAATATCACATTCTACGGTCCTGGAAAATCTCTGCGGCGCCCCAGCTCTTTCCCTCCACACCAGAGCACAAACAGCTCTTCAGACGGACGAACACACCGCGGAGGCCCCGCACCGGGGCTTGAAGCCCCGCTCCAAGCCGCTTCACCTGGAGCGAGAGACCCGGGAACCAGGCATGCGGGTAACCATGGCAACTTCGGGGAAGTTTTAAAAAAATAAGTTTGTGAGTTGTTGGTTGTTATTTGGTGCTTGGGTGGGTTGAGTTCGTTCCTTTTTTAGGATAACAGGGTCCCTGAATAAGGCTTTTATGAGGTTTCTGGGTCCAGTATACACGGCAGCAGCTGCCTCTAGACTTTGAATTACCCTCCGAGGGGGAGGCAGCGTCTCCTCTGAGCACCACCGTCACAAGCCCGGGCTCTGTCCGGGCGGGGTGGGGGGCTGTATTCCGTGGGGTCACCTTGAGCCAGCACACCTCCCACCTGTGTCGCAGTGGCCCTTTCGCCGCCTCATCCTCCCCAGGAGTCCTGAGATTGGCGATCCAGACCCATCAGGATCCCAGACAGGTCCCAAGACATCACTTACACATCTCTCAGTGTGGGAAGAGGGTCAGGCAATCCTGCAAGATCCTAACGCCACGCGCAGAGTCGCGCACACACACTCACACATGCGGGCGCACAAAGGGCCAACATACCTGCGAGTAAACTACATCCCCTCAAAACGACATCCCGCCCACACGCAGAAATGTCCGGTGCCCCTCCGAGGGTCCAAGTGGCCTCGGGGGAGATGAATGGGAGCTGCTACCCCGGGCACTGACCCTTCTCCAGGAAGCCGATGGGAGCAGGCTTTCGATGCCAAGGGACAGCCTCACACGTGTCGGTGGGGTGCATGCACAGGCACGCACACCGCCATTGGTTCAGGAGCGCACTAGAGGATGTGCAGGCCGTCAAGTGACCGCGCAGGCGGCGACCCCTCCTCGAGAGTCTGCCAGCACCTCCGAGCAGAACATTGGCGGCGCCCCGTCCACCCCGTGCCCCGGGCACAGTTCCAACGTTGTTTATTACACATCCGAGACCCAGCGCTGAAGAGCACTTGAAGGCCACTGCAAGGTTCCGTGTCACCGCTGCGTTGCCAAAGGGCTGGGCACATGGCTGGGAAAAGGAAATATTTTTTAAAGGCAGAAAAATTCTAAATGGCCCTTTCAGCCTTTCGGCGCACATAATTGTAGTATCCAAGTTAATGAAAGACCTACGTGCTGGCTGCCTGAACACCAGCTAATGCCACAGCCCTGCTCCTCATGTGGAGCGGCTCCGTCACGTCGTCGTGGAAATCAGACCCCAGTGGGGAGGTGGGAGGGGGCGGGGAAGGAGGTGGGGAAACGCATGAAATAAAGAGCGTTTCCAGGAATGACAAGGCTCCCACGCGGGATCATATCATCAATCAGCCAGTAGGAGGGCCGAGGAGCACTTGGCATCCCATTTCCACAAAGACAAAGTTTCCTTCAGGAAACTGCTAGGGTCTTCGAGGCGTTGAAATAAGACGAGAACAAATGAAGAAAGACGACCACAGGGCTTGGCGGGTGCTCAGACGCGGGGCTCCTGGCAGCCTGGCAGAAAGGCGTGTGGGTTTAAAGACACAAGTGGAGCCTGCAAGTGTCAAGAGGTGAGCACACACAACAGGCGTGTGCACACACACATGCACACACACACACAGTACAGGCACACACATACCTGCATGTGTGTGCACATGCGCCTGCACGCACAGCACATGCGCACACATACACACATATGCTGTATGCACCTGCATGCACGCGCACTTGTGCACACACGCACGCACATGTACACACACATATTCATGCATGCACACACAAACTCTACTCGAGGGTTGGGGTCCACTATTCATTCTAGTTTGTGGCTCCCACAAGTGCCAGGTGCTAAGGAGACAAAGGTGTTACCCGGAACTTCCCCCTAAGGCCCTACAACACATCCCCCGTCTTCAGGCCCTGACTCTGATGGAGCTCAGAGTATATCAGACTTCAACAGTCCATTCTGGAGACTTCAGACCCACACCCAAGGAGGCTCCTACCTTAAAGGCCCCAGGAAGCAGTCTAGCTCCACTGCCTAAGTGGAGGTGACTGATTTATTCTGACCATCCTGACTCTTAACGACACGGCTCTCCTCCAGCCGTGAGCGGCTTTAATTGTCCATCCAGCAGGGCAGGGAGGAACCGTAAATCTTTCCTCCCGGCTGCTCTGAGCTTAGCGCAGCTTGACCTGCCATGGCCAGCCCCTCGCCTGCATCTCGCTGGAGAAGTCTGCTGGCTGTGAAGGAGAGGGAGTGGAATGGAGAAGGGGGGACAGGAGAAGAGGCTGGTGGGGTCAGGGAGGAGGATAGAGCGAGCAAGGCGGGAGAGCACGTGTGGCCGCATGCTCTGGCTGCTCCTAACCGGGGACACTGCGGAGGATTCGTCACTGCAGCTTCCAGGGGAGGCGGCCCTAGGTGTAGTGTGCTGGGGGTGTGGGGGAGGTGCCCTGGGCCACACCCTCCCAGGCCCATGTCTACACACCTGTCTCACAGGCCCCAGCTCTCAAGCAGCCTGACTCCAAGAAAATGGGCCAGAGCCTGGGGGAGTCAGCATTCTCTCGCCTTGCTGGAAAACAGCACGGTCCTGAAAGGAGCCCATGGGGGAGGAAATAATATTTCTCTATCCAATCTTTGTTGTGTGGGCAACAGGGCCCAGCTAGGGGCACAGGGACCTCTCCCTAAGAGGCGGGGCAGGCCACAGGCGCAGAGCCCCAAACGCCACACTGATCCAGAAGGCTCGGCCTCAAGCTCCAGAGCACACCTCCTCCCCTCCTGCAGACTTAATATTTTCTGTAATTTTAGTATATATTAATGCATTTCAAAGTGGTGCACATTACAGTCATGATTATTACCTAGAGACTTCCTTTATAGCCCTCATTTTCCAGTGCTCATTACTTTCCAAAAAATTATCCTTGGGGGCCAAATTTTCCAAGTCTAGGCTTGTGAGTTTTTTTCTCAGGACCTGAGCAAAACATATTATTGTGTCCATGACAGGAAGAGAGGGCGTTAGTTTTCCCTAAGTCAGTCTCCGCGGTGCCTTCTGAGCAGGAAGGAACGACGTCGGCTTGGGAGGGGCAGAGACCGCGCTGTATTTCTCACATGTAAATGCTGACACTCCTGTCAAGGACCTGGCTTTAGTTTTGCCGTCTGTTCTGTATAGACAGTTCTACTTTTAAAATGAGATTTCAGCCTAAGTTGGGGGAAAGCACCCATGCAACACTCATTTTACAGGCTTAAGCACAGACAAGTCAGGACAGCAAATGCAAATCATTGCCATAGTGTCCTTGCATGGATACAGATGGACACGTATACAGTTGGACACGTATTTTGCAACACAAAGGCAATCTTGCAGAAAGATCCTAGTCATGGCCAGAGGATGCTGGAAGAGTCAAAAGAATGCAGATTCTATGTGTATTCTTAATTGTCCTAGGAGAGATCTGCTGGGGAGAAAGAGAAATGTACCCACTGAGAGGCTACCTCTAGTCATGCTGTAAAGTTGTCCCCGACACCAACACAAGGGCTTTTGCGGTTAGGACAAGGCTAATGGGCTCCTCCATCAAACAAAGGTCATTGTCCAGCCTCTCTCCCTCCCTTTGGCCATCAGTTAAAGGATCCCAGCTGTCAACGCATCAAATAGACTCTGGTCTGATAATACTCCGTCTAGAGTCGGCTGTCTGGGAGTGTTGATTATAATAGTACACCACTGAAAACAATAATTCTCACCTTAAATTTCTCCAGCACTTCTCTTTTCTGCTAGGATTCCAAAATACTTGACTAATGTACCGGTGGAAAGCACCACTGAGAGGTAGGCAGTGAGCACTGTCAGCCATTACGAGCAGCTTGGGGGACGCGACAGGGGAGCTGATGAAGCATAGCCCCGTCCCCAGTCTATGAGCAGCCTGTGTAAGAAGCCCCTTGGGCCCAGGTTCCACCTCGCCTGTCCCTGCAGCAGGGCCCCAGCCGTGCCTAATGGCATCACAGTGGTCCCTTCAATGACGGAGAGTCAATATTCCAGAAAGACAGCACACGCTTTATGTTTATTTCTAATGGGTTTTGCAAAACTGTGTTTCAGTTTTTCCCACATTGAGTCCTGAGAACAAAAAACATCTCCATACTGAAGGCAGGGGTGGGACAGAGTCACTCGGCCGCGGTGGCAATCTAGAGTTCAGAGGAGGCGGGGAAGGGCTGGGGGATCGGGGGCGTGTCACAATTCTTCTTCCTTTCCTCCCCTTCCTGGAAAATCCAGCCGGCAGTGACCTAGGGCCCCCATGTCTCAGAATCCAAAGTCACTCCTGCAAAAGCATAGAGCACAGAAACAGTGCCCTCTCTCCTTGTGGTCCTCTCGACATTGCCCTGGGAGTGGAGGCATGGGGAGGGGGCGGTGGCCCATCGAGGGGACACACCATGGGCAGTTAAGAGCCCCTCCACCCTCCAGATGCCCTGGTCAGGGCAACCCCTGGGTCCACAGCCCCATAGACAGGACCTCACTCAGGCCCTTCTGCCTGGCCACAGGGTGTTCCTGAGAACATGAGCTGCCTGGCTCCTCCTGGGGACCCCTCCAGGCCGCCTGAGTGGTGAGGAGCTCCTCGCCTAGAGAGAAATGTGAAGACTCGTTTCCATCTTGGCACCTGCAACTTGATCTGGAACCATTTTCAAACAGCGTCATCTCCTCAAGGCCAGAGGAAACAGTGCAGAATCCATTTCCTTCACTCTGACAGATGCCCTTCCTCTAACAGGTGGATGGCTCACCACTGGCCGCCGTGTGCCTACTGCGTGCCAGCTCCAGTACCTGTGGCATCTCCCCACTTCTCAGCTGAGTAGACTGAGAACTTGCCCCCAGGTCACAGGGTGGGGAGTCTGCATTTCCTCCCCCACAGCAGCTCCCGGCCTCACCCGTCCCCTGCACACAGCCTCCCCCCACCCCCCCACCCCACCCCCACCCCCCCATCACAGGCGTGTGCGGATCTGCTGGCTGTGATGACAGGCCATGCTGCCGCCCTTAATGGGCTTGAGGTCTGAGAAAGGTAATTAATTAACTTACAGCTTTGTTCCAAAGTCAAGTTCCATTTAAATGTGCATCTAAATGTGTGTGTCCTGGGGGCGAAGGGTGGTTCTTACAAGATTCAGCTGACAGAGGAACAGCCAAGTGCAATCTCAGGGAGGCTCCCACTAATAGGGAGAGTAACTGAATGGAGATGCAGACTAGGCCTCCAGGGAAAAGAGAGGACGTGAGGGCGAGTGAGGGTGAGTCGGGAAGGGCTGAAACCCAGCAGGAGCCTGCGTGCAGACCCAGTTTAAAGCATCATTCTGGTTTTCCTTTTTCTTCTTGGATCTCAAGGTGATGGGAAACTTAGGAAAACAATGGTGTGTGCGGCGATCTCACATGAAGTATTAAAATGTCATCTTAATACTTCTGGGCTGAAAACAGAAGGTTACAAAGCCCTTCTTGGTATTGCCCCCACCCCCAAAAAAACGGTGTGGAGTTGGGGAGAAGTCAGCATCAGCAGCTGTGATTTCAAGGTGCGCAGAAGCTCTTCCGTACAGACCCTGGAGCACTGCCCTGCAGACAATCCTTAAAAGAAAAGGTCTAGAAAAATTAGGAGTTATTTTCTATTTAATCCAGTAGAGAAACGTCTCATTTATATTCAGTAAGGATTTCAAACAATTAAAGTTTAGTGAGAAATTATTTCTAAATGCACGTAGGCGTTTGCACCTCTTTAAGTCTTTCTCCAAATTGCATCCACCTTTTTAATACAAGTAAATTTTACGTTCTTTGGCTTCAACAGAGGTTCCCAATTTTCCGTAAAAAAGTTTCATTACCAAAAACAATGTGCTTCTCTGTGTTCTCATTACCCTTGCCTAAAAGAAAACCATCCTGAGCCATGACGCCCAGCCCAGGAATCATTTGCCTGGTGCCCAAAGAGAAAAATTGCAGGGGTTAGAGGAAGGACCCAGACTCCAAAGGGCCACCTTTCCTACCATCGTCACCCCTCGGTTTCATTTGGTGTTGCAGACAAGGAGACACTGGTGAGTAAGCCTGCAGTGTTCCGGCTATTTACAGGTAGAGCTCTGAATGTGCCCTAGGCTTGTGCAGTGCACTGCCTGCACAACTGTACTGGCGGCCCTGTGAGAGAGGATCTTTTTAGGAGGGTTGGGTTACTTTTTGCTTTTTTGTTTTGGTGGAGGGAGAATTTTGAAGTAAGACAAGATGCCTCAGAGAAATAAAGGCACACAGATTCTCCTCTCTTCAGTACAAAAGAAACATGTTATGATCTTATCTGGCCCCCGCCAAAGGGAACCTGATGAAACTGTGTAGGGTCTGGCTGGTAGCAGTTGTCTGTCCCCAGACAGTTTCCTCACCTGCAAGTGGGGTTGTTTCCTAAAAGGACTAAAATAGACACACCTGACCACCTGCCTCTCCTCCTGGTTCCCTGTCACAGCCCAGCGCTACGCTGGACCAGGAGGACTGGCTCACTTCGCTGAGCATCCAGCAGGCACCTGGCAGAGACCTGCGCACACAGAGCTGATGACCAGGAGCGGATCAGGAGGGAGCCTGGCATGGCTGGGCACAGCACAGTTGCATCACCCAGGCCTCTGTTCTTCCAGAATTGGGAGAAAGTCCTCAGGACAGCCATGAACCAAAGCAATAATTTGTAAAATTCTGCTAAAATATGTATATTCTCTCTCCTTTTTTCTGTTGGGAATATGCTCTGACATTAAACAATTAAACCTTTTTTAAAAACTTGCAATAAGAACCGCTTTGCTCTTGGTCCTCAGAGGAAACCACGGACTCTGAAGACCCCACCACATCCAACATGAGTCGAGGCCAACAAGTCACAGTCCATCTCCCAGGAGGAATCTTCGGGAACCAGCCCTGAGCTACACAGAAAGAGTGGAGACTAGATCCAAAGGAAGGTGTCCTTGTCACACAGTTGAGCACATCTTCAGGCCCCTAAACTTAAAATGAAATTGACAGTCCTTCCCACGCCCTAAGGATCCTGCTGGCTGGCCACCCCTCACCATGGCTCTCCTTGCTTCTGAGTGACAGCATTCAGTCCTGCTCCACCTAGACTCTGGCAACACTTCCCAAATGTAGCTTATATACTGTGAGCTTGTCGCACCCCCCCCCACCCCGCCATGGAAACACTTTCAAAGAAAGTAACAGATTTTATGCTCTTTATTACCTCAAGTCACCGTCTAAGGCATGTTTTGGTGTCAGCTCAGGTGTTGGAGAAACTGTGATAGCAAACTAATTCACTAAGTGCATTGCACTTAAAAAATACATATTTTATAAACCAAACCAGTCCATGTCACGAGGTATTTCTTTGAGTGAGGATACTCATCTTTCCATCTGTGGATCTCCAACACAGAACAGACCCCCCTGTGCACCCATTACTACCACCGCCCAATTGTTCACTGAGAGCTGTCCTCAACTCTCAGAGGTAAGGCAAGGAGAAAGTCACATGCTGAGTGCCCACACCACCCAGAAAGTAGAGGGAGAAAAGGAGAGAGAGACGGACGGACAGTGAGAGAGAGAGGGAGATGGAGCCAGAACATCATAAATGAAAAAGAGACAGTGATGGCTCAGAAAGAAACCTACTTCAGAAAGGCAGCAGAAAATAAGATGTTTAGGCTGCCTGAATGTTTCACGAGCCTGTGAACATAACGTGCTGCTTTATAAAAGAACGTGGGGAGATGCTGCAGCTAATCACAACGCTGTAGGTGCGAATGGGATGTGTTTCTAAAGCCAGCACCTTGTTTGCAGGAAAGGGCCTACTGTGGGCGGGGTTTAGGGAGAGGCAGGTGCCCGAGGAGGAGCATCTCCGGTCAAGGGGGGAAAGTGTCAAGATGGTTTTTCCCCTTCACTTGTTTAAAGATAAACATTCCTCACCCAGTGTCAGCTGCGTGTCAGGTTCTACTTGTCTTTATCACAGAGTATCAAGCAGGAGTGTGGAAATAAATGAACACAGAGAGACAACCAACCAAAGATCGCAGGCGCACGGACAGGCTGGAGGAGGTAAGCTCCACACTGCAACCGCTGAAAAATAACATTTCAGTTTCATGTTGGCACTGTCGCTCCATGCTCACACAGACGTTTCCCCTGCCCGGCTCCTCCAGGCCCGTGACACTGTCCCCCACACCGCCACCTGACACTGCTGGGTGGGATGGGAGCTCCCTTCACTCGTACATCGTCTCGTTCCTAATCCCACAAGCATAAACATGCATCAAATAACAATCTGTGTAGACAGGAGGAGGTGGGGACAAATCAACCAGATCCTCGCCCTGAGGAACAAGGTGTCTCCAACTCCTACACATCACAGAATACAGGGGCCTCAGGCTGTGATTGAACTGGGAGCTGGAAAGAAGGCTGCAGGGCAGAGGTAGACCCCGAGCTGGGCCAGGCTGGCGAGGATCCAGAACTGGGGAGGGCCTTTTCTCTGTCCGCTACCATGCCTAGTTCATCCCCAGATACCAAAGAGCTCCCTAATTTCTCTCCATTTTTCCGATGAGCCCCCGGCAATGCTGCAAGTTGAGTAAGTGGCAGGAACGCGACAGAAGGCCCACTCTGGAATGGTACCCAGGAGTCCTCCCACTGGTCTCCCTCCTGAATCTGCCTCTTGGCTGGCTCTGGGCTCCCCCAGCTCTGCAAGGGCCTCAGGAGCCCTCGCCTTCCTCCTAGCAGGAGGGAGAGGGCCCGCAGCGCCCCCAGCGGCCCCAGGGCAGTGTCAGAGGCGGGAGGGCTGGGCGCAGGCTGCGCCCCCCCCCCCGCCGGCGCTGTCCTTGGTGCTGCCGCTGGCTGCGCGCCCGCGGCGCCTCCGGTGGCAGGGGCTGCCTAGCCCGCCGCCTTGCCTCCAGCCCGACCTCTGGTCCCTGCGGAAGGGCAGTGAATACACCAAGCTCTACCGGCTCCTGTCCGAGGGCACCGAGCGAGGGGCGTTTGCAACGAAGGCCCGGCATAGTTAGAGGCCGGGCCTGCACGAACTTTCCTGGACGCCCGGCTCCTCTGGGCGACCTGAGACGCCCCGAAGCCCGGGGGTGGACGCACGTCTCTCTAGGCCCCAGGCTCCTGGAGGGTGGATCACAGTAATCATTTAAGTCCTCTTTTTATGTTGGAAATGGGCGACTTGTGCCAGAAAACCCCAGCGGCTCAAGCGCAAACAGCCCACATGCCACTGGCAAACCCTCCCTCTCGCATGCAGCTGATTCACCAGGCCCAGACCGTCTCAGCCTGAGTGGGCCCCTCACCTCTGCCCCTGCTCCCCTAACCTCTCAGGGTTTCCCACCTCACCCACGCCGTCGCCCTCCCAGAAGCTCGCAGTCGGGAAATGAGAGGTTAAGCGTTATTTCCAGGAGTGTGCAGAGAGCCCCGCGCCCACGCAGGGAGGCCTCCAGCCCCCGGGGAGCCTCGGTCCTCAGCGCTGAAGGGAGCTCCGCGCCCGCAGGTGGAGGCGGGGAGGGAGAGGCCGGGGACGGCGGGTGCTCAGAAGGCACCCCTCCGCCCCCGACACCGCCCCGGAGCCCCCGCCCCCTGGCGCTCTGCAACCTAGGGAGGCCCCCACCCGCCCGCGCCCCGCTTTCATCGGCGGCGCTTTCATGCAACTTTTCTCTCCCCCTCCTTTCACAATTTTCGCTCACCTGGACGGTCTGGTTTTAATTAGTGTAATATCCCCTTTAACAACGCAGCCTAATTAAGACATCCGCCCAAATCTGGGATGCACACTTAATGAGCAGGATCTGCCGCAATGTTTATACTTTTTTTAAATTATTTTTTCAGACCAGTGAAACCAAAGCCAGCTTCCAGCTAAAAGACCTCATTACGGGCGACCCCACTCCATTGGCCTCCTACCTGCTCAGTGCTAAGAGCCCCGGGCTCTCGGGTGCGCGCCCTGGGCGTCCCTGCGCCAAGCCGGTGTTTTCAGCAGGAAATTAGCGACCCGGCGCGCGGGAGGAGCGACTTCACCTCGAGCTGGGGGAGGGAGGAACTCGCCCCACGGATGGATCCTCCTACCCCCATCCCCACCCGCACCCCCCGTCCCTGTCCTGTGCCTCCACCGCAGGGTGTCTCGCGCACTAGGATGAGCCGCGCCGCCGGCGTCCTTTTTAGAAGTGACCATTAAAAAAGAAATCTAGTCCCTTCCAAAAGCTGGAAATCTCTGTCACCGAGAAGTTTCTCCCCATCCCGCTGGACCCCGCGCCCACTGGCGGGGGGCCAGAGTTCTGGACTCCCAGGAATATCACACACACACACACACACACACACACACACGTAAGACCCCGGATCCCGGGCCGCTCTGGAACGGGACGGGATCCCAATGTCCCCCCACGCCAGGCGCTGCGCCCTCGTCCCCGCGCGAACTGAGTAAGGGCCCCTGGCAACCCAGGCACCGGGGGGATGCACGCCCGGGGAGGATCCGCGCGCAGGGGAGACTGCGACCGCCGACCTCGCGCCGCCCCGAAGGCGCCTCAGGAGACAGCACTCCCGAGGAGGCGAGCCCAGCTGCCTCCCGGGGCCACAAGGACAGAAAGTTTGGGCCAGGGGTGTGCCTCGCCGCTCTGGCGACAGCTCCCCAGCCGGGCTGCGCCGGCCCCTGGGGTCTGCCGAGGCTCAGGAGAAGCAGCCTCGGTTCCCGCCGGAGCCTCCCTGACGCCGCTTGGGAGCTCTGCCGGGAGCGCCCCCAGCCCGCCCCCTGGAGGGCCCTGCGCGCTGCTCTCCCCCTGCCGCTCTACCCTCGCGCACAGCGCCGCGCTGCGGGCCCGGGTCCTCCTTAGGGAGCAGTGGGTGCTCCTTCTTCCCATAACTCATTTGGGTCATCAACTCCTCCAGCGAACCCTCCTCCCGGAGGATCTGGGCAAGGCTCCCGGGGCCTGGGTGCCAGGAGACAAGCAAACTGCACCCCGCGAGGTCGCTAGCCCCCGCTCCCACCCGCGCGGGCTCCGGCCGCGTCCCGGGACGCGCCCCGCGGGGCCGGGATCTCCTTGTCCCTCGGCCTCCCCCCGCTGGGGAGTTCCCCGAGCCGGGCATTGTGCCGCCGCCACCACCACCACCACCACCACCACCTCCGCCGCCGCCGCCGCCACGCAGCGCGCGGGACTCCTCGGCGTTTCCGTGGAGCCGGACCCCGGGGCCTTCTCATTCACAAAATCGCTCCTCCAGCCCCCGGCTGGGCCATGTGCCCTCACCCCAGCCCGAGAGCGACCTGGTGAGCGCTGACCCCGCGAGGAGACTCCCGACCCCCAGGGTGCCACCCCTCCTCACGCGCCCTGGGATCGGTCCCCGGCAGCGCTCTGCAGCCCCGCGCCCCTGCCAGCCCAGCCTCCCGCTGCGGGGTCCCGTGCAGCCCTCCCCGGGCCGTGCCACCGCCACCCCCCCCGCCCCCAGCCCGCTCATCGCGAAGGTAACGACCGCTGCAGGGCGAAGCGCGGGCGGCGAGGGCCGGGCTACTCACGGGCTCAGCGCTCCCCGCGGCAGGTGACGGGGGCCCGGCGGCCATGCCCCGGCTGCATCCCGGCCACCGAGCGGGCAGCGGCGTCCCGGGGCCGCGCAGGCACCGGCGAGCCGGCGGCGAGGGGCGCGCGGGGCCGGGCTCAGGCGGTGCGGCGGCCGAGTCTCCTCCGACCACGCGAGCGGCTGGGGCCCGGGCCGGGGCCGCTGTCCGAGGAGGCTCCGCAGGCTCCGGAGCAGCCCCGCGGCTCCGCGCTCCGCACTCGGTCTTCCCTCGCCGCCTCTCTCTCGCTCTCTCCTCCCCTTTCTCTCTCTCTCCCTCTCCCCCGTTCCTCTGGCTCGCTCGGCTGGAGCGAGGAGACAGCAGGAGCACGCGGCGGCGACGGCGGCTCGGGCGGAGCGCGCAGCGAGGGAGGGGGCTCGGGCGGCCGCGCGGCCGGGGAGGGCGGCGGGGCGGGGAGGGCCGCGGCCCGGCGAGCGCAGGCTGAACGCACCCTGGCGGACCGCAGCGCCTTCCCCGCGGAGCCGCGGCACGACAGAGGTGGGAAAGCTGCGGGGGTCCCCAGAGCTGCCCAGGTCCCCGCCAGCGCCACCCTCTGGCCCGGGGCTCCGCCTCCCCTCCCTTTCTCCCTCCCTCCCTCCCGCTGATCTTGGGGACAGGCAGCCTCTCTCAGGACCCCTGCCTTCCCGCCCCCCTGGCCCTAGCCCAGAAAGGACAAAACTGGGGATCCCCAGAAATGGCACTCGGGCAGCGGGAGTGAATGCCCCCACACTGCTCTGCAGGCCGGTCTGCACTGCTCTGCCTTCTCTTGCACTGTGGCCGCACACCCTCTACCCCCTTACTAGGGCCTGAAATGCAGTGCCTTTCCCTCCTGGGGATCAGAGGGAGTGAACCCGCCAGGGGCAGGGTCATTGCTGGGGCCTTTGTCCAGACTGCCAACCCAACTGATTAAACATTTCCACCCCGGTGGGAGGAGAGGAGCTGACACTGTCAGACACCAGCTTGGGATTTGCCTAAAATCAGAAGAGCAGGCAGTGCTGTCCCCACCCCCAGCCTCCCACAGCCCAGGGGATCCTGCCTGGTGTAGGGTCTGGGAGGGTCTCCAGCCTTGGGGGGGGGGCCAGAAAGAGAGCTGAGGCTGAGGGCCAGTGGAGTGGGGACCCTCTGGGCTGGCAGGATGAGACCTATGGAGGGCAGTGAGGTCTACCCTGGCATCTGACATTCAGCACCAAAGGCAAGCAAGAGGGCCTGGACTGTCCCAAACAGAACCACAGGACTGGGCAGGGCCCGGCTCCTGTTTCTAAGACAAAAGACAGACAGATGCAGTGCCCACAGCGCCATCAATGAGGTGTGGGGGGTTGAGCTGCACCCTCAAAGACATTCTCTATCTAAAAACAAAGAAATGAAAAACCTGTACCAGGCTGCTTTTACCTCTGGATGCTGTTTCTAGAACAATTAGAGTCCTCCTTGTGCCAGATTGTCCTTCTTTTCCATGTGAGGCAAACAGCACATCCTAGAATCTGGGGGTGGGTAGAGGCCTGGAAGATCGAGGCAGCAAAGGGAGGGATGTGAGCTCAGCTCCTGCAAGCCTGGGGCTCCACGCCGCTGGCTGCCTTCCCTGCAGAGCGAGGGTAGACAGTGTCCACGGCAAGTGGCTACTGTCCACTTACAAGCTTAAAGCTTTTAATTTCTGGCCCTCCGGCCCGTCTGGGTCATTGATCTGTCTTGGCCAGTGGGAATCGTGCTATACAATGTCGAGTTAGCTGCTTGGCCCTACAGCTAAACACCAGATAAATGCCTTGTCTACAAGCAAGGCAGCTGCTTGGCTGATTGAACTTTCCCAGCCCCCGTATTTGAAATGGCACATCCCTGCTCAAAAGACCTAATTGGCTCTCTCCATCCTCTGCTGTCAGATGGTCCAGGCTTTCGTGGCCACAGGCTCGTGGCTGGGCCCACACGCTCCCCATCACTCACCTGTCTCTCTATAGGCAGGCCTCTTGCTTCACAGGCAAGGTGCAAGTCCTTATGAGTCGCTCCTATAGATCATTCCGGAAAAGTTCTCTGAAGACAGCACCAAACCTTGTTCCCTGCTCCATCTGACCCAGCCAGCGCCCAGCACACAGTAGGCCCACTCAGACTCCTGTGTGGGTGGATGGAAGTTGGCATCTGTGGCAGGATCAGCTGCAGGACCTGCACACCAGGATCCCCCTCGGGGACAGGCCCCAGCAGGGCTGGCTTCATTATGAGCCCCAGGGAATTTGCTGTTATAGAATAGGCCTCTGGCCAGAAAAGGGTGTCACAGCCAGTCCATATGTCCTCATATTAGGACCAACCAGGAGGTTTTCCCTCTTGGGATATCATTGAAGAGAATTTTACAAACCTCTGATTTGGAATCTTTATTTAAAAAAAAACAAAAAAGTGAGAACATGGAGAAGGAACTGGGAACGGTCCTTTGCAATAATAATTAGGAAGGAAACAAAAGGAAATTTAGCTCTGGGGCTAAAATGACAACCGAACACACATAGCTAATTTTGCTCCCCTGAAAGCCCCACTAAAACTCCCAAAGGAGATTTTTTTAAGATATAAACCCCCCAAGGACCTGGAGAACAGGAGAAAAGATGACAACAACAAGATGTGGGCAGAAGAAAGCACAGGGATGAGCAGTCCTGGCCTTGGGGGCTGCATCCTAATCCCACAGGGGACGGGGCGGGGAGGGACACTGAGAAACAGAGGCTCAGAACCAGTGGGGCTGGACACCTGTGGAAGCGGGGAAGGCAACCAGAGCAGAGAGATCTGTTCTAGGAGCCCACAGGTTCTAGTGGCCGCCCACTCCAGACCACAGGCCAGTCCCCTTGGAGGCGTGTTCCCTGGGGAGGGTGAAGCAGGGGCTCTATGGCCCGGGGGAATTCACGCATGGTGATCGAGGGGCCCTGCACTCTGAAGGCTGAGAGCCCTGCACTGATACCCTCCAGGCAAGAAGCCAGAAGAGTCTCCTCTGGGGCATCTGAGCAGCACCAAGGGAGAAACCTAAGATGAACCTTTGCTGTTTCCCAGCAGAGAGCGAGCCAGTCTCCCTGCAGGGAAGCCCCAGGGGACAAGCCTGCCCAATCCTCAAAGCTCCCAGTGTGCTCTGCAGGCCCCCTCTCTAAACGTGAACAGACAACCCGGGTTACCAGACCTCTGGGATGCCTTTAACAGAAAGAACAACTGACCAACCTGGGGCAAGGGGTTGACTTTGGCGAAACAGACACAAGACAGGGAGGAAGAAACACCAGAAATAGCCATTTTTAGTATCCTCAAAGACAGCAGAGAAGATACCGTATCCATGAACCAAGAGTGTGATGCTGTTTTAAGGAGAACATTTAAAGAACAAACAAGTGCTGGAAAGTTAAAAGCACGAGAAGACAAACAAAAACTGCAGCGGACAGGTTGGAAGACAGAGTGAGGGGTGTCCCAGAATGCAAAGCAAAAAGACAAAGAAAACGGGACAGCGTTCGATGACCCGTCCACGAGGCCCAGCATCCACACAGAAGGAGCCCTCCCTTCCGTCCTCCCTTCCGTCAGCCCACCTGCCTGAGAGAGAAAAGAGGGGTCATCAGTAACTCAACTCAAAAAATCTTCCCAGAAATGAGCTTCCAAGTTCTCAGCACAATGGGTGTAAACTGACCCACATCAAGGCATATTATCATGAAAAGCAAAACACTGAAGACAAAGAAAAGTTTCCACAAGCTTCCAGGTCCCATAAAAAGAGCAAGAATAAGAATGGCCTTCAGAAGTCTCAACAGCAACAGCGGAAGCTAATAGATAACAGAGCAGTGCTTTCAAAGCGTTGAAGGAAAATATTTTCTGGCCTAGAATCCCTTACCTAGCCAAATTAACAATCAAATGTGAGATTAAAATAAAGACATTTGCACGTGTAAAGTCTCAAAAAAAAATTATTTCCAAGCACCATTTCTCAGGAGGATACTAGAGGATATGCTCCAACAAAACAAGGGTAAAGCATGCAAGATGATGATAAGGGATAGATAAAACAGTGGATCCAGTAAGAGAGGGAGAGAGGAAGGGAATCCACAGGATGAGGGAGACAGGTGATCACATGAGAGCAGCTGTCCAGATTAGAGCAGGGTGATGACAAGTCCAACTGTCCACTACACAGCCATGCTGAGGGTTGTCATCACCAAAATGCCTTCTGTCATCGTAGTGCCTTCTTAACACCAGGTGAACGGGGCCCATGTTCTTGTTTGTACTCGGCCCGCTTGGCCCAGGTCCTGATGGAGTCCCTGCTCTCCTCTCCATTCACTGCCACCTGGATAAGCTGAAGACACTCGCTTCACCCTTAGAAGTGTCCTACTTAGTTCTACTCTCAGAAACAGGAGAGTGGCTACGGTGAGCTCAGAAACAGAAAATGCATGTCAGCCTACTGACCTGCCAGACACCTCAGCTGGGGGAGACCCTCAGTTCCCCAGGAAGCCTTCGAGGCCTGACCAAGAGCCTCCTAGAACAGATGCCGTGGTCCATTCAGGGCCAGTGGGCTCACTGACTTCCTAAAAAGGGCTCTCATGAACAGAGTAAATTATAAGGTTACTTAATGCATCATAACCTCCTTGCTAAGAATGGGTCTCTCTCTCTCTCTCTACACACACACCCCCACACACCAATATGTATCTTACATATAAAAATACAAATATTTCCACTTCTCCACCACCGCCCAGACTTGCTGACCATTGTTGGATATTTAGGGTTGCCCCTTTGGGCCACAGTCTGAGCACAATGTAGGAGACACCTGTATTCATGACTTCCACATAGGGATGGCCCTGCAGGGCCTGAGGGAACGTATTATTGAAACAACCCACGAATATTCTTGCAGGAGAAGCGTGGGGCAGACATATGCGTCTCTCTGGATCCCATGAAATACAGGGCACAATGAAACCTTGGAGGTCAGAGGCTCCAACCCACCAGCTTGACCGGTGACGTCTCAGAGGCCAGGCTGGCCCTGCCCTCGCCTCCGGCCACAGCTGCTGGACAGGCCCTCGTCAGATACCCAACCTCAGCACCGGCTGCTACCACTGGGCCAACTTCTTCACTTCACACCTGAGCAACCGTCCCAAACTTTGCCCATCCCGCCTTCTCCTGACCCTTATCCCCAGCAGAGGACCTCACTGTCTTTTTCACCAAGACGAGAGAGCTCAGGTTGGAGCAGCTTTCTTCACATCTCCCTCTGTTTTCCTCTCTGCCTCCTGCTTCCTCTCCTCTCAAATCCTCCTCCCACTTTCTCTCTCTGTGCAGCCCCCTCATGCCACCTCCTGTTCCATCTTCCCTGCTCTGGGGCCCCAGATCAGGCCTCACCCATCCTCTAAGAACCGTCCCAAGACACTGCTCTGTCCCCAGATCCGCTGCCGTCTTCCTCTGCCCTCTATCGCAAAGAGTCCCCATCTCCTCCCGACACCCCAGGGAAATGGCTCTCCTGGGGTCACCGGGGACGGGAGTCACCAGACAGACCAGACTGCACTCCCCTCACGTGCCCTTGATCATTTGAGGCAGGTGGCCCTGCTATCCACTCCCTCTCTGGAAATGTCTTCCTTATCCTCCACGCCAGCACTCTGTCCTGCTCCTCTCTCCTGAGGCAGCTCGCTCTGCACCTCCATTTGTCTCTCCTACTTCTCCCTGAACGCCCACTTGCCCCAAGTCTCCATCGCCAGTCCTTCCACATTATTTTCCTTGGCGATCTCACCCCTCCCTTGGCTTCACTGTCGCAGACAACATCACAGCATTTCAGAGCCGGGAACAACTCCAGAGGTTGTCGTGTCCAGACCCCATATTACAGACGAGAAAACGGAGCCCCAGAGCATCCAGAGGCCCTGCCAGGGTCTCCCCACACTTAGGCAGCAACTCGGGACCTTGAACCCAGCCTCGGACTCTGCAGGCAGCGCTGCCCCGCCTGCCCGGCGGTTTCTTGTTTCACACTCAGGGGAGCGGGCAGGTGCCTCTGCCCCATCACACACACGCGCTGCCAGACTTGATATTTTATTTAGGAGCATGCAGCTCTGTATCGGCACCCAGTTGCTTTCAGTTCTGACATTTATCTTCCCGAGAGGAGGGGGAACCACTTGCCATCGTTCCATCTCTCCTCCCACAAGGACGGGAAATGTCAGCGGGAGATCTGGGGAGACCCAGAGGGAGATCAGTCCCGTGTCCACACAGCGTGTATTTCACTCTTTTTGGGCTGCTTGACAACACAGCTGCTTTTGGAGAGCCAAGGTGGCCTGGGAGACATGTGCGGGGAGTGAGCAGAGGGATCCCAGGCACCGTCCAACTTTTACAACCAGGGGCAATGGCCAGAGCCGAGAGCCGCCTAGAGCAGATGCCACGGTCCATTCGGGCGCTGGTGGGTTCCTCCCCATCTTCTCAGACCTCTTTGTTTTGAGTGGGGCCCATGCCATATCTTTGAGCTCAGCCTGTGATTGCACAATAATACCCACTCAGAAAACAAATTAAAAATAGGAAAAATCCATCCAAGTCGTGTGTCTGCCGAGGCAGAGTGCTGTCAGATTGCTAGGCAACCCCAGGCAGTCCTGTGGGAAGAAGGTCTGTGCTCAGCTTGTTCCACAGAAGCAGCCCTCTTGTCCCTTTTGTGTGGATGTGCTCAGCCGAGTCTGAGCAAAGTCATGAACAGAGGGAAGACGCAGGTCGCCTGAGCCAGAGGATCGCACAGCCGCCTGGACAAACGGATTTTCCAGAGGACGGTGGAGGGGGCGGGGGGGGGCGGTCCACAGGATGAGAAACACCTGGATACACACTGGAACATCACCTGATTTCTCCCTGCTCCCCAAGATCCAGGTGTTTAGAATTGTGTCAGCAAACCGCCTGAATTCTGATTTTTCCCCCAGTTTCCTTCATCTCCCTCAGCACGGGGTGAATGTGGTCAAGGCTCAGAGGCTAGAGAGACAGGAGGAGAAACGGGGGCTGGACGCGTGCCCGAGACCAGCAGAGGAGCAGGGAGGAAACAGGACCAGAAGCCCCGAGGCCTGGCTGCGCCCCCGGGCCGAGATGGAAGCACGTGCTTTCTTTGTGCAGTTCAGTCCAAACTATAATCACATTTACATGATTGTGGATGTTAAAACACTGACTATGAGTGTAAAATGCCTTTAAAAGAAAAAGGCCGGGGACGTGGCATCGTGAAAAATAACAAGAGATTTCCATTTGACTTGAAGGTCTTTAGCACACTGCCCAGGGCTGGCAAAAGGATGTGTTCATTTCCTGGAGCTGCTGTGACACAGGGTCGGGGGCTCAAAACAGCAGAAATGTATTCTCTCTCAGTCCGGGAGGCCAGGAGTCTGAAATCAAGATGTCGGCAGGGCCACGCTGATCCTGAGGGCTCCAGAAGAGAATCCGTCCCAGGCTTCCCTCCGGCTTCTGGTGTCACTGGTGGCCCTCGGCGTCGCTCAGCTCATGGCGGCATTGCTCCAACTCTGCCTCCCTCTCCATGTGGCCTTCTCCTCCATGCGTCCTCTTCCCTTCTTATAAGGACGTGTCATTGGATTTAGGGCCACCGTAACCCAGCATGACCTCATCTTAACTAATCACATCTGCAAAGGCCCTATTTCCAGATAAGGTCCCAGTCTGAAGTTCTGGGTGGACATGAATTTTGGGGGGCACTATTCAACCCACTACAAAGGGGTCGATAATGAAATCAGACGAGCTTCAGAGCAGGTGGGCACTGGCCATCGCCTGATCCATCCTGTCTCTCTCGAGGGATCCTCTCTTGCGACACCCCCAACACGGCGTCGCCTGAGCGCTATGGCAGCAGGCGTTCCCCACCCCGACGACAGGCCTCTCCTTGGGGAGAGCCTGCATTGCCAGAGAACGTTCTTCCCAGTGTTGACCCAAAATCTGCTGTGGTCGTCGTCCAGTTGAATTTCACGGTATTTCGCACAAGTCCCCAGAGGCCGGCCAATGTGCCCAGGACCCGGCTCCAGCCCCACAGCAGTTAAATGGCAGAGAGGTGACAGAATTCCCTCCCTTCGGACACGGGGTTTCTACTAAGACTTTCCTAATGGTCCCTACGACACACGCTGCCTCATTTCTGGCCAATTCTTCTGCACTGTTACTGTGCATGTGTCCAAACGTGTGGGGTGGGAGATATGGGGCTTCACCTGCTCCGGGTACATTTCATCCTCCCGGTCATCTTCTGTTTGGATTCTGTCATCTGACACAACAGCCTGTCCTTTGGTTTCTAACGTCCCCAGGTTGAAAGCATGATTGAAGAGCTTGACCCAGGCCAGGGAGACACTGTAGCGGGGACAAGCGGAGACTAGAGCCCTCCTGCTCATGGCTGCGTGGGTGGGCTGTCATGACTAAGTACATTTTAAGGGTTCAGCTATTAAATAATCGTAGTAACTAATGTAGTCAGAAAGAGCACTTCACTAAACCACTTTGGATGGCTTTCATCATTAAACTTTGGAATATATCGAATGCCATAAAGGAAAATTCAGACCTTTACTATTTCTGTGAACATCTGTTTTTTTCCAGTTTTATTGAGATATAATTGACATATAACATTGTATTAATTTAAGGTGTACAACATAATGATCTGATGCATGTGTATCTAGCAAAGTGATTACTGTAATAAGTTTAGTTAACATTCATCACTTCACACAGTTACAAACTATTTTCTTGTGATTCTGTGAGCTTCTCAGTGACGGCTATGGGGTGGCATCGTCCAGTGACTGAAATGATGTCACCCTCACGAGGGCATGACCCAATGTCCTTTGGAAACCAAGTGCAGTCCCCCCACCCCCTGCCCAGTCGCTAAAAGCTCAGGTACACATGGCGGGCTGACGGACACGCAGCTGTGGGCGATACAGCCCCCGCGGTGCTTGCTGCTGTCCCGTGACTTCCCACGTCACCTGACGGCACAGTCATCCTACGGGATGGAGCGTGTGTTAGCGACACAGCTTGGGAGCCACCCGAAGGGAGGCAGAGGAATAAATGGCAGAGGGGGAGAAAGCTGAGGCTGATGGGGCCTCTTAGAGCCTGAGCTGTTTGTGTCTGGATTCATCCTTATCTTGAATTTCATTCTCTGTTTTAAGATCTTTCCAACAGAAGACATTTTTTACATTGTCGTTTCATTTCCGTACTCCCTCCTAGAGACCTCCCAGGTGCTGCACTATTTACGGGCTCCTGTGCACACGTTCCTGTACCAGCACAACCTGATCCTGTCACCAACAGCAAAGCCAGCAGCCGCCGGTCACCGCTGCTGGCCAGACTCACGCCTCGGCGGCCTCCGTCTGCCTGCCCGCTGAGCCTGACCAGGGCGGGGCGGGAGGGTGGGGCGGCAGGACTGGAGCCACCTCTGTCCACTTCCAGCTGACCCTGGAGAGGGCTCCATCACGGGGAGTGCCTGCCCTGCACTCTGCCCTGTGTGTGGTCGTCCCAGGGCCACCGGAACAAAGCACCACAGGCTGGCGACTTAAACAACAGACATGTACTTACTTCTCAGTCTGGAGGTCAGAAGTCTGAGATCAAGGTGTCAGCAGGGCTGGTTTCTCCTGAGGCCTGTCTCATTAGTTTGTAGACGGCCATCTTCTCCCCGTGTCCTCACCTGGTCGTCCCTCTGTGTGTGTCTGTGTCCTGACCGCCTCTTCTCATAAGGACGCCAGTCAGATGGGATCAGGGCCCCCCTACTGACCTCAGTTAACCTAATTGCCTCTTTAAAGACCCTCTCTCCAAATACAGACACATCCTGAGGAACTGGGGGTTAGGGCCTCAACAGGAATTTGGAGGGAACGCAGTTTATGCCATAAACCCTGTTTCTCCTGTTGATGTCCCTACTTCTCTTAAGGCAACCACAGTTTTCCCAGTTCTGCAAACTCAGCCGCAACTCTCCCTCCCCTGTCCTCCCCCACCTGTACAGGACGCCCCCTCTGAGGATCCATTCCCTCTCTCCACCCAGTGCCCTTACTCACTCCCCTTCACACCAACATTCCTACACCTAAAACAAGGATGCCCCTAAAACACCACTCACGCCCTGCCACTCCCCCAGCAAAACCCATCAAGGCTTGTCCTCCCTGAGGACGGCACTGCCCACACTGCCCAGCCAGGCCCCCAAGGTCTTCTGTCCCCATTCCCTGATCCACCCGTACATATGTTTCTGACATTTTCTGAGCCTTGCGGTGTGCCCGGCATTTCATCTCCTTTACTCCCCACCCCCACCCCTGAGCATGTGCTTTGACCACCCCCTTTTACAGATGAATGAACTGAGGACCTGAGGGGAGGGGGGGCTTCCCCGAGATCACCCACCAGGAGGAGCAGGAGCTGGATTGCGAAGGAGGCTGGCGACCGTGTCCTGAGAAGGTTGGGGGGCCCTGGTCTCGTGGACAATGTGGACGTGTAACCTTTCCCTCCAGTACAGAGCTACACACTGTGGTGAGTTGAACGGTGTCCCCCCAAAAGATACGTCCAAGTCCTAACCCCCCAGTAGCTCAGCATGTGACCTTATTTGCAAATAGGGTCTTTGCAGGTGTAATCAAGTTGGGATGAGGTCATTAGGGTGGGCTCTACCTCAGCATGACTGGAGACCTTATAAGAAGAGGAGACTGGGACACATACATCCACAGGGGGACACCACCACGTGACAACACAGACAGAGAGAGAAGGCCATGTGAGACGGAGGCAGAGACTGGAGTGACACAGCCACCAGCCAAGGAACACCAGCAGCCGCCATAAGCAAGGAAGACGCAGGAAGGATCCTCCCTGAACCTTTGGAAGGAGCACAGCCTGCTCATTTCAGACTTCTGGCCTCTATACCTGCGAGAGAATCAACTTCCGTTGAGTTAAGCCACCCAGTTTGTAGATCTTTGTTACGGCTGCCCCAGGACACTAATACCCACACCAGCTCGTTATCCTTTTATTTAAATAGCAAGTAATAAACCCCTTGGAGCCCGAGATAGTGGCGCATGCTCCTATGTGACCTCCAGAGCCCAAGCACAGCTCGGAGCAGAACCCCTGCTCACTGAGTACCGTTATGTCATCCGGTCAGCGGTGTCTGTTGATCAAAGGAGGACCCACAGGAGGCACAAACACGGCCCGGACCAAGGAGCTTCCCACCAGTGGGTGACTGTCCTGGCAAATATGCCACCTGCCCTGCGAGATCCCAGGGAGCTCACTGTCCCCAGCTGCCCAGTGCAGGGCCACGTTTAGCATTTGCATCTCCACCTCCTCTGATGGGGACCAAGGCCATGAGGGATGCTTCAGTATGTGGACAGGAGAGGGGACAGATGCTGACTCCCAGCAATGACACAGTGCAATGGACTGAATATTTGTGTCCCCTCAAGGTTATGTGTTGAAACCCTAACCCCCAATATGATGGTGTGAAGAGGCGGGGCCTTTGAGAGGTGATCAGGTCACGAGGGTGGAGCCCTCATAAATGGGATTAGTGCCATTATTTAGAAGAGGCCCCAGAGAGCTCTCTGGCCACCTATCAAGGCGTCATTGACATACAACAAACTGCACATGTTTAAACTGCACATGTTTATAAGTTGTGCCATATAGATATGCCTGTAACACCATCACCACAATGCAGATAGCGAATGTAGTCACGGCCCCAAAACTTTGCTCCTGAATATTGTGATCTCTCCCTCCTACCCCTCCCTGCATCCCCCACCCCCACAACCATTGGTCAGTTTTCTATGACTATAAATCACTTTGCCTTTTCTGGAATTTTGTACAAATGAGACTATTCAGCACATACTCTTTTGCTGTCTGGCTTTCACTCAGCATAACGCCCCAGGGAAGCACGCGTGCGTTGGTACTTCATTCCTCTTTATTGCTGAGTGGTATCCCACCCCGTGGATGTACCACCACTGGCTCATCCATGGTTGATATACATTTGAGTTATTTCCACTTTGGGGCCATCACCAATAAAGCCACTGTGAACGTCCATGTGGACACACGCTTTCATTTTTAAAAATAAACGGGTTGGGTATAGATAGGCTTGTGGCTTGCTCTCACTCACCCACACACAAGTGCACAGACAGGGGCAGTTGTGGGTTCTAGGTGTGGGAGAGAGTGTCCGTTACCACCAGCGGAAAACCCAACTTTGGGGAGCAGAGGGGTGTTTAGGGGGCGAGGAACTGCTTACATCTTTGTAGTTGTTCCAGGGGAAAGGCAAGCTAATGAATCATTAGTGGGAAGTAGTTCATTGAACTGAACAGAAGAGCACAGTGAAATTATTAAAATCATCGCCTGGGGCAGCATACCTTATCCTATTGTTTCCACAGTTCAGATGAGAGTGAGAGACCCCGGGAGGTAGGGGCTAGGATGTGGGTGGAGAAGGGGACACAGAGAGGCCTCGGCCAGAGGTCAGGAGGACCAGAAGCTTCTCTGGATTCACCCTCCGGGAATGAGCATCTCTGCCAGACGCCCTCAGTCCTGCATCCCCACCCATCCCACCTCAGCCACAGCGGTGCTCACTGTCCAGTTCTCATTGCTTATTAGCAAAAGAAAGAGGAGAGTATCCTTCCACAACTGGGGCCTGACATTCAGTCTCACGACCCTCTCCCTGCAGACCAGCCCAGCGAGTAGGAAGCAGCACCCGCCCCCTGCTTCTGTGGGGAGGGAGTGGGCCCCGTGGCCCCCAGGGCTTATTTAATGTGAAAATAGATGGTTCCTTAGAATCATCATCATCCAGTAAAGCTGAGGAAACATCTCCCCACCTGCGACAGAGGGTGCTCATGTCCCCACATCCACTCTCCTTTCTCGTATAACAACAGAACCCTGATGTTTAGCTGGCGCACCATCGTCCAAGACAAGGACTACACCTCTGGCCTGCTCTACAGCTGGGTATGATCACGTGACTACGTTCTGGCCAATGGGATGTGAAAAGGAAGTGACACCTACCACTTGTGGGTCATGCACTTAAGGGCAGGGGTGTCCCAGACCCACCCTCACCTCCCACTTCCTCGACCCCACTCGGAGGTTTGAAACGCGCGTGAAAGGTGAACCATGTTAGACCAAGCGTGTGGGGGCATCACCCTGAGGATGGGGACCCCAAGGGAGGACCTGGTTCTCCAGGTGATGCCCTGGAGCTCGGCCACCTGCCTCTGGATGGTCACTTCCGACCCCTTGAAGGCCCTGTCCTCAGAGCCCTGTTATGCTCAGCCCCATCTGTGTCCTAACTGAAGCTATGTTTGTACCTTGATCCAGCGTGGAACCTCCGTGCGAGACTAGGACATGGGCTGGGCAGATACCACTTTTGACATATTACAGATAAAGAAAGAAAAACCCAAGGCTGGGAGGGGTCATCTGATGTGCCTGGCCACACATTGAGACACCACAAAGCTTGGGGTGTGCAGGTCTTCCACCCCATCTAGCGGACCTGTGCCCACCCTAGGGCCCACGCTGGGAAACGTCCCATTTTCTGTGCTGGGTCTCTTGTTTTGTCCCCAGCAGTGGCAATAAATGACCCTGAGCCCCAGGCTCTTTGGACCAGTGCCCCCACCCAGCACTCTCCATGTGCGTCTTCAAGATGGCTGGTCCCCTAGGGCATCCAGGACAGATTTCCACCATGGTAAAAACGAACATTGAAAATGAGACGCTAACTCCCGGGGACTGTACACGGCCCCTAACCCACGCAGCCAGTGCCCAAGACATAGGAAGGCAGCCTCCCCTGGTGAAAGAGGACAGCCTCAGGCCCGGGGACAGAGGACCTGTGTACCAGACCAGTCTGGCCACCTTCCTGACAAGCCATTCGCATCTTCAGAGCTTGGTTTGCTCCTCTGCTAAGAGGTGAGGACCCACCTCATGACCCCTCGGCCCATGTCCAGGAGGGAGATCCTATGATTCTATCTGAAGCAGCCCTGGCTGCCCCAAACAGCCTTGTGTTGCTGAGACACCAGCCTTGCTGCTTCTCCCCTGCAGGAGGCAGCCGCGGAGGAGATGTGGGGGCGGTGGGAGGAGAGGTGAGCTGTTCATTGTTCCAGGTGATTTTCTTCTCTCCACCTCCTCCGGGAAGTTCATTCTTTTCCAAAATAGCTCCTCTGCCTCAATCCCCAGTCTGCTAGTTCGTCTCTCCTCCCTGCTTCTGGGAGGGTATGGCTCTCAAGCCATAAAAATTCAAGGTCAAACAAAGAGCCCTCTGTCCCCCAAACCCTCTCCCCTCCAAGTTGGGCTCAACTGTCAACCCCCGGGCAGTTTCTCCCTTGTCCTCAGGACTTCTCCCCTGCTTAAGGGTCCTCACAGCACCCAGCCCCCAGAGAAAGGGTTGCTTGAGCATTTAGAAGTTCATAGACTTCCTCCCCCTGCCCTGCTTGGGGAGCCCCACTCCAAATGGACAGACATGCTGACCCTTCCTTGGCCAGGCCGGGTCCCCATCCTGCCCACCGGGAGGGTTCTCCTCTGCAGCCCCTGGACAATGACACGCCCAGGGATGATCAACTCTGGCCGAGTGCTTTGGATCCTACCCTGATCCCAGCACAGATGTGCCCTCTGCTCAGCTTTCTCAAACCCAGCTCATTTTACCCCCTGCAAACTCCCCTGGACAGTGGGACCTGTCCTGACTGTGACCTCAGGACTAACACAGGAAACCCAGGGCTGGGTACGCGTGCAATTCCCTGCTCCATGGGAAGTCAGCAGAGTCCCTGGCAGTCCTGACACACCACATATTAGACTGAAGTGGCCGGGAGCAGGGGCCAGCCAGGAGAACTCTCTGCTTTTTTTTTTTTTTTAATTGAGATAAAATTCACATAACATAGAATTAACCATTTTAAAATGTGCAATTCAGTGCCATTTAGTGTGCCACCACCACCACTATCTAGTTTCAAAATATTTTCATCATCTCAAAAGGAGACCCTGTCCCCACCAAGCAGCCCTCTGTTCCCCTCACCCTGTGCTTCTTGATTTTAAATGAATAAAATGCAGTTTGCTCCTATTATTCTTGCTCCAAAGCACAGGCGCTTTTTCAGTAGGACTGTCACTGTGTCTTCGTCTTCTTGGCTTGCCCACTTCCCCCATTCTGGGGACCTTCCAAGGCCGTCACATGAAGGGACAGCAAAGTCCCAAGCTGCCTCCATGAGCAACCTTCCCATTTGCCCAAGGAAAGCAATTGCTTGTGCAGGTCTTCGTTCATTCATTTCTTCATCAGACATTCTTTGAGCACCTTCTAAGTGCCCAGCTCAGGGTCAGCGGCCCGCAGGCGTGAGAAGACCCAATCCTGCCCCCAGGCACTGAGTGCCAAGTCGAGGAAGCAGAATGGTGAACAGCTAAGTGACAGTGCCACGTGGAAGCACACTGAGAAAAACTCGAAGAAATACTCCGCCCACAGACTGGCCTTGCGGTCCTCTGTCAACATTTTCATCCCTGCTCCCACAGGCTGACGTGGCCATCCTCACCTCCAGCGCCATCTGTAAACACCAAAGACGGGGACACATATGCCGATGAGACCACGACAGGCAGGGACTTGAAGAGGCAACTCACAAAAGGAGACTTGAAAAGGAGCCCGAAGTAGGGAAAACAGGCTGATCTCAACAGTCACCAAAGCAATGCAGATCAGAACAGAAACACACGTCCGCTTCCTCCACCTGCCGGGTTTTGAAAGTGCTGCCTGCATCCAGGGCTTCTGCCGGGAAACGGCCCTCGCGTGCTTGCTGGTGGGATTTGCAGTTGGCATAATCTTCCTGGAGGGCGGATTGGCACTTGATTCAAAAGCTTTCGAAATGTGTTTAACCTTTAACTCAGCAATTCCACTTATAGGAATTTACCCTAAGGAGAAACTCAGGGACAAACGCGAAGATTTATCTCCAAAGATTTATGTACTGGAATATTTGCAGCATCGCTGATGACATCAAAAGACCGAAAACAAACTAAATGTCCAACGCCAGGGTGCTTGGTAAATAATCTGTGCGCTCATTAAAAATGCTATTGTAGAAGAACATTGAGTGCCAGTGCAAAGCGTTTATAAAACAGACGTGCGATGCAATGCCGTTTCTACCCCCCAGGACTTCAGAGCCGAAACAGGCTGGAGGATACACTTGCCAGGGCTGGCAGTCATTCCCTCTGTGGAGGTGGACACGGGTGATTTTTAATTTTCTTTTTTGAATTTTATCATATATTCTAAGTTTTCTACATTGAACCTGAATTGTATTTGTAATCAGGAAAAATTTAAGGAGTATTTTTTAAATTTGATTAGAACGTTACAGAGGCCGTTTATCCTCCAATGCGCCAGCTTACAAGGGGAGGAAGAACGGAAGACAGTGCCTGATGAACGTGGGCATCCACCTGTGGGGCTGGAAGCTTCTCGGGCCTTTGACCAAGGAACGCCCATATCAGAACGCAGTCAGACAGGCGTGACACACATCGACACACCAACTTGACACAGCGCTGATTATGCAAATAAATCATTGGCTAATTGGGGACATTTGTTGTTTTTATTTGTTGCTCAGTAGCCAGACTCAAAACATACTGCCCAAGAGCAACCAGGAGGCCGCCTACTTTATGCTAGGAGGAAATGTCTGGTACCACATGGCATGATCCAATCTCTTCAGCTTCCTTTCGGATTAAGTTTTAAATTGACTTGCTGGTGTCACACCGTTAGGAGCTCGCCGTGTGTGAGCGCCATGTGGAGCTCACGGACCACTGCGGTAACACATTCTAACCCTCCCTCAGGCTCTCCTCAGGAGAAGGCCCCTGACCGGGTTTATTATTTTGTTTTTCTGTTTCATTTCATTTGGTGAGGAAGATTGGCCCTGAGCTAACATCTGTGTCCATCTTCCTCTGTTTTGTATGTGGGATGCCGCCACAGCCTGGCTTGACGAGCAGTGTGTAGGTCCGTGTCTGGGATCCAGACCCACAAACCCTGGGCCCCCAAAGCAGAGTGTGTGAACTTAACCACTACGCCGCCGGGCCGGCCCCAGGGGTTTATTATTTGGAACTGAAGTTCTGGAAGTTTCATCATTACAACATAAATATTTTTAAAGCTCGTGATTTTTGAGAGAAATAGAAGAAAATGAATAATACTGATTGAATTCCTACTCTGGGCTAGACAGCTGACAGGCGTTTTCACATTTGAACTTCAAAATACCGCCATGAGGTCAGCGTTATCGCTCCCAGCTCACAGACAAGGAAGCTGAGTCTCTGAGAGTCTGAACAACCCACAGGGCTGGCCCAGGACCTGGCAGCCAGCTTCGCCCAGAGCGAGTAATCCGAGAGAGCGTGAGAGAAGCCTGAGACGGAGGCCACAGTCTTCCGTAACCTCACAGTCAGGGAGGGCTATAGGGACCCAAACTCCACCTGGACCCCAAAATAAGTGCTTGCTGCCCCCCCTTCCTAGAGAATGAATGGCTCTGGGAGGGCGGGGCTCTGTGTCCCCCAGCCACCCCCGCCAGGCACAGAGGCCCTGGCAGCTGATGAACTGGGGCACCTGCAGCCACGCACACTGCGGGGATCTGAGCCTCCTTCCTGGTGACTGCAGCATCTCAGAGACCAGGAGACAACTCTATTGGGAGAACAAGCACTAATTACGTTTACCGGGATCATTGAAGAGGAAATTATTTAATATTCTGAACAGATTTAATATTTGAAAGTGTGGACGGCCTTGATTCGTCGTGGATGAGTTCTCTGCCATGGGGTTTACATTTGGTGGGATCCACACACAAGCTAGGGGAGGCGACTGCGTGGGCAGAGGATGTGCTGGCCCTGGAAGCTGGGGAGAGGGAAAGAGGCTGGGAACGGGCTGGAGGGCGCAGTCCTCACTGTCACGCCATGAGACTCCGCTCCAGCTCCCAGCAAGGGCCCCCACTGGCACCCCTACAGCCGGTTGGAAGTCATATTCGTGGTCGCTGTGGCCCCATGTCTGTGAGTCCCTGACGTCTGCCTGCATTCGCCCCACCTTTCTGTAACCCAGCCTTGTTGTTGGCCAGGTTACACAACCAGGTGAGAGGGTCTGGAAGGTAATGTGTTCCTTGGAACACACAGTATAAACACCCTGTGTCTCAGGGGGAGGTGGGAAAAAAGAAAGGAGCACTTTTCTTTTCTATTTTTTTCTTCTTTGAGTAAGATTGGCCCTGCGCTAACATCTGTTGCCAATCTTCCTCTTTTTCTTTTTTCTCCCCAAAGCCCCAGTACACAATTGTGTATCATAGTTGTAGAGTTGTAGCTCTTCTATATGGGACACCACCTCAGCATGGCTTGATGAGCGGTGAATAGGTCCACGCCCAGGATCTGAACTGGCAAACCCCAGGCCATCGAAGCGGAACACATGAGCTTAACTGCTACGCCACCGGGCCGGCCCCGAAAGGAGCACTTTTACCAAACCCCCGAATCTGGACCTTTCAGCAGCTGCTGAGCTTCATGACCTTAATGCCGCCCGGAGACCATCCACAAGCTCGTCTGAGATAGCTGTTCCTGAAGGAGCCACACGCTCATCCAGGTCGCAGGTCGCCAGGACACCGTCTCCAGAGCCCTGGCCAGCAGCCGAGACCTGCCACTGGGAGCCCCTTCCCTGGAGGCCTTCCAATGGGGCCCGAGGCTGAGAGTCACCCTCTGTCACCGCCAAGCTCTGGGGTCACGTCACTCTGGATATGCCACCCACAGGGAGCAATGGCAAAGAGAATTGTGTCACTGTGAGGAGGGTGGGCTGGGGCGGTCACCCGACCAGGGGTCTGGGCTCAGCCCACCCCAAAGCGAGCTTGCAGGCCTTTGAAGACCCTGAGAAGAGGAGGGGGCAGGGGAGAGGGAGGTAAGGTCAACTTGCTCCTCCATGAGAAGAAGAAAATAATTTCTCCACAGGAACCAGTGCGGTGGAGGAGGGGCGGGAACTCCAGGTGACGCTGGGCTGGCCATGGAGAGGAGGAATTCCAGCACAGCCTTCAGATACACGGCAGGGAGTCAAAATATTTAGGTGGTAAGTGACAGAAACTCACCTCACCCAGCTCAGTCAGAAAGATAGTTCATCTTTCTAATGGCTCCCACTAATGGGGTAAAGCTGGGTAGAGCTGGCCTGGGAGCCTCCACGTTCTCACTCTCTGTCTCTCTCCCTCTCCCTCTCTCTCTCTCTCTCTCTCACACACACACACACATACACACCCCTCCAGTCCTCCCTTTTGGTTGACCTAATCTCCCTATTGCATATGAGCACCCTCCGTACGTGGGGGCAGGTGGAGGACAGAGCCCAAGGCCACTGCACAGGAGTGCTCACAACCCCCCAGCAGAGCGGCCCCAGGGACGTGAAGAGCATGTCCCCCAATGTCCACACAAAGAAACCACAGCGAAAGATGCAGACTGCATAGGCTGGGTTCAGGCAGAGGGCACAGCGGCTCCAGCCCAGGGGCGCCCGGTCCTAGATGCCATGGGGCCACCCCGTCACTGCACGGCTCCGGAGCCACCAGCAGAGAGACGTGGAGGCCGATCACCGCCACGCAGAGCACGGAGGAGGCACCTGGTCCAACCCCAGACCCAGCAAACGCTGCAACCAGCCTTCGGCACGGTTGGGCGTCACTCAGACTTCAGCAGTGATTTTTTTTTCAGTTGTAAGCGATTCTGTCTGCTTCACACTCTGGGGGCTGCAGATTGGGCATGCTTGATAACTGTAACTAAAAGTCCATAACCCAAACACCAGGTGAGTCAGTAGGATTTTCCATCAGCAGGCACCAGAAGCTGCTCTCGGGGCTCAGCTCCAACTCCTTCTCTTGTCCTTCCAACCCTTCTCCCGGACACTGGGAGTTTCCCAGAACAGCTGTCCCCTGGCGAGCCACCCTTGGAAGGACAGAGCCCTGAGATGAGTTTGTACTTTGTTTTGTTGATTGGCTCTCCCACTTAGTTTCCTGGTCAAACAGATCCTCACGCGAGTCTGTAATCCCCGTTCAAGCGCCTAAAACCCCTGTAAAGTAACCCTTGGACCGATTCCCATCTGTCCTGGCTCTTAACCTGTCCGTCTTCGGCGGTCCTCGGTGGCTCACCTCTCTGGCACTAAGCTTGCCCGGCTTGCCCGGCTTTGGACATCCCACCAGAGGCAAGGAGGAGCCAAGGCTGGAGCCCCAGAGTCCAGAACCACCGCCGGCCTTGCCTACGCTTTCCTGAGTGCTGCCCTCAGGTTCCGTTTTCAGGGAAGAACCGCAGATCCCCCTGCCCTTGGCCATGGCTCATCCCCCACTCACCAGCCACGGGAGCCACTGGAGAGCAGGAAAGGCTGAGAGTGCCGCCCCTCCCCGCAGGTCCTCAAAATCTAGTAGCAGAGTGAACCCCACTCCCACCCTGCAGCCCCTAAAAGACTTCTGTTACTTGCTGTTCCCCAAAACAGGTTCAAACCCACGTCCAAAGTGCCCACTTTCTGGGCACACTGAACTGTGGACACAGTGCCCAGCCTGCAAAGCCAGCAACCCATCCCCAGGGGTTCACAAAGCACCCACTGTTTTCAGCTCTCTCATCAGTGCAGTAAACCCAGATGGCACAGACCATCCCCAGGGAACCTTCAGGGTACCTGACTCAGAGAGGGCAGGAGCTGTGAGAGGGGTCAACGCTGGGTACAAAGAGATCTGGCATCGAGGCCTCCAACCTGCCTTTTACTATCTACAGGTCCTTGGACTTGACTTGTTTCTTCGACTGTAAATTGACCCCGACATAGATGACCTCCAGGGTTTCTCCTGGCTCTAAAATTCTCTGCTTCTGTAATTCAGGTCTAAGCTATGAGGCATGGACGAGACAGGCCCAGGCGGTCATGGTCAAGGGTTGGGGGATTCAGCGAAGGCTTCCTGGTGTCCCCAAGACTCGGCCTGCATTCACAGGACCTGACACGAGGGGCCATTTCTCCAAGGCACCACGTGGCAACCTGAACGTTCCGACCCCTCTTAGAGGCTGGAGACAGCAGCTGTGACGGAGTCCTGGGAGCCGGGGCCCTGGCGTATGGGGGCTTCCCTGGCCAGGTGAGGCCAAGCGAGGCCACGTTCCCTCCCCACCCCCAACTACTCCCCTGGATGCAGAAGACGAAGCTAGGGAGACTGAGAGAAAGTCACTTTCACTAGACACAATAACACAATGAGTTATCTTAAAATCCTGGAGTGGAGAATGATTAAATATTACATAAAACATAGAAGCCAGAAAAAGGAAAAGACTGCTGACTAAAAGATAAACAACTTCTGTATAGGAAAAATAAATACCAAAAACAAAGTTAAAAGAGAAATTAAACAGTGGGGGAGATATTTGTATCACATATAACAAAAGATTAATTACCTTCATAAATAAAAAATTCTGACAAATTAAAAAGTAAAGGACAGACAACCAACAGAGAAACGACCACTTAACAGAAAAATATGTGACGATTAAACATAAGAAAAGATGCTCCACCTCACTCATAGGTGATGAAATTTGACTAACAGCAAGATACCATTATTAACTGTCAAACTAGCAAAAAATATTTGAAATACCCAGTATTGGACAAAGAATGCGTAAAAAGACGTCTTCTGATACACGGTAGATGAGGCTAAATTGGTAAAATCTTTCGGAAGTGCTATTTGGTGATATTTATTACTTTTTGAACATACATGCCTTTGATCTGGCAATTCCGCTTGCAGGAGTCGATCCCACTGATTTATCCTCACAAGGAAGCCAAGATGTGCATACGATATATTAGGTGCAATATTGTTAGAGTAGCAGGAGATGCACTGCAAGGGGGTGTCCACCCACTAGAATATAAATTATGGGACACCCCTATGACGGCATTTTCCACAATCATTTTTTTAAAACATGGCAGAGCTCTGTGTGCGGATAGTTTACTATGTCCAAGACACACTGTAACCGAAAAAGCAAGTTCCAGAACAATATACATAAAATCCTGTTTGTGTAGAGGGGAAAAGGTATTTTATATAAAAGGAATTTTCTGGAGAAATGCACCACCAACTTTACCACTGTGCTGTGGGAGTGGGGTATTAAGAGAGACAATCTTCCAGGGAGCTTTTAGTTTCTACTTTCTATTTTTTCTATACTATTTTATTGTTTTCACCATGAGCAAACATAATTTGTTTCATGGAAAAATGGTTTTAAGAGAGATGAGAAAACCATGTTCTGGTTTTCTTGGGAATTTAATTCTCTCTCTCACTTTACTTTTTTATTGTTAATGTTATAGGAGCTTATTGTAGGAAGAAAAGTATAAAGCATAGACTTTTTAAATAGAGATAAAAATCATAAAAATCATTCATAATCCCACAATCAAAATATAACTACTGTTAATGTTTAGAGTTTTATCTATCCAAATTTAGTTTATGCATATATATAAGTGTATATGTATAAATACGGTTGTATTTTGTGAGAATGCATTTTCTGCGATATCCTAAGTAAGTCCCGTTAGTATATAAACATGCTCTAATGTCTCCCAACAGCAACGACAATAAAACTCTCCTTTGATTCAAATCTCCTTTCAGATACTGCACTGTTTCTCTGCTCCCCTTTGCAGGAAAATTCCTTGAAAGAGTTCTCTTTAATGCTGTTTCCACTTCACCCCTTCCCATTCTCTCCTGAAGTAACTCTAAACAAACTTCCTCTCACTCTTCCATGGAAAAACTTCTGCCCAGATCACCAGTGACCCCCCTCCACCAACACGGCTAAACACAGTGGTCAATTCTCAGTGCTCATCTCACTCCTCCTTTGGCAACACATGACAGTCATTAACCCACTTGCTCCTTGAAAGCCTCTCTTTACTTGGCCTCAGGAACACTACTTTCTCTCTTGCACACTTTCTCAACTTAATCGAGCACCTTCTCAGTCACCTTTGCTAGTTTCTCATCTCTCCAAACTCTAGACATTGAAATGCTCAAGGGCTCAATTCTGGGACATCCCCTCTGTATAGGAAAGATGTCACTTCTCACATTCAGTCTCACTACTTTAAAAAATCATTATAGAAATCTCTAGAGCAACCACTGAAAAAGTGCAACAGATAAGGCTACAAAGCCAATATGTAAATTAAAATGGAACACTGAAACATATAAAAGTAGCCACAATGAAGGCAGAAAAGGAGGTACAATTGAACAAGAAACAGAGGACACAAACAGAAAATAAATAGTAAAATGATAAACTTAATTCTGGTCATATCAATAATTAATTAAATGTAAATTGACTGAACACTCCAATTAAAAGGTAGCGGTTGTCAGCTACAGAGATAGATCGAAAGTAAAAGATGGTTAAAAATTATAACATGCAAACAATAAGCATAAGAAGGCTAGAGGGGTGATGTTAATATCAGATAAACTAGACTTGCAGACAAAAAGTATTAACAGAGTTAAACAGTGACATTTCATATGATAAGAGAGTTAATTTATTAGGAAAGTATAAAATTCACATGCATGTAAGGCCTAATAGTAGAACTTCAAAATATATAAGGCAAAAATTAAAAGAATTAAAGATCCACAATTATAGCTGGAGGTTCTAACACCCCTCCTTCAGTAATTGATAGAGCAAGTCAACCATAAGTGAGTAAGGAAATAGAACCTGAACATCATTAACCACCTTGACCTAATTGACATTCGCAGAACACTAAGTCCAACAACTGCAGATGCTCACTCTTTTCAAATGTACGTGGAATATTCACCAAGATAGACCATGGGCTAGGCCATGGGGAAAAAAAGTCTCAAATGATGTCAGCAAGAAGGTGAACTGGGAGGTCCCAATGCTCGTCTCCCCCACAAAAACAATGAGTAAACAACTACATACCGATGAAAACAGCTGTGACAGAGCTCCAGAATACAATGAAGAAGCAGTAGAAACCCTATGGAGCATGAACACCAAGGGCGGACGCATAAAAAACATCCCTTCCTTCTGCTTGAAGACAGTGCAGAGCCCTCTCTCTGACAAGACAACACGTGCTGACCCTGGGATCGGCTTCTACCCACCCACTGGCCACTAGGCCTATAACTAGGCTAAGTCACAAGGCCTATAACTAGGGTAAGTCACAGTGAAACCCAGCCAGGAGAGTGGAAGGAAAGGGACTAGACCCCCGAGGATCTGGAAGACCCAGCAGGACCCACAGGAGCACGCTTGGGATAAGATTCTGGGGGGCTTGATCAAGGAGGCTGAGGCACCACCAGTTAGCCATGTGGTGGCAATGGTAGAGGGTCACTCATTGCTCCATCAAGCGCAGTTTGAGCAGTCACCAGATGCTAAGCTTGAGGTCTACTTACGAGATCTACAATTGCAAGTAAAACACCCAAGGGCCCTGCCTTTGGGGAGTGCCCAGTATGGAAAGAGCAGGCAATAAACAGGAAAAGGAGCAATACAGGCAGGTGAGTCCCCACCGAGAGGGGTGCTGGGAAGGCTATGAATAGACGCTGAGATGGCAAATGAGCAGGGAGACCTCTCTGAGCCCCTCTGAGCCTTCCTGAGGAGGCTGACATTGGGGGAGACTCGAAGTGGGAGAAGGAGCCTAATAAGAGACTAGCACGGGAGATGGCTCTAATGCAGGTAAGAGCTCAGGTACGCTCTACAAGCCAAATGGGGCTGGGGGGGCAGGGTGTGGTAGGTGAGGGGGCAAAGGGAGGGATGAGGTGGAGAGAGGTCAGCAAAAGCCAGATCATGCCAGGGTTTTAGCTCAAGAACAAGCCCTTAGAGTCCATGTAAATGTAACCCTGTGATGGTTTCAGCAGGGAAAGATGTGGAAGGACTGGCAGTTTTAAAAGTTCATGCTGGCTGCAGTGAGAGAGCAGACTGGGGCGAGAGGAAATGGGGAGACCAGAAAGCTATTGACTTCTAGGAGCAGTGAGGGGGTGCAGAGACCAAGGGAACTCCCCGTAATGCCACTCTGAAGTCAGGGAACAAGCCACAGACCACTCTCACTTCTGACAGCAGGTGCAAGTTCAGGGGTCCCCAAGACCACCCTCAAGTTTGATAATTTGCTAGAAGGACTCACAGAGCTCACAAGAGCTGCTATACTCACAGTTACGGTTTATTACAGTGAAAAGATATAGAGTAAAGTCAACCAAGGAGCCCAGGAAAATACGAAATGTGGGGCTTCCATTGTCCTCTCTCCACGGAGTCAGGACAGCATTGCTTTCCCGGCACCGATGTGTGATGACACGCATGGAGCATTGCCAGCCAGGAAGCCCCCCGAGTCTTGTTGTCCAGAGTCTTTATAGGGGTCCACCGTGGAGGTACGTTTAGTGCCCACATGGCTGACCTCAGTCTCCAGCCCCTCTAGAGGTCGGGCTGACACCATGTGACCAAAGCCCCACCTTAAATCACTTTGTTGGTGAGACCCTAAGCCCCCAGGCAAAAAAAGACCAGGACATTCCAAGTGCTTAGAGATTACCTTCCAGGGCCGAAGGCAAAAGCCAGACCTCTCCCCAGGCAAGGTTAAGTTCTTTGCTACACGGCCAGGATCCCTGGAGTCCCATTTTATAAGCCGGACAGTCTCTGCTTGGCATTTTGTGGAAGAAGATAAAGAATCAAACTCCAGAGCAGTTTTTCCAGATCTTTATTCTGAATGGAATCATCACCCCCATACTATTTGGGGCGAGGAACTGCTGAGGAGTAAAATCCCTATTCTTGCTGCCCTGGGTGGGCAGGGAGGGGTCGAGTCCATGAGACACCGTGTCCCCAGGCCCATGACTTTTCTGTCAAGGAGGACTCAGCCTCAGTTCAGTCAATAAGAACACGGAAGCCTCTCGAATCACCATAGCACAAAGAGAGAGAGAGAACACGCAGACAAGAAGTTAGTCCCAGGAAGCATCACTTTTCAGGGAATGTGCATTAGAGAAAAGAAAACGTCTTTCTGTTCCCCAGTTTGCACCAATGTGTGTAGGAGAAAACCAGAACGAAAATGGCCAGAAATAGAGCTAATGCAAGCTCGACACGTGCCCACAGCATGACCCGCACACATTGGTAGGTAAGGGAACTGGGCCTTCTCTGTAACTGGTATCAAATCCAGATTCGAGGGAGGCCCTGCCCAGCTCATCATCACCAGGAGCTCGAAGCCAGCTCCTCCTCCAGGCAGCCCAAGGCTGAGTGTTGGAACGCGTCCCCCACAGACCCTGGACTCCTGCCAACTGCCAGGACCCTGCCCACTGCAGCCTCACCCATTCTGGCTGCCCCGCCACTCAGTCACTACTGCCAGCCTCCTTCTGCCGCTGGGTCCGCCAACAGCCCAGCCCAGCCCAGGAAGCTGGAGGGGCTTTCCTGAGACTGAGGAGGAACCTGAGGGCAGGTGAAGGGTGGACTTCCTCTCTCATCCCGCTCTTCTCCCTGGTGCTGCCTCTGCTCCTCTTTACTCTCTGGGGTCCCAGGCACCGGGCGTCTTGCTTTCCCCCTCCTCCTGACATCATCCAGCACTCGTGTCTCTCACTTAAACGCTTGCTACCTGGAAGCAGCAGCCACCTGTCAGGGGTGAAGGGAGGAGGGGTGGCAGCACCTGTGGGAACTGCCCACTTGCAGCGAAGCCTCTCCTAATGGGGGAGGGGTTCCCACCTGGCGGGCAGATGGGGCAAGGCAGAGGGGGTGGCGAGATGCCCTGGTCTCAGGCCCGGAACCAACGTCGGGTGAGTACAGACGTGAACAGTTTGTGTACAGCGGCGTGAGACACATTTCTGGGAGACTCAAAAGGCAGCCACGATCATTTGACATCCTTGATTTAGACGGATGTGTCTGCCCCTCCTGTGAAGGCCTTTTATCTCTGTACTTCCGCCTCTTTGACCCGCCCTCTCCATCTCCCCCTTGCTTTTTCGCACATTCCCTCTCTCATTTCAATTCCTCCTCTTCATCTCCTGGTCTCTCCCCTCTTCACTCTCGTGGCTGGTGAGTTTCAGCATCTTTCCCCCCTGCTCCCTCCACCTCTTTCCCATGAAAAGAAATCTCAACCTGTCTTTTATGTACCCACAACGCACAGCTGATTTTTTTCTTAGGAAACTTGCCCTCCATCTTTTGTCATGTATACCGAGCCCCAGGATGTACTTGAAAACAGAGTTTGCACATCCCAGGCGTTGTTCAGAAATTGGTGCTTCAATGGAAGGTGTTGTCAGGAAACTCAGCGATAAAAAGTCTCCATTATTAACCTCTGGTGAGTGTAAAATTTCACACAACTCCAAGCCATCTCCCCTGCCAGGGGCTAATTTAAGAAAAGCCTGGAAATGGAGTCAGAGCAGAGAATCAGTGGAGGGAGACAAAGGAGGCTGCCAGCAGGCCGTGGACCAGGAGCCCCCAGGACACCCATCACTCTGGCTCCGGTTCCCTTGCAAGGCGCCCGGCATCTCCGCCATTCCTCCTGGCCTGGTAGGGCCCGAGCACTGTGCCCTCCTGCAAGGACACCAGCAGTGATGAAGGACTCTCAGGAACAGGGTGGCTTCAGGACCAGGACCTGCCTTCCACCCCAAGCCCCTCCCTCTGCCCTGGAGACTGCAGAAAGAACGCAAGTCCCTCACAAGACAGTGCTGACTGCACATGCTCATCATCCCCACGTTTCTTCTCCAACAAAAGAGCGGCTGCCTCTTCCTGAAATGCAACCACCTCCAGGCAAAAGCCTGCAGCCTGTCTTCTGGGCCCACCAGGGAGCCCCCGCCAGCCCAGAGCGTCCTTTATCATCCGAGCACATGGAGCCTCAGTCCTGTCTTGGGCTGCAGGGGTCCGAAGAGCAACCTGGATGCCTTCTCTCTTCATCTCTTACATGAAGCCTGCAGTCATTTAGTAACGATGGTGTCGCAGTCTGTTTGGGCTGCTGTCACAGAACACCATGGACCGGGTGGCCTATAAACCACAGACTTCTATTTCTGACAGTTCTGGAGGCTGGAGTCCAAGAACAAGGCTCTGGCAGATTCGGTGTCTGATGGGGGCCTGCTTCCCGGTTCATAGGCAGCATCTTCTCGCTGTGTCCTCCTCACAGGGTGGGAGAGGCGAGGGACCTCTCTGGGGTCCCTTGCATAGGAACACTAATCCCACTCACGAGGCTCCACCCTCATGACCTACTCACCTCCCAGAGGCCCCCCTTCTAACACCACCACACTGGGGCTTAGGATTTCAGCATGTGAATTTGGGGGGCCACAAACAACAGACCACAGCAGAGGGACATTCACGTCACAGGGACGAGCATAACACAGCTGACCTGCACGCAGGGCCCCTGCTCCACTGCCCACTCTGGAGCCTACCCGAGATGACCAAGGTGGCCCTGCAGGGACCTGGGGCCGTCATGTGGAGGAAGAGGGGACTCACTGGCACGCTGGGAATAAAGGAAGGGTTCCTCCCATTTTACAGACGACAGAAAGCGGCTTTTCCTGGACCCATTATGAGCAACCCTGCCCCTGAACCGAGAGAGAAGCCCCGAGGCCCCCCTGCTGACCATGTTTCAGGCTCCATCACACACCTGCAGGCCCGGCCCAGCTCCCACCCCGCCCTGCATCCTGTCCCGACAGGCCAATCATGGCCCTCCTCTACTCAGAACCCTCCCACAGCCGCCACCTCCCCAAAGGAAAGGACAGAGACGTGTACAGAGGAACATTCACAGCAGCTTCACTCACAATCGCCCAAAGCTGGGAACAACCAAGTGTCCCTCAGTGGGAAGACGGATGAACAAACCGTGACCCATCCATCACAACATGAACCACCACTCAGTAATAAAAAAGGAACGAGCTTCTGACACACAGCACCAGGGATGAATCGCAAACGCACTACGCTGAGTGAAAGAAGCCAGACACAAGACTGCGTACTACATGTGTCGACATAACAAAGTTCTAGAACAAGTCAATATAGTGTCCGGTGCTAGAAATCAGAGCCGAGGTTGCCTCCGCTGTGGGCAGAGGTGGGGAGACTGCACAGGGGCAGGAGAGATCTCTCCGGAGATTTGGAAATATGCTGCATCTTGACTGAGGGGATGGTTACACATGCATGTGTGTCAGAACTCATCAAACTAAGTACTTAAGATAGGTGCATTTTACTGTTTGTCAACTATACCTCGGTTTAAGGAAAAGAAAAACTGAGACAGAAAAATTAGTTCTGTGTCCTAAAAGTCAAACCCACTCTGGCCATTTGCTCCCCACTCTTACACTTTCTCTTACTTCTGGCTCCACTCTGCCCCACCAAGCCCCTTGCTGTCCCTCCATCCTGCCAAGCACCTTCCTGCTCCAGGGCCTTTGCACTTGCTGATCCATCTTCCTGGAACACTCTTCCCCGGATATCTGCACAGGTCACTCACTGGCCTCATTCAGGTCTTTCTGCAAGCATTGCCTTAGCAGGGAGGACTGCCTAACGTGAAACAGCAGCACCTCTCGGCTTTATTTTCCCCCATGGCTTTACTTTCACCTGCTCTGTGTGTGTGTGTGTGTGTGTGTGTGTGTGTGTGTCGCTCATCTCTCTCCACTAGAATGAGAGCAAAGACTTTGTTCACATCTGAGCTGTAGCGCCTGCCTCTCGAACTGCGCCCAGCAATCAGACGTGTTTATTAAACAATTGTTAAATGAGCGGCTGCGGTCAGCATCCCTGCGAGGGCACCTGCAGGGAGTCTGACACGTCCATGGTACTGCTCTCAGGAACAACACGTTTCCGTTAAAGTGGACAGGCTCCTCTCTCCCACAGCTTCCTTCCCCCGTCCCTCTCCCACCTTAACGCAGCCCAGTGTCTGTAAGGCCAGCAGGACGAGCCCGGCGGCAAAGTCGCTGCTGCTCTGTCAGTGATGCCTCGAGCTAATTCCTGCAACTGCCAGGGAGGATGCCTTAATACCTCTGCACGAGACAGAGTCATTATTTCTAAACATAGCCACCTTCCCCACGCTGTCACTATCAGATGCTGGCCAGCAAGTCCCGGTCCAGAGTCGGCTCCTCGCCACCTCCCCCAGCCTCGGGAGCCCCCGCTCGTGCAGATGTCCCGTGGGAGCACCACATGGGCACCTGCCACACAGACCTCCCCAGCCCCCTGGCCCTGCCTCCCCCAACTGAATTGGGCCCCCAGACGCTGGCACAGACCAGGCCCTGGTGGCCTCAGGGGTTCATCCACCCTGACCTCGGTCTCCTCCTCAACTTTCCACCCCATTCGCCATTTGCCTGGGCCACCCTGACCGCCCCAACTCCCGCCAGGCCCCCTCCTCCAGAGACAGTCCAAATGCCGCCTCCCAGAGCAGGACTAGCAGGGCCAAGGGAGGAGGGAAGACAATCCCCAAATTTTTTTCAGGAAATTGAGGCGAGAGAGGGGCCACTTCCATTTATACAAAATGTCCAGAATAGGCAACAGAAAGTAGACTAGTGGTCGCCAGGGGCTGGGCGAGGGGGGAACGGAGAGTGACTGCTAAGGCGGACGAGTTTCTCCTGGTGGTGATGAGAACATTCCAGGTTCTCCTGTGGTGGTGGCTGCACAACTCTGGGAATATACTAAAAACCACTGAATTGCACACTTGAGGTGCGTCAATTGTATAATATGTGGATTACGTCTCAATAAAGCTGTTGGAGAAAAGACAGGCTGCGTGGGGGTTTCCTCTGTCTCGTCCCACGAATGGACCACCCCGCCCCTACCCCGCACACATGACAATCAGAAAATGAGCACAGAAGGAGATCTGCACGTCCCATCCCCTGCTCCACTGTGGAGTAGTACAGACCCCTCCCCAAACCTGCAGAAGGGCCAGGGAGCCCATACTCAGCTGTGGGACCACGCTCTCTGAAGGACTCAGGAAGGGAGGAGCCGGAGGCTGACCCAGAAGGAGAGGGCAGGGGAAGGGCAATGGGCAGCCCACCCGGAGCACAGGGAAGGAAAGGGGAGTCCCAAAATAGTGGTCAGTATGAAACAGATTCTCCCCGAGCCGCAGTCAGAATGCACATTACTAACACAATATTATAATATCCCACAGTCTCTTCCATTTCTTCCCTCTAGCCCCAAAGACAGAGCTCTCTCAGGGGTCTCCCCACCAAGCCCCCAGAGCCACACCTAGGTTTCCCACAGCTGAAGGGTCTACACCACACGCTGCCCCCAGACGACAAACACTCACAGGATCCTCCACCCTGGCGGGGCAGGGCACCATTGTCTGGGTTCACAGTGGGGACAGGGTGCGCCCACCCTCAAGTTCCTCACAGGCCGCCCGGGCCAGCCAGAGGCCCCACCCCTCGGGGACTGTCACACAGCATCTCGGCTAGGACCCTCCCCCACCTATGCAGAGCTGTGAGCCAATCACGCCACCCCAAGACAGACCGAGCCTGCCTGAGGAGGCTCACCTTGATCCCCTGGTGTCCTGGCGCTATTGCCGAGTGACCGGTGACCCAGCAAGCCATGCAATCGTTCCACCTCACACAAGTGTCACTCGAACATCCCCGTCCCTGCCTTGACGCCTCTGGGCAGCAGGTCTGAGTTAACTGCTGGGCGCGGCGGTGGATGGCAGAGCGCGTCCCTAGGGGGAAACCACCTTCGAGTCAGCAAAGGAGGCATCGCAGGACAGCGTGAGACTACCTGGATGGACCTGTGAGTGTCGTGAGGGACCCCTGAGGCGAGCTCTCCTCGTGGCCGAGCCATCTCGGCCATGGACCCGGGAATAGTACCCACTGGATGGGCTGGAGTGAGGATCACGTGCAGTGACGGGGACCTTGCCCGTAGCCCAGGCCAGCGCAGTCAGGACTCACCAAATGTTCCTTGCCATCCCGAGGCAGGTCACCTAAGAATCAGGTGGTGAAGGTATGCCATCGGGCTGCCTGGGTTTGCATTCTGCTGTCCAGTTACCAACCTCACCAAGCCCCTGAGCTGCAAAATGGGGACAGGGTAGCCCTGCCACAGAGGCTCTTAAAGAGACTGTGCACTTAAAATGCCCAGCAAGCCCTGGCAAACAATGGGCACCCCTCCACGTCCTCAGCATGTGACCCATCCACCTCCGCCAGGTTTGAGCCAGGAGGGGCACTAGCTGTTCTTCCTGATTCTGGGGCTAAATGGCGCCCCCAGACGCGCTGACATGACTTAGGCGGGGTCTGGGCCTGCTCCCCAAGCACGTGTGTGCCCTCAGGGTTTCCCAGCCTCCCTCGCAGTAGGTTGGAGCCAAGTGGCCAATGGGTTGTGGGCAGAAGTTATAGGAGCCATTTCCAGTCCCGGCCCTTAAAATCCTCCTGCTCAAACCACCCCTGACCACCCCTATGCCCCCGAGGCCACCGTGGGGTCACGTTCCAGATGGCAATGCTACGGGACGGAGGAGGGCAGTCCAGCCCACATGGGCCTTGGCAGGGGTGAGAAATACATCTTTATTGGGATAAGCCATTGAGATGTCTGGGTTTATTTGTTAGCACAGAAGAGCCTGGCTTAATTCTGTGTTGACTAATCCAACAGCTTTTTTATGTTTTATGAAAACAACCTTTCTACGGGAAACTTCACTGCAGATTCCCAGTGACTGATTTAAAGAACTTTTGTGGGGGCCGGCCCCATAGCATAGCAGTTAAGTTCGAGCGTTCCACTTCAGTGGCCCAGGGTTCACAGGTTCAGATCCTGGGAGTGGATCCACTCACTGCTCATCAAGCCATGCTGAGGTGGCGTCCCACTTCGAAGAACTAGAAGGACCTACAACTAGGATATACAACTATGTACTGGGGCTTTGGGGAGAAAAGAGAAAAAGAAGAAGATTGGCAACAGATGTTAGCTCAGGGCCAATCCTCAAAAAACAAATAAATCAACAAATAAAATAAAGGACTTTCGTGAGTGATCCCAATTTGCAATGGGGGAATGAGACTGTTCTGAATCCTTCTCTTCTCAACAATCTCCCAAAATAAGCAGAGGGAGGAGAAACACACAGAATAAGAGAGACCTGTGGACTCCCAGCCACGACGAAGCTGGGAAGCTGAGAGAGGAAGGCAGGGTGACCTGGCGAGGCAGAGGGACAAAGCTAGGGGCCTGCAGGGTGGGGCCAGGGGATGGCGCCCAGCTGATGTGCCCCAAAGGACCCTAAAAAATCACAGAAATTGGATATTTTGAAGGCTGAGGTGAGGCACAGATGCTTCAAGGTCCAAAGGAGGAACATGGACCCTGCCCACACTCTGTACAAGGAGACACCCCTCCCCTCGCCCCATGGAGACCTGAGGCTCATCCTCAAGGGGAGTGAACCAGAGAGACCACAGACTTGGGGATGTCAGCTCACGGTGGGGCGTCAAGCACAGTGCTGAACAGAGGAGGACTGAATACAAGTCTCCATGCTGAGGATGACAGCCCCACCCCACCAACCTCCCCTGCGAGCTCCAGAGACCTGTCGCCCCGCCCCCAGCCCCACCCCAGGCAGGAGATCAGAGGACCCTTTCCTGGTGAGACTAAAAGCTCCAGAGGAAAAAGACCTACAAATATACTGACATTTGGGAGTCAAATTAAAAAGCAGGCTATCCACCCGTCACCCTATGGTGAAGCCCAGGGTCAATGTCAGAGCCCGCCCGGTCCCTTGGACCTTAGCCATTCTGAGTGCTCCTGCAGACTCCAACAGTGGCGTCTGTATCTCTTGCCCCAAAACCTCAGAAGACTGCTCAGCCTTCTTGTGGCAGGTCGACAGGTCCTGGCATTTACCCCGTAGCCCTCAACCAATGACTAAACGAAGTCGGGGCATAAATACCCCAGCTCCATCATCACCATCCGCGTGGAGTAATGCTGAGGGGTGTGTTTTGCACCATTTCTCAGAGGTCTCTGCAGGATCGGGTTCCAAACGTGCACTGCGGTAGTTGGCTTAATAGCACATCTTTCTTGGTCGCCTCTCCTTCCATGTGCCACAGCCCAACTCCCTTACTGGGGTTTCCTTCACCTCCCAAATGAACTGCTTGCCCTCAAATCCTCATCTCAGGGCTGGCTTCTGGAGGAAGCCAAATAGCGATAGTCTACTAGCTCCCCACATAGGCATATACACACAGCCTCCAATCAGCTTGTGTGCTTCACTCTTAAATATGAGGGACAGACAGAGATCACCAGATAGTCGAGAAAAGACTCCAACATGGACAACAAAAACCAAAACAGCAAACAGGAGAAAATTCAGAAAAGCACTGTGGTAGCCAGGGTCCTCCCAGGTGGCCGCCTCCTGGACTTGCTCTCGTCCGGTCCCCTCCCACACTGTACCACAGTTGGTCTGCATGACCAACAGAATATGACAAAAGAGATGATAGTTATTTCTGAGATTAGGTTATAAAAAAACACTGCAGATTCCATCCTGGTTCTCTCTCTCTCTCCCCCTCATCGCTCACTTTTGGGGGAGCCAATGGCCATGTTAAGCAGCCATATGGAGAGGCCCGTGTGGTGAGGAGCTGAGTCCTCCAGCCATCAACCACATGGCTGAGCTTGGAAGCGGATCCTCCATCCCCAGACGGGCCTTCAATGACTCCAGTCCTGGCTGACATACTGAGTGCAAAATCGGGAGAGGCCCTGAGCTAGAGCCACCCAGCCAGGCCCCACCAGATTCCTGGCCCACGGAAACTTGAGGTAAGAAACATGTTGTTTTAAGCCACTATGCTTGGAGGTAATTTGTTACATGGTGCTAGGTAACTAGTACAAGCACAAGCTTTGCAAAGAGAAGGAAACCTCAGAGAGTATATCATTAATATCTTCACAGAGACGAGAAAAGATACTGCATCCATGAAACAATTAGAGAACAAGAATGCCTGGAAGTTAAAAATATAACAATATAAATTTAAGTCAATAGAAGCATTGGAAAATAAAGTTAAGAAAGTTTCCCAGAAAGCAGAACAAAAAGTCAAAGAAATGTGCAATAGGAGATTTTTTTCTAATTAAAGAGTTAGATGATGAAGCCAGGAGGTCCAATATCTGACAAATACGAGTTTCAGAAAGAGAGCACAGAGAAAATCAAGAGAATAAAATTATCAAAGAAATAATACCAGAAACGTTCCCAGAATTGAAGGGCATGCGCCTTCAGATTGAAGGCCATACCAAGTATGCACACAATAAAAGAGCAAAAGCACACCTTTATGACATTTTAGAACACCCAAGATGAAAGCTTCCAGAGAGAAGAAAATCAGGTCATAAAATAGGATCAAACATCTGAACGGCATCAGACTTCTCAGCAGCAGCATGGAAACCAGAATTCAGCGGGGAAACGCTCAGAAAGTTCTACACATAAATAATTTCAAAGCGCAGATTCTACACTCAAGCAGACTATGAACCAAACATGAGAGCAGAATGAGGCGGCTCAGAAAGGTACAAGAGAACGTTCTCCGCTAAGACTGGGTAGCGAACAAAAAGACGACACTGCAAGATACAGAAGCATGCGCCCCATCACAGGAGTCGGCAGTGGGAAGTCCTGGACAAGAGCAGCAGCCTGAAGGGCAGCCTGCGTGCTGGGCACATGTCAGAGGGCTCCAGAGCGACTTCTCCATGGAGAAAAGAGGGCTGATGAACTATCTGCCAAAGCTTGCGTGGGAAGGCATGTTGGAAGACGTGTGAAAACCTAAGCAGCTATGAACTCTAGGATAAACAAAAAGTTGTCCAAAAAAAAGAAAAATGTTATAGTGATGATAGTCGTTATGAAGAAAATCTGTATGTAGACTTAACCAAAAATTGAGATGTTATTTGGAGAGGCTGGAAGGAGGGGGAGAAGGGGTACAAGTGAGCTAAAAACTTGATCTACCGTAAAAGAAAACTCAAAGATGAAGTCTAAAATTGATGGGTCAAGAAATTTCAGTGTATAGGCAATGTTTAGAAATACAGAGGTGTTATGGACTGAATGTTGTGTCCCCTCAAAATTCACATGTTGAAATCCTAACCCCCAACGTGATGGTGTTAGGAGGTGGGGCCTTCGGGAGGTGCTTAGGTCTTGAGGGTGGAGCCCTCACAAATGGAACTAGTGCCCTCATGAGAAGAGACACGAGAGCTCTCTCTCCGCTTCCACCATGCGAGGACACAGGGAGAAGACAGCCATCGACAAGCCAGGAAGCGAGTCGTCACCAGACACTGGATCTGCCAGTGCCTTGATCTTGGACTTCCCAGCCTCCAAAACTGGGAGAAATAAATGTTTATTGTTTAAGCCACATAGTCTATGATTGTGTGTTACAGCAGCCTGAACTAAGACAAGAGGTAAATTCCAGAAGGAACAGCTAAGAGTAGAAAGGAGAGCAGGCAGAGGTGAGGGGAAGAGGCTGTGGGTCTTTGTTATCACCCTGCAGCACTATTGACGTTTAACACTAGGGGCACGTTATATACCTTGATTTTTTTAATTTAATTTAATTTCTCGGGAATAAACGTCGGGATACCTGTATGGGAAAGTCTCACCAACCCATACAAGGTCATGTGGCTTGGATAATGAGCAAAATATCTGAACAGTATGATTTTGAAATAAATATTGCTCTTTTCTTTTTCAGCTTCACACAGTAGGTAATCCAGAGCAGGCTAACGGTTTTGCGAAGAGGATAAGCAAGGGCATGAAAGAAAGGTGGAATCGTGGCACTGTACAGCTTGCAAAGACCCTTCAGGCTCCTGGCCCAAAGCACTTATTGCACAGACTTGTAAACCGAACCCCAGAGAGGCTGGGGTTGTGTAACAACTAGCACAGCCATGACCCGAAGCCAGGGCTGTGACTCTCCAGGACCTGTTCTGCTTTTATGCAGCCAGAGCACCTGAACCCCTCAAGACCACCCTCCAAAGACTGCACACAGTGGGAAGAGTCTTCTAGAACAAGTGACCTGGCTTTAGGGGCAGGGGGGAGGGAGAGAAAATAAAGACCCTGGGAAAGTTAGTTCCAGACAAACCTTAACACGCCAGAGAGGCATCAGAAAGGTCACACTGACTGTGGCATGTCTGAAAAGCTCAGCCCACATGCCTGATTCTTTTTTGAAAAAATTGAAAACTTTACAGATCTAACCCAAAAAGTCTATGGCTCAGGTTGGAGTTCAAATACATGTGGATGTGGCCAACCAGCCCCAGGTACTGGTGGGTCCCACTCTTATTTTTTTTATGCTACCTATTTAAAACATCTAGAGACACCCCTTTTAGAGGCGGCCTTCAGAACCAATTTAAAAGCCAGAACAGGAACATAGGTCTCATTGTTTTATCGGCACCTCTCCCTCCCTCCACCTCTCTCGGAAGCAACATTATTCAAACACCTCTTGGCCGTTTCCACAGAGCAGGCCTACCCTCCAAGGACTAAGATCTGACTCCATGGAAGGACGACAAAAAAAGAGTGAACTTTAGAATCTGAATGGACTTCTGAAACAAGAGTTCCAACACGATTCTAACGCCAGCATCAGCACGGGGCTGACTCAGCATCCAAGTGAGGCTGCCGGGAGGGAAAGGACTCGCCTGCAAGAAACGGTCAACACGTGTGTTAAATGTGGGGCGGAAGCTCAGTTCAGTCAACTCTGCTGAGGGCTGCCCGGTGCTGGCCCTGGCCCCGGGGCTTATAGGCAAAGCCTGCACCTGGACCAGAACGAAGAAGGTGAGGGTCTAACCCACGTCTGCAGGGGACAGAGGGGAGAGAAGGGGCAGCTCGGCCCTAGAGACAGGGGAGTTGCTGAGTGTAGTCGGACTCCAGGTTCACGTCCCAGCTCCTCGCCTCCCCAGCAGGGTGACCTTGGGACCCCACGCCCAGAGCAATAACCATGTATCCATCTCCTAGAGTGATTGGCAGGACTTGAAGCAACACATAAAAATTGCAGTGACTGGTTCATAAAAAGTTCTCAATAAATGTGAGCTGTGACCACATTGATCCTGGCTCAACACAAGGTTGACACGAGGGAAGCCATATTGTAGAAAAGAAACCCTATTGTAACTTTGAATGATCTCTGACTAACTAACCCAGCTGGATACGCACCCTCCAGGAGATCTAACTGCTCTGTAGATTCTACGACCCCTGCTTGTTCATATACCTCCCAGCTGCAATAAGATCATAACTTTGTTCTTTTGAGTTCCTTAGGAATGTGATGACTCCCAGATAAAGAGTCTGTCTGGTGTGGCAGCTCCCAGTCTATAACACCAGAGGGTCAACAATTCCTAACCCACTCCTCTATAAGCCCCTGGCCTACGCAACTGCTTCAAGATTCTGTGCCCCCTAAGATGGCTCTTTAGGATGCTAGTCCCCCATCTTCCGATTTGCTAGCTTATCGCTTAATAAATGCCCTTTCTCTGCCACCATCTTGCCTCTTGATGACTGGCTTTGTCTTATGGCCAGCAGATTGTACCCTTTGCACCGTAACAACATGTCCACAACCTACATCCAAAATTCCAAACTCCAAAAAGCTCTGAAAACCTGAAGTTTTATCTTCTAATTTTAGCGCCAAAACCTGACCTGAACTGACATGAGGCCATTACTTACCCCACTGATTGGGACCATGTTGATTCCCACCCCTGGGAGCTTCCCAGGTGAAATCTGAAATTGGCCCCTGTACATGGAGGGCAGGGAGAGACCAAAGAAAGAGGCAGACCACCCCAGATGGGCAGGTGGCAGGTTTAATAAGCAAGTGGACTCATCTACCAGGCTTGTCTCGGGCACCACAAGATGAGTAGATCTCCCTCACTCACCCACTAGAATCTTCAGAGTTTATATAGAGGACTTAAAACAGGATTCGATCGTGTGTACTCTTCAGATGGTCTCAACAACACCTTACTCTCTCAAGGCTGCGTCCACGGAATGGCTCCCACTGTGAGAACAGTGGGTGGAATGTATATTCCGAGGACGGGGGCCGGGGGGGGTGGCCTCCAACTGCCAGGGTCCAGCTCTTGGATCAACCAGTGTTTGCATCTACCCGATGACCTCCTCCAACAGACTGGTAGTCCATTTTGCTTCAGAAATGCTCACGTGAGAGGATGAAGTGCTGCCCCAGACCCGCTGAGCCTCTCACACAGTATAAAATAGATGCATCACGTTATCTTCTAAAATTCAAGCAAACCTGAATTCCAAAACCCACCTAGTTCTAAGAGAGTTGTAGGGCTTCAGTTAAGGAAATGTAGATCTGTATTATATTACATCATAGAACAAAGAATCTCCTAGAACCTAGAATAACATGCAAATTCCGAGAATAAGTAGTTACCGAAAGGAAAGAGAGACTAGTTATGGTCAGGGTACTATGAAAGTCCTTGAAGTGGGGGACTAGAGCTCCGATGACCTCTAGTCATCGGACACCCTATGGGCAGTGGGGGGCATTCTTGTTATCAATTGCAGAGACATACACTGACCATGTGCCAGGCACAATCGCTCCCTGATTTCGACTTTGCAACAATCCTGTGGGGGTGGAGGGTATGATGAACCCCGTGGGAAAAGGCAGGATCAGAGAGGTGAAGTGTCTGTCTCACAGCCACACAAGGAAGACGGCACTCCCCAGGACCTTTGCACAGTAGTCTGCATGGTTCTGCCCAGCCAGCCCCCTCTGCCCGCTCCAACCTACTCTGGTCCTACTCCACCCACCTCCGCCGCACTAGCCACGGGCTCCCCCGGCACACAGGCTGGCTCCTTGGCCCCCACAGGGCTGTGTTCGACTCTCACTAGCTCAGCCGCCTTCCCCAACCTCCTGTGTAAAATAGCACGCATGCAAGCACGTGTGCACACACTTGAATACGCCACAGGCATAGGCACATACACACATGCACCCCAGCAAACTCGCATCCCTGGCCCCGTCCAGTGTTTCTCCAGGGCCCTTACCACCAACAACCATGCTACGCTTTTGGTGGTTGTCTCACTGGACACCTGTGCCAGGAGAGCAGGACGAGAGTTTTGTTGACAGCTGATGCTCCAGCGCCCAGTAGGTTCTTGATATATATTTGTGAATGAGTGAATGAATGGATGCCTTCCAAGCCTGTGCTCTTATCTGCTTCTCTAAACTGCATAGCTTGAGGAGGCTGCACAGAGCAGTGGAAACCCTTCAGCAACCGGGCGGCCTGGCTCTGCCTCTCACTGGTGAGTCTGCACCGGACGGTCACTCAGCCACTCTGTGCCTCTGTTTCCTCGTCTATAAAATGGGGATGGTAACAGAAGCTTATCTCATGGGGCTTTGCGGGGATTAGGTTTATTTATGTGACGTGCTTAGATAAGAAGTGTTAGACACTGATCCCATTGTTCAGCATGTACAGAACACACACAGCCAGCCGCACCACTGTGCTTGGGCTAGGAATCATACAGAAAGCTGTCTTGGGCACAAAGAGCCTGTGGGAATCAGGTCTGAGGCCCTGTATTAGTGTCTTGGGGCTGCCCTAACAAATTACCACAGGCGGGGGCTTTAAACAACAGAATTGATTCTCTCCCAGTTCTGGCGGCCAGAAATCCAAAATCAGCATCACTAATCTGAAATCAGGGTGTCAGCAGGGCTGTGCTCAGGGGAGAATCTGTTCCTCGCTTCTTCCAGCTTCTGGGGGCTGCCAGCCTTCCTTGGTTTGTGGCCGTGTCACTCAGTCTTTGAGGCCAGCATCTTCACATCTCTCTCCACTCCGTCGTCACGAGGCTCCTCCTGTGTGTGTGCCAAAGTGTCAAATCTCCGTCCACCTTCCTCTTATGAGGATACGCGTGACTGTATTTAGAGCCCTCCCAGATAATCGGGGATAATCTCCCACCTCCAGATCCTTAACGTAATTCCATCTGCAAGGACCCTTTCTCCAAATAAGGTCCCCTGTACAGGTTCCAGGGATTGGGATCTGGTTATCTTTGGGAGCCATTATTCAGCCCACCACAGGCCCTCTCAGATTCAGAGGCCCTCTCCCCTAATTCGCTCTAATCCACTCTGGACTCTGGGAGAACTATAGGAGATTCAGGAAGACATCGTAGTGCGGCCGATAGAACCCTATCTGGGGAGACAGGATTAGACCCTCTCCCTCACGTGCAACCACACGACCTTGAATTAGGCACTTACCCTGAGTTTCGGCTTCCCTGTCCACCAAGTGAAGGGCAGGAACCTACCTCGAGGGGCACTGTGAGGACTAGAAGGTGAGGCCCCCAGACAGGAAGTAAATGTCCTGGTGCTCAGAGCCTGTCAATGGTTGTTCAGTGATTGCCTGAGGCCAAGAACAGGAACTTGTCTCTAAACTGAAAACACAGGAGCTGGCGAAACCCATCTCCGCCCCCTCCCAGACAAGCGGCTCAAGTCACCCCTCTCTCCAGGAGTGACGAGAAGACGATGGCTCCTCCCAGGAGAAAGCTCCCACTCCAAAATGGCACCAAGTGACGTGGAGAAGACTGAGCTCCTCGAAAAGTGCGCCTGAGGGTTGAGGATTACGCTCCCGAGGAGGCTGATGGCCAACACTTTGGGATACGCTTCCTGCCTTTCACAAGTCTTCCCCCCGGAAGCTCTCTAGTTGCCCCTACTCTGTGTCCATCACCTACCCATCCTTCAGAGGTCAGCGGAATGTCGCCTCTGCCCCAACACCCCCTAAGCCTGCATCAGCTCCCATCCCCTACCTTCCCAGCAGCCCTGCACCTCTTTAGTGCTCGTCACTGTGGTGCTTAGAGTGTCTGTTGTGTACCCAGGGGTCCAGTGCTGCCTCGTCTGACACAACAAAAGCACGAGGTCTCCTTGCTCCCATCCTACCCCAATGGCCTGGCACAAAACAGGAACTCAATGAGCATATGGTGGATGAAGGAATAAAAGAAGGAGAGGGCAAGAAAACCTTAAGTACCCGTATGATGGAGTTTTGAAAATGATACAATAACATGTTTTCGACACTAGACAAAGATGAGTTGAAAATGCCATATAATTAGGGACATGTCGAAGGCTGTCACCTAGGAAAGCTCCCCCCCAAACAACCTGAATTGTTCATGAGGACATGCTGAATCAAAGCATCATGTCAGGGGAAAGTGTGTTGGTTGAATAAATGAATTTCCACGCAGAGTGACCCAGACCACAAGTGCTCCATGTTCAGAGAAAAGAGAGGGTAGTGTGGGCTGGAAAATCACAGGATTTCCTCTCATACACAGATCTTTCAAGCACAAAGCCCACACCGGATGGACACAGATGGGAACTGTACGCAGGCCATCTTGTCTGACTCAGGGCAGGAGTGTGTGGGGGTGGGGAGGGCGGTGGGAAATGAGGCTGGGCAGAGCCAAACTGGAGGGGCTCCAATGCCACGCTAAGGGGTCTGGACTTCCTTCTATAGGTAACGGGGAGCTGTTGACTGTTCTTGAGCAGTGGCATGCCGCGGAAATAGTTCTGCTTCTGGAAGACAACTCTGACAGCAATGGGATATGGAGGCTGGGAATGACAGGGGTAGGGGCAGGGGGAGGCCTCAGCAGTGTCCAGGTGGGAGATAAGGAATGCCTGGAAACTGGGACCCAGGAGGGGAGGCAAGCAGCGTGAGGGGTGTGGAGGAGAGAGAGCAGGAAGGGGGACGTGGGAGGGGGCCCTGCAGGAGGAGCCCTGAAGCTGATGGACACGGGGGAGGCCTCCCACACGTGTCATCGGTGCCAAAATGAAGCAGCAGAGGCCAGGGGAGCCCGAGCCCGGCTCCTTTCACTCTTCGGGGGTTGAATCTGGCTGGAAATTCACGGGCTCAGAGCCACCTTGCAACACCGCTGCTTCTTGGTCCGTGCAGCCGGGTAGTTGCCATAAAATGCAGGTGAGACGGGAAGGCGGGAGTGATGTGACACGTTGTCCTGGGACCTCCACTCCCCAAGCCCTGCAGGGCGCCTTTCTCCCATGGCCGCCCTTTGTTAGCGGGAACATTGCGGGGAAAATAAGAATCAGAGCACCGTTTCAATCTGATGACAACTTCCTCCACGAGAGGGTCAGGGCACTTGGCAAGTGAGCCCCCAGAGGACAGCCCAGCCCTCACAGGGCAAGGGGGGTGCTTCTGACACTGGGCACGGCCGCAGGACATGCCCCTGGACCGAGGTGCAGCTTTCTGACCTTTGAAGACACAGCTAATCAGTTTCTTTATGCTGAATGGCCCCAAGTCCTTCTCCGTCCTGGAGGGCCCCACCCTGTCCACAGACACATTCCAGCCATGACGCTTTGTCCCCCACACACACACAGATTCGTGCTCACGTGGCACAGAGTGCAAGAGCAGATATGCCTGGAGACACGTTCCTGACACGGTGCCTTGTTGGTAGCAAGTGCAAAAGGTGGGTAGGGGATGCTTTGTGAGATGAAGGGGAAGGAGGCGCGGGAAGAGGTGGAGGAGGAGGAGGAAGCACGCACAGAGCAGAGCGACTGGAAAACTCCCCCGACCTGGTTCTCAGTGCCCTGTTCTATGACCTCAGGGGGAGACTGCAGGGATCTTTAAACCTCCAAGTACCCCGCCCCTGCCCCCACATACTCTTAGCATGTTCTCAATGTTCCAGCCACACCTACCAATGCCGGCTGGATTCTAGAAGCCCACATAGTACAGAGCTGGACACTGAGCACCCCCATTATCCTGCATGGAACGCTTTGGGGTCACTATAAAAATGAGTCTTGAACCATCAGGAAAGCACGCAGGGGTCATAACGAGCCTCCTGAGTGTCTGTAGAGCAACTAGCACAGCTGCTTCTCGGGGTTTTTAAAGGCTTAAGCTCCCTTGGGTATATGCATCAGGCGACACCAAGGGGCACGTCTCACTGGGGCCCTGGGCACCCCGGAGACAGAGACAGCGTCTTCTGGACAGAGCCCCTCAAGACCACACAAGCCCACGCTTCAGCGGAGTGAGACAAAGGGAGAGAACATTTTGTTCTTCTGTAAAAATGACAAACAAGACCCTTTGGTTTCCAAAGTGGCCCCAACACAGGCAGCACAGGGGAAGGATTTACTTAACTCAAGGTTTTTTTTAAGTTGAGAATTCATTACTATAAAAGGGAAGGACTCACAATACTCACAAAAGAAAGAAGATGGAGGAAGACTTAGAAGGAAGTCAGGAGTCGCTCTGTTCCCCATTTCCTAATTTACACACACAAGATGCACCTTCTCTCTCCCTCCCTCTCCCTCCCTCTCTCTGAACCTGTGCTCCCCCACACCTACACTCCTGGATCACTTCCCAATACCCAGCCTGCACTCCTTAACCTTCAGCTGCTCCAGGTTCCAGATGCCCCTGGAGGTTGGCGAGGGCGGCACAGACAGGGAGCTCAGACACGCAGACACACACCGGTGTCACCTGAAACTGCTGGCCAGCACTTGGTGACCCCTCCAAGGTGGTGGCATGAGGTTGGCACCCCTGGAATCCCTGACACCTGTCCCTGCTGCTCTGACCTCCCCTCCCCCTCCTGTGATTCCATCCCCCATTTATCTCCGTCAGCCGCTCAGCGACTCACATCCTTTTGGAATGGTGTGTGCACACAGCAACAGTATCCACTCAACAGGCGTGTCTTCCTGTTCTAGAGGCAAAAGGAGATGGGAGGGCAGAGGGACCGAGCTGAAACCCTGCACCAGCACCTTGAGAGGCACCCGCAGGTCAGGAAAGTGGAGACGGGCATCCTTACACTGGTCTCAGCCCAGCTCTTGGCCTCAGGATAAAACCTAGAAGTGGACAGAACGGTTCCCAACTCCTGCAGGGCCCGGGTGCATGGTGGAGCATGGAGGTCAGGAAGGGGCGGACGGACCCAGCCTACTGCCGCTCATTTCAGAGCAGCCGGCCGAGGCTCAGGGGGGTTTAACAGCAATAATTCAATGTGTTTAAGTCACGTCTCCCAGCGGCCCAAGGGAAACGCTGGACTAACTTTTTTTTTTATTTAGGTGAAATTCACATAACATAAAATTAACTATTTTAAAGTCTACGATTCAGTGGCACTTAGTGTATTCGCAATGTTGTGCAGCCACCACCTCTATCTAGTCCCAGAACATTTTCATCACCCCAGAAGGAACTCCCTACCGTTTAACAGTCACTCTCTTTTCCCCTTTCCTCCCAGCCCCTCGCAACCACCAGTCTGCTCTCTGTCTCCGTGGATTTGCCGGTTCTGGATACTTCATATAAGTGGAATCAGACAATATTTGTCCTTTTGCGTCTGGCTTCTTTCTCTGAGCGTTTCTGAGGTCCATCCCTGCTGTAGGGTGTTATCAGGGCTGCATTCCTTGTTATGAGGAAAAATGGGCTAATTTTCTGTCACTTCAGTCCCACAGCTACAGCCTTTCAAGCAGCATTGAGGCAAAGCAAGAAAAGAACAGCACTCGGTCGCCCATCGCCACCTTCACACCTTCCAGCTTCCCCCAAAAGTAGCGGGATGAACGAGGAGGCCAAGGGGGGCCGGGCGGGAGGGCAGGGAAGGCGCCAGAGCTGCGGGGGCAGGAAGCCGTGAGCAGACGTGCACCTCGAGGCTGGGGCGTGGGGGAAGACTGAGGGGTTGTGCCGCAGCCAGATGTCACCTGCTGGAGACACCGAGCCCTCCACAGCGAGGCCTTCGCTGCCCGGCTGCACACGGTCCCGGCAGGTCAGCCGTGCCGCTGCAGACCCTCAGCTGAGCCTCAGGATCGCTGAGGTCTGCAGTTAGAAGGCAGCTCTGAGCATGGGGCTCCTTCTTTTGAGCCTGACATCTGCTCACAGCAACTCAGGCCGCCCCACCTGGCCCAGAGCAGGCAAGGGGATGCTGGAGACGGACAGCTGCCACTCAAACCCGGCCTGAAAACACTTGGATCCTGTAGAGCTGGAGAGGCAGGGCCACCAGGGAGCCAGAAACTCTGCCGCCTTGGCCCTGGCCCTACTGTGCTGGGCAAAGCAGGTAACTCCTCAGAACTCAGTTTTCCTTCTTATGGGAATGGGCGCATTTGTCAAGACCGGGGCTCTGAACCTGGGGCGAATTCAGAGAGTCTGTGAACCTGAACACGAAGACATTTCTTCATTTATGAATGAAGGCCCCAGCCACAGTAGTGTCAGCAGTATCCCACTTTGCACACACACAAAATCACAGGCATTTTAGGATCACGTGCCAATTGTTGCAGACATCTTGAAATATCACTTACCCCGATCACTATTTCTAAGCTAAAGTGGTTCTTGGACCTGCCACTATCACGTTACTTAAAGCATTAAAAAAGAAGCACATACAATAGGAAAATGTAGAAATAACCCAGATGTCCAACAACTGATGAAAAGATAAATAAATTGTGGTCTATCCATACTATCTATCCATACTATGGAATATTATTCGGCCATGAAAAGGAATGAAGCTCGGACATGTACTGCAACATGATGAACCGTGAAAACGTTATGCTCAGTGAAAGAAGCCAGACACAAAAGACCACATATTTATGACTCCACTTTTATGAAATATTCAGAACAGATAACTCAACCCCATAGAGACAGAACACAGATTGGTGGTTGCCAAGGGGGAGGGGGCATGGAATGAGGAGCAACTGCTTAACGGTTACAGACTTTCCTTTTGAGGTGATGAAAATGTTCTGGAACTAGATAGAGGTGGTGGCTGCACAACATTGTGAATGCACTAAATGCCACTAAATTGTGCGCTTTAAAATGATTCATTTTATGTTATGTGAATTTCTCAATAAAAAAGAAGCATACATAACAGCATGTCTTTTTTTTAATACTTTGGTAATTATTTTTCAATGCTAGAACCTTAGGAAATTTCTTGTATGCATTTAAGACCATTCTTCTGAGAAGGGGTCCATTGGCCTCACCAGATGCCAGATTGGGGTCTCCTGGACCGGAAGCTCTCCACGGCCCACTCTTCGTACCTGTTTTTACCTGGATAGGTGCAGTCCCGCCTCCTGGCCCCAGGCCCATCCTGGCACCATGTAGAGAAGCCAGCGGTGGCACAGGGGCACTGGTTTCCTCCTGCTCCTCACCTCTAACAGGCACTGGGAGTAGACAGGCAAGGCAAAACCCCAAGGCTGGCCCTCATCACCGCACACTTAGAGTCCTTCATTCCGTATGGAAGGGTCTCCGATCCCTAGGAGTCATCTCTGAAAATGCAGATATCCCAGAGGGGTGGAATCCAGCAGGGTGAATCTGCAGGCAGATGAGGCTGGACCAGGTGACAGGCAGAGGACGCTGGAGCTTCAGGGGGCAGAAGCAGCCGAAGGTGAAAGGGGAGGCTGACAGAGGACCCGAGGGTGCAAAGGCTGCCTTGGCGTGATTTCCAGGTGGGTCCGAGGCCAGCTTGCCTCCTTGAACAGGGTATGTCATGTCACTCTGCACCCAGGAGGTGCTTCCCACCCCCGGGGATGGTGCAGAGCTCCCTGGCACCTCTCCCTGATTCCACCCATGCTGAGCCCATCCCCACCCCACCGCCAGCATAAAGTGCAGCCCTCCAACCTCTGAAGGCAGACACTGGCTAGTTATTCATGACTGGAGCCTTTGATTTCCTGTGTCTGTTTCCTGCCCCTCTGCATCTGCATTCATGTGCACCCCCACTTGTACACTCCTCGGAAGATAAAAACCATCACATGCCAACTCCACTGGGCAACGTCCTAGCTCATTTACAAGCACGATTCCATGTCGTCCTTTCTACAAGCCCACGCAGTAGGCACTATTTACGGATGGAGAAACCACAACTCAGAAAGGTGAACCTGTTGCTCATGCAGAGATGGGACTCAAACCTAGGACCCAGGCTCTCTCCTTCATACCCCTCCTCCCCTGAGAACGTCATCTCCGTCTTCAGAGTCCTCTCGATACTGCCTCGTTGATCGCCTGCACAGAGTGTTGCCGAACTCCTCCCGTGTGCCGGGCACTGTGCTCGCGGGCCTGGGATACAGCTGTGCACAGGAGCTCACATTCTAGACTAAGAGACTGAGAGGACACCTGGAGGGAAGTCATTCAACAAGGTGAGCACAGATTGCAGTAAGTTCCAGGTGAGTCAGGATCGCCAGGCTCTGCTGAGAAACAAACCAGTCCTAGAGCTCCGTGGCTTAGCTGGAGCTTTGTTCCTCACCACACCACCGTCCACTGCGGCTCGGCAGCTCTTCTTGGCAACACTCCTCCTAACGGGACTCCAGGATCCTGGCTCTTTACCTCCTCGGGTCCTTCCATCTTACACGGGTAGTCACCTCCGTCACTGTGGAAGAGGAGTAGAGAACGTGGACAGGCCCACAAGAGGCTCTGTGGCAAGGTCTGGAGGTGGCCTGTGCCACTTCTGTCCACCACCCACTGGCCCCAACCTAGCAGCAAGGGAGACTGGAAAGCTCAGTCTTCTACATCCAAGAAGAAGAAAGGAAATGGAATTCAGTGAACGCAAGACATTGTCTCTACCACAAGAATAGTAAAGGAAATAACAGAATGATGGGACAGAAAGTGACTGAGACGAGGGGCCCATTTTAGATAGATGGATCGGGGGGTCACTTTAGGTGACTTGAGGGAGCCAGGCAGGAGAGAACATTCTGGTCCCAGGGAACATGGGCGAGTGCAAACGGTTGGTGCCAGAAAGCACTTGTCGTGTTCAAGGGACAGGAAGGTGGCCAAGGAGACGAGCGGGGGTGAGCGAGGGAGGGGAGAAGACACGAGGGCAGATGTGCAAGCCAGTCAGGTGGACAACCTCGACACATATCAGAGTCACCCGGACACAATACGACCCCCCACTGCCCGGCCCTGCCCACTCCCCAGGGACCCTGACCCAACTATTCTGGCCTGGAGCTTTCTGCTATTGCTTTTTCTTTTTAAGAAAATAACACATATGCCCCAAAGTGCACAAATCATAAGTGTGTGCCCAACAAATAGTCACAAAGTGGACAATCCATGCAACCGCCACTGAGACCAAGAAATAGAATATTGTAGATCCCCAGAAGGTCCCCCGCCCCAGTCACTACCTCTTCCTCCTCCCTAAAGATAATCGCCCTCAAGATCTCGCCTGCTCCTGAACTTCATGTGAACGGAATCATACAGTTTTTCCTCAGTTTTGTGCCTGGATCCTTTCACGCCATCTTATTTTTGTGAAGTTCGTTGAGCGTAGCAGTGCTATTGCGTGTTCTGCTGCACGAGTTCTACACAATTTGACTTGGCCATACCACTGTTGAAAGACATGTGAGCTGCTTCCAGTCGGGAGCTATTAAAAATAGTGCTACTGCAGTCCCCCTGGTGCATGTGTGCACGTATTTCCACTGGTGGAAATCTAGGAGTGGGGCAGGCATACGTTCAGCCTCAGCAGATTCTGCTAAACAGTTTTCCGAAGTGTTGTTCCAGTTTACACTCCCACCAGCAATGTACGAATGTTCCCGTTGTTCTGCATCTTTACCCATCCTTGGGGTCACCAATGTACTTGTGGTAGCCATTCTGGTGGGCATAGAGCAGTATCTCAGTTTGCATTTCCCTGATGACCAATAAAGCACTTTGTGAAGTGCTTGTTCAAGTCTCTTTCCCATTTCTTGATGAGCGCTTTTTGGGTCAAATAGATTGCAAATGTTTTCTTTTGCTGTGTGCCGGCCTTTTCGCTCTCTTACTGGTGACTTTTGATGAACAGAAGCCCTTCATTTTAATATAACTCAGTTTGTCAATATTTTCCTTTATGGTTTGTGCTCTTTGTCTCAGGGAGATATTCCAGATATTCTTCTATATTATCTTCTAGAAGGTAGGATTGATTTCACGTATGGTGTGAGGTAGGGGTCAAGCTTCCTGTTTCTTCTCAGGTGGCTAGCCAATTGACCCAGCACCATTTGTGGCAAAGATCATCCATGCCCCCTCCTTGACAGTGCCAGCTTTGCCATATATCATATGTCATATGCTCATATATGCTGAGTCTATTTCTGGGCTTTCTATCTGTTCATTGGGCTATTTGTCTGTCCCTGCATGAGAATTTGTTTAACCTGTCTCAGTGATTCTAACATGCAGCCGGGCTTGAGAACGACCAATCTAGGAGCTTGCAGTTCATGGTAACAGGTTTGAGTGTTAGTCTAAATGCAAGTGTGTAGATGCCCAATAAAGGATTTTCAGAGGAAAAATGGATGAATTTGGGATGGAGGAAGAAGGATGGCAAGCTCCTGTGAAGTGGATGTGAAAATTGGGGAATAGGCCAGAAGCCAAGACGCTCGGAGCAATCCATCCTGCTCTCCACTCCCTCTCTTCTTCCCTCTCCAGACCTCCAGACCTCCCGAGCCAAAGTGCAAAGAGAGAAAGATGAAGGCAAGAAGGACAGCTTCCTGCCCGGGTCACCAGCCATGCTTCAGGGAACCTGGCACCTTCTACAACCACATCTGACTCCCAACGTGCCATGGCACTTCCTGTAATTAATGGCTAGGTTTTAATTAAACATTGATTAGCTACTAATTAGTCTAATGATTAGTCTTGGGGAGGAGACAGGACTGTCAGACCCCATAGAGGAGGTGGGGGAGATAATGAAAGATTATGCCTTAGGTGGAAATGCTATTTCTCCCTCCCTCAAGGCCAAACGTTTTCTATGATTTGGGTCTATTATAAATGATGCTTTCAATGTGAATTTTTCTAATGGGTTTGAGTCTGATGGAGTCCCAGGTGACTGAGGCAGGGAAGATTGAATCTATTCGCCTTTTCATCAGATCTCGGCCTCTTAATGCAGCTACAGAGCCTTTCCCCACTTAGAGAGGAATTAGTTTCTGTCTCCACAATGAAGTCGTCCTGGGCTGAGGCTGTCCCCTCCCAGGTCCTCTTTCGGGGGCTCAGACCTTGCCAAGGACTTCTGAGATGAGAGCATAGCTGGGCTTTTCCCCGGACCAGATTTTGCGAGCATCTAATGCTCTGTGTCACCTTTTCTTCACCCTTCACCACTTTACCCACACCTCCCACAATATGGGCGCAACTGTAGTTTTATTCGGAAAACAGAATACCATTCGCGTGTAACATGTTCTCAATAAAGGATGCATGCAGCCTCCCTCTACCCTCAACCGAAAGGAAAGGCTGAGTTGCTGTGCGTGGACATGGCTCAGAGGAAACCGCGTCTGAGGTTACCCTGTGAGAAGTTAACCATGCAGTGAATCTTGGGGGAGGAGGAATTATCAGAAGGTATTGGGTAATCATCGCCAATGTGTCTCTCGGAAGTTTGGATTTACACAGAATAATACAAAATTCCCTTAAAGCCCTGTGTTGAGTGCAAAGCTCGGGAGAGAGCAGAGGTGTGAAACCTGAATCCAGAAAGGGTCAGGGAAGGATGCTGGCTACAAAGGAAGGCAGGTCCTGACAAGCAAGACTTGCCAACCTTGAAAAGCCTCAGCGTTTGCCTTTGGGGCTCCTGGCACTACCAGAAACACCCCAGCCAGGGTCGGAGAAAGCACGGGAAAGGCTTAGAAACCACCAGAATGGCGTTCTTTTTAATTTTAGTAAAATATACATCACATAAAATTTAGCATTTTAACCACTTTTAAGTGTAGAGGTCAGCGGCATTAAGTATATTTACATTGTTGTACAATCATCACCACCGTCCATCTCCAGAACTTTCCATCTTCCCAAACTGAAACTCTATCCCTATTAAACACTAACTCCCCATCCCCCTCCCTCAGCTTCTGGTAACCTCTATTCTACTTTCTGTCTCTATTTTGGCTTCTCTGGGTGCCTCATATCAATGAAATCACACAGTATTTGTCCTTCTGTGACTGGCTTACTTCACTCAGCATAATGTCCTCAAGGTTCATCCATGTAGCAGGTGTCAGAACTTACTTCCTTTTTAAGGAACGATATTCCACTGTGTGGATCTTGCTCCTTGTGTTTATTCACCCATCGATGGACATTGCTGTTGTGAGGAATGCTCACACTTCTTGGTCTTCCATGAAATTTAGTTATTTGAGTCTTCAGGTGAAAGGTTAGGTTAGACAGGACACTGTGCGGACCCCCTAAATCTCTGCTTTATTCTCTTTAAGTCGACAAGGGTCCCCAAGATTCCCTATGGCTCCCAAGACACCATCATCATTTTCACACCCCCTTTACTCTGCACTTTGCCAGAGGAGTGCGTGGAACATATTCTACACAAACTCCTATAGCGTCATCGAGACGGCCTGAGTTGGCCGTAAGCTGCCTCTTCTCTGGGAAGGCGGCCTGGCGCGGAGCCGAGAGGAAGAGACTGGAAGTTGGAAACCAGGGGCCGAGCCCCAGCTTTGCCCTCACTCAGGCAAGCCCTCAGGCCTTTCCCTGCTCACCTGGAATGGGGCGCCATCCTTATAGCTCTGGCAGGCTTCAGCGATTCTTTGAGTGCTCCGCCCAGTCGCTCAGGCGTAAAAAGAGGTCACTCCACAGCCCATGCAGGCTCCTTGGCTGAGTGTCATGCAGGAGGTGCGGCATGTGAACTTTCTGGCTTTCAAGCCCAGATTTCAGAAGGAGAAGTAAAAGGAAGCACTGTCTCTGACAGAGGAGGGACAGGGGATCCGGGGGTGCAGGGACAGTGGCCTGAGCTGTCCCCCTGCCTTTCCAGGTATTTCTGTCACCACAGAATCTGAGTGGCCACCAAAGACCAAATATGGAGTTGGGGCCAGGCCTCGCGAGAGGCGCTTTCCTGATGGTATCACATTAATCCCCAGAAGGGCTTTATTGTGCTCAGTTTAAAAGTTAGGAAATTTGGGGCACAGAGCTGTCATGTAACGTGCCCAAGGCCACACAAATGACCCCAAAGCCCTGTAGCAGAGAGAGCAAGCTGGCACCAAAAACCTTGGGCTCCCTGGCCCCAGAGCTGGACGTCCAGCAGGCCCTGTCCTTCCCACTGCACCCTCGCTGCATGCAGGTGGGGCCAAATGTCTGGTCCTGACCGAGGGAACAGGATTGGAAGAATGTAGTGTCACTTCCAGACTGAGGTGGCCATGTCCCCATGGACCATCCCCACATTCTCTTCCCTGCTGAGGAGGCCTTGGAGGCCCCGTCTTGAAGAGAGCAACGTGGCAAGGCAGCAGGAGCCGGCCCTGAGCCCCTCTTGGGGAAGGGCCACCTGACCCGTGACTCTACACTGGATGCTGCGAGCGTGCAGTGTGCTGAGTAGGCGGGGCTGGGGACCGCTGGTCACTGCAGTCAGCGAGACTGACTGACACTCCGCCCCACACAGGCACAGCCACAGCCCCAGGGGTGCCATCTGGCCTGATGGAGGACACTCTCCTGGCATGGGCCATTTTCACGCCTGTTCATCACCGACAACGCCAAGAAGGGATCTGGCCACGTGTTCTTGCCACTGGCTGGTGGTTCTGCTCAGCCTCCCGTGGTGAGCTCAGCAGGCCTTTGCAGAGGGCTAATCTGGGCCCGGAGCTGGTGGTACAGAGAGGAATAACACACAGCCTTCAGCCTCGGACGCTGATGAGTGGGGCAGGAGGGGACAGAGGGGCCAAGGGTGGTGAGATGAGGTCCCAGGATATGAAGCCCAACCGGAGGCTCAGGAACAGCTTCCTGGATGAGGCAAGTCCTCAACTTGGTCTTGAAAGGTACACACAAGCAGGCCAGGTGCAGAAAAGTGGAGAGGGCATTCCAGGCAGAGGGCCTGGCATGAGCAAAGGCACAGAGGTGTAAGGAAGCACACGTGGGCCGGTACTGGGGGGTCTAGCAGAATTTGACCTGGCAGATGGGTGGACAGCGGGCGACAGGGAACCGCAGGCCGTGCTGGGCAGCCCCGAGGGCTTCCTGGACAACCAGGACCACCGACATCGAGGTTTAAGCAGGTTTAAGCACGTGAGCAGGTTCCCACCCTAAATATATCAACTTAGCAGCAAGCGAGGGCATGGTTTCAGGCAGACAAGGCTAGAGGGAGACCATGAAGAGACGTACCCGATGGTCCACTAGCCATTTGGGATCCAGACGAGATGGAAAGCATGCCCACTTTTAAGGGGTTGGCAGCAGACAAAGACCCAGCATCCGATGCCTGAAGGAGAAAAAGGGAGAGATTCCGTCAGACTGGGGGCTTTGCTTCAGAATGTTGGCACTGCAGCTTTACCTCCAGCCGAAGCACAGAAACTGAGAGACTTTCAAAACCCATCTTCAAAACCCATCTTCCTCTCAAAAAGAATCCCCAGGTGAGGCCAAGGGCAGCCTGCCACAGCTGCAATTGCCGATGGCTCCTACTTGAGGAGAGAGAAAAAGAAGTAGCCATCATGTTGGAGGGGACACCTCTGGAGTCATCAAGCCCTCCACCTGAGCAGGGGGAGCAGCCATGGCCCCGGCCTTCTGAAGGACCGAGGGGGCAGCAGCATGCACGCTGAGCTGGCAACGCACCCCATCCTTCGGGACACCCACCTCCCACCTCCTCCCGAGCTCACTCTTCTGCTGACGTGGCAAATGCCCCCAGACAGACTCTCCGCTTCCCCCAGCCCTGCTTTCGCTCCTGCGCTGTCACTGAGCCAGCTCTTGCCGTTTGGAGGGCATTCCACCGTCCCGCCAGCCCCCAACATCCACTCGCCCTCTCACCCACCCAGGTCCCCTGCACCCCGGGAAGCTCACCTCCAGACCTGCAGGCGTGACAGCGCCTGGTCCACCTGTGCTCAGCCCGGGGACAGGTGTCCAGGCCAGCGCATGCTGGAGACAGCTCCTTCCCAACTGGAGGGGGGCCGGGAAAGCTGGTCTTCATTGCTGAACAGACTTATCACAGGAAGGGATGGGATCAGGTTAGGATTCGGGTTGGACTGGGCCTAGGTTGGGAATCAGGAAACCTGCAGACCTCACGCTGCCCGGCTGAATGGCAGCAGGCTTATCAGGACCGGAGGCTGCAATGGGACTGGGCCCTGCCTTAGCCTGGGGCACTGCCTGGAAACACAAGATCATCCCCTTACAATTTCCTTTAATCAATCATTGAAATAAAAGCTTGAGATCTGCTTGCCGGGGAAATGCATTAATCGACGGATGAGTCTAGGCTGGAAGGAGGAGCCCCTCACCACCAGAAAGCTGTGTAACAGCAGCAAGTTCCTGGAGCTTAGGGAGGGAAGGACCACTTCTAGCTGGAGGCGAGAAAAAGGCTTCCTGGAGGAGGTGACATTTGAATGGGTTCTGAAGGATGTGCAGGAGGATTTCAAAGAGTGGAAATACCCAGGCACATGCCCCACACAGAGGTCCTGGGCCAAGGGATGAGGGATAGAGAAGCTCAGATAGCGACAAGATGCAAATAGGGCCATGACAGTCATGGGGGACAGGACAGCCCCACCAGAAATTCACTCAGTCATTCAACAAACATTAATTGGCTGCCCAGGGCTGATCGTGAGGCTCTGAGGCTACAAACTGAACCAAGCCAGTGAATAACGAGGCTGAGCGGGAGCGGAAGTCCAGGGCACGCGGGGACTGAAGGTGAAGCCAGATTGCAAAGAGTCCTCCAGTGGGCAGCTGTTGGAGACGCTGGACAAGAGGCGAGATGGGGTCAAACTGTGTGCGGGAGGAAGACGACGGCAGCTATTTGCCAGGCTGGTGGTTCCCCAGGAGGGATGCAGAACTTCCCCGTAGCCCAGCCTCCCCTCAGGATCTGCATGTCCAGAGCACGGGAGAAACACGGAGCCCAGCTCCAGGGGTCACAGGCCATTTCCCTGCCCTCGTGAGTTATTTATCGCATCCACCTCAAGTCCACGGGGTTCCTGTGATCCATGCATGGCTGACCCCTGCTCGCCACTGTCCTGCCTGTGGGATGTGGCTCTGGCCAGAGGGCTGGGTTTTTCTGTGACTGGTGAGGCCAGCCCACATGCTGGTCTCCCAGCCCATGGGTTCGCTGCCTCCCGCTTCCCTCCGCATTCACTTGCAGGACTACGGGTGTATTGATCGCTGCGCACAGCTCATCCGACGCAGATTGGGGAAAATCGATGGGGTTAGGTCACGGGGCAGGCTGCCGTTCTCCAACCCAAGGGGCCCCCGGGCACAGCGTGCTCCTTGCTGACTTGCATTTTAAGGCTAAAAAGGCAGCTGTCCCTTCGGCCAGAATGCATTTAGGGATCTTAATCTCTTCATGGGGGGAGAAAAGGCCGCTCTCAGCTAATGCGTGGTTCAACACAGCCTCAGTATGAAGCGGCCTCCTTCCAGGCGAAGGTCACAGTTGGGGCTCACCACTGTCAGCCACTTGCTTTGTAACATGTCTAGCCGGCTCTGCAAATTGAAAATCCCCGGGAGGTTCCCAAGGCGCCATCAATGGTGACAAGGACTGAATCCGGAGCTATGGACTGAGAGAGAGGGCCGGGAGGCCGAGGGGAACGTCCAGGGCTGCTGGGCCAGGCGGGCGCCAGCCTCAACTGCTCGGCCACCTGGCTGCCAAAGACCCACAGACACCCAGCCCGGCAAGCACCACTTCAGTCCCTGAAACTCCGGGACACACGCACGCACGTGGACACACACACACACTGCTATCTTGCTGCACCGGCTGAACTCTGTTAGCAGAGGGGAGAGGCAAAGGCCCCTGTCTGGGGCTTTCATGCTTTGCTACAAAGTATTATCTTCCGCTTCTGTGTGCCTTCCCCTGTGCAGAAGATCAAGGTCTCCGAGGCCAGACCTCCCGGATGCTCATTCGTCCCAGGAGCCGGAGCAGTCGGCTCCCAGAGGTCCCTCTGGCCAGAAGAGAGGGAAGGAAGGGTATTTTCCTGACTCTCAACTGTGGCCCCAGCTGCCCCACTGTGTTTGTCACTTTCTCAGCGCCCCCAGGACGGGGAGCAGGAGCCTGCAGTAGAACAGGTGGGGCATCCTCCTCGGGGGACAGCGGGAGACAGTGGGCCAGTCTACGCCCCCAGGTTCCTTCTCCCGACCAGCCTCAGAGCCGTGCTCCCTCCGGAATAAAACAGACACAAATGAAAATGTTTCCTGGGAGAGACAGCTGGGCTGGCCACATCGAATGCCTGGAAATTGCTTCTGTCTCGGCGGCATCCGGAGAGCCATTTCTGAGGACGCTGACAGGCTGGAGTGCATCCTCTGGGTAGGGAAGAGGCTCGGCCCTGAGTCACTGCCCGGAGGAGCACAGGCAGGCTGACGGCCACACAGGCGAGGGGCGCTGAACTGTGAGTCCGAGACAGGGTCCGAATTCCTCCTCTGGCCAAGGAGGAAGCCCAGGGGGCCAGCCTCAAACCTCACCAAAGCCAGCCCCTGCTCAGTCACCGAGCTTCCTGCCATGAACAGCACCGGTCCTTAGGGAGACACAGAACACAGCAGCAAGAAAAGTCATAACGGCATTGCAGGTACCTCTGAGGCTAGGAAGAGAAAAATAGGCTGATGTGGTGAGAGGCGACGGGCTACGAGTGGAGATGCGCCAGCATCTGCAGGTCGTTGGGAGGCCTGAGCAGATGACGTGGGAGTCGAGACCTAAAGGACAGGAAGCTGTATCCACCAGGGGTTACCAGAGAAGCAGAGTCCCAGAGACGAACATGTGCACCTGCACATACATGTGCACATACACAGAGACATGCATATACACCTGCACATACATGTGCACATACACAGAGACATGCATATACACCTGCACGTGCATAGGCACATACACCCATAGACATGCGCATGCACATACACCTGCACGTGCATGTGCACATACGAGCATAGACATGCACATGCACATATACCTGCACGTGCATGCACTAACATACATGCATAGGCGTACACAGACACGTGCACATACACAGAGACATGCACATGCATATACACACAGACATACACATACATATAGACATGCACCCACATAGATGTACACATTCATAACACACTCACACACACAGATGTACACATGCATACATAAATACAGTCGTGTGTAGCTTAACAATGGATATGTTCTGAGAAATGCATCATTAGGTGATTTCGTCGTTGTGCAAACATCACAGAGCGTACTTACACAAACCTAGATGGTATAGCCTACTACACGCCTAGACTATGTGGTACTAATCTTATGGGACCACCGTCAGATATGCAGACTGTTGTTGACTGAAACGTCGTTATGCAGTGTGACCATATACATACATATGGATATATATGCACATACATATATGTACATATACATATAGATGCACACATACACAGACACATGCATATACACATGTATGGACAGTGCATGTATGTACACATACACACATATGTATGTGCACACACAGAAGTGCCCATACACATAAACATATGCATATACATGTATGTACACAAACATATGGACATACATGTACACGTGCATATATGTATGCATGCACATAGATGGGGCACACACTTGCATATACACGTACAGAAGTGCACAGATACACTTGTATACATGTATACATGCATATGCACACAGATGTATAAATACATATACACATGTGCATACATATATGTACACACAGGTATATAATACACATGCATGTGTATGTGCACATAGATTTACATATACACATGTGTGTGTACATGCATATGCATGTGTGTGTGCATGCATACACACAGGCACACACACATGGGGATTATTTTACAGGGATTTGACTCCACTTCACAACTGTGGGAGCTGGACAAGCAGTCTCTGAGGAGCTTGAGGTCTACAGGGCAGGCCATGGGAAAGGAAAGATGGATGTCAGGTGAAAGGTGAAAGGTATAAGGTGTAAGGTCAAGGGAGAGTGAGAACCCCCAAGCATAAGCTGGAGCCCACAGCATGGGCTGAGCCCGTCTGTTCTTGTTGCCTTGGTGATGTCGGTGTCCTCAGAAGCCAGGCCCGGATCCACCATCCAGGGCATGCGGATGACTCAGGAGAGGTGTGGCCAACTCCTCATGGGTCAGCTCCTACCCAGCCGTGACACCCATCGTAGAAGGCTTAGGGCAACAGAGGAATCTCAGGCCCCCCTGCTGGTGTACAAGCCTCATCTGGTTCTCCTTGGCGCCTGGCCTGGGCAGGGTTCGGACTGATGGTCTCTCAGTGGGCACGGCTGGGACAGCAGTGACTGGCACCAGGTTTGCACTCTCAAGTCGTGGCACAGTGGAGCGAACACGTCCCATTGCCCCCCACCCACGTCACTTTCTCTGAAATCTGCATCCCCCGGCAGCAGACGCTCTCCACACCCCACCCTGCCTCCTCACCCCCACAGCTTCAGTCTCACTGGCCCGACTTCTAATTGCCAGCACCTGCATTTCTTTGCCTGAGGGCTTTCTCTGCCCCTTAGAGCCACTTTGTCCCCATCCTCCCCACCTCAGGTCCCAGGCAGCATCTGGGGGGACTAGGGAATGAACACCCCCAGGGAGCAGCCCTCAGAGATTGGGGGACCCGTGTGTGAGAAGCCCAGCTTCCTCGCCCCTCTAGTGGGATAACTGAGACACACGGGCTACACCCCAGCAGCTGCCTTGATGATCCCCCTTACGGGCTGCCTTCCTCTCTTCTCAGCCCTACTGACATGTTTTGCACCCCCCCAAGTAAACTACCCGCACTCAAACCCCCATCTCAGGGTCTGCTTCTGGGGGAGCCCTATCCAAGCCCCCACCCTCAGCCCTGCTGATGAGATGAGCCGGGAATGAGAGCGGACATCTGACCCCAGGGCTGGATGGAACAAGAAGACTCCACCTGAAAATGTGCACTAAGTCACTCGTGGCTGACCCCACCAGCAGCGTGGGCGCTAAAGTGTCCAGCAGACTCCAGGCGAAGCCATTGTAGGTCGGGAGCGAGTAGAAGAAGCTGCTGAGAAAGGAGAAGGAAACAGAGGAACAGAGAGAAGCAGAAACATGGGAACAAGACAACTCCAAAGAAGCTATGTGAAGGGCCAACAAGCACACGCAAAGATCATCGCTAGTCCTCAGGAAAAGGCTAGTCACTACCACAAGGAGATACCACTTCACGCCCAATAAGAGCAATATAACTAACAAAAAAAAAAAAGGAAATAACAAGTGTTGGCGAGGATGTAAAGAAACTGGAACCCTCATGCACTGCTGGTGGCAATGTAAAACAAGACACCTGCTATGGAAAACAGGTCGATGGTTCCTCAAAAAGTTAACCACAGAATTACCATATGACCCAGCAATTCCACTCCTAGGCATATACTCAAAATAATTGAACAGGTATTCAAACAAAAACTTGTACACAAATGTTCACAGCAGCATTGTTCACAGTTGTCAAAGGATAGAAACAATTAAAGTGTCCATCAACAGATGAATGGAGAAGCAAAATGTGATCTAGCCATACAATGGAATGTTAGTCAGCTGTAAAAAGGAATGAAGCACTGATACATGCTACAATGTGGATGAACCTTGAAAACAGCAGGCTAAGCAGAAGAAACCAGTTAGGAAAGACCACAGATTGTATAGTTTCATTTATATGAAATGTCCAGAATGGACAGATCCAAGGAGACAGAAAGCAGATTAGTGGTTGTCAGGGGCAAGAAGGGAGGAATGGGGAGTGACTGCTAATAGCTACAGGGTTTCCTTTTGGGGTGATGAAAATGTTCTGGAGGTAGAGACAGTGGTTGCACAACATTGTGAATATACTAAAAGCCACCGAATTGTTCACCTTAAAATGGTAAATTTTGGGGCCTGCCTGGTGGCACAGTGGTTAAGTTCAGCATGCTCCACTTGAGCAGCCTGGGCTTGTGGGTTCAGTTCCCGGGCTTGGACCTACACCACTCACCAAGCCATGCTGTGGTGGCAACCCACATACAAAATAGAGAAGGATACAAACAAATGTCAGGTCAGGACTATTCTTCATCAGGCAAAAAGAGGAAGATTGGCAACTGGCGTTAGCTCAGGGCCAATCTTCCTCACCAAAAAAAAAAAGTAAATTTTGTTATGTGAATTTCACCTCAATAAAAAAAAATCCATCTGTATATCATATTTAAATATATCTTTCTGAATAGTGCCTATTAAAATTATGTTGACTTCAATCTTTTATTATTATGAAAAGAAATTGCACTCAGGTAGAAAAGTAAAGCAAACTTCTTCTACTCAGGGTCCTTGGGGAGAAGAGCTGTCACAAACCAGGTGAAGGAGGGCAGGCACAGCGGCCCACGAAGGGCTGGCACTCGCAGGTGTCTCCTGACCCTAACTTATCTTGCACCTGTCCGAGGGAGCCCTGGATTACTGGCGGCCATTTCTCTACAGTTAATCACAGTGATAATCGCTATTTCTGTCATCTCCTTTCCTTAAGAAATTCCCTGGGGGGACTGAGATCTGCATGCAGCTTGGAACCCTTCTCAATGACTGGCCTTAGAGAGAACTGTCTGCAAGAGGTACCTGCAGATGTCTTCAGTGGGGTCCCCAAGGTGGGGACTCTTGGTGGGTGGGATTCCGAGGGAGGGCTCCCAGGAGAAGAGCGAGAGGGAGGAGAACCATGCAAGCCAAGAAAGGCGGAGCAAAGTCAAGGTCGGGGGAGGCCAGCCTCAGCGTGGTCCCACCGACCACCAGAGCCGGTCCCACCCCAGGGCCAGCACTTAGCAGCTCCTGCTGCCCGGCTGGTCCCTGGGAGGGGTGGGGAAGGGGGAATTCTCCATGGGTGCTGCTGTGAGTTGGCAGAGCAGGGGAGGGGGTGACTCAGATCTGGGCGGGGCATCTGCAGCATCCACTCCAGCCGAGACCCTTCTGACTGGTCCTCTCTCCCTCCTCCTCATCTCCCCACCCAATGGCCTTGAAACCAGAGGACAGTAGAAGGGGGTTTGGCACCACCCTCTCCTTGGCCTGAGAGCCAACACTGAACCCAGCTCTGCCTGGGCCCTCCGGTCGGCACCTCTGGGTGGACCTACGATTGTCAGCACCTTCCAGGCTGCCCAAAACCTTTTGGAAGGCACCTTTGATCATTACTGGTTTAGTGGTGAGAATATGGATGATAGTAATTAAAAGGCAGCCAATCTGGGCTGCACTGACTTCTTGTATTGTTTTGCTATATGTGGAGTAAATCTCCCAGATAACATTTACATGAGTAGGGCGGAAAGGAATTTGCATCCTTTCTTCCCCTCCATATAGACCTTGACCTCATCTGGTGACACAAGCTCAGCAAGGGGCTTGGGTTCCAGGCGCTGCCGTGACCCGGGAATGGCTGCAGTGAGCAGCCTGCAATTCTTCCCATTCGTTACTGCCGCTTCAGCACACCGTGCGTGTGGATTTTACGTTGGGGCGGCAGCTCCTACGTGTTAGTCACACACATATCCGACCCCAGTGCGCCAGAAACCAAGCCACCAAGACAATAAGGCCCTGCAGGAGGGGCATGCAGGGCGTCTGTGCAGAAGGCCAGGCAGCCCCGGGGTCCCAGCAGATGGAAGCGCTCTCGGGCTGCCAGGGGCAGACAGAAGGTTCTGGAACCGTCCTCCCGGTGGTTGTTATCTCCATGGGCTGTGCAGGGCTTGTTCGTGTTAATGAGGCCTAATTAACATGTTGACGGGGATGTGTGCTGTTTATATTTGGAAACTTTTTACCGAGTCTGTTGTTGCTTTTGTTGGATTAATGATGCTCAGGTTGGATCATGAACCTTGGGAAACCGGTAGTAAGAGCAGCTCTTCCCCCTCCTGCTCCCACCTCCCAGCCTTTTCCTCTTGGACCCATGCTGTTACTGCAGGGTGGGCCTCCTCCCCCAGCACCCCCCTCAGCCAGCCCTCTGACCCGAAAGACTCGCCTGGGGCAAGGCCCAATTGCCTCCCGCCACTCTTCTCCCTACCCTTCGTGGGGCCACAGGCCACGAGCCCAGAGTTCCAAGCCCGTCCTGCTTTCCTCCCGGCAACTCATCAATCCTGCATCCCGCCTCTGCGTTCACCCCTCTTTAGCAGGGCATCTGGGCAGGAGGGCCCTACGGGACCACTTGGGTGGGTCCCCTGTGGAGGAGCTGAGGGCCGAGGCACCAGAACCGAGTTAAAGCACGGAGTCTGGACCTGTTCAGAATCTGCCTCTGGGGGCTGAGCTCCTCGTTGACACATCGCAGGTGTTTGGTGGGGAGAGGTAGACCCCTGTGGTCGCCCCAGAGAAAATATTTATTCCCCAAGTATTGTGGCAATTCAGGAGCAAGCTCAGATGAAAAGGTCATGACAGAGGAGAAGGATGATGGAGGCAGCGTGTCTTCTCTGAAGCTACCGCCAGTGTTTACAGCCTGCTTCCAATGTGCCTTTCCAACTCTCCCACCACTCCCTCCTCGAATCCTCTCCAGCCTACCTACTACCCCATGCACACTCAGAGTGCAGATTGTCTTACTTCTGCACCTTTGAAGAGTCCTCCCTCTCCCCACCTCCTCAGAAATCCTCACCCTCCCCGCTACGTCAACTTCCCAAAAATCCACCCCTCCTCTAGACCCAGTGCATTAGTCAGCCACTGCTGACCTAATGCTGCATAGCAAACTACCCCCACAGTCAGCGGCTCATGAAGTATTTATTCTCACATCTGCAGAAAGATGGCAGTCTGCTGGCTGAAGATGGGCTCGGCAGGGCAGCTCTGCTTCAGGCTGTGTATCACATGAGCTTCACTCCAGACTGTGAGTTGGGCTCAGGTCCGGTCCACGTGTGTTTATCCGAAGCCCAGGCTGAAGGGCCTCTGCTCGTGGCATCTCACCGGAGCACAGGATCCACACACGGGCTCTGCCCACTATCACCCCACTGGCCAACACCCACCACTCCATCGAGCCTGGCCTCAATGGGGAAGGGAAAGTACGCTCTGCCCACAGTGGGACGGAGGGGCTGTGGATCTTCGCGAAACAGCAACCCAGCTATCTCCCCGGCTGCAGTCCCACTGCCCCCCAAAGCTTTCCTGGCCCTCCTGACCAGCCGGCCCTCCTCTCCCACCTCTGAACCTCCTCCCTCCCAACCAGCCTCCTCTGGCCCTGGCTCCGCCGACGTGCTGTAAACGTGTCCTATGGCCTCTCTGGATTGCAAATGCTCTGCGGTTGGGCTGCCCCTTGAGTCCCATTTACCCTGAACAACCATTAGCACGGTTCCTGGAACACAGTAGATGCTCAATACTTGTTTTATAAACGCATGAATGAGTGAAGTGGTGCCTTTGAATCAAAGGAAAACTCCTCACCTGTAGGGCTTCCTCTCGATCACTCATAGAAGGGCCAGGTTCATTCCAGAACCCCCTGGACTCCAGGAGGCAATGAGCCTCCCCTATCAGCTGGGGAGGTCTTGGTGTGCTGGCCCCACCCCAGGCCCGAGGGCAGGGATCAGGGACTGGGGTCTTCTCCAGCCACCCAGTGTGGGCCGTGGTGGGATGCGCCGCCTCTGCACAGACTCCCACGCTGTTGTGAGAGCTGACCAGACTGACTCCTCCAGGCCCTTTGTTGTTGCCAACGCCCCGGCCACTGCTGGCTGCCCACCAGCTTTCCCAACACGGCAGCCAGCCACGCTCTCCAAAAGGGACAAGCTACCAAAACCAAAAAGTCCCGATTAAAACCCAGAAATGAGATGGTTCTTCTAACTCTTCTCCTGGTGAGAATGTGGCTTTGCATGTCCCTGGCAGAGCGATCTGGAGGCAGGCAGGTTCCTGTCGCTGACCTGACATGGTCATGGGGCATGGAAGGTTGGTCAGACCCCCCCCGGCCACAAGCAGCGGGGCTCCGGGACTGGGGCAAGGAAGGGCGCCAGTCTGTAACCATTAAAGCAAATCGATGAAATTCTTGAGGGTGTTGTTGACACAGAGTAGGCACCGAAGAAACATTTGTTGGATAGGTGGATGGATGATGGAGGGATGATGGATGGATGATGGATGGATGGATGCATGGGGCATCGCCTCTATTGTACTATGATGAAGTGAACATGAGGGAACCCACCATCCCAGTTTGCCCAGCACTGAGGGGTTTTCTGGGATGCAGGAAACTCAGGAAAGTTCTAGGCAAATCAGGATGAGTTGGTTGCTTTCCATGAAGAAGAAAACCTTCAGCCCCTTTTGCAAGGCTCTCCTGTGCCAGGCCTTGGGAGGGGGCAGAAATCCAGGCTGCAATGGCGGCAGGCAGCCCAGAGACGGGCCCCAACCCACAGGCAAAGTTCCCTGTGGGAGAGAAGGATCAGTTCCCAGAGGACAGACCATACCATCGGGTGACTCTCGCTGATGCCACCAGCTAGCTGCTCCCAAGGAGAAACAGCAGGCTCTGACTGGCCTCTTGATGCTAAGAACATCTGTCCTGAGAGGGGGACAGATGAGAAGCAGAGGACCAGGGATGGCCTCCAAATCTGTGGCTTCTGCCCGCAGGCTCTCTGAGAGGTCAGTTGGCCAGAACTCATCTCCTGGTTCCAAAGCCGCGTGGCTCTCGACACTCCTCCCATTAATGAATGAACCGTAAGCATGGGATAGGGACTTGTCTGGGGCTTCTAAAGCTTCGATCTGAAGCTAAATAGACTTCTGCTTTTAAGCAGGGATCTGAAACATGTGAGTCAGAAAGGAAAGAGGCAGCGAGAGAGAGAGCTGAAATGTGAGGACAAAGATTCAAACAAGAAGAGGAGAGAGAGGGTGGAGGGAGAGAAGGAGAGAGAGTAAGAGGAGGAGAAGGAAAAAAGAAACGCACTTGCCGGTAGAGTAACACTTTCCCACTCAGGAAACTTGGACTGAGAGCTGGCCGGGCAATCGAGGTCACACAGACCCAGCGCCACCAGGGGTGGATCATGTCCCCCGAGGCAGAGCACAGTGTCTGCCTTCCACCCTGAGTGGCCCTCCACGCTGATAGAAGCTGGGTGGTGAGAGTTCAAGTGCAGATCAGCCGTGCGGGTAGACCCTTCAGGAAACTGCCCCCGGACGCCCTGTTACCCGTATTTCAGAATCGAAACTAGACACCTACACCACACCACAAGTGTGAATTTCACCACTTTAAATTTTTTGAAAGAAACTACAAAAGAAAAGATTTATGATCTTGTGGTCAGCAAGAAAGTCTTTTTAAAAAATAGACAACCCATAAAGGAAGTAATTTAAAAATTTTAATCACATTAAAATTTTAAATTTTATTCAAAAAACACATGAGAAAGTGCGAAAACGAGCCACAAACTGGGAGGTGCTTGTGCACAAGTGACTGACGAGTCCTGCCAGAATGCACGCAGGACTCACAAAAACTTATGTTTAAAAACATGTAAGATGATAGGAAAATGGACAAAAGACAAAAAAAGACATTTCATAGGAGGAAATATGAATGGTCAATAAAAATGTGAAGCTGTATTCAACCTCATTAGTAATCAAGGATATGGAAATGGAAATTAAAACCACAATGAGATACCATTTTACAGACATCAGATCATCAAACACTTTAAATGCGATAGTACCAAGTGTTGGCAAGGATGAGGGTCAACAATCAGTCAGACACAGCGGTGGATGGGAAAATGCTACAACAACTTTGAAAACAATTTGGTGTCATCTCATGAAGCTGAAAACACGCCTCCCTAAGACCCAGAAATTCTCCTTCTTAGCAAATGTTCTAGAGAATTCTTGCCCATGGGACCAGGAGACGTGCATGTTTATAGCACTGCTGCCTGAAATCATTAAAAATGCATCCACCAGCTGGAGAAGGGAAGCTCGTCATGAACTCACATACTGGAATTCTACACGGCACTGAAAAGTGGACCACATTTATGCATGCGTGGATCTCAGAAACCACAGCAGAGAGTTAAAAAAACAAGGTGCAGAAGAAGGGCACAGCATAACTATGTTCAAATAAAGTTCAGAAATACACAACCAAACAATGTGCTGTTTAGAGACAGACACAGAGGAGTTAAAACCTCTGCAAAGAAAAGCTGAGGATGAACAATTCAAAACACAGGAGAGAGTTCCCGTTTTGGGGACAGGGAATAAAACCAGCAGGGGCGGCAAGACCAAAGGCCAGGACACCTGCCAGTGCCTCAGGGCCAGCCACGGGCCCATAGGCACATGGTGCTTATTTATTATTTACACTTCATGTCTACACACATTTCATAATGCAGAAAGGAACAAAGAGAAAGGCAAGAGGCTAATGCGAGGGGACAGGGGAGTAAAGGGGAGAGAGAGGATGGTGTGGGCTGCAGACCTGTTCTCAGAGCCAGGAAGGGGACCCCAACCTGCTGATGAGGGATGTGCCCCCAACCCTGTGGGACGCTCTATCCACTGATTGTGCAGACACCCACAGAGATGACCAATCTCTGAGCCTGACACCCCACTGGGGTGTCCTGGGCAAAGCACATCCATCCTCCGTCCTCAAGGCGCCCATTGCGTGGGACACACTGTTCTCCCCGGAGCTGACCTGAGCTGGATGGGGGTGTTTGGTCCTACTGCTCGTGGGAGATGCTCATCAGGCCACTGGCCGACTTCACCCCAGGGCACCTGGACTCGCCCTTCCTTATCCGCACCTTCCTTCCTTCCCCCCCCCTCATTCCCACCTATCCCACAGCCTCGGGGGAGGCTCCCTGTGGCCCCCTCTGCTTGGCCTGGTGGGGAGGAGCAGCTACCCCATGTCCTCAGAGGGCCACGCCTCTCTCCCTGCCAGGCTTGCTCCTCCTTGGCCTGGCACCTCTCCAGCAGAGAGCGAGAGGCCGGCGGCGGCGCTTTCCAGTCCTCTTTGGCCAAACCCTGTTCAGTGCCCCTCTCTGCCTTCCCCAGGAGGGACACCCAAGACCCCACTCAGCATCCACAAGGGCACAAGCCAGGGTGGCTGACTTCTGGCCGCGGGAGGAGGGCACCATGGGGCCAGTCTTCCCTCTTCCCCGTCGGGGCTTTACAGGGCTCCTTGGGGTGGGCCTGACAGCTGGGGCGGTCAATCCCGCCTGGCTGGGCTCCACCTCCCTCCCTGCCTGCGGCCTGCCCTCCCTAAGAAATCAGCGCCATGAGATCTGCCCCTCAGGCTCTGCTTCCCGGCCACCCCGGTTGACCCCCTGCACAACACTCCAGAGCACTCAGCGCTCGTCCGTCAGCGCCAGCCCCGCAATCCAGACGCTTGGCTGGGGGGAATTTGGACTGCAGCACGTTTGTTCAGTTTTATGGAATATTGCATGGAAATGCTGTGAAATTAGGTTCTGGCGCTAATATCACGCTCAGCCCATCCATCTGCTTGTACGTCCAGTGCTGAGACTACAGGAAAGGAGCTGGGGCAGGGTGGGGCAGGAGGGCCGGGGCCTGGGGCCCATGGCCTGGAGTTCCCAGTCCAAGGAATAGGAAGGGAAGATCATGCTCGCGGGAGACGGCCTGGGCCGCCCTGGAGAGATCCGGAGTGACTCAGTGGTGGGGGGTTAAGAGGGCCGGGGGCTCCCAAACTCATGCAGAGTCCAGTGCGCCTGTGGGCCTGCTGGTCTCTGAGGCTGGTCACTAACGCGACCTGCAGAGAGCTGCTGCTCAGCGGCCAGAGAAGGAGGGGGAGGGAGAGGGGGAAGCCTGGGGAGGAGGGGGGGAGCGGGGGGAGCAGGGGAGGAGGGGGAGGAGCCTCCCTGGGCCAAGGCCAGCCATTTCCCTCCTGCTGACTGCTCTGAAGGGGCTTCATGACTCCCCATACCCCAGCCAGGCTCCTCTTCCTCACCTGCTTCACTCTTGAGGTCTCTGGGCCATGAGACCCTCAAATGCAAATCTTCCCGCAGCCCCCAGAGCCCCGACCCACGCACACACGTCTGCATGCACACTCATGTGCACACACACCCACACACACTGCCCTAGCTTTTCCTTTCACACAGCTCGGGCTGCCTCGTGTCCCACGATTAGGGCTTCTTCCCATCTAGGCTCCCATAAGCCCGTCTCTGCTGCGGGGCTCTGCCAGCCGGCATTTGAGCTTGGCCCCCGATGGAGGCCCACCCAGCATGTCGGCTCCGGACACCACCTCGGAGGTGGGTTAGTCCAGCTCCCTTGCTGTCAGATCAGGTCGGCAAGATCCAAGTGGCCAAGTGACTTCCCCAAGGTCACCTGGCCCGTGGGGTGGGGACTGGTCCAGGTGCACCTCTCTAACTCCCGGGTGGGGGCAAGGGGATATAGGGAGAGGAACACAGGAATAAGAGACCAGGAGCTGGTCAGGGCTCCCGAGAGCAGCTGCGTGCAGGGCGCCGGTGGTCACTGGAAGCAGAAAGAGCCATCAGCACTGGACGCTTCCTGCCCACCGTGCAGAGAGGGTGTCGGCTGGGATGAGCCGTCTCCAGTTGGCCACCACCCAACTGAAATAGCCTATTTTAAGTAAGCACAGCTCTGGCCAACAGGCTATCAACATTTGTTTGCCTAACTCAGAAGGGGAGAGAAAACTACCGAGAGGCGAGCGCAGAACGGGAACCGCGGCCAACTCCCTCCGCAGGCTGGGCTGTGGGCAGGCGGCCAGGAGCGCTCTTGGATCTGGATCCGACCTCTTCCCCTGCCCTAAATTTAACCAGCTGGAAATCTTTTTTAAGTATCATCCTATTCAACCTCTTGAAATAAAGATTTGCCGTTTAACGGGAAGTCTGCATTTCTCTGTGGGGAAGGAGCTGCCCGGCTGCGCCATCCTCTCCTGGGCGGCAGCCTCCTAGTTTTGGCTGCAAACCCTGGGAAGCCCGCAGACGGGGGGGGGGGCCCCAATAGTTGGGGCTGATGTCCCTGGGCTGAGGGGATGTTTCCGAGACAGCGGGCACAGAGGCTTCCTCAGACAAAGCAGGAAATTAAAAAAGCAACAGCAACAAGAAGATGACCTGCCAAGAAAATAAATAAGACGTTCTTCAATTCTTGCTCACGCTGGAGATGCTGTGATCATGGAGAAGCAACAGCGCAGACTGGCGGGGTCCAGATCCCCCCGTACCCCTCCCAGCTCTGTGGTCCCATCCACTCACAAAGCATTTCAAGGTCTCAGTTTCCCCATCTGTAAAATGGGGTTGACAACGGCACCTTCCTCCTAGGGGCTGATACGAGGACTGTGCGAGTTAACGTCTGTAAGGTGCACAGAGAGAGCCACTGACAGTGGCTAAATAATAAATGATAAATGCAATGTGTTCTCTCGGGAAGACGGCTTGTCACCAAATCACGCAAAGCTAGAGGACACAGGCAGGTAAGAAACGTTCATGTCAGTCAACTCTGTGACCCTGTGTGTGAGGCCACCACCGTGCCGGGCTGTGGGGAACAGAACTGTGGCCTTCACCGACCTGATCTTCTCATCAGGAGATGAGGCAGATGTGGGGGGTGGGCCCAAAGTGGGGGCCAGAAGGGCAGAGCAGGGAGATGTCAGGGTGGACCCAGCAGGCAGGAGCGGGTGTAGGGACGATGGGAGACGTGAGCTGACCCTAAAGGAGCTGGGCAGGCTGACAGGGCGGGGGCCCCAGTGTGGGGGACACACAGGAGCAGGTCAGCTAAGGCATGGATGATGATGATGATGACAATGGAGCCTGTGGGTCCCACTGCAGGCCACCCTTGTCCAGGCAGAGGTGATGCAAGGGGAGGGGCGCAAGTGGAGAGGAGTGTGGGAACTCAGCCAGGCCAAGGCCTGGCCTCCCTGGCCTCCCCACCCTCACCCCACCTTCTCCTGGGCCCCAGCCCCCTCCAAGCTCCCTTCTTTCCTGCTCTTGTCTTTAGGGATGTAAACCAGACCTTCCTCCCCTGAAACAGTGGACAGGTCCCTCCTTAACCAGCTTTTTTCTGGGCTAGTTGCCTAACTTCTCTTTTCCTTTAGTCAGAGGAGCACATTTGCATCCTTTTCCTCATTTTCATTGGCTTGTGTCTCCTCTGACATTGTTCTCCATCTTGGCCCTCAGCGCCGCCTGGACTCCGCACGGCTGCGGGCCTCTGAGCCATCCTCTCCTGTGCCTGTGCCTGCGCCTGTGCCCACCACCTGGCTGCTGCCAGGCCTGATCCGGCCCCGTGGAGAGGTGACTACGGCCCGTCCTGCTGTCCCAAATCCAAGGGCCACTCGTGCCCCTCAGCCCCCTGGACCCAGCTCAGTGGGACGGGGACAGGCCATCAGCGTGACAGGGACATTTGCCTGCTGAAAATGAACCAGAGGAGAGCCCGTCTCGCCCCTGGAGGTGAGTTGACTGCTGAGGCCATTATGGCTCCACCAGAGTCCAGACAGGAAGTGGAGATGGGCAAGGCCGGAACCCCCTCCACACCCCCTCACTGTCCCCAACAGTGGGACGACGCCGTCACCAGCACACTGATCCCAACAGCCGCCCAGGTGTGAAGGAGGAGGAGCGGGCCTCTGGCCGTCCTAACGCCAGGCTCCCCATGCACTCACCCACTGCCTCGTCTTGTATCTCCCAACTCGGGGCTCCAAGTGCAACCATGACGTGTAAAGTGGAGCATGGCTCTTCGTTAATGCGCGAGGACTCAGTCATCAAGGAAAACGGTCCTGGAGAGACGGAGCCCTCCGGGACTGCTGGCAGTTCCCCAGCCCCGCACCCCCAAGAATGCATCGGTGCCTCCAGGAACCTCACCTCTGCCTCAGCCCAGCCTGCCCAGCACCCGGCCTCCTGAGTGTGACGGCCGCGGGCGGGCAGAATGGGCAGAGACTGATCCACTGCTCTCTTAAATGAAGACCTAGGATATTCTATGAAGCCACGTTGCTTCTTTGCTGGCCAAAATCAAAATTTTTTTTTTCTGTCCATTCAAAGAAAAGGAAGCCTAGGAAGAGATGTATGCCATGGAGCTGTTTTACTGCAAAAGCAGAGTTGCTGTTTTGTTTTGTTTAAACAGCACACACTTCCACCTCGCAGCTTGTGTAGGTCAGAAGTCCAGCACAGCGTAGCCGGCTTTTAAGCCTCTGGGTTGCACAGGCTGCCATCCAGGGGTGGCCGGGGCTGTGGTTTCATCCAAGGCTCGACTGGGGGCAGATCCACTTGAGGCTCCCTCTGGCTGTTGGCAGAGTTCACCTCCTTGTGGTGGGAGGTCCCCAGTTTCTTGCTGGCTGTGAGCTGGGGCAGCTGTCAGCTCCTAGAGGTCACCCTCAGGTCTCTGCCACGTGGGCCCCTCACAACACTGCCGCTTACCTCTGCTGGGCCAGCAAGGGACAGTCTCTCTAGTCTGCTACAATGGAGTCGTTTTCCTCAGAGCTGGTTTAGATAAGGAGATACCACCACGTGTCAAAAGATCAGACTGAAAGAGTGGGGAGAGAGCCACAGGGAAGGTGGTAATGAAGGAGAGGGCTTGGCCCCAACTTGTGCACTGGGCCAGCAAAGGGAGGGGCAGTAGCTGGTGACAGGGTCCAGCCCTCCCCGCCCTCCTTCCTCGTGCCCCACCTCTTCTCTCTTCCCTCCCAGCTCCTTCCTCGTGCCCCGCCTCTTCTCTCTTCCCTCCCAGCTCTCTCCCCAGCCTCTCTTCTTCCACTTCCATTCTCCTACTCGGAGCCTCGTTCAGGAGCAGGCATCCTCTGGAGGGTCCTCGTGGCTTCTGAGCTCTGAGAGGTGTGAGTGTGGGACAGTCAGGAGGTCAAGGCTCCAGGGCCCACTAGACGCCCAGACTCGGGCGGCCTCGGATTACTCAATTGGCTTCTCCGAGTCCCACTCCCTCCTCTCTCCACCTCCCCACAACCCTCCTGCCATCAGCAGGATTCCCAGGGGACAGACCCTCCCAGAAGGATAAGAAAACAACAGTGACAACAAGGCCTTTGGTTCTACAAGCCCCACGTGCTTTGTGTGCTTCCTTGTGCCCACCTGTGAGGCGTCGGGGAGAGAGGAAGACGCCCTCCCACTTCAGAGCAGAACAGCCCCTGAAGTTCCTGGTCAAACCCCCGTTCCCAAGTTGGTTTCCCCCGGAGTTTGAGTTGAGGTCTTGTCTACCTACAGATCACCAGCATCACAAAAGGATGAGGACAGGGGGGCGGCGGAGGGGCCGCAATTCATGAAGAACCGAGAGAAGGCGCAGCCCCTCGACCATTGAGAACAGTTTTTCTATTTTCCGGCTTTCAGCAAAGCCTCAGGGCCCTGGAGCCGCAGCTCCAGGAGAGGGGTGAGACAACGGCCATCAGAAAAAAATCCTATAAAAAAGGAAACATTTCAACAGAAGGTATTAAAACATAAAGCAGTGATACATTTTTAAACATTTCTCATTTGTTGTCCCCAAGGTCCCTGCAGCTTGCTTCTGGAAGAGAGAACGGGAGAGTTTGGAAGGTGATTTTAACTGTCTGTTGAGCAACCACCCCCGGCTGCCCACCCCCACCCCCCTCATCAAGGGGCTTTCTCCGGCCCCCACGGCGGCCTGTCTGCCAGTGGAGTGGCCAGGGGACAGGGTTGAATGGGCGGTCAGCCCGACACGCGTGGGACTGTCTGGTCTTCACAGGGTTTTTACTGTATTATTTAACACGGACCCTTCCGGCACGTGCCGCCACACAGGGCACGTTCCCACAGAGTAAAAACAACTAAAGGAATATTTGCAAAAAGCCGAGCTCAGTAAATATTTTATGCCCGTTAATGTCGACTGGCAATGATGTGCGGGGCTTGCCCGGGGGGAGGGGAGCACGTGCCACCGAATGTGCAGAGGGTACTAAGGGGGTTCCCACACACCGCAAGCAGACCTTGCCCTAATTCTCAGCCTGTCCCTGAGGGCGTGACTCCAGGCATCCCCAGGGAAGGGCCCACACACCCCCTCCACCTGCTCTGATGGCCCTTAGGAATCGGCCTGGTTTCCAGTAGAGGTTGAAATAAGCAAAACATGAGGCCCTGACACCGTCACTAAAAAGGCACGACGTTCTGTGAGCAGCTCCACAAGTTCAGTTAACGTGGTTCTCAAAGTGGGGTCCCCAGGAGCATCAGCTGCTTAGAAATGCAGACTCTCAGGCCTCACCTGAGACTCCCCAGTGGAACCAGACACTCTGGGGTGGGACCCAGCGATCCACGTTTACCAAGCCCTCCAGGGGACTCTGATGCGAGATCAAGTGCAGGATCCCACAAGAAGGGGGCAGGTGGGTCCCAGGAGAGGGGGAGCAGATGGGTTGCAGATGAGGGGGCAGTAGCCATCACGGTCTCCTGCCTTGCGTTGTTTGTACATTTCACAGCTGGGGGAGCCCAGCCCCCCCCCCCCAGCAGAGAGCTTCCAGAAGGGGCCAAGGGTATGTGGCCACAGAGGACCAGGTGGCAGCTGCAGCCCCGAATCTGCGAGCACCACTGCCCTTCCCCAGTCCCGGAGCCCCAAGACACCATCTCAGGGCCTGGAATCGGGGCAGGACGTGCAGGGAGTGGGCCTCAGGGAGGGCTATGGGTGGTAGGAGCCCCGGCTACAGTGGGAGGGAGCAGAGCACCCTCGCCCCGCTGGCCAGGCATCTCTACTGGCCTGTGTCCTTCACTGATTCTCCTTGGTCTGTCCCTAGGCAGGGAGTCCAACCTTCCTAGACAGGAAGCGGCAGAGGACGCCAGAGGGGCAGCTGAGGCAGGGGTGCTCCACAGGCCACAGAGAAGTGGCGTCCAGTCCAGAGACTGCAGCCCCAGCAAGGAGCCCCCGCCTGGTCAGCCCAGCCCCAGTCCCCTGGGCCTCCTGGCACCATCTTCGGGGCTTCCCCCGACCCCACCCCCAACACACACATACATACACACACACCGCAGGGGCTTTGTGATGTGGCTTCCCGAGGGGGGGCCTTTCCCCAGAGCCAGGCCTTAGGCAGTCTCCCCTCCCAGGTCAGGTTAGGGTGGAAAGTCTGTAGGTGGGAGCCCATGAAATGACATGACCCCTTCCTGAATTCCTTCCCCTGAGGCTTCTCAGTAGAAAGTGTGAGAGGAAGAGAGAAGACCCCCTCCCCCGGGGAGAAAAGGGAGGTATGGATACTCCGTCTTCCTTCTGGAGAGGCCCAAAGAGAGGGGACAGGGAGGGCAGGAAGGGGAGTGTTGGGAAGGGCAGGACCTGGGGAGGGACAGTGGGGTGGGGGGGGAGGGGCAGGGCAGGGGGGCAGGACGAGGGGCGGGGGGCAGGTGGTCTGGGTCATGGGAAGCAGCACACAAATTATCAGACGCCATCAGGCACACCAAGGAGGTGCTTGATCAAGATGCTCCCCGCTGCAGATCGATGGCAGCCAGAGCCATCAGCCACGAAGATGGGCCTGAGGTGAAGGGCCTGATCAGCGATCGATGCCCAGTTAAGCAGGACAGACAGGAAAGGGCCTGGCAGAGGACACCAGTGGCCAGCAACTGACATCTTACCCCAAGGCGGCGGCCGGGAGTCCCTTGTCCCCGACCAGGGACCTGCTGTCACCACCATGGTCTGGGCTCATGTGGCCCAAGAGAACTGCCCGATTGCAGGACACCAGCCTCTCGGGGTGGACGTGTGGGCAGTGCAAAGGAAGGGGGTGTGGGGTGTCCCGAGGGGGCTTGGCAGCTGTAGCAGCACTGGTCCATGTAAGTCAAGGCAGCGGCCTCCAGGGACAGGGCACCCAGGACAGAGGAGGAGCCCAGGAGTCAGGCTCAGAAAGGCAGGGTCACCCACAGCCCCGTGCAGGGTGGTCACCGCAACAAGGGTCGGCCCTCCTTCCCGTCCGAGCCACCCTCGCCTGAGATTCAAAGTCCAGGAGAGGCAGGGGGTGGCAGTCCCACCTTGCTGGAGAAGGGCCGCTCCCCAACAGCACGGAGAAATCTCCACCCACCCCCACCACTGTCCTGGAATCAGGGGCCATCTCCCCGAGGGGAGGGATGGGAAAGCCCCCCTAGCTTCCATTCCTGCAGGTTCTCAGACACGTGTGCCAGCAGTGCAACCTCAGGCAGGCCGCATGACCTCCCTGGGCCCCCTCAGAGGGATCCCGTGTGAGTTCAGCGGTAGATGGAGGGCTTGCCCGAAGCCGGCAGGCAGCCAGCGAGTTTTCACCGCTACGTGGCTGCCTGAGGGAGGCGCCGCCCACCCGTTCACTTTGTTCCCAGGTAACTGCAAAGACCCCTATGGGCAAGTGAGAGCTTCCACTTGGATTTCTGGATCTCAGCAAGAAAAACTTGTCACCCACATTTCCATTGCACAGGAAACAGAGAGATGGGGCGCTCAGGCAAGGCAAAAATAAAACCAGGCCGGGGGCAGTGGACCTCTGAAGCTCATCCACACCGTTCCCCTCTCCGTCACAGACCCCGCAGGCTGGCCGGCGTCTCCTGGGCCTCTTTCCTCTGGACCCACTCTGGCCTCCCCCGGTTGCCCCCCACCCCGGGTCCCTCCGAGTCCCAGGCAGCACGTTCAGGTCTTGGTCCTGTCAGGCCTGGGGTCTCCTGCCTGCCCACCTACCTGCCTTCCTCCCTGTACTGGAGCCTGCGTGGGCTCAACCACCCCCTCTTCTGACCCTCGGCCTCTGACCCCAGCCCTGACTCCCAGCCAGGGTGATCCCTCCTTCCTCAGTGCCCCTCATCCCACTGGCTACCCCCTTAATGACGACAACTGGGCACAGTCATCACTTATCATCTGCCTGTCCCAGGAGCCTCTCGGCACCGCCAGGGCTAAAGCCCACCGCACAGGGGGTTCACAGAGCCTGCGTCTGCCGGGAGCGCTATGTTCCTAGGGTATGCCCCACGCCCTGTTTGCACACCCCGGGACCCTCAGGAATGCCTCCAGCTCTGTGAGCACAGGCCATGTGCCAACTGCCAGGAGGGGGCTGTGAGACCCCAGATCAGCGGCAGGCGGGGACACCCAGCCCTGAGCCCCAGGGACAGGGAGGACCCAGCAAGACACTAGCAAGCCCGGGCCAAAGTTACTCCTCGGCCTCATCTCAATTCAGCCCCAGGTGGACAAGAAAAGCCCCACCAGGGGCTTGGAGCAGATGGGGTGGGCTCCGGACCCCTGCCGGGCCCACCATCTGTCCTGACAGTGGCCGTCTGCCCCAGCAGCGCCTCCTGCCGGCCCACCATCTGCCCGCCTACCTGGCCCTCCTCCTGGCTCCACCAGGGCCCTCGGGAGGGACGGGCAGGAGCCGGAGCCCAGGCCTGGCTGCCTCGGACCAGCCCCATCTGGCACTCCTGAAGGAAGGGGACAGCAGGAGCCTGGCCAGGGCAGGGGCACCTCCAAGAGGGCTGCCTCATGACGAGAGGGCGGCAGAGGGAGGACAAGGAGAGCCTTGCAGACGGAGGCCTGGGGCGGGGGGGGGGGGGTCCAGCCTCGCCGGGGGGTCCCTGTCTTGACCGGCAGCCCTCATCCAGGCCTTCGCTCCTAGCTCAGCTTGCTCCTCCCTGGCTGGCAGCTCCTCAGGGGTCCCTGGGTGCTGCTCAGCACTTTCCCCGCTCTGGGACCCCCAGGGCCTGAGAAGAGAGAAGAGTCACTTCCATCCAGGGGCCCAGGGCAGGCCAGTAAGGCAGCACGGACATCAGCGACCCCGCAGCCAAGTCCAGGCCCCTCCTTGGCAAGCCCAATCCCCAGGCCGTTTGCTCAGAAGGAAACTGACCCCGAGAGGGCAGGGCCTGCCTTCGGGAGCCCACCTCGGGGGCAGCGCACAGCAGGGCTCTCGGGAGACGTCAGCTGAGCCCTGAGCGTTAGCAGGAGCACGTTGGTAAATGCACCCAGAGAGGTCAGGTGATGAGATGAGACCTCAGCCCTCCCTCCACCACGGGGCCCCCGCCCCCTCCCCTGGATCCTCCTCACCAAGTGACGAGATTGCTCTGCCACAGGCAGAATGGCAGGCGCAGGGGTTCTACTTGGCGAGAGGTGCTGGCTCCTCCCTGGGGGGAGGGAGGGAAGGAGTGTGCTCCCCCATCCTCATGAACCACCTGGCAGGAGTGAGGGCAGGACACAGGGGTCTACCCTGCTCTCTGCTGGAGGAGGAGTCAGCCCCTGGGGGGCCTGGGTTCTTCCTGGTGGGTCAGAGACCCAGGCAGGTCCAGACTGCAAGCCACTGGGGCAGCCCTGCTGGCCATCAGCCCCTCCCTCTGGTCCCCCACCTGCCCTGAGCAGCCCAGAGGACGGCACCAAGCAGAGAGGACAGTGTGGGGCTGGAGCACAGGAGCCCCCAGTTGCTGCTACCCCTGCCCCTCCCTCGCCCCAGGACAAGCGGCCAATCAGAGCCTTTCCCCACCCCCCACTCCAGGGGACCCCCAGGAAGAGCTTCCATTTACCCAGCGCGATGGAGGATGCCTTCCTGCTGACACCTCATTCAGCACGGAGCAACCTGGAGCCCGTGGGGCCCCTTCCCGCTGTGCACTGCATTGGACCACCCACACCCCCCATTCCCTCCCGGGGCAGGAGGAGGGCCCCGGAGCCTTGAAGGCCCAGCACGCCCGCCAACTCGTCACCTCACTCCAGTGACACCTAACTGTCCCCCCAGCCTCAGTCAGATAAGCAGGCAAACGTCTGTTTTCCCTGTTGGAGCAGGCAGGTGGAGAAGAGCCCACGTCCGTGTCCCACCTCATCAGGGTGGGAGGAGGGGGCCCCGGGTGGAGCCAAGCAGCTTTGCGGCTGTCACCATCACCGCCACGAGCTTGCTGGGGCTGGGGGCGGCACCACCAAACCTACCTCCGCGCACCCTGCGGGGCACAGGAGCCTCTGTCCTCCCTTGGCTCCCTGGGCCTGGCTGGAGGGGTGTGCAGTGGAACTAAGAGGGAACAAAGTATGGGAGAGCCCAGCCGGCCTCTAAGACCGACGCCGGCGGATCTGTGGCTGGACAGCGCCACCTGGTGGACACGGAGGAGACTACAAAAGCCGGGCGGCAGTTGTTCTGGTCCTGGGATTTCCAGAGCCCGGGACTTCTTCCCTTTTCCCAGCTGGGCTCTGTGACTATCAGAGGCCCCTGCCTCTAATCGGATTCTGCTCTGATACGGCTGGTTTATCAGAGGGCCCAACCCAGGCACTGCAAACCAGGCAGGAAAATAAAGTCCACAAAGAAAGAGCTCCTCCAGGACACTCGCCATCCCCAACGCTGGCACTGCCTTCACCCTCTGCCCAAGCAAGTCACCCCTCTTTCGCCACTCATGTGAGGCGCACCCCTGCCAGCCATCTCTGAGGGGAAAAATCAAAAATCCCTGGCACAGAGGGGGAAAATCAAGCCTAAAGAAGAATAGTGACTGTAATGGGTTGAAACATGCTGAATACATAAAATAAACACGTAAAAAAGGAGAAAAAAAACCTTGTTGGAAACCCATTGGAAGTAACTAGGGCCCCAACTCTCTACTTTGAAAATTATTCATTAAAAGAAAAGAATGAAGGATTTCCCTTTTTTAACTGTATTTCAGGGTCACCTGATAACTCCAGTTGATAATGGACGGTTTGTGGGTGTTTTTTTTTTTTTTTGGTGAGGAAGATTAGCCCTGAGCTAACATCCATGCCCATCTTCCTCTACTTTACATGGGACACCACCATAGCATGGCCTGACAAGCTGTGCATCAGTGCGCGCCCAGGATCCAAACCTGTGAACCCTGGGCGGAGGAAGCGGAGCGTGTGAACTTAACTGCTGCACCACCGGGCCAGCCTCAGGTTTGTTTTTTTTAAGAGGAGAATTCTAGCTCCTCATTGTGAAGGGATGACACCATGAGAGAATCACCATTTTGCAAGCTCTCCTGAAATAATTGTTTCTCACAATGGTCATGGGTAGACGAGACCACTGATGAAAGACGTGTCAGGGCTGGCCCCGTGGCTTATGGGTTAAGTGCTCGCACTCCGATGCTGGCGGCTCGGGTTCGGATCCCGGGTGTGCACCGATGCACCATTTCTCCGGCCATGCTGAGGCGGCGTCCCACATACAGCAACTAGAAGGATGTGCAACTATGACATACAACTATCTACTGGGGCTTTGGGGGAAAAATAAATAAATAAATAAAATTATTAAAAAAAAAAAAAAGAAAGATATGTCAGAGGAGGGCTGGGGCTGGGACCACCTGGACCCACTGAGCCACCCTAGCATGACAGGTACACCTCCGTGTGAAACACACAGCCCCGCCCATGAAGGGTTCTGGCAAAAGATGAGCCTGAATCCAGCCAAGCTTCCAGAGCTAAACTTCCATTTCTAGGAAGATGGAGATAAGGTGACACCACAGGAAGCAATCAGATCCAGAATGTGCAGGACACTAGGCAGGACAGCTGACCTGTTTTCTGCAAAAGTCAAGGCTGGGGGGAGAATGGAGGGTGACTGATCTAGATCAAAAGAGATTTAAGAGACACAACAGTCAAACTTAGGGTATGGACCTTGTTTAAAACCTGATGTAAACAAACCAACTACAAAAAGATATTTTTGAGACAATCAGAGAAATGTAGTTATGAATGGGGCAATAACTGATACGAAGGAATTACTGTGAATTTTGATACTCTGCTAATGGAGCTGTGGTTATGTAACAAAGTTTCCCACATTTGGCGAGGTGCATCCTGAAGTTTATAGGAACAAAATTCCAGAATTTCTGCTACAGGCTTGAAAATACTTCAGCCACAGGGAACAGCAAAGAACAAGGAAACAGCAATAGATGAAGTAAATGTGGCAATTCTTGCTAATTGTCAAATCAGGGTAATGCGCACATGAGAGTTTATCGTGCTAGTCTAAGTGTTTCGAAAACTTTCATTACAAAAAATTTTAAAAGAAAGAAAGACACATCCTGTCTCCTACAAACCTCACCTGGCATCATGGAGATGTTACTGCAGAAGCTAACATCCTGTGTCTCTGTCCCCTGCCTTCTCTCTTTCGTGAAAAAAGGACATGCGTTTGGGGAAGGGAAAGTCTATGGTGCATCATTGCACACTGTTCCTGTGCCCATGAGCCCATGGGGCTCCTGCAGAGAGGCTGGACACCTGGGTGGTGTCCCTGCCTGGTCCCCACCAAGCTCCAGCACCCTGGACACCTCTCATCCCCTCTCCACCCCTTGTGGACTTTCAGACCCAATTCAGCATCGTGCTGGGGAAGGAGCTCATCCCGGGAACCTGTGAATATGGTACCTTCTACGGCAAAAGGGACACTGCAGGTGTGATTAAGGATCCTGAGAAGGGGAAATTATCCAGGATTATCCAGGTGGACCCAAGGTCATCACAAGTGGTCCTTATAAGAGGGAGGCAGGACGTCAGAGGAGATGTGACCTCAGAAGCAGAGCTGAAACGATGCAGTGTAGTTGGGGACACAGCCCCAGGAACTCAGTAGTCTCCAGAAGGTGGAAAAGGTGAGAAAGCAGATTTCCCCCTTCAGCCTGCAAGCCTCGTCTAAATGCCGGGCTCAAGGGAGCTGGAGGGGCCGGGAAGGTCACCCTGGTCATTTGGGGGCAGGTGGTACAGCAGGGACCTCCCTCCACTCCTTGCCCCCCTTCCTCCCTTGGTCCCTAGCCTTGACAGGGTGCAGGGAGCGAACCTGCAGTGAATCAGCCTTCACTGGGCAGGCTGCACTGATTCTCTGTGAGACAGAGCTGTCCCTACACCCTCAGGAGCGTCAGCCCCTCCACTGTCTCCGCCAGGCCCAGCACGGGCAGCCTTGTGGGGGACAGGGGCCCCCGATGCGGATCCTCTCTCTCTGACCCGCCCCCGCCTCCCCGCTCACTTTGGGCTTCCCCACAGCACCCTAAGCTCCCTGACTGGCTGGCAAATTGATACGTTTACGTGAATTTTCTAGGGTGAGTCCACCATTGTGGTCATATTCCCAGAGGTCCTGAAACCACGGAGAGACTGAGAACCACAGCTCTTTCCAGGCCCCTCGGGTCCTGGGTCCTGAGCTGGAATTTGACTCCTTGCCTGAGGCAGCTCTTACTCCGTGCTGATACGGATTTGATGATGTAGCGTCATCTTATCTTTCATAGAAACCAGTTTAGATGTGGGTGGCAAAAAACGTTCTCAGTCGGCAAAGGGCTTTCTCCAGCCGCCAAAGGCCCCTGGTCCTCCCAGCCCAGCCACGTCCTGGGTAGCAAAGATGCGCCACACTTTCCGCTTCTAGATGGGCCTTGAGGCTCGGAGAGTCCACAAGCAAGTGCCTTCGATGTTGACTCTCTCCCTGTCCCTCACTATTCTTAGGCCCTGAGCTAGTCTGCCTGGGAGTGTTAGGGTTACAGATTTCCCTCTACGTCCCAACCCTTCAGATCCTCCTACAGCACCTCTCCCATCGCCTTTCACACAGTAGGCGGCAAACAATTATCAGCTGAACAGAGCGGCCCCCAGAGACGACGTGGCTGAGGTAGAGGAGGTTCACAAGAGAGGCACACAAATTCACCAGTTGCCCCACTGTGGCCGTGTTGAGGAAGCCAAGCTGTGTGGGATGCAATTCCAGCCTCTACCAAGATTTCCGGGACCTTCATCAGGAGGGGCCCGGGCCCGGGCACAAGGAGGATGTCCGTGCTTTTTCCCCCATCTTCCGTCAGACCCCGTCAGACCCCGCCCCAGCGGGGAAAGACGGCCTGGAGCACAGGCTCTTGATTTCATCCGTCCGCAGCCCCAGCCCAGCCCCACGCACCTCCAACACTCCAGAGGTCACCAGTGTCCTGCTTCACGGAGCCCTGACTGTCAATGATGCTGTGGATGGGGACAACAGGAGGCCCAGGGCACGACCTTGGGACCACACAAAGGTGGTTACCTGCCCAAGGACCTTCACTGCATGAAAGGAACACTGTCCCTGCCCCCAGATGGGGGTCATGCGTTGGGAGAAGCAGGCCCAGCAGTGACATGCTAGCTGTCCCTATCCATCCAACATGGCCAAAGGTAGTCCCTGATCTGCCCTGACACATCCCTTCTTTACTATCAGGGCATAAACAGCATCCAAGTGGCTATACAATAGATGGTTCTGGAGATAGCAGGTCCTCTGAGAGTCTCGTGGGAAAGACTCTGTGATAACAGCCTCGATGAACAGAGATGTTGTCTGTCATCTTCCTGTTGCCCACAGTGTCCAGAAGTGTGCACAACCACTCCGACCTTCAGGCAAAATCAGCACCCGCCACCCTCACCCCACTCTCCACCTCCACACCGCCTGGAGCCACCGCTCCCACCCCACCAAGGTGGTCAGACGCTTGCAGGAGCCGTGGTGGGACCAAAGAGAGACCCCAGATGCTGCCCCGTGGCCCGGCCCCCTGACGGTTGTGGCCCCCTCTGCCCCCCTGCCCATTGGAGCTCAGCCCATTGGAGCAAGAGGGGAAAACCCTTTTAGAAAATTCTGAGCCTGAGTCCTGAGTGCCCCTGCAGACCACAGCTGGTGGCAGAGGACCAAACCAGCTGGAGTCCCAAGAGTAGAGAGAAAGATTCATACTTGAAACAACTAGGGTATGAATGACAAAGCAAGTTCAGAGAAACAACCTGTAGATCTGCTCTGTAGGGGAGGGAGACTCTGAATGATGCTGTGACTTTGGGGGGGGCGTCAGGCAGTGGGTTCCTCCGGGGGGGAGGGGTCAGCCAAAGACTGGACAAAGGGTGCAACCATACCTGGCCAGCCAGGGCCACGAAAGGGAGGGTGCTGGGTGCCCCTCTGGGTCACTGGGGGTCTAGGTGGGAAGGGAGGAGTGTCCCCTGAGGCCCCTTTGCTCTGTCCCCCTCTGTCTCCTGCTCAGAAGCAAATGTGACTTTCTGCCCCAATTAGCAGAGGATGCTGCTGCCCCTGCACCCCACCAGGCCGGTCTCCTGGGGGCTGAGCGGCTCTGAGGAGGTGCTGCTGACCCCCCGGAGGAGGAGGTGGACAAGGGACACGCCCATGCAGGCTCTTGCTACTGTCCAAGGACACCTGACACCGAAGCCCTCGGCAGAGGCAGGAAGGCCTCCGTCCTCATCCTCCTTGCCATGGGCCTCCCGGGGCTGCAGGACGGGCCAGAGGAGGCCTCGGGGCTGAAGGAACATTGCAGGTCGCAAGGTCCCCAGGTGGAGGGAGAGCCTCAGCTCTCCAGGCAGGACTGGCCTAGAGTGACCCCAGTCTTGGGCCATCAGTGTCCCCCGGCCCCTCTGGTTCTCAGAGCCACAGTCCAGCGGCTTCATCTAGGGAGGAACCTCTGCCACGGCCGCTCCTTCACACCAGCCCAGAGCCGGCAGACAGCGGCCCCTCAACAGCCGCGGGTGCCACGGGCACCCCAGAGGCGCAGGGAGGCCTCCGACAGAGCCACACACACCCCCAGTGATCCCGGCTGTCCTCCAAGCCCCCGGAGACGGCTCCTCGGCCCCTGAGTGGAGGGTCCCAGAGGCGGGGCCATGCTGAGTCTGGGCGTCTGGCCGGCCAGCTCGTGACCGGCTCTCCAAGGTGACAGACCTCACTCTCCAAGCGCCTCAGTCAGCCAGGACCTTGGAATTAACTCTCATTTAACAGGCAGCGGTGTCACTGAATAAAGAATGGAGGGGTGTGCGCAGTGAGGAGCGTGGTCTGGAATAGCTAAGGGAAGGCAAGAGGAAGCCAGGAGAAGGCAACAGCAAGGAGACAGGAGCAGAACTTGAACTGCGGGGAGAGCGGAGAGAGCCAGCAGAAGGGCGGGCCTGGAGGTGGAGGAGGCAGAGGGCTCCCAGCGGTGGCAGAGGTCTGTAGGGGGAGGACACCAGAGGCTCAAGAAGCAACCCCAAAAATGAATGGCTTTGCTCAGAAACAGCTACAAGAGCATCGTCCAGTGTCCCCAGGTGAAATCACCACCCCTCCCAGCCAGCCTGGCATCCACGAGCTGCCCCCAACCTCTGCTGGGTGGGAGTCAGTGGATGATGGATCCAGAGGCTGGGGCTCCCCACACCCATCCTGGCTTAACTCCAGGCTGAGAAAGGGAGGAAATCCTGCCACCTGCTACAACACAGCTGGACCTTGAGGAAATGTACTATGATTCCACTTATGTGAGGTTCCTGGAGTAGTCAGATCCACAGAGACAGGCAGTAGGGTGGTGGCAGCCAGGGGCTGGTGGAGGGGAATGGAGAGTTAGTGTTTAATGGGAACCGAGTTTCAGTTTTGCAAAATGAAAAGAGTTTTGAAGACTGGATGCACAACAATGTGAATATAAATTTTATGTTATATGTATTTTACTACAAGTAAAAATTAAAAAATAAAAAGATCCTGGAATCCTGGGACCTCTCAGAGATGGCAAGAACTTTAGGGGTGATTCAGCAGTAGGTTTAGGGAATTCTAGATCCTGTTTTGGAGGCAGAGAGACAATTCTCTGAAACATGGGAAACCCCAGGCAGGCCCCAGCTCTGTGTTGGGGGCTGCCAGACAAGGAAAAGAAAGATGGGGTCCCTGCCCTTGGCAGAGGGCAGACACATAAACTGAAGCCACAATAATAAAATCTCTATCTCCTCTCAATTTTAAAAATAATTAAAAGTGTCTCTTCCATTGAATGGATAGACCACATTTTGTTATTCATTCATCTGTCAAGAGACACGAGTTACATCCACTTTTTGGCTATTGTGAATCATGCTGCTATGAACACAGGTGTACAAGTATCTCTTTGAGTCTCTGCTTTCAATTCTCTGGGGTACATCCCAAAAGTGGGATTGCTGGATCATATGAGAATTCTATTTTAACTTTTTTTTTTTCTGAGGAAGACCAGCCCTGAGCTAACATTCGATGCCAATCCTCCTCCTCTTTGCTGAGGAAGATCGGCCCAGGGCTAACATCCTGCCCATCTTCCTCCACTTTATATGGGTCGCCGCCACAGCATGGCTTGACAAGCGGTGCGTGCGTGCACGCCCAGGATCCAAACCTGCGAACCCCGGGCCGCTGCAGCGGAGCGCACGCACTTAATTGCTGCGCCACTGGGGCGGCCCCGATATTTTAACTTTTTGAGCAACCTCCATAATGCTTCCCACAGCAGCCAAACCATTTTTCACGCCCACCAACAGTGCACAAGGGCTCCAACTTCTCCACATCCTCGCCAACACCCGTTGTCTCCTGTTTTTTGATGTAGCCGTCCTAATGGGCGTGAGGGGCCGAAGCTCTTTTTGCAGAAGTCAGTGTAGAGAAATGTGAATGAAAACCGTGCCCTCCAGAGGATTTTTAGGACAGCGTACAATACTATAATGGTGGACGTCATAAATTTGTCCAAACCCAGAGAATGTACAACTCCGAGAGTGAACCCTAATGCAAACGCTGAGTGATATGACGTGTCCATGTAGGCTCATCCATTATAACAAATGTACCCTCTAGTGGGGGATGTTGATAGTGGGGAGGCTGTGCAGATGTGGGGGCAGGGGGTGTATGGGAAATCTGTGTGCTTTCCCCTCGATTTTGCCGTGAATCTAAAAATGCCCTAAAAAATAAAGTCTTTTTTATAATGTGCCCTCCATGAGTCACGGAGACTGAGGAGGAGAGGAAAGTAAGAATGGGGCAGAGAAGGTAGTCCTCAATCCAATGATTTAAGGGCCTGGCTCTGCAGATTTACCTGCAGTCGCACACAAGTACCTAATGTCTGGGGCTACTTAATCAAATCCCAGAAGCGGCCCAGGCCCTGAGCCCTCCCACTTCCCCACCCACTCCGTGTCCCTCAGTGACTCCATCTCAGAACCCACCACACAGCTGTGGGGTTAAATGGGGCCCCCAAAAGGCTGTGTCCACGTCCTGATTCCCAGAACCTGTGAATGTGACCTTATCTGCAAAAAGGGTCTTCGCAGATGTAATTAAGGATCTCAGATGAAATCATCCTGGAGTGTCTGGGTGGGGCCTAAATCCCATGACAAGTCCTTATGAGAGACAGAAGAGGAGAGACACAGAGAGAAGAGGAGGAGGCCCTGTGGCCACAGAGCAGGACTAGAGTGATGCGGCCACAAGCCAAGGGATGTCTGGGGCCACCAGAAGCCGAGAAGGGCAGGAAGGACCCTCCCTCAGAGCCATCAGAGGGAGCTCAGCCCCACTGACACCTTGATCTTGGACTCCTGGCCTCCAGGACTGTGAGAGAATCACTTCCCGTTGCTTGAAGGCCCCCAGTTTGTGGTAATTCCCTACGGCAGGCCCAGGAAACTAACCCAGGTGTACACACACACGCACACCCAGGCGCACACCTGCAGAGGACGGAGCCCTGGAGAAGAAGCCAGGTTCCAAGAGGGCCGACTCCCGCCATGGCTCAGGACCTGTCCCCATCAGCTCGCTGTCACCGAGGGTGTTATCACAGCTGTGAGCCGGCCCTGGGCACATCTGGGGCAAAGGTGGCAACCAACGAGTCAGCCCTGGGCCTTCATTCAGAGAGCCAACCTGCCTCCCTCCTTTCTTCTCTCCCTCCCTCCCTCATTCATTCACTCATTCATTCATCTCTCCATAAACATGTCTGCTACCTCCCAGCAGCCTAGATATGAATCAGTATAGATGTGTCCTTCAGGGGCCCACAGCCCAGTGCGGGGTAGGGGGAGCAGACCCACAAACTCATAATCAGAGAGACCATGACAAGTGGTTCAGCAGAAGAATCATAGAGGGCACCCCCAGAGGCTCCTGCCCTGCCTGGGGTGACGGAGAAAAGCTCCCCAGGTTGGGGCCTGGGGGACGGCTCTTAACAGAGAGGGGCCCTTCCTGGAGGCAGAGGAGGTTTGTGAAGGAGATGGTGGCTCTGAGGAAGGACAGTGACAAGGGGGACCAGGTGACAATGACGCTGGGGGATGCACGGGGCCAAGCACACAGGTCCTGAAAGCCCTGCCCCTGGGCCTCCGTTTAGCCCGCCAAGTGATGGGAGAGGAGAGGAACGGGAGCAGGCTTGTTTTTATGAAACTTTGATGGAAACTGAAATGTTTTTCTAGGAGAAAGATCAAGGAAGTCTGATGCTGGCAAATTTAGAGGCTGCGTCACTCAGGGGGCTGAGATGCTGAGGTGGGCGTACACAAGGCAGGCCTCCTCCCGCCCCTCCTCTCTCTCCCCCTCCCTCCCTCTTCCTCTCCGCCCCCCACCAGCTGCAGCTCCACTTTCCTCCTTTCTCCCTGATGGTGGTCAAGCCTGCTGACCCCAGGACACAGGCCGCAGTCTCTACAGGCACCTCACCCTGCACAGCCGGCCCTGCACAAGCACAGACCTGCTCTTCAAGACAAACCGCCCCCACCACCCAGAGTCCACGTCCCCAGCCCTCCCACCCACCCCCCATCCCGGAGTCAGGAAGAAGGCACCCCCAGCTCCCAGGACCCCCCCACAGAGGCCCTGCTCCCTGCACACCACGAGGGGCCCTGAGGGGAGGGGAGAGGCTGTGAGGGAGGCGAGTGCCTGGTGTCCCCGGAGAGTACTGCTAACCCGCAGCACATAATCCTGTTAAAATATTAATCCTCATTTAGCCAGGAGGCGAAGTGGCCAGTGAGATAAAGCCCATGAGAAGTAATAAAAGGCACAGCAATTGATAAAGTGGATCGTAGGGCTAACAAAATCCTGCTGTCGTGAAGGTCGGGTCAGGCCCCAGTAATCGGGAACAATCATCAGCAGGCAGGTCCCAGCCTCAGCGGGCAGCAGGTGACCGCCCCCCACGACACTGGAGGGCTCTAGGGGAGGGGGGCGGTCTGCTAATCTCTCCAGGAGGGGGAGGATTCTCTCAGCTCCTCCTCCCCAGCACCACTGCACCACAGTGGCCCTTGGAGAAGGAAGCGCCATCCTTGGGCCATTGTCTCCCTCCTAGGGAACACCACCATGGTCCCAAAGATTGTGGCTCCTCCTGGCGGCACACCTGATGAGCCAGGGCCTGTCTGCGTGTGGCCCCTGGTGGCCTCCCACTGCCCCCTAGACACTTGTCCCAGGTTCCATGGTTCAGGCCCCCCAGGGACCTGAGAATGAAGCACCCTCTCCAAGCCAAGGGTTCATGTGGCCCTCCTCCCAGGATGGCAGGCACAGCAACAGCCTGCATCCTGGACGCTGAGTGTTTGGGAACGGTCGTCCGCCATGTCCCCAAGTAAAACTCCTCTTTGTTCACTTCCCTCCTGAAGGCGACTTTCCACTCCAGCTACGTGCATAACCGGGCTGTTCTTCATTCAGCATCCCCCAAAGCAAAGAGCGTGCTGGCAAGGCCACCTTCCCCCTAAAGGGCACGGACTGGCTGCTGGGGGAGACCTATCTAGATGCTACTTTGCCACTGCACTCATCACTGTGGAAAACCGGGGGGGTGGACTCCTGACCTCCATGACTCCTCCAACAGAGGCGCCAGCCCACGGCTGGAGGGCCCCCACTCCCGTGCCCACTCTCCTCCCCAGGGCATCCGGGGCTCCCTGGCGGATGGCACCAGCCCACAGCTGCCCAGTGGCTAGCGAGGGAGTGACTCCTGATGCTGAGATATCACTCCAACTGCTGCCCAGAGATGAAGGAGAAGCAAGGAGATCTGTCAGGAAGCCACTGCAGTGGTCCAGACCCAGCAAATTTCACCCACGTATTCACTCATTCATGAATTTGAGACTCACTTATTAAATGCCTAACTGTGCCAGGAGACGGGGATAAAGTGTTGCTCAGATTCTAGTATGGGAGACACAGAAACAGGTGCAATGTAATTCATTCACACCAGTTGATGAAGGAGAACAGGGTGGCACTGACCCACGAAGCTGACCTTATGGGGGACAATGCCACCAGCAGGGACTGGGCACAGGACTGGGCAGGCCAGTTCCTCCCAACGTGAGCCCCACGTATGGCCAGCTGCACAGGGTGATTTCCACCCGTACACCTGTCAAATCCAGCCCCATCCCCAGGCCAAAGAGGCCTCTAGGTCAGGTCCTGCAGGACGCCAAGGACTCTCTAAGCAAGAAAAGCAGCCAATAAACAGCTGCATGCTTCCCTGCATGTCCTCGAGGAGCAGCCCCTCAGGACGCCCCTCCACTGTGGATCCAGGTTTACCCGTAAACCCTGCACCCAGGGGAGCATGTCAGCCCTGTCTGTAAGCTGCACATCCACTTGACTTATCTGGGAAGCCCTCAGCTTCAACAAGACCTGGGATGATGACTTTAAAAATGTTTTACCAGCACCCCAGTAGCAAGGAGCACACCTAGCGCCCAGCTCTTGGTCTCTAATATCATCGGCCAATAAAAGGAACCAGGGCTCCTCGAAAAATGCCTGATTCTAGGAGCGGGGTAGGAAATATCAGAGATGAGCCTGGAGCATCCTGTAGCACAAGAAAGCAAGGAAATGAAACAATGTGGCAGGTCAAAGGGATGCCGGGGCCAAGTGAAGGAGCTCCCAGTGGTCAAGGCTGGAACAATTTGAGCCACAAAATGAGTGAAGTAGTATTGGCTTATAACACAAAGCGTAAAAATAAATACCCATGAGTCCATACTGATATAAATTATTGCACAAACTAATAAACAGGAAGAATAGACAAATCTCCTGCATAAAATTCCAAATAATTTATGTAGATCCCCCCAAGGAGGCAGAACACAACCGCCACTCCTTGAGTGTGGGTGCCACAGAGTGACCTTCCTTCCAAGGAGTGGAGCACGAAAAGGGAGAGCAGGAAAGAGTCTCTTGACGGTAGAGAAACCTGGCAGACACTGTCTTGGCCAGGTGATCAGGGTCATCATCGACAGTGACAAGCCGTGTTGATAGTGTGTACCTTTGACATGACGTCATGAGAAGGGCACTTTATCTCTGTGCTCTGCCTCCCCAAAACCCATAACCCTAGTCTAAGCAAGGGAAACACATCAGATAAACCCCAATTGAGGGACATCCTACAAAATGCCTGATGACCACTCCTCAAAACGGTCAATGTCAGGGCCGGCCCAGTGGCGCAAGCAGTTGGGTGCGCGTGCTCCGCTGCGGCAGCCCGGGGTTCGCCAGTTCAGATCCCGGGCGCGCACTGATGCACCGCTTGTCAAGCCATGCTGTGGCGTCCCATATAAAGTGGAGGATGGGCACGGATGTTAGCCCAGGGCCAGTCTTCCTCAGCAAAAAAAAGAAAAAAAAAAGAGGAGAATTGGCAGACATTAGCTCAGGGCCAATCTTCCTCACAAAACAAAACAAAACAAAACAAAAAAAATGGTCAATGTCATCAAAAACAAGGAAAGTCTGAGAAACTGTCATATCCAAGAGGAACATCAGGAGATGTGATGACTCACTAGAATGTGGGACCCTGGAACAGGAAGGACACTAGCGAAAACACTGAGGAAGTCTGAATAGAATATGGACTCGAGCTAATAATAACTTCTCAATCTCAGCTCATTACCCGTGCAAATATACCACGTCATGGAAGATGTTAATAATAGGGGAAACTGGGCGTGCAGTATATGGGAACGCTCTACTATCTTTGCAATTTTTCGGTAAACCTAAATTGTTGTAAAATAAAAAGTCTACATAAAAAGATGTTTTGTCTAACCAGACAGTACAATAGATATTTGCATAAAATTTCCCTCTAAATTTATTTGTTCATCCAACAAATACACACTGAGCACCAACTCTGGGCTGGCATTGTGCCAGGCTCTGAGGATGCACACTATGGCAGCCCTGCCTTCAGAAAGCATCCAGTCTATTGTCCACCTGAAGAATGACCAGGGTGCAAGAGAGTGGGGAAAGTTACGAGTGACAAATATAAATGATAAAAGTCTACAAAAAAATATATTTTCAAAGTATATATTCCAAAAAATATACACTGCAAAACACATAGAGAACTGATAAGGCCCGAAGATTCGATGACCATTTCAACCACTTCGTGTCAGAGACGATGGATAATCCACACGTGGGGAGCAGAGACAAGAAACTGTGACATGGAAACTCTCCCAGCCTCTCAGGCTTAATACTTTAAGACATCATTACACATCTATGAAGCCACCCAAAAGAAATAAAAAAATAAAACCCAGTGAAGATGGTCAGGGAGAAGGGATACTTCGGTCAACTCGTGGCTGGCAGTACCAGCAAGTAACCGCTTCAGCGGTTCTGGACAGCAATCTGGTTGTAGGAACCAAGCAGCCCTTATATCCTCCAACCAATAACCCCTAAGTACTGTACCCCAAGGCAGTAATGTGAGTGTAAAGAAAAGAAAAAAGTCAGTGATATCAAGACATTCACAGCTGCACTATTCTTTAAAGAAAAAGTCAACAGCCCCAAAACCCAACAAAAGGACCCTACATGCCTGGTAAACGGACAACATCTAGAAGATGTTCAAAGCTGGGGTTCTAGAGCCTGGGTTCAAGTCTCAGGTCCTCCACTCGCTGAGTGACCTTAAACCCCTCTCTGCCTCAGTTTCCCGACCTGTAAAGTGAGGTATTACTAACTCCTGCATTCAAGAACGACCTCAAAGCTTGAATGAGATCGTGGATAAAACCCAGTGCCTGGTCTAAGGAAAATGCCTTGTTACTGTCAGCTACAGGCAACTCTTACACAGTCTTTTGGTTGAAGTGCTTTAACGGACCAGGGAAGAAAATGGAAAGTGAAGGGGGGTAAGCTAAGGAGCTCCCTGTGACAAAACGTGAGTGAGGTACAGAGCCAGAAAAGGGGGGGAGGCGTTACCCCAAGCCTGGCTGAGATGTCCTGAGAAGGACGTGCCATCTCGAGGCCAGACCCAGGCAGGCAGGAGAGGGTGAGCAGGACCCAGAATTCCCACATGCCCGACGGGGGCCAGCAGGAGAAAACGCCGAGTAAGAACAGAATCGGCGACTCCTCCCTCACCCGCACCCACACCCACCCGTCATCAAGACCAGTCCCGGCCCCAAACGCCCCGGGTCTGTGCCCCTCTGCCCCGGCCTGGGCCGCCCCTGGACGACTGCGTCAGCCCCTCACTCTTCTCGCCTCCTCTCCTGCCCACGCAGCAGCCGGCACATCCTGTCACCCCCCGCTTAACCCAGCAGTGCCTCCCAGGGCCATTACTCTATTATCGCCTTGGATTAGGTCCCGCTGAGAGTGGCAGAAAAACCCAAATAATGAAAACAGAAGCAAGACAGTGTGTGTAATTCTCCCTGCAACGATGCAGCCGGACTGACCCGTCTGGGACTGGCCCGGCCACGCTGCCCAAGACGCCCTCGGGGCCCAGGCTCCTTCCGCCCACACCCGCCCTCCCGAAGCGGGGAGCCCCTCTCGTCGCGGCACCACAGCCCCTGAACTTGAGGCATCAGAGGGAGGAAAACAAAAAACAACAGGGCAAAGCTGGCCATGGGAAGAGGCTGGAGCTGTCACATGACGTTTTCCTTTGGTCCCATTGGCCAGGACAAGTCACATGGCCAAACCTCGCTGCAGGGAATGCTGGGAAATGTAGTCTTCATTCTTGGTGGCCATTTTGTTATGGGAGACCGGAAGAACGGATATCAGGAGAAGACTAGTTTAAAATCCGCAGTCCTCCGTGGACACCTCGCGGCCTCAAGCCGGAGCGCCTCTTCCTCCACCCTACTGCCCTGAGGACTCTCCTCTCTGTCCCTCACTCTCCTCCTGTCTAAATCCATCCTGTGGTCTCCCGTGATGTCAGACCCTCCCGGTCCTGCCCCAACACTCGTGTAAATACGGACTCGCTATTCTCCCAAGGCGCCTGCGCTTGTGCCCCCGGCTACAGTCGGTGCCCGCTCACACTCAGGAATATGGCTCGCTCGCCGGAGCTCCGAGGGAAGGCGGGCGCCCCTGGTTTCCCTGCACCCCAGCTCTGCCCGACACTGCACACACAGGCCCCCACGTGGCTGCTTGTAGGAATCCACCGGCCGGCCTGGCTCGCTGCTCTCGGACTTCGGCTGCAGGAGAATCACGAAGTATGTTGCTGTGCGTCGGTCCCTCTCCAGGGTGCGTTCCAATGTGTGTATGGGGGGAGGGAGGGGGGGGCCAAGAATCTGCACCCGAGGTCCCCGGGTCACAGAAACACTGTGATGGCCACTGTGATGCCCTGTCAGCGCACTGGGAATGCGCGTGCAGATGCCATAAGGTAGGAGCGCTGATGACAAGTTTGTAGCCGAAGAAAACTGAAATCCGGACACAGCACCTATCTGACACCTCCAACTGGGGTGCCCAAAATAGAATGCTTGATTTCCCTGCTCCCCAGCGACCTTTCCCCTGACGGCCAATCCTGTAGGACATCATCACCTCCAGCTGCTCAGGCTGGAAACCCGGCAGCAAGGCCTTTCAGAAAAACCTCCAGACTCCGCCAGATCGGTCAGTCCCACAGCCACCACCCTGGTCGGGGCCACCACAGTCTCCTGCCAGACACCGGTAGTTACCTCTCTGAGGAGCACCCAACATCCCTTCCTTCATCGTGCTGAGCGTCCTCAGCCTGCAAATGGAGCAGGGTTTTGGTAAATGTGTTAGGTCAGTGGATGTCATTCCCTTGGTCAAACCACCCCCCGACGGCTTCCCCTGCCCAGGGTGAGAATGCCAGATTCCACACCACAGCCCACCAGGCCCCATGACCCAGCCCTGCCGCCCTCTGACCTGCCCCTGACCCTGCTCCCCTGGCTCTCCATCCCTGGAACGTTGTCCTCTCACGAGGCGCTCGCTGCCCACTGCCTGTCGGATGCTGCCCCCCGCCCCTGAGCCAGAGGCTCCGCATCAGCTCTCTGCTTCATTTCTTTCGGGCGACTCTCACTGTTTTACTGTTTTACTCACTTATTCATTTTATTTTGTGTGTTCCCAGCCAGAATGAAAGAACTCAGGAACACTGCCTGTCTCGTTCACTTCACTGCTGTGTCCCCAGAACTTAGAATGGTGCCTGGCACACAGAACATGCTTCACAGTCCTGAGAGAGAAAGAGAGATCTAGAGAGTCAGAGAGAGACAGAGAGACAGATCTAGAGAGTCAGAGAGAGAGACAGACAGAGCGAAACAGAGATCTGGAGAGTCAGAGAGAGACAGAGACAGAGCCAGAGAGATCTAGAAAGTCAGAGAGAGAGAGACAGAGATCTAGAGAGTCAGAGAGAGAGAAACAGAGAGATCTAGAGAGTCAGAGACAGAGACAGATTTAGAGAGACAAAGAGAGAGAGACAGAGATCTAGAGTCAGAGAGAGACAGAGACAGACAAATCTAGAGAATCAGAGAGAGAGACAGAGATCTAGAGAGTCAGAGAGAAAGGGAGAGAGAGAGAACTACACACTGAACTCAGGGGTCCCTCTCCCAAACTGTCCCAACACGGTGAGCAGGAGGTAACAAGGGAGCCCCCTCTTCTGACCACCTTGCCAACCAAGTCCATCAGATGAGCTGCCCACGCCTGTGTGCCTCTCTGAGGTTCCATGAGGCCTGAGAAGGAAGGCGTGGCAGGTGCTCACCTGGGCCAGCAGGAGGCCCCTTAACACGGGCAGGGAGGGAACAAGGGCACTTGCCCCAGCTGAGGCTCCCATGAACAAGGCCAGCCTTGGGCTGAGCTGCTGGCCCTTAGCTCCCAGACCCTGAGAAGCACCCCACAGCCCTGGCCTAGCCAGGCCTGAGACCCAGGTACCCCAAAGGCCTCCCTGAATTATGGATCGGGGGGGCCCCCACCTGGGTACTCTGGGGGTCGGAGTGAGCAGGGCTCAGGGACTGAGAGTTGCTACAGAGCTGGGATGGGGGCACAGGCCATCCTGATGGAGTGGGCCCCCTCTGAGTCTCTCTGAGCTGTTGGAGACTGGTCCCCTCCTACCCCGGGAGGACACACATGCACAGGGGGAGGAGCGTCCAGCCCAGAGGGCTCCACTGGCAGTAAAGGTGGATGCTGTGTGAGGGCTGGACGGGGGGTGGCGCGGACATGGGTGACCAGGGCCTCTTTTTGAGACACAGGTGTGTGCACTGTCTCGTTTTCAAAGATGCACGGGATAAGATCGGCCCAGGTAACCCTGGGACTTTGCTCTGCTCCTCTGCAGGACCCAGCCCGGGCACTTGCCTGTCAGGAGAAGCCATCATGGGATGTTCAGCTGTCCTCCTCGCTGTGGCTCTGGCCACCCTCCTGGCTCCAGAAGCCGGGGTGCCCATCCGCAGGCCAGGCTTCCAGAACAAGCTGTTCCTCGTGTCCTTTGATGGCTTCCACTGGAACTATGACCAGGACGTGCACACCCCCAACCTGGATGCCACGGTGAGAGACCGAGTGAAAGCTCAATACATGACCCCGGCCTTCGTCACCATGACCAGCCTGTGCCACTTCACCTTGGTCACTGGTGAGTGTCAGCCTGGGGGGCCTGAGAAACCAAGGTAACCAACAGAAGGAACCTCAGTGCATGCACAGAACCCTGTCCCACTGGACTCCATGCAGGGACAAAGGTAAGACAAGGAGGGGACACTCTTACTGGGGAGATGCGGTTCGGCCAAGGGGATTGTCCACAGCCCTCACCATTGGTGGCAACTGATAGAAGGCAAATAAAAATGCCCGGTGGTCTCATTTTAAATGGTGACCACAACCAGGGCAGCAACCCATGAGGGCTTCTGGAGGAGGTGAGTGTAGCCAGGTTTCAGAAAGGCAAGATGAGCCTGAGGCTCCTGCTCTGTCCTCTGCTTGCCCCCCAGCCACCCTTGAACCCACCATCTCTCTGTTTAGGCTGGAAGTCTAAAATCCAGGTGTCAGCAGGGCCAAGCTCCCTCTGGAGATGCTAGGGGATCCTTCCTGCCTCTCCCAGCTTCTGGGGGCCCAGGCATTCCTTGGCTTGTGGCTGCATCACCCCAATCTCTGCCGCCTTCATCACGTGGCCGTCTCCCCGACGTGGGTCTCTCCTCTTCTTGTAAGGACACTTGTCAGTAGATTTAGGGCCCACCCTAATCCACAATGCCCTCACCTTAACCTAACTAAGTACACCTGCAAAGACCCTATTTCCAAACAAGGCTGAGGCTCCAGGCAGACACGACTTTGGGGGACACTATTCGGTACAGACCGCTCAGACTTACACCAGCATTTCTGTGACCATGCCCCGCTACACACGTCCAGTTCTTCTGCACGTCACCTTTTTACTTAACATATCACGGATGGGAACACGGAGGACGGGAACGGAGTCCCTCCTCTTGTACCTTCTGAACTCATATGTGTGTGTTTCTCATGCAAAAAATAAATTTTAAAAAATATCTCATGGATGGAGCTCCACTTGGTTCATTTAAATTCCTGCCTAAGATTCTGTTTTATAGCTGGACCACAGTTTATTTAATTAGTTCCCTCCTGATAGCCATCTAGGTCGCTCCCAATCTTTTGCTAAAACCACCAAGGCTGCAAACGACGTCCTCACACATGTGCACTCACGCATGCACGCACAGTTAGTGGCAGGATAAACTGCCGAGATGGGAGTGGACTTGCTGGCTCAGAGAATATGTGCCGGTGACCCCGAACCTGGGCTCCCCCCCGCAGCATGTGAGGAAGCCTCAGTTTCCTGCCCTCCCCTCTCCCCTCTGCCACCGCCTCCCCCCAGGCAGGTACATCGAGAACCACGGCGTGGTCCACAACATGTACTACAACACCACCAGCAAGGTGAAGCTGCCCTACCACGCCACACTGGGCGTCCAGAGGTGGTGGGACGACGGCAGCGTGCCCATCTGGATCACGGCCCAGAGGCGGGTACAGCTGCCCCCACACCCACACGGTGACTGTCGGGGAGGGGGCAGAGAGACCTGGCCCGGAAAGGCCGTGACCACGTGAGACCCACGGCAGGCCCATTCCCTGCTCTGGGAGCCCCTGCGCTCCAGGCACAGAGGGGTGTTAAGTGGGGTCCCGTGGGAGGTGGGGGCTGGGTGCTGATGAGGATCCACCAGCTGGCTACACAGCCCTGCCCAATCCTCCCTGGACCCCTGGAACAAGAGGGATTTCTCCATCCTCCCAATCAGAGAAAAACTGCACCCTTGGACCCTTTGGCACTGGGAGGGAGGGGGCATTGCACAGGGAAAATAAGCTGACTCAACAAAAAGGCATGTACCAATAAAATGGCTTTATCCCCTGCCCCTCCTGCATGCCTCTGGGGCTGGGCAGCTGCCTTCTAAAGGGCCAAAGATAATGTCAGAGGTGGGCAGAGCCCAGGAATCCCACCATCCTGCTCTGGGGACTTCCTGGCCCTAGAGGTGTGGCTTCTCCACCACACCTCCAGGAGGAGTGGACAAAGTCAAATGGAGGTTTTCAAGGTGGGCCCGGAATACATTCCAGAGCCTACACCCACCTTATAGGCAGTGCATCCACTCAAGTGTGAGACCCCTTGCTCGGGAAGGAGCCCCCCAGACGCTGGACCCACGAGAAGAAAGCCAAAGGTGAGAACTTGGTATCCCGAGGCGCTCATTCTAAACGGAAGAGTGGCCTGGGGGAGTGGACGGGCAGACGGGGCGTGCATGGACATATAGTTGGAAAGACAGATGGATCTGTAAATAAAGCAGCAGTCCATTTATGGAAAGACAGACGGATGACCAGGTTGAAGGCTGGAAGGGGAGGATGTGGGTGGAGGGCCAACGGACACACGCCTGGATGGAATGCAGCGGTGAGAGGCTGGCTTCAGGCCAGAAGGGGAGGGCTCTCTGGGCAGGGACCTCGGGCCACAAGGACGATGGAGCACTTCACATCTGGGGACACTTTTATGTCCATTATCTCATGAGTGCTAAGTCCACTCGGCAGCTGCTGCCATCTATAAGATTGGCATTAGCCGCAATAACATAAGATACGAGCTACGAAAGGTCTTGGAGAAAATAAAACGGCTCCCAGTCAAAGTGAGGAGTGGGGTTGAGTGAGGGGGCTGACAGAGAAGCAGGCAGGTGTGGGGGCAAATGTGTCAGTGGGCATGGGGCAAGCGGAAGGGTCCCGTGGCTTTAACGCCGCCTCCTCTGGCAGGGCTTAAAGACCGGCTCCTTCTTCTACCCCGGTGGGAACGTCACCTACCAAGGCATGGCCATGATGCTGAGCCGGGAGGAAAGCGTCCTGCACAACTACAAAGACGAGGAGGAGCGGAGGGCCAACATCGACACGGTGCTGAAGTGGTTCACGGAGGAGGGCCTGCACCTGGTCACACTCTACTTTGGAGATCCAGACTCCACTGGCCACAGGTATGGCCCCGAGTCCCAGGAGAGGAAGGAGAGGGTGAGGCAGGTGGACAGGACCGTGGGCTACCTCCGGGCCAGCATCAGGCACAGTGGCCTGCAGAGCAGCCTCAACCTGATCATCACGTCCGACCATGGCATGAGCACTGTCAACAAGATAGCCGGCGACCTGGTGGAACTCCACAAGTTCCCCAACTTCACCTTCAAGGACATTGAGTTCGAGCTCCTAGACTACGGACCAAATGGGATGCTGCTTCCCAAGGAAGGGGTGCTGGAGGTGTACAAGGTCCTCAAGGATGCCCACCCCAAACTCCACGTCTACAAGAAGGAGTCCTTCCCCAAGTCTCTCCACTACACCAATAACCGCAGGGTCACCCCCCTGCTCATGTACAGTGACCCTGGCTACGTCATCCACGGGGTGAGGTGCCTGCGGAATGCACGGCTCAGGGGGCGGGCTGCTGGGTCTCTTTCCATTTCTATAAAAAGCACACCCTATTTCTAGCTAGTCCCCAATTTGAGGGGCGTTGGCCACTGATGGGACACACCTATCACTATGCAATAGGAGTGTGTGCGTGTACAGGCTGTGTACGTGAATGTATACATGTGTGTATGAGTGTGTACAAGCCTTGTGTACATGTGTGTTTGTGTGTGCACGTGTGCATTGGGTACACGAGTGCTTGTGTGTGCTTGTGCGAGTATGCATGCATGTACGTGTGTGCTTGCATGTGTGCCTGTACGTGTGTGCATGTGTGTAAAGTGTGGGAAGATGAAGCATAAGAGTGACACAGAAGAGGCGAGAGTGAGGAGCTGGATCTCCCATCGGCAGAGAGCCAAGGGGATGCTGAAGGGGAAGCAAGATGCAGAGTAGGGAGGGGGGCTCCGGGAAGGAAGCACTGAGTGCACAGGCGTTCAGCAGCAACAGAGGAGCCCAGAGCATGGCCATGGGCTGACAGCTCCGCCCCGCTTACTTGGGGTCTCATTTATGTCGCTGGGGCTCTGGGCTCTCTCTTTGGACCACTGATCTTTTGGGGCTCAGAATTCAGAGAAACTGAGGCTTGAATCCCACCTGCCCCCATGTTTGAACTCCTCAGTGCCAGGGTGCAACAGGGGGTGCTGATGAAGAGGGCGGGGGTGGGCTGGGAGTCCCAGCAAGGACTCGGGCCCCTCGCTCCCCACAGAGAGTGAACATGCAGTTCAACAATGGGGAGCATGGCTTCAATAACGAGGTCGTGGACATGAAGACCATCTTCTGGGCCGTGGGCCTCGGCTTCCGGAGGGGCCTGGAGGTGGAGCCCTTCGAGAGCGTCCACGTGTACGAGCTCATGTGCAAGCTGCTGGGCGTCGTGCCCGAGGCCAACGACGGGCTCCTCAGCACCTTGCTGCCCACGCTGCACTCTGGTGAGGCATCCCTCCACCCGCACCCATTCCACTGCCAGGCTGCTGCAGGGCGCATGTGCCCACACGGCCAGGGCCAGGCGCCCCACCACCCACGTGGGGCCGCCTTCCCTCTCCCTGTCCCTGGCTTCCAGGAACATCTCGAGTCCCTGACAGTCCCATGACGCCTGACACGGTACCACGCACTTTGTGCACCTGGGCAGTGCAAGAGGGAGAGCAGGCAGACACAAGCACCTTGTGTAAGACGGGGACACTGAGGGCCGGAGAAGCAGTGGTTTGTCCACAGGACGGGCCTTCCGGTGAAGTCCACCTCTGGGCTCCTGGTTCCATGGAACCCGCTCTCACACTTGGCCATGTGAGGGCTCCTTCCTGGAGTCTCCCTCTGTCATCCTCCCCACACACACCTGCACCCCCACCCTGACCCCTCTCAGGGCAAAGGTCAGCTGAGCTGACAAGATGATGGGGGCCTGGCTGGAGGTGGGGGGGCCCTGCTGAGCAGGGGCTGAGAGGGGCCATGTTGACCAAGAGCAAGACGGCCAGTGCAGCAGGGGCAGGTGAACAATGCGGGGACGGTGAGAGATGATGGTGGGGACAGTGTGGGGGCTCCTGGCCCACCATCGAGAAGTTGGGGTGAGTAGACGTGTTCCCACTTCCCTCACTCACTGGAGCCTCTGACTTTCCTTAGCCTCTGCCCTCCTGCCAAGCGGCCGCCCCCCTTGGTGACAGGACTGCTGGTGGCTGGGATTCTCCTGGCCAAGGTCACATAGTGCCCCATGGCTCAAGGTCAGAGGCCCAGAAGGCCGAGGGTAGGGTGGGACCACGCACCTCATTGCTCCAGCCTGATGCCTCCGCTATTGACCTGAGCGTCCGCCCCACCACCCAAAAGAGTTGGTCCTCGGGACCCCAGGCAGGCCCCTCCAGCCTCTCTGCTTTGGGCTTGGAGCAGGGCTTCCCAAAGCAGATAGCCCAGATGAGACTAGAGCCCGCCCCAGCCTCCTCCCCTCCTGCCTGCAAGGTCTGTGCTCCACCAGGGGCAAGGGAGAACTCGGAAGCCATCGTGGGCTGGGTTTGGGGGGAGAGCTGCAGGGGTGGGGTTCCCAGAATGCATAGGGAGCCAGCTCGGAGGTCTCAGCTTGCTGAGTGACAGTCCTCTTTGTTTCTGCCCTGTGGTGTCACAGCCCTCTGGCCACACCAGGAGCAAGTCATTCATTCATGCATTCTAAAACCACACATGGGAGCCCACTCAGTGTCAGGTGCTGGTCTGGGCTCTGGGGACACACGGTAAATGGGACAGCCCAGGCCCTGCACCCCAGAGTTTGTAATGTAGGGGCCAGGGAGGGCAGATAATACAAAGAGAGCAAATCAGTGCCCAGGATAGCTCAGCCGGTGGTAATGGCAGAGAGAAGACTAGACTGTAGAGAGGGGCGGGGTTGGGGGGGAGACTGCTGTTCAGGCCACCTGGCCTGGAATGGCCTCTCTGGAGAGGTGGATTTGGGGTAAGACCTGAATGCTGAGGGCAAGCTGGCCACACCAAGCCGTGGCAGACAAGATTCCAGGCAGGGAGGAGCAAGAAGCCCTGCAGTAGCACTGGCTTCTCGTGTTTCTGGAAGAGAAAGAAGGCCAGCGTGCTTGGAGGCTGGTATGCAAGGATGGGTACACAATGAGCTTGCCACAGGACAGTCGGGAGGTGACCATTCCGGGCAGCGGGAGCCCCCAGCTCCCGCTCGTCACACAGGGACGAGCCTGGTCTGATGTGGATGACTAAATGAACGAGCTAACCACAGGGCAGGAGCACAGGAACTGGAGTGGGTATGGCCAGTTAGGAGGTCACTCGGGGGTCCGGGCAGGACGTCTCGGTGGCAGGGTGGATGCAAAATGGACAGATTCAAGATACCTTTAAGGGGCCTGACTTTCAAGATTTGTGGATCGATTGTTGGGGGTCGAGGGGAAGAAAATGGAGAAATGAAGGCTAGGTCTGAGATTCAGGGCCTGAGCTGCCCAGGGAAGGACAGAGCCGCTTACTGAGATGTAAGGAGGTTGGGGACAGTGCAGACTGAGAAGAGCCAGGTCATCACACAGCTCACTGAGGAGGAGTGCCTGGTGAGGTGGAGGGAGGCAGGGGAGAGGCGGTGGGGGTGGGGGGGCGGGAGACACCGCCAAATGGCAGAGCTGGACAGGACCAAAAAGATTCTTCCAGCCAACCTCCCTTACACAGACAAGGATGCTGCAGCCGGAGAAGTTAGCTGGCTGGTCCAAGGGCTCCAGAAGTGACAGAGCTGTGTCCAACACCAGTTTTTAAATCCCTTCTCTGGAGTACTTTCAACTGCATCGCTAGCTCCCGTGCTTGGGGGGATCCGGTCCTTGAAGGGCATCTTCTGGCACAAGGCAGGGACATAATAAGATTTCTCTAGCCCTACAGTCTACAAAACACATCCACAACCGTTTGTTCTCCATAAAAACCGAGAGGTGGGCTCAGCAAACGTCATTATTCAGACTTCATGGGCGAGGAAAGTGCAGCACAGACAAGGGCAGACCACGTGAATCTCTGCACACGTTCTCGGAGGGGGGGGTCCCCAGAGGGACAGCTACAGTGGTGTGCTGGCAAACCCACTCTCTAGACCAAAAAAAGCTCCGATGTATAGCTTTTGCCCATTTCTGTGGTGTAAATGCTCCCCCAGGCAGAATCAGCTCTTACGGCAGCACCTGCCGGGACAGCGCAGCACCGGGCTGTGAGGATGCTCCGGCTCCACACAGCTGGGTTTTTCATCACAGCTTGGAATCCAGTTTGGAACTAGGGCTGCTGTCTTGTGGGCCAGCTTCTTCACTCCAAAGGCAGTGGCCAAAGTACTTGGCACGAGTCAAAGGAACGTGGCAGCCCTGTGCTGTGACCTAGCAGAGTCCTCCTTTCCCAGACAGGAGCAGGCAGGACGTCAGGGGAAACCGAGGCACCCTCAGGCTCTTCTCCCTTCTGGGTCTTCATTGTGCATGGCCAGGCCTCCCAGGATAGGCATGACCCCCCGCCAGGCCTTGGAAAGTGCCACCCTCCACTCCCCTCTACCAGCCCTGGGGGAAGGGTGTACAGCCCCCCAATTCCCCACTCCCATGCCCCCACCCTCACCCACCCTGTGCCCTCCTAGGTCCAGCTCAGGGTCAGGAATTCCCACAGGGGCCCTTCTCAGTGGCAACATGACATGAGTGCCTCCCTGCCCTGTGTGCCCCCCACCCCTCTCCCTCACTCCCTGTACCTCTGCCTCAGCTCCTCCACCAGACTGGCCCTCACTCTGCCCATCCCTTTTTCCCAGCCCAGCACATACTTGTTGTTCCAGGCCCGCCTCTTCCAGGAAGCCTCCCGAAGCCTCCCACAAGGCCCTGAGCCCGCCCTCTCGCTGTGATGGTCTGCTGGATACAGATGGGCCTCACCTCGCCAGTTGACCACGGAGCATGTGCCGCATGCCTCAAGTGCCCCCACAGCCCTGCTCATGCGTGGGCGTTATGGGGCTGGCAGTAGGCCCCTGTCCAGGTTTAGGTCTGCGAACGCACAGGCCCGCTAACGGCTCCACCGCCCCCAGACCCGCACGGCGCCCCCACTCCTTCCTCCCCCTGCCCCCTCCCTCCGTCCGCAGAATCCGCCCCACGAGCCGCGCCACCGTCTGCGGCCACGCGGGGGCGCGCGGGAGGGTGCAGCGGGGGACGCAGGGAAGGCAAGCTCCGGGCCTCGAGTCCGAGTCCAGATGGGGTCGGGGGGAGTCCCACCTAGGCTGGCCAGCTCCCGCTCCCGGGCCACGGTCACCGGAGGCGGAAAGCACCCATGGGAATAAACGACGAGCCCGGTTATTACCAGTCACAATAGCCAACGTGGGTGTGGTCCTTTTTCTCTCAAGCCTGCTGGTTTCGTAAAGTCTTACCGATTGGCCCCTGTGTGTAATAAGTTCATAACACGGGGAACCTAGTCACTCTCGTAGGGGACAGGCCCTGGTCGGCCGCCAGGGAGAGCTGGTGAAAGAGGGGGCTTCACGGTAAAAAAGAAAAGGGGGATGAGAAGGCCCTTTGTAAACTGATGGGAAACCAGAATCGCTAAGCCACACCGTTCAGCAAAAAAAAAAAAAAAAGGTGAAAACACTGCAAATAGTAGACCACCATTGGTGGGGGGAGGGGAGAAAAGAGTGTGTGTTTGTGTGTGCGTGTGTGTGCGCGCGCGCATGCATGCATCTTGTGCGTCTAGACATAAAACCCCTGGAGAACTCTCAGGGTAGGGTGAGCATTGCCTGGCTCCCCAGAGGGGACTGGGTGGCCAGGCCAGGAGCAGGAGGGACGCTGTCCACTACCCGGTCCCCTGGACACAGTGAATACTGCGCCACGTCAAGGACTGTGCGTTCCAAACCACCTTTGGGAGCGTGAGCTTCGGAGTCAGAGGACTCCCGCTCCAGTCTGTCCCCACCCACACGCTGTGTGGCCTTGGGGTAGTTACCCTCCCCAGCCTCGGCTTCCTCGCCTGAAAAGATGGGGTGATAAATACATGCCCATCCCCCTGCAATGACCCCAGGACAAAGCCCAAGGCAGGTGCCCCATAGGTGGTAGCCGCAGGGATGATGACAATCCTGCTGTGGGAGGAGCTGAACTTGTCAAATTCCGCTCTGGAAATGAATCCAGCTGTAACAACACAAGACACAGTCTTTGAAGGATGGGTTTGTCAGGATCTGTCTGTTCCTCGCCTGTGAATCCCCCTCTCTCCTCCCCGGGCCCCTTCTTCTACCTGCGCCTTGAGCTCCCTCTCTAGCTCCAGGATCCATTCCAACCTAACCAGCAGCTCGGAGCCTGCATCCTGCAACCTGAAAGGCCCTGGGGCTCCCTGGCCCCACATCCAACAGTTTTTCTGGAGGGACTGCCCACCCCCACTGCCTGCAGCCACACCCAGGATGCCCAGGCCAGCCTGCCCACCTGCACCAGCTTGTGACTCTGGACAGGCCCAAATCCAGCCGTCTTGAGTCTGCCCCATATGGCTGGAGGAGACCAGGTGGGGAATCCGAGGGCATCCACGTCAGAGGCATAGTGAGCGCTCACGGGGGCCGGCATAGCCACCACGACCCCAGGGCTCCAGAGACACTCAGCCCTCCGAGAGAGCCTCGATGGCCATGTTTGCTCAGCCTGGTCTCTTTCCCAAGGGCTGGGCCACAGATACGCTGAGAATCACTCTTGATTGGCTTTTTCCGACAGAAAAGAGAGAGAAAAATAATCTAGTCGGTCCCACATTAAGTATTGTGCTACCCCAGACACCTGGCATCACAAGAGCACCCCAAAAAAGTCCCGGTAGTTAACTGACTCACTGAAGGAGCTTCCTGTGTCAGGAACATGAGTGCTGAGGTGGGGCTGTGTGCTGAGGGGCTGTTTCCCATCTGTGCAGCTGTGGGCTAGAATGTGTGCGGGGGTACCAGCCTGGGCAGCATGGCCTGGGTTCAGACCCAGCTTCTGCACCCCAGCGCTCACTCACTCAATGCTGCATGGCCCTGGGCAAGTTGCCAACCTGTCCAGGCCTCCTCACCTGTAAAATCAGGGACCAGAGCAGTACCTGTCTCATAGGGTGGTCCTAGCGATTAAACAAGTTAGTCTTTGCAAACTGCTTAGAACAGGTCTGGCCCATCGAAGGGCAACGTTTTAGGTGTTAATGAAGAGACAGGGTCTCTCGTCACACCTCCCCCCTTCTCAATGCACCCCCCAGCCTCCTTGTTTCTGTAGCAGAAAGTCTCTGATCGGTGATACTAAGTCTTAACCGCCTCCATTCTGTAGCACAGAGAGAGATCGAGGCTCAGGGCTCTGGTGGGCACCGTATCAAGGTGGATGTTACAACACAGTTTTATTTGCGTTGTATTTTTTTTTATGATTGCCTTCAGTTTGAGGTGAGTGCTACTGATTTTCCATTTACATCTGTTATTTTAAACTTTTTCCTTTTAAAATTAACAAGTAAAAAAGAATGAGTTGATTTAAAAGAAAACGTTGGCTAAATAATAGTGCAGGTGGCTGGGGGCCATGACAAAGTGTACGAAGGCGGTTGGCCAGCTGTGAACTGCTGGAGGTCGCCCACAGTCCTGCCTGCCTCCTCTCCCTTCCAACCATGTGGTTACCCCAGGAAGCTTCTGGAGGGCAGCACTAGACCTCCCCATGGCCAGCGTCCAAAGATACCCCCCAGGCCTCTGCATTATACACTGTATTCCCAGGTGCCCCGCACCCTTCCTGGCTACCAGTCAGAGGAGTTCAGGACACTACTGAAAAATGGCATTGCAATTCACTGTACAAAGTTCATTTCACTATCACCTCAACTAAAACAGAGTCTGGAGAAAACTCCAGCTGAGACAAAGCTGTGCACTGCCTCCTGGAGCCGCGTCGAGGTGATGGGGCAATCCACACTTACACGTCATGCACATACCACGATCTGGCGACCCAAGGCCGGCGCTGAGTTCGGCCAGTCCATGTGCCGGCAGTAATGGACGAAACATCCACATACTGACTGTGTACGTCATGCGTGGCAGCATGTATGACTGGGACCGTGAAAGCCCCCTTGGTCAGGAGGCCCTGCTTCCTTTAGAGCCAGCCCTGCATGCTGTCACCAGGAGGCAGCGCTCATGGGCTCCTCAACACCCCTTGAAGCCTTTCCCAAGCAGCTTCTGAGGCAGAGAGCAGTTCAGAACCTCCTGTTCTCCAGCTTTTCCTTCTCCTCCTCTGAAATAGCGGCACTCCTCCTCAGACTAGCCTTGGGGAAGCGGGCCATGAGTATGTACCTTTCCTCAAGTTTTAGATGGAGCCCCAAGTGAATACCCACCGTTCAGAGAACTAGAACTTTCCAAACCAGGTTTGTTTTAGGATCCCACGAGGGGAGACATCGTGTAGTCCATGTTTAGCACAAAGGCCTCCTGGATGAGTGCTTCTCACACTTGAGGGCCTCAGAGTCACTGTGTCAGATCAGATGTGCCCGCACGGAGTGCGCACACACACACACACACACACACACACACACACACGTTTCTGAACCAGTAGGTCTGGAGTGGGCCTGAGAATTTGCATTATTGACTAGTTCCCAGGTGATTCTGATGCTGCTGGGCCCCAGCACCACACCTGAGAATCACTGCACTTAATAAAGGTTATGAATAAAAGAATGAATGAATGAATAAAAGAAAACTGGACTAGCCCAACCTTCTCATGTTAAACAGAATAAGAATTGAGGTGGTGTCACCCACCCGGTGGCTCTGGGCGGAAGTGGGAGGGGAGCACAGGAATCTCCAAGTTCAATCCCCATCGCCCAGGCCAGCCCTTTCCCGCAGAGGTGCAACTTGCTGACGCAAATAAGTCTGTTCTTTCCAGAACCCAGGAGCTGCTGGCCCAGATCCTCTCCTCTCCACTGAGGGCGAGCCTGTGTCAAATGAGGGGGCTCCCTTTGGCCCATTCTCAGGCCTTTCATTTGTCCTGGGACCCAACAGGGGCACCTGCTGGTCATATAACCCGACAACTGTGCCCCTGACGCTGTCTAGGCCGTCTTTAGAGCGGGTAGGTTCATCTCCCAGGAGCAGGATCCTAAGAGCCCACTGCCTTGCTGCGCCTTCACACCTAACAGCGGTAAGTGTTTTGGGCATCGAGTGGATGGGAAGCGAGACAGCAGGAATCATTCAGCCCCGAGCCCCAGGCCTACAGAGGACCCGAGTGAGGTACCTGGGTCCCCCAGGCAAGCTGCAGGGACGGAGGAGGGCGGCGCATCCGGACAGCAGCCTGGGCGCCTCCCCTCCCCCACGCCCGCTGTCCGGGGTGCGCAGCGCAGCCCCCACCCCAAGCCGCGCAGGCTGCAGGAGCATCTGTTGCCATGGTTACCCGCTGCGTTCCGCTCCTCCCGCCGCCCGAGGTCCCCGCGTCGCCGGCTGCGAGCGCCACAGTCCGCTGAGCCCGGAGCTGGGGGCGCAGGCGGAACGGGGACACCGAACCCCACGCGCGCTGCCCACATTGCACACTCATCTCACACGCACGCTGCACATACCACATCCTCCCCGCACACCATATACAGACACAAAACACACGCCACATGCATGCACGCACATAACACGTGCACACACCACACATGTTGCACACATCGCATACACCCCACACTACACACATCACTCCACATCCCATCTCCACACACACCATAAATACATTACAACACACACTTACACGCATACGCTTGGGACCCGGAAGCCGGAGGATCAGCGCTTGGAACAGGCCCCCCGGCGCGTCTACACTCACAGGCACAACCCGCAGCGGGAGCGCACCAGAGTCTGCGCACGCGCAGCAGGCTGCTGTTCCCCACTCCTCTGTTAGCAGCAGGCGGCGGGTTCCTTCGCCCTCTCTGCAGCCAGACCTTGCGGGGTCACTTCAGGGGCGGGGCGGCCTTCCGCGGTGCGCACCCCCGACGGGACCATCAGCGCAGCGGCCCCAGGCCCCGGCACCCCGCACACGCCCAGAAGCGCCCCCGCACCCGCATCCCCGAGGGCCCTGGCGCCCGCACCGCCAAAGCCCAACGGGCCGGGTCCGAGGGTGTCCGGGTCAGTGCCGCCGGGGGCGTGTTCCCGGGGTGGGCTTGCGAGGGGCTGAGCCTCCGGGACCCGGGCCTCAGAGACGCCTGCGCCTCCTGACCCGGATCGCGCCTCCCGAGGTCGCCCCCTCCACCCCCCGCGGCAGGAGAAGGGGAAGGTTGGGAACCGCGGCGCGGCGGAGGGACCTGGGCAGCTCACACACCCTGAGTGCGGAGAAGGCGAGCCGCTAAGGCCCGCGATCCTTTCCTTCCGGAGGAAAACCTAATCTGGACAATTTTTTTGTTTTGTTTTTGGTGATAAATCACTGTGGCTTTTGGCTTAAATCTCCGAAGAAGTTCAAAAAGTGGAGTGACATCACTCTAACAAAACTATCCCATTACGATGTATGAATTTATATAAGTTTTCTCATGTCTTCACCAATAAAAACGAGAGACAGATGGAACTGATTCTGAACCGCGTCTCAAATAGTAAGTGCTATCCGTCCGATGACACACGAACCGGTTGAAACCGCACAGCCCCAGCCGTCTCATTAAGAAATGCAGTCCAACAAAAATTAACTTTCTTATATATGTAGTAAATACATACCACAATTTTAATATATTTATGTTGGTTTGAGAAATTAATTGCATTACTCACTCAATCCAGAGTGATTTGTTTTAATTCTGAGAGCCTTAGAGTCACAGGAAAGAAAACATTTTAAATTTAAATTATGTACATGTTCTTGTGGCGGAAACCTGCGCTTGGTGATCAGTGGATTACTTTCAAATGTGGAAGTATTTTCATTAAAATAAAATTCAGTGGCAGAAGTAAAACACGACCCCTAGGTGGGGAGAAAAGAACCAGAAGGATCCACCCCTGTCTTTGGTGTTGTGGGAGGCCACACTGCTGCATTGTTTACACGTTGTTAGATATTCTTAAAAGAAGTGCCCAAGGAAAACTGAGGCAGATGCATTCAGAAAAAGAAAGTTTTCTTGCAAAGCGGGCAGAGGAGGCAGACTTCAGAAGGACCAGCTCACCAAGTACAAAAAACAATCAAGCATTTAAAGGGCAGAAAATCACAAAAGAAGCCAGGTCAGCACATTGGCATCCTGTCCCAGGTGGGCCAGCAGCCAGCCCCCTTCTCCCGGGATTATGCTAACCCCTAAAGGCCCGGGCACCTGAGGGAAAAGCAAAGGTCTGGGCTAGAAGTCCTGTGGTTGTTGAATAGAGTCAAGGTTCACAGGAAATAGGCAGGCTTTCATCATTTGGGGACTCTGTAATTTTGGTTTCTCTGGGGGTGCAGAGTGGTTTGCTGGCTTGGTTTGTTTTTGACTGAGAAATGTGACTTGCTCGATGACATCGGAAGCAGGACAAAATGTCAGGGTTTGCTTCTGCAGAGGGAGGAACCGTTTTATTTTTTAAATGTCGGATTTTACAGTACACTGGATATCACATGCTTTGCAACCTTGTAAACTTGATGAAAAATGGTAGCTATCAACCTAAAAAGGTGCCAAAAGGGCATGACTTTTCCAAATTCTTTAGAGGCTGTGTGGACAAAGCGGCTTGAACCTAGCGCAACTCCCTTTGGGACAGATGAGGAAACTGAGGCTTAAAGGGGGTGCAACTTGTCCACTGTTACACAGGGGGTTGGTTACAAGCGAGGGTGGCCGGCCGTTCAAATGACCAACGAGCACAGGGCAAGGTGCCCAACGTCATTAGTCATCAAGGAAACACAAATCCAAACCACAGTGATAAACTAAATCCTATCCTCTTCAGCCCACAGGATGACTACAATACAAAAAAAAGACAACGACAAGTGTGGGTGAGGATGTGGACAAGTTGGAACCCTCGTACATTGCTGGTGGGACTGTCAAATGGTGCAGCTGCTGTGGGAAACAGTGTGGTGGTTCCTCAGTAGGTTAAACATAGAATTACCATATGGTCCAGCAAGTCCAGTCCTGGGTACACACCCAAAAGACCTGAAAACAGGTGTTCAAACAAAAGCTTGTACACAAATGTTCACAGCAGCACTACACACAATCACCAAAAGGTGGAAACAGCCCAGATGTCCATCGACAGAAGAGTGGATAAATGAAGTGTGATGTTCCCATGCAAGGGAATATTACTCAGCCGGAAAAAGGAACAGAGCCCTGATGCGTGCTACACCATGGATGGACCTCGAAAACATGTTCAGTGAAAGAAGCCAGACACACAGGCCGCGTATGTATGATTCCGTTTACATGAAATGTGTGGAACAGGCAAATTCAGGGAGACAGAAAGCGGTTAATGGTTGCCAGGGGCTGAGAGGAGGGGTGGGGTGGTGGGCTGACTGCTTAGAAAATGTTCTGGAACTGGATAGCAGTGACAGTTGCACAACATTGTGAATGTACCAAATGCCACTGAATTATACACTTAAAATGGTTAAAATGGTGAGTTTTATGTTATGTGTATTTTAGTACAATTCAAAAAAAACATTTTCTGGGCCTCCCCCCCCCACCCCCACCCCCCCACACACAAAACCAGTGAGGCTGCGTAGTGGCCGTGTTTCAGGCCGTGAAGTCTCAAGAGCAGGACCCGGGCTTCCCACAAAGCCGTCCTGGTCCTCTGGTTAGCTGATAAATGCTGCTGATGGGGCCCAAGGGGTGGGCTGGATGAGGGGAGCCAGGAGCAGCAGCTTGGGCGTGTCCCCACTCTGAGGAGGTCCCCTCTCCTGCCAGCTCCTGGCTGCAGCTCTGATTCCTCCAGGAGAGGAGCTCAGGGGAGGCGGACAAGGACACTCCACAGAGCACCAGGAAATTTCTCCTCTCTGGGCCCCAGCTGCAGGGTGTCAGCCAAACCCCAGGGAATTGACTCCTGGCGGCTCGACACGTGGAAAGTGACACTTTTCCATCTTCAGATGCAAGGGATCATCAGACTGCTTTTGTTTTTATAAACAGAGCACACCTTAACAGACACCTCCCACCCTGTTAATAAAATATGCAGATTGAATGTGTTCCCCATCTGGAATTAATTAGGGAAGTGGTTCTTTTAACTCATTCTGGAGAACAAACACTAGGAAGGACCAGCCTTTCTGAACAAACCATAACGCAGACAAAACTCCTCAGTCCAATGTCTTGCATGAAAACTTCAGCTAAATGAACAGGTTAGAGGCATCGCTGCATAATTTATAAACGTTTGGCCCTGGCAACGGGAAGGACCACGTGTCTGTCCAGACTGGTCGTTCCTCCCATGCTGCGTACCCCCTTCAGGGGCATCAGCCCTGAAAAAGCTCTGACTCGAGGTTTTCTTTGGTCATTTGGTTCTTAATATGGCTACTCTTAAGACTTTATGAAAGAATTAATGTTTTCCGTTTATGTCATTTTCAAAAGAGGTTTGTTCTCATATGAAACATGAGTAAAGTCAACTCTGCAAAGAAATTCAAGTGACAGGTCAGCAAGCGAACGGAAGGATGTTCATTCTTTCTATAGAAGTACAGTTCCAACAACAAACAGATGCTGTTTGGACTTAGTGGGTTTTTGTTTGTTTGTTTGTTTTTTGTGAGGGAGATCAGTCCTGAGCTAACATCCATGCCAATCTTCCTCTTTTTGCTGAGGAAGACCGGCCCTGAGCTAACATCTATTGCCAATCCTCCTCCTTTTTTTCCCCAAAGCCCCAGTAGATAGTTGTATGTCATAGTTGCACATCCTTCTAGTTGCTGTATGTGGGACGCCGCCTCAGCATTGCTGGAGAAGGGGTGCGTCGGTGCGCGCCCAGATCCGAACCCGGGCCGCCAGTGGCAGAGCGTGAGCACTTAACCACTAAGCCGCGGGGCCGGCCCCTGGACTTAATTGTTTTTCAAGATAATATGCAAGGCTAGAGTCCCGCCGCCACTCACCCTCCTGGGAAATATTAGTCATCAGCGCCCACGTTTACTCTTTCTTTTGGCTGCGTCCCACGTCCAGGTTTGCTGTTGATTAGATACGAGACCCTGGGCAAATCACTACCCCCTCTCTGTGTGCAGTTCCCTCTTTGTGTGCGTAGGGGCTCACTGTAGTCTTTGCACTTCAGGGGCTGCCAGCTCCTCTGCTGTTACACAGACCGAGCAGGGCCTTGCTGTCCCGAGCTTCAGACCACAAAGGCCGCGTGAAGCCAAAAGCGTTCCATATTTTGTGTCGATTGTATCTTGAGGTTACAGGTCCACGCTTCCCTCTCATCCACAGATAATCCGGTTACCTGCTGTGTTGGTTTCCTGTGTCTGTGTAAGAAAGTACCGCAAACTGGGGAGCTTAAAACAACCCATATTTGTTCTTTCGAAGTTCTGGCGGCCAGAAGTCTGAAATCCAGGCGTGGGCACGGCTGCGCTCCCTCCAAAGGCTCTAGGGGAGAGTCCTCCCTTGCCTCTTCCAGCTTCGGGGGGCTGCCGGTGTTTCTGGGCTGGTGGCTGCTCACTCCAGTCTCTGCCTCCGTCCTCACACGGCCTTCTCTTCCATCTGTGTCTCTCCTCTCCGTCTCTGAGAAGGATTTTGTAAAGTTGAATTTAGGGCCCACTCGGTTAATCCAGGATGACCTCATCTCCAGATCCTTAATTATATCTGCAAACACCCTTTTTCCATAACACGTCACATTCAGAGGTACCAAGGGTTAGGACTTGAGCTGTCTTTTGGGGGCCACCGTGAGCCCACTGCACCTGCTTACTTTATACATCTAACGACCCTGCAATGGGGCCCTTGGACAGTATTATCTAGACGACTAGCTGACCCACTAATAGGGGCCGAGCTACACCTGGAACTCCTAAAACCCCAGTCAGACGTCAACTGAAATGCCCAGTAGGAAACGGAAATGGGTGAAGGGCTGGTTTTCTTCATAACACAGGAAACAAATTCTCGGGGCTCTTTGCCCACAGACCTGCCCTGCTTGCGTGTTCAATATGCAGGATTCTTCCTGTCCCCCCCAAACACGGAGACCTTTCCACCTGTTTTTCATTTTCCATTTTTGATAGAGATGCAGGTCATGGAAGTATTTTGCTTTTTTGTTAACTGGACTATAAGAAAAACAACAGCATAAGCACAGTAAGAAAGGGCCGTCAGCCTCTGGTCTCAGTGTCCGCATGACGCCGTCCCAGGACGAGGAGCAGCTCCCATCTGCTCTGCCGGTCGCTGCCGCACAGGACAGCAGCCCAGTGTGGCCAGACTGCCCTATTTTTCACAAGAAGCTGGACACTGTATACTCTTGGGGGGTGAACTCGCCCCATTATTAAATGTTGATGACTAATTTGTTATATTTTAAAACCCTGCTTGATGTTTGTACGCAATGTTCCCAGCAGCACTCTTCCCTCGAGCGGAGGGGCGGGAGCGCCCCAAGTGACCGCCGACAGATGCCGGATAAACAGCCGGGTCTGTCCACACACTGGAGTATCAGTCAGCCATGAAAAGGAAGGAAATCCTGACACATGCCACAACATGGACGAACCTTGAGGACATTATACAAAGTGAAATTAGCCAGTCTCAAAAGGACAAATACTTTAGGATTCCACTTATATGAGATACCCAGAGGAGTCAAATTCACAGAGACAGAAACTAGAATGGAGGTTGCCAGGAGCTGGGGGTGGGGTGGGGTGGGGAACTGTTTATTGAGTACAGTTTCAGTTTGGGAAGAAGTAGGGAGTTCTGGAGATGCATGGTGGTGATGGTTGCACAACAATGTGAATGTACTTAATGCCACTGAACTGTACACCTAAAAATGGTTAAGATGGTAAATTTCATGTTCTGTGTATTTTACCATAATTTAAGTTAAAAAGAGAAAACAAACCCAACATGGGCTCTCCCTAGGCCACACCTCACTTCTGGGCTCCAAATTAAGCCCACAGCTGCCAGTTTGGGGGTTGAACAAAGTCCCTTGAGGGCAGGGACCCCATCTTGTTCTCTGGTGTCCCTCGGACCTGTCTCCTAGTAGGTGCTCAGGACTTGTGGTTTAACAACTGGCACTTGATGTTTTGGTTTTTCAATGTGGCATCTATAATGTACACGTGATACAAAGGAATTGTGTACACAGAGAATTGTGTGAGCCTGTTCACACACCTGCATTGTACACACACCCACGTGAGTGCACACACGCATGAAGTGGGCTGTAAGGAGATGTGTCCAGGGTACCTAACGGCACCCACTTAGCTATGCTAAGAAGCCCAGACATTCAGGTTGCAGCCTGTGGTGATCTCGACATTGAAATATTTCCCTCAGATTATGTAAAAACATTTCATTTCGAAGTGGAATGAGAAAGAGGATGTTGAGGGATACACGAAGCCAAGGAATTAATTGGAAGGATGTGGAAAAGCAACCCAGTCATCCCCAAGTGGCTGTGGGGGAAGGCTTCAGCATTTTCACATTTAAATTGCAAAGCCACCTGGAGGCAGATGGGGAAGCCTCGCTGTGCAGGAAAAAGAACAGGCAAAATGCCCAGTCAGTACATTTTTTTAACGATCTTCAGCCTGAAACACAAGGTGCTTAAAAAGTCTGCAACTCACCCCCAAGACCTGGCCAGCCCAGCCCAGAACAGTGACATCCAAGACCAGGAGAAGGGAAATGAAGGTTGTTCCCCCATTGTCACCCGGGATTCCACCTGCCCGCCCCTTTCTCTTCAGTTCTGGAAGGCCCCAACATTGTCACCAGACAAACGCACCTTGGGGTCAACAAACATGGACAGGAAACGGCAAACATGTCAACAAATGTGCACTGCCCTAAAACTGGGTCTTCACATCTATCACGAATCCTCCCCGTCCCCACCCGTTGCTCCCACCTTCAAAATCCAGACAGAACCTCGTTGTCAGCCTTCATCAACTGTTTACTAAGAAGCTCCATGGCGGTGCACTGTCTTCTAGACAGAATCCCTACCCCCACTGGCTCCGTCCTCCTGCCCTCAGCCTGCAGAAACACGTACAAACTCTGACAGCTCCTCCATTCCGCCTCTACTCTGCATTAATGTGTTCACTTAACTTCCAGGGACATTTCATCGAGGAGGCAGAGAGATTTCAACTTATACCGACTCAGCTCACCACTGACTGCATGCAGCTTTTGGTTAGGAAAGATTCTGAGGCCCAGTCTAGGGAAAGTATGCTAGGGTAAGTTGAAGTCAGCCTTGGAAACAAGATGGAGAAGTGATGGTGCCTTCCAGTCCTGGGTTTATTTTATTCCAAAATAAATTTAACGTCTAGATAAAAAAATACATGGATAAAGAGAAGGGACTAGTGGTTGCCAGAGGGCAAGGGGGTGGGGAGATGGACAAAGGGGGTGAGGGTGCACATATGTATGGTGACAGATAAAAATTGGACTATTGGTGCTGGGCACGATGCAGTCTACACAGAAACTAATAACGATGATGTATACTTGGAATTATACAATGTCGTGAACTATTATGACCTCAATAAAATAATTGAAAATAAATAAATAAAATAAACTTAACTTCTAATTAAACTTCTAATTTTGTTATTGCCTGATGGAGGTACATAAGCAAATGAACAGCACGGATGGACAGTTGAATTTCAAAACAAACATCAGTACAACCACATGTATTTTGCTGTACGTATAATATTAATTATATCCCCTCCATGCCTTTCAAAGACAACATCCTATTTTCTTAACATACAAAAAGTGCTTACAAATATCATAGAAAAAGGTGAATGACCTAATAGAAATGGGTAAAGCATTTGAATAGAATATTCAGACAATTCTCAGAAAAGAAGTGTACCATACCAATAGCCAATGAATTCAAGAGAACAAGTTCAGCCTCACTCATAGTTAAGCAATACAAGTCAGAGTGAGGTGCCCTTGTTCTTCGAGGGCATCTGTCGTAAAGTTGAATAAAAGCCACTGTTGGCAAGACTGGGAAAATCAGGCATCTCGCCTAATGTTGGTGGGCGTGGGCATTGGTAAAAGTTTCTGGAAGAGAAATTAGGCTTCACCTATCCTCTGACCCACGAATTTCACATCTAGAAAGTTGCCTTCTTGTTATTCTTCCATGAATTCACAGAGATACTTTATATGAGAGAGTTTACAGCAGCACTATATGTAAAGTCTAATACTTGAAAACTACCCAAATTCCATCAACAAAACAATGAGTAAATTTGTGGTGTAGACATTCGGTGGATTACTACGCAGCAATAAAAAGTGGATTATCTGAACCTCACAGACTAATGCTGAGTGAAATAAGCCACAGAAAAACAGAGATACTGTATGATTCTATTTATGTGAAGTTCTAAAAAAGGCAAACTAATCTATGGTATTAGAGGTCAGAATAGAGGTGACTCTTGAGGGACTTGAGGGAGCCTTCTCCATGGTATCCTTTATCTTTGTCTGAGTGGTAATTACAGAGACATATACATATGTGAAAATATACTGAGTTATTTTCTTAAGAGCTGTACTCTTTATTATATGTAAATTATATCTCAATTTTACAAGCTATTTTTACTGTGAGCATATGTCACTAACATATATATATATATACACAGAAAACATAATATATAAAAAATATTTAAAAAGACAAGCTATAAATATATTTTTGACCATGAGCATATATTACTTTAATATATATACATGGAAAACACAATATGTAAGGAAAATACAAGACCAGCCTCTGGAAAGAGTAAACCCCCACCCCCGGCGCGCAGACTGGTGCCCTCCCTTGGGCAGGGCCCCAGGAGGAATCCACACCCTCCGCAGCCGGCAGCTCCTCGGTCTTGCCTCCCCTTCCTGGCACTTGGCCACCAGCTTCAGGGCAAGAGACTTTTCTAAATCCTTGCATTTGAGAAATGGTGAGATCAAACGGAATCCTCGCTTGTGTTTCTAGAGGCCTCGTCCAGGGGCAGGCCTCAGCTCGGGTGTAACTACATCTCCAGCCGCACAGCTCTGCTGCCAAAGACTGAGGGAGAGGGCTCTGGGGGCTCCTGGGTGGCATCCAGCACGTCGGAGGAGGTTTCCTGCGACGGACTACAGTGGGAAGGGTAGGAGAGCTCAGGATGAAGCCAGGCCAGGCCCCAGCTGTGTCAAGACAGGAATGATTTTTCCGGCTGTTGACTTTACAGCTGCAAACTCACTCCCCAAGGGGTCGAAGAGAAGGGGGTGCCCACAGCTGTGCTCCAGGGCGAATGCCGCAGCCCCCCGGGCACGTGGATGAATAACCAGAAAAGCGGGGTCTGGGTGGCGGTGGGCGGTTGTGGAGTGCTTCCTTTCTCCCAGGCTGCCTCGCTGGTTAGATAATCAGCGGGTCCGCTGGTTTGATCCAGGAGGAAGTGAGGAAGCAGAAGGGAAAGGAAACAAGCAGAAATTCTCCATGAGGCAGCTCCGCTCTCTTCCCAGGACGGGCTCCGGGCTCCTGCTGCCATCCAGATGTTGGCTGTTTCTTTTCTAAGTGAAACTACCAGTGTCTCCTGGCTTGGGAACAAGCTCCAGGAAGGTGAGGACCGCTTGGCACTTTGTCATCCTGCTGCATCTTCCAGCTGACAGCCAGATCATCTCCATAACCCTTTGAGGGCCAGGCTGGGAGCATCTCCACTTCTTGACAGAGGGGAAGCTGAGATGTGGTGGACTTGCACACCCCCGAAGACACACAGCACTGCTGAGAAGGCCAAGGGCACCCCCTGCCCGTGCCTACTCCCTGATGCCCATGGCCAGCCTAGACAGAGGCCTCAAATGCTACACAAAGCTGGACACCAGACGGACAGACAGAAGGGGCAACAGTGATGCAGAAAAATTACCCCTCATGACCCATGAAAAACTTAAAATGCTGTCTGAGCCAGAGCTATCTCATGGGTTTTGACTAGAGTTTACAAAGTATGGTAGAGATTTTGCCAGGTTGAACCATCATCCCATTTGCTCAGGATTCTCCTGGTTTTAGCACTGAAAGTCCCTCATACTGGGTGTATTAGTTTCCTAGGGCCACCATAACAGATTACCACAATCTAGATGGCTTAAAACAACAGAAATTTATTGTTCTGAAGGCCAGAAGTCTGAAATCAACATGTCGCAGGTTGGTTTTTTTCTCGAGACTCTTCCAGCTTCTGGGTTCACCAGCGATCCTCGGCTTATAGACACATCACTCCAATCTCTGTGTCCACCACCAAATGGCTTCTCCTGGGTCTGTGTCTCAAATCTCCCTCTCCTTTCTCATATATGGACACCTATCATTGGATTTAGGGTGGGCCTAAATCCAGGGTGATCCCACCTCGAGATCCTTAACTTGATCACGTCTGCAAAGACTCTTTTTCCAAATAAGATCACATTCACAGGGATTAGGACTTGGACATATGGGGGACACAAGTCAACCCACTACACTGGAGACTCCTCAGTCCCAGAGAAAGCAGGACGGTGGCCACCTATCCCCCTCCTGCCACCTCTCCTATCATGCTTCCCAGTGTGCCCAGCCAGAGCAGACCTTGCCCAGGAGGCAGAGAAGGTGGGAGAGGCCCTAACCCCACCCCGTGCTCACTGCAGGGAGTGGACACCTTGCCACTCTCACTGGGCAAGGCCCGTGCGGCCAGTTCCTGGGCAGAAATCCCCCCAACTCTGGGGGTGGAGAGAGAGAAGAAAGCCCATTTACCTGCCTGCCAGCATTTGGTAGCCCCCCTTGTTGGGGTGAAAGACCCGTATCTCCCCTATCTGTGGCCTCTCTCCTAGCTCTGTTCTGCTCTCTGACGTTCATTTTACTATACAGACGGTCCCCGACTTGTGATGGTTCAACTTACGATATTTTCCACTTACAATGGGTTTATTGGAACGTAACCGCATCACAAGTCAAGGAAGATCTGTAATCTACTCTTTCACCTTCAACTTGACGAGTTATTTTGGAGCGGGCATCTGATAACGTAATAATGACGTTTGATGCTGCTGAGGGCCGACGCTATGCCAGGCACTTGCTCTCTCAATCCTGACGTCACCCCAGCCAGCATCTACTGCTCAAATCCCTCCCGGGTGTGCCGGGCTCTGGAGGCCCAGGCCTCATCCCAACCTCCAAGCAAGCGCTAGCTCATTTCCTGCAAGCGATTTGCACTCTCGCCTCAATGGCCAAGCCCTGCCAGCCATCGTGGTGGTACAGACTTTGTGTAAAAGTTCAGAGGGCGCCCAGTGGAGAACCTAGTCCTGGGCAGGCTTTCATGAAACAAGAGTCCCTGAACATCGTGAATCAATCACCGGTGTTATGGACTGAATGTTTGCATCCCCCAAATTCATATGTTGGAATCTTAACCACCAGTGTGATGGTACTGGGAGGGCCTTTGGGAGATGATTAGGTCACGAGGGTGGAGGCCCCATGAGTGAGATTAGTGCCCTTATACAAGAGACTCCAGAGAGCTCTCTCACCCTCTTCCTACCATGTGAGGACACAGCAAGAAGCCGGCAGATGGCAATCCAGAAGAGGGCCCTCACCAGAAGCTTGGCACCGTGATCTTGGACTCTAGCCTCCAGAGCTGTGAGAAATGAATGTCTGTGCTTTATAAGCCACTGGTCTATGGTGTTCTGTTATAGCAGCCTGAGCTAAGACAGCCAACAATGTGAATGCTTCTCCCAGCTGCCTCGTTGACCCAGGCCTCCCTTCTCCACCTCCCGTGGCCTGTAAGACAGAAACAGGCAGTCTGGTCAGCATCACACGGCTCCCAAAGAGGCTGAATCAAGAGCCCACCAAGGAGGAGGAGCCCAGACCCACAGTTGCTGGGCACCCAGAGTCTGGAGACAGCACCAGAGCAAAGAGCATCCCATCCTCCATGGGGCTGTCCAGCCAGAGGGCTGGGCAGGCCCCTAAATCCAGAAAGATGAACAGGAGTTGGAAAGAGAGAAAGCAGGTGCGTGCAGGAGCCCCTGAGGGGAAACCTGAGCAGGGTCACCTGACTTCCACACTTTTCAAGAGATGACAAAAATTTGAACTTTAGAAATATCCCACTTTTTAAACTTCAGCCCCAATTAAAAGGAGCATGTGTACATTAGAGAAATGCAAATCAAAACCACAATGAGATACCACTGCACATCCACTAGGATGGCTAGAATCAAAAAAAAAAAAAAAAAAAAGGAAAACAGCAAGCGTTGCCAAGGATGTGGACAAATCGGAAGCCCGTGCACTGCTGGTAGGGATGTAAATTGGGGCAGCCGCTGTGGAAAACAGTTTGGGAGTTCCTCAAAAGGTACACATAGAATTCCACGAGATCCAGAGATTCCACTCCTGGGTATATACCCAAGAAAGTGGAAAATAGGTGCTCAAACAAAAACTTGTACACAAATGCTCATAACAGCATTATTCATAATAGCAAAAAAGAGGAAACGACCCAAACGTCCATCAATGGATGACGGGGAAACAAAATGTGGTGCATCCATGCAATGGAATACAATTCAGCCATAAACAGGAGTGACTGCTTACACACGCCACAACATGGACATTGAAAACATGATGCTCAGTGAAAGAAGCCGGGCACAAAAGGCCACATATGTATGATTCCATTTATAGGAAATGTCCAGAAGAGGCAAATCCATAGGGACAGAAAGTAGATTAGTGGTTTCCAGGGGCTCGGGAGAGGGGGAAATGGGCACAGGGTTTCTTTCTGGGGTGGTGGAAATGATTGCAATGATGGTTGCACACTTTTATGAATATACTAAAACCCACTGAAGTGTACACTTTAAAATGGTAAATTTTATACATGTTTTTTTAAAGTGTGCAAGCAAAACAAAGGCTATCTATGGGCCCGGATCCCACTGAGAGCAGCAGTGTTCAGCCTCCACCCTAAGCATGACCCCGACCCCAGCTCTCGGTCTCATTGCTGACTGGATTCATTTGTTCTTCCCACTGAAAGACAGAAATGTGAGGTAGAATTCTCTGATAAATACTGAGCTGCTGGTGGTGGGCAGTGGCCAACCTTTTTGGAAAGCAGAGTAGCACTCGATACCAAGAACAACAGAAATTATTATACCTTTTGACCCAGAAACATACCAGAAGGACATAATACAAAACAAAAAATGAGTTTTATATACAAAGATGTCCATCACAACATTATTTATACAAAGTTAAAATAACTGGAAATAATCTAAACAGCCAACAACACGGAGGAGTTAAATAAATCACAGTATGTCTGCAGGGAGGACTCTGGCCTCCATCACCTACACTGTGTCATGCGGACAGAATAACGGCCCCAAAGACGTCCACTTCTTAATCACCAGATCCTGTGAGTATGTTATCTTAGATAGCAAAAGAGATTTTGCAGATGTGATGAAGTCAAAGACCTTGTGACAGTAGATGATCCTGGATTATTTGGGTGGTCCCGGTGTAATCACAGGGGTCCTTAGACGTGAAAGAGGAAGTGGGGAGTGTCAGAGTCAGAGAAGGAGATGTGAGGAGGAAAGCAGAGGTCAGAGAGAAGGCGACAGAAGATGCTGCACTGCTGGCCTTGAAGATGCAGGAAGGGGTCACAAGCCAAGGAACGTGGCCCATCTGAAACTGAAAAAGACAAGGAAACAGACTCTCCCCCAGAGCCTCCAGAAGGAACCAGCCCTGCCGACACCTCTATTTGGGCCCAGTGAGACCCATTTCAGACATCTGACCTCTAAAGCTATAAGATAATACATTTGTCTTGTTTTAAGCCGTTAAATTTGTGGTAATTTGTTACAGCAGCAACAGGAAACTAATACAGCAAGTTATTTAATCTAAGACTTAGTTTCTAAAGTGGGAATAATAATTTTACCTGCTTCCTGGACCAGTGTAAGGCAAGGATTATACTAGGTCATCTTTGTAAAGTGTCATCCCAGTCCCTGGCATATACATACTCAATAATGACAATTCTCCATGACAACTGTACAATCATGAAAAGTTATGTTTATGAAGAATTTTGTCTTTATGGAGAAATGCTCATGATGTAACATTAAGTGAAGAAAGAATAAAGATTATATCCGTATATCATCTATGCAAAAAGCAAGGACGAAAAAATTATATAAGCATATTAATATTGCTTTTTTTCTGGGTGATCTTTATTGTATCTAAGTTTTCATATATTTTCTACGGAATATGTTTTACTTTTATAATTAGGAAAAATGTGTTTGTTTTTCAAATGGGGCCCCCTGGAGACCCCCTCCTTTCCGGGTCTCTGCCGATGGCCATGGCTGCCTGCACATGGCTGACCCCAAGGCAGCCTTTGTCTGTTCAGTTAGCTCTGCCCAAGACCCCTTCTCCGCATGTCCCCCATCCTCTCCAGCTGGCAGGCCCTGGGGATCTGAATCGGGCCTCCTCGGCCCCCAGGCACCCTGCTGTTGGCATTCCACCTTTGCCAGCCAGGCAGGGGCTGTCCGTGCTCTGGGCCATCCCGCCAGAGCCCAGGGCAGGAACTGCAGGCGTCTCATCGCTCAACGGAGCCCAGCTCCCCAGAGGGACAGCGCCAGGGGATCCCCTTTGCTGGACAAACCCATCCCTACTCCATTACCTCCCAGAAGGCCAGGCCGGCTCACATTCACAGTCAGTTAGGAACATCAGCAACCAGCCCTCCTGAATCCTCGAAGCCACCCAAAGAGGTCGCACAATTAGCGTGCGGTGCCCACTTGGCAGATGGGGAACCTGAGGCTCCAAGTACTGAGAGAAGTTCCCTAAAGGCACACACCGGGACTCAAATCCACCTCAACCCCTGCCAAAACCCGACCTCGACCTCCAGGACATACAGTCTGCTCCCCTGGACCAGCGCTCTGCAGGCCAGTCAGTTTCCATCTATGTCCCTCTCCCAGCTCCACTCGCATGGCCACGGCATCGGGCCTAGGCCCTGCCAGGTGACCCCGGGTGTTCTGTTCTCTGCCACCACAGACAAAAGCTGGGTCTTCGCTCTGGAGCTCTGAAAGGCCAGGTCAGATCTGTCCTCTCTAAGCCCCTCCCCACCCGCTGGGTTTTGTGGTAGATGGTGGCCTGACTGGTGAGCTCCTGGCCTCTGCCTTGAGATCACCTCTGTTTCCTCTGCCCTCTCCCGCTTCCCAAAGCCGATGCCTCCATCCCAGGCCATGCTCGTGCCAGGCCGCGAGGTTCTGTGAGGCACATGAGGGCCTCTGTCCCCAGCCTTCCCACTCCATCGGTCTCCTGTCCATCATCCCCTGGGGGGACGGCCATGCCTCAGCCTCAGGCTCTGCATTCTCAACCAGTGTGCCTTTTAACTTGTTGTTTTAAAGAAAATTAATCCAGACTTAATGCATGCTCCTAAGTGAAGGAAGCCATACACAAAAGCCCATATATCGTATAACTCCATTTATATGAAACGTTCAAAATAGGTAATTCTACAAAAAGCAGATTAGTGATTGCCAGGGGCTGAGGAAAGAGAGACGGGGGTGTACAAGGTCTCCCTTTGGGGTGATAGGAATGTTCTGGAACTAGATGCTGGTGATGGTTGTATATTGTGAATGTAATTAATGCCACTGAGATATACACTTCAAAATGCTTAAAATGGTGAACGTTATGTGTATTTTACCACAATAACGAAAATAGTGTGTACTGTACGTAAACATTTCAAAAATATAAAATGTGAAAGGAAATAAGATCCCACCCCCACCAGCTCCACCTCCATGCTCACTCCCTTCTGGACACTTTTCTGGCCTGAAGAGCAGACACAGAGGTACACATGATTGTCAGGATGGGTCTGGCACCTTAAACTCAATCCCCGTCCCAGGCAGTCTTCCCAGTTCCCACGTACAGACGCTGGGACGGCATACACGACACGTTCCCTCACGTGGGTTATCATAATCTCTTCCACCACCCGCCACCCATGGGCATCACGGTTGTTTCCCAGTTTCCACCAGCCCTGCTGCAATAAATCTTTCTGGAGGGTGCATTCCTAGAAATGGAAATACCGGATTAAAGGGCGGTTTACATTTCGACAGACACAGACACCTTGTCGTCTAAGAGGCCTGCACCTGTTGATGCTCCAACCCACACCTCGGAAGCGGGCTTGTACCCCTACGTCCTCACCACTACTAGCCTTCAAATCCTTCTGTATGGCTGAAAAGCGCATTGACATTTTAATTTACATTTATTAGATTATTACTGGGCTGGGGTCATCTTTTCATGTTTTTATTTACCATCTGAAATTTTTGTTCTGCAAATTGCCTTTTTATGTCTACTTGCCCATTTTTCTCTTGGGCTCTCTTCTTTTTATTTCTATAAAGAGTAAAGTACTATGGGTATTAACCTCCTGTCTGTTTATATACGTTACATGTACATTTTTCTCACTGTCTTTTCATTGTGAAAAATACCAAACATACAGTAAAGTTGAAGGAAGAGTGCCATGGACACCTGGGTGCCCTCCACCGAATTCTCAGCATTTTGTCACATTTGCTTTATCAGTTTGTTTTTGCTGATTCATTGAAAAGAAGTTGTAGGTAGGATGACACTTTGCCGCTAAATACTTCAGTATACATCCCCTGAGAACCAGGACAGTCTCCCACCTAACCACCAAACCATTATCATACCCGAGAAAGTGACAAATAATTCTCAGATCTCATCTAATATCTAATCAAGATGCAAATTTCCTCAGCTGTCCCTAAAATTTCTCTTTGTCAAACCAAGCCCCAACCAAGCTTCAGCACTGCATTTGCTTTTCAATGCATTTTTATAGTTATTCATCTTTTTTATCCTAATGACATTGCCCCTTCAACGAGACCGAGTTAGGGGGCTTTTGGAGTGTCCCAAATTCCGGGTTTGTCCGATTGTTGCCTCGTGGGGTCATTTAACCTGTTCCAAGGTCACCTGTCTTTCCTATAAGTGAGAATGGTGATCCAGAGGCTCGATTAGATTCAGATTAAATCTTTTTGGCAAGAATACATCCTAAGTGTGTCATTTATCTTTTCGTTTGTTCTTGCTGGGTTTTTTGTGTATAGAATTTTAAATCTGTCAAGTTTTTTCTTTAATGGAAATGGATTTTTATTATGCTTAGAAAAGACTTTCCAGGGGTAAACAAATTTATCTTTCCTATATTTTCTTCTGTGATAACGTTTTTTCAATTTAACCTTTTATCCTTCTATTTTTTTAAATTTTTGTCGATGTAAAGTGTACAACTTTATTATTTTTTTCCTAAAGGATAACCAATTAGTCTGGCACCTTTTAAGGCCTCACCCATCCGTCTGCACTGATGCCACTGTCATCACGATCAGAGGCTCGAAGCCCTCCATATGAGTTTCCTGTGCCAGCGTAACAGAGCATGACAAACGGGGTGGCTTAAAACGACGGAAATTTACTCTGTCATGGTTCTAGACGCCAGATGTCTGAAATCAAGGTGTCAGCAGGGCCATGCTCCCTCTGAAGGCTCTAGGGGAGCCTCCCTCTCCTGCCTCTCCCAGCTTCTGGGGGCACCAGCCTCTCCCAGTGTTGACATCTTGCATAATTACAGTACAATATCACAACCAGGAAATTGCCGTTGCTACAACCACAAAGCTTATTCAAATTGCTCTAGTTTTACTAATTTTCAGCTTTTAGGGGTAGAGTTTATGTACAATAAAATATGTTTTTAGTGCAGTGGAGTTGATTCTGACTCCTAGTGCCCCTGCGCACAGCAGAGCGGAACCCTGCTCGGTTTTTTTGCGCCATCCTCTCTCCTTCCGACGCTGTATCAGACAGTGCTCTGCTGCCAGTCATAGGGTTTTCATGGCCAATTTTTTTGGAAGTGGGTGGCCAGGTCTTTCTTCTTAGTCTGTCTTAGCCTGGAAGACTCTGCTGAAACGTGTCCACCACGGGTGACCTGCTGGTATTTGAAATCCCGGTGGCAGAGTTTTCAGCATCCCAGCAACACGCAGCCGCCACAGGATGACAACCGACAGACGAGTGGTGTGGTTCCCTGACCAGGACGAACCCGGCCGCAGTGGTGAGAATGTCGAATCTTAACCACTAGACCATGAGGGTTGGGTATACAATAAAATATACCCATTTTAAATGGTTAGTTCTATCAGTTTTGGTAAATGTATACAGTCGTGCAAGCATCACCATAATTAAGCTTTAGAAGACAGAAGGTGATGGAGGAAAAGACCAGAGTGGAGTGTCCCCAGGCTTTTTACAAATACCTTTTATATTTTTTCATTATGTGAGCAATACACATTCATTGAGCAGACATAATTTTTAAAAATCTGCAAAAACTAGAAAATATATATTTTCAGACTTTTGTATTTCCAGACGTAGGTACAAACATGGAATCCTTTTGTGCATATAGTTTTATAATCTGCTTTTTTCAAAACTTAACATACCTGACTTCTCATGACAATAAAAAAATTCTACAATATTTTTTATGGCCATAAGGCATTCTGGTGTATGGTTATCCCGTGAGAGGCAAAGGAAACCCCTAGGATGGCGAAGGAGTATCTAGGTCTACGCCCCCAGGCCAGGTGGGGGTATCCTGCCAAAAAGTCCCCACGCACCCTTCTGCAGTCACTCCTCACCCCATCTCTGGCTCAAGCAACCACCGATCTGCTCCCTGTGTGGATTCTTTTCTGGAATTTCCTAGGAATGGAAGCATACAGTATGTGGTCCTTTATGTCTGGCTTCTTTCACTAAGCATAATACTTTGAGAGATACCCACGTCATTGCTTTCGTCCGTGACCCCTTCCTTTTTGTTGCCAGGCGGTAATCCTACATGGCTGCACCAAAACTCATTTGTCCCTTGACCAGCTGGTGGACATTGGGTTGCTTCCCCTTTTGGGGTATTACGAATGAAGCTGCTGTGAGCATTCATGTACGAGATTTGTGTGGACATGTGTTTTCAATTCTCTTAGATATATACCTGGGAGGATTCCTGGGTCATATGGTAAATGTATATTTAGCTCTTAAGAAACTGCAAAACTGACTCCCAAAGCAGCCGAACCATTTCGCATTCTCACCGGCAGTGTATGCAGGGTCCGCCTTCCCCACATCCTCATCAGCACTTGGTATAGCCAGTTTTCTAAACTGTATCTACCCGCACAGATGTGTGGTTTTAATCTGCATCTCCCTAATGAGCAATGATGGTGAGATCTTTTGAGGTGCATGTTGGACATTCTTATGTCTGCTTTTTTGATGTGTCTCTTTAGATTCTTCCTCCACACTCCTTTATTTTTATTGGTCTCCTGTTTTATTATATCGTGATCAGAGAACGGGGCCTGTATGGTTTCCACTTTTGGAATGTGATCTTCTCTGTGGGCAGAAACATCAAGTTTTACAAATGTTTGATGGGAAGTTGAAATGAAAATATGGTCTCAGGTTGACAGAGGGAGCACAATCTCAACTCAGACTGCCTTGAGCCGCCCAGGGGATGTCCCAACTAGGGAGGCCCCCAGCAGGTCCTAATACTCTGGGTTTCTCTCTATTTTTCTCTATTTCTTGCTCTCCTTCTACTTACCCTGTTTCTCTCCGTGTGCTGGGCTCAGTGTCTCTTATAACAGAGGCACTTATTCTGGGGCAGGGGGCATGACGCACATCCCTCCAATTTAGTGACCTCAGAGGAAGCACGTCTCCCCTGCAGGGTTCAGGCAAACGCCCAGGGGAGGAGTGCAAATGCCCCAGCTTGAGTCATGGCCGTCCTCAGGCCAGGAGCTGCAAAAGCTCCAGGACCGATGCCCACCCCACCCCCAACACACACACAGCCACATGGAGAGGGCGAGGATCAGCGCCCCAAAGGGAGATGTGTGTTCTCCCCAGAACCAGTGGGAGGGAGACACACATACAAACACATCCCATCCTGGAAACCAGACATGACATCAAGAGGATGAGTTCTGGTCCTCTGAGGCCTGCCTCCTCCTGCCCACCGGGTCTGTGATTTCTCAGAAAGATGCATTCACGTCTCCAGTGCAACTGTACCATTCTCAGTTCTTCTAGTTCTAACAGTTATTACCTGCTGCATTTTAATGCTACCTTCCTTGGATTAAAATTCATGAAGAGAAAAACTTGATGGCCTGTAAATTTTATTAAGATGCAACCGTCTTCTTTGTCCTGTTTCATGATTTTTTTAGTTAAACCAGCACCTTTTCACTTTTCTTCCTTCTCACTGTTTCTACCACTCTTAGTCAAAAAGTCTGTTCTTCAGTGGCTATAATCACCAAGACAAAAAACCAACAAATGTTGGAGAGGATGTGGAGAAAGAGGAACCCTCATACACAGCTGGTGGGAATGCAAACTGGTGCAGCCTCTATGGAAAACGGTATGGAGATTCCTCAAAGAATTAAAAATAGAGATGCCCTATCATCCAGCCATCCCACTACTGGGAATCTATCCAACGAACCTGAAATCAACAATCCAAAGAGGCTTATGCACCCCTATGTTCATTGCAGCATTATTCACTATAGCCAAGAAGTGGAAGCAACCTAAGTGTCCCTCGACTGACGAATGGATCAAGAAGATGTGGTATATATATACAATGGAATACTACTCAGCCATAAAAAAAGACAAAATCGTCCCATTTGCAACAACATGGATGGCCCTGGAGGGTATTATGTTAAGTGAAATAAGCCAGAAAGAGAAAGACAAACACTGTATGATCTCACTCACATATGTGGAATATAAACCAACACATGGACAGAGAAAACTGTACTGTGGTTACCAGGGGCAGTGGGGGTGGGGGGTGGGCACAAGGGGTGAAGGGAGACATATATATGGTGATGGACAAACAAAAATGTACAACCCAAAATTTCACAATGTTATAAACTATTAAAACATGAATTAAAAAAAAAAGTCTGTTCTTCACAAATCTGCCCTCCCATCCACCTGTCCACATTTCAGTGTCTGAGTTCAGAAATTCTGACTATAACAGTGGTATGTGCTCATCAGAGGGATTTTGGAAAATATAGACAAGTATAAGAAGAAAAGAAAAATTAATTTTAATCTCACATCCCAGTGATAGCACTTCCGTATTTTTATTGTTTCTTTCCACTCTTTTCCATGCACATATACATAGGTATTTTTATAGTATTGAGACCACACTGTATATATTTATCTAATCCGCTTTCTCCATTCAACATTACACGTGGTTTCCACCATGTCATTTAAAAGATCTTCTAGGGCCTGCCCCGTGGCTTAGCGGTTAAGTGCGCACACTCCGCTGCTGGCGGCCCGGGGTTCGGATCCCGGGCGCGCACCAACGCATCGCTTCTCCGGCCATGCTGAGGCCACGTCCCACATACAGCAACTAGAAGGATGTGCAACTGTGACATACAAATATCTACTGGGGCTTTGGGGGAAAAATAAATAAATAAATCTTTAAAAAAATAAAAAAATAAAAGATCTTCTAAAACTTGAATGTTAAGGATTGCAGAGAATTTCCTTGCATGAACACACCACACTCTACTGAAGTCAACTGCCCACTAATGGACATTGAGCTATTTCCAATTTATTTACACGTTCTAGTGAACACGTCGGTGCATAAACAAATCTTCTGTGCATCTCTGATTATTTTTTTATTTCCTTAGGATATTCCTTGGGTGTGGAATTACCTAATAAAAGGGCATGAGTGATTTCAAGGATCTGGAATCACACTGGCAAACTGCTTTCCAGAAGCACGGAAGCCGTTTACATTCCCACCCATGGTGCGAGTGCCCGTTTCCCTGCATGCTCACCCAGACTTTACCAGGGCCTTTTAAACTGATTTTCAATTTAATTGAGGACATGAGGATTAAAATCACAAAAATGCTCTGTCTTGGGATGAATTCACCCCATGCCTATCTTCAAACTACTCATTTTTATGAGTAAGGCTGGAGTCCCAGTTCTGTGCCAAGTGTTGTGTCCGACATAAGGACACATCAGTTCCGATCCCACCCTTGGGGATTTATACCCTGATGGGAAGGAATTTAAACCAAGAAACAATTAAAGAGTAACGCATAAATTAGATAAACCAAGAAACCCACATTTACTTGCAGGAGGTCATCAAGCTGGAAAGGCCTGAATGAGCAGGTTAAAGTGTGACGGGGGGTTGTGTGCACTGCTGTAAGTTAGAGCAATTCTTTCCATGGGGTATTTTGGCAATTCATGTCAGAGTCATAAAAATACTTGGATGTTTTAGTGGGATTTTCAAACTGAAAAGAGTGATAAACTTTGATCACAAGGAATCATGCTGATGAAGCTACAAGGAAACAGGCTGGTATTCATGCTGGTCTATACTTCCCTCCTGGTATATACTGCCCCCTGGTATATGCTGCCCCCTGGTATATGCTGTCCTCTGGTGTATGCTGCCTCCTGGTTTATGCTGACCCCTGGTATATGCTGCCCCCTGGTATATGCTGACCCCTGGTGTATGCTGCCTCCTGGTATATGCTGCCCCCTGGTATATGCTGATCCTGAGTCCCTCCCTGGCCATCTTCACCGTTGAGTGGCAGGCAGTACCTTCTTCACTCATTCAACAAGTTTTTGAGCCTATTATGTCCCAAGCCCAGCCCACTGTAAACAGTGGGACCACAGCAGTGAACTACCCAGACCAAACTCCCTGGCTTCTCGGAGCTCACAGTCCAAACCACACTGTGCTGATCACACAGCTTTACAGTGAATCTTGAATCAGGTGGTCTGACTCCTACTTTGTTCTTCTTTTTTGAGATTGTTTTGGTGATTTCAAGTCCTGTGCATTTCTCTACAAATTTTAGAATTAGCTTGTCAATTTCTTTCTTTCTTTCTTTTTAAGTATGCTGAGATTTTGATTGGGATTATGTTAAATTCTTAGGTCGATTTGGGGCGAACTGACATCTTAAAAATAGCGAATCTTCCAGTCCACAAACAGTCTTCATTATTTAAATCTTCTTTAGTTTCTCTCAGCAGCAAAGAAATCAGAATATATTGAGGGGAGGCCAGGGCCTGAATATTTTATTATAGGAAACTTCTGTAAAATTGAATTTTAAAAAACAGATTAAACTATAACAAAGATCAAAGTAATCCATGAGCTTAAAAGCCAGATAACTCAGGAAACAGTACTTCACATAAACTTACATGTGCACAAAGTAAAAAACTTCAAACAGTTCACAAGGCCGTAAACTGATCATTAAAACCCTCTTCACTGCCCCAAAGATAACCACCTTCATCCGTGTCTTTGGTATCACCTCGGAAAATTTGTATACATCTACCAGCACACAAATTCCTTTTGGTTGCACAACAGAAATAATACCATATATATTTGTAGAGGGTTAAATAATGGTCCCCAAAAAGACACGTCCAAGTTCTAACCCCCAGTACCTATAAATGCGACCTTATTTGGAAATGAGATCTTTGCAGACATGAGACGAAGTTAAGGATCTCAAGAGGAGATCATCCTGCACTTAGGGTGGGGTGTCTTTATAAAGAAAGGACAGAGAAGTTTGAGACACAGAAGAGAGACATGGGGAAGAAGGCCATGTGAAGACAGAGGCAGAGAATGGAACGGTCCCTGTGCCAAGGGACACCAAGGATTGCAGGCAACCACCTGCAGAAGCTAAAAGAGGAAGCATTCTTCCCCAGAGCCTTCAAAAGGAGCACAGCCCTCCTGACACCTGAATTTCAGACTTCCAGCCTCCAGAACTGTAAGAAAATAAATTTCCGTTGTTTTAACTCACCAAGTTTATGCTAACTTGTTATGGCAGCCCCAGGAAACTCATACAATATTGCTCCACACTTAAATTTTTTCATATAATAACATACCACCTTGGAGATCCTATGTGCCCGCTTGGCTGGTTATTGTCCCCGGTTGCACAATCAAACACTAATCTTGGTCTTTCTGTAAAGGAATTTGTAGATGTGGCCAACATCTGCAGTCAGTTGACTTGAAGTAAAGGAGACTATCCTGGATAATCTGGGTAGGTCTGATCAAATCAGTTGAAAGACCTTAGGAACAGAACTGAGATGTCCCTGAGGAGGAGGAAATTCTGCTGTGGACCGCAGCTCCAGGAGTGCCCCGGAGTGCAGCCTGCCCTTCCTGATGGCCAGCTCTATGATCTCTGATTTGCCCCGGCAGCCCCTGCAATGGCTGTAAGCCAACTCCTTGTAATAAATCTCTTTATGTATTGGCGTTTCTATATATTGGTTCTGTTTCTCTGGAGGACCCTGACTGATACACCTCCCCCCGCCCCCAAATGAGGCCAAGGGCCCTATTCTGTGCTTTCATAGGCCCCGTATTTCCCTGCCCTCATGGAACAAATGTTCTGTTGCCATTGCTGGCTTGGGTCACTGCCGGCCCTGCTCCCAGCTCCAACACGGTGGCAACCATGCTGTCCTCCTCCTGCAGCCTCCCTAGCGCCGGCCTAACACAGTGCCTGGCAAAGAGCAATAAATATTCGCTATGTGAGTGTTTTCATGGCCACTTCTCAAGGCAAAATTCACCTTGCAAATTCCTATCTGGACACATCCTCACTACGTTGTCCTACTCCCCTACTGAAGGTGTGGGTACACTGACGCACTACCTGGGTCACATGTGCTCCCATGAGCAGCGTTCACGCCAGGACGTGAGCGTCTAAAAAGCAGTGACTGCAGGATGCAACTTGTACTAAACCCAAAGAAAGAGGAAATGGTGATGTCGGCAGCAGCCTCTCTCACTTATGTAGGCAGGACATGTAAAATATAGTTTTGGCCCCAGAAAGGAATGTCCTATAAAAATACCTCAAAAGACGGTGGCCACCACTGTCAGCAATGGGAGTTGTCCTGTATGCTCAGGGGACCCAGCAAGGACATGCCGGCCCGAAGGAGCTAGGGCCATGGACACATCTGTGCATTGTGAGTTAAAGTAACAGCATTTCAACAAGTGTTTTGTTTTTGCGGTCATCATGGATACTTCTCCTGCAGGCCTGCACCTCTCTCAAAGTTCAGCATAGAGAGAAAATTGGTTTGTTTTGTTTTGTTTTTTGTGAGGAGGATTAGCCCTGAGCTAACATCTGTCACCAATCCTCCTCTTTTTGCTGAGGAAGACTGGCCCTGGGCTGACGTCCATGCCCATCTTCCTCCACTCTATATGGGACGCCGCCACAGCATGGCCTGGCAAGCCATGCGTTGGTGTGCGCCCGGGATCCGAACCCCAGGCCACCGAAGCAGAGCACGTACTTAACTGCTATGCCACCGGGCCAGCCCGAAAATTGGTTTTTTAAATAAGTGCTACTCATTGCAGCAAGAGCTAAACACTGGCACAACTTACCATTCATCCATCAGGGTCTAGTAAATAAACTGTGATACACCCAACTACAGAAAATCATGGAGAGATCAAAAGGAACAACGTAGTTCTATCCATTTGATGGGGCTTAAACTTTGGGTCATATTGCTAAGAGAAAAAAAGCAGCATACAGAACAGCGTGTAGCGCCATTGATGTGATCAAAAGAAACCAGGCTGCGGGTGCACCAGGAGGAAATGCTCCAGGCATCCTTGCTGGTCCCGGCACAGAACACCCCTGGAAAAAAAACCAGGAAGTGCTGGCGTTTGTTGCTTCCAGAGTGGAGAGCTAGGCCGCTGCAGACGGGAGGAAGAGAGGTTTTTCAGTGTATGTTAGTCTGAACCTTTTGAATTTGGAATCCGAGGCATGTGTCGCTCTCCTTGCTGAGTTGACAGCCACAAAGGCCAATGGTGGTGAGGAGCAGAGCTCGGAGGCAGCTGGCAAGATGCTGCCCTGCACAAGCTGGAGCCGGGGCTCAGACACATGGGACCTGGACGCTCCTTCTGCCCTCTGGGCCCTCCGTGTGCTCTCCTGCAACGTGGGACTTTCATGGTCCCTTCCAGTTCTAATATTTCCTGACTCCAAATGCAATTCCTCTGATTATCACTGAGATTTTTGCCAACAAGAAGCGGGGAAAGGGGCTTTAAAATATATATGTGTGTGTGTGTGTGTGTGTGTCCTTTGGACTTCATGCTCTCACACCAAAAAGCAGCAGAATTAAAGATGGAAACAAAAATCTCTTTTTTCGTGTGACCTGTATAACATTTCTTCGTTTGGGTTCTTTTATTCAAGAAGTAACCCAGCTAATGAAGGGAGTGAAACAGAACATGCCTGTGATTCAGAGTGGGATTTGCAATGCAGTTCTCAAATCTATCACTCCCAGAACCCCTGGGTTTATCGATGGTGCTCAAAGGATTCATGAGGATGCTTGAGCTCGCCTCCAGCATCCAGGGAGAACAATTAGCAAATTCATGAACGTGTATTCGTTTACTGCTTTGAACCCCACACTAATTATTGGTTTTTAAGTAAAAGCTTCACTCTAGATTTTAGAACTTTGTAAGTGCAAGTTATTTTTAAATTTGTGAAAATGATGCATTTCACACCGGAAAATTGCACTCATAAAACCGTTTTACACTTTAACAATCTGCACCAGGCAAAGATCTTGGAAAAAAAGATGTGTGACGTGTAAGAGACGTGATTAACTTCTGTTAGAATGCCACGGAAACCGGCTCAGCCAGCCTCAGTCAGGTACATTCAGAAATGCCCTAGATGGACTTATAATTCCCAGGTTGCTGAGAACGTGAGGACAGGAAACCCCATCTAACTGGGGTGGGAGTGTAAATTATCAAAGACCCTCGGGCGCCAGTTTGGCAAGAGCTAACAAAAGAAGTAGATCCGCGTACCCTTTACTACAGCACCCAGGCCTGCTGTTCCAAAGATGCGCTAGCGCTTCTCACAGGCAGAGACAACTACGTCCATCGCTGCACTGTTTCTATGGTAAGAAACTGGAATCACGGACTGACATGATCACAAAATTAATAAGTGACCCCCTTTAAAACAAAAGCTTATGCAATGGAGAGCTCCCATAGCGGCTGCAGTCTGGTCTCCAAAGCAGCCTCATAAAGGGGTTGGTTGATTGCCCCTTTCCCACCTCCTGTAACAGTGTTCCTTAACCTCCTCTGCCCCCAGGATCCTAGGGGCGTCCAGTCTGTGCCGGTCTTTAGGGACCGTGCAGTAGGCTACGTGGCCTTGAGGTGGGTCCCAGGAGCTTAAAAGCCTTCTGCTGCCTCCTTCTACCCTGGAGGCCTCCTGAGTGCCGGGCTGCTGCTCTATGTCCACACAGGCCTGCCCGCCCCCACCAGGCACACGCGGGAAATGGCAGGAACGGACCCCACAGCCACGTGACCTGAGGCAGTTTAGGATTCCTTTTCCTCATCTGTAAAGTGACTGCTGGGACAAGCTGCTCTTTGTAATAAGTTCTCGAAACAGTGTGAGCTGTGGACGGCCCCTGGGGTCTCCAGGTCGGGATCTCTGGGGTGGGGCTCAGAGATCACTGTTCCCACCGCATGCCCACGGGATTCTTAGGCAAACTGAAAGCTGGAGAACTTGTGCACACACCCTACCTGTGCTTATTTTTACTTAAGTTCTGATACATAAACACGGTGTGTCACATATATATAAAATTTATCCATTACATACACAGAAACAGCATCACATAGCACGGCCAGCCTGTAAGTCACACCTCAGTCTTAAAAACCTGGGTGGAGACAAATCATCACATTAAATATTAAAGATTGTGCAGTGTATGATGACCATGAGTGTAGCCCACGAAGACCGTTGGGGTGTGCCTGGTATTAGTTACTCCTTTTAGCCAATTCTGATCGCAGTAAAGGGGCAGTATTTGTAGAAAAACTAAGAGCTGTCCTGAAACTGTTTTGTAAGATGTAACTAATGTCATTTAGTTTTAACTGCCCAAGTTGACAGATCGAGGGGTACTGGCTTCATCTCAATTTGGGAGTAGGTAAACTATTTATGTTCCCGGATTAACTTAAATAACTGTACTACTTTTGCTTAAAATATGTTGAGAGTGTATCCCTTGCATTCTTCTGGACCTCTACTGTCCAGTACATGACCAAGAGCTACATGTGGCTATTTAAATTTAAGTTATTTAAAATTAAATAAAATAAAAAATTCAATTCCTGAGTAGCACGGGCCACATTTCAAGTGCTCTCTAGCCACAAATGGCTGGTGGCTAACGTACTGAAGAGCGTGCATGTCAGGCATTTCCCCCAGCTCTGAAAGCTCTGTTAGACAGCCCTGCTGTAGACTCTCCATACTAGATTTAGTCGTGCCTAGATGATGGCAAATGCTGAGTAACCATTTGATGAAGGAATAAGAAAATAATTAGTTCTAACTTGCCTTAATAGTTCTTAAATGTGACAGTCAAAACAGAAGACAGAATCTGCTTCAACCCAAACCCATGTTTTGACACAACTGAATTAGCTGGAATTATTCCTCATTTCTGCCTACTTCCAGTTTTGTTTTTAAGGAACACTTCACAAAGTTTGGATCATACCCTCACTGTTTATCTGATGATTTCATTCTAGTCAAATCTGTCATATTTGTTTCTCCAAATAAATTATCTAAACACTATTTTATCCAAACTGGATGTTCACATTGGATAGACCACGCATGTGTTAAATCTGTCAGGAAACTGATTTTTTTTCCAATGGACTAGGATCAAATTCTAGACAAATTTATTTCTTAGGGGAAGAAAGAATTCCCTTTTTTAAGAATTCCCTTTCTTTTCTTTAAAAAAAAAAATTAATCAAGTGTCTCGGGATGCCACATATCACCAAGAGGAAACTAGAAACTTTCAGGGCAAAAACCTCACAACCAAGATGAGATCTGCAAGGAAAGGTGAGTTGACACTGATCCAGCTGTTTGTAGGATTACAGTAAGTACACCTTTGGCCTCAGCTCCACAATTTGCTGCCTAGCTCCACAAGACAGGACACAAAAAGTACTGGAGAGAGATTGTAAGCGGCTCTCTGCACTCTGGGAGTGGTTTATCCCAAAACATGGGTTGTGGGCTGCAACCCCTCCCAGGGGGCAATCATTCCCCCACCCGCTAAGGGAATCTTCCTTCTTCTCCAATCCTTTGCAAACAATACCTGAGTTTGCAAATGTTACTCCGGTTTTCTCCAGGATATCAAATGAATGTAACCTAGTTAGCCAAAAAACTGAAGAACATGCCAGAAGTTGAAAGACAGGCTCCTGCAGTTCCGAATTTTCTACCTTGGGCCTTTCCGTTAAAACAACAACAAAAAAATACATTTCTCCTGCAGAATCTTTTATAAATATGGTTTTAATGATCAACATTACATTAAGGCAGTCTCCTGCAACAAGAAACGAGTTTTTGATTTGCTCAACAGAGTACTTTGCAGCTACGCTTAAGGGAGAAACAAAACCAGAAAATGAATTTTCATTGAGTTAAATTGTACTGATGTGAAAAAAAGTTAAGGCTAATACACAATCTCCTATATTAAGCGTTTGACCTGCTCTGATTCAAGATCTAAATGACTTAAATGGGAGTTGCTCAGTGGAATACGGATCTTAACAGCAGAAAATAAAAGGGTAGCCTGCCGGCGATGACCCCCCCCCCGAGGACTCCAGGCCAGCCTTGCTTCCAAAAGCGGTCCAGTCTCCTCTCCGCCGTGAGCAATTGACCCAAAGGACACTGATCGCCAGATCCTGGCGGGCCCATTAACGACTCAGTCTTAGGTTAGAACCCTCGCCTCAAATCTCGCTCCCACTCCCCACATTCATTTCATCAAAATCGTGAAACAAATTAAGAAAAGGTACAGTTGCTTTTCTCCCTACTTGCGCCCTAAAACTTGGGGGCTGGGTTCCACTCTTCATAGCTAAAAGTAAGCACACGGAGCAGTCTGCGTTTTCAGTTGATGCATTTTCCTCTCTCGCCTTTGAGGAAAAAAGCTGGGCCGCTTCGTTTTTGCTGCCCCCTCCCCAGTACTTTGTCTCCCGTTCCTTCCCCGCCCTCCGGCCCGTTTCTCTCCCGCGCAAAATAAGACGAGTGCCGCGAGATCGAAAGAGACCAAGTTCAAACAGGCGGAGGACGGATGGGCTCGGCGCGCCCCGAAGCAGCGCCCCTCGGAGGCGGGGGCAGGAAGCGGCCGCCCGGTCCCGTCCCGACTTCCCCACTTCGGGTCAGAACAATGGCTTTTTGCCCGGAAAACTTAGTTCGGAGGAGGCCGGGCGCGCCCCGGGGACCAAACGAGACTCGGCAGGCGACTCCCCAGGTCCCACTCCGCGAAGCACCTCCTTCCTCCCGGGGGACCTCCCCGTGCCCAGGAGCCCCCCCCGCGTCCGGCCAGTGGCCCCGGCCCAGCCCACGGCCCCCCGCGCAGGACCCCAGCCCGGGGCGCGAGGCCGAGCCTGCCGCGAACAATGCGCACCCCGCCTCGCGCCCCGCCCCCGTGCGCTCATTGGCCCGCGCAGGATTGGGGCGGCCCGCGGGGGCGGGCGGAGGGCTGAGGCGCGCGGCGTGGGGGGCGCGGCGGCCGTGCGCGTGCGCGGGGCGGGCCCTGCGCGGGGCGGGGGCGGTGCTTTGTGTGCGGCCGGCGGGGCGCGCGGCGGCGGCGGCGCGGGGAGCGGTGGGCGCCGCGGTTGGGCGGGCGCGCGCGGCAGCATGGAGGAGCTGAGCAGCGTGGGCGAGCAGGTCTTCGCCGCCGAGTGCATCCTGAGCAAGCGGCTCCGCAAGGTGCGTGCGGCCCGACCCGCGCCCCGCGCCCGCCTGCCCGCCCGCCCCGGCTTACGCGCCTCTTCTCTCCCTGCAGGGCAAGCTGGAGTACCTGGTCAAGTGGCGCGGCTGGTCCTCCAAGTGAGTCCCCAACAATGCGGCGCCCGCCTTCCCGCCCGCGCGAGCTCGGCCCCGGGGGAAGGGGGGAGGGGGTGGTGTGGGGACCCTCGGCCGCGCTGGCGCGGGGGGAGCCCGTGCGCAGGGCGGGAAGTTCGCGGGGTCCCCGTGGGCTCCTCGGGCTCTGCGGGAAGGGGGCCTCCAGCCTGCGCGGGGCTGCCCTTTGTTTACAAGCTCCCCCGGAACCCCCTCCGGCCGCGGCCCAGCCCCGCTCCCGGCGCCCCCGGCCGCCTTTCCCCGCGCCCAGCCCGCTTCCCTCCTGCGCCGCACGCTCCTCCCGCGCCCATTTGTTGCATGCGCCCCGCCTCAGCCCTCCTCGCGGGCCGCGATCCCCCTCCTCTTGTCCATATTTTCCTCGCTGTAACCTGAGCTTTCTATTGATGGATGTAGGGGTTTCTTTTTTTCTTTCAGTGGAAGGGAGGGGACTTGGCATCTCCGGAAGGGGCTCTGTTTACAGTGGCTCTCGCAGACCCGTTTCCCCCTTTTTCCCCGACCCCACTTTTTTCTTTTGCTTTCCCCTCCCGATGCCCCGTCCCGCGCTCGCTTGGGCGCCAGCCACATTGTTCTTAATCTTGGGGCTGGGCTTCTGTACCCCTCGGCCTCCCTCTCCCTGCATCCTGGACGAGCCTTCCCTTCCCTCGCTGGCTCCGGGCCAGGGTTTGGGGGCTTCCCTCTCTGCAGTTTTCCATTTGATTGGAATTTGTTTTCTTCCCCAGGGAGACTTTGTCGTCCTCCTGAGGCCGTGTGTTAACTGGGGAGTTAAGGTGGCAGTATCCCTTTGAATTGAAGGATAGATAAGGTGCTGGCTCAAGGGCCCCGGTCTCCAGGAACTCCTCCTGGGTGTGGGTGGGACGTCTCTGACTCGGCCGCAGCCACTCAGTCCCCCTGCCATTAGCAGGGATTGGAGAGCCGTGGGGCAGCCCCATCTGCTGCTCCCTGGAGTGGCCAGTCACTGCTTGTTTCACCACGCTTGCTCTTTGCTTTTCCAGACACAACAGCTGGGAGCCAGAGGAGAATATCCTGGACCCACGGCTGCTCCTGGCCTTCCAGAAGAAGTGAGAAAGTTCCCAGCGTGTGTGGGAAGGGGAGAATGTGGGGGGAAGGTGGCCAGTCATACAGGGCGGTTCTGGTCCTCTGGGGTCCTGGGCTTGGGCTGTGGTCTGAGGTCCTGGAGCAGCTGCCGCCAGGGCGTCCTGTGCCGTGGCCATCTGTGAAGGTGGAGCAAGCTTTGAGGTCCGGGATGAGTCCCTCCCCCACCTTCTGGGGCCGGCAGGTGCTGTGTCCAGACCTAAGGAGGCACTGAGTGCTGCTTTTGGTCTTTCTGACAGCCATCCTACAAAAATGAATCTTCCTGTTTCCTTCGTGAAAAGTTCTGGCTTCTCTTCTTAGCCTTTTCTGTTGACTAATTTGCAAACAGCACTAATAAAAACCAGGATGGCAGGTTTGCCATAAAAGTGCAGACCTGGCCTCCCAGCCCTGTGGGAGGATGCCATTGAGCAAGAGAAGGCTCAGAGAGGGAGCTGGAACACACAGCACGAAGTTATGCTTATTATGGTCTGTCTGTACCAAGAGAAACACATTTATTTTTCTCTGGGCTGCAAAACAGATGGTACTGAGTGAGCACCGTGGGGCCCCTTTGCCAGTCTCAGGGGCTGAATTTGCTTCTGTAATTCTAGATGCCATTTCTATTTTTAGTTAGGAGACTTGGGTTAAAGGAGGCCTCCTTGAGATACTCAGGGAAAAGAGTGGTGAGGGGTGGGCATGGATGGGCCACCCCATCCCAGTGTGAGAATCCGAGCAGTGCTGTTGCAGGACATGCTGGCAGGGGTGAGGTGTGGGTACTTTGCTGGGGACTGCCCTGGTGATGGAGGCAGGTATGTTAGTTGCTCAAAAGCTTTCCCAGGTGGGGTCAGTGTAGTCAGCTTATTCTCTGGTAGCTCAAGCTAGGCGCACTTTTTTTCACTGTAGCAGGAAATTTCGGGTCTTCTCAGAGGGGCCATGACAATGGGGAAAAAGTGAAACCAGGTTTGGGGCAGGGAGAGACAATGAGGTGAGCGTGTGCTTGCTTCAGTCCCTTCGGAGAGTCTTGTCAGCAACCTTCTTCTCTGCTGTGTGATTCATGACTCGGGTCCTGTAAGCCTTGGGAGGCAGGGAGCTGGTAATTTCTCTGCCAGGCAGTGTCCTGATGCTGTGGACAGGGCTGTGTCCTTAACTTGCTTTTGCTTATAGCACAACAGACAAGAAGTGGGGTTAGCAAACATCCAGGGAGAGAAGGGTTAAGAGAAGAACCAGGGGGTGGTCTGGATTACATCATGGGGGGAGGAAACCTGAGAGGTGGATGCTTTGCTTTCTGTCACCCACCAAAAAGATCCCACTGGGAACTAGGAGCTGGCAGTTACTTGCTGCAGGGGAGGCTTTGAGTGTAAGGGGGGGGGTCTCAGGTTAGCCCGCAGGTACAGGTGACTGTGTCACTGGGGGGACCCGTGAGATGCTCCTGTCCTTGTAGGAGACGAGCAGGTTGGGGGCTTCTCTGGAGTATGAGTTCTGCCTGGTTGTACTAACTGGATTCTTTAAGAGATCTCCTTCCAAGTCCCAGTGAGATGATGTGGCCCATTTTAATTACCAGGAAACTCCTCCAGATAGATCCTCTTCCCCAGGGGGTAGCCTGAAATACAAGCTTTCTCTGCGGGGCTGGGGCAGCGCTCTGGGCTTCATGACCCCAAGTCCCAGGGGCTGGTTAATGGTGTCCTGCAGGTGATGCGGGCTGTGAGCCTCGGCCACTTCAGAATCAAGCACCTCCAACACTTCCATCTAGAGCAGAGTCTAGGGACAGAGGGGTCTTAGAGAAAGGAAACTGAGTTCGAAGTGTGAGCCAGGGGCACTGGCTACGGGAAGGTGGAGTGCAGAACGGGACTGGAGCCCTTGGTCCCCTGGCACTCTTTGGACTGGGGAGATTTTGTGTGGGCCCTGGAGAGGCAGGGGCTGGGGGCAGTGGTCCTCGCTTCCTTGCCCTGGACTCTTGTTTGAAGTGAGGGGTTGGAGCATGTGACCACAAAGGCTCCTTCTAGTTGTGGCATTCTGGAATTCCTAGGAAACACTCTACCTGCAGAAAGTGGCCTGGATTAGCACCGTTTTAAGTGGAGTTGGAGAAATTGGAGAACTGTTCATTTCCTAGCTTTGCTAGAGTTTCTTTGACTTGTCTTTACCCAAATACAAGTGAAATAGATGGTTAGGAACATATTACTGACACACATTGCAAAGGAGGACCACTGCCTTGGATGTGTCAATAATAGGATATGTTTCTGCGGTGACACTGATGGTAAACTACAGGGGCCGGAGTGTCCGGGGATGTTTGAAGCTGTGGGGTTCCCCTGTGGCGGGAGGGAGGGTCTGTGCACGGGGCTTCTCCCCCATCACTGGTGACTGTCTTCAGGGAACACGAGAAGGAGGTGCAGAACCGGAAGAGAGGCAAGCGGCCCAGGGGTAGGCCGAGGAAGCACACAGTGATGTCCTCCTGCAGCCGGCACTCCAAGCTCAAGGTGGGTACCAGCGGCTCCTTACCTTCCAACGCTCGCTCTGGGCAGACTGGAAGGTGGTGGAGGGAGGTTGAGGGCTTTGGGGAGTGGGGCCAGGGCTGGCACTTCCGAGGAAGCCCCCCTTGCTCCGAAGACCCTGGCCTTGTGCCTCCTTGCTTGCTGCTGCTCTCAGCCCTAGAGTTTCCCCTTCTGCCCCTAGGGCCCTGCAGTGGCCAAGCCCTTCCTCGCTGGTTTCTTCTTCCTTTGACATGCTTTCTGCACTCCTTTCTACCTGATAGCAGGGTCAAATGTGACTGTTGACCGTTGCTCTTTCTCACGCCTAGTGGCTTAGGGGGAACAGAAAAGAACAGGAAGCTACACACAGTAGGTTCTCATAGGTTTGCCGGGTAGACACAACTAACAGGGCAGCCCACAGGTATGCACACACCTGGGGTCCGTGGCACCGCCCTCCCTCCCTCTAACAATTCAGAGGCAGGGTGGGGAAAGGGGTCCCGGGCTTGGTCCCGGATGTGTCTTTGATTCCTTTCTCAAGGACACTGCCCTGGAACCCTGACACACGCTGCAGCCAAGAGCTCAGTCACTTATGAAAACCTCCCTCCAGGAGTCTGTGGGGACCCTGCCTTAAGTCTTGTTGGCCTAGTGTACACTGGCCTCATTTTGTCTTCGAAACCTTCCTTTTGAGCAGGATATGGGGGCTGCAGGAGTCCCGCTGACTGCGTGAGAACGTGGGTTATTTGCATTGAGAGGTGGCAGTGGGGCCAGCCGGGCCAGGACACCCTGAGACTCCACGTTTGATTCGATCATCCCCAGTTCAAGGCAACCCAGCTTTGTGGCAGGAAGCTGGGTGTTAACTCTGTGTCCCTATGACCCAGCGGGCAACACAGGGACCTGAGAAACAGGAGGGTGCAGTGCACTTAGCATTTGGGGTGACGCCTAGAAAGGGGAGAGAGCAGTGGTTTGTTTTCCTGTGTCCTGGAATGTTCTAAAGGGGTCTGATGTGGAAATGAAGAGATTGAAGTAAGATGTCACTTGCTTTAGGTTACAAGGCTCTTGTGCACACTGCTTCATTCAACTCAGAGTCTCATAAGACACGCAAAATGTGCTGCTCTGAGAGCCTCGGTCTGCACCATGTCCCCTTGACAGCTGGTGATGTGTGCTTTTCCCTCATTGCTCCGACTTCACTTTACCAACCACCTGTCTGTTTTTCTCCTATCCTACCTTTAACTTTGCGTGTCATGGTGCCTCATAAGGACCTTTTAAATGCTTTGGGAACAAGGTGGTGAGAATTGCTCCTTCCTGGCTGCACCTAGTCTGGAAGTCACAGGAGGGGCTGGCCTCCAGCCTGCTGATGCCTCTTGGAAAGTGTGCGCTTGAGACCCTGGGGATCGCCATAGAAGTGGTGACACCTTCCTCTTTGTCTTTGCAGGAATCTGACGCCCCCTCCAAATCCAAATCCAGCAGCTCCTCCTCTTCCTCCACATCTTCCTCCTCTTCCTCAGATGAGGAGGATGACAGCGACCTAGATGCCAAGAGGGGCCCCCGGGGCCGTGAGACCCACCCAGTCCCCCAGAAGAAGGCCCAGATCCTGGTGGCCAAGCCTGAACTGAAGGATCCCATCCGAAAGAAGCGAGGCCGCAAGCCCCTGCCCCCAGAGCAGAAGGCAGCCCGAAGACCAGTGAGCTTGGCCAAGGTGCTGAAGACCACCCGGAAGGACCTGGGGGCCCCAGCCAACAAGCTGCCCCCTCCTCTCAGCGCCCCTGTGGCGGGCCTGGCAGCCCTGAAGGCCCATGCCAAGGAGGCCTGCGGTGGCTCCAGCACCATGGCCACCCCAGAGAACCTGGCCAGCCTGATGAAGGGCATGGCCGGCAGCCCCAGCCGGGGCGGCATCAGCTGGCAGAGCTCCATCGTGCACTACATGAACCGGATGAGCCAGAGCCAGGCCCAGGCCGCCAGCAGGCTGGCACTCAAGGCCCAGACCGCCGGCAAGTGCAGCCTCGGGCTGGACCTCAAGGTGAGGACGCAGAAGGGGGAGCTGGGGATAAGTCCCCCAGGAAGCAAAGTCCCAAAGGCCCCTGGCAGCGGGGCTATGGAGCAGAAAGGGGGAAGCACAGGGGGTTCCCCACACATCCACAGCAGCAGCAAGATCCCTGCTGGGTGCCTGGGCCCCCAGCCTGCACCCACCCAGGAGCTGAGCCTCCAGGTCTTGGACTTACAGAGTGTCAAGAACGGCACACCTGGGGTCGGCGTGGTTGCTCGCCATGCTACAGCCACCAAGGGCATCCTTGCTACTAACCCAGCCACTGGGAAGGGCGCCGGGGGTGGCTCCACCATGGGGAGTGGGGCCGGCATGTCCACTGACACCAGTAAGAGTGAGAAGCTGGGCTCCAGGGCAGCAACTCTGCCCAGCCCTGCAGGCAAGAGGGACTGTGTCAAGGGCAGTGCAGTCCTTGGTGGGCAGGAGGGCCACACAGCCTCTGGAGAAGTGCGCAAAGCGGCCGCGCTGTCAGAGATGAGCACTGGCGAGGAGAACAGCAGCTCTGACTCAGACCCCGACTCCGCCTCGCCACCCAGCGCTGGACAAAACCTCTCCGTGTCTGTCCAGACTAGCCAGGACTGGAAGCCCACTCGAAGCCTCATTGAGCACGTCTTTGTCACCGATGTCACTGCCAACCTCATCACGGTCACAGTGAAGGAGTCCCCCACCAGCGTGGGCTTCTTCAACCTGAGACATTACTGATGCCCTAAGGCTGCCAGGTCTAGCCTGCCATTCTCTGGCTTTTGATAAGTGACCTGCACCCCAGACCCTCTCCAGGGGCCAGGTGGCCTCATTCAAGGGCAGGCTTGGAAGGGACTTTTCCTGGACCCCGGCCCTGCCTGTGACTTCTGGCAGGAGTGGTACCTTGATGCCTTGCTGGGCCCAGCCTTGCCCTTGTTCCTACCTCTGGGCCTTCACTTCACTTCCCATTTGCCTCAGGAAGTCTGGGTGGCCCCCTGTGGCTCTGACCGAATGTTTCTCAAGCCCCTCCAGTGGTTGTGCTGAAATGTTTCTCAAGCCCCTCCAGTGGTTGTGCTGTTGGAACTGCCCACTCTGGCCTGTGATGACAGATTGGTGGTCACCTTCCTCCCCGTTTCCCAGGGGCACAGGTGTTAGAGGAGGGAGCTCTTCCTGGTCCAGTTTGGCTGTTCCTGCCCAGCAGTGGGGAGAGTGGATTGCGGGGTGGGAGAAAGCAGGGCCTTGGGGGACTGCTCCAGGGAGGGCTTGATGAAATTTTTAGAAGTTGGGGTGGGGGGAGCAGGGATGGGGCTGGACGGTGCGAACTACCCCCTTCAGAGCAGTGCCTGAACTGACCAAGGTGAGGTGACTGTTCGTCTCCCCATCCCTGCCCCCACCCTGGACAGCTGAGGCTATGGCCTTAATGGAAAAAGATAGGTGCTGGCAGTAGGGGAATCAGGAACCCTAAAGAGGTTGGTTTGGGTGCCATCCAACCCTGGTTGAGATTAACAACTGCAGCCCCCAAACATTGACCCAGACGTCCAGCAGGGGCGGGGAAGGGCTGGTCCCAGAGCTCTTTCACCTGAACAGCGTCTGCATTTGGGGAGCAGAAGGAGAAGGGTGTCGTTCTGCTGCCTGCCTTTTGCCAGCCTGTGCAAGGACCGCCTTACTCCTAATCGTGGGCCCACACACTGCCCCCAGGAGCCCCTGGAAGGTGGGTGTGTGGGTAGTTGCTGAAAATAGATGCACCCTCGCACCATCTGCTGGCGTCCAGCTGTCGTGCTGGTGTTGGCTGCAGATCCCCCCACAGCGTCTGCCCAGATGGATGGGCACCACCTTCCCCTGACAATCCCCCCACCTTTGGGGGTTCCATGTTCTGCTCCTTCCTGGCTGAGAAGCTGTATCCCGGTACCATTTGGGAAGTGGGACAGAATCTGAGCAGCCTGCCTCACAGTGGGTCCCTGGAAAGGCCAGATCTGCCAACCCGACTGCCTCCTCCTCGCAGTGGGCTGAGTCTGGGAGCCGTCTGTGTGGTTCCTGACCAGAACTGCCTCTATGGGCTTAGGGTGGAGAGGTGGGTCAGCGAGGGGTCACTGGGTCTTTGTGATGCCAAAAAGAAAAGTTGGGGTGTGGGGGACTCTTTCTGCTTCAATTATTGGTTAAAGTCAGCCGCAGACCTGAGACTCTTTCTGTATCCCCTAGACTTGATGCAAGGGAGATCCTGGACTTAGCCAGTGGGCTCTGGTTTCCAGGGTGTGGGCCTGCCAGACCTCCAGTCCCCCCAGTCCCTCACCCTCCACACCAAATAGGAAGAGATGGCTTTTGTGTAGCCAAACTGATTTCAACAGTGTGCCTTTGGGGGCAGATCTGTGTTCAGGACCTTGTCAAGGGGCATCCAGATGCAGCCTCTGGGTCTCGCACATGGTAGCCTTGTTGGCTGCAGCAGGAATGGTGCCCACCTTGGTGGACCCAAGGGCTTGGGGTCCGAGACAACCAGGCTGAAACTGGAAAGTGGGCAGTAAAGGGGAGACTTGCCCCCTGCACTGCGCGGCACAGCCTGGAAGGGAACCTAGCGCACTGGACCCTGGCATCAGCCTCCTCTCCTGTCCCCAGACACCCAGATGCCCCCTGGGTGTGACTAAAGGGCTCCTCTGGGCTGCCTCTCCCTCAGAGGAGCTGACAACCTCTGGATTTTGCGGTTCCTTTCCTGCCAGGCACCATGCTGCCTTAAAAGCTGCAGTGCCGGGCCAGCAGCAGCTCTCCCCTCTGAGCCCTTGGGGTGACCCTGGGCTTCCACGGGCTGTTGGCCAAATGTGTGTCTGGGCTGACCTGACATCCCCAGCAGCCAGGTCTCCAAACCCCAATTTGGTGCCTTTCTGTTTACCAGCTACTTCAATCCCAAAGTTTGAATCTGCGAACACCTTCCTCCCAGCCACTTTGCCTTCTTGCCGTGTTGTATATTTTTCTTGGTGCTTGTGTCTCCAAGGGGTTCATGTTTAAAAGGGCGTGTGTGTGTGCTTGCACACACATGTGCAGGCGTGACAGCCTTCACTGAAGAATTGGACCAGATGCTCAGAGTTGGTCGTCATGTTTACCAATAAATAAAAGTAGTACTTTTTTATTTGCTGCTATGTGTGTGTGTGTGTGTGTGTGTGTGTGTGTGTGTGTGTGTGTGGGGCTTGGCATCAGTCACACTTCTGGCCTGAAATCCGTGGTTTCTTTATTCTGCAGGGTTTCCTATGTGAGCTGCATCACAGTGTATATTGAATGGGTGTTATAATCCTGTCGCATCTTTCTGTTTGCTTCTGTAATGGATAGGAAGAAGTGGGCAGTCTGTCGTCTTTAGAGGGCTCGGCATATTTTTTATATATTTTTGGTACCAAAAAGAGTGTTCCTTGTTTTGGTTACACTCAAAATTCTGACCTAACAAGGCTCTGGGCCTAGAGGTTTCATTCGGGGAAAACTTGGGGGGAGGACCAGAGCTTTGGACCAGTGCCAATCACTGGCTTGATTTGTGTTTTTTAATTTAAAAAAAAAAAAGCCAAATCATTCATGTATGCCACTTCTAATTGCTTTAAACTATGGCTGTTTGCTTTCTTGAAAGAACGAAAGTGGGTATGTTATTGCCCTGGGAAACTTCAGATCTTGGTTGAAACAGGACAGCAGCCCAGCCCCCATATTCAATCAGGACCAACCAGTTAAAGGAAATGCCTCCCCCAGGAAGGCCACAGTGGTTGGGGTAAGGGAGTGGGAGGACTGAGAGGTAGTGCCTAGATCACCAGATTTTTGCTCAAGTGCATCTAAAGATTCTGTGGGTTTTCTAGTATTTTTGGAAAACTAACACTAGCAATACGTTGCAGATCTTTTTTTTTTTAGACTGATGTTAATTTATTTTGCAGGGGAAGGACATTAGCAAATGGTGTCAGAAGATTTCTGTCTTTTTGTTAACTCTTAGTATATCAATAAATTTTTTTTTAACTTTAAGCTTGGCTTATGTCATAAGTGCTGCCCAGAAACACAACAGTCCCTTCACTTTTCCTTTCTTGAGGCAAAAGTCTTCTCTGGATGCAGACTGAATCATGGGATGAAAAAAAGGCTTTGGGAAAGCCTTAGCCACTTTTCTGGGGTGTAGAAAAAGGTTTTTTGTACGCAAAGGGGTGGAGTGAGTCCCTAGACCAGCGGTTCACAAAGGGGCGATTTGGCACCCCAGGGGATATTTGGCAATATCTGGAGACAATTTTGGTTGTCACAACTGGGGGCCAGGGGTGAGTGTTGCTACTAGCATCCAGAAGGTAGAGGCCAGGGATGCTGCAATCCATCATAAACTCACTTTGAGACATCTCCCAGGAACTGATACTCAGGTGACAACAACCCAAAATTCTCTGCTCCCCCTGCCCCCCATCCAAAGATACTGTGTTGGAAAGCTAGTCACCTCCTTGAATCTGCCACATGTGGTGACACTAAAAGTTCACAGCTATTGGATTCCAGGGGAGTTGCTATGAAGGGCAAGAAGCTTTGAGTCAGTGGAGCTGCTGTGACTGCTCAACCACAGCTCATAACGAAGAGATGATTCGCTTATTGTATAACCTTCCTTGCTCCTTTAAGGTCTGCATTACCCTCAGCATGAATTTATTCATACATTTCAGCCTCCAGGGAGAATGAAGCTCCCTTTGAAGTGAAGAGAGAAGTTTGGGCCTAGATGTTGGCCGCCACTAGTTGAAAGGCTAGTTGGGGCGAAGGCCTGAAGGTTTTAGTTCAGGAGGAGGTTCCTGCTGCAAACAGAAAAGCAGCCCCCAGTTCCCCAGTTCTATTGAGCTCTGGAAAAGGCCTGCGAATTTGAAATCAGATTCTTGCAGGGAAGACCGCTGGTGTGTTTTCTTTTGTTGGGCTTTCAGAGGCTGGAGCTGTTTTGCTTTGGAGAAGGTGGGCAGAGACAACCTTAGCCCACTATCCTCGGGCTTTTGAGAGCTGCAGAAAGGGGTTGGGCCAGGAAGGAGCAGGCTAGCGGAGCAGGAGCCGGCGCTGCCCCCGGTGGCGAGCCAGGCTTCCGCGAGGAGCCCATTTCTACAGAGACTCGGCCAGACGGGTGCGGGCCCCGGCCCACGCCGGCCTTTGTTAGTTTCTGCGCTGCTGATCTGATCGCCTAATCCACTGCCTTCCCAGAAGAATGGGCTGGGCTGCCAAGGGGCCCGACCTGGCCCGAGGGCCCAGCCCGCGGCCTCCCCGGGCTCAGCCCCGCGCCGCCGGTTCCAGCCCGAGGGCGCCTGGTGCGATAGGTGCAGCCAGGCTCCTAGGAAGAGGATCCGGGCGGCTGGACACCTTCCTCCTCTCCACTCTCCCGGCTCGGGGGTCTGGCCGGAGGGAGGGCACAGAGCGGAGCCCACAGTGCCCACTCTAACGTGCTTTTGTGTGGGAGAGATGCGTTCCCTGCTCCTTTCAGGACCCAGAAAGGCACGGGCAGCCGCGGGAGGGGGTGGGCGCCCGGGAGAGGGGCTGAGGCCATCGCCTCTAGAGGGCGCGCGCGTCCCGCGAAGCTCTGGCCTCCGGCGCTTGGACGAGCAAGGGAAATTACCCTCCCGGGTCTCTGAGGTGCCCCGGGGAACCGAATTGCACGACCCGACCGCTCCGAGCGGCCCCCAGCAGCCACCGTTTCCGAAGTCTCAGAAGGAGAGCCCCGGCCCCAGCCCATAGCCTCTTTCCCCAGGTCCAGGTCCCCAAGGCTGGACTCCGTGGAGCCCCGCCAAGCACTGAGCTCCCCCATCTCGGACTCCAGCTGGGTCCGAGGTCCCCTCTGGGCCTGGAGGACTTTTTGATGAGAAGAGGAAATCAGAGTATGAGCCCCTAAAGTGCTGGGGCAGCCCTGTTCGCCGGCGGGTCTCCCACGCACAGCGCGGGGCCTCGACTAGGATCGGTGCGCTGTAAGCATCAAAGGGACAGGAAAATGGATACGGTCCGACGCTCTCCGAAGAGCCATAAAGATTCCAGTTCAACCAGTGTGTGTGCTGGGCCAGACTCCGCGCTGGCGGCGACCGCACGAGCCGGCCCTGCCCTGGGGATGCAGGGGAAACGGCCCGGCCCGGAGGCGGCATCGTGCGCCGAGGCCTCCACACCTGGTCGCTTTCCTGGAGATTCTGCCCAGGGAACGGAAACCCGCGGAAGGAGCTCCCGGTCAAAGCCGAGGTTGGTGGTGGTCAGCCAAACGGGGAAAGGGGGCAGAGTCGGCGCCCTCCAATCTCCGTAAGCGCAAGCCCATTCCGCGGCCCAAACACGCAGGAGCCAACGCTGCTCCTGGCCGAGCAGCTGAGCCATAGCTTGGAGGCTGGCCGCCCGCTGCGACCCTCGCCAGGCCACCCACTCCACACCCTGCCCGCTGACTCTGCCCACAGAGGGCGCTGGCCCCTCACGTCCGAAGGGCACTCAATGCTCCGTGACCCGCTGTCCCAAGCCCGGGCGCCGGGCCACTCCTTCCCTCCCAGGTTTTCCCACACTGGGCACAGAACTGGGGGAAGGAGGCAGGGAGAGCTCCGCCAAGGGCAGGGTCATTGACTGGTTGACCAAGTGCAGGAGATGCGCGGGCCAACGCGTGCCCAAGCCCCTCCCTTCGGGTTCTGCCAGTGCGCCTAGATCCCGGCTTCTCCATGGGGCGACGTCTGCAGGGTCTATGGGAGTGGAATTGGGTTCAAGGCGATGGCCTCTTTGGAGGTCCGGAGGGCGGCTCTCTTGTGCCGACTTCACGACCCCGCCCCCACTGCCGCAAAGTCTGCGGCCAGGCAGGGCCGCGGACCCCCGGCTCCCACACTGCGCTCTGCTCTCCCCGGATAGTGCCTCGCCCAGCGTTGGGATTTCTGCCCCCTAAGAAGACCGAGGACAGAGAGGCTGTGGGGGTTGGCGGGGGGCGGGGGGCGCAGGGCTGCGCCGCGGTAGCTCCGGGTTCACTAATCACATCAGCGCGCTCTGCGCCGGCTCGGAGCAGCCAGTTGCCTAGCAATACCCGCGAATTCAATTCCTCAATCAATAGGCGCGAGGCGCTGCATTTCGGGGAGCTCTGGCGAGGCTGGGTGGGTCTGGGAGGCGGGTCCCACGACAGCACCCGGGAGCAGGCCGGGAACGCCTGGGGAGCGCTGCTGCAAGGCGCCTGGGCCTCGAGGACCAACGACGTCGGGCCAGGGGGGGGTGGAGCGCGCGGGGGAAGCCCCGCTAGAAGAAAGGCGAACCCAGAGGTCGTGCCTGTCCTCCCAGGGTCCTGGAGTTCTGCCCGTGTCCCAGAGAGGTGCAGTCGGTAGGTAAGGAAAGCCACGACCTCCCCCCAGGAGGTTAAGGAGAGCCATACCCTGCTCCCTCCCAAGCCCACCTCTCCCCCACCCCCCACCCCCAATTGGAGTTCCTCCAATTTGGGAAGGGCCTTTTGGGGCAGAATCCCCCCTGGCGCAGGGGGTGAGAGTGGGGGATGGGGTAGGTAATGAGAGAGGAGAGAATGGTCCTCTCCTCCCCGGGCGCCTCTTCCTTCTGCTCGAGGGGGGGAAAGGGGAATAAAACCGAGACACGTCTCTATTTACAAAGTATATATTTAAACACGTAAAAAGTGGTATTGGATACAGACATTCACAACCGCAGAAGATAGGTACCGAAGCTTCACTCTCGAGCTGAGGCGGAGATCGAATCAAGATTTGTACAAATCTTAGAATTAAATAAACCCAACACGCGCACATCCCGCACGGTTGCAGACTCCTAGCCACGTGGCGCCGGCCCCTGCCCACCACCCCCCCAGGTCAGCGTCGCAAGAGTGAGGAGACGCACACACACGGCCATGGACACACGGCAGGACAGAGGGGCGGTGGGGGCAGAACCGGGCTGGCCGGAGGAAGGTCAGAGGGAAGGGGCAAATTCAGCCCCGAAGAAGCGAGACGAGAGCGAAAGAAGGGAGGGAGGGAAGGAAGGCGGCAGCCAGGTAAAGACACGTGTCCCCGAGTCACTGTCCACTGGGTAACAGACATGTCCCTTCAATGAAGTTTCATCTGAAAATAGCGTCGACATTTAAATAGATACACTCGGTCAACGGCGCTTCTTTATACAAAGTCTAAAATACCAGTTTTACAAATATGAGCAGATAAAAATCCCCATTCCAGGGGTTTCTCTTTATAGGCGCAATTTGATATTCAAAAACAACAAAAAAAATCATGTAGTACACCATTTTCCTCTTCTTTACCCTCTCTTTAAAGGCAAGAAAGTCTGGAGGGGAGAGAGGCTGAGAAGCGGGAGGTGGGAATAGAGGAGTGCGGAGGAGGACCAGGCTGGGGTTCCCGCCTGCCCCTCCCCCCATCGAGAAGTTCCCCCCTCAGCCCCGACTCCCCGCCTGGCTCGCCCCGAGTCTGTGCTTCCTCCCGCGCGCAGGGCCCCCCACGCCCCTCCCCCGACAACCACTGGGAAGTTAGAGCTTCGCTGGCCCTGTAAGGGCGGGGGCGGGCGGGGAGGCCCCAGAATCAGTCCTCAAAGGGAAGGGGCGGGGGGGGGGCAGATTTGTGCTTTCGAGGCAAAAGAGGGGCGCGCGTTCTGCGTCCTTGGAGCGCAGCGTGTTCACGAGTCGTCCGGGGCGGGGGCGTCCCGGGACCCGCCGCCACGCACGGCCTCCCCCGCCGCGGCCGTCTCCTGCTCCCGCCCCTCCCTCCCCCTCTGGCGGAGTTTGAATGTGGAGTTCAAACAGAGAACACTCCGCGAATCGAAAAGGCCTATAAATTATAGCTTTTGCTTTTAAGAAGGGGGGAAAAAAGGAAAAAGGAAAAGTTCTGATGCGTACTCTGGGATGAAAACCTCGCCCCGCCGCTCCTCCCCCCGCCTCCTTCGCCCCGCTGGAGCCGCCGGGATGCGAGTCCTGCCGGGCTCCGAGCCCCCAGCCCAGACCCTCCACCGCACTCCCGGCCGCGCCTGCCGCCGCGCCTCCCTCCGTGGGTCCCGCAGGGTGGGCCTGTCTGGCCGTGCGTCGTCCGAGAGCTGGCGGCCCGCCCTCCCCGAGGGAGGGAGGCTAGTCCAACTCTTCCTGGGAGGTGGGGGCCTCCGTCTCTTCTCCTGGGGAAGCTAGAGGACGCCAAAAGGAAAAGTCCAACCCCAAACACTTTTTTTGTAAAACAACAACTGTCTCGAACTCTGGGCACTGACATGCAATCCTCCCAATTTATCCTGGCATTTCGGGAATGTAAACAGATTCGCTGGATTTCTTTTCTTTCTGTGGAGTAAGGACTCGAGGGAACTGGGAGACTTGATCCACATGACATACACACGATCCGATCTGCGTGCATCTCACACGCCTCTCCCGTAAAGTGCATTTCCTGGTGTGGTCCTGGGGAGGAATCCGCGGCTCCCCAATCACCCGCAACTTTTTACCTTCAACATCATACACAAAAAAGTGATTCAAGTTAATACTTTTTTTCCCTAACAGACTTCTTAATCTTAAAAAAAAAAATAGGAAAAACAGACTGACTCCACCCCCTTTTTTTCTGATTGGGGAGCGAACCTTTTGTTGGCCTGGCCCGCCAATGGGAAGAGAGAAAAAATCTGGTTCCTGCCTTGGTTCCAGGGGTCTGCCATGGGGCTGTGGGAAAAGGGGGGAGGGGTGAGGGGGGCTATCTGAGTCCCTCCAGACACCCTCAGAGGCCCAGTGCCCAGGTCCCCAACTCCCCCAGTGCCCTGGGTGGCTGCTCAGCCTGTCTGCCCCAATTAAACCACACTGGGTCTCTCTCTCTGTTTAAATAAAACAACTTCAAGAGTTGAAATATATATATTTAGATTTTTTTTTCTTAAATAACATATTTACATCTAATAGAAAATATAACTCTAGAGATAATCTTTCCAACCAAAACTGAGGGGAGGGAGGAGGGATGCAAGGGGCAGGGGTGTGTGTAGTTAGGGACAGGACCAGCCAGAAGGCCGCCTCCCACCCCGAAATAAAAAGCATTATGCCAAGTTTGCGCTCTCACTCTCTCTCCTGCTCTCTTGTCCTGGGATCACCCACCCAGCAATTCATCTTTTCTCTTTAAAGAAGCCTTGGTCCGTGTTACTTTCCTTAATGGTGACGGTCAAAAAGTTTGAGGTCACGTCGGTGACCACCACCTTCTCCAGGTTGGTCAGAGAGGGACTCCACGACTCTTCCTCTGGGTCCCCCAGGATTCTGGCCACTGGGATCCTGGCGATGAGGGAGGGCCTTCCCCCCTGAGCCCCCATGTCCCGATACAAGCCCCCTACAGAGCCAGGGGTGCCTGAGCCATGCCGGACCCGGGGGCCACCAGGGTCCAAGGCACCCTGGCCTTTGGCCTCCAGGAAGGCAGCCCTGTGCTTTATGACCCTGGCCGGAAAGGTGTCCACAGCCAGCTTGCCTGTGGCCTCAGCTGGGCTGGGGCTGGCCACACCACACTGGGCCAGGTCTGAGTCCTGCCTTCTGGCCAGCTGGATCACGCTGTGGCCAGCAGGGAACTTTCCTGCCCCAGAAGGGGTGTCGTCCAGCTTCCTGCCCTTGAGGTAATCTCCGAGGCCATCACTGGCTTCTCCCAAGGGCCTCTGCGAGGGGTCCAGGAGCTCCTTCCGGGGCTTGGGGCCTCGCTTCTTGGAGCTGTCGCCTGGTGAGCTGGGCTTATCGTCAGCACGGCCCGCGCCCCGCTCTCGCTCTCGCTCCCGCTCTCGGTCCCTCTCCCTCTCACGCTCCCGGTCTCTGTCACGGTCACGGTCCCGAGGGGGCTCCACTCGGCAGGTGCTGCTGGTGCTGCTGCTGCTCCCTGGTGGGGTCAGACCCATATTCCGAAGGCCCTCACGGGCCCGGGAAGTAGAGGCCAGGTCCTGGGGCGAGCGGCCAGGGTAGGGGATCCGGATGCCCCGGGCGGAGTCACTGCGGAACTCATAAGTTTTGGCCTTTGCCTTGGCCTGGGCCTGCAAGAGAGAAGCCAGTGTCAAAAGCAGAGTAGAGCCCTGCCCATCTCCCCAGACCCCCTCTTCCAGCCTGGCCTCCCGGCTTCACCCTATGATGCCTGGGAATTTCTCAGGGGTGGGGGTGGGGCTTAAGGGTGCCCATCTGGGGGAAGCCATTTGCAGCAAGCACACTTCTTGTATTTGATGTCTTTTGGGGATGGCTGGGGGGCAGGTAAAGGAATTCTAGTGTGACTAAGCCCCTCCCCTTCAAAACACCTCTTGGTGCTGCCACTGACCTGGTGACAGCCTGTCTGGGGATTCCCTCCCAGATTACAAATAGGCAATGTGTGTAGACACCCCATTGGTTCACAAGCCCTCAGGGCCCCCTTCCCACAAACTGACACACAACATTGCTGCCCACCACTGGACGCTGCCATCCTACCTTGAGAAGGAAGGTTTTAGGTTTAGGTCCTCGTTTTTTGGGGCCATAGAGCTCCATCTCTCGTTCCCTGGAGAAAAGAAGGAAGGAGAAAGGGGTGTGTGAGTAAAGAAACCAAGCGGGACTCCAGTCCAGGCGGGATAGAAGCCACCCTCTGTGCTCCTCCATGAGAAGCTAAGGCTTCCAAGGGCCTGTACCTTTCCTCAAAGGCTGCAAGCAGGCGAGCATCCAGGATGTTTTCTTCAGGTTCCCATGTGCTGTACCTAAAGGGAATCAGGAAGAAGTGGGCGTCAGTCCCAGGAGCAAAGAAAAAGCAGCAGGCGTGTGTGTATGTCTGTAACTTTTCTTGTTGCATTGTATTATATTTCAATGTAAAGGAAAAAAGAGGAAGAAAGAAACCTCCCGAATAACAGTCTGGGGTTGAGAATTCCATATAACCTACTTACTTCTGCGACCAGCCCTTCCATTTCACGAGGTATTCCATGCGTCCCTGCAGATGCAAAGGGGAAAATGTGTGTGTGCACGGGGAGAAATGCATGACGAGGACACAAGAAATACATGCAAAAAATGCATGCACCAAATGAATGTGTGAAATCCCACCGCGAAAGGCACGCGCCCGCTGCATCACCCCCTGCATGAAACGCTGCACAAAGTGCATGCACCGGCATTCATCCCCCCACCCCGCCCCCCACCCATGCAATCTGTGCATCGCTGCAAGTCTAAGGAAAGCGCTTGGGCTCAGAGCCGCCGCCGCCACGGCCGCGGCCGCTGCTGGGACCTGGGGGAAGGGAAGCTGGGCTGCAGCAGGGGGAGGGAACCTGGGCCGTGAGGGGAGGGCTCGGCCGCCCTCGGTCCAAGGCCCGGGGGCACCTACTTTCCGTATGCGCCTCTTCAGGAGGGCTTCGGCCGCGAACACCCGCTCCCCCACCGCTGAAAGCTCCATGTTGACTCGCCGCTTCCCCCCTTGGCCGCTTCCAGGAGCAGAAAAGCAGCAGCCAGCGCACGACAGACCATAATACTCTCTCGCTGACGTCAGTTCTCCTCCCCCTCCCGCGCGCTCTCTCCCTCCCCGCCCCCCTCCTGCGCTCGGCTCCCTCCTCCCCTCCCGCCCCGCTCTTCCTCCCGCCCCACGTGTTGCTAACGACGTTGCTAAAGCCAAGCGGCCTGGGCCTGCTCCCCCGCGAGCTGATTGGGCGAGCTCTGGGCCACGCCCCTCTCCCTTTCTCCCCCCGCGTTGCTACGTGACCCGCGTTCCAATCGCCAGGGGGCGGAGTCCGAGGCGACTCCAGAGACGGAGCGCGAGGGGGTGGGGGGGCGACGCCGGAAGTGACGTCGCTAGGAGGGCGGGCACGGCCGCTGTCAGTCTGCGGAGCTGGCGAGGGGGGCCGTCCGCCCTCTGTCCTCACCGGGGCCCCCCTCCCCCGCCGCCAAGTTGTCCCTCCGGTGCTCAGCGTCCCCCACAGCTCTCGCTGGGACCCCCGCGGCTGTGTCAGCCAGGCCCCGCCCCCTCGGCAGACTCCGGTCCGCCCCACCCCCACCGCCCGGACTCGCGCCCTCCCCTCCCCTGCCGCCCGCCGTGCCGCACAATGCACAATGCACAGGTGCTGGGGCGCCACGGGCCGCGCCCGAACCCCGAGAGCCGGCGACGCGCCCCTCGTCCGCTCCCCCTCCCGGACTCCTTCGCCTGAGCCGCACACCCGACCCGCAGTCTCCATGGCAACGGCCTCCCCCGCCGCCGCCAGCCCCATCCCGCCAACAAATCAATGTGTCTGTGTCTCTGTCTCCTGTCGCGCAGCCTTGCCCTCGGCCACCCTCCGGGCCCTGCGACCCGGGCTGGGCTCGAGCGCTCAGAAGCTGAATGTAGACCCAGGAGAGGCCCGCTGCTCCCGCCCGAGCCTTCCTGCGCACCAGGACCCCGCGGGGGACATCGCGCGCCTTCTTCCTGACCCCCGACCCGTCCCCGACGCCCGCAGCCACCTGCCCCTGCCGCCATCCGTCGCTTCTCGTCCCCGCCAGGCCCCGGCCCCGAGCGTCGCCAGCCCAGCCCCGCTGCCCCCTGCCCCGGGCCTGGGTGTTTTGAGGGAGGGCGTGAACGACCACCAAGGCAGAGCCTGGAGCTTGGCTGGGGTTGGGGCGCTGGGCTGGGGGCGCGTCCAGCTCCACCCGACCCGGACGACCAGCCGGGCCTGCGCCGCGCACTTCCTGTCCACGGCTCTTCCCGCCGTGCACGGCAGACGCTCGGAGAGAAGACGCGGAGCGGGAAGCGGCGGGGGCGTCGCGGGGTCCAGCGCGGGTTGAGGGAGAGAAAGGGGCTCACAGGCGAAGACGGCCGGGTCCAGGAAAGGGGGCGAGGGCCAGGCCGCGGATGCTTCGCATGCAAGCATACACACGCTCTTGCTCAGCTCGTGGTGACCCGTGTCTGGGGCGGCGGCGGGGACAGCAGCCCAAGTCCGGGCCCAGCTCTCCCTGACCTTTTTCTCTTACCGCCCAAGCTGCAAGTCACAGCACCCATTCCTTGGAACCCACGATTTAGTTAAAACATCGATGATAAACTTGACTGGAAGCAGTTTCCCTTGGCGAGGGATGGGGTGGGAGAAAGGAAAAAGAAAGAGAGAACGAGAGAAAGAGAGAGAAAAGGCGAGCCAAGGAGTCTGGCTCGAAAAGGGCAGGAAGCCCAGAGCGGAAAACTGGCCTCCTGTCCAAAGTTAGGTGCGCGGCGGGAGCGGCGCGGCCCTGGACGCGCGGGACAGGCGCAGCGCTGGGCCCCCCTCCCTCACACTCCCTGTCCCCGCCCCTGGAAACTCGGGCTTCCAGTTTTTGGCCTTGCTCCCAAGCTTTACAAGGTGGGAGCTGGGTGAAGGGTCTCATCTCTCTGGTCGTTCTGTCTTAACGAATAGCGAGTCGGCGACGCCCAGATCGCCCCGCGACCCGCGCGGGCCGCCCGCGAGAGGCAGCCGACGGCCGCGTCCTCAATCATAAAAAGTCATTCCCGGTAACAAATAGTTTCGTTGGCCGGTGCCAGCGATACAGCTGTTTCTGTTTAAGCTTAAATACTTTCCAACAGTTTGGGCAGTAAAAATAAAGTCGGCCTCAGCCGCCTATAAGTGTCTGGTTTCCCCGCCCGGAGAAAGCCCACCCTCCGCCCTGGGCCCGGGTCGCTCTGCACGCCCCGCTCGCCCCCTTTTGGAATCCGCTGCCCGCCGTGGGTGACGGTTGCCCCAGCCCTGCACCGGCCAACCGAGCTCCTCGGCGGGCTCCGGGGACACCTTGGAGGCCGGAGGGATGGAGCCTGTCCGGAGCGGGCCGGAGGACCACACCCGCTTCGCCCCCGTCCTTCCCCCACCCCTCCCAAGCTCGCCTGCGCCCGCAAAGAGTGGCGGTTTCCCTTCAGATAGGGTTTCTGAAGCCTAGTCCCTGGGACTTGTGTTTGCGTTGCGTGCCTTTACAGACCCGGAGTTTGCAGGAGGCGTGCAGAGGTCGATGGTTTCAGTTTCACGCTGAAAAAGTTAGCTCTCCTCCTCCTTCTTGGTGTTTCTCTTCTTTCCTTTTCTCTTTTCCTTCCTTCCTTCCTTCCTTTCTCCCTCCCTCCCACTCTCCCCCCCTCCTCTCTCTTTCTCTTTCTCTCTTTTCCTCTTTGCCTAAACGCCTCCGAAGCTTGAAGTGGGGAAATGAAAACCCTGGCGCTGCCATGCACGGCCCCCTCCACTGGACGGGTATTTAGGAATTTTTTTCGCTTCCGCACCGCATTTTTCCGCCTGTCTTTATGCCTGGTGGTGAAAACGCTTGTTCTGAACAAAATTATCGCTTGTGAGGTGTCTGAGTTTGCAAACGTCGGGGATTCCTGTAGAGCCCATAGCAAAGGTGGAACTCGATCCAGAAGAAAAGGGAGAGGTATAGAATAATCTGAGACCAAGCTCCGTTCTTGTCGGCAGCAGACAAACTCAGTCCCGCGGAGGAAAGCAACCCCCGACTAGAGGGGTGGAGGGGTGGGTGTGTCTCTCGCCCTCGCCCCTCCCTGGCACACCCACCCCCAGCTGTCCGCGAGAGAGCAGGGTTGCAGAGAGTCGGAACGCAGGTCACTGGGCGCCCGGACTCTCCGACAGTTTGGAGACTAAGTGAGAGGTGGCAGTCTGAGAAATGGGTTTGCCGTCCGGCGCGACCCAGAGGGACGGGGGAGGGGGCTCCTTGGTGGGCGCCGAAGGATGCCTACATGTGCCGGGAGAGGGCGCTAGCGTGGACCCGGGTGGAGGCGTCATTCTGGCCCAGTCGGGACCGGTCCTTTCAAACCGGTCAGCCGGTGACCCTGTCTTAGAAACCAAGGGATCGAGGAACCCCGCTCCCCACCTTTCTTCTTGAACCTCCCTTCATCACTCAATTCTCCACATCTCCCTTCTTTCCTCCACACAATCGCTTTTCTCCTTCAAAGTTAGATAATTACTTTCGCCACGTACATCCCTGGGAGTAAACACAACAAAGTTTCAAAGAACAAGAACCCTCTGCTCTTAAAATCCCACCTTTCCGCGGTCCTCGGCTGTGGCTGTCAGGTTCGAGTGCGCCGCCTCTGCAGTAAATAAGGTAACTGCTTCCTATTACTTTAGCCCCATATGGCTGCAATTTGAGTGTCTTTGGAGACAGTGCGTGTGTTGGGGCGGAGGGGGGGCGGGGGGGGGGAGTGAAAGTGGAAATCAAATGCTCTCAGATCGCATTTTTATGAAGGAAATTGTCGGCGATTCTTTTAGCAGCCTTCTCTCCTAGACCCGGGGATGAGCTGACCTGTTTCTTTGTGCTGACCCGTTTCTTTGTTTACCAAAATGCAGGCATCAGCCCACCTCCGGACACCTGCTTCCCTAACCCCTGGGTCTCCTGCCCAATTCTGCACTACTCTTGGTGACCTGGGCACATGGCCCCAACTTCCCTTCCCGACAAAGGGCCTCCAACCTGCTCCTGATGCCTGGGAGCCCGCCTGAGCCCTCAGTCCCAGTCTCAAGAAGGTGCCTGGACCATGTGCTCCACACCCCAGTCTCATTCCAGCCTGGGGTCCAGGGGCCCTCTTAGGCCTCCCTGTGCCTGCTGCCACGGACTCAGCCCGGGGAGGGAGGCTCGAGGCTGGCGAGGTTCGAGGGGAGGGAAGGAGACGGGCGGCTGGCAAGGCACTGGGCTCCTGGGTCGCCAGCCAGACCAGCAAGCCTCAGCACATCCTCTACCTCCAGGGTGAGGCCGGGCCTCGGCTCCTTCATTGGGAGCGTTTCAACTCCGCGGCTTGGCCGGCGTCGAATCTGCCTGGTCTTGGCCTCGGACGCTGGAGGATTTGGAACCCAACCGTTTGCCTCCGGCACGACGGTGAGGCCGGCTGTGAAGTGAGCATGGGTGGCTCTGAGGCGTGGCCGTGTCGTCTGTGGCCTCGTATGCCCCAACCGCCCGTGGCCCGGGATCCCAGCAGGCATTCTCCAGCTCTGCCTCCTGGATGCCCAGGCCAAGGCCTGGTGCCTTCAGGGTGCTGATTGCCCGCTACTGAGGGGAAGCCGCAGGGGTGACCCAACCTGCAAAGAGGTCCGAAAACTCGACCTGGGCAGACTGGCTGGTGATTGGAGGCGGGGCTGCCAGGCTTCTGGCCTGGGCTCCAGCCTCTAGATGTCCCCTGGAGCAAGAAGTTGCCACCTCTCCTGTCCCACCTCCTCCAGAGTACTTTCAGACCATCCTTGTGAGAGAAACACTAGAGCACACTGCAAAGGATAAGAAGGGACTTACGTTACAATAATTTCCTACAGCCTGCACACACTCTAGAAGCCACAAAACCCTTGACTTCAACCCCCTGAAATCACAGGAACCGAAATCAAGCACCCTCACTTTCCCTCCACAGGAAGGATAGCAGCCCCTCAGAGGCAAGCAACATCTATTGAGCAGTTGTCCTCTGGCACCTGCATTATCCCACTTAAGGTCCACAACAACCAGGTCAGATCAGTTCCATCACCCTCATTTTACAGATGAGGAAAGGAGGCACAGTGAAGCCAAGTCACTTGTTCAGGGGCACACAGCAGGGGTGCTGCCTGAGAAGTCCTAAGCTCAAGTCTCTAATAGCAAGGGCTTTGGACCCGCTGGATGCTTCAGTTCCTCCAGGACTGAAGGAAAGAATTCGAGGTAAGAAGGGCCCATGGAGCCTCCTAGAACTGGCCATAGAGGAAGCCAGCCAGGGGTCTCATTGCCAGAATCAGCGACCTGGTCCTGCTAAGCAGGGATCCTGCTCTGGGCCTTAGCAAAAAAGATGAGACTGGACCACCAGACGTAGGGAGGAGTTCTAGGACCCAATCGACCCAGCTGGAGGCTGCATGTTCGTGGAAGTCTTTGTTTTTCCCTCATCATTGAGCACTGTGGCTAAAATTGTGGGCTCCAGGGCCAGCCTGCCTGGGTTCAAATCTACTTACTAGCTGTGTGCCCTTGTGGAAGTTACTTAACCACTCTGTGCTTCAGCTCCCATAACTATATAAAAAGAAATATTAACATGCTTACCCCACAAGGTGGATGGGAGGGTTCAGTGGGATGTCATGTAAGCACCATCAGACTGTCAGGACAGGCAAATGCTGGATAAATATTATTATGTTACAGTTGTCGCTACTATTGGTGTTCTGGGACCAGGTCAGGCTAATGGTACCCGGCGGGTCTGGTTTGGGTGACTTTCGCCGGGGAACCCAGTGTCAGCATGAGCTGTCCCTACTTCCCATGAGGGGCACCCATGAAGAGGGAGCCGGATGCTCACCGACCCTCCCCGGGAAATCAACTGCGTGCTCCTCAGACAGTCTAGACTCGCCCGTTAGGGCGTCTGCCCCGGGACGCGTCCCACCAGGTGGGCTCGCCGCCAGACGCACCCGCCACCCTCTCCGCGCGGAGGCCTCGGCTCACTGCGGATGGGGTGCAGTGGCATGGCCGGAGCACGCGCACAGCGCCGGAGCCGGCACGCATGCGCGCACGCGCGCCGCGAGGTGGACCCCCACCCCCCCATCCTCTCCGGGAAGGGTGCCTTGCGTTGCTTGTGAAATCAGGAGCCGAGAGGCACCTTCGGCCGGCGGGGTACAGGGGGAGCTGGCTCCGACGTGGGCGGGAGAGCCGAGCGGCTGCACCCCTGTCCCCATCCTGCGGGGTGGAACGGGTCCGGGAGCGGGTGGGTCGAGGCGTTCTGTTCTGTTCCGGTCGCCCCTGGAGAAGGGGCTCAGAATGGATGGCCTAGGCACAGCCAGGCGAGACTGAGAGAGGCGAGGAGGGCGGTGGGGTGTGGGGGCAGAGCAGCCTGAAACAAGTGAGTGGCCTAGGAGGTCAAGGCCTTGGAACTCCGTCCAAGACGACGGCGTTATCAGAAGCCCCCTGGCCTGGGATGCTTGGGGCGCGCGGACTCTGCTGCTGCGTTGGCGCTCGCCCCGACGGCTCGACCCATTGGCAGCCTGTGATTCAAGATGCCGCAGATGGAGAGTTTGACCCTGGATTGTCTGCACGGAGAGAGCCTTGGCCTCGCGGTTACGGCATGGTCCGTGTGCAACCCCTCCCCTCCCGCGCCCCACTTTCCACCAGTCGGGTTCGCGCGGTCGTGTCCAGTTGAAATGGAGAGGGTAAATGCCAACCCTTGGGAAGGCAGGGAGCACGCACTCTCCCATGGGAAGACGCTGGGCGGGGCTGAGCGATGGATGGTGGCACCAGAGCCTGCGCTCAGCGAAGTCGCCTGGCTCCCTGGGCTCTCCAGAACCCGAGCTCCGCCAGGGTTGGCACTTCGGCCGCTGGTCGCCGCACTGTCCTTTCCATCCCCTTAGACGCCTCACAGGCTCTCCCCCGCCCCAGAGATGCTGTAGGGACGCCTCGAACTTCGGTTGGCGTTCCATGCGCTGTCTCACTTCCTACCCCAAGCGGAAGGAATTGAAGTGACTTATTGCTGGGACTCCTGGCATCTCAAGTTCGTTCCAAACTGGAGGTTCCTCAGCCAGCGCCATTTCCTCGCGAGGTTGTTAACGCTGAGAAGAGCCAAGGTCCAGTCTCTCCTTTTAGAGGTCAGAAAAACCGAGGTGCAGGAGCCTGCCGAGTCATTCGAAGAGGCACAAGTTGGGGGAGACGAGTCTAGGGTCTTCCAAAGCACCTCGGGGGGCAGAGGCGTCCGCCGTACCGTTCGCTCTCCGCGGAGGTGGGCAAAGCGGGGGCCGTGGTGGGCGGCCGGCAGACCCTAGAGGCAGACGTTTGGGATTCGACCGAGAAAACGCGATGTCTGGCTTTCTTGCCTCCGATGGACGTTGGTGGAACCTCGGCTCTGATCAGTGCCTTTCCTTGCACCCCCCAGGACGGCGCTTCCGCGGTGCGCCCCCAGCCTTTGCCCCAGGAGGGGGCGCTGTCGGGGGCCCGACGAGGCCAGGCGAGCGTCGAGGCTGCGCGACCAGAGCGCGCCGACTCCGCGCACGCCCAGAAGCGGTGTTGCCTGTTCCAGGGCTACCGGAAAGCGCGCGGCCAGCCGCGGCTCCGTCCTCGCGCAAGCGCTTCACTGCCCCGGCGAGGCCTGTGTCTCTCCGGCCACCCTGGGCAGCGGGGTGACTCAGCCCCCAGGAGGAGGGTGCAGACGGCCACTCGGGCCGGGACACCCTTGCCAGAGTGCCAGAACGCCTTTTCTCGCAGCAGATGAAAGCCTCAGATCGGCTTCCCCGCCCTCCTCTAGGAAATCAAATTCAGGGGACGTGGTACCGTATTTACCCTCACAACTTCCTCCCTTGACATTTTGCACTCTCCAAGTTGAGGCAAAAGTAATTATGCAAACATCTGGGGCTGTCCTGCGCGGCTACCCGGCACCGTTCTCATTCATCTTGAAAGCCGCACTCCCTCATTTGCATAATAATAGCTTATCTAGAATAACATAGCAATCAGAGGCAAAATTAATTTTCTTTTCTTCACTAGTTCTTGAGATCCTGAAAACGGAGGCTTACGGCAAGAAAAACTGATTTTGCCAAGAGCGTAGGGTTCTCGAGGACCAGGGAGAGATGAAGTTTAAAGTGGTGGAAATGTGATGTTCATGCCCAGTTTCTGTATTTTTCTGGTTTCAGCCGTAGAGTTTAGCTACTTTTTGGCCAAACGGGTGGAGGGCTGAGCCGCCACAAGAACCCCCGCAGACACTGTCTTTCACCCCATCCATCGTGGGAGGTTCCGCAGCCCCGGAAACAGGGACACCATGGACTGTGGCTGTGGGTACTGGAGTCGACTTGGAAGGTGGCTCGGGACGGGGAGAGGGTAGACCGGCGGCCTGAAGTGGATTACGGAGCTGTCTGGCCCACCAGCGCTCTGGGCCTCTGGTCTGGCCCCTCCCGGACTCAGTTGCTCACCCTTTGGACAGATGAGAGGAAGCACTTCCTTGCTCTGGGATGGTCGCCGCGCCGACCGGGGCAGCAGAAGTCTTCCGATTCAAAGCAGAAAAAAGGGTGTGTGGGTGGTGGTGAGGGCATTATGTGGAGGAAACATCTTTTATACATTAAAAAATCTTTTTGATCTTTTTAATATGAAGAAGAGTGGGAGGGAGAAATCCACAAATAAGTCTGGCAAATGAATTTGGACCAGAATTGTAATCGCGGGACCACTTTCAGGACAATTCTGGGCTCCAGAGGATTTTTTGCAGTAGAACTTGTCCCCTCTACGGCCGCCCTCTCCCCTCCTCCAGTAAATAGTTCGGAGGGTGAGCAAGGGCGCAAAACGGTGGGAGATCCGCCGAGATCCCGAATCCCTCTGTGGGCAAGAACTCCCTATCTCTTCCGAAAAGATGCAAGTTTTACGTTTAAGGAGTGATGGCAGTTCAGGCTTGCCACCAAGATGCCACCATCGTGGTCACTTCTTTTAAAATAATTCTTAAGTTCCTTTTAAAATCAGGGTTGCAGGAGGAAGCGAGATTAGGAGTTGCTGCGTGTGGAGCAACTTGCAGAGAGAGATGGACAGGCAGGAGGGGAAAATGGGCGGCGGATTAGTCCCACTGTCGAAGGACCGGACCGCTGTTTCCGCGGGAATGGAGGAGGGTGCCTAGGGACTGTGGGGCGCGGGAGGGGGTGTCTCTGGAGATTCGGGGCTGCTGGGTTGGGAGAGGGAGGCCTCCCTGCATCTCCTTCCTCTTTCCTCTGCGTTCATTCACACTGCCTTTTGAACGCGGTCTCCATTCTGACTTCTTTACACCTCCCTGGGTGTATTATCTTTGTAGCGGTGTCTATGAATCCCAGCTTCTTCCCTGGGGGGCGGAGCGCCCTTGGGGAAGGGCGCCCTTAGAATGCCCGAGTAAAGAGTTTAGCCGCCCACAAGTCTTTTCCTAGCCAAGAAACGCAGGGGGAGTTGAGATTCCAGGCCTCCCAGTCGCAGCTCCAGGTTTCAGCCTCAATTTCTCCCTTTGGGAGAGTAGGGAGGACGCGGAATGAAGAGTAGAGAAAGGGGCCAGCCCTGAGCCTTGCAGGCCGTTGCGGGTTCTACTGCTTCCGAAACCTCTGCAGTCTGCAGGAGAAGGTCTCCAGCCGACCTCGTTCTCCGGCCAGCTCCGGAAGTTCTAGGGCCGTGGGTCCCGGAACTGTGCTCCCCAGTCTTCCCACCCCCAAGCTGAGGGGAAGGGTCGGACCTCTCGGGCCCTCGAGCAGCCTCTCCTTCTGAGGGGGGCGCCATTCAGCCAGCAAGGGCCCCAGCAAGGGCTTCGTTTGCCCCAGAGCCGGGGGGGGGGGGGGGGGGCCGCCATTCAGCCTGCAAGGGCCCCAGCAAGGGCTTCGTTTGCCCCAGAGCCGGGGGGGGGGGGGGGGGGGGGGCATTCAGCCTGCAAGGGCCCCAGCAATGGCTTCGTTTGCCCCAGAGCCGGAGCCAACTGGGGCCCAGCCGACCGAGAACAAAGAGCAGCCCACCCAGAAAGAGAGCTGCTGGCCGGGCTGGAAGGGCGCCCCCCCCCCGGGCTGGGGGCACGGGGCGCCTCCCAGTGGGGGGCGTCGGGGTGGTGAGCTTTCCCCCCAGGAGTCGGAAACTTCTAAGAGCAAATTCCTGAGTCCGGTCAGGCAAAAAGTTCGCGCCCCACTTTCGACCAGTTGGGTTCATGCGCTGTCGTGTCCAGTTGAAACGGAGAGGGTGAGCGCAGCGGGGCGGGGGATCCCTGAGGTCCAGCTAGGCTTTAAAGGCGCCCGGACCACTCAGAAGCGGATGAGGGCGTCGCCTGTCTCGGCTGAGGGGTGAGCTGGCAGCGAAGAGGGAAGTGGCCGGGAAGAAAAGGGGAAAAGGGCACAGATTGGAGAGGGAGTTTGGGGGAGATGACTTGGAGCCTCAGACAAAGCCTACCCCCTCCCCACCATGGGGTACTCAGAGCCTGTAGGCCAACCCCAGTGCCCCCTCCAGCTGTGGCTCTCCACACTGCTCAGCCCCTGTTCCGAGTTCAGCAGAATCGGAGGAAGCACCTTCAGTGCATGCACCGCAGGAAGATCAGGCTCCTCTCTGGAAAATCAGTATTCCCACCTGACAGCTGAGCAGGTCCTTTCCCATTCTGTTACTATGACAGGCACCTGTAATAGACCCACATGGAGAGTACCTTGGATCCCAGGAAATCAGGACTCCATACTACACACACACACTACTACTGTTTTTCCAAGATGAGGAAAAGGGTCCCAGACTCAGTTTCCAAGAGCAAGACAGTGTTTCTTCCAGCCTCGGTGGGTTCAGGCACTCCCCTTCCCCGGAGGAAAAGCCCCTGGGGGCTGTCTACACTGGAGCTCCCAGGGATGCTCAGGGAACCCAGTCACCTGAAAACCCCCAGGGCCGGGGTTGCAGCAGGGGGTGGGGCGGGGTGAAGATGGGGCCAGGCAGGAGCTGGAGAGTGCTGACTGGAGGAATTTAGGCAAGGATAGGTTGACACCTACCAACCAACGCCCAGGGGAGCCTGCTGGGGAGTGCTTGGGAACACCTGTTTCTACACTGGCTCAAATGTACCTGATGATTTATGGTTGTGTGTATCCCAGAGCCAGGTGCCCAGCCTGGCACAAAAGGGTGTGCCAGAGTGGAGGGAGCGGACAGATGTAGCTACCATCCGCTGAGCAAGGGCTGCTTCATGCCAAGCTCTGTCCTGGATGCCTCCCGGACTCTTCACTTCTATTCCTTATCACAGCCTTTAGGGGGAGGCTTTATTAGCCACATTTAAAGATGGGGAAACAGGCTCAGAGGAGTTAAGTAACTTCCCGGTGACCAAGTTAAGCCACAGGACAAGGCTCCACCTAGGTCTGTCACCCAGGAGTTGAGAGACTTAAGAGGGAGTGTCAGGTGTGCAACCTTGCTGGTGTGGAGCCAGGCTCAGCAGTGAGCCACATACCGCCCTGCTCCAAGTCAGAGTCATGGGGTTTGGCGTGAGAGAGCCACCGGGGGTGGGGGTGGAGGTAACTGGCTCTTGGACTTCCCAGACTCTGGGGAGACCATGAGCCCAGTAGCCTGGGGCCAGAACTTGACAGAGTTTTCCTGCCTCTGGCCCCCTTCTTTCCCAACCACCCTGGCAGAGCGACTAGCTGCCACCAATGGTGGTGAGTTCCAAGCACTGGAACAGCCAGGCAGGCAGCCACCTGCAGGGTTCCTGGAGCATCAAGCCACGGAGACAAGAAAGCCTGTGCCCAGGCTGCCGCTGGGACGCACCTGCATGACCCAAAGAGCAGTGGATTGGAATGAAAAGATTTGGGTCCAGACCTGAGCTTGCTCTGCCTCTGGCTAGCTGAGTGCCTTGGACAAGTCATTTTCTTTCTCCCAACCTCAGTTCCTCCATGTAAAATGATCATTTGGAGCAGGTAGCCTTGGAGAAGCCTGTCTAGGCTCTACATTCCGTACATTGAGGGTTGTCCCAGCAGGTTTATTGGGATTTCAAAACCTTTAGAAAATACCTGTTAACCTTTGACGGTTGACCACTGGACCATCGCCTCAGCCAGTACACAGAACCCTGGAGTTTGTGACTGCCCGGCAAGTACAGGAACTCCTAGTGAGAGCAGTGAATTCCTGTCCCAGCTGTGCCAGCTGCCCAACGACGCCAGGCACAGAGCTACCAAACACCTAGCTAGGGGGCCCAGGAAGGCAAGAAAAAGAGTCCAGAGGAAGTGCTGGGTGACCAGACCACCTCTCCAGTCCCAGCCTCCACTGGGGCCAACAGAGGGCATTATCTTCCCTCCAGCTCCCGCATCAGTGCTAAGCTGCTGGAGGCACAGCCGCAGCCCGGACTAATTCCAGGTACATTCTATAGGTGGCATCATGCTACTGAAAATGGCCTTCTCAGAGGGGAGAGGCTCTCTCCACGGCTTCTCCAGGCACTGGGGAGGCCAAGGCAAGGTTGACACAGCCCCAGTCCAGACTGCCTGGAGAGGAGCAGGAGTGTGTAAGGGGGACGGTTCTCTCAGTCTCTGGGGGCAACTGGTCCAGGCATAGGCTCCTCCAGGACCATCAGCCCGGGAGTCTCTGGAAGTCTCTCATGCCAGCTGCAAACGGTAGGAGGAAAAAAACCTCAGCTCCGAACACGGTGGGGAGTGCTGGGTGGGCTATATGGGATATCGAACAACATTCACCCAAAACCCGATGCTCTGCCATCCGGCCGGCTGGCAGAACTGCGTCAGCATACCTGTGGGAGGCTCCTCCCCCGTCCCCAGATGTCCAGACCTCCGCCCGGAAGAAGAGAACAAAACCCCTCTCCTGGTGGGCGAGAAGATGGGCCAGAAGTGGGGAGGGATACGGCAAGCAGAGCAACCCGCTGGAGGCAGGACTTTGGGGTCACTGGCACTGGCAGGAGCTGAAGTGGCAAAAATTGACGGGATGTCCTGGGGCTCCACCCTGAGCCACCCTCTCCTCTCAAAGACACCCCTTGCGGCCCCTCCTCCCCCCTAGCAGCCGTCTTGATCCCGCCTACGTGGGCCCAATCCGGTAGCTGGGCCGCGGAGCCTCCGGGCCCGTCACTGAGAGCAGCACGCGGCCTGCAGTCAGAGAGCAGGGCCGGTACAGAGATGACAGAGAGAGGTGTGACAGCGACGCCTCTCACCACTCCCTCTCGCCGCCCAACTGGCTCCAGGCTTCCCGCGCCGGCCCGGGGAACCGAGCCCGTGGGTCCTCCGCTGCCACCGCTCCCGGTCTCCTCGCCGCCCCGACCACACGCAGCTACCGCTCCGCGAGCCCCGGCCTGGGACCTCGGCCAGGCCTGGCGTCAAGGGGGTCGGAAAAATGGGGCGCCAGATCTCAGATGACCGCTGATGGGCCAGGCCTTGGGAGACAGCTGGAGGAAACCTGAACCCCCAAATCACAGTCTCCGTCTCTTTCCTCCCAACCACCCCCGCCCCCCCAGGCGTTCGGCTCGGTTTCTCGGGGTCCTGGGCCTTTGCTCAGACTGATCACAGACTCGCTCACATTATCTTTTTTAAAACAAAAGCAATTAGATTTCAACCTCGGTTCATTTGCATGTGCACCTCGGAAACAGTGGGGGAGGGGGCTGCGGGAGGGAGGAGGCGGGAGCCTGGCGGCGGCAGGTTACACCTTCCGAGAGCCACAGCTGGTCCGGGCTGCCACTGCGCCGGCCACATCTGGCCTGGCGCGGCCGCCGCGGCCCCCTCCCCGCCGGCTCCCGGGCCCGCGCGCCGCAGCCCGTTCGGCGGCGCGCTCATCGATCGCCGGGGCCGCGGCCGGGCGAGCGGAGAACAAGGTATAGCCTGTATTTAGGTTCCTGCCCTTATATGGCGATGTGCGCGAGCGCCCGCCGAGCGGCCGCACCATATAAGGGCACGCGGCGGGCGCCGGGCTGAGCTGGTGCGCTCTCATTGGCCCGCGCGTCTCTCGGCAACGGGCTCTCACGAGTGGAAACCAGCCAGCCGCCCCCGCCCGCTCCCCGCCCCCTCCCTTTCTTTCTCCCCCTGAGTCCCGGCCTTTCGCCTCGGCACCCCCTCCTTGCCCATCCCTATTTTTGCCTGCACCCTCTCCCCAAGTTTTCTTCCCGCGGTCGTCCCCCTCCCCCTCTGCCTCGTTGTCATTCTCCTCCTCCTGCTCGGCCTGTCCTCGCCCTCTCTGCGCACACTCCCGCTTCCACCCCACGCACCCCCCTCCCCAAACTCGGCGAACAGCGGCGGAGGAGCGGGAAGGCCCGGATGCGGGAGGGGCGCTCGAGGGGGGGGTGGTTGTACGTCGCTGCTGCAGTAGCCGCGGCAGCATCAGGTCCACGGCGTGCGCGCACGGGGCTCTGGGAACAGTCCGAATCTTCCTCCCACACACACACACTCACCTCCCCTGCCCCAAAAGTAATCAGAGCAATTCGCTGCCGAAGAAATGTGCTGGCGGGGCTAGGGATGTGCTAAACCACAAACAGCCCTGGGTACCACCAAATTACCATCTCCCAGGGTTTCCCTTCGGGCTGGATTTCTGAATGCAGTGGTAATAATGATAAATCGATGTCTCATTTAAAGGTTACTTTAAAAACCTGCCAGTTGTTGGAGGGGGGAACCCTGCGTGCGGGGAGAAAAATGCACTGAAAGAGCTACCCTCGGGTTTCCAGGCAGAATGCAGTGAAGCGGTGGTTGCAGGGTCAAGTGCCCAGCGCTGGGCCCACCCATGGGGTGGGAGCCCGCGGAGGGAGGAGACATCACCATTCCTCTTGGGATGAGGCCCCGGATCGCCTCAAACTCGGGCAGCAAAGGCACCGCGGTTCTGGGGGCTCCCCTCGCCCCCTCCCTCACGCTCAAAGGCGCGCGCACGCGCACGCAAGCACAGGTGTCCGGCTGACCCCTCCCTGGCAGTCGCCAGTTTTGAAGCGCCTATTCCCTTAGCGATGCTGCAGCGACCGGAGCCACCACCTCGGGGACCCACTCCTGTCCCCAGGGGACACAAAAGGGACAGCTAAGACAATGGGTATCCTAGCGTCCTGGGGACGTTGCCTGTGACCGAGCCGCCTCTTGGGCCGCTGCCTCGCGGAGGTGTGGAGCGATGCCCCCTACTGGGAGGCCTGCTCCTGGAGCACAGCGCAGGTGGGGGTCGCACAGGAGGCCGGCTCGGGTGGGGGATGGGAAGCGGGGCAAGATGACCCGCGTGACCTCCGCGGGCCTCCGGGGGCATCCTTCCCCGCCCTTGCCTTCCTTCCCCTCCAAATCTCAAATTCCCCAACCTGACCCCTCCTGGGGGTAGGTGGTGGAAGCGGACACTGCCAGGGAACGCGGGTGCAAGATAGAGAAGGGCGCTGCCTGCTGGATCGAGTTAGCTTCGGCCGCCGCCTCCTTCTCGCTGTTTCTGCGGAAGGAAGCTCTGCGGCCGCAGCAGCCCTTGGTGCCAGCACGATCCCTTCCTGACCTTGGCTGAGATTTGCTGCCTCGGTGTTTTGCCTAGCAGAAAGCACAGTCCCCGTCCTGAACAGGGACTGGGGATGCCCTCGGGGCAGAGGGTTTGCCTGGGTCTGCGCCCAGCGCCGGAACTCTGCTATGGAGATTTCTCCGAGCGCTGGAAAATCGGTGGACGCCCAGGTGCAGCCTCTGGATGGCCCCGCATAGCCCATTCGTGCCCCGCGCCTGCCCACGCCCATATAGCCAAGTCGTTTATATTAAATCTTCATTCCCAAGTCTCTGTGTGCTTAGTTAGGTACACGGACACCTTCGCCCAGCGTGGGGAGGGGGGATGCGGGCCCCTAGATATCCTCCGACTTCCCCCCCGGCACAGGGACTTGTCTCCTTAAGTGCGCTGCTTCTCCACTCTTAAACCGCAAGAGCAGAAGCCGCTCTCTAATCTGGAAACCCCTTTCCCTAACCTGTTGGCTCCTGGCCCCTGCCCTCTTATTTATTGAATTTGAAATTTCCAGCCAGTGGTGGTGAAATCACCGAGTCGAGCACGCGGTTGGCGGGAGGGGTGAGACAGAAACTTGCATATAGGGAAAAATAAAGCTCCGAACTTACAGACACACCTCCCCCCTGCCAGCCCGGCCCACTCTGGGCCTGGGTTCCTCCGGGTTGGGGGAGGAGGGGACTATGGCCCCGCTCGACTTCGCCAAGTGGTCCCGACTCCGGAGCCCGACCCCACCCACGGGTCCTCTTTTCGCACTTTTCGTTTATTCCTCAGCAACCTCAGGCCTGGGGTTCCGGGGGCAATTTCCTCCCCGTCCGGTGCGCCCCCAGGCCCTGTCCTGAGCTCGCGCCCCGGGCCAGGTCTCAAGCTCCCCCTGGACGCCCCTCTCCAGAGCCCCGGGCTCCCCTCGGCGGCCAGAGAAGCGTGCTTGGGCCGGTGTGCCAGGGAGCCGCAGAGTGGCCGCCGGCGCCTCCTCGGCGCAGGCGGCTCTCTGCTGGGCGGAGGCGGGGGTCGGGGAGCGGCTCCCTGCGGAGAGGAGGGTGGGCGCGCGGCACCTGCTGAGCTGCCGCCGCCGCTGCGGTTTATGGCGCCAGAGGATCCACCCGGATCTTCTCCGCGGAGTTCCGGGCTTGGGTCGTTTTGTAGTCGGCACGCACACAGCCTTTTTATTTGTTTTTTATTTTTCTGCGAGGGGACACCAGGGCTGTCCAGCCTAGCTCCAACGCCGGGGTGGGGGTGGGGTGAGGACAGTGACATCTACATGGGTGGGGGCGGCACGCGGTCACCGAGGTCAGCAGCTCATTAACATTTCCCCACCCGGGCGCCGCGACCTCGCAAGGGCACGGGACATGCGGGATGGGGGTGAGGGACAGACCGAGCGAGCCCTCCATGCACTGTTCGCCTGCCACCTTCCACTCATGTGCCCTTCCGCCGGCAGGTAACCGCCCCTCCCCCTCCCCGCTCGCCCCCGCTGCAGCCCCTGCTCCCAGGTGCCCGCGAGGGTCCGGGCGCCCAGGCGGAGAGTCCCTGGGCGGGGGAAGTGAGCGGGGCTGCGGGTGGACTGCGGCGCCCGCCCCCGCCCGTGGCAGCGTGGCGACTGGCGCCGCTTTGGCAGCCATTTTCTGCAGCTGCAGCGGCCGGGGCTCTGCGGAGTGAGGCGGAGGCTGCAGCGCCAGAGAGAGGCGGCGGAGACAGAGGGGCGCGGTGTCACCGGCGGGGGTGGGGGCCAGTCGGTGGCAGGAACGGGGGCCAGGGGCGCGCAGTGCCGCCGGCGCCCCGCGCCCCTCCCCCTGCTGCATTGCAGGCAGAGCGGGGCCGCTCCGCGTGGCGAGAGCCTGCGATCCCACCCTTTCCCCGCCATCTTGTACCCGGGCTGGCGCCTTCCCAAAGCGGAGCTGCCGCAGACAAAGCCCGCCCCCGGCCCGCGGGGGCCCCTGCAGCCCACCCGGGCTGGGCGGCCTGAGGGCCCCGGGGCCCGCGCCCACGCCCCGCCCCTCCCGGGGGGCCCCTGCGCCCCCCACCCCAAGGCAGACTCAGCGAGCCATGGCCACTCGCCCAGCCCCAGAGGGTCACCGGGACCCCACTTCCACGCTGGTTGCCAGGCTGGACCCGCGCCCTCGCCGAAGCCCACCCTGGTTGCGGCAAGGGGGAGTTCCCTGCAGGCACGGCGGTGTCGAGGGCTGGGCACTCTCCTAGTCCTGAGTCCTCTCTTCCGATTGTGTTGGTTGCAGGGTCACTGGTCCTGGAGCCCCCCGCCGCCTGCCCCGCGTAGTGCCAATCTCACGCCCGCATTCTTCCACTGAGGAACCTCAAAGAAGACTGCAGATCCCCCTCGCTCGCTCCCCAGAAGCAGCTGCTGCAAACGGAAAATTCAGCACTCCATTTTCTGGGATGGCAGTGCTGTCGCCCCAATCCCCCAGCTTGCTCAGGCCCTTGCCTGACGCCCCTGCACAGGACCTCCAGACCTAGGGGGTTGTGGGGCTGTGGGGGAGAGTGAGGCACCGCTTCCTCAGCCCAGAGAACCCTGGAGAACCTGGCGCCTACCAGCCTACGCCAAGTGCCTCGCTATGCTTTCGTAGGGAATTTGCTCCCTGAAGACTCCATTTCCCATTCCCAAGTCCCCAGCGCCTGGGGTGGGGTGGGGTGGGGGCACCCAGGGTCCCCAAAAGCTGGTTGGGTTTCGTCGGGACCACTCTACCCCGGGGGAACACGTGGCCACCGGCTCTGGCGCCCTCCTTCCTCTTCCAGCTACCCCTTGAAGGAGTCCCATGTCCCGGTCTACCTAGACTCCCAGGAGTGTCTGACTGGAAGGGTCAGTGGTAGAAGAGGAAACGAGGCTGGGAGAGGGGAGTGACTGGTGCAAGGTCATTCAGCAGCTTAGCGGCAGAGCTGGACTCTTCTTCACACCCCGCTCCCCTCCCGTTGTTTCTTTCCAATCCCAAGATCAAAGCCCGGGCTGGCTGTGGACGGGAGCTCCCTGCTCGGAGTACTCTCGGCCGACATCGGGACCGCGGCGGGAGGGGGTTGGGCACTAGCAGGTGGGGAGCGGCCAGTCTGCTGGTTCACACCCGAAAACTGGGTTTCGCCAACCAGACTCCTGCTGCCCCCCACCCCCCAGGGTCGCCTTCGAGGGTGGAAACAAAGCACCCTGGGGTGGCCCCTCCAACGCCACTGGCGGGGTTCAGTCCTCCCGCACCAACTGCCAGCCCGCGTGGATTCCGAGCCCGGCTCCGGAAACCAGTCTGACCACTTCGCCCATTTCCCAAGCCTCCTCGAGCGGCGGGCGGCCTGCTCCCAGCGCGGGTGAGCCCGCTCGGCCCCAGCCTCTGCTTCCCCTGGGATGAATGGATTTGACCGGAAGGCGGGCGGCAAAGGGACACTCCCGCCCCCGCGCTGGGGGCTCCCCACCCCGTCTCCCCCCATCGCGAAAACCGGTGCTTGGAAGCTCCACTCCGGGGCCGTGTCGCCCCTCACCCACGGGGTCAGCCGCCTGGCCTCGACGACCCCGCGCAAAGCGGTCTCCTGCTCTCGCCCTGTGCGCGGACTGCCCTGGGGGCGCTTACAGTCGTGTTGGGACATAGAGCTGAGCCCCAGAACCTAGTCACTGCTGCGTGGGAGGCTGCGTGGGGTCACAGCGTTGCCCTGTGGGACCGAGGCGCAGAGAAGGGACCGACCTCAAGGGGACCGCGGGCGGGAATCATCCCCGCCGAGGTGGGAGGGTGGGCGTGTGGCCCCGCAGCCCGCCCTGCGCACGTGTTTCAAAGGCTCCGCGAGCAATTTACCAGATCGCCCCCAAGAAAGCCACTGTGTCTCCACGTCCAGCCCTCTCGATGAGAACCCCCTAGAGGGCAGGGCCGAGCTGCCCTGGTCCCACCCACCACATATCGACCGCGTTCGAGCGCGCCAGCTGACCCCTGGCCCCCCGGCGGGAATGGTACGTGGCCGCGGGGCTGTGGTCTCGGCCAGGTGTGGAACTGGCTCCGTCGCTGTGCCCGGCTGCGCTGCGGCGGCTGCGGGGACGAGAAGGGAAAATGGCTGGCCGCCAGGTCGCCGGGCCGGGCCGGGGACGGAGGGAGAGCAGGCAGGCACGCTGGGTGAAGAGCTCTGTCGGGCGGCCCCAGTGACTCCTCGTGCCCGGCCGGCCAGCGGAGCCAGCTTTGCCGAGTCAGCAGGGCCGAGGTGCGGCCGGCGCGCTTCTTCTGCGAGTCCCGCCCCATTCCCATCCCCACCTCGCTCTTTGGAGGGAAAAGGGAAGGAAGTCGACGCCCACAGGCAAAGTTGGTGGTGTGCTTGGGTGTCCTCCCGGACGGCCCACCGCTCCCAGCTCCCTGTTGGTTCCCCTCCCCCACCGCAGTTAACCTGGGGAGGAGGCTGAGCAGAGCTGTCTGCCCTTGGAGCACCTGCTCCCTCCTCACAACAGGCATAATAGCTTGCTTATTTCTCTTAGGTCAGGTAGAAAGGTTTTAAAAAAGCAGGTGGGGTGGGATGGGGTAGCAGGAATTACAAGGAAAGGTACTTGTCACTCTTTCATCCCCAGCCAGGTAAAAGCTGTCTCCTTTCTGGTAGTATTGGGGGGTTCCGGAGGAACCAAGGGTGAGGGTACAGGTCCCATTCAACAGACCATGGCAGAGTACGGGCTGGGGGTCAGCCCCATTGGCTGGGGAACCCTCTTGCCAAGGCTGTGTCCCCCAGAACTTGGAGCCCTGCCCCCTTAAGCAGAGCCCAAAGGAAAAGGAAGGAAGTTGCAGGGAAGCTAGATTTAAGGGTGGTTAAGGAGGAGCAGTCGACAATTAGCCCTGCCCTAGAGTGGGCAGGGCAGGACATCTGCCGAATTCCTAGGCCCACGATGGTCTTCAGAAATCATGGAATGAATTCCTGCTTAGGTTGGAGAGTGACCTAAATGACCTCTAGAGCCCCCACGTCCACGATTCTGATTCCAGGGAACAGACAAAACAGAAGCATGGCCCATAACTGTGTGTGAACCCCAGCTCCCCTGGGGCTGAATTTCTCCAGGCTACACGTTCCTGTCTGTACAAGGGGGCTATGGCAGGGCTCTGTGAAATAACACAGGAAGTGCCTGGCACTTAGGAGGTGCCCGAATTAGAAAAGGAGTGGAGAGGAGAGGCTTTAACTTCCTGAGGAGTGTCAATGTCCTCATGGTCCTCTTTGCCATCGTGATTATGGAAAACCTTCCTTAAATGCTCTTCTGATCCTGGAGCTGTGCTAGGCCCTGCACTGAGGGCATGAAGAAGGTGCCTACGAAGTCCCATGTGTCACCAGCGCAGAGGCAGCAGCAGCAGGAAACCAAACCAGTGTCTTCAAGAATGGACTATCCTCCCTCTCCCCCACCCACCCCTCTCCTTGGGGGAAACTCAAGATAAAACGAGAGACATCACCCCCGGATCATGCTCCAGGAAGTACATGAAGGCAATCCACTCCAGCCTGCTCATCCGCTTTCCCCCTGTAGTTACTGAGATGCTCCAAATATCTTTCTTGGAGCAGCTGGCAAAGGAAGAAGTGGGCAGTCCAAATGAACAGAAGTAGTATCATTCACCAACCGCCTGAGGTTGCCATTAAACGGAGGGGCTGCTGGTTACAGGGGAAACCCTCTGGGGCACTTTTAGCAGGAGGTCTCCAGAGTGGTAGCTGGAGAGACTGCAGGTGGGGAAAGACAGTGGGGCAAGAATTAGCACATGCACCCTGGCCCCTCTTAGCCTCACCAGTCCACACAGAGGGACATCGCTCAGCTTCTGATGCCATTCTGGTAATGTGGCATCACAGAGAAGTTTCCACTCACTCTCTCAATATTCATCCTTCCATCCATCCATCCATCCGTCTGTCCATCCACACTCCTACTGATTCATCCAGCAAAGATTTCCTGGGCATCTTTTCTGTGCTAGTCAAGCCCAGTGCTCCTAGAGTTAGGATACCCAGAGTTAGGGGTATTTTTATGAATAAAACAGGCCTGGCTTCTGACCTCATGAAGCTTAAAGCCTGGAGTGAGCAGAAAGGGTAATAGAAAAGCCCCCCACCTTATGTAATTTACAACCTTGATAAGAACCGTGATGAAGTGTTAGGTGCTATTGAGAGCATGTAACTAGTTAATCTGGGGCCAGGGGCAGCAGGAAAGGCCAGGATGGACATTGCCTGACCAACTTGGGCTTCTGGTTCAGGATTTTTAGGACAGGCAGCTCAGCCCATGAGGATGTGACCAAAGCTTGGGCATTAATGGAGTAGCCATGGAAATAGAATGACCATGAAGTGGAGATGGGGAATAACAATCCTCTCACCAGTTCTCGATTGCCGGTGAGAAGAGGCTGCAAAGAAACCAGGGGTGCAGGGTAGTTTATCGCCAGGTCTCCAGAGCAGATGGGCTCACCGGCAGCTGCTTATCTGGGAGGCTACTTTAAAGCTACATTCAACTTGTGGGGCCTCCAGAGGGCTGAGCCAGTTCTGAAACAAACCAGGGTGTTCGGGTCTGAGCTGGAACTGGAGCGGGTTCCGTCCCATATCAAGCTGATTCTGTCTCCCAGTCTGTGTTGAGAGTGGACCCCAAAGCGGGAGCCACATACAAAAGGGCTGTTCCCTGGTGGTCTTAGATGCTTTGCCAGCTAAAGTGTGGGGCCCGAGCATCATATTCACCTGTGAAACGAGGACGTGGAGTCCTGGAGTCTCTCTGAGGCTCCTTGCAGCTCCATTCTTGTGGTGACTCTATGGTCCTAGTAGTGGTTCACTTTGTGGGGTTCATCTCAGTTCACAGCTGGTGCCTCTGATGTATGGGTCGTTGTGGCTATGCTGCTGGCACCTCCCGCATCCTGGCCAGACACTCTTTGCGTCCAAAGACTCCTGATGGCAGCAGTGTGCACCATGGTTAGGAGCCCAGGTTGCTTGGATCCAAGCCCTGGCTTCACCACTCACTAGTTCTGTGATCCCAGACCAGGTACTTGATCTCTCAAAGCACCCATTTCCTTATGGGGGTAATAATAGTTTGTATTGCACTGGGTTATTGCGAGGATTAAAAGAGAGAATGCACGTAAGGGTTCTTCCGTGGAGCCTGGCTCAGTGAGCATCTGTAATTGTGAGTTATTGTCATTATCAGGTCATGGAGGCACCAGGCAGTGGTGTTTATCCAGGGGCTGGTGTCACTCTTGGCATCTCTCCTAAATTCAAGCTGGTGATGAAAATTGTCAAAGAGAGAACAAGACACCTCACAAGCTATGACAAAACAATCTCTTTCGTAAATGAGAGGGGAGTAAAGGAGAAAGACCGACTCCAATAACTATAGACTGGAGTTTAGACGCTTAGAGAGAAAGAGACACTCCCCCACCCCACCCCCTTGCCTCCCACTCCTACAACAGGTGGGAAATCATGCCGACCTGAAGGGACCTGGGGACAGTCCCTGAGAAAGCCACTGCCTGCAGCAGCGAGGGGTGAGCACAATCACCTGAATTTTTACTCTTTTTTGAGGCTGCGTTGCAGGAGAAAGGGAGAAAGACAGCAGCAGTGACTTACAACCTTGTAAGCAGAGCTCATCCATTCAGTAAATATTTATCCAGGCCTTCTAGACACTGTGCTGGGCGATGATGGTGACAGAGACACAGTGCCTACCAGTGAGAGACATTCTGTTCAGCAGGTGAGGGAGGCCAGTCATGGGTGGGGGACACACAGGGATCCCTGCAGGGCATGATGAAGCACACAGCCATGGCCTGGAATTGTGGAAACGTTCTCGGTCAGCCTGGTGGCGCCTCCTTATCCTCACTGGGGGTGAACTGGGGACTAGAAACCTCTGGGAGGGTTCTTCCCCACCCAAGTTAATTTCTGGGCAGCCACTTGCCTACAGGGCAAGTGGAGAGAGGAGAACAATCTTGTGGCTGCTGAAGGTTCTGTGTTCCTGGCTCAGTGCTAGGTGGAGAAAGGCAAGAAGCACTTTGCATCATGGGCCTCTGGAGGTCCAGTGAGAGCACTAGCCAGCTCTGCGTTTGTAGCAGAGAGAAGTGAGCAGCCACTGCCTGCCAAGGCTGTAAGGTGCTTCAGGAAGGGCCCCTCTTGAAAGCATTATTTATAGATATGACTGTTTTCCCACTCTTATGTTGAGGATGGGAATTTGGGACACCAAGTCACAAGTTGGTCTCTTCTTTTATCAGCAATCCATTCAACATGGCAATTCCCATACCTGCCGCACAAGGCGTGGATGACACAAAGAGATGGCTTGCCTGCAAGAGACCCAGCTGGTCTTGAGTTGGAGACACATTTCATTTCTCCAGGCAGCTGGGGAGGCGGCTGGAGCAGGCCAGGAGATCACCTCTAATGTTCTATATGTCAATATGGTCCCTGCTTTCTAACTTGCCAAGATTCGATCAGCAAATTGGCTGATGTGGTGTATTCCCTACAATGCAGAGTGTGTATTTAGATCTTTCAACAGTGTCACAAAAGAAGCCAGAAAGGAGTAAACAAGTTTCAGTGGATGTGGTTCTGAACCTTTCTCCTGTACCTTCTGAGATACTTCCTGTCTCTCTCGGGCTTGAGTTTCAATAGGGCTGTCTCTTTGGTCCTTAACTAGGTTGAGGAAGGGACCAGCTCCATTTGGGATGCCATGGTCACCTCGGTGAGCTTCTCGGTGTGCTGTGGTCCCACATAATGCCAGCTTTCCGGGGGGACAAAGGACAGGCCTAAATTGGGGTCTGCCCAGTGTTTCCAGAGTGTCATACATGCCGGGGTAGAAACCAAATTATGAGCTAAACTAACCTAAACTACTAGAGGTTTCCATTCACTCACTTTTCACTCAGAACTTGGTTAGCCAGGCAATATTTACTGCCTGCTTTCTGTCAACCTTGCCTCTCTCCCATTACCAAGAGGCGAGAGATCTGAAAGGCATGATTCTTTTCTAGCATGTTCTGCAATCAGGGTGGGAGTACCCAGCTCATCATGAGGAGAGTAGTCTGGGGGCCTGGATGTTTTACTTTTAGAATCTCTTCATGAGAAGCATGACCAAGTGTTTCTGGGGCCCATGCAGTCTTCGGGAGCTGGACCCATACTTGGCCCATCAGCCTGCCCATATTCACAGAACTCCTGGGTTGGCGGGTCTGGAGGGCAGAGGCTGGGAAACCTCGGCTCTAGCACTCTGCCCCCATTATAGTACTGAATAAAACCAAATCACACACACAAAGAAATCCAAAAAAAACAGACCAAACAGACAAATCATGACAAAATATTTCACCCTTTCCTATCTACACTCCTCTACACTAAATAAAAATGACCACGAGGCCAGATTAATTCCTAAATTACCGAGCGAGAATGTGTGATCAGCCCTGGGACAGTCATATTAACAGTGGCAGCTTCTTACCACCTCTTCTGGGCTAACATTCCTCCAGGACATTCTGAAGCCTGCCTCCAAGCAAACCTTACAGCAGTCCCTGCACCAGGAATCATCACCTCCATTTTACTGTTGAGGAAACTGAGGCTCAGAGAGGTTCAGTGACTGCTCTCCCTCCCTCCCTCCTTCCCTTTCTCCCTTCCTTCCTTTTTTCCTTCAACAAATAGCTCTGGGCACTGGCCAAGTTCTAGGCTGAGGACAGAGCAATGAGTAAGACAGACGAAGACTTGCACTCTACTGGGAGGAGGGAGGCAGACAAGTAAACAAATCAGTGATCTCAGATAAGGAAGCCTGCTCTAAAGAAGAAAACCAGGTAAACAGAGGGTCAGGGAAGGCTTCTCTCAAGAGGTGGCATTTAGGAGACCTAAAGAGTAAGAAGGAGCCAGGCTTGGGGAGCTCTGGGGGAAGAGAGCCCCCAGCCCCAGGGCACAGAACTGGTGAGTGCAGAGCGGCTGGCCCAAGAAGCCAGGTTTGCCTGACTGCCTAACCTTTCCTCTTTCTGCCACATCCTGCTTCTTCACATGGCCCAAGAGTAAGGTTGGGCTCTGCTTTGTGGTGGGAGACTGAGCTGGAGGTGGTCAGGCCCTACTGGTACAGTGCCCAGGGCAGCTATGGGCCCACCCTCTGAACCCCCATTCATTTGTGTTGAGGTCACAGGGTGAAAGGTTGGAAAACAGGCCATCAAGGAAGGACTGGTCAAGTCGCCCGGATGTTCTCAGCTGCTGGAGAGCAGGGTCATCAGCCCCACCTGAACCTGAAGGCTCTTCTGGTTCTTCCCAGCCCCGCCCCCAGGCTCCAGTGCCAGCACCTGTCCCAAATCCCTAAGGGGGAGGCTCCAAGACCTCTTTTGAAACCTCAACCAGCATTTTTTGCCAACTTACAGAAAGTTGCAGTAGTAAAGGAACTTTCACATATTCTTTATCTAGATTCACCAGTTTTTTACGTGTTGCCCCATTTGCTTCATCATTCTCTCTCTATATATATACGTATATATTTTTCCCATATTTTTTCTGAACTATTTAGGAGTAAGTTTGAAGATTTGTGCCCCTTTATGCCTCCATTCCTCAGAGTAGTGTGTTTTTCCTAAGAACAACGGCACTCACATAACCACTGTATAGTTATCAAAATCAGGATGTTTACCATGGATTCAACACTACTGTCTAACCCACAACCCATATGCAAATTTTGTCAAATTTCTCAATAATAGTCTTTATAACTACTTTGGGGATTTTTTCCTATTCCAAGAGCCAAACCAGGATCGTGACTTGCATGCTGTGTCCTGTCTTTTTATTCTCCATTAAGCTGGGACAGGGCCTCTGCCTTGCTCTGGGTTCCTTAATCTTGGTCTTCTGAAGAGTATACATCTGATCTGTCTGCATGGTTAGATTCAGGCTCTGCATTTTTGGCAGGAATGCCACTGGAGTGATGTTATGTCCTTCTCAGTGCATCATATCAGGAGGCACACGTCACTTTGTCCCAATATTGGTGACGTTAACTTTGGTCCCTTCCAACCCTGCGTTTTTGAATCACTTGGTTTCTCCCAGCCTTGTTTTGGCTTTTGTGTCTCTCTCCTCATTTGTTTTGGTCTCTGTCCTCATCTGCTTCTCCTTCTCTCTGTTTCTGTTATGATCATTCTCCATTTCTTTTCCTGGTCCTCTTGCTCTCCTTACCTCTGTGTCTGCTCTCTTTATCTGTGCTCCTCTCTGGTTCCCTCTTCTCCCTGCTGCTGACTCCTCCCTTTATTTTGGTCCTGTCTCACCCCTTCCCTATTCTCTCTCCAAAATACTGAAATGTGAGCAAGTGCCACTTAGACCAGCCACCAGGTTAACCCACAGCTGAAGACCTTGTGCATCCTCTGATTCCCAAGAGGACTCAAACAGAACTGATGAGAGTTTGCTCTGAGAAGCTAGACCTTTGAGGCATCATAGTCTACCCAGGTGGGATCTCAGGCTCCTGGGAACTCATCCCTGGGCCCAGGAGAAAGGGCAGATTTCGGAGGAAGAGACAGTCTACAGGAAAGTCCCCCTCCCCACTATCCAGCTGCCTTCTGCCCACCCATAGGTCGTCTCCCATGAGAGCACACACAGACCCCAAATCCTCCCTAGACCCAGGGCTGAGGTTCACTGTGGTTTGGCCAGGGCTGAGCAAATATCATCTTTCTGCCAAAGCAGAGTCAACTCAAAGTTCTGAGGTTAGCAGGTTCCTCGCCACCTTGGAGAGCTGAGCCCACAACAGCATTTGTCCCCACTTGGTGGTCACTGGATTGGAAGAAGCCCAGATCCTCCTGTCTTCTCTCTGGGTTGGGCCCCAAACCACAGTTCAGAGAGTAGAAGCCAGACATGGCACTCAGCAGCAGCACGAGGCCAATCACTCATGGCTATGGCATTCAACTTTGAATTGTTATCATCATTCCTATTAAAGAATCCAATTTTATACTGGGTGAATTGGATGAGCACTGCTCCTTGTTAGAATGCACACACCCACTTGTGGGCAGAGAACGATCAATAATTCGCCTTGATGTTGGTTTTGGTCTTTTGGGAGCTTAGTTTCTCCATCTGTAGAGTGAGGAACTTGCAGGAGAAACTCCATGGTCCCTCTCTGCTCCAAGCTTCCAGGTCCCCATGACCCCAAGGTCAATGGGCTGACCCATTCCTCTCTGAGGGCAGGTGACCCTATCCACTCGCCATGGAGCTGATCCTGCTCTGGCCCTGACATGATTACGGTGATTATTCAGGGTGTTTGTGTGTGTTTCTCTCCTGGACCAGCCCCAGGGACTTTCCATCCTGCCGGTTCCTCTGCAGACATTTGTTTTCATCCTGGTCTATGGAACAAGGCATCACCAAGGACCAGCGTGAAGCAAAAGACTAAGGGAGGAAACATTCCTGCTGCCCTGCTACCCCATCTAGTCCTTCCTACAGGGCTTGGGGCCGGGTGGCAGCTTCTCCACCCTCCACGCTCAGCAGTGGCCAGATAGCCAGACTCAGTTTAGGGAGCAGCAAAGAGGCTGGCGCCAAGCTCATCTGTGCCTTCTCGGGGGGTCACAGGCCCAGGGGACGTCAGAGCCACAAGGACCCTGAGCGCTCACACACCACCCAACCCTCTAGTTTTGCAGATGAGAAACCATTAGGCCTGGGAAGGGGAAGTAATGGTACAGCACAGAGCCGGAACCAAATCCCAAGGCTCGTAACTTCCACTCAGTGCTTCTTTCGCCATCATCTCTGGATTTCTCAGCTCACCGGCTGGATAACCCTGTCCCATCCCCAGACCTGTTGGCAGGCAAGAGGAATAACTCATGTGAGTCAAAAGCAATTTGGAAACATAAATAATTTTCAATGCCAGGAGAAGAGACGGTGGGAAGACGCACCGAAGGTTGAAAGGAACCCGGCCAGTCCTGAGTCTCTCTCGCCCAGCCCAGTGCTTCCTCTCTCTCCCCACTCAGCACTGGCGGGAGAGTCAGGGAGCACAAAAAACAAAGCAGGAAATGGCTATAAGGATGCTCGCTTCCGCTGTTCATAGGAGGGACTGTGCTTGCCATGCTCTTCTCTCCCCACCCCCCAAAATTCACATGATTTTGTAATCCCACCTCCTTTAGAAAGTCAGAGGAAAATAGATGGTCCCCTGCTTGCATCTGGAATAGCCCAGACCTCCTCGCCTGGGGCTGTATTCTTCCTTGTCCTCAACCCCAAACAGCACTACCTCAACAAAGGATGGATGACACACCGTCGTTCTGTTACATTAATATAATCTCAGCATTATATTACAAAGGAGCTTAACGTGATTGTCACATTCTTCTCAATTTGGATACCGCTTTACCAAAGTGAAGTGACCACCCAGGACCAGTCTCTGATTTGTGTAGGTGTTCACTCATTTCCCCAGGATGTTATGGCTCGTATAGCCCTGACGTCCAGCGCAGCCCCTTTTGAGAGGTTTTGGAGGATGGTGGTGGTAGTGAGGGTAGAGCCGATGCCATCTTGGAGGGCTGAGAGCGTTAAGCACACCTTTGCAAAGCCCACCCGAAGGGACTGTCTAAGCAGAGAGAAACAATGAGAAACCAGATACCGTGGAATTAGTGAAGAATTTCTCAGATGAAACAGGAAAGGGAGGAAATCCAGGGAGGTTTACATTACACCTGGCGCAGGTTGAAAGGAGTCAGGGCCAGTTGTTGGCAATATTACACTCCAGGGTGCGTTTGAAAGGAGTTTGCTGCCTTCACTCAGGCAGCAAATGAGAGGCGTTCCTGCCAGTGTGGGCTGCACCCCTGCCAGCCTCCTCCAGGCCTAATGCACACACACATGCACACTCATGCATGCACCCACTCGAATACACATGCACCTTGGACATCCTTTGGTAATGCTAGCTCTCTGTCCCTACCTGGATTTGAGAACTTGCAGAGAGTTGGATAAGGGAAATAATAGTCACAGGCAACATTTGGGGAGCTCTCTCTACATGTTGGGCCTTATCCACATAGCTCACGTGAAGACCACATATGAAAATAGAGGAGAGGTGTGTGCCGTGTCTCCTGCTTGTCATTAACAGAGTGTGTGTGTGTGTGTTATTTGGAATCAGAGGCCCGCATCTCTACCATTCTGAACCTCACGTTAAAACTAAATACGTTAGTTCCTGCTGTGCTGTCAGAAACCGTATACTGTGTACCACTAGCTAAATACGGAAAGTAAACCATGAGTCTTCCTGGAACTGACTCCAGGATTATCCTTAGGGTCTGATTCCCTAAATTCAATTACCACACAATTACTTGGAGTCTCCTGAAACTCTCACAAATGCATCAGGTGAGGGGCGAGGGGGTGGCAGGACCCCAGAGCAGCTGAGTGTGTGCCTGTCTGCCCTTGCTGTACCGGGGAAAGGGAACAGCCTGAGTCCCTGGCTTCTGAACCAGAGACCCCTGGGGGCAGTTCAGGGCCCTTCTTTGGTCTGTGGACACTGTTAATGGCTTGCACTGCCGAACTCAGCTTCACTGTCCAAAAGCCCCCTTCTCTCTCTCTCTCTCTCTCTCTCCCCTTTCTCTCTCTCTCTCTCTCACACACACACACACACCTCTGTACACAAACACACACAAGGCATCTGATTCCAAGGTATTTATCTAAGAACTGTGCTCAAGCTGTGGGAGTGCAGAAAATACCCAAGACATGCCCCTCACCTTCCAGGCGCTCAAGCTCTGTCTAGTTGGTGAATGGAGGCCCATGTATACATGTATGTTGCAGCGTGCAATTGATTGACAATGAGTCAGGGGAGGCAGTAAATACTGCAGGGTTTCAGCACAGCTGGTCCTGGTAAAGGCTGGAATAATCTAGAACAACCTCAGGGAGAGGATGGGGCCTGAGCTGGCCTCTGAAGGACACAAAGAAGCCTGTGAGCTGGGAGCACGGCCAAGGCTAGCTCTGAACCCCTGTCTGTTTCCCTATTGACTGGATGTTTGACTTTGGACAGATCACTCAAGCCTCCTAGCCTTCACTTTACCATCTGTAAGACAGGGACAACGATGGGATCCACCTCATGGAGATTTGTGAGAATTAAATGAGCTGATCCCCCTGCAGTGCCCGGCACGGAATGAACACTCTATCAATGTTAGCTGCTATCATTAAATGCAAAGGGAAGAGAGGAGGGGCGAGAGGGCATGGGGTGTGGATTTCTGAACTGCGGCCACAGGAAACGGACACTTGTATCCAAGAATAACCGCCTTCAGTACGATTTCCTCTTCAGAGGCTTCACCTTCTCAGATGAGCAGCAAACATCACACGGTACCATAGAAGAAACTCATTTCAAAAAACATGAGGATTCGGTTCCATACAAGTGCAGGCTCGGCTCACGGTGGGCGGCTCATCTTACCTCTCTCCTGTCCCAGTGTCATCTCAGTGACCCAGGATAAAACTGGAGGGGCTGAGGATGAGGTCCCAGGTCAACGGGTAATCCACTAAGCAGGTAGTGAGGGCAGAATGCAGAGGGCTGGTGGTGCCCACTGGGTTACAGGGAGCGGGAAGGGCGGGAGGGCTGGCAGCGGGTACAGAGGCAAACATCACTGGGTATCTGTCCCTCGGTCAAGCTGAGGCTCCGGGCCAGAAGTCGTTAGAAGGCGTTTGGATCTGACACAGGTGTTTGATGTTCCCTGGTAAAAAAATAACCTGAGTGTTTACTTAGGGGGTTTCCAGAGGTGCTCACGGCTCCCTCCTGATCCAGTGTGTCCTCACGTCAGAGCACGTCTTTGAAGGTGATGAGGAAACTGAAGTCTGGGAAGGGAAAGGTTTTTGGTGAGGTGAGTGGGTACTGCAACCAGATCTGTTCTGCCTTCCCTGTATGTTCTAGAAGTTTGCTGTTCTGGGTGGGTGGGTGTGGGGAGGAGCCTCAATTCAGGAGCCCAAGGTGGGCCAAAAGGCAGAGGGATGGATTCTGGTCTTCCCTCACTCCTTTGTCCAGGGCCTGTCACATGCACACTCCCCCCCCTCCTTAAATCACAGGTGAGGGCCCCACTGTCATCCAGCAACCATTCTGTGCCACGCCAGCATGCTCGATGTCATGATAACCGCACTGACAGGACCCCTGTTGTTCAGCTCTCTGCATGTCTCTCTCCTAATGGACTGAAACTTCCTTGTGGGCAAGGACGGACCATGTTGACTATTCAGGACCCAAATAGGGTTTCCAGACAAAGTCCAGGATGCTCAGTTACATCCAAATTCACATAAATAACACATTTTCTTTTTTTTCATTATTAGTATAGCTCCAGTATTTCATGGGACATACTTATACTAAAAAATTATGCATTATCCATCTGAAATTCAAATTTAACGAGGCATCCTAGATTTTTATGTGCTCAATCTGGCAACCTGAGCTCCAAAGCACCGCAGTGGGATCCAAGGATGGAGCACAAACACTGAAAGGCTGAACTTGGCTCTTGTGAAAATGAGTTGGGGAGGGGGTGCAGGCTCTGGGAGACCAGTGCTAGAGACTGGGACCAGCTGGTGCAGGAGGGACCAGCTTCTGAGGGTGGATGGATACACAAGTGCCCTCTCTTTGCAGTGGGTCACAGCCTCTATGGTCAAGGCTCAGTCCCATAGAAAGATTCATTTGGAGAAAACACAAAGAAGTTTGGGTCTCCTAGTGTGCAGGGTTAAGATCCCAGCTTCCTGCTTCCCTTCTCTCCCCTGAACTTGGGCTCAGAGAGAGGGTTTATGACCCTTCACTTGTGAAATGCTGGGCACCAATAGACATTGAGGCCCCATGTTAGGAAAAAGCAGTCGAACCAGGGAGCACTGGAGCTACTGAACTCTCCTCCCCTGTCCCAATGCCAGGGCCATGACCCCCTTTGAGTGCTCCTGAGCCTTGGACACATCTTTTCATTGCCTGTGTCCAAGAGGCCCAGGGGGCCAGTAGCCACGGGATACCTCTCTACAGGATGGTGGAGCAGACAGCTTGGTTCTAGAATCAGCACAGAATGGGGCAGTGGCCATGCACCCTGGACAAGCTGTTCTGCCATCAGAACCCCAGGCCCTCATCCCCAGGGAACCTCAATCCCTGTGGGGTCTGAATGGAACAAGATGCTCCAGTGGTGCCTGGCATGTCCAAGGAGCTCAGCAACGACAGAGTCTGTCCCTGTGGGCCAGAGGGGGTCTCGGACACCGGTGAATCAGGCACCAGACTGGGCATCCTGCAGGTCCTCCTGATCTACCCGTTTGTCTCGGTCCCATTGTCCAACTTCTGACCTCAGGTTCCAGGCTCTTCCTAGAACCACCCTCCTTGAAGACCCACTCCAGAAGGTTCCCCATCACCAGGCCCAGTTTTCAAGGCCTCAGGCCACATGCAGGCCACACCCTTTTGGGAATGGAAGTGGACCTTTGTCCTTCCCTGCTCCTGCAAGTGCCATCCTCTACCTCCCCTGCCCAGTGCCCCAAACTCAGCCTGGCAGAGGCCACCCACTGGACAGGAGGGGCACCCCCAGGGGCTAAGGCTCACTCCCAAGTCACCAACTGTGCAGACCTGAACAAGGGGCTCCCCTCCCCACTCCCAATTTTTTAGCTCTCCTCTACCAGAAAAGCAGGGAGATGAAATCCCGCCTGGCATGCGCCTTTGTGTACCAGCCAGTGAAGGACAGGCCCAATTCTAGCACTGAGCAGGCAGTTTGCCAGGAGCAGTCAAGATCACCCCTCCCTCCACTCCCAGGGTGGCAAAGGGCATTCATTACATGGAGGGGGAGGGGGGAGTGTTTAACTCAACTCTAAAGGGGGCTGGGGCGATGGGGGCAGTGGGAGGGACAATTCACAAAAGCCAGGGCTAGAAACTCCCAACGGTTTTTTTTTAGAACTTCCCTTCGCTCCCTCCCCCCCCCCCCCGCTGGGCTCCCCTCCCCCACCTCCAGCCGCTGGTGGCCTGCAGCCAACACTGGCCACACTGTCCGCATTCAGGCCTCCCCGCCCTCCTGGCCCTCTATCTCTTCCCCTGGCCTTCCCAACACTACGCTTTCTCGCCACCACCCCCCCCCAATTCTGAACCACGCTGACCTCTTCCGCCCTGAAGCCCTGCACGGGCTCGGGCCCCTCAGTCCCAGGCGGGCAAGCAAGGGACTTGGGAGGCCCGAAGCAGCCCCGCGCCCACCAGGCCCTCAGTCCCGCGGCCCCTGGCCCTGCTCGGCCGCCCCAGCCAGGAGGAAGATCGCTGTGTCTGCAGAATGCTGCCCGCGCCACTGCATTCCTGGCCCGCGGCTTCCTGGCCGGGGGAGGCGCACCCCGGAGTTCGGCCCACTCCCCTCGCCCCCTCTGGGCCCTTAACCCCTTCCTCCTGCCCCCGAGACACCAAGGGCCCCAGCCTTGCCACCCAAAGCAGGATCGGTGAGATGGGGTCCCAGATCTCCCTGCTCACGAAGGAAGTGGGGGTGGGCAGGCCTTACTCGCCAGGCCTCCTCCCCCTCTCACTCCCCATCCACCTCGCAGGAAGCCCCCCTGCCCCGGCCACGCTCGCTGCGCCTCCAGTCGGAGCCTCTGGCCTGGTGGTTTCCGGGGAGAGTGCCTGGCAGAGAAAGAGCCTCGGCAGCTTCCTCGGTGGGGCGGGGCCCGCGATGCCAGCAAGGGACGCTGGAGCGGGTGGGAGGGTCCTCTCCCCGTCGAACCTGCCCTACCGGGCGGGGGCAGAGATTACTAGAAAGGAACATCCCTGCCCCACCAGGGCCGGCGTCTGGGTGTGCGGCGTCATGGGGGGTGGGGGTCAAAGATCAGCAGGTGCCGGGCGGGCGCGGCGCGGGGGCTAGCCCCACCCACGTCTCCGCGCCGCCCGCTCACCCGTGCACCCCTCCCCCACCACGCAGATCCCCTGGTTTGCCCCCGCCATGGGCACCGCGGGCCTGAAAGCCCGGGGGGAGGGAGTGCGACGCCGACGGCCCCCCCGCAGGAATTCCCCTCTCCTTTGGAGCGCCTCTCAACTTCCGGGGAGCGGGGTCACTCCGCCGGCGCGGGCGCCTCTGCCCACGAAACAGGTCTACTCTGCTTCTGCAAAGGTTTAGCGAAGGACTCGGTAGGTTTCCTCCCCGAGGCCTAAGGCGGAAGTGGGGTGGGGAGAGGGGTCCAGCGCCTCCGGAGCCGAGCGTCCGACGTTCCCTCTGCGCTAATCTCAACAGCGAAAATGCACTTTCAACATCTCCATTTAATATTTACATTCAAGCAGGTAATAATTGGAAGCTTATAGTTTAGACATTTCTAGTAGCAGCAGTTTCTAGAGAGCTCGTTTAGCTTTTTAACAAACTTTTTTTTTTTTTTTGCACATAGAAACAACACATCCATGTGTACAGTATCAAAAAATATATACCAAGGTTACCGGTATTGCAGTTCCTGGAAGGGGAGGAAATGAAATCAACCGAAATACTGAATGAACGGGAGAAAAGGTAAACAGAAAATAGTTTGTCTGATATAGAATATAACATGATCTAGAGGAAACTCCATAAATCTAGGTTTTTATATTTCAATATATAAATACCTACAAATAAATATATATATATCAGCCCGAAGGGGGGTGGTCGGGCCTTCTGAGCTCAAACAATACATTTCAATAATAACACCACGTACAAACGGGAGTAAAGTCTGCACTTGACAAGTTAGCACGGTTAAAATATAATACTATAACTCTGAGACCGCCGCGCGTGGCTGCCCTGTCAGTCCCGGAGGTCCACGAGGGAGGGGAGGGGCACAGCTCTCGTCCTGCGCGGGGATGGGGCAGGTCGGGGGCGAGACCCGCAGGCACCGTGTGCGAGGAGCCAGTGCGGGGCGGGGGCGGGCCAGGCACCGCAGCCAGGATCCCACAGCCCAAAGCACTGCGGCTTCGGGCATCCTCGCCCTGGGGGCCGGCCCGGATCTCCCGCAGTCGGCCAGAGGAGGACTCCGCCCGCTGGCCCCCGGTGCTAAGCCCCCCGCTGGGATGGCGCTTCCCCTTCACCCTCCGGCTACACCGTCACATACTCCTTGAAAGTGACGGTGAGGCAGTTCGCGGTGACGTCGGTGATAATTATATTCCCAAAGAAGGGCTTGAACTCGTTCAGCGGCTCCTCGGGCTCGTCCTGGGCCTCAGCCGGAGGCTTCTCGGCCACTGTCACCGGCACAGCTGCCACCACGGCCGCCGCCGCCGCCGCCGCCGCCGCGGGCGCCTCAGGCTTCACTTGGAGAGCGCGGGGCGGCTCCCCGGCCTCGCCGCGAGTCTTGACACAGCGCAAGTCTATGGGCTCGTCCAGATCAGAGTCCAGCAGGATGACCTCGGGCTGAGGGAGGGCGGTGGGGGGGGGCACGTCGGCGGGGCGCTCGGCGGCCGGGCTGCCCCCCAGGCAGGTGGGGGTGCTGATGCTGCGCGCCGTCAGGCGCTTCTTGCAGGGCTCACGCTCACCGTGGGTCTCCGAGAGGCAGCGCTTGCGGGCATGGGAGAGATTTAGGCCGACGGTGTGGTGGTGGTGATGGTGGTGGTGGTGGTGGTGGTGGGAGGGCGGGTGCGTGCTCCGGGCTGGGTCCCAGGCCAGCAGGTCGGGCTTGGTGGTGAGCTGCAGGGGCTGCTCGCCGAAGGCTTCCTTGGTCGGGGAAGGCTTGTGGGAGCCGGCGTCCTGGGGCTGCGGGTCCACGGGCCCCGGAGCCTCCTCCTCCCTCCTCTTGGAGGGCGCCTCCACCTTCTTCTCCTCTGCCCCCGCTGCCTTTTTGAAAGTCCTGTCGGCTGGCGGGTGGCGCTCCTCGGCGACCCGCTTCTTGTGGCTGGGGGAGCGCGCCTCACCCTCGGCCGCCTCACCGGACTTGATCTTCACCGCCTGCATGCCATTCTCCATGTACTTGCTCATCACGATCACGATGCGTCCGTTCTTGTTCTTGTTTTTGACGATCTTCATCTTGCCCCCAATCCCGTTGCCCGTCACCGCCTCCTTGGGGGCCGGCGTCATCCCATTGGGGGGGCCCTTCTCAGAGCCCTTGCCTGGAGCCCCAGCCGCACCGGCCAGGGGCTTCACAGCTCCCAGGTAGCCCTTGGCCCCCGCTCCGTGGGCCCACTTGTCAGGCTGGTGGCTCTTGGCGCCCAGGTCCGGGCAGGTGGGGCTGGGCGCCTCCTTGTGGCCTCCCTGGTATTGCAGGTCGTACATCTTGGGATCGGGCTGGTAGGGGTGGTGCTTCTTGCTGTTGAGCTGGTAGTAGTACTTGCCGCTCTTGCCCGGCGGTGGGGGCTTGCCCGCCCGCTCCTTGCTGTGCGGCTGGTACTGGTGGTGCTTCTTGCTGTTGAGCTCGTACTGGTGCCCCTGGCCCTTGCCCTGAGCGCCCAGCTCCAGCTTGGTGCGGTTGTCAGCAGAGGAGTCCTGGAGTCCGGTCAGCACATTGGAGCGACGGGCAAAGGTAGGTACCTGGGAGAACCGGGAGGAGGGGTGAGAGGAGGGGTATGGCCGGCCCCAGAGCATGCATCGAGTATCAGGGGGGTCCCAGCGCCCCCTGGGTCGGCAGCTGTGTTATGGTGGGCGGGTGTGGGAGGTCAAGTAGAAAGGAAGTGGAAACGGGAGCTCTGGAGGAAGACCACCACCCACACCCCCTCGTCCAGCCGGGAGGCAGCTCAGGTGGCAATATCAAGGGAAAGACTTGGGGGTGGCCCCAGGGCCAGCGAGTGTATTCACCTGCACCACCAGCGGTTTGGGCTTCGGCCCTCTCTTCCGATATCCCATCAGCTGCTCCTGTCGTTCCCTGAGGGGAGGGAACAGAGGGCAGCGCTATTAGCCTCAGGGTCGCCTCCCTCCTGCTAGGCTTGGAACCTGCGGCGACGCCCCCCTTCGGGAGCAGCAAGACCCAGAGAGATCAAGAGCTCAGGGCAGAAGGTCGCCTCTGCCGCCAGCTGGGCGCCTCGGTCTGGTCCCAGAGCCCCGCTTTATGCTCGAACCGACCCTTATCTGCCCAAGGGGTCCTCCACGAAGGGCTCCCCCACCTCTGACGTCCGCATCCGAACTGGCGCCCCCACAGCCCTGCCTCTATCCTGGGGAGGCGGCAGCTCGGGGCTGGGTTGCCAGCACCGGTGCCCACAGCCTTGGGCCGGGGCCCTGCGCAAAGTGGAGTGTTCGTGGGGGTGCAGGGGACGCAAACAAGTCCAAATGAGGTGTGGGCAAACCACGTCCCTCCCCGTCAGAAGCACAGGATGCTAATGACCTCATTAAGATTCAGATAACGAGTGCCGCCGGCAGAAGGGAGGACTCATTTTCTTAAAGGCCAGGCACTAAACAGGGGGAGGGGCTGCGCCCTTGTTTACACAGCGGCAAATGAGCCAATTAGGCGCTGGGGGCGGGGGCCAGCCGCCGAGGCCAGGGCCTGGCCAGGTTCTCAGCCACCTGGTGAACCGGCTCCGGGTGGAGCGGCGGGGCGCGGCGGGGGCGGCGCGCAGACGAGCAGCCTCCTCACCGAGCCCGGCTCCCGGCTGCCTCAATGTCCAAATCATTAATAAAGCCCACGGGCGGTGGTTCGGGTCAATACAGCTGCCAGGCTTCCCCCTGCGGCCTGGCCGAGGGTGACCCGAGGCTAGGGGGCGGATCGTCTCAGCACTGCCCGGCCCTCCATGGGAAAAGGGGGTGCCTCTCTAGCATTGGCCAAAGTTGCAGCCCATTTCCGGGTCAGAAACCCGCTATCCAGCGACCCTAGGCACACCCCACCCCCTGCCCGTGGGCTAACCCAGGGGAGTTCCGCCATGCCCGGGGACCCCGGGCCGGGGTCTGACTCTGAAGTTGCATGGCATTGCAACAGCCTGCATTTTAATTCTTTGGGGACCCATTATGCAACATGGCATCAGCCACTGACATGGTTACACAGTGGTGAACCCCCAGGTGGAACTGGAGCAGGATCCCTTCACGGCGCCCCCCTGCGTCGAGGGAGAGCAACTTCCGCGATGGTCGCTCGCTCCCAGGGTCTAGAGTTTACAGTTTTAGCGCCAAACACGCCACAGGAAATAATGCAAAATAAAAGGGGGAGGGGAGAATGGAAGGCAGCGGGGTGGCCGAGCTCCGCGGGCTCCTGGCGCTCCTCCCCTCCTTACCCGCCCTTCCCCCTTCTGTCCTCCCCGAAACAGAGAGGAACCGGCGGTGAATCCAGCTGCAGCAGCTGCAGCGTGACAAGCATCTGTGCGCACAAGGATGAGCCCCTCGTCAGAAGCCACCCCTCCACCACCAGGCAGCGCCCATCCCACATCCTTTGAGCCAAGCTCCCCCTGCCCTGAGGATGGGGGCCAAGACCCACCAAGTGGCCCAGCGGGGGGTGTGAAGGGCACCCAGCGCCAGACAGAATCCGCCCCCTACCGATCCCAAGCTCCCTGGGGGGTGAAGGTGGGGGCTTAAGGCCTCGTCAACTTTTCTCCAGCCCCCAACAGGTTAAGTTCAGTTTCGTGACGTCCAGCGGTTTCACAATGCCAGCTCCTTTGGAGCTGCCCGGCGAGGTGCCGGTGCCAAGCGGCCAGTGGCTGCAGGAAAGCAACACCTAGGCTCCGGGGGTGGGGCTCCAAGTTGAGACGGGAGAGGGGCCCGCGGGGAACCAGGAGCAGCCCCGAGTTCTCCAGGCAACTGTAGGGCCACCCCCAGACACCCTTTCCGCAGTTCCCCTAAAACACAAGCCTTGCCTTCTCCGGCCCTGCCCCGCCCCCACCCCCAGGCTGCAGCAACCGCCAAGGACGTTGGTTAGAGGAGCCGAGGCCGCTGCCGTGCCCGTTCAGGCCCGTCAGGGGGATGGGGCTCCCCTTGGGCCTCTCCTGGCCCTTTCCCCCTTTCCTATTGCTGCGTGGCCCACTCTTCCATTCCCATATACGGTCACGGCTGCAGGCGGCGGCTGCTTGGGGGACGCTCACCTGTTCTGGAAGGCGATCAGCAGCCGGGGATCCAGGATGTTCTCCTCGGGTTCCCACGTGTTATATCTTGCAAGGGAAAAGGGAGGGGGACACGGCGTAAAAAAACCGAGCCAGCTTTGCAGCCTCCAGGTGGGCAATGACATAAGGCCCTACTCTGTCTTCATGAACCGAAAGCTATTTAGCTGTGGATGTGGGGGGTGGAGGGTAGATTTCTGCAGGCCTGACACGATCCCTGATACACCACCCCTCCAAGTCAAAGTAAACACACAAGGGCAGGAAGAAAGGGGAGGAGTAAAGAAAATGAAACTAGCCGTTTATTTTGCAGTTGTCAAGAATTTTAAGCATGTTACTGCGATATGTTCCAAAGCCACTTTGCTCACCAGGAACCCTGCGTGCAAAGCAGCCGAAAGGCAAAGTCGCAGTCCCCTCCTCCTCTCCCCAGCCCCGAGTATCCGCGAGGGCTTCAGCCGTTTTCCATTTGACCCCTAATCCGATAACCGTCAGCCAAGCGGCCCCCCCTACACCCCCTGGCGGCCCTGGAGCCCGCTGTCACGGGCAAGCACCCCTAAATACTCAGCAACACAAAAATATGCCTCTCTCTGTGTGTGTGAGTGTGTGTGTGCGCGTGTGCCTGCGCGTCTGTCTCCATCCGGTGCCTTCGCATTTCAAATTAAAAAAAAAAAATTCCCCACCAAAAGCGCCGCAGTGACAGTTCCCAACATTTTCTGCCTTTTTTTCCCCTCTCCCTGCACCACTAGGAGGGAAGAGGCACACAATTGCATTTTCGTCGCTTTTTAATTTTTTTTTTTTTTTTGGTTTTGCAATATGGAGCCGTTCGGTGGAGGGAAAGGGGAAAGGAGCCATTTTCTGCTGCACATCAGTCAGTGCCTGCGCCCTCCCTCCCTCCGCCGGCCTCCCCGGCTCGGCCCCGCGTCTCTCCAGCTCCTCCGGCTCCTTTTAGCGCATAAATTAGTGATGGCATTTCCCGGAGAGCGGAGCACAACACAGGGCGCCGGGCTCGGGCTCGGCGGCTCGGCTTCCCCAGTGCCTGCCACCGACTTCCCCACCCCCTCCTCCCTCCACCCCACCTCCACCCCGCCTCCCGTCCGCTCCCCCCACCACCCCACCAGCTCGGCGGGTCCGGAGCCCGCGAGCTCTGCGCCTCGGCACCCGGCTCCCCCGCCCCTCCGCCGCTACTTACTTGGGGGACCAGCCTCTCCATTTCACCAGATACTCCACTCTGCCCTGAGGGGGAAAGAGACAGCACTCCATCAGCTTCCGCGGGATCCCCGGCTCCGGCCCGCAACCTCCCCACCCCCTCCCCGCCTCCTCGCGGGCTGCTCCAGCCGTCGCTGCCTCGCCGCCTCGCCGCCGCCCCCGCGCCGCCCTACCTTGCGGATCCGCTTCTTCTCGATGCTCTCCACCGCGAAGACGTGCTCGCCAACAGCTGGCAGCTCCATGGCCGAGCTGGAGTGCGCCGGGGCGCGGGCGGCCGGCGCGGCTGCAGACGCTGCTGGCTCCCGCCGGCGCCCCGCTGCCGCCCCGGCCGAGGCGCCCCCGCCGCCCGCGCCGCCGCCGCCGCCGCCGCTCGCCCAGCACAGCCTGGCCGCCCGCCGCTGCCCGCGCCCACCCCGGCTCCCGGCTCGCGCTCGCTCAGACAACTGAGCCCGGGCCGCGGCTGCACAAGAACTCATGCAAATCCGGACGTCAGCGGGCGGGGCCTCGCCGGGCCCAGCTCAGCGTCAGGGGGCGGGCCGCGGCCGGGATTGGCGCAGCCCGGCCTACCGGAGGCCCCGGGCCTAGGCGGCAGGGGGGAGGAGGAAGGGCGCGGGAGGGGGCCGGGAGGAGGAGGGCGCCGGGGAGGTGCAGGGGGGAGGGATCCGTGAGCCTGGGAGAGGGAGGCTGGAGGGAGGGAGCGGGACTGGGCCGGAGAGGTGTGTCGGCAGAGGGCGGAGAGGGGTGGAGAGCTTGACAGGGCCGGGAGGGTCTCGCCAGCGGTCCCTTCCCTGCAGCCCAGTGCCTGGGCCTGCCCCCTCGCCTCTCCTTCTCAGTGTGCACCGCCCTGGGACCCCTGCTGGGGGCCACGGAAGCATCCACTGCACTTTCCAGTTGCACTGAATTGCATCATGTGCAGACACATGGGAAACGATCGGCAGGGGGCGGAATCGGGGGCAGGGGCAACACGCGCCCCCACTCTCTGTGCCCCGCCGCCAGGCCCCGCGAGGCTTTGGGCATTTAGGAAGGCAAGGAACGGAAGAGAAAGGACATGGAGAAGAGAGAAAACTGGGTCCAAAGGATCGCCAAGGAGAGCGCAAAGAGACGCGGAAGGGGACTGAAAAGCAGCCAGCCTGGGGCCCTAGCGCTCAAGAACCTTACCAGAACGGGGCTCCGAGTCCGATCCCACCCCGGATCCTGATCGGCTCCCAATTTACCCTCGGTCCTCTCCTCGGCGGGGCAGAGGCGCGATGTCTGGTTTCTAGCAGCACCCCACTCCCCACCCCCCCACCCCCCGTCCCATCAAGCAGGACGAGAGGCGGGGAGGACAGAGAAGGGGCACAGGGGATGTCCAGGTCTGCTTTGGGGCCCGAGGGGACTTCGTGGAGTCCCGGGAAGGGCATCGAAAGAGGGAGTGGGGAGGGCCTAGAAGACGTTGAAGCTGAGCCGGGGCAGAGCAGGGCGGTACGAAGGGAAGGTGAACCGAATGGCCGAGGAGCCCAGCATTCGTCACAAATTCGCGTCTCCTGGTCGCCGACAGGCAGCCGAACCGAGGCCCTCCCGACGCGGCTGGAGAAGCCGCGGAGTGTGAAGTTTAGCACCTCCGGCGGCGAGACGGCGCGTTCCGGCGTGCCGCTCTAGCGTCCGGCTGGGGGAGCTGCTGCGCCCCACGCGGCCTCCCGAGGGCGCCGCCCGCGAGGCCGGGAGCTTGGTGGGGTCTGGGTGAGGGGTGGGAGGACCTGGGGAGGGGGCAGGGCGGCCCGAGTGGGAGGGGCAGGGGCGCGCCTGCCCTGGGGTGTGTCCGGGCCCCCGGCTCCGGGCCCTTGAAGGACCAGGAGCAGGAAGCTTGCGCAATCTCTTGGCTGAGCGTACATGAAGAAAGAAAAAGAGCAAAAGCCGAGCAAGAGTGGAACGAGCAAGGGGGGCGGGCAAAGAGCCATCCGGGTCTCCGCTCCTGCCCTGACACACGTCCCGGAATGCTAGGTGGGGACTGCGCGGGAGCTCGAGCGAGCCGGGGAGGGGCGAGGTACGGAAGCGAACACCCAAACCATGCGCGAGGCTCGGGTTCTCCCAGGAATCCTAGAGAAGTCTGGAGACAGTCTGGTGGTTAAGAACGCACACGTCGACTCCATTTCACCACCACTTCTCAGCTCCCTCGGCGGCCGGCGGCGGCTCCTGCTGCAGTGGCGGGCCGCTGCCCAAGACGACCCGCGTGGCTCCTCCCCTGAAGGGGTCCTGGGGATAGGAGTCTTCTTCTGGCAGCATCAGAGAGGGGCTCAGTCTGCAGCGATTGCTTTCTGACAAGCTCGAGACGCAAACCCAAGATTCCCAGAGGAATGGGGCCGCCGCCTGGACTAGGTGGGAACATTACCCGCCTATAGTCCTTGGGACAAGAGTGGGTGCTCTGGGGGGTAATAGAAGCTGGGAGAGGCGAATTCTTTGGGAGGGGGACACAGGGAAAAGGTTTTTCTCCTCCTGCTGTGTTTTTGGGCTTCTTCCTGACACTGTTGCCCAAGGCGAGGAACTCTCCTATGGGACAACTCGAGCGTGGAAGGGGAAGGGTCCCGAGGCTGGCACGGGAAGCGCTGTCAGCGTGTCAGTCACACTTCCAGGCCGTCGGCGCTCTCTGTCTGTTGGGAGGTCTAGCAGCGACCTTGTCCTGGATAGTCCCGTCGTCCGGGGAGGGTCTGAGCTTCGCCACACTCTGCCTGCCCCCTGGCTAGAAAACCCCCTGGAAAATCTGTTTCCAGTGGGTGTTTCCGCGGTGGAGAGGCCAGGGGGCGACGGGGGCGGGCGAGCGGCCGCTGCAGCCTCCGCGCCGCCAGGGGCGTCGGACTCCTCAGGCTGTGGCTCCGCTCTCTCTGCCTGCGCCCCTCGGGGGCCCGCGCTTGGGACCTTGGGGGCCACGCGGCCGCACCTCGTGCCTCGACGGCGAGTTTGCGCAGGAGCCGGGCTGGGCCTGCCGCCGAGCTGGGGAGGAAGGGTGGCTCCCGCCGGCCAGTACAGCGGATCTTTTCTGTAGCTGCCCGTGTGGTGTGCGAGCAGCCGCCAGGCTCCCCAAGACTTGGGGGAGCCCGAAGCTCCTCAGAAGCCCGGGGAGTCCCCGGCCGCGCCCGATCCTGACTTTTCTGCGGAAAGTGACCGAAATACACAAACATCCGCCGAACGCCGCAACTCACCCCCTCGTGAGGTTATTTATTTTGTCCTCGTAGAGGGTGGGTGGATATGGAGAGAGGCCGACTCCTAGAGCCCTAGCCTCACCTCGGCGGCCCAGCCCTAGACCACCCCTCACCTGCCGGCGGGTGTGGGAAGGAGCTCAGGTCCGCCGGAGCACGAATGCTCTGCAGGGTGTAGGCAGAGACAGAATGGGGGAGGGGGGACTGTGAGCTCCCTGAAGCTTCCCTGATGCGCTCCGTCAGCCTCTCCTGGGAAATCTCCCCTACGGCCTCCCCTACCATCCCACCCCGTCTTGGTCCCTCTGAGACCTAAACTCGGGATTCCCAGAGCCTTCAGCTGGGGCCCCTGCCTCCGACGCGGGATATCCCGAGCCCCACAGGGAACCCCGGAGAAGGGTAGCCGGTCTGCGCATTCGACGCTGCCCCCTCCCAGCTAGGGTCAGATCGCGCTCCTCGGTTCTGCTGAAGGGCAGAAGCCTTCGGGGTGCCATCTCAGGCTGGGGCCCCCACGGGCCCTTAGGGGCCCCAAGAGAGGAGCAATGCCTCTCGCGGCACCGCAGGCTCCCGCCCCTAGAGGAAAGGGCCGAAAAAGTGGACCCTGGAGACCCCGAGAACTTTTTAATGGCCCTGGACCAGAGAGTGGTTTGAGTCGGGATCCCAAAGGGCCCTGACCCGCGCCAACCCGGGAAATAAACGACTTTTCATATCCTCTCCCTGAATGGGCGCTCTCTGCAAGAAGATGCCACTGCCGGCCCACGGAGCCCAGGTTTGAGCTCTGCCCGGAAGGAGCTGCCTGTGATTTCCCGGGCTAGTCCCTGACTAGGAAAGCTCTTGAGCTGGTGTGGCTTTCTAGGACCCCGGAGGTGAATTTCAAGCAGCCGAGGGAGAATTTACTAGCAACGACTACAAAATCTGCCCAGGCTTTGACAAGAGCTCATTTCTCTTCTCTGTTCTTAGTGGGGGAACTTGTCTCTGACTTCAGCACTGACGTTTGTGATTTTGCATTTTTAGTGGTGATTTGGGGGGAGCTGACTTGGTAGGGCTGCGTGTGGGGTAGGGGGAAGAAGAGCCGGGAGGCTGTGTTGGAGCCCTGCACTCGGCCCCTTGCACCCTCTCAGAGGGATGGCTTTGTTCCTAAGGGCGCTCCTCCGCCCTCTGTGTCCCCACCCCCATGTTTCTGTTCTTTGTCACACCGCCTGGAAGGGTCGGCTTTCATTTGGGTGGCGAAGCCTCTGACGTCCCCGCGGCCCTCCGCAGCGGGCCGCGCGGAACTGGAGCTGGAGCTCCAGGTGGGAGGGCCGGGCAGGGTGCGAGGGCGGGGCAACCGGCCCAGCGCGCCGCGAGGCCTTGGCCCCTTCGCAGGTCCTGGGCACTTCTTGGGGCCACACCCGCGCCCGCCGGGCCGCGCCTCCGCATTGCGGGACGCGGGGGTCGCAAGCACCAAAGCGAGAAGCGTCATTTTCTACAATGTCGGCTGGCCCATCCCCTCCCAAGGTCAGGGCAGCCTCCCCAGGCCCGCCTGGAGAAGTCCACCCGGCCCCCGCCCCATGCTCGGTCGCGGGGCTCCGACCGGCCTGGAGATATGCGCCCCCGGGATCCATATTTCAAATATGATCTTTGGAGCTGCTTCCACCGCCCTCCGCCACTGCCGCGCGCTCACAACGGCCTCTGCATACTGTGTGTTTTTCATTTTGGATTCATTTGCCCAAGGTCTCCCTGCGGTTCTCCTCTGCCCACGAGGTTCGCCCCTCCACGCCACCCCGCCCTGCGTTTTGCTGTCGGGTGCCCCTGTTGCGCCCCGGAACCCAGCGGGGCCCACACACAGGGCAGATTTCTTTCTTTCCTTTTTCCAACCAAGAGCTGCTGCAGCAAATCCCAGAATAAAATAAAAATCGCCAGGCGGACCCCGAAGCGGTCATCAGCCCAAGCGCAACTGCCGCCTCACCCTCCCCCCAGCCCAAGGCGCGCCCCCCTCCTGGCCTCCCGGCGCGCAGAGGGTTAAGCGCGCGCCCGAGGGGGTATTTTGCTAGGGGGAGGAGCGGGGGTGGGGTGGGGTGCCGAGAGCCGCGGGCCAGGGAAGCTGGGCTCGCTGTTGTTCCCTCCACCAGTCCTGGAGTGGCGGGGCGGGCGCGATCGGAAGGGCCCGATGCGTCTGCGCCTCCCCGGCTGGCCGGCAGCCGAGTCCGGCCGCGGCCTGGAACCGCGAGGACGCTGCTCGGAGGCCGCGTCCGGCGTAGCCGCAGCAGGGGAGGGGGCGGAGGCTCAGGAGCCGCGGCCGCGCGTCGCCAGCCAGCCGATTGATCCCCAGGGGCGGGAGCGCGGCGAGTCCCGCAGGACCTGGTGGGGTGGGGGTGGAGGGACAGGGGGGCCTGCAGGATCGAGGGGCGAACGGAGGGGGTGCTCAGGGACCCGGTGACTGTGGGATGGCGGCCGGGAGGGCCCAGACAGAGCACAGCTCGGCGTGCACTGAGGGGGCTGGGGGCAGATGGTAACGCCTCGGGCACCCCCCAAATCCCATATAGTCTGTATCAGGACCCCGTTTTGGCCACTTCCGGAGCTGAGTCTGGCTGCCGTGCAACTTCGTCCCTCCAAGTCCAGGCCCCCGTCCCCGCCCCACCCCCACCCCCACCCCCACCCCACCCCACCCCGGATGACGAGGTCATCGGACGTAGTCACCCAGTCCATCTCCCTCACCCCCACTCCTGAATCCTGATAGAAATGTGTGGGTGTCCTCTCCACCCCACCTCCGGAAAGATCCCCTAGGTTTGCCCAAGAAGCCCCCCTCCCCAGCTTCTTCCGGAGGGCGGGTTCCTGGGAGGGTCCCTGAGGACCCACGAGGGATCCCCTTCGGCTCCCGGGGGGCTCTGGCTACGGCCTCACCTGCCTGCTTCGGGCGTCCAGGCGGTGCCGGGGCAGGGGCCCCGAGGAGCCTGCACTTGCTCCGCCCTCCCCTAGGGGGCGGGCTCCCCCGGGCCGGCGGGTGGCTGGGGCCTGTGGGCCGCCCCTCCGCGCCTCTCCGGGAGGGGGAAGGCGCTCTGCACGCGGGGCAAAGTGGAGGTCTCGCTGCTGTGGAGGGTGGGCAGGGGAGCTCCGCGCGCGCCCCGCCTCTGGCACACCCTCCCCCTCCCCCCACCGCTGCTTTTCCAGCCGGAAACAACCGGCTCCAGGGCGACTTTGAACCTCAGGAGCCCCTGCACACTGAGGGCTCGCGTATCTCGATGGTGCGGGCCGCGGTGTTCCAAGGGGGCCCCTGCTCGGCGCCCTTCCACTCGCGGTGAGAAGGCGACAGGAGGAGTGTACATGCATCCTTTTATTTGAGGTTTTGAAAAGAAATCTCAGGTCAAGAGCTTCACAAAGTCCCTTGTTCTGCTATCAAAGATCCAATAGGAAGCAAATTGATATTACAGTGCAGATTCCCGCAGAGAGCCCAGCCACCTGGGAAAGAGACTAAAACCCCAAGAGATGCCCCAGGGAGGGGGAAAGGGACCCCAAGCCCTCCCTGTGATGGAGACAATGGCCTTGAGAAAGGCGGGGTTGGACTATGTCTTGAGATTATTTGTAATCACCCAAGTTTCAGAGAAAGTTCACTATTTCGTTTTTTTCTAGGATCAGACAGACACTGATGGAAGAAGGGATATGGTGAGTGGAGCTTAGTGAGTGTGTGTGGATAAAGGCGTGAGTGGGCACACAGGCCGGGCAGCCCTCCTGCTTCTCTATCAGGCCCAGTGCCAGAGCCCACAATGCTTTTAGGGGCACATGGAAATGTTCTAATTGCTTTTATTTTTTTAAGTTGTTTATTTTTTAAATTGTGGTAAAATACATGCATCATAAAATTTGTCATTTTAACCATTTTTAAGTCTACAGTTCAGTTCAGTGGCATTAAGTACATTCACATTGTTGTGCAACCATTACCACCATCCACCTCCAGAGCTCTTTTCATCTTCCCAAACTGAAACTCTGTCCTGGTTGAACAATAACTTCCCATTCCCCTTCCCTCAGCCCCTGGCAACCACCATTCTACAAACAAAGTATCTAGATGTAGAGGGACTCACACAGTATTTGTCCTTTTGTGTCTGGCTTATTTCGTTTGGCACCATGTCTCCAAGGTTCATTCATGTTGTAGCATGGGTCAGAATTTCCTTTTTAAGGCTGAATAATATTCCACTATATGTATGTCTAATTTCTTTTAAAATCAGAAAAAAAATCTTTAGATTGAAGTAAATGTTTTAATATACAGCATTAATGTGTTCATCTTTATACCAATGCAGTTGTAAGCTAATTTTTAACACTTTTTTTATGAAGGAAGGGACCCACAAAGGGGAAAGTGCCCAGGGCCCATGAAAGTTCAAATGTGGTCCTGCTTCTGGGAGGAGTGTCAACAGTGGCTCCTCTGGGGAGACTCAGTGAATGGGGCCCACCAGCACTCTTTGTGGATGGGCTCAGGGGAATCAGCTATTGGCCCCGGACTCATGGCCCTGAGGGTCCAGAACACCTGCATATATGCCCTGGGGCTGACAGGTATCCTTGGGACTTCTCACTTTGGAATGCAAGTTTCTGTCTGATGCTAGGGAAATAAAAAGCCTGGAAATGTAACCTGGGGCCCCAGGACGTGAAAACACGTGAAAACAAGCCTGCCTTTCTTTCCCTCCTTTATTTAAAGAGTTCAGTTCTGCAGGGCTCAGAACCAGCTCTGGCTCTGTGGATTTCTCCCGAAGGTCCATCTGGCCTGTGTCTGCGAGTTGATTGCCTGCCATTTGACAGTAATGATTATAATGGGGTGATTTTGTCTTCTTTGACTCATTCGGATCGGAAGGTTCAGAAACAGATACCCCTAACCCCACCCCCTTGCTTTTGAAACTGGTGTTTTCTTTGATTCCGAAGAAATGGCAGAGTCTTGTGGAAGAAGATCCATGTGGAGGAAGGGCCCTTCTCTTTTTGAACCTATAGGTGATTTCTGGTTTCTGTTTTCGGCCTGGAGGTGAAGAATGAGTGCTATCGAAGCTGAGAAATATTGCACAGGACCAGAGAAATATTGCCACAGAAGCCTATGTGGGAGAGAAGTCTTTCTCAGAATTTTGAAAACCAGCTACAGCTGTTATGTACACTGAGCTATCTGGGGAGCACTCACTCCTACACACTCTGCTGATGTGGCTTTTTTCATCTCCCTCTCAGTTCCCCACCAGCAAAGATACATTCCCGTTTGCATGAAGCCTGACTTCTGCCTTCTTTCTCCAAATGGGTCCTGACGGACAGACAGACAGACAGACAGCTGGGCACAGATACAATGCTGCAGGCGTTAGAGCAATTGAACCCAGGGTGAGCCTGGCCCCCCCATCACTTCCCACTTGCTTCTCAGCCTGACCCCGGGGAACCTCTCTTGCCTATCGGCTCTTGCATGTCTCAGGAATCATGAAGAAGCCTTGTGCTCCCAGGTGGGAACTGTGTGTGCCCTGGAGGACTTGTCCCAGCTCTGGGGCAGCTCTGGTTCTCAGAAAGGCACGGCCAGTGCCTGTGCACACTGCCTGCAGAGCTGGTGCATGCCTCCTCTGATCAGCATTGATTATGCCATTTCCATGTTGCTCGTTAGAAGCCTCGTTATTTGCAATGCACACCAGCACTTTCTCCCTAAACGCAGACCCTTCAGCCCCGCAGAGGAGTGCCTGCACCTGCCACTAGAGAAGGCGAGGGTTAAGGTAGAGTGTCTACCTCTGTCAACCCCGGCCCCAGGTAGGCAAGGGCTTTATCGAGAAGTTCCTGGGACTCAGGGGGCATAAAGGATGAGGCCCCCACCACAGAGTAGAAGTGGGGCTGCTGGTTGGTGAGAGGAGTCCCCCCACCTTCTGCTCGTGTCATAGCCAAAGTGCTTGGCCCTGCCCCCTCCCTCGAGTTGTGCATCCTGGCTGGGAGGAAAGGGAGGTGTGAGGTGTGCCTTTAAGACCAGAGGCTCACCATGAAGGAGAGGTGCTTACAGAAGAGCCGGGCTCCAGGTTGCCAAGGTGAACCCATCAATAGATTATTGAACAGGCCCATCCGACTGCCCGTAATTGTCTGTTTCAACACAGCCAGCCTCTGGCCCTCCTTACCCGGCCCAGAGCACTGCAGACAGGATCCTAGCTGGGCAGAGGTCTCCCAGGACAGAAAGCCTGCCAGAGCACGCCCCCCCCCACCAAGGACGCATTACCTCTGAGCCCCGAGGTTTCTTTCCTCCCACTCCTACCCCGGCTTGTGACCCAGAGCGGCACAAAGAGCATGCCAGCTCCCTGGAACCTGCATCGGGTCGGCCCTGCCCAGGAGGGCCCCCTCATCGGGTTTTCCTGACTGCCTGCCAGCCCCAGGCACGTCCAGTGGGGCTGCTTGTCCACTTCACGGGGCAAAATGAAAGTGTGGGGCCCCTTGTTCAAAAATTAGGAGCAATTTTAAGATGACAGAGCATTAAACCAGTAGGGCGCTTCTGAGCTCGGAGCCCTGCGGGTCTGTGCAGGTCCCACCCCCACAGCTCATGGCTCCGTCTCGGCTGGTTCTCCATGGAGACAGTGCTCCTCCTCTCTGGGCTCTGCTTCCCGCCGGGTCTCAGGCTCTGGTCCCCCAAGCCCAACAGACTGGCTCTATTCAACAGTCAGAGCCTCGAAGGGGACCAGCTGTCCCGGTAATCCCGTCATCCCTGTTGGAGGATGCTTGTGGTGGCCCCTGTGGTCAGGTGTCCGGCTCTGGTGGAGATGACCAGGCTCACATGGCAGAGGCAGTGTTAGGAGGGGACTGGGGCAAGGCAGGCATTTTGAGGTGTGGCTTCGCCAGCGCACAGGGTGCTGTAGCCCTCCGGGCTGTGGTTCTACACACTCTGTCGCCCTCCCTCCTAACACCGGATGGAGTGTCTGTACTCTGCCCTACCTGCCCCGAGAGCCACCCAGTCAGAAGGGTTGAAACTCGCAGGGTTCTGGCTTCAGGGACCCTCAGACATGGCCAGTTAAGGCTGTGGGGACAGGCAGGAACCCAGGCAAGTTGGACACCTGCCGACAGTCCCTCTGCCGAGAGGAGGAAGGAGCACAGAGTGGTTAGAGCCAGACTCCCCCACCCCCACCGCATTCTCTTGGCATATTCCCGCTGCTACCTGTGTGACTCCAGGCCTCAGTTTTTTCATCCACAAAAACGAAATAAGACCTTCTCAGCTCAACGCCCCTACAAAGGCTGCCAAGGCCCTGTGTGACCTCCCTCATCACCTTCCTCCCACTCTCCGCCTTGCACACTCCACTCCGGCCACAAGGACCCCTCCACCGATCCTCAAAGATGCCAGGCATGCTGCTGCCTCAGGGCCTTTGCGCTAGCTATGGCCATGGCCTGGAACTTTCTTCTTCAGATAGCTGCATGCTTCTCTCCTTTTCTTTCAAGTCTTCACTCAACTGTCATCTCTTCAATGAGCTGTTCCTGACTATCCTGTGACTACAGCCCGCCCCGCCCCCACCTGCAATCCCAGTCTCCTTCTCTTTTCCGCAGCACCACCTTCCCCTTCTAACAGACAGTATCCTCTGTGTATTGACGATGCTCCTTGTCTTTCTCTCCTGCTGGAACAAATCCACGAGGGCAGGGTCCTGCTCACTTCCCTTCTCTGCTGGGTCTCCGGCATCTAGAACACTGCCTGGCACAGAGGAGATACCCAGTAAATATCTGTCAAATGGATGTTGAAAAAGTAGGATTTCTGTGAGGAACAAGATGCTCTGCTGGTGGTCTGCTAGAGCTTGCTCGTGCTGGCTTGTAAGAGCCGAGGACTAAATTTTCAGAAATTCCGTGAACTGGTTGTTAAACACCGACATTATTAAAAAGTACATTATTTAAATTTATAATTAAATCAATTATATTAAGAACAAAGGCAATAAATGCTCAAAACTCATTTCTTCCTAATGCTTTCACTTCGTTTTCCTCTCATCGTGTTCTGGAAGGGATTTTCGTCTGTCGTATCTGTGTGGTGCAAATACTGGACAGTGGTGGCTGCTGGCCATCTCGTCCCAAGTCTGTGTGCAGTGACTTCGTGCTGGCAGCTTGCAATCAGCCACGGAGGGGGTATTCACACCGCAGAAATTGGCAAACATTGCAAATCAGGGCTTGATTCAGCGTTCTGTTGATCGTTTAGAGTTAAGAAAGTGATGGAAACAAAGGTAATGATGCAGATTAATAGTGCGTTGTGTCTGTAGCAGTTACCTTGTGAATGGCACAAAAAAATTGAGGAAATACTCTTCCCCTATTAAAAAACTGATTTCTGGTTCAGCAAAGAAGTTCACATCATTATGAAAAAGTGAAATTTGACATAATTCTTCGTTGTTTCGCTTTCATTTTACTGGTTAGCTTAAATGAAAATATCAACTAACATTCCCATCAGAACTACACACATTCATCAATTGCATGTAGTTGGCTGGCTGCTGATCCAAGAGTCTGGCAAAAAATCAACGAAAGCATTCTCTGAATCAATTGGTTATATGGAGTTTACATTGAAGAATATTGTACATTTTATTATAATTTGTAAATTGTATGATACACATCCTTTATGTCAGTACAATTTTATATATATATATATATTTTTTTTTTCTTTCCCCAGAGAACTGGTTGCTAATGCTAAACATTTACCAATACCTCACACAGGGACCAGCCCAGAGGAGGCATTTAGATTATTATAAACAAACGAAATATGTTTAATAAATGGGCTGAGGAGACTCATTCAGCTCCATGGTAGCCCTGAAGATGTCAAAGGCTCGGGAGGAGAGACCGGGCCTGGGACACAGCAGGTGGCAAGAGCCGGGGCACTGGATGCCACGAGAGGCCCCGGTGGTCCAGTGGTGGGGCTGGGGGCACAGGGTGGTGCCAGGAGACCTGCTACTAGACAGGATCCTGAAGGAGGCATTCAGGCCTGTGGAGGGTGGACCCAGGCCTTTCAGGGCAGCGCCCCTGCGGCTTCTCCTCCTAGGATAAGATACTCCCTCGTGGAGGCTGCACAAATCCCTAGGATGCCAGACCCCTAAGGCATTGTCCTGAAGGCAGATGGCCTCAGGCCCCTGGACAAAGACCCCGTTATCCTCGGTGCTGCCCCATGCTGCTCTCTCTCTGTCCTCCCAGCTTGTTAGGGGACCTTGTGTCCCAGGACTGATCATGTCCACTCTCCTGGCCTCTGTATCTGCTGAAGCCAAGGAGGGGCTGGTCCAACCCCAGCCCTGACCCTCCTCTTGCTCGTGGGAAAGAATCATCCTTTTGTCTTGTTCTTTCAATGTGTTTGCATTAAGTCTGCTGTAGCCTGGGTGGTCAGAGAAGGCCTCACTGAGCAAGTTACATGTGAATTATGACCTGCATGTTGAGAAGGAGCCAGCCATGTAAAGATTGGGGGGATAGCTGGTGCAAAGGCCCCGAGGCAGGCACAAACTGGGCGTGTTTGAGGACCAGAAGGAAGGCAGGAAGTGAGGACAGCATGAGCCGAGGGGAGCAGGGCAGGAGAGCAGACTGGAGGAGGAGGGAGAAGGCAGCTTGCCCAAATGGCTGTGGCTGGGAGTTTGGACTTGATTCTAATTGCTATGGAAGGCCTTTGGAGCAGAAGAGTGGGGGGACTATTATGTGCTGGCCAGATAATAGGGTCAGGCCTAGACCCTGGGGACACAGGGCAAACTCCCAGGACTTGAGGAGGAGCCTGCAGGATTAGCACTTCCTGGAGGCCCTTTCTCCACCTGGTCATCTTTGAAGAAGCATCTCAGAAATACCATCTCTCCCTCTGAGCAGCATGGATTTGAAGACTCAAATGCCAACAATAGAAAGTAGAACTAAAGAGGCAGACGCCAGGAGCCAGACTGCGTGGGTTTGCATCCCAGCTGGGCCGTTACTCCCCCTGTGACCTTGAGCAACTGACTCGTTGCCATGTGCCTCAGTTTCCCCATCCTGAGAAGGAGGCTAGTGATAAATGGTTGGTAGGCACGGAGGGCAGCTGGCTCAACAGGCACAGCGCTTTGCACAGTGCCTACAGGACTAAGGCACATGCGTGTTGGCAACTACTGTTATTTTTATTGTTTTCATGATTGCTGTTAAGACAGGGAGGCACCCGGGCAGCCAAGCCTGGGTCAGGTCTCCTGCCCCGGACGAGGATCCCTGGGGCCGAGGAAGCAGATCACCTGTAGGCTGGCGGGATCTGAGCTGCACACCTCGCTGCTCTCTGCGGAAGCAGATGTCACGTGTGGTCCAGCTGCAGGCTCCAGAGCCACAGGAGCCTCATGTTTGGGGCCCATGGGCCCCCGGAGCCCCTGGGGTCCTTGGGGCTTGGAGCCCGAGAGCGGCCACTGTTGCCCCGTGAAGGGTCCCTCAGTCCCTGTTGACCTCGATGGGTGACCCCTGGGTGCAGGTGGAAGGCTTTTAGTTGTCGGTTTGGGTTGACCCCTCCACTGGGTCTATATGGCCCCAGGAAGTGCTTGGTGCCAGGAAAGAGTGCAAGAAGCTCTGGGCAGAGCGGGGCACAGGACTCTGTTGGGGGCGGGGCACGCTCTGAGAAGCCAAGTCAGGATTGGGCCATCCATGTAACCTGTTTTGGGTCTTCGGCTCACTGTGTGTGAAGAGGATCTTTTAAGGCCAAGCCCAGTGCCAGCCTTGGACACATGGGGGTGGCCTGGGTGGCTTGGCTGGGCAGGGCTGGGCTAACGCATAGCCCCACCGCTGGCTAGAATGGGCCACGAGAGGTGGGCCAGGGCACCATCCAGCTCCTGGGGAGCTGCTTGCCGGATGGTGCGGAGGACTGGGGACCCACCGGGTTATGTGCCTGGGATGGCAGCATGTAAGGATTGTGTTCAGGCAGCTCGTACCTCGTTTTGAGAGATGTACCTTATCCCCCATTTACAGATGGGGAAACTGAGATTCTAACTGGATATGCAGTGGCGGCAGGGCTGGAACTCAACCCCACACTCCCAGCTGGAAGGCATGCTCCCAGGTCTTCTCTTTCAGTCCCTGGGCCATGACTAGGCCCTGGGTCTTCACACCTCGTGTCCAGCCGGCAGGAGGGCCTGGGGTTTGTGGAATGGTTTGGAGTGAATTAGACAGACGTGAGTCCCTGTTATCATGGAGATTATCGTTTTAGAAGGTGGAGCTGGGGAGGGATGGTGGGGGCTGAGGACTGCCCAAAGGCAGCTCCCGTGACTTGGGCCCACCAAGCGTTGGGCTGGGCGCCTGGTGAATACACTCCTACGCTATCCACACGACCACCGCGTGAGGTAGTCATCGTCATCCTCAGCTCTGTGGGGTAAACCGAGGCAAAGAGAGTTGAACAATATGCAAAAGGGCATGAGAGGTGCATTTTGCACATGGGATGGATATGAATTTGGGGGGCCAAACGGCAGAATGTAATGGGTTGAATAGTAGCCCCCCCAATATATCTACCTGGAACCTCAGAATGTGACTTGATTTGGAATAAGAGTCTTTGTAGATGTAATTAAGGCAAGGATCTTGAGATGAGATCATGCTGGATTAGAGAGGGCCCAAAGCACAATGACGAGTGCCCGTGTGAGAGACAGACAAGGAGAAGCCGCGCAGAGACGTTCGCGCACCTGCAGAAGAGGGCCGCGTGGTGGTGGAGGCAGAGGGGGGGTGCTGCAAGCTCGAGCCCGGGACGCCCGGGGCTGAGGGGGCTGGGAGAGGCAAAGAAGCATCCTCCCCTAGAGGCTTTGGACGAGTGTGACCCTGTTGACACCTTGACTTCTGACTCCTGGTCTCTAGAGCTGTGGGAGAATGAACTTCTGTTTTTTTAAGCCCCCAAGTTCGGGTGGAGCCAGGATTCGACCCTGGGGATGTCTGCCACGAGCCTCGTTTCTCCACAACCCTGCCTGCCCAGGCTGGATCCTGACGTAGAGGAGGAGGGATCCACTTTTCTTATTGATGGAAAGAGAAGGGCCACTCATCTTTGCTAAGGACCTGCTAAGTGCAAAGTGCCGTCATGACACCTTCTCATTCAATATTTGTGCCAAGCCTGTGAGATCCCCACTGTTATCCATCTTACAGATGAAGGCACTCTTCAGACGTGGCCCTGGCCCAACCCTGAGAATGTGGGAGGACTCGCAGAAGAGGAGCTCCCAACCCGAGAGCCGTCGTTTGCTTCCACCCAAATGCCCCTGACTGGGCAAGATATGATGAGTGAATCACTAAATGGACGCATAGCATGACACCATTAAAAACCCACAGTTCCCCTCTAAACACGTGCCCAGAGAAAGGTCTAGAAAGATAGACGTTTTAGGGTTGTTCTCAGTCCGTCCTTCCTCACGGCTCCTGCCTCATCTCCAAATGCCTGCGTTAGGGCAAATCTGTAGCTCTGGCCTCTCTGCTTCTCATCTTCCTTCTCCAATCTGCCCCCATTACTCACTTCATTACTGGTTCCTGCCCGAACTGCCCAATTCCTTTGTCTGAGCACCCAAGACCTTCTCCTGGCACCCATCTGCTGCCTGGCCTTTGCTCTTCAGCCCCATCTGTCACTCTGCTGCTTTCGGAGGAGCCCTGTTCTTGCTGGGCGGCCTCCCCTCATCCTCTTTTGGCCCCCACCCCCCCCCCCCCGCTCAGGCCACACCCCTCCCTTTCAGGGCAAGGAGAGGGGGGACGAATGTCTGCAGAGTGCTCCCTGCATCCCAGGCTTGCGTGAGAGCCTTCACTCATCCCAGCTCCTCCGAAGAGCCCTGACTGTTAATCTTGTCTCCATTCTACAGATGAGAAAACTCAGCCTCAGATGCGACTAAACGGCTTCACACAGCTGCTAAGTGTCAGAGTTGGGATTGCAAACACCCATCTCCCAGGTCTGTGCTCTTAATAGTCATTGAGCGCCTACTGTGTGCACACTGTGTCAACTGCAGGCCCCCTAGACGCCCACTCTGCGAATGGCCCCTCCCCGGGAGGATGGTGCCACGCGGACCTCCCCTCTCCCGTGCTCCTCCGCCAGCCCTCACATCTGCTGCTCTCGTGTTGACACTTCCTCAGCGACGCGGGACGGTGACGTCACTCTTTCATGTCTGTGTGCACACGCATGCCTTATCTCCCCCGCTGGACTGTAAACGCTGGGCCGGAGGGGACGTGCCTGCTGTTTCTTCGATATCTCCTTCTGTCCCTAGCAGCCTCTCGGGCATGCACGTGGCAATCCTTTTTGAAGGAATGCATAAAATGAGGAGTAAACGGTGACGTTGACCACTAGGGCTGAATTTCAATTAGGCCCAAATGCCTTTATAGGGCGACCACAGTGCTTGGTGCTGAGTACTTCATGAAACTCCTCATTTCATCCTCCCCGGGACCCAGTAGGACTGGAGGACGCTCAGAGAGACCAAACGACTTGCTCAGCATCGCCCAGCAGGTGGCTGGGCAGGGAGCTGAAGGCTGGCTGAGCTCACTTCCCTCACAGGGGTCGGGGGGGGCCATCGGACTTTCCTATTTATCGTGAGGGTCTCAGGCAGCGCCGTTCCATAGAAATATGATACGAAACACATTTGTAACTTTAAGTTTTCTGGTAGCCATGTTAAAAAAGTAAAAAGAAACAGGTAAAATTGATTTTAATAATATATTTTATTAGCCCAGTATATCCAAAATATGTGATCAGCACAAAAATTATTAGAGAGATATTTTACCCTATTTTCGTTGTTGTTCTCCATCTTGGAAATCTCGTGTGAACTTGCACTCTGGGCACCTGTCCACTGGCACTCGCTGCATTCTCAGTGCTCGAAAGCCAGGTGTGGCTTGTGGCCCCATCCTGGACAGCAAGTCTGGGGCAAGATGTGATAACTTCCAAAGCCCAGCTGAGCAAGTCCCTCTGGAATGCGGCCTGTTGGAGCTGTGTGTTATTTCCCTGGCTCACGTCCCTCGCAGCCCTGGGGGCCTGAGGCAGCACTAGTGGCTGGACCCAGTGTCAGTAGTCATGTAGTCGTTTGTGTGCCCGGCAGGGTCAGACCTGGCATCACGCGTGGCGAGGGGGCTTCCTCTGGGCCAAAGCAAGTGTGGACCGAGAGCACTGCCTCCAGCCCACCTCCTCCTGGAGGTCCACCCAGGTTGACTTAGAAAATGAGATCAGAGCCCAGTGGGTGGTGGCCTTCACAGGCGTCCGTGAGGCTGTCACATTGGGTCCCTGGATCTGGAAGGTCACATCAATTCTGTGTCCTCTGTACACCGGGCTCACTCCAAAGGCTCCCATCCTGGACACAGCAGTTTTCCAGGGCCGAGGAGTCTGGCTGGCTGGCTGGCTGGCTGGCTGGCAGGGGGTGGCTGGAGCTTGGGTTTCTTTGGAGAAGTGTTGCTTCTCCCTGAGTCAGGGCTTCCATTACAGGCGGGAAGCTGCTGATGTCAGCGGACAGCACATACCTCCAAGCTGTCTGTGGGATGCTGCCTGGAGCAGCCCCGGGAGGGGCCCACTCCCAGCGTCTGCTTATCATTTCAGTGGATGCTGTTTGCTGGCAGCTGAGGGTAATTACGGGGCTCCGTCCTGCAGGACGGGTCTGCGCATGTGTCTCGCAGGGCTGGTGGCCCGGCTGGGGCAGCCAAGCGAGCGGTGCTGTCTGCTGCTCACTGAGATGTGAAGCGCTGGGACTCCGGGCAGGGCCTCCATTCCTGCATCCTGACACCTGGGAGGAAAATGCCAAATCTGTTTGAGATGGAGACATTTCCCCCTCCCAGGGCCTGCGGGATGATGCCATCTGTGGGCGGTCCTGGCGGCACTGACCTCCTGTCTCCAGCCACAAACACTGCCCCCAGGATGTCTTGTCCCCGGCAGTCCCTGTTCTTGTTCTCATCCCTCTTGCTTTGTTCTCGCTCCTCAGAGTCTTTTCGTTTCTCTCTATCCTCCTGTCTCCACCCTCAATGCACTGGCTCCAGCCTCCTCTAGTCTTCCCATCCTCCTTCTTTTCTGGGCTCTTCTAGGCTGCTCCTGCATGCCTCATTCGAGTCCTATTTTGTTGCTGGGAAGGCCTCAGTACTGGGTTGAAGAGTGTTGTCGTCCCCCTCAATCCACGTCTACCTGGAACCTCAGAATGGGACCTTGTTTGGAAATAAGGTCTTTACAGATGTAATCAAGTTAAGACGAGGTCGTTAGGGTGGGTCCTAATCCATTAGGACTAGTGTCCTTGTAGGAAAAGGGTAATTTGGATGCAGAGACACAGACATATAGGGAAGACATTGGAGTGATGCATATGAAAATCAAGGCAACCACAAAAGCTAGAAGAGGCAGGAAGGATCCTCCCCTAGACCTTCAGATGGAGTCTGGCCCTGCCAACACCTTGATCTTGGACTTCCAGCCCCCAGAACTGTGAGAGAAGGCATATCTCTTGTTTAAACCACGCAGCTTGTGGCCCTTCGTTGCAGCAGCCCCAGGACACTCATCCAGGCCCCTTCACCAGGCTGGACCCCAGAACAAGAGAATCCTCCCAGCCAACCCTGCTCTGGGAGGCACCTCCACGCCTCAGCAGGCTGTCCCTGAAATTCCACTCTGTCTGCAGAAGACCCCAGCTCACAAGCATTTTCGGGGATAATGGTCTTCAGGGTTCCAAAGGATTTCCTCGAGCCCGCCAGATGCTGATCACAGCCAAGCCACAACCCCACCCTTGACAAGTGTTGCAATCAATGCTCGACTCCTGACGGTGTTTTCGGGAGGTTAGTCGGGCAGCAGAGGGCGGGGCGGACAAGAGCAGGCAGACAAGAGGGCGTTACTGCAACAGTACTGACTGACGCCATCACCGCCTAAATCGGTGACAGTGCGGTAGAGGGAACAGGTCCTGGGAGCCATACTGGCAGAATGGGGTAACGCCAGCAGAGTAGGGAGGTCTCAGGAGGGCCCGTGGCCGTGGTCTTGTGCAGGGGCAGTTGAAGTGATCTGGGCAGCCAGCAGTGGTCAGTGGGGAAGGCTGTGTGGCAGGATGGTTTGTAACCATCTGAGTCGGAGTCTTGACTCTGCTGTGACCACAGATGGGGTCCTGGACCCCAGGCTCCTTGTATGTGAAGTGGACGTGATGTGGCCCATCTCCCAGGGCCCTGGGAGAGTGAGAATCAGGAGGATGGTAAGCCCTCTGGCATCCTATTGTTGTTCTCTGTTATTGTTAGAATTCCAGAACATGTTGCAGCTACAGACTGGGTTGATCTGCAAAAAGCAGAGGAAAGAGGAGCAAAAGGCCGCCGGCAGCTCTCCGGGGGATGTTCAAGGAAGGGCAGCCAATATAGAGATGGACGCAGGTCAGCACAACCAGCTGCCACAGTGAAAGACAGGTGTAAGGAGAAGGAGGAGATCTCCAGGAGGAGAACGGAGGAGGGCCCTGAGACAGAGCAAGCAAACTGGGAGAGAGCAGTTTTAGCAGCAGCAGCCAGCACAGGGAGTTATGGAAGGATGGGAGTGGAGACACATATGCACACATGCACACACACGTGCACACACACACACATGTGCACAGGCAGCAGGCTTGACTGTTGACCGTGTCAGAGCAGGCTGCCAGCAAAGAGAAGGTGAGCCCAGGGCTGCAGCTGGAGGGGCTGGCAGGGGTCAAGCAAAGGTGTGTGTATTTCATGATGGGAGAGAGGGCGTGGGGTGGGAGTTGGACTAGAGATGCAGGAGGAAGGGGGGTGCTGGGAGCTCGGATGGGGGTCCACCTTGGAAAGCAGGAGGGTGGCCAGTCCAGAGACTGGTGGGCAGGAGAGAGGATGAGACACGATGTTCTGGAGCTGCGGGAGGAGAGGGTGCATGGGGGAGGTGCTCACTCTGGCTATGGTCTTTAAAGAGAAGCTGGAGACAAGGTCATCTACAGGGTGTTCGTGGGAGATGGGGGCTGCACTCAGGGTCACACGAGGAGATTAACGAGGAATGGCTGGGAGCAGCGGAGCTGGGCCGAATTGGAATCTACACAATCTATGCTGTCCCAGCAAAGACCTGTGACCTACAAACTGAGTGGATGAGGCAAGGCTCAGGACAAGGGTTGGCTGGCCTATGTTCAAGGGGCTGAGAGCCTGGGTGTCATTGGGACGGACTGGAAGTGGCCCCGCTCCCACTCTCCTCACCTGTTTGGGTCCCAGGCTGCTGACGGAGAGATGGGGGCTGAGCTCTGAGGGGAGTGCAGGTCAGCACTGTCTGTGTATGTGCGAGTTTGCCCACACGCACCGTCTATGTGTGTGTGGAGTTTGCACAAAAAGGTGCTGGAGGGACGGTCACCCCCTTGTCGTCACGTCTGGGGGGTGGTGTCTGGTGATTTTTCTTTTCCTTCTTTTCTCTTTTGTGCTTTTAAATTTAGTTTACAACCACCATGCTGTGTTTTTTCCAAAAACAATAAAGCAGTTAAAAGCTCCTCCACAGCGCCCGTGGTTTGGATTGAGCTGGAAGCTGGAGCCTTTCTGCTTGCACTGATTGTCACACGTTCTGTTGGAGCCTCCCAGGTCTTCGGGTGGAAGGGAACTTGAAGAGGGGGGCAGTTGGCATCACCTGAATGCAACCGCCCCCAAGTCCTTGTCAGCTGAAAATGCCCCCTCCTGGGAAATAGGTGTCCGTGGGTGGGAACTCCGCCTCCTCTCTGCCGTACCTGCTAACCTGCCTGGCTCTTCTCCTGCCGCGTGGCCTCTGAACCTCACTCATTCTTGCTCATCCTTGGACTTCCACCTTTTCCTCTTCTCTCTTGTCAGCATTAACAGCACCACCCAGTCAAAGGACATTCCTGCTCATAAGCTCACATGCTCTGGCGGTCTCCTCCTGTGACCCCTTGACCCTCTCTAGCTCACTGCCCTGATTCCTCTGCTTCCTGCAGTTTCTGATTCAATCCGTCTGGGGTGGGGTCTGAGCACTGGGATTTGATAAGAGCTCTGCATGTGATCCTTACATGCAGTGAAGGTGGAGATCCACCAAGCTCACAGCCTTCCAGAAATTTCACCCATCCTCATTGCCTTAATCAATGATATGCTGGTAAGTGTTTAATAATCAGCTCTGGGGGATGGAGACAAAAAGCCCTGTGTTATATCGTTTGCCAGTTTCCGTGGTATAAATATTCCCACCATGGCCAATTTCAATCTGCCAACATGAAATTTACCAGCTGGCACAATCCCTGATATCTTCACCATGAGGAGGCATCTTTCTGTGGCCTGGCTCTACTCCGAGCTGGCTCACCTATCCCTCTGGAGCCTGGTGAGGCGATGAATGGAAAATGGCGTTGATATTTATTGCTGAGGGGAGGGATAAGGGCACTTGCACCGAGGGACTGTTGGGGGCAGGCATGGCCTCGCCCACTTTGGTTTTATGAAGCAGTTTAATTATGTCATTTAATCCTCTTCATAGCCATAGACAGAGCAAGAAATTATCTCTACTTCATCTAGGAGAATATTAAGACGCAGGTCTAAAGTGATGTGGCCAAGACCATACAGCAAATGTGTTATAGAGCTGGATCCGGGGCTCAGGGGCTCTGAGCACCAGCCCAGGGCACCCCCACTTCTCAAGGATGTCTCCTAAACTGGTGGCTGGTTGATCCTGTTGCCCAGTCCTGCCGTGACCCATGCCCGCATTTCCAAACCCTCTGTTCAGGATGTGAAGGCTGGCCCTCAGTGGCTATTCTGCCACCTTCCTCTGTTGTGGCATTTCCCAGACTTCTCTGACACTCAGGTTTGGCCAATCAGGTGGATTCTTGGAGATCTGAAAGTGGGAAGTGATATAGAGGCCACGCTTCTGCTCTTTTCTCTTGGCACGCTTAGAGGTGGACACACTGAGCAGCGTTCCCAGAGCTGGTCATTGGCTGGGGGTGTTGAGAGGCAGAATGACGGTCGTCTATTTTTTGGCCAGTGTGAATCCAGCAGGTGTGGCAGGTCACAGGGCTTGCTGAGTTTTGGATTGTTCCAGGTGTTCTGAAGCCAGAGGTTCTAGAGATATCCTCTTAGTCTCCCACCTTCTTGAAGTTGGGGGCCAATGTGGTAGTGTCTTGGGAATCACCTGGAAGCCTAGGTAGAGCTTACTCCTCCAGCCTGTCTGAGGAGTTTGTAAGCCCCGAATTTCATCCTCTGCTGAAACTAGTCGGAGTGGCTTCTGTTCTCTCCATCCGAACCCTGATGGATACACTTTCTAACCTTTGTCTAACCTGTGACCTTCATTCAACCTGAGACCTCCAGCTCCCCAGGCTATGTCCATATTGTTTCATCTAGTGGGATCTGATGGTATGTATTAAAAAAATGTAGAGTCTGAGCTGGGGCCTAGAAATCTTTTTGATAGGTCCTCTTACCTCCTAACACTTCTGGAACAGTGCAATAACTCAACATCACAAAGAACGCAGAATAAGAAGAGCTGCCCCTGTGCTGAGCGACCTCGGAAGGCAAGCAGGACAGACAGCAAAGCTGCACCCTAACGTTCACCCACTTCGCTCATGGGAGCCAGAGTGCTCTCACTCTGAGCCTCCCTCCTTGAACTTTACACATGATCTTAGCCACGGAGGTCATGGACAGCTGGAAGGAAGACATGGAAATGAGAGTGGATGCTGAGGGCAGGCACGCAGACAGCAGTGAGCCACGACAGTTGACAGGGAGGGAGGAAACTGAGAACTCACCGAAGGAAGTGCAAGGCTGCGGAAGCACAGCCGGGGAGGGAGGAGTGGCTGGGGCCACACGTGTGACCACCCCACCCCCATGGACCCCGAGGCCATCAGCTCCTGGGCTCCTTCTGACATGCTGCTGATGCCCACGACTCAGCCTCATCAAGGACAGGATAAAGTCTGTCGGGTGCGTACAGCTGGGGAAGCACTGTGCTCCTTATAAAAATGTGTAAGATGTACCAGGCTGTGAGGACAATGCATGAATTTCTTTCTTTCTTTTATTCACTCACCCTTAACAATGCGATAGCATATTTAAAAGATTCTCCACATAAGTGGTTGCTTTAAAATATATTTTTTAATCAAGTAATATGTGCTTACTGAAAAATTTTAAAAAGTGAAAGCAAGAAATAAGAATTGTCTCTAAACCTGTGATCCAGAGAAAGTCATTGTCACCCTATCAGAGACTCCCTCCCAGCCTCTTCTGTGTCTGTCCATCTCCTCTGTCTCTGTCTCAGGCTCGGTCGGTGTCTATATCTGGGTTGCTGTCTCTCGCCATGCGAATATACATTAAAATTTTAAAAACAAGTAATGATGACAGTGTATTTATAGATCTGTATCCTGTTTTTCACTTAACTTTCTTGTCTTGCCTCCTCCCATCAGGGGATTCTGAAAAACAAAAAACCAAACCCCCCATTACTAGACATCCTTCAGTTAAGATTGTCAGCTTTTGCAAATGAAAATATAGAACACCCAGTTAAATTTGAATTGCGGATGAACAATGACCATCCCATGCAAATTTGGGACACACACATACTGAAAAATGATTCATTATGTATCTGATATTCAAATTTAACCGTGTCTCGTGTTTTGTCTGGCAGCTGTACCTCCTGGGTGCTGAATGGCTTCAGATGCTGGAGGGACCGATTCTGCTCACCCCTGGAGAGACCGATTCTGCTCACCCCTGGAGGGATGGGTTCTGCTTACACCACTCCTGATACCTAGTGATTCTTCCCTTTGGCCTTGTACCTCTACTACCTGCCAGGTACCAGGCCAGACATTTTATGGGCATTATTCATTTAACCCTCACAAGAGCTGTGAAGCCCATTTTGTAGAAAAGGGAGTAAGTGCCCAGGGCAGTAATTGCGCTAAGTAATTGCGCAAGGTTCTCAGCCCAGAAGAGGATTTGGGTCCAGGTCTACCCAACTGGGGAAGCTAAGCCAGGGGGCCAGTGAATGGGGCCCAAGAGGCCTGGACCAGGCTTTGGGGTGCTGATGGCATCCTCCCAGGGGAGCCCTCTCCCCTGGATGGCAGGCTTGGGCCTCTGAGCTGCGAGGAGGCCTCTGGCGACAGCTTGGAACTCAGGGCAGCTGGACAGAAAGCCACTGACTGCCCTCGGGGCTCAGGGCTTTTGAAATGCTGGCAACAATTTCTTCTGAGCCCTCAAGGGCTAATTTAAATGGAGTTAAAGTGCCCGGGTCCCTGGTGGGAGAGGTTAAGTAGCAGGGATGGAGGATTAAGTGCTGGCTTGGGGGTGGGCGGGGCCTTTGGAAGGCTCTGGACTTGGTTTCTCTGTTTCCAGCTCTCCCCTGCCCCCTGCAGTCCCTCACTCTGCTTCCCCCTCCAGGCAGACCCCTGTGTTCACCCCTCTCTCCCTGGCCCTCACCAAGTTTCCTAAATGTGGATGTACCTGTGGGTCACTTGTAGAGAGGCAGCTATAGCGTGGGCCAGGGAGGCCTAGGATTCTGCATCCCGACAAGCACCCGGGGCATTCCCAGGCAGACCACCCTCCTCCTTAAGCGCTCATCCCCAAGATCCCACCACATAGACCAGCCCTGGGGTGGGGGCGGAAAGAAAAAAAGGAGGTTACCTCCAGACCTCTGCCCATCCTCCTCCTTCCTCCCCTCCTTCTTCCCGCGTTTAGGGAGATGCCCACCCCCTTCCTGGGATTGGAGGTCTCCAGGGAGGAGGGCTGGCGGGGTGGGCACCTCCCAAAGGAGCCCTGGTCTGGCAGCGTCTGGAGGCAGGGTCTCCTTCTCCTCCACTGAAACTCCAGAGAGGCAGATGGAGGGGTTCTGACTCTGCCAGCCTCTCTCTCATGCCATGCTTGCCCCTTGGGCACGTGCCCTCGACCCTCTGGGAGTCTCAGTCTGGAGGAATAGGGCAGGGTTCAACAGGTTGGAAACAAAGTAGCCAAATAACCCAGCTCTGATTGAGCATCAGCCTGGGGTGGGGGGACACAGGAGACTGGTCCTTGTGGCCTGGGACCACACATCTCAGAGGAGCTGCAGCAGCCAGGGCCTCTTAAGGCAGGGCCCTGAAGGTGGGGTCTGTCTGTCCCCCAGAGGGAGTGCCAGAGTCTCAAAGCGGGAGGACCTTGGTTGCTCTATTGGAAAATGTGTTCTAGAGGGGTGAGCAAGTGAGGCCAGTTAGGCCAACACTGCAACAACCCAGCCTGGGTGGGTGGGGGCTGGGTCCCGGTGCGGGTGGAGAAAGTGCAGAGGTGGGGAAATTCTGCGGGGTTTATTGAGGTGAAGTGGGGAGAAATCTGGGATGACAGCGCCCGTGCTCTCGGCCTGAGCAATGGGGCAAGGTGGAGCCCTTCTGCGCTGGAGAGGCCACTGAGGCTCAGTCTGAGCTCAGGACCAAGTATGGGTGTTCCAGGTGCCATGAGAAAGTGCCCACTGCCTGGGACAGGGGACAGGGCTGACACTGCAGCAGGAGGGATTTGGGTGGGATCAAGGGAAGGCCTGATATCACATGGTTCTAGAAGACAGGGCCGGGTATACATGGCTGTCTCCTTGCCAAGTCTCCTTCAGACTGTTGGGGTCTTGAGTGTGTCAATAAACAAATCCCCTTTGCCCCACTTAAACTGAGCGAAGGGTGAGATGCAAGGATCTGAGAGGTGGGAACCAGAGGGCAGCTGGGCTGCTGGCAGGCAAGTCGCTTTGCTGATATATTCCCACTGTGTCATTAGCTGAGCCCTGAGGTATAGGCCCTGCTTGCTTGGGTTAATGCTCTGCTGTCGCCGTCTGAGAATTCTTAATCATTGAACAAGGGCCCCGCACTTTCATTTTGCACTACGACCCCGCAAATCACACAGCCGCTCCTGTGCTGGGGGCTGCCCCTGTTTCCAGGCCTGGGGAACAGAGGCTCCTGTGCTCTCTGTGCAGCTGGTGGATCCCGCAGAGGGAAGGGGGAGGCTGAGTTGGGCATGTTCCTCTCTTTCCTCCAAACTCACCAGTGAGACCACCCGCTGGAGGCATAGGCAGGACAGAAGCCAGGAGTGTTACCCCAGGGAAGGCCGTCCAGAGGAAGGTGGGGCATGAGTGGCCCCTGACACCACCGTGCCTGAAGGCCATCTGAAGGTGGCAGATAGAGCCCTAAGGGATCAGGAGCCTGGGAGCGGGGGAAGGAAGCAGAACCCTGCTGGCCTCAGCTTGTCACTGCCTTTTGGGCCTTTGAGGCCCTTTCCTTTAGTGCTGTGAGGTCGCTGTCACCCCATTTCACGGAGGGGAAAACAGGTGCTCGGAGGTTTAAGGTTTTGGACCCCAAACACGGGCGTCAGGCTGGTGTTCTGGTTAAAGTAGAAATGCTGGGCTCCTGCTCCCAGAGGGGCCTTGTTGGATAGGCCTGGGATGGGTTCTGAGGTTCATATTTTTAAAAACTCCCTAGGACCTCTTATGGTCTTTGCCCAAGGTCACAGCTGGAAAATAGCAACATTAGAATTTGAACTCAGGGCTGCTGGTTCCAGCTCCACTGTAGCACAGCTGCCTCTAAGGCAGGGACTTGGACACCTCGGGGGGAAGGACTTTTGGGGGGGTGGGGACACTCATTATTGAGCCCCAGGTTTTCCCATTTACTCCTCGCAACACCTGGTGAGGCAGGTCTCACACTCCCATTTCACCAACGAGCAGGTGGAGGCCTTGAGACGTCGGTAACGTGGGTGGCTGGCACCACAGTGGCCCTGGAGATTGGAGTGGGATCTCCACCTGGGCTGAGAATCATGTGGGAGCTTTAAAATAACACCAGGCCTGGGCCCCGCCAGACCAATTGCATCAGAATCTGTTTTTTTATACAAAATTGCCAGGTGGCTCTGATGCACGGTCAGGGCTGTGAACCCTGATTCAGAGGAACTAGAGGAACAGATTCCCCACCCTGCCGGGAAGGCCGGGGAGAATCTAAACGACCTCGAGTGACCTGCCAGGCTGGGACTGTGCCAGTTCCTGGTGGCCTCAGGCCTGCGATTTCCAGAGGCCATTTCTTCTTGGGTTTGCAGAGAGATACCTTGGGAAACCTGGAGGACCTCTGCCCTGGAGCGATTTGGGGCCTGGGGTGGAGCCGATGCCCTCCCCTTTCTCTCAGGACACACACGCCCACCCTGTACACATCCTGGCTGAGGGTAACCTTCACGGAGCACCCTGAGCCCAGATGATGTTTGCGGGGACATGGAGTCGGGAGGACACAGAGCAGAGAGGCCCACTTGTGACTAAAGTCCTGCACGCATCCCATTCGGTAGTGCTGTGACACCCGCCCCAACCGCCTCCAGGGCGGCAGGCCCTGGTGCTGTGACCTGTGACCTGGGGGAGTTCTCAGCCTTGGCACTGCAGCCTCACAGGGCCACCCTCTCGTCCTAAACTGCGTACTTGGGGAACTCAGCCCTTCAAAAGGCATCAATTCAGTGACTTCCTTCTGCTAGGCCCTCTGGCCTCCCGGGGTTTTGCGGGGGCCACCAGTGCACTCCGCTCTGCCAGCAGGGAGCATAGGGACTTCTGATCTCTCTGAGAGATTTTTCTGAGCCAGGTGGCCAGGAGCAGCTGGCCATGTGCTAGGGAGGGGCACAGGAGGGACTCTCCGGAGACTTCAGCCAGGCGCTGCTTCTTTCCACCCCTCGAGTTTACCAGCAGCCCAGGCCACCCCAGACCCTAGAGTTGTGGCCTCCGGTGATAGAGGTGGTCAACCAGGATGTGGCCACAGGAAATGCCTGGCTTGAGACCCAGTGAACTCAGACGCTGCTGTCCCTGACACATAGTCCCTCCTCACTCATGAAGTGTGTGTCCCCAACATGGCTTCCCTCCTGGCACGAGGAGACCTCAGGCTCACCCAGGCGAGACCTGCCCCGCCCGCCAGCCGGCACAGCAGGTCTGTTTCTAAGCTTGGGAGGTTGGGCCGTGTGCTCACTGATCCTGGGAACCTTCAGCCTGCCTGGCCTCGTCGCTCTGGCCTGGGAAGCTTCTCTTGGTGTCAGGCCAGCTCAGCTTCCTGGCACCTCTCTCTGGGCTGGATCCAGTCCCCGTGCCCCCCACACCTGGGCTTGGGAGCAGAACACACCGGGGCTCCGTCAGCTTCCCGCCTCCTTGGAGAAGCCACTCACTCTCCCGAGTTCTGGTTTTCCCGGCCACATGCTGGAGAGGATGCTCCCTGGGCAGCGAATGAGGGATGAGACGCCAGTGAGTGTGGGAAAGCTTGCAGCACAGTCCTCGGCACAGGTGGGCACTCAACCAGCACTTACTGAATATTTGCAGACTTTACCCGTGTCTGTATCAGAAAAATGCGTTATTACTACGTACAACTCATGCTGTGACGGGACAGCGGGGCCCCGCTGGATGGAGTGGCGGGTCAGGAAGGTCCCTCTGAAGACGTGGCACATGAGCTGATGTGTGAAGGACGGATGCAGGCATATCTTGTGTGCAGAGCCCGGGACGAGCGCTGAGTGCCTGGCCAGCTTGAAGAGGAGAGAGCGTGTGGGGTGGGAATTGGAGGCCTAGGTCAGGAACTGCATTTTGTCCTAAAGACCACAGACACCACTGGGGGCTCTGCAGGAGGACACTCTGGTTCTCTGCAGGTTAGAAAGCCCCTCGCTGGCTGGGGTGGGCAGAATGGAATGGAGGCCAGGAGGGGAAGCAGGGAGGCTGGGCAGGGCTCCAGGATACAGTGGTCGGACAAGGACGGGTGTGGGAGGACAGGTGTGGACAGAAGGCTGGCTTTAGCACTGGCTCTGATGAAGGGGTGGAAGAGGAGGAGGCTCCTGAGCCCTGCTGAGCATCTGAGTGGATGGAGGCACTTTCCTGGTTAGGAAGCCCCCAGAGGGGCAGGCTGAGAAAGAGAGGAGCCCTGCGGGATGTGCGATGCGCTGAGGCTCCCTGGGGCACCATGGGAAGCTGATGCGGCTCAGAGGCCAGAGATGGACATGAGCTCTTTCCTGGCCTTTAAATCCTGGCTCCTCTTGTTTCCTGCCCAAGGTAGGGGAGCCCAAAGGAGCCCACTCAGCACCCACACATGTGCAACCCATAAGTACACACCTTGGAGTCACCCTCGATCAACGGGGGACCTATGATGAATACATCCTTCTCCCTTTTGCGCTCCAGAGGCCCCCCAGGGCCAGGCACTGGTTGCCCATAGCGATGGCAACTCCACAAAACACCCTCATACTGGTTTACCTCCTTCCCCACTTCCCACTCTTTCCTCTTCACTCCTGCTCCCTGGGGACCACCTGCAAATCAAGCCAGCCCTGTCGAAGCCTTTTCTTTGGGGGTGATTCCAGGGTAAGCCATAATCTTGAATTTAGTGCCGTGCTGTAGGTCACTGGGGCCTGGAGCCAGCTGTAAGCAGCCGGAGCGATGGAGTTGAGGAGCTCCTGATCCGGGATGTGGATAGAGGAGTTGAGGGAAGCAGACAGACGGCAGAACTGAAGGTCAGTGCAGTCCAAAGGGAGTTTTGTTTGGTTTCGTTTATTTTTTGTTTATTCATTTTTTGAATTGAATTTTTATGTTAAGATACTTGTGGATTCACATGCTGTCGCAAGAACTGACACAGCGAGATCTCGTGTGCCCTCTGCCCAGGGTCCCCCAATGGTAACGTCTTGTAAAACCACAGCACAGTATCACAACCAGAATGTCGACACTGACACAACGCACCCATCTTACGGACTCTTCCCCAGTTTGGCCGTTGGCACGTGTGTGTGTGTGTTTAGTCTGTATAATTCTCTTGCCTGTGTAGGGTCCTGCATCCACCACCACAGCCGAGATCCTGACCTGTTCCATCACTTCAACAATCTCTTGTGTTCTCCTTTTGTAACCACACCCACCACTCTCCCTCCTCCTCCTCCAATCTTCCCACTACCACCCAGAGCCACTAATCTGCTCTCCATTTCTATAATTTTGTCATTTCAAGAATGTTATAGCAATAGGAACACACACCACATAACATTTTGGTATTGGCTTTTTTCACTCAAAACAATTCCTGGCAGATTAATCCAAGTTGTTGTGTATATCAATAGTTCTTTTTATTGCTGGGTGGTGTTCCATGGTGTGGATGTGCCATTTAACCTTTCACCCGTTGAAGGTCACTGGGGTATTTCCAATTTTTGGCTATTGGGAATAAGGCTGCTGTGTACATTCAGGTACAGGTTTTTGTGTGAACACAAGGTTCCGTTTCTCTGGGATAAAGGCTGAAGAGTGCAATTGCTGAGTCATATGGTAACTGCATGTTTAGTTTTGTCAGAAACTGCCAAACTGTTTTTCAGAGGAGCTGTAGCATTTTACACCCCCACCAGCACTGTGTGGGGGATCCAGTTTCTCTGCGTCCTTGCCAACGTTTGGTGTGGTCACTAGCTTTTATTTTAGCCTTTCTGATAGGTGTGTAGTGACAGCTCGTTGTGGTTTCAATTTGCATTTGCCTAATGGCTCGAGATGTTGATCATCTTTTCACGTGTTTATTTGCATCTGTATATCCTCCTCAGTAAAATGTCATTGTTGAATTTGAAGTGAGTTTCTTGTAAACAGCATATCCTTAGGTCATTTAAAAAACATAGACTCTGCCAATCTCTTCCTTTTAATTGGTGTATTTAAATAATTTACATCTGAGGTAAATTATCAGTATGGTAGGACTTAAATCTGCTATTTTATTATTGATTGTCTATTTGCTTCCTCTGTTTCTCTTCTCTTGCCTTTCTGTGGATTACTTGAACATTAGGATTCCATCCTGATTTATTTATAGTGGTTTTGGGTGTATCTATTTGTATCGTTTTCCTAGCAGTTGCCCTGGGTATTACAATACACATATGTAATTTATCCGTCTACGGGTGTCAACATTTTACCACTTGGAGTGAAATGTGGGCTCCTCCCTCCCATTTACGCCCCTTTTAAAATTTTTAGATGGGCTGGCATGTCTAAGAACACAGAAGGAGTTAAATGACGGGTGAATCCTGGCACATCACAGTGCCCATATCCGATGGCACCCCCGCCCTCAGGAGCAGCCGTGCGGCCAGAGGAGCTTGGATCCTCACAGCCTCTCCGTGGCTCAGCTCTGCCAGGCCCCAGGAGCTGACATGGCTCCCGGCTGCCAGGCTGAGACAAGCATTCACCAACCCCAGAGCCGCCGGCAATTAAAGTCTTAGGTGTGGAGTCTCGTGAGCAGGAGGGAAAAAAGCAATTTCCCGTTCAACGTGTCAAAAACTGCTCACCCAAAACCCCCCAAAGAGACATCAGGCAGGGAAGAAATCTGCATCGAGACTCCTGGAGGGACGCTGGCAGGGGGCAGGCAGCAAGGCCCAGCCCTGTTTTCTTACCTGGCAGTGCAGCCGTCCTGTTTGCAGCAGGTGGGGAGAGTGGAAGTGAGGGGTTATGGCCAGGGTGCTGGGGTTTGGGTGCAGGAGCCCCAGGGCCTCACCCTATGGGTGTTAGGAGGTGCAGAAAGCTGTCACAGCAGGCCTAGTGGTCCACAAAACCCATTCCAAAATCTGGGTTGGCTGCCCTATCCACCCACAGCCCATCTACTTTCCTGTGGTTCCACGCCTCACGCCATCCAGGCCCTAGGTCTTCCTGCTGGACTGTGCTCTGCAACATGCTCTTCTCCCCATGGTGTGTGTAATGCATGTGGATGTGTGCATGCATGTGTATCTGTGCATATATGTGTGTGCGCACATGCAGGTATGCGATGCATGAGTGTATGTGTATGACGCATTGTATGCGTGTTGTGCATGTGTGTATGCACAGATGTAGGTGTCTGATACACGTGTATGCATGTCTATGTGTGCATATGTATGTGTCTGTGCATATGATGCTTGTGTATGTGTGATGCGTGTGTCTGTGTTTGCATGTGTGTATGCATGTGATGTAGTATATGTGTGTGTGTATATATGTGCATGTGTATCATATGTTTAATTTCCTTAATATGGAAGAAGCTCATGCAATTTGATAAGAAACAGATCAACAACTCAACAGAAAAATAAACAAAAAATATAAACAGGTAATTTATAGAAAAGGAGAGTCAAATCATCAATTGAATTTAAAACACGTGTAAATCCCAGTAAAACAGAACATTATATAAGAATATGGATACAATGACCACATTGTTTCTAGTGAGCAAAATGAAGCAATGTTTCATCTCACTAATAGGAAAATTCAAATTAAGACAATGAAATGATACATTGTTCACTCTTCAGGCTGCTAAAATTTAATACAAACACAAAGATCCATTGAGGCAAGAACACAGGGAAACACATGTCTGGTGGAAATGTGAATTGCAACAACTTTCTGGGAAAGTAATCTAGCAATCTCTACTAAGAAGAAAAAAATACACATACCCTTTGACCCAATGATTCCACTGTGGGAACCTCTTCTATAGAAATAACAAGAACAGTATATGAAAATAGATATGAAAGAATGCTTTTTCAGCATTGTTTATGGTGGGCAAAACCAAAGCAAAACAAAAACAAAAAACTGGAAGCAACCAAAATGTACATCTTTAGGGGAAAGATGATATAAACTGTAGCATGTTCCCACCATGGCATATAATGCAGCATTGAAAAGGAGTGAGTGAAATCCATGTCAAATGAGAGGGAAGGAGATGTCCATCAAATATTTGATAAAGAGGAAAAAAACCCAACAAATAGAAGTTGTATGGCATGATCCCCATTTAAAAAATAATCCAGCAATAATAATCCCCACCACATCCGTGTATTGTGGTATAAATGTGAGAAATTTGTGGGAAAATCCCAAACTGGCCGCCGATAGTGGAAACCCTTGAGAAGCGAGAGTGGAGGGAAGGTGGTAGAGAGTGATGACGTCTTCTTCGTTTGTCTTTGCATTGTTTCACTTGTTAAAATGAGCATCTGTTTCTTTTCTTTTTTGTTTTTGTGAGGAAGATCAGCTCTGAGCTAACATCCATGCCAATCCTCCTCTTTTTGCTGAGGAAGACTGGCCGTGGGCTAACATTCGTGCTCATCTTCCTCCACTTTATATGGGACACTGCTGCAGCATGGCCTGACAAGCGGTGCATCAGTGCGTGCCGGGATCCGAACCCCAGGCCGCCAGCAGCAGAGCACGTGCACTTAACCACTACTCCATGGGGCCAGCCCCCAAGCGTCTGTTTCTTTTTAAAAACAGCTTTATTGGTGTACCAAACCTCAGATATTTAAAGGGCATAATTTGATAAATTTTGACATATGTATATACCCGTGAAACTATCACCACAATCAAGATAGTGAACACATCTATCACCCCCCAAAATTTCCTCTCCCTCTCCCTCTTCCTGCCTCCTCACTCCCCAGTCCTTCCCCAGGAGCCCTGGGTCTGCTTTCTGTCACCATAGATTCGTTTGCATTTTGTAGAGTTTTGCATCAATGGAATCATACAGGATGTACTTTTCTTTGCCTGGCTTCTTTCACTTGGCCTAATTTTGAGATTCATTCATGCTGTTGTGTGAATAGTTCATTTCTTTTTATTGCAGAGTAGTGTTCCATTGCACGGAAATAACACAGTTTATTTATCCATTCACCTGTTGATGGGTTGTTTCCAGTGCTTGGTTATCACAAATAAAGCCACTAAGAACATTCAGGTGCAAGTTTTTTATGGACTTATGCTTTCATTTAAATACCTAGGAATGCAATGGCTCAATCATATGACAGGTGTATCTTTAACTTTTAAAGAAGCCACCAGACTTTTCCAAAGCAATTATTCCATTTTGCATTCTCTCCATCAGTGTAGGAGAATTCTAGTTCCTCCACATCCTCACCAAACATTCAACATCATCAAACTTTTTATTTTAGTTCATTCTAATAGGTGTGTAGTGGTCTGATTGTGGCTTTAATTTGCATTTCTCTAATGACTAATGAAATTCAGCATCTTTTCATGTGCTTGTTTGCCATTATTTGCCATCCATATATCTTCTTTGATGAATTGTCTGTTCAAATCTTAGGCGGGGATTTTTTGGGTGGGTGAGTGGAGGGGGTTGTTTGTTTTATTATTGAGTTGGTTTTTTTGTTTTGTTTTTTTGGTGAGGAAGATTGGCCCTGAGCTAACATCTGTTGCCAATCTTTCCTCTTTTTGCTAGAGGAAGATTGTCCCTGAGCTAATATCTGTGCCCATCTTCCTCTATTTTGTATGTGGGATGCCACCACAGCATGGCTTGACAAGCAGTGTGTAGGTATGTACCCGGGGTCCAAACCCACGAACCCCAGGCCGCTGAAGCAGAGCGTGCAAACTTAACCACTACGCCACCAGGCCGGCCCCTTATTATTGAGTTTTGAGAGTTCTTTTTATATTGTTCATACACATACTTTATTGTATATATGATTTACAAATATTTTTCTCCTAGTTTGTGTCTTTAATTCTCTTAACAGTGTCTTTCAAAGAGCAGAAGTTTTACATTTTTTCTTTTTAAAATTATAATAGCTTTAAGATATATTTCACATACCATGCAATTCATCCATTTAAGTGTACAACTCAAAGATTTTATATTCAGAGATGTGCAAACATCACCACTGTCAATTTTAGAACATTTAGAACATTTTCATTACCCCAAAAAGAAATATCATGCCCATTAGCAGTCACCCCCATTCCCAGCTCTAGGCGATCACTAATAGAAGTTTTTAACTTCAATAACTCCAATTTATTAGCTTTTTCTTTTATGGATCACACTTCTGGTATTGTATCTAAGATATCTTTGCCTTAGTCAAGGTCAGAAATTTTTTTCATATTTTTTTCCTAGAAGTTTTACAGTTTCAGGTTTTACATTTGGGTCAATGATCCATTTTGAGTTAATTTTTGTATATGGTGGGTGGTTTGAATTGAAATTCTCTGTTTGCATATGGATATCCAAATGTTTCATTTGTTAAAAGTCTATTCTCTCCCCACTAAATTGCTTTTGTGCCTTTGTAAAAAATCAATTGTTGAGGTATGTGCAAGTCTATTTCCATCCCATCAATCTCTCTGTGCATCTCCACACTAACACCGTGCTGTCTTGACTACTGTAGCTTTATGACAAGTCCTGACGTTGGGTAATGTTAGCCCTCCAACTTAGTGCTTCTTTTTCAAAGTTGTTTCAGCTATTTTAGATCCTTTTATATTTCCATGTGAATTTTAGAATCAGCTTCTCAATTTCTACCAAAAAGAGCCTGCTGGGATTTTGACTGGGATTGCATTGACTCTCTATATAATTTGGGGGAATTGACATCTTAACAATATTGAGCCTTCCAAGCCAAGCATAGAGTATCTCTCTCCATCTATTTAGATCTTCTTTAATTTCTCTCAGCAATGACTTGTAGTTTTTAGTGTACAATTCTTAGACATCGTTTGTTAGAATCATCCTTAAGTGTTTCATATTTTTGGTGCTGTTGTAAATGATGTTTAAATTTTTTAAATTTCTGCTTGTTGCTATTATATAGAATACAATCAATTTTTATATACTGATGTTTATCCAGCAATCTTGCTGAACTCAGTTATAAGTTCTAGCAGTTTCTCTGTAGATTCCATTAAATTTTCTATATAGACAATTACTGCTGTCTACCAATAAAGACAGTTTTGTTTTTTCCCTTCCAATCTGGATGCTTTGTTTTCCTTGTCTGATTTCACTGGCTAGAACCTCCAGCACAGTGTTGAATAGAAGCGGTGAGAGTGGACATCCTTGTCTTGTTCCTGGTCTCAGGGGGAAAGCTCTCAGTCTCTCACACTGAGTATGATGTGAGCTGTGCTGTGGATTTTTCTAGACACCATTTATCAAACTGAGGAAGGCCCCTTCTTTTCCTAGTTTGCTGAGAGATTTTTGGTCAGGAATGGATGTTGGATTTTGTCAAATGCTTTTCTCCGCCTCTACTTTGAGATAATCATATCGTTTTTCTTTTCACTTTGTTAAAATGGTAATCTACATTGATTGCTTTTCAAATGTTGAACCAATCTTCATTCCTGGGATAAACCCCACTTGGTCATGATGTATTATCCTTTTAATACATCATTGGGTTTGATTTGCTAAAATTTTGTTGAGAATTTTTGCACCTATGTTCCTGAGGGATATTGGTCTGCAGTTTTCTTTTCTTGCAATGTCTTTGTTTGATTTTTGTATCAAAGTAATGCAGGCCTCATAGAATGAGTTGGCAAGTGTTCTCTCGGCCTCAGTTTTCTGAAAAAGCTTGTGTACGTTGGTTTTATTTCTTCCTTCAATATCTGGTAGATTCGCTTGTGAAGCCGTCTGGGCCTGGGGTTTTTTTGTGGGGCAGTTTCACAGGCTGTTTTAACAAGTCCAGGGAGATTGTTCCTTGAAAGGGAAATGCATAGGGCCAAACGAGCTCATTTATTTGTTTTTTCTTTAAAAATAAACTTTAAAATCAAAATAATACACCCACATATTTTTTTAAATGGTGCAGAAGGCTTATAGTGACAGGCAGTAACTCCCCTCTTTCCCTCTTCCCTCTTCTGAGCCTATTTTCTGGGGGCAAGCACTTAGCTCTTTCTGGCCATTGCTTCCACGTCTTCAGATGGCAAATTTATTCAATCACTCATTTGACAAATTTTTACTGAGGGCCTACTGTGTGCCAGGCACTGTTCTAGGCCCTTGTGAAACTCCATGAACATGACAGATGAGGATCCCTGCTATCCAGTAGCTGACAGAGGGGCTAACCTCACCCTGGAGCAAACATGATTCCAGCAGGGCAGACAGACAAGAAACAAAAGATATCATGAACAGGTAAGCTGCACAGTGTCTGGAAATGCAATAAGCGCTTTGGAAAAAACAGAGCAGGGGAAGGGGGATTGGGAGTGCCAGGGAGAGGGGTGCAATTTAAAATAGGCTGCTTAGGGGACCCCTGATTGAGGAGGAGGCATTTGAACAAAGGCTGGAAGTAGATGAGGGAGTTAGCCATGTGGCCATCTGGAGAGGCTGGAGGGAGTGTCCCGGGCAGAGGAAACAGCCAGTGCAAAGGCCCCAAAGCAGGCGTGTGCGTGGCGTGTTCAAGGATCAGCAAGGAGGTGGGAGGGCTGGAGTGGGGCTGGGAGGAAATCAGAGATGAGGTCCAAGAGGGGATGGGGAGGGTGCCTAAGCACTTAGGCCTTGTAGGACTTGTAAGGACGTCAGCCTTTTTTTTTCCCTGAGTAGAGGAGGAACTATTGCTGGATTCTGAGCATAGGAGTGGCATGAACTGACTTGGGTTTTTAGAGGAGTGCTCTGGCTTCTCTGTTGAGGGTTGGCTCTGGGGCAGGGAAGGACGGAAGCAGGGAGACTGGCTGGAGGCTAGTATTCCAGGCAAGAGATGATGGCAGCCTTGGATAATGCAGGGGACTGAGAAGTGGCCAGGTTCTGGGTCAATACCGAAGGCAAAGCCAACAGGATTCGTTGATGGAATGGAGGTGGGGAGTGGAAGAAACAGAAAGTTGCAGATTCTCCAGGTTTTGTTTGAGCAACTGGAAGGCAGTGTGGCCAGAGTTAAGATGGAGAAGCCCGTCGGTGGAGCAGGTGCAAGGAAGGGGGGAGTTCAGTTCTGAGCTGAGTTTGGGTTGCTTCCTTGTCCGCCTATGGAGATGACAGCTTTATAGTTGGACGTGGTTGACTGGAGCTGGGAGAGTGGTTTGGTGTAAACTTAGAGGTAGAGACTTAGGAGTTAGTGCACAAAGATGCTATTTAAAGCCATGGACTGGATGAAATCACCACTTATATCTTAGCTCTTAATCCCTGTTGAGATGCTGTCTGTTGGCTGCCCATTCCACCCCACGCCTTCCACCATAGGTGCACCACTGCTTTTACCTCTCCTCTTGCTTATCTGTGTAACTTTTTTCCACCCCATTTCTGGAGCCACAAAGGACCCTGCCCCAGCGTGTCTTGACTTCTCTCTGGGAAGGTGAGGATATTAGAGTCCCTGCCCTGCCCCTCAGGGCTCCTCTCCTCGCCACCCCCATCCTGTGCAGCTTGGCTTCTTGGGCATCACCAAGGTAGTCTGCTCTGTAACCAGTTACCATCTATGCTTTCTTTATAGGTTCGTACTAAAAGTGGAAGATCAACAACGATTATATTATTATGACTGTATGTAAAAATTCAGCTCATGGCTGAGTACATATAATGATTTGCTGATTTTGCCTGGGCCTCTAACTCTCCTCCCTCCTGCTGGCATTGCCCGCCTCCATCACATCCGTGGTTCTTCCGACTTGTCCACAACAAACAGTCTCTGAAATGCTTCTGTTGGGGGAGAAGCCCTTCTGGAACTCTCTGCTTTGCTGTAGCCCCGAGGGTTGCGGTGAGCGCTGCTGCTCCCCCAGCTTCCTAGGACTGACTTCCCTTCGTGCCTCCCCGGGTGGAGCTGAGGATTCCCACTCGCATTACTACCACTACTAGTGCTACCAACCCTGCTAGTACCACCACCTCCCCCGCCACCACTACTAGAGCTACCAACACCACTAGTTTCACCACCTCTACCACCACTACTAGAGCTATCAACACCACTAGTATCACCACCTCTACCACCACTACTAGAGCTACCAACACTACTAGTACCAACACCTCTACCAGTACTACTAGAGCTACCAACACTACTAGTACCAACACCTCTACTGCCACCTCTACTAGAGCTACCAACACTACTAGTACCAACACCTCTACCAGTACTACTGTTTTTTCTTTTTCTAAATTGAGGAGAAACTCACATAACATAAAATTAACTGGTTTAAAGTGAACAATTCAGTGGCATCTAGTACATTCACAATGTTATGCAACTACCACCTCTATCTAGTTCCAGAACTTTTCTTCACCCCAGAAGGAATCTCTGAACCCGTTAAGTAATCACTTCCCGTTTCCCCCTCCCCCAAGCCCCTGGCAACCACTAATCTACTTTCTGTCTCTATGGATTTGCCTATTCTGGACATTTCATATAAATGGAATCAAACAGTACGTGGCCTTTTGTACCTGGCTTCTTTCCCTGAGCATGTTTTGAATGTTTCAACTATGTTGTACCATGTGTCAGAATTTCATTCTTTCTGAAGGCTGAATACTATTCCAGCGTGTGGATGGGCCATATTTCATTTATCCATCATCTGTTGCTAGACTTGGGTTCTTTCTCCCTTTTGGCGATTGTGAATAATGCTGCTATGAACATGTGTGTACGTGTATTCGTGTGAGTCCTGTATTTAGCTCTTTGGGGTACACACCTGGGAGTAGAATTGCTGGGTCATAAGACAGTTCTCCTGTGACTGTTGGAGGAAGCCCCGTTACTTCTCGGCAATTCCTCACTGGGCTGGAGCACATCCTAAGTAACTTCCTGAGAAGGGGCTATGGGGGGTAGGCTTTCTGAGGCCTTGCCTGTCTTGCAGCCCCTCACAGCCTGCCCAGAAGCTGCTCCCCCCCACAAAAGGGGAGAGCCCTTCTATAAGAGAGTAGATGCCCTCGCCAGCGGGGCCAGAACACAGCGCCCGGCCCGAATCGGCATTTCTGGGCCCCCTCTACTTGTTGAGATTGCATTCGACCATGACTGATAGAAAACGGAACTAAGTAGGCTAGTCAAGGGCCCTGCACATCCACGACCCGACTTTGTTTTTACAACCGGCCGAGTGCTTGCCCCCATGTGATAGGTGAGAAAAAGGGTCTCAGGGAGCCGGAGTCCCTGCTCCCAGTTCAGACAGAGTCACGTCAGAACCCGAGTGGACTCGTGTCTGTGCCCCGCAGCCCTTGCTCTGTGACCCCACACTGGGCATTCCCCTGCCCTGGGTCAGGAGGCCTGGGCGGGTGCCAGGCTTGGCCCCTCGGTATCAACTTTCACCTATGCAGGGATTTTTCCCTGCTCTCAGTTACCCAAGGACAAAGTCTGACATTAAACTTGACCAATGGATGTGGCCAATAACCTGGCCTTATCTGGTTCCGGGAGCAGCTGAATGGGCCGTGGGTGCGCGGATCCCACCCCTTCTCCCCTCCAAGCCCAAGAGGGATGTGACCCTGGAGCTTCTGGGGGCTTGAGCCAGGCCACGCCCACTGTGGAGGGAATGCGGTGGGGAGTGGTGTCAGTAGGCTAGGTTGGAAATCCTTCCGTCTGCTTACTGGCTGCACAACCTTGGGAACACGTTACTGGTCCCTACCCGCTATCTCCCCTTCTCCTCTCTAACCGAGCCCTGATTTGTTCAGGGGAGCAACGTACCCAGCTGAAAAGACTCATCTTACCAGACTCTTGCCGCTAGGGTTAGCTGGGTGAGATGTGAACAGGGATTTCTAGAAAAGGTTTTGCTTTCCTGCTATGGTGCTATTCCTTCCTCCTCCCCTCTTCTTTTCTTGGGGCCTGGAGATGCAGCAGCCTTCTTGTGGCCATTAGGACATGCTGAGGGTGGCTGAGGAGCCTGGGCTCCAGACAGCATCAGGGAACTGCTGGGTCAGCAGTGCCTACCCCGAGTTTCTTGTTGGGTGGGATGGCTAAGCTCCTCACTGGTGTCAGCTTTTACTGACCAGGTTTTCTGTCGCTTGCAGCTGAAGGCATTTCCACTGGGTACATTTTGAGCCTGTTTCTTCATCTTGAAAATGCTGCCGAAAGCACTTTGTCTAACCCGGAGTTAGGGTGCTGCCAGAATCATTTGTTTATTTCTTGAGTGTCGATTGGCGGTTTGCTCTTGGCCAGGCCTTCAGTCTGGGGACACTCAGGACAGGGTTGGTCCCTGCTTCCCTGGAGCTCAAGGTGGCTCAGCCGTGTGAACAGCCGAGGTAGCTGGGAAGACACAAAGCACCAGGCAGGGGGACCTGCAGAGGGGCCCACGGGGAGTTGAGGGGGGAGCGCCACTCTGGTGGCCACATTCTCACCCACAGGACAGGGCCCGAAGGTCACCTCAGCTCTGGAGACCTCAGAATGGGGGATGGCGTGTTCTAGAAGCATTCATGACCAGGACAGCTAGAAACTTTCCCAGGGCTCTCAGCAAACTCTTTGGGGCTCCTTGGGGCTCCCAGCCTCTCAGAGGGCCCTGCTAGAAGATGAAGGGCTAAGATTAGAAATACCACCCTCTCTCCAGCAGATGCTCGCTGTTTTCCCTACACCTTGAGTGACTCTGTGGGCCCTTTGGGCCTCAGCTTCTCTGTCCATAAGCGAGCAGACTGGACCAGATGATAGAAGTTTCTTGTAGCTCTGGCATGCATTCTGTAACTCTAGATATGCTGGACCCTCATGGCTCCTGTCCCAGGACAGATGAAGAACAGAAACAGAGAGGGTGTGTGGTTTTCTCCAGTCAAACAGCAGATCAGTACAAACGATGCCACGATATTCGTAAGAGCACAATTGTACATACATAATTTCTCAATGTGCCAGTGTATCAAGGAAAAATTCCTAGAACTGGAATTGCTGAGTCAAAAAGCCAACCCAAGCTTAATAACTTGGTTATATGCTGAAAAAATGCTCTCCCGAGAAGTTGCACTAATATATGTGGATGAGAAACTCATTTACCCACCAACACAGTGTGTAATCAAAGTTTCTGATCTTTGCCAAATAAATAAATGAAAAATTGTATTTCAGGATAGTTTTAATTTGTATTTTTCATTAAAAGTGGAGTTGACACCAAAAGCATGAGCAACAAAAGGAAAAATAGATAATTTGGACTTCATCAAAATTTAAAACTTTTGTGCATCAAAGGACATTATTAAGAAAGTGAAAAGGCCACCCACAGAATGGGACAAAATATTGCAAATCACATATCTTACAGAGGTCTAGTATCCAGAATAGATAAGGAACTCTTACAGCTCGACAACAAAAAGGTACATAACCCAATTAAAAAATGGGCAAAGGACTGGAATAGACATTTCTCCACGGAAGATACACAAAAGGCCAACAAGCACATGAAAAGATGCTCCACATCTCTAACCATCGGGGAAATGCAGACCAGACCACAGTGAGACACCATGTCACACCCACCAGGATCGTTACGGCTGAAAAAAGGGGGAATGGCAAGTGTTGGGAGGATGTGGAGAAATTGGAACCCTCGTATGTGCTGGTGGGAACATAAAATGGGGCAGCTGCTGTGGAAAACAATTGGGCCCTTCCTCAAAAAGTTAAATGTAGAATTACCATAGGACCCAGCAACTCCACTCCTAGGTATGTACCCCAAAGAGTTGAACACAGGAACTCGAATGAACATATGTACATACATGTTCATAGCAGCACTATTCACAGTAGTCAAAAGGTGGAAACAACCCAAGTGTCCACCAGCGGATATGGATAAACAAACTGTGGTGTCTCCTTACAATGGAATACTATTCTGCCATAAAAAGGAATGTAGTTCTGATAACGTAGTACATGACTGAAACATTGAAAACATGCCAAGTGAAAGAAACCAGACACAAAAGCCCACCTTTGATATGATTCTATTTAAACGAAATGTCCAGAAGAGGCAAATCCACAGAGACAGAGAGCAGACTGGTAGTTGCCGAGGGCTGGTGGTTGGCGGGGATGGGGAGTGACCGCTTAATGGGTTTCTTTCTGGGGCGATGGAAATATTTTGGAACTTGATGGAGACGGTGGTTGCACAGCATTGAGAATGTACTCAATACCACTGAATTGTTGATTTTAAAATGGTTAATTTTGTTATGTGAATTTTACTTTAATAAAGAAAAGTGGAGTTGAGCCTATTTAAATGTGGTCAAGAGACATATGTATGTCATTGTCTGTGACTGCACTTGACCATTTTTCTGCTGAGTTACTGGGTTTTTGTTTTTTTTTTTAAAGATTTTATTTATTTATTTTTCCCCCCAAAGCCCCAGTAGATAGTTGTATGTCATAGCTGCACATCCTTCTAGTTCCTGTATGTGGGACACGGCCTCAGCATGGCCAGAGAAGCGGTGCGTTGGTGCGCGCCCGGGATCCGACCCCGGGCCGCCAGCAGCGGAGCGCGTGCACTTAACCGCTAAGCCACGGGGCCGGCACCTGAGTTACTGGTTTTTAAAAATTGATTTGTAATTCCGTATTCTTAGAGAAAATTATCCTTTGTGATGAACTGCAAATATTCTTCTCAGTTTTTAATTTTTTCTGACTTTGGTTATGGTGAGTTTTACTCTGAAGATTTAACAATAATAATTATAATCAAATTTATTACTCATTTCCTTTATGGCTTCCAGTTTTGGAGTGGAATTTTAAAAAATTATTTAAAAATTCCTCTATGCTTTCTTTGCAGAGCTCTTAGGGTTTTTGAATCTTTGAAATCTGGAATTTCTTTGGTGTTAAGCATGAGGTTCAGATCCAACTTTACCTTCATTCGGGATGGTGCCTGGGCCTTCCCAGCACCACTGATGGAATAATTCAGCCTTTTCTCTTTGGAGATTTGGGTTGAAATAACCGCTGTCAGGTCAGTTCCATGGAGTCAGACTTGGAGACTCTAAGAACGGGGTGCAGCGGGTTTATGGGGGAGCACTCTCAGGAACAGCAGCTGTGGGGAAGACAGGACTGGGCAGAACGTAAGGCTGGGCCACAATGCTGGGCGCCCATGGAGGCTCCAGCCTGGCAGAGAGCCTTAAATTGAGGCCAGGGCCCGTCCCCTGTGCCCTTCCATCAACCAGTCCCCCGACAGACAGATGCGGGCTGCCTGGGAGGGAGGGCAAACTCGGGGAGGCGGGCCTTCCAAGGGCGGTGACTGGGGAGGGACTCAGCTATGGGCAGCTGGGGGACAAGTGTCCTGGTCCTGAAGGGGGACTCCGGACAGCACGTCCCAGCAGCCACTACCCTCCATCCCTCGTGCTGCTGTCATCCACTCGTATAGTAAGTTCATTCCATCGATGAACGCTTCCTCCAGGATTCTTGTTGGTCCCTAAATGAGTGTCCTGGGGCTGCTGCAGTAAATGATCACAACCTGGGTGACTTAAAACAACAGGAAGTTATTCTCTCACAGCCCTGGAGGCCAGAAGTCTGAAATCACAGTGTCAGCAGGGCTGGGCCCCCTCTGAAGGTCTAGGGGAGGACCCTTCCTGCCTCATCTGCTCCTGGGGGCCCAGGCGTCCCTTGGCTTGTGGCTGCACCACCCCAGTCTCTGCCTCCATCTTCATATCACCTCCTCTGTATCTCTATGTCTCTCCTCTGTCCCTTATAAGGACACTTGTCATTGGATTTAGGACCCAGCTGGGTAATCCAGGATGATCTGTCTCAAGATCCTTAACTTGATTACATCTGCAAAGACCCCTTTTCCAACTAAAGTCACACTCAGAGCTTCCCAGGGTTAGGACATGAAAACATCTTTTTTTTGGGGGGGACGCCATTCAACCCACTGCCGTCTCTATTCCTGGGGAAACTTAAGCGAGAGTTGGTTGTTCAGACTGTGGCTGCCACCATTGCAGCTGGGCTCAAAGCGACAGGTAGCATCTTCATCTTCCTCCTCTGCTCTCCACTCTGGCCCCCTCACCCTCAGCCAGCACCTCCACTGATCTGGGTGGCTTACCTGGTGGGGGGGACCCAGGCTCTAACCCTCAGGGACCAGAGCCCCTGGTCACCATGCCCTTTCAGGCTGTGGCTGTTGCACTCAAGCATCTGCCATAAAAATTGGGCGTGGGAGTGCCGAGATGCTTCGATGGATCCACCTGGGTGCCGCTCATATTCTTCACTGCCCCACTGAGTAAACGCAGCCCTGTCTCCCTCCATGGATCAGGATCAATTACCCCTGTCAAGACCGTGAGTCCTTCCCTTGCTTGCTGCCCTCTTGGCATAGAAGCCTGAAGTGCCTAACCAGCAGCCAGAGATGATGTGAATCCTGGTGGAAGCATGTCCCTCTGTGAATCAGGTCTTCTAGACTCACTGTGGGGATGGAAAGCAAAAATTCCCCAAGGGTGTCACTGGAAATGATAGTAAATGGGGACACTCCTCCTCTTCAAGCCGGTTCCTGGACAGATGTATTCTACCTACAGGTACATGGCCCCTACAATGGTTGTTGATTTTGGGTGGATTCTGCATCCTGGAGGGTGATGTCATATCTCCAAGCTGGCATCTCAGCTACACCTTGAAAAGGCCGTCCCATCCGCTATCAGCCTGGCAGCTTCTGGGTGGTGCTGTGTGACAGCATCAGTGGATCTTGTGGTCATGGGCCTGCTCCCACAACCCCTTTGTCATAAATGGGTCTCTTGGTTCAGTGTGGGGACTTTGGCTTTCCATCCCCACAAGTGTAGGCTCTGAGGGAGCTTGCTTGTGCCCTCTGGTCATGCCTGACCTGATGGACCATTTCCATCTCATGATGGATCTCTGCTTGGCCCACCTGACCTTCTGGCTTGGTGGGTCTGACATGGCCCAGCTCATGGACGGACAGTTCTAGGTTCTTGCTCATGGATGTCTAGTGGCCCCCCAATCCATCTCCAGCAGGGCCCTGGAGCACAGTCGGAGCTGTTTTTCAAACAGTACATAATCCTCTGCTGCAAATGGCATGGCCTTGCTCCAGAACCCTAGGGGTCTACATTGTGATTCTCCATCAAAAATGCATGGCATCTTTTTCACCTCACAAACACCTCTGAAGCCATCAGGTCTGCAGGGTCATGCGGTTCGGGGGAACAGCTGCCCCTGCGGCAGAGTCTGCTCCTGCCCAGGGTCCTCTCAAAACTGGCAGCCTTTCAAGGATTCCCAAGTGTGGAACGTGCTGCCTCCAGAATCGACACAGTCTGCTGGGCATCCCTTCACAGTGGTGGCAGGTCTGAGATGCAATCATTGGTCCTCTACTTTAACGTCCCAGCATGCCTCAGGCGTCCGGACCCCTAGGAACCTGGTAGGGTTTATCCTTCACCCTCTGGAATGCATGCCTCTTACCAAGACCTCCGAAGCACTTGCAGCTTTTTGCTCATTCGGTCTGATTAACATGGTAATATCAATATAGTGGGCCCATCTGACGTTCTCCAGAGAGGCCAGGTCCCCGGACTACATTATGACAGAGGGCAAGAGAGGTAACATAGCCCAGGGGCAAGACAATGAGAGTAAACCGAGGTCCATCCGATGTGAACACAGCTCCTCTGATCCTCCTTCATGGTGGGGGTGGAAAAGAATGGCCACATGTCACAGACCCAAGGCTGTGTCACTCTGCTCCAGCCAAGATACTGTATCTGGCAAGACAGCTGCAGTTGGGGGTCCTGATTAGTTGAGTTTGCAGTAGCCTCTGTCATCCTCCAGGATGTGCCTGTGCCTTTAAGGGCAAGACCAGTCAATGGAATGGGCCTGTGACAGGTTCCACCAGCACCACAGCCTGTGGGACCTGGAGGGTCGTCCTATTTTCTGCCATTTCCCCCAGGATGAAATATTGTTTTTTATGTACTATCTTGGCTGGGGGATTGTGGTGTATTATATTTCTTTTGCTGCTGTAACAAATTACCACAAATTTAGTGGCTTAAAACCACACAAATTTATTATCGTACAGTTCTGGAGGTCAGAAGTCCAAAATGGGTCTCACTGGGCTAAAATCAATGCATCAGCTGGGCTGGGGGAATCTGTCTTCTCATCTTTTCCAGCTTCTAGATGCCCCTGCATTCCCTGGCTGGTGGTTCCCTCCATCTTCAAAGCTGGCAGGCTGTGTCCTTTTCACCCTGGGTCCCTCTGATTTCTTCCACAGTCACATCTCCTCTGACTCTCACTCTCCTGTCTTGCTCTTTCAACTAGAAGGACCCTCATGCTGGCATTGGGCCCCCAAGATAATCCAGAATAATCTCTCCATCTCAAGCACAGCCGACTAGCAACCTTAACTCCATTTGCCTTCTAATCTAACCTATCCACAGCCTCTGAGGCTTAGGATGCTGACATTTTGGGGGGCTATTATCGTGACTACCACAGGGAGGGATGTGGTTTCAGAGGCTTCCACGTGCTTCCTCATGCAAACAGCTCTTATGTCTTGGACTAAGGAAGTAACCTGGGGGTTGGGTCAACCACAAGGTGCGTCTGTGTCAATGATACAGTCAGGGACCAGGAAACGACCACTGGTGGGCCTGTGGAACCAGCGAACTGACTGTGAGCCAGACTTAGGCCAGGACATAGTTGTTCCTCGGCCCTCATATGCTCACAGTCTAGCGGGGGGCGACCATGATGGCACTTTGGGTCCCCAAGGTACCAATATCAACTCCGATACTGTGTGAATGGTCTCCTTTCTCCAGTGTGTGGTTACCTAAGTAAATGGCCCTCAGTTCTCTGGGGAAGGAGTAGGCGACCGTGACCGTAATGCTGCCCATGGGGCTTTGCAGGTCCTTCCTCATGGGGACCTGGGCTCTCCTGAGTCAGTGGGTCTGGGGTCTAAGAGTTGGCATAGGCCTGAAGGTGGGACAAGTGACCATAACTTTTACTGGCGTCTGTCCTTGACCTCCTGGTGTCCCTCCTCGATTCCTGTTGGCTGTTGTAAGTTAAGCAATACCCTTGTTGGCTACACACCTGGCTTCCCCTATGGGACACTGTGTTCAATTCACCATCCTCAAAGCTCTCTGTGGGTCAGCCCCCTACCCACTGCCAATCGGACCTCCCTGCTTATTAGGAGAACTGCACCCACTTTGCTTGTCAACAAAGCGTTGTCCCCTGGGGTTCTGTCGTCCCCTTTGGTGTCAGGGAGCCCACTCCTGTAAGGACACCTACTACCATCCTGCAGAGGAGCCTCCTCTCATGGCACACTCATTGCTCAGGTAAACGACGTGTCCTCCAGGGGCTCCCACGGAACATGGTTGGTGGACTCCCCAGCTTTACGAGGAACACCCATTCCAGCCTGGCCACATCTCTCAGCCTTTGGTCCTTCTGCTGCCATCTGCTGTGGCGGGTCTGGCGTTTCTCCTCTACTTAGTGTAGGCCATGCCTTCCTCCAAACAGGAAAAATGTGCCCTTAAAGGCACTAAAAATAGAGCTTTTTCCTTCCTTCCTTCCTTCCTTCTACGTCTCTCCCTCTACTTGTCAGGATATTTTTATTTGCTATTTAATGCTACTCTAAGTAAAGAAAAATAAAAAATTTAAATTATTGGCATAAATTTTACCATTCATCTTTATATGGCACAATGACAATTTTAATTGCCAATGTAAGAGCATTTAATTCATATGCGGAATCCCTGAAATGACACCATTCATATTTCGTAGCTCGCTTACACCAGAGGAGTGGTGACGCTGCACAAAACAAACTCAGCTATTTTCATCTCACTCCTCAATGTGCACACATCCTCCAGGACTCTCCACCTCCAGCCTTCTGAAGGGTAGGGAAGGACTGAAAGGAAAAGAGCCATTAAGGGTCCTTTTTCTTCTGTGTCATCATTTCAGCATAAGGGGGGCTAATACAAGGAAGTAAGGCAACTCAGACAGGACCTGATAGGGTTTCTTGGTCATTTGCATTTCTTAGAACTCCATTGCATTGTTTCTGCATTTGAAGCAAGTTCTGGTTCAGTGTGGCCTTTTGGCGCCATCAGTGTCCCCTCTCAGCTGCAGGCATGACACACTTGCTTTGTGCTCACTTTATATCTCACTGCGCTCCCACCAAGAGTGGGTCCACCGGCACTCTGTGCTCACCGGGCGTCGCAAATGCCATGTGCGGAGGGGCGTCTGGTGCAAGTGTCTGCTCCTGCACACGCTGCACTGTCCCGCAGACTTCACTTACAAAACACAAGTTCAAAGACAAAGCTATTAAGAATTTCAAGATGGCAATAGCAGAACATGACACCAAGCATGGGATCCTCTGAGCACTGGGCCCCATAGGACTGCAGAAGTCATTCTGTCATGAAACCAGCTCTGCTTGTGCCAACATATGCCTGTGTGTGTGCAGAAACCAGGTAAATGTTTTACAATTTGCTTTTTTTACTTAACCATATATCTTGGAAAACTTTCTGTATAAGAATATACTTTATATATTCCGTAAAAAATATACTTAATTCTTTTAAGTGGATGCATAAAATTCCATTAAATGTATCAAAATGTATTTAACCAATATTCTATTCACTGACTCTTTTTTCTCAGTTTTTCACTCTTATAAACACTACTGCTTCAAATATCTTTGTGCACTTGAGCAAATATTTTCATCCCAGTGCTCTTGCAGGCTGTTTCTGGAAGTGGAATTGCTGGTTCACAGTGTATGAAGATTGAATAGTATAAGAGATACCAACGAATTACCCATTTATTTGCCCCTACGATGCAAGCCTGTCTCAGCGCCTCCACCAACGCTTGGTGTTATCATTGTCTTCATCTTTGCCAATAGGATAGGCAAAAATGTCTCCTTGCTGTTTTTACTTTTCTCTTATTTAGTCCTCACGAAGATTGAGGATCACCCATTTGTGTTTCTTCTTCTGCAAACTACCTGTATCCTTTGGATGTTGCTCCATTGCTTTTTTAAAAATAAACCTTTAATGTTAGAAGATTTTAGACTTACAGAAAAGTTTCGAAGACGATACAGAGACTTCCGGTAGACCCCACACCTGGTTTCCCCTATCGTTAACATCTTACATTAGTGGGGACGTTTGTCGCAATTAACAAGATAACGTTGACACATGATTATTAACTAAAGCCCATACTTTATTCAGATTCCCTAGTTTTCACTTAATATCCTTTTTCTGTCCCACCCAGGAAGCCACATTACATTCTTTGTTGCATCTCCTCGGGCTCCCCTTGGCGGTGAGTTTCTCAGACTTCCCTTCTTTTGGACGACCTTGGCCGTTTGGAGGACACTGCCCAGGTGGGTATGGAATAGTCCTCTAGTGGGGTGTGTCTGAGGGTTTTCTCACGATTGCACTGGGTGGTGGGTTCGGGGGAGGAGGACCCCAGAGGTGAAGTGCCACGCTTATCACACCGTGTCGAGGACACGGAGGATCAACATGACGTGTCACTGTCAATGCTGACCTTGGCCACCCCGCTGAGGTCGTGTTTGTTGGGGTTCTCCGCGGTGAAGTTTGTTTCCTCTCTTTTCATATTCCTCTGCTGCTTTTGGATTTCTCTCTCGTGATCTGGACATGAGGAAACAAGCCCTGTGATGTTCGCATGGGCGGTTCCCCTCACTGCCCACAGTCTCCGAGTCCTCACCTCCCTGCCAGCATCACCGGCTATCCTCAAAGCTTCCGTGTGTTTCCGCATGTGGTTGGCGCGAGGCCCCTCAGTGTCCCGGCCCTTTTGGCTTCTGGGTCCAACACCGGCCGTAATGGCAGCATCTGGCAGGGCCTGGCTACACAGCAGATCCTAGGGACGGCCACTGGACCTCAATTTCCACACATCCAAAACAAAATACATCTTCCCTGAGAAATCCCCCAGCCTCGACTCCTCGTCTCCCCACTCTGCCCAGAACCTCAGTTCTGCCCAAACACTCCCAGAATCCGCTCCCTCCTTTCCAGCCTCGCCTTCTTACCCGATGTTCTGTAAAGGCCCCCGGGCCAGCAGGCTGATCAGCTGCGCCGTCCTGCCGAGAACGGAGGGCTTCCTGGGGTGTGAGGATCTTGGGCTAACACGGATGGTTGGCCACCCTACAATTGTGTCCCCTCGTCCACTCCAGCCTCCCTCCAACAAATGCCCAATAACAGTTGCGAGGAAGTTATTTCTATAGCTGAAACTCTGTCTCGTTTCTCTTCTGCTGAGAGCTTCTGCCAAAGCATCTTCAGGATGATGCCACTGCAGAGCACAGCTCCAGGCCCTCACCATCTGCCCCCGCCCGCCCCCCGGAGGGGCTTCAAGGGCAGTTCTGCACCAAATGGGACTTGTAGGGAGGGGGAGGCTTCTACAGACAGACAGAGGCCTAGGTCTTTAGAGCCTGCACCTGTGGCCGCCGTAACAAATCGACGGGAACGTATTCACTCAGTTCTGGAGGCCAGAAGTCTGAGATCAATGCGTCGGTAGAGCGGGCTCCTCCTGCAGGCTCTGAGGAAGAAGCTTAGCTTCTGGGGGTTGTGGGCAATTCTCGGCGTTCCCCGGCTCGTCACTGCATCGCTCCAACCTCTGCCTCCGTCTTCACGTGGCCTCTCTTGTGTGTCTCTGTGTGTCCTCTCCTCTTCATATAGGACACCAGTCATCCGATTTAGGCTTAAGCCCAGGAGGATCTCAGTCTGGGATCCTCCCCCAGTTACACCTGTGGGGCTCCTGTGTCCTCCTTTTCTGAGGGTCTCAGTAAACACCGTTCAACACACCACAGACGTCCTGGAGGTGGATAATGTTGTTGGGGAAACCAAGGCAGGTGTCTGCGTCAGTTCTCCTCAGGACTGAGGGTGGGTGCCTCCGTTGTTTGCAAGGTGGGTGCCCCGGGCAGCAGACTCTGGGGGGAGACTCAAGGTCAGGAGGCAGAGCAGTTTTGGGATCTCACCTGAGGAAGGAACGGGAGCTGGAGGGAGTAGAGCTTCCAGGCAGTCCCAAGGACGACTCGGCGGCCCCGGGGGACTTCTGTAGACCGGGCGAGCCTCAGGGCTGGCCAGAGTTGGGGGGGGGCAGGGATTTCATACTCTGGGTCACTGGTCATCGGGTGCCCGCTGCCCTGGGAGGGATGTGCCCTTGGCTGAAGCCTCTCTTCCACTGAGGGAACTCTCCAAGGGGGCCGACAGCCAAGGGCCATCTGCTGGGGAATCAGCCCCCTATTCCCAAAGGGGGATCAGGACGACCACCACCCAGCACTTGGGACCGTTCTGTCGGTGAAGCTCCTGGACCCTCACAGGTCGGGCCTTGGGACCGTTGCTGACCCCTGAACCACAGTCATGCCCACCCACCCACAGCCTCAGAGTGTCCTCCCCAGAGGAGCAGGGCCTTCCCCAGGGCAAGTCCTTTCCAGAAGGCCCATGACCTGTCGGCCTGACCAGCCTGCTCTCCACCAGATCCCAGCCCAGAAGCCTTCCTGCAGCACGACTCCCTCCCCGCCCAGGCCGGGGGTCCTCATGTCCGTTCCACACAGGGGAAGCCGGGGTCTCCAGAGGTGGAGCCCTGCCCCATTCCTGGCTCAGACTGGTCTATCTGACTCCAGAGGCCAGGATCTTCCCCAGGTCGGGCCCTCCTTGGGGACTGAGGGCCTCTGGGCATCCCCAGCCTGGGTCCAATTTCCCAAAGACACCGGATCCCCTGGGGATTACACCTGTGCTGAGTGACGGTCACTGGGCTGCCGTCCTGGCCCCTTTTGGGAAGAAATTAAAAATAGATGGGCTGACCTCAGAGGGCAAGATTCCTCTGTTCTCATCCTCTCCTCAGAGCCCCCTCCCCCAGCCCCCTCCACCCGCTGGGGCTTGCCAGGGTGTAGGAGGCCCTGGGACAGAGCCCAGAGCACCAGTCCTGCTCTGGACCCTGCTGACCGGGGAAGGCACCAGCCGCAAAGCACTAGTGAGGGCCACTTTGGAGGCCACCAAGCAGGGGAGGGGCAGCCATGGCCACAAAGCAAGTGGACAAATTTGAGAATGAGGCAGAGAGGGCACTGGGAGTTTTTGCAAAGACAGAAAAGATTTGGGGGCAAAACCTTTCAGATTCATGAGAAACACCTTAAAATATCCTAAGTCAGCGGGGTTAAGTATACAGAATGGGGCAGAGGGCTGAAGGACTGAGGGATGGGCCCTGGGGACAGATCTTGTCTTAGGACCAGAGATATTAAGACTGGACAGTAACAATTATGATGACATTAATATTAATTCTATTAATAATAGTAACGTCAGAAGGATAACAACAGCCATCATTTGTTAAGCAGACCACATGCCAAGCAGTTTGCATATATTTTTTATTGCACCAGGCCCTGGATGGACTCTGGGACCCAGTATTTTTAACTTCATCTTACAGTGGAGGAGACCAAGGCTCAGAGAGGTGAGGTAACTTGCCTGAGGCCACACAGCTAGAAAGAGGCAGAGTGAAGATGTGAACTGGGGTTTCTGGCGTCTGTCACTACCTCCAGTGGCCTCTCTCTGCTGAGGTGAGCCCTTGGCCGGACTACGCCGTGAACTTCCCATTGACTAGGCCTTCCCTGGGCCAGTGCCCACAGCTGGCTGCACCTGCGATCTCCTTGGCTCCCCTGGGCTCTGGAGGGAGCAGGGGCCTCCAGGCTGCCCCTCCTCCCCATGTGCCAGCCAGGCCAGCATTGGGGTAGTGGAAGAGAGGGCTAATTGTGGCTCCTTATTCATGGTCACATCCCTGTCCCCTGAGTCAGTCCAGGCCTGAGGAAGGGCTCGCCAAACAGCTGCCTGGCGCTGAGCAGACCAAGACGCCAGCTTCTGCAACTCCGTTAGCGGGACTGGGGCCCCGATTTGGACACTGGCCCCTGGCTCACCCCAGATGCCTTCTGAAAACCTCCTACCTGGCCCCTAGACACCCCTGCTCTGCTCACTCCAAGGCTGAACTCCTCCATGGCGGGCTGCGTCAGGCCCCCGGGGGGCCAGATGGCCCCTCCCTCCCCCTTGGATGTCCTCCGTGGCCAGGAATAACCAAGTGACTCAGGCGGTGCCCATGGTGCTGACCCTGCTCCTGGGCACTTTTCCTTACAAGGCCATGTACACCTACCGCCAGCCCGAGGTGACATATAGGTCCACCGTCCCACTTCATTCATTCATCCATTCATCCACCATCATTTCTCGAACCAGCTCCTTTGCAAAGCACTGGGATACGGCAGCTCAAAACATAGACTCGGGGGGTGGAGGGTTTGCTGGGGTCTGGAGCAAGAGTCAGGCCAGGGCCCTGGCAGACTCCCTCCTGGACCAGGGTCATGAGCAACTTGCCAGCTCTGCTGCTGGGCAATGCCACTGGGGCAGGTCCGGGTGCCAGGGGTGACCTCTCTCCTCGGGAATGAAGGAAGGGTACCCAGTCCACCCGCCTGGCCAGGTAATTACTGCTGCTCTCCTGCCTGACCTCTCCTGCCTGTCTGCCTTGAGGGGAACCAGCCAAAGCTCACAGCCAGAGTGGGGCTCCTGGCCAGCCTGCCCACCACGCCTGCCATGCCCGCCTCACCTGCCTGCCCCGCCGGCCCTGCAGCATTCCCTCCTCAGGGAGGAGCTGACCTCTGGCTGCCTGATGCATGATGCCTCTGCTGGTGAGTCACAGGGCCGCCTTGGGCAGGGCTGGGCTGGGCCAGGGGCTCGGCTGTGGGGCCTCGGCATCACCCCCAACTCTGGACGGATCCTGCCTCCTGGCTGTTTATGCATGAAAAATAAAAGCTTCTCTGATTCCTTTACCCAGACAAAGCCACTGTTAATGTTTTCGTGCATTTCCTTCCGGTCTTCTCACTACTGCACCTGTGCACATATTTTTTTTATAAAGATGAAATCAGATGTACATACTGGTTAATACCATCAGGAACATTTCCATAAGAGACTTAAAATCTTTAACAGCTTTATTGAGATATAATTAATATACCATAAATTCTCCCATAGAAAGTGTATAACATTCAATGGTTTCAGTAAATCTACAGAGTTGTGCAACCATTACCATAATCTAATTCCAGAGCATTTTCATCACCCCAAAAGAACCAGGTACCCATTAGCAGTCACTCTCCATCCCCTTCCCTCCCCTAGCCCTAGACAACCACTAATCTCTCTGTCTCTCTAGATTTGTCTATTCTGGATGTTCCAGACAAATGGAGTCACATGAAGGTCTTTTGGGACCTTAATATTTTTTGGAACCCCACATTAAATGGATGCGCAGTGTTCTGATCTGTGGATACACCATGTTTCCTCGTTGGGTATTTCGGTTGTCTCAAGCATTACTCTGCTTTGGGAGGACCAACCATCTCCGCCGCCATTGGAAGATCTCCAGGCGGGATTATAAAAGATGAGGTGGAATTCGTAGTGCCCTCCCCTGTCTTTGTACACCGCACACTGCCTCACTGGAAGAGTGTGATGTCACTCACTCTTCTCCAGAGAACAGGGACCCCCTTCCTCGGCTCATGCAGGTACCCCCAGTGCTGTCAGTGCTGGCCCGTAGAGGGGATCAACGAATGTTGAATGACAACGTACAGACCAGGGCCGTTGCCTCTCCAGCAGGCTTTGCTTTGCCTACAAGGTGCCCATGCTCAAGATGGGTTCCTCTTCCAGAACCCGACAAACGCTCCCAGCATGGCCTTCTTGGCGGGAAATCTTCATTTGCTGATGGAGGAGATGATCATCGGAAGGAGACACCCAGATCAGGTGGAAAAGGTGAGCAATGCAGCCTGGAAGGAGAATCTACCGTACAATCAAAACTCAAACCAAGACGAAGCCTGAATGAGCTGCCAAGTGACAGGAGTGGGGTTTTCTCTTGTCTTGTCAACTGATTCTAAAAGGCAGTTCCCAAAATATTCTTGGCCATGGCGGACCACTGGGGACCTCTCCCAAAGGCCAGCTCCCACGGAAATTGTGCACAAGGGTCTGTGGCAAGTTAAGCTGGGACCTTTGGGATTCTGTGTCAACTTCCCTCCTGCAGATCAGGGCGGGGGGCCAGTTCTGACCCCAGGCAGGGATTGCCTGCCTCTCTGGCTGGACACCGCTCAGGCTCCGTGGAAAGTCCTTTCCCTTGCAAATGCTCAGTGTGTCACCAACCCACCGTGGAAAGGCATTTTCCCAGATGTTGCTGTGTGTGTGTGCGTGTGTGTGCCCTGTGTGCACACTGTACGCTGAGTGCCTGCCTATGGACAGCGTACAAACACACCCACCCTACACTAGTCATCACCCATGGGTGTGTGTTGGCTCATCCGTGAATCCCCTGGCATTTCAGGATTCCCTTTGGGTTGTACCCCTGTGTTCCCACTTCGGTTGTGCCCAAGCTAGTTGTGAAGTGTGTTTACCTTCCTGCATCCAGGCAGCGGCAAGGCAGTCTGGTGTGTGTCTGTGTGTGGTGTGGGGGGGCAGGTGAAGCCAGGAGCTGACAGCACATGAATAGAGTCAAATGAAACGGGGGCTTTGGGTCTGATTTCTTTCACTAGCATGTCTTCAATCATTCATTCATGTCGTTGCACATGTCAGAACTTCATTCCTGGTGCCGGCCCAGTGGCATAGTGGTTAGGTTCACGTGCTCTGCTTCAGTGGCCAGGGGTTCGCCAGTTTGGATCCCGGGCGTGGACCTACACACTGCTCATCAAGCCATGCTGTGGTGGCGTCCCATATACAAAGTGGAGGAAGATTGGCACAGGTGTTAGCTCAGGGCCAATCTTCCTCACCAAAAAAAAAAAACCCTTCGTTCCTTTTTATGGCTGAATAATACTCCATTGTATGGAGACACCACAGTCTGTTTATCCACTCATCTGCTGATGGACACTCGAGTTGTTGCCAGGACACACCCTGACGGATCCTACCTGCTTGCTCCGGCCAGACCTTCCCATGGGGACAGAGTCCATCCCAACCCCCTACTTTGGAAATCCTGTCTCCTGTAGCCCAGGTCAAAAGACCCCACTTCCCCAAAGTGTTCCCAGGTGCCCCTATCCCTTGCTTGCACCCCCAGTGTGGGCTCAGGCCTCCCTCTCCGTCCTTGCAGGGTAGATGCTGTGTCACCAGTGCCCCTGACCACCTCCCTTCCACAGGCCACAAGCCCAGGGTCCAGCCCAGCCAGGGCACGTGGTGAGTGCACAACTCAGGCCACCACAGGGATGAGTCAGTGTGCCCTACGGAGGAGGCTCTCCTCTTCCGCCACCCTCGGCGCTGGGGAGAGACACAAACGCGGGTGGTGGTGGCGGGTACGTTATTCAGATCAGAGGTGGCCCACTTTTCCCAGAAGGGGGCCCTTTTAAAGTCAGAGATAGTCATGAACCTACTTGCAAAGACAGTGGTACTTTTAGTATCTGATCATAAGACCCACTCTGAATTCCATAACTCTTTGAGAGGAATTTGCATTTTATCACAACAGTATTGAGAGGACTGAAAGTTGCTAAATCAATCTTGGATGTATGAATAATCACAGACTGGGTACTTGATAGGCCTTCATCCGTATTTGTGGGCACAAGATTCCTGGAGTCTTTTAGAACCTACCCATGCAAGGATCTTGCTGTCGCTCCTAGGCGTGGATGCCACAGGCTGGGGCCACCAGTCAAGACAGGGGAGGGGACCTCCCATGGCAGCCTCTGCTGCTCCCCTAGGCAGGGTGTTCAGGGGGTGGGGACCAGGGGTTTAAATGTGCCCTCAGTAAACTCCCTGCGCTCAGCTCCAGCACGTGGCTGGCTGGGTCCCCTGTTTCCAGAGCTCACCATCCTGGAGGCTAGGCACAGGGGGGACCCGCCTTCCTCTCCAGCTGCCCCCGCCCCCCGCCCCCTGGCTCGAGGGGAAGTGAAACAGCCTGGGCCCATGCGCACCGCGGGCTGCACCTGGCAGCCAGTCCCAACAACGCTGCCTGCACAGCCTCTGCGCTGACCTCTGCACACCCTCCCCCGGCGCCGTGCCCGGCCTTATTCATGCGCTGGCAATGCCAGGACCTCTCCCGGAGGCGGGGCCAAGCAGCGGCTTCCCGGCCCTGCGCCAGGCCCGGGCCTGCTCCCTAAGCGCCGTCCTGGATCCAGGAACCGCCTCTTGTTAGGGCCGGGAGGGGGCAGCCAGACAGGGCGAGGGCCCCGCCCAAGGTCACCCACCACGCCAAGGAACCAGTGGGCAGCGTGAGGAGCGGCCAGAACTGGGCACCAAGCAGCCCGGGTTCGAATCCCCGCGCTGCTGGTCGCTAGCAGTACCTCGGGGAAGTTACCCAACCACTGCAAGCCTCAGTTTCCTTGTAAGGAAACAGCCCATCTCCCGTGAAAAATGCCCCTTCCCACCCCTCTGGGACCCCTGCAGGCAAACAGCCAGGGAACATGGCAGCCCGGCTGGGAAGCGCGGAGTCACCACCGCCTTCTCCTCTCCTGCGCTCGCTCAATGGCGGTGGCCGTAGGGAGGGGTCTGCGTCCCGCGGGAGGCGCCGGGGTACGCGACACGCCTTCTCCGGGCCCCCGACTGTGGGGTAGGGGCGAGAGGACGCCGGGCCGGGAGGGTTCGAGGAGTCTCCGGGCGGTCCCTCCTCGCAGCCCGCGCCCCGCGCCCAGCGGCGCAAGCACCGGCCCCGCCGCCTGGGTTCGGCCGCCCAGGGGGGCTTGTGCGTGAGCGTCTCCACTGGCAACGGCGCGGTCGCCCGGCAACCCGCGCGCCCCAGGCCCCTCGCGCCCCGGGGAGCCCCGAGGGGGAGGGGAGAGGAGGGGGCGCCCTGCGGCTCGGCGCCGCCTGGGCCCGGGGTGAAGATGGCAGCGGGGAACCGGCACCGCCAGCTTCCGAGCCGGGGCGGCCCCTCGCCGGAGCTGCTCGCGGGGGCTGGGGCACCTGGGTGGCCACTTGCCGGCACCAAGGGAGGCAGGAAACCCAGGCCTCGGTGGGACCCTGGCAAGCCCCTTCCTCCCCGGGAAATCAAGGCAGCAAGGCCTCCGGACCTTCTCCAGAGGCTGGTCGAGGAGAAAGGGGCCGCAGGTGTGAGTGCCTGATGAGTGGCAGCAGGGAGCAGTGCCCGCGGGTGGGGGAGTTGTGTCAGGGTGTGGGATTCAGGATGTCTAAGGTGAGGCCCAGCTCCGGGCTGGTCCCTTTGGGGTCCGAGGGCAGCAGCGGGGACCTGCCACCCTGAGGCCCCCAGGGTCACCCGCAGAGTTGGGCAGGGTTTTTTTTTCTTCCCCTTGGGGTGCCTGCGTTTTAGGGCGACATCAACCATTTCCTGCACCGACCTGATTGGTGTTTAGTCACCACTTGAGGCCACACACTCCAACCCGAAAATCACAGGATTCCACATCTCAAACCCCCAGACCCAAATCCAGGAGTGTGGCCCATGAGCTAGGGGACAGCCTGTGCCGGGACTCCAGAAGAAGTGGGGTTTGGTGGCTGCAGGGAAGAAACACGGGTTACCCCCTCCTGGACCAGTGGCCCGGCCCAGAGAAGCAGCACCTCCTGGGCGCCTGCAAACTCAGCTCTTGCTTTCACAGCCCCAGGACCCGGGTGAGGAAACAGGGGCCAGGCGGTGAGAGGGGTGCACAGGCTGAGAATACAGGGCGCAGAGAGCCGGCGCCACCGCTCCACGCCGGCAGCCTGGGCCAGGAATCTTGTCTGCTCTGAGCCTCTCCTCTGGACGTTGACGCCCACCCCCTCCAGGGAGAGGGGTTAGTGGGACTTGTTAGGCCCCCACGGGGAGCGGGGGAGGGCCTGACAGTGACTCAGTAAAGGATCCACCCTCTGGAGCCCCCTGCCTGGCCTCAGAGGGGCTCCACTGGGCTTTACCACCTCCCAGCTGGGTGACCTTGAGCAGGTGACTTGATCTCCCTGGGCCTCAGTTTTCTGAGTCTATAAAATGAGGACAGAAATAAGGCTTCGTGGGGATTAAATTCGATGGTGGGGTACGTGCAGTGCGCAGGAGGCTCCCGCCTCATCCGGTTCTCCTTCCTGTCCCTCCAGGTCCTCACTGCCTTCTGCTCTAGCCTCATCCCCTGGCTTCTTCCCTGGTGGTGTTCTCTTTTTTGCCTCCTTACTCCCCACAGTCCCACTTCATTTTATTTCATGTCCGTCCCTCCCTTTCTCACTATCAGTTTCATTTCTCTGTGTGAACCTTTGCTGCAGCCCCGCTGGGTGTGTGCCAGGCCCCCGCCCCAGCCTGCTCCCCCGCCAGCAGCGCCCTGCCCGGCTTCTCAGGTGCGGCCTCCAGTGGCCCAGGGGTTGGGGCTGGGAGGTGCTGACGTCAGGAGGCGTTCATCCGCCCCTCCCAGCTATCGCAAATTTCACCCTCCTCTCTGAATCAATTTACTTTTATTGCCTCAGCTGCTCAAAAGCAATTTTTCAAGAACAAAAAGGTCAGCACGTCCACGACTAATCAATTCTCGGAGAGCTCCTGCCGCCACGGCCGGGAGAGCAGGGCCGGCGGCCTGCCTTCCCGCCAGCCCCCTCCCACCAGCCCCATCACTTTTATTGCTTCGTGATGACTGTCATTAGCGGTGTGTTTGAGACGCCCCACAGTGTTCTCACAACATAAAACCCGGGCCACTTGCAGGGGGTGGGGGGCAGGCGCGTTTATGGCCGCTGGCTGGCTCAGGACGGTAACGGTGGAGCTGACGGATGGCCTGCAAGGGGAGCCAGGACAGGAAGCATCCAGCCACCTGTTCAAAAGCCCCGCTGCACAGGCACACGCCGGAAGAGCTGGGGCCGCACCTGCCTGCTCTCAGACCTGGCCCTCAGTCCTACAAATCCCCCATCACTGGGACCTTGGGCACCTGCCCACTGCCACTCCTTCCAAGCCTTTCCTCCGAAGGCCACTCTGGTCCCCACTGCATCCCTGTTGCGGTGCAGAATACTCCTTCCTGAGCATCTGTCCACCCCCAGCACAATGCCAGCCACGCCCCCCAACACTGTGAGGTCTACATTGCCATTCCAGATGGGGAAACTGAGGCCCAATGTCAGAGAGGTAGGAAGGAGCAGATGCAGACTCCAGTTATGTGACCTGCCTGGGATTACATGCGTGAGCTGTGCGCAGTGGAGAACCAGGTCTGCCATTCCAGGCTTTGCTCTCCACAGCCCCCAGCTGTCCTGGGCCCATATCATCTTGACATCTGATGCCAATGACAACAGCAGCTGAAATGCACCAAGGCTCCCAGGGCAGACCCTGCACTCCGTGATCTGCATAGGTGACCTGTCTATCTCCACGACAACCCTATGATGAGGCATTCTTATGCCCATTTTACAGATGAGGAAGTGACACAAGGGGGCTAAAGTATTATGCTCAAGCCCACACAGCTGGAAACATGCAGGGGGACCAGACCCCAAATATCTGCTTTTTGCTCTTTTAGAAATGGCTTAGGATATGAAATGTCCAAAATGGGCAAATCCACAGATGCAGAAGGCAGATTGGTGGTTGCCAGAGGCTGGGGGGAGGGCAGAATGGGGACAAACTGCTTAACAGGTATGGGGTTTCCTTCTGGGTGATGAAAATGCTCTGGAACTAGATAGAGGTGGTGGGTGTACAGCACTGTAAATGTACTAAGTGCCACTGAATCGTTCACTTTAACATGGCTAATTTTATGTTATGTGAACTTCACTTTGATAAATCTTTAAAAAGAAAAAAAAACAACCCAGCTTAGGTTTTTCTGCCACCTGTTTGGCAAGAGGCTGGGTGACCTGCCAGCTCTGGGTGTCCCAGCAAAGAAGCCTGCTGCTGCTGTCCTGGGGGAGGTATGGCAGCAGGAGAGCCACCTCTCCCAGGAAGCCCTCCGAGTTGACGCTAGGTGCTCTGCCGGCTCCTCCCGACCACCATGGCCTCGTCAGTGTCTGGGGGTGCTGTCTGTCCTTGGCTATGACTTGTAGGTAAAAGGCCTCTAGTTATTTCCTCTGCAGAGTCTGTGTCCTCGGCCAGGCCACAGCCTCATTACATCTAGCTCTGCCCAGTGGCTCTGCCGGGTGGCTCATGGCTCTGTCCACAGCACTCAGGACAAGGTGCCCCGGCTCCCTGCCCGACAGGATCCACACATATGCATTTCCAGCTTCTCTTGGGTCCCTGGGAGCCCCCTCAGCCCCTGGCTCTCCCTTGGCCTGGCCCCCCCGCTTCAAGATCCGAGCTGAGCTCTCAGAACCTTTGGCCTTTCCTCAAGGCTTCCAAGGTCATTAGACCTCAAACCTGCTGACCTGCACCCCCTCCAGGCTTTCTTGCACCGTACAATAGAGAACTAATTGTTCCCCCACAGGACGACTTTACCTACCGGAAGGTTTTCTTGGATTGAATCCAGGTGAGTCTCCGGCGAGTTCTAGATCGACCGCCCTGCCAATGAAAGAGCAAGCCTTGTCCCCTCTCGGCAGGACAGACCAGCACACATGTGAAGGCTGCTCCCAGCCCCAACCCCAGTGATCTCTTAATGCCCCTGATGTGGGCTCCTCGCAGGCTGGCTGCCCCTCTCTAGCTCTCCAAGGCCTTGCCCATCAGGAGCCCAAGTCCTTGGAGGCCCCCTGCTGGGCAGGGCTGCCCTGCCACTCTGGAAGATGACATTGGGCAAGATCTCTCCTCTGACGTCCCAGTTTCCTTCATGGGCCTTGGGGAGCCTCTGTCCTAAGGTCAGACAGGCTCTCAGAGCAGAAATACAGCCTGGGACCGGGGGGCCTCTGTGCACACGGGCCCTGGAGTCAGCCAGATGGCTGGATTCAGCCTCTGCCAGGAAACTGGCCAGAAGACTGACCAGGGACTTGCAGGTGCCTCCCTGCTCCCCATCGGGCCTGGTGGGGAAGGCCGAGCGGGGTAAAGCTGGCAAAACGCCAAGAAGAGAGCAAATACCGGTGCCTTTATGCATGCTTGTTTCCTTAAGACTGATGATGACACCCACTCGTGAGCCTGGTTCTGTCCTAGCACGGGGACCATGTCCCCATTTACCCGCACTGGCCAGCAAAGGAAGGGTTAGGCTGGGAGGGGCCACTTTACAGATAGAGGCCTCGAGGGGCAGGGTGGCAGGAGGCCCGCCAGAGGTCCCCATGAAGTGGCAGGTCCCAGCGTCCATGCCTGGCACCAGTGCCAGTGTGCCTGGCTTCCAGGCCGCAGAACTCGATCTGCTTCCCTGTTCCAGCCGCTGGAGCCTCTGCCAGGTCCTTCTGAATGAGCAGCAACCGCCTATGAACATTCCAAGAAATGCCTCCAGGGTTTTCTCAGGAGCCCCGTGAGGCAGGAGGTCCCCTGGGCTGAGGGGGCCATGGTAGCAGGTGGCACCCAGAGTGCTGGGTGGGGGCCCTCTCCCGGGGGCCCAGGCTGGTGACTCAGAGGCCCAGTCCAGGGGCTCCTGCTGGCAGCTGGAACCTACACGTGGACCAAGGGCTCCCCTGGCAGGCCGGGCTCCCCACCTACCCTGTTTACAGACCTTGAGCCCGGGAGAGCCAGCGTGCCCAGGGTCACAGCGCTAGCCCGGCTAGGGGCTGGGCCTGTCCCCAGCCTGGTCCCTGGTCCCTGAGCGGCTCCCCACAGCTCTCGGCCAAGCAAGGGTACGTATCTGATGGCCTGTTGCTCCTTTATGTTCAAATGAGTCCGTACCAACTCCATCCGGCAGCTGAGTCCTACTGGCCAGGCTCTTGGAGGGCGTGAAAATTATAAACCAATTTTATTTCTTAAGAATTAAAAAAAATGAAACCATTAGTGTTTTGACAAATAACTACATGTTTTCAAATCCAGCCAGTCTAGCGATGCTCCCTCCAGGTGACTTCTGTAAAAGAACGCCCTTTTGTTGCTCTAAGAAGATCTCCCTTGATTGACTCCCAGGTTGCCTCTGGGCCCCCTCTTCTCCTGTGCCCCCTTCTCCCCAGCCCCCACCGCCTTTCATGCTTCTGGACTCAAGAGTCACGCTGTCACCTGAACAGACCAATCACAATGGAATCATTATACTTCCAGAGCTACCAAAAAAATAAAAAGGTGTGTGTGTTGGGGGGGGGTCCCAGAATTTAGCCGCACCCAGGGGAGCAGTACAATCAGCTATTGTTGTGTTAGAAGTTTTGCGGCGATAAGAAGGGAGTCTAGAAATGCCGCTTTCTGAACTGATTGCAAAACAGAAGAGAAAGTTCAAGGCCGAGAGATAGCCGAGGACCACGCACTGGGAGCAGCCCCTCCAGGCGGCCCCTGGGCCTCCAGGCTGACCAACCCCTTGACGAGGGGTACGCGTGTGCCTTGTGTCCATCTTCACGGGGCTCCTAGGAAGAGGGGCCTGGCTTAACATCCCCCATGTCTTCCCTCACTTCCCGGGGGCTGGGACGTGGGAGCCTGCTTCCTCTCGAGGGTTCAGTGGAAATTCTCTAACACAGCTGTGGGCCATTGAGGGTCTGCCAGGTGCCAGGACCACGCAGCCCGCTCTCTTTACCTCGATTATCTCACTGACTCCTCACGCCCACCCTGTGCGGAAGGTGTTAACTACCTCCTACCTGGACGGGCAGTGAAACTGAGGCATGCAGATAGACACAAAATGCTAGGCTCAGAACCAGAGCTGTGTGTCCCTGTTTTCTCATCATCATCCGCTGCCTCCCGTTTATCCCAGAAGGCTGTCGTCCGGCTTGTGGGGAGGACTAACACTGGCCTTGAGCTTCCTGGGTCATTTCCGGTTGTTGATTTCTGCATTCTCTCCCTTGGCACGTCATCTGGGTCTGGCCATATCAGTGGGGCCCAGGCCAGGTGACACTGGGGGCCAGGCTACCTCCTGGCTCACTGGTTGGTGCTCTCTGGTGGGAGCCGCCCCTCCCTCTGTGTCTGGGACTCGATTTTGGCTAGTCTTTCCTGGGGACACTCGTCCTTGAGCTGTCATCCTCCTGTCAGCATTAGCAACCTAGAGGGCAGAAGGCAAGGGCAGGAGAAATTGAGTGACCCGGCACTGGTCAGAGTGCGGGCTCTGAGCCAGGCTGTGGGGTTTGAATTTGGTTGGTCACTAAGCAGCTGTGTGACCTCAGGCAGGTGATGTAACCTCTCTGTGCCTCAGTTTCCTAATCTAGAAAATGGGGATAATAATAGCCCCACTGTGTATGGCCACTGGAAGGAATAACAGAGTATTTCGCTGAGTCCTGGCCATGTTTAGGGACCCCAAAAGCAGTCACCTCAGCCCAAGCCTCTCACTGCATAGACTAACCACTGTGGCCCAGAAACTCAGGACCTCCCTTACTCTGAATCTGCTCTTGCCATCACGTCATGCTAGGCCCCTAGTTCTTCCTCAACAGGCACAAGCCACCTGCTGGGAGTAGGTAGCAGCTGGGGTCCCCGGACCACTGCCACAGCACAGAGGACCTCGGGGTGGGTCACTGGGGGCTCCTGGCCAGCAGCTTCGTCATCCGCGGTGTCTGAGTCCTTACCCCAGGATGGAGCCTTGGCCCAGCTTCCCTGGCCCTCCCCCAGGGACACGAGACCTTCCTAAGGTGGCGCCCCTCCTCCAACAATCCCCCTGAACCTCCATGGGGCACCAGGGACCCCCTTCCCTGTCACCAGCTGCCCCAGCCCGGTGAGGCCAAACCACCACAGTCACAATGCTCTACGAGCCCAGTCCCTCGGCTGAAAACAAAACCAGTGAAAGATATCAATCCTATGGGGCTACATGGGAGGCCCTCGCCCACTGCCCAGCGCTGTGCCACAGCCACAGACGCTGTGCCACAGCCACAGACGCTGGGCAGTGCTGTCGATGGTTTCTCCTTTCTGGGCCCCTCAGCGCCTCTGCCAGAGCAGGGTACATGGGAGCCCAGGCACCAGGGCCGCCTTGGACTAGGGGACCTGAGTGTCCCAGTGGTCCCTCCCCGACCAAAGGGACTGGGCACGGTTTGCAGCAACCCCAGGCTGTGGCCAGGCCCAGGTGGCCTTCCCCTTCTGGAGACGCCCATCCTCTCTGCCCCTCTGTGTTCACACACACCCCAGTTCCCTCTGGAGCTGGCACAGTCAGGCCAAGAAATTCAGCGTGTTCCACAAACTCGCTGCCTCCGTTTACTCATCTGTGAAATGGTCCAGGAGCTGCCCGCCTGCAGGGTGCCGTGAGGGCCGGACAAGTCGTGGACAGAAAGCCAAGTCTTTGCCCCTTACGCCTGCCACAGGGCAGGCACTGAGCCCTTAGGGGCTGAGGCCCAGAGATGGGCCGTGGTGCATGGAGGCTCGTGCAGGTCCGCGGAGCCAGGGACAAGCTAAGGCAGGTGAAGCCTCCCCTACCTACTCTCTCTTGCAGCTGTGCGCTCCACGCGAGGCAGACCCCAATGACAGCACTGCAATCTGAGGGCTTCCCACAGGCCAGGGACACGTGGCGAGCTTTATGTGTTACTTCATGTTGTTCATTTAATTCCCAAAACGAGTGTTAGAGGTAGGTACTGTTCCTCTCCACATTTTACAGGTAAGCAAAGTGAGGCTCAGAGAAGCTAAGCAACTTGCCCAAGGTCACACAGCGAGAGAGGCCTGGATCAGAACCAAAGACCCACGCTATACAGAGGAGTCCAGAGAGTGGCAAGACTGCTCTCAAACTCCGCTCGAGGCAGAAAACTTCTCTTGTCTCCCCTGTACACCCCTCAGTGACCTGGGATCTAATCTTATCGGCTCATCAGCACTTGTCACAGCCCTTTTATGGTCTGTGTACTCTGACATGTGTGCGTGTTGGTAGTGACGTTCCTTCATTCCGACAATATTTGCTGAGCATCAGGGAGGGGCCCTTGTTATTAGTTTATTGTCCAGCAAACACTGTGAGGTTGCTACAGGCGGGGTACCAAGCTGGGTGTGGGGGACACAGGGCCGTGCCATGACGCACTGCTGGGTGAGGGTCTGGGGGTAGGTCCCGGGTGTGGTGGATGTGAGTAGAGAAGCCAGCCGTGGGAGGTAGAACCAGTGTCCTAGTCGTGGTCACTCAAGTTCAGAGAGGTCCCACGATGTTCCCAAAGTCCCACAGCGGAGGCAGGAATGCGGGATTCAAATGCAGCCCCCTCCCTGGCCTAGGGGAGTCCTGTGTTGCCTGGGAATGGGCCCGCTCCAGGAGCGGTCATGGGCTGGGAGCCCCCGTGCCACATCGCCTCGGAGCCAAAGCCAGTAACCCCAGAAACCCAATCTCTCTTTGTACCACTCTTCATGGGGACCAGGGCCTGATGCTGCAGGGTGCTGCAGGCAGTCATGGAGGATGAGAGGAGGGGCCGCTCCCGCAGGGGGCAGGCAGTGACAGCCAGGGCTGGGGCTGCCGAGGACTTGCCGGGGCTGCTGCTTCTCTTACAAGGGATGTGAGGCGTCTCTTGGCCACACCAGCCCAGCACTTTGGAAAATCCACAAGTCTGCGTATCAGCAAGTTCTAAGCTCAAAGATGCAGGAAGGTTCTGCTTATGTGGTGTCCAGAAGATAAAGGCAAGGATGGAGGAAGGTGAAAAGAGCCCCAGGGGTCCCACGTGCCTGGTGCTCCCGCCCAGCTCCTCCACCTGGGTCCCAGTGCCTCCCCGGGGAGGAGGGTGGGTACCTCTCTGTGCCGCCTGGAACACCCAGATGCTGGGTGCTAGCAACCCTTCCTCAGGAACCCCTGCAGCCTTGGAGGTCAGCGCGGGGCTGGGGTCGGGGAAAGGGAGGGGGCAGGGAGGGAGCCCCGGCTTCACTGGAGAGCAGCCCCTTAGAGGGCGGGGCTGGGGCGTCCGCTTCCAGGCTCCAGGGGACCTTCAAACAGACAGGGCCCGGCCCCACTTCCCTGCACATCTGGGAGGGGTCCAGGCACCCCAGTTTTAAGTCCCCAGGCAACTCTCCTGTCCCGTCAGGGTGAGGTCCCCGCAGAGCCACGTGACCAGGGAGGGTAACCGTCCTTTTTGCGTTCTGACCCTGAATTGGCCTCCTGGTACCTGGGATGCGGGACCCCTTTAAGGCAGGTGTGCAGGCCTCAGACAGTGGGGAGAGGTGACGCCAGCGGGGGCGAAGGGGATGGGGATGCAGGATGCCAATGCTTCCAGGGCCAGAAGGTGCGCCCTCCATCACTGTCACCAACCCCCCAGCCCCATGTTCATCTGCTCCCTTGGGGCCCTCGGGCCATTGGTGGACTTGTCAAGCTCCCTGAATACTCTGTGTGATTTTTGAGAGCACCATCTCTCAGGCTGGCCTAGGTCTCTTCCTTCGTGGCCTCTTGCAGCGGACCTGACAGCGTCCTGAGAGGGCAGGGGGCCGGCAGCTCCAGGAGGTGCCCTGTGTGAGGAGAGTGAAGTGGTGAGGAGGTGGGCAGAGCATCATGAAGAGCCCACCCCACTGGCTCTGAATCTGCCTGTGACACTCTCCTCGTGGACACGGGCAAGTGGCTCCCCTTCTCCAGCCTGTTTCTCACCTGAAAATGCGTCCTTTACCCAGACTAGGTGTTTGGTATACAACAAGTGCTCAATGCATGGTGGCTACTATTCTCCCTGAGAGGAGGGCACTAAGAGCCCCACTTTATAGCTGAGGAGTTAACCTGGGGGGTCTGGGACAGAGCCCAGAGCTCACACTCCCCCTGTCCCCTACTGCACCCCCAAGGCGAGGCCAGGGCTGGACCCAGCGGTCAGGTGAGAGGCATCGCTTCCATTCCTCCAGGATGGATGCCCCAGAGCCGCCCTGACCCCGTTTCTGCCCAGAGACCCGCTGGGCTCCAGGCGGGCCTGTCCTCACTTCCCCTTTTCTCAGGAGCCGCCCTCCCTGCCTCTGCAGTCAACGGCCCCTCCTTCCATCCCAGAGCTGCCCCTCGGGGCCAGGTCCCTGCCTCCTCCCCTACCCGGAGACCAAGCCCAGGGGGCCTCCTGTTCTGGGTGTGTCCCTCTCCTCTGAGGCTCCCAGCCTGGTGGGCAGGAGAATCTGCGTGGTTCTCAACAGCCTGCTGGGGATGGAGCTCCAGGAGCCGGTTCCGGGGTGCGGCTCCTGGCATCCTCACTCTGGGTGGCCTTAAGAGTGGTCCTTGGCTGCTCCCTGCTGGGTGCTGGGGTCCCAGCGGAGGGAGGGGAGCCAGGTGAGCCCCTCTAAGAGGTGGGGCTTCTGTCCTCTGGCTGGGGATCACATACCAACCTCCTGCACCACCGCAGAGGCCCAGAAAGGGGAGGCCTCATGCCCTAGGTCACACAGCAAATCCAGCCCACACATCCTGCCCCTCACCCCCTGGGTGGGCATGAGGGAGGATCCAGAGAGAGAATGGGGAGCTCAGTTCAGAGTCAGACAAACTGAGACTCAAGGTGCCAGCTGGACAGTGCTCAAAGTGTCCCCTTCCTTGAGGAAGGATGGCCCAAAGCCCTTGGCTGGAGACTGTCCAAGCACAGGGAAAAAAGCAGCAGAAAGACCTGGGCACCTGTCCTGGCTCTGCTGCCTACTGCCTGGGTGACCTTGGGCCAATTACTTAACTTCTCTGTTTCCTCCTCTATGAAATAGGGTGAAACCAGCATCACCCCCATCTGGCTACTGTGAGTATTGAGTATGTGATGGATGGAAAGGGCCCTGCAGGGTAAGTGTCCCAAACGCCCCTTCGCTGGTACCCATGAGCCCCACCCTCAGGCCTGCCTAGTCCATGTAGACGTCCCGAGTGCTCCAGGTCAAACAGCAGCTTCTGCCGGCAGGGGCGAGTTCTCTCGTGGAGGGCATTCCAGATGACAGGACACGGCTGGGAGGGTGGAGCCCCAGCCTGGAGTGGACTAGATGATCCACCCCCTTCCCTTCCTAGGCCTCCCCAAGGAGGCTTCCTCACAGCCTAGTGGATGGTCCGAGGCAGCCCTCCCCTCCCAGGGGTTTCTCCCGCAGACAGCCCCTGGGGAGAGTGGGGACTGGACAGAGAAGTCTACATTCCCAAATACAGAAGGAAGAGCCGATGCCGCTGCTGTTCACGTCCAGAAGCCGAGTAGCCAGCCTCAAGAGGCGGTCTGTCCGTCTGTCAAGGGCCGGGCCGGGGCCTGAGTGAGGGCATGGGCCGGGCTGCCGGGACGGTGGAGCCCAAGAGGGGCCTCCGCTGCGCTCAGGGCTCCACTCATCCTCGTCCACAGGTGCCCGGAGCCCAGCTCCTCCGGCTCCAGCTGGACCACACCAAGTCGACAAAGGCCAAGGAGCACCATTAACTCACGCAAGGGACACAAATAAATCTTGATTTCAAGAGCAAATGGGCCCTGCGGGCCTGCAAGTCCCATGACAAGGGACCTGCCAGGCACACAGATACCGCCAAGCTGGCCAAGCTCTGGGATCAGGGCATGGGCTGACTCTGGACCCACAATGAGGACTCGACCCAAGGCAGCATGGTGGGGCCTGGCTCTGCTGGGGTGGTCAGGTCTGCTGGCATCAATGAGAGGCCCCTGTGCCCCGCAGGGCAGCTCATGTACCCGGCAGCTCTTTTGAGGCCTGAGGTTCCCACTTCTTTGCCTCTGAGGGCGGGGGCATGGTGTGCACGTTCAGGGTTTGTAAAGAGAGCGCATCAGCTGGACACAGACAGACAGAGGGGAGGCTGAGTGAGCTGGAGGGGGGAGGCGCTGGGACCCTGGGGGAGGTGGCAAGGTGCCCTGGCCTCAGGCTGGCTCCTGGGGGTGGTGCTGGGGAGTGATGGGGCCAGGGCAGGGGTGGGTAGGGGGCGTTGGAGGGCACCAGAGCCAGGCACCCACCCTGCAGAGGCCTGGTCATGTCCTGTCCATGCTGCCCTGGGTTGGTGGCCTGGGGAGAGGGCAGGGTGCAGAACTCTCCAGCAGGGGGGCAGCTGTGGGGACAGGGGAAGTTCCAGCTACCTTTTAGGGCCCTCTCAGAGGCTCAGCCTATTTTCCTCTCCTCAGCCCTTGGGTTTCACCGGAGTGATTCCTTGACAAAGCTGCCAGCTTGCACGGTGCCCTTTTAATTAGATTCTCCCAAACTCCCTCTGTCACTAGGTTATTAATATTTATCTGGAGCACACCTGATATGATTAGATCAGTGGGCCCCGCAGGCATGGAGGGGCCTGCCGCTCCTCCCCCTCCCTCTCCCACGCCTCTTCCCCATTCCCAGCCCAGTGCCCCTCCACCCTTTGTGCCCTCTCTACTTCCCGCATCCCCTCCCGCCAGAAGCCCCCCAGCCGGTCTCATCCCCAGCCCCTCTCCTGTCTTGCGTGCCCTATTCCCTCTGTGTCCCTCCCTGACTCCCCACTTGAGCAGGAACGGCGCGAAAGGTGGCTCCAAGGTGTGTGCCTGGGGTAGGGCGGGATCCCCACTCGGAGAAAAGGCCCACTGGGTGTGAAATTAAAACGAAACAGCAACAAAGCCCCTTCTGCAGAGACCGGGGTGGATCTGAGTGGTGCTGGCCTCTTCCTGCTGAAATGGGAATTAGTGCGGAGGATTATTTTTGAGGACTCGGAGCCCCACTGTGCCCACACACGCCTCCCTCTCCCCCCAGCATGGGGACCCTAGCTCCCAAGGCTTCGTGTGGGTGGAGGGCTCCAGGAGGCTGGGGGCCCGGGGCAGGGATATGAGCGCTGGCCTGCTCCCCTCCCTCCCAGGAGACCAATTCCTGGGGAGAAGCCCAGGCTCTGCAGAAATGCGACTGTGTTGCTGAATCCCTCAGCCAGGTCTGTGTCTCAGATTTATCGGGACAGCCGAGAACAGGAGTGGGGCAGGCTGGGGCAGCCCCCTCCAGCCTGGTGCAAAGCTGCGTGATGTCCCAGTGCCTGGGGGGCAGGGCATGCCAAGCAGGCCCTAATTCAAGCTCTGGAAGTTGCTTTCTAGAAAGGAGAACGCCCTATGGGGTTCCAGTCCTGTCTGGGTTCCAGTCTCTTAGGTACCCATCCACGGCCCGGAGGTGGAGGCCACAGAAGTCCATAACCATCACCGGGACACTTGCTGGTGGGGTGTCCCCTATAACCGAAACTATCCTTAACCAGATTCTGGGGACTCAGCAACACACTCGACAAGCAGTCCTGGGTGTTCTGGGTCAGTTTCAGGCATGTGATGGGGGTGGGGGTCTGTGCAGGGACCCAGAAGGCCAGGCCAATTTGGTGAACCCGTAGCAGGATTTCCGACCCGGGGGCCTCCCACCTTGTGGGCGACACTGGGACCTCTTTGGGGCTGCCATGACTGCTGCACTCCTACCCAGAAGGTTGAAGAGAAGGGCAGTGGTCCTATTGGTAAGAGTCTCAAATCTGCAGAATCTTTGAGCCACCGTGTTGGGGAGGCGAGATGCAGAAGGTGGGGGAAGGGGGAAAGCTGCAGGCTGCAAGTAAGGGGGACCAACTCCTAGCCTTGCTACGCTGTCCCACCTGCGGGCACCTGGAGAAACACCTGTGGGGGCAGCGCCTCTTCCTACCTGCACTAACCTGAGCCCAGCTCCTGGGTCTCACCCAACCCCCCTGAAAGACCCCACCCCCCCCCAACAGCGATGACGTGTGCCTTCCAGGCACACTGTGGAAGAGCTGGGTTCTCTGTCTCATCTCCCGGTGACGCAAGCAGCTCACCTCCCTGGACACGCCCTCACCCCTACCTCCTTGTGTACAGGACACCTCGCACCCCTCCTGGCCACTCTGTTTCAGGCTGGCTGACTCTGAGCCCTAAAAGTTCACTTCTATTTATCTGCCTGGCTCCAGGGGTCATGTGGCCCAGTGTTTCAAGAACTGGGGGAAGTCTCCATCTAAATTATCATTTGACAGAACCTGGGGATTGATCAGAAAGCTGGAGGATGCCCGGGCTTTGGAGAAAAGCAGAATGTGCCTGGAGGTAGAACCGACCTGCTGTTTGAGTAGGTGGGTGGGATTCCCCCAGAGGTCCGAGAGTCACCGGCACTTTTTTCCTAAAGTTTTCCAATAGGGGCAGGAGCTGGGCAGAATAGAGGGCGGGGGCTAGGTGCCTGGAAACTGCCCTGGGGGAGCCCATCTGCCACCCACCCCACAATTGATGCTCCTGGTTGGCTTTTTGTCCCAGCCAGTTGTTGTTCAAGTACACTTGGATTTCCTTTTACAGAAGGAAACTGAGACCTCATATCAGAAAGCAGGCTTCCAGTTGAGCTAGTATGAAAAGCCAGAACTCCCCTACTCGCTCCCGCCTCCTGCACTTGTGGCCTTGGAGGGAGGGAGGAGCCCTGGGAGGGACAAAGGGTGAATCCCACACCAAGAGACATCACAGAGTTCTAGAAGACAGAGTGGACGGGACACCAAGAGGTCAGCGACTCAAGTGGCTCTCCTGATGCCCGGCCCAGCCGCAGCACCTTCACATGACCATGAGCGCCTTTGCCCAGTTCTCCCCACCAGGAAAGTGGAGAACGGCTACTTGGCACTCTCTTCATGAATTCATAAACCCTTGCTAACATTTATCATTCTTCAAACTTTATTTTGAACAGGGCCCTCTCCTTTGCCCTTCTGAGGTCTTTTTAGTCATTTTGGTGTCCCTCTCAGAATCTTCTACCTGTCCCCCTGTAGCTGGTGTCCAGACAGACACTGGCCTCAGTTTTCCAGCAAGCCTGATCCAAAGCTCTGACCCCCACCCCCCCAGGACCACCTGCCCTTGCCCATTGCTGGACTCTGCTGTTAAAAACTGCCAGACCATTGTCCTCACTCATCAACTTGTGGCCATTAGGACCCTGGGTGTCTTTCTCTACTACGCTTATTCACAGCCAGGAACCCATAAGGCCAGGAACCCATGAATTTTATCAGTAAACTTCGTGTCTGGTCCTTGGGGAAGGCCTCGCATTTTGTTGAACTGCACGTGTCTCTCGTTGGTTGAGGGGGTTTTGAACCTGCTTCTGCCTCCTGCGGGGCTGCTATACTCTGCCTGGGGCACTCTTATCCCTGTTGCACCCATCCTAATTTCAGCAACCAAACGTCCATTTGGAAATCATTTTCATTCTCTCTAATGACTCGAAATATAAAATGCCCTCTTTTGTTCAGTGTCAAACTGTTGATAGAAGAGCTGGTGGCATCTGACCTGTCAAGGCAGATGTATTATCATATACAGAGACTGAATGGCATATTTTCAAACCACTTTGTCTAAATTACACAGTACTAGCCCCAGGAGCCTGACGTGGTTACTCTCCTAAGATGCAGAGAGAGGAGGGTGGGGGAGGGAGTGGGTTAAAGGAGGAGTGATGATTTCCTGTGTCCCAATGCCAAAATCTGAATGTGGCCCATGAGGCCACTGGCAGGTGTCCTCTGGTCTGCAGAGGGCGTGAAAGTGGCTGGGCGCGTCTAGACCCTCCCAGGATGGCCGTGGGGAGGTGGAGGGGTGTGAAGACACGTGCCCACAGGAGGCAGGTGGCATCCCCTTCAACAGTGAGGTCACTCGTGTGGCCTGTTAACTCTAGAGATTCGGGCTCTGTTCTCACATCCTTTTGCTAACAAGGCTTCCCGGACCTCGTCAGGCCGTGGCGCTCCTTTATCTCCAGGAGGGTTATGCTGAGGGGTGGGATAGGGCTGCAGCCAGCCACCCGCAGATTCTGCTCTGTGAGCGGGTGCTTCTTGAGGCAAGGGAGGTGGTTACCGAGGAGAGAAGGGGCTGGCTGGAGGCCTTCCTGCTCTGTGTGCAGAGGGGGTGCTATCCGGAGGCTTCCCCTCTCCGCAACAGGTTGAGGGCAGAGATGCAGTTCTGCCCAGATGCCAGTGCCCCAGCCAAACAGCCAAAGAAAGGAGCCAGGCCTCAAGGGCTTCCTTGGGTTTGGACAGAGGGCGTCTCAGCGGCAACAGTGGCCAGGAGCAGAATGCCCCCTGCATGTTTTGCATGGGACCCTTCCTACCTCTGCTCACTGCACCCCCTTAGGTGGGCGGGTGGGGAAGAAGAGACACGGATAATAACTGAGACTGAACTGGGTCAATGGGGCTCATAACAGGATTCAACCTGATTGAAAGAAAATAAGTGACATTTCTTGCTCACCTGAGTCCCTGGAGTAAGAGAGACCTGTGGAGAAGGACAGGGAGCCCAACGCAGCTCAGACACTGGTTGGTCAAGGTTTGCCCTGTGAGCCCCAAAGCCGTGGACGTCCGAGTGGCCCCTCCTGGGGGCCAGCAGGATGGCTTTGCTCATTGGAGGGTTTGCAAGGTGTAGGTATGCCTACCGCAGAAACCCCAGTGACCTGGCATGCTCCCGCCTCGGTCCCCTGGAGCTGGTCCATGGGACAATGGTACCAGGCCTCCCTGTTGGGGCTCACTAAATGCTTGTTGAATGAATGCACGAATGAATGAATGAATGATGTGGAATAGGGCCATGCACAGGATGCTCACTCTCTCTGAAGTGAACGAGGCCCTCCAGCACTTCCCTGGTGGAGCCTCTGCCGCTAGCAGAGGTGTAAAGACTGTGAGTGGAGCAGACCGCCTGTCTATACTGCAGCGGACGAGCTGTTACCAGGCACAGCCCTCAGGACCACAGGACAGCAGAGGGCTGGGCCTTTCCGGGGGCCTGCCAGGAAAAGTCTGGCTCCAGGTGGCACGTCCCTGTGGCCATGATGACGCGGTTGTTACTTATGGGAGGACTAGAGCAGAGCAAAGACAAACATCCCAACGGTGCATCCTGGTTGGGCCACATCCAGGGAACCAGCTGCCCAAAACATTTAAAAGGCCCTTCTGGGAGCGGCCGGGGCCAGTCCATGGCCCAAGGTGGAGGTCATGATAGGTCTCGTCCCCCTGCAAGGCTGACCTGCGGGGGTGGGATCATTCCTTCCTGAGGACAAGCCGCCGCCCTCCCCCCTCGGTTCACCCCCTCCTCACAGTGCCTGCAGCAGCCGGGCCTTGGAGGGTGGCAATGGCAGGGCTGACACCCCTGAGCTCCCATCTCCATCTCTTCTTGCACTGGGCCATCACTGGTGCTTCAGATCCAGGTTAGGGCTGGGGCCTGGCTTCCTGGTATGATGGGGAAGTAGCACCTCCCACCTCTAAAAGGATAGACAAAGGTTTCTCTGAGTAGAGCCACCAGCCACACCTGGTAGCTGATGCATCACCTGTCTGCTGCCCCTCCTGGCTCTGTGGCACCTGCCCAGCCAGCCTCAGGCGGGGGCACCCCCTGGCATGCAGAGAGGGGCTGATGAGGCTCTTAGATGGCTCAGCCAAGGCCAGGTGGACGGAGGGTGAGACAGACCCTGCAGACATGAGGCCTCCCAGAGGTCGTATCGCACCCCCGAGGTGTAGACATCCAGGAGAGCTGCACACGTGCCCTTCTCCCCTTGCAGGCAAAGGATGGAAAGGCAATCCCAAAGGCGCAGCCATTAGGGCTAGGAGCCCACCACCTCGCTGCTGTGCTCCAGGAGAACCAGGCACGCCCCCCAGACCCCCTCTGCCTACCCTTCCCATGATCTCTGGGGCACGACTCCCTGCAGCAGCGAGATGAGAACAGCCGACGCCTGAATCCTTTAACTCCCACGTCTAACAAGGTCAGATTCACCTTGTTTGCGTCCTGAGAAAAGCTCACAAATGCAGGACTTCGGCTTTTCCTGAAACCAGAGCCCAGGCAGCTCAGTCTCAATAAAACACCGTGTGCATTTCCAGGCCTGGGGCCAGTCTCGGGGCCCCGCCTGCCAGGGTTCACGGGCCCTCTCCCAGGTCCCATTAATCCTCCCGCCAACCTCTCCATCCCCGACGCCGAGCCGCCCTTCCTCCCAGCCTTCCCCGCCGCAAGCCACAGCCACGCGCCTGTTCCCTCCAGCCGCCCGATGGTTCCAGAGGAGGCGCCTGCCGAGCCACCGGCCCTCCTGGGGGCCCTCTTTGCCCAGCACCAGAATCTGGCACACTTTCACCTAATACACCCCGCCAGACCCTCTCCTAAGGCGCAGTAGAGCGTATGTTGGTTGTCAATATGATTTTATTTACTTTGCGGTGGAATCCATGAGAGCCGGAAGTGCTGTGGGGCTGTGGCTAGCAGGGGTCATGGTGACTAGTCCTGGAGCTGGGGCAGGGCCTGACCAGTGGGCAATTGTATTTACAAAACAAAACAAAACACAGAGAACAAAGTGCTTGCCACGGAAGTCAGTAACCTCTTAGTAATGGTGCAAATTTCATGACGGGTTCCCTTAAACAACAAAAACCTGTCCTCTGTAAGCCAAAGGTGCTGGAGAGAAGAGGGCCCTGTGACTTCCCCTCTCTTTGAACTTGAAATGTCACCTTCTGACCTAGAAATTCAGCGCAAAGTGTTTAAAGAGCCAGAGGACCGCAGGTTGCTTGCACCCCGGCCCTGCTCCCCGCGCTGACCCAGGAGGCCAGCCTGGCTATTTTCACAGCTGAGACGTAAGACCTTCAGTGTACCACCCAGTCCCTGTGGCGGAGACTTGCACGCCCACATACACATACACACACATCTTGCGGGGTGGCCGAGGTTATGGTTCATGGTGATTCTTCGCGGCAGGTGTGGGGTGGCATGGGGTGAATTTTACAGAAGAGGCACAGAGAGGCTTCCCCTTGGCTGGGGACACGCAGCAAGGCGGACGTGTGGAAGGGAGTGGGTCTGCTGACTCCCAAACTAGGGAGAGCTCTGGGGGCGGGAGGCCGCCACCTCTCTCCGTCAAAGCTGCTGAAGGCCAAGGTCAAGACCCGGGTCAGTGGTCTCTTCCCTGAGTGGCAGGTGAGGTCCCTGGGGCTTAACCATCCCCACAACAGCTTTTACATGGACAAAGCCCCCCGCCGTCCTGTGAGGGGGCTGTGTGGACATCGTCATTCTCATTCCATGGATGAGGAAATGGAGGCTCGGGGAAGACCAGGTGCCCAGGAGGGTCAGAGGCGGAACAAGAACCAGGCACTTGACCCTAGGTAAGCATCTCCCCCTGTGCAGCACTGTCCTCAGCCTTCACAGCTTCGGGGGAAACGAGCTGGTTAGTTTTGGGCAATTCCTTCTGAGCCAAGGACGCAAGGGACAGAAAGCTTCCACTCCAAGGGCAGCCCAGCCGCCCGGCTCAGAAATGCAGGCCAATGGGATCCCGAGTTGTCGGGTTCCTCAGGGCCTCCAGGGGAAGTGCGCAGCCTCAGGCCAGACCTGCGGGCTCCCTCACAGCTCAAGGCCAGTCCTGGCCCCCTCTGGCCCAGGCTGCACCCCCACGTGTGTGGTTTTCCCGGGGGGGATCTCCTCCTCCTTCCTCCAAGGCAGGGCAGCCTCCAGGAGCCTCTGCAGGGCAGACAAACCAGAAGAGGCTTCCTTCCCTTTGCTCAGTGAACCCAGGTGTCCCTGACACCTTCCAGCCTCCCTGCAAGGGGAGGGGAGGCCGGACGGAGGATAGAGGCTTCCTCAGGAGTGGGGCACAGCCATGAGGAGATTCCCATCATCCTGGGGGCTGCCCTTCCAAGTTTCTTCTACCAAACAAGAACATACAAGAGAGCTGAGAAGACAGCACAAAAACCAGGGGGAGAGCCACAGAGGCCCCACACCATGGTCCACAATCTCTGCCCCATTTCCTATGTCACCTGTCCAAGGTCGAAGCCGGGTGACCTCTGCCAGCCACTGCCATTTAGCCCAGGGGAAGCCCAGGTTTCAGGACCAGCATCTTCATCCTGTCCAGCTGCCCGCCCCCAGCCGGGCTTCAGGCAGGGCTCTTACGGAAAACTCCGAGGACAGCACAGTGCTGCCTGCTGACAGCGTCCAGACCAAGGCTGCCAGTGGAGCTGCCTTGTCTGGACTGCAGACCCTCCTCCTCTGCAGGGGTGGGCTGGGGCTTCTCCCTACCGTACCAGTCCCTCCCTCTCGAATTGGCTCAGGGACACGGATTCCCATGACTTGTGAGTTCTAAGTCTTCCTGGCTGGGACCTGAGTTGGAACCTTCTGGAACAACACACTGCTCCCCTCTGCACCTAACCAGACCCCAGCCCCACTGTTTCCCCAGCTTGTGTGTCCCCCATCCTCCTGGGCCCAGCTGGGCTGGCAAGCCCCCTCTGTGCTGCCCCTTCTCTGCCAGCACGTGCACATCAAGGGCGCCCTCTCTCCCCAGAGGCTCCAACGACATTGTGTAACATCAGCACAGATATCAGTGGTGGGGAAACTTTTAAGTATGCATGCACACACACACTGGCCAATAACATTAAGTGTCATTTTAAAAAATGGGTTAAATAAGCAGCATCGTGGAGGACGGTCGAGCAGGGCTGATTACCCCGTATTTGCACATTCTGGTGCTGGGAAGGTAGAAGTCTAATGACTGAATTATCACCCTAATGCCTTTTGCTGGCTGGGAATAATCCTGGGGCAACAGCTGCCGCAGGGTTTTTGGCTGGTTTCCTCTAATTGCGTCCAGATTAAGGAGTTGTGCAAGGGGCGGGCCTTCTCATCCCTCCAGAGCAGCGTGTCCCTCGGCTTCCGAGATCCTAGCTGTTCTGAGAGGCACAGATCTCACGGGGGCCCAGCCCAGCCCACAGCGTGTGAGGTGGGAGCAGTGAGGGTGGGGGGAGAAGGGGAGACTTGGTATGGGGTCTTGGGGAGCTGTGGGGATGAGGGGCTGTGGGAGCTGGGAGATTCAGAATAAATGCTATGCACCAGGACCCTCCAAAGCGAGGCGATCCCTGGGACACCCCCACACACAGCAGCCCAAAGGCACAAGGAATCGTAGTAAAAATGCTCTGCTGCTAGAGAGGGCAAGGGGAGGAGCGCTCCCTCCCCTCTTCTAGGCATCCCCTGCCTCTCCAGGGAAGTCCACTGCTGGCAGAAGGCGTGTTCCAAAACAGCGTTATTTGGACCAAGATTCCTGGTGGTAGTGGTAGACCGTAAGAACCAGTTCCTCACCCCTTCCCGAATGCCAGCCCCTTGCCGGGTCCCTGTGCAGCTCCTCTCACTACGGAGGCGGGCCCATTTCCCCACCCCTTGATGCTGAGTTGGCCATGTGACTTGCTGTGGCCAATGGGAAGGCAGCAGGTGTGGCGTCTGCCAAGGCTTGGAAAGGCACCTGTGCATTTCTGCTTCTGCACCTCTGCCTTGGCCAGGAATAGCCTGTAGGAGCGATGTGAGAGACACAGAGCAGAGCCAAGTCTGACCTCAACACATGTGAGCACCCCGCTGGGACTAAACAGCCAGCTGACCCCAGATACAGGAGCAAGCCCAATCGAGACCAGAAGAACTGCCCCGCCTAAACTGCTGACCTGCAGACTCATGTGCTACACAAGTGTGTGCTGTTTGAGGCCACCAGGTTTTGGGGTTTTTTGTTATGCAGCATTACTGTGGCAAGGGATAACTGATAATGCCTGTTCATGAGGGTGTGGTTTCTAGAGGAGGGTCAGCATAGTGCCTGGCTAACTCAAGCCATTTCCACAACAGATGAGGAGCCAACACAGAAAGGCACTCCTCCTTTCCCAGAAGCAGAGCAGATGAGAAGTCCAGCCCCATCCTCCCTGGACCCTGCTGCTGGACTGCAATGGTCAGGACTCCAAGAGCTGGGCACTGAGGGGCCCCAGGATGGTCTCTTCAAAAGGCTCTTGGACAGAGGGACCGAAAGCACCCGTCTTGGTCTCCTTGCCTGCTGGAGGACTTGGGCTCATGGAGAAAAGAGAGGCTGAGAAGGGAGGAGGCTGGTGACTTCCTCTCTCCTGTTGATAAGCATCTTTTTAAAGTGACACCATCAGGAGCGTTCATTCTCCAGAGAAAAGCTGACAGTAGGAAGAAGCCTCAGTCAGGGCTGTGAGTCCATGACGGCTCCCAGCACTTCAAGGACTTTTCTCCCCACAGGGGGATTCAAGGAAGGATTCAAGGCTCCTCGCTCCCACCAGTTCAAAGAGTGCCTTTCTGTGCAAATGGCTGATATCAATCTTTTGGAGGAAGGAGAGCGTGTTGGGAAGACCTGGTTCCCACACAGAAAGCAGAGATGCCCTGAGTGCTGGCTACTTTGCTGTGGTGGCTCTTGCGTCTGACCACCTGAGAAGCTGATTTATAGATCACAGGAGACTGCAGACGCTGCAGGAGGCAGGGGTCCTTCCAGCTCCTTTCAGGTGCCTTTGTCCTGGCCGTTCAGTTAACACTCTACCCCTTCCCTCACCAGTGCAGACTCTCCAGAGCATTTTTCATGTGCATGTGCACACACATCTCAGTCCGCCCACCCCCAGCTTGTGGTCTATTTGCTGAGGTTGACTTTAAACCATACCGAAGAACCTCATCTAGAAATTCCCCAACTAAGGGAGAGGAATCCAACACTCTGCAACAGCCCGCAGCTCGGGTTCATGGGCAAACAGTCTCCTTCACATACCAGCAGTATAAAGTGTTTAAATGGACAGTGTGAAAAGCCCCCAGCTTCTTGAACTCCCCACTGCTCTTACACTTCTCTATCCTGAAATCAGTGGGGCTTTTTTGGGGCAGATCTTCACATCAGCTTTGCAGCTGTGGCTGGAGAAGCTGTAGGAAGTGCGTTTGGCTTGCTCAGAGAATGAGGCCTGATGAGGAGGTGTGTCCGGCTTGCAAAGATGTCTTTGGGCCTGGATGGGACCCCCTTCTGTTCTGCATCCCCTGGCGCTGGTGGGCGAACAGGACCTTCTCCTGCCCTTGCCTTTCCCATGGCCTGGCAATGCTGTTCGGCTGCTAATGAAGCTGGAGGAGTTGGAGGAGTTCCTGGGATGTGCTGAGAGCCATCAAAGGCAGGCCACAAGAGAACCCAGGCAGCCTGGTCTCCAGTTGGAGTGGCCATGCGTTCTGTTGCTTCCAGGCTCTGCTTTTGTCGTTAATATGAAAAGTTTCCCTTCATGTCACCCAAAGGCATTTTCTTTAGTTTCTACCATACCCTGTCCCCTCCACGCCCATCCCCACCCCTCCCACATGCTCGGGACCTCCAGCGAGGTCCCCTCAACCCTCGTCCAGCACAGGGAGCCCAACCTATCTGCGGACACCAAAGCCTTCCCGCAGCGTCTTTGGGCCCTTCTTGCCTTCTCTGGCGGGCTTGGGTGATGGCGTCTCCACCATGCCCCCATAGGGACAGCTGTCCGACCCCAGGTGGTGGCCCGTGCACTCCACAGCAGGTATGTAACCGCTGTCCCACATGCCGGTCCCACACAGCTTACACAAGTCGTGCAGGCTGCAGGGGATCCGGGGCAAGAGGCGAAACTGATACAGCAAACTCCTCGCCTGCAAAGAGAGAGGACAGGCGGTCAGGAGGGGCAGGGGGCAGCCCGGCGGCCGAAGAGCAGCAGCAGCAGCAGTAGCCAACACCTGTGGGGCTGACTGTGTGCCAGGCTCAGGGCCGAGGCTCTGCCTGCCACACCCCACTCAACACTTTGGTCCGGCTGCAGTGATGGGACCACAAGGTTCTCGGAGCAGTGCTCACGTGTGGCTTGAGACAAAGAAGGCTCCCCAAACGGCCTTCCTATGAAGGGTGAACAGGGCAGCCAAAAGCAGCACAGGGCCCCCGCCGACTGGCAGGCCCACTCTGTCCCTGTTTCCCACCACCCTCTCTGACTCAGCCCCCCACTATGATGCCCTGGCCCTCTGCTCTGCCCCGTGGCTCCCTGTTTCAGCCCCTGCAGTGTCTGTTTCTGCCGTCCTGTGCAGGACAGTGCCCTCAGCAAGCCCTCTTCCTACCACCTGACCGCTGACCCCCTGACCCCACCTCACTGCCCCTGGGAGACCATCAGAGAGCTTTAAGAAGCAGCATCTCCAGCAGGAGTCTGGGAAGTGGGGAGGCAGCAAAACTGCCCTTTATTCCACTAACCCTGGATGAGAGGCGGCCACCCTCGCCCTAAGCCTCCTTCTCTGTCTTCCTGGCTCTGGGCTGTGAGGGAGGCGCCCCAACATGGGGAACCTCTCTACCAACCCCAGTCATTCGTTCACTCCACGAGGTGAGAGAGGCTCTTGAGTCAGGGCCTGATGGGCCATGGCACCCTGAGGAGTGGGGCAGCAGAACCTGAGCAGCTGCCAGCGCTGCTGACCCCTGGGCCTTGGTGGGGAGCTCTCAGGACTATGGGTGGGGGCAGGGACTGCGTGGGGCGGGGCTCTGCATGGTGGAGGGCTTTGTGTGGAGGCAGGGCTCTACACACGTGGAGGGTGGAGCTGCACGTGGAGGGCTGTAGCTCACCTTCCTCAGAACGAGCTCCCCATTCATGTGCATGGCCAGGTTTCCAAAGTGCAGGAGCATCTGGTCAGTGGCTAGCTGCTGCTCAACAACATCATCCCCGTAGATGGCCACGATGGCCACGCAGATGAACAGGTGGAAGTAATCTGTCTGGGGGTAGAGAGTAGGGTTCAGATAAGGCCCCTAACCCTGCCCCAGGCCCTGCCTCCAGGTGGACACTGAGTGCACCGGTGCAGGGTGAGGGCTCCAGGTGAGGCTGTCTGGGTTCACATGGACCTGGGCAAGCCGTGTAGCCTCTTTTGTCCTCAGTTTCCCCACCTGCAGAGGGGCAACGTCAGTACCTACATCCAGAGCGGTGATGCTGGGGCTGCCCCCGTGGGCTGCTGCTACTCTTCTGGGGCGCCCTCTGCGTGTTCTCCATCATGGGGGCAAAGAACACGCTTCCTCTGAAGGTTGGCCTGTGCTCATTCCAACACCTGATTCATACAGGTCTTGAGCGATGGTGCGTGCAGTGGGCTGCATCAGAAGCTCCACGGAACACGCCAGTGAGAAAGAACCTCTGGCAGCCACCCACCAGCCAGTGTCCTCCTGCTTCCAGGCCGAACATTACAACTCGCACCCCAGAGATGACGCAGGTTTGTCACTAAGAAAGCGGGAATAAGAGCCTAACACAGAGCGGAGCACAGCAGCTCCCTGATGGTCCCCACGGAGTGGCTAAAACGATCCCGCTGTCTTGAAGCGTCTTTTCAGAGCCCACGGAGGACTCCACTGCCCTCCTCGGAGGCCGCCTCACCCCGCTGCCCAGCAGCGCCTGGCACGCAGCAGGAAGCCGACAGCTGGTCCTGACGGCGGGTGCATCCTGTGCGCTCTCCTGCCTGGACGCTTTGAGGGCACAGCGCCTTTGATTCACACTCGCTTCCGGGAAAGGAGGAAGGACAAGGAGCACCAGGAAGCCTGTGTTTAGTCTCCTGATGTCGACCACCCAGCCAGGTGGAACCACATTCCCAAACCCGGCTGGGCGGAGCCCTTGATGTGGGCCGAGGTTACAGGCAGCAAATGCCCCAGCACCACACCTGCTCTGGAAAGACCATCCGCCAGGCTGCTGGGTCCCGGACTTCCCGCCCCTTCCTCCGAGCTAACCCAGGATGGTCTTGCTGTAGCTCAGAAGATCCTTCTGCAGCTATATGAACCCTGGCTGGGGTGGGAAGACAGCAGAGGAATTCCAGGAAGGAGGATGTCCAGCTCCTCTTGGGGAGGAATGTGAGGAGGAAAAGGTGGGACACGTCCTAAATAGGGCTGGACAGCAGTGCAGGACTAATTTCAGTTCACGGGACAAGGCCCAGGGCAGTCCAGCCCCGCAGGCGAACTAGCAGTAAATGGATAAAATAGAGCTTTTCTCACTCAGAGGTCACTGTACAAGTCAAAGGCACCACCTGGTAGTGACCCCCCTGCCCCTGCAGAGCTCACGCCTGATGAATTAGCCTGCCCCCCCCCACCATCCTTCTACCACCTCCCCGCCCCCCTGCAACTCATTTGATCAAGGCTTGGCGCCAAACGCAGCTAAATTTAGCCCCAGACCTAGCAAAGCAAACACGATTTTTTGTGTGTGTGTGTGAGGAAGATCAGCCCTGAGCTAACATCCGATGCCAATCCTCCTCTTTTTGCTGAGGAAAATTGGCCCCGGCCTAACATCTGTGCCCATCTTCCTCTACTTTATATGGGACGCCACCACAGCATGGCTTGACAAGCAGTGCATCGGTGCTCGCCCAGAATCCGAACCTGCGAACCCCGGGCCGCCACAGCGGAGCGCGCACACTTAACCGCTGCACCACCAGGCCGGCCCCAGCAAACACGATTTTTCCTAAAAAAGTGTGATCCAGCATTTTGAACCATCCATGCCAGTGCTCCCCAATTAGTGCAGACATTCCGCCCTGAACGCCCACGTCGAGCATGCTAATCCCGGCGGGTGATGCAGCCCGACCCGGGCCAGGGAGAGAGCAGGAGGTGGGCAGGACGGATGGGTGCAAAGACCGCCTGTGGCACCAGCACTAGCTTTCCTCAGACTCACTCTTGTCAGATACCGTCCTCTAGTGACCTTAGGAAGGGCGGGAAATGCTGATGCACATTTCTGCGGGCTGGTGGCTGCTCCCATCTACCTGCGAGCTGCTGGGGCTGCACAGTGAGGGTGCAGCCTGCTCTTGCAGAAAAGGTCCTGGCCGCCTCTTGGATGCGTCAATACTATTTTTTTTAAAGGCTGATGGATTCAAAGAGACTTGCCTATCCTTTAACACCGCCAGCTTCTTGCTAATTTGGGCGTTACAGCCATGTGACAGGGCCAATGCCGTGCTCTCAGGGGAATTTGTAGAGGAGACGCTGATAATGGTGGACAGCAAGTGGAAATCGACATCACCGGGAGGGGACAGCACGCTGGTCCTGGGGTCTCCGGAGGGGTCGATGGGGAAGCAGGGTCTCTGGCCCTTTCCTGAGCCGTCCCGAGGGGGACAGGTGGGGTGGGCACTGGCTCCGGCACATTGGGCACCGGCCTCCTGGGCTGCGGTGGGCCTGCTCGGCCCTCGCGGTGTCTTTCACGCTGATTGGCTGTGACAGGAGCGAGCTCGGCCTCAGAAGGCGGTAATGCGTGCGGTCAGTGGGCAGTTTGCATCAATTTCAGTTCCTTGGGAGGTGAGTTGCAGGTTGGAAGCCAGCCATGTGGGACTAGAAGGCAGTTGCTGTGTGAGGGGCTGATGTGTGGCTGACGGGGGGTCAGGGGTTGTGGAGGAGGAGGACCCCAGAGGAGGTGCAGAGTACGCCGGCACCCTGCCCTCCCCACAGGCCGGGCGTGGGATGGTGACTGTCACTCTGGGGCCAAGGTCCCTGCTCCCCAGCCCTTGGTGCCCTGGCCTGGCTCACCTGGTAGTGGGCCCAGCAGGCCTCCCAGATGCGCAGCGCCTCAGCCTCGGGGAACTCCCGCTTGAAGCACAGCAGGAGCCAGCGGTGGCAGAAGAGCATCTGCAGGCCGTCCTCGCCCAGTGAGACCAGGTGCTGGTAGAAGCGCAGGTGCATCAGCCGCAGCAGCTCCCGCAGGTACAGCTGGGGGCGAGGCCAGGACGAGTCAGCCCCCCAGCACCCGCGCAGGCCTGCCCGCCGGCCCAGGAAGCCCACTCCCACCAGGGCCTTTCCTTGGGCCACCCCACCCCTGAAAAGCAGGCACGCCACTCACCAGGTCTCTATCTGCTACGGGCGTCTGCACCCGCTTATTCTATCCTGCCACTGAATTTGACTCACACCTGTCTTCGATAGTTTATCCCAGATTTCAGACCGTTCGGTGCATGGCCCAGGGCAAGGCAGAGCGTAGTACCCCGCTGTGGACGGGGAGGTCAGTGGCAGCTCCAAGGCTGGGAAGACTCCCCAGCCTCAGCCACCATGTGGGGGCTGTGTCTGATGCCCTTTCCTTCCTGGGACGGCAAGCAGATCATCCATGGAACCCCTGCCCAACCACTATCTGCTCCCATCGCCAAAATCCATCACCTTCCAGAGCTGATTGAGAGCAGGGAGGGGGTGTTTCTGAACCCCAGGACGCTCGATTCCTGCACTTTAGGACACCACCCAGTGACGGGGGACAAGATCGAGGCTATTTCTGGCAGCGCCTGGCTCAGGCAGCTGACCTCACCAGAGCTGTTGGAAAATCGATCTCCAGCAGTAACGAGTCACTGGGCCACGTGCTGTGTGAGCCCGTCAGGGCCAAATCGCGTCAGACTCTGTAATTGCCTCCCCAGGTACTGCGGAAACCTGACATCAAGGGCCGACGCGGAGGGCGGGCAGGCTTGGCAGGCTCCGTGCTCTTGAGATTGCAGCTGGGGGATCTTGGGGCAGGGGCTCAGTGACTCACAGGCCCCTTCCCACACAAGTAGCCCATTGTTCCCTCTCAAGACAGCCGCTGGGGCGGCATGGGGCCCTTGTAGGAACTGATTCTGAGGATCCTTCCCAACTGGCCAGTTTCTCCACCCTGTGGCCCACAGCAGGGTCAAGTCCATGCATGCAGCTGACCCCTCCCTCATGGACACTCCCCACCCCCACCCCCAGGTGCCCTCCCTTCCAGTCCACACCTCCCTGCTCCGGCTCCCTTGTCCTCAAACCCGCCTTCCAGTCTCAACGGCCCTAATGGTTAGTCCTTGGCCCTGGCATTCGAGGCCCTCCATCCAGCTCTCCCCTCACGGCATGTGACATGTCTGGTCCAACAAGACCAGGCCACGCAGTGTCACTGCCCAGAACGCTATGTTCTGCCAAGTGTTGGCAGTGTCCAGGGCCAGACCCCACGCACTCTGGAGTCAGGCTAGTCCGCCTGCCTTCCTTCCCATCTTGGTCACCAGGGCACTTTCTGTACCTCTCCCCAGCACCCAGCATCCTCTCTTGCACTGTCAGCCTCCAGGCCGAAGCACTCTCCTGGACTCGGCAGCCAAGACCACGACACAGAGCCCGGCACCTGGCAGCCGGCAGCTGCTTGGAACACACAGGTGCTGCATAGAGTGAAGAGCAAACGCTCCTGGCACCGGCTTACCCAGCTTTGCGTGTTCCCCGCCCCAACATTTAGTGCTGCCTGGTCTGTGTAGGTGAGGGGAGGTCATGCAGGGAGGGGTGCTGGCTGGGTGCCGCAGGGAAGGCCTGCCCTTGGGTAGGGTGAGACAAATGCCCAGTGGGCTCCAGGGTGGCTTCAGGAGCTCTTCCCGTTCCTGTCCCCACTCAGGAGTCCTGGCTGTGCTGGAGCCCTGCAGGGAGCAGCCCAGAAGGACCTGAGGACCTGTCTGATAAAGCACAGGACCAGGCGTGATGGGGCCCTCCCTCCTCACCCCACCAGGGAGCCTGGGCTGGGATGCTATGTGCAGGGAGGTGGGAGGCCCCAGGGGAGGGCTCTGCATAGTCCAGCCTGCAGGGAGCATGGGGTAGGGATGGCAACATGGGTCCTGAGACCTGGGAGCAGCATATGTTCCTCCTGGGAGAGCTGACTCTTCCCCAGAGGCCAGGGCTAAGCCCCCCATACCCCACTGGCAATGCCCACCCTGGCTTTTCTGCTGCCTGCCAACCACACGTGACTGCTGTGACCTCTGGCAGCAAGGGGAGGAGGCAGTGTGCTCTCCCGGTGCCCTCCACCACACACATCCCCAAGCCTCACCAGCTGTTTCTCCATGTCCTCGTCCCGAGGAGAGCTGACAAAGATCGTGTTCTGCATCAAACCCACAAAGCACCAGAAGGTGTCTGATTCGTCCAGGACCTCGGCCAGGATGGGTGCCACCAGGTCTGACATGCCCTGGGAGTAGCCGATGGCCGGGTTGTACATGGCGTAGTTCAGCAGGATCCTCCTGGCGACACGGTGCAGGAAGCAGGCAGGTCAGCGGAGAGCGGCCACAACAGAGCCCACCCCTGCTGTTTTCTTGGTGGCATGTCACCTGGGCCAGCACCCGCAGAACCCCAGGCTGGAGACCCTGGGCTGCCAGGATCCCCCTCTTCGCCTCGATCTCAGGGGAAGGAGGGTAGCTCTGGGGACCACCTCCAGAGCCTTGAGAAATTGAGTGGCCTGCAATTAGCCACTCACCAGGCCCAGACCTCCAGAGCAGGGGGAAGGAGGAATGTGGGTCGATTTTCTTAATGGCCAACTGCCTGTGACAAAGGGTAGGCTGGCAGGGACATTTTATGGGCTGCTAATTTTGTGCAATTATTTGCCAGGCAGCAGCAGAATGTCAAAAATGCCAACCCCGGGCTCTGTGTGGCTTTATCACCTGGAGGACCACCCACTGGGAGACAGAGACAGACACTCAGGGGGAGGCTCATCCATGCTTGGTGTGAGCCAAGCAAGGACAGCCTTGGTGAGCGCCCAGAGGATGGGGGGCTTTGCTGGCACCCTTGGGAGGGACCTACAGGGCTTCCCCGGACACTATGGCCATAAGAGGCCAATTGACATTGCCAAAGTAGCTAATGATCTTCTACTTCTGGGACTATGATTAAGCTGGAAGAAAAACCCTCTACCCCTGGCCCCCACAGAAGCTGCTGCTGCTCGTCCACTGCCCAGAGGGTCAACTTAGGCCCTAGGGGTAAGGTGATGCTCACAGAGTGGCTCACGGATGAGGAAATGAAGCGAGGGGGCGGGGCCCTAGGCAGCTGGGGGAGGAACCGTGGGGGGAGGTGGGTACCTCATGCTCTCCACGTTGGGATTGCCTTCGCCTCGGAAGAACCGGTGGCTCCGATCTGTCCGAACCACATCCTTGTCCACGGTGAACTGCACGTTGCGCCAGAACACTCTGTGCTCTTCAGGAGTCATGGAGAGCCTGGCCCGGAGCAGAGCGCCCACCAGGGGTCAACAAGCCATACACTCTCTGGGCAGAGGCCATCCCTCCCAACCTCTGCTCCCCAGATGGGAACTGGGGTGCTGCCGCCACTGCAGACCCTCCAGCTCCCTGCTGAGGTGTGTATCCAAGGCTTTCCCCAACATTAATTCCGCCTCATGGGTCCCAGCACCAGGGAGAGCTGACCACGGCCTGGGGCCAGCCAGGCCCAGACAGACCTCAGCAGTCCGCTCCCGGGTGGCCCCTTGAGGCCCCGCTGCCACCCCAGTGCTCAGCGGTGGGATGTCAGTGCCTAGTTAAGTCTGTTTCTGAAAAAGAATTCTAAAACCTTGACATGCAAGCTAGAGAGCGCCAGGTTCCGAGGCCGAGCACTCAGGATAATGGCTGCACTTATCCAACCCTATCACTCACATTCCTGGGAGACCCATTTTTGAAAGAAACTATGGGTCACAGAACATATTATCAAGGCTGAATTGCACCTCCAATTGCCTTTTCAAATGACATTTCCCTCCGCGGTTCAAGGGCGGGCCGGGTGGCGGTCACCTTTTCTGCTGGATCTCTGCATATTCCTTCCGCTTCTGCACCCGAAGCGCCTCCCTTTCCTCCGATGTTGACTCGTGGCTGTAATAATGCAGCAGGAAGGGCCAGACCTCCCCCCGGATTGACACATCAATGCCGCCGAAGAAAATGGCCTGGAGGAAGCGGCAAAAGTTGGGGAGGGGCCAAAACAGGGCCGCTCGGAGCACCCCTAAATCCCCGGAGATGTGTGTTTTGGTGGCTTTGCTGCGCCTTCTTGACAACTGATGCCTTGATTCAGGTTGCTGCAATTTGCACATGTTTGGACGGGGAAAGCGCCGGCCCTCCATTCCCATACAGGACACAAACCAGGCTCATTTCAATGTCAATGCCCCCCCTGGGGCGGTGCTCAGATTAACGTGTGGTTCTCACGTCATGGCCTAATCCCCGGTTTGGAAGTGCTGCATTTCACTGTGCGCCCTTCTATACAGGCTGACGCGGGATCCCCCAAACCCGCTCGGGAGGTTTCTTTTTCAAGCCAGCGGCTTTGATTGCTTCATCGGGCGTGTTCACACAGCTCCTCGCGCCAGGGCACGGACCCCCCGGAGGTGGCCGCAGGGTGCCCGACCCCCTTCCCCAGCTCCCCGGCCGCCGAGGGCCCGGCCTCACCTTGCGCAGCTTGTACTCCTCCTCCACCTGGCCCAGCTCGTTCAGGTGGCGCAGCCAGGCGGAGACGTCCAGCCTTCTGTACACGCTCTCCTCGGGGTGCGTCTCGGACGAGGGCAGTTTGGGTCGTCGGATGGAGAACTGCATGCATGTCTTTTCGTTGGTGGCCTGCTGGACAGTAGGAAACGGGGAAGATCAGTGTCTCCGACTCAGGGCTTTGGAGCCAGCGACGTCTTCCCAGATTGTGACAGGCTCTCTCTCAATTCTGAAAGGAGCGGGACCGCTCCCCCTGCACACAAACCCCTAAATGGCGAGTGTAATTACATGCAATTAAAATGAAAATACCTTCATCTTAGCTTTGGCTTCCCCTGGCCACTGGGCTCCCTGGCCCACTCCCATCGACCGCCATGCCCCTCACTGCCGCCCCCCACTCTCCCTCCGACCCCGGCCGGCCGCAAACACGGAATTAATGCTTCGTACGGCCCAACGTCCCTCTGCCGGGAGGGCCTGCAATAAATTACATGTGATTGGCCACATACAATGGGATCGCTGTTCTGCGAGCGGGGAGCCCGCCTGTCAGGTTGTCTCCACGGGCAGTCACGAATCCAGGGCAAAACTGCAGCTGACATTTAATTCAAAAATCAAAGGTTGTTCAATGTAGGGGGAAAAGAAAGCCATGCTCCTTTAATAAGGGAAGCCAGCAGGAGCTCTGTGGGAAGGAAGGGAATTTTAAAGTCAGCCCCATTTCTAATAAGCACATACAGTATCTTAAACAGATAATTAAAGAGCTCTTATTACGTCTGTATGTAGATCGAGCAAAATATGGCAGGAAGCCTTGTCAAAACATGATGTTTCAAGTGCCGAGCACTGACTCCACAAGAAGCCCTGGGCACATGTTTCAAACCCCAACTTGCTGCTCTATCAGCTGCCCAGCAACCACGGGTCACACCCGGGGACCTCGGGCTCAGGAGGAGAGACCTGTGCGGGGGAGTCCTGGACCCGCTGGGGCAGGGAGTGGGTCTTAGCAGCCAGGCGTCACCCGGGGTGGCGTCCTCCGGGCTACCTGGTCTTGGAGGTGCGTCCCGGCACAGTATTTCCACTGCTGAAACACATCTGACAGCTTGTCCAGGCCGCCGCGGTGGAAGTGGAAAACCTTGTACTGGCTCTCCCGGCTGGCCACAACCAGCTGGCCGCTGCTGCAGGCCTCGTCGCTGAGCGGCCATTGGAGGGGAAGAGAAAAGACCAAGGAACACGTAAACAACGGGTTTTTATTTCCAAGCATAATCAGAAGCGGCCGCTATCACCAGACCTCAGAGGCAGGAAACAGAAAGTCCCCGTGCAGTTTGGCTGCTGGCAGGAGGGGGACAGAATTATGCCCCAACAGAAGCCATCACCCCCTCTGCTGAGAAGGCAAAATAGCCCCTCCTGGGGAGGCTGGGAAGTAGGACTGTCCTCGCTCCCGGGAGACCTGCCAGAGCAGCCTTCTGTCCCCACTCCTACCTGCCAGGTCTATAGTCCTTTCTCTCCAGGAGAGGGGGGCAGGGAGGGGGGATGCCCTTAGGTGGAATCAGATTTTGAGCCCAGGTTGGGCAGGCGCTTAGAGAACATGGTGCATGGTTGGGAGTCTGGGAGACTCCTCCAGGGAAATTGGCTGCACGTCCATCAGGCCATCCGCCCAACCTCGGCTGCCCATTTGTAAAGGGCTGGAATGTGTCTCTGGGTCGGGGAACCCCTTCCAGCGACGCGCCTGCTTCTTCCAAGCACAGGTCTTCGGTTGGTGCTGTCTTTCATTAGGGCCACCCTGTCTTTCAGGAGGAGAGATGGGACTACGAGGCAGGACACTAATAGCGATGGTCCGCCCACCATGAAAGAAAGGGTGCCTCCCTTCAGGAAGCCACAGCCCATCCTGAGCACACAGGCCAAGCCGCAGAGCCTCTGGGTGGGTGCCGGGGAGCAGCCTGCACACACTCCTCTCTGTGCAGCCCTGGTCTGGCTTCTTCACTTCTTCCCCCAAGCCGGAGCTCCAAGCACTAGCTGGCTACCATCACCCCGAAGGCTGATGAAAGAGTTTGGAGGCCACCCCGACCAGGTTCCTGCAGGGCAGCCATAGTGGGTACCACTGCTGACGAGACTAGTGATGTTGGGAATGCCAGCGTTAGCTGAATCAGCCAGGGCCCTGGACCTAAAGCCCCACCCACGCCGGGACACCGAACACAGGCCAACTTCCAGGAAGCGGCGCTCACCTGAAGAAAAGGCGGAGGGAGCGCATCTGCCCCAGGTCCACACGGAACACGCCACAGATCTGCTCCAGGGCACACGCCCTTTGCGGCTCGTCCCAGCGCGGCGTCTGCAGGAGGCCGTTGCTGTCTGGGAAGCGCAGGGGTGCGTCCGCGCTGGAGGGGGAGCTGGTGGAGCAGGTCAAGTGATGGCCACACGTTTCTCTGTCCATGCAGCCACGGGGGAAGGGCAGGGAGGGCACGGGGAAACCGTGTAAACATGCGCACAAGGCTTAACACACTTGTGAACAAGGATGCGTGCGTCGCAGGCTCTCCATAGACACCCATGAATGAATGAATGAATGAATGAATGAATGAATCCCATCACAGGTCATGCCCAATGACATTTTCATGTAGATGGGAAAGCATTTTTGTGATCAAATTCAGTTCCACTTCAACAGAGGCAGTAAGTTGTCATAGCGACAGAAGAGGCCACACTGACGGGCCCTTGCTGTATGAACTTGGGCAATGTTACCAAACCTCTCTGAGCCTTCATTTCCACTTTTGCAACATGAGGATAATAATGGGGCTTTGTGTTGACTAAGGCTGTAGTGTGCTCAGTGCTGGGCACCCTGGTCCTCAGGGTTTTCTAAGAGAAGCTGTTTCATGACCATTTCAGACAGCATGGGGCTTCCCTTTGGATTCAAATTGGTTCACTATTTTCCTGAAAAAATATCGGTTCAGTAAGGAAACATTTGGGTTATTAATACTATTAATACAAATAATGAACACTTATGAAACAGTATGGGCTTGGCTCTCTGTTAACCACTTCTCATGTGTGTTTATTACATATGATCCTCACATTAATCCTCTGAAATGAGTAGTGTTATTACCCTCATTGTACAGAAGAGGAACTGAGGCCCAGAGAGGTTAAGTAACTTGCCCCAGGCCACACAGCTAGCAGGTGGTGGAGCTGAATTTGAACCAAGCTTTGCAGCCTATGTCCTCACCAGCTTATTTCACTGCCTCTAAGTTCGAAGTTCACAAATACAACCCCATTTATTCTGCTTTTTAAAAAAAATTCATGAATTTGTTTAGAGCCCCAGTTGCAAAATATTTTATTACATGAATTCAGCCACCCCCCAGGTTAAATAGTAACATCTAGCAAATGCCTATTAAAATATACTCAGGGTAAAGGCAAGCTTCGGTTCTGGACTCCGACCCCAGCTTTCTACAGAGAAACAACTGCAATCACTTTATCCTGCTTTCCCGTTTTAGCCCACAACATAAGTGTGTCAGAAGCACCTCTTCCTCAAATGGGCTACCTTGGAGGGTTCGAGCACAATCCCTCAGAACTTGGAACTTCCTCAAAGACACAGACTGCCTTTTTAGAACCTTTGCTGCTTCTAGAACAACACTGGGCCTGGTGTGCAGGGGGAGGTAGGCCGAGCCAGGTCCTTCTGTTTCTGTGGGGCACTGGGGCTCTCCAAGGAAACAGACTCAGGTAAAGATAGATAGCCGGATGGGAAGGTAGGTACATAAGTTGAACCACTGTGGCCACACGGCAAACTCAGACCCAAAAAGGCTGAGGGATTCGCCCGTCTCCCCGAGTGGACCCTGACCGGGCTGCACCACGCAATTATTGTGCAAAACAAGGCAAGTCACAGGTCTGAAGACAGCCCCCCACCATGCCACTTTATGCAGCGTTTCATAATCTGCTTATTGAACAATGCGGCCGCAGCAGCCGGGAGAGCATGTGCTCGGCGTGCTTCCCCAGCTGGCCGGCCCATCCCGGGCTTGCCTCCAAACCCAGCTGGAGAGGAGCCACCAAAAGGTGGCATTATTTCCAGCCCCCGCCCCCCATCCTCCCCACCGCCACTCCACACGCACAGAGCACGATCCTCTAAAGCCTGCACACTCTTCCCAACAGGCTGCCTTCTGCTTACCCCGTGGGACTGGCCAAGATTTCCGGAAAACAGATCCGGGATGGAGACTCACTCCGGCAGAATCATACGCCGGGGAGGACTGGTTCCCTGGAGGGGAAGGAGCCCCAGAGAGAGAGCCTGCCACATACCTTCCTGCAGCAACTTGCCTCCAGGCAGAAGCCTGCTTAAATTCTTTTACAACTCCTTAGGGGAAAATTATTTGCATTAATTAATTGATTAATTAATTCAAGACACTATGCTTGGGACCTACAGCTGGGGTTCCAGGGGTTCAAACTGGAGCAAAGTTGATGGAAGCCTCGGTTCTCTGTCATTTAGGGCCTGTGATAGCAGATGACTGTATGATCATCGAGGTCATTGAGGACGACATGGGTTGCCACAGGGTTACGACTGTATCCTGGTTGCTTCTGCATCCCCAGGTCCCAGTGCAGGCCTGGCACAGAACACGAACTCATTTAATACTCATGCCTGGGATGAAAATGTAAAATGTCTGGGAATTTTGAAGTCATAGAAAAAAAATTGTAGGGAAATAAAATCTTAGGAAAATTGAAATATGTACAGTTTTAATTTTTTATCTTTTTACACATGTAGAGCAATTTGGTTTTAAGAATATTCACATGTGCTGCATATAATTTGGTTTGGTCATAAAATTATTATGTGTGGTACATTAAAATTAAAAGGATGGTTTATTTAGGCAATAACTCTCCAAATGCTGTAAGTTAAAAATGTTTTATAGATAGAGCTAGAAGATGCTAAACTCTAGGAAATGTAGCATTTCTTAGTTTTTGTTGTGTTCTGAGGATCACCAAAATGCAAAAACAGAAACGAAAAAGAGAAAAGCCAGCATCCTCACAGCAAAACATAGCAAGTGAGTTCTTTCTCTACCCAGTAACCTGTGCAGTGTCGGGCACAGAGTCAATTTAAAATGGCCTCAAATTCTTTGCAGCTCATCCTGTCAAGAGTGATGTCCATTTTCCCATCCCCTGAATCCAGGCAGGCCTTGTCAGTTGCTTTGGCCAACAGCATGTGGGGTGAGTGACATTCTGTGAGCTCCAGAGCCTGGCCCCAAGCAGCCTGGCAGCTTCTGCATGCTCACTCTCGGTTCACTCTGCTGCCAGGTACGGGAGCCCAGGCGCGAATGATGAGAGACCACGAGGAGAGAAAGACCCAGATGACAGTCAGCATCAGAGCCCCCCAACCATGTGGATAGAGGTCATTTCAGACCCTCCACCCTGGTTGAGCCTCCAGCTGGCTACAGCTGCCTGCATAAGCCCCAGAGAGCCCAGCAGAACCACCTGACTTAGCCTAGCCCAACCAAAACCATGTGAGCAAATAAAAGGTTGTTATTTTCAGTTGCTGTGTTTTGGAGTTGTTTGTTACACAGCAATAGATAACTGAGACATACACATCAGAAGTGTCTGCTTTCAGAAAAAGCTTGAGGGGGGAGGAAGAAACCTCCAAAATTATTGAGTTGTGGTTCTCAAGGTCAAAGAGATATTGGGGCCAGATTTTAACATTTTAAATATCGAAACTTCTAAATTTGCTCTTGCTTTTCTTTGTTCTGAGCCTTTAGAGTCGGCTGAACAATAAGTTGATGGAGCCCCAGTGGTAGGTTGCAAGTACGGTGCCCTGAATTAATTAATTAATCAATTAATGAATGAAAATAACTCCCCCCAGGAGTTGTAAAAGCCTTTACGCAGGCTTCTGCCTGGAAGCAAGTTGCTGCAGGAAGGTGTGCGGTGGGCCCTCCCTCTGAGGCTCCTTCCCTTCCAGGGGACCGGTCCTCCTGGCCACAGCAGCAGAGAGGGGCCTTCACCCATGACCCTGCCAGAGGGAGCCTGCATCCTGGATCTGGTTTCTGGAAACCTTGGCCGACCCCACAGGAAGAGCAGAACACAGCATGCTGGGAAGGGCGTGCAGGTTTTGGAGGGTGGCGCTATGTGCATGTGGAGTCGGGAGGATGGGGTGAGGGCGGCTGGGAGTAACACCACCCTTTGATGGCCCCTCATAATTGCCAGAACTTGGAAGCAACTGAGATATCCTTCAGTAGGTGAATGGATAAACGAACTTTGGTATGTCCAGAGAAGAGACTATTATTCAGCACTAAAAAGAAATGAATTATCGAGCCACGAAAAGACATGGAGGAACCTTAAATGCATATTACTAATTCAAAAAGGCCAGTCTGAAAAGACTACAGACTGTAGGATTCCAACTCTATGACATTCTGGAAAAGGCAAAACTATGGAGACAGTAAAAAGATCAGTGGTGGCCAGGGGATGGGGGAGGGATGGATGAACAGGTGGAGCACAGAGGATTTATAGGGCGGTGAAACTACTCTGCACGATACAGTAATGTGGATACACGTCATTATACGTGTGTCCAAACCCACAGACTGTAGAACACCAAGATGAACCCTAATGTAAAATATAGACTTTAGTTGGTAATGATGTGTCAGTGTAGGTTCATCGATTGTGACAATTGTACCACTCTGGTGGGGGATGTCGACAATGGAGGAGGCTGTGCGGGGGAGCAGGGGGTAAATGGGAAATCTCTGTACCTTCTACTCAATTTTGTTATGAACCTAAACTGCTCTAAAAAAAAATACAGTCTAGTAAAAACAAAAACAAAACGAAAAGCCAAAGAACAAATGGGGACATATATATGACAAAGATTAATAGCTTTAATATGAAAAAAGGTATGTAAATCAAAAAGAAAAAAAGAGAATTCCCAATAGAAAAACAGCAAAAGGACAAGAAGAAACAAATCACTAGAGAATAAATACAAATAACCAATAAAATTTTTAAGTCCAGAGTAATGAAATAAATGCAGATGGGACAAGAAATCATTGAGGGGGAGGTCTATGAAATTAGCAGTAATTTAAAAATTAGAAAATCCAGTGTAGCTAAGGGTTTGCAGAAACACTCCTGCACAGCCCGGGGGACTGTACACTGGCAAAATTTCCCTGAATGGCAATTTAGAAATAGGATGCAAAAAGCTTAAAAATGTTTATGCATTTTGATCCTCTACTTTCATTTCCAGGTATTGATTCTAAGAAAAGAGCCAGAGATGTCCACAAAATACACACTCATGAAGAGACGCAGAAAAAGCATCTGACAAAAATCTAACACTCATTCATGACAAAAACCATCAGCAAACTCGGCCCAGAAGGGTACCTCCTCAAATTGATAAGGGGTACCTACAACATTCTACAGTTAACATCACACCCAGTGTAGGAGACCACCCTGTTCCCCTATGATGGGGATAAGGTGAGGATGCCTGCCCACACCACTTCTATTCAACGCTGTCCTGGAGGCTCCAGCCTCCGCATAAGGCAGGAAAAGAAAAGAAAATGCATAGAGATGGGAAAAGGAGAAGGAAAACTGTCCTTATTTGCAGATGATATAATTATTTACATGAAAAATCCCATGGAATTTACAAAACAACTATTAGAACTAATAAGTGAAGTTAGCAATATTCCAGGATAAAAGGTTAATGCAGAAAAAATAATTGTATTCTTCAAGTCTAGCAACACACAATTGGAAAATGTTATAAATAAAAAATTCCAAACTAGACTCATTGTGGTGTGGCAATATATACAAATGTTGAATTATTATGTTGCACACCTGTGATAAGAAAAACAATTTTTTAGAAAAATAACTTTTGTTTTTCTGAGTTGCTGCCTAGACATTTTACAGTAGGATAACCCTGCTCTCACCCTGAGTCTGGACATTCAGATAAGCACCTGAGTTTAGGACTCAGTCATAAGTTCCTGCTTTATTTTTCCAGGGACACCTTTTCAAATAACCCCTTAGAGTTAAGCCCATGAAAAGTTACTGACCTCCGCCCCAACCGCCTTATAAGTAACAGGTGCTTGCTAGCCTGCTCTCTATCTCCTGCTCACTCATGACCTGGAAGACTGTCCTTCCCCCAGCTCATTGTGCCCCCTTGCTTCTGTGATCTGTGGGTAATAAATCTTATGACTCTATTTCCTTCGTGTCGGTGTATTGAAACTGTGCCTTCAATCAAAATGGCCCCATGGGTTTCACTTCCCCAAAGTGGGAGCTCGGATGCAGAGGGAGCTGACCCCGTGTGGGTGGCATGTGCTCCCTCATTCAGCAGGTCGTACCTGCATATTCTCAATTCAATACACCACCTCTAGCTTTATAACACAACATCTGAAACCAACATAATGTTATACATCAATTATACCTCAATAAAAAAATTCCATTTATACAATCAAAAAAGAAGAAACTTATGTAAAATACTTAGGAATAAGTCTAACAAATAACAAACACAAAACCTTGCTGAGAGAAATGAAAGGAAACCTAAATGAATGGAGTGCTGTACCGCGTCCATGGATCGACACAGTCAACAGCGTTAAGATGGTAACCTTGCCAAATTGATCTATGGATTCGACACCATCCCAATCAAAATTCCAGCAGGATTTTTTTTTTTGTAGAAATTGACAAGCTGACTCTAAAATTCATATGGAAATGCAAAAGACCTAGAATAATCAAAGCAATTATAAAAAAAAGAATAAAGTCGGAGGACATCTGATTTTGAGACTTATTACAAACCTACAGTAATCAAGGCTGTTTGGTATTGGTGAAAAGGTAGACTTTTAGATCAATGGAACAGAATAGAGAGTTCAGAGATGGACAAATATGCTCAATTAATTATCAACAAAGATACAAAGACAATTCAACGCAGAAAGAATAGCTTTTCAACAAATGGTGTGAGATCAACTGGATATCTCTATGAAAAAAATTAACATCAACCCTTTCTTCACGTCATACACAAAAATTAACTCAAAATGGATCACAGACCTAGACGTGATACCTAAAACTATAAAACTTCTAGAAGAATCCATAAGAGAAAATCTTTATGACCTTAGAATAGGTCAAGGTGTCAGAACACAAAAAGCATAAACCATAAAAGAAATAAGTTGGAAAATTAAAAACTCTTTTCTTCAAAATACACCATTAAAGAAAATATAAATGCAAGCCACAACCTGGGAGAAAATATTCACAACACATATATCCAATAAAAGACTTGTATCCAGAATATGTATGAGGAACTCTTGAAACTCAGTAGTATTGTTAGACAAAGATTTCTTAGCTATGGCACCAAAAGCACGATCCATGAAAGAAAGAAACTGATAAACTGGACTTCATTAAAATGGAAAACCTCTGCTCTCTGAAAGACACTATTAAGAAAATTAAAAGACAAGCCACAGACTGGGAAAAGATATTTGCAAAACACATATCTGATAAAGGATTTATATCCAGAATATATAAAGAACCCTCAAAACTCAATAAGAAGAAAACAAACAACACAATTAAAAAATGGGTAAGATTTGAAAAGACACTTCACCAAATAAAGTAGCAAATAAGCATATGAAAAGGTGCTCGACATTATTGATCATGAGAGAAATGTAAATAGAAACCACAATGCGACATACAGACACACAATATGACACACTACACACCTCCTGGAATGACTAAAAAACAAACAAATGAAAACTGACAGGACAGAGAGCTGGCCAGGAGGCAGAGCAACTGGAACTCGCATACGTTGCTGGTAGGAATGTCAAATGAAAAAGCCACTTTGGAATATAGTTTGGCAGTGTCTTATAAAGTCAAACACACATTTACCATATGACTCAGCAATCCCACTGCCACATAGTTATCCAAGAGAAATGAAAATGCTCACACAAAAATCTGTGTGAATGTTTATAGCAGTTTTTATTCATAATTGCAAAAACAAGAGTCAACAGATTCGTCTTTCAACTGGTGAATGGATAAATAAACAGTGGTACATCTGTACAATGGAATACTACTAAGCGATGACAAGGAAGAAACCACTGATACATACAAAAACATGGATAAAACTCAAATGTATTATGTTAAGTGAAAGAAGCCAGACTCAAAAGGCTACATGAAAAGATACTCAGCATCATTAGTAATCAGGGAATTGCAAATTAAAACCACAATGAGCTACTCCTACATACCTGTTAGACTGGCTAAAATTTAAAAGACTGACCATACCAAGGGCTGATGAGGACAGGGAGGAACTGGAACTCTCACACACTGCTGGAGGGAATGTAAAACGGTACAACCACTTTGGAAAAACAGTTTGGCAGTTTCTTAAAAATTAACACACACACCTCCCATAGGACCCAGCCATTCTACCAAGAGAAATAAAAACATATATCCACTTGCAAGACTTCTGCACAAATGTTCATAGCAGCTTTATTTGTAATAGCTAAGAACTGAAAACAACCCAGTGATCAATGGATGAATGGATAAACAAATTGTGGTGTATACATACGATGAAATACGACTCAGCAATAAAAATGAATGACCTATTGATACATGCAACAATGTGGACACACTGCAAAATCATCATGCTGACTGAAAGAAGGACATACCGCGTGATTCAGTTTATACAAAATTCTGGGAAACAAACTAATCTATAGTAACAGAAAGCAGATAAGTCACTTTTGGGGCAGGGGGTGGACGGAGGGATGGATTACAAAAAGACACAGGGAAACTTTTGGGGGTGATGGACATGTTCATTATCTTAATTGTGGTGATGGTTTCATGGGTTACATATATGTCATAACTCAGAAAATCGTACACTTTAAATATATGCAGTTTATTGTACATCAATTATACTTCAATAAAGTAAAAAATACTGATACTCAACTCAGTGTTATTGCTAAAATTCCAACAATAGGGGAATATTTTAATATATTGTGGCACATTCATATGATATAATGCCATTAAGCTATTCTAAAACATTTTATAAAAGTATTTAATGACCAAAGGAAAGCCTCACACTATTATGTTGAATCAAGAAAGTAGGATGCAAAACTATACACAATATGATATCATTATGGTTTTATATATAATGTATATTTATAGATTTTTTTTTTTTTGAGGAAGATTAGCTCTGAGCTAACATCTATTGCCAATCCTCCTCTTTTTTTCTGAGGAAGACTGGCCCTGGGCTAGCATCCGTGCCCATCTTCCTCCACTTTATATGGGACGCCGTCACAGCATGCCTTGAAAGCGGTGTGTCAGTGCGCGCCCGGGATCCGAACCTGCGAACCCTGGGCCGCTGCAGCGGAGCTCATGAACTTAACCGCTACGCCCCTATAGATATTTTATATTTACATAAACACATTGTAGAAGTAGAAAACTATACTAAAATTATAATAATGATCGTCTCTAGATGGCACGATTATAGTTTATTTTCATCTTGTTCTTTATTTCACAAATTTTCTAAAAGGAATAATGTATCACTTTGATAATAAGAACTAATAAGCTAATCTTCTACACTCTGATTTTTCTTTTTACAAGAAGTCTGTATTGCTTTTTATATTGTAAAACCAATAAGGATAATTTCAAAAAGAAAACTACAGGAAAGATCAGGTACAAATAACCACTCGTCACCATGGTTACCATTTACTGGCCGCTGCCTATGTGCCAGGAGGTCCACTAATTGCTTTAAAGACTTTCTTATACCAACCTATGAGGGAGCTATTATCAACCTCATTTTACAGCTAAGGAGACTGAGGCCAGGAACAACGTCCCCAAATTTCACAGGTCAATGGCAGAGCAGGGATGGACAGCCAGGTGTGGCTGGTCCCCTGCTCAAGCTCCTGCCTCCTGTGGTGGACAACTTCCAGAGACAACAGCAACAACGTAAACAGAAAAAAAAGGAAGATAAAGAGGAAAACAAAGCTCTATTTTAAAAAGCTTCTCTTAAAAAGCATCATCTTTTAAAAAGCATCCCTGAAAACGTGTCGACTCCTCCCCTTTGCCCCACACTGCTGGCTCAGAACTGTCAGTGCTCAGTCCACCAGGAACGCCCCAGTCCCTAGCCGGGGGTGTAATATGCTCCACAAGTGGGCTTCAACTCATCTTTGCTCCTTCCCCCTCGTATGAGTTTCCTATCTGCAACAAGTTACCACATGGCGTGGCTTAAAACAGTAGAAAGTTATTTTCTCACAGCTCTGGGGACCAGAAGTCTGCAATCCAGGTGTCATCAGGGCCAGGCTCCCTCTGAAGGTCTAGAGGAGGGTCCCTCCTTGCCTCAGCTTCTAGGGGTTGCCGGCAATCCTTGGCTTTCCATGGTTTATAGACGTATCACTCCAATCTCTGCCTCTGTCTTCACTTAGCCACTCCTCTGTGTGTGGGTCTCCGTGTCTCTGTTTTCTTTTCTTATAAGGATACCAGTCATTGGATTAGGGCTCACTCTAATCCAGAATGACTTCATCTTAACTAATTACATCTGCAAAGACCTATTTCCAAATAAGGTCGCATTCTGAGGTTCCAGGTGGATTCCTGGTATTATTCAACCCAGTACACCTCTTAACCTGCCTCCCCACATATCCTATGCAAACTAGACAACTCACTTCCTTCCCATCCTATAAGGTCCTCTCCCCAGGCATTTGCTTATTTAGGTCTCTCCCTCTGGGCTGCCTGCTCTGCTTCTCTCTCTATTCCTGTTCTTCTCACTCTCCAAGGCCCAGATTAAATATCACTTTCTCCATGTTGCTTTCCCTTGATCCTTAGGGAAGCTGCTAAGTAGAGGGTCTGACATGCAGCAGGTAGCCAATATAGGCTGATTTTCCTTTATTTCTTGGGAAATCCTTAGAAATTTATCATTCTCTTTTGTGTGTTTCGCTTTTGACTTTGCATAAAGTTACTTGCTGATACCAAAACCAGACAAAGACATCACAAGAACATGAAGGTTTAGGCCCTTATGAATATCCCTCATGAATATAGACACAAAATTCTCAACAAAATACTAGCAAACCAAATCCAACAACATATAAAAAGGATTATACACCATGACCAAGTGGGATTTATGCCAGGAATGCGAAGGTGGTTCAACATATGAAGGTCAATCAGTGTAATATACCAGATTAACAGAATAAAGAATAAAAGCCACACGATCATCTCAATAGCTGCAGGAAAAAACCTTTCACAAAATCCAACCCCTTTTCATAATGAAAACACTTACCAAACTAAAAATAGAGAGGAACTTCCTCAATCTGATAAACGACATCTATGAAAAACCCACAGCTCACATCATACTCAATGGTGAAAGACTGAAAGCTTTCCCCCTTGGATCAGGAACAAGACAAGAATGTCTGATCTTGCCATTTCTATTCAACACTGTACTGAAAGTTATACTCAGGGCAATTAAGCAACAGAGAGAAATAAAAGGCATTCAGATTGGCAAGAAAGAAGTCAAACTATCTCTATTCACAGATGACATGATCTTGCATATAGAATATCCTTAGAAATTCATACTCACACACCAAAAATCCTATTAGAATGAATAAATTAATTCAGCAAAGTTGCAGGATACAAGGTCAATATAAAAAAATTAACTGCATTTCTATACGCTAACAATAAATAATCCAAAAATGAAATTAAGAAAACAATTCCATTTACAACATACACAAGATGTATAAGACTTGTACGCTAAAAACTACAAAAATATTGTTGAAACAAATTAAAGAAGAACTAAATATATGGAAAGACATCCCTGTTCATGGATTGGAAGACTTAATATTGTTAAGATGGCAATACTTCCCAAAGTGATCCATAGATTCAACACAGTCCCTATCAAAACCCCAGCTGCCTATTATGCAGATATTGACAAGCTGGTTCTAAAATACATATGGAAATGCAAGGGACCCAGAATAGCCAAAACAATATTGAAAAAGAAAAATAAAGGTGGAGGACTCACACTTCCCAATTTCCAAACTTAGCACAAACCTACAGTAATCAAGAGTGTGTGGTACTGCCGTAAGGACAGACATATTGATCAATGGGATAGAATTGAGAGTCCAGAAATAAACCCACATATCTATGGCCAATTGGTTTTGACAAGGGTGCCCAAATAATTCAATGGGGGAAAGAATGGTCTTTTCAACAAATGGTACCGGGACAACAGGATATCTGTGTGCAAAAGAATGAAGCTGGACCCTTACCTCATACCATATACAAAAATTAACTCAAAATGGATTAAAGACCTAAATGTAAGAGCTAAAACTATAAAATTCTTAGAAAAAAACATAGGCATAAATCTTTATGACCTTGGATTAGGCAATAGTTTCTTCAATATGACATCAAAAAGTACAAGTAACCAAAGAAAAAATAGATAAATTGGATTTCATCAAAATTAAAAACTTTGTGCTTCCAAGGAATCTATCAAGAAAGTGAAAAGACAACCCACAGAATGGGAGAAAATATTTGTAAATCACTTATCTGATAAGGGGCTGTACTCAGAATATATATAAAACACAACAATAAAAGGGCAAGTGACCCAATGAAAAAATGGACAAAGTATCTGAATAGACACTTCTCCAGTGAAGATATACAAATAGCAAATTAGCACATGAAAAGATACCCAACATCATTAGCCATCAGGGAAGTGCAAATCAAAACCACAATGAGATACCACCTCACTCTTACTAGGAGGACTATAATAAAAAAGATGGAAAATACAAAGTGTTCGTGAGGATGTGGAGAAATTGGAACCCTCATACATTGCTAATGGGAATAAAAAAATGGTGCAGCCACTGCAGAAAACAGTTGGCAGTTCATCAAACGTTAAACGTAGAGTTATTATATGACCCAGCAGTTCCACTTCTAGGTATATACTCAAGAAAACTGAAAACATATGTCCACACAAAAACTTGTATATGAATGTTCATAGCAGAATTATTCATATTAGCCAAAAAGAGGAAATGTTAGAAATGTAAATCAACTGATGAATGGATAAACACAATGTACTATATCTGTACAGTGGAATATTACTCAGCCATAAAAAGTAATGAAATAGTGACCCATGCTATAACACAGATAAATCTTGAAAACATTATACTAAGGGAGAGAAGCCAGTCACAAAAGGCCACATATTGTGTGATTCCATTTACATGAAATGTCCATAGCAGGTAAATCCATAGAGACAGAAAGCAGATTAGCAGTTGCCAGAGGCTGAGGAAGTGAGAAGTGTGTTTTAACTGTGGGGTATGGGGTGATGAAGAGGTTCTAGAATTAGGTAGTGGTGATGGTTGTATAACTTTGTGAATGTATTAAATGCCACCGCATTGTCCACCTTGTCCACTGTGCTTTCATGTTATGTAAATGATATCTCAATAAAAAGAAGTCATTGCATGCCCATCCTCCCGTCTGATTCATCTTGTAACTCTCCTAGCAAAGGGTTGTGCACAAAGCATGACCTCAGAAAATACTCGTTTATTCAACAAAAAGTTCTGAGTGCCGCCCTGTTCTGGGGACAGCTGGATGTGTCCCCACCCATGTGGAGCATCATTCTGGTGGAGAATGAGGAGGCAAACGTGAAGGAGGGACTGTGTCCTGGGGTGCTCTGAGGGACAGGAGCTCAGCGGTGGGAGGTGGAGGGGCTGGGAGCAGCACTCTTGAGGGGTGGTCTCGGGAGGCCTCAGTGAGGCTTGAAGGGGAGGGAAGAGAAGCAAAGCAAAGAGCCTGGGGAGAACTAATACATGAAATAAGCTAAGTATGCTGGAAAAGGCACCGATCCTTAGAGTTGACCTACTGAGAAAATGCACCACCCTGGCAACGGAAATTCGTTTGCTCTCACACTGTGGAGTTCAACTTTCCTCCTGGTGCGGGAATGGAAATGATTTCAGATTGTAAATAATTTTACATTAAAATAACACTCCCTGTATTTTTTTAATGGCTTAAAATTTCTAAGTAATATTTCTTACAACTGCATGTGAATCCACAATTATCACAAAATAAAAAGTCAAAAAAATTTTTAAAAATTGGAAGTAATAAATAAATTCATTTTTGTGGTTAAAAATTCAAAAAATACTAAAGTGTGTGGAATCTGCTGTGGAGGCACCCTTCCCACCGCCACCTCACTCTGCCCCGGGCACCCCCAAGAACATCCCTGTCAGTGGCTGGGGCATGCCTCTCCAAGCCTGGCTTTATGTGTTTATGTCCAGTTGCAGGTAGCTTGTAGACACCATTTTGGAATAATGGCTCAGACACAATTTAAAAAGAACAGTATTTAATCTTTTATTCAACTCGACTCATTAAAGCAGCATCAGTCACTCTTGTCTACAACACCTGACTTCATTCAGGGATGACTTGAGGACACTGGTCCCTGCCCACCAGGAGACGGGGTCTCACAGGAGAGCTAAGCCAAGCACAGGGACTGTGACACAGCACAGACTGTGCACTGGCGTCACATGAGGGAGCATCACCCGGGGCAGGACACACGGGCTCTGGAAAGGCTCTCAGAGGAGGTGCCCTGGGAGCTGGTTTGGGCGAAGGAAGAGCCTGGGCAGAATCAGGGCATGTGTGGAAGGAAGGAGAAGGAAGCCTGAGGGCTGGTCAGAGTCACTCTGAGAAGGGCCCTGGCATTGATTTTAAAAACAGGTTGCCCCAAAGAATTGAAAGCAGAGACTGAAACAGATATTTGTACCTCAACGTTCACGGCAGCACTATTTACAGTCAACTCAAAATAGGTAGAAACAAAACAAGCGTCCATTGACGGATGAATGGATAAACAAAAGGTGCTCTATCCATACAATGGAATATTATTCAGCCTTAAAAAGGAAGGAAATCCTGCCACATAGATGGAAATTGTACAACATGGAGGAACCTTGAAGACATGATGCTAAGTGAAATCAGCCAGTCACAAAAGGACCAATACCATAGGATTCCACTTCTCTAGAGTAGTCACATTCATAGAGACAGAGAGTAGAATGGAGGTTACCAGGGTCTGGGGGAGAGAGGAATGGGGAGTTAGTGTTTAAAGAGGATGGTTTCAGTTTTGCAAGATGAAAGAATTCTGGAGGTGGATGGTGGTGATGGTTACACAGCATTGTGAATGGACTTAACACCACTGAACTGCTCAATTAAACGTGGTTAAGATGGTAAATTTTGTTATGCACATCTTACCACAATAAAAAAAAAAAACCTGGGTTGCTGTGTTAGAATTTCTCAGCTCCCTTCGCCCTAAAGCATTACATCTGGTCTTTCCTATCTCTCCCAGGCGCGCCGCCTGTGCTGGACCGGCTGTAGGGCTGGCCAGCCCAGGCACCCATGCAAAGGCCACGCAGACTGACAGCTGGGCTGGTAGGAAGCTCTGCTCACATGCGCTGCCCATGGGAGCCGCTCGGTTTATCTTGAGGATGATGAAGAGTTTGTGGAAATAGTTCGGGAACATTGAGAGAGTGGGTGGAAGGCTGGCCATCCTGCTCTCAAAGTGACCATGTGGCCATCTCTCCGTCCAACTCCTTATCTGGCCTCTGACCCCGTCTCTGCCTGGGGGCACTGCCCAGCAGCCACTGCCTCTGCACTTAAGGAGCCCGTGGAAGAAGCCTGGCTGTTGCACCACGTCATGGCGTGCTCTATCCCCACGGCCAGGGATTCGCTACTGGCAGGCCCACAAAGACCCAGAAAACCTGCCCATCCTCGAAGCAATCCCTCCTCTGCAGGGCGCTGGGTTTTGAGGAGGCAAGTTTTTTGTTTTGTTTTGTTTTTTCTTCCCATTTGGTAAAGTCGATGTCAAGAAAGCTCGCCGGAGGGGTTCGAGGAAGAACAAAACAAACCTGGTTTTCGTAATCCACCTGGACAGAAACTTGAGGTCAACTGGCATTTTTGCTGTGGCCCGGCCGGCCGGAGTCACACACTTAGCCCCAGCTGGCCGAGAGGTTTTCTTGGAACCCTTGTCTCCTATGGTGCATACTTAAAAGGCCACTCTGAGCCAGCCAGGTGCTCTTCAAGCTCTTGTGAAGACTCCTTGATCACTAGACAAAAAGACTGCTTAAAAGAATGAAACCTGGGACATCTGGAATGTTCTTGGAGCCCCAGCTCCTGGTTTCAAAAGATCAATGACGAAGAGGGAGGCATTCAGAGAGCCGTTGGCCACGACAGGTCCACGTGACATGGGGAAGACAAAGATTACCTTTAGCCCAGCCTGTAACCAACCCCGGTCTGCATGCAACCAACTGTTCACAGCTTCGGGCCCCAAACAACCCCAAACCCACTGCTGGTGGCCATGAATTCCGTCTCTGGAGCCTTTAGCACAAACACAATTTCTGGCAATGCCTACTTCTGCCCACGACTGTGGAGCATGAGTGCCACTTCGGAGGGGACCACGGCCCAGGGCGGGCTGTTCTGAGGCCACTCTGGAATGGACGGGATCTCTGCAGAGACCTGGCAAAGCCTCTGGATTTCAGGGCGACAGTGGCCTTGGTGGGCGGCTCTCTTGGTCACAAGGACTGAGGACCTGCACGCTCACAGCTTCTGCCTGTTCTCAGGCAAGGCAGCCAGCCCGGGCACGTGGGACATCATGCAGCGACAGAAGTGCCAGTTGGCGGAGACTTGCCACCGGCTGCAACACCAGACATTTCAGAGTTCTGCTTTGTTCCTTCGAGCCAACTAGTCCACACACAGATCAACCAGTGATCCAGCTGATATAACTGGGCCTTACTAACTGCACCTCATCCAGACAAAGCACAGAGGATGGCATAAAATAAGAACCAACTCATACAGAGCAGTTTCGGTTCTAAAGGTTATACAGGATCCTCACCGTATCTCTGTTAGCATGCCCACTTTTCAGATGTGAAAACTGAGACCTAGAGGGGCCCAGTCATTCCTCAAGGCAATGCTGTGCCCCGACCACTACATTAGGTTGTCTCCTTTGCAGCAGAGAAAGCATTTCTTTATCCTCCATCAAGTTCCAAGCATAAGGCATTTTCTCATATACGGCTTTCAAATGTTGACAACTAAAAATATAGGAAGAAGAGTTCCAAAGAGAAAAGGATGCAGGAAGACAGGTCACAGCAGCACACACACGTGTGCGTGTTTAAATACCTGAAACATGAATGACCACATCAGGCATAGATGGGTGTGCCTACATTCTTCCAGCCAAAAACAAGCTGACTGGAAATCCTCCCTGCCCAGTGTAGAGCCCGGAAGACCTGGGAGCAATCCTGGCTTGGCCCCTCATCCAGCCTGTGTTGTCCTAGGCCCGTTAGCCCCCTCCGCTGGGCCTCCATCTCATTTGTAAAATGGGGTGATGGGAGGGGAGATGTGTGGGGATGGGGCTGAGTGGCTGAGACGCAGCAAGTGGATGCTGCCTATTCTAACTGCCTGCTCGTCATGTGCGGCTTGCGCCCTGGCATGTCTATGACTATTGGACAGTCAGCCCCAGGCAGGATGTCCTGTGTTTTCCAACACGCTCCAGCCACCCCATATCATCTCCTTGCAAGTTTAGGCCCCTGAGGGCTTGCCATTCCCAACCCTAGCCCATACCCTTGCCCTCGGCCTTTGCACGTGTGTCACCTCCCCTGCATCCGAGTGTCCCCTGCATGTCTCTGCTCTTCTTATCCTCTGGAGTCTGGCCAAGCCCTCTGTGAGTGCCGGGTCAGGGAAGACACAGGACTTCAGGTAAAGACTGTCCCCTCCCATGTTCCCTGCACCCTGGTCCGGGGGTGGTGCTCACCGGGCTGTGTTAATCAGGAGGAGAGGATGGAGTGGGAAGGAGCTGGTGTGGAGCAGTGGCTCTCCACCTCTGGGTCTCTGACTCCATTGACAGGGCCCCACCTTCCCTGACACCTCACCCCCGGCCCCAAGCCCTTTCCCAGCATGCATGCCCTCTGACGTACCACACCCCCCCGGCAAGGATGGTGTCTTAGCCACCTCTGCAACCTTCGCCCCACAAGGGCCTGGCACAGAGGAGGATGCAGATGGATGACAAAGGAAGCCTCACTCTGTGCTTTAACTTCTCTATCTGTAAAATGGTGGTGACAGCAGCTGGACTCTGATCTCTGAGACCCCATCAGGCTCTCAAATTCTGGCAGTTTCTAAAATGCATACTAAGCTGACCCTTCCAAGCAAAACTGAAGGCACGTCTGCCATGATTAACATCACACACGCGTGCACACAAACACACAAGAACGCACACAGACAGCGTTGGATCAATCCACTTGCTGGGCTGGACTCTGCCTGGTTCCCACTGACCATGGAGGCCGAGGGGCCCAGCCAGGTGGTGAACAGGAGCACAGTCAATCCATGTCGCTTCCGGAAAGGCTGCCAGAGCACTGCCCTGGGTGATTGTGGCAACTTCCGCTGCCAAGGTGGAGCTTTATAAGCTTTTCAGAGACCTCAGCCCTAAAGAACACCAGGGAACCCGGTTCTGTTAGGATCCAGATGTCGTTTCTGACATGAGCGGAGGCTGGACAGGCTGTTATTCCAGCCCCTAGCACCCACCGTGGTCCAGCTTCGGGGTGTCATCAGCCCACACCCAAGACCAACCTGGCTTCCCACCCAGGGGGACTCAAGAACCTCGGGCAGCAGAGACAAGCCAGCAGGGCATAAATCACAGCTCTGCGCGCTGGGAGCACGGCACTGCTCGGAGCCGGGAGGACAGTGCCTCAGCCCGGGCGATTAACTCAGCCAAGCTGTCCCGACACCACGGGAGCCCGTGCAGGGCTAATTATGAAAGGTGTAAATCACGGGGGGCGGAGGAGAGCAGGCACATTATTCAGGTTTATTACCAACACAATTTAGGAAAAGATAACCAGGCCGGGCTGCTTCTGCGCCAGCCCGGGGAGTGGTGCTGGGCTGGCCGGAACGCACAGCAGGTAGGAGGGGAGAATGCACCAGTCCTTTGGGTGCTGTCTTTATTTCAATTTTTTCTGAGTCAAATAGAATGACATCGTCAGATTTCTAAGTAAAATGAAGAAAAATTTCACTTAACCAATCCAACTGCTTTCATAAGTTTCTGAGCTTCCGCAGGTCAGATGCGTTTATAATTGTTACCCAGGTAGACTCAGGATGTACATGGGATGCTGTATGGGGTTTTCTCCGCTTAACATTATTAGATGGTGTTATTCATTATGGGCTGGAGACTCTGATGGCAGGAATCATTTGTTTTCCTTTTTCCCTCAAGGCATTTGCAAATATGCTTGGAGGCTAAGGGATGCTGGGTACAGCTAATAAATAAAGCAAAATAATTAATAGCCCAAGCAGTCTAGAGACCGCTCCTAGCTGCTCCCGAACCAGTTGCTTGAGAACCAACTGTTCTGCTTTATTCCCGGCTGACTTCCTCCCTGAAATAGACTTCACAGAGAAGACAATAGCAAAGAGATCTTTCCGAACTCAAAAAGAACAAAAGGCAGAGCTACATATTTTTTCCCCCGGATTTTATAGGAATTTAACATGGCTAAGAAGATAAGATGTTTCTAAACCAAAGTGCTCTCATTAGCTGCTCATGCTCAGCCCAGTCATGGTCGCACCTGCGAAGTTTCATACGACTAAGAAAAAATGAGGCGAGACTCGAGTTCTGGCAAGAGCGAGTCCCTGACAGAGACAGGGCCATCGAGCCGCCCTGGCGGCACCCCTGAGCTGGCAGAGAATGCAGCTGACGCCGGGGGCACACCCCAGTCCCGACACCCAGCCCAGGGTCAGGCCCAGCCCAGAGTGCACCTGCCGGTCATGTGACCCTTTCAAAATGAAGCTGCGACACCAACCCGAACCAGCAACATGAGGCTCAGGCAGACGGGGCGGGTGGGAAGGACAGGAGAGGAAGCACAAGGTTGTCTCAAACTCACCAGGGTGTGAAAACACTCTGTCTGCTGTGCGGCCAAATATTCAGTTGTTACCTAAGTACTGTTTGGGGATAGAAAGACACTTGGGTTCCTCACTTGGGTGAGGTTACTTAGTGCAATAAAAAAGCACCACGTTGGCCTTGCATGGTTTTTCTGCAGAAACGCCTGGAATGGGCTGTCAGCCCCAAAAAGTTGCCCCACAATCTGGTGGGCCCTGAATCACATGAGTCTTACCAGGAGTGGGAGGGGACCCTATTCTCCTCCTCCGCATACCTTTTTCAGGAGCTTCTCTTCACACTCACCAAAAAGCCCACCCCAGACTACAGAACCAGCAGAGAATGAGGCCAGAGTACATAACAAGGTAACCAGAAACTAAGTAACAAGGTAACTAAGTGACCAGGAACAGACTCTTGCAGGGATCATTGCTGACCAAGGGCCTTGCTATGGGTTGGGGGGCTCCGCCGGCCAGAGCCTGGGGCTGATGGGGTCTATGTCGGTATGTGATCCTGTTTGGGTCTGTTATGGCCAAATACAGGAAAGCTTCAGGTTTGCCTGAGCCCACTGTGGGCACCTGCTCCTCCCCGGACCCTGCGCCTCCCAGCGTGGGTGCTGCTGGTGGCAGGCGCACGGTTCCTTGGGACCCCCGTGGTCCCCCAGCACAGCCCACGGCTCTGTAGAAACAAAATCATTACCACCCAGGCTGGTGATTTCCCAACTTCTTCGGTGACGTTACCCTAGGCAATTTAAAAATGGAATGAATACTAACAATAATTTGACTAAATTTAGGTGTTCCCCTTAGGCATCTGATTAAATTTCATGAACTCTTTTTCAGGCTTTCAGCCCAAATTCTCCTTCTCTCTCAGCTTCATGGCAAGGGCTTCCTGCCCATCACGTGGGTCAGTGAACTCCACCTGGCAGGCTGGAACTTCCCTTCCCAGAGGGACAAGACAATCGGAAGAGGTTTATGGGGAAGGGCAGTGGGAGTTTGGGGTGCTGCATTGTGAGTGGGGACAACTAAGGTTTGTCCAGAGAAGGAGCATGTGGTCACAGAAGCACCTTGAAGATCATGAAGCCAATCAATTCATTTTCCTGAAGAGGACACTGAGGTGCAGGGAGCAGAGAGACCAGCTGAGAAACACAGCCGGTGGAAGAGTGGAGCTAGAAGCCAGAACCTTTCCGATGCTGAGCTCCGGGCTTCGAGCCACTCCACGCAACTCCTTCCCACTTTCAGCCAGTCCGGGTTCATGTGAACCGCCTCTGGGAGCCCCAGTAGCAGAGACAGCCAGTCTTGACTGGCTCTTCCAAACATGCCCTCCAGGTCGCTCAGAGTGACGCCCCGGGGACTGCCCGAACCTGTGCTCGACCCCACTACCCTCAGTCCCCACAGGCTGGAGGGGAGCCGTGAGGGACTGGGGAACCCCACACCCAGAGCCGACTCGGAGCTGCTGGTATGGAGGGGAGGGGTCGGTGACTGCAGCCTGGGCGCTGGGGGAACTATCGGTTGTCTCTACTGCTCCCAACCCAAAACTGCAAATAATAATGATAACGAGTAATAAAATCACCAGCATTCTTTGACAGCACACTGGCTATTCATTTATATTCATTTAAATCCCATCCACATGGTTGACACCACAAACCTGGATTTTGTATATACCACCACATCTGGTGGATGACATCTAAACAGAACTTGTTTTGGAGTCTTTTCCTCTTCCCTACAACCCCCTACATGCCACTCTTGCCTCTCCATCCCCTGGGCCTGGTTCCAGGTTGACCAACAGCGTCCTGTGGCACTGAGCCATTGCTTGGCTTGACTCAGAGCATTTAAGGCAAACCAGGATCAGGACACTGCCCAATAGAATATTCTTAGAGCAAAATGGCTATTCACCAACCGGGAGAGGATGGGCTTGGAAAGGCTGTGCTTCCGGACTGCTCTAGGGGTGGCATAGCCACCGTCCATCAGCCTGACAGTGGCCCACACGGAAGCTCACTGTCGGGCCTAGACAGCCCTCAGAGGTGCTTACAGGGCAGAAGGGATAGAGACGCCGGAATGCCACCGGGTGACAGATCCCAGGGAGTTGATGCATCTCCCTGCCTCCTGGTCTCCATGAAAACGAGTCCAAAACGGTGGTACTGGTGGGAGATTTTTGGGACCCTCAGATGAGCAAGAGCTAACACCTTCTTCTCTTTGAGGTGCTCTTCTATAAAAATCACAAAGCCCCCAGGAGGTAAATGGGCCAATGACACATACTTCACAAAAGAAGAAACAAAATGAATAAACACAGAAATATATTCAAAATCATCAGTCATAAAGAAATGCAAATGAACATGGTGTATCAGCAATGATTTATTTCCAAACAAGTGGCAGCCGACGCTGGGAGGGCTCCGAGAACACAGGCCTCCACCCGCCCAGCCAAGGCGGACAGTCCAAGCTCCAGCTCTCTCCTCAGCTCTTCTTCAATTGGAAAAGGAATGTGCTCGTTACAAATTCAGACACTCAGAAGCATGTAAAGCAAAACTGTACGGTTTCCTGCTCTTTCACCAGCCGCAGCCCAGACTCAATCCTGCTCCTTCACAGCAACTCCAGGTAACAACAGGCCACACGGCCCTCTGGGGGTGTTCCACGTGTGTACACACACATGCCAGCACACACACGCACACACGTTAAAACAGAAATAGGACCACACAATCAATACTGGGTCACAGCTGGATTTTTTTCAGTTGCCACATTCAGGGCCTCTGTCCTGTTAGTCCGCCGGGTCAGCCACACCTCTTTTCAAGGGCTGCTTCAGGTTCTATGCAGTTATTTAAACATTCCCTAGAGACAAAGACTTGGGATGTTTCCTGTTTTTATTTTCGTGTAAATAATATCACATTGAACTTCAGTGTGTATGCAGGTGTATACTCATGTATGCATTAAACCTCTGTGCATGCACAAAATTACACATTGAACCTTTGTTTGACACACGTATACCCAGAACCTCTGTGTGTGCATGTGTACACACACATATTTATACATCTGTGCACGTCTGTGAATTTGTCCACAACCAAGGCTCAAACCTTTAAGGCAGCAATTGACAACGTCTCAAGAACTGAAAATGTTCCTTTCTTTGATTCTGTTTCTGGGAAGCCACTGGAGAAAGAATCCTATTTGTGCACAAGCACCAAGCACACACAGGTTTTTCACAGGACGAGTGGAAAATTGGAAACAACTAAATGTCCACGAGAGCTATATGGGCAAGAGAAATGGCATACATCTACCCAACAGGATATTATGTAGGCGTTAAAAATGATGGCCATTAAGAAGACATTATAGCGCAGAGTTTATGATAGGACATGAATTGAAAATAGCAGGACAGAACTCACACAATCCTGGTGGGTGGGAGTGTATGCTGGCCCAATGCCTGTGGAAAACAACTGGTGCATCTTATGAGGCTGAGCACACACGTCGTGGGGCCCACGTGTGCCCCCTGAGGGATGCACTCCTCTGCACCAAAGAATTGTCACAGCAGCATTGTTCATAGAAAAAAATTGCAAAACAAACCACACGGAATCGACAGGAACACAGACAAACTGGAAAACAGTCACAGCTTGGAGTACCACAAAGTACACGGTCTTAGACACAGGGGGACAGAAGAATTTAAAGGATGACGACATTTTTACAACGCTCAAAATCAGACAAAACTAAACGATGTATTGTTGGGAAATGTACACACATGTGGACAGCCTGCTTTAAAAGAGCAAGGAAATGATGCACACGGCGTTCCAGAAAGTGATTCCTTCCGGAGACCAGGTTACAGCAGGTGAGACGGGGGAGGAAAGAGCCTGGGATGGCTCCGTCAGCTCCAGGTAATGTGGCTGTGCAATGGAGAACAGGGGTTCGTTTTATTATGATGCTGCGTGATTACCCACATTACATATATTATTTTGCGGGTATCAAATGTAACGAAATTAAAAATAATTTTTTTAAAAACCAAAAAATCAAATTTTACAAACAGCACGTCAACCACTCCGGAAAATAAGGTAGGCATCAGAAACAACAACAAAGATAAACACAAGGCCAGAGGAAATACACCAAAACATTAACAATGGCTGTGTTGGGTGGGAGGACCTAGATAGGATTTCACCACTTCTCCGGTCTTTTCCCTATTTTCCAAAATTTCTTTAGTAAGCAGGTGTTACTTTTATTATTAAAAAAGAAACGGAAACCCTCCAAATCATTAAAAACATCAAAGGCAAAAACAAACAGAAAAACAAGACAAAGTGAAAACCTACCCTTCACAAAACGAAAAATTCCCCCGGGCAATCAGCCCAAGGTTCCAACAGGGAAATAAAACAAGTAGGCCAAAGGGCCACACCCCAGTCAGCTCAGATCTTATAGATGACGCTGTCCTGACGCCTCCCTCATCTCTGTCTCCTGGGGCCCTGGCTTCCTCCTGCCCTCCAAGCCCTCCTCGGGCTTCAGACGTCAGCAGCCAGCTGGACCTCCCATCCTCGAGGACCCAGGTGGGGGCTCTCCTGTGGCCGGCGACACTATTAGCTTCCTGGGGCTGCCGTAACAAATCACCACAAACTGGGTGCTTTAAAACAACAGAAATTTATTGTCTCACGGTTCTGGAGAAGTCCAAAATCAAGGTGTCCACGGGGCTGCACTCCCTTTGAAGGTCTAGGGGAGAATCCTGCCCAGCCCCTTCCAGTTTCTGGGGGCTGCCAGCAACCCTTGGCATTCCTTGGCTTGTAGATGCGTCACTCCGACCTCTGCCTCCATATTCACACGGCAAGCTCCCTAGGTCTGTGTGTCCTTTTCCAGCCCTTTTAAGGGCACTCATTGGATTTAGGGCCCACCCTAACCTAGTATGCTCTCATCCTGATCCTTACCTTAATCACATCTACAGAGACCCTTCCCAATAAGGTCCTACTCTGAGGTTCTAGGTGGACATGAATTTGGGGTAACACTATTCAACCCACTACAGACACAGTTCCCAGTAACTGAAGCCACATTTAACTGATTGTTATGGCGGGGAAGCTGAGCAGGTGTGCAAGGCAGGACAGCCACTCCGAGGCCAGGCAGACTGTCCAGGGGGCATCTCCCAACCCGGGCCTGGAGAGGCTGGCCTTCACTCCTGGAGGGGAAGCTCCTGGCAACATGGGCCGCTCCATCTTGTGGGCCCTGCTTGGATTCCTTGCCTTCACCCCACTGAGGAACGCCGGCCCCACGCCCTGAGACCCTGGCGCGGAGTCAGACACGAGGGGTGAAACGCTGGCAGGCCAGCATCGCCCTCATCCTTGCGGCAGCCATCTTTCATTGATCTCCTTTCGCTTTTCAGACACGCATTTGCCATCGTAAACTGTGCTAAATGCTATTTAGTAGCTAATTAACTTTCCGTGTGAAGACCTCTCTAATTGCACACTCTCCCCGCTCCACCGGGGCCCTTGGGGGACGCAAAGCTGTCCTAGGGCATTTGTTCTGCTCGCTCCTATCTCGCAGGCACAACTTCCAGCCTGACAACAAACTGCCAATCAAGGCAGCAGAGGTCAAGGGGGACCAAATTAGGAGCCTGCCGCTACTGCCAAACTTGCTCTGCGAAGCTTAATTTAAATAGAAAGCAAAAAGGTTATGAAAAATAATTTTTCCCAATGAAACTCTTTGCCAGGCGGCAGAAGGGGCGCCATCCTCTGCTCTCTGGAATGGTTGATTTCTCCTTTGAAATGTTCTGACTGGAATCTGTTTATATTTTGACTGCACTGGCATCTGCCATCCATCAAACGGAGAGATAATCAGAAAATAAAAGTGTTTGATTAGCGTCTACACAAATCACTGCGGTCCAGTTACTGCGTGGTCCCAACACATGGGAGGCGGGAGGCAGCAAAGGTGTGCGTTTAGTCCACGTCCACCCACTTGGGGCCAAAAGCCATCACGGGCTTTATCAACTCGTCTCATACCTTGTATACCTAGGACGGGTGGACACGTGGACATGGGCTCCACACCGCAAGTCCACATTCACTTTGTAAATGCAAGGAGCAGACCCCCCTGAGCCCTGCATCCTCAGCATCACCATGGTGGTGACACAGCCTCCAGGACATTTTTGGAGAGCCCGTGCGTGCAGGGCCTCCACGTGAAGTCTCCAACCCCAAGACTTTTGTCAGAAAAGACAAAAGAGAGGACAAGCAGTGCCTCCTGCCAAAGGTGTTTTCCCCTTGGAGAACGAGGCTGGGTGGAGACTCCTGGCTTTGAAGGATGAATGGCGAGGGGTGTGTTGGCCCATGACACTCAATTCCTGCCTCTTATTAAAAGGCAGAGCTGCCACAGTGAGTGAATGGGTTTAGTCTTGGAAACCGGTGTTTGGGTTTGCATTCATCAGGAAAGGCTTGCAAACCTGGCCCTGTAGGAGGCCAGGGCTGAGCCCCGAATGCTGCGTCTTCAGGGGACGATGTCACCCCTGTTAGGTCAATGGGAAAGTCTGGTTGAGAGAGAAGCCTGCAGCTGGACTGGTGTCTGAGGCCCTTCCGTGGGCAGGCTGGGCAGGGGTGTGGCCCGGGGCTGTCAAGGCATGGCCCGGCTGCATCTGTCATGACCGATGGGAGGAGCTAGACTGGAGGTCACTGATAGGTCGCCCTGTGGTCCCTGCTGCTGTATTTAGCTGTCTCCCTTCCCGCAGCGGCCTCAGAGCAAAGCTATCTGGGATATATTTTGTTTCCATAGCGGGCCCCCGAACTGAGGTGGGGCCTAGGCACCTCCACTTCGGGCAGCAGAAGGTCAGGACCAGGACTGGTCATGGGCCTGTGGACAGCGTCATTGCCCTCAGCAGAATCAGGTCTTCAGCCAGGAGCAGGTACGCAGGAATGTCTTTCTGGAACATGGCCCCAACACCAACCAACAGAGGGAATTGTCCCAGAACATCTCTGTCTGGTTGGGGGTGGGGAACAAGCACTTACTGGATAGAGTAAACAGGAGCAGGGATGTGCCTGGTGCCCAGGAACCATGATTCTCTCAGACGGTGGAGCCTGGGGGCTGGGGTAGGGGTATCCCTGGGAAGCATTTTTCCTTCCAGCTTTGTGACTGTGACCTCTCTCTGCCGGGAGAGCCCTGGGCGCTGCCTGGGCTGGTTCTCAGGAGAAAGTGTGTTATGTGGGAAGAAGGAGATTGAGGTTCAGAGGGGCTTAGGGGCTCCTTCAACAGCGGCCAGCTCACAGGCAGGCAAGGAATTTTCCTTCATAGAGCTTTTAATCCAGGGCCGACACGTGCAGCCGGGAGGAGTGTTCAGAGGTGCCCAGGCTCAGAACCCTCTGTGGGTCTTGGATGCTATGCTTATATGAGACCTGGAGGGGAATATCTTAAACTTGGAAAAACCAGGTAGCCCAGCAATTCTGAAAGTGATTTAGAAAAACAAACAAAAACAAAACAGATAGAGGAGAATGAGAGGATACTGAATATTTTCTTCTGATTCAAACAAGATACTTGCAAGTTCTTCCTGAGACTGAGAGTGTGTGTGCACCTGTGTGTGGTGTGTCTGTGCATACATGTATGTGAGTGTGTGTGGTGTACGGGCGTGACTGTTCTAAGCCAGGATCCCCATTCCAGTTCAGACCCAGGCCAACCTTCAGATATGAAAGGATAAGAGCTTCCCCTATGGGTTCGGGCCCCAAGTGCTGGCATTAGGAAAGAGAGGGAAAGATATTACGTATTCCCAGAAATCATTGTGTTTATTTACTTTGAACGTTTTCCCTGACACCAGCAGGGAGGTGCTGGCCTGGCCACCAGCCCTGGGCTCCTCGGCAAGGGGGCGTCTGCCCAGTCTTTTATTTTCTTTCCAAAGTCACAAAACAAAAACAACACTGCCCCGAGAAGTCACACCAGCCCATGGGCCTCTCTCCCCGGCTTCAGCAAAAGTTGTGGCCTATTTGCCCCAACAGGAAATAGTTTTCCTTTGTCAAATGTAGAGAGCTGTGCATTTAGTCCAAACGCCACACAGTCATCTCCATCAGGCATGTCCCCAGGGGGGGTGGGGGGCATGACTCAGATGGGGCTCCGGCCTCGCATCTGCCCAATCATAAGATGGAGGAAAGCCAGACACCACGCAGCCAGCCTGCACCCAGCTCCACCAGCCAGGGCTTCCCCTGGGGAATCTACGTTCCTATGCTTCATACCAAAGAATTGTGTCAGCACACACCAGCAACTCAACAAACCAATTCCATTGCAAAGGGAACAAAACCCAAATCACTAACTTTAGGGGTGAATGGGGTTTTTCTGGAAGACTCTATGCCCAGGACGTTGATCCTTTAATCAGTAATCAGCCACAAAGCAAAACTCAGTGGCCCAGGCTTGTTTTGTCAGTTAAAGCCTCGTAAAAATCAAAACCAAATTCTGCCACGTACAGTGAAGTCTGTCCCAGCCAGCCCTGCTGGAAATCCTTGATATGGTCGTGTCTCCAGGTTTTTGGCTGGGCTCCGTGTCACCCACATCCCAACCCACGCCTGCCCTCCCACCCCAGGCCCTTTCTGGGGACCCAGCACCCTCAGTCCCACTGAGGAAAAGACTTTCAATCAATAAAAGAGAAAAAGTTTCCCCAAATGACGTTTCTTAAATTGGGGGAAAGAAAAAAGTGGAGGGGGTGAGTCGGGATATTTTTCTACGGCCCATTATTCAAACTCGAACTCCAGGTAAACACACAGTGTGAATGGCCAGGGCACAGTGACCTGGCAATCCCACTTGCAGACGGATTCCAGGTGGACCCAAGGGCACACCAAATGTGGGGACCAGTTAAAACCCTCACAAGCAGCACCGCTTTCCCCTGATGAGACAGCGCTGGGAGCACAGGGACAGATTTTGCCCACTAACTAACTGGAGTGGAGTCCTGCACACCAAGCCCCTCGCGGGCCTGGCCGTGGGCCACTGCTCCACACGGGGTTCAGCGAGAAGCCTCTTTACCCGGCTGCCTGCCAGGGGGTGCTGGACTCTGCCGGCTGTCAGCTCTGACAGTGTGGGCTTGAGCAGTTCACCTTTCTGCTCCTTGTCTGAGTGACAGAGAGGCCCCAAAACAAACGTGCCACTTGGCTATTTCGAGGATGAAAGCCATGGGTTTTTGCCTGCCACGGAGAAAGTCCTAGTAAGTACTAGCTGTCTTTGCTCTCCCCAACACCCACCGTGGCCAAGGGCCTTGCAGAGCTCGGAATTGTTTTAAAGGCTTCTCCCTGTGTGGGCGGGGCTGCTTTCAGCCTTGGCAGAGGGGCAGGTCTGCACAGGCACCGTCTACAAGATGGCCTTGTCACGGCAGAGGTGGCGGGTGCTGAGTCATCATGGGCTTGGGCTCTTGGCTGGGCCACCCTGGGAACAACGACCCCGGGTGTGGGCCCCGGGGTGGCCTGAGGTCCTCGCTGGCAGACCCTGTGCCGTCAGGGATGCTGGCCTTTCAGGGAGGTTCTGGCTGATCTTCGGCACCCACAAACTCAAAGGTCACGCCATGTATCAGCTGCTTCTGGACCCAGACTTTGAAAACGACCGGCCATCTGGGTCCCCGTAAGAAGGCAGGTGTGCCCTCCAGGGCAGTTGGGCGTCAGCCCTGGGACCTCCACCCCCATCTGTACCCCCACCCCCTGCCGCTTTGCTCCAAGGCAAGAGGGAGAGCCATTTGGGCCCCTGAGCCAGGCCACTGGGAGGCCCAGCACACTGACGGGAGGCGGAACTGGGAAGCAGGCCATTTTACTAGCCCAGCCCCTGCAAGCCAGGCCGGCCTCTCCAGTGGCTTTTGCTCATTTTGCCCTGGACCCCAGGACCCAGAGACCCCAAGCTGCCCTTTGCCTGCTTTGCTGCAGGCTGGGAGGACTCTAGAACCTTCATTAAAATAGAAAAACCAGTACTCACACACCAAGAAAAGGGACATCAACACTGGACCTGGCCAATCTCAATGTTATTGAAAGAGATTCCTGGGCGGGGGAGGGGGGCCCACTGTGCCCTTAAGGCTGGCACGCCCAGCCAGCCCCTCCTGACACCTCCCTTCTGGATTCCCAGTGTTGGCCTAGCGGACGGTGGGGTCGAGGTGCACTGGTCAATGTCCACCCTCCTGGGGTGGCTGGGGGCTCAGGGGTTGTGCTGGGAGCTGGCCCCAGGCCCGTGGTTACTCTCCCCTCAGTGGTTACTCTCCCCTCAGCGAAAGACCCAGCGCCCACACCCAGAAGGGTGCATGCAGTTTCCCAATTCCCAGAAGACAACAGGGGAGAGTCTATTTTTCTAAGTTCTGGAAAAGGTTGGGAAAGCGTTCTCCTGATCTAACCTTGATAAGACTCTGGGAGGTTCCTCCAGGTTCTCCCACCCTTCCGAGTGTCGCAGAAGAATCAGCTTTCAAGGCCCAGCATTAAGCTGTACCTTCAGCTGCTTCCCATTTGGACTGAACAAGCCATATTGAGAGCAGGCGTCCTTCTTACAGGGAGCTGCACAGCCACCAGTCTTGGCCCCCGGCCAGCGAGAGGAAAGTGGGAGCCCAGGCCTTGGTCAGCCTTCCGGCCGTGGCGCTGCAGCTGGCCGAGCGAGCCTCTCCTGCCAGCCCCGGCAGAGGTGAGCGGCAGCACCACAGCTGGCTTAGGGCTGCCCACGGCTAGCAGCCCTGGACTGCAGCGGCACAATTTCCCAACGCCCGAGGTCAAGACCAACTGTCAGGGTGGAGGGCAATCTACACAGGCTTCCTGGACCTCATCCAAAAAAGGTAGTTCTCAAAGGGCTGGAAAGATGTACACCTGAGGTGGCTTCTCATACTCTCAGTTACCTTGGGGATCTCAACTTCTGTTTCTTTCTCTCTTTTTTTAATTTGGTAAAATGCACATAACATAAAATTTACCATTTTAGCCCTTTTTAAGTATACAGTTCAGTGGCATTAAGTCCATTCACATTGTTGTGCAACCATCACCACCATCCACCTCCAGAACTCTTTCATCTTCCCAAACTGAAATCTGTCCCCATTACACATTCTCCCCCTCCCCCTCTCCCAGCTCCCAGCACCCACCATCCTACTTTCCGTCTCTACAAATTTGACTGCTCTAGGGTCCTCATAGAAGTGGAATTACACAGTATTTGTCCTTCTGTGACTGGCTTATTTCATGCAGCAAAATGTCCTCAAGGTTCATCCATGTTGTAGCAGGTGTCAGAATTTCCTTCCTTTTTAAGGCTGAATAATACTTCACTATATGAATAGATCACATTTTGGTTATCCATCATCCGTCCACCAACACTTGGGTTGTTCTTTTGGCAACTGTGAGTAATGCTGCTACGAACATGGGTGTGCAAATATCTGTCTGAGTCCTTGCTTTCAGTTCTCTTGGGTACCTTCCATATTGACCATGTACTATCTATATAATAATAATAATTTTTTAAAAACAGGGGTCCAGCAAAGTAAGTTTAAGAGAAGGCCCCTTGAGACTCAGCTGGGCCATCCTGGAGGTCAGCAGCTACAAGGAGGAGTGAGAAGGACAGGACCCAGCCTGCGTCCGGCTGACACCCCTGACACTGTCCTGGGTCTAACATCAGCCATGGCCTCTGCTCTGGGGCTGGAGGTCGAGCCCGTCTAGGACCTGCCTGGTCTGTGGTTGGCATGAGGTGGTTGGCGTGAGGTGGGTGGCGGGAGGTCCTGCTGGCAAGTATCCACCCACCAGACACCCAGAGAAGAGATGGAAAGTCAGTGGGGAGACAGTGGCAGGCTAAAAATAGAGACAGGACACAGGGAAGGAGCGTCCGGTGGCCCCACAGCCAAGGAAGCCTGGCCTGGGTCTTAGCTTGTGTCCCCCTCCCCAACAGCACACACCCAACCAGCCCTTATAACTGGCCTTGCTTTTAGGCGCTGGCCTGTTCACGTCCACGCTAAGAAAGGTTTAGAAAACCAGCTTGGGAGGAGGCAGGAGAAGTGAGGGAGGGCAGGTGGGCAACCAAGAGCAGGTAGAACCTCCTTCCCTAGGCAGTCCTTAGGTCCTTAGTAGATGGGGTGGGGGAAAGGTGGGAGGCACCACGGGCGCTGCAGGCAGTGGACACCCCTGGCTGATCTGGGGGAAGCCTGCCATCTGCTGGGCATGTGGAGATCCCTCCCTCAGCTGTCATGCCACCTCCAGGAAAATGGAGCTTCAGAGGGGTGCTGTTGGCCAGCCTTGTCCTGCACAGTTCGGGAAGCAGCAGGGCCATGATGCCCAGGCAGACCCGATTCTGGGGCCGGAGGAACAGGCCGCCACTCTGCGAAGAGCCGGGTCCCAGGTGGACCTCGGTGCTCTAATGTCCACACCTGCCCAGGCCGCGGGCCATGCCTGCCTGGGAAGCACGCACGTCTGCCCGGGGGACCCGACAAAGACACCTCTCTGCAGGCTCCCCTCACACTGTGGGGCACACAAAGCGTCCTTTCACCCCAGGTGGGTCTGGTGGAGCACAGTGACCTCCCTAGGGGTGCCCGGCCGGCTTCTGGCCCTGCACTTCCCTGCTCGCAGTTTGGAAGCTCAAGGAACTGTCACTTTCAACTACCATCAGGGAAACTTCTGAGACATGATGTCCATATTCGTCACGTTGGTCTTACCCTGAAGGTGAGAGCCTAGGAGCCTCTATCTATCCATGCTTTCCCAAAAGTGGGGACCGTGACCCCAATTAAATCGTGGCCGTTGGAAGGGCGAGCCCACACAGCAGCTCAGGGGAGCAAGCAGGGAGCCTCCTGTCACTCGACACCCTTCCCGGCAGCCCGGCAGCCCGCCAGGCTCAGAGAGAGACCGTAGCTACCAAAAATAATCCTCCCAGTATTTAAATATTTACAGAAGCCAGACAGATCTCGATGCCTTTACCATCTACAGGGCCTGCCCTAACTGCCAGCCCTGGGGCTCCTGGGAGAGGCTGCAGCCACCACCCACCCCTTTGCTTCGTCCCAGGTCTCCTACCCCTCCCCCCGCCCTCCCTGACGCATGGGTCTCCTCTTCCCGTGACCCAGAGACAGCCACTCTCCCTCTTTCCAGAACATTCCCACATCCAGCTTCTTACTCCCACGTTACCCTGTCCCTGGCAGGCACCTCCCTGCTATAGCACTTTCTCACTCCAAAGCCCCTTGGGAAAGGCCCCCCTTCTCTAGAGGGTCTGCACCCTGTTTTGGAAACCATCAAACGAAATGTAACAGAAGTGGCATTTGTCCATCTAGGCCCTCGGGCCAGTCTCAATGCCCCCTGTCCTGGGGACCTCAAGTGCGCTTAGGGGCCACTCCCTATGACAGTCTTGTGAGCATGTACAGTCACCGTCCCATTGTATGGTGGAGAAAGTGGGGCAGTGAGGGTAGTGACTTGCCAGGGCACATGGCAGGGCAGAGCTGGGATGTGATGCGGGAACTCGTCTCCAGGGTTGCCACACTTGGGGACCATCTGTGTCACCTGCAGCTGAGGAAGGTCAGGGACTTACTCTAGGCCACCTGCTGGCACCAGAGTCCGGGCCTGCTTCCACCGGCCCTCAGCTTTCAAACGGCAGGTGGTGGAACAACCAGTGTGGCTGGGGTCTTCAGCTGCCCTCGATCATCAGGGAAACCATATTTTCAGCTTCCCCAAACAGATTCCCTGAAGCAAGGAAGCACGTTCTGGGGGTAGGTGGAGGGGGCCTCCAGGAGCCTTTTGCCCCCCGAACAACACAGGTGTTTAAAGAACACTGGTTGAATTGAATGGAAACCCAAGTGAAAATGCCCTTTCTGTTTACTCTGTTGAGAATGAATGTTAAGGCAAACAAGTGGATACAGGAACATTTCGATCAAAAGACAAAGGTCATTTTCCTCCCCACCTCCCTCACTTTTAGAGAGGATTTCATCAGATATTGGGTTGCATTGCAACAGCCGGGCGAGAGTCCCCAAAGGCAGAGCATGAGCTCCTGTCTCACCTGGGAGGCGCTGCCAGGTCACTGCTTCCGCGAGCTCAAGCTCAGATCCCTCGGAAGCTCACGTGGGCCTCGGGCCCCATAGAGCGCCTGCTAGGGCTGCTGATGCAAGAGCCGGGGGCCCCGGGGCCTCTGGCTTCCCGCTCCTGAGCGGCTCCAGGCCGACAGGAGAGCATCTGCACAACCCCCGTGCAATAAATCATGGAGGGTTGCGTCAAGGGCCCCCAGAGGGGCTGTCATGGTCTGTGAACTGAGTGGGAAAGGCGGACAACACTTTCATTTCCCTGTCCTTCAACATCCCACCTGCAGCGGGACCACCAAGTCCCCAGGGAGTGCTGCCTCTCCTGGAGGCTGAACATCCTTCTTTTCGGTTCAGGATGGTTGATGCCTGTATATCCTCCCTGTCCTGACAGCTTAATAGCCAGAGCCCAGCTTTCTAAAGAGCTGACGGTCCTTTGGAGGGCAGTCAACAACAGTATGATTTCAAGACGACCGCCAGGTGCAATGGCTCCACCAGGCATCTCTTCAGAATCTTGCTTCCTTGGGTGACACACCTGGCCGGTGACTTCAGAATCCCTGCTCAGAGCCAGGGAGGGGTCAGGGCTGCAGAACCCCCTAGCAGGGGCAACAGAATGCTCTCCAGACCTCCTCCTAGAAGCCACCCAACAAAGGACAAAGGACAAAGGAAGAGGGCAGTCCAGGAGAAAAGGGAATGTTAAAAAAAAGCAGGACACCAACCTGTATAGACCCGAGCTGGCCAATGCAATGGTCCCAAGCCACACGTGGCAGCAAGCACCTGAAATGTAGTGAGTTAAAACTGAGATGTGTTCTAGGGGAAAAGTGCACACGGGAGTCCCAAGACTTGGTACGAAGACAGAATGTAACATCTCTCACCAGCAGCGTTTCATACTGATCACATGTTGAAATGGTACTACTCGGGGTATACTAGGTAATTATTAAAATTAATTTTATGTCTCTTTTTACTTTTTAAAATGTGGCTATTATACTCACACAAATATGCCAACTGATATTTGGCAAAGGGGCAAAAGCAATTCCACAGAGGAGGGACAGCCCTCTCAACAGAGGGCCGGGGCGATTAGACATCCCCAGGCAAAAGGAGGAACCTCAACCTCAACCTCACTCCTTACGCCAAAGTAAACTCAAATGGACCACGCACGTAAATGTGAAATGTAAATCTATAAAATGTTTAGCAAAATAACATAGGAGATCATCTTTGGGATCCAGGACGAGGCAGGAGTTCTTAGACTGGACACCAAAAGCTAGATCCATAAGAAGAAAAACTGATCAGTTGCACATCATCAAAATTAAAATCTGTTGCTTTGTGAAAGATCCTGTTAGGAGGATGAAAAGATAACTACAGACTGGCAGAAATACTTGCAAATCGTATATCTGACAAAAGGCTGGTATCTAGAATATATAAAGAACTCTCAAAAATGCAACCGTTAAAAAGAAAAACCCAATTAAATATGGGCAAAAGACATGAAGAGACATTTCACCAAAGAGGACACACAGATGGCAAATAAACACACGAAGTGCCCAACATCACTAGGGGAACGTGAACTAAAATCACAATGAGATAGCACTACACATGTATCAGAATGGCCAAAAAAATAGTGACCACACCAAACGCTGGCAAGGACGTGGAGAAACGAGATCACTCGTATGTTGCTGGGGGCAACGTAAGATGGCACAGCTACTCTGGAGAACAGTTTGGTAATTTCTTTTAAAACTAAACATGCAATCACCATACATACGATTCAGCAATTGCACCCCTGGGAATTTATCCCAGACAAATGAAGACTATGTTCAGGCAAAAATCCATATAGAATATCCATAGCAGCTTTATTTGTAAATGCCCCAAACTGGGAACAGCCAATTAGTGTCCTTCCATGGGTGGACAGTTAAACAAACTGGTCCATGCACAAGAGGGAATACTACTCAGCAATAAAAAGGAATGAACTACTGACACACACAACAACATGGATGGAGCTCAAGGGAATTAAGCTGAATGAAAAAAGCCAATCTCAAAGGTTACACAGTGTATGATTCCATTTATATAAACGTCTTAAAGAGATGGAGAATAGAGCAGTGGTTGCCAGGGGTTAGGGATGAGGCAAGGAGCTAGCTGTACCTGTAAGGGGGAGCATAGGGAGCTGTGCGGCGAGTGGTGGTGGTTACACAAAGCTACACGTGATACAACTGCACATGACTCTACACACAGGTACACACAAATGGAAGCTTGTAAAACCGGTGAGATCAGTGGGTTGGACACACCTCGATTTCCTGGTCTGGAATGTGTACTATGGTCTCATGCAGGATGTTGTCATTGGGGGAGGCTGGGTGAAGGGTGCATGGGAACTCCCTGTACATTTTTTGCAACCTCCCGTGACTCTATAGTTATTTAAAAATAAAATTAAAAAAAAAACGTGACTACTATAAAATTGTAAATCACGTATGTGGCTCATGTTACATTTCTATTGGACGGTGCTGGTTTAGAGCAGGAGTTAGTACAATCCAGGCTCCTGTCTGTCTTTGCACAGCCAGTGAGCCAGGAATGTTTTTTTTTTAATAGACTTTATTTTCCAGAGGAGTTTTAGGTTTACAGAAAAACTGAGCAGAAGGTACAGATTTTTCCTCGATACCCTCATCCACACATATGGTTCCCCTATTATTAACATCTTGCACTGTATGTTTGTTATAACTGATGAACCAGTATTGATACATTATTATTAATAACTGAAGTCCACAGTCACATTAGGGTTCATCTTGATATTGTACAGTCTGTGGGTTTGGACACACGTATAACATCATGTATCCACATTACAGTATCATACAGAGTAGTTTCATTGCCCTAAAAATCCTCTGTGCTCCGCCTGTTCATCCCTCCCTCCCTCCACCCCCTGGCCACCACTGATCTTTTTACTGTCTCCATAGTTTTGCCTTTTCCAGAATGTCATACAGTTGGAATCATACAGTCTGTAGCCTTTTCAAATTGGCCTCTTTCACTTAATAATACATATTTAAGGTTCCTCCATGTCTTTTCACGGCTTGATAGCTCATTTCCTTTTTTTTCCCCCCCCAAAGCCCCCGTAGATAGTTGTATGTCATAGTTGCACATCCTTCTAGTTGCTGTATGTGGGATGCGGCCTCAGCATGGCCAGAGAAGTGGTGCGTCGGTACGCGCCTGGGACCCGAACCTGGGCCGCCAGTAACGGAGCATGCGCACTTAACCTCTAAGCCACGGGGCCGGCCAGATAGCTCATTTCTTTTTAACACTGAATAATATTCCCTTGTCCTGATGGACCGGTTGATTTATCCACTCACCTACTGAAGGACATCTTGGTTGGTTCCAAGTGTTGGCAATTATGGATAAAACTGCTACAAACATCCACGCGCAGGTTTTTGTGTGAAGAATTTTTTTGAACATTTTTTTAAAACATTGAAAAAATCAAAAGGAGAATATTTCATGACATGTGAAAATTATATTAAATTCAAATTTCAGAGTCCATAAATAAAGTTTTAGTGGAACCCAGCCACGCCCAGTCACTGACATATTGCAAATGGCTACTTGCTCTCTACACGGGTGGAGTTGAGAAGCTGTACAGGGAACACGCGGCCAGCTAAGCTGAGAATACTTCCCACCCAGCCCTTTATAGGAAAGGTTTGCTGACCTCTGGAATAGATTACTACAGTCCTCAACTTTGCAAGGCCAGAGAGAAATGAACCAAAAGATAATAGCTATGCTAGAGGGACCAATGACCATAAATATTTTTTTATGCCTTTTTCCCCAAATTTCTAAAGTCGACATATATTACTTCCAATACTTTTAAAGCAGATTTCTACAGTGTCTTTGCTCAGGCCCCACCCACCTCCCTGGGGACTCCAGACCAGACCCAGGGGGCTGACAGGGATGGGCGAGGTGGGGTGACTGATTTCCACGTGAAGACGGAAACAGGGGCTTCACAAGGGCCACATTTTGTTTTGATTTTTTGCTTTTTGTTTTTAACTTCAGAGTTGGTATCTCAGCCAGGAACTCTCATGCTGTGACCCTTGCAAGTGACGTGAGCTGTCTGTGCCTCAAGCTCCTCTAAAACGGGATAGGAAGAGCCTCAACCTCGGGCACTGTTTCCGGGTTAAATGCGTCAGGACCACAGAGCGAGTGCTGGGTTGACAGGTGTCCCTCAAATTCACGTCCACATGGAATCTCCCAACGTGACCTCATTGGGAATCGGGGTCTTCACAGATGTCATTAGTTAAGGACCTCAAGACGAGATCATCCAGGACTTAGCTGACTCACGTCCTTGTAAGCAGAGGACACCGAGACACAGGAGACGCCAAGGGAAGACGGAGGCAGAGGCTGGAGCGGTGTTGCCACAAGCCGAGGGCTGCCTGGAGCCACCGGGAACTGGAAGAGGCAGGGGGACCTTCAGACCTTCCCCTAGACCCTCTGCTGGAGCACAGCCCTGCCGACACCTCGATCTTGGGCTTCCGGCCTCCAGAGCGTGAGACAATCAATTTCTACTGTTGTAAGCCGCCCACTTTTGGGGCCTTTGTTATGGCAGCCCCAGGAAATGGACACAAAGCAGTGAGAATCAGCCAGCACACTGTTACATGCTACAAAAGCGCCACCTGTGTTTTTGTCGTCCTGGTAATGATTATTATTACCTGCTCTGTGCAGAGCCCTTTCACTCATCACCTCACTTGATCCTCACAACAGCCCCATTTCACAGAAGAGGAAATCGAGGCACAGAGAGGCTAAACACCTTGCCACGGTCATGCCCTAGGGATCTGGGTAGGGCTCAAGTTCACATCTGGGCTCTGACCACAGAGCTGGCCAGGCTCCCAGCCCTGCGGGACCCACAGGGCCTCCCTGACCAAGCCGGCCTGCCCCTGCCACCCGCTAGACAGTGCGTGTGAGCCAAACAGCCACCCGAGTCACACATCAACGGACTGACTGGGCACTGTCAAGACCCTGCCGGAATTCTTCGGCAGCCCGTCCAAGCTCCTGGAGCCAGTGGCAGCCACCGCCTGCTAATGAGCTGCCAGAGCCGGAGGGCAGACAGTGAAGGGCCTGCTCTCGGCCCTTCCTAGCTGGCAGTGAGGCTCCCGGGCCGTTTCCAGCCTGCCTGGAGGCTGTGGCCAGTCCACAGGGCTCGGACCTGCCGGCTGCCCTTCCTGCAGCAGCTTCCTTCGGGCCCCTGGTATCGGCCACCACCCAGGCACGGGAGGAGCAGCGGGTGACTGCCCTCTTACTGTGGGGGGCATGTGGAGGGGAGGGAGAGATGCCGGCATGGAGCCTGCTGAGTGCGACAGAAACATAAGACAAGATTAGTCTTAACGAAGCACAGAACAGATTGCAGGGTGTCGGGAGATGGGATGTTTTAAAGAAATAAATCTCAGCTCCCGGTTGCAGAAGCACAAACAAACCCAAACAACAGATCTTTGGAAGCTGCCAGCTCCCCGGCTGCCAGGCTGCTGCTGGGGGCCTGGGAGGGGCGAGGGTGGGTGTGCCCAGAGCATCCTCAGGGACCCGGGCACCTGGGCTGGCCCACAGCTGAGCTCGGAGGAATCTTCCTGGAACTTGGATGGCAGGAGGATGCACCCCTCCGAGCTCCCGGCCATCCCATCTCCTGCAAATTCCTGGCCACTCCACCTCCTAACTCTCTCCGGAACCCACTGGCGCCTCAGCATCCCATTCACGACTGGTCACACAGACAGTTGTCCTCCTCTCCTGGGTGGCAGAAGCAGCCCCTGGACCCCACCCCACCCCCATCCCCAGTCCTGCTGCTGCTAGAGTGGCCTTCTAGGACACCCACTGGTCCAGCCCCCAGCCCTTCCCTCCCGCGGCATCCAACCCCGGCTCACCACCCCCTCCCAGCTGTCTCTTGCTTCTGGACCTTCACCCTGCCGCCCGCTCGCCCCCCCCCCACGACAGGACAGCCCCTCCCTCTTCCCTGCTTCCCCTCCCTGTCTTCTTAGGGCCACGCCTTTCTTACCGCCCCCGACCCTGGCCCTCCTCTCCCAGCTCTGGGAGAGGGTTCTCATTTGCTGACAGCTATTCTGAGCTGGGAACAGAAAGACTGGAAGTGGGGCAAAGTGGGGCTCCCTCGTCTGTAACACGCCCCTCCCCTGCAGGGTTCATTTCTCCTCCCATTTCTGGGGGAATTTCTACTCACTCCTTCAGGCTTGTCTGCCTGCCCTGCGATGGTTGAACAGAAAATGACCAGCAAGGCTACTTACAAAAACCACCGAGAGCCACTGAGCATCTAATGGGATCACACTGCTCACTGCCCTCAACAGGCTCTGAGTGACCCTAGACAACACCCATCAGGGTCCCCAGTGGCATCTCCCCAGCAATGACACTTTCAGGACGGGTTCCGGATCCTTCTCAGAGGCTGGGATTCTTCCTAGAGCGCCTCATTTCATCTGATGCGAGGGGGGGGAGGAGCAGGGGCCAGTTACACCAACGATGACAATAAGGTATAATAATTCAGCCTTCACGGCTTATACCCTGGTGTCATAGAGCCTTTTCCTCCTCACGGCAAAAAGCACTTAAGACACCATTTATTTCAGCTTCGCGTGCCCTGCAGGGTGGTCCGGCTGGAGCTGGGCTAAGCCTGAAGGCCAGGCAGCAACTGTCCCTCCTCAGGCTTCAGCCTGTGGCTTCAGGGTAACGTGACCCCTCCTGCCACCCCCTATGAAACCGTACACTCTGGGGTGAGGGAGGGGCACCTGTTCTCTTGTTCTTGTCTTTTTCCCTTTTCCCTTCGACAGAGAACTTTGAGGGCCTACTCTGTGCCAGGAGGGTGATTCCACCTTCCCTCTTCCTCCCGAGGATTGTTTCATCTGGACCTGCGTTGTCCAACACAGAAGGCCCTCGCTGCATGCGGCTATTAACATTTAAAGTCGTTGAAGATGAATAAAGTTAAAAATCCAGTTGCTCAGTCACAATAGGCACATCTTCAAGGCTGGATACCACATGTGGTTAGTGACTACGGCATTGGACAATGTCCATCACCACAGAAAGTTCTATTGGACGGCACTAGGCCAGACGGACTGGTAAGTCTCATAAGAAAGCAACAGCGCAAAGCAGTGTATTTCAAATGCCACACGAACGAGATGCCCAGGGAGCGGGGAGAGCTCTGCAGGGGGGAAACCCCGATGCAAGCAGGGCTCCCAGAGAAGGCCCCTGCAGGCTGGCTGGGGTGTCATCAATAGAGGGGAGAACATTCCAGCAGAAGGGAGCAAGGCTGAGAAATGGTGAGCCTGCTCAGGACGGCTGGCTGAAACGCAGTGTGCATGGGAAAAGAGCAAGGAGATACGATGGAGAGGCAGGTGGGCATCTGAGCAAGACCCCAGGGCAGGTGAGCCCATGTCCCCCTGTGGCTGCGCCCAGCTCTCCTGGACCCATGTCTGAGCTGGCTGGACCACTGCACCAATGAAGCCATGGTGAGAGATGCTGCGTGCAAGGCCATCTAGCCCGTCCTGTAACACGTGTGCCACCCTTCACTTGGGACGGCCACCCTGAGAACACACGCCAAGAATGACAGAGGATCCGATGAGAGAGAGGAAATGAAGCACACATTCACCCTGGGGGGGCTCCAGTGACAAGCTCTGGAGACTGCAGGTGGCAGATCATTAGCATCAGTTTTGTTGGAAGGACCTCACACAGGCCTGGGGGCTTTTTCACTAACAATATGCAGGACAGCAGGCGAGGGCAAGCCAGTCTGGGTTGTACAGGGGTTTAACTGGCTACCTATTTTTACAACTCGTTTTTATCATAAGATTAATATAATCACAGTATAACATTTTTGAAAATTGAGAAAAGAAAAAATTACTCATAATCATACTATCCTAACATATTGGCATATCTTCCTCTGAAACACACCGTCCAATACGGTGGTCACATGCGCAATTTAAATTTATATTAGTCAATATGATGTAAAATTAAAAATTCAGTGTCTCGGTTGCACTAGCCACATTTCAAGTGTTCCCTAACCGCCTGCATAATACGTCGGCTGGCATAGACCTAGAAGACCTCCGTCTCGGTAGGAAGTTCTATTGGGCAGCGCAGCTCTGGACTGCCTCATTCCTGCATCAGGCCTTTTCATAGATTTTAATCAAAATGTGCATATAATTTGCTACCTGCTTTGTTTGTGATACATTATAAATTTCCATGTTGCAGCACAGTCTATAAATACTGTATAATCTTCCATCTGGTAGTACCAAGGTTCTGAACCTTTTGCGGGTCACAAGGCCTTTGGGAGGTTGGATGGTGCCCCCTCCTCAGAAAAATGCACACCTGTGAGCCCGCACACAAAAAGTGCCCTAAGATTTCAGGAGCTCCCAGGCCCCAGTTAAAACTTCTTGATCCAGTAGATGACCGTAACTGATTTATCTCCTTCTCTATTGCTGGATATCCAGGTTCTTTCCCTTTTTTCCTCCATTATAAAGAATACCATGATGAACATCTTCATGTAAGTGTGTTTTATTTCTGTAATTTAGATGATTTCTTAGGACAAGTTCCAGAAGAGACATTTCGATTTAGGGAGAAGGAGCTGAGTTCCAGTTCTTCACACACATCGCCACTGCACTTCCCAAGGGCGGGACCAACTGGCATGCCACATGGGGGCCACACAGGGGTCCTGCTATATCACACCCTCCCCCAACTGCTCCTTAGAGCAGATCAGGAACCTTCCAGGACAGAAACAAATGATGGGCCGGCCACTGATCCTGCCTGGTGGTCATCCTCACCTGTCTCCCAGTCCCCAGCCCTGACTTCTGACACTGCGGAAGGTAGGGGACGAGGACAGCCACAGTACCCAACCCTCTCATAGAACTCAGACCTCAGTGCCAGGAGGTAATTTGAGGGTCCGTGACGACGAGTCAGCGCAGCAGCTCTCCTCGTCCACCCATTCCCCAACAGGCCTCGAATGTTCATTTGGTCCAGGATCTCCAGCCGTCACTGTGCTGGGGGCTGGGGCGTACGGCACGTGGCCTCTCCATCTAAAGACCAGGCCCTGCCTGGCTATGCCCCACAGGTAACACGTGAATGGACACTGCCATTTTTAGCCACTCAGCCCTTCTGTAAACTACCTGCCACATAAAAAAATGTTTGGGGGACTGTCCGATCCCCCGGGGGCAGGGCGGGGGATGGGGGGCTACTGCTCTTTCTCCTCCCCCATCCCCGGTGACACACTCAGCCTCCACATGTAGTTCTTAGGTTCTGCCACTAGAGGGATCCCATGAGCCAGCCTGCCTACTCCCCTCCTGGGGACCCAATTCCCAATTAAACTAGGAGCCTTTGCTCCAGGAGCAGCTATGGGGTAATGCAAGCCCTCAAAGCCGAGCCCCCTGCAGGGTGTCTGGTCCAAACCGGATGCCGGTGCTCTGGCCTCAGCCCAGATGCCCTCTCTGCCCAAGACACAAGGACCACACCTCTCTCCCTTTGGTCCCCTTCACTGCGGTGGTTCTCAACCCCAGCTGCACACTGGAAACCCCTGGGGAGTTCTCACACTGCTCATTCCTGGGCCCCACCCCCAGCAATTCGGGTTCAATAAGTCTGGGTACGGCCTGGGCATCAGGGTGTTCCAAAGCTGCCCAGGGCATCCTCATTTGCAGCTGGGTTAGGAACACCTGCTCTACAGGGTCCAGTACAACTGCCCATTAATCCAGGATTTCCAGTCCCATCACCATGCGGGTGCCGCGGGGGCAGGAGGGAGCAGAGGAGTGCCGTCTTTGCTTCCAGGGTCTCCAGTGTGGTGGGGGAGACAAGTACCGTGCACTGGCTCAAAGAGCCGGGAAGCAAGTACACGTGCTTCAGGAACCGGCCAGGGCCCAAAGCCGGCTCTCATCAAAACACCTGGGAAAATGCAGAGGCCAGGGCCTGCCCCAGCCCCTTTCGGAATCCATATCTGCTTTTTTTTTTAAAGCTCCCAGAAACCCGTCACACACGGCTGGGCGGGGAACCAGTAGGCCTCCATGTAACACCTCTCATGTCCCATCTTGGACACAGGCTTTCTCCCCCTCAGCCCCCAGTGCAAATGGGGAGCACATGTGCCCAGGAGGCACGGAGGGACCCCATTCATGTCCATCCTGCTCCAGCACAAAGCCCCACCTAGTGGCACTGACATAGGCCAGAAGAGCGAGTGATAGGGACCGCTGGGGATCCCTAGCGGGGGAGGCCCCTCTCTGATGACACCAGTCCTCCGAGCAGGCCCAGGAAGCAGTGTACCGCCTGTTAAGCACCTCTAAGCAGACAGATGACCCCAAACTAAACGGAGTGGAGCAAGGATCTGGAAAGCAACAATATGGTTCCCAAAGCATCACCACAGACAGGCCTCCTAAGGGCGGCCAAATCCCCCACCTGCTAGACATCCCCCAGCTTTAGCTCAGGAGTCCACATGTGGTACAGAGTGTGGCCTCAAATCCAACCGCAGGTCAGAATCGCCTGGAATATTAGTCAGCCATAAAAAGGAAGGAAGTCCTGACATACGCTACGACATGGATGGACCTCGAGAATGTTATGCTCAGTGAAAGAAGCCAGACACAAAAGGCTACATAGTACATGATTCCATTTACAATGAAATATCCAGAACAGGCACATCCATAGAGACAGAAAATAGATTAGTGGTGGCCAAGGGCTGGGGGAGGGGGAATGGGGAGTGACTGTTAATGGGATGCGGGTTCTTTTCGGAGTGATGAAAAAGTTCTGGAACTAGACAGTGGTAATTGTCACACAACACTGTGAATGCACTAAATGCCACTGAACTGTACAATTAAAATGGTTATTTTGGCACATTTTTGTTATGTGTGTTTTACCACTAATTAAAGACAACACAATTACCCTGCTCTAGGGCCCCACGTCTATCTGAGGCAATCAGAACCTCCAGGAAGGTCTCAGCCTCGGCACTGTTGACATGTGGGCCGATCGCTCTGTCGTGAGGGGCCATCCTGCACAGCACCCCTGGCCTCCACCCACCAGATGCCAATAACACCCCTACCCTCAGTTGTGACAGAAATGTCTCCTGACGTTACCAGGCGTCCCCTGGGGCGGAATCAGCCCCAGGTAAGAATCACTGCTCAAGAAGCATCCAGACTTGTCTGGGCATCAAGACTGTATAACAGGTCCCCAGGGGATTCTCAGCAAGGTAGAGGGAGGGAAAGAGGGGCCAGGAGTGACTTCTCAGGGTGACCCTATAAAACGGGTATCACTATCCCATCTGATGAACGGGGAAACGGAGGCTACAAGGAGATACAGAGGCTTGCCCAGGCTCATGCCAAGCAGGTCTCCCTAGTTCCAAAATCCAAGCTCCTTATGTGAAGGAGCTGCTGGACAGAGCTGAGAAGGCCAGGCTCTGATTCTAGGTCTGCCACTAAGACCTCAGCCACGAGACCACAGGCCAGGCACACTACACCTGGAGCAGAGTGAAGATGGGAGCTTGGACACCTGTCCCTGCACGTGGTCCCTGGGGGTGCTAGACACCTGTCCCTGCACGTGGACCCTGGGGGTGCTAGACACTTGTCCCTCCGCCTGGACCCTGTGGGTGCTGGAAAACTGTCCCTCCCCCTGGAGCCTGGGGGTACTGGACACCTGTCCCTCCGCCTAGAGCCTGGGGGTGCTGGACACCTGTCCCTCCACCTGGAGCCTTGGGGTGCTGGACACCTGTCCCTCCGCCTGGAGCCTGGGGGTGCTGGACACCTGTCCCTCCGCCTGGAGCCTGGGGGTGCTGGACACCTGTCCCTCCGCCTGGAGCCTGGGGGTGCTGGACACCTGTCCCTCCGCCTGGAGCCTGGGGGTGCTGGACACCTGTCCCTCCGCCTGGAGCCTGGGGGTGCTGGACACCTGTCCCTCTGCCTCGACCCTGGGGGTACTGGACACCTGTCCCTCTGCCTCAACCCTGGGGTTGCTGGACACCCACAGGTAGCACTGCACTGGCAGTGTGGCACCACCAGGGAGAGCTCTGACTAAGACCAGCCTGCCAGACCCTGGCGAGGGCTTGAGTTTCATTCCCAGCCTGGTTCCCTGGTTGGAAACATTGGACAGCTCAGCGAACCTCACCGGGTACCCGGAGTCCTGGGCTACAGCTGACTGCCCCCTTCATAAGTGCTTTCCAACACCTGAGACAAATGCTACCAGTTCACCCTTGGGCTTTAACAGACCACATCTTGCTGAGGGGATAAAATCAGAAAGGAATCCACCTCAAATTCCTTCCTTTGCTCCCTTGCTTACATCGGTTCTGTGTGACCTTACATGCTCCAGGTCTGTAAGCGTTCACATCCAGCTCCACTAGTGTACTGGCTATTTGACCACCAGCAAGTTACCTAACCTCTCTGAGCCTCACTTTCCCCTTTGATACACAGGGGAAATATTAGGACCTACCTCACAGAGCCTGGGGTGGTTGTAAACATAAAAATAAGTAATCCACGGCACACGTGCCCAGCGCCCAGGCCGATCCACAGCCAGCACATACCCAGCTCACACCAAGAGCACAATAATTATGGCTGCCTGACTGACTGAGGTCAGTACTTGCTATCAGCATGGCCATTGTTTGCCTAGAAATCTAATGAGAGCGAGGACGACAGCCAGAGGACAGGAAGGGCTGCAGGAGTCAGAGGTGCCTCCTGCGCTGGCCCTGGCTGCTCCAGGTTAGCACAAGCCCGTGGTTCATGAGCCTTGTGCACGCCCACCTCTGTGAGGCCCTGAGGACCCCTGATGGCGCTGCGTGGTGGCCGCCACAACGCCGAGACTACCCTCCCCCATCGGGCCCACTGCAGGGCAAGGGTCTAACCCCTGCCCCACGCCACCCCTGCTCATGTGACCTGGGCCAGCAAGCCCGCTGACACGTCCAGGCATCTAGTTCCCCTGGGCTCTCAGCCTGTAGAGTAAATGCCACCAAATATGCCCCTGGGGACCGTGTTCCAGCCGCCTACAGCTCTCAAGGGGAGGAGTCAAAAGGCTAATGTTCCCCCGGGTCCAGCAGGCTGGGCCACGTGCCTGGCTTGGCTGCAGGCAGTACATGGAGCCTGGCTGGGGACCAGGCCAACCCCTTATGCCACCACACAGGCCTCTCTGAGTTTGCCTGGGGGCTGTGGGATGACTGACCATCTCCTGCCCCTCCAGTGGTGAGAACAGGAGACACCAGGACTCCTGGGGGCCTGGCCCTGTGGGGTTTGGTCTGGGTTATGGGGCGGTTCAGACCTGGCAGGGACTGTTTAGTCCCAGGTGAGGCCCCTGAGGGGAAGGGAAGGGGAGAGAAGAGGGTGGAACCCCCCCCCCGCCCCCGCCGCCCTGCATCCTTGACAATCTCCTCGGCCAGGAGTAGTGATGGGACAGGTGCCGAGGCCGGCAGAGAGCCGGGCACCTGAAGGCCCAGGCCATCTTCAGTGCTCAGGGAGCAGAGCTGGTGACATAGGCAACTGCTCCCCAACATGCCGGGTCAGGCCCTGGGGGCCGCCCCAGGGAGTGCAGGATGGGAATCAGGAACTCACCCGCTCTCGCTCTCCAGGAACACGGAGCCGCTGCTCTCCGCAAGGGCAGCGCTGATGGGCGAGAGGCAGAAGGGGGAAGAGAAGGCATCAGAATCCGAGTCGAAGGAGCTGTCCCTGCTCACGCCGTCAGCCGACAACTCCAAGGAGCCCTCCTCCTCCCCGGCCTCGGGCCGCAGCTCCCGCCCCTCCTCAGTCCCATCCTGCAAACTGACTGCAGACAAGATCCCAGAGTCGCTGTGGGCCGGCTGCGAGGCTGCGAGGGGGCCATCCATTCCCAGGCCCTGGGCCAGCTTCTCCCCATCATCTGGGGAAGGGCTGATGTGCGTAGTGTCCCGGATGCTCTGGGCCACCACCAGGATGTCCTCATCTCTTGGGATCAGGGTGGGCCTTGGCTCCGGGGTGGAGGGCTGGTGAGGGGCCCCTGAGCTCTGGGCACGCCGACCCCGTGGGCGGGGTGCCTTGCGCACGGGGGAGCTCTCGGGGGTGATGTAACGCAGCGCCTCCTCGTCCTGCCTCTGGATCCGAGAGTTGGGGACCCACGCAAGGATGAGAGTGGCCCCCAGCAGCTCATCCTTCTCCATGTACAAGCACAGGTAGCCTGTGAGGAGCCAGAGGACAGGTGGTTAGGGAGGGAAGTGCACGCGGTTTGTCGTCGAGGCCACACCTGTTTGTAAAAACGTGGTGCCGTGCAGATGAGTCGGGCTTCAGACACAGCCTGGCCCAAAACACACCCGAGGGACACAGCCGAGCTGGGGATGGATGACAGCTCTGGGGATTTTCCAGCACACACTCTTAGCAGACCCAGGGGGCACCAGGCCCTGTGAGTTCAGAGCCCCACCCCGCCCACTGTCTGGTGGCCCCAGAGCCTTCCTGCCTGCGGTCAGCCTCCACGCCTGGGCATTTCCTACCGCAGCACCTGCCATTTCGGGATGTCCTGATTCCTGGGCCTCTTGTACCAGGCCCCCAGGCCTCCTAGTCTCTGTCTGAAAAGCTCCCCCAGGGCAAGAGCTGGGCCCCCTTGACCACATCCCTCAGAGCTCTGGCCCCACCCAGAATCTCCTTAGCACCGCTCCGGTTTCCAGAAGACATGGGGAAACTCAGGGGCTATCGGCCAGCTGTGCATAAGGCCCCCGTGCCACTGGGCCAAGTGTGTCCACAGCCTCAGATCACTTGCTTGGGGATCCAGAAGAGAGCCCGAGGCCTCTGCCCCTCTCTCCCTCACCTTCCATCACAAAAGGACTACACCACGAAGTTCTCCCACCGCTGCTGCTCTTCTTTTCGTGTCATACCCAGAACACGCAACAGCCTCAGACCCGGGCCTAGAACCTCTGCCCCCTGCTCCCCACATCCACGCAGTCGGTCCCACGGTCAGGCAGCCACAGAGTCAAGGTGATGTGCCATCCAGAGCCTGCACACCCCTCTAGAGCACACTCCGGGGACCCAGGACCCTGGATTTCCGTGCCCAAACAGTCCGGAGTCTGCTCCCAGGGTCTGCTCCAGAGCTGTTTGTGGGGGCGGTGGACGAGCTGGGGTGTCCACAGAGAACCACCAAGGCCCCTTACAGTGCAGGAAAGAGCTGGGGCTGGAAGCCAGCGCTCTTGCTGGAAGCTAGTGGGGCTGATGATTCTAAATCTGCACCTGACGTCCAGGTGACTGTGGAGATATACTTAGCAAGGCAGGATGATAGAACACTTTTTAAAATAGTTCATTAGGATAATTTAAATTTTTTGTCTTTTTAATAACTTACTTATGCAGTACTTTGTTGACACATAATTTGCATACAGTAAAGTGTCCAGATCTGATTGCAATTTATAACTTTTAAGTGTTCCAACATCTGGTGTGGGGCCTCTGTCTGCACTGGGGTGGGCAAATCTCTGTGGGCCACAGCCAGGCCACAGGTGCACTGGGGACCCTGAAGCATCCTTTGGCAGCCTAGGGAGGCCGCAGGAAGAAATGCAGAGAGCCACAGCCTGCGCGCCTGCATTCGCTCCACCTCCACCCTGGGCTGGCGCTGGGGAAACGTCGAGCGACTCTCCTCTCTGAGCACCAGCGCTCTCGTCCAAAACAGAGGCCTGCCAGGTCTCCGGTCACTCTGGTGAGGTTGTTGTGCAAAATAAATAAAATAGCACATTTATGTGTTGCAAGCCATCTGCACGAATGACAAAGGACCACACAAGCCTCGGGTATCACTAACCCATCTTTTCATTCCTTCCTTGGGGGGAAACGGGGCTGAGGGACTCACTGGCCTGCCCAGGAGTGGGTGCTGGGCTGCTATGACCAGATCTAACACCCCAGGCACCCCGCCCAGAAGAAGCCACAGTCAGTGGCTTCCCATCCTGGAACAAGACCCACGTGCACGTGGCTTCATCGGTGCTGTGGCCTCAGCCCTCCAATGCACAGGGCAGCCTGCCACTGCATGGCTCAGAACACAACCTGAGCCCTGAAAAAAATGCACAGTTTCTTTCACTGTGACTTGGCAAAAGATAGCCAAGTCCCAGTCACCACAGGAAAAAAGTTTCCCACTCTAGGAACTAACATGTCTCACGGGCTGGAGTGTGCTGAGAATGGCCTCCGGTAACATGGGGTTCAGTATGGAGGGTCTGAGAAAGGATCCGCGTCCATCTCCATCCCTACAGAGGGTAGCCGAGAGTTTCTTCCCTGATTTCCAAATGGTGAGACTGAAGGACAGAGGGTACATGGGATCAATGACTATACCAGGAACTGCCACCCATTCCTCCAGATTCCCAAGCCTGGGACCCCAGCCCTCCCTTCCCAGGCCTGGGACCCCAGCCCTCCTCTCCCAGGCCTGGGACCCCAACCCTTCCCCTCCCCTCCCAGACCTGAGACCCCAGACCTGTGACCCCAGCCCTCCTCTCCCAGGCCTGTGACCCCAGCCCTCCCCTCCCAGGCCCGTGACCTCAGACACTCCCACCCAGACCTGGGACCCTAGCCCTCCCCTCCCAGACCTGTGACCCCAGCCCTCCTCTTGCCTGGGCTCACCTGGGTGGTGCTCCCCCAGCCCCTGCAGCCCCTCGGGCGGATGCACGCAGACATTGTTCTTGGAGTAGATGATCTCCCCATCCAGGACAGAGAGGGGCCCGCTGCCAGCCGGGGTGAGGGTCAGGAGGTCCGAGGCTTTGGAGGAGGCCCGGCGAAGGAGGCGGCCCAGAGACATTGCTGGAGGAGTGTTTCCATCCTCTGCACACTCGGGCCCAGGTGGGGCTGGTCCACACCTGCCTGGGGGAGGAAGAGAGAGAGGAGATGCAGCGGGCGCAAGGTCATGGACTTGGGCTGGGTGTCTCTGGGGCTGCGTCCTGCCTCACACCAGCAGGCGTCAAACGGACACTGGTTACTACCAGAACCGGCCCTGCTAGCACAAAGCCATATGCAGGGCAGGCTGGGTCCTCGGCTGTGGCACTGTGGAGATTTGGGGCCTGGTTGTCTTAATGGTGGGGGCTGCCCTGTGCACTGTAAGATGTCCATCAGCATCCCTGGCCTCTACCCACTAGAGGCCACTTGCACCCCCCTTCCCACTGTGACAACCAAAAATGTCTCCAGGCATTGCAAATGTCCCCCAGGGTCACAAAATCGCCCCCGCTGAGAACCACTTGTTGAGAGGAACCCTGTTCCCCCCACAGCAATCTCATCAAACCTCCAGAGTTTCTCTTTGCTCGGTTTTCACTCCTATGTCTGTGGGTGTCCCCTGTGTCCCCTGCATCCCTGAACTTCTCACCCCTCTGCTGTGCTTCACAGGAGATTCTGTGGTTCTCCTTCCTCCTTCCCGTCTTCTCCACCTCCCGCCTGTCCTGTGTGTCCCCCTCATCCCAATGCCCAGCCTGATGTCCCAACACATGATGGACCGTCTCAGCTGGCAAGGGTGTCACAAGTAACATTTGAAGAACTCGAGTTTACATACAACTCATTCTTGAAAAAAAATAAACTAAAAACAAAGGGATCAGATCCAAAATATACACAGAACTCCTAAGGATTCACCGCAAAAAGGAGCAACATCCTAACAGAAAAGATGGGCGATTCACGGAAGAGGAAAACCGAAGGACTGATAAACAGGAAGGGTTTCTTGGTCTCAGAGGAAAACCCAAAACCCAATAGACTGGAAAAAACAAACCACCAAAGGCCTAGGCAGCCACTACGTGAACAAACTAGATGTCTCCTGTGGAGGGAGCTCACGCACACGGCCCACCAAACCGAGCCGTGGAATGACCATGGGCATGATGTCGCTCGCCTGTGTGAATGAAGAGATGCGTATAGAGCCGTGCTGTTTCCTGGTCAGAGATTACAGATGTCCAAGACTCAGACCTCACTGGGCAGGGTGCAGGCCAGCTTCATGGGGTGGGACGCTGGGATGGGAACATCCCCAGAGGGACTTTAACTCAATCTCTTTGAAAGAAAAAAAAGACTTGAAGCCAATATGATAAAATCATCCATTGGGAATGGATAAACACAATGTGGTTATCCATGCAACAGAACATTATTCCGCCTTAAAAAGGAATTGAGGGGCCGGCCCGGTGGCGCAAGCGGTTAAGTGCGCGCGCTCCGCTGTGGCGGCCCGGGGTTCGCTGGTTCGGATCCCGGGCGCGCACCGACGCACTGCTTGGCAAGCCATGCTGTGGCGGCGTCCCATATAAAGTGGAGGAAGACGGGCACAGATGTTAGCCCAGGGCCGTCTTCCTCAGCAAAAAAAGAGGAGGATTGGCAGATGTTAGCACAGGGCTGATCTCCTCACACAAAAAAAAAAAAAAAAAAAAAAAAAGGAATTGAATTCTAACACACACTACAGCATGGAGGAAACTTGAAGACATTATGCTCAGTGAAATCAGCCAGTCACAAAAGGACAAATACCATGTGATTCCACTTACACGAAGCACCTAGAGTAGGCAAATTCATAGAGACAGAAAGTGGGATGGGGGTTGCCAGGGGCTGGGGGAGGGGGAGGGGGAGTTAGTGTTTAATGGGGACAGAGTGTCAGTTTGGGAAAATGAAAGAGTTCTGGAGATGGATAGGGGTGATGGTTGCATAACAATGTGAATGTGCTAATGCCACTGAACTGTACACTGAACCTAAAAATGGTTAAAATAGTAAATTTTATGTCATGTATATTTTACCACAATAAAAAGATAAATTAAAAAATTATCAACTGGTGGAGGGTCTCAGGGTATATTATTATATTGTTCTCTGAATTTCCTGCATTTTGTATTCTTCTCCCAAATCCGAGCTGATTTAGGATGTTCCCTAGATTGAGTTCTCTCTGCCCAGTGCTTGAACAGGCTCTCAGGGCAGAAAGGTGGGGGGTTCCAGCTGGCTCAGCAGACTCATCCCCATCCTGGCAGGAGAGGGGTGGTCTCAGAGGCATCCTTCACCATCCCAGGACCACGTGGCTCAACACTGGATCCTCAGCCCCATCTGGCTCTGTGGGTGCCCCTCCTGTGCCCCTCAACTCTGTTCTCCATTCTCTCCAGCTCCATTTGTGTATCTCTAGTTGCCTCCACGGCTACCAACTCTCCCAAGCACAATGTTCTGCTAACAGCTTCCCACCAACCCAAGAGCTGCCTGTCCCATCCTGCATCTTGACACAGAAAGATCCCTCACTCCCTCCTCCCCCATCTCCGTGGTCCCTAACATCAGCATCACTTTGAAAATCACCAGTCCTCGGGGACCTGGGGCCCAGCTCAGGTCCTCACCTCCCAGCACTGAGCCATGGACATCCCTCCATTCTCAGCCACGTCCAGGGCCCCGAATCCACCCCCTCCCCTTCTCAGGCTTCCCCCACCCCAACTCTTTCAATGTAGGCTACAGAATCAAGCTGGCCCCTTGGTCCAGGGTCGGCAGGCTGGTTCTGAGGGCCAGACAGTAAGCGTTTTTGGCCCTGTGGCCAGAAGGTCACTGCCGTGGCTACTCAACTCCGTCCCTGTAGCGTGAAAGCAGACAGTGATGGGCGTGGCTGCATCCAGGCAGACTTTATAGACACTCATCCCTGAATTTCATGTCATTTTCACATGTCACAAAAAATCCTCCTTTTGATTTTTATCAACCATTTAAAAATGTAATAACCATCCTTAGCTCGCACACTGTACAGAACAGAGGAAGTCTTGTTTGGTCCAAAGGCTGTGGATGGCTGACCCCTGGCTTCGACCACTTTTAGGACTCTCTCGCCAGGTCACAGATGCTCTGGGCAAGGCTGCCCCTCTCTACCCAAATCGCCTCCTGGCCAACCTCTCCAGGAAGCCCTTCTGGCCACTCCAGGTCACGGGGGTGTCTCTCTGTCTTAACCCCTGTAGTTCTACTAGCTGAACACTGCGCAGCCCACGACAACATATGGCAACCAAGTCAGGAGACTTAAAAAATCATACTGGAACTTACACATCAAAAAATGTGTTGTCTTTCCAATTAATCGTCTAGAAAGGCTATATCCTTATCCCAATGATGATTCTGTTGTCTGGAATATTTTTGGAGTTCAAGAATTCTTCAAGAATTACAAAGTCAGTTAATGAGCCATACAAGAACACAAATCCTCTTTTTCTAGACCAGCACTGCCCAGTAGAAATATAATTTGAGCCATGCACGCAACTTCAAATATCCTAACAGCCATGTTTTTAAAAAGTAAAAAGAAATGAGTGAAATTAATTTTAATAATATATTTTTATTTAACCCATTATATCCCAAATAACATAATTTCCACATGTAAACAATATGAAAAAAAATTATTGATGAGCTATTTTACATTCTTTAAGTCTCTAAACTCTGATGTGTATTTTGCACTAAAGCACGTCTCAGTTCCGACCAGCCACACGCCAGGTGCTCAGTGGCCTCCTGTGGCCGTGGCCTCGGGTGGGCGACGCTGGGGCAGGGCTGCAGCCCCATCTCCTCTGGAGCCTCAAATGACATGACTGAATCATCCTCACAACCAGGCCGGGCTGAAAGCAACTCTCAGCTGATTCTAAAAACCAAACTGTCTTTAAGTGAAGATGTTTGCCACCACTGAGCATAATCAAAAGAATGTGCTGGAAGATTTGAAGGGGATTCCAAAATACAAGCGTTCACAGCATAGCATTTTCCCACCCATGAGACGTGAAACCTCACCGTGGCTCCGTGAGATACAGCCTAGAAGTGCAGACTGGCAAATGAGCAAACAGGTTCAACACACCTCAGAGAGCGGAGGTGTTCACTCAAGAGAGCGGAAAAACCCAGAACACGAGACCTTTGTCCTCTGTGTGCGGAGTTCCAGCTCCCACCCACCCCAGCCAACTGGGTGAGCGGGGATGATCCCACCCAGCTCCACCCCCAGACTGTCCTGGGGAAGACAATGTGCCTTCGGGTAGATCAGGGCCTGTCTGTTAAAAATTAGCCACAATTCACATTTATTTTTTAAACCTATTTGTTCCTTTGTAAGCCTATTTTATCTAAATTAAACCTGGCTCCCAACCTCTGGTCTCTATCAAACTAGAAGTGGAGAATTCTTGACCTACTTTTTTAAAAAAATTATGAAACATTCTCAGAGCAGTATAAAGAATGCATGTCCCTTAAATCACACAATCCAAAAATGTTTGTGTATTTTCTACTATCTTCCAAGCCTATCTTAAAAAAAAAAACACCCACTGGAATTATGCCATATATGGCTTTTAGTTATATCATAAATATATTTTTCCCTGAGTTATGGGTTGAAGAGCGTCCTCCCAAAGTTCACGTTGATGTTCTAACCCCCAGCACCTCAAAACGTGACCTTATTTGGAGATGGTCTTTTTTTTTTTTTTTGGTGAGGAAGACCGGCTCTGAGCTAACATCTATTGCCAATCCTCCTCCCTTTTTTTCCCCAAAGCCCCAGTAAATAGTTGTATGTCATAGTTGCACATCCTTCTAGTTGCTGTATGTGGGACGCGGCCTCAGCGTGGCCGGAGAAGTGGTGCGTCGGTGCGCGCCCAGGACCCGAACCCGGGCCGCCAGCAGCAGAGCACGCGCACTTAACCGCTAAGCCACGGGGCCAGCCCCTAGAGATGGTCTTTACAGAGGTAATCAAGGTAGAATTAGGTCATCAGGGTGGGCCCTAATCCAATGTGACTGGTGTCCTTTAAAAAGAGGAAATTTAGCGGCTGGCCCCATGGCTGAGTGGTTAAAGTTCCGTGCACTCCGCTTCGGCGGCCCAGGTTCTCACTTCAGATCCCAGGCACGGACCGACACCACTCATCAGCCATGCTATGGTGGCGACCCACATACAACATAGAGGAAGACTGGCACAGATGTTAGCTCAGGGCTAATCTTCCTTGGCAAAAAAAAAAAAAAAAAAGGAAATTTGGAGATAGACACACACACAAAGAGAACACCATGTGAATATGAAGACTGCCATCTGCAAGACAAGGACAGAGGCCTCAGAAGGAACAACCCTGCCTATACTTCAATCTCAAACCTCTGGCCTCCAGAACTGCAAGAAAATAAATTTCTCTTCTTCAAGCCACCCAGTTTGTGGTACTTTGTTACAGCAGCCACAGGAAACTAATATACTATGTATGTTATTAACAATTTTAAAAATTCAAAATGTGAACCCTCCATCTTAATAGCTATATGTATACTACATGGATGCACCATTCCTGAACCAGCCACCATCACTAGACATTTGGTCTCCAAATAGTGGCTATTTAAATAATAAACCCTACATCTTTATACATAAATCTTCATCTGTAACCTCTCCATCTCCTAAGTCAGTCTGAATTCCTAACTATTTCCTTAGGAGAACAAACTGGACTCCTGACACATAGCACCCACCCAACGGATTTCCAAAAAAGGTAGGGCATTTTTAGGGGTTTGAATCTTTGCCAATTTGGTAATGGGAAAATGGCTTTCTGATGATCAGTTCACTCGAGCAGGTTGTCCTATGATTACTAGACATTTGTGCTCATCCTGTGAATTGTCTGTTGGCATGCTTTGTCAATTTTTCTGCTGGGGTGTTGGTATTCTTATTGATACATAAGAAGTCTTCATATAGCAAAGATCTTAATCCTTTGCTATAGTTGCTGCATGTGTTTTTCCTAATTTATTGTTTGCCTTTTAATTGTATTATCTATTTTGAAGTACAGAATTCTTAAACTTCTATGCAGTCAAATAGATGGTAACTTTTCTCTAGTGATTTCTTTTTATTAGTTTTATACTTTATATCATCCTCCCCAAGCCAAAGATTCATTCGTTGTTGGCTTATATTTTCTTCTAATTTTCTTATGATTTCAATTTTCAATGAACTGCTTTTGATATTTCAAAAAGCCTAATTCAAAGTGCACATTCTCTTGAAAAAGCCATACATGTCATTGACCAGACCATTGAGTGGGTAGTTGTGTTGTTTTTATTGCTATTTCCTGTTTTTATTGTGTACTGAGTTATTTGTCTGATAAAAATAGGGACACCAATTATAGCGTAATAAAGCTGGGATGTTTGTCATATAAAAGAGGGGAAATTTAAAAAGAGGGGGCCCTTTGTTGTGACACAGAGACCTGTATGGCCCGTGCCCTGGTCTGCAACCTCTCAGCTTCTCCCACATTGCACGTGACAGACACACGTGTGTTAAACCCGTGGTTCTCACACTCAACACGTTCCGAGGAGAACTCTCTACAGGCACGCTTCATCCAGAAGTAAGGAGGCAGGGTGGTTTTAACCTCCTCCTCAGGCAACCACCCCCACCACGCTGAAAGCACCATTGATAAAGTAAGTTTTCAGACATTCACAGGCCTGCCTTCCCATCGCCGATGACAGCAACCCTTCTCCCCCTGTGGGGCAGGCAGCCCTCCAGGGTGACTGTAAACCGAGCTCTGCTCACTGGCGGCTGAAATGGTGACTGTGCCCAGCCAGCCATTGTCCTCCTCAGGACCCGGCACTTCCACAGCCTCCTCTCTAGGGCCAAAGGACTGGGCCCAGAGCAGCTCTCAAATACACCCTTCCCTGCCTCGCTCTTAACCCCTGCAGTAACCTCCCCCTCAAATCCCCCTCGCTGCCTATTTCGCTTCTGTTTAACGAGATGGCTCTTTGCCATATAGAAAACAAGGCCCACTGGTCTGGGATACCTCACACTCAGTGGGTCCTGCCAGGGGCTCCTCACCTCCGTCCAGGCCAAGAGGGACAACTGCCTCTTGTCCACTTTACCACGTGGGGCCGCAGCCACAGAGCTCCCGGCACAGGGTGTGGGCTCCTCGTGGGCCCTGCTCCCCTGGGTGGCCCACCCTCCCTCCACTGCGAGCGCCTCTCCCACCACCCCCAGCCCCACAATCACAGCTTCGTGTCCTGCGGCCGACTGCCACGGTGGGAAAGGCTGGGGCGACCCTCACGTCCGTGGAGCACTGGGTTCCTTGCTCGGTGTGAATTTCCATTCAGCTTCCCCAGTGCGAGCTGGCAGCGTCCTCACTTTGCAGTGCTATCTGAGTCCTCCAGCTGGTGAACACAAATTTGAGTTCACCCCTCAGCCAGTCAGAAGAGAGGCAAGGAAAAGAGTCCCAGAACGCACAGCGGCTGCCAGGCCACCTCCCGGAGGAGAACGGAGGCCCTCACCCCCAAAGCTCAGGACAATGCCCCCAGGGAGCCTGGGTCCCCCAAATCAGAGCCCCTAAGAGAGAGGCAAGGCAGAGGCATGGCTCCCACGACAAGAACAGCATGGGAAGGTGGCCTGACGCACCACTCCACCAAACCAGGGGGCTTCAGGAAACTCGAGGAAAAATCCCGACTTCTGACTCAGGAGGTCCGGGGGAGGGGCCGCCCAGGTGACTCCTGAGATAGGGACCCATCCACCCACTGCTCCCCCAGCACCCCCAGAAGAGAGCAGAGCAGGGGCTCTGACAGGAGGCAGACCACCCCCTCTGCCTCAGGCCCTGCTGTTATCAGCGCAAATGAATGACACGCCAGCAGCTGCCCGGCGCACCCCCCACTCCCTCCCGTTTACCAGCACAGCAGTTGGATGTTAAACAGGATTAAGGGACGGGCACTGGGTGGATACAAGACTGCAGAAGGCCTATCCCCGGACAGCAGTGAGCGCTCATCTGTCACTGGGTTAATAAGCTTGGGCCACGTGTCACCAGGAGCAGCAGGAAGCGTGCAGCCTGCGTGTCCCAGGATGTGGAGTTCAAGGCACAGGCCTGGAAAGCACCTCCTGCAGAGAAACCCCAGGAGGACACCCCTAGTGCCTGGTTCCTGGGCTTCAGCACCCATCTGGTCTGACCACGAGGCTTGTCTCATTGCGAGCTGGCTCTGGGCAGCCCTCTGTGTCCCCTCCTGTTCTCAGGGTGTCCCTATGAACCAAGGACCGTGGGAAGGTTATCTGTCAGAGGCATGTGGTACCTTCTCACAGATTAGGAAATGGACCTGCAGAGCACAGCATCCGCCTCACCATAAGGTCCCTAGATCCACACGACCAGAACCCCCTCTTGGGACGCAATGGCCCCCCTTCTAGATTTGTAAGGTCCTGGCCATCCTGGCCCCTCACTACCCGCTTCCAGAATCATTCCCTGTGTGCTGACTGCTGCCCTGCTGAAGGGGAAGCTGTGGCCGGAGCAGAGCGCAGTCCTGGGCTTCCGATGGCAGCAACTTTGGGCAGAGAGGAAGGACCGGAGGCTGGGGGGTTCAGGGAGGGGAGTCAGTGGACCTGGGCAGGGGACCAGGAGGGCCTGCTCCCGGCACCCGCACACCCGCACTTCTCTGATCATCTGCCCACAGCTGCACAGCAGCCCGGCCTCTCCCAGCCCCTCCGCTGGCACAGGCTTCAACAGTTTGCCTTAGAGGAGAAGGGTCCCGGCCTTGAGACCCCAGGCCCCTCCTCCGCCCAACCCCGCCATCCCTGCCCCAGCCTGCAGGCTTCCATGGGCACCGTCTGTACACACGCCCTCTTCTCCTGACTCCGAAGTGGAAAACGCACACAGACGTCTAAGTCCTACCTGGGAACCTCCATCACGTTCTCCAGACTCTCGGCAGGGCAGGGGGCCGAGGGCAAGCAGAAACAGACCCAGGGAGAGTCCTCGGGGCAGTGGGCACTTCCTCACCTTCAGTACACTCACGGGGTCCATACAGGACACTGGACTCCACCACACCGTGGGTCCGCACCACAGAAGGGAGAGCTGGAAGGTTCCTGGGGAGCGCCGCATACAAGGGCAGGGCTCTGATCCTTAAAGCATGTTGGGGATGGGGCTCAGGCCAAGGAAGAGGGTAACATCATGACACAGAGCGGTGCTGAGGCACCAAGGGCACATAAAACAGAGGGGAGCCTGGTAGGGAGGGAGGCAGAACCAATCAAGGGCCTGGCGGCGGCACTGCAGGCTCTGGCTGACAGCAGCTGCGTGGAAGGAGCCACGGCAAGGAGCAGGTGCAGGGGGAACAGCAGGCACAGACAAAGGGGAGGAAACGTTCTGGGATGGACGGGTGATGGCGGCACAACGATGTGGATGCATTTAATGCCACGGACCTGTGTGCTTCCAAATGGTCACATGGTGACTGTGCTGTGTGTACCCTACCACACATAAAAATAACAGTGGAACCTGGAGGGGGGTGTATGGACACTGTACTTTCTGCTCATTTTTGGTAAACCTAAAACTGCTGTAAAAAAAATCTATTAGTTAAAAAAAAGAGGGTCGAGACCAGAAACCTTGGACCCAAAGAGGCCAGGCCGTGAGTGGCATCATGTGGATGGATGCAGGAAACAGGCAGGGAGCTCAGGGCAGGGAGAGCGGGAGCAGGCGACAGAGAGAGCTCGGGCTCCCAGACCCAGGGCAGGCTGCCAGCGGCAACACAGGGCCTGGCAGAGACAGCACAACCTGACTGGGGATCTTCCTAATGTCCTTGATCCACAAGACGCATGACCTTGACTGGTTCTCACTCATGACCACAGGGACCTGGTGTCCTACGGGGCGGAGGAGGACAGAGATGACCACCCTCCCGGTGGACCAAGTGCAGGACTCTGAGCAGGTAGAACACCCAGGTGCTCTTCCTCAGGGCTGGGGTCTTTCCACGGCCAGATGCCTTCTTCTCCTTATAACACAGATGGAGTTGGGGGCAGGAGCACTTCTAGCACAATCTTTAAATGCCGTCAGCAGAGATCCTAAGACACAAAATCAGCTAACACTCGAAAGGGAGCTGAGAGAGGCCTTAGCCAGGAACAGCTATCTGACTTTCCCCATCTCTAGGACAGAGATAGAGTTCACTGAAATCAAAATAGCAGCCTGAGATGCTCCAAGCACTTTGTATCAATATTACAAATCCTCTCCCCAAATCCTGAGAGATGAAGGTGGATAGAGAAACAGCTCAAGGTAGATCCTTGACAACGATAAAAACCTCATCTTCTCGAATGCATTCACTTAATATTTTTACTTTAATATGGCTATGTCCGTGCCAGGACTGTTGGTTTTAGACTAGAAGCTCCTGAGTCCACGATGTCTCTGAGAAGTCCCTTTCATGCTGGGCTGACCACAATGCCATCTTCCCTAAAGTTCCAAATGCCATGTTTTGTTGATGGAAAGGACAACAATGCCAACGTGGCAGTTGGCACCAGGAATACAGAGATGGAGTAAGGCCAAGATCTAGAATGTGCATCGGCTGGAGTGTACAAAAAAAAAAAGTAATGATTTTAAAAAATATAAAGTAAAAATGCCAATGCTGGTTTTAAACCATCAAACCTGACTGAGGCACGATTACAAGTTGAATTTTGTGCTCTCTGAGCCGTTAGTGACCACTAGGTAGGGCTAGATTTTTGCAAAATAGCCTATTGTGCAATTTGAAAGGGAGGAACAACTTGGCCTCCCCTCAAAACACACAGACGCTCATGAAACAAGAATCTCTCTGCAGAAACTCCCCCACTAGGAAGTCATCCCTCCCCTTTAACCTGCCACTCTGTAGGAATGAGAACACCTTTGAGAACCACGGATTCTCGGCCATCTGCAGCTTGCAGTTAGTTAAACTGGGGATAAAAGTGGCCCAGGTCTGTCCAGAAGGAGAGGGGTTCTCAGGTGGTTGGAGTATGGGGAGCCACCTGGAGAGGAAAATATCAGAAACTGCAGAAGCCCCAAGAGACGGCAGGGTGCGGGGCTGGGAAGGGGGAGAAGATTTCCTATTTTGCAACCCTGTTCAGAACTGGCCCTGCTGCTGAGTTGGAGACAGGGGCCAGAGGCAGGCCTGTTGTTGACCTCATATGTTCCTTCCATCCTCAAGGAGCCACTTGGCCCAGAGGCAGCTGCAGCTTTTGTAACTCAGCGTGGCAGCGGTGGCGTGGGGCTCTCCTCTAGCTGAAACTTACGGAGGTGAAGACATATATTACCCAAAATTTGTTCCCCAAGATTTGGTGATTTATACTGGAGGAAAGAGAGTCCTCCTAGATAGAGAGAGGCATAGTCACTGAAGAGCCAGAAATGAGCAAACGGATTAAGAAATGACACCCGTTAGGAAAGACACAAGTCTCCCCTCTCACTTCCCTCAGAAAGCACTTCCGTTCCATGTGTGTTGGTTTCCTGTGGCTGCTGTAACAAATCACTACAAATTTAGCAGCTTAAAACGATACAGATGGATTATCTCACAGTTCTGGAGGTCAGAAGTCGGACCTGGGTCTCACTGGGCTAAAATCAAGGTGTCGGCCGGGCTAGTTCCTTCTGGAGGCTCTGGGGAGAATCTGTTTTCCTGCCTTTCCAGCTGCTACAGGCCGCCGCATTCCTTGGCTCATGGCCCCTTCAGCATTCAAAGCCAGCAATGGCACGCTGGGTCTTTCTCACATCACATCATATCACTCTGACAGTGACCCTCTGCCTCCTTCCACTTTTAAGGACCCTGTGATGACACTGGGCCCCCAGGAGAATCCAGGACAGTCTCCCCATCTCTAGGTCAGCTGATTAGCAAACTTAATTCCATCTGCAACTTTAATCCCCTTTACCATGTGACCTAACACATTCACAGGCTCCCAGGATTAGGGGACTTGGACATGGACATCTTTGGGCACCATTCTTCTGCTGACCACACCACACCAAGGACACCATGAAGAGCTGACTTCTAACTCTCAGGGAGGCTTCCCATCCACTCACCACCAACCATCCAACTCCCACCAGAGCGACTACCCTTTAAGCAATACGATGCGGACCCAGGCCTAGAACCAGGAGAGGAGAGAACCTGGGCCTCGTGTCCCCGTGGCAGCAGCACGTCGGGACGAGGAAGGCTGCACGCTCACAGACCAGCGCCTGCCCTTCAGCGGCTTCCTCGGCCCAAAGCCGTGGTTTGCTGTCCCAGTATAAAGGGCTCCATCAATTCCCAAACAGGAAAACAAACAGGAGCAAATGTGCAAACTTCTCTCCCAGAATCTTCCCAGGAAGTCAAAAGAAATGGGGCAGCCTGGAGCCGCCAGGAGAGAGGCTCTGCCCGACTTCTCTGTTCAGTTCTCTGTGCTGCCTGCCTCGGGGCCACCCTGGCTCCGGTGCGGGGAGGCAGCAGTGCCCACACACCTGAGGGACGCAGCCTACGCCCATCGCGAGAGCTGTTCACGGCAGCGGCGGGGGAGGGGTGTGGGGGGCCACTGGACACTCGGGGGGACGTGTCATGGCATGAAGGCCACAGGTGATCATTCCTCTAGCCTTGTCACTGTCAGACTGCTCAGGAGCAAAATGCCCTGAGCTGCGGTCACCTGCCACGTGGCCGGCAGAAGCCGGTTCATCTGCCTTGCCCTCGAAGCCCAGTCAACAAAGAGCAGCAATAAGGCGATGCCATATTAAACACGAGCCAGACACAGGCAAACAAGCATTGTTTTCCTCCCACAAAACATCTGCTGCTAACACACCTCAGATGAGGCCCCAGCTCCCTCTACCTTCCCAGAACCAGGCACATGCATCACAGCCTTTTTGGGAACCCCTGGCTTCGAGGTTCAAAAGGTGAGGTAAAGGCTGCAGGCAGCCCAGATCAGGACCCTGTTCCTTGCGGAGCACGGGGTGAGGAAGTTGGGTCTCCTTCAGTCTTACCGTCTGGACAAGACACCTGTGGGCTGATATGACCCTTCTCTCAGTTACATTTAATTTCAAGTTATGGGATTATGGCAGAAGAGAAATGGGTTTCCTGCACATACCTTACATTTGGGATCACTCGGAAAAGACTGTGGCCCAAGAAAGGGCTGCAGTGGGCAGGGCCTCTGCAGAGAAGGGAGGACAAGACGACCAATGTGAATTTAAAACAAAGGAACCAAGCTTAGGGCACAAACCCAAGTGCTGGAGCCTTGGACAGACTGCCGTGGGGGAAAAGGCCTTCGAGAGGCTGTAACAGGACAAGACAGTTCAACGAGGCTGCGAGGAGATCTGGGGGCCTGCCTAGCCATGACTTTCCTCTTTCAACTGTCCATTGTCACTTCGATGACCATCTACTCCCCAGAAAACCCCAGAGCCTCTGCCTCTCAAGGGAGAGACCCTCTGCTGTTTGGGCCTCTGGACGGCAAATGCCAAAATACTATTTTCCCCCCTAAAGAGCGGAGAAAGTAGGGCCTGGGAGACGAAACTAGACTTAAAGTTGAGCCAGGATTGGGGACGGGGGAAGGACTGAACCCAAAGGCGAGGAAACCTGCAAATCCAGCCAGGAAACCAACCACCGACCCCAAAGTGGCTGAGGTACATCTGACTTCTACAGTACCTGTGACTGTAACATATAGAGCTTCTCATTGTCTCTGGTAAAGGAGTAGCTAACGCACCACAAAACAAAAATCAAACCAGGGGAAAAAATGTATTGACAACACCTCTCAAAAGCAACACAACTGATCTTGCTTAGGGAAAGCATTTTACTTACAGAAATTGAAAAGCGAAAGTGTCAGATGACATCTGTCAAGCATGCCCTTTGGCCTGATTCCAGAATGCCAGAGAGTGTAACGACCAGTTTGTCAGATTACTGAATTCAGGGTCACTCAGTGTGGAAAACCAGCACATAAACCAAAGTGTGCAAGCTAGCGCGGGCACGGCTCGGGGTACAGCCATATTTTGGTGGTTTCTACAGTGGCCAATCCAGAAAGAGCATGGAAAAGACACTGCCACGTCTCTGTATCTGCAGTCAGGCAGGCCCATCCAGATCGCTCATTGCGTACATCAAATTTAAACACCTGGACAGACTCACCACCCCAGGCTCAGCCAGAGAAGGGCATGCCATCCCAACTGGACAATGGATTTGGGTTCTTCCTGCTCCTTTCCTTGTGCTGCCCACACAACTGAAGTGACTGCAGGCAGACATCAAACTTAGCCTTCCATTTCTCTCCTCCTTTGAGGATGGCAATTTAAGTTCAGAAGAAAGACTAAAGGACTTGCTTCAGATCAGATATCATCAGACAGCTCATTAAACCAGATTTATTAGAGAGGCAAAACCAGGTGCTCGAGGGATGCACAGGTGGTCAATAGCAGAAAAAAACGTCACCACTGAAATGAACAGGAAAAGATTTCCCACACCATTTCCCGAAATTTTGGAGGGGGGGACAAAGTGTAGACTTGTGCCTTCTTTTCTGTGCCTTGGCCTCATCAATGTTTGTTCCTCAATATAACACAAATACAACAGAACAATGTACAATACAATGCACACCAATAAAATCTACCTCTGCTGCTGCAACTGCTTCCCATCCAAGCAGCCATCCTCCCCGCACTGTAACACTATATGAAACTAAGTAGCTCATCTTACAAGAGAGGACTCAGGCCTGTGAGAAAATCAGGGTCCTTCAGCCAGGTGGGGGAGACAAGCTAAAATCTCTACTTGAAATTTGTGTTACCAGGCAACCTGGTTGCCCTGGTCCCTGGAATAGCCCAAGGGGACCAGGTCCCCTGCAAAGTTACAAAGATAAGAGTGTACATACACCTACAGGGAGAATTCCACTTCTGCTTATGATCAACTTTCCACCCGATGGACCACACATACAAGGAATCAAAAAACAAAAACAAAATGTTTTTAGCAGTCTAGTTAAATGTGAAAAATCCAAATGATGGTCATCAATTATAATGTTTTTACCAAACAATAATGTTTTACCCATTTACCAAAATGTTTTTACCAATCTAGTTAAATGTGAAAAATCCAAATGATGGTCATTAATAATAATAATAATAATAATAATAATAAATAGTAACAAGCACTTAGCGTGTGCCAGGTACTAGGGGCTTTAGATAATCGTTACAACAGGACTTTGAGGTAGGTAGTGTTATCTCCATTTTACAGATGGAGAAACTAAGGCACAGAGGAATTAAGTCAGTACTATGGACCAGGGTTGGTATTTGAACTCAGCAGTCTACTTTGGAGGCCATGTTTTTAACCACTGCACTGAACTACCCAAAACCCAGGGCTGAGACCAGCTGCAGGTAGGTTCTGCAAACCAGTGAGTGTCTTCTCAAATGCCTTTCTACTGAGGCCCGGGAGGCTCCTGACAGACTGACATGAACTGATATTAGCAGCCAGTGGTGACATGGGCTTCGTCCCCAGTCTCTTGCACTCTTATGACTCACTTGGCAGAGTGAATCACGTTGTCTTGTCTGCAAAAAGGGGGGCAGGGAAAGTGTGTGCGCATGAATGATAGAGGCCAGTTACAAGAAAGGAGGCAGTGAATCAGTGGTTTTGTGGAGCTGGAGAGTCCTGGGCAGAGGCCACTAGTTCTGTCACTGCTAGCTGCATGAACTTGGGGAATTTACTTCTCTAAGCCTCAGTATGCCCATCTGTAAAATGGGGATAACCTCAGTCTTGACTCTATGGATTTGTGTTGTGGGATAAATGAATTCATGCATGATAATCAGAAGCTATTTACACAACCACCATCATTGCCAGAGGATTTAAAAATTCCACCGATAGGAATCTTCTCTAGCCATATTCTTAGATTCTGCTCACCATAAACACTCCACAAGCCAACATGTGCTGCAGAAAATATAGTAACTGCCCTCAGCCTACATGCCTTCCAACACAGATGCCGGTAATGAACTTCATAGTTACTACTAAAAGGCATTCCTCACTTTAATAATCCTGTCTTTGCAAAAGCTTTCATGGTTCATCAAAGTAGTTAATATTCACTAATCAATTAAACATTAATGTTTCTAATGAGTTTCTAAAACTAACACAGATTTTTCAAAGTACTTTAATCAACTGGTGACAGATTTGGAATGGAATTCTCGAATCTGGACCTTTGCAACTGCCCTTTGATAATATGCTGTATCACCTGGCCGTTTTTGAGAACCATGTCCCCCTTCTTTGCACATAAAAGAACTGGTGTCTTCAGGTAAAGAAAGATCCCCAGGACCAGTCACAGGGACTGGCCAAGCAGCCAGCCTCTCATATGAACTGGACGAGGCAGTAAAGCAAACTTCGCCGTGCGGAAAGAGAAGGCATTGTGTCCGTTTTCTATTTCTGAACAGAATCTGAACTAGGTTGTGGCCGACATACGACACCAACTTCCGAGTGTGGGAATAACAGGATTTCGAGACTCACCGGCTTCTGGCAGGGTTCCTTAGCTTATATTTAGCAATCTTAAATTGCCTGGTTTTTTCTTTCTCCTTTTTCCTGTGCTTGCTTTCTTTCCTTTTTTTTAAGTAAAGGACAAGGGGGAAGAGCCGGGGCCTAAACGGAGTGAGTTTCCTGACAGGCGGTTCTTAAACAGCCAGACCCCCCGACCCCAAGGCCCGGGAACGCTAAGAGCGCGCGCTGTCTGGGTGGAAAACACACTGTGGGGGGCAGTGTCGGCGAACGGCGGCCCCCGACAAGTTCTCCTTCGCGTGCTCTGACGCTCCAGCCAGACAAAGACCGCAAGTTCTCCGGTCCGCGGCTCCCGACGGGCGGGGACCGAGTCTCCCCGAATTAGGCCCACTTCCGGCCCGGGGCGGGGGTCCCCAGGATGCTCCCGGTGTCATCCGGGGTGCTCCCGCGCCGCCCGCTCCCGCCTGGGCCGTGCACCTCTTGGGGCTGCGACCGGACCTCGGCCCCTCCCGGGCCCCGCGGCTGCAGGCCCACGCGCCCCGCGCCCCCGCCCCGTCCCTGCCGAGGGGCGCCGCCAGGTGCCCCGCCGACCCCTCAGGCCCCGCCCCCACGGCCCCCGGCGGGGCCCTGATACCCACCCGAGTCCCGCAGCCGGGGCCGGAGTCGCCCCGGCTCCCGGAGCCACCGCCGCCGCCGCCGCCGCTGCCGCAGCCAGTGAGGCGCGGCGGGGCGGGGACGCGCGGCGAGGCCCGGCCCCCGGCCCGCCCCCCGGCCCGGCTCCCGGCCCAACCCGGCGCAACGCGGCCCGGGCACTGACCCTCCCCTGGCCCAACCCAGCCCGCGGCCCGCCCCCGACCCAACCCGGCCCGGGCATGGCCCATCCGGCCCGTTCCCCGGCCCTGGCACTGACCCCCACCCCCGACTCAACCTGGCCCAGGCTCCCTGTCCAAGCCGGCCCCCGGCCCTGCCCGAGTCGCCTTCCACCCTCCGGCCACAGGACCCCAGCCCCTGGCCGCCCCAATTCCAGGCCTCGTTGCCCGCCCGGGTCCCGAGCCCTGGGGCCCTGCCCCGGACGCTCCACGTGCGCGCTCGCCCTCTCTGTCCCACCCTCTGCGTTTATATTTTTTGGATTAGGGATAGGAAGAGAACGACGCCCACCAGAAGGCTACTAGGCATCCCTCCTCCGCCAAGGATTCTTCGCAGGACACCTGCTGAGGGGGTGCCGAGCACCCCAGGTCTCGGGACGGATGGGCGGGCACCAGGCGAGAATCCCGGTCCCCCGAAGGCGCAGCCGGCTCTGGAGCCCCTCGCGCCCCCACCTCCGCCTGCCACCCTGGGGCACTTGGCCGTCCTGGCTTCCCAGGTGCCCGGCGCGGTCCCCTGGGGCATCGGAGTTGCCCGGCGGGATGCACTTTGACATGGTTGTCGCTTTACAGAAACTGAGCCAGGCAGGGTAGAGCTAGGACTTAGAGATAGAGATGGAGAAAACACATATTTATGCTTTAGTATATTTACGTATTTAGGTGTTCTCTGTTGCTCGCGCACATAAGCCGCACAAAAGCTGCGCCGCCCAGGCCGCCCCGCCCGCCCAGCGCGTGGTCCCCGCCCGCCGGATGTTGACGGCGTCGCCTAGCAACGGGAGATGGCGGAGCCGGGCAGCCCGGCGGGCGGGTAAGTGGGGTCGAGGGACCGCGGGTCTCGGAGCGGCCCGCACGCCTCACTCTTTCCATAGCCACCTCGGCACCCCTTCCCCTCCACGCCCCTTTCCTCCTGCCTCTGCCCCTTCCATCCCACTCTCTAAGCCTTTCCCGCCCTCCCCGGCCACACCGCCCACTGCGCGCCCCCTCTCCCTTCTCACCTCCCGTCCCTTTGTCGTCTCCTGTACCCTCCCTCTTTCCCCTAGCTCCGGGCGCTCCCCTCTCTGAAACCCGGGACTCGCTGGCCCCGCAGTAACCATGGCAACCACTATGTTTGGCATTCCCTGCTACGGAGCCCAGAGCAGGGGTCTCTGCAGGGCTGGGGTCCGCGGGATGCGGCCCGGCTGTTGCGCTGTGAGCGAGAGACCGGCCCAGCCCCCGCCTCCCTCCTGGAAGGGCAGATCCCTCCCCCTTACCAGGCCTGGGGGTGGCAGGCGGTGGGCCAGGGTCCCTGTGTCAGGCAGCCCCACGGTGAATGTCCTGAGTACACAGATAGATGGTAGTCAGTTAAGATCCTAACACCAGGCCTCTGCTCTCTTATGCGTGGTTTAAAAGGATAGAAAGTATTTTAAAGAATTTGATCTTTTACCTTAGACACTTCAGTATTGTTTCATTTTTTCTAAAAAGTAGGTCTATATGTGCTGACATGGAAAGAAGTCCAGGTTACATTAAATGAAAAGACTAAATGCAAAGCAGTATGTAAAGTGTCATTTCTAATTTGCGGGGGGGGGGGGGGTGATGTTTAAATGCATAGAAAGATATTTGAAAGAATATACCCTTAAATCTCTTACTGTTACCACTGGTTATCTTGAGAAGTAGAGGAAAAGTCACAGGGGATTTTTGTTGTCTATATCACACATTTCTGTATTAGTTTGACTTAAAATAATGAGCTTGTATTTTAAAAAATAATTTTAAGAATGTAAATCATGCCATTCTTGTACTATCTAAATCATGGAGAAACTAACCAAGAGTTTCTAGAGTATTTGTCCTTTTTGTGCAATTTTCTCTTACTTTGTATTTCTTTTCCCCAGTTTTGTCACAGACACAAGTGTATTTATGGTGACTTTTCTGGTGTAGTCTACTTGTGCTGTTCCTTTAATACTTGGATAATTGTATTTTTCATTCATTCATTCATGGAGCAACTCTTTTGTGGCACTCTTGTGACAGGCATGATTGAGCACTGGGGTTAGTGACAAACGTGACAAAGTCATGGCCGGCAGCCAGAGGGGAGGCAGATAGTTAACAAGTAAATAGACACAGAATCCAGGAGGTGGTCAATGCCAGGACAAAGAAGGCTGTTATTTGAAACTGTTAAATTGTTTCTCTGCAACCAGGTCTCACCTGGAAGGAGACGCGACTTCTGCAGGAGAGGAGGACCAGAATAATGAAGGAGACAGGGTAAAGTTCCCTATGGGATGAATTATTCTGGGCTTGTATTTACTAGGAATTAAAGAGAGTTAGGACTTGCTCAAGAAAATTATACGATGATCTGGTTACCTTGCACTAGAACAGACTCAATTCAGTTGCAGAGAAACTCGATTTCCTTCCACCCCTTTCTAGAGTGTTGACAGCTAGTCAGGAATGCCACAGATATCCTACTCTTAGATTGTCCTGAGCTTCTCAGAACTCATTTCCTGGAATGAAGGATGCAAAATAATCACAAAAAACAGAGAGAGAGTAGATAAATTAAAGCGTGAAACATAATCTCTTAGTGACGCACAGAAATGCGTAGATGCAGTGGGAAACATCGGTATGATTACACTGTGAAGAATAAAACCTCACAAGAGCCTCTATACTTTGTTTCCTGATTTTTTTCCTGCCACATGGCTACAGGTATCACCGACAGAGAAGAGCAGTGACCAGAAAAATGAGGAAGCTGTTGGCGCTACAGAGCATTCTGAGGGGGAAATCACAAATGATGGGGAAATCACAAATGATGGAGAAATGGAAATCGAAGGGGAAGTCAAAACCGATGGGGAAGTCGAAATTGAAGAGGAAGTGAAAATGGAAGAGGAACTTAAATTTGAAGGGGAATTCGAGTCTGATATGGAAGCCACATCCTCTGAAGGCAAAGTCAACTCTACAGATCTGACTTATTCAGGGCTCAGTGCTGTGGGTGTGCCTGGAGGGGAAGCTGGCCCCACACACCCATATGAAGGAGCAAGGAGGGAAGCTGGTCTGGAAGACAGAGAGGCCCCCCGGCCATCAGAACCCACAGAAGTGGGGGTCATCTCCACAGAGCCATCCCAGCAAGTAGTAGGCTTATCTGAGCAAATGGGCCAGGATGCTTCTCGACGGAGGGTTAGCAAATCGGTGAGTGGCCCTGTGGTCTGTTCTACACAAGTGTTTTATTGCCGTGGGGTTTGTCAGCCTATGTGAGGAACTTAGGGTCCACTCTAAACACAAATTGCAATCCCTACTAGAAATTTCTTAGCAAACTTAGGTCTCAGGATCCACTATCAAATGTCAGGAGTTTCTGGACCCTCCAGAGGATGGGAACGTTCCTTGTAAGGACATCCAGGTTTCCAGTCTCTGGAGCAGCGCCATCCAGTAAAACTTCCCATGATGGTGGAAATGCTCTTCGTCTGCACTGTCCAATATGGTAGCCGTAGTCACGTGTGGCGGCAGAGCACCTAAAATGTGGCCAGGGAGATGAAGGAACTGGATTTTTAATTTTTTAAGATTCTAATTATTTAAATTTATATAACCACCTGTGGCTAGTGGATACCATACTGGACAGGGCAATTCTAGATAATAATGACAATGGTTACTTACATTCTTATAACTTTCCTTGTTTACTTTTAAGCAAGCACAGACTTATAGAAAAAGGGAAGTATGATAAGAGAACTTTTTATTTTTTTAAGCATTCAAGAGAGAGTTGCCCATCTGATGCTCCACGGCCTTCCAACGCTTCCATGTTCCCTCAAACGACCACAGTGAAACTAACAAAATCAGGAAATTGCGTTCTATTACCAGATAATCCTCAGGCCTCGTTCACCAAATGTGCCAATAATGTCTTCTAGCAGAGGTCCAGTTCAGAGTTGCCTGTTGCCTTCAGCTGTCACATCTCTTTAGTCTTAATCTTTCCTTGGCTTTGATGACCTTGACGCTTTCAAAGGTCACAGGCCAGCTATTTTGTAGAATGTCCCTCAGTTTGGCTTTGCCAGGTGTTTCCTCACGGTGCAGTTTGGGTTGCGATCCCTTGGCAGGAATGTCCCAGGAGGACGCTGTGCTCTCCTTGAGTCCTTTCGGGTGGTCCCCATTTCAGATTGTCCCATTACTGGTGATGTGGGCGTGGGTCACCTGATGAGAAAGTGCCAGCCTTGTGCATGTGAGGTTACCCTTCACCCCTTTGCATTTAAGAAGAATTGTGTGGGAAGGAGCTTTTTTTGTTTAAGATAGGAAAGTGAATATTTTCGAATGAGAAAAAAAATCACAACAGATTACCATCATTTTTTTAGGACTTCTTATTTCTCTCAGCAATGTGTACAGGTATAGCACAATTTTTGTAAGATTTATCCCTAACTATTTTGCATTTTCGATGCCATTGTAAACAGTTTCCAATTGTTTGTTGCTAGTATATAGAAATACAATTGATTTTTGTATATTGATCTTATATCCTGCAGCATTGTTAATGCCCTCGTTAGGTTTCACAGCTTTTTTTTATAGAATCCATAGAATTTTTCACAAGATGATCATGTTGTCTGCAAATAAAGGCAGTTTAACTTCTCCATTTCCAATCTGGATGCCTTTTCTTTCTTTTCTTTGTCTGACTTCACTGGCTAGAACCTCCAGCACAGTGTTGAATAGAAGCGGTGAGAGTGGACATCCTTGTCTTGTTCCTGGTCTCAGGGGGAAAGCTCTCAGTCTCTCACACTGAGTATGGTGTGAGCTGGGGGGTTTTATAGACGCCCTTTGTCAGGTTGAAGGAGTTCCCTTCTATTCCTTGTTTGTTGAGTACATTTTTATCATAAAAGGATGTTAGATTTTGTCAACAGCTTTTTCTGTGTCTATTAAGATGATTGCATGTTTTTTCTTTTTTAGTTTATTAATTTGGTGGTTACATTAATTGATTTTCAAATGTTAAGACAACTGCATTCTGAGATAAACGTGGGAAGATCCTTTGAAACTATGTAAATGTCCCAGTCCTCATAGAACTTTCAATTTATTCATTTACCTATTTATATCTGCATGGACTCATGGTTTCCCATTTCATCTGCTGGGTTATAATCCGTTGCTATCAATATTTATATTGATGCTCAAATTGTCCCCAATTTGGCCGGTGAGAGCCCATTTAAATTGCCCTTTGTGTCCTCTGACACACCCACATTCTTCTTCTTCTTCTTTTTTTTTAACTGCCATCCTTCTTTGAGCACTTTCTTGTTCTCTGGCACAGATTGCCCCAGCCCTAGAATCAGACATTTCTCTAGAAGCCTCGTTTCTTTTCATGGAAATAGAATTTAGAGGTCAAGATTTGGGTGTTTAGGTATTCTCATTGCCACTGGGATGTCACTGTCCCCAGGCCTTCTCAGTATTATACATACACGCTTGCACACACACACAACCCAGACATATACACATGCCACATACACACCACATGCCACACACACTACACACATGCACACATACACATCCCAAACACATACACATACCACACACACACAGCATACCACACACACACTATACACATGCACACCACATGCACACACGTACATCCCAGACACATACACATACCACACACACTACACACATGCACACCACACACACACATACATCCCAGACACATACACATACCACACACACACTACACACATGCACGTGCACACACACACACACTCACACCAACATTTCTCTAATTCAAATCCACCACTAAAGGGGTTCCTCCTAGTTTCCTCCCCTTCCATATTTGCAACTCCTTTTTCCAACAGTGAGAAGCCTAGTCCCATTATCCTTAGTGTATTTATTAATTTGATCAACCCCCCGATGTAACCTTCACCACACTTCCCAACCCCTGAGAGGACTATCCTCACCCTACTTGGGCTTGGACACCCTCACACTGGGCCACCCTGACTGTGGACACCCTTGTCACCCCGTTGGGCCAACCCCACCCAGGCCAACTCCCAGACATTTGGGCTCTGACTTTCCGTGCCGGGCTGTCCCCTGCAGGGACCTCTCCTCACCAAGCCTGACCCTGACACCTGTGCTCCACTCACCCCCCATGGGGACAGCCCCTGGAACCTGCCCCCCTCACCCTGTTCAGGCTCATCACCCCACATAGGGCCAGCCCCACCTGTTGGCTGCAGGTTTGAACTGTTTTGGAAGGGAAGCAAGAGGCAGGGCAGGGCTGAAAGAGGGCACAGTGCATTTCGCGATCATCGACTCTGGGCTGGACACTTCTGTGCCTGTGAGGTGTCTCAGCGAATCCTGACAACAACCCTGTGAAGCAGGAACTGTTGTTATCCCCACTGACAGATGAGGAAACTGAGGGGTGAAGGGACTTCCTTGCACAGAGTCGTGCAGCTGTGGTGGCAGGTCCCTCTTGCTCTGAAGCTGCCGTTCTGAACCATGAGGCAATGATTCCCTCCCCGCTCCATGAAACTAAAAGCATTGATAACTGGAGAGTAACAGATTCGATGTTTGATGAGCCGTAATCAAGCTTTATGATTACAAATGACAAACACATGATCAAAACCACTTTTAAGAATTGAACAACAACCACAACAAAATGATCAGTTTCTTCACCTTCTAAGATAACCAGGAGGTTTGAAGTGTTGGTCACTTGTTGAGCTGTAAACCCAATTTCCATCCTTGGGTCTAGTTTCTAGAAAATTCACTGGGAAACAGTTTCTAAATGTGATCAGCCAGAAGGGCAAAGACAAACCCTAAGAGAGAGCCCTATTTCCTTTCCTCCTGGCTGGTGCTCAGTCTTTAGGAGAAATAGGGATTGTATAGTGAGAGCTGCTGTGTTCAGCAGCTTGTAGGCACACCTCATCGCCTTCTCAGTAGGAGAAGCCCTTTCTGGACACCCCGCAGGTGGACTTTTGGCTCTGCCCCTATTAATGTCATTATGGTTCTGGATGCCTCAGAAGTCATTTCTAGAGTGAGCATCATCTGAGGAAGTACAGTTAGAAAGAGCATGAGCTGGGAGTTGAAACAGCCCGACATGAACCTGCCCTCGGCTGGCTGTGCAAACTTTAGGCAAGGTCTTTACTTCTGTGAGGCTGCTTCCCCTACAGATAACAGAAATGACTGGTGTTTCCCTCACAGGGTTGTTGTGCAGGGTCATTGTCTGTTACTAACATTCACCAGTTCATCATCAGCAATAATCACTGTCAACAATAATAGTTGCAAGAGTCTCTCTCTCTCTTTTTTTTTTTGTGAGGAAGATTAGCCCTGAGCTAACATTTGTCACCAATCCTCCCCCTTTTTGCTGAGGAAGATCAGCCCTGAGCTAACATCCATGCCAATCCTCCTCTTTTTGCTGAGGAAGACTGGCCCTGGGCTAACATCTGTGCCGATTTTCCTCTACTTTATATGGGACGCTGCCAGAGCATGGCTTGACAAGCAGTGCATGGGTGTGCGCCAGGGATCTGAACCCCAGGCCGCCCCAGCAGAGCGAACGCACTTAACCATTATGCCACGGGGCCGGCCCCACAAGAGTCTCTCTTAAAGCTAAAATGGAGCCAAGCGTTTTTATCAAGGGAAAATATTTTCTTATCGAAATGTTCCTAAACTGGAATGTTTAAAAGAAGAGAGGAAGAAACGGCCCTCTTGGGAGACCCTCACCCAGGGCTGAGGCATTCTGGCATCCTTTTATAAGGAGGATGCTCAGAGATGTTGCTTACCATCCTCAGGGAGATCAGCATTTGGGAGTAAAGAAACACACGTCCAACACAGGCCCACACCTCAGCATTTACAATTCACTACAGACCTGGACAGGCAGAGACCACTCCTGGATTCCTTGTGGGGGTGGGGGTAGATGTTTTCTATTTTGACCATTTGCAAAAGCCAAATATCTTTACATCCAAACGATTTTCTATTGCTTTAACAATTACGTTGAATTTTGAACACTATAATGAATCAAAATTGAGTAACTTCTCAGCTCTGATTAACCCTCATTGATTCAGGTTTGGTTGTTCTTGCTCTAGAAAAAATCCCATGAAGAGCCCCAGCAGAAGGTCTTTCCTCTGGCGGCACGACAGCACCTCAGACTGAGCCAGGGGAGCAGCATCACATCCTCGGACTTTGATGAGCTGCTCCTGTGCAGGGAGGAGCCCTCTGCAGAGGAGCCAGGTACCACAGCACTCACAGAGGCTGGCCTATCCATGGGATGAGCCACTTCACATCCCCTTCTGTGCGAGGATGCCAGTCATTCGCTGCCAGTTACCTTGTTTCCTATTTGGCTGTGAGCCTAAAGATAAAATAAGATTAATAGATATGGATAACATTTATGGAGCACTTACTCTGTTTTATCTTATTTAATCCTTACACTAACTCGATGGGTAGGAACCATTCTCCATTTTACATAGACCCTAGGAGTTGTTAAGTAACCTATCCAAGTAAGTGGCAGAACCAGGCCTTGAGACCTGATGATGCCCCAACCCACAGACCCTGACCGCCACTTCTCACTGCCTCCTGGTCTCAGAGAGGAGCTCAGCAACACCACCCCCAACATGCATCTGTTTGCTGAGTTTCAAAGGCTTTCCCAGCACAGCCCTGTCTTCACTTGGCTTCAGCATCCCAGTGTTGTGTACATGGAAAAGCAGATAGGGACGTTTCTTATTCCATATGATACAAGTGCATTGGTGGTGCAACTAACAAAGCCTTGTCACTCACAGGCAACATGAAGCCAGCACAGGTCTACCTGAGTTCAAAACAGAACAGGATCTCTCCAGCTCAGGGGACAGAAAAGCTGAAACTAGAGCCTCACCAATATTTCATTTCTTTCAATCTTGTCAGCTGTTTCCCATTAAAAAAAAAACAGTCTAGTCTATCCGTAAGAAGCCACCTTTCTATTCACTATCTATGTATAAAAAAGGACCTACAAGGGGCCGGCCCGGTGGCGCAAGCGGTTGGGTGCGCGCGCTCCGCTGCGGCGGCCCGGGGTTCGCTGGTTCGGATCCCGGGCGCGCACCGAAGTACTGCTTGGTAAGCCATGCTGTGGCGGCGTCCCATATAAAGTGGAGGAAGATGGGCACCGATGTTAGCCCAGGGCCGTCTTCCTCAGCAAAAAAAGAGGAGGATTGGCGGATGTTAGCTCAGGGCTGATCTCCTCACAAAAAAAAAAAAAAAAAAGGACCTACAAAACGTATTTCCCTCTTGTCTTTAAAATGTGATCATGAAAAGAAGACTGCTGAACGCTAACCACTGCATGCTTTTTCTTCTTCTTTTCCATCATGTTGCGTGAGGTTGGAAACCAGCCTTGCCTGACGACTCCCCCCAGGGGCATTGTTAACCACACTATTAACTCCTCAATGATGTTTGCTGCCCCCCAGTCATCTCCCCAGAGGAGTCTGAGGCCCACCCCACCGAAGGAGCCCCACCCGCGTTCCTGGACAGGATCCAGCAGTTAAGCATGGCCGAGGAAGGGGCTGTGGAGAGAATGGAGTCCGAGGGGAGTGATGAGGCTGAAGATGACGCATCCCAACTGGTGGTTTTGGACCCAGACCACGTAAGAAAATATCCCTAGGTTTTGCTTCTGTCCTACACGTGTTAAGAATGACTTAGAGATACTCCTTAAGCTGCACGGAGGCCCTCCTCTGCCCTGCGCCTCCATGGCCCCCTCCCCACCCCTCAAACGCCATGCCCCCATCTCACCTGTTCACTGAACAGTTTATCTGCATGGTTTTGGCCTGCTGCTTTGTAAAGTGTGCTCTTCTTTTAGATGCATACGCCCAAAGTCAGGGTTTCTCAACCTCAGCACTGCTGACATTCTCTGTGGTGGGGGCTGTCATGGGCACTGGGGGATGTTGAGCAGCATCCCTGGCCTCCACCCACTAAATGCCAGTAGCACCCCCCCTTAGTTGTGACAGCCAGAAACATCACCAGACATTCCTGGATGTTGGGTACTGGCAAAATCAGTCCCACTAAGAGCCTCTGCCTTGAGTGTACCAACCAGGTTATGAGTTCCTTGGTCTCACCCCTCTGGCAAGCACGGAAGCAAATCTTGATTGGATGGACCCATTTGGAAAGCCGAGGTGCTCCCGGTACTGCGGGAAGGGAAGGGTCAGGGGGTGCACTGGGCAAAAGGGCTGGGCGCTCATTTGCTGCTGGCATCCCAGGTGCTACTCATCACCACCACTCCCCCCACCCCCCCACCCCCCGCCCGCCCCGGAGGTTAAACTACGTCCACTGCCCCAGCTAACCCTGTCATTGTGCCAGAATGTGCACTCGGGTCTCCAGTGCCTTTAATTTGTGGCGTCTAGAGTAAGAGTCCGGGCAAAAGTGGGGAGCATCCCGCACGGGAGTCATTTCTGGCCCACGAGAGAGAGCTGAGGTGACTTAGGCTAGGCCCTGGATGGGACAGGAGAGTGACTGGGGGTGCTTTTTCATTGTTTTAGCCCCTGATGATAAGATTCCAGGCTGCCCTGAAGAACTATCTTAACCGACAGATAGAAAAACTGAAACTGGAACTTCAAGAGCTGGTGAGTTACCGGTCCAGCCTTCCGCGAGGTGCGTGCCTACACCTCGTGACCCAGTTTCTCTCTCTGGTGCAGGGCGCGGCCACCAAGCAAAGCCGAGTCCAGCGGCAGGAGCTGGGGGTGGAGCTCTACGGGGTCCAGCAGCACCTGGCCCGCCTGCAGATGCACCTCGAGAAGAGCCACGACCGCCACTCGCTCGCCGCGTGTGCGAGGCGGCAGAAGGAGGAGGAGCTGCGGAGCGTGCGGTCGCTCTACGCCAAGACCTGCGCGGCTGCCAACGAGGAGCGCAAAAAGCGTAAGGCGGCCACGCGCCCCGCGAGCCATCGCGACGCGGTGGGTTGTCCCCGCGTGCCATCGCAGGGCACTGAGAAAAGCAAGATGTGTTCGTGTCCTGGGGGTTTCCCAGCCTTCCTAGGGAGAGAAAGCATAAAAATGTCTTAAAAGACACCTAATTAGGCAAGGCAGCAAACGCTGAAACTGAGGGTACACAGAGTCAGGGTACACAGGGTCAACAGCAGAAGAGGCCAGTGGGCTGCGGGGGGTCTCGAGGCTGGCAGGTCCAGAAGGCGAGGGAAGGGCAGAGCGGGCAGGGTTTACATAAGTGGGACGGATAGGTGAGACCTGTCTGAAGGGCAAGGACTGGAGCGAGCTGGGGGCCCGTGGCCCGGGAGCCGGGCAGCCTGGGGCTGTGTGCAGGTTAGGGGCACCCAGGTGGCTTTGGGCCAGATGAGACAGTGGAGCTATGACGCATCACATGCACCCTTACTACTGAAGCAACACCCCCACGCACAGGGCAGAGGTCGTAGGTCACAGTGAACAGTGGCTTCCCATGTGCTGCGGATTATTTTAGTCTTTATAGTTTTTACATTTCCAACTTTCTTTGTCAACTCTCTTACTGTTATAACGGGGGAACTCACCTAAAGGAATTGGGAAGAAAACAGAATCACACATGTATCTGGACTGTGGCTGGAAAGAAACATTTTGGACCTTGAGATATGCAGGAGAGGTTTCCAGATTGACAGAGTCCAGGTAGGTGCTCACTTATCAAGCACCCCTCCCCCATTACCACCAAATTAACAGAAAATACCCAAAAGAGAAGGACACAACATTCACAACAAAACAATAAAGAGCCCATCCTCCAGATGTAACAGAATGTAGACCAACTTGAAAGAGGACACAGGCCGCGCGCGCGCGCGCACACACACACACACACACACACACACACACAAAAGCAGTGAGTGCCCACTAGCGCCCCTCAGCAGAGGCTCAAAGTATGATGGGCTTCTGGAAAGATCTGAACATATTCGTGGACTTTGTGTCCTTTCTGGAGGTCACCAGGGAGCAGGAGCAGAAGCTGTCCAGCCAAGCAAGGATTCCATCTAATGGCACCTTCTCAGCACAAACGGATGCGGGAGATGGTCCCAGCCCTGCCATGGTGCTGCCACTGCACTGCCCCTTAGGAGAAACGTGGGGATTTGCCGCTGGAGAATGTCCACAGTTGCCCGGCTCACCTGGGAGGGAGGTGAAGCCCACCTGTCACTAAACCTTCACATCGAAATGTGAGTCATCAGTGGCCATCTCCAGACTCGAGAGGAGACGGCCTGGACGGACAGAGCAGACACCTCCAGACGCAGGCCTGATTGCAAAAAGAGAGGAGTGCACGAGCATGCACCAGTTGATGTTCTGCAGGAGATTCCAAAGGACATCACGTCAGTCAAGTGAGAGCACAGGGTTAGGGAAAAGGGTACTTGGAATTCAAAAAAATAATCATCCTCCCAAAAAAAAGGCACTAAATAGACAAATCAATACTGCTGAAAATTGAACTTGTGAACTGAGAGGCCAATTTGAGGAATTTTCCCCAGAATTCAGAGCAAAAACCCAAAGCGATGGACATTTTCAGAAGGAGATAAAAGACCTGGACGATAAATCTGGGAAAGTCAATATCTATAAAATAAAAATTCCAGGAGATTAGGGGCATTAACCAATGACATCAGAGGAAAACATTTGCTTGAGTTCAAGAGAGATGAATCTTCAGACATAAAGACTCACAGAAGGCCAGACAGCGGAGGAAAAAATAAACATGCCTAGACACAGCTGGTGAAATTTTTAAATTCCAAAGGTACAGGAAAAAATGATACAGGCTTATAGGCAGGACAAAACCAGATTCCAGCAGGAGGGGAGCGGCCGACTAGCAAGGGTAGCCCTTTAGTCGTGGTCTCAACCCGCTGCCCCTTGCAGGGACCCAGGGAGAGCCCAAAGCCCCTGGGACCCCACCCAGCCCAGATTCCCGACTCATTTGTTGTGGGAAGGGCCAGGCATCATTTGTTTTCTTTCTCTCTTTCTCTCTCTCTCTCTCTCTCTGCCCCCCTCCCTCTGCCTCTCCCCCTCTCTCCCTCTCCCCCTCTCTCCCTCTCCCCCTCTCTCCCCCTCTCCCTCTCTCCCTCTCCCTCTCCCTTCCTTCCTTCCTTCCTTTTTTTGTTTTTAGCATTCCAGGTGATTCTAATGTGCAGCCAGGGCTGAGAGTCACAGATCTTAAATATAAATGACAGTGTAGCAATGCTTACAGAGTCTAAGGGAAAAGGATAAAGAGTCAGGTCTGCCTGAGATTACAAACGATTTCAGAATTAATGACAGAGTCCACATATGAAAACTTCAGGGAGCAAAAGTACTCAGATAAAACCCAGGACCTTGCATAGTTTCATTTACATTTTCATTAACAAGACTGTAAATAAGACATTCTAGTCAAGAAGCTAAAAAAAGGTAAATAAACCAAAAGAAGTAGGAAGAGGAAATTAGTAAAGTTAAAAAGCAGAAACTGGTAAAATAAAAAATGGAAAATGAGTTGACCTGATAGATAAAAATACTTATTTTTTGAAATGGCCAATAAACTTCTGGCATGTCTGACAAAGAACAAAAAGGATATAACATAAGTAACAACATTGGGAATGAGGACAATTCAGAGGAATTATTACTTTTTATTTTAAGAAAGCTATGCACTGTACTGATTTCATCATTGAAGAAATTGAAAATGTTGTCAAAAGTGGATTTTCCCTAAAAGTACCGGTCTTTGAAGGTGTTATGGAAGAGTCCTGCTAACCCTGAAAGGAACCGACACCCCCTGTGTTATTAGCACTCCAGGGGTGGACTCTTGGGGAAACTCGTCCCGGCCTGTTTTACGGTCTTAGTATAACCCTTACTGCAAAGGCTGACAATGCACGAACACCGAAAACTGTGCAGCAGTCCCACCCACCAGGGGTGAAAATCCTAAATATTAGCAAATTGAGTTCAGCAATATATTAAAAGAAAAATACCCTGTAGTCAAAAAGGGTTTACTTCTGGAATTCAGGAATAATTTGAAATCAGGAAATCTACTAATGTAATGCATTATATTCATCAGTTAAAAGAGAGAGAAAAAAGATTTTCTGGGTGGGCTGAATGAGTGTTTGATAAAACTCATCGTCCATCCTAAACTATGATAGAAGGAAAGTTCTTTGTAAGTATTGATCAGAAACTAACAAGAGAATTTTACTCCATGGAAAGCACTGGAGAAATTACAGTTAAAATCGAGAGAGCTGAGGATGCTTGCTAGCGCCACTGTCAGCATTGATTTGGAGGTTCCAGCAATGCAAGAAAACAGGAAAAATAAATGAGGTATAGATTTTGGATATGAAATGATGAAATTCTCATTCTCTACCAATGATATGATTGTTTACCTGCAAGATTCAAGATTACTGATGAAGAAAGCTAATAGAAACAGTAAGAAATCAGCAAAGTAGCTGAATACCATATCTACAGTTTTCTTCTATACCAGTAATATCCAGTTAGGAATTACAATTTTTAAAAAATCTCGTCCATAATGGCTGTAGCAACCATAAAATACTTAGGAATAAATCTAACAAGAAGTGAGTGAGCTTTTCTGAAGAAAAACAATAAAATTTTGCTAAAACACATAAAGCAGGTTTAAATAAATGGAGCTCCCGTGTTACTGAACTGAAAGACACAACATAAAAGCATCATTTCTTTCCAAATTAATAACTAGTTCAGTGCAATTCCAGTTAAAATCCACAATGGAATGTTTTGGGTGAACTTAAATTTATTAAACATAGTTATTTATTTTCTCATTTTCAAAAAGTAATCATTTAAAATCCGAGAACTCAGGAATGTAAAGTCCCCTGCCTCCCCCCTTCCCCCAGCCCCCTCCACAGAGGCACCCAGTATCATTGGTTCTTGTGTATTCTTTCAATGATATTTTTGCATATAAAAGCAAAATTACGAAGGGGTGTGTATATATGTATTTCCTCTATTTTTTACGCAAGCAGCTGCATGGTACACCGATTGCTCTGTTCCTTGCTTTCTTCCACTTGTCAATGTGTGCTGGAGATTATTCCATAGCAATACCTGAAAAGCTCTCCATTCTCAACGAAATGATTTTAAAGTTCACTTGGAAGACTAAATGCACGAGAATATCCAAGAAAATTTGAAAAGGAAGGATAATGAAGGAAAATTGTCCTATCAGGTATCAAAACACCATATCACTCTATAGCGGTTAAGACAGAATGGTGCTGGAAGGAACCCAGACAAGCAGAGCAATGGAGCAGAGCAGAGTTCCAGGAAAGTCACTTGGTCATTCAGCTGTTTGCTGCAAATTACAGAAAGGGGCAGGTCGAATTTTTAAATCACTGAATATTTTTTGGTCATTTGGCCATCTGGAAATAAATGCCTAGATCCCTATTTCGCACTATACAAAAAACAAGTTCCAGGTACAGGAAAGATTTAAGAAAATCACAGAAGCATTAATAAGAATAGATAAGATCATTTCTTTTATAATCTTGGGATGAGGAAGGTCTTTGTAAGTGTGGCATGAAGTACGGAGGCCAGAGAGGAGGAGTCAGACAGGTCTGATCATATAAAAACATAAAACTTATCTGTCAAGAAGTGTGATAAAGTTAAAAGACAAACACAAATGGGAAAAAAAAAACATTGAAACATCTGTGACAACATCCATATCTTCTGTTTTAGTGTTCCATTGCTGGGTAACAAATTACCACAAATGTAGGGACTTTAGCCGCATTTATCTATTTGCTCACAGTTCTCTAGGTCAGAAGTCCAGCGTGGCTGACTGGGGCTCCACTTGGGGCAGCACAAAGCTGAACTCAGGTGGTGGTTGACAGTTCTCTCGGGAAGATCTGGAGAAAATCCACTTCCGCATTCATTTGGTTGGCGAAATTCATCTCCTTGGGGTTGTAGGACTGAGGTCTTGCTTTCTCACTGTCAGCTGGGGTCCCTCTCAGCTCCCGGAGGCCACCCACATTCGTTGCCATATGGCGCCTCTATCTTCAAGCCAGCAATGGAGAATTTGCCCTTGGTCAAATCCCTTTCACCCTGTGAATCTCTCCAACTTCCTTTTTTGCCACCAGCCAGAGAAAAACTCTGCTCTTAAAGGGCTCACCTGCTTAGGTCAGGCCCACTTGGTAACTTCCCTTTTGCCATGTAATGTAACATAATCACAGGAGTAACACTGGGGGCAAAGGTCATGGGAGCCATTTTTAAATTCTGCCCACCCTGTCTTTATTCCATAAAGAGCTCTTAGAAGCCAATCAGTGAAAGACGACTCTCCCGGGAGAAGTATGGCCCATGAAATGAGCAGGCGATTTGGAGAAGGAAAAAGACAACTGGTCATTAAAACTATGAAAGTAGATTTAACTTCACTAATATTAAAAGACTGCAAATTAAAGAGAATATGTGAAAATTTGACTTTTAGTTACTCAACCAGCAAAGAAGAAAAGAGGGCTTGAGCTTAGGGCCCTTAGGGAAGCATGGCCGTGCACTCTCGCACATTTAGGTGGGAGGCTGCATAGCCAGCTCAGGCTGCCATGTGAAGTGCCACGGACTGGGCAGCTCCCACGAGAGGTGTTTTGTTTTCTCGCAGTCTGGAGTCTGGAGGTCCGAGATCAAGGTGTCGGCGGGATGGGTTCCTCCTGAGGCCTCTCGCCTTGGTTTGTAGACAGCCGCCTTCTCCCTGTGTCCTCACACCATCTTCCTTCTGTGCGTGTCTGCGTGCTGATCTCCTCTTCCCATGAGGACACCAGTCCTAGTGGATCAGGGCCCACCCTACTGACCCCGTTTTACCTTATTCACCTCTTTAAAGGCCCACTCTCCAAATACAATCCCCACCCCCGGCCACCCGAGACCACTCTTTCTACAAGACCTCCTGCCTCATTTCTCCCCTTCCCCTCCTTTCTCCTCCCCTATAATTCTTACCCACCCAGGAGCCAGAGAATTCTCTAGTGTTCGAATTTTTGCAATCATCTTGGATGTAAAACATTTTTTTTTCGAGTTTAGAGTATATCCCTCAAGAACACCCGCCTCCAACCCGACGTCCCCCGGCAGCCTTTTGGTCTATAAATCGATTTTCTGTTCGGATCTATCCACTGAGAAAGGACCACTCTATGCAAATGAGCAGTGACTGACTGAGGCCTAGCCCGTAAATAAACTTCTAGCTTTATGAATCAGTCCCATGTGAGTTTTGTTAAAAGGAGTCAGTTCCTCAGGGAGTGGTCTCCTCTGAGCGCACGGACAAAAATCCATTCTCTGACACCTTGTTGGGAGTGAAAAGTGCTGCCCCTGCTGGCCGGGCCATGGGCCAGCCTTCGTCCTTCCGGCTTGTGCCCCACGTGGCCATTTCAGTGCCAGGGGCTTCCATGGAGCTTCAGGCTCTGGTTTCCTCCTAGGGGTTTAGGACTCTACCCAAGACTGCTAACCCCTAACTGGTAGGAAATCTGCAAGATTAACAGGCAGCTGTGTAACCTGACACTATTTCATTGTGTCCACAGACAGAGGGAGGATCTCAACTATGGTGGGAAATGGAGCAGCTTGTCACAATTTGTGGGCATAGATTACATATATTTTGGTTTCTCCAATTAGATTGTAAGGTCTTTGATGGCAAAGTCTGGGTCTTTGTAGTTTAAAAGCAGTTTCCCAGTCTCACCCTACGATGGCAGGAAGGGTGCTGTTTCCCATCTCTTCTGGGGTGTCAGGCCAAATGAAGACGTGTGTAGGATGATGGCACAGCCTTCCCCTCTTTCTCCCCCAGTGGCAGCTCTGCAAGCCGAGATGGAGAACCTGGCCCTGCATCTCTTCTACGTGCAGAACATCAACCAGGACGTGCGCGATGACATCCTCGTGATGAAGCAAGTTGTGAAGAAGTCCACAGTGGAGCAGATGAGAGCCGAGACGGAGAAGAAGAAGCAGGTATTCTGCACATCTGGCCCACATTTAACTATCGCTAAACTTTTGATTGTCCAGAAGGCACCTAGTTTTGCCTCTTGTGTGAATACTGCAGTCCGGAGAGGCCGTGGCCAGTCCTGGGGTCACTGACTTGGGTCAGCGGTTGGTGGAGAATTGTCCTTGAGGTGCCGACGTGTCATTTTGTTTTCCAGGATCTGAACGTGGACCAGCTCACCACCCGAGCCAACCAGCTGGAAGAACAAATCGCCCTGTTTGAGGCTCAGTACTGTGCCCAGGCCGAGGACACCCGGATTCTCAGGAAAGCAGTGAGCGAGGTAAGAGGGACACCAGCAGGGCTCATATAGAAACACAGAAACACCCATTTAGCACCCACCACATGGCGCCCAGACAGTGCCCACGTGCTTCTTGAGTGAATAGCTAAGCCCCCAATTAGCCGGCAAGCTGGCTGCACAGCTGTGCCTCTCCATTAGCATCTCAGAGCATCTGGCTGACCCATGGTGGGCACGCAGAAGATACCGACTAAGTGATGGCCAGTATTTTTATTCCTACTGTAGCCAATGATAGGCCGAAAGGCCTCCCAGGAGTTCCGACGTTCTGTTCTGCTTGCTGGCAGATCCTCAGCAAGCTCTTTAGTGACAGTGGGCCTCTTCCAGGGGGGCCAACGTCTCTCTAACGATTCTCAGCCCGTGAGCAGCCAGCACCCCTGGGCAGTGCCCACATCCCCACTCCATGTGGAGTAAGGGAGGAGATGAGCGCAATGCAGCACAAAATCAGTGGCAGACACTAGAAATCAAAGTTGCTGTGACGTTTTAAAAAATCTGTGAATCACCATCTGCGTTCATGTAGGCAGGAGGAGATGAGGAAAACAATGCACTGTTACTGAAGGAACGGAAAAAGGGCTTGGATGAATGGACAAACACATCTGGGTCCATATGGGAAAGCTGCCAAGGCCCTCCAACCTGTGAAATTGTTATAATCTAGAATGTGTTCTAATCAGAATCTCAAAAAAACAAAAAACAGTTTTTTTAGTTAGCAAAGCAATTCTTAAGTTTATCTGAAAATAAATTCAGAAGACTAGCCAAGACTTGTTTTGGAAGGGAAGGTTCACGAAGGGTGATCCGCTGTCCCAGTTTGCTTGGAACCGAGGGCTTTCCTGAGGCGTGGGACTTTCCCTGCTGAAACCGGGAGAGGCCTGGGCAAACCAGGGTGGTGGGTCACCCCAGCACGCCCTCCCAAATGTGAAAATATACTGGAAGGCCCTAGAGGCTAAAAGTATGTGTTACTGGAATCCGGGTAGGCCAGGGGAGCCTGTGACAGAGCCAGAAACAAGCAGACGTTTATATAAAAATATAGCAGATTATAAATTAGTGGAGAACAAGTGAATTATGTGTCCAATGATGTTGGGACATTTGGTTAATCATTTGGGGAAAAAAATTAAATATTTTTCTCATACCACACACTAAAATAAATTCCATATGGGATCAAGTATTTAAATGGGGCAAATGTACCGAAGAAAATAAAAGAAAAATATTTCTAAAATCCTGGGTTGGAGAGGCCTTTCTAAGCATAACACCTGAGGCAGACACTTTAAAGGAAAAGATGAGAAGGTGGACCACTCCAACCAGAGCTTCTGCAGGTTAAGGACGCCATCAACAAGATGAAAAGACAGGAGACACACCAGGAAAGAGAGGCTTTCAACTATGAGGGAGTTTGGTGGTGTGAAGAGGTGTTGAAAATCAATGAGAAAGATCCATACACGTTTCGACTGTACGCTGATCGTGTACACGATGCTGTCAAGTTTTCTTCTGTTACGTCCTCTTGTGCCTTCCACCTCTCCCTCGGTGTGTCTCCACCGGGGCGGGGGTGGGGGGGGCGGCTCGCCCCATGGTTGTTCATTTTGCATTCCCACGCTCAGAACTGCATGTGGCCCATGGCAGTGCACCCTAGACGTTCTAGAATGAACAAATGAGGAACCGATGATAGAGAAGTGCACGACTGGGAGTTCTCCCACCGCGTTGGCAAAGATGAAAAAAGGCAGAGGGAATGGGCCTCCCATGCTGGTAGTGAAAATGCAGATTGGTCTTGATCAATTCTTTATCCAAAGACAATATTGTAATTCGTATGGGGGAGGAAACTCCCCTACCCTCTCCCAAAATATCACTGCTTGGACTTCATTCCAAGGAAACTACTAAAGATGCATGCAAGTAAAATTTTGTACGTTGAAAACTGCACAAACAAAATGGATAGAGAGTCACTGGGAACACAGTGTTGTGTGTAATAGTAAAGAAGAGTCCCAGGCAGAGGGCATTGGGTAAAGACCTTAGGCTACATCCGTGTGGTGGAAGACTATCCCGCGACAAAGTAGATGCTTGCTGATGTGGAAACCCATTCATGATATGCTAATTTTTAACTCTAGGTTACAAAACAACATTTAGAGTATGATTCCGTACACATTCACACACACGCAGAGGAAGATAATACCGGGCTGTTAGAAATGGTTAACTCTAAGTTAAGGGATTATTGTTAATTTATTTTCTTTTTGCTTATTTGCATATTCTGATTTGCATAGAATGATCACTTATTTTTTGTTAATGAGGAGGGTGTTTAAAACATATAAAGACTGAATTCTGCCCTGATCTTTGATCTCAGCCTGCACTTTGGTCAGCAAGCCCTTTTCTGGCAGCCTCGGGGAGCACCATGGGGAGGTGCCCGCCTCTGGCTGGCACGGCCCCACACAGCCCAGCCTGGGGAGGGGACCAGTGGGTTTTGGTGCCTGCTGCCTTGGCCAGGAACTTTTGGGCAGTGCTCAGCCTGCTCCACGGCACACAGCAGCCTCTTCAGTTAACAACTTACTCAAATATGGAAATGTCTCACTAATTGTAGTACAATTAATTCATGCATTTTATGCTCTATAGTAGTGATGAATAGATGATATAACCCTCACAGTTGAGAGTGGTGTCCCCAGGGGGGACGCTTCCTTCACGCCCAGTGCTACCCTCTTATCATCCCTGTGGGTGTTCGAGTCCTCTCTGACGCCCTCCAGCATCTACCAAGCGTGTCTGGAGCGTCACCGTGAGCAGGCATTTCTGGGACTCCGCATCGACATGAAGGTGCTCGTGACATAATGCCGGTCTCAGCCGAGCCCCCTCTTGGTGCCCCTCCTGTAATTCAGCTCTCTGCCGGCTCGCTAACAGTGCAGTGATTCCATTGGGAATGATCCGTCAGGACTTTCTGAGTGCCACTCAAAACAGCAAGTGTGACGGAGCTAAGAACGCGCTAGGCATACAGGCGTCACTTCATTTGATCCCACAGCCCCAGGATGTGGTACTGTTACTCTTATCCATGTCACAGCCAAGGACACTGGGGACAGGGAGGCGAGGTGGCCTGCCTAATGCTGAGCTCTCAGCCCGGGTAGCCAGTCCTTACCCTGCACCCCAAACATAAATAAACCCTCCTTGCCTTTGGAGTAAATTCCTGATCCTTCCACCTAATTTCAAGCCCCTCTCCACATGGGCCCATGCCCTTATCCTAGTTGGTCCCCACCGCCGCCACTGCGTTCTGGGACATCCAGCCTCAGCTCATCCTGTCCCCACCTCTGAAACATGTTGTCCACCCCACCCTCCTGCCCGTCCAGCTCTGCCTCCTCATCCCCAGTCTAGGTAGGCCCTGCTTCTCTCAAGCGGATGCTCACATCCAGCCACGTCAGTCTCCAGACAAATGTCCTCCGTCCAGCATAGGCTCCTTAAAGGAAGGGGTGCCGGGCACCAAGGCTGCACCCATACTGTGTGACCTGAAACTGCCATCTGTGGATGGGAGTCATCCTGAGAATCGACGACCTCGGCTCACCCCTGCGTTTGGGGTCTGGCGGGGGGCATCAGCCAGCCGCCTTCTCCTCGCTCCCTGGGCACCAAGCACCATGGGACCCTGAGCAAAGGCACAGACGGGTGTGCCAGGAGTCTTTAGAGCTGTGTTTGGTTTCATGGTTATCCTTTAGCTGGTGCACGATAAAGAAGAGCAAGGGTCCCGTAGGGAAGGAGCTGATTTGGGAAAGTCGGGGCTCTCCCACGTTCTTTTGGGGCTTTGAGCAAAATAAAACAAGACCAACGTGCACGTAACCCCGACTCTCCACTGCAGGCCTGCACGGAAATAGACGCCATCAACATGGAGAAAAAGTGCATCCTGCAGCAGTGGGCCACCAGCCTGGTGGGTATGAAGCATCGTGACGAGGCTCACAGGACCATCCAGGAGGCGTTCAGGTGTGGGCATCCAGGACGGGCCTCTCCCACCCTTCTGGTGTGCCGCAGTGGTGGGGGCTGGGTGGCTCAGGGGACAGGCAGGACCTGGGTGAGCGAGGCCAGAGCTTGTGAGACGTGTGGGAGTGCAGAGGTGGGCGGGGGCGTGGACCACGTACTCCCCCCTCGTCCCAGGTGAGCGCGGAGCACAAAGGGTGCACCTGCAGCCCTGCAGCCTGCAGCCGCTTCCGTCCTGAAAGCTCCCGCATTGTTCGCCAAGATCTCAGCGTTTCTTAAGTGCTTTCACACTTTCCATGACACCGGGAGCAGCAAAGCTTTCACACTCAGATTTCCTGGGAGGATTAAGGAGAAACAAGGAGAGAGAGAGAGAGAGAGAGAGAGCGCGGTATTTATCTTTGGGAGATAAAGGTGTCCCTTTGATGCTCAGTTTCACCACCTGTGTGCAGAAACTCCATCCCTTCGCGATTGTTCTGCCGAGGGCTGAGTTCCAACCAAAATCCTGTGTTAATCTACCCTCGAAGGGGAAGGAAGGGGCCCCTTCCTCCTGTCCCCCTCCGTCACTTCTAGAGGTGGACGTGTGGCTTGAGCCAGAGGTTGGGGGGTGGGCTTCCAGGCACAGTGCCACCTTAATTCCCCAAGCTGCCAGGGTGATCGGGACCCAGATGTGATGCCCGGGTTCTGGAGGGGCCTTCAGCTCGGCCTCCACTTCTGGCGCCCGGCACACGGCCTGGCAGAGAGCAGGTGCAGCCTTGCTGAATGCGGGAATGAGTAAATGAATGAATCGCTTTGTCAGTCCCATAGCATGGTTTCTGGTAGTCGTACAACTAGGAGATACTTTTCCTTCTTGGTCCTGTGATTAAAAAACATACAAACAGGGGCCGGCCTGGTGGCGCAAGCGGTTGGGTGCGCGCGCTCCGCTGCGGCGGCCCGGGGTTCGCTGGTTCGGATTCCGGGCGCGCACCGAAGTACTGCTTGGTAAGCCATGCTGTGGCGGCGTCCCATATAAAGTGGAGGAAGATGGGCACCGATGTTAGCCCAGGGCCGTCTTCCTCAGCAAAAAAAGAGGAGGATTGGCGGATGTTAGCTCAGGGCTGATCTCCTCACAAAAAAAAAAAAAAAAAAAACATACAAACAAAAAAACCGAGGCACATATGATTGTTTTTAAAACAAGACGTATTTACATGAATAATGCTGGATGAAAAGTACTCATTTCCTGGGGCCGGCCCAGTGGTGGGGTGGTTGAGTTCACATGCTCTGCTTCAGAGGCCCAGGGTTCGCAGGATCGGATCCCGGGCAGGGACCTACACACGGCTCATCAAGCCATGCTGTGGCGGCGTCCCAAATACAAAAAAGAGGAAGACGGGCACAGAGCTTAGCTCAGGGCCAAGCTTCCTCACCCACACACAAAAAAAGTACTCGTTTCCTTCACCTCCCTGAGTCGACAATATAAAGCCAAAGGGGGAATTGTGGAATTGTCCAGGTAAATTCTGGCTGAAGATCTGCTTTCCCTTTAAATACGCAAGTAGAGGAGCCAGGGTCGGCTGCGGGGCAGCTAGGAGGGGGACACTTAGGCTTCTCCCTGCACTGCCCTGCCCTCGCTGTGCTCCAGAGTGTGTGGTGCGGGAGAGACCTTGGCCGGCTGCAGGGGCGGCTGGGAGGGGGACACTTAGGCTTCTCCCTGCGCTGCCCTGCCCTCGCTGTGCTCCAGAGTGTGTGGTGCAGGAGAGACCTTGGCCGGCTGCGGGGGGGCTGGGAGGGGGACACTTGGGCTTCTCCCTGCACTGCCCTGCCCTCCCTGTGCTCCAGAGTGTGTGGTGCGGGAGAGACCTTGGCCAGCTCGGCAGCTTCTCCTTCTGCCCGACGTGGACAGTGTGTCAGGTCAGGGCTGAGGTTCTCGTGGCCTGTGTTCCCCCGCAGGGACCCTGGGGGACAGGCACCACCTCCAGGACCCTCCTGCTCCTGTGTCTCCAGGACTAACCCAGAGTGTCCCCGCCAACTCCTCCTAGCCTAGTCCCCAGGCTATTTCTGCGTGTCTCCGGAGACGTGGCTTGGCCACCCTCCTTTTTCTTTTTTCTTAAATTTCATCTTTTGGATAGATAATATGGCCACTTGGTCTTTGTAGGTCTCCCTCCCTCCCCCATCCTGCATCGCCCAGTGTCCCTTCCCACAAACAATGCTCCTGGTTTCCTGGGTTTCCTTCTCTAGACATTCTGTGCAGTCATAAGAAAACACAGGTATCCATGCTCTTCGTTTTCTCTGTTGCATTGAGGTAGCATGCTGTATACACTGTTCTGTGTCTTGCTTTTTTCATTCAACAACATGTCCTGAAGATCTTTCCAAATCAAAAGACAAAGACCATTCACGTCTTCTTTTTCCACTGCATAATGTGCCGTTGGGCCGATTCTGGAGGGCAGGTTCCCACAGGGGCGTTCAGGTCATTCACACTCCTTCTCTATTGCACTGTTGCCATACATACCATGTCCAGGGTTATTATGTTTTATATTATGTATATAATTATATTATATTCCCTATCAAGCCAGGAAGCTCTGGGTCCAGGGTGTGCACGTGCGCTGGTCTGGCATTTATTTCCCAATAAGGCTGTGACAGTCACACCAGCGGTGTTCCAAAGTCCCGTGACAACTCAGCATGTTACCACACTTTTGGATCGTGCCAACCTGACTGATGAGAAAAATGATATCATGTTTTTAAAATATGCATGCATGGAATGTTCAGTGAATATTTTAGCAAAATACACACACACACACACACACACACACACACACACACACACACATGTCCCCCTAACAACAGGTGATAGAGCTCTGGTTGTGGCTCAGCTGTGCTTCCCGCAACTCCACACGTCAGCCGCAGAGGAGTGAGGCCCGCTTTACAGCATGGTGACTGCACAGGAGACTGGGAGATGTGCATTATAATTGTAGGGATGTGCTGTCTTCACCCAGAGAGGTTTGAAGAAGGAAGTCTGAGCCTGTTTAACAGAAGGTCAGGGCATTGCAAAAATAAAAGGTTGCATTGCTGATGACTTCCAGGCCAGTTCAGCGCCTGAACTAAACACCCAATACCAATTCATTGATGTTCAAGTGTGTAGACTACTTTAAAAAATGGGCGAAAATGGTGATGTTCTTGGTTGATGCTTAGGAAGTTGGACATGAGGCCAGTGCCTGGCAGCTCTCTGGGCAGTGTGGGGTCCCCGTGGACCAGGCCCCGCAGGCTCTGAAGCCGGGTTTTGCCATCATGTCGAGCATGCGTCTGGTAAATACTCGCCAGAGGCTGACATACAAACGAGAATGCCAGTTGACTCATGTCCACCATGAAATGTAAGCGCCAAAGGACCCGGTTCGCGATCCTCAGACTAGCAGATGCTTGTCTGTGGGAATGACACAGGACCACTGCTCAGGGAACGGCTGAGCGGCAGAAACGATGAGGCACCAGGCCGCCTGCCTCCTGCCCGTTGCCCCGGCTGCCAGGTGGCCACGCAGGGGCAGGTGCCCCGCAGCCCTCCCAGGGCGCTTGCCTTGTGCCACTTGGGCATCCTCCGTCACCGTGTGGCCTTTTCCGTCACCTACCCTTGATGCTCATGTGATTTTTCCAGATAACTCCATGTCCTCAATTAGGTTCCAGCCAAATCTTGTACTTTCTCTTTTTCATTCTCTTTATGTTTCTTCATCTAATGTCAGTTCCACAATTTAACTCTGAGAAGACAATCTGACCTCCCCATTCTTTGGGTGGAGGGGAGCACGATAATATTGCCCCCACGTGTCTCATACATAAGCTGCAAGTTTAGCTGAAAGCCTGTGCGTTTCTTGTCAGCTTTTTCTTCTGTCTTCTCTGTTTCGCAGGGGCATTGCACACTGACATAAAAATACAGGGGAAACTTGACACATGCAGTTCCGCTTCGGTTAAATTGGTCCAGAGTGCCGACACAAGAAAGCTGAAGGGTTGGCCTCCCATCTTTTGGCTTCCTTCTCCCTGAATCCTAACAGTGGCAGAGACGGCTCTTGTGGGCAGTTCCCTTCAGCATGGAGTGTGAGGACGGTCCGCCAGCCAGAGCAAGGGAGAGCAGGGTGAGGGTTGACAGTCACCGTGGGAGAGCCTCGGTCCTTTCTTCTGCTCGGCCTTGAACAGGGTCAGACGTGGAATCCAGAGCAAGGCAGTGGTAGCCCCTGATCCAATTGCATTTTTCCATTGTGACAGGCCATGCTCAGCTTGGTGTGGCCTGGCCCCGCAGACCCTCGGAGGGCAGCTCTGTCGTTGCCCGCGTTTGCAGAAGAAGAGGGAGGAGTGGAAGGCAGTGTGGGCTGAGCTGGATGTGGACACTGCCACGGCAACCACAGTGGGCCTCCCTCGGGCTTGGGGTCTGGTGGGCAGCGCCCCATCACTGCCAACATCGCCTACACCCATGGACACCTGCAACCCTGGAGACCAGGGCCACAGTGTGACCACAAAGAGCACCTGGTTAAAAATGTGTCCCCGGACACAGGGCATGGGCCTTGGGGATTGCTCTAACGACTCGTCATGTCCTGTCCCTCCCTCCCACTCAGGGAGGCAGAATGGCTGTCCCTCCACCGAGCTCCCCGAGGCTGGAGGGCACATCCCATTGATTGGACCCGGCAGCCCTGGGTGAAGCCAGCCAGGCTGGTCCCCACCACACTGGCGCTTTAAAGATAGCAGCTACCTGTCGAATCTTTGCAATATTAGTGACAAAGTCACACAAAAGTGGGTCCCAACCACAGGTGAATATTCGTCATTGAGACTGCAGCAAACACTGAAAGTCATGCATTCAAAGGAAACGGGTCATTTTCTTGTGAAACTTCTCCAGACAAGCCAGAAAACACAAAGACTGCACTGGGCTTAACTGGGGGGGGGGGGGGTACCCGAACTAGAACTTACACTCCGTTAGGGATAAGGCCACGAACAGGCCCTCTTGCACCCTGTTATCTGCCTTTGTCTTTTTGTTGTTGTTGTTGTTGTTTTGTTTTGTTTTTTTGTGAGGAAGATCAGCCCTGAGCTAACATCCGTGCTAATCCTCCTCTTTTTTTTGCTGAGGAAGACCGGCTCTGAGCTAACATCTATTGCCAATCTTCCTCCTTTTTCTCCCCCAAAGCCCCAGTAGATAGTTGCATGTCATAGCTGCACATCCTTCTAGTTGCTGTATGTGGGACACGGCCCCAGCATGGCCAGAGAGGCGGTGCGTCGGTGCACGCCCGGGATCCGAACCCGGGCCGCCAGTAGCGGAGCGCGTGCACTTAACCACTAAGCCACGGGGTCGGCTCTATCTGCCTTGGTCTTATCTGCCGACAGGAAACCCATGGGGCAGACGGGCCACTCTGCGGGTTGTTGACCTATCGCTGTGTGTCCTGGAGATCCCGTAACAGGCTCCCTCTCAGTCCTCAAATTGATCAGGCCCAGCGCCTGGGCCAGATTCTCAGTTCTACCAATTGTCTGTTTCCTTTATTCTCTATGGGTATCTATTATTCAAGGAAGTTTTTTTTTTTTTTTTTTTTTTTTTTTTTTTTTTTTGTGAGGAGATCAGCCCTGAGCTAACATCCGCCAATCCTCCTCTTTTTTTGCTGAGGAAGACGGCCCTGGGCTAACATCGGTGCCTATCTTCCTCCACTTTATATGGGACGCCGCCACAGCATGGCTTACCAAGCAGTACTTCGGTGCGCGCCCGGGATCCGAACCAGCGAACCCCGGGCCGCCGCAGCGGAGCGCGCGCACTTAACCGCTTGCGCCACCGGGCCGGCCCCTTCAAGGAAGTTTTTAAAGTGTGTTTTTTTAAAAATAATTTTTAGCAAGGGTAAATAATCACATTACAAGAAATTTGAAAAACAGAGAAAATGGTTTAAGAATACCACTGTCTTTCTCCTTTTGTGACAATGACAATTTATTAGCATTTTGGGCACTTGCAGGTGTCTCTTTCCCCCGTGTATATGTTTTGCCGAGTGTTCACACTTCTGTCTTACAGTTTGTAACTCTGTCTTTTTAAATTGGGCGTCTTATTTTCATTGTCAAATTTGAGACGTTTATGAGGCTGCTACTTCCTAAAAAAGAAAATGAGTAACTTTTTAAAGTCGGGTTTATTGAGGATAATTTATGTACAAAAGTTATCCTTTTTGAGTGCACAGTACAGTGAGTTCTGGCAAATGGACAGAAGACTGACCACGTACATCAAGATGTCAGGCATTCCTTCATCCCGGGGTCAGCAGCTCTCCCAGCTCCAGCCCCCAGCAAACACTGGTCTGCTTTCTGTCCCTAGAGTTTTGTCATTTCCAGAACGTCACATAAGTGGAATCATGCAGTGTGTAGCTCTTCTCATCTGGCTGCTCTCACTGAGCATAGTGCTCTGAGAGTCCTCCTGATGCTGCAAGATCGGCACTTGGTTCCTTCTTGTTGCTGAATAGTATTCCGTCACATGGATACATCAGACCATATTTATCTGCCCCAGTTGATGGACTTGTGGTTGTTTCCGGTTTGGGGATATCATGCATAAAGCTGCTGTGACATTCTGGACAGGTCTTAGTGTGGACATTTGTTTCCATTTCTCCTGGGTAAACACCTAGGCATGGAGATTGCTGGTCAGTGTATATTTTACTTTTTAACAAACTGCCAAAGTGTTCTCCAAGGCGAGTTGTTCCATTTTCCATTCCCACCAGCAGTGTCCGAGATTCCCAGTGACTCCCATCCTCCCCAACACTTAATAGTGTCGTGATTTTAATTTTAGCCATTAAACTCAGCCATTAGTAGATATGTCATGGTGTCACATTGAGGTTTTAATTTGCATTTCCCTAATGACTAATGATGGTGAGCATCTTTTCATGTGCTTGTTTATCATCCATGTATCTTCTCTGCTAAAGAGTCTTCTGATCATTTTTAAATTGAGTGGTTTGGCCCCGTGGCTTAGCGGTTAAGTGCGCGCACTCCGCTACTGGTGGCCTGGGTTCGGATCCCAGCACGCACCGACGCACCACTTCTCCGGCCATGCTGAGGCCGCGTCCCACATAACAGCAACTAGAAGGATGTGCAGCTATGACGTACAACTATCTACTGGAGCTTTGGGGGAAAAATAAATAAATAAAATTATTTAAAAATAAAATAAAATAAATAAATAAATTGAGTGGTTTATCTTATTACTGAGTTATAACAGTTCTCGTATATTCTGGATACAAATCCTTTACCAGATGTGTATTTTGAAAATATTTTTCTCCATGTCTGGCTTGTCTTTTCATTCTCTCAGCAGTGTCTTTTGAAGAGCAGAAGTTTTAAATTTTGATGAAGTCCAATTTATTCATTTTTTTTTCTTCCATAGTTCATGCTTTTTATGGCCTCTCAAGAAATCTTTGCCTGACCCTAACCTGGTCACAAAGATTTTCTCCTGTTTTCTGCTAAAGTTTTATCATTTTAGCACTTCCATTTAGGTATATGACCCATTTCAAGTTATTTTTTGTTATGGTGTGAGGTCCAGGTTCAGTCTTTTTTGCACATCTCTCTCCAGTTGCCTGGCACCACTGTTGAAAAGATCATCCTTTCTCCATGGAATACTGTGGCACCTTTGTCAGGAAGGAATCAGCCGTACGTGCATGTGTTGGTGTGTGGCTGTTTGTGGACTCTGTTCTATTCCGCTGATCTGTTTGTCTTTTCTTTCACCAATGCCACATTGTCTTGATAACTACAGCTTTATAGAAGGTCTTAAAATCAGATAGTGGGAGTCTTTGTTCTTCTTTTACAAAATTATTTTGGCAATTCTAGGTCCTTTAAATTTCCATTTAAATTTTAGAATTAACTTGTCAATTTCTGGGGGGGAAAAATGCCTACTGGGATCGTGGTTGGAAACGCATTGAGTTTACTGGTCTGTTTGGGAAGAATTGACACCTTAGCAATAGTGCATCTGCTGCCGAATGGATATGGCATATCTCTCCAGTATCTTTTTTTTTATGTGTACAGATGTTTATTGCTACACTGGTGAAATTAGAAAAACACCAGAAAACTGGAAAAAGCCTAAATGTGTATCAATGAGGATGATTAAATTATGGCACGTTCATCATTTAGAATACTGTCTGGTCATTGAAAAGAATTAAGGAGATTTCTGTGTCCACTGATATTGAACATCACTCAGATATAGCACAAGAAAAAGTAAGGTGCAGAATAGTACTACCACTTGTAATTTTTTAAGTGGAGAGAAGTACATATACACACACAAGCATAATGCTTACATACGTGTGAAATATATCTGGAAAGACATTTAAGAGATAGTAACAAGTTGCTGGGAAAAGATAATTGAAGGCTTGAGAATAGATGTGAGAAAAATATGGAAGGTATTATTCTAGTTCAAGAAGAAAGCACTTTTTGAATTTTTGAATAACAACTTATTCAAGGGATAAGGTACTATAAGGCATGTTTGAGTTACAGCAGGACAGCTCAGAATGAAGGGAAAAGATGTCTCACACACACACAAAAATTCAAATTCCATTATCCAGTATCTGGTTTTTGTTTTTGTTTCTGTTTTTTTTTTTGGTGAAGAAGATTGGCTCTGAGTTAACATCTGTTGCCAGTCCTCCTCTTTTTGCTGAGGAAGATTAGCTCTGAGCTAACTTCTGTGCCCATCTTCCTCTATTTTATATGTGGGACGCCACCTCACATGGCTTGACGAGCAGTGCGTATGTCCGCGCCCAGGATTCAAACCTGCGAACCCCGAGCCACCAAAGCAGAGGGCACGAACTTAACCACTATTCCCCTGGGCCGGCCCCCAGTATCTGTATTTTTAACTCGACATTAATTATAGGTATTTCCATGGCCAGGACGCTGAAGGAAAATAATAGAATTTGAAGTGACACCCACCAAGGGTTTCTCGCAGCCACACCATTACTGTGGCCGTGAGCAAGCTTCTCAAGTGCTCTGAGCGTCAGCATTCACATTGATAAAACTGGAATAACAACATTTCCTTTCCGGGATTATTGTTGTGACTACAGAGGATGGGCAGGTGACAACCCCCCAGCACAGCACCCAAGTCCAGGCATTAGCTTCCTTCCCCTTCCTTCTCCCATAATCATAATATTAAAAGAGTTTTAGCTTAGGCTTGAAATAGGTAATAGTTCTATTAATATATTAGAAAATAGCAGTCAAGATTTGGCTACTATTATAAGTCGGTTTCCTAATTTATTTCTCTCCGCTCAGTGAGCTTCCTGAGTGAGGTACCACCTCGTGCACTGATGTCTTTTACTCTCTCAATTTCGGCAGCGAATACCAGCATCAAGTCAAGTCCATCGACAGCGAGATTGAAGCCTATAAGAAATCCATCGTGAAGGAGGAAGAAAAGAACGAGAAGCTGGCGATCATCCTGAACCGAGCGGAGTCGGACGCCAGCCTGATGCAGAAACTGACCACGCAGTGCCTGACCAAGCAGGAGGCGCTGCAGAGCGAGTTCCACACCTACAGGCTCACGCTGCAGGACACAGAGGACGAGCTGGGCAAGGCCCACGTGGTACGGCTGCAGCCCTCACCCAGCAGGGCATGCCTCCCGGGCCTCCTTAACGATGTCCACCCTCCCACTCTTCCTTTCCAGGAATGCGCGGCGGCCATGAGTGAGTTGCAGACCCTCCACCAGACCACCCAGCAGGAGCTGGAGCTGAGGAGGCAGATGGACACCTCCATTGTGGAGAAGCTGCAGGAGCACACAACCTCCAACAAGATGACCAAGTACTTCCACCAGCTCATCCTGAAGGTCCAGAAGGAGAAGACCAACCTGGTATGCCACCACCTCGCACTGCAGCCGCGAGGGACAGCGGGCGCGGGGAGGCGGCACTCGGAGGGAACAGACCACACACAGCGGAATCAGTGTGAGCGAGGGGGCCTCAGCGTGTCTAGTTGCTTTTCATTGTTTTTGTTTGTTTGTTTGTTTTGTGAGGAGATCAGCCCTGTGCTAACATCTGCCAATCCTCCTCTTTTTTTGCTAAGGAAGACTGGCCCTGGGCTAACACCGTGCCCATCTTCCTCCACTTTATATGAGACACCGGCACAGCATGGCTTGACAAGCAGTGCCTCGGTGCGCACCCGGGATCCGAACCGGCGAACCCCGGGCCGCTGCAGCGGAGCGCGCGCACTTAACCGCTTGCGCCACCGGGCCGGCCCGCTTTTCATTTTTTCTAGTAAAAGCAATGCATTTTCATGTAGAAAACCTGAAATACAGAAAGGAAATAAAGAAGAAAATAAGGCAGCTATAATCCCACTATCCAGAGATAATCTCTTCTAAAATTTTGGTACATTTCCTTCTGGAGATTTTTCTAAATGCACATGCTCATACTCACACATGCCAACAAACACATGCACACACACAAACACACTTGTATATCCACGTCCCCGTGCACACACCTTAGCAAACACACTCATGTGCACACGCACTCACACATACAAACACACTAATGTGCACGCACTCATGCAGACACACACGTGCACGCACACCTTAAACAACATAGGACTCGTTATATATCAGTTTTTAAGTTCATTCTAATCCATTTTTCATTAATTTTACTGAAATATGACACAGAGAGAAAAGTGTACAAATGATGTGTGGGAGTTGAAGAATTTTTCACTATGTATATAGTGTTTTATTTTGCTTTATTGGCCATATTGAACATAACACTTTCCATTAAATAGTCTTCAAAAACCTACATTTTTGTTTCTACATAACATTGCATCATATGAATGTATGTATGTTGTTTAACGATTCTCTCGTTAGACCCTTCAGGTGGTTCTAGGTTTTAAATATTGTAAATAACTCAGCACTGACCATGCTTGCTCGTACATCTTTGTCCACATGTATGAGGATAAATTGCTGCAGCAGAAGCCCTGGGTCGAAGGGTAGAAGTGTTTTCAATGGATTATGGAGCCTCTGCTCGCCAAGGTTTGGCCTTGGGGTCCTTGAGTGTGATTTGAGCTTCCTGGCCTGGGGACCCCCACAGTGAGCTCTCTCTTGCTCTCCCAAGGGTCTTGCTTTACTCTGTGCTGTGGTGGGGGTCCCTGTGTCCTCAGAAAGCAATTCCTTACTTGAATTGTTTCTTCTTTGCCTCTTCCCATGGTGTGACCCCCGTTGGAGTCCTCTGCCTCAGCAGGCCCCTTTGGAGGACCCCACGGAGGCCACCACAGCCTGCACCAGGCTGAGGGCACATCCTGGCAGAGGGCTTGCCCCTGGCTCCCCACCTAAGACTCAGGAGGAGAGGCGGGTCCCGTCCAACCTTCCGAATTCATGTAGCAGCAATCACCTGAACACATTTCCTTGGTTTTCAGCCCCGCCAGAAGGTTCCACCTGTGTGACTCCAACCCAGGCCCTTCTGAGGGGTGGGAGATGAGGGGGAGCCAGGGCCCCTCCTGGCCTTAGGTGAAGAGCATGAGTCCTGTTCCCGTGTGATCTAGGCCTCTGCCTTCACTTTCTTCCCTGGTACGAGACACCTCACAGGTGTTGGAGGATTAAATCTAACTGTTTATTAAAATCCAAGCAATTTTTATTAAAATTCAAGCCAAAATTCATGCCTGGGGAGGGCCAGAGGCAGTGCTCCCTAAATGTCAGCCATCGCCATTGTTGTCCTGGTGGATAGTGGTCAGGAGGAGGCCCAGCTGAGCCAAAAGTGCCCCGCCGCCCACTGACGGGGCTCACTTGTCCTCGTGGGAGGGCCAGGCCGCTGTCCACCTGGCTGGCAGCCTGAGGCGCCTCACCCCTTCCGGATACCCAGGAGGAGGGCAGCTCGCTCCTGGCCTGGTTGTGCCAAGGAAGTTGGGAGACAGGGCTGGAACCAAGACTGCACATGGCTGGGTATCCTTGGGACGTCCTGGCTGACGCTGGCAGAGTCCCACCGGTCCTTTCTCTAGAAAGTGAGGGCAAGACCACCTGCTGGGAGCAAAAGTAGGGGCACTGTGGTGCACTAGAGAAGGTGAGGATCATGGTGGGTGTGGAGTAACCTACCCACTGAGGTGGGTCCCCAGACCCCCAGTGGTGGCACATGTACTACCACTGATGTCCAGCAGAGGGCAGTAAAGAGTCTTGGGCCAACATTCATCTATTACAGTTGCCCCTGACATGCAGGTGGAGCTCCTGAAAGGGGCACTTTTTCCAAACTGCTCAAAAACCCCATGGGCTGGTGGCAGGCGGGGTGGGGCATCTCTGGGACAAGGAGCAGAGATTGTGGATTGACAGAATCATCCAGAGCTGGGGTCCAGAGGGAGGGTGGCCATGGTCAATGGTGGGGTCTAGACAGTTGATTCAGGAGCGGTACTGACGTCCCGGGAGGGGGCCAGGGTGGTCTCAACAAGAACAGCCCAGAGGCAGAGCTGGGGAAGGACCGGTGTTCTGGCTGGTCTGGCTGGTGGCTGAAAGGGGACTTAGGACCTGAAGCCCCCGCAGGGCAGTGAGTGCTGGGTAGAGAGGAAGGTGGGGGCCCCTGTGAAGACCTTGGCAATCTCAGTCTTGGCAAAGAAAGGGGTGCGTGGCATAGGCTGAGCTCAGAGGGGCCAGAGGGCCCCAGAGCATTACTTTAGGGAGCTGAGTGACTTAAGATGTTAGAAGCTTCTGCTCCAAGTGGGCAGGGTCTGGCTTTAAAACCTAGGAGTGTTGGATGTCCTGGAAAGTCACTCACAGTGGCTGGTCAGAGAGTGCATGTGAGACAGAGCCAGCCGGGGTCATGGGGAGAGGAGGCGAGGAGACCCTGGCAGCCATGGGCCATGAGAGAGCTGAGGCTTTGTGTGGGCAGAAAAGGGCGAGGGGCTGGCTGGTAGGGTCAGAGCAGAGCCACAGAAACCAGGGAAAAGGACCCGGTTCCCAAAGTGAGCCTGAGTGGCTGTGACCGCCGCTGCCCCCCTTCCTGATTCGCACAATATCCTTATGATAAACGCTCTGTCGCAGGAAGGGATCCGAGCGAATCTGTCTTCTGAGAGCCGGCAGAGGAGGTTGGGGTGGGCTGCTCAGACCTTCGGGACAGCGGGCAGGCCCTGAGGAGCCCTCGGCTGCTCTACCACCAGCTGAGGCTCTCGCTTCCAGAACCCAAGGTTGGCAAGACCCAGAGGTCAGAGCCCACAGTGGGATCTTTTCTTTCCAGGACTGTGTCCAGCTTTTCAGTAAAATGTAAGGACATTTGCCCCACAAATGCAAATTAGAAATCGTTGTTAAGTGTGGGCCACAGCATTATTTAGACTAGGAACACTGGTAACAGATTGCAAGCTCAAAGAGGGCAGGAATCTTGGTTTTCTCCACTGAAGCATACCAACTGCCTGCAGCAGCCGCCAGGCATTCAGTTAGCAGTTGTCGAATGGATGAGGGAACGCCTAACGACAACCGTGACTTGCTTCCTTGTTTCAGATATGATAGAGTATTGCACAACCATCAAAAAGGATATGACATAAGAATGTAAGACAAGATTTGTCAAATTAAAAAGCAGCTTACAAACCTACATGTAAAGTGTGATCCTGCTTTTGTGTTTTTGGGGGAGGAAGGGGGTTTCTATATAAAGAGTGGAAGGAAAGATAGGTTCCAGATAGCGTGGTAGCTAACCGTGTGGCAGAATTGTGGGTGAGTAAAATGTTCCCTTCTTTCCTCACCTGTATCTTCACATTTCCCCACAACGTCTGTTACTGTTTGTTTCATAAGAAGAAACAATAATGTTATCCTTCTTCTTGGTGAGAGATCACCATTAGAGTTCCAACAGGCAGGTCCTTTGACAGATCCTTGAGAGGGAGAGAAAACTGACAGCCCCTCTCCTGATTACGGTGTGGAATTTCTCCAGATGTTCAAGGACACAATAGGCCGGCCGGCTCATATGGAGCCTCCCAGAAAAAAACGTTCAGACACGTTTCCTCTTGTTAATTCAGGTGACACATCTTTCCAAAATTGATGGTGATGTCGCTCAGACCACCCTGGACATCACGAACGCCAGCTGCAGGCTGGACATGCATCAGAAGACGCTGGCTGAGCTGGACCAGGAAGTGAAAAAAGTCAACGACCTCATCTCCAACAGCGAGAACGAAATCTCCAGACGCACGATCCTGATCGAGAGAAAGCAAGGCCTCGTCAACTTCTTCAACAAGCAGCTGGAGCGGATGGTTTCTGAGCAGGGGGTAGGACCCGGGCCGGGAGGCGCCTCTGGTCGATGTTTGCGCCTGGCCATTTCAGGAACTGCTCACATTTAGACATGAGCTCCCATGGAACACAGTCATTCCTTCTCCCCTTTTACAAGTGAAATGGCGCGTGTGTGGGATGCTCTGAGTCAGGGGTCGGCAAACCTTCGTCTGTCAAGGGCCTGTTAGTAACTATTATAGGCGTTGCGGGCCAGACGGTCTCTGTTGTAACCATTCACCCTGCCGTGGTGGTGAGAAGGGAGCCAGAGGTGATACGTGAACAGATGGGCGTGGCCGTGTCTAGTAAAACCTTATTTATGGCACTGAAATTTGAATTCCATATAACTTGCGCCTGGCACGAGATATTCTTCTTTTGAGTTTTTGTACAGCCCACAGGCCATAAAAAGACAGGCAGTGGGCAGTCTGATGAGTTCGAGGCGTGAAGTCCTATAGGTTATCCAGTCACCCGTAACCTAAGGACCCCCATGGGCTTCAAGTCCCAGAGTGGGATGGGCAGCTGGGGGCACACTCTTAGGTAGACCCCAAACACCAGAGAGCCCTCTCAAAGCCCTACCCCAAATGGATGCTAAGGGAGTAAAGACCCTGACCCCTGACAGTGTGCTGTTAAAAGCCAACTTTCAAGCCCCTTTGGGTAATGGAGGCCCCGACGACCCTGCCCCTGTCCCCACAAGGCTGTGGCATGGTGGGGACACGCCAGTAGGGGGGAGGGGAGGGGGCTTCAGAGCCCCCAGTGACCTGTAATTCCCACAGCAGGTCCAGGGCATACAGCCTGGGCCCTCGGGGGAGAGAACTCAATGACGGGACCCTGCTCCTCTGAGTAAATCCCCCCACCGTTGAGCAGATGCATGAGCTCAGGGGTCCCAACCCTCTGCAGCCCGCCAAGAAAGCAGACCTTTGAAACAAGGAGGCTCATTTTGCTTTTTGGCGAACATCCCTTTCAGGGGGAAGAGGTGGGGCCCCTGGAGCTGGAAATCAAAAGGCTGAGCAAGCTGATCGAGGAGCACAACAGCAGCGTGAGGCAGGCGCAGGGCACCTGGCTGCGCCTGCAGCAGGAGATGGTGATGGCCACGCGGGAGCGCGAGGAGCAGCTGGGCTCCCTGGCCGCCTTCAAGAAGGAGGTCCGCATCCTGGAGCAGAAGAAGCTGCGAATAGAGAGTAAGTGCCGCCCTGCGCTCCGTTTGTCTGCAGCGACCCCGCAGCTCGGGGGCGGTCACACCTCCCAGGGCGGGGGTCCCTCGGTGGAACGCCCTGCCTTGTTTTCAGGAAGGCTTAACAGCAAACCACAACAAGGCTCACACCACATTGTGTAAATATGAGCCGTTGCTCTGACCAGCCGCCCGGTTTGCAGTCACAGTAGAAGCGTTGAGAAGATTTACTGAATTTGTTAAGTTCGTGGACTTTGGGGTACTCCCAGAGAGAGGAGAGTTAGAAACCTATCCCCAGGGGATCCCCCAGCCCCTGGCTTGCTCCGGGCTGTGTCTAGGTCCTAGGGGCCTCCATGGGCCAGGGTTTCCAGAGGGGAGGCAGACACCCTTCCCGGGCCACATCAGCCCCACGGCCACGTGCTGAGGCATCCCACTCCCACTTGGTCCCGCCTGCTCTCTGACGGGGGATCCAGCAGGTCAGCCCGGCCACGCAGCCCCACGGGAAATGCTGCCCGGTGGTCCGGGGCCCACTCCTCCTGGGCACATCACGCGCCATTTCTTCCCATCAGTCCTGCCACCTTCTTGCTGTGCTCGAGGGGCGGCCAAACCCACCTGTTGGAGATTAGGGCCCCTGAGCTCGGCCAGGGCAGGGCAGGGGGGCAGGGCCCACCTTTCCTGGAGACTGAGTGTCTGAGCGAGGACCACATCCCCGAAGCACAAGGAACTCGCATGTGCTCCGGGGAGGGGAGCTTGCCATCCGTCGTCACTGCCCCCAACCTGCTGTCGTCCACGCCAGGGTGCTTTCATTCCTTTCAATTCAGGGTCAGGCTTTGGAAACGAAGGGGCCAGGAAGAGGTCCCTTCCCTCTCCTCTGGCCCGGCAGGGATGCAGTTCTGGTGGGGGCCCCCAGGAGGACAGCGGGCAGGAGGGGTGCTGTGGGGAGAGACCCTGCTCAGTACTCTGGGCACGTGGCTGCCCCGCTGGCCAGGACCTGACCCTCCGGGGCTGCTCCCCCTGCGTCCCCGCTCTCTGCTGCAGACAAGATCGATCAGGAGAAGGAGGAGCAGAAGGAGATCCAGCGCCACATGAAGGACCTGGACAACGACCTGAAGAAGCTCAGCGTGCTGATGAGCAAGAGCCGCAGCAGCTCCGAGGGGCTGCAGCAGGACAACCTGGTGACCGAGAACGAGTTCCTGCGCTCGCTGAAGGTCGGGTCCCCTGAGGCCTGAGTCGGGCATGCTGGCTCCAGCCCTGAGGGCACGGGCTGACGGAGGGAGGGCACGCGCGTGGGCACACGTGTCCTCCAGCGTCCAGCCCACGGCTGCCCACGCCTCTCCCGATGCAGGCCTCTGAGAGGGAGACCATCGAGATGCAGGAGAAGCTGAACCAGCTCAGCGAGGAGAAGGCAGCCGCCCTCAACAGCCTGGTGGAGACAGAGTGAGTGCCGCGTCAGGCGCGCTGATTCTAAATGCTGCCACCCCGCGGAGCCCGTGGGCCTGCACCGCCCATTTAACACTGCCTGGGGAGCGGTTCTGGAGCCCACGCTGGGGTCCCGGGGAACAGCTGGACACCACTGCAGGTTCTGGTCTCTCGCCCTGGGACGGCCCTCTCACCAAACCAGTTATCACAGGAAATCCAGAGGCTTTCTTTGGGATAAACTTTTTAAAATTATATTATTTTTCTGGTACCTGGTTGTAAGAGTAATCCATCCCGAACTGTAGGCATTTTAAACGGTAACAACGTGTGTGAAATAGAAAGGGAAAGTCACATACGATTCCAACTCTCTTCCCTTACCAGAAGAGGACTGCATACGTATATTTCTTTTTCTTCTTCTTCTTTTAACAAAAACGGGGCTGTTCGATATGCTCCCCTCTGAAGCAGTTTTATGTGTCTGTGGCTGTCTTGCCCCGTCCGTGTGTGGGGTCTGCCGTCCCAGTGGCGTCAGTTGAACAGGCACCGAGGTGCATCAGGAATGCCATCACGTGCTCGGGAGGGGCCGAGGAACAACAGGCTCGTCCACTCCTGAAGTTTGGTAGAAGCTACACATGAAACCACCGGGGACTGCTGCTTTGGAGGGTGTCGTAGCCCGTCCGGGCTGCTATAACAGAACACCACAGTCTGGCCGCTTATACACAGCAGACATTTATTGCTCACAGTTCTGGAGGCTGGGAGTGCAAGGTCGGGGCCAGCGTGGTCGGGCGAGGGCCCTCGTCTGGGTTGCACACGTCTCGTTGTGTCCTCACATGGTGGAAGGGGCGAGGGGGCTCTGTGAGGTCCCCGTCTGTGAGGGCACTAATCTCGTCGTGGGGCTCCACCTACATGACCTAATCACCTCCCAAAGGCCCCACCTCCGAATACCACCACATTGGGCACAAGGATTCCAACGCATCAAACACTCAGACCACAGCAGGGGCAGATGTCTTTGCTGGCATTTCAATAGCTTTTAGGCTGTTGGCCTCTTCAGGCTTTTTACTTCTTCTCCGTCAGCTTTTGTCACTTACATTTACTTTTCTCAGCTCCTCCTAAAGTTATATATTTTGCTTTCTCTCTCTCTCCACCCCCCCCCACCTTCTCTGTCTGTCTCTTTCTCTCTTTGTGCCAGAGGTTTGTCTACTTCAAGGGTTGGCACACCTTTTCTGTAAAGAGCCAGATAGTAAATATTTTTGGCTTTCTGAGCCTTACGGTTCCTGTCGAAGCCTCTCAACCCTGCTGTCATAGCTCAGAAGCAGCTGTGGACCATACATAAACAAATGGGTATGGCTGTGTTCCAACTTTATTGGTGGACGCTGGAATTTGAATTTACATTCTTTTTGTCTGTACCCCGGTCTGTGAAATCTGCTGTGTATTTTACACGTACGGCACACCTCAATTTGGACTCACCAGCGTTCAAGTGCTCCGTAGCCACATGTGGCTGGGGGCACCATGTTCAGGCAGGAGAGGCCAATGCTGGCAGCTGGTCTGGGCTGTGACTGTGTCTGTGGGTCCAGATCCCTCCTGCCACCCTCAGCCCCCTCAGTCCCCAGCAAACCAGACGCCCACCCCTGCCCAGGATGCCAGTAGGTGCCTTCCCATGCAGTGGTGGGTGCCTATAGGGCCAGCCTGTGAGCCCCACCTGCCCCTCAACCCCACATCCCTGAGCACTGTATTTGGGGAGCATAGCTTCTGGGGTGTGGAGAGGAGAGGGAGGATGGAGGGAGGTAATGGCAGGACCACACATTTACCCTCTACCCTCCACCCCCGGCTGCGCCGTCCCCACAGAAACCTCCTGAGGCTCTGGGCCCACTCTGGTCTCCAGGGTGGGACAGCTCCCTTTGCCCTGGGTTGGGTGGGCTGGCGGGACTTGAGAGAGGATGTCAGGCCCAGGGGTTTGGTTGACCTCCTGGTCCCAGAATGGGGGACATTTGTTCGTATTTAACAATCAAGCCCTTTGCTCCATGCCTGAGCATTTAAATACACCACCTGCCGCACGAGGGCTATCCTTCATGGACAGGAAGGCAGAGGGTCTCCCGTGGCCGATCACACCTGATCACAGACACTGACCCTCCTCCTCTGAGCCCACCCCGAGTACAGAACACTGAGCTCAGTTTCTGCTCAGACCTGACTGTTAACCACCCACTGTGGGCTCTCAACTTGGAGTGAGTCCTTAGAGCGTGAGCTCACTGAAGCATCAGAGAGAAATCTCCGTAATTTCTCCAGCTCTTTACACTGTCTCTCCTTCCTTTAAAGACACCAGATCATGCTTTGGGAGAAAAAAATCCAACTGGCAAAGGAGATGCGCGCCTCAGTGGATTCCGAGACCGGCCAGACAGAGATCCGGGCCATGAAGGCCGAGATCCACAGGATGAAGGTGGGTGGGAGGGGGCGGCATGGGGGCGCCTGGGGGACTGAGGGCCTGGGGAGGGACCCGCTTCAGCACAGCAACCTGCACTCCAAGTACAAGCGAAACGCGCTGTTCCCCTTGCGCCTTCTTACGTCAGGGTCTGTCCAGCTTTTGTCCTCACTGCACCAAAATAATTACAGGACACACACAGCCCTGTGCACGGTATTTCACAAACCACTGTTTTATCCTAACTCTGTGCAATCAAGGCACTCCAATATTTTTAAATGCTGGTTGTGACCCCTGAATTTCACCACCCATTTATGAGATGTATCCCACTGTTGGACCAAAAAGAGTCTCACTGAATAAATGGGTTCAAAGAACACACCCATCTTTTCCCCTGGAGCCATGTATTTCTCTCCACTGTCATCTTGAGCTGGATTTCATTACCTTAAAAAAGGCTGGTAATTAAATCACAGGCTATCATTGAGCCAAAGGTTCAGGGCCTTAAGGGTACAAATCAGAGCAGTTAATAAAAATAAATGTGACATCACTTTGACAATGCCGTTTGTAATCATAACCCCTCTGGCTGTTGAGTTCAGAGGAATTCTGATCAACTGCATATGCTACTGATAAGTTTTAAAAACACTCCACTTAACTGACTTTTCAAACCACAGAAGCCACGTATGTTGCTGGCAGGTCAGAGCCTCCACTCAGAGCTTCCACACACGGGGACCAGCTGCCTTCTCCCACCCCTGTAGTTGGTGGTGGTTTTTTCCTTAACAAAAATAGATCTTTGCATATAACTCAGCAACTTATTTTTTAAAAAATAATATGGATATTAACCCATTCTTTAACAGTTACAGAGTGTACCATGGACACATCATAACGTATGGAAACATTCCCAGGTTGATGACGTTCAGACTGTTTCCAGTTGTTTTGTCTCTATAAACAATGTTACAATAATATCCTTACTTGCTAGTTTTTGTTTGTTTGTTTTCTATATGCTAGATTCCCAAAAGTAGGATTACTAGGTCGAAGAGTTTGTACCTTCTTCACTGTGCTAGAGTCGGACAGATTCCTCTTCCAAAAAGTACTTGAGTATGGCTCCGTCCCGACAGCCTCAGCAGTTCTGGGTGTTATTGGTCTGCCAGCCTTTTTTTAAAGTGGACGTATTTAACTGAGGAAAAGCTCACCCTTTGTGGCATACAGTCCTGTGAGTTTTGACAAAGACATACAATCATGATATAAAATATTTCCATCATCCTCAAATTCCCTCGTGCCCCTCTGTAGTCAGCCCTCCCCACACCCCAGGTCCCTGACAATACCAATCCGTTTCTGTTCCCAAAGTTCTGGCTTTTCCAAAATGGATGTCACATAAATGGATCATACAGCATGAAGCACTGAGTCCGGCTTTTCTCACTTACACTGTGCGGTTGAGATTCATCGTATTGGGGAAGTCCAATTACCCAATCTGTTCTTTAACGGATCGTTGTGGTAGTCCATCTAAGAAATCTTTGCCTATCCCAAGGTCACAAAGATTTTCTCTTATGTTTTCTTCTAGAAGCTTTGTACTTTTAGATTTTCCCATTAAGGTCCATGATGTATTTTGGGTTAATTTTTGTATATGTTGCAAGTTGTGGATCAAGGTTAATTTTCTCACAGTTTGGATGTCCCATTGTTTCAGTCCCCTTTGTTGAAAGACTGTCCTTTCTCCACTGACTTGCCTTCGCTCCCTTGTTGAAGTCAGTAGACACATTGCGTGGATCTGCTTCTGGGCTGTCTGCTGTGTTCCACTCTGTGCCCGTCTTTTCCCCAGTTCCACGCTGTCTTGATTTCTGTAGCTCTATACTTATGTGGTTCCTCCAACATTGTTCTTTTTCACAATTGTTTTGTCTATTCTATATCTTTTGCCTTTCCATAAAAATTTGAGAATCAGCTGGTTGATTCTACAAAAATTCCTGCTGGGATCATGACTGGGATTGCACTGAATCTATAGATCAGTTTAGAGAGAATTGACATTTTAACCTTGTTGAGTTTCCCAATCCATGAGCACCATATATCTCTCCATGTATCAGCTCGTTTGATTTCCCTCGTCAGTGTTTTTAGTCTTCAGCATCCATGTCTTGCACATGTTTTGTTAAATTTATACCTAAGTATTTCATGTTTTCTGGTGCTGTTGTAAATGGTACTTTTTAATTTTTCAATTTCCAATTGCTCGTGGTTAGTATACAGAAATATGACTTTTGTATATTGGCTTTGTTTCTGTGATTTTGCTAAACTCATTTGTTTATCAGACTTTATCATATCTGACAATCCACGTGTGAAAAGAGGTTTCTCAATGTTGTGTGGGTTTGTGTTGCTGGCTAACCAGCGTGATGCCGCCAGAGGAAAAGGAACCTGGGGGCATCGTCAGCTGGTCAGGATGATCTTCAAGTCCATCTAAAAAATGCACAGCCACACAGGCAAACACAGAAACCGTGAGAGACCAGGGGAGGACTATGCGCAGCCCGGGATCGGATCCTGGGCCAGAAACAGGACGTGAGCCAAAGACACGGGGAACGCCGGTTAGAGTCTGTAGTTTGGTTAACTGTATTGTACCAAGGTTAATTTCTTAGTTGGGACAAATGTGCTGTGGTTTTGTGAGGTGGTGACGAGAAGGGTCTGTGGGACCTGAGGCTGGGGACTGGGTTCTAGCGGGAGATGCACTTGTGGGAGATTGAGCACAAGCATGTGCCCGTGTGTGCATGCGTGTGTGTGTGTGTTTGTGTGTGTGTCTGTGTGTGTGCGCTGGAGTTTGCAATTCCTCACCCAGAGGATGCCTGTTCATGTCTTTGGCTGATCTTCCTATTAGGCTATTTTCTTATTTCTTAACAATTTTTAGGAGCTCTTTGTGTATTGGGGTTACTAACCCCTGTCTTTAATACCGATTTCAAACATTCTCTCTAGTCTACTGTTTGCCTTTCCGCTTTGTTCAGGGTGTTTTTTTTACCAGTCAGAATGTTTTTATGTTTAGTTGTGTAATAGATCAGTCTTTTTCTTTACAGCTTCTGGGTTTCCTGTATTGCTCAAGAAGGTCCCCCTAGCTTGAAGTTACACAAATATATTCCTGAGTTCTTTTCCAATGTTTGCACATATTTAGATCTTGAATCCACCTGGAATTTATTTTGGGTTATGGTATGAAATAGGGGTCCATCTCTGTTTTCTCTCAGCTGGGGAGTGAGTGATGCCGACAGCAGGTATCAAATAATCTGTGCTTTCTCACTGAACCGAACACCACATTGATGACAGCAGCTCCCCACATCCCCTGCCGTCCACGTCTCCTGCCATCCCCGTCCCCTGCCACCCTCATCCCACACTCATCCTGCTCTCCCTGCTCTGCTGCAACGGTCACTCTGTCAAGGCTTGCGCCGGTGCAGAGCGTTTGGTTACTGTCACTCTATGGTCCACTTTAAACCTGGGTGGGTAGGTCTCCCACCACCATTCTTCATGTAACTTGGGGATTCTGGCCTGTTTATCCTTTTTTTATTTTAAATCGACTTTATTGTAGCATAACTTACACACAATACATGTACTTATTTTAAATGTCCAGTTTGATGACTTTTGACACAAGTACACACGTATGCCACCACCACGATCAAGGCCTAGAACCCTCTACCACTCCAGAAAGCTCCCTCGTGCCCCTTACAAGTGCATCTCCCACTACAACCCAGTCCCCAGCCTCAGGTCCCACAGACCCTTCTCATCACCACCTCACAAAACCACAGCACATTTGTCCCAACTAAGAAATTAACCTTGGTACAATACAGTTAACCAAACTACAGACTCTAACCGGCGTTCCCCGTGTCTTTGGCTAACGTCCTGTTTCTGGCCCAGGATCCGATCCCGGGCTGCGTATAGTCCTCCCCTGGTCTCTCACGGTTTCTGTGTTTGCCTGTGTGGCTGTGCATTTTTTAGATGGACTTGAAGATCACCCTGACCAGCTGACGATGCCCCCAGGTTCCTTCTCTTCCGGCGGCATCACGGTTCAGTGGGTGTAGTGGGAGGCGGCACTGGCCACTCTCCTGCGCAGCTGTGTCGTGGCCTCCCACCCCGGCCCCTCTGCCTGTGTCCCCAGGTCAAGCATGGGCAGCTGCTGAAGCAGCAGGAGAAGATGATCCGCGACATGGAGCTGGCTGTCGCCCGGAGAGAGACCATTGCGAGCCGGGCCGAGGGGCAGTGCAAGATGGACAGGAAGTTGCTCACCCGGACAGACTTCCACCACAAGCAGATGGAGCTGCGACGAAAGATCAGGGACATTCACAAGGTAGGGGAGCCATGTGACAAGGGAGGGAACATGCCATGGACCGCCTGGCCACAGGCTGGCGTCCACCTCTGTCCCTCTTGCACGTGGTCAGCGTGTCACCAGCCCCACTGGCAGGTGTCCCAGGCATCGCTGGCCAGGGCTGTCCTGCTGGTGTACCAGCCTCCCCCTGGGCTGTGACTTCACTCTGTCCTTCCAGCCGGCTTCTCAGCGGTCCCTCCCCACCCCATTCGCATCACCGCCTCTTCTTCTGCCCCTCATTCTCAGAGCTGCAGTCAGAGCTGCTGTGTGGATCTGTTTTACGAGACAGAGAAGTGACAGTGTCGGGGGCCAGGGGGATGGAATAAGCCTGGCTTTGGAACCAGACAAGCCAGATTTCTCTTGCGCTGGAGACAGAAGCCACTGCATCCTCTGGGCCTGAGCCCCACAGCCCGTGTGCTGGTTCTGGGTACAGACGCAGTGGCTGCCAGAGGTGCTTGCCGAGTACCCCTGACATGCTGCCATAACAGGGCCCTTCACGGGACTATCTTCTTCTACAGAAGATCCACACAGGGAGGGTGCAGCTTAGGGCCGGAGGCAGCCGTATTTCAGCTCCTCTCTGCTTAAAAGAAATGTCAGGGAAGCATGGAGTGTTGGTGAAGGACGTGAGCCCTGGCGTCACTGACCCTGAGGGGCTGCTGGGGACGGGCTGATGGGAGCTCGGAGGGCACCCACTCGAGCCCACATCCCTGTCCACCAGGCCACACTGACCAAGCATGTGGTGTGTGCCATGCCCTGGGAGGGGACAAGCTGGTCCTGATCCAGTGCCCACTCCCTTAGTGATCACCAGGCCTGGTTCTGGGCTCAGACTCCCCTCAGCCCCCGCTGACCAGCGGTGTGGCCTTGGGCACGTGTGGAAGCTTTCTAAGCCGGCCTTTCCTGGTCTGCCGAGTAGAAATGTGAGCAGTAACCCCCTCCCAAATAGGCGAAGGGTTATATTAGACAGAACCCAGCCTCAGAGTGCTCTGTGCCTTGGCTTACTGACCTGTGAAATGGGTCCTCACTGTGCAGAGTCATCCAGAGGATTAAATGGAGAGTGTTGGAATAGCCCCTTCAGTCTGTGAGCCTGTGTGAGGAAAGATTAGCCCAAAATGGCGGATTCGACCCCGCTGTTCCTTTGGAAGTTCCTGGAGGTGGCAGAGTGGCCTTCTCTCAGTCCTTGTCTGCCAGTCTTCTCTGCCACATTGGCCGCTCTTGACGTCCATTCTTCTCCACTCCTCCTGGCTCCCCGGGGCCTCCTCTGCCCCTCCTCCACTGAGGGCCCCGCCTCCCCCACCCGACACCCCTGACCCCACATCCTGCTCCCAGCAACAGGACAGTTGCACCCAAGTCCTCCTGCCACACACACCCCCATGCCCCATGCCCAACATGACCTCCACCGTTTGTGCACAAACTGGCCCTTTTTCCCATCCCTGCCAGCCCCATCACAAATTCTCCAGCTCGACCCCAAGAGTCACTTTTGTCTCTTCTACTTCAGCCATCCACCGGACCCCACCAGCTGCCAAATGCTACCAGATTTCTCTTTCTCCTAGTTGTGCTGCTCCCCTGAGAACCACCCCGCCACCCACCCGCTCCCCGCCAGTCATGGAGCCCAGCCTCCTCTGTCCCACCCTGCTGCAGATGCTTCCTGAAGCACTGGGTCTGTGACTCTGCAGAGGGGCCCCCACCCCACTGCCGGCCACCTCCACTCCCACCATCCTCTTTCTCATGCTCTCCAGCCCACGTCTCCGCCTCACACGGCCTCAGCCTCTGCCTCAGGTGTCTTCCCCTACCCTTGGCACACAGCTGCCCAGCTGCCCTTGGTCCTCATGCCCTTGCAGACAGACCCACTATATGAGGAGGACCCCCCCCAGGACTCTCAGGCCCCCCAGGTCTTTGTCCAAGCCACGCCTACCCTCGGGTAGCAGTCTGCAGTGTGGCCCTGGCATCCCACTGGGACTCCCCACCCCTCCAGGTCACAGTTCCCAAAGGCAGGGACTATCTTCGTCCTCTCTGGGAATCCTCTCAGACTGCGTGCATAGAAGGTTCTTGCCAGGTCCTTCCAGCCTGACTTGTCTCTGTCCGCTAAATAACCAGTAGGCAGCCTCCCAGGATGATCCTGTCTCTTAGGCCACTGAGGAGTGCACCAAAGTTACCTTGGAATTGGAAGAAACTCAAAACTGTGTGAGCAACTCCCTCCTGGAGAAGCAGGAACAGCTATCAGCGATGCAGTCCCGTGTGGATGATATAGAAGCTGACCTGGACCGGCTCGTGGCCCTTAAGCGACAGGTAGGCAAGTCCCCTGGGCCACAAGAACCCAGCAGTGGAGTCTGCCCCGGCAGCAGCAGTTCTGTGCGTTCTCAGGAAAGGCCTCCTCCTGATCCGGTTAAGCCCAGGCTGATCGCAGCACTACCAACTGCTTTGTGATCATTCGTTCATCTAATATTTCTCCCGTGTCCTCTACGGGCTGGGCACTGGTCTGGGTGCTAGGGCTACAGAGAAGAATGGAAAAGACAACATCCCTGCCCTCCCAGAGGTTACATTCTGGGGGCGGGTGGACCGATAATAAGCAAAATACATAAGACAAAAGATACCATGTGTTAGATGGTGATAAATACTCTGGAGAAAAATAGCAGAGAAGGGGCATCAGGGTGGAATGGGGCATGGCACTTTTAAGTCAGGTGGTCCAAGAAGGCTGCACGGAGAAAACGACATTTGAATCAAGGCTTGCAGGAGGTGCCAGATCAAGCCACCCCAGGTAGAGGGAACAGCTGGGTAAAGCAGGAGCTTGAGACTGCCCAAGGGCCAGCCAGAGGCCAGCAGGCTGGACCTCGAGGGCAGAGAGGGCCCTGTCGGGCTGTGCACAGCCTTAGGGGGGCAACGATGATGACTTTAGGCTTTTTTCTCGGGGAGGTAGGAAGATAGTGGAGGGGTTTGGGGCTGAGCAGTGACTTGGGTTCAGCAGGATCACTCTGGCTCTGAGGTTGAGTGTGGAATGGAAGGGTCAAGGGTGGACATGGGAGGCCTATTTGAGGCCATCACAGTACTTAAGGAGGACAGTGATGCATGGACCAGGGCAGTAGCTGTGAGGCTAGTGAGAAGCCATCGGATTCTGCATATAACTTCCAAGTCGCCCCAGTGGGATTTCCGGCTAGACTGGATGTGGTGGGAGCAGAAGAGGAGGGTCAAACAGGATCGGCAGGGCCTGGGCCTTATCAGTGAGATGGGGAGGTAAGGCAGGGGCGCGTCCAGCACTGGGCCTGGCACGTGGCAGGAGTCCAGTGTCTCTCAGACAATGGACGAAGGGAAAGCCTCTGCCCAGTGTGTGTCAGCCTCTCCCCCTGGACGTGGAGACTCAACACCTGCAGCGGTTCCCTTTCCCGTGTAACTCTCCTCCGGCACATCCTTGAGGCCGTTTGTGTGGGGACCAGTGAGTGTCCTCTTTTTAATCTGCACAGCCTGACCCAGGGTCTCTTGTCCCACCCAAGAACCTTTCCCAGCTCGTGGCCCTGCAGACGCGCCTCAAGCACCTCCAGGCTGTGAAGGACGGCAGGTATGTGTTCCTGTTCCGCTCCAAGCAGTCACTGCTGGCAGAGCGCAGGCGCCTGGAGGACCGGCTGGCCATCATCAGCACCATCCTTGACCACGTGAAGGACGAGTACCCCCAGTTCCAGGAGGCCCTGCTCAAGGTCAGCCAGATGGTCGCCAACAAGCTCGAGTCACCGGGCTCCTCCTAGAGAACAGCCTGGACCCCACCTTCCCAGGCCGGCCCCCCAGGAAGAGATTAGAATTTTGTGTATTATCAGGGACTTAGAATCTTTCTGGGTCACTGAAAGCCATGTCTACCCTCAGAGATGACACCATTTAAGAGAAATAGATAGGCCAGCACTGTAGGAAATTTTTTTCAGCCACTTAGTAGTTTAAACCAAGTCAAATCCCAATGTTCGCAGTTGCATTTTGGTGAGTCTTCCGTTTGCAAAGGCAGTGACCGTGAACACAGACCTGTGTTCCCACCTGGGACTCACTTGTCCAAGTCAAGCTGGCGTTTGTGGAGGCTCCCATTTCTGCACATGAGAGTGGTCAGAAGGGAACTGTGTTTCCTCATAAGCGTGTGCTGGTACCAGTTCAGAATCTTGCAGGGTGAGTAAAGGAGAATGGACTCCACAGAAAGCAGGGGTATGATGGCGCCCATCCCTCAGCGCCTCTACTAGGGCGCATCTGAGAACCCGCAACCCATCTTCTCATCCACAGTTTGCCCCCCACACCCCGCCCCCAGGAAACTCAGTTCCCTTCTCCTGCCCCCACTCCCAGATTCACAGCCCGCAGGAGAAAGTCCAAGGGGATTGAAGCCAGGGGCCATGTTTATAGAGGCCTAAGGAGACTGAAATAAGACCTTCATGTGTGTGAATGCCGGCCATGTCCCATGTCTGCCCACTTGTCCAGCCTTCACTGCCCACCTGAGTGCTCCTTCTCCACACCCCTGATCCCTGAGCACCTGTTACCTTGTGGCTTCTCTGCAGTGTGAAGGAAAAACGTTCTACAAAATAATTTCACTTTCAAACTTTTCAGCAGAAAAATAAATTTTTTTTCTGAATATAGGAGAAAGGCATATTTATTCTAAAACATTTCAGAAATACAAAAACCATAAGGAAGCAGAGGAAGCCCTCAGTTCCCCAGCCCAGCGGCGCCTCTGCGTGTGCTTTCAGTCTTTTCTGTGCATGCCTTCCTCTTGACAAGATCACGCTGTGTGCTCAGCCCTTCTATTTCACTTTGAAAGCCTTGCTCATCTTAACATAAGCATTTTCTCCTTGTATGAAAAGTTCCTGGTAATGTCATTTAACATTTTCACAGTAGCCGATTTTATCGGTTATGACAATGTTTCCCTTTATGGCATAAGTTAAAGTTACTTAACTAAAGTTGCTTCCAAATTTTCGCTCTTTTTGCTATCTCGGTGCTGAACACCTGTGCCCACCTTTCAGGCTAGATTTTCCGGGCCTCGGGCGGCCTGGCAAGCTCGTAGGAAGGCCCAGTAGCCGCGGGGACGAGGCGGTGGGGGGGCGCGCCCTTCCCGACCCCGGAAGGCAAGGCGGCACGGGAGGGCACCTGCAGGCCCCCTCTCACCAGAGCACTCTCCTCTGCAAGGTGCGCGCCTCCTCGGGCCCTCCCACTCTCCAGGGCGCAGAGATCCGAGGAAGGTTAGGACCAGGAAGCCCACGTGACAATGCCCCACGCGACCAGCCCAGCCCGCCCCGCCACCAGGTGGCGTACCGCCGGAGAAGTGCACCTTCCCCCAGGGCGCCTGCGCAGGCGGCCTGTCACGTGACCCGCCTCCATCCCCTGATTCGCCTGACTCCGGGTCGCCACTGCGGGCCGGGCGCGCGTGCGCGGAGGTGAGCTGGCTGGGGCCGGGCTCGCGTGCGCGGAGGTGAGCGGGCCGGGCAGTGGGGCCGCTGCTGCGGGTGGTCCCAGCGAGGACCCAGGGCCGGGGTCTTCCGCGGCAGTCTCTCCGACGAGAGTCTTGGCGGATCTAGGCAGTCATGACTCCCGAAAGGGAGGGCTCGATCGATCGATCGATCGATTGGTGGTCAGTGACTAACTTGCAGAAGTGGAGCACATCGTGCCGGGGTTCGCGCGCGGCAGGTGGGCAGCAGTAACGACTGGGACCCCAGTAACGACGGGGACGCCGGAAACTGCACGGTTCTCATTCACTCCCCCGTGCTGGGCGAGGAAGTCGGCGCTGACCCCATGTCACAGGGAGGAAACTGAGGCACCGGATTTAAGAACCCTTGCTTCCCGCGTCAGTAGTGGCGCTGGGCTTGAACCCGGCTTGTTTATTCGACCACCCTGGCTTGGGAGCAGCGGTTCTGAGCCACTTCGCTGAAAGGGGAGGGACAGGCTCTCCTGGTCAGCAGCGCCACTTGACCTCCTGATCCTCAGTTCTTCCCCATTTTCTCTCTCAATTGTCAAGCCCTCCAGGCACGGCTCTTCCCCATTTCTAGGGTCTCTTCCCCATTTCTAGGTTCTCTTCCCCGTCTGTAAAATGGAAGCATGAGGGAGGTGGTGCTAGTCCTGGCTGTGCCCCTGAGCCACCTCTGCAGCCTCTGACTCAGATGGCTGGACCTGCTGTCTGGGAGGGGGAGCGCCCTGAGTGAGGCCCCTGACTACACTCTGAGTTCCCTAGTTTCTGAATCTCATGATCACAAGGTGTCAGATGTATCTGCAAGGGTCAGGTGGAGCTGGGACACTTTGTGCTATAAAAAATAAATATTTAGTCTTTGTCCCCAGTTCCTGGCACACAGCTCCTAAAACCCCTGGAATATTGGGAGTGATAAGAGTCTTTTAGATGCTAATAAGATGACTGGAGGCTGGGGGCGTCTGGATAGCTGCTTCAGGATGGAGGCTGGTCCCCAGAAAGTCCAGGGCAGGATTAGAGGGTTGGAACTTTAACCCCAACCTCTGGGGAGTGGAGGGGGGCTGGTGATTGAACCAATCACCAATGGCCAATGATGTAATCAATCATGCCTACATAATGAAACATCCATCAAAATGGTAAATCACTTGGGGTTTGGAGAGCTTCCAAGCTGGTGAACACATTGTGGCGCTGGGAGGGTGGCTCACCCAGAGAAGGCATGGAAGCTCCTCGCCCTTTCCCCGTACCTTGCCATCTGACTGTTCCTGCGTTGTATCCTTTATGATAAACCGGTAACAGTCAGTCGAGTGCTTTCCCGAGTTCTGTGAGTTGTTATAGCCAATTATGGAACCTGGGGAGGTGGGGCAGCTGGTGTTGTATGAACCTCTGAATTTATAGCCGGTTGGTCAGAAGTGCCGGTGACAACCTGGGACTTGCAGCTGACATCTGAAGTGGGGGCAGTCTTGTGGAACCTCGCCGTTAGCCTGTGGGGTCTGCACTGACTCCGGGAGTTTGTGTTGGAATTGGGTTGAATTGTTGGACACCCAGCTGGTGTCCGGAGAGCAGGAGAATTGATTGGTGTGAAAAAAGAAACAAAAACCCCACACATTTGGTGTCAGAAGTGTTGTGTGAATAAAAACAGTTCCCTCTTGCACCTAATTTACCAGTGGCCTGCGGTGGCCAGAATGTTCCAGGTGACTGGTTTGTGTCATGACAGGCTCAGACTCCCTCTGTGCCCTAGGTGCACTTCTGCCTGATGTGTGCTTTTTTCCCAACACTTCCGTGTTTGTGGCAGCCGGGAGACTGTGTCTCAGGGTCCTCCCGCCACAGGGAGCCTCACTGACCGAGGGCCCAGCTGCTGAAATCCATGGCTGCATGGGCTCCGAGGCCAGGCTGCTTCCAGGCCCCCAACACCAGGGCAGGCCGCTCCTGGGAGCCCCGGGCCCCTCTGATGGCCAACTTTGGCTCCAGGATCCCCCGCAGCCTTGCCAAACCTTCCTTCACCTGCATGGCAGTCTGTGAACAGCCACCCTTCCCCTCCCTCCCAGGGGGCAGGCCTGCGTGGGGTGCGATGGCTCCCCCAGCATCCTCTCCACTTTCTCCCAAACAGATGAGGATTCCCCTGATAGAATCCTTGCACATTTACTCCCATGTTGGTGTCTGCTGCTCCTCGGAGGAGCCAGACCAACAACGTTCCTTATGAAATATTTGGAGCACAGATTAGCAAAACGCAGGTCGTAACAGTCTTCCCACTGGGTGACCTAAGTGAGGCTCTGCATGCAGCTGCTGTGACAGAGACCCAGACCACCGTGTTCCCTCAGCCGTGCGGCTTTCTCCTGCACCTAACCGCAGGGGCCAAGTCCTGGGGACCAGGCCTTTCTCCTGTGACTTTACCATCCCTAGAGTGTTGCCCTCGGCTGCAGTGCCCGGGACTTCTCACCAGGCTGTATCCACGTCCGGGTCAGCAGGAGAGGGACAGAGGAAAGGGGACAGTCCCCATAAGGGCACTTCCACTTCCACCCCATTAGCCAAAACTTAGTAACCTTGGCCACAGTCGTCATACAGAAATGGGGCTTACTCCGTCTACTGCCGTAACCTGCTGTTCCACGTGGTGTTGGTCTGTCATGTGGGTCTTTTTGTGTCACTGAATCACTTTGCAGACGTTCTAAGCATGCTTCATTTGTAACACGTAGAAGACTTCGCAGTGCACGGCATTCTGCAACCCCTATTTGGACTTTTCTCTCCTTTCCCTTTTTCCTCCCTCCTGGACGTCTGTCTAAACAGTGCTAAGAGCTCATCCTGCCTGCCTGCCTGCGTCCTCCGCAGACCTCACCTCCGCCCTGGGCTCTGCCTGGCTGGCCACAAGTTCAGGTCTGGAAGCTGCTTTGAGAGGCCCCTGAGGCCCTGGTCCTCCCTCTTGCCTTCCCTGTTGAGCTGGCTCTTCTCTCAGCAGGCCTCCAGGACCTGTCCCCACTGCCCACAGGCACCGCGACCATGGATGGGAGGTGGCTACCCTGCTCCCGCCCGCTGGGGCTCTGCCTCCTTGTCTCCTTGGCCACTGCTGCCCTTCTGGGGCATGTCCTGCTGCACAATTTCACGATGGTCCCCCGAGAGCTTCGCGGCTTCTCCCAAGTACCCAAGGAGATTTACCGAGCTCGCCAGCAGGGAACCAGCGGCCCAGGGTCCCGGCCCACCCCGGGGCGCCACGGCAGTCCCAGAGCAGCGCCCACACAGTGTGACACGCCCCCCAACAGCCGCTTCGACTGTGCCCCAGACGAGGCCATCACCCAGGAGCAGTGTGAGGCCCGGGGCTGCTGCTATGTGCCTGCAAGGCAGTGGCCTCGGGGCTCCCAGATGGGGCAGCCCTGGTGCTTCTTCCCACCCAGCTACCCGAGTTACAAGCTGGAGAACCTGACCACCACAGAGACGGGCTACACGGCCACCCTAACTCGAGCCACCCCAACCTTCTTCCCCAAGGACATCCTGACCTTACGGCTGGACGTGCTGGTGGAGACAGAGGGCCGACTCCACTTCACGGTGGGCAGGGATGGGGATCAGGCACATGCAGAGACAGGGGTCACGGGCAGGGGCTGGGCAGGGGCAGAGTGGACAAAGACGGACTCTACTGGGTGTTTATTGCACAAATGTGTTTTGTGCCCTCACTGGGAGTCCTGGAGGGAGCAGACACACTGCCTACACTCAGGGAACAGGGGGCCTGAGTGTAACTAGACAGTTACTAGTAACTAGACAGTTACTAGAAGGTTCTAGAATGTGCTCTAGAGGGCAGTGCTCAGGGCGCGGTGGAGGAAGGTTAGGCTTCCCCCGGGAAGTGACGTCTCAACTGGAACCTGAAGAGCTACAGGAGCCAGCAAGCAGAAAGGTAGAGAGGGAGGAAGGGGGAATGTTCGGGGCAGTGGGATCCCCGCCGCTGACCGTCTGTCCCCGAGGGCAGGGCCCCTGGTGTGATTATTCCCTGCAGTTTCACAGCCCCTGGAACAGTGTCTGGCACGTAGCAGGTGCCCAGTAAAAACTTGTCGACTGAATGAATGTGCAGACGCAAAGGTGAGAGAGCCTGAAGCACACAATTCACCACAGCCCACCTATTTTAACAGTAATTTATGACAGCCATCGTTTACTGAGCGACTACCAGGTACTAGACAAGAGCTAGGTGCTCCAATAGTATCTTCTCGTTCACCCTGTGACAGGTATGCTGGCTAGAGTAGCATTGCCAGATTCAGCAAATAAAAATACAAGATGCCTAGTAAGTTTGAATTCCAGATAACCAAGGAATGAGTTTATTTTTTTAGTGTATGTCCCATGCAACATTTGGGCCGTACTTATACTAAAAAAAATATGGTGTTTGTCTGAATTCAGATTTACTGGGCGTTCTGTATTTTACCTGGCTACCCGCAGGGGGCGCTCTTCCCCTGGCTCTGTAGGTGAGGACACGAGGCCCAGGGAGGTTGACCAAACTGCCCACACTCATACGCGATATGTGGCCGTGCAGGGACTTGAACTGAGCCCTCACTCCTTTGGAGGGTGAGGGACAGAGTGGGAAGGTGTATGGGGGCCACCGGCCCACAGAAGGCCTCATGACGCCACTGTCTCTCATCTTCTAGATCAAAGATCCCGCCAACAGGCGCTATGAGGTGCCTTTGGAGACCCCCCGTGTCCGCGGCCAGGCACCATCCACTCTCTACAGCGTGGAGTTCTCGGAGGAGCCCTTCGGGGTGGTCGTGCGTCGGAAGCTGGACGGACGGGTGCTGTGAGTGCCTGGTCCTGTGCCCCCACCCCGGTGGGAGAGTCAGGGAGTTGGATGGCACCGACCTGACCCCATCGTGGTCTGCCCTCCCCCTCGGGGCCTCCTCACTGTGCCTGGCCCCCCAGGCCCTGGAGCTCCTGTTCCTCTGCCCCGAGCTCCCAGAGGCCCCTCCTCAGACCCTCTGACTGTCCAGCCCATGGAGTCCCAGCCGGGGGTGATTTTCCTCCAGGGGACGTTCGGCAGTGGCTAGAGACATTTTGCTTGTCACCACTGGGGGTGGAGGTACAGGGGTGCTACTCCACACCCAACAATGCACAGGACAGTCCCACAAAAAAGAATGGTCTGGCCCAAATGTCAGTAGTGCCTCGGCTGAGGAACCCTGTCCAGTCTGAAACGGTGCCCCCTCCAGGCACATCCCCTTATGGCTTTATCTCTATTGTATTTCTTTTTCACACACTGCATTTCGCCTCTTAGTATCAGGCATGGTAATTATCAACTCATCTAATCCTCATAACGACTCAGAAGTAGGTGCTGTTATAATCCCCACTTTACAGATGGGGTAACTGAGGCACAGAGAGGCAGCGTGACTTACTGGCGGGTGATGGAGCCAGGGCCCCAGCGTCCGTGCTGTTGGCCGCTCTCTGCTTCATGTCTCTCCGGGAGTTGTGTCCCCCACGGAATCTTAGGTTTGGTGGGATCATTGCTGCTGTCCGCCCATGGCGGGAGACTCCTCAACCTCCAGCTCCTGGAGCAGTTCTGACCCACAGCAGGTGCTCAGCGGATATTTGTGGAGAGAATGAGGGCACAGCTTGGTCATGCCCTCGCCTCCCCCGCCCCGCCCCCAGGCATCGGATGCACTGAGCATCCTTTACACTCCAATGCCGTGGCTGTGACTCTGAGTGTCCAACACAGCCCCTCTTCAGGAGGACAGACCCGCGGGCCCAGAAGTGCACCTCACCCAGCCGTCGGGCAGGGGCAGGGCTGGCTGTGGAGCAGGGAGGGCCAGGGAAGACCTCTCTGAGAAGCTGACCTTTGAGCAGAGACCTGGTGGAGAGAAGTTTTTTAAAGCATTTTATCAGATTTTGGTCTTGAAAACAGCACCCCCCCGCCCACAGATAAGTAGAGTCTTGCCTAGGGGCGGGTGGGGTACGGTGGGAGCTCACCCCCGAAATCTGCCGCGCTATGTCTTCCTCACAGACAGGGGCCTCGTCCTTGGTTTCACCTTGCTCTTGACCCTGTGCAACCTCGGGGGACCCCGGCCATCCCAGGCTGGGCAGCTCCCCGGGCTCTGGAGCTGAGCTGGGGCAGGACTTGCCGATGTCTGGGAACAGTTTGGCCCTTGCAGGAGGAGTGGGGCCACAGCTCCAGGGACTGGAAGGGTTCGGACAGCCCTCGCCCAGCACCTGTTTGCCATCAGGTCCCATGGGGCAGTCAGCCTCTGGAGGCCTGCCTGGGATGACGTGGGCACAGCTGGGCATCACCCCTTCTCTGGATGCGCCCTGCATGCTCTCCATGCCCGTGTCAGGGACCCGAGGGTTGTTGGGCCTCGCATGGCTGCTTCTGTCCCGGGGTCAGTGTGTCACAGAGCTGGCCGGGCCACTCCGGCCCTCCTTGGCGAGTCTCTCAGGGAGGGTCCATCTCGGGCTCATCTGGCCGCCCAGGGTGCAAGGCTGCCTGGTCTCTCCACGGCAGGCTGAACACGACGGTGGCACCCCTGTTCTTCGCCGACCAGTTTCTGCAGCTGTCCACCTCCCTGCCGTCCCAGTACATCACCGGCCTCGCCGAGCACCTCGGCCCCCTGATGCTCAGCACCAACTGGACCAAGATCACCCTCTGGAACCGGGACATCGCCCCCATGGTAACGGGGGCAGCCGGGGCAGGGCCTGGGCCCGGAGGAGCCGTGTGGGTGCGGGAGCTAAAGTGCTGTGTCTGCCGTGTCCCAGCCCTCTACGAACCTGTACGGGTCCCACCCTTTCTACCTGGTGCTGGAGGATGGCGGCTTGGCTCACGGGGTCTTCCTGCTGAGCAGCAATGCCATGGGTAAGCGAGTGGGCGGCCACCCCCAGTGGGCACCAGAGTCCCCCAAACCCCAGCCAGGTCTGCCTGTGAGCTTCCATGCCGGCGGCTTCTCTGGGTGCAGCTGCACCTCCTCCTTCACAGAGGGAACGTGAAGCTCTCTGCACCTGCCCCTACAGACTGGGGTAGAGGAGAGGGGCCATTGGCAGGGAGTTGGGCCTTGTTTGCTCTTCTGAGAAACGAGTCCAGTGGGCTTCGACCTCTGCCAGCTCTGCCCTTCAGTGCTCAGAATGACTATCCCCCAGGCCCCCAAGCGGGCCGCTCCCAGGTTCCCTGTGGGAGGAGCCCCTCTCCAACAGTGGTTTGGCCTGCCCTGAAGGTCCCTCAGGGGTGGGGCGGGACAGATATTTGTCCCTGAGCCCCAAGGCTGCTTCCCTAGATGTGGTCCTGCAGCCGAGCCCGGCCCTCAGCTGGAGGTCAACAGGTGGGATCTTGGACATGTACGTCTTCCTGGGCCCGGAGCCCAAGAGCGTGGTGCAGCAGTACCTGGAAGTCGTGGGTAGGCCTGCTCCCCTCCTCCGGCCCCGCTGCCCCTCCTTCCTCCCCTCCCCACTCCCTCCCACTCACTCAGGGTGTTGTGTTGGCTCGCAGGCTACCCGTTCATGCCGCCGTACTGGGGCCTGGGCTTCCACCTCTGCCGCTGGGGCTACTCCTCCACCGCCATCACCCGCCAGGTGGTGGAGAACATGACCAGGGCCCGCTTCCCCCTGGTGAGTGTGGGGCGAGGTGGGGGGGGGGCTGGGCAGGGGAGGCGGCCCCCAGGCCCAGCAGCGGGCTCCTGTGCTGTGGCTGCAGGACGTGCAGTGGAACGACCTGGACTACATGGACGCCAGGAGAGACTTCACTTTCAACAAGGATGGCTTCGGGGACTTCCCAGCCATGGTGCAGGAGCTCCACCAGGGCGGCCGGCGGTACATGATGCTCGTCGTGAGTGCCCCCTCCCTCCCCTCCTGCAACATGGCGGCGTGGACCTGGCTCTTTGGGGAGCGGCCCGGTGCCCAGTGGCTCCTCCTCTGGGTGGCGTCTTCCTCGTGCCTGCTGTGGTCACTGAGGACATTTTCTGAGGGTCTTTGATATCAAGGGCATATCAGATTTACAGGTTTGTCCCTGCTGTCCACTGATGTCCAGTACAAGTGTCCCTGGAAACATCTGCCTGCTGCTCAGGAGCCGTTCAATTGTAGATTACTTGAAGGGCTTAAAGCAAAGGCAGAGGGGCTGTCAGCTGACATCCCCAGTACTGGAAGCCTGGGGTGCAGCTGTGCACAGGGGCAGCGGAGGAGGCGTACTCAGCATGTCTCCAGGCCCTGCCTCCCTGGAAGTCAGCTCTGTCTCCAGGGGAAGGAGGGGGGGACTCTGAGTGGCCCAGCACGAAGACACACCCTCCCTGAGCCAGTGCCCGCAGCCAGAGGAATGCTATTCTGCGTCCGGAGGAGGAGGAGGTGGGGAGGGGAGCTGAGACCAAATGGTCGCACCAAGGATACCCTCTCAGTAGAGGAAATCCGATTGCCGAGAGGTTTGGAATTGCACTGACGTTGGCCATTTCCGTCATCTCGGCCCCTCATAGGGCAGCTATTGTCAGTGGCCATGCAGAGCAGGGAGGGCAGACGCAGACCTTTTCCTTTTTCACTTGAAAGAAGTAAATGCTCGCTGTAGAACACTTGTGAGGCTCTGGGACTCTGAGAGCAAAGAGGACACTTGCATCAGGTGCGCCCGCCGTGGCCGCTGGTGCCCTTCACTGTCTCCCAGGCAGACGTGTGCGTGGACCTGCACGGGCTGCTGTGCGCACCTACGGCTTCATCCTGCCTCTGTCCCTCGTCAGCGTCGTCTCCACAGTGTTTTCCCGTTTACCAGCGGTGGGTGCCATGGCTTTGGGGCATTTCCTTCTCCTCCTGACTGGTTTCTCTCACCCCAGGATCCTGCCATCAGCAGCTCCGGCCCGGCCGGGAGCTACCGACCCTACGATGAGGGTCTGCGGAGGGGGGTTTTCATCACCAACGAGACCGGGCAGCCGCTGATTGGGAAGGTAGAGTGGGGTCTGGTGGGCGAGGAGTGAGAAATCAGGGGTTCTGGCCAGTGGCACAGGAAGCTGTTCAGGCAGAGGGTGTTGTCCAGTGGGACAGAGTGGGGTGGGGGTCACAGCTGGGTGTGACAGTAGCTCTTGACAAGGAACACCACCTTAAATCCTTCCATCAGGGGCCCCTTGGCTTCTCAGGCAGCCAGCCCAGCCCAGGCAGGAGCCTGCAGACCCTCGCAAGGCCTTGGGGCCCTCCTTGTCCTCCCAGCCCCCAGGGGCTTCCTGATGGTTCCCAGGCCTTCCCATGGGGCGCTCGGCAGAGTCCCGACCTCCCTGATCCCTGAACGAAGAGGAAGGGGGTCCCAGCAGGGGAGGCTCTAGGAGTGCAGACATGCGAGACTCTATTCCAGGCCTCAGGGCCTTTTCTGAAAGTGGGGCCTTGGGTATGTTTTACCCCCGGTCCCTCTCACCCATGTTCCACACCTCCTCAGTCTCCCCAAGGAGGTGAGTGAGGCTGCAGCCCTGCCCGCATCCAAGGCATGCAGGGCCTCAGTGCAGGCTCTGGGGGGCCAAGTCTCCCCTCTCTGGCCTCTCGTCCAGGTGTGGCCCGGGTCCACCGCCTTCCCCGACTTCACCAACCCTGAGGCTCTTGACTGGTGGCAGGACATGGTGGCCGAGTTCCACGCCCAGGTGCCCTTTGACGGCATGTGGATTGTAAGTGTGGCCCCCGCCCCTGGGCATCCCTCATCCTCTGGGGACTGGCCCCACCCTCTGCACTGGGCAGGGGCACCCACCACCGGGGCTTCTCTTGAAGGACATGAATGAGCCATCCAACTTTGTAAAGGGCTCAGTGGACGGTTGCCCCAACAGCGACCTGGAGAACCCGCCCTACGTCCCAGGTGAGCTCTCCCACCTGCCTGTCCCCCTGGCACCAGTCGTCTGGGGATTTAATGGCTCAAATCAGGGATTTCTTTCTCTGGTTTGAGAGACTTAAAGCTGTTGTCTCTGAGGAGCCGGTGGGCGCAGCCAGGCTGGGAAAGGGGAGGGGAACCCTAGGAGTAAGGTTCGGGTGGGGTTGACGCCGGCCACATGACGCAGCCCCAGGCACATGCAGCTGAGGCATGACCTTCAGAGGGAGGGCATTTTGGGCTTAGGCAAATGGACAGGGAAAGACTTGAAATGGGTCAAAAGCAGGTGGGTGTGAAGTCTGAGGTCGGCAAAGGCCAGCCTCCAGCATTGCCCTGTTCCTGTTCTTGGGACAGTGGAGACCGCATGGAGATGCACCCTAAATTCCGAGGGTGCACCAGGCAGAGGAGTGTGCCGGGCCTGACCGGGGGAGTGGGGGGCGGCTTCAGGATGTGCCTCTGAGGGCCATGCTGGGAGCCCGAGACCCGTGAAGGGCTCCCAGGATGTGGGGGGCACGAGCCCGCTGGGTAGGAGGCTCCGCAGAAACAGACCCCCTCTCTTCCAGGGGTGGTTGGCGGGACCCTCCGGGCAGCCACCATCTGTGCCTCCAGCCGCCAGTTCCTCTCCACGCACTACAACCTGCACAACCTGTACGGCCTGACCGAAGCCTTTGCCTCCCACAGGTGAGGGGCCCCACGCAAGGGGCTGCACGGGGCAGGGGCTTCTACCAGGCCCGGGGTGCAGGCAGGAAGGGAGGAAGCCCAGGTCACCTTGAGGGGCCTGCTGGTGGCCCAAGTGCTCTTCTCCACTCCATGCCTGGCTGCTCAGAGGAAGGGCCTGTGGTGACTGGACAGGAAGGTCTGGGCTGACCAGGGCCTCTGGCCCCTGTGAGCCTGGAGGGGCGCTCGTCCTCCCTGTGACAGCTCATCTTCTGGGGTGGTCAGGTGGCTTGGGCAGAGCTGACTGCCCAGCAGACCTTGGTGGTGGCCTCACCTCCCTCCTCCCGGCCTTGGCCTAGAGGGCTCCTTGCTCCCAACTCTGCCTCCTGGCTGCACCGCCAGGCACTCTGGTGGGCCGTAACGGGGTTCTGGGGAGCACCTGCTCCACACAGCTCTCTCTGTCCCCCTGCTCCACCCAGGGCCCTGGTGAAGGCTCGGGGGGTGCGCCCCTTCGTGATCTCCCGCTCAACCTTCGCTGGCCATGGCCACTACGCCGGCCACTGGACAGGGGATGTGTGGAGCAGCTGGGAGCAGCTCTCCTACTCTGTGCCAGGTGAGAGCACCTGCCAGGAGGGGCTGCTCAGAGAAGAGTCTGGGTCCCTCTCAGGGGAGGTTTGCCCAGAGCTGGATGCTGGGCTCAGCATGGCTCAGAAGGATGCTGCTGTAATGGCATGGGAGCCCATCCCCAACTCATGTGGGCATGAGGCCCGCCCCAGCCCCTGTGCACCTGTGCAGGTCGGCTCACCTGCGGCACCCCTCCTCCGGGCGTCCCTATCTCCAATTCGTCCTGGTCACTGCCCGCAAAGCCATCAGATCTCTCCTCTCACAATGTTCCTTCTGGTGACACGTCCTGAGCTGCAGTCTGCAGGGCGTCACCCCACACTCTCATCTCAGTGCCCGGCTCCACCTTGCAAAGAGGAATTTGATTTTGTTCCAAGGGCTCTGATGCCGCTGACATGTATTAGCCTGGAGATGGTTCAGGAGCCCTGGGGATGGGTTAGGGGAGGAAGGAGTCCCAGGGTCACCACGTGGGCAGCCGAGAAGAGCCTCCACCAGAACCGCCAGCCTGGAAGTGCTTTGGCAGTCATAGACTTGCTTCTGAGTGGGACGCATCTGCAGACCCCGGCCACGGAGATGTTCTGCCAAGCTGAGCTCTTGGGAGAGAAGTCTGTCCCTCTTTCCAGAAGGGGCCGGCTAGCTCTGCCCGCAGGTGCTGACCGGCTCTGATTTTCACCCCGGGGCAGGCACAGAGGGCCAGGCCCCAGCACCTGCAGGCCAGTCTCTGAAGTCGGCTCGAGAGCCAGGTTCCTGGCCTTGTGCCACCTCTCGAGTTCTTGGGTTTTAGTTCTGGTGTGAGCTGACTGTTACTTAGCAGAGGTCATGCAGCTCCCAGGGTCTCTTGCAATCCAGACATAGTTCCTCACAGCCCCAGGCTGGGCCCAGCTCTGCCTGTTGGCTCCCATGCCAGGGCTCTGACTCCTGAGGAGACCTGAGGAGAGGGGCAAGCCCAGTGCAGCCTCTGACTGAGCAGTGGGGTCGGCGCAGGGCTGAGATGACCTGGAGCCCATCTGACCTTCAGCAGCTCAGCGGACTTACTGAGCTTGTAAGGAAATACCACACACTGGGTAGCTTAAAACAAGAGAAACTACTTCTCCTACAGTCCTGGAACTAGCAGCCTGAATCACGGTGTCAGCAGGGCCGTGCTCTCTCTGAGACTCTGGGGAGAATCCTCTTGCCCTTTCCAGCTCCTGGTGGTTGACGGCCATCCTTGGCGGTCCTTGGATTGTGGCTGCATCCCTCTAATCTGTCTCTGTCATCCCATGGCCTTCTCCCTGTGTGTCCTTGTCTTCACCAGCGTATTCCTCTTATAAGGTCACTAGTCATATTGGGTTAGGGCCCACCCTAATGACCTCATCTTAACTTGATTATATCTGCAAAGACCCCATTACCAAGTAAGGTCACATTCACAGATACCGGGGGTTAGGACTCAAATATATCTTTTTGGGAACACAGTTCAACCCTAACGAGTCCAGTTTGCTCTGCCCACCCCCAGGTGTTAGGCAGCAGTCCACACAGCACATATGGATTGTCCTGCTGACCACAAGTGGGAGACACAAAGGCTAGCACAGTACTGACCGTCGGGTGGGGACGGGTGGGAGGGACATTAGGAGGGATCCTCACCTCTGGCCAGCTCAGCAGACTTGTCTGTCAGGCTCCTTGGCTCTGAACTGGGCCTGCTCTGGCCGCCTGAAGCCCAGTCTGACTCTGCCCTCTAGAAATCTTGCTCTTCAACCTGCTGGGGGTGCCCCTGGTCGGGGCCGACATCTGTGGCTTCCTGGGCAACACCTCGGAGGAGCTGTGCGTGCGCTGGACCCAACTGGGGGCCTTCTACCCCTTCATGCGGAACCACAACGACCTGAACAGCCTGGTAGGGCTGGGGGCAGGGGGAGAGTGGGGGCCAGGCTCCGCCCAGGGAAGTCCCCTTCCTGACAGAGCAGCGTGGCCCGGTTTCCATGCCAACAAGCCAGGTGCTGGGTGGCCGAGAGGGGCCAGGTCTCCCAGGGCAGGGACCACAGGGCTGCGGCCCCAGAGCCCAGCTGCTCCCTCCGCCCCCTCTGCCTCCCGCTGCAGCCTCAGGAGCCGTACAGCTTCAGCGAGACAGCACAGCAAGCCATGAGGAAGGCCTTCGCCCTGCGCTACGTGCTGCTGCCCTACCTCTACACACTGTTCCACGGGGCCCACACCCGGGGCGAGACTGTGGCCCGGCCCCTCTTCCTGGAGTGAGTGCCCTGGGCCGGGGAGCCATGGCCCACGGGCGCCCTGGGAGGGGGCTGACCACGGGCCCGCTGACTCCAGGCCAGCCCCGTCCTGCTGCAGAGGGTGTTCCCAGGCACCGAGCAAGGGAGCAGGTTGCAGCTGAGTGAGACAAGGTGAAAACCTGGGCCCTCGGTACTGGGGAGCCCCCAGTTCCCACCCCTTAGATTCCAGCTCGGGGGGGGCATTCAAAGTACAGAAAAGCGTGGGATGAAGAGCACTGAGCACAGACCAGGCCCACCAGATGGTAAAGCGAGTTATTAAGACCATCACGATTGACTCCACTGGGGCTGGCCTCGGAACAGGGCGGCAAAGAAACCCAGTAGCTAAGTCCCCAAATAGGACTTAGTCTGCATAAGAAGTGACCATGCGATAAAATGGCATCTCCAGTCAGTGGATTAAAGGATTCTCAAGTAGTAAGGGAATTAGTTAGCTGTTTGCAAAAATCTGTTTATTTCCCCCTCACACCGTACAGACAGAAAGTTCCAGATGGGTAAAACAGTTAAATGCAAACATGAAGCTGCAGAAAGTGCCCCAGGAAAACAGAAGTGATGTTCCTCAGTGCTCTGGCAGGAGAGGGCTTTCTCAGCAACTAAAGCGAAAAGCAAAGGGAAGGAGGTTTAATTGAGAAAAAAAAGTAACACTTCTCTGAACATAAACAGAAAAAAGTAAAACTGCAAATAGAGAAGACGCTGTCAACAGACAGTCCCTCTCCCTGATGTGTAAAAAGTTCAGACTGGTTGGTGAAGCCTCTGTTGAGAACTGAAGAGATAAACAGGCAAGAACACAGCTTGCGACCCAGAGAATGTGAAGGGCCTCGTGCCCGAGTGTCGGGCCGGGAGAGGGTTCTGTGCGGCTCCTGTGTGGCTTCAGGCAGCTGGAGCCGGCCCTGCCACGTCCAAGCTAAGTCCTCCAGCTCCTTTCTGAGCCTCCGTGTGGGCCGCTTGAGCACACTGCCCTCAGAGGTCACCAGGCCCACACGCCCGTCCCTCCTCTTTGAAGGTTCCCCGAGGACCCCCGCACCTGGACCGTGGACCGCCAGCTCCTGTGGGGGGAGGCCCTGCTCATCACCCCGGTGCTCGAGGCCGGGAAGGTTGAAGTGACTGGCTACTTCCCTCCCGGCACATGGTACAACCTGCAGACGGTGAGTCCTGGACCCCAAAATCCAGGAGGACTAGGGAGACCAGTGGAGTCCCGCCTTCCTGCCCTGTCGGTGTGGACCAGATGATGAAAAAGAAGCATCTGTGTCAAGTCCGGGCTACATGTGGCCCTCACCTGCTCCATGTGGATCACCGCATCAAGTCCTTGCAGTAACCCATTTTCCAGATGAGGAAACAGAGGCCTGAGTGGGTAGCTTGCCTGTGTCCTGCAGGCCTCGGTGCTACAGAGCTGAGCTGGGACTCCCGTTCTCCCACCACCCAAGTCCTGCCCCTGCCAGCAGGACCTGGGGCCAGGGCCTCCCACACTCTGTCCTCACTGAGTGGCCGGGTCTCTGCAATGAGCCCTGGGCCTGCAATGTCTCCACTGGGCCTCCTTGTCAAGCCCCCAGCCCCGGGTCACAGCACAGGGGCTTTGGCACTGCCCAGGACTCTTCATGATGTGACTTCTCTCTCCAGGTACCAGTAGAGGCCCTTGGCGGCCTCCCGCCTCCAGCTCCTGGACCCCACACACCTGCCATCCACAGCAGGGGGCAGTGGGTGACACTGCCAGCCCCACTGGACACCATCAACCTCCACCTCCGGGCTGGGCACATCATCCCCCTGCAGGTACCTGGGCCAGGCACCTGAGCCCATTTGTCCAGCTCTGGGGCTGCCAGGACCCCACATTGCCTCTGTTTAATGCGATCCACCCCCAGGACCCCCAGGCAGGGATGATAATGTCTGAGGGTTGAGGAGGAACCCGTCCAGGGCGGGATGCTCAGGATACGTCCCGGCACCGACTTGTGGCCTGAGCGGGGCCTGCTTCGTTGGCCCTTTTCAGGAAACAGTCAGTCAGTCAGTCAGTCTGCAAACATCTGTTGGCCTCTTACGTCCTCCAGGATGTCCCCCCACTGCTGTAATGGAGGTGTGGACACCACACTGTGGCCCGGGGGAGGCGCCAGGAACTGAGAAGGGGGAGGGACTCAGGAGAAGCTTCCTGAGGTGGAAGGACACCAAGGGGCTCACCAAGCCGTGAAGGGGAGGGTCGGGCCTTCGAGGATGGAAACAGCACATGCAAAGGCACAGAGCACAGCCTGGCAGGACACGTTGGAGGCTCAACCAGATGGACACCACACATGTCCAGGCCACTCGGCCATAGGCTGTCCTGCAGATCCTGGTTTCTTGCAGCACAGGGCTGTCCCAGCCCAGCATTCCCCAGGCCTGCGACAGTGATGTGTGCCACCCCCTTTGCAGGGCCCCGGCCTCACAACCACAGAGTCCCGAAAGCAGCCCATGGGCCTGGTCGTGGCCCTGACCTCGAGTGGGGAGGCCCAGGGGGAGCTGTTCTGGGACGACGGAGAGAGCCTGGGAGTGCTGGAGCGTGGGGCCTACACACACATCATCTTCCTGGCCAGGAACGTGAGTCTTGGGACCTGCCCAGGCTGGTGGGAGACCGTGGGGGCCATCTTGGGGGTGACTGCCCTGATCTGGTGTCCCTGGGTCAACCCGAGTGGAGGCCATCTCTGCCCTACAGGAGAGAAGGGCCTGTTGGCCAAGTGCCCTGGCTGGAATCCCTGTGCACTCTGCCAGCGTCCTGGAGTTTGCAGAGGGGCGTGGTGCCGACCTGCCCTGTCCTGTGTGCTGCCCAGACCTTCCCCGGGTGGGGCTTCCTGCCCCGGCTGTCTGCTCACACCTCTGGTTGTCTCTCTCTGCTCGGGCCAGAACACCATCGTGAACGAGCTGCTGCATGTGACCAGTGAGGGGGCCAGCCTGCAGCTAAAGAGGGTGATTGTCCTAGGGGTGGCTGCGGCCCCCCAGCAGGTCCTCTCCAATGGTGTTCCTGTCTCCAGCTTCACCTACAACCCCGACACCAAGGTAAGAGAGCCCACAGATGGGGCCAGAGGGCTTGTCCCCCAGGATGGGCGAGGAGGCAGGAGGTGCCGAGGATCCTGGTGACTCAGTGCCCGCCGAGCTGGTATCATGGGACTTGCTGTCTGGCAACCAGAGGAAGCTGGGGGCTTAGAAGGGGCGGAGAGGAACTTGATCCTTGATCCTTGGGGGAAGGAGTGGGAAGATTCGGCCCCCATGTGCCCCATCTCTTTCCTCTGCCCGTAACTACATTGAGGGCGACTCACAGGCCATGTTTAAACAGCATCTTGTTTTCAAAGCTAATTAAGGCAGCCAATGCTGAGAGCACTTGTCCTCCCAAATCAGCGGGGGAGGGATCAGAGCAAGAAGCCTCCCAGGGCCAGACAGGCCCCGTGTCCACCATCCGTTCATGTCCAGACTTCTGTCTGCCGAGCACTTGGGGTCTCACCTCTGTTGGCGATTGTTTGGTGGCCAATTTTTCTTTCTTTTTTTCCCCAGATCCTAGATATCCCTGTCTCACTAACAATGGGAGAGCAGTTTCTCATCAGTTGGTCGTAACCAGGGGCTGGTGGTGTGTTGACCCTTTACAGAATGATTTCCCAGAAGCCCCAGCACCTGTGTACTCTTAGTCAAGGCAGGTGGGCCTTGGGGTCAGAAGCGCTTACCCCATGTTGCATGGCCACAACTTCCCTAACACCCAGATTTGCTTATGTGTCTACCTCCTGGGCTCTGGGGCTCTGGGCCAGCGGCCAGCCTTTGACAGTTTTTCTCCCCAGAGCCCACAGTCGGGCCAGTGCCCTGAGGGTTGCCCTGTTAGGAACATGATACTGATGGTTTGCCTCTCCGTCGTCCGTCACTACCTGTGAAGGCAGAGAAGGGGGTGCTTGGGATGGGGATGATGTGCCTGCACCCCGAGGTCACACCACGGGAGGCTCTGCTGCTGCTCTAACTGGATGAAAGGACGGAGTGGGGTGGCCATCACAGACTGCTTTCTGGGCAGCTGCCCACCGACTACAGGTCGGGGCTGTCTGCCAGTCTGACAAGAGTGGGCCCCGGGGAATTCGGAATTCACAGGGCTTGGGGAAACTCTTAATCTTAAGTGCAATTAGTTTTAATAAAAGGGGTATTTGCAATCAAGCTTCTGCTGGTCCTTCTAGGATTCAGGGTAGGGAGGAGGTGTCCAAGGGCCATGACATGGGGCAGCCACTCCACCCTTGATGGGCCCCTGGATGTTCCCAGGGCGGGTGAGTGCCACACTGTGCACTCTCAAAGCAGCAGCCTCACATCTCATCACGTCACGTCCCAGCATCACCTCACATCCCAGCATTACCCATCCCTGAGGAGACAAGAGAACGTCCAGCTAGGCCTGGTGACAGAGAGGCATATGGTAGGAGATATGCCCCCCTCCCCTCTGGGGCTGTGTGGACAGAGCTGCCTCCCTGCCACACCTCTGTCCCCCAGGGAACCACCAATTGGCAAACACTGGTCTGCTTTTGGTCAGTATAGTTTACATTTTCTAGAATTGTATATAAATGGAATCATACAGCATGTCTTCTTTTTTTGTCTAATATTACCCGACATAATTATTTTGAGATTCATCCATGCTGGGTGTATAGCAACACCTTGTTCTTTTTCATTGCTAGTTTTCCATTGTATGGATATTCCACAATTTGTTTATCTACTTGTAATGGACATTAGGATTGTTTTCAATTTTGGCTCTTATGAATAAAGCTGCAATCAGCAATCATGGACAAGTCTTTGAATGGACATGTTTTCATTTCTCTCGAGCAAATACCAAGGGTGATATGGTCAGGTCATATCAGGGTGTGTGAATAACATTTTAAGAAACTGCCAAACTGTTTTCCAAAGTGGTTGTACCATTTTGCATTCCTACCAGCATTGTGAGAATTGCAATTACTCCACATCCTCACCATCACTTGGCGTGATCTGTCTTTTCAATGTCAGCCATTCTAGTGAGTGTGGATCTCACTGTGGTTCTGATTTTCATGTCTCTAATGACTAATGATGTTGAGCATCTTTTCCTGGACTTATGTCACCCAAAAATCTTCTTTCGTGAAGTGTCTGTTCAAATCTTTTGCCCATTTTTCACTTGGATTGTTTATCTTATTATTGAGTTATAAAATACATTGGTTTTCTATTGCTATTGTAACAAATTACCAAACTCAGTGGCTTAAAGTAACACAAAGTTATTTGATCACAGTTCTGTACGTCAGAAGTTTGACATGGGCGTCACTGGGCTAAAGTCAAGTGTCAGCATAGCTGCTTCCTTTCTGGAAGCTCTGGGGAAGACTGTTTCCTTGCTCATGCAGGTTGTTGGCAGAATTCAGTTTCATGGGTGTATGGGTGTGAGGTCCACACTTCCCTGCTGGCTGTCAGCCAGACATCCTCAGCTTCTGGAAGCTGCTCCGTATCCTGGCTCATGGCCTCATCTTCAAATCCAGCAATGGTGGGTTTAGTCCTTCTCACGGCTGAGAATCTCTCCTGCCTCCTGCTCCCTCATGTCACTCTGACCCACTGTAGCCAAGAACATTCTTGACTTTTAAGGGCTCATGTGATTAGTCCAGGTCCACCTGGATAATCCAGGATCATCTCATCTCAAAATCTTTAACTTAATTACATCTGCAAAGTGCCTCTTGTAATTTAATGTGACAGAGTCACAGGTTCCAGGGATTAGGATGTGGGTATCTTGGAGAACCACTGTTTTTCCTACCACACAAAAGATCTTTATATGTTCTAGTTGTTAAGTCCATGTCAGGTATGTGCTTCGCAAATGTTTTCTCCCAGTCTGTGGTTTGCCTTTTTACTTTCAGAACAATGTCTTTCGAAGAGTAAAAGTTTTTAATTTTGATGAGGCCAATTTATAATTATGTCCTTTTCAATAACTCTTTGCCAAATCCAAAGTCACTAAGACTTCTCTTGTTTTCTTCTAGAAGTTCTATAATTTTAGGTCTTATATTTCAATGGCCAATCCTCTTTTTCTTTTTTGCATAGGGCTATCCAATTGTCCTGGCACCATTTGTTAAAAATATTCTTCTTTCCCCAATGAATTGCCTCTGTACCTTTGCTGAAAATCCTTTCACCATAAATCTGTGGTCTATTTCTGGACTTTCTGTTGTGTTCCAGGGATTTGTAAATGTCTATTTTTATGCCAATACCACACTGTCCTTATTACTGTAGCTTTGTAGTATTTCTTGATATCAGGGAGTAAAAGTCCTCCAACTTCGTTCACTTTTTCAAAGTTGTCTTGGCTATGCTAGGTCCTTGTATTTCCATATAAATTTTAGAATCAGCTTGTCAATTTTTATAGAAAAAAAAGTATCAGTATTTTGATTTGGATTGTGTTGAATCTATAGATCAACTTGGGGAGAAATGACATCTCAACAATATTGACTCTTCTAGGCCATTAAGATAGCATCTCTCTCATTTACTAACGTCTTTAATTTCTCACAGCAGTTTTGTGATTTTCTTTTTTTTTTTTTAAAGATTTTTCTTTTATTTTTTTTTTTATTTTTTTAGTTTTTATTTTTTTAAAGATTTTATTTACTTATTTTTCCCCCCAAAGCCCCAGTAGATAGTTGCGTGTCATAGCTGCACATCCCTCCAGTTGCTGTATGTGGGACGCGGCCTCAGCATGGCCGGAGAAGCAGCGCGTCGGTGCGAGCCCGGGATCCGAACCCGGGTCGCCAGCAGCGGAGCGCGCTCACTTAACCACCAAGCCACGGGGCCGGCCCAGTTTTGTGATTTTCAATGCACAGAGCTTGCACATCTTTTGTCAGTTGTAGCCCCAAGTATTTCACCTATTCAATGATATTGTAAAGTGTTTTAAAATCTCCCTTTCTGAATGGTCACTGCCAGATATGGGACTGCAGGTGCTCTCAATACTGACCTTGGATACTGCTACCTCTCCTACCCTCCCTTAGTTCTAGTAGCTCTGTGGTCGATTCCTTAGGATCTTATCTGTATCATCTGTGAGTAAAGATGTCTTCCCTTCCAAACTGGATGCCTTCTAGTCCCTGTTCTTGCCTTATTTCCCTGGCCAAATGCACAGAATAATGTTGATGGAAGTGATGAGGACAGGGTGCCTTGATCCTGAGGGTTACTGAAAGCTCCAATTCCAATTGTGGATTTGTCTACTTCTCCCTGCAGTTTTATCAATTGTTGCTTCCTGTTATGTCCTGAATTCTGAAGCTCTGTTATTAGATGCGTAGACATTTAGGACTGTTACATCGTTTTGATGAATTACCCTTCATTGCTATGAAATGATGCTCTTTGCCCCTGGTAACATTCTTTGCTGTGAAATCTATCTTGTCCAAAGTTGACACAGCGGTTCCAGGTTCGTTTTGGTCAGTGTGTTACCATGGTATATTTTTCTCCATCTTTTCACTTTTCACTTATTTGTGCCTTTGTATTTCTTGTAAGCAGTGCATAGCTGTGTCTTGTTTTATAATCCAATCTAACAATTGGTTTTTTAATTTTGGTTTTTAGACAATTTACTTTTTCCCCCTTGTTCACACATTTTGTTTTTGTTTTTTTTTTCTTCCTTTTTTTTTTATTGATGTTTTAATGGTTTTTAACATTGTGAAATTTTGGGTTGTGCATTTTTGTTTGTCCATCACCATATATATAACTCCCTTAACCCCTTGTGCCCACCCCCCACCCCCACTGCCCCTGGTAACCACAGTAGTTTTCTCTGTCCATGTGTTGGTTTATATTCCACATATGAGTGACATCATACAGTGTTTGTCTTTCTCTTTCTGGCTTATTTCACTTAACATAATACGCTCCAGGCAGGCCCATCCATGTTGTTGCAAATGGGACGATTTTGTCTTTTTTATGGCTGAGTAGTATTCCATTGTATATATATACCACATTTTCTTAATCCAATCGTCAGTTGAGGGACACTTAAGTTGCTTCCACTTCTTGGCTATGGTGAATAATGCTGCAATGAACATAGGGGTGCATAAGCCTCTTTGGATTGTTGATTTCAGGTTCGTTGGATAGATTCCCAGTAATGGGATGGCTGGGTCATAGGGCATCTCTACTTTTAAGTCTTTGAGGAATCTCCATACCATTTTCCATAGAGGCTGCACCAGTTTGCATTCCCACCAGCTGTGTATGAGGGTTCCCGTTTCTCCACATCCTCTCCAACACTTGTTGTTTTTTGTCTTGGTGATTATAGCCATTCTAATGGGCGTGAGGTGGTATCTTAGTGTTGTTTTGATTTGCATTTCCCTGATGATTAGTGATGTTGAACATCTTTTCATGTGCCTATTGGCCATCTGTATATCTTCTTTGGAGACGTGTCTGTTCATTTCCTCTGTTCATTTTTGATTGGGTTTTTTTTTGTTGTTCGGTTGTGTGAGTTCTTTATATATTATGGAGATCAACCCCTTGTCAGATGTATGTTTTGCAAATATTCTCTCCCAGCTAGTGGGTTGTCTGTTCATCTTGATTCTGGTTTCGTTTGTCTTATCGAAGCTCTTTAATCTGATAAAGTCCCACTTGTTTATTTTTTCTTTAGTTTCCCTAGTCTGGGTAAGCACGTCATCCGAAAAGATTCCTTTATCACCAATGTCAAATAGTGTGTTGCCTATATATTCTTCTATGAGTTTTATAGTTTCAGGTCTCACCTTCAGGTCTTTGATCCATTTTGAGTTAATTTTTGTGAATGGCGATAGCACATGGTCCACTTTCATTCTTTTGCATGTGGCTGTCCAGTTTTCCCAACACCATTTATTGAAGAGACTTGCCTTTCTCCATTGTATGTTCTTAGCACCTTTGTCGAAAATTAGCTGTCCGTATACGTGTGGTTTTATTTCTGGGGTTTCAATTCTGTTCCGTTGATCTGTGTGTGTGTTTTTGTACCAGTACCATGCTGTTTTGATTACTATTGCTTTGAGGTATGTTTTGAAGTCAGGGATTGTGATGCCTCCTGCTTTTTTTTTTTTCTTAGGATTTCTTTAGCTATTCGGGGTCTTTTGTTGCCCCATATAAATTTTAGTATTCTTTTTTCTATTTCTGTGAAGAATGTCATTGGGATTCTGATTGGGATTGCATTGAATCTGTAGATTGCTTTAGGTAATACAGACATTTTAACTATGTTTATTCTTCCAATCCACGTGCATGGGATATCTTTCCATTTCTTTATGTCATCATGGATTTCTTTCAATAATGTCTTGTAGTTCTCATTGTATAGGTCCTTCACCTCCTTGGTAAGATTTATTCCTAGGTAATTTATTCTTTTTGATGCCACACATTTTGTTTTTAAGCATAATTTTAGAGGATGTTAGATTCCCCACCTGATTTTTAATTGAGATGTAGTTTTTAATCACCCCAAAGAAACCCCGTGCCCATTAGTAGTCACTCCCCATTCCCCCCGACCTCAGCCCCTGGTAACCACTCATCTGCTACTGTCTCTATGGACTCACCCATTTGGGACATTCCATATAAATGGAATCAGACAATATGTGGCCTTTGGTGACTGCCTTCTTTCACTTAGCTTATTTTCAAGGCTCATCCATGTTGTAGCATGTCATCACTTCATTCCTTTTTATTTCTGAATAATATCCATCACGTGGACTTATTACCAGTTTTCAGTTGGTGGACGTCTGGGTTATGTCTACTTCTTGGCTACTATGAATAATGCTGTGAACATTTCTGTCCAACAAGACACCAGCCCCCTCGCTTCGCTCAACGCTTGGCCGCTATGGGGTACAGCTGAACCCATTTGGCCTGTGATAGACTAGTGGCCCCAGCTGCCCTCCCAAGAACCTCCACCCACTTGCGTCAATGCAAATGTTCCATCATTTCCCTCACCGAGCCCCCAGTGATGAGCACTTGCTTCCTTTCCTGGTGCTGTAGTCCATGTTCCAGACTACTGCCTGAGGCAGAATTACTCCCTCAAAAGGAAATAACATTCTGATTGCTCCTACTGCCCAAGAGCCAGGCTGCTTTCCAGAAAGTCTGTGCCTACTGACACCACCAGCACGTTTTCCACACCCCTGCCAACATTTAGGCTTAATGGTTATTAAACCTTTGATAATCACGTTCCACTTCTGAATTGCCAGCAGAGCTGGACACTTCCATGACTCTTTGCATTTTTCTAATTGTTATCTTTCCTAGATAGCATTTGAGTTAGGCTAAGCTTCTCAGGTATCTTACCTTCTCCCTCCTGTTTCCTGCCATCTCCTCCCTGAGTCACCAATGATGCCCCACGTGCAACCCTTCCTCCTCCACCGTGACACACTGAGCTCATTAACCCTGAGTAAGTCTTGCTGGTGATGAATCCTTCCTTCTAGTTACTTGCCTAGGGTTCCTTACCTTGCCCCTCTGCACATGGAAGCAGAGACCCAAGGCCAACCCAGAGAAAAGTGTATATGGTCTCAGTTCCTCCACCTCCTAATTCCCTCCTCCTCTCCCTAAGAAATGGGATCAGGTACCAGGTATGGCTGTTCCCTCTTGCTGCCTTCTTGGGTGGAGATGGAGCTTGATGGCACAGGGCCAGGGCTGTGGTGTCACTCCCTTTGCTGTTGCTAAGTGCCCCAAACACACTGTATCTGAGGCCTCGTATAATCACTCTTTGTTGGGAATTCACAGAGGAAATTCCTTTCATAAACTATGCAATTTCAGATGCCTTGAGTTGGAATCACCTGATGAACTTTATCATCCCAACCAATGTGGGCAAGGGAGAGGCTAGGCAGTTTTACCACTTCCATTTCAAAGATCAGATAACAGAGCAAAATGACCTGCCCAAGATTATAGAGCAGGTTACTAGAAAAGCTGGTGGCACCTTCAGAAATATAAATTAGAGTTTATGGGAAAAGTTCTAAATGTTTAATGAAAAAGATTCAGAGCAATGCATTATTTACATGTGAGTAAGAAAAGGTGGCAGAAGCCCCAGAGCATGTCCGGGGGGGGGGGGGGAGCTGTGAGAAGAGTTCACATACACTCCATTAAATAGTAACTGCTCCTGAACAGTTCCAAGTGGGAGTACAAAACAGGTGGGCAGTCCCCAACTCATCCTCAGCAGAGCAGACTCTTCAGATCAGATCAGCAACTGAAAGTGAAAACAGATAGACACTAAGGAATAACACAAACAAAATGACAACTTGTAAATTCAACTAAAGGTTCACAACAGACTTCTCAAAAACAAAAAAGGAAAAAAACTTCAAGTGCCCCCAACAAGGACTGAGGAAGTCCCCTGTGGCGACGCTGGTGGCAGCCCTGCTTACCGTTCATGGGCATCTCGTCGATCTGGGTGGAGTAGTACTGCTCAATGTCCCGGAGGATGCGGATGTCATCGTTCTTCACAAAATTAATGGCCACACCCTTTCGGCCATATCGACCTGACCGCCCAATTCTTCATGAGGAAAGCAAAATTTTTTTTTTTTTTGTGAGGAAGATCAGCCCTGAGCTAACATCTGCCAATACTCCTCTTTTTGCTGAGGAAGACCGGCCCTGGGCTAACATCCATGCCCATCTTCCTCCACTTTATATGGGACGCTGCCACAGCATGGCTTGACAGGCAGTGCATCGGTGCACGCCCGGGATCCGAACCAGCAAACCCCGGGCCGCCGCAGCGGAGCATGCACACTTAACCGCTTGCGCCACCAGGCCGGTCCCGAAAGCAAAATTACTTTAGTAAATAGAGCAAAGAAGATTTCAGTAACTCTATCAACGAGAGTGAACCCATGAAAAGCTCGCCCCCATACCTGTGTATATACAACTCTCTGTTATTGGGCAGGTCATAGTTGATGATGAGGGACACCTGAGGGACATCCAGCCCCCTGGCCCAGACGTCTGTAGAAATGAGCACTCGGCTGCAAAAAGAAAAGGCTTCTGAGGCAATCACCTTTGTCATAAGAGTGTAAGACTCGCTACAAGTCCAAAACACACCAGGTCACCCCTCACACTGTCCCCTGCAGGCATGAAGTGTGTAGGACAGCACCAGAAAGACCTGTTCAGAAGGGGCATCTGATACGTTGAGTTACAAAGGTCATGTGATGAAAATTCCTGATTATCTTTTACTACACTATGTTTAATTGTTTAAAGCCAGTCCCACACCAATCATTGGGAAAGACACTTTACTTTTGCCTAGCAAAAACTCAAGAACGGCAGCCTCACTGACTTTGGTGCCGTGTTTACAGTATCCTCACATTTGAAATGCAAATCACGCCACTCTGTCCTTCATATGGGACAGAATCTGCCACACCACAGACCCACGCTGTCCAATACTGAGGCCACCAGCCTACCTGCCCACCAAGCACCTGCAATGTGGCTGGTCTGAAATGAGATGCTCTTTAAGTGTAAAAAGCACACTGGATTTTGAATACTTAGTATAAAAAAATATATATTTTCAATGCTGATTACACAAAATGATACGCTATATTGGGTTAAATAAAATACATTATTAAAAATCAATTTCACCTGTTTCTTTTTATCTGTTTTAAAGTGGCTACCAGAAAATTTTAATTACGTATGTGGCTTGAATTGTATTTCTATTGGACATCGCTGGTCTAGAAGCAAAGTATTAAGGGACAGCAGGAGAAAGTTCAAAAACACAGAAGAGGTGTCACTGCCATATAATCACATATAATGGATGGGAGCCGGAGAGGGAGAATGGGGCCAAAGCAAAACCTGAGGGAAAAAAGTCACACAGCAGCCAAAGAGGAGAAGGAGGCCAAACACACACCCAGACCCATCAGTCAAAACTGCTGAAACAAAACACAAAGACAAACCTCGAGAGCAGCCTGCCAAAAAAGACACTGTTGGTAAAGGAGGAGCGACAGGACCAGCAGGGGACCTCCCAACAGAAGCAACGAAGCCAAACAACAATGAATTATGTCATTCAAGTGTAGAAAAGGAATCATGTCAACCTAGAATTCTAGCTCAGCAAGTACCTCCTTTAAGACATTGGAAGGAGATGTTTCAAGGTGAAATAGACATTTTCAGACAAACTAAAACAGACATTTTGTCACCAACAGACCCAAACTAAGTAAATACAAAAAGACATTCTTTAGACAGAAGGAAATTCTTCCCAGATAAAAATGCAGAGATAAAGGAAAAAGGAGTAACAAATATGGTAAATATGTGTCTAAATGTAAATAAATTTTTTTATATAAAGCAAGGCTGAGGTTGGGGGGAGTGTTTGCCAAAGGAAGTGTCAGGGATGATTCCCAGGTTTCTGACGTGAGTAGAAGAGGGTGTTCTTTAATGGAATGAGGACGACTAGAGATGAAGTAGATTTGGGAGGAAAGACCAAGAGTTCAGATTTGGATTTGTCTAGTTTTGAGATGCCTATGAGGCATCGAAGCAGAGATATTGGGTAGACAGTTAAATATATGGGTCTAGAGGGTCGGAGATAGAAATCTAAAAGTCACTGGGAGCCACAGGACTCTTATTTAGAGCAAGTGGGTACAGAGAGAGAAGAGAAGGGACTCCAGGACAGAACCACAGGGAATGCCAAAGAAAGAGCTGAACAGAGGAGGAGCTGGCAAAGAAGCATGAGGTGAAAAATAAAGAGAAGTGTGGTAAAAAAAAAAAAAAAAAATTTAACCATTGTAAAAAGAGGATTTCTGGGAAGAGTAGTCAGTGGGTCAAATGCAAGTATCTTGTGGGGTTTGAAACACATATACATTAAAACACACGACAACAACCACAGAAGTCTGGGCGTCACTGAAGTCAGGGTTTCAAGCTCTCTGCACTGCGGGAGGACGGTAAGAGGGTCAACGAGAGAGGCTGATGACACACAGACACGTGCTGCACTCCCTAGAGCAACTACTACATGACATAAAGAAATGGATGTTTTCCAAAATAAGAAGTGGGGAAAAGAAACAATTAAAAAAACCCAAAATAAAGAAAGAAAAAGGAATCACAGAAAAGATATAACAAGTAAAATGCACTTGTAACGATGGTCAAATATATCAGTACTTACATTAAACAGAAGTTGACTAAATGCTCCAATTAGAAGACAGTGTTTATCATTGGACTAAAAGAAAAACAAAAACAAAACCCAACTACATGCTGCTTGCACGAAATCCACACAAAGCTTAAGGTTACAAACAGGATGGAGAGGATGAGGATGTACCAAGCAGACACTAACCAGACAAAGCAGGCCCTGAGACAAAAGGCATCACTACAGATAAAGCAGACACTCCCATGATCGAAGGTAAAGCCTGCAGAAATGTAATAATTCTAAATTTCTATGTACACAGCCCTAGGATACGTAAAGGAAGAACTGAAGAAACATCAGAGGAATAACCTCATCCACAGCACTCTCAATACTGATGAAACAGTTAAAAAGAAAAAAAAGGTGAGGATGCAGATGGTTTGAAAAACAGAATTGGCAACTGAAATCTACCAGGCATACCTAGGACACTGTGTGCCAACAGCCACACAGGACCTGTCCTGTTCAAGCACACAGAACATCTGTAAAATGACCGTGTGCTGGGCCACAAAGCAAGTCTGAATACATGTCAGAAGAATGAAATCACAAAAATCATGTTCTCTTACCCAGTGGAAGTGAGCTAAAAACAAATTACAGAAAGATAAATAGAAAATCCCCATTTGGAAATGAAGAAATACACTTCTAAATGAGGCAACCAACCTACCTAGTTAGGGCTACTTATCACTTCTACCTAACCCAGCCCACCAGCATTGGCTGCCCCACTTACCAGAAGGTTATCTGACCTCCCTGAGCTCAGCTGTGAGGGGAAGGCTAGGGGGCACGGAGCTAACTCAGGTAATGAATAGGAAGAGGCCAGAACTCTGACCAGCAGGACCAGCCTCAGGTGCAGAAAGAGCAGCCAACCCACCTGGCGCCGGACCGGAACTCCTTCATGATGGACTCACGCTCCTTCTGAGGCATGTCTCCATGCATGGATGACACAGTGAAGTTGGCTTCCCTCATTTTCTCTGTCAGCCAGTCAACCTACAAATCAAATCAGCAGATGCTACTGTAAGCTCATAAACCAAATCAGACATTGTATTCAGGATTTTATTTCAATTATTTGCAGAACCAATGTGAATACTCATAAAGCAAGCGCTCTTAAAACTCAGACTAATCTTAACTGGATGTGTAAAAAACTTAATTTTGCCCAGCAAGTACTGGGGCAAAAATTCTCTCAATTTGTTCCATGTAAATTTCTTTAGGAAAAAAGGAGACCACATCTCACTATTCTTACTTGAAATTTAAATTCAAATCTTTTTTTGGAACGTTGGAGGGTCGGAGATAGAAATCTAAAAGTCACTGGGAGCCACAGGACTCTTATTTAGAGCAAGTGGGTACAGAGAGAGAAGAGAAGGGAGTGCAGGACAGAACCACAGGGAATGCCAAAGAAAGAGCTGAACAGAGGAGCTGGCAAAGAAGCATGAGGCGAAAAATAAAGAGAAGTGTGGTCAAGAAGTTGGCCACAAGAAGTGGCCCAACTTCCTGACCTTTTCAAGAAAAGCCGCCAGTGGTCCTCAGCAATGCCTGCACGTGAGTATCACCTGGGAAGTTTACAAAACCCCAGGCCCGGGTCCCACCTAAAACCAACGACTCCTGAACCTTCAGTCGTAGGACCAGCATCAACACTCCTGAACACCAGACACGTGTGTTCACATATCGTCCTCCATGGCTTTTGTGTTAAAGGGCAGAGTTGAGCAGTTCCCACAAAGCCTAAAGCACATACTTCTGGCCCCTACAGAAAAAGTTTGACCTAAGTTCTTAAGAGAACCCATCTTCAGTTTTCAACACAAGGCTAGTAAAGAGCTAAGCTCTAAGAGAGCCAAGTACCTTCCTTTTGGTATTACAGAAAATGACTGCCTGAGTAATGGTCAGCGTGTCGTAGAGATCACACAGAGTGTCAAATTTCCACTCTTCTCTTTCCACCGCGACAAAAAACTGCTTGATGCCTTCTAGAGTCAATTCATCACTGGAGAACAAAGACAAATCCTGTTAACTCATTCTTCAAACCAAAATGTGGCATGTACGCATGCTAGGCACTCTTACATGTACTGGTCCAACCCTCAGCAGCTCCACAAGGTTGGTCATTAAGCCCCACATCTCCTGCTCAGCCACATCCTCCTACAAGCCACCACTTCCACCACTCAGGCCCAAGCTCTGGATCAGTCTGAACTTCTAACAGTTGCTACCACCCTGGATATGGTTCTAAACAAATCATCTGACTTGTTCAATAGTATATACATTTTACTCCCAAAACACTGATAAATAAACACTATCAGCTAATTTTTAAATTTGGAATTATTGGGTCAAAGGGGAATGTACATATAAAAGCTGGCTTTTCAAAAAAGAAAATTAAAACAAATTTTCCCATGTTGAAACCCAAATTCAACCCACATTGTGTGTTTTAGTACCACTTGAGAAGCAGGGTGCTCTTACCGTTTCACCAGGATACGGATGGGGTCTGTCATGAACTTATTGGTCATCTCCAGAATCTCGTGAGGCAGCGTGGCGCTGATGAGCACCACCTGCGTGGCTGGGGGCAGGTACCTGTACACGTCGTAAATCTGCTCTTTGAAACCTGGCATGAGGAATAAGACACTGAGAATTTTTTAAGCTGCACACTTTGAAAAAGACGTTACATGTCAAATGCTCACATTTAATTAGATGCAGAGTTGTGACTGTAAGGTATAAGATTTCACAAAGAAACTTTTGTACAGAGCTGGCCCAAATCCTTGCTTTCCTTCTCTTCTCCCACTCCCCACCTGCTCCCGGGTATGCTCTGGGGAGCAAAACCTCACCCCAAGAGTCTTGGAGGCCGACAGTTAAAAGTAACAGAAACCCTAGCCCTGAGTCACCCACAACCTCGGATGCCTGCAGGCAGTTATGACTCAGTTACAGCTGCACTGCCCTATGAGGATTTGTGTCCACTGTGACCAGATCTGCCACATTTCTAGAAAATACAGAGGTCTGGATTTTTAAAAAAAATATCTCCCACGAGTGACATCAGCATCATGGCGGAGTGAGCTTCCCTCATTGAACGCTCCCCCTCTAAGACACAACAAAAAGGACATTCATATTTCAACAGAAGCTATTCACACAACATAGGGGACGTCTGAGACACCCAGGCAGCCGTATACCCGAGGGCTGAGGTGCCCCAGAGTAAGTGGAAGGAGGTAAGAGGAACTCTCTTCACTCCTCTTATCATAAGAAAGCTCAACGAAATACAAGCAAACACAGATAGACAATTCAATGAAATCAGGAATTTCTTCACAAAAGAGATTGAAACTATAAAGAAAAACCAATCAGAAATCTTAGAAATGAAAAACAAAATAGAGGAGATAAAGACAAATCTGCAAGCCTTAAGCATCAGAGCTGACAATATGGAGGAAAGAATTAGCAATATTGAAGACAGCAGTGCAGAAATGCTCCAGATGGAGGAGGAAAGAGAACTAAGACTAAAAAGAAATGAAGCAACCCTCTGAGAAATATTGGACTCAATTAGGAAATCCAACATAAGGTTTATAGGTGTTTCAGAGGGAAAAGACAGGGAAAAAGGAGCAGAACTTGTTCAAAGAAATAATAGCTGAGAACTTCCCAAACCTAGGGAAGGAGCTGGAAAAATGAAATCAATAGATCTCCTAAATATATCAACATGAAAAAACCCTCTCCAAGGCATATAGCAGTAAAGCTGGCAAGAGCCAACAACAAAGAAAAAATATTAAGGGCAGCGAGACAAAAAAAAAATAACGTACAAAGGAATTCCTATCAGGCTCTCAGCCGATTTCGTGACAGAAACTTCACAGGCTAGGAGAGAGTGGAACAATGTATTAAAAATTCTGAAAGACAAACACTTTCAGCCAAGAATACTCTATCTATGGGCCGGCCCCGTGGCTTGGCGGTTAAGTGCGCATGCTCTGCTGCTGGCGGCCCGGGTTCGGATCCCGGGCGCGCGCTGATGCACCGATTGTTCGGCGATGCTGAGGCCACGTCCCACATACAGCAACTGGAAGGATGTGCAACTGTGATATACAACTATCTGCTGGGGCTTTGGGGGAAAAATAAATAAATAAAATTATAAAAAAAAAGAATACTCTATCTAGCGAAAATATCCTTCAGATATGATGGAGAAATAATAACTATCCCTGATAAACCAAAGCTAAGGGAGTTCATTGCCACAAGACCCCCGCTACAAGAAGTGCTCAAGAAGGCCCTCATGTCTGAGAAAAAAAAGAGAAAGGGGATACAAAGTTTTGAACAAGGAGGAAAACAGGTCAACAAAATCATAAAAATTGCAGCTATCAGAATAGATTAGCAAACACTTAATCATAAAACCAAAGATCAAGGGAAGGAAAAACACCAAAAATAAATATAACCTCATCACTTTAAACACAAACTCACAACACAAGATGGAATAAATTGTGACAACAATAACTTAGAAGGAGAAGAGGAAAGGGATCGAATCGACTTACTCTAAGGCAATAAGAGGCCATCAAAAAATGGACTATCACATCCACGAGATTTTTTTCATACAAACCTCATGGTAACCACTAACCAAATAATCAGAACAAAGTCACACACAATAAACAAAGAGAAAACTAAGAGAACCTCCATACAGAACTACCAAAATGAATCAGTAGTCCGAAACACATGGGACGAGAAACAAAAGCAATGTAAAAGAATCAGAAAATGAACGACAAAATAGCAACATTAAGCCCTCATATATCAATAATTACCCTAAATGTAAATGGACTGAGCTCTCCAATCAAAAGACACAGAGTGGTGGGATAGATTAAAAAACAAGACCCAACAATATGCTGCCTCCAGGAAACACATCTCAATTCTAAAGACAAACACAGGCTCAGAGTGAAAGGATGGAAGACAATACTCCAAGCTTATGGCAAACAAAAGAAAGCAGATGTCGCCATACTTATATCAAAGTTGACTTGAAGATAAAACAGGTAATGAGAGACAAAGAGGGGCAATATATAATGATAAAAGGGATGCTCCACCCATATCACTTATAAATATATATGCACCCAACAAAGGGGCACCAAAGTACATAAAGCAACTATTAACAAACCTAAAAGGAGATATTAACAACAACACAATAATAGTAGGGGATCTTAACACCCCACTTACACCAATGGATAGATCACCCAGACAGAAAGTCAATAATGAAATAATGAACTTAAATGAAAAATTTGACAAGATGGACTTAATAGACATAGAGAGAGCACTCCATCCTAACAGCAGATTACGAGCACTCCATCCTAACAGCAGATTACACATTCTTCTCAAGCACGCATGGAATACTCTCAAGAATAGACCATATGTTGGGAAACAAGGTGTGCCTCTATAAATTCAAGAAGACTGAAATCATAACAAGCATCTTTTCCAACCATAACGCCATGAAGCTAGAAATCAACTACAAGAAAAAACCGGGAAAGTGACAAAGATGTGGAGACTAAATAACATGCTATTTTTTTTTAATTTATTTATTTATTTTCCCCCAAAGCTCCCATAGATAAGTTGTCTGTCATAGCTGCACATCCTTCTAGTTGCTGTATGTGGGACGCGGCCTCAGCATGGCCGGAGAAGTGGTGCCTCGGTGCGCACCTGGGATCCAAACCCTGGCCGCCAGTAAATAACATGCTATTGAACAAGCAATGGATCACTGATGAAGTTAAAGGAGAAATCAAGTCATATTTGGAGACAAATGAAAATGAAAATACACCATACCAACTCATATGGGATGCAGCAAAAGCAGTCCTGAGAGGGAAACTCATAGCAATATAGGCCCACCTTAACAAACAAGAAAAAGCCCAAATAAGCAACCTCAAACTACACCTAACAGAATTAGAAAAAGAAGAACAAACAAGACCCAAAGTCAGCAGAAGGAGGGAAATACTAAAAATCAGAGCAGAAATAAATGAAATCAAAACCAAAAAAACAGTAGAAAGGATCAATGAAACAAAGAGCTGGTTCTCTGAGAAGATAAACAAAATTGATAAACTTAGCCAGACTCACCAAGAAAAAAAGAGAGAAGGCTCAAATAAATAAAATTAGAAATGAAAACTGGGAAATTACAACAGATACCACAGAAATAGAAAAAATTATAAGAGAATACTATGAAAAACTATATGCCAACAAATTAGACAATCTAAAAGAAATGGATAAATTCTTAGACTCATACTACCTCCCAAAACTGAATCAAGAAGAAACAGAGAACCTGAATAGACCAATCACAAGCAAAGAGATTGAAACAGTAATGAAAAATCTCCCCAAAAATAAAAGTCAAGGACCAGATGGCTTCTCTGGAGAATTTTACCAAACATTCAAAGATTTAATACCTATCCTTCTCAAACTATTCCAAAAAATAGAGGAAGATGGAACACTTTCCAACACATTCTACGAGGCCAACATCACCTGATACCAAAGCCAAAGACAATACTAAAACGAAAAACTACAGACCAATATCCCTGATGAACACAGATGCAAAAATTCTCAACAAAATACCTGCAAACCAAATACAGCAATACGTTAAAAAGATCATACACCAGAGGCCGACCCAGTGGCGTAGAGGTTAAGTTTGCACACTCCACTTCCATGGCCTGGGGTTCACAGGTTCGGATCCCAGGCACAGACCTACACACCACTCATCAAGCCATGTTGTGGTGGCGTCCCACATACAAAATAAAGGAAGACTGGCACAGATGTTAGCTCAGGGACAGTCCTCCTCAAGCAAAAAAAGAGGAAGATTGGCAACAGATGTTAGCTGAGGACCAATCTTCCTCACTAAAAAGATCATACACCATGATCAAGTGGGATTTATATCAGGGACACAGGGACGGTTCAACATCCGCAAATCAATCGATATGATACACCACATTAACAAAACAAAGAATAAAACCCATATGATCATCTCAGTAGATGCAGAGAAGGCATCTCACAAGATCCAACATCCGTTTATGATAAAAACTCTCAAAAAAATGGGTATAGAAGGAAAGTACCTTAACATAATAAAGGCCATATATGACAAAACCACAGCCAGCATCATACTCAGCAGGGAAAAACTGAAAGCCATCCCTCTGAAAACAGGAACAAAACAAGGGTGCCCACACTCACCACTCTTATTCAACATAATACTGGAGGTTCTGGCCAGAGCAATTAGGCAAGAAAAAAGAATAAAAGGAATACAAATAGGCAACAAAGGAGTGAAACTCCTGCTGTTTGCAGATGACATGATCTTATATATAGAAAACCCTAAAGAATCCATTGGAAAACTATTAGAAATAATCAACAATTACAGCAAAGTTGCAGGATATAAAATCAATTTACAGAAATCAGTTGCATTTCTATATGCCAACAATGAACTAACAGAGAACTCAAGAAGACAATCCCATTTACAATTGCCACAAAAAGAATAAAATATCTAGAAACAAATTTAACCAAGGAAGTGAAAGATCTATACAATGAAAACTATAAGACATTACTGACTGAAATCAGTGATGACATAAAGAAATGGAAAAATATTCCATGCACATGGATTGGAAGAATAAACATAGTTAAAACATCCATACTACCTAAAGCAATCTACAGATTCAATGCAATCCCAATCAGAATCCCAAGGACATTCTTCACGGAAATAGAACAAAGAATACTAAAATTCATATGGGGCAACAAAGGACCCCGAACAGCTAAAGAAATCCTGAGAGAAAAGAACAAAGCTGGAGGCATCACAATCCATGACTTCAAAACATACCACAAAGCGATAGTAATCAAAACAGCATATTACTAGTACAAAAATAGACACACAGATCAATGGAACAGAATTGAAAGCCCAGAAATTAAACCTCACATCTATGGGCAGCTAATCTTTGACAAAGGAGCTAAGAACATACAATGGAGAAAGGAAAGTCTCTTCAATAAATGGTGCTGGGAAAACTGGACAGCCACTTGCAAAAGAATGAAAGTAGACCATCTTCTTTTGCCATACACAAAAATTAACTCAAAATGGATCAAAGACTGGAAGGTGAGACCTGAAACTATAAAACTCCTGGAAGAAAATATAGGCAGTACACAATTCGTCATCAGTCATAAAGGGATCTTTTCGAATTCCATGTCTACTCGGACAATGAAAACAAAAAATAAACAAGTGAGACTTCATCCGATTAAAGAGCTTCTACAAGGCAAATGAAACCAGGATCAAAATGAATAGGGAACCCACCAGCTGGGAAAAAATATTTGCAAACCACATGTCCAAACAAGAAATTAATCTCCATAATATATAAAGAACTCACATGACTGAACAACAAAAACACAAACAACCTGATCAAAAAATGGGCAGAGGAAATGAACAGACACTTCTCCAAAGAAGATATACAGATGGCCAACAGGCAAATGAAAAGATGCTCAACCTCACTAATCATCAGGGAAATGCAAATCAAAACCACACTAACATATCATCTTACACCTGTTAGAATGGCTATAATCACCAAGACAAAAAGCAACAAATGCTGGAGAGGCTGTGCAGAAATGGGAACCCTAATTCACTGCTGGTGGGAATGCAAACTGGTGCAGCCTCTATGGAAATCAGTATGCAGATTCCTCAAACAATTAAAAAAAGAAATACCTTATAATCCAGCTCTCCCACTACTGGGAATCTACCCAACGAACCTGAAATCAACAATCCAAAGAGGCTTATACACCCCTATGTTCATTGCAGCATTATTCACTATAGCCAAGAAGTGGAAGCAACCCAAGTGTCCCTTGACTGATGAGTGGATAAAGAAGATGTGGTGTGTATGTATGTATATATATATATATATATATATATACATACACACACACACATACACACACAATGGAATACTACTCAGCCGTAAAAAAAAAAAGACAAAATCGTCCCATTTGCAATAACATGGATGGACTTGAAGGGTATTATGTTAAGCAAAATCAGCCAGAAAGAGAAAGACCACATGATTTCACTCATAAGTGGAAGATGAACTAACACACATACAGAGAGAACTGTTTGGTGGTTACCAGGGGCGAGGGGGGTGGGGGATGGGCACAAGGGGTGAAGGGGTGCATTTATATGGTGACTGACAAACAATAATGTACAACAAAATTTCACAATAAAGGAAAAAAAAAAGAATGTGGGTTCTGGAGCCAGACTGTATGTATTTGAGCCCCTTGCTCTGCTGCTTATCGGCCCTGTGACCTTGAGCAAGTAGCTTAGAATCTCTGTGCCTCGGTTTTATAATCTGTAAAATGGGAATAAAGGAATGTATCTCATGAGAAAAAAAAATCGCCCACAAATATCAAATTATGCTGTACACCTGAAACTAATATGTTACATGTCAATTATACCTCTATTAAAAAAAACTCCCAAGCAATAATGCAACTAATTTACACTATTAAACATGGCATAGGCTGAATAAAATACATCACCAAGTGGGACCTGGCCCACAGGTTACTATACCACAATCTCTGCCAGGCCTGGGCAGGACGGGGTTAGGAGATGAGTGTGTGAGAATGCCCACAGGCAGGGGGTCCCAAAGAGCTTGTTAACAAACTGCAGGGTTCTGAGTGCACAGATCACGAAGCCCAAGAATCTGCATCTCTAACAAGTTCCCAAGTGACACGGATGCTGCTGGTCTGGAGACCTCACTTTGAGAACTGCTGCCCTAAGGGATAAGACCACAAGGAGCCACCTACAACCAACAGCTTCCTCAGACACAGAGGAAACTGACTGCTTTGTGGTAACCGTACTTCTAACTTAACTGAAGAGCAGGGCCTTCTGATAAGAGGCCCAAGCAGAGGGAGGGGTGGAAGGCAGCGCCTCAGCACAGCATTAGCCTCTAGTACCTGAAAGAACTACTCAGTACTAGACACCCAAGAAAACGATGGAGAAAACCCCCACGTATGTTACTGGTTAATGTTAGAAGCAAAATCCTTCCTTCATGCCAGGTGACCCCAAAGTCTATGGAGACCCCTGCCCAATCCTTCATGCCAGGTGACCTCAAGGTCTATGGGAACACCCACCCAGTACTTCATGGCAGGTGACCCCAAGGTCTATGGAGACACCCGCCCAGTCCCCTGGGATGGAGGCAGAGGCTGAGGGGGAGGGTCTATACACACAGTGGAAGGTGAAGGCACTGCAAAGCACTGCCCCCAGCTGTTTCACATGGGGAACAAGGCTACTGAACTCAAGGTGACACCTGTCATTATGCATTTCCCAACCACTGCAACAAGACATCTGCTATCACTTAGGGGTCCTCACATATTTGTTCTCATACATTTTGGCAGAAACACATGAAAAGCCTAAAAAGTATATATTCCAATTCTAGAAATTTATCTTAAAAAAATGGTAAAAGAGTTAAAAACAGCCTAGACAACCAATAAAGCTGGTTAAATAAATTATGGAACATCTATACCACAGAATACCCTACTGCCATAAAACGTGATTCACTGACACACCCATTTTTACCCCCTCCTTCAATCAACACCAGGCACTTCTATGCGCCACATCTCAACTCCACACTTTGGTCCCCTGTGCTAACCCCCCAGACACACAATTAGCAACGCCATATCAGTCTGGGTTGAAATGCTGTTGTTCTGGTTGTGATCAGTCTTATAAACTCCTACCATAAAAAAGATCAAAATACAAGTTTTATGTTGGTAATCGTCCCCGAGGTACAACTGTCTTCCACAAAGAAAACACTAGTTATATTTAGAACACTTCCATTAGCTCCATATTTCAATTTTACATTGTGAAAATTTAAGAATTATATGTCAGTAGAAAATTCACTACTCATACCTTTATTCAACATTTCATCAGCCTCGTCCAAAACCAACATCTTGATAGCCCGAGTCCTCAAACTTCTGCGTCGAATCATATCTATAAAATTAGATTTTGAAATAATTAGACCTCAGGCTATGAGGAAATAGCTAACTATTTCAACCAGTTTGCACAGCATTTCAGAGACATTCCCTCCACTTTCCACAAGTTACCCAAATGCAAAAATCCATCACGCAGCATGTCAAATTGACAACAGTCTTGTATCGTTTACCTACGTCTTATGAATACTATTAGCAGCACAATTTTTATAGACAAAAGCGCTTACCAAAGACACGCCCAGGTGTGCCAGCGACAACGTGCTGTCCGTAGTCCAGTTTCCTGATGTCCTCCCCCACGTTGGTGCCTCCGATGCAGGCGTGGCACTGGACGTTCATGTAGTCACCCAGAGCGAGCAGGCCCTGAATGAAAACACAGGTTCACGTCCAGGGCCTGCCTCAAGACCACTATGAAGTCGGAAACATCTGAGTTTCCCAAAATGAAGATCACTTCTATTCCAATTTAAGATGACCACCAAATATTACTGATGCCATAATTATACCATAAAACCACAGAGAGCCCAACTCTCCTACTTCTACTCTTTTCTGCACCAAAATAAAGTTAGTTTTGCTAGTTTCTTATTACAAAAGCAATACACATTAATTATAGAAAAACCTATAATATTATATATATAATTACATATATAATATTCATAATTCTATCCACCCAGAGACAATATTAACATTTTAATATACACTCTTTCAAAGTGTTTATAATACGTAAATATAAAATAGTAACAATTTTTACCAAAATGGATTTTTTGTTGAAAAATTTACAATTCTAAGACTGTAAAAAAACTACTGGAATCACACAAGCTACACTAAAAATGACCTAATACAAACCAGCAATTCATATAATATATAATGATTTATGGCAAAATGTTAGGGATGAGGAAAAAAAATTTGAGGGAACAGAAAAACAGGATTAGATTAAGTCAACTGGTCAGCCTTTCACAAGTGAATTATAAAGCAGTACTTGCAAATATGACACTGCCATCTTTAACTGTCTCACCTTCTGGATCTGTACAGCTAACTCTCTTGTTGGAGCCAAGATCAAAGCTTGGGTTTCACGAACCTGTTAAAATAATTTGTCAGCAAAGAGAGAATTTTCAGTATTTTCAAGGTAGACTGCATTAATTTACACTCAGATCTATTTCGAATATTATCTCACATTCACCACACATCTGATTTCTAACAGAGGTAAGCAAACCTGAATGTTACTCAAACCACAAACCCAGTAATAATGGGGTATACTGGTCAGGATTCTTGTTTGCACACAAGAATTTCCACTAGTTTAAAAAATCTCCCGCTTTAAATAAAAAGAAATTTATGACAGGGCATTAGCTCAGACATTAGTGTGCAATTAAGATTTTCTTAAAAAATTTGAGTCAGTACAATTAGAGAAATTTAAAAACTGCACTTTTTTTTTTTTTTGAGGAACATTGGCCCTACACTAACGTCTGTTGTCAATCTTCTTCTTTCTTCTTTTTTCTCCCCAAAACATAGTTGTGCATCATAGTTGTAGAGTTGTAGCTCTTCTATATGGGACGCCGCCTCAGCATGGCTTGATGAGCGGTGAGTAGGTCCGAGCCCAGGATCCAAACTGGTGAACCCCAGGGCGCCAAAGTGGAACACATGAGCTTAACTGCTACGCCACCAGGCCGGCCTCCTAAAAACTGCACTTTTTGAACACTGCAGTTACCATAGAAAAATGAAGTATTTCCTAAGATTAAAGAGAGGTTTGTTTTAAGAGTGGCAAATTACCTGAATATCCAAACACTGGAGGACGGAAATACTGAAGGTGGCTGTTTTGCCTGTACCAGACTGAGATCTAGTAAAGAAAACACAAATGGGATTTAGAATGCTGGGCCACCTGCCACTGTGCCCATTCATATAAGCCCCCCCACAGCAGTGCTCCAGGGGCAGGGGCAGAAGCACTTGGCAGCTTCTTCCAAGCAGACGCCTCCCGACCCCCCACAAAAGACCATCAATATCTTAACTGCAAGGGCGGGACTCAGGCACCGTGTCACAACTTTTAAATCACTGGTGATGAGCACAGCAGATGTGGCTTTTGCATCAGGGGGTGATGGAGCTACAGAAGCTGTAACTCCAACAAGTGTTAGAGGTGGCAGAAAAGAGAGATTCCCCTTTATGTAACTATAATTCTTTTCTTTGAGTTTGGAATGAAACTATCCTCCAAAAATATATTTTTTTTTTTTGTAAATGAGTCTTTAAAAATTAGGCACCAGGAATAAAGCTATTAAAAGAGCATTATATACAATTTCACATGCTGACTGACATGTAAGTAAAGCTAGCTAAAAAAATGAAGGCTTTCCAAAGTAGAAGACACAAACATAAACACAAACAAAACACCCTGTGGCTAAAGTCAAGGAAAGAGTTGGTAAGGAGTGTATGAAAACTGACAAAAATGGTCATCCCAAAGCATGAACCACCCTTTGCTTTCCTAGCATCTCATTCCCACTCTGTGTGAGCAGACTTACTGTGCGATGACATCTCTCCCTTTAATTATCTGCTTGATAGCTCGCTGCTGGATTGCTGAGGGTTTTTCAAAACCTGTAAATAAAAACAAAAAATTAGCCCTAACCACCAGGACAGCATGTTTACAACCATACAGTGTAGGCTCCTCGGGGCAGAAATGGTATCTTTTTTTAACTCCCCACTCCCACCCTCGCCTAACCCAATGTCTAACACACTGAGCTCTCAAGAAACAGCTGCTGAATGAATTGGGCTGAAGTAGATTTTTATTATACTGACTAACGGGGGATCTTATTTATACAGACAAAATCTCTGTAAAAGGAACATGACTGCAGAATATAGAGACCTCAGTCAGTTAAAAAGAAAATGTTGGGACTGGCCCAGCGGCGCAAGCGGTTAAGTGCGTGCGCCGCCGCTGCGGCGGCCCGGGGTTCGCCGGTTCGGATCCCTGGCGCACATGGAGGCACCGCTTGGCAAGCTATGCTGTGGCGGCGTCCCATATAAAGTGGAGGAATATGGGCACGGATGTTAGCCCAGAGCCAGTCTTCCTCAGCAAAAAACGAGGAGGATTGTCAGATGTTAGCACAGGGCTGATCCTCCTCACACACACCAAAAAAAAACCCAAAATGTTAGCGGTGGTACCTCTGGAGAATGGGTTGGGGAGGCTCACTTTTTACTCCAATTACTTCTGTATTGTTTGACTACATTACAATAACCTGCAATGCTTTTTTTTTGTATTACTTTTTAAATTATACAAAGGAAAATAAACCCATCAGCGCTGTAGTCAGCCCTCCTTCCCATGTGGGTTGTTCACATTGTCTACAACTACATTTAATCTACCGTGCGGGTCGTACTGCAGGGTGTCCAGCACTGTACTCCTCCCTGACTTGATGTAGCTACATGAACTACAACACCACCCCTCTTGCATAGCAATTACCAAGGCATGAGGCCACTCTGAAGGAGTAAAAGTATTTTCCAAATAAACAAAACTTATGTACAAAAACTGTATTTTAATTATTTTTTGGTAGTATAATTTCCCATCTAGCACAAAAGCAAACACCACAGATGATTTAAACTCCTCATGATGACCAATGGGAAACTAAAAACCGTGTTTTAGGGCAGGGATGCCCTGGGTGCCTAGAGGCACGTAGGGCTGTCAGCCTCACTCAGGCCAGGCTGCAATGGTTCTTTCACCTCCCGTTCCCTCAGCACCTTCTCTTTGCTCTATCCAAACTGCCATGACATCAGGACTGCTGGATAAAAGACATCCCAGGCGTTAAGCAGACGCTGATCACTCCCACCTGCACCTCCAACACCACCGATCTTCCTCAGCTCCCAACTTAGACAACTGCCTTCCCGACATCTCCAAATGGATGGCTCACAGGCCCCTCAAGGTCACCACATCCAAGACAGAGCTTCCCACTTTGCCTCCCTCGAGCGCTCCCCACCTAAGCAAGCATGCTGCCCGTTACTCACAACACCCAGGAATCACGTGAGTCCTCCTTCCTCTGCCGCTCCCATTCAACCCATCAGGGAACCCTGTTAGTACTCCACCTCGGCCACAATGCCATCATCTCTCCCCTGGACTGGAACAAAAGCCTCTAACTCATCGCCCTGCTTCCTCTCCTGCCTCAACTCCCCTCAAATCCTCCCCTCAAATCCACAGACACCCAGGATAACCTCTGTAACTGTAATCGTCTCACTTTCCTGATTAAAATCCTCCACTGGCTTCCCACCACACTTAGAAATAAAATTCAGGGGCCGGCCCGGTGACGCAAGCGGTTAAGTGCACGCGTTCTGCTGGGGCGGCCCCGAGGTTCGCTGGTTCGGATCCCGGGCGTGCACCGACGCACTGCCTGGCAAGCCATGCTGTGCCGCATCCCATATGAAGTGGAGGAAGATGGGCACGGATGTTAGCACAGGGCCAGTCTTCCTCAGCAAAAAAAAGAGGAGGATTGGCAGATGTTAGCACAGGGCTGATCTCCTCACAAAAAAAAAAAAAGAAATAAAATTCAAGTTCTTGATCATCTCATATGATCCTCTGCAAGATCTGGCCCCTGCCTCTCTCTCCAAACTCGCCCCTGGGCTCTCACGACAGGAAGCTTCTTTCTGCTCCTAGAATCACTCAGCTCAGGGCTACAGGGCCCTGGCACCAGCTGCTCCCTCTGTCCAGTACTACCATAGTCTTCTCATAAGGGCTCCTTAATCCAGATGTCAGCTCAAATGTCAGCCCCTTCTGGGAGACCTCTCATCTATTTTCTCTATGTATTGTAACTCTCTTTTCCCTCCAATCACACTTCATTCAATTATCCCGCTTTATTTTCTCTAGAGCCATTACCACTACCTGAAGCAGCCTAGGCTCTATGCCGTCTGTCTCCCAAACATAACTTAAGCTACCTAAGGGCACGAGCCTGTCTGGTCCACTGCTAAACCCTCAGTGCCTAGAGCCGCGCACGTCCGGAGCACCTGGCAGGTACAGGACAGTTATCCGCGGAACGAATGACTCCGAAGGGCCCGGAAGGCTTTGCAGCCCTCGCTGGACCAGCACGGTGCTCTGCATCGAGGACAAAACCGAACCCACCGACGCAAACGCGGTAGTGGATGGCGTGCTGCGGGCGGGGGTCGCCCGTCAGCGGCTCGGCCTCGGCTCCAACCCCCGGCCTCCGGGGCCTGCCCGGGACTCGCAGTCTCAGCCTCACTCCCGCCCGCATCCCCGGCTAACGGCCCGCGGCCCGCGCCCACCGACCATAGGCGTAGATGCCGCGCAGTAGGTCCTCCCGCAGGCCCATGGTGTCGAACGTGGGGGTCACGTCCACCTCCTCGCTGGTCTCGAATTCCACTTTGGTCATGTCTTCCTCTTTGAGCAACCGCTTCCGCGCCGAGCCCGAAGTCGCCATCGTGGCCGTGGCCGCCATGATCCCGACTCGGCTAACAGCAGAGCGCGCGCCGCAGCGGAAAGCGGAAGCAAAGCCCTGCGCCTGCGCCACCGCCGCCGCCGCCAGGAACTGACGCGTGCTTGCATGCGTGCGTGCGTAAGAGCGTGCGTACGAGCGTGCGTCGGGGCCGCATCTCGCGAGGAGCGGGGCCTCCTCTTCATTGAAAGGGGAAAGGGAGCTTGAGGCAGGGAAAGGGGCGGTGCTGCTGCTCCTGCTCTCGCGATGTGAGATCCTGCGATATCTCGCAAGGGGCGGGACTCCGCCCACCCCGTATAAAAAGTGCCGAGGGGCGGGCTGACCCGGGATGTGTGAAATGGACGTTTGGAAGGTTTGAGGTGGTGGTGGCGGGTTCTGACATGTTTCCGAACGGGACGGTAGACTCGGAGCCCCGGAAGACCGGCTGCGGGCCAAGCCAGGGCGCCTCTGCTCCGGGCCGGGTCTCCAGGCGGCCATGCCTCGAATGGGAACCTGGCGCGGGTCCCCAGATGCGCACACTCCCGCGTTTATACGCTTCTTCCGACCTTATCGCCGACCTGGGTCGGAGGCGCGCGGCTCGTGGTGGGGAAAGCATTATTCTCATTATTACCGACGCCAGAGGTAAATCCTCACTGCTAGTAGTTGGAAATAGTCTACTGTCGGAAAATCTGGCGGTTTTTGACTGCCTTTTTGTCAGCTCTGGTTGAGTGGCCCCTAATGGAAAAGCCGCTACCCGGGGTCGAGCGTGTCGAGAGAAAGTGCCCACGCTTGGGGATGCGGACAGTGGAGTCTCGACGTCCCCGGACCCCCGGGACGGGCTGCGTGACCTGGGGACGCGCCTCTGTTTGACTGCAGCTCGCGGGTCATTCTGCGTCTGGTGGAGGCGCTAATCGACCCTGCCCTGCAGGAGGAATCGCCCCGGAGGCGATGGCTCTTTGTTGCCTGTAGAGCGTTAACCTGTTATACCCTCTTACCCTGAACTTAAGTGTCTGAATACCGACTCCTCAAAACGCTTCTGAAGCAGCTTCGCCCCCTGACTGTGTTCATCCTGTGTTGTGTGAAAATGATGTTTTTAATTTCGGGAAGGTTACACTCTCGCAAGTGTCAGCTCTGTCCTTTCTCGTTGTTTGCTTGGCTCGCATCACTGGGCATGGCTTTAATCCACCGCCTCCTTCCAGGAGAGCTTGAACCCTCTCCTGTTGGGAAGGTTAGTTTAGTTAAAACTGGCTCGTCGTTTCATCTTCTAAACCAGGCACATGGAGAGTGCAGTGGGTTGCAATAGATTGACAGCAAACAAGTAAGTGACGGTTTAGTTCTCGAAAAGCTCTCGTTCTGACCTCAGAATATGTCCAAACCTTATAAGGTAATTGATGTGATGAACATGCCTATGAAGGATGCCAGTATTAATCAAATATTTATGAAGCTGGACTTCTTTCTTAGACTTTAAAATAAATAAAATACAAATATAAATTCTTACGTCATCTTCTCCATAAAGGATTATTTGGTACCCTCTCTGAGGTGTACACACTCTGTTTTGCAAACTGTGCTCTAGGGCTCTGTTACAAGTACAGGTTTCAAAGACTTAGAAGAACACAAAATATCTCAATAATTTTTATATTGATTATATGTTGAAATTATAATATTTTAGATATACTGGGCTAAATAAAATGTTATTTAAATTAATTTCACCTGTTTCGTTTTATTTTTTTCAATATGGCTGCTAGAAACATTTTAATTATATATTATGTTCCTATTGGAGAGTGCTGTTCTGGGTACTTAATAGCGTGTAAAATAACCTTACCAGGAGTGTGGGGAAAGTAAACTGAAGATTACTGACTTTATCAATTCTGGTATCAACGAGGAGGGAAAGAAATTATCACATTCTTCTAAGTGTGAAGAGGATAATTTACTTCTGCCCTTATTCAGAGATTTTTAATCTCCTTCATGATCCGCCTAGACTTGTCTTTTACTTTCATAGTTTTGTAACATTTTATGCCATTTTCCTGGCAATGTCCTTCTCGCTGTGTCTGAATACACATCTTAAAGGCATCTTCCTTTTGTTTGGGGCCACTGACTGTTTACCATTTTAGCCAGAGTCCGTGAAAAGGACAAGAGCTGTGGAGTGGGAGCGGGTACATCCTCTCGGTGAACAATGCTCTCTGGGGAAACAATGGGGAGCGGAGCAGACCTGGTCTTCGTCCTCCTTGAGGACCCCTCCCCGAATACAGATGGTGTGGGAAGTGAGGCGCAAGAGAGAGGGTGCTGCGCCCGGAACATGACGGGGGGGGGGGGGGGGCGTCCACCTTGGTGACTGGGAGGCCTGTTTGGGATGATAGGAGTGTAAATCCACTGTTTAGGGAACTCGGAGCTGGAAGTAGGTGCGCTAGATCATAGGAGAGCCGTGTTTTCATCATGCAGGAGTGAGGGCTCTGGGTAATTGCAAAGAGGATGACAGGTGCTCTGAGAGAGGATTTTCCTGTTCAAATGCAGGGCTGGTCTTACACGGCCTCTACAAGGCTCCCCACAGTTCTTACCGTGTCAAAAAGATCTGAAACGCATTTTGCTTTATCACCAGGAGGCAAGTATAATCTAGTCTTGTATTGAGAACATGCCTTAGTTAGTTGCCCTGTTTGTTAAAATATTTGTTCTGCGTAGCTGTGTTGTGCTGCTCATAAGCATCTACTTCCAAAGCAAGACTCACAGCCCAGCTCGGCTGCCAGCACACAATTCCGCTGCTTACACATCCAGAATGATGTTCAATTCGTATCAGAAACCTCAATTACAGTTCCAACTAAAGGGTGCAAGCATTTATCTTGTCGTAAATATTTTACTGCTGGAAAAACCAAGGCCCAGCCTGGAAAGTTGAAGTGACCTCCAGCAAGGGGTAGAAACAGCCCTGCTCTGAGTCCCCAAAAAGTGGATTTATACTGCTCTTCATGCCTGGGCCCTTCATCCCAGGGCTCCTGGTCACTAAGGTGGACCTTTACATTCGGGTGCAGCAAGCTCTCTGTTCCCTGCACCTCACTTCCCACTGTTTTATATTTGGGAACGGGTGCTATCCACCTGATTAGACTAATCTCAAGGAGGACCATGTCTGTTTTCTTCCCGTCGCTGCCCCAGCACACAGTCAGTGTGCCTGGATGTCCAGGGCAAGAGGGCAGGAGGAACACAGGACAGGGTCCTGGCTGCTCAGGACCTCCCCAAGCTCACGCCAGAGCGGTGGGGAAGACAGGAACGGCTCTGTGGGCTGCACCTCAGGAGTTGACCTGCCTCCTTCCCTGTGCCCATGTTGGACTCAGGCTGGAGACAGTCAAGGTGGCTCCTCTTGTCCACAGGTGGCAGGAAGTTCGGGTGCAGTGCTGCTGGGCTGGGCTGGGTCTCCAGGAGTCATCACCACAGGCGTTGATGTCCTGGATCTAAGGGGCTGTGCCCAAAGAGCAACTTCCTATTGGAAATCCCACCCATCACTTGGTATTAAATGGCAAACACTTTCTTTCTAGGCATGGCCCACTCTAACCCACCCAGCCAGGGCTGGGCACCTTACTAAGTGCCACGTGAACCCACCCAACTGGAGCCCACACCCTACACTGCTGGCATCCTGCGTTCGCCAGCAGATGCGCATAGAGTGTCTCTCCGGTGCACGTGCTGATCCAGGTGCTGGACTGGGCGGTGACTGGATGGACAGCGCTGCCCTCAGAGCTTGTGTTCCAGAGGTGGGCAAGCTGACAAAACATGAAAACCAATAAGATAATTGTAGGTTTTATAATTACTGTGATGCAAATGAAATGAGGCAGAGTGGAAGAGAATAGTTAGTGGTTGCTGTTTTACACGGTGGTTGGAAGAAGGTGCCATGTGAGTTGTGAGAAGAGATGGCCATGGTAACACCCCAGGGAGGAGTGTTCCAGGAAGAAGGGGCAGGGAGTATGAAGACCCCCAGATGGGCCGGGGATTGGAATGATCCAAGGATAGAAGACCAGGGTAGTTGTGGCATCTCGAATGCAGGCAAAGGGGGGAGTGGGAGGAGAAGTGAGCAGGGTCAGATCATAAAAGGTCCTACAGACTATGAAATGAAGTTTAAACGCAACATGGCTGTCATAGGAACCACTTTAGGGTGCTCTTTCTTTGGGGGCAGAGGAACAGTTTAGAAAGATGACCTGGCTTATCACCTCTCGCCCTTTTGGCTAAGATCAAGTGTACAAAGATGATGTGGCTGCAGCAAGATGTCAAGAGGTGGAGTCAGGGGGCTGTAGAGGGGCTGCGAGCCCCACTGGAGAGGCAGTGGTGGCTGCTAGAGCTGACGCAGTGGAGGTGGCGAGAGGAGAGCTCTGGAGATATTTTGAAGTGTGATCAACAGGGCTGATGTATGGTGCTGTTAAGGTTGGAGAGGACGAAGATTGACTCCTGAGTTTCTGGTGTGATCATCTGGGTGGCACTATCATGAGATGGGGAAGCTGTGGGGCAGCAACCTTGTTGTGGCTTGGGGGCAAAATCAACAGATCCAATAAATACATGTGCACAAGTGTTCATGGCAGTAATAATCACTAGAGCCAAAAGGTGGGAACAACCCATCCACTGGCAGATGAATGGATAAACACGATGTGGTCTAGCCACACGGTAGAATGTTACTCAGCCATTATGCTTCGTGAGAGAAGCCAGACACACAAAGTAACATATGTATGATTCCACTTACGTGAAATATCCAGAATAGGCAAATCCATAGGGACGGAAAGCAGATTAGTGGTTGTCAGGGAATGGGGGTAGGGGCTGCTTATGGGACACAGGGTTTCTTTTTGGGGTGATAAAAGCGTTTTGCAACTGGATAGAGGTGATGGTTGCACAGCATTGTGAATGTACTAAATGCCACTGAATTGTTCACTTTAAAATGGTTAATTTTATGTTCTGTGAATTTCACTTCAATTAACAAACGTTTTTAAAAAATAGATCTGATTTAGCGGGGTTAAATTTGAGATGCCTAGACATCCAAGTGGAGCTGTCAGGTAGGCAGCTGCAGTGTATGAATGTGAAAAGCAACAGGGAGTGACTGGTTTTACCTGCTCCTGTGGAAACAGCTGCTTCCTGCCCTCCCCCCCCGCCCACTGCCACATTGGTATGGGCCGGACGTGGGTGTGTGGTCCATGCTGCCAGCTCAAACAAGAGGGGCCAGCCCCAGAGCCACACTCAGCCCCACCCCGAGAGGCTTACTCAGGTCTCCAGAATGTTTAGAATGTCTTGGAAGAGGTCCTGGAATCCTCTCGTGCTAGTTGGAAGGGTAAAGAAGTCTAAGTCCCCCAAGAGGATAGCTGACGTGCAGCAGGGCCGAGACTCTGGTCTGAGAGCTTGTGTCCACATCTGACCTCGGACCTGTGTTCTTGCTCACTCTGCCCCGAGGAGCTGTGGCCTCATCCTTCTCACTCACCAGAAGGAGGAAATTTGGGTTCTGGTTGCTGTTCCTCCATCAACTAGCTGTGTGACCTTGGGAACCGACCTTTCTCTGTCAGGATGATAATCCTAAAGGTCCTTCCCACTCAGACAGGCCATGGAGCTATGAATTTCCCTTCTTTCCTGACTAGCATCTACATGAGTGGGAAGCAGGCACCCAAGCAATGTTTATTCATTCACCCAACCAGTCTGCAAGGAGCATCATTGTTCTGGGGGTGGGGACACAGCAGAGAACAAGAAAGACAAGAATTCTTGTCATCTGGGGGTGACAGGCTCATAGTGGGGAGGCAGGCAAGAAACCAACAAGTAATTAGAATTCATCACACATCAGAAAGCAATGAGTTTAATAGAGAAAAATGAAACAGGAAAGCGGGAGGGAGGGCCAGAGTGGGAAGTGTACAATTTTAAATAAAATGGACTGGAAGGCTTCTCTAGGAAGGTTGCCTTTGGTTGGAGTCCTGAAAGAGGCAAAGGAAAAAGCATTCCAGGCAGAGGGAGCCACAAGTGCAAAGGCCCTGGGGCAGGAGTGTGCCTGGAGCATTCAGAGGCTAGCAAGGAGGCCCCTTGCTAGGTGAATGGAAATGAGGTCAGCAAGTACGAGATAAACAGGGCCTCATGTGTGGATCATGGTGAGGACCTGGGGACTTGTAGACCAAATCGAATGGCATGACCTGACTCACCCTTTAACAGGATCGCTCTGCTTGCTGTGTTGAGAATTGGCTATGAGGGGCATGGGAGGCAGCAGCCAGGTCCACTGCAAAGGTCCAGGTGGGTGATGATCAGGGCACAGCAATGCAGGTATGGAGACGTGATCAGATGCTGGATATATATTAACACAAAAGAATCAAAACTTTCATATAAATCTAAATAGTAATTATCAAATGTTGATTTTAGATGGATCTATTGGAATTATTTAGATACTTCCCATAATTGATCGTGAGAACCAAAGAAGGGCTCCAGAATTTATCCTAATCCTCCTAGGATTTTTCTGAGACTATTCACGAAGGAAAGAAGATTCCCTCCGCTCCAAGATTTTCCATCATCTTCTCAAGCATTACTATCTGTGGCTCTACCAGATGCCCGGGTAGAACTCAGAAGGCTCCTGTGGCTCTCACAAAGGCAAAATAAACTCCTTGCACATGTCATCCCTAAGGTGGGAACGTGTTGGAGCTTTAGTGACGCATGGAGGCTGCGTGTCAGGCACTGCTTCTGTGGGCAGGGCCCGGACGGACATGCCAGTCAGACCGGCTCACCTGCTGCTTCTCAGCCAAGACCGTGGCCCTGTCAGTCATCGCTTCTCTAGGAAGAGGAAGGCAACAGCGCAGAGTCTGTCCCGAGGAGAGCAGGTCAGCAAACCAGGGAAGGGTGGACAGGCCAGGAATGGGGCCCGAGGGCTGTTCTCAGGAGAACTCGAGGGGCCGGGTGCTTCCTCATAAGGTGTGGAGGTGGTGCCTGGTGGACGAGAGAGGAGACAACAGCTGTCCCATTTTGCTTGGTTAAGTTACAAGAGCATTCTGGCTGCTGAGACACCTTAGGACAGTGAGGGCTGTGATGGATGAAAGGAATCTCTGTTTTGAATTCTTATCTCCACATTGGTGCCCCAGGAGGAAAGGGAGGTTTCTAAGTTCAAGTATAAAGTAAGTGAGACCAGCTGCCTGCTGTTGGTAGTAAGGGCACAGCCAGACATTTCAAATGGCACCGTGGTGGGGGATTTTAGCTGAGGGGTGCATGGAGTGCCTCTTCTTTTTGTGCTTGGTGACCATCTGCCTCACCCATCACATTTATGGATCATCGATTCCCCTAAGCTTTCTCTAACTCATTCCTTCCTATTCTGGAGTCCTGCATGTGCGTGTCTGTGTGTGTGTGTGAGCGTGTGTGTACGTGTACTTTCTCCTTCTCCCCTACTTCACAGGCAAGAGAAGAGCCTGAGACTTGGAGTATGAGAAGAAGGTTGACGTGGGAAGGGATCAAATAGGAGGACCCATATCTTAGATGCTCAGGACTCTTGTGATCTTAGGTTCTCTCTAGAATTGCTGTAGGGTTAGGAGAAAACTTTTATGGAGTTTAAAATATCCTTAGGGATCTCTGGGTAAATTTTCTTTACTATTAGGACTAACCCCTATTAAAATTAGGGCTGAGTTGCAAAGAAACTCCCACATTTTTTTATTGCCATTAGGAGGTCCATTGTAAGCTGTTTCATTGCACGAAGAATGGATAGACTGACTAATGCTTGGCTACACCCACTTTTACCCAAACCCCAATGTAGCTTTGGGGGGGTCCCAGGAGCTGGAGGGGGCAGTTGGCTAGGGTTTGGAGAGTCCTGGAGAGACCTCTGTGCTCAGCTTCCCAGATAAGGCAGCTTGTAGAGTGAGCTGGCCCTGACTTTCTGAGTTCACTTTGATGAGAGGGGGAGTCTGAGAAAAGTCCAAGACATTGCAGGCAAGTGGGAGCAGGAGTGGCAGTCAGACTAGAAAACCCTCCCAGAGCAGCTGTCATCCCCCTGGACCAGGCCAGGGAAAGCACCAGAAGCACCTGCAGTCCTCCAGGGCTTGTTTCCCAGCCAGTCCTGGTCACGAGGGCATCCTCAGAGACCTGAGTGTCTGGAGCTCCCAGAGTTTCAGCTGCAGGCTGGCGATGTGGCCCCTTGGCGACTATATCGTATGACACCAGAGAGCACTCCAGAGTGTAATTTTCTAAAAACAAAATTGATATTCTGTGAGCCTGAGTTTGTGGGTCACTGACTCATTGGAGCCAACTTAATCCAGGGCCACTGACCCCAGTTGAGGGAAGGCCTTTGGGGTCACAGTTCAGGACCGGCATGTTTCTCTTCTGCTTTTGAACCTCTAGGCTCAGGCTTGGTGCATATTAAAGTAGATGTTTTGTGAGAAATTTGGGGAGAAACATAAGGGTTTTATAAAGATGCTCCACTCTCCTTTATTAAGTGGAAGGTTAAGAAATCTTGTCCAGGGAATAAGAAACAGTTTCCTTCATCACTGATGCAGGACCAGTCCAACCATGTCTTCCTCCCGCTTCCCCCAGCTTTTGCAGAACTTTCCCTACTTCAGCCAACGCCTGTCATCCCTGGTCTGTTCCTACCCTGGCTTTTCCTCGCAGGACTGAGGTGTCCCTGATGCAGCGTGAGGGGCTGGGCCTTAGTGCACCTGCGCCTCCTGCCCTGTGACAGTTTGTCACCCAAACCGCTTCTCTTGGGAGAGAGAAGGGGGCACAGTGAATAATCAGGTCAGGACAGGAAGTGTCCCAGGCAATCTGGGACCCACGGGCACCTTTTCTGTGGCGAACACCTCTGGATGAGGCTCATATCCTTGTTTGATCAATGGAATTACTTGTATTATTTTCTGAAGTAATGACTTTATGGTTTTAATTGAACCCGTGCTTGCTCATTCTAAAAAGTTTAATCAATACCAAAAAAAGAAGAAAGCAACAGATTTCCTGAAATTCTACCACCACAAATAACAATATCAGCATCGGTGAACAGCATTCCAGAGTCTCCCTGCTCTCTCTCTCTGTCTGTCTTCCTCTGTCTCCGTTTCTCTGTCTCTGTCTCTGTCTCTGTCTCTCTCTCTCTCTCTCTCTCTGTGTCTCTCTCTGTCTGTTTCTCTCTTTCCCTCTCTGTCTCTGTCTCTCTCTTTCTCTGTCTGTCTCTCTCTCCCTCTTTCTGTCCCACGGATTCGAGCGTACACACACTGAACCATAGACAGATGGACGTGGACGGATAGATGGATAAGTACATAAATTGAGGGACTGCTAGAGAGATAGATACACTAACATCATTTTATAAAAATGGGATCATGTTCTACGTGATTTAAAAGTAAAATTTTGGGGCCAGCCCGGTGGTGCAAGCGGTTAAGTGCGCGCGCTCCACTGCGGTGGCCCATGGTTTGCCGGTTCGGACCCCGGGCGCGCACCAACGCACCACTTGGCAAGCCATTCTGTGGCGGCGTACCATATAAAGTGGAGGAAGATGGGCACGGATGTTAGCCCAGGGCCAGTCTTCCTCAGCAAAAAAAGAGAAGGATTGGCAGATGTTAGCACAGGGCCGATCTTCCTCACAAAAAAAAAAAGTAAAATTTTAATTTTGCTTAAATTTAAAATTATTTTTAAAGTACTGATGGAATTGCTGAATGTGGTATAGATGTTTCTCAACTACAAGAACTATTACTTCCTTAAAAATCCCCGCTATGGTTAAGATAGCGCTATGGTTAAGAGACAACAATAACGAGTTAAAGACATTCTATGAAATCGACCTGCCTCCTTTGAGACAGGACCCCCAGCTCTGGCCGGGTGACACCAGGCGCCACGTTCCCTCACGCCCTGCCCACCTGTTCGGATTTCTATTGCTTACATTATTTTTACTTTTCAAAGTAGAGAATCTTCGTATTTGGTTTTAGGACTCTAGTACCCACAAAGGTTTAGTCCTAGATCTGAAATTAAATGGTCCAATGCTCACCACGCAGTGAGCAGTGTAGCCTGGGGCCCGGGCTTTCTTCCTCATATCTGCACAGGACAGTCGCTCCCCTCTGCTGGGTGGAGAACTTTCTCTACTGGGCGTCTCGGGGAGTCCTGGGGTGCTGTCATCGTCCTCCCCAGGTTCCCCCAGAGTTTCCTTCTCTCAGGACGGGCAGCAGGGGAGAAGCCTTGGGCCCCTCCCTGGTTCTGTCCTGGGGGCTGCGTGAGCCACTGGGCCCCGTGTCCCTCCACACCACTCCTTTCATTTCAGGGCTTGTCTGCCATTTTTCAAGGTTTTTGACAGAAAGTTGTGTACCTTTCATTTTTCCTCATTTTGTGGCAGCTGCTTTTTTTTGTTTTTTAAACAATTTTTGGTTCATATTTCGAGGCACTGGGGGAGAGAGGTTCTGTGAGTCTGCTTCATTCAGCACCTTTACCATTCAGACTGATTTTATATGTTGAATTTGACCGAGAAGCCATGGGAGGTGGTTCTCATCTAAAAAGGCACGAGGGGAACCCCAGACACCTCTGCACATTCCCAGGGGTCACGGGAGTCAGCTGAGGGGGACAGGTATGCTGCAATGAGCAAGTGTAAGGACAGAAAAGAGGAGACCAGCAGGGGATGCTCAGCATCCCAAGGGCAGACCGCACAGCTGCTCTCACACCTCCTGGGCAGAGGACGCCCATGGCTGGGGGCTCTGGACAGTTGGGCTCCTGCAGGCCCAACCTGGCTAAGAGAAAGAAGAAAGAACAGAGGAGGCTGGGGTCCCCTACGTCGAGGGCAGCTGGCGCTGGCCTCAGGGAGACAGGGGCAGGCCAGGTCACCGAGAGGACACCTCACCACCCTCCCTTCTCTGCATCCTGGCAGGGAGTGGGGCCACCAGGGGAAACAAGGCATGGTCACTGGCAGTTCTGTGACCTTTTTAAAAACAACTTTATTAAGATATAATTCGTATACCATGCAACTGACCTATTTAAGGTGTACAATCCAACAGTTTTTAGTATATTCGCAGATGTTGCAACCACCACCACAGTCAATTTTAGAACATTTTATTCACTTGAAAAGAAACTACCCCATACCCTTTAGCTATCACCCCCACCCCCAACCCCATCGCCACTCCCAACCCTAAGCAACCACCAATCTACTTTCTGTCTCTATGGATTCGCATGTTCTGGACATCTCATACAAATGAAATCACACAGTATGTGGCCTTTTGTGTCTGGCTTCTTTCACTCAGCATAATATTTTCAAGGTTCATCCACGTTGTAGCTTGTATCAGTGCTTCATTCCTTTTTATGGATGAATAATATTCCATTGTATGGTTGGGCCACATTTTGTTTATCCATTTGTCAGTTGATGGACACTTGGGTTGTTTCGACTTTTTGGTGATTGTGAACCGTGCTGCTATGAGTGTGTGTGTGCAAGTCTCCTGGATCTTATCTTTGCACCTCCACCACTGAGGAGGGGGTGAGGGGTGGAGACCTAGTTCTCACATAGACAAATCCTGGGCAAAGATCCCAGGGCCAGGTCCCCTTGGCCAGGCACCAGGGCTGGGCTCATGTGATCCTATTGCTGCCCGCCCCATTTCCAGAAGGACAGACAGTTGGGCAAAGACCATGGCCTTCACCACGCAGGGCAGATCTGGCATGGAAGGGCTGCTCCTGGAGTCGCTCCTCTGTCTTTGGTCCTTGGGTAGTTGACCAGTGAGAATCCTCTGCCGTGGAGGCCCAGAGGCTGAGCCATTTCTCCACTGTCACACGGTGAGCTGGTCTGGACTCCAGCCCTGTCCTGGCCCCCAGGCCACCAGCCTGGCAGCCACGGAGAAGGTGGGTCCCACCTGGCGCTCCACCCCTCCCCAGGGATCTCCAGGCTTGACAAGCCTACCCACCCCTAGGTGCTAAGAGTAAATGCTTATTCCCCCAGGAGAGCTTAAAAGAGAACTACACAGAAGGGCAATGATCATCTCAAAAGAATCACTTGGTCAAGCTTGGAATTTAGACATAAATTACTAGTGGGGGCCTGGAGACCGCCTGATAATGCAAAGCAAGGCCAGCTTCATAGGTGTGCAACCTGTACCCAGGGCCCTGCACTTGGTTTAACGCCCTGCTGTCTCTGTCTTGAAGTTCTGAGTATTTTTTACAAAGGGCCCATATTTTCACTTTGAACTGGGCTCCGTGGTTTATACAGCTGATCCTGATGCAGGGTGGAAAGTCATCCTGATTCAGATGGTCGAACTCCAGTGATGCAAACTTCTATCGGGTGGAGCTCGAGAGCCTTCCATTCAAGCATGCGGGTTGACGGCTCATCCTTGGATGTGGATGGGCACTCTGGGACTTAGCCGATTTTCAAATTCCCTTTGCCCTTGTGTATTAGTTTCCTAGGCTGTCATAATAAATCACTATGAATTGGGTGGCTTAAAACAACAGAAATTTATTTGCTTATAGTTCTGGAGGCCAAAAGTCCAAAATTAAGGCATCAGTAGGGCCACACTCCCTCTGAAGGCCTCAGGGAGAATCTGTTCCATGCCTCTCTCTGAACTTCTGGGGTTTCCAGAAATCCTTGGATTTCCTTAGTTTGTACGTGCGTCATTCCAATCTTGGCCTCCTTTGTCACATGACCTTCTCCCTGTGAGTCTGTCTCTGTCTCTTCTCCTCTTCTTATAAGGGCACCAGTCGTTTCAAATTTAAGGCCTGTCCTAATGACCTCGCCTTATCTTGATTATGTCTACAATGACCCTATTTCCAAATAAGGTCACGTTCACAGGTAGTGGGGGTTAGGGCTTCAACATATCTTTTGGGAGGGGACAGAATTCAACCCGTAAAACCCTGATTCGTGAGCATCCATCAACTCTTCCCCTGAAGAAACCAGGAAGGAGCCGCCAAAGGGCTGTGAGACAGAACTCCTGCTCTCAGGCTGGCTCCTCTCTCTCCCTCGTCTAGGAAGACTCCTGCGCCCTTTCCCATCCACGCCCCTGTCCAGCAGGTCTCTGGGTAAGGAGACTCAGAAGAAGGGTGGCAGGGGGTCTTGCCCTGTGGTGAGTGTCCCAGAAGGGCCCACGACACATTGGGTAACTATTGCACCTACCAGCTGCCCTTGGTGTTCTAGGGTTCAAAGCCCAGTTTCCTTCTAGAAACCTGTTTTCAAGCCCTAAGGAAGCTTCTACAGTTACTGAGTAAACCATAGGGGTCAAAGATCTGTCAAATTATTTCCTGGATCAGAGTTTGTCTTTTTTTTTTTCCCCTTGCACTAGTCTTTGGTGCCCAAACTTTGAGTTTTGCAGCAAGTCACGTGGCTTCAAATAGCTATCAGGTCACCTTGGCACTGGTTTGGTGGGATCTTCCCGCCCAGCCCCATCCGGCCCAGCAGCCTGCAGAGAAAGTAGCCTTTGGCCAGCACAACACCTGGCCACAGAGGGGACACCAGATTCCATGCCACTGTGAGGAGTTCCTGCGGAAACAAGTGTGAGCTCCCTCGGTGAGTACCTCCTTGCTGTAGACCAGGCCACTGGGTGGATTGTGGGGGGCTGTCCACGGGGACAGGACCTGCCAATGACCATTTCCCACTTTTCTTAGATTGCAAGCATTGATTTGCTCTGGTTTTTGAGCATTTTTAGTGTACAGACCTCTCCAAGAGGCATGTATCCATACGATAAACCTCAAAAACAGGCTGAGTGTAGTGCCATGTCCAGCCTGATACTGTTTATGTAAAGTTACAGTTAACGGTAAAAATATTGTGTATGTAAAGTGACTGTTTGCACAAAGAATCATGAGAAAGTGCTACGTATTATTTGCAGACACATACACATGCGGGACATGGGCTAGCAGTTACACCTGGGCAGGGGGAAGACTGAGGACAACGGAAGGAGTGAGCTGCCTCTAACGATGCGTTTCTCTAAAAAGGAATCTGAAGTGCACGGCGTTCAGACGGGTTGGAGCTGCTTGCTGGGAAGATGGATAATCGTTCTCATTTGCAGGACTTTTCTTATATGCTTGAAAGAGTCCACAGTTTAAAAACGTTTCAGAATTCTTTAGATGGATTAATGGGCCAGGGCCGGGAGGGAAGAGAGAGAGAGAGATCAGGCGGGAACACAGCTGTGGGAGGTGGCTCGTTACAAATCTGGGGCACCAGGGTGTGTTCCGTGGGTGGGAGGCTGGGCGGGTGACTTCTAGTCCTCACAACAGAAGGTCTTGGATTCTGGACTAGTCGGCGCAGCCCCAGAGAGCTGCCGTGCCGGGGCTTTGACAGTGAGCTGCTCCGCGTGCTTTATCCCAACAGATGTGGAGCTGGTGACCCGACTAGCGGATTCTGCCCAGGCCTGATGTAACTCAGCCCTTTCAGAGACCTGGCCGTTTTCAAACCCACACACTCAGCCAGCCAAGGGTTTGTGGCCTCTACTACTCTAAAGAGTCACTTGTTTTAGTGCTACATTGTTCTGTAATATACAAATTACAAAGTGCCACTCCCCTGACACATTTCCCACGTGTCTCAATATGAGTGTATGTGGCTGCCATAACAAAGTACCACAAACTGGTCGACTTAGAACAACAGAAATGTGTTCTCTCACGGTTCTGAAGGCCAGAAGTCCAAGATCAAGGTGTCAGCAGGGCCGCACTCGCTCTCAAGGTCTAGGGGAGGATCATTCCTGCCTCTCTCAGCTTCTGCTGTTTGCCGGCGATCCTTGGCGTTCCTTGGCTTGTAGCTGCGGTGCTCCTGTCTCTGCCTCCATCTTCACATGGCCGCCTTCCCTCTGTGTGTCCTGTGTCCCTCTCCTCTTCTTATAAGGTCACCAGTAATTGGATTGAGGGCCCATCCAAATCCAGTATGACCTCATCTTAACTAGCTACATTTGCAAAGACCCTATTTCCAAATAAGGTCACATTCTGAGATTCTGGTGTACATGAATTTTGGAGGGACACTATTCAACCCAGTACACCCTCCTTGTTGAGAATTATAACCCAGGGGAAGAAATACCTCTTACACAAGGAATTCCTCCAGGGGAGTTTCAAGGTGGCCTCTGACAGCCAGCCTTCCTAAATGTCCCCCAAATAAGCAACAAAGTCTTTCAAGTTAAGAATTTTTCAGGAAAATCTATGGGCATTTTAAAAAACATGGTGGGACGTTCCGGGGGTTTGACATGGGCCTCTTCCTCCCTTACTCCTGCTCCATGATGCTCACCTTTTGTCTTGTTGGGGCTGCCGTGCCCTCAGTCTAATCACCCTCCGTCCCACTCCGCCTGTGCATCCTCGTGTTCCTACTCTGGAGAAGCCAGCAGTCTTGGTTATAATGAAAATAACATTTCAGGAACAAGTGTATACAGCAGCATTTCCAAAGTGCAGCACTATTACCGTTATTTTAGATGAATTTTTTTTTTATTTTAATATCTAATTATTTAGTTTAACTTTATTTAGGAAAAGATATAACTGGCACGGCAAGCCCTGCTTACTGATGTTATTGTTTAGGTTAGGTTAAAGCAGGTGGTGCCATGGGACTCGCGTGTGTTAGAGGCTCAGCGCCTGGGGGTACACTGGATATGGCAAAACTGTAAAGGTCGCTCTAAAACGGCTGCAGCCAGGGAAGCCCTGCGGTTGGAAAGGTGTTCTTTCTGCTCCCTGATCAGTTTGCGAAAGATGATGGCCTCCACAAACCATTTGACTAATATGTCCGTGCTGGGCGTGCGCCTTGGCTCTGCCCCGCTGCCTGGAGTCCTCTCCACTTGCCGTGCAGGCAGGGCTCGGGGTTCTGGGCAGGTGCTCTCACCTGGGCAGGTACTCAGCATTACAGCCGCCAGGAGCAAAGAGAGGGAATGTCTGCCCACTTTGGCTTCTGACCAGAAGGCGGGGTCCTCCAGCCCCTCATAAAGGGGCATTACCTCCATGTGAAAAATGACAGATGTCCGCCACACCCAGCAAAAGCAGAGTGCTTTCTGTGCAAGCACCCTTTCTGCCAGCCCTGCTTCCCACCAGATTGCCCCCCAAGCCCTGTGATGGAGACTGTGGGCACCGCCTCTGGTTGTTGGGTTGCGGGATTGATTGTCCAAACCTTCATGTTGATGCTAGGGCAGGGTTTCTCCACCCTTCTTTCATTATCACCCCTAGGGAGCATTTTTAAACAACTTTTCCCTAATCGCCCTCCCCTGAAATATTAGTTTCGCAGGTGTAATGTATATCTGTGTATGCACGTCTGTGCTTTATACATAGAAGAGTTAGAATTTTTGCTCAGGAACCAATTTTCACCCCCTTGCGGGTTCTATCACCGCGTGGAGAATGCATGTTCTAGACCAATCTGGTCAATCAGTTTCCTGGGCAGAGGCAGCTTCCTGTCTTTTAAAGGCAAATCCAGTCTCCTGAAACTGAAAGAAACCCGGTTCTTCTTGCTCTGTCCCCAGTAGAGGAATTGACTTGACATCAATGATAAGGATGGATAGTCCCCTCTCGCTGGTCGTGGGACAGCAGGGCCAAGGCAGGTGTCATCATCCTCTCTGAATTGGTCATTTCCTTCCCTACCAGTGATGTGGGGAAAGGGGGTTTGAATGGAAAGACCTCCCCGGGCCCGGAAGCCATGTCACTGATGCCAGCCCTCCATTGCTACCCTCTCCATCCAGGGGTCAGGCCCCCAGTCATGGCGGAACTGTGCCGCAGGGACTCCACGCTGACAGCCCTGGGCGAGGAGATGCTGTGGGAGATGATGGAGAGCCACCGTTACAAGATTGTGCACAGCATCTGCCCCAGTCGCCTCACCCCCTACCTGCGCCAGGCGAAGGTGCTGGGCCAGCTGGACGAGGAGGAGGTGCTGCACAGCCCCAGGTTCACCAACACCGCCATGAGAGCCGGTGAGGACCTGGGCCAGCACATGGCCACTGGCCTCGGGTCCTGGCCACCACGGCTCCGGCGGGCCCTTTCTGCCGAGCTGGCTCAACACAGGTTGTGCTGTGAAGCCCCGTGTGAGGGCAGGGAGTGCGGGACTTTAAGGAACAATACCGAGGGGACCTGAGTTCCAGACCTGAGGACACTATTAGTTTCCCAGGGCTGCTGAAACAAATGACCACTAACTGGGTGGCTTCAAACAGCAGAAATGTATTTTCTCGCAGTTTGGAGGTCAAAGGTCTGAAAGCAAGGTGTCATTGGGGCCGTGCTCCCTCTGACGGCTCTAGCGAGGAAATTCCTTACCTCCTCCAGGTGCTGGCGGCCCTAGGCCTTCCTTGGCTTGTGGCTGCATCACTTTAATCTCGGCCTTTGTCGTCACATGGCTTCCTTTGTGTCTCCACTTGTCATTGGATTTGGGGCCCATCTGGATAACCCAGGATGATCTCATTTTGAGATCCTTACCTTAATTACATCTGCAAAGACCCTTTTTCCAAATAAGGTCCCATTGACAGTTTCCAGGTGGATGTATCCTTTGGCGGACCACCATTCAACCCCCTCTAGATGTCTTTGGAGCTGACCCCGACGGTCGGACCAGCTGTGTTTATTCATTCAAAAACAGGGAAGCTAACAGCTTCACCACATCAGGTTGTTAGGAGAACTGAATGAGTTACTCTTTATAAGATGTAAATATATGTATGTAGCTTTAACATAATACTATTTGTGCCTGTTGCCTTATGAGTCTCAAATACAGAAGAAATGAACCCAACCTAGTAATTCAAACTGAGAGCCCTGGGATCTGCGGGGGCTTGGAAGACCCCGAGGCTCTCTGGGACCCAGGCCCCGGGGCTCTGCTATTTGCTTCTTTCCTCCCACGCACTTTATACACACATGTCTACATGCCTCCACCAACATGCCTGGGAGGTCTTGAGAACAAGGATCATCTTCCTTAGTCTTTATCCCCAGTTTGGGTCATAGTAGATGCTCAAGAAATATCAGCCTCAGCCCTCTCGAGACTGACTCATCACATCAATAAAAGGATCCTCCCAGAGTAGTGAGGGCTCCCTCCACAGGGGTCCTCATTCCTAGATGCACAAGAATTCCCCGTCCCCACATCCCGCCACCCTCATGGGGAAGCCCTCCCAGGCTGCCCAGCGCCTTGTTAGCTAAGACTTTCTCTCTCCCAAGGGCACTTGCTGGACTTGCTGAGGACTCGAGGGAAGAACGGGGCCATCGCCTTCCTGGAGAGCCTGAAGTTCCACAACCCTGACGTCTACACCCTTGTCACCGGGCTGCAGCCTGACGTGGACTTCAACAACTTCAGTGGTGAGAGCTCAGTCTTTGATTGGGGAATTGGTGGGGGCTTCTCCGCAGCCTCTCATTCCCAGTAACCTGCAGGGGGGTGGGGGGGTGCACGCCTTGGCTGCATGCTGTTCCAGACGTTTTCCCTGCTCCCTCCAGGCAGAGGTTCCCCATCCCTGTGCCCATCACTCTGCGGGAGAGGAAACCCCCCTCCCCCCCACTAACCATAGTGGGGGTGGGTAGGAGAAGGAGCCCATGGCCTTGGGTTCTAAAGGAAAAAGTGTGTCCCTAATTATCTAGCACCAAGAGGAGGCCTCTCGAAGGCGCAGAATCTGCATTTGAGAGGCATGGGCAAAAATGAAGCATGTCCTTTCCCTAGAAAAGCTCCTGAGGTGGCCTTTACCTTGCCAGGTGGCATGTGCTTGAGGTGGAGGGGCAGCCCATTCCTGGGGTCTGCCCTAGTGGGGAGACCATGGATGGAGAGGCCCCTGCCAGAGGGGAAAAGGAGTGGAGCCTGCAGCCTTCTGTGCGTTTGCTCTGCTGGCTAAGTAAAGCTTGGTGGGAGATAAGGCCATTTCCATTAATTGACTAATTCAAGGCTTCCCTGGAGGAACTGTAGAAAGATCTAGGTATTCAAAGGAGCAGGACATCACTCAAAACTGTGAATAAGAAAACTTTTCTGCCTGTTGGCACCAGAGTCCATGTTTATGTTATTTAGAGTTCTATTAGACAGATTCATATTCCTGGTTGTGTTTTTCCTTAGGATGACATTAAAATGAGTTAGCATTGAGCCCGTCCTGGCTGATGAGGTGGGGAGTTGTGTCTGAACAGCTGGGTCCCACAGGGAAGCTGAGAGTGGATAATCCTTGTACCAAAATCTCGAGTTATGCTATTTATTTAACCAAAATATCAAGTCTGGTCGAGCCCCAAAGCTTTTAAGGAGACCAACAGATTGAGGTGGGGGGGCCCTGCTTGAGAGTCTGGGCACAGGATGCAAGGATCCTGGAGGATAAGGAGCAAAAGCCGTGGTGGCAATGCCTGGGCCCCTTGCCCCTCTCCCGCAGGGCTCATGGAGACGTCCAAGCTGACTGAGTGCCTGGCGGGGGCCATCAGCAGCCTGCAGGAGGAGCTGAGCCAGGAGAAGGGGCAGAAGGAGGCACTGCTGCAGCAGTGCCGGCGGCTGCAGGAGCGCCTGGGCCAGGCCGAGGACCGCACCGAGAGCCTGTGCCAGCTGGAGGCCGACCACAGACGCATGAAGCGCGAGGTCAGCGCCCACTTCCACGAGGTGCTGAAGCTGAAGGACGAGATGCTCAGCCTCTCGCTGCACTACAGCAACGCACTGCGGGAGAAGGAGCTGGCCGCCACGCGCTGCCGCAGCCTGCAGGAGGAGGTAGTGGGGACCCCAAGGCAGGACGCCCACCGGCCTACATCTGGGGGCAGGTCTGGCTTTTCTGGGCTCCATAGAAGTGGACCTACCTAGGTTCCTCCCCTCCAGCCGCTTCAGTACCCCGGGGCAGTGGACCTCTATCGGCCCCTCTGTCTTTCTCAGCTGGTCTTGGATGCCGGCGGGAGAAGAGGAGTGTTATTAGGAAGGCCCTCAAACCCCAACAAGGTCTTTTACTCATTATTCCGTTGGGGATAATTATCTTCTTATTGATTTGTGGGAGTTTTGTAAATACTGAGGCTATTCATTCCTTGTCATTTGCTTTTCTCCTTTAACTATGGCATTGTTTGTTTGTTTTTAGCTTTTTAATTTTTAACTTTATTTAGAAATAATTTCAAATTTATTAAAAAAAAGTATACAAATAAACATAGTACAACGGACACCCACATACCTTTACTTTATCATTTGCACTCTCTCTCCTCTCTGTCTCTCTCCACACACACACACACGCACACGCAGTTGAACCACTTGAGTTACAGACATCATGGCCCTTTACCCCTACACATTTCAATGTATGTTTCCTTAAAATAGGATATTCTCTCATATAACCATAGCACAGTTATCCACTTCACTCATTTACCTTGATGCAATCTTTTTACCTAATCTCCCATCCGTGTTCCAATTTTATCATTTGACCCAAATAACATCCTTTATAGCATTTCCCCTCCAGTGCGGGATCCAGTCCAGGACCAGGTACTGCATTTAGTTGTCCTGTCTCCTTAGCCTCCTCTAATCTAAAACATTCCCTCAGCCTTTCTTTGTCTGTGGCAACATGGACATTTTTGAAGAAATGAGGAGATGGCTCCTCATTTGGGGTTTGTCTCACGTTTCCTCATGAGTAAACGGGGTGATGGGTTTTTGGCAAGGGCCCTGCACAGGGAACGTGGGGCCCAGCTCAGGGCACCCCATCGGGAGGCACGAGGTTCAGTGCCCCTCACTGGTGATGTTAATAACGCCTGCCTGGTCCAGGTGCTGCCCCATATCTCCACTACATAATCCCTATTTCTTTTTCTTCCCTGTAGCTAATAAAGAATGGGGGCGGGGGAGGCGTTTTGAGACCAGCAGACAACCTGCTCCTCGGCGACATTTCCCCCAGACTTGGTCTCATTGGTGATTCTTGCCCAAATGCATCTTCACCCTGGCGGCTGCAAAGTGATGAGTGAGCCCCATCTTCGGCTCTCCCTCCAGTTGGCCAGTTGGCCCTCGGCATCCTGACCGTGAGAAGGAGCCTTGCCTTCCCCTCGCTTATGCATCTGTTATTGGCACAGAAGTGTGGACTCCTGTTTCCAGTGGTCTGTAACGTATTACTGTCCTGAGTGAGTTTGGTGCTCAGGTTGTCCCAGATTTGGCCAGCGGAAGCCCCTTCAGTCTGCTCCATGTCCTGTGACACGCCCCTTCACTTTAAGCCCTGACTCCCTTTCCGGCATCACAAGATGTTCCAGGATCATCTCTACCCACCCTGCCCCAGCTCCAGGGTCAGCCATTTCTCTGAGGGGCCCTGGCTACTTTTAGAGACCAAGATCTGAGCACTAGGTGTGCTCATGGCTTCTGGGGTATCTTTGCTCCTTGACTCTTTCGGGGGACAGAGCCAGGAAACATGCCACGAATACACATATATACACACACATGCAGACATACATACACATATACGCACAGAGGTATGCACACACACATACATACACATGCTTTAGAAACATGAGTTCACACCCCCGTCTCTAATTCCAGTCGATCCCCCAGGGTTTTTTCTTGCCTTCCTCCTTCCGTGCTTGCATGCTCCTTCTTCCTCAGTGAGAACCTGGCTCCCAATGTCAACGCACTCACTTGCTCGATCCTATAGTCCATCTACAATGGTTTCAGAGTCGCTCTGTCCGTACCTGAACAGTAAGCAAACCTCCAGAGAAGAGTACAGGATTTGTAATCCACCCCCCAACCCAACCCTGCCCAGGGCTGACAGTTTGTAGTTAAATACTGTGTCATAAGTTATCGTAGCTGCCCCTCATCTCTCCATCCCTTCCCTTTCTCTTTCTCTCTTTGTTGTCACTGCGGTATTTGTTTGAAATAGAATTAGTTCATTTGTTTCAGTTTACTTTCAATTTCAGGTCCTCCCTTTCCAGATCTTAATGATTTAATTTTACTTTTTGAATATGTAGAATATGACAAGCCTAACCTGGTTGCCCCATAGCAGGAACTCACTAATTGCTTATGGAGAGTTTGCTAACTAGATGTTGGGAAGGAAAAAGTCCCAGGGGGAAAGTTCTTCCTTCTCCACTTGACTCCAGCCCCAGAGTGAGCACCAGACTCCACCCTGAGGTCCAGACTTCCTGGTTTGCCTTACGTGGGAAGTCCCCTCTCCTCAGGGGCGCCACACCCGGGATGGGGAGAGGCCAGGTCCATCCGCTCAAGGTCCAGGGTTCTCTTGGGCCACTTTCCAGCAGGGTGGAGGCCAGCAGGACCTAGCCAGGTGATTTCCAGAGGACCACGGCCCTGCACATGCAGCCCGCTGGGTGGGAGACGGCACATATTTACACTCAGATGTGTGTCTGAACAGACCGGGTCCTGCATTCCCAGACATCTCTGCCCCATCTGACTTACTTTCCTCTTTCTTTTTACTTACCGATTTTCGTGAATCCAAATTCCCTTTATCTGACATATTTAGCAGAATATGGAAGGGCAGAGAAGCCAGGAAGCGTGCTGAGAGAGACTTACTCACTGGCCATTCATCACTGGCTGCCAGTGACTATCAGTTTCACAATAGAGATGATCCAAGAGCTGCCTACCAGGGCTCCTTGTTCTGTTCCTGGGGACCCCAGCCCCAACTATAAAATAAAGCTAATGTGCCTTTCTCCTCCCACAAGGAATTGGGACTATTCACTAGGTAAAACACTTCAATCGATTTTGAAATCTCGAGGGAAGTACCCCTTTGAGTATGGACAGCATCATCATTAAGGAGAAAGGTTGAGAAACACACCTGGCTTCTCGTCTAGTAGAGAAACAGTATTTACATCATCCTGCCTCTCAATCTCCTCCCTGGACAGCTGTATCTGATGAAGCAAGAGCTGCAGCGAGAGAAGGCGTCTTCTTCCTGTGAGCGCGAGTTTCAAGAGTGGTCCCTGAAGATGGCCAGCATCCTGGAGCCTGGAGACGAGGAGCTAAACCGCCTGAAGGAGGAGAATGAGCAACTCCGGTCACTGACTTTCAGCCTAGTAGGTCCTGGTTTCCTCCCTGGGAGCTAACTGGGTGTTTCCTCGGCATCGGCCTGGGGCCTCCAGGCTGTGGATTTCTGACAGGTGGTTCCTTGAAGTGTGGCTAAGGACCGGGTGAGATGACACCTAGTGACTCGCCTCTACTGTTGCTCATTACATCCCTCCTTCCTGCTCTTCCCCAGCCCCCAAAAACATTGGCAGAATTCACAGCTATTGGATGCTCATTAGAATGTCCCACCCAGCTTGTGTGTGCTGCTGTACTGTTTTGGAGTGGATCTGGCTGATTATAAATGACGGGATTAGCTTTAAAGTTGCCGTCCTGCCCACACGTGCATTGGAGAGTGGGGAATTACAGGAAGCGGAGAGATTAGTGACGCCAAAACCCTGGGATTATGCAAACGCTTTGCTTCTCCTCTTGGATTCCTTCAATCAATAAATATCTATTTATGGAGATATTCCTTCCATAGATATTCTCTGGGTGGAGGGCAGGCCCTTGCACTGGCACTGCCCGTCACACAGCCTGGACTGTGCCATAGTTCATGAGCCTCTCCTGAAAAGTGAGTGTGAGAGGGAATAACATGGTTTTCCCTCTCTCGGAAACCTTGCAGGTGGATTTGTTGAAGAGCGGGCTGAAACTGCCTGACAGGAGGAATTGCTGTCCTGGGCTTTCAGCTTCCTTTGTTTTCTGTCTCCTCTACTGGGCATGAGTAGAACTGAAATGCATGTTTCCCATTTTGATTGTTGACATGGCCTTTTTCCTTGCCTAACATACAATTAGAAGGCTAAATCTGTCCACACGCCCAGCCTTAAAGCTTCCTGCTGCCTATTCTCGGGTGGCTGGTGAAGGGGCTGCTTCCCCAGGGCAGGCCTTTGGGGGAGTCAGGGTCCCTGGGCTGACCTCTCTTTGCACCAGGCGGAGAAGGACATTCTGGAGCAGAACCTTGACGAGGCCCTGGAGAGCAAGCAGGAGCTGGTGGACCGTATCCACTCTCTGAGGGAGCGGGCTGTGGCCGCCGAGAGGCAGCAAAAGCAGGTGACCCTTCAGGGCTGCGTCCACAAGCATGGCTGCATGTGTGGGGCAGACAGATTCTTCAATCCACACGGAGCTTAAAACCAATTTTGCTTGACTGATGTGTTGGTCTGTTCATTTATTCCTTCCTCAAAGCTACATTGAGCACCAACTCACAGTCCAAGACTAGAGGTCACGTCCAGTCTGTGGGGTGGTGAGGAAAGACGTCAGGCTGACAAGTGATTAAAACACAGGGTGATTTCAAGTGCATGGGGGCCCCGGGGTGAGAGCAGAGGATTTATTTAGTTGCTACAGAAGGTGAGGGGAGGACAAGGAGAAAGAGAATGAGGCAGTGGAAGGAAATTATTTATGCATTTTGGGACGTGGAATAAACAAAGCAATTACACATGCCTCACTCATGCATCTTTCGATGACTGAATTCAAATCCAGTCAGCACAGCAACTCTGCAGATGCCCCTGGAAAACTAGCACTTAAGAAAGGAGCATGGGGCCGGCCCCGTGGCGTAGCAGTTAAGTGCGTGCTCTCTGCTACTGGCGGCGGGGGTTCGGATCCCGGGCGCGCGCCGACGCACCGCTTCTCTGGCCATGCTGAGGCTGCGTCCCACATACAGCAACTAGAAGGATGTGCAACTATGACATACAACTATCTACTGGGGCTTTGGGGGAAAAAAAGGAGGAGGATTGGCAATAGATGTTAGCTCAGAGCCAGTCTTCCTCAGTAAAAAGAGGAGGATTAGCGTGGATGTTAGCTCAGGGCTGATCTTCCTCACAAAAAAAAGAAAGGAGCATGAATTCACCTTATTTCACCCTAGAACCAGCCCCGTGTCTCTCCTCGAGGCTCCCCAGCCCCATCCCATCCTCAGCCCCACTCTCAGAGCCACTGACCTTCATGGGCTATGTCTCCCCTCCTCTGTCCAGTACTGGGAAGAGAAGGAGCAGACCCTGCTCCAGTTCCAGAAAACTAAGGTGGACTGTGAGATCTACAAGGAGAAGATGAATGCCCTGCAGAGCCAGGTGGTCGAGCTGCAGAAGGAGCGGGACCAGGTACCCCAGGAGAGGCAGGGGCTGGCCTGGGGGCCGGGCTGAGGGGCTCAGAGAGAACAGAAGGAACCTGCCTTGGCTGAGTCTCTGCTCAGGAAGCCCCCGGCCACCGCTTCTCTGGGTTTAGGTTCGACTGAGGGCTGGCTGGCCGACTCACACAGGTCACCCCGCCCTCAATGGCAGCTGGTTCCAGATTCGGGTTCTCTCTCCTTGATCCATTCAAGGTTTCTGTAATCTACATGCTCACTGTGCATCATCCTGCCTCCTTCCATTTCCGGCACAAGGTGTTTGTGTTCACCCACATATTGGGTGTTATTAAACCCATGTATGTTGACATGAATTGTAAACGATGGTAAGCTTGTGCATCTCGGAGTGAGCTTGTGTTTGGTGCACACTGGATGCCTCCAGGACAAAGGCAGACAAGAAAAGCGTTGCTTTCTCTGGTTGGGTCTCCCGCATCCTGTTGGCTTGGCCTCTTTATGCTCTGGGTGTCCGATATGTCTTGGCCCCCAGGCCTACTCTGCGAGAGATGGAGCCCAGATGGAGATTTCTCAGAACCTGACCGAGAAGGACGCGCTCCGCAGGAAAGTGTTTGAGCTGACAGACGAAGTCTGCGAACTGCGCCAACAGCTCCGCAGGCAGCAGACGGAGTCACTGCTGGGGGTGAGCACTTCACCTGCGTGGGGCTGAGGACGTAGGGTGGCAGGGCTGGAGTGTGGTGTTCAATGAAGAAGGAAAGCAGCGTAGGAAACTGTGCAGGCAGCCTTACTTTTGTAGGTGATGCCTTCCTGAGATGTTTCAAAGTCAAATGTCCAAGAGCTGAGTGACAGACTTACATGCATGAAGGGAGCTACGTTCCCAAAGAGCTAAAATTACTATAAAACCTCTGATTACGGTCCTGCTGGCAGCACCAGCTCCAGGCACCCTGATGGGTGGGGGAGACTCTTCAGAGGTGCCCGGGACCTGGTGAGGCACAGTCAGACCCTCCCCTCCCTATGCAGGGGCCCCAGCCCTTCCTCCTGCACCCCTCCCTGCATCAACCATATTCCAAAAATATATATATATACAGAAGAAATACTGACGGACAGACAGGAAAATGCTAACTGTGCAGTTTCTGAGTGTGGGAGAATGGGTGAATTTTATTTTATTCTCTAATCTCTCTGTTTTCCCCCCAATATTCTATGTGGCGTATATATATATATATGTAATACATATAGTATATATTATTTGAATAGCCAGTAAAAAGCCACATATATTCTGTAAAAGAAATGAAGTGCCATTCACCAAGCCAGTGGCTTTCCACGTCCATGGTGGTCAGCTCCTGTAGTGCCGGGAGTCCCAGGCACGGAGGAGGGGACATAAATTGTTTGTTTTGCCTGGAGGCTAATGAGAAGAAACTGTCTGGGAGGGTGGAGATGGGGGTGGGGTGACTTGGTGGAAACCCCAAGGGCACCCAAAGGAACTTTCTTGAATTAACCAGCCCATCTGCCATCTTTGGCAGCCCAGGCAGGAAGCGGGGGCCGGGGAGCCCTGTCCGAGGGGGAAACAGCGGCTGGTGCGCATGTTTGCCATCTACCCGCCGGACGACAGCGACTGCAGCTGCCTCAGCTCCACTGAGGTATGGCCGGTGCCTCCTCCACTGCTGGGGTCGGACCAGGCGCACCCTCGTCTACTGGGACAGAAGGAAGCCTGGCACACAGTAGGTGCTAAAGAAATACTTACATGAATGAGGGGCTGCATTCAGATCTACACACACACTCAGTACCCAGCACCATGCTCCGCACTTGCACGTTACACCGTCAGCACGTGATCCTCACTGGCCAGTAACTTGGCCTCAGTTGCTTTATATATCAAGTGGGACAATATTCCCCACCGTGTAGATTGATTGTGAGAACTGAGTGATGTAAAATGTGAAAAGTGGCTAATAGAGCACCCAGCACATAGTGGGTGCTCAATTAATGTCACCTAGCTATGTGCTTTGCCTTCCCTCCCTCTCGCCTCTGCTGCCCTGACAGTTAGGGGCCATAGCCTGTTATTCTTATTCCCCTTACACAGTGGGGCAGTGGAAGAGGTCCACAAGGACTCCTCTATGAGCCCCATGCTGACCTCCGCCCTGTCCTCCCCCAGTCCCAGGTCTGGTCTGACTTGAGCGCCACGTCCAGCCGCGAGCTGGTGGACAGCTTCCGCTCCAGCAGCCCGGTGCCTCCCAGCCAGCAGTCCCTGTACAAGCGGGCCACGGAGAACTTCTGGGAAGACCCCCAGTCTTTCAGGTAGAGAGGGATTGGTGATGGTCTCTGGATGACTCAGGCTCTCTGGCAGCCCTCTGGGCACACTGGCCTAGAGCGAGGGCCGGGCAGGTGCTGGGGGCTCTGCATTCGAGACAGGGAGCAGGCGATACAGCCTGAGCTGCTTCTTCTCATGCTTTGCAGCGACTTCCCGGAAACCCTGGAGAAAGACCGAGACGCCACCCCGGGAGCTAGGACGGGCAACGCAGACCTGGATTATGGGATTGTAGACAGGGCAAGTGAGCACACCACACCCCAAACCTCTGCAGCTGCCCACCTCCCCTGGGCTGGGCCGGCAGAGCGGGGGGGGGAGCGAGGACAGGGATCTTCAGGGAGACAGGGGAGACACCCGGTCTCTCTCCAGGGGCTGGGCAGAGAGAAGCGAACTTGACCGCTGCCCTTCCCTGGGCATCTGGGAAAACCCAGGCTGCCTGTGGATTCAGGCCGGTGCTCAGACACTGCTGTTTACCAAGTGCCCTTTTTATTTCTCGCCCAGAGGCTGTGGGAGTTGCATTCATGTCCCATCCAGCTCAGCACAGACATTCGGACAGCTGCAGACACACGTGTTCTCTCTCTCTCTGTCCCTCCCTGCTCAGACCTGTGGACACTTAGGCTTCCCAGTGATATCAGAAGGCAGCAGGCTTAAGTCCTCATTGCTCCTGGCCAAGGCACCTGCTGGGAGCATCTCTCCTTCGGGGTGTCGGTGCCTGAGACCTTCTCTTTTCTCTTGTGGCTGATTCCTTATACGTGTGACTTAACTGGTCCTCTCTCCTTCTCAAGGCACAGGCCCCTCATGGACAGCCTCGTCACTTTTGCCACCCTGCACATCTGCCCGCAGCGTTGGGCCTTGCACACAGTAGGTGCTTAGGACTCTGTCTGGAATTCACCCCATGGCCACCAGGGGGCGTGCGTGCCCCACACTGTCCCCCACAGCAGCACCTTTGGGGCAGGTGGCCCAGGGCTTTCTGTGGGTCACACGACCAGAAATCATAACTCTTGCAAAATCACTGGCGTTTTTATTTATAACAGCGATCAGTTGAGAGGATCCACCCAAGGCATATCTGACCTGGGTGTGAGATCATGAGCAGGGTGGATTACCGCTCTTTAATTTTCTTTCGTGGTGATTCTACATGATGTCCTGGCTTCAGGTACTTTTAGTAGAATTGACCTCAAATACATCAGGAGTGTCTAATTTCATTTGGCTTTGAATGTAAGCACAAATGGATTTTTGCCTGTGAGTTGGGCACAGGCTGCCTGGAGCAGGCAACTGTTAGCTCTCTGCCAGCTCTCTGGTCCGTGCGAGCAGTCCGCAAAGTGAGAAGGGCAGCCACAGACCCTCCAGGATGGACCTCCAGGAAGGCTGCTGCCTGGGCTCTGGGCCCATCTGCCTCACAGGCTGCATGTTAAAATGCGAGAGCTGGGCCGGCCCCGTGGCTTAGCGGTTAAGTGCGTGCACTCCGCTGCTGGCGGCCCAGGTTCGGATCCCGGGCGCGCACCAATGCACTGCTTCTCCAGCCATGCTGAGGCCGCGTCCCACATACAGCAACTAGAAGGATGTGCAGCTATGACATACAACTATCTACTGGGGCTTTGGGGAGAAAAAAATAAATAAATAAAATTATAAAAAATAATAATAATAAAAAAATAAAATGCGAGAGCTTGGAGGGACCCTACAGACTGCCGACTCAGAGGCCCACCATGGCCAGCTGAGTAGCAGTGTGGCCTGGGGCGAGCAGGAGGCAGCAGATGGCTGGTGGCAATTGCTGCCATGCAGAAATGCAGGCCTAGGGTTACACCAGATTTGATTCTTCCAGTGGAGCCAGAAGTCCAGATTCTAGATTCCCTATCTTGTAAAATGTTGGCAACTCATTGAAATATCACAACGTAGGTCAAGCCCTGGGAGCTGCAGCTCTCCACCAGCTCCTCCTACTTGGGGGAAGATGAATCAAGGTTCTGAGCAGTGGCGAAGGGAGGAGGAAGAGGAGGTTCAGCCTCAGCAATGGGGACAGAATGGGTAGCGGGTGCCTGAGGCTGCGGCGGGGGGCACTGAGGTTGTGCTGGTGAGCAGAAGCTCCATCAGGAGTGGGGCAACCCCATGCGCTAGCCTGGCTCGGTGCCTAAACCCTCAGCTTCCTCCTAGATCTTCCTGAGTCGGAGAGCAGCCTGCAGCCGTTCTCTGGGGGCCTCTACATCTCGGCCAGGTGAGTGGCGATCTGGGACCAGGGAAGGCAGGTGGCAGGGCAGAGTGAAGACTGTGTCCTATCACTGTTGGGAGGTGACAGCCTTTCCAGGGATGGGGTCATGGCGGGGGATGGAGAATTCCAGAATGCTGGGGCTGGAGGGGGGCCAATGGGGAGATGGCCTGGCCTCACCTCCTGCTCTCGGCCGCACACAAGCTCCCTTACCTCCCTTCCTGTAGCAACGCCCCAGTGCGGCGGAGGCCGGCCCGCAAGATCCTGAGCCAGGTCACGGTGCTGGCCTTCCAGGGAGATGCGTTGCTGGAGCAGATAAGCATCATCGGCGGGAACCTCACGGGTATCTTCATTCACGGGGTCACCCCAGGTTCGGCGGCAGACGAGATGGCCTTGCGCCCAGGAACCCAGATTGTGATGGTGCGTGTGACACTGGCCCCTCGAGCCCCCAGGATCCCCTCAGGGGTGGGGTCAGTGGTGGGGTATGTAATGCAGGCAGCCTCAGACCCGACTTGACAAGGGTGTGATATTGGAGTAGCTCACGCTCCTTCTGGGGCTGATGGGGTGCAAAGTGTCACACTCAGTTAGAGAGGGTCACGTTGACCCTCACTGAAACCCTGCACCCTATGCCAACCTGACATTGTAGAACTCTGGAAGGTGAGCCTGTGAGCTGACGTGGGGCTGGACAACATACCGTTTGGGGAGCCTTCTGGGATGCAGCAGTTTTGACCCAGGGATCTTTTGATAAGGGCACAGGGCTGTTCTAATGTGGAGCTCTTTTTTTTTTTTTTTTTTTACTGTGATGATCTTATTGTCACTGTGTGTGTCGGTGGGGGGAGGTAAAATACGCATAACATAAAGTTCACCATTTTAATCGCTGGGGATATGTTTCAAACTTTTTGTGTGTGTGTGTGTGAGGAGATCAGCCCTGTGCTAACATCTGCCAATCCTCCTCTTTTTTTGCTGAGGAAGACTGGCCCTGGGCTAACATCCGTGCCCATCTTCCTCCACTTTATATGGGACGCTGCCACAGCACGGCTTGGCAAGCCGTGCGTCGGTGCACGCCCGGGATCCAAACCGGCGAACCCTGGGCCACCGCAGCAGAGCACGCGCACTTAACCGCTTGCACCACGGGGCCAGCCCCCAAACAATTTTTTTGTTGTTGTTGTTATTCATTTACTTTTTAATTTAAACTTGAGATCATTTTGTAAGATTGCTGTGTTCTTTGCTAACAAAGGAAAGGCATATTCATGACAGAAAATTATGAAAAAGCATAAAGATGTACAAAGAAGAAAATCAAAATCACCCACAATTCTACTTAAAATAACATAGCATTTTAAAGTGTCTAATATCAGGTGTTTCTCCTACATAAATATACACATGTAAGTGTACAAACATGAGTTACCCTTCACATTCTATTTTACTATCAGCTTTTTTCACCTAATAATATATGGTGAATATTTTTTCCTATCATTAAATAGTTTCTGCAATTGTAAATGCCTAAATAGCACTTTATCATGTCAATGCCCCAAAATTTATTTAAGCAATCCCCTTTTGTTGGGCATTTATATTATTTCCAATTGTTCCCTATTACAAAAGGCTCTGAAGTTAACATCCTTGTTGATAAATCCTTGATTATTTCCTAAGGCTGGTTCCATAAGGGATTTTGTTTTGTCTACTGCTAAACCCCTGACTCCTAGAATAGTGTTTGGCACCTAAGAAATGCTTAAATATTTGTTGAATGAATGAATAAATTCTTACAAGTTTATATATTAGGTTGAAGGGTATGCCCGTATTTAGATCTTTTTATACATATCACCAAATTGCCCTCCAAAAGGTAGTTTCAGATTTTATTTCTACCAGCTGCCTATTGATGTCAGTTTTCCAGAATCCTTATTGACACTGCTGTATAAGATAGAATAATTTTGTTTGCAAGTAAGAAAAATCCTAACTGACACTGACTCCAGTAATAAAACGCAATTTTTTGTCTCCTTTAATTGAAAAGTCCAAAGGCAGGGCAGGCTTCAGGTGTGGTTTGACCCCAAAGGTCATGTTGTCACCAGGACTATGACTCCATCTGCCGAGACCCTCCTGCCTTTGCCCTTCGTGGTGGTTGACTTTGTTCTTTAGCCGACACCCTCAAGGTAGCAGGTTGGCTGCCAGCAGCTCTCAGAGCCATGAGCCTCCTCGTTCACATGCAAAGGAAAACAGATCTTCTCTTTGCCCAGTTATCCAACAAGTCTGATCGTCCTTTTGATTGTATCATCTTAAGTTGCAAGCTCATCTTTGAACCAATCTTAGTGGCTAAGGAATGTGATTTGCTGATTTGCTCAGGCCTGGGTTCCATTCTGCTTTCCCGTCACGGGACAGATCCCTAAGGCACATTGATTTGCTCAGACCCATGATGGCCCATCCGTGGAACTGAGGAACCGTATTGAACCCCGTGGTTCTGAGATTCTGGGTTCTTTTGGGACAAGGAAATGATAACGTGAATGCTTTGGAAGCAATAAAAAACTACATTGAATATTAGCGTTTAACTTTTAAAATATGTGTATTTTCTAGGGTAAAAATATTGTCCTGTCACTTAATTTTTTTTCCATATGTCTATGGACCATTTGGTTTTCTTTCGAGGACCTTTTTTTTAATAGAGTTTTTTAATTTTTCCTTCAATTTTTTTTTTAATTTTTTGTTTATTGCAGTAACATTGGTTTATAACATTGTATAAATTTCAGGTGTACATCATTATACTTCTATTTCTGCATAGATTACATCATGTTCACCACCCAAATACTAATTACAACCCATCACCACACACATGTGCTGAATTATCCCTTTCGCCCTCCTCCCTCCCCCCTTCCCCTCTGGTAACCACCAATCCAGTCTCTGTCTCTATGTGTTTGTTTATTGTTGTTATTATCTACTACTTAATGAAGGAAATCATACGGTATTTGACCTTCTCCCTCTGACTTATTTCACTTTGCATAATACCCTCAATGTCCGTCCATGTTGTCACAAATGGCTGGATTTCATCGTTTCTTATGGCTGAGTAGTATTCCATTGTGTATATATACCACAGCCTCTTTATCCATTTGTCCCTTGATGGTCACTTAGGTTGCTTCCAAGTCTTGGCTATTGTGAATAACGCTGCAATGAACACAGGGGTGCATGTATCTTTACGCATTGGTGTTTTCAAGTTCTTTGGATAAATACCCAGCAGTGGAATAGCTGGATCATATGGTAGTTCTATCCTTGATTTTTTGAGGAATCTCCATACTGTTTCCATAGTGGCTGCACCAGTTTGCACTCCCACCAGCAGTGTATGAGAGTTCCCTTCTCTCCACATCCTCTCCAACATATGTTGTTTCCTGTCTTGTTAATTATAGCCATTCTGACGGGCGTGAGGTGATATCTCATTGTAGTTTTGATTTGCATTTCCCTGATAGTTAATGATTTTGAACATCTTTTCATGTGTCTGTTGGCCATCTGTATATCTTCTTTGGAGAAATGTCTGTTCAGGTCTTTTGCCCATTTTTTAATTGGGTTGGTAGTTTTTTTGTTGTTGAGATGCACGAGTTCTTTATATATTTTGGAGATTAAGCCCTTATCAGATGTATGGTTTGTAAATATCTTCTCCCAATTGTTGGGTTGTCTTTTTGTTTTGTTGATGGCTTCCTTTGCTGTGCAGAAGCTTTTTAGTTTGATGTAGTCCCATTTGTTTATTTTTTCTATTTTTTCTTTTGCCCGGTCAGACATGGTGCTTGAAAATATGTTGCTAAGACTGATGTCAAAGAGCGTACTGCCTATGTTTTCTTCTGGAAGTTTCATGTCTTACATTCAAGTCTTTAATCCATTTGGAGTTAATTTTTGTGTATGGTGTAAGGTAAGGGTCTACTTTCATGTTTTTGCATGTGGCTGTCCAGTTTTCCCAACACCATCTGTTGAAGAGACTTTCTTTTCTCCATTGTATGTTCTTGGCTCCTTTGTCAAAGATTAGCTGTCCATAGATGTGTGGGTTTATTTCTGGGCTTTCGATTCTATTCCATTGATCTGTGTGTCTGTTTTTGTGCCAGTACCATGCTGTTTTGGTTACTATAGCTTTGTAGCATATTTTGAAATCAGGAAGTGTGATATCTCCAGCTTTGTTCTTTTTTCTCAGGATTCCTTTAGCTATTCGGGGTCTTTTGTTGTTCCATATAAATTTTAGGATTCTTTGTTCTATTTCTGTGAAAAATGTTGTTGGAACTTTGATAGGGATTGCATTGAATCTATAGATGGCTTTAGGAAGTATGGACATCTTAACTATGTTAATTCTTCCAATCCAAGAGCACGGAATATCTTTCCATTTCTTTGTGTCTTCTTCAATTTCTTTCAGCAATGTTTTATAGTTTTCCATGTACAGCTCTTTCACCTCTTTGGTTAAGTTTATTCCTAGGTATTTTATTCTTTTTGTTGCAATTGTAAATGGGATGGTATTCTTAATTTCTCTTTCTGCTACTTCGTTGTTAGTGTACAGAAATGCAACTGATTTTTATATGTTGATTTTGTATCCTACAACTTTACCATATTCGTTTATTACTTTTAAAAGTTTTCTGGTGGATTCTTTAGGGTTTTCTATATATAAAATCATGTCATCTGCAAATAGTGACAGTTTCACTTCTTCCTTTCCAATTTGGATCCCTTTTATTTCTTTCTCTTGCCTGATTGCTCTGGCTAGGACTTCCAGTACTGTGTTAAATAGGAGTGGTGACAGTGGGCATCCTTGTCTGGTTCCTGTTCTTAGAGGGATAGCTTTCAGTTTTTCACCATTAAGGATGATATTAGCTGTGGGTTTGTCATATATGGCCTTTATTATGTTGAGATACTTTCCTTCTATACCCATTTTATTCAGAGTTTTTATCATAAATGGATGCTGTATCTTGTCAAATGCTTTCTCTGCATCTATTGAGATGATCATGTGATTTTTATTCTTCATTTTATTAATGTGGTGTATTACTTTGATTGATTTGCGAATGTTAAACCATCCCTGCATACCTGGACTAAATCCCACTTGATCATGGTGTATAATCTTTTTAACGTATTGTTGTATGCGATTTGCTAGTATTTTGTTGAGGATTTTTGCATCGATGTTCATCAGTGATATTGGCCTGTAATTTTCTTTTTTTGTGTTGTCCCTGTCTGGTTTTGGTATCAGGGTAATATCGGCTTCGTAGAATGAGTTAGGGAGCTTCCCCCCCTCCTCAATTTTTTGGAAGAGTTTGAGAAGGATAGGTATTAAGTCTTCTTTGAATGTTTGGTAGAATTCACCAGGGAAGCCGTCTGGTCCTGGACTTTTATTTTTGGGGAGGTTTTTGATTACTGTTTCGATCTCCTTACTGGTGATTGGTCTATTCAAATTCTCTACTTCTTCTTGATCCAGTTTTGGAAGGTTGTATGATTCTAGGAATTTATCCATTTCTTCCAGATTGTGGAATTGGTTGGCATATAGCATTTCATTCTCTTATAATCTTTTGTATTTCTGAGGTGTCTGTTGTAATTTCTCCTCTTTCATTTCTGATTTTACTTATTTGTGCCTTCTCTCTTTTTTTCTTGGGGAGTCTAGCTAAAGGTTTGTCAATTTTGTTTATCTTTACAAAGAACCAGCTCTTGGTTTTATTAATTTTTTTCTATTGTTTTTTTGGTCTCTATTTCATTTATTTTGGCTCTGATTTTTATTATTTCCCTTCTTCTACTGATTTTGGGCTTTGTTTGTTCTTCTTTTTCCAGTTCCTTTAGGTGCATTGTTAGATTGTTTATTTGAGATTTTTCTTGTTTGTTGAGATAGGTCTGTATTGCTATAAACTTCCCTCTTAGAACCACTTTTGCTGTATCCCATAAATTCTGACATGACGTATTTTCATTTTCATTTGTCTTCAGGTATTTTTTGATTTCTTCTTTGATTTCTTCGTTGACCCAGTCGTTGTTCAGTAGCATTTTGTTTAATCTCCACGTATTTGTGGCTTTTCTGATTTTCTTCCTATAGTTGATTTCTAGTTTCATACCGTTGTGGTCAGAAAAGATGCTTATACCAATCTTCTTAAATTTATGGAGACTTGTTTTGTGGCCTAATATGTGATCAATCCTGGAGAATGTTCCATGTGCATTTGAAAAGAACGTGTATTCTTCGGTTTTTGGATGGAATGCTCTGTATATATCTACTAGGTCCATCTGTTCTAGTGTGTCATTTAAGGCCAATGTTTCCTTATTGATCTTGTTTGGATGATCTATCCGTTGGTGTAAGTGGAGTGTTAAAGTCCCCTACTATTATTGTGTTACTGTCTATTTCTGTTTTTATGTCTGTTAATAATTGCTTTATATATTTAGGTGCACCTACATTGGGTGTGTAGATATTTACAAATGTTATATCCTCTTGTTGGATTGTTCCCTTGATCATTATGTAATGCCCTTCTTCGTCTCTTTTTACAGTTTTTGTTTTAAAGTCTATTTTGTCTGATACAAGTACTGCTACCCCAATTTTCTTTTCATTGCCATTTTCGTGGAGTATCTTTTTCCATCCCTTCACTTTCAGTTTGTGAGTGTCTTTAGGTCTGAAGTGTGTCTCTTGTATGCAGCATATATATGGGTCTTGTTTTTTTATCCAATCAGCCACCCTATGCCTTTTAATTGGAGCATTTAGTCCATTGACGTTTAAAGTAGCTATTGATAAGTATGTACTTACTGCCATTTTTTAAGTTTTTTTTCCTCAGTGTTTTAGTAGTCCTTCTCTGTTCCTTTCTTCTTCTATGCAGAATTGATGGTCTCTTTAGTTTGACCTCTGTCTGAAAGCTGTACTCTTTAACTCCCCTCCTCCCTCCTTTTATGTTTTTGATATCATATCTAACCTCTTTTTTGTGCATTTGTATCCATTACCCTCTTATCATGGAAATAGATAATTTTTCCTATTTGTGGTCTTCTCTTTTCCCCTTAAATCAGTCCCTTTAACATTTCTTTTAGCACTGGTTTCTTGGGGACAAACTCCTTTAATTTTTGCTTGTCTGGGAAAATTTTGATCTCTCCTTCCATTTTGAATGCTAACCTTGCTGGGTAGAGTATTCTTGGCTGTAAGTTTTTTCCTTTTAGCACTTTAAAGATATCGTGCCACTCTCTTCTAGCCTGTAAGGTTTCTGCTGAGAAGTCAGCTGATAGCCTTATGGGGTTTCCTTTGTATGTAACTTGACTTTCTCTTGTGGCTTTTAGGATTCTCTCTTTATCTTTAATTCTGGACATTTTGATTATGATGTGTCTTGGTGTGGGCCTCTTTGGGTTTATCTTGTTTGGGGCTCTCTGTGCTTCCTGTACCTGGATGTCTGTTTCTTTCCTTGGGTTAGGGAAGTTTTCATCTATTATTTCTTGAAATAGATTCTCTGCCCCTTTGTCTCGCTCTTCTCCTTCTGGGACACCTATAACACGGATGTTAGTGCGCTTGATGTCATCCCAGAGGTCCCTTAGACTGTCCTCACTCTTTTTAATTCTTTTCTCTTTTACCTGTTCAGCTTGGGTATTTCTTCTAGTCTTTCATCCAGCTCACAGATCCGTTCTTCTGTATCCTCCACTCTGTTTTTGAGTCCCTCTAGTGAATTTTTCATTTCCAGTATTGTATTCTTCATTTCTGATTGGTTCTTTTTATATCTTCCATTTCTTTGTTGACATTCTCACTGAGTTCATCTATTCTTCTCCCCAGATCAGTGAGCATCCTTAACACTCTTTGTTTGAACTCTCTGTCAGGTAGGTTGCTCATTTCTGTTTCAGTTAGTTCCTTTTCTGGGGTTTTGTCCTGTTCCCTTACTTGGAATGTAATCCTTTGCCTCCTCATTTTGCCTCTTTCCCTGTGCTTGTGTCTACATATTAGGTATGTCAGCTATGTCTCCTGCTCTTGGATAGGTGACCTTATGTAAGTGATGGCTTAGGAAGCCTGCAGTGTGCTTCCCTCAGTTCTCAATGTTCCAGGGGTGACCCCTATGTGGGCTACATGTATCCTTCTGTTGTGGCCTGTTTGCTCTCCCTTTAGGCGCCCAGGGAGGCCGAGTTATGCTCCTGGCCAGCTGTTGTAATGCTCAGCTGCTTGTAGTTGTTGTGGGCCCTTCAGTCTCTTTATCAGGTGTGGGGAGCCCCAGCACAGTTGGCTGCAAGTTCTAATACCACATTTGTGTTGCGGTATTTCTTTCAAGTGAGTAGGCCCCCAGTGTGGCAGGTTGTTAGGCTCAGGGCCTTACAATTGCTATAAGCCTCCAGCCTTTAGGTCTCTTGTCAGCTCTCTGAGGATTGCAGCTGGGTGGGGCTGGCCTCAGGCACAGGAGCACCCAATTGTTTCAGGCTTTGGAAGGTGGGGCAAACCCCCATGTGGGTCTTTGAGAAGCACAAGTTTTCTGCAGCTGACAAACCCTGCCGCCTACAGGTCCACACACACAGTCAACACAGTCCTGCCCCATGTGCGCACCCTGACCTCCCGAAGCGGACCCAGTCTCTCCACGGCGGGAGCCCCACACACTCCACCACGGCCCCACACTCTCCACCTGCTCCTTGTGCACACCCTGCCCCACTGAAGTTGGCTCAGTTGCCAGGCTGTAGAGAATCCAGTCACCAATCTATGCAGGCCCACAAGTTGCCTGAGGGCTTGTTGTTGGGTGGGGCCAGTCTCTAGGGTGAGCTGCCCGCCCTGGCTGAGCTCGATTAAATTGGTGCTCTAGCGGGTGGGGCAGACCTGGGCTAGCAGGCCCCAGGGAGAACTCCAATGGCATCTGTGTCAGCACGCCCACACCAGGCCACGACAATGGCTGCCGCCAATGTCGCAGTCCCTGGAGCGGTCTCACCTCTCACCAAGATGCACTCAGGGCCTATTAGGTGAGTCTTTTTTCACCAAAGCACTGTGCACCTTTCTTTCTGGTGATTTTAGGTTGCTTTCTGAAATGGGTGAGTTTGCGCGTGGGCCCTTTAAGAGCCAGTTTTAATTTCTTTGTAAACCAGCTTTTCTGGGGGTACTCCCCAATGTTTTAGTAGCGGGCAAAGTCAGATATTATGCCACTCGTCTTTCAATTGTGCTGGGTCCACAAAATGCCCCCAGTGGGAGCGCTCCCCGGCTCAGGGGCCCGCGCCTCCAGGGAGGGCTGTGTACCTTTGGGCTGCTCCCTGGCGGCCGTGAAGCGCTGTGGCTTGTGAAGGCGGCGTTTTTCCTCTCCAGAAGGGAGTTTCTGCCTCTTCCACCTCAATTAGGATTGTCCGTTGTTGCAGGAGTTCCTCTTTTCCAGTTTTCAGTTCTGTCTCAGGGGTAATTTTTCCACGAGTAGCTGTAAATTGGCTGTGTGTGCGGGAGGAGGTGAGTTCAGAGTCTGCCTACACCGCCATCTTGACTTCTCTCCCCATTTTTTTATTGTAAAATATTCATTAAACCACAGAAAACAAAAATATACAACTCAACTAATTATTATTAAGTAAATACAAGGGCAGGGATGTGACTTTGATGTGGCCTAAAAGCAGAATTATTAAACTTCAAGCTTTCAAAAAATAGGAACAAACTGACAAAACAGGCGTCACCCCATTCCTGAGGCTCGCCCCATTCCCCCAGGAGGAGACTAGGGATAAAGTGCATGTAGGTTGTGAAGGCAAGCTCTGAGAAGGGGGAAGAAGGGGGGGCTGTGCCCCGCGGTCAGGAGCCCCATGAACCCCACTGGCTTCTCCCTGGGAAGGGACCATGCACGTGGTAAGCCTCATTCTCATGTCTCGAATGATCATGCATCAAGCTCCCGATGTAAGTGACATCCTGTGTTCTCCACTCTGCACGGTACAAAAGGCCTTCACTGCGTTTCTGATAGTCCTCTTGCAATTCTCAACCATCAGCTTACACTGTGGGTAAAGCAACAGAGCTCCTTTGCGGTGTTGGGGAGATAGTCCTGATATCCGAATGGGGCCAATTCAGTTCTAATAGCATTAAAAACATACCTTAATCTTTTTCTTGTTATAAAAATCTGTACTCTCCTAAACTACAAACAGCCTGGGGAATGAATGGAGTGGACAGTGCGAGCCCTGTGGGGGGGGGGGGACTGTCATCACTGGGGAAGGGGTGGGGTGGGGTTGCCATGGCATCTGGTGGGTGGAGGCCAGGGATCTTGCTAACCATCCTGCAGTGCCCAAGATACCCACACAACACAGAATGATCCAGCCCCAAATGTCAATAGTCTCAAGCTCAGAAACCCGGATCTAGAATGCTGTAGAATGGAGGTCCATTTTGAAGAGCAGAAACTCCGTTCTCAGCGGAGATCTTGTACGTGGTGTGTTGGGGAAGGGTTGGTGGTTGACTCTTGGGGCGGGAATGTATGTAGCTTGGAGGAGCTGCTTCAAGATATTCCAATACAGGGCCTGTGACAAAGCCTCTAATAGGTGACTGTGGGTGGCTGGGAAGGGCGAGTGTGTGATACTGTAGGGGTACCCACCTGTACTCAGTCTATGGCGGCAGAATCCTGGTCAAAAGAGGTCAACCCTTGTGATTTGCCCTCAGGTGGATTATGAAGCAACGGAGCCCTCGTTCAAGGCCATCCTGGAGGGCACGACCCTGGAGCAGGCCGTTGGACTTCTCCGGAGGGTGAACGGCTTCTGCTGCCTGTCTGTGAAGGTCAACATGGAGGGTACACACTGCCCCTGGCCTCTCTTCCATGAGGCCGCCTCTTAAGGCTTGCTCACCACCCAGTCCTGTCTCTCTGTGAGCCCCTGGCTGTGCCGACACTAGCCCTCCTGGCCCACCCAGAACCAGGCTGCGCCCCAAGTGTGCAGAGGCCCCCAAGCCAGCTGCGGACCTCCCACCCACTTACTCCGGCACCAGTGGTTCCTGAGACTTTGGGGGAGGTTCCTTCTTTCCCTCCTACTTTCACATTCTAGAGCCTTCCTTGTGTAGGATCACAGCCCTGGGTTTATCTGTCTTCATGTCCTCTTTGATCAGGTTATAAGAAGCTGGTCCAGGACCTAGAGGCCAAAGTGGCTACCTCGGGGGACTCCTTCTACATTCGGGTCAACCTGGCCATGGAGGGACGGGTGGAGGGGGAGCTGCAGGTGCATTGCAATGACATCCTGCACGTCACTGACACCGTGTTCCAGGGCCGCGGCTGCTGGCACGCCCACCGCATCAGCCCATACAGCATGAAGGGCACCGAGCACGGCACCATCCCCAACTACTCACGGTGAGCCGCTGCCGTGGACCTCGACACTGTCCCAGAGGGGGCCAGGGAGCTGCCTGGGCAGACATTGCCTGCTTTGCTTAGGGTGGGGGGATCCCCTCCTGCCAGGAGGAAGGATGGTGTTCCGGAGGCTTTCCTTCGCTGCCTAGGAATAGAGGGTGGGAGTGAAGAGATGCCCCAGAGAAGCAGAACCCCCACTGTGCTACCCGCCATGTTCACTGCTTGGATGGGTTTGTTTGTGAAAAGGGCTGTACCTCAGTCCTGGAGCATTTGAGAGCACTCGGGACCATAGTTTCCCAACTTCAGCATTGCTGACATTTGGGGCTGGCTCACTCTTTATCATGGGGCCTGTCCTGGGCACTGTAGGATGTAGAGCCTCTGCCTACCAGATGCCAGTAGTCTCCCTGCACCCCAGTTGTGACAACCAAATGTGTCTCCAGACACTGCCAGTGTCCCCTGGGGGTAGGGTGACCAGTCATCCTGGTTTGTCCAGGACTATCTTGGTTGTAGCACAGAAAGTCCCAAGTCCTGGGAAACCCTTGGGACAACTGGGACAGTGGTCAGCCTCCCTGGAGCAACATCACCCCTGCTGAGAACTATGTTCTAGACCAACCAACATGGTTCTAGGCCAACCATAGTGCACACAGCAGGGCGTCTCGTCCAGCACCTCTCAAGCCTCATTGTCAACCTGAGTCACCTGGAGATCAAACTCAGCAGGTGCAGGGAGAGGCCTGAGATTCTGTATTTCCAACTCGCTCTCTCGGTGATGCCAGTCTGAAGTCCTCAGGCGACACTGGGAGTAGCGAGGTTCTAGAGTGGTGGCCTCAACCCAGGCTCACACTGAGTCACCTGGGTCCCACCTCAGAATAATTCAGTTGGCATTTGCAGGGTGGACTGAAGCTCTGCAGTTAAAAGCACCAGGGGACTGCAGTGGCTGCCAACGTGGAGGACCACGGCCTAGGGCAGCAGGGGTGTTCTGGAGCACTGGGCAGGGAGCCCACTTCTCCTTCCAGCTCTCCTTGCAGCTGGGTCGGGGCTGTCATCCTCTGCACAGGGCTCAGCAGCTGCTCATCACACTCATCCAGGACATGGCTCAGCAGAGCACCATCACCCGCAAGGTGAGTTGGCAGGCTGGCCAGGGCAGCCCCGATCCCGGATGCAGAGTCCCCCTTGGGTGGGCCCTGCCTCTCTCCCCTGGCCTTCCTCCTTCCCCAGTTCACATCATCTTTGGGGCGGGGCCCAATCAACCCCTCCTCCCACCCAAGCATCTCAGCCCCACCTGGGGTGGGCTGGAAGAGGGGCGGGGGGTGGCTGGGGGTCCTGTGTGGAGGGTGGAGCCTGCTGATCCAAGGGGGGTGACTCGATGGGTCTCTCCCCCGTGGCCCTCCAAATCTTCACCTGGGTCTGCACACCATACCTAGCCTGCAAGCTCTTCTAAGTGTGCAAACACATCATGTATGCTTTCTCCGTCATGCTCCCCGTTCACCCTGTTTGCCTGTCAGTCTGCACCCCATGCTTATTCCCTCTGAGGCTGGGCACCTTTGTGTTCTCCTGACACAGAACACTCAGCTGTCCCTGAGCAAGGTGCTGGGATGGCCCCCTGGATGGCAGCTGGGCTAGGCTGGGGGCCCCTACTCTTCTTGCCTTATGCAGCTGGCCCTCATTGTGTATACCCGGCAGGGGAGCACCCTACTCGGGGGCTCTATCTGCCTCTCCTGCCTCCCTTCAACTCCCACCCCCTGGCACAGGGGCTGGGCCTTCAGGCTGTTCAGTGGGCACACCCTGAACGTCCAGGGACCACCCTGGAATTGGCAGTGGGGCAGGTGCCAGGCCCCCCGTGTGGGTGACTCCTCCTCCTCATTCTTTCTCCCTCCTCCAGCAGTCTTCCAGGGTACCCCAGAAGTTGGTCCGCATCGTCAGTGTGGACAGAACCAAGGCTGGCCCTCTGGGTTCATCCTTTGATGGGGCCCAGTCAGACCCCAGCAGGGTGGAAGGTGAGGCGGGTGGAGCTGGTGGAGGGGCCGCTGGCTCCACGCAGGCGAGGGTCTTTGGGGGCTGCTGCTGGTTGGTCAGCTTGCTCAGGGTGACGCCACCACTTGTTTAGGCCAGAATCTGTGTTTTAAGAATCATAACTGACATCTGTGCATCTTTCTGGAGAACACCTGAGCTACACATCTTTAATGTCCTGTAAACCGATAGTCCTACCTCTGTAATCTGCCCCAATAAAGCAGTCCAAAGGCATCGACACAATTATATTGACAGCAGTCCTTTCAGAATAGAAAACTATCCAAATGCCCCATGTTACACAAACCGGTGGACCCCTCAAGTAGCTACTGAGGGATTGGTGTGGGCGTGAGGTCATGACCCAGGTCAGCACAGCACGTACCCTGGAACAGGAAATGTCTCGCGATGAAGACGAGCAGAAGTGAATTTAGAGTAAGGTAAACCGTTCTGAGCTTATCTTCTTCTTGAAAAGGTTTTTTAGGTGCATAATATACAATGGCTGTTGAAAACAGAAGCATAGCCTAAAAGACAGGGGAGAAGCGTGAAGGGACCCAGGGGGGAGGCAGGGACTGGGGACTGTGTGTCCCGCGAGGATGGGGCTGAGGGAGAGGAGGCAGGAGTCTTGCAGATCATTGGGAAGGAAGAAAATCATTTTCCCTATCCTCCCTGTGGGCCAAACAAGGGAAACGGGATTAAATTGCAGCCTGTGAAGCTGAACCTGCGGAGCCGCAGAGCCGTCTAATCACGGGTACAAAGGAATCGCTCAGCCTGCGAGGGATGTGTGGTTCGTGGCGTTAGAGCCGAGCGTGTGCCCACGTTACTGTAGGTGCTGGGGCGGCGGTGAGCAAAACAGGCACAGTCCCTCCTGGGGGGACGCCTGGTAAAGAGCCCAGGACAGCCGACGGGTCGGGGGCGGCTGTGGCCCGGTGCCCGGCCCTCTCAGGCTCCTCTCCCCCACAGAGCCCTCCCTCGTGCGCTTCTGGGTTGAGAGCTGCTTCACCCTGGTGCCCTACACCCTGGTGCACCCCCACAGGCCTGGCCGGCCCCGGCCCGTGCTCTTGGTGCCCAGGGTGGTCGGCAGGATCCTGAGTGAGAAGCTGTGCCTCCTCCAGGGGTTTAAGAAATGCCCAGCAGGTAGGCTTTCACCTGGGGGCCCACCTGTCTGTCAGGGGTGGGGTGAGGCCTTGGCAGAACACTTTATCTATTCTGGGGAGAGCAGCGTAAAGGTCGATGTGTGAGTGTCCTGGGGCTGCTGTAGCAAATGACCGCAAACTGGGCAGCTTCAGCCTCACAGTTCTGGAGGCCAGAAGTCCGAAATCAAGGTGTCTCTGCAGGCTGCACTCTCTCCAAAGGCTCTAAGGGAGGATCCTTCCTGCCTCTTCTGGCTTCTGGTGGCTGCTGGCGATCCTTGTCGGTCCTTGGCTGTGGCTGCTTCACTCCTGTCTCTGCCTCCTCATCATGTGGCCTTCTCCTTCTGTGTCCCTCTGTCTTCACATGCCCTTCTCCTTCTGTGTCCCTCTGTCTTCACATGCTCTTCTCCTTCTGTGTGTCCCTCTGCCTTCACATGGCCTTCACCTTCTGTGTGTCCCTCTGTCTTCACATGCCCTTCTCCTTCTGTGTCCCTCTGTCTTCACATGCTCTTCTCCTTCTGTGTGTCCCTCTGTCTTCACATGGCCTTCCCCTTCTGTGTCCCTCTGTCTTCACATGCCCTTCTCTTTCTGTGTCCCTGTCTTCACATGCCCTTCTCCTTCTGTGTGTCCCTCTGTCTTCACATGGCCTTCTCCTTCTGTGTCCCTCTGTCTTCACATGCCCTTCTCCTTCTGTGTGTCCCTCTGTCTTCACATGCCCTTCTCCTTCTGTGTCCCTCTGTCTTCACATGGCCTTCTCCTTCTGTGTGTCCCTCTGTCTTCACATGGCCTTCTCCTTCTGTGTGTCCCTCTGTCTTCACATGGCCTTCTCCTTCTGTGTGTCCCTCTGTCTTCACATGCCCTTCTCCTTCTGTGTGTCCCTCTGTCTTCACATGCCCTTCTCCCTCTGTGTCCCTCTGTCTTCACATGCCCTTCTCCTTCTGTGTGTCCCTCTGCCTTCACATGGCCTTCACCTTCTGTGTGTCCCTCTGTCTTCACATGCCCTTCTCCTTCTGTGTCCCTCTGTCTTCACATGCTCTTCTCCTTCTGTGTGTCCCTCTGCCTTCACATGGCCTTCTCCTTCTGTGTGTCCCTCTGCCTTCACATGGCCTTCTCCTTCTGTGTGTCCCTCTGCCTTCACATGGCCTTCTCCTTCTGTGTGTCCCTCTGTCTTCACATGCCCTTCTCCTTCTGTGTGTCCCTCTGTCTTCACATGGCCTTCTCCTTCTGTGTGTCCCTCTGTCTTCACATGGCCTTCTCCTTCTGTGTGTCCCTCTCTCTTCACATGGCCTTCTCCTTCTGTGTGTCCCTCTGTCTTCACATGGCCTTCTCCTTCTGTGTGTCCCTCTGTCTTCACATGCCCTTCTCCTTCTGTGTGTCCCTCTGTCTTCACATGGCCTTCTCCTTCTGTGTGTCCCTCTGTCTTCACATGGCCTTCTCCTTCTGTGTGTCCCTCTGTCTTCACATGGCCTTCTCCTTCTGTGTGTCCCTCTGTCTTCACATGCCCTTCTCCTTCTGTGTGTCCCTCTGTCTTCACATGCCCTTCTCCTTCTGTGTGTCCCTCTGTCTTCACATGGCCTTCTTATAAAAAACTAGTCATTGGGTTTAGGGCCACCCTACTCCACTATGACCATATCCTTACAAATCACATCTAAAAGGACTCTATTTCCATGTAAGGTCACCTTCTGAGGCTCCAGGTGGACATGAATTTTGGGGGGACACTATTCAACCCAGGGCAGTTACTGCTGGCCAATAGGCTTGTACTTAACCAGGGTAATGCAACTGAAAGTTTCCATCTACCTGCCAAAAGGCACCAGCAGAGGCATGGAGACAAACCAACCTGCTGGAATCCTGGATCCCAGCGGACTGAGTCGGAGTGTCCTTGCGCAGCAGGAAAGGCGGTTCCATCGGCTGGAGAGCAGGAGAGAGGCGTGTGTTGGCGCTGCCATTCACCTACCCGTCGTCAGCTGACGGCTCCCGCAGAGGCATTAGGTTACGACTTGAGGATGTATAGGGTCCTGTCCTACCTTCCTGGAGTTCACAGAGGGGATAGAGGGGAGCAAGTCTGGTCCGTGAGGTTCCTCTAGTGAGCACCTACTGTGTGCCAGGCTCCGTGCAGGAGCTGGGGGTACAGGGTCCAAGAGGCCCTCAGGGGCCCTTCTGCTCCTCTAGAGACACCTGAAGACGTGGCCTGCTGGCCCCAGTGGCCCAGAGAGGGAGCGACGGAGCCGGGAGGGGGTCGGAGCTGGGATCTGACAGGCAGGCAGGAGTTTGTGAGAGAACAAGGCAGGCAGGCTGAGAGAGCAGAATGTGCAAAGGCACAGAGAGCACAGTCGGCCTGGACCACTGCCTGGTGGGGCCGGGGGAGTGGGGACGTGCGGTTTATATAACAGGCAGGGGAGTCAGTGAGGGTTCTGAAGCAAGAAGACATGATCCGGCTTGATCTCTGAACGCCCGTTCTGAAAGCAAAATAGAAGACGGACTGGCGAAGGGGATGGCTGGCGGCTGGGAGATGAGCTCCAGACCCCGGACCCTCGGGGCCAGAGGTGCTGCAGGCAACACAACCACAGGGAGGAGAGACCCAGGAGCTGTCTGCAAGCTGGAATCCCACGATGTGGGGCGATGGACAGAGGAGGCCAGGAGGACGGCACCCGCAGTTCTGACTTGGGAGACTGGGTGGTCGGAACCAAGAGAAGCTATTCAGGAAGAAAGGCAAAAGTGGGGGGTGTGTTTTAACAGGTTTACTGAGGGCAGAGGTTCTCTATCTTGGCACTATGACATTTAGGGCCAGATCGTTCTCTGTTGTGGGGGGCTGTCCTGTGCATTGTAGGATCTTAAGCAACATCCCTGGCCTCAACCCACTAGATGCCAGTAGCATTCCCCCTCTCCCCAACGTGTGATGCGCAAAAATGTCTCCAGACATTGCCGAGTGTCCCTTGGAGGCAAAATTGCCCCGGGTTGAGAACCACTGACTTAAGGGATCTAAGGGGTTTCTAGCTGTAAGAAGTTGGATATGTAAGTTTGGAGCTTGGGGAAGCGATGGTAGAGGGGTTTGTTTATCTATATGTCTGTCCGTCCTTCCTTCTTTCCTCCCTCCCTTCCTTTCTCCCTCTGTCCTTCCTTCCTTCCATTCCCCACCCACACCCTGGCATGGATGGAGCACCTGCTGTGTATGATGGTTTAGGGTGAATGTGCAGGGCACAGACTCCTCTGAGGGGGAAGAGAAAGGTCAGGTTTACGAAGAGGACACTCTAGGAAGAGCTTCCCCCAGAACTGGCAGGGTCCGCGAGAGCCGGGGGCGGTGGGGTTCAGTACGGGGCTCCCTTAGGACACACAGCTGGGTGTGTGACATCCCCGTCTGCTGTCACCTTCAGAGTACTTGAGCCAGGAAGAGTACGATGCATCCAGCCAGAGAGGGGAGATCATCCAGGAGAGGGAGGCATCTGGCAGCCACTACTGGGTGACCTGCCGAGCAGTCGAGTCCCTCATGGAAAAGGTAAGGGGCAGGCCTGGGGCTGCTCTGAGATTTAGGAACTCCATCTTCAGAGGAGGCAGTGTGATAAGGCAGGAGGGACTGACCATGAGATCTGACAGATGCTTGTTGCCGACCTCCAGGGCCCCCTGGACATCCCAGGCTGGTACTTGGCGTCTCTCTGGCTTAGGGTTCCGTGGGAGTAATGCGGAAAGACCAAACTCTGTTTCTGCCACTTGGGATCCGCGTGACCTTGGGCAAGTCTTTTAATTTCCTTGAGCCTGTTTCCTCAATGCAGGAGATGGTTAATAAATATTTGTTAAGTGAATGAAATAAACAGAGATAACACTCCATGTCTTAAGGCTCAAACTAATATATGAAAAGACTCTCGCTATGAACTATCAAGCTTTATATCAATACAAGGCAGCCAGGTCCAGCTGTGAGCCAGAGCAGGATGCCCTCCATCCTTCCCAATCCCCATGCCCAGGGAGGTTGATGGAGCCATAGGACTCCTAGGGTTTGAGCTCCATGCGAAGTCTCCCACACTGCCAAAGGCCTGCAGTTTCTAGATCTCCCAGGTGAAAACTCAAAGAATGGAAACTTAAGATTGTACAGCCAGCACCCTCGTATACACAGGGGCATTCCCAAATGCTCTTCCTTGTCTCCTTTATAAACTTCACTCCTACCTGGTCCCCTTCTCAGCATCACCCCCGAGTGAGGGCTCCCTTTGCTTCCTCCAAGGCCCAAGATCTTGCCTCACTTCTCCCTCCCCCTTCCCCCAGAACACCCACGCCCTCCTGGACGTCCGGCTGGACAGTGTCTGTGCCCTGCACAGGAAGGAGATCTTCCCCATCATCGTCCACGTCTCTGTCAATGAGAAGGCGGCAAAGAAACTCAAGTAGGTGTGCACTGGGGGCCGGTGGTGGGGTTTGAGACAGGCATTGGAGCTCCCCGTAGAGCCCACGGCGCATGCCTCCAGAGCACGTGATAAGGTGGCCAGGAACTCACCTGTACCGGCCCCCAGAAGTGTCACAGGGCAGCTCCCCCACAGTTGTCCCCGAAGTGTGCCTGCTGCTCTCCCCTGGGGAGCAGCCTAGAGGACAGTGAGGTGAGAACCTGGAACCTGCCTTAACTCGACTAAGGCCACACGTTTACCGGGGAACACAGAGTTAACCGTCCATCCCTGTGAGATGAGGACAGATGCTAAAGACCATTACGTCCTGGGTTTATGGCTGGGGCCAGACCCAGGCGTCCTGCTGCCCCTTTTATACCTTGAGAACTTCGCTTGTAAACTAGACCTCTGCCTCCCATCAGTGCATCATCTGGGGCCCGAGTCACATTTTCTTTACGAGGCACTCGGTCTCCTCGAATGGGGGCCACCTGCATCCAGGGGCATTTGGGCAGCTGCTGCGTCGTCTGTACATCCGGCCTGGGCTCCGAGCCGGCGGCCAGCTTCCAGGGCTCTGCACCAGGCAGCTGGCCACTGCTCTCCCTGAGCCCACCCCACCGTCTCTGGTCTGTGCAGGAAGGCCCTGCAGCGGCTCAGCACCTCGGAGGAGCAGCTCCTGGAGGCCAGCAGGCAGGAGGAGGGCGAGCTGGACAAAGTGCCCTGTCTGTACAGCAGCCTGGCCCCTGACAGCTGGAGCGACCTGGACACCCTGCTTGGCTGTGTCCGCTCAGCCATCGCAGACGAGCAGAAGAAGGTTGTGTGGACAGAGCGGAGCCCCCGCTGACGCCCCTCGCATCCCCTCCCGGGGCTGTGGGACCTTCTCGTCCCAGTTAATACAGTCCTGTCCTTTCAGCTCAGGACCTCGCAGGCACAGCTTTGGGGGTGCTTACCACACAGGCCCAGCTCGCCGGCCATCGGCTCTCCTCGCTCGTTGGGGTCTAACCTTGACCCCTCACCACATGCAGATCACAAACAGGCATTCGCACCACCGCTCACTTTCTGTGTAAACTGTCTCCGTCCCTCACGGGGGCTTCGCACCGTCTGAATCAGAGACCCCGAGAATATTTCTGTAGTGGGGGTGTCTCCTGCACCCTCCCCAGAGCCGGACGCCCCAGACGTCTCCAGATAACCGCCGGTCTGATCAGAATCACTGCACTTTCCTTTTATATTTCAATGTGTGAAAGGGCTCCTTCTAAACCTGCTGAGGCAGCAGACTGGTAGTCCTGTGTCCCCTAAGGTCACTGCCATCACTGCCGCCCCTGCCCAGAGCAGAGGTACAACCTCACTTATAATGTAACCCTGGCTAACTTTTCTCAGCTTCTGACGGCTGAGAGATGCCTCAGTAACTCTAGTGTATAGAGACTGTGTGTTTACTAGTAATACTAGTAAATAGTTTCCAAGTGATGGACACTATTTTCAGTGGGTCTGTGCCTGTGGCCACCATGCCTGGCCCAGGGACAGTGGGGGTGTCCTGGGGAAGGCTCATACAGACACCTCTGCACACGCACTGGCCAGGCTCCTCCTGAGCCTAAACTGCCCCCTCTAACTGGGCGTCCCAGCCCGGTCCCTTCTCGGCCATCTTTACTCCACCTCCAGCACTCGGGAGACATCCAGCATGGCTGGGGCGAAGACTGCCAGGTCCCACCCCCGCCCCCGGCTTTGCCTCCCTGTCATAGACTGAATGTCATTTGACAGCAGTGCCCCAAACCGGAGTGCCCCAGGAAGCTGCTCTAGAATTCAGGTTGGCATTGTCATAAACAAGCGCAGAAAATGAACTTCTGTATATTTTACTAAAATAGAAAGCTTTTCCAGTGCTCTGGCCTGTAGCTCTCTCCCCAGGATGGAGTTGATGGGGGAGGGAAGGACGACAGGAGCCCATCGAGGGAAAACGCCCCCTCTTTCTGGGTTTTCCCAGGCAGAGCTTCTGCTCCTGGGGTGGACGGAGGCAGGCAGATCCGGATATTCCACAAGCAGCATTTGTGCCACAGACCCAAGCCAGAGGACGGGGCATCTTCACCCGTGGACACTCAAAAAGAAGGATGAGCTTTGCCTGTATAGACCACAGGACGAAACTCATCACTCGGAGCCTGCCACAAATCAGTGGCCTAGTGGAAACCCAGCCTGGTGGTCAGGAACTCGACCGTGGGCAAAGCGCAGGAAGCCCAACAGGCCCAAGGGCTGTCCAAAGGTTTCCTCAAGACCAGAGGATGAGAAAAGCCAGATACTGTGTCCCACGTGGAGTGTGGTTTGGACCCACCCTCCAGCCCCATGGCACAGAAGCCCCGTCTCCTCTATGGGTGAATGGCGCAGGATCACCTGTGGGTTCCAAACAATGAAGAGAGTCTCAAGGCCAGGTCCCAGCCCCTTGTATCTGCAGGTCCCCAACCCGACCCAGAAAACAAGACCCCCTTGCCCAGGCCATCCTCACCTGTCACGGGCTGGAGATCCTGCCCCGCCCCAGGGTCCCCTTGGAATTCCTGTGCCAGGACATGGCTCAGACTCAAGGTCAGTGGTGTCTCCTACCATGGGTGAGGCAAGGGGCCGGGGCACACACCTTGCTCTCCAGTCCAGACAGAGGCAGGAATGATACCAGCGTCAAGGAGAGCCTTCCTGGGATGGGATACAGAGGGAAGGGCTGTGGTCTCTGCCCCCTCAAGGCTGGCCCCTCCCTCTACATCAGCTGAAAAGGCTGGGGCACAGGGACCAGGTGTGGGAAGGGAGGAGCAGGTGCCCCCAGGGGCTCTCACAACTCATTGTGGAGGGGCCGGCACTGGGGAGAGAGCTTCTCCTCCAGTACACCGTCGGGAGCACACACCCAGGGGTCGTGGGTCTCCCACTGCCACTTGGCCAGTTGGGTCTGAAGCAGTTCCAGAACCTGGGCATAGCGCGGGTCAGTGGCCAGGTTCTGGGTCTCGTGGGGGTCCTGGCTCTTGTCATAGAGCTCCCAGCGCTCCCGGTAGTAGTAGTGATGGAGGTCCTTGTACCAGCCCGTGGGCTGGCCTGCCATGGTGCGATTCAGGAGGTCCTGAAAGGTCGGCGAGACGTAGAAGTCCTGGTCGATGGGAAAGGGCATCTTAAAGTTGAGGTTGTGCACGAGGCGGAAGCTCTGGTGTTGCACAGAACGCATGGGGTAGGACATGGTGATCTCGTGGTGGCTCTGGCTGCCAAAGACGGTAGTCCAGACGGGCTCCACCTCCAGTGCCGGCAGGAGGGACCGGCCAGTGAGCTGGACGGTCTTCGAGCCAAAGATGGCATAGTGGGGGTAGGGGATGGAGAACCAATCCAAGATGGTGGGCGTGAGATCTGGAAAGGAAGTGGCATCTCAGTGCGGTTGGGCCCTCCAACGCACAAGAGCCCCCGCCACAGAACGGCTGAATCCAAGCTGCTCTGGAAAGCTGGTGGGCCGCCTAGTGCATCAAATCACCAAGAGGGAGGAGCTGCTATGGGCCCAACACCTGTCACTGCTGCGCCATTCCTCTGCGCCATGACGCCTTCAATGGTCCAAGAGGCCCAACCTAGTGATATTAGGATCCTTCTAAAATCCTCTGGACCAGTGAGGAAGCCCCCACGTAGGGGCTCATCTCTTCCTGGTCTGTGCGGGGGCCACAGCACAACCTGACTTGTGGGTGCTACTGCCCTGACCCCTCAAAGTGGGATCCCTAGGCCCGCAGCAACAGTCTCACCTGGGAACTTGTCAGAGTGCAGATTCTCAGGTCGCCCCAGATCTACTGAATTAGACACTCTGGGGGTGGGGCCTGCAACTTGAATATTAACAAGTGCTCCTGGTGATTCTGACACTCACTAGTGGGCCAGGGAAAAAAGCAACAATCTTGAAGGTGTCAAGATCCAGGCTAGAATCCTAGCTTGGTACTTACAAGCTGTGTGATCTCGGGCAACTTACTTCACCTCTCTGAGCATCATTTTTGCGCTGTAGAAGCAGGTGGCCGTCCCTACCTCTCCTGGGGGTTGGGAACTACATAGGTACTGGGTGCAAAGCAATGTCTAGACATGCTGGTCCCACTAAGTGTTCGCTTCTGCCCACCCCTCTTCCTGCACGAGACGCAGAGCCATACCTAGGAGGCTCACATAGGCCTCGCTGACCTGGCCCCAGCGCTTCGGGTGCTCTGGGGATGACACTAGCAAGGGTTCAGCACTGCCCGGCCAGTACAGGTTGGTCCTGCCGCTGGGGAAGGGGACCCCGTTGTCGGATGTGAAGATCACCAGGGTGTCATTTAGGACGCCTGCTCCACGCAGCTCCTCAAGCACGAGTCCAATCCCTGCAGGGTGGGGCGGGGGTGGCAGAGCTCAGCTGCAGACAGACGTGGAGGTGTGGGAACGTGTGTGCACTCACCCACTTCTCTGTCCGGCCGCTGGACCCTGCACTGTCATTTCCTTAAATCATTTCGGCCATCCTTCCCCCCAGCCCAGGCCTCTCCCCCAACACTCTGCCCAGTGCCCCATCCTGGAGCAGGCCTTGCACAGCCTCTGCCTGAGCCCTCCCTTCGCTGTCACCCCGAGTAGAGGGTCTTTGCAGATGTAACTGTCAAGGATCTCAACATGAGATCATCCTGAAGTACCCAGGTGGCCCCTAAATCCAATGACAAGTGTCCTTAGAAGAAGAGATGGGACTTCATCAGATTAAAGAGCTTCTACAAGGCAAATGAAACCAGGATCAAAATGAACAGGCAACCCACCAGTTGGGAAAAAATATTTGCAAACCATATATCCAACAAGGGATTCATCTCCCTAATATATAAAGAACTCACATAAGTGAACAAGAAAAAAACAAACAACCCAATCAAAAAATGGCCAGAGGAAATGAACAGACACTTCTCCAAAGAAGATATACAGATGGCCAATAGGCACATGAAAAGATGCTCAACATCACTAATCACCAGGGAAATGCAAATCAAAACCACACTAACATATCACCTTACACCCGTTAGAATGGCTATAATCACCAAGACAAAAAGCAATAAATGCTGGAGAGGCTGTGGAGAAATGGGAACCCTAATCCACTGCTGGTGGGAATGCAAACTGGTGTAGCCTCTATGGAAAACAGTATGGAGATTCCTCAAACAATTAAAAATAGAAATACCTTATGACCCAGCTATCCCACTACTGGGTATCTATCCAATGAACCTGAAATCAACAATCCAAAGAGGCTTCTGCACCCCTATGTTCATCGCAGCGTTATTCACTACAGCCAAGAAGTGGAAGCAACCCAAGTGTCCCTCGACTGATGACTGGATAAAGAAGATGTGGTGTATATATACCATGGAATACTACTCAGCCATAAAAAAAGACAAAATCGTCCCATTTGCAACAACATGGATGGACCTGGAGGATATTATGTTAAGCGAAATAAGCCAGAAAGAGAAAGACAAACAGGGCATGATGTCACTCATATGTGGAAGACAAACCAACACACAGAGAACTGTTTGGTGGTTACCAGGGGCTAGGGGGGTGGGGGGTGGTCACAGGGGGTGGAGGGACACATTTATATAGTGACTGACAAATGATAAGGTACAAAAAAATTTCACAATATTAAAAAAAATACTGAAAAAAAAAAAAAAGGAAGAGGAGAGACACAAACACAGAGGAAAAGGCCATGTGATAATAGAGGCAGAGACTGGAGTGATGCAGCCATGAACCGAGGAATGCCAGGGGCCAGCAGAAGCCGGAAGAGGCAGAGAGGACTCTCCCCTAGAGGCTCCAGAGGGAAAATTGCCCTGCCAACATTGACTTCAGACTTCTGGCCCAGGATGGGGGCCCAAGCTATGGCTTACCCAACGGCCTGGGCTCCTGGAACCCACCTTGGTCCATCCGGCCAATGGTGGTATACTGAGCAGCCAGGTCAGCTCGGGCTGCTGGGGTGTCAGGGACAAAGTAAGGTACCTGAGGGGGAGGTGGGTGGAAAATCAAGGTTAGAGCAGACAGGTTGGCGGGACGGGGTGGTCAGCCCTTGAACCGGGGTAGGAAATGGAGATGCCAGCCTTCCTCCCAGAGCCTGAAATCATCTTCCTTCCTGTAAATGGATTAGCCCAGAACCTCCATGCTCTTGGCTACGTCATTCCACATCTTTACGCTTCTCTCTGCCGGCCCCACAGATGGGGACCTGGATGCAGTGAGTCAGAGGGTTTCTTCTTACGTGCCAAAGTCACACATCTGGGGCCAGGGCTGCACGCCCAGCAGAGGGGCACGGGTTCCCAATTTACAAGGCAGAGGAAGGAGAGTGGGTGGGCGTCTTGGCAACACGGGAGGGGCCCTCCTACCAGCACATCCTGCGGGTCATAAGTCTGGGGGGTCCAGTCTGGGATACGCCCCATGCCACGCTCCCCATTGCCAAACTTCTCACAGAAGGTCCCGTACTGGGGCTGGGAGTGCCCACAGCGGTGGGGGTCATGGAAGGCGACATAGAGGAAGAAAGGCCTGCATGGGGAGGAAGCGGCTTGAGTCCTGAGGTCAAGGTCAGTCAGTCGACACATCACCCGGGGAGCCCCGTTCCTTAGGGAGGAACACCCCTCTTGGCTTTGCCTACTGCCCTAGAACTGAAATCTCCCTGTGATCCTCACCACCTCGGTATCCCCACGTCCCTTCTTCCTCTGACCAGATTAACTTGAGTATCTGGAACCTTCTCCCCCACCCCCACTCTGCCATCTAGGGACTGCAAGAATCCCAACTAAAGACTCTGGGATGTGCATCACGTGTTAACTGCCCAGAGGTCTGGCCGCATAAGGGAGGGCAGGGCGCAGGGCCCTCCTCGCACCTGTCATCCTGAGTCTGCAGGAATTTCCGGACCAGCAGCTTAATTCTGGTGATGTTCCGCCCCACCTGGAGGACAGAGCTGTTCTCCTCCGTGTACGCGAAGTCAAACGGGTACACTGCCTCTGGCCCCACATGCTTCTTCCCAATGATTCCTGGAGGTGGGGAGACAGGCCTGTCCAGAGCCCCTTCGGTTTTCCACTCCCCCTGCTCCCTTCTCCACCCCCCAAGCCCTCCGTCCTGCCGTGGCCTCTATGAGGACAGCCCAGGCCCTTGTTCTTGTGGACCCACAGCCCAGCCAGGAGGCCCAAGGCCTTGGGGACAAGTGCTCAGAGCAGGTGACATGGGGCCAAGGGTGGTCGGGACAAGGCCTCACCTCTCTGGGGCAGGGAGGGAAGCTACCGTCCTGTCCCCGAGGCAGCACGAAGCCCCTCACCTGTGCGAACACCAGCTCGGCGGAGCAGCAGCGGCAGGCTCTGTACTCCGTCGAAGGAGTTGAAGTGGTGGACACCCTGGTGCAGGCCATACATTCCATTCTGATGCTGCAGGCACGGACGCTGTGAGGCAGGGCGCCGCCCGGCAGCTGGGACCTGCCCTGCCTGCTCCTGCTCTCCCCCCACTCAGCGACCAGCCCTTCTTGGGACCCAGATTTAGGCTTCAGGTGGTCAGCACTAAGGGAGATTTTCTCCGCCTCTCCCTTCTCATCTGACAGGCCCACAGGTGCCTCCCGTGGGACATCGGCAGGAAATACAATAAACTGGGAGGACACACACCGAAATTAGGGAGGGCATTTATCTTCTTCTTTCTGCTTCTCTGTACTTTCCACCTTTTCTATTATGAGCACACATGGTAGACTGAAAATGATGGCAGGCCTCTTTTTTTAACTAGGTTTTTTATAGCGTAAAAGAAATCGTCGTACATATTACAAACTCAGAAAAACTAAACAGATGTAAGGAGAGAAGCAGCCCCTCCGTATTCCCACGGCCCACCGCCCAGAAGGGAGTGCGGTCCACAGCTGCCTGATGGACCTTTCAGGAAGTGTCTGTGCACAGGCCACAGTCTCCCTCCGCATGTAGGCCTTCTACTCCTAGCCTCCGTCTCTCAGACACGGATGCACAGAGCACACTGCTCACCAGGAGATAATGTCATGACATAACATATCAAGAGTAAATGCCTGTGTACATCCAGGTTCACAGCAGCACTAGTCACAAGAGCCAAGGGTAGAAGCAACCCAAGCTTCCATCTACAGATAAATGGATAAACACAATGTGCTCTATCTACACAATGGTGGAATACTATACAGCCTTGAAAAGGAGGGAAATCCTGACACTCGCTACAACATGGATAAACCTTAAGGACATTATGCTCAGTGAAATTAGCCAGTCACAAAAGGACAAATACTGTGGTTCCACTTATGTGAGGTACCCAAAGTAGCCAAATTCACAGAGACAGACAGTAGGATGGTGGTTGCCAGGGGCTGGGGGAGGAGAAATGAGGAGTTAGTGGTTAATGGGAACAAAGTTTTAACTTGGGATGATGAAAAAGTTCTGGAGATGGATGGTGGTGATGGTTGCACAACAATGTGAATGTACCTAATGCTACTAAACTGTACACTTAAAAATGGTTAAAATGGTAAACTTGTTTTTTTTTATGCTGAGGAAGATTCACCCTGAGCTAACATCTGTTATCAGTCTTCCTCTATCTTGTACGTGGGTCGCCGCCACCCTAGCATGGTCACTGACAAGTAGCGTAGGTGCGAGCCCAAGAACCAAACCTGGGCCACCGAAGCAGAGTGCACTGAACTTAACCACTAGGCCACCAGGCAGCCCCCTAAAGTGGTAAATTTGGGCCGGCCCTGTGGCTTAGTGGTTAAGTGAGCGCGCTCCACTGCTGGCGACCCGGGTTTGGATCCCGGGCTCGCACCGATGCGCTGCTTCTCTGGCCATGCTGAGGCCGCGTCCCACATACAGCAACTAGAAGGATGTGCAGCTATGACACACAACTATCTACTGGGGCTTTGGGGGGAAAAAATAAATAAATAAAATCTTTAAAGTGGTAAATTTTACCTTATATGTATCTTAGCACAATAAAAACAGAGTAAGTGCCTTAAACGGCAGCTCTTATTGTCATGCAAGCTCATAGGACAATATCACAATAGAAGTTAACACTGGGCGAGTGTGTACCAGGAACCTTGTTACATCCTTTACACATAAAGTATTAACTTGGCCAATACCATAACAACCCCGTGAGTGAGGAACGATCAGAACCCCATTTTACAGGGCAGGAGACTGAGGCGCACAGGGGTCAGTGATTTCCTCGTGGTCACAGAGTGGTGGAGCAGGGCTCACGAGTGGGTGCTCGGAGCCCCCAGCCGCACTCGGACCACTCAGCTGGGGGTGGGGGAGGGGAGGTGGGCGCACCCCCAGGGGAGACCAGGGAGGGGTTCCCTGCAGCAGAGGCCTCGAGGGCTCTCCCTCTCCCAGGTCCTCCTCCTGCGCCCCTGCCCCCTCACCTGGGGCAGGCCGGTGAGGAGGCTGGCGCGGCTGGGAGAGCAGCTGCTGACGGAGGTGAAGGCATTGCGGAAGATCAGGCTGCGGCGGGCCAAGGCATCCAGGTGAGGGGTGGTGATGGCGCTGTTGTTGTAGGCGCCACTCTCAAAGCCTCCATCATCCGCTGGGGAAGGCGGGAGACACAGAGCACACGGTGGGCGGAGCTCAGGAGGAGAAGGTGTGGGTGTGAGGGAGATCTGGGTGCCGCCCTGGTGGCCTGGGGGAGTGATGCCCAGGTGGGCCTGATAGCCGGGTGGGCCTGATAGCTGAGTGGGAATGCTACCAGGCACATATTAGCCCGGCTGAGCATGTTAGCAGGCAGGCATGATTGGGTGGTCCTGGACTCTGCAGACACCACACAAGGATGTGGTTCCACGTGCAGATTCTCCACCTGTGTCCCTGGGTGGTGGGTAGTTGACAGGAGCCCCTCAGTGGAGAGCTGTTTACATTAAGATTAGTTGAAGGGCCTGGCCCAAGACCACAAAGTTAATCACAATGAGTGAACCTGGCAGAGGGCCAGACCTCAAAAGAGGAAAGAATCAGGTTGCCTTGTGACAGCCAGACCCTGGTCACCGAAGCCGGAAGTCTGGAAATCTTGTGAACAGCAGGGCGCTGGAGGAACTTGGGGTTTCTTGGAAGGGATGGGGTTCCAGGAGAGGGCGGGTGGGTGGGTGGGGCTGTGCCCATGGCCAGGAAAATAAGAGCTGAGCCACAGCACTCTGGGGTCTGAAAAACCTCTGAGGAGGAGCTGAGAACCCCAAGGCACCCCAGCCACCTCTCTGGGGACTTGGGCACCAGCCCTTCTTCTGGCATCCCCTGTGGAATCTGTGGATCCCTGAGTTCTGGAAAGCCGCCCAGCCTCTGAGCTGGGGACCCGCAGGGTTAGCCCTGGCTGCTCTGGGCACGGGTGGGGGTGCAGGGTCAGAGCCGGAGCAGGAGTGGGGTGCTGAATCTGGGGTCTGAATCCCAGCAGACTCCGCGGTGAGCGAAGGTGCCCCTGCCTCCCTTTCCAAGGAGCCGACCACGAGGAGTCTGGGGACAGAAGAGCCGGCATACGGGGAAGGAATGGCAGTGGAGGCTTCAGGGCACGCTGGTGTCAGCACTGACCGCGGGTGTGGAGGGGCAAGTGGCCGCTTTTGGGGGAGACAACAGGCGGCCGTGGAGGGCGGCGCCCGGGGTGGCAGCGGGTCGAAAGGGGCGCACTCACCGAGGATCAGCAGCACGTTCCGGGGGCACACCCGGTGCGCGCGGCAGAGCCCTACCACCAGCGGCGGCGGCGGCAGCGGCAGCGGCAGCAGCAGCAGCAGCAGCAGCAGCAGCGCCCAGCAAGCAGACCCGGATAGGCGCATGGCGACAGCTCCCGGCCCGGCCCCGCCCCGCGGTCACGTGCGCGTCAGACCCCCCCCGCCTCTGTCCGCCTCGGCCCGAGGTCACGTGCAGACAAGGCCCCGCCCCTCGCTCCCCCTCCCTCTGCGGTTCCTGCAGACCCGGCTGCGGCGACACCTGGAAACGCCGAGCTGCGAAGTGCGGCGCTCGGTGAGTCCGCGGGGAGTGTCGGGCAGTGGCGGGGCGCGGGGCGCGGGGCGCGGGGCGCGGGGCCCGGGGCGGGGTGGGCGAGCTGCAGGGAGCGGCCGGGGTTGCCGGGGAGCGGCCGACGCGGGGGCGGCGCGGGGTCCGAGGTTGCCGGCACCTCCTGTGGGGACCCCCGCTCTCCATCCACCGCGTCCTTACCCACGTTCTTGTCGTCCTCGGCCTTTCTGGGGCCGGCAGGCCGCGGACCGTCAGCCGGCTTGGGGTCCCCACCTTAGACTCGAGGCTCGGGGCACGCGGCTTCGGGGGTGGGGGCCGGGTTTTGCCCAAAGTAGCCCCGCCGGGGCCGGCTCTGCGCGCACAGGGCGCCAGGACCCTAAAGGGTGTTGCGCACCTTGAATTAATGGAGGAGCCTCTGACGTTCTCCCAGAACCACCTAAAACCCTTGGGGCTCCTCTAGGGATGCGAATGCCACAGGTGGGGGTTGGCGTAATGCGCAGCCTCGGGATGGGAGACCCCCCCGGCCTCCACGCAGTCCGCAGTAGTGAGTGGAACCCGCAGTGGTGCGCACTTGGAAAGCATCGGGGCCCTCAGGGCTTCCAGTCCCGCCACACGCACCACGCCAGCCAGATGAGGGTGCTCCCGTGGACCCTGCTTCTCTCTGCACTGCTCCTCGTTAAATTCCCTGGGGAGGAAAAAGAAGCAAACAAATGTTCCTGGGAGGAGAAACCCCGAGTCTAGTTAGTGTTTAGGCTTCTCGTTGAGAAATCGTTTATCATATTCTTCCCGGCGAGTGTCGATGGAAGGAGAGAGGGCACCTAGGGTTTGGGCAAGTGGGATTCAGGGAGAGTGAAGGACAGGGGGGACCCCACCTTTGGTTGAGGCCCCCTCTGCACAGGTTGTTCAGGTTGTTGGCTTCCTCTCTCAGACGGGGGTGGGGGGTGGGGGGGTGGGGGGGTGGAGGGGGTTAACATTCTGGCTCAGACCCCTTGGAGGGGAGCTGGATTGTGTCTCTCCTGATGGCCCTGGACTCCCGCCTGTTGCTGGATTCTCTGAAGCTGGGATCCTTACTGCTGGTCTATGTTGCCCCCAGGCCCACCGCAGGCATGCCCCCTTCTGTGAAGGCGCTGGGTCAGGCCAGGCCCTCTGGTGCAGGTATAGCCCCGCAGGCCTGCTGCTGCTCCCTTGGGGCCGTGCGGAGAAGGCTGCCCATCCTGGCCTGGCTGCCGAACTACTCCATGCAGTGGCTGAAGATGGACTTCATCGCCGGCCTCTCGGTCGGGCTCACGGTCATTCCCCAGGCGCTGGCCTATGCTGAGGTGGCTGGACTCCCGCCTCAGGTGAGATGTCTGCCCCCAGTACTGGCCACATGCCCTCCCCACGGCCTGACCCCACTCTGGGCCTCAGTGCCCACCCAGAAGCAGAGTAGAAATAGATAGTATCCCCTCCAGACAAGCGAGGCACCCAGAGCTCCTGCTCCTTGGACCCAAGAAGCCTTGGTTTACAATCTGGAGCATGTGACTGCCTTTGGGCGGACATACGCCCCTGTAACTGGTCTTGTCACACACAGGCTCCGGGCTAGTTCTGGATTGCCTAATGGTTCCAGTGGCATGACTCACTACAGCCTTAAGAACACTTCCTCAGACTCGCAGACTCACATGTGAGCACACAGGCAGCACCCAAGGCCCCAGTTGGGTGCAGGTAGAAAGGAGGCCCCTAATCACAGCAGGCCCACACCGGTGGATAATAGAGAGTGAGAGGTTTTTTTTTTTTGTGAGGAAGATCAGCCCTGAGCTAACATCCGTGCTAATCCTCCTCTTTGTGCTGAGGAAGACCGTCTCTGAGCTAACATCTATTGCCAATCTTCCTCCTTTTTTTTCCCCCAAAGCCCCAGTAGATAGTTGTATGTTATAGTTGCACATCCTTCTAGTTGCTGTATGTGGGACGCAACCTCTAGAGGGTGAGAGGTTTACTCTGCCTGTGCGCACTGGTGTCCCCAACGTATACAATGGGCCCCACAGATCCGTGTGCTCAGACGTCTACACCAGGGACACTTTGGGTGTGCCAGGTGCCTCCTGGGTGCTCATTGCTCTCTCTCCCAACAGTACGGCCTCTACTCTGCCTTCATGGGGTGCTTCGTCTATTTCTTCCTGGGCACCTCCCGGGATGTGACTCTGGGCCCCACGGCTATCATGTCCCTCCTGGTCTCCTTCTACACCTTCCATGAGCCCGCCTATGCCGTGCTGCTGGCCTTCCTGTCGGGCTGCATCCAGTTAGCCATGGGGTTCTTGTGCTTGGGTAAGACTCTCAGGCCTCTCTGCCGTGGGGGCCTGCAGTTCTGCTCTTCCTGGGGTACAGAGGCACCTGCCTCCTGGGGATGCCCCTGCCTTCAGCATTTCTTTCTTTGCATTTCAAGGGCTGTCCCTGAGTGTGTGTGTGGGGGGGGGGGGGGTGCCCTCAACTGTCAGCCCCTACCCTGTTCTAGTTAGAGGCGAGGACACTTGGAGAAGTGCCCAGGGCCTCAGACCCTAGCCTCTCTTTCTTGCTCTCCAAATCAGTCCAAACAGGGTGTGTTGCCCACCAGTCCTTAGCCCCAGTTCCACCCATATCGCCTCTCTCAGCCTACATGCGCCTGTGTCCTCTGGGACTGGGCGGAGCTGGGACCAGCTTCATATTCCCTCTTGGCCGGCCAGGGTTCCTGCTGGACTTCATCTCCTGCCCCGTCATTAAAGGTTTCACCTCTGCTGCTGCCGTCACCATTGGATTCGGGCAGATCAAGGTAGGCTTGCCAGTTGGCCCCGGGGCACCTGCTGGGTAGCAGGACCAAGGCCGGGTCCTGATATATGAGGACCAGCCTACGTCTTGCTATTCCAGAGCTTGAAGCCCATGGTGCTCACTTGGGTCTCTGTGAATAAAATGACCCCTCCCGGGAGATGCTGGGTGAGGGTCAGATTCTACAACAGGTCATTTGCAGGACTGGTAATGACAGCCCCGCTCTTGGCAGAGTTTTCCCATCAATGTGCTTGGTTCACCCCACGGAGTGGTTCTGTTTCACTGCCTCTACTGCACACTTAGCCGGAAGCCGTCACAGGTCACGAGCACACTGCCAAAATTTTGACAAGCAAGTGATTCCCCCACACTCACTTAGCTAGATGATTTCATCTTTATGGTTTTTTTTTTCCCAATTTCTGTTTAATATTTTTAAAATGCCATGCTACTTTATATTTCTATTTAAAGATCTATGAGAAGTACTAGAGTCAGTGATCATTGGTTATCTGAGGCCGTCATTTATTCTCCTTTTGCTGAGTTTGAAGTTCCTGGAGGGCAGGAACTGTTTTGCTCCCAAGCATGGCCGCCCAGTGCTGTGCTTGGTATGAAGTAGGTAAGCATTCAGGTGGGTATGCAGAGTGAAACCAAGGTGAACTGTACAAATGAAGCCGTGGGGCCCTTGATGGCCAACTCAGGGCCACACCCCTGTCTCGTGACTTCTCCAAGGCCTGGTTCCCTCGGCCAGGCTCTGCTGCATGCTGGCCCAGGACATCTTCCCTGATACAGGGGAGCAAGAAGATCAAGGACAGGAGGAAATGTATGTGTGAGAATCAAGTAGCTGGCACTTCTTGCCTTCTTACCATGTGCTGAGGACTGGATTAAACACTTGCCATGTGTTTGATTCTCCCTACACCCCTGGAGGTAGGTTTATCATCATCTCCATTTGGAGAGGAGGAAAAAACTTAGAAAGGTGTGGGCGAATGCAATTTATACGTTATGTACACACAAGTCAGGGGAAGCTTGGCAAATGCTGTTTTGTGTGAAGGTCTGTCCTTTATTCTGGAACCAGTATTCTTCATTTTTAGTGTCAAGAATGTGCCTTTGTACAATCATAATGCACATAGAGGGTAGCTTTTTTATGTGTTTGTACTTGACGGCCCTGGACACTGGAAAGTCATTAAAACCTCGCCTAGGTAATGACAGCCATATGAGAGCCCCTAGGCTGGGGTGGGGGTGGGGTCCTCTTGACCTGCCCAGGACAGAAGACCCTGCGGGTCTACCCTGGTGTCCTTTTCCCTCGGGGGCTGTGTGCTCAGTGGATTTTGGGGTCATTGGAGCCTGACAGCCCTGGGAGTCTGGGCCTCCACTTAGCCCTCTATGGCTCCCCACTGGGTCTCAAGCAGATAAAGAACAAAAGCACAGAGTAGAGCCCTTTCTCTCTCCTGACCCAAGGGCCAGGATCCTGGTGAGAGGCCCCAGCATGCCAGGGGGGTCCCCCAGCCCCCTTCCCTGGAGGCCCTCAGAGCCCCTGGGGCCGTTCTGCGCAGCTCCCGGTGATTTTTCCTTCCGGCAGGGGGTGGTGCCTGGCAGGCGGGGCTCCGAGCAAGGGACGCGGCCTCCGGCCAATGGCGGCGGAGCGCAGGCTTAGGAATGACTGCTGCGGCCATGAGCCGATTGCAGCGGGGCCTGCGTGGTGGCCGGGCTGGGGCCTCAGACCTTGGACCCCTGAGCAGGGCGCGGTGGAACCGATCTCCCTGCTTTGAGATTGCTCAGGCTGATTTTCCTCAGAAATGAAAATAATTTGCAAAGGTGTCATTGATCCCAAACGTTGTGAGCTGCCTTTCCTCCAAGGATAACTTTGATCTCCTGCCCTTGGGGGCTTTGGGAATGGGTAGATGGTCTGCGGGAGAGCCTTGAGATGTGCCCCCAGGAAAGGCCCTTGGGAGTGGAGGATTCCGGATTTACCCGGCGCTGAGATGCTGCAAGGGATGGGCCTCAAGCCTCATTTCAGGGAAGCTTGTCTAATCAGAATCTCTGTTTGAACAGAATCTCCTGGGGCTGCAGCACATCCCTAGGCAGTTTTTTCTGCAAGTGTATCACACCTTCCGCAACATCGGAGAGACCAGGTACCCTACTGGCTTTGTAATTCTGCCCCCATCTAAGGAAGCTCTTCCTTCCAGACCCCCTCTTCCGGCCCCCTCCCTGTTTCCACTCCCAGGTGGCATTTATTCCATCCTCTGGGGCCTTGCTGCTCAAAGAGGGGTCCCCAGAGCAGCACCATCAGCATCACGGGGGAGCTGGTTAGAAATGCAGACTCTCAGGCCAGCCCAGACCTGCTGAATCAGAGTCAGGTTTAACAGGAGCCGCAGATGGTTGGTGTGCATGTTGAAGCTTGAGAAGCTCTGCTCCCAGCAAGCTGAGAGCCAGTCAGCGTGACTCTGTGCAGAGCTCTCTTGGGTGGTAGGAGTGGGAGACACCACAAAGAGGACGAGCAGGCAGTCTCTCTCCCAGAAGGTTCGTAGCTCAGTGAGGAGGAGCAGATGCAAACAGAATGTGTGTCCCCAAGGACCAGAGGGCAGGTGGAGGGAGAGGGAGAGCTAGGCGGCTGGTCGTGGGGTTCCTGCAGCAAGCACTTCCCTCAGGTGAGGAAATCCCTCCCAGAGGGCAGGCAGGTTAAAGGGACAAACAGGAGATCCTCCTAGATGAGCGCAGCCAGAAGCCAGGACACCTCTTTGGCTGGAGGAGCAAGAGGAAGAAATGATCTGGGGGAAGTTATGGGGTGGCTGCCTAGCACGAGCAGTGCTGAGGCCTGGGGGTAGTCGGGGAGACCTGTGACTGCCCTCTTCTCACTGGAAGCGGGGGACTCCGTGGCCCTGGAGATGCAGCAGTCGGGGGGGGGGGGGGGGGTCAGCCTCCTGGGGGGGGCAGCAGAAATTGGACCAGGCGGACCGGTTAGAGAGCATCATAGACTGTCAGAAATGAAAGGATTGTTGAGTCCAAAATCTCTGGAATAGACAAGGGACCTGTAGCCCAGAGAACTACATGACTGAAGACGAGAGCTGGTAGCCCTGCTGCTGTTGTGATCTGGGCCTCGGCTCCCTGTCCTGTGTTCTTACTGAGTTTTGAGTAAAGTTTTGAAATAGAACAGGGATTCAGTTGCTTAGGAAAAAAACAAAAAGAGCAGTCAAAAGAGAAAGCTTTCCAGCAGAAGTGGCAACCAAAGGCCGGAAGGCAGGTGCATTGGCTGGGTCGGGCAGTGACCAGGTGTCTGTCTGCAGGGTGGGTGATGCAGTGCTGGGGCTGGTCTGCATGGTGCTGCTGCTGGTGCTGAAGCTGATGCGGGACCACGTGCCTCCTGTCCATCCTGAGATGCCCCCCGGCGTGCGGCTCAGCCACGGTCTGGTTTGGACTGCTACCACAGGTGAGGGGCCTTCTCCCTGAGGAACCGCTTCCGCGGCTGTCCTGTACAACCTGGGCTGCAAGTTGTGGTCACCATGGGAGCACCGAGTCTTTCCCGTAGAGATTCTCGTGTCACTGGTCTGGGCGTGACTTGTGCACTGGGTTATTTAAAACTCACTGGGTAGTTTTTTTTGTGTGTGTGAGGAAGATCAGCCCTGAGCTAACATCTATTGCCAATCTTCCTCTTTTTTTTTCCCTTTTTCTCCCCAAAGCCCCAGTAGATAGTTGTATGTCATAGTTGCACATCCTTCTAGTTGCTGTATGTGGGGCGCCACCTCAACATGGCCGGACAAGCAGTGCGTCACTGCGCGCCCGGGATCCGAACCCAGGCCACCAGTAGCGGAGTGCGCGCACTTAACTGCTAAGCCACGGGGCTGGCCCCACTGGGTAGTTCTGATATGCAGCCAGTGCTGAGAACACTGTTTTTTTCAGCAGGAGTTCTCAATCAGGGGCGATTTTGCCTCCCTGGGGACATGTGGCAATGTCTGGAGACATTTTTGGTTGAAGCTATAGGACAAGGCTATTACTGGCGTCTAGTGGGTAGAGAGAGGGGTGCGTCTAAACATCCTACAGTGCACAGCTTCCCGTGGCAAAGAATGATCTGGCCCAAAACGTCAGTAGTGCTGTGGTCGAGAAACCCTGGTGTGCAGTGAGGTCCTTGGGAGAAAAAACAGATTTCACTGAGACCAACGGGTTCTGTGTTAACTCTGCACCTGCTGGGATAAACATTTTGCGTCAGGCGAGAGATCAACAGGTTGAGTCACAGTTAACGAAAGGATCTGTAAAGACAGGCCGCAAGATTGGGGGGGTTAGTAAGGCCATCAGCTCGTTGAAGGGCAGTCTCTGGGGGGTAGAAACCCCTCCTCAGCGGTCCTGGTGGCTCAGCTGCCAGTCGGTGACACCCAGAGAGGAAGGCAGGTACAGGACAGCAAGGAAGCGTTGGTATCAACTGAACCTTCCCGGAGCAGAGGGGAAATGGAAATCACACCCAGCTTGGCCCTGGTCTTCCATGGCCATGAGATCTAGCCAGCTGTAGGACAGAGGGGGTGGCTAGATTTAGCTCTTGAGTCACTTCCAGCTGTTCAAGCTGGTCCCATTCCCTAGAGTTGCTCGCCAGGCCCCGTTCTGCAGACTGCAGGCTGTGGACCAGTGCTGAGAGCTGGGTGGAGTGTAAGAGCACTGGGCTTAGAGTGAAAGACCTGGCTTCAAGTCCCAGCTCCACCGCTTACCCAGCCTCTCATCTTGCACCAGTCACTTGCCCAAGTGTCTGAGCTGTAGTTCCATCATCTGTAAAATAGTGAAATAGGTCAATGCTCTGTTCTCTAAAACCTTGACACTGAAAGTGTGGCCATGGACCAGCATCCTGGGCATGCCCTGGGAGCTCGTTGGAAATGCAGACTCTCAGGCCCCACCCAGACCTCTCACTCAGAATCTGCATGTGAACATGTTCACCGGGTGATTCGTAGGCACGCTAAAGTCTGAGAAATGCTGCTCTGAAACCCCGTGGGTTTCTCAGGTGCTGCCGTCTCCTTTCTCTCCAGAACCTGTAGCATTGCCTGAGGAAGCTAGTTACTGAGGTCTCAACTTTTTTTTAAAAAAGTCGTCTTTTAAGCTTATATTTTAGCTGAGTGAGGACAGGTTAATCTATAGCAGTACTTTGTAGGAAATTTGTTTAGCAATTTGTACCTCCTGAGCTCCAGCACACCCTCGTGAGGCAGGTAGAACAGTTGCCTCCTCTTCCCCTTTTGCAGGTGGAAAAGGAGAGCCTTGCAGAAGTTGAGTGAGTTGTAATCTGACATACAGTGATTTATGGCTTGTAAGGCACTTCACAGCCGTTACTGCTTTTGATTCTCATGACAGCCTTGAGGATGGGATATTATTTTCCCCGTTTTACCAGTGAGGAAAATGAGGCTCTGGAAGGTAAAAGAAACAAGGCAGATGTCTCAAGGTCATACCGCTAGGACGAGGCAGAACTTTATTGTTTCCTTTCTTCTGCTTATTTTGGGTTTACTTTACCTGTCTTTTTCAGATTCTTAAGGCGGAAGCTGAGGTCTTTGGTTTTGAGACCTTTCTTCTTTTCTAGTATAGATGTTCAATGCTATATGTTTTCCTCTCAGCACTGCGTTAGCTGCATCCCACAATTTTAATAGGTTGTGTTTTCATTTTCATTTAATTGTAGATGCTTTCTAATTTCCATTTTGACTGCTCCTTTGACTCATGGATTATTTAGAAATGGTTTATTTGATTTCTCCTTTGAACCAAGGGCCATCTAAGAGTTAGTTTCCAAATATTTGGAGATTTGCCAGTTAATATTTTGCTATTGATTTCTAATTTATTCCATTGTGGTCAGAGAACATACTTTGTATGTATATACACATATAGAATTATCATTTTCTTGACATGCCTCTCTTTATCCGTGGGAGGATTCTTTGCTCTGAAATCTGTTTTGTCTGATCTGGAGGTACTCCAGCTTTATTTTGATTAGTATTAGCATAGATTCTGCTGTCCTTTCACTTTCAATGTATTTAACTTAGTTGTGTCTTTATGTTTAAAGTATGTTTTTTGTGGGAAGTACATAGATGAGTTTTGTTTTTTAATCCAATCTGACAATCCCTGCCTTTTAATTGGGGGTAATACTATTTACAATTAATGTGATTATTGATGTTTGCCTTTAGATCGGCCGTATTTCTGTTTGTTTCCTATTTGTCTCCTTTGTTCTCTTTTTTCTCTCTTTCAGCCGTCTGTTGGATTTAGTGTTTTTTATGATTCCTATTTATTTCCTTTATTGGCTTATTGGCTGTAACTGCTGTCTGTGTTTTTTGTTTTTCAGTGGTTGCTTTAGGGTTTATCATACACATCTTTATCTTAGCACAGTACACATTCAACTTCGTGTTGATATAGAGCTTGTGACAGGATTAGGATACTTCCATTTCTGTCCTTCCAGCCTTTGTGCTATTGTTGTTGTGTATTTTTCTTTAACATCTATTATAAACTCCACAGTAATCATTATCTCCACTTTAAATGCGTAGTTACCTTTAAAGAGATATAGGGCTGGCCCCGTGGCTTAGTGGTTAAGTGCACGCACTCTGCTGCTGGCGGCCCGGGTTCGGATCCCGGGTGCACACCGACGCACCGCTTCTCCAGCCATGCTGAGGCCGCGTCCCACATACAGCAACTAGAAGGATGTGCAGCTATGACATACAACTATCTACTGGGGCTTTGGGGGAAAAAAATAAATAAATAAAATTATAAAAAATAAATAAAGAGATATAAATAATAAGAACAGTCATTTAGACTTATCCACATTGTCACTCTTCCTGGTGGTCTTCATTCTTTTGTGTAGACCCAGATTTCCATCTCGATCATTTTCCTTCTGCCTGAAGGACCGCCTGTATTTTTCCTTGTACTGCAGGCCTACTGGTGATGAATTCTTTCAGTTTTTGTATGTCTGAAGAAGTCTTTATTATGTTTCCATTTTTGGAAGTGAGTTTTGCTGAATATAGAATTCTAGACAGTTTTTTCCCCTTCAGTACAGTCATGCGTCGCTTAACAAAGGGGACACATTCTGAGAAATGCATCATTAGACGATTTTGTCGTTGTGTGAACATCATAGAGTATACTTACACAAACCTAGATGGTATAGCCTACTACACACCTAGGCTGTATGGTACTAATCTCATGGGACCACCATCATATATGTAGTCTCTCATTGACCAAAACGTGGTTATGCGGTGCACGACTGTGCCTTAAAGGTGCCGTTCTACTGTCTTCTGGCCTGCTTTGCTTACGACATGAAGTATGCTGTTATTGTTATCTTTGTTCCTCTGTATGTGACCCTTTTTTCTAGCTGCTTTTAAGGTATTCTCTTTATCACTGGTTTTAGGCAATTTGATTGTGATGTGCCTTGGTATAGTTTTTTCACGTTGCTTGTGCTTGGGATTCATTGAGCTTCTTGGATATGTGGGTTTACTGTTTTCATCAAATTTGGAGAAAAATATCCAGCCATTATTTCTTCGAATCCTTGTACTGTCCCCCCCATGCCACTCCTCAGACTTTCTTTGCAGACTCTGATACATATATATAAGGCTACTTGAAATTGTCCCACACTGTTGATGCTCTGTATAATTTTTCAATCTTGCTTTTCCTCTATGTGTTTCATTTTGGATGGTTTCTATTGCCACATCTTTGAGTTCACTTGTCTTTTTTCCTGCAATATCCAGTCTCCTGTTAATCCCATCCAGTGTTTTTTCACCTCAGACATTGTGGTTTTCATGTCTAGAAGTCCAATTTGGGATATATATATCTTCCACATCTGTATTTAACATGCTTAATCTTCCCACCAGCTTTTGAACATGTGGAATCAGGTACACTTACTCTTTTTAGTGTCCTGACTGCTAGTTATCATCTTTTAACTGTGTCACTTGTGGGTCGGTTTTGATTGATTGATTTTTCTGCTCATTATGGGTCATATTTTCCTGCTTCTTTGCATGTCTGGTGATTTTTAATTGAATTTTGTGATTTTCATTTGACTTTGAGAATTTGGCCTTGTTGGGCACTGGGTATTTTTGTATTCTATGAATCTTCTTGAGCTTTGTTCTGAGATGCAGTTAAGTTGCTTGGAATAGTTTGATCCATTCAGGTCTTCTTTTTAAGCTTGGTAGGCTAGGACAGAGAAGTCTTCATTCCAGGGCAGGCATCGGCGAACTGTGGCAAACCGTGGCTGATGGGCCAAATCTGGAGTTGTGTTCCAATTCTATAGTGAAACACAGCTGCCCCCATTCGTTTTCACATTGCCCATGGCTGCTTTTGTGCTGCAACAGCAGAGTTGAGTAGTTTTAACAGGCTGTATGGCCCGCACAGCCAAAAATATTTACTATCTAGGCTTTTACAGAAATAGTTTTCCAATCTCAGGTCCAGGGCTAATTTCTCCACTGCTGAGGTAAAATCCAACTAAGTATCTGATGCCCCGTGAATTATGATGTTTCACTCTGGCTAGTGGGAACACACTGTTCCTGGCCCCTGTGAGCCTCAGGGGTTGTCCCTTCTAACCCTCTTGGGTCTCTCTTTCCCCGGTTTGGGTTGGTAGTTTCCTCACAGGTGTGTGTTGATAGTTCTCTGTAGCACACCTGAGGGGGACCCTCTGCAGGGTCTCTCAGTGGGCCCTCTCCTCTCCTGTGAGCTTTCCTGTCAACCCTAGCCGCCATGACATCCCTGGACTCCCAGCATTGCCTCCTCAATCAGGGAGAGCCCCAGGCTCTGCCGGGAGCCCCCTCCACACACCACACCCTGGAGACACTCCAGGCCATCAGCCAGGGCAGTCACAGGCTCACCTACCTTGTGTCCCATTTCTCAAGGGGTCATCGTCCTTCATGCCTGATGTCCAGCATCTTGAAAACCGTTGTTCTATACATGTTGTTCAGTTTTTAGTTGTTTCAGCCTGCAGGGTAAGCCTGCTCTCTTAGTCCATCTTGCTTTTTTTTTTTTTTTCTTGTGAGGAAGCCCTGAGCTAACATCCGTGCTAATCCTCCTCTTTTTGCTGAGGAAGACCGGCTCTGAGCTAACATCTATTGCCAATCCTCCTCCTTTTTTTTCCCCCCAAAGCCTCAGTAGATAGTTGTATGTCATAGTTGCACATCCTTCTAGTTGCTATATGTGGGACGCGGCCTCAGCATGGCTGGAGAAGCGGTGCGTCGGTGAGCGCCCGGGGTCCGATCCCCGGCCGCCAGTAGCGGAGCACGCAAGCTTAACCGCTAAGCCACGGGGCCAGCCCTACTCCATCTTGCTTTGAAGAGGAATCCTCCCTGGACATCTGATCTTAAAGTGTCTTTCCAGCTGTGCCATTCGCTGTGCAGTCACCAGTAGATGGTGATGACCAGTAGATAATGTGCATACTGGCCCTGTGTGTTGCTGCCCTAACCCTATGTGTTTTCCATGGTGTTGTGTGCTCGTGCCTGCCACACGGTTGCTTGTATCTGTGCTGTTTCCCAGGCTGACCTGGAAGGGGTTGTGGCTGGGGTGGGTGTTCCACTTCCTGAGTGTATTTACCCCAGTGACCCAGGTGTCCCTGACGGTTTCTCCCCGTCTGTCCTAGCTCGCAATGCCCTGGTGGTCTCCTTTGCTGCCCTGGTTGCGTACTCCTTCGAGGTGACCGGATACCAGCCTTTTGTTCTAACTGGGGAGATAGCCAAGGGGCTCCCTCCAGTCCGGACCCCTCCCTTCTCAGTGACCACCGCCAACGGGACAGTCTCCTTCACCGAGATGGTACAGGTGGGTAGAGATGGGGAGCCAGGCTGGTTCTGTCCCCTTAATGCATCTGCTTAGTGACAGGGAGCTCTGGGCTCAGCTAGGACTGCTAAATCCTCAGGAAGGGGCGTCTCTGGGTGCAAGGACAGATATGAAAGAATTCCAGATTGGGCACAACCTAAAGGAACACCATGTTTATTTTTCTGCCTTGAGCCAAGGGATATTCCTCCCATTGTGGATACTGGCAGAACAGTAATTTGCTGTGCTCTGCTCTGCGTCTTGCTCCTTGGCTGATAAGGAGACGCTTCCTTGCCTGTGTGAGCTCACAGCCCTGCAGCACGTTTGCTTCTGTTGGATGTGCAAGAGCCATGCCCGCCCTGGGAGGTCACTGCCTGGGCAGACCTGTCCTCACCTTCCCCAGAGGGTCACTCACTGTCCCTCTCTCCTCTCTCAGGACATGGGGGCAGGGCTGGCTGTGGTGCCCCTGATGGGTCTCCTGGAGAGCATTGCTGTGGCCAAGTCCTTTGGTAAGACGCCTGCCCTGCCCCTGCCCCACTGCTACCCCTGCTCCTGCACCTCATCCTCGGTGCCTCATCCTCACCCCTCATCCCTGCACCTCATCCCTGTACCCACGCCCGCCCCCATTTCCGCACCTCCTTCCCTCCCACCTTGGCCCTCCTACCTTCTTGCTTGCTTTTGTCTGCTCTATGTTTAGAAATATGAATATTTATTCAAGTAATACATGCTTATGTTTTTTAAAAAATCTATAGCAGTATTGGATTTACAATGAAAAACACCTTCCAGTGGTGGCTAGAAATGTTTGACGGCCCGCTCTCTGTGAAAGTAAAAGACCCTGCATTTAGCCTTTGCCAATTGCACTTTCTGGGGTGTAAATCCCCACCCCTCCCCCCCTGCCGATGTTGAGCTGCACATGGAGTTTGAATGTCCACAGCTTGGGATGAGATGTGCAGTAGCCACCATCTGCCATACAGACACGGTTAAATAACCTCATCAGTCATAGTAGGATGTAGTAAAATAATTAGGAATGACAAGTTTTACGTATTATCTTTGTTTTTAATGTAATTTGTTTAATTGAGAGTTTTCATTTAATTGGTGATGATGGCTGTGTTTAATAACTGGCTCACAAAATTCCTAAAAGTTTAACAATGTGCTCTTTCCAGCTGGCTGAGCACACCTGGCCTGTCCTCTCCTTGCCCCCAGGGAGGCCGGGAAACATGAATCTATTTAAGTATCTATGTGTCGTTCAGTACTCTGATCCCCTCCACGTGAGCTGAGGCTGCTCAGTCCTTGCTGGTCCCCTTGCCTTAGGTCTGCTGGACTTCCAGCTTTGCATTGTCCACGTGGAGGACATTTTCATTCTGTTCTATAATATAGTTAAGTCCTCCCTGCGTTTGGGTATAGGTTGATTCTAAAGGTTAAAACCCAATAAATGGTACGTATATTGTTATGACTACGTAAATCGTGTTTACTGCCCAGCCCAGGTGGTGCCAGGGTTAAATTTCCTTCTCCAGAGTTCCAGCATCTCGACCCTTAAACCGTTCCAAGGAGACGCCTGACTAACTTCCATTCTGAAGGGTTTTCCTTCACAAACACCGGCAGGTGCTCTAGATCATGCTGCATTTCAGTTTGCAGCATGTTCAGCTCACATCTTTCTTGTTCAGTTTTTGTTTTTCTGATAATCTTTCTTTTTTTTTTGCGATGTCTTGGAATCTGCATCTTACAGCTTTTACTCATCTTGTCTATTCTTAGAAAACTTCCCATTTTCTTTTGTACTCAGCTGACCTCCTGTTCTGGTTTGTAAAAGCTTGTCATTCTTCTAAATCAGGGCTGCCGCCCGTGACCTAAGAATGGCTTTTACATGTTTAAATGTTTGAAAAAAATCTAAAGAAGATTAGTATTTTGGAACACATGAAAAATATGTGAAATTCACATTTCAGTGTTCACAAATAAGGTGTTATTGGAACACAGCCTTGCTGACTTGCTGACGTGTTCTCGAGCTGCTTCAGGCTACAGTGGCGACTTGAGTGTTGCAACAGAGAGCGTGGCCCTCACAGCTTCAAATACTTATAGTCTGGCCCTTTACAGAAGACATTTGCCAACCCCTGTCTTAGATTCAAGCCCCCCCGATTCCCCCTAAATCTTTGCCCGCTCACCTCTCTGGGACCGCCTCGTCTGTGACCTAGTGTTCCCAATTTGTAATCAGAGAGGTTTTTAGTTTAAAACCTTTTGCCTTTATTATAAAAGCAAGACATGTTTGTTGTAGAAAACATTGGAAGTGCAGGAATGTATGAAGAAGAAACAAGTCACTTGTGACCTCCTTCACTCCCCCGGTTAACTACGGTTAACATTCTGCTGTCTGTCTTTCTACTTTATGGGATACACACAGACACATACACGTATACATATGCGTATGTACTGTATATGTGTTTATGCATTTATATTTACAAAACTTAGACAATGCTGTGGATAGAAATTTGTAACCTATTTTTTCATTTCCTGAACATTTTCCTAGTAATATCATACATCTAGTGACAGAGTTTTTGTTGTCCATTCTCTTTAGCTTCTCAAAATAATTACCGCATTGACGCCAACCAGGAGCTGCTGGCCATCGGTAAGACTCCAGCGGCGGCTCTCAGGTCTGGGTGCGCCTCTCTGCATCTGGCTCCAGCTGTGCTGATAGGTCGAGCTGAGGTGCGAGGAGTGGGGGTTGTTGAGTAGGGCCCTTTTGAAATATTAGCATAGGGTCATTCTCAATCTCCAGATGGTTCAGTTTAATCACTAGGAGTAGGAAGTCGGCATCTGGTGTCCAGTCTGAAGCTTATTGAGTGCCTGCTGTGTACCAGAGGTCTGTAGCCTTGTTCTATGCCAAGGAATGCCTGGAATGTTCCACCTCCGGTGGGAGGAGGGGCTTCCGGGGGGTGGGGTCAGATTGCTGAAGAATGTGGCCAGATAGAACCTCAGGTGAGCCTGCTGGTTGTGGGGATCCTGACTGCCTCTGTCCCGCCCTGTGGCCTCCCTCCAGGCCAGGCAGGTGGATGAGTGAAGACCAGGTAGGCCCCAGGCTGCCTGGCTGGGGATGGGGTCTGTGCCAGGTGTCACACGTAGTTTTCTTTTGTTTTGTCTTCATGAGTCTGGCCTCTGATGTTTCATTTTGAGACCACGGCGTGAATCTTAAATTTGCTGATCATTACTGTTTTTAATTTTGTGGATGCCAGGCATTTCTGCTTTTCCTCCCTACCCTCATGAGGTGGGCAAAGGTCTAACTGGGCAGCACCACTGGATTCCTTCCTGGAGGAGTCCACCAGGAACTTCTCCCTGGGCTATTTCATGGCAGCATTTTGGACCCGAACCACTGGTTTCTTGACAGCAAAGGGCGTGAAGCCCCAGGGTGGGTCACACCTGGGACATTGGGGGTGCCTCACTCTAATTTCATGGTAGATAGTGGAGTTGGGGTTGACCAGGAATCACTCGCCCCCAGATAGAGAAAGTCTGCAGACTTCCCCATACACCCACCAGTAAATGTTGCAAATGTGAGTTCTCAGAGCATCTCCTTCCCGTTTCTACAAATAGCACAAAACTCCTCTCCTGATGATACAGTGAGTTCCAGAGCATAACCCAGACAGAAGAGACAAAGGATGGTCACAAAGCTGAGGTTACTAAGGCGGACACAGTGACCACAAAGGCTGCTGACCCCGTAGTGTGAGAGAGGCCAGGCAGCCTTCAGCAGGTGCATGGCAAGAGGCTGATGTGGATCCCACAGAATGCCACTGCAAGGAGGGATCCCCGCCATCAGCAGATTTGGATGGAGTCGGGTCTCTGACTCAGTTCTTGTGGAGCCCACGTAAGGAGTCATGGTGACTACCTGTGGTCAGTGTCTGGCCTTTGCTGCACCTGCCAGTGTCTGGCCCCATTCCCAGGCCATGAGCTGGGCCATGGTTCTGAGCAGGCCCCACCTCAAGCTGTATTGAGAGCAGGTCTGCAATCTGTGGCCCCATTGTGGGTTTTATGGAGTGGGGGAGACCATGGTCTTTATGGAGGCCCATGGGTGACACGGATGCTGGTGGGGCCAGTTGGGATAAACATGGGCTAATTATCTTGGTTCTTAGGTCCCAACCAGGCTCCAGGCAGGGTTCCATCCAGTAGAGGTGAGTCAGTGTCACATGGGGAAGACAGCTGACTAACCATGACCTTCTGCCCCTCCACTCAGTGAACTAGGTGGACCGCAGCCGACTTCCGCTCGCTTTGGGTCTGGCTTGAGCACTTGCCTTACTCGGCCATCCGCCCCCCCTACAGAGGTGGGGTTCCTCTTTCTGCTCTACGTGGGCAAAGGAATGTTTAATGTGCATGGGCAAAGCTCGGGTCAGAGTTATTTTAAAGCTAGAATCAACCTCAGCAAATCTGGCAAAGATCATGGTTTGTTTCATCCTTCCCTGAGAGAGAGAGAAAGAGAGAGAGAATGCATCAGACATAGGACACTCCCCTCCCGTGTCCTTCTGTTTCCTTTCTGGTTTTTTCTCCCTTTCCCGCACCTCCCATCTATTTTTTCCCTCTATTTTATGCTGTTCCCCCCCCCCACCCTGGATAAACCTTTTCCTTCCATTTTCTCCCTAGGCCTCACCAACATGCTGGGCTCTTTGGTCTCTTCCTACCCGGTCACAGGCAGCTTTGGACGGTGAGTGACCACGTCCTTCTCTGTGCCTCCAGGGAGGTCCCGGCCCGGATCAGAGGGTCCTAGTCCAACTCAAAGAACCAGCTTGCCCTTGCCAGCCCTGCCCACGTCCCGATGCCGTTTCAGTCTTCTCCTGGGCAGAAGTCTGCTCCCCCGAGCCGGGCATCCCTCGGTCTGCCGCAGTGGTGTCTGTGGGAAGGCAGGAGTGGGGCCACTCTGTTCTCCTCAAGATCTCATCTGGCTTTATCTATGCTGATAGGTAGTGCTGCAGTTTAATACTGACAGGTTGCCAGTGCATCAGAGTGCTCCCAGCATCTTGGTGCTGGAGTTAATTCCCGAGAGAAAGTGGGGGCGGGAAGGACGGCAGCTCTGCCTGGGAAGTGGGGCGTGGGGGCGAGCGCAGACTCCACGGGTGGTGTTGCTGGAAGGCAGGAGGACAGGATGGGAGAGTGACCTGTGGTGAAAGGAGAAAGGAGACGTTGGTTGGCAGGCCTGGCCAGCAGGCCAAGTCCCCAGAACTGCTGACCCAAGCCTGCCTGAGTACTGGATCTTCCCAGCACCCCCAAACACCATGTCCCGGGGGCACAGAGCACACTGCCCAACCTCCCCACACCTCAGTGTCTCTGTCTGTAAAATCGGCATCCTAACGGGGCCGACCTCAGAGAGTTATTTAGAGGATTAAATGAAAAGCGCATAGACCAGTGCTGGTGACGTGGTAGGTGCTGTATTAATGTTTATGAAATAAAACCTCTAACCTTGTTTCAGTTGAACTTCTCGCGTGTTCTTGTCTTGTTGGCGTAGCTGGATAATATGCCTGTTCAGTCAAGGTGGTGTTTTGTGCCCCCCAGTATCTACATAGAACCTTGTATGTAGTGGGTGCTGAAGAAAAGTCTGTGAATATTTAACTAATTAGTGAAATTTCTGCCTACCTGCTTAGAGATGAAAGGTGACTTATGAGAAGGCTTTCCATGGAAATGTGCAGACGGACAGAGTTTATTTCCAGAGGAAGTATGGGTGGGCACAGGTCATGGCGAGGGGTTCCTGGGGACTCGTATGAGGCAGAGAATCCTGTACTGCTGTTGAAATCAAGGTGGGGTTCCTCTGTGGCCTTCAGGGTGGCAAAGGGAGGCCCAGGCCTAAGGACCAGTTCTGTGGCAGAGAAGGCTATTCCTGGCATTCTGTGTGAATGCAGTTTTCCGAACAGGCAAAACGGAAACAAAGAAAAGCAAAATTAACTTCTAATTCCACCACCCAGAGAGAACCTCCCTGTTAGAATTTTGGTGTTTCTCCTTTCAGGTTTTTTCCTGTTTATACAGTATGTATCTATATATGCATGTGTGTCTGTGTATCTACATGTGTAATGTATATGTATATTAAGTGGGATTCCTACCACTTGACAGTATTGTTGGCATCTTTCCATATCAGTAAAAATAAGCATCTACATCGTCATTTCTAATGGCAGCAGAGAATTCCATTGTAGGGGTGTGTTAGATTTCTAGGGTGGCCATAACAAAATGCCACAGACCAGGTGGCTTAAATAACAGAAATTTATTTTCTCACAGTCTGGAGGCTGAAAGTCCAAGATCCAGGTGTCAGCAGGGTTGGTCTCTCCTGAGGCCTCTCTCCCTGCCTTGCAGATGCCACCTTCTCACTGTGGCCTCATGTGGTCTTCCGTCTGTGCACACGTGGCCCTGGTGTCTCTCTGTGTGTCCACATTTCCTCTTCTCATAAGGACACCAGTCAGATTTCATGAGGGCCCACTTAATGGCCTCATTCTATCTTAACCACCTCTTAAAGGCCTTTTCTCCGAATATAGTCACAGTTAGAGGTCCTGGGGGCTTTAGCGTATGAATTTGGGAAGGGACATAATTCAGTCCATATTTTACGGATCCTTTGTAGGCTGTTCAGATTTACAACCAGGCTTCTCTCAGATGTGTCGATGGGTTATTTTGTGTTATTTAGAAGATCTGGGAAGTCTCCCTTTGGTGAGAGGACCCCAAAGCTCCCTTGTGGCCCTGAGCCTCTCCCACTCAGTGCTCATATCGTGGGGCCCAGGTGTTCCCTCGAGAGCATTCCCATACCAGGGGGTCAGCCACAGCTGTCTGCACCACTGCGTTTCCTCCTCTCTGGGGTCCGACAGCAACTAATGGGTCTCTGTGTTGCCTTCCAGGACAGCTGTGAACTCCCATTCGGGGGTGTGCACCCCAGCAGGGGGCCTGGTGACAGGTGAGCGCCCCCACGCACTGTGTTCCCCTTGTGCCTGGGCAGAAAGATGGGAGGAAAGGAGAGGAGGGAACCATGGTGCAGCGGGCTCTGGTGCACAGCTGGGCCCCCGAGTGTGGGGGCTGGCCCCTCCCACGTGGGCTTTTCCCTCGCTGAGTGGAGGTCGGGGAGGTCAAGGGCCACGGGGTCACCTGACACCCCTGCACCCCCGCAGGAGTCCTGGTGCTGCTGTCACTGGACTACCTGACCTCGCTCTTCTTCTACATCCCGAAGTCTGCCCTGGCCGCCGTCATCATCATGGCCGTGGCCCCCCTGTTTGACACCAAGATTGTGGGGACGCTCTGGCACGTGAAGAGTATGTACTACTTCCTCAGTCAACATGGAGGTTATCAATTATTCCCCAGCCGTCTTCCCGGAGCCACGGCAGCAGGGTTGGAGCTGGGAGGTTAGCGTAGTTCTGGAAGGTGTCACCGCCGGGCCGAGGGTCAGGTTGCCGGAAAGGGGGGCTTCCATCAGCTCCTCAGGCCTGCAAGAGCACCCTGGACCAGCTTCACACAGTGCTGAGTGCGTCTGCCACACGCTGGTCTCTCCTCCCCCTCCTCCCCTCCGCCCTCTCTCCCATCCCCATCTTCTCCTCCCGGTCACCTGCCTTTGGTGGCCCCGTGCTCCGTGGCCCGCCTGGGGAGAGATGGGAGACGTTCCCGCAGGGTCCAGTGTAACAGCCTCCCTTTCTCCTCCGGTCACAGTGGCTCAAGGATTCCCTGGACCTGCAGTTCCTTTAATGCAACAGGTTTCGGTTTTTTTTGGTTTCTCGTCAGCCCCGCAAGATACCCAGTGAAAGGAAACGCAGTTTGATTGTGTACCTGATCTGTGCGGGGCCTTTCCGTAAATCATTGTGTCTGTTGTTTGAAACCGTGCCATGTGCCTCAGTTAACATGCTGTGTGGGACATAGCAGATGCCACTGACGGATGCTGAGGCCCAGGGCGCGTGGGGCCTTGTCTGCGACGTGTGTTGGTGGTTGACTCTGGGGTGACCCCAAACCCGCCCACTTTGCCCCAGGACACCTCCTTCTGCGGCTCAGAGAAGTCATGCGTCTCGGCCAAGTCACAAGGTCTCTGAGGGGTTTTGTGACTTCCCTTGCCCCCTTGTCCCAGGCCTGGTCCTGTCCCCAAGTCCCTTTTTAGTCCCCTGAGAAGTGCCCTCTGTGGTCTCCTCCACAGGGCATGGGGCCCGGGCCTGGCTAGGCAAGTCTTAATGGCCCCTCGGTCCAGGCAGGGAGGGATTTTCTGCTCTGACATGTCCCTCAGTTGGCATGGCTGTCAGCAGCATCAGTCCCCGAGTCCGCAGACGGAGGTCCCTCGGGTGCTGCTTGGGGTGTGTGACACCTTTACTCGTTACGTGAAAAGCCATGAGTCAGTCATCTGCTGGTCGGAGGGGCTCAGAGGTGTCTGGAAGCCGAGCTCGCCGAGGAGGGGCTACCTCTCAGCTGGACCCCTCTCTCCCAGGGCTGGACTTGCTGCCCCTGTGCGTGACATTCCTGCTCTGCTTCTGGGAGGTCCAGTACGGCATCCTGGCAGGGACCCTGGTGTCCATGCTGATTCTCCTGCACTCCGTGGCCAGACCCAAGATGCAGGTAGCAGCCCATGTGGCCGCCCTGAGAGGGGGAGCCGCTGACCCCGGGGCATGGTGGGGTGAAGTGTGCTGTGAGCAGGACCGTAGGGCTCCATTGTCTTGCATTCTGAGCTGTTGGTGTGATTGTGGCCCTCGGCACTGCAAGTGACCGCTCATCTACGGGTATCACCCTCGAGTCGTAAAGCACAGTGCTGTCCCGCTGCGCGTGGGGCTGTGCGGGGGCGGGCTCGTGCCAGCTTTGCACTCCCCATCCCCCAGTCCTGGCACAGCTGCCCTGTCGGACCTGCCTCCAGGACTCACTGGTGTCCCCCTGCCATCCCCAGGTGTCCGAGGGGCCAGTGCTTGTCCTGCAGCCGGCCAGCGGCCTGCACTTCCCTGCGGTTGAGGCCCTCCGGGAGGTGATACTCAGCCGAGCTCTGGAAGGTACGTGGACCAAGGCAAGGTGGGCTGCAGTCACCCTGAGTCCCCCACCACCCTCTCTGCACCCCAGCCTGGCTCCCACAGGACCCCAAGGCCCTGCCCTCAGCTGTCAGGGAGGAGCTCACCACTCTTGGGGCCAGGAGGTCTCGGAGTGTCTCAGAGCAGCGTCTAGTGGGTGCCTGCAGTCTGCGTCCCCAACGTTTATCCTTAAAGACCCACTCTTTCTTCTGAGGAGTTGGTATTTAGGGGAAAAAGGGGTCTGTCTGCCCTTTGAAGGAAACAGCTGCTGCTGTCCCCAGACAGCTGTTGTCTCAGGTGCAGCCACGCTGTCCCCTCTCTGCTGGGGGCCGGAGCTCTCGATGGCCTCATTCTCCCCCGTGCCTCTGGCTACAGCCTTCTCTGGCCCCCTCCTCCGGGTGTGACCCTTCTGACACCTGTCCCCCCAGCATCCCCCCCGCGCTGCGCGGTCCTGGAGTGCACCCACATCTGCAGCATCGACTACACCGTAGTGCTGGGGCTCGGGGAGCTCCTGGAGGACTTCCACAAGCAGGGCGTCACCCTCGCCTTCGTCGGCCTGCAGGTAGGTGAGCCCGGGGCTGCTGCCCACCTGACAGTGGAGCCGTGGTTCAAAGGGAGGAGAAGGTCCCCACGTGAAGGTGACGTTGTTGGACTGTGCCACCATCCTGTGCAGGGCCCGGCCCCTCTGCTGGCTCTGGCCTTACTTCTGATCTAGCTGTTCCTGTCCCATTGGCCCTTCCACCTCCTTCCCTGTGAGATGGGGCGCCACGGCCCCTGCCCTTGAGGGAACGCGTACGTGGCCTCGCTTCCCAGGGGTCGGTGCTGGCCAGTGTCCGCAGCATGCACCTCTCAGGGCTGGGGGGTGCATGATGAGCGAGAGCTGGTACCTGTTGTCGGGGAGCTTGTATTTGAGGAAGCAAAAACAGACGTGTCAGTACAGAAATGCACACAAAAAAGTGTTGTGGGGGCTTCAGGAGGCTTAAGAGAACAGGTTCCCGGTGGAGACTACTGATGGGGGTGACGGTGGAAATACCGGTGAGATCTGTTGGAATCCACTTCCTGAGCTCTCCGAAGCGCCTGAGGCTGTTCCACACAGCGTTTGTGCTTTTCCTGTGGGGTTCAAATACTCCAAGAGCACAGTGGCAGATGCTCCTCCCTGGGAGGGGCGGCACGGGCTGGGGTTGACAGCAGGACTCCTAGCTCCCCGAGCCTGCAAGTGTGTCTGGGTGGCAGCGATGCATGGTTGCTGTCTGCATTGTGCTTAAATGCCACTTCCCTTTGTACTCTACACATGGCACACGGGGCCTGAAGCACATCCCACAGCCTCTCGGGAGAGGCGTCTGTGAACTAGTTGTGAAGCAAGGCGCCTAGCGGAGCCCAGGGCTATGGGCATTGGTAACGGCTGGCACTTACCAGAGTCTTATTCACTGTCAGGGCAGCCTGTGAGGTCGGTGTCATCGTCACCCCCTGTTGGGATGAGGACACCAGGGCCCAGGGAAACTGAGTAGCCTGCCCAGGGTCACACAGCAGGGGTGGTGCACTGGGCTTCTCACGGGGGGTGTCTGGCTGCAGAGCTTTGCTCTGAGCATGGCGCTCTGTGTCGCATCTGCAGAGCACTTGTCTTTGTGTCCTTTGGAGAGTATTCGTTTAAAAAAAATATTCCTCTTACAGCGTTTCCCAGAGGCAGGGACTCTTCTGTCTGCTTCCCTGAGTGGAAGAAAGTGGTACCTACCTGGAGATCTTAGAGAGCCTGTGACGGGGCCAGAGGGCGGTGGACCTGGGGGCCCACAGCGGCCCGCCTGCCCTGGTGTGCTACAGCAGGATCGTCCTGCCTAGAACTAACGTTTGTCTGTCCCCCAGGTCCCTGTTCTCCGTGTCTTGCTGTCTGCTGACCTGAAGGGCGTTCAGTACTTCTCCACACTGGAGGAAGCAGGTGGGTACAGGCAGAGGCATTGAAGGGAGCCGAGGCAGCCCACGTGCCCACCCTCTGCGGGATCAGGATGGCAGGACAGAAACTCTGGGAGACAGGAGGGCTGGAGTCCGAGAGTGGGTAGTGCGAGGATGATGGCTGAGGCAGTGGGCACGTTGTCAGGGCCCTCCTGCCCTGGGGTTTTATTTTTTAGGGGTGTGTGTGTGTGTCTTTAATTGAGGCACAGTTTACATACAGTGAAATGCACAGATCTTAAATGTGCAGTTTGAGTTCTGACAGGTGGATACAGCTGGATGTATAAGGATGTAGAACATTTCCATCCTTCCCGAAAGTTTCCTCATTCCGTCTTCCAGGTGGTTACCACTAAGGGTAACCACTGTTCTCATTTCTTCCACCGTAATTTTAGCCTCTTCTAGAACTTCATATAAATGGAGTCATAAGGACTTTTTGTGTCTGGCTTCTTCAGTTCAACATGGTGTCTGTGAGATTCACCCATGTTGCTGCTAGAAGCGGCTCAGACGCCGATCCACAGGAGGTGGATGAACCAGTTGTGGCCCAGCTGTACGAGGAAACTCACCTAGCAATAAGAAAGGGTTATCGTGGTATGGAAAGGGATGAAGAGCTGAAAAAGACTTAGGCGAAACTCAGCCCAAGGTTGGGAATGCCGGCCCAGGGGACCCTCAACTTCCTGTGTGCTAGGACCCTGGGATGCCGGCCTTTAATCCCATTCTCTGAACTGATCTGTTCTCAATTCCACTTTTGTAGTGTTTGAAAACCTTGTATTTTCTGCAGAGAAATACCTGAAGCAAGAACCAGGGACCCAGCCCTACAACATCAGTGAAGATTCTGTTCCAGAACACAAGGTCGCCCTGTTGAAGGCCTGATTGGGCCACCGATGGGTGACTGATGTTTGGAGAGTCTCGCAGAAGGTTCTTGTCCCTACGACGCCAGATGCTGCCTTGTAAATGCGCTGGCCTGAGGGGTTGAGAACGCCTGAGCAGGTGACCTGGAGGAGGAAGAAGGCAACTAGGCATCGAGATCCACAGGCAGGACTCATTGGCTTCCTTTGTGTGACTGGAAAGTTATCTCCTTACTCTTCCTTGGACATGAACCCTTTTTGGAAGAGTGGTTTGGAGAGAGCCTTCTGGAGTGACAGACCCCATGAGAAAGGAAGGAACAGGGACTTCAGCCTGGTCTAGGAGAGGAGTCCTTGAGCCCTTGCACCTTCCTGGATTTCAGACCAAGAGTAGGGGAGTGTGGGCATCTTGGAGATGGGTTCCGATGTTGATGGCGGCGTCTGTGCTGTTGTTGCAGAGAAAACCAAGGTGTGCCAAGTGACTTAAAGTGTCTGTTAAAAATGATTTTGTTGTTTGTGGTTTTTAAATTTAAAAAGTAGTAGCTTTGGTGATTTTGTAAAAGTCATAAATGCTTGTTGTATAAATTGCAGGAAACCATCCCCCCCAATCCACTTTGATGTTAGTTCCAGACCCCTTCCCTCCAGTATACGAACATGTCTTCATGGGGGTGTGTGTTCACAGTTTTATGTGAATGGATCGTTTCATACGTGGTGCTCTATAACCCACATTTTCAAGTGGTCATTGCTGTGAATTACTTATTGTGATAATAAATAGAAAATACATGATTTTTAATGGCTACCTGGTGTTTTATTCTGTGTACAGGTCACAGGTTACTTAGCACTCTGCAGACGGACTTTGCCTGTTCAGCAGGTGCGTGCATGTTTTAAGTTTCATTTCAGTCATCTTTAGAGGTAAACCCTTGCACGTCTTAACCATGGAACACACAAACTGTGGACGGTTGTGTGGCAGTTAAAGGAATGAGGTGGAGTATATGTACTAACAGACTTTTGAGTGAAAAAAGCAAGTTGCAGAGTGAACCCGTTTTAAGATACCGTTTGTGTAAATACACCCACTAAATGAATCTATGATATATGTTTGAGTTAAAAAAAAGTTCTGGAAGGATACGCATCAAAGTGATTACTTCTTGGTGTTATACTTCTTGGGTTGATTTTTTTTTTTTATTTTTTTTTTTTTATTTATTTAATTTTCCCCCAAAGCCCCAGTAGATAGTTGTATGTTATAGCTGCACATCCTTCTAGTTGCTGTATGTGGGACGCAGCCTCAGCGTGGCCGGAGAAGCGGTGTGTCACTGTGCGCTCGGGATCCGAACCCAGGCCGCCAGCAGCGGAGCGCCCGCACTTAACCGCTAAGCCACGGGGCCGGCCCTTTGGGTTGATTTTAACTGTATCTTTATGGTTTAATTTTTCAAAGAACAATACGTTCATGTATTAGCTTATAATTGAACATTAATTTAAAAAAAGAGATAAGTGCCTGGAAGGAGTTTGGAACTTGGTCTCAGAAGATGCAGGGCTGCACTGCACCATCATCCTGCATTAGCCAGACAAGCTCCCTGAGCCTCGGTCTATAGGCTGGGACCCATGTCACTTTGTTGATGATACAGTTGATTAAACTTTCCTCACCCATTGGCTGCTGTGGTGCATACAGCTGACCTACAAGGTAACGAGGTCACCAACACCATCACAGTTCCCAGTTTCCTTTGTACTGAGTGTGGCCATGTGACTGAGATCGAGTCAGTGGTGTCTCTCGTGGGTTGAATTGTGTCCCCCCAAAATTCATATGCTGAGTCCTACCCCCAGTCCCCCTCAGAATGGGACCTTATTTGGAAATAGGGTCATTGCAGATGTGATTAGTTAGGAGGAGTTCATACTGGAGTAGGGTGGGCCCTAATCCAACATGGTTGTGTTCCTATAAAAAGACGAGGTTTGGGACAGACATGCACACAGGGAGAGCGCTGTGTAAACACGAAGGCAGAGACTGGAGTGATGCTTCTACAAGCCAAGGAATGCCAAAGATCACCAGCAAACCACCAGAAGGTGGAAGAGAGGCTGGAACAGGTTCTCTCTCACAGCTCCCAGAAGGAACCAACCCTGGTGACGGCTTGATCTCAGACTTCCAGGCTCCAGAACTGTGAGACAGTAAATTTCTGTTGTTTAAGCTGTCCAGTTTGTGGTACTTTGTTACAGCAGCCCTAGGAGCTAATGTGGTACGTGAGAAGTGTGTGTGCCATTTCTAAGCCTGGCCAGTGAAAGCCTTCCACGTTCGCTCCTCCAAGCTCTTTCCCCCTTTCTGGCTGGCAGGCACGGAGATGATCTCCTGGGTGCTTTTGGAAGCCACATATTGAGAATGGCAGGGTTTGGGTCAACCGGAGTGGAAGAGGGCACCTGCTGAGCTATACACCGACCAGCACTGTTACGTGGGCAGAAGCAAGCTCTGAATGACCACTTCTTACTGCAGCCAGTGGAGCCCTGACTGTACAGACGATGATGTAGAACAGGGCTGTCCAACAGAAACGCAATGCCAGCCTCACATGGGAGCCACATGTATCATTTTAACATTTCTAGTAGCTGTATTAAAAAATTCAAAGAGGGGCTGGCCTGGTGTTGTAATGGTTAAGTTCGCGCACTCTGCTTCTGCGGCCCAAGGTTCACAGGTTTGGATCCTGGGCGCAGACCTATGCACTGCTCATCAAGCCATGCTGTGGCAGCGTCCCATGTACAAAATAGAGGAAGATGGGCACAAATCTTAGCTCAGGGCCAATCTTCTCATCAAAGAGAGGAGGATTGGCAACGGATATTAGCTCAGGGCTAATCTCCGTCCCCACCAAAAAACCCAAAAAAGTAAAAAGAAACTGGTGAAGTTAACATATATTTTTTATTTAATCCATTACATCCAAAATAAATCTTTACAATGTGTAATCCATGTAAATCTTATTAATGAGATATTTTACATTATTTTTCTCATACTAAATCTTTGAAACCGGTGTGAATTGTACACTCAGCATATCTCAGTTCAAACCAGCCATGTGTCGAGTGCTGAGTGCCACATGTGGCTGCTGTATGGGACCACACAGATTTAGAATGTTCAAATCTAAAATGGTTGGTGTCTTGACATGAGTACAGCCATGTTTGGCCGCTCCGTTGACTTACAGCCACCAGCACAAACAGAAATACAAAGCTGCTTTCTGTGTGGTGGGAACTGGCCCTTCTCCCACAGAGAGAGTTGCAAGTTGTAACATTTCAAGGCTCTTGGAGCGTCGTAGCACGGGATGGACTGGCCATCTGTGCCGGGCTGGGACGATAACCAGAGAGAACAATGCACGTACACAACTACTGGGCTGGGACGTTAGCCAGGGAGCTCAGTGCACGTACGCCACTGATAACCATTTTGTGCATGGGAACACTAGATGCTTGCTCTGCAAACTCTGTAATTGCTTACTCTGAAAATTACTGATGGTATAAAAACTGCTGGAAACTGAGCCCTAGGGAGAGTTCCACCTGTGGAAGGGACACCTTGCCCAGGACGTGTGATCCTTGCCCAGCTGCGTCGATTGACAGGGCTCTCCCGGCAGTGGGGCGTGGATGTTGTGAGTAACTGATTTGATGTGAAGTAATTGATTTGATATGAAGTAATTGATTTGATGTGTTCTCTTTTCGGTCAACCTGGTGTTTCTCTTTCCGGTTGATTTGTGTCATTTCTCTTCAGCCGATGTGGGTGTTTTCCCTTTCCAGTCGGGCTGATGTTTTTTCCCTCTTAATATTTGACCTATTTGATCTGTTTGCAGACTGTCGCCTTTACTATCCTCTATATAATAAAATATACCTTCAGTCCGTTTGTTTGGAGTGGAAAGTGTCTTTTACGTCTCCGATCGAATCCCCGAACCTCTCATAACAGTTGGGAAGTCACAAGTTGTTTTGACCTTATGCCTGTGTTTGCCTCCACTCAAACTCTGCAGGGAGTTGTAAGAAACTCTGAAAGTCGTGGCAGAGGAGGCAGCGTGGTGTCGTGGGCTCAGAGAGAACTGTGTTTGAGTCCAGGTTGTTCCATTTCTCAAGGCGTGACATTGGGTAGATTGTCTAATCTCTCCGACCCTTAATTTCCACATCCTCCAAATGGTCGTTGCTCAGATTAAATTGAGGATGGGGTAAAGGCCTGGTGTGTAGCAGGCACTTAATTAGTAGTCGCTGCTGTTATGAATCGACCTCCCCACATTGTTCTCTCTTCCACCCTCCCCTGTTCTCACCCATCTCACTCTCCCACACGAACTGGATGTCTCATGCACGTCAGGCAGCTCACCCTCCAGGTCTGGCTTCATTTACAACGTGCATCTCTGGAGAAGTTGCCCCGCCAGGAAGATGCTTGATGCAGAACCCTGATGATGGAGACAGGGAGGTTGGACGTTAGGGTGGAAGGGAAAGGATTTAACTCAGGCTGCAATGCCAGCATTGTGTTTCTCCCCTGCCCCAGCAATCCATTTACCTGAAAATGAAACGGCAGGGGAGCCAGTGTGACTGCTCTGTCACGCCCGCTCTGCAGCTTGAAGCCGCCCTGGAGCAGTGCCCTCAGTGCCACTAGCCCCGTGAGAAGGCAGCTGTAGGCTCTGTGGCCATGTCCCCGCAGGCCCCATGCCTAGTGAGGCCTCCTTGTGGGCAGGGGTGGCTGGGGATGCTCTGCAAGCTAACACAGGGAGCAGTGGGCGTTCCGTTAGTGCTGGAGTGGGGCAGGGACCTCCGTCTTTCTTTAAAAGAAAGTCTGCCTGGAGCCAGCCTAACCTGAAAGGGAGCAGCAAACCCTTCTCTGACTGAAGCATGATTATTTTTATAAAATCTGTTTTGTGTGGATCTCTCAACTCTTTCTAAATTCAGCTACTGATGCTGGCAAAGAGCCTATTTTCCCTCCTTTTTAAAATAATTGTAATCCTCTAGAAGGACCCAAGTTTGTGTCTTCATAGAGGATCTGACAAAACCTGTGGCCCTGGTGTCTGCAATGGGTTGAACTGTGTCCCCTAGAAAGACACATTGAATTCTTGGTCCTAGGTACCTGTGACTGCGACCTTATCTGGAAATAGGGTCTTTGCAGATGTAATCAGTGGAGTTCAGATGATGTCACACTGGATTAGGGTGGACCCTAAATCAATGGCCGGTGTCCTTATGAGAAGAGAAGACAGAGACACACGTGCAGGAGAACGCCTTCCCGGGAGCCACGACATCAGCCAGTTCCGTTCTCCTTCTCAGTCCTGCCCCCACCCCGCTTCCACACATATGGAACCACACATATGGTTCCTAAATAAGCAAGGAACCATAGTTCTTTTTCCTCAAGGGCTGCTCTCTGTCTGTGCAGCCTGCAGCCCAAGGTAGGTGAGCCCATTGGGCACTGGCTCTAGTGTTCTTTGCCCCACTGTTCTAACCCGGGCAACATCTGACTCTGGGACAGCTTTTACTCCATGGGGTCACAACAGCACCATCCCCAGTCAAGAACATCCGGGCCCAGAAAACTGGCTCCCACCAGCCAAACTGAGCCCCAACCGATTTGTACCCCAAAGCCCGTTCAGTGAGCAATTTAACTGCCAAGTCTCACTCAGGCAGACTTGTCGTTTTTCTGTGGGCAAAACCAGAGCTGAAATCAAGATCCGAAGCCAGGCTAGTAAGTAGATGCATCAAACCCGGGAACTGCAGGCCTCTCTTGTTTTGCTCGGTTTTTGTTTACATGGCTCTGGAATAAACGTGAGCATTCTACTCGGCCCTGCCTGCTCACACAAACCCTGCTTTGAGATGGCGGGATGCTCCAATCCAGAGCAGGGCTGCGGAGCTGTGGCAGAATCGAGCCCCTGGGCCTAGCTTCCCCTCACAAGGCCCCCTTGTTTTCGGCCTCCCACTGCACTTACACTCCCTGCAGTGTGCCCCTCTGCTGCCCCTGCGCTATGGGCATCCCTCCCGCAGGTGACCCCAGGATTATTGAGATATGCAGGTGAGGAGCAAGACTGGCCAACAAGGTATGTTTGGGGCCCAACCGAATTCCTTCTTCTGCAAATGCTGGTGATTGTAAAGACAAAATTGAGGAAATTTCAAATGATCCACTATCCACTGGACCAGGTTACGCCAGGTTTGGCCGGGTGAATGGTGTGGCCAAGTCAGCAGGCTCCTCCTCTATTGTCACGCAGCTGACCTGGGGAATAATGAGCTGGCAGGCTTTCCCCAGGCACATCTTGCTCGGGGAGGAGCCAGGCCGTTTGTGAACACTGGGCCAAGAAGAGAAGATGTCCAGACTCAAGCCTGCAGCACCCCATACCCGTCTTTTTAGGGACAAAGCTGAAGGTGGCACCACCTAAAACCTTTCGTCAAGTCTCCCAGCTTCCTTGCCCCCTCCTTCCTTCATCCCAGGACCCCATCCTCCTCCTCCACCCAGTCGATCTCTGTCTGCTGCTGGCTCAGCCCCACAAAGTGAACTGCACCTGCCATTGTCCTTCAAGTTTGTTATTTTCTAACTATGTTTGATCATATGTTACATTTATATGTTATACTAGTTCTTATTACTTTAAAATTGTGTGCATATTTCAATGTATACACTCATTGCACTGATAGGCTGCGGAACGTAAAGGGTCTTCTCTGGGAGCATGCAGGATGTCTCTCCTTTGTTTTGTCTTTGTTCTGTGCATTCCATGTGTCTGGACTCTGTTCTTTGGGTTGTTGACCGTCTATGGTTTAGCTCTCCTGTTGATGGGGCCACCTACCGCAGGTTCTCGGCAGAACCTTGACCTTTTTTGGAACACCTGGTGGCTCCAGTGTGCACCTGCAGGCTGACCACGCCACACACCAACTTCTCAGAAAGCAGGACTTCGCGGCTCCTGCTCTAAGCCGGCTTCCTCTTCTGCAGGTGGAATGCTAGCGTTTCAGGTGCCGCAGATGCGTGTTACAGCTGCAGCGCTGGGTTAGCCTGGCTAGACTGGACTCCAAAGGCGGAAGGAAGACTCACGGAGCTTCATGTATCTTGAACCACAAATTAAGTTGGGGGTGCAGAGACACATTGAAAGAGGACAGTGACCCGCGGCTCTCTAAGGTGGGATTTTTTTTTTTTAATTTTATTTATTTATTTTTCCCCCCAAAGCCCCAGTAGATAGTTGTATGTCATAGCTGCACATCCTTCTAGTTGCTGTATGTGGGACGTGGCCTCAGCATGGCCAGAGAAGCGGTGCTCGGTGCGCGCCCAGGATCCGAACCCGGGCCGCCAGTAGCGGAGTGCGCGCACTTAACCGCTAAGCCATGGGGCCGGCCCTCTAAGGTGGGATTTTAAAAATCCCTTTACTGCTTTCATTATTCCTCTAAGGAGTAGACAAGGACTTGGGGGGGGCGGTGGAGGGAATATCCTCTGGTGACATTAAAATGGCCTTAAAATCCAAAAGGCACCTCCCTTCGTGGGCCTGGTCTCTCACCAGAAGAACTGAACTTCCTAAGGCGGTGTTGGGTTTTACAATCAAAGATGCTGCACCAGGCAGGTGAATGTGTTTTTCTCAGCCACGTGTCCTGTCCAGGTCTGCACCTAGACCTGCGGGGCTGCCGTGTTCTGACAGTGGGGCCCACTCTGCTGGCTTTTCAAGACACCCTGTTACTTTGGGGCAGGCCCAGGGTTCTGATGTTGGCAGGGTCCATGGGCCATCACTCCCCCTCAGGGCACACACAAGAGGTATCGCCCAGCCTGGAAGGGCATCTGGGTTTTGGCCTACACTCTGCCGGACACAGCCAAGCTCTGCTGGTGTCCCCCCAAACCCAGCAAGTGGCCTATGACAGTGTAGGGTAGGACTGGGTTCCCCTTCCACTCACCATTCCCACAGAGGAATCCCGCCGTGGAGTGTCTTTGAGCTCTGGGAGCTGTCTCTGGGTTCTAACGGAGCCCCCTCTCCCTCTAGCACCTACAAGGGCCAGCCCAGTGCGGTCTGCTGCCCTCCAGCAACAGGCTTTGCGACGGTGTCCAGCCTGTCCTGCCTGGCACCCCCTTCTTTCAGGACAAGCTCTCTCTTGTGGGGCCTCTGCTAGGTCACCGCAAGATTGAAGGCCACAGCAGTGGACGCTGGCCTGGATCATGCTCACTTCCAGATGAACTCGACAGCGGGGATGGCTGGTTGTAAACTGGGGTTTGCGGCTACAGCAGGTTGCCAATAAATACCAGATAATGCTTGGCGACCAGCGCTAAGTGGCCCCTGCGCACTGCCTGAGCACAGACATTGAATGGCCGAGAGAAGCCAGCCATGCAAAGGTCAGGCACTGTGGGAGGTGAACCCCAAGAAGGACAGAGCTTGCTGCTCCAGGCCCAGAGGAAAAAGTTGTGACTGGAGTGTGTGGGAAAGGAGGAGAGGGTCAGAGAGGTGCGCTGGAGGGGACCCGGCCTTTTTAATTTAATCATCATCATCTAACTGGCATTTGTAGCAGCATGTGAGTGGCATGCCAGGCTCCCCACAAGTGCTCTCAGGCTGTGCTGGTCCAGACTAGAGAGGACAGAGAGGGGTAAATAAGATAACACACATCAAGCACTTTGCTCGGGGACTGAAACATCAGCGTTTGCTGTATTATCACTATTACTAATTCTCCAACAGCCCTAAGATGTGGGACTATAAGCCTGACAGATGAGGAAACTGAGGCACAGAGGGGGGCGAGGTATGGACGCGGTAGGGGGCGGCCTCTGGGTTACCAGTGACCAGTGGAGCTGGGCGTGCACGGCAAAGCCCCCACTGCCACCAGCCGCTGTGGTCACTTAATCAGCACAAGGCCTAGATGAGGTGGGGCTGGTGACCTCCACTTTGTACTCCAGTGGCTTGAAGCTCAGCTGAGCGACCCGCCGTGAGTCACCGGGCCCCTGCCAGGCTGGCCGCTGGCTCTACAAGGTCGTGGACACTGCTCAAGTTGCTGGGTGGGCCGGGCGGGGGATGCGCGCGGATCCCGACCACCCAGGGCTCCAGAGCCCGGCCGCGGTGGGCGTGCTGCTGGAGGACCCTCGGGTTCGGCCCCTGCCGGGCCGGAATCCGGGCTCCCCCAGCCACCTGCCCCGCACGCGCAGCGGCAGGAGGTGCCTCCCCGCGCGAGGCTCGGGGTCCACTGGGGGGCGCCACCCGGCGGGGGAAATCCAGCCACACCCGCGCGAACCCCGCGGCGCCGGCAGAGGCGGGCGGAGGGGCGGGACTCGCTACCCGAGAGACGAAACCGTGCTGGCCGGCTGCGGTGTGGGCGCGGGGGGCGCTGCAGGTGCGGGCTGGCGGGCTGGCTGCGGGGTCCCGCGGGCCAGGGATGCGGGGCGCGGGGTCCCGCTGGGCGCAGTGCGAGCTTACTGGGCGGGAATCTGGGGTTGCGGGTCCGTGGGACGTGATGCCGGGTCTCGTGGGTTGTAGTCCGGCGGTCCCGTGAGTGCGGGGTGCAGGGTCCTATGGGTATGGGGTGTCCCTCGGGTCGGGATGCGGGCCAGCGGGGCGAGGTCCCCTAGGTGCGGTGCGGCGGGGGCGGGGTCTGGGTCGCGGCGGCCCTGCCCGAGGCGTCCCGGGGCAGCGGCGCCTGCGTCCTGATGAGCCGCGTCCGGCCGCCTTCCCCTCCTGGTTGCCTCTTCCTGCGACTCCAAGTTTCGGTTTCGCTGCCGGTTCCTGGGTCCAGCCCCGCCCCGCGGGTAGCAGGTGGGCGCTCGGCGGGGGCAGCGCACATTCCGGGGGGCTCGGCGACCTTTCCGGAGGCCCCTCCCCCCCCGCCCCGCCGGGCGGAAGCGCCGGGCGCGCTTTGAACCCGGGCCCGCAGTGCCCCGGGAAGGGGCCGCGGCAGGGGCTGATAGTGGACGGGGGCGCCCAGACCTGGGGGCCTGCGCCCAGACCCCGGAACAGAATCCATCGCTTTAACGAATTTCAACAACGGAAAAGTGTTGTTGCGAAAAGATGCTCGTATCTTTATTTCATAGTAACTTTTTGATGCCGTTATCCTTCGCCCACTTCACCGCGCGGCCGGGAGCGCAGGGCTCCCCAACATTCCAGAGCTGCCCGCGGCCAGGGGCGCAAGGCCAGGCAGGTGCCCAAGGCCAGGCAGGTGCCCCTCTGGCGGGGCGCGGCCCTGGGGAGGCCTGGGAGGGCGGAGAATGAGGGAGTGCAACGATGTGGCGTACCCCCACCCCCACCGAGCCGCCTGGTTTTCTCTGGCAGTGGGGGTGGGGGGGCGTGGGCTTTGAGTTTTGGCGCGGTTCTGTGGCTGGGAAAAGTCGGGAAGCTGACTGAATAGAGAAGTGTGGGTCCCCGCTTCCATTTCTGCCCTCAGGCCCCTGGTGCAGGCGAGGAACAATAGGTCTCTTCAGTGAGGATTTCTGAGCCTGGCTATGGGTTTTCTGGTCTGTGGGGCAGTGGAGCACTGGAGACGGGGAAGACAACTTAGCCAGAAGAGAGAGGTGCAGACCATCATGGTGGTTGCTTCAGGGGGCTGGTGGAGGTAAAGGGCAAGGTGGGGGCCAGGTAACCTTTGGTCCAGTCCTGCCCTGCCCCCAAGAACCCACCATCTGGTGGAGACCAAGCCAAAGGTGGCAGTCAGCCACCCATGCCACAGAGGAAGTGAGAAGGGGAGGTGGGGGCTGGTAGTAGGGTGAGAGCAGAGGGGACACAGCCTGATGGCCCTCTGGGTGCCCTGGGCCACTGCTCTGGCAGAGCTCTTGGGTCTGAAGCCAGCAGAGAAGGGTGGCATGTGGGTCTTTGTATCCCAAGAGACAAGATGCCTATCTCCACTCTCACCCTGGACACACTGAGTGGCCCCTGGAGGCTGGAGATTCTTGGCCTGAGTCTTGGCCTTGGGTGGACAAGCATGATCCTGACCTTGGTTTGCTGCCACCCCCACAGAGGATGGTCTGAGGGCCAGATGGTCGATGAGAAGAGTGCGGGCTTGGTAGATGGCAACCCCCATTATTAGGAATCCTGACTGCCAGCCCCGGTATTAGAAATCCTGACTGCTGGCCCGTTATTAGGAATCCTGACCACTAGCCATGTTAGCCCTGGGCTGCCCTGTGCAGGCTGGTTCCTGGGGTCAGCTCTGACTCAGCCGATGGCTGCCAGCATTTCTGCGGTGCCCCTAAGAGCTGTCCCTGTATGCCTCACCTAACTCTCACGTCCCCATGAGCCAGGCGCTTTTGTCTCTGTTAGCCCCTTGCCCAGGGCACACAGCGGGCACCCTCACGCCACGTCTTATCTCGGGGTTTTGCACGTGCTATGTCTCTGCCCGGAATACTCCCCCTCCTGCCCTCGTTCTCAGCTGTACTGACCTCCAGTCTCAGCTCGGCTGGGAGAGTTTTACACTCACTGAATGATGGAGAGCTCAGGAGGCTGGAAGGGGCGAGCACGGTGAGGGCAGCAGAAAAGGAAGTGGGTGCTGGACCCACATGGAGCTCGGGACAGGAGGGAGTGGCAGCGGAGGACTTGGGATGAGGCAGGGCTGTGAGCGCAGCAGGGGAGGTTCTCAGGCTGGGTATCGATTGAGCGAGGGACCTTCTGGGCCGCCGCTGTGATTTCACTTTCCCAGAAAATGAAACTGAAGCAGGGCTGTGGTCACATGACAGGTGGCTCGCTATATAGCCAGCTGCCTCGGGACTCTTACTCTTGCTTCCAGATCTACAGGGGTGTGCCGGCCTTGTGAAGCCCCCTCCCTGGAGGTATGGAGTGCCCTTCGTGCCAGCATGTTTCCAAAGAGGAAGCCCCCAAGTTCTGCAGCCAGTGTGGACAGAGGCTGCCTTCTGTAGCCCCTGCACCAGGTAAGGTCCCAGTGCTGGTGAGGTGGGGGCCAAATAGGGGCAGTGGGGTGAGCGGTCAGCCCAGTCCCACTTCCTTTCCCAGAAATGGTAGCTGTGGCCAGCAGGCAGCACAGGCGAGTAGAGTGAGGTCTTCGTGACTAAAGAACTTTCTAGAAGAAGCTCTGCGTTAGGACAGTAAAGAACTCCTTCTAGAAGAAGCACTGCGTTAGAACAGTTTTGTTGGGTCCTTTGCTGGAGGAGCCTGTCACTTTTGAGAATTTCGATTTCATTTCTTGGAGAGAACCTGAGGTTCCCCTTTCCCTGTGGGAGTGGGCACTGTCGGGCTGAGCTGAGGAGTCCTTGGAGGATTTCAGAGGATACTGCATGGAAGTGACATCCCAGGCACTGCGGTGGGGCGAGGGGTCCCCACAGCTGGCACAGGCCCCTTCCTGGCGACGGTTGGCTGGTCGGTGCATGAACTTGCGTGACCTCGGGAGCGGAGGTGCTGTGTCAGGTGGGGCTCACCTGCTGACTCAGGTGGTCCTTGATTCTTGGCAGCAGGACCTCAGACTGTGGTTCCCCTCCTCCCTCGGCTGTTCTTCTGCATTTCCCTGGTGAAATGGTTTTACGTACCACCCTTGCATTCGCAGCACCCAAGTTAATCCTTTCGTCCTGGACCTGTCACCTGAACTCCAGCCACTCCGTGGCCTCCCGGCCTGGATGTCTGACCTCTCAGCTTCCCCTTTCTGAAACCCAGCTCCTATCTTCCCCCAAAACATGCCACTCAGGCTCCCCACCTCTCCTAACCAGGGCAATTCATCCTTCCCATGCCTTGGGCCCAAACTCTAGCACCGACCTCCATCATTCCCTTCCTTCACGCCCCACATCCAGTTCCTAGAAGCCCCTTGGCTGTGGGGTCAGAACCTACTCAGGGAGTTGTTTTCCTCCCCCCACCATTTCACTCAAAGTAAAAGCTGCAAGGCCCTACACTAATGCCCCTTCCAATGCCCTCTGACCTCCTCTCCTCTCCTCTTTTGCTGTCCCCCCAGCCCACTGGCCTCCCTGCCCTTCCTAGGACACAGTAGGCATGCTCTGACCCCAGGGCCTTTGCACTACCGGTTCCCTCTACCTGAAACACACCTTTCCTCAGAGACTGCACAGCTCCCCACCTCCCCTCCTTCCAGTCTTTACTCAATTGTCTCCCCCCTAGAGGCCCACCCTGACCACCCCTTTCAAAACTGCTACCCCCTCCCCCACACTCCAAGTTGCACTTCTCTGGCTGTTTGTCCTTGTAGCACTTGGACCACACCAGCCTGTGGCTTCTGAGGCAACCTTTGCTCTCCTGCTCACTGCTTTATCCTGAGTCCCGTGCCCAGCGCCTGGCACACAATAGGTGTTCAATAAATAATTCTGATGAATCAAAGAAGGTTCTCTGGAGACCACGTCTGTTTTCTAAATGTGCACTGCTGCGTGTGTGCGCGTGTTCCTTGTTGCACGCCCACCTTTGGATGACGTCTGAGGGGTGCGCTTTGTACTGGGCTGGGTAGAGGTGCCAGGTCTGCGATTGCTCCTGTTCCCACTGCATTTGTACAAAGCGCTCATGGGGCAGATGCTGTTATTGATGTGAGACATAGGAAGAGGCGGCTGCTTTTTGTTGTATTGATTTTCTTTTGCTGGAGGAGGCGCTCTTTGGGGAGAGCTCTGGCTGAGAGTCAAGCCTGAGGGTTCTGTCTTTGTTTGGAGCACTTGGGGCTTACGGGGTCACGGAATCGCACGCACACTTGGTAGCCGGCTGAGTGTCCCCTCTCACTATTGATCCCTTGCTGTCCAGATGTTGAATCATGGCGTGGCTGAGCTCCTGGTGTCCAGCTGGAATTTCCCACTTGCCAGGGCTCCCCACCCCTGGTCACTAGAACATCTGTGTGGGTGGCGGGCTTTGGGAGGGACAGGGTCGTTGGGGTTCCAGAGATTAAACAAAATAAAACCAAACCAATCAGCTAACCTGCCATGTGCCCTGTGCTGTGCTAAGTATTGAGGGAGGAGCTATCACAAATTCCCATTGTACAGGTGCCAAGAGTGAAGCACAGAGAGGTTAAGTAACTTGCCCACAGTCACACAGCTAGCAACTGGCAGAGACAGGATTTGAACCCAGGCGGGTGGCTCTGTAGTCTGTGCCTTGGGAGGAAGCTGTGGTTGAGATATTGCTGACCTCAGCATGAAAAGAAGAAAGATAGGGTGCTGGCAGCACCCTGCACCTGCTCTGGAGTGCCGCCCACCGGGGCTGGGTGGATGAACAGCTCCAGCCCCTGCCAGCACTAGCCTGTAGTGGGGGGCGGAGGTGAGGCATGTGTTAAGGTGTTAAGTGTGGGCCTTGGGGGTTGAAATTAATTGTTGTAACCAGGTAAAACAGGGTGGTCCTTGGCTGGCAGCCGAGAAGAGGTGGTGGGTGAGGGGCGAACAGTGTAACCGAGGGGCTTCATCTGAGTCTCCGGTCCTGCGCCTGGCGCCTCTTGGAGACCAACTTTGGGAAAACACTCTCAGAGGTCTCCAGGAAATCTCGCCCTCCCCCTGCCCTTTCCTTTCATTTTGTGTGAGGGGCTTTCATAGGGCTGCTGAGGGCAACCCATGTGTTTGCCATCAGAATGTTCTAGGTAGTTTCGCCATAAACATCTTTGCCACAAGCATTTTTGCACATTTTCGCCACATAACCAATTGGCTGCAAGGCAATTTCGCTGTAAAAGATAAAATAATTGGTTGACAGTTTGGTTTCATTTCTCTATCGACGAATCAACCGCCTTCAGCAGACAATGTATTTAAGTTAGTTGTCAGTTGGTTTCATTTCTCCATGGATGAAGTGCTCGACTGGATAGAAAACATAGAAATAAGACTTACTGGAAGTGTGAAATAATAAGAGAGCGTAAAGCCAGATTGTGTAGTCTACTAGAAGATGATGACGTATCAGTGAGCAGTCCTGGTTCAATGGCCTGGGTCACAGTGGGCCCTCAGTAAAAAATGTGATGAATGAATGAATTACCCCCACGCGGCTTCTCCCTTCCCTCTTCTTCCCCTGCTGACAGCCCCTGCCACCCCCAAGCCCCCAGGTTCATCTGGTCTATGGGATGAGGAACAGACAGACCCGGGGTGGAGGGCAAGCCAAGGGCCTGGGAGGTGCAGAGTTGAACCCACGTTTCCCCCACAACTTTGGAACGTCCATCGAGGGACATGTGTCCATATGCCAAGAATGAAGAACAGTGTAGAAGGCTTTCACAGCACAATTCAAAGCTCAGTTACAAATATGCATCCTAGTATTTGGAAATACTGATACCTGTCTTAATGAAGGAAGGCATTTTGGCAAAAAAAAAGTGTGATGCTGAATGAGGAGACGAATCAACAAACCAAAAGGATATATAATATGATGACCGCAAGACATGAAGACAAGCCCACAGGTGCAGTCCACAAAACGGAATCGGTCATCTGTGTGGTGTTGCCGTGAATCTACACATTTTAAATGTATTCAAATATTTTATATTTTCATTTTTTGCAGTAGAATCTTTTTAATTTTGTTATTAATTTTTTGTGTGTGTGAGAAAAATCAGCCCTGAGCTGACATCTGATGCCGATCCTCCTCTTTTTGTCTTTGTTTTATTTATTTATTTATTTTTATTGATGTTTTAATACTTTATAACATTGTGAAATTTTGGGTTGTACATTTTTGTTTGTCCATCACCGTATATATGCCTCCCTTCACCCCTTGTGCCCACTCCCTACCCCCATTGCCCCTGGTAACCACAATACAGTTTTTTCTGTCCATGTGTTGGTTTATATTCCACGTATGAGTGAGATCATACGGTGTTTGTCTTTCTCTTTCTGGCTTATTTCACTTAACATAACACACTCCAGGCCCATCCATGTGTTGCAAATGGGACGATTTTGTCTTTTTTTATGGCTGAGTAGTTTTCCATTGTATATATATACCACACCTTCTTGATCCAATCATCAGTCGAGGGACACTTAGGTTGCTTCCACTTCTTTTTTTTTTTTTTTTTTTTGGTGAGGAAGATCAGCCCTGAGCTAACATCTGTGCTAATCCTCCTTTTTTTGCTGAGGAAGACCGGCTCTGAGCTAACATCTATTGCCAATCCTCCTCCTTTTTTTCCCCCAAAGCCCCAGTAGATAGTTGTATGTCATAGTTGCACATCCTTCTAGTTGCTGTATGTGGGACGTGGCCTCAGCATGGCCGGAGAAGCGGTGCGTCGGTGCACGCCTGGGATCCGAACCCGGGCTGCCAGTAGCAGAGCGCGCACACTTAACTGCTAAGCTACGCGGCCGGCCCTCCACTTCTTGGCCATAGTGAATAATGCTGCAGTGAACATAGGGGTGCATAAGCCTCTTTGGATTGTTGATTTCAGGTTCGTTGGATATATTCCCAGTAATGGGTTAGCTGCCGATCCTCCTCTTTTTGCTGAGGAAGACTGGCCCTGGGCTGACATCCGTGCCCATCTTCCTCTACTTTATATGGGACGCCGCCACAGCATGGCTTGACAAGCAGTGGGTCGGTGCACACCTGGGATCCAAACCTGCGAACCCTGGGCTGCTGAAGTGGAGCGCGCACACTTTACTGCTGCGCCACAGGGCAGGCCCCTAATCTTGTTATTAATTTTAATGTCCCTCTTTTATTTTTTGTTATTTTCTTCTTTTATGGCAAAATTCCCTTACAGCCGGTTAGTTATGTGGTGAACATGCTTGCCAGGACGTGCTTGGGACATGCAACAGAACAGGGGGAGGAAGACCTGTCTGAGAACATGGGCTTGTGGCGTTTTCACAAAGTACCATTACGTCTCCTCTTCCTCGAAGCAGACTCGGTGGTCACCTTTGAGGGCATCGCCCATCCCAGCTGGCAGGGAGAGCAGGCAGGGTGGCCATCTACCTCGGCCAAGTCGGACGTCAACCCAGGGCCGCCAGCTCCCAGCAGGGCGCGGTCACTCCCAAGGCAGACAACCCTCGTCTCCAAGATGCTTGGCGCCCCTGCCGGCGCAAGGGGCGGAGGCTTTGGAAGCTGCTGGGGGTTGACTGGCTTCTGGGCTGCCCGCTTCTCCTCCGTGAGCACCGTGAGCTATGGACAGGGCCATTGCCCTTTGGGCTGGGTGGCTGTGGGCAGGGGCAGGGCCTGGGCCCTGGTCACCCAGTGCGAGGTGCACAGTAGGGCCGAGGACCTGAGTGTTGTGTGATGAGACGCTGCTGGTTTCCTGCCTGGCTCCGGTGGCCCCTGAGCATCCGCAAGGGCCTGGAGTTGAACGTGCTACACCCTGGAACACACATCGCTTCCTGCTTACTGGCTTCTTTGCTGCCTCACACTTGGCAGTGCCTCTCTATTTACAGGAAAAGAAACCGAAACCAAGATGTTGGGGCCCTGGCTGGAGCTGCTGAGGGGGCGTCTCCTCCTTTCAGCTGCTTCTAGGTCTGCCAGGCGGCCATGGGCTCAGGGCATCCGAGAGGCTGGGCTCTGATGTTGCAGGCGGTGCCGGTCCCTCAGAAGCCCTGGCAGGGCTGGGGTCTGTGGGGCCAGGAGAGGCCACAGTGCAGCTGCCCAGAGGTGCCAGGATGTCTGGGTCTGTGGTGCACTGGGAGGCCACACGGATAAAGGCAGGGAAGGGAGTGTGTGGGGAGTTCCAGGCCGTCCTGGGCATAGAGGGAGGATGGCCGGCTCTGCGGGGGTGATGTTGGGCCGGTCTGATGGTGGAGGGCTTCGAGTGCCAGTAGGGCCTGCAGGGGTAGGGAGGTCATGAACCCCTCCCCATCCCAAGTCCCCACTGCCCTGGCCAGTGCTCCAGGGGACCCAGGTGGGATCGCCACCTTGAGTGCTAGAAGGTTATTTTCAGGGAGTGAATGAAGTTCTGGGCAATGTATTTCTTTTTTTATTTTATGCATTTTCTAAGTTTTCTTAAAGATGTTTTTATAATGGAAAAAAGTAAGATGAGAAGCCCGAGCCTCTGTGTTAGTCCGGGGAAGGGCTGGGGGAGCCCAGGAGGCAGCTGCAGTGTGGGTGGGGCTGGCCTTGGGGGGTTTCGGGGGTGGCAATGGAGGGGTCAGGGAAGGAACCATCCTGCTTGGGGGCGGCACCGCAGGTCTGAGGTTCAGCCCTGCCCAGGGCGTGGGTGGGGTGAGGCACCAGCTAGGAAGGGGTAAGGGGTGTAGGAGGCAGGGCTGGTGAGGGGCTGGATGCTGGGGTGCCTGTGGGGCTCCCGGGAGGCTCTGGTGGGCTGGCGGAGGCCCGGGCAGGTTGGGCGTGACCTGGCCATGGGGTGTGGGAGTGGATGCCCTGCGGACATGGGGACCCGCAGGGTGGGCCTGTGAGAGGCAGATGCCTGTGTCCATGAGGAGGGGCCTCGCCAGGGTAGGGAAGGGGGCCCGGGGGGTGGCTCCCCGCTAGGCTGGACCCCACCCCTGGGTGCCCCCTCCCCATCACACATCCTGTTAGTGCCTGTGGGCCTGCTGGTGTGGGCATTTGGTTTCCGTGGCTGCTGGCAGGGCTCTGGGTTTGTGCTCACCGTCCCTGGCACTGGCTGAGTGGGGGTGGGAGGAGGGGCAGCCAGGAAGTTTGTGTTGTTCTGTGTGCTGGTTTTTTTTTTTAATTGTGGTAAAATCTTCATAACAAAGTTGACCATTTTAACCACGTTTAAGTATGTGTTACTTCCTCCAGCCTTCAGGGCAGGGAAGTTGCAGCCCCTTTTTCCAGGTGAGAGAGGGGCTGGGATTGCTCAGGATCCTGTCCCGGCTGCTAGCCAACCCAGGGGTGTGTGCACTGCAGACCCTGACCCGTTTGGGAGCCTTGGAGTCTGCATGGCTGACTGATTTAGGTTGAACGAATGTTGTGGGACATTTGTACTCGTTTTGCTGTGGCCATGATTTAGGGTTGCCTGGAAGGTCACGAGTTCCTCCCCCATTACTGCGTTGATGAGCCGTTGACTAGATTTGGGGATCTGTCTGAAGGGGAGCTCAGAGCCGCTCAGCTCTGTCTGCACATGCACCTATTTGCACGGGCGCTGCAGGGGAGGTGGTCCTGCCCAGTGTGCATGAACTTGGTGAGCCCCATGCTTCGTGGGGCAGCGGGGGACAGAAATTTGCTCTGATTCAGCCACAAGTCCTGGGGACAAGGACCATGGCCCAGAGCGCCGGTCTCTGTGAAGCTGTGGAAGGCAGCACAGTGCCTGGGTTCCTCCCTGCCCCACCACTTGCCAGCTGGGGACCTGAGCAGGTCACCTGACTCTGTGCCTCTGTTTTTGCATCTACCAAATAGCGATGTGCTGGCAAAGCATCTACCCCGATGGTTGGGTGCGAGAACTTGATGGGTTCACTGCAAAGTGCCTACTAAGGGCTAGTTAAGTGTTTGCTCTTGCTGAATCTGATACTTTGCCTTTTGTTTTGATTATCATGGAAATAACACACGCCAATGGTGACCACCTGCCCGTTACAGGAGGATGTAAAAACCCGGAAGGCCCCTGATCTTGCTCCAGGCCTTCACATCCCCAGTTAACACAACGCCATTAACTGTTTTGTGTGTCCCCTTCCAGACATTTCCTCTGCGTGGGAGCGTGCACACGTGCACTTGTGTTTCTGGAAGCTGGTGGAGTCACACCATGCACACTCTGCTTTTCTCACATGACACTGCTCTGTGGTCTCCAGTTGAGGCCCAGCCTCAGCAGCATCCTTTGTTCTGCCCCGAGGCAGGGCCTGACTCAGCAGCCAGCCCCATCCCGGGCACTTGCGTTGTTCGCTGTTTTGCCATAACACACACGGCTGGGCCGGATCCTTGCACGGGATCTTGCCCCCCGAGCCAGTCTATCTGGACGACAAGCTCCCAGGAGCTGGGCCGCTGGCCACGGGACTGGTGCATTTACAATGGAAACTTCTTTTCAAACCGTCCTGCGCAAAGCTTCTCCCGGCCGCTCTCACCAGTGGTGTCTGCGGGGTTTCATCTCCATCCGCACTCTCTCTAGCACTGGGCATTATCAGTCTTGTTAGTCTGCCAGTCGATGGGTGGAAATGGCATCTCCTGGGTTCCAGTCTCACTTCCTCGATCGCTAGGGAAGCCACGTATCTATTTGAGGGTTAAGAGGTCACTTGTATTTCTTTTTCTTTGAATTGCCTCTTGTTTTTCTTTCAGGGAAGCTGTTTTTGTTGTTGGTGTTTGTTTTCTTACTGATTTTCACAGTTGTTGGGGCTGTTTGTACTGGGGATGGCCAGAAACCCAGCTCCCCGCTTCCTCAGCAGGAGGAACGCCCGGGCCAGCACGCACTCAAGTCCAGACTGAGGGGTCCAGGTGTAGGCAGGGCTCCTGTTCTGTCCTGAGATAGCTCTGCATCTTTCTCAGGTCCCAGCAGCCATGCTTTGCCTCAGGCTGGCTGCCCTCATGGAGGCACACTGGTCCAGCAGTTTCTGTGCCTTGGATCTGTTGGTCTGACCAGGAGGAAGGAGTCCATGTGTCAGAAATGCCAGTTCCTGGAGCAGGTCTGCTCTTCCTGCCAATCACTGGGGCTAGGGGAAATGCCAGGTTCTGATTAGATCAGGCTAATCAGGGCCCACCCCTCCACTGGAGGCTTATGGAAGGATGAGGAGGTCAAAATTCCCACAGTGGGGCCGGCCCCATGGCTTGGCTGTTAAGTGCGTGCGCTCTGCTACTGGCGGCTCGGGTTGGGATCCCGGGCGCGCACCGACGCACCGCTTCTCCGGCCATGCTGAGGCCGTGCCCCACATACAGCAACTAGAAGGATGTGCAACTATAACATACAACTATCTACTGGGGCTTTGGGGAGGGAAAAAAAGGAGGAGGATTGGCAATAGATGTTAGCTCAGAGCCAGTCTTCCTCAGCAAAAAGAGGAGGATTAGCATGGATGTTAGCTCAGGGCTGATCTTCCTCAAAAAACAAACAAACAAACAAAATTTCCACAGTTATCATCAAAGGAAAGTGGCCTGGGGCTGTTGTGTGTTATTGATATCCTTTGTCAATGCAAATAACCAATAACCGTTTTATAGATAACAAAGGTAAGGTGAGCTAAGCTGAGGACTAGCCTGGGAGTGGTCTCCACCAAGGAAGAAAGCTCTGGAGAAGCATGGTTTTCAGTACAGTTTTATATCTTTTTAGAAAAAAGAATGTACATCAAACATGCCCAGGATACACATTCATCAAAGTTTCAAAGAGACGTTTAGTTACAGATTAGCAGGTCAACATGACCCTGATGTCTGGGAAAGGAAACTTGTCTTCAAAGGAGATACTGATACTGGCATCGTAGGGCAGGAGGCATGCATCCCTGTCTTCCCAGAGTGCACTCTTCATTTTGGGATGATGTTTCATGCATCCTTTACTTTAATGGTGAAAGCAGATGGACATTATATGTTTGACAGGCTGTAAGTCAGCTTCTCTGGTTCAGGCCGAATCAGGTTTAAACCAGAATAGCTTCCTCATATGCTCAAAATTTCTTATCACCTTCCAGCTTTAGTTCTTTGGCCCTAAGGATCTGAGAGTGTGTATGTAGACGTTTAGTGTATTTGTTATTAATTCTGAGTCCTGGTATGTTCCGGGTGCTGGGGACCCCCAGGGGAACAAGGCCACTGGTCCCTGCCTTCCAGGATTTTTAGAGAAGGAGAAGGGCGGTGATAAGACTGAGCGCTGGGAGAGGGAAGTGGACGGGGCTGCAGGAGGAAGTGCCAGGAGTGTGGGGTGCACCCGGCAGGACTGGGGCCTTGGGCGTCAGGCTAAGGGAGGGTTCCAGGCAGAAGACCATCCGGAGTGTGTAGGGGGGCATCGAGACTCAGGTTTGAAAATGGGGGTCCCCTGAAGGGTTCAGTTTGGGAGGGTTCAGTGCTTCAGGTACTCAGTGCTGTATGGATGATGGCTGTACGCGGGCGGGATTCTGGAGGTGGACTAGCCAGGGTGCATGGATGGACGAGTGCAGGGACCAGGGAGGTGTTAGGAGGCCTGCAGGCCCTGCTGGGAGAGGGCTGGGCATGGGGCGCCCACCCCTGAGAAGAAAGGAGGAGTTGCTTTAGGGAGGGTGTGGTGGGGGGCAAGTTTTGCTCTGGAGCTGCAGAGATTGAGGTGCTGCTGAGATATCAGGGTCCAGGCAGCTCTGCTGATGCAGGCATCGGGAGGGAGGGAGGGCTGGACATTCAGACTGCCCACTCTTTCTGAGATTTGACCCTCTTTGTGGCTGGGGCCAGGTCCCTGGTCTCTCACGCCCACCCGATAGCAGAAATTGTACCATGGTCGGCTCACCACACCCAGGGAGTAGGACCTTGAGGGAGGAAGGGCTAAGCTATCAACGCTCCTGGGGGGTGCCATGTTTTCCTTATGACGGTCACTTGCCTTTCCCTGAGATTTGACCCAGGTGCATCTGCTAAAGGGCAGAACAATCTTCCCTCTTCCCTTCTAGGCTGGTCTAGTAATTAAATCGATATATGACAGGAGAAAAACAAATTATTTTATTTTATTTATTTATTTTTATAATTTTATTTATTTACTTTTTTTCCCCCAAAGCCCCAGTTGATAGTTGTATGTGACAGCTGCACATCTTTCTAGTTGCTGTATGTGGGACGCGGCCTCAGCATGGCCAGAGAAGCGGTGCGTTGGTGCGCGCCCGGGATCCACACCTGGGCCGCCAGCAGCGGAGCGCATGCACTTAACCACTAAGCCACGGGGCCAGCCCAAACAAACTAGTTTAATAACATGTATACCTCCTGTATACATGGGAGAGACCCAGGAAAACTGAGTACCTCTGAAATGACCGAAGCCACCCCCTTATTTTACCTTCTCGAGCTAAAGACAAAAGATGCTGGGGGTGGGGAGTCAGCTATGGGAGGTGACCAGATGAAGCACTGTAAACAAGAGTAAGATTGTTATGCAGATTTAAGTCATTGCCTTCTCCAGTGATGAGAGTTTCCAGAGAGAGTCTCCCTCCTCTTCCCGAACAGCCAGTGAGGGAGACACCCTTACAAATGGAGATTTCCTTTACAAATGTAAATGGCTCTTACAAAAGGGCAGTTTTCAGAGCCTCTCCTGTGTGTGCTGTTTCTTAAAAATAACTAAAAATAATCAATACGCCAGAGAGGCATATTTTGGGGTAACAAATTCTGCTTCTCTTCCCTGCCTTTTTAGATGCTGAGAACAACCACCCCAAGGTGACGTCGGCCCCGGAGGGAGAAATGGAGTGTGGACGAGAGCTGAGGGAGGAAGGTGGCCCCAAGGTGACGTCGGCCCCAGAGGGAGAAATGGAGTGTGGACGAGAGCTGAGGGAGGAAGGCGGCCCTTTCTTGTCCTCAGGCTCAAGTGATCGGCAAGAAAATCCAGATGAGCCCTGTTCTGACGCCTCCTGGACCATCCAAAGAGTAAGTGCGCCCGGCCCCTGGTAGGGTGGGTCTGGAAGGAGCGGTTCTGCCCATTTCTCACCTGCTCTCGCTCTGCTGAGAAGCTGTTTTCTGCTGTGGTTTCATCAGTGGCTAAACAAGGTCCCCATTTCCCCACGGCATCCTCTCCAGGACAGCCTCACTGCGCTGCTCCCCATTGGCCCCTCAAAACTGCCCGCTGCTGCCCAGCTTGTTGACCCTGTGTGCCGGCAGTAGCAGAGCTGCCGCTTCTCTGTGCCTGATTCATCGCAGGGTCTCTGGGTTCCCGACCCTCTGGGGTCTCCACCTGCCTTTTCTTCCCACCAGACCCAGCACGTGGAGCCGCCTAGAAGCTGTGGCTGGGCTGGGTCTGGACGCCTGAGCCTCTGCCACGTGGGTGTCTGGCTCTTCTCTGGGCCTCCAAGCTCTGAGGAAGGTCAGGGACTCAGGAAAAACCGCTGGCTGCCAGCCGCTCTTCCTTGAGGGGAAGGCTGAGCCGTCTTTGGTCTCTCTGTAAGTATCAGACCCCGAGAGGGTGTCTCCTCAGTAAGTGACCAGGCTGGAGCCCCAGGTGAGACTTGCAAGGGCGTTACCTGGACAGGTTCAGGGAATATGGTGGTGCTGAAGTTCAGCCAGTCCAGACCCAGATGGCCTGTGTCAGCTTCCAGGTTTCTTGCTGGACGCTGAGAGAGGGACCTTGTCTTTCTCTGTCTGGGTTGGGGCTGGTTTCCTGTCTGGTCCTCAGTTGTTCCTTGTAGTGGTTGGGCTGGGTGGGAAGTGCCGCAGCTGACAGCGTTGTGGTCTGTTGTTAGTGTGTGTGTGTGTGAGTGTATGTGTGTGGTGTGTGATGTAGTGTGATTGTGCGGTATGTATGTGTGAGTGTAGGGGTGTGTGTATTGGGGATGTGTGTGTTGGTGTGAGTGTGTGTGTGTGTGTGTGTGTGTGTGTGTGTGTGTGTGTCCTTCCCCTTGGAGCGTAATCTCATCCAGAGCAGGAAGGCCAGCTCAGAGCCTGGGCCCCGTGGGACATTCCAAGTTTGGGTAAACTCTAGAAGTGAGTATCAGGGACACACCATTAAGAAGCTTACCTGACACTGATTGAAAACGATATTGAGCCCAGCAGGATTAGGGTTTTTTTTAAAAACTTTGACAAGAGTAAGTTAAAGCCTCTTTTGGAAGAAAAAATGGGCAAGAATAACCAGGAAAACTGTGAAAAAAAATGTTTCAAGTGGGACTTGCTGTACTAGATTAAACAAAAACATGTTGCAAAGCCACAGTCGTTAAAACAGTGAATCCGGGGGGTGATCAATGTACAGAATAGACGACCCTGAAACAGAATCTAATGTGTATAAAAACAGTTGGAGAGGGCCGGCCCCGTGGCTTAGTGGTTAAGTGCGCGCGCTCTGCTCCTGGCGGCCTGGGTTCGGATCCCGGGGGCGCACCAACGCACCGCTTCTCCGGCCATGCTGAGGCCGCGTCCCACATACAGCAACTAGAAGGATGTGCAACTATGACATACAACTATCTATTGGGGCTTTGGGGGAAAAAAAAACAGTTGGAGAAAATATATATACATATTTATCTAATCTCTGGGTGGGGAAAGATCTAGTAATTAAAGCAAAGGAAAAAATACAAACAAAATATTGGTGTATTTGATTTCAGAAAAAGTCTTAAAAGAACTAAAAACCTCATAGACTATGATAAGCACAAATGAAGGGCAAACAACCTAGAAAAGACACAGAGAGAATATTTGTATTTACATAAAAATGTTTTTAGCAAAGAATGAGTTGTGTCAGTATGTCAAAAGCTCTTAGAGATCCAGGAGAAAACAGTGACCAACTAAGGAGAAACATGGGCGAGCAGTAGGTAGTCCATAGTCGAGAAGGTGTAAACGGCCAGGAAATGTATAAACGTTCCACCTCTGAAGTCAAACACTGAAAATTAGAAGAGCTGCAAGATATTATATTAAACCTTCAATTTAAAGAGTGGATTTAAAGCCAGCCTTTGTGGCGATAGGGGAAACGTGGTGGGACCAGCCAGCAAGTCCGGTGCTCTGCGACCTGCTCTTTGTGTCTCTGATTTCATTGTAAGAAAATAACTTCAGAAAGGCATCTGAAGGTTTAACACAGGATTTCATCACAGCCTGTGTTTTATGGACCAATCTTAGAATCCACCGGAATGTTCCACCGTCTGTACGGGAGTGCCATTTGTATCACCTTTATGCTGAAATGTAGTGTGGCCTCCAAATTGTTATTTTTTCAAAGATTAAAGATGTGAGGAAATTCTTGCAATCAAATTAGATAGATAAATAAAAAGATTAAAAAAAAATGTACAGTAGAGTGATATCAGCGAAAATGGCAGAGAAGGGAATCTCCAGGGCCTCTCCCTCCAGATAATCACCAAAAAAAAATGAGTCCAACTAAGAATCAACTTGATAGGAACTCTGGAAATTGTCCAAGGTTTCCAGTAACCAGGTAAACTTGGAATCAAGAAAAGGCGACTTGACAGTGGCAGGAGAGCTCGCCCTGCCGTCTCCTGGCACGGTGGTGTCTGAAGATGGCAGCCCTGGTCCTGGGGTGGGGTCCCGGGTCCAGTGGTGGGTGCCCAGCAGATCTTGTTGCCAAGGCATCGTGTTGCCTGTTTTGACCTGCCGGGAGTTCCCTGAGGGAATGGTGCAGGCACTGTGGAACTCCCAAGGGTGGAAAAGCAGCTAGGCAGAGGGTGTCCCTCGGAAACATTGAAGGCAAATGAAAAAGCTGGGCCCCAGGTGGCGGGAGGTTACAGCCCGGGTGAGCAATGTAATCGTGCCAGAAGCCTGGGGTGAAGAGCTGGGAGAAAGTGCCTTTCGGGAAAAGGATTTTGAAAGAGCACCACGTATAATATAACAGGGAATCTCGAGAAAGCCACAGGAATGGCCAGAGCTCCCCCAGGGACTGCTGCGTGGGTGCGGGGTTCCCTTCTGGGTGATGAGGTTTGGAACTAGGTAGAGGTGATGGTGGCACAGCACTGTGAATGCGCTCAATGCTACTGAATTGTGCACCTTAAAATGGCTGATTTTCTTATGTGATTTTCATCTCAATATCAGAAAAGTACGTGGAGTATTGTCACAGAAGGGGACTTGAAAAAAAGCCCAAGTGCACATGTACCCACACGTGGAAGGAATCTGGGGTGAAGGGCACACGCGAAGGCTGGTGGGTTGTCTCTGGTGATTAGCTCATGGGGGCTTTTGTGATTGTTCCCAGTCCCTGTAGTGACCCCACGTGATCCGTAGAGTGAGAAAGTGGTGTGTGGTTGTTGAGCGTGGGCCTGCAGGCGAGGTCATGGTGTCCTAACGGTGGTGGGACAACGTGCCAGGGGACCAAGGGGCTGGCCCCAGAACTAGGACACGGGCCACTAGGCCAGCCTCACCCCCAGCCAGTGAGTGAGTGGGTCCTTTGTCCACCAGTCTTGGGGTGGGTGCAGGGGCTATTGCAGTTAATGGGGATGGTGGCGAGCTCCTGCCCCGCCTGTCACCTGCGTGACCATCTCTGCCTGGCCTTTGCTTTGGTGGTCTTTTGGTGCCGACTAACTGGGTGCCTTTGCTGGTCTTGCTTCCTCCCGAGAGGCTCCTGAATGTGTTCTCCCTGGGGTGGCTTCACCGGGCCAGGAAGACGAGCACTAGACAGGGCCGGGGTGAGTTGGGTTGAAGGCCCCGACTGACCTGTGGTTCCTTCTCTGGGTCGCCTCCCTTCCTCGGCCTCCTGCTGCCGACCTGGATTGCTGGCACGCCCCTGGGTGAGGCTTTGAGCCTGGGGACCACCGTGTGAGCCTGGGGACCTCCGTGTGCTCTGATCGCCTCACCTGTTGGGCCCGGTCCAAGTGCCCCTTGCAGAACTCCTCCTTCCCTTTCCACCCCTGTCGCCCGCCTTCCCCAGCTCTTGGTCCAGATGCTCTTGGCCTTTTCCCCTTGTCCCTCACCATGAAGGCAGTGCCAGCCACGAGGCCCCCTATCTGGGAGGCCCAAATATTATCCCCCATGCCCTGGGCCTGCTCCTGAGGCTGAAGCTAGACCTCGAGCCCAAAGCCTCACCGATCTTTCTCTCTTCATCCGCAACGGTGGAGCCAAGGAGCTTGGCCTCGCCTGGGCCTGACTGCCCTGCCCGGTCCTGGTCCCCTCAGTGGCCTGGGGCACGATAGCAAGCCCCTCTGGGCCTCACTGTCTTCCTGAGAAAAGGAAGAGGCTGGTGGGAGGAGGAGATGGTGCCCCTGGCCAGTGCCGGCTCTGTGTTGTTGGGGCACGCCATCCACAGGGGGTTGGCTGCTGCCTTGCGCTGCCCCCAGTTCCTGGAGGCCCCAGAGGCCTGGCCTGGCTCTGCCTTAAGTGCCGGGCTGCCTGCTCTTTCCAGAAATGTCTCCGCAGCTCATCTGTGTGGGAAGCACTAGCCCAGGCGTTGGGATGGAGGGCCTAGGGAACCAGGACCTGGGCTTGCTTCCACCTGGAGGTCAGGTGTGCCAGCCTTTGTAGGGCACCACTGTGGCGTGGGGCAGTTCTTGTCCCTGGATTTGCTCTGCCCATCTGCCTGCTGGCCCTGGACTGCCAGGGGCTGGGGAGCGGGCGTCCCTGCCTGGGCCTGAGTTAGGGGTCAGTTAAGATTCTGCTGGAGCAGTGCCTGTGGGCACCCTGCCCTGTCTGAAAGGGGTCCTGTTTCAACAGGAAGTTGCATCAGAGGTTTTCGTAGATTCGGCAGACTGCACGTCTGATGAGCTGGAGGCTGCTAATTACCCTCCCAACAAAAGAAGAAAAGAGGATGCAACCCTGTTTGAGGTCACTGATGTGTTCTCTCCAGACTCTGAGCAGGTAGTTTGCATATGCTGTGGAACTAGATGCCTCCCCCCATGCCTTGCATGGGAATGGAGCACCACATCCCATCCCTGACTAAGGAAGGCTGGTGGGGAGGCGCTGGTCTGTGCAATAGCCATTGGGTTTCGGCTCCTGTGACTCCAAGGATGTTCTGCTAACATGCAATTTCAGCTTGACTGTGTGTCTGCCCTACTCCCATGCTTCCATCCATCGTTTTATTTCTTGTGCAACTATCTCCTTTGGAATGTGGGAACACTTACCTCGAAAACTTCACAAGCTATACAAGATTCTCTTCATGGGAAAGAGCAGGAGGGCCCTGGTCTCCCCTGAAGGCCGAGGACCAGGCTGGTGGAGGTCCAGGCCGAGCCTCTCCCGGGGCTCAGAGAAGACACCCTGTCACTGCCCATGCCAGCACCTGTGGTTATGGGCCCGGGTTCTAAACCCCAGTGGGTAGTGGAAGCCACTGAGTTTAGTCTCTGGTTTGTGGAAGTTCACATCCCGACCTCTTCCATTTTCTCTAGCGCCTAGGAGCGTTGCAGGCTTCTCGAATAATATAAAAAATGAAACTAATATATGTAATGAAAGTATTTTTGCTTATGAGGAAAAGCAACGAGGTTTCAGACATTGAAGAGTGATGTTTGTGGAGTTCGTTTTAACTGTTGCTTTTTTTCAGAGAGTGGTGACTTTTTCTTGAGTAAGATGGGCATTGAGTCATTTAACAGAGATTTGTTGAGCAGCTGCTTCTAGGGCAGGGGTGCAGGGCGCTGGGACCAGGTGTGAGGTGGCGGGGCCTGTGAAGGGTGAGGCATGGTCTTGGCCTGTGGGCTTGATCTGTGGGTTAGTTAACTGCTGAAGCACTTGGCAAATACAGCTGATGTCTACACAGGGCCTGGAATTGACCGGGCAGAAAGGGCAGTGGGGGTGGAGCGCCCCTCCATGATAGCAACAAAAACAGGAAACCAACCCCCAAAATACGTTTTCCCTGAGAGGGAAAATAGAAGGTTTAATACCGTAAAGATTTCAGTTCTTATCTCAGGTTTATACGTTAAATTAACCAATTAATGTGTAAAAGTAGTATAGCTCCCACGAGTTTGGTTTTGGTTTTTTTGGAAGTTGATGAGATTCTCAAGTCCAGTATAAATTGGTGAGTTCCTAGAAAGAATGTAGAAAAGGAGAAAAATAAATGGGAGATTTGACATCCAAATGTATCTTAAACTGTAGACATACAGCCATGTAACGTCTGTAGGGGAAGAAAACTTCCCTTCTTCCCTTCAAGGTTCTTTGGCTGGTCTAATCATTAAATTGACATGAGACAGATGAACAGGAAAAAAACAAATTTAATTTCATATGTATAGCAGCCTAAAGATATGAGGCTCCAAGAAGTGACCAAAGCAGGCAGCTTTTATACCTTTTAGACAAAGAAACAAATTCATGAAGAATTAACAAGACAAAGAAGTGTGGGCTTGGGGTGGTAAATTAGTGAGGAAGTCACAAGGTTTGTTCACACAGCCTTCTCTGGTGTTAAGGATGCCTTCCGGTCTCCTGGTGCAGGGAGGATGCCTTCACAAGGGAGATTTCTCTCCTGCTCTCGGGAACAGAAGGACGGTCAGTGTCCTTCTTGCACCAACTGCTTCTCGAGTCACTTTAATTTAACATGATCAGTGTGCCAAGTGGCACATTTTGGGGTGGCGTATTCTGCTCCCCTTCATGTTCTAATGGAAACACATCAATGAGGATCAGCATAAAACATCCAGACACAGACGTGACATAGATGACAGTTCAGCACACGATAAATGTAGCATAATGAATCAGAGGGTAAAAGCTGATGTGTTAAGTAAGCAGTGTTTGAACCATGGGCTTACCATTTGGAAAAAACTAGATTCCCAATTCAGGCTGAACACTAAAATATATACCAAATTGATTCAATATTTTAATGTAAAGCAATACCCTAAAAATTCTAGGAAAAAAGCTGTTAGAACATTGATTACCTTGGCTTATTTTGAGCTTCTGTAAGAAATGGACACAACCTAATATGAGGTTTGGTTATTTTACTCGTTAGAAATTTTTTGGTTGCAAATAACTGAAAACCCGGCTGAGACTAATTAATACAGTAAAGGAAATGTGTTACTCACATATCTGAGAAATTCTGAGGTAGCAGTAGCTGCAGGCGAGGCTTGATCAAGGCACCTAGATGAAATTCCCCAAGTCCAGGTGTCTCTCTGTGTCTACACTGCCCTCCTGATGTCAGTCTCCTCCTTAGCCTCTCAACAGCTGTGTCCAATGCTCTGGACCCTTCCATCATGTGTCACGTCATGACTTCCACAGTTATCCACCTCCCACTATATCATTCAGGGAATAAGAGAACACCTTCTTTGGTGGCTCCTATAGAAGAAAGAGAGAGCGTCTCCTTCCCAGGGGAAACTTTCCTCAAATCTCGTTGGCTCTGATTGGGTCACATGCCCTTCCCTGACCCAGTCACTTCAGCCAGGGTGACAGGCTGACCCTGGAGCTGGAGTAGAGTTAATCCTTGTACCACATGGCTGAGATCAGGGAGGTTTAGGGGACCACTTCCTGGAGTTGGGGGGGAGAAGGAGCAGTTGGCCAGCCTGTAATCGAGAGGCCGCACTTATCCTAATGACTCTGCTAGTGAGGGGTGAGTCTACATGTCATCCCCATCTTTCCGGCTCCTATCCCAGACTCTCTTCTCCCTTGGTTCTTCAAAGCCACACCTTATGTTCGTAGAAGTGTCGCCCCACACGCTGCCTGTATTTGTCATCTCAGTTCTACAGAAGGGGAAACTGAAGCTTAAAGAGGTTACTCGGGTCCACGCCCCCGATGACCTGCCAGGAGACCACGGGAAGGACTACTGCAGAGGGGGGCTCTGGCACTGCCCCTTTGCTAGAAGGACGTGCTTGATCAGATGTCAGGTGGAAGGGCGACACTGTCGTCAGCTGGGTCGTCCTTCCCTAATCAGCACAGTACTTTTTACCTGCCAGGGCTGAGCCAATGGGCCCCAGGGCGGCTTGGGCAGGGCTGGCGGGCCCACTTGTCAGCCTCCAACACTTCAGCTTCTTTCCACCTGACTAGCCAGTGCTCATCTCCGGGGTCTCTGCTGCAGTGCTCCCACCCGTCACCCCCACACCCCATTGTAGTTGCCTCTTCAGGGGTCCCCAGCAGCTGGTGAGTGACCTGGGCTGGCCTGCCTTCCCCTCACATTAATTAGGAATATATATATATATTATATATATGTAATTAGGAGTATATATGTATAAAACTTACACACATATATATAAAGTTCATTTTTGTCAAAGAAAAAGTTGAGATTTCAGCCTGAGCCTTGCTTGACAGACATGCCAGGAGTCTTGGGTCTGCCCGGCGTCCCAGCCCTGCCTCGGGATGTGTGGAAGGGTGCCTGGTGCGTACACAGTCCCCGTAAATGTATGTTGAGAGAGCTATAAGTTGCCTGTGCAAAATCTAAATCCTATTCTAACAAGTCTTGAGGCAGCTTTTAAAAAGCACAATAAAATTGGAGTAAGAGAGAGAGAAAACAGGTAAAGAGGAAAATTGCAAATCAGAAGAGTGAAAGCCCGTCGTCGTGGGAGCTGAGTGCAGACCTGGCTCTGGGCCGAGGGGCGTGGGGGCCGAGGGGTATGTGGGCAGAGGGGAGTGGGGGCGCGAGCATCATGTGGGGGCCGGGAAACCTGCCAGTCTGGCAGGGAAGCAGCCAGAGCTTGCATGGAGAAGCATGCGGGCTTTCCGAGGAATTGATTGAATGAAACAAAAACGTTTGGGCAGTGCAGTGGGCCAGGGATTGTTCTGGACACTGGATGCAGCAGTGAACAAAACAGATGCAGAGACTTCCATTCTTGGGGAGAAAAAACAAATGAAAGCGTGTGTAGTGTGTGGTGATACAGTAAAGTAGGGGGAGTGCGGGGGGGTGCTTTCCTACTGAGGGTGTCCAGGACCCTTGCTGAGGGGCGTGGGGCAGAGGACTAAAGGAAGGAGGTGTCTGGGGAAAAAGGGAAATCGAGGCAGGAGATGACAGCAAGGAGGCGTCCTGATTGTACAGGGGATTTAATTTATAGAGGTGACTGAGTGACGACACAAGGGGTCAGTGCCACTGAGAGAAGTTTTTTTTTTGGTTTTTTTTTTTTTTTTTTTTTGTGAGGAGATCAGCCCTGAGCTAACATCCGCCAATCCTCCTCTTTTTTTGCTGAGGAAGGCGGCCCTGGGCTAACATCTGTGCCTATCTTCCTCCACTTTATATGGGACGCCGCCACAGCATGGCTTACCAAGCAGTGCATCGGTGCGCGCCCGGGATCCGAACCAGCGAACCCCGGGCCGCCGCAGCGGAGCGCGCGCACTTAACCGCTTGCGCCACCGGGCCGGCCCCTGAGAGAAGTTTTATTACGGTTCCCAAGAGGAGGGGCTATGCCATGCAGGGCCACACGGGGAAGGACCAGGGTGGTCAGGAGGCACAAGGAGCGAGGGGAGAGCATGGCCCAGAGCCTGTGGTGTGGGGCAGGGTAGCCAAGTTTGAGCAAGTTTAGGATTGGCTAGTGTGAGTAATCTTGCTGGGCTCCGACTATAGGACTGTCAGGGTGTCCTGCACCTGGCCCTGGGGTGATTAGGGCAGGGGAAATATTGGCTGGGCGTGTCAGGGTTAGATAAAGGAGGTAGTTGTGGTGTGGGTTGGTTGGTTTGCATATGAAAGGTGTGCGCCCTCAGGAGTCATTTTCTATTTCTAGGAATTAGCTGTCCCTGGGAGGAGCTGTCCCTCCAGGATTAGCATGGCTCCCAAAATGTCAAATCATCATAAAATACAGAAAATAAAAAGCAAGATTAGTGCTGGCGGCCAGGGATGAGGTTGGCAGGCAGTGAACAGGAGTCAAGTCATGCAGGGGTCTCCTGACCACGGTTAAGCCTTTGTTATGGGTGAGCAAGGAAGCCGCAGGAGGCACCTCGTCTCCGGCCACGGCACAGGATCAGGGAATCTTTGAGGATGGACAAGCCACCTTCTCCGGTTTAGCGTCTTTCAGACTCAGCCTGTACTGTCTTCTCGCGGGAAGCCTTCCAGGCTAGGGGTTCCCAGTGCCCTCGAGCGCCTTTGTCACTGGCACTTCCCATGCAAAACCTGTTTTTAGCCTGTCTCCCCCGCTAAACCACTGGCTTCGTTGGGGAGGAACGTGTCTTGCTCTCTTGTTCTTTGACCATAGCAGAGTTCCAGGTTCCTCAGTAAATCACTGTTGAACTGAAGCGACTTGATTTAAGCCAGCCTCGCGCTGAAAAAGGAGATTCTGCAAAAGCTGCAGGCCACCTGGTCCACGCATGCAGCCTTTTGCTGGTCTGACCGGTGGTTCTCAACCGAGGCTGCATGCTAGAACCATCAGGAAAGCCAACAGAGATGCTGGTGCCAAGGCCCACAGACCAGTCAGATCAGAGTTGGGGTGCGTGGGGTAAGGCTTCCTGGAGGAGCTCCGGAGAGCTGGACTAGTCCTGCTGCTCTCAGGGCAGGCCTGGACTGGGCAGCACCACTTCTCTGGGGGGGTCCTTGGAAAAGCCGAATCTTGGGTCCCCCAGATGTGCTGAGTCACCATCTGCATGTTAGCAAGATTTTTAGAGATCTGTATGCCCAGGGAAGTTGGAGAAGTTACTGCTTTTTTTTGTTTTTTTTTGGTGAGGAGGACCAGCCCTGAGCTAACAACATCCAAGCCAATCCTCTTTTTTTTTTTTTTTTTTTTTTTTTGCTGAGGAAGACTGGCCCTGGGCTAACATCCGTGCCCATCTTCCTCTACTTTATATGGGACCCTGCCACAGCATGGCTTAACAAGCGGTGTGTTGGTGCGCACCCGGGACCCGAACTGGGGAACCTCGGGCCGCCGCAGCAGAGCTCGCACACTTAACCATTTGCGCCACCGGCCCGGCCCCATGAGAAGTTACTGCCTTAAATGACCTTTCTTAAGCATCTTTCTTTCTACCATGATGTTAGTGGGTGTTGATTATCAGACAGGCCAGGAAATGGCCCTCTAGGGGTGCCTGAGCTGCAGTGCCCAGGGCACCTGTGTGTCATGCTGGTCCTTGCAGGCAGATCTGCAGGAGGTTCAGTCAGGATTCTGGGAGAAGATCCAGGAGCTGACTCAGAACAAGGCCACCCCATCCCATGCGTAGACAAACCCCAAGTTCTTCCATCTCCCTCTCCCAGGCGACTCAGCCCAGGCAGGGGATAGGTAGCGAGTCCCGGGGCCATACCAGGTGTCAAGGCATTTGCAGGACCCTCCCACTTAATGAACTGATCAACATGAGCTCCAGAGCAGAATCCCCAAGAGACGCAGGGTGTCGAGCCCCGTGGAGCCCTCGAGGGTCCTGCCACATCTGTGTCTCATGAGCTGCATTTCTGAGTCCGAAGTTGGGGACTTTTGCCTTTGAGCAGGGATCTCTGGGCAGGGGCCCAGTGTGCCTGTGTGGGTACAGGAAGGAACTCTTCAGCCTTCTGCTCGTTTTTCAGTCTCATCCTTTTCTCCATTTCAGTGTTTGTGTATGTACTACAGACGACAGGTGTGTAACATGTGGAGGCCCACACGTGCTTTCTTTTTTTTTTTTTTTTTTTTGTGAGGAGATCAGCCCTGTGCTAACATCTGCCAATCCTCCTCTTTTTTTGCTGAGGAAGACTGACCCTGGGCTAACATCCGTGCCCATCTTCCTCCACTTTATATGGGACGCCGCCACAGCATGGCTTGGCAAGCAGTGCGTTGGTGCGCACCCGGGATCCGAACCGGCGAGCCCCGGGCCACCGCAGCGGAGCGCGTGCACTCAACCGCTCACGCCACCGGGCTGGCCCCCCACACGTGCTTTCTAACGTTTGAAACCATTCAGCCCTAGAGGGATGTCCGTCAGGAGGGATTCCGTGGGAGATTCTCAGCTTTGATTTGGTTGAACAAAGCGTGTGACCACTTGTCCCTCAATTCCATCCACCGCCCCATTCATTTTAGTCTCCATTTCATTCTTTCCAAGATATAGAAATGGCAGATTTAACAGATGTAAGGTGATTTGGTCGAGCTAAGCTTGACACACTTGAGAAATTGAAAACATTGGCGAGAATAGAGGAAACCTAAGAAATAAAATTAGGATCTCTTTTCCTGTTTAGAGCAAAAGAAAGAAACAGAAGAGGAAGAAGAAGCAGAACATTGCGGCTCCCACGGAGCCGGGCTCCTTCTCGGGCCCCTACGGTCTGCATTCGCTTGGGAACCCTGCGTTCCAGGACGCGGCCCTGCCCCAGTGTGGAGCTCAGCAGAACAGTCCGACCAGCCAGCCAAGCCAGCCCCCCAGCACGAGCGTGACGCCACTGGAGGGCGGTGGCCACAAAGGGCCCCTTGTGCCCACTGAGGCTGGTGGCCGCCCTCTGCAGGGCCAGGCTGTGGGAGGAGCAGAAGCAGCCGTGGGAGGAGAGTCTCTGAGCAGCCCGGCGCCCCAGGACCAGACTCTGGGAGGTGCCCTCCTGGAAGGGAAGGACCACCACACCCCCGACCCCTCCAAGGACAGAGGCCTCCCCCAGGAGGGGGCCGTCCCAACCACCTCTGCTGGTGAAGGACGTCCTGGGAAGGAAGACACTGCCCAGGAGCCTCGGCCTGCCGGGCAGCAGGCCGCAGCCCCCGCCTCTGGGGTGAGTTGTCGGGAGTGATGGCCAGGGTTGGCCCGCCACGCCCTTGACGCCTTGCTGTGCGTGTGATTCTGACATGGCCTCCCAGTCTGGGAAGGGCGTCCACTGGGACTTGCTCCCTGGAGGGGGCTTTGGAAGGGGCTGCCCCTCCACCTGAGCTGCTGACCCCTGTCCCTGGTCTGGTGGCAGATGCTGACCCTCACGCCGTTGAGTCCCAGTCTCCGTCCGTTTTGTCACCTTGGCCCTGATGTTTTTGGCGTCATTATTTTTTCCAGGCAATTGATGCTGCAGCCAAGCCAGATAGTCCAAGGAAAGGGGCTGGGAAAGAAGTTAAAAATAAGACTCAGAAAACGAAACAGCCGCCAGCAAGCGTGCCTGCTTCTCCAGAACACTGCCAGGTACAGCGTCTCGGCCTCCAGGAAGCCTCCTCATGCCCACTCTCTGTCCCATGGTCTGCTCCTTTCGGCCCCACACCTTCCACAGCTCATCTTTCATTTAATCATTCAGTGACTATGTGTTAGGTGCTAGGGGTACAGCTGAAGGAGACCCAGCTCTGCCTTCATGAGGCTCACATTCTAGAGGGGAGAAAGACAGAAAGCAAAGTCAGGCTGTGAGAAGTGCCATGGAGAAAGTAGGGTGAGGTGCTGGAGGTAGGTGCTGAGGGAACGTGGCCAGGCAAGGCCTCACCAAGGGGGTGGTGTTGGAGTGGAGAGCGGAAAGAGTGAGACGCAAGCCATGTGGATATCTGGGGATGTGTCCCAGTCAAAAATGGACGTGCAAAGGCTCTGAGGTAGAGTGTGGTGGGGGTGTTCAGAGAGCAGCAAGGAAGCTGGTGCCCCCAGGAGCGAATGAAGGGAAGAGAGGCTGTTGACGAGGTTGGAGAGAGGGGCCTGGGGAGGCTGTGGTGAGGGGACCAGGAGGCATTGGAAGGTTCTGAGCAGGGAAGGGATGAGACCACTCTGGCTGCTGTGAGAATCATTGGCTGTTGGGGGGCACATGTGGAGGCTGGTCTTAAAGGTTAGGGTTTGGTTCCTCGTTCCAGGAAGCTGAAACCAAGGACAAGACAGCTGTGACTGGAAAGAAAGCGAGTGAAACTGAGAAAGCCAAGCCGGAAGGGAATAACAGAAATTATGCAGCTGCTGTGAAGAATGAGGAGCAGAGAAATCAGAAAGCTGGTGCACATGAAGTTACGGAAAGGTAGGTGCAACCCCCGCCCGGGGAAGTGAGGAGGTAACCTGCCCCAGGAGCATAGGCACAGCCCCCACCCTACCTCTCTGCTGGGGCAGCGAAGGGCCGCACAGCCCAGAGGAGGTTCCCAGGCTGCCTTTCTTGTTGACTCTTTTCAGGAGCTGAGCTTTAGGGGAAAAGGGGGACTGCTCAGGCGGTAGGCGGGAAGGGGCACCTTCCCAATTCCTTGTTTGGTTTCAGTGCTCCATCACATAGTCCCTGGGGTCCTGCAGGCAACACAGGCCTTATGGAACTCAGGACAGAAGCTGTCACATCCCAGAGTGCTAACCAACCCTCTCCCGCCACTGCCCCCAGAGATTGTCCCCTACCCTGTGCCCACCTTCCTCCACTGCATAGGGAGGGGACCCACATGGCAGGAAGTGTGGACACTGTTGCACTGTGCTGGAGTGTGTGTTAATGCACAGTCAAGAAACGAGGATGGTATGTGCCTGTGGGTATGTATATGTGTGCCTGTACGTATGTGTGCCTGTACATATGTGTGTGCTCGTGTGTGCATATGCATGCGTGTGCACATGTGTGCCTGTATGTGTCCACATGTGCCTGTGCATGTGCACATGTGTGCATGCATGAGGGAGGCAGATCTGATCTGCATCTAATTGGCACTTCCTCCCGTGGTTTTCCTCTAGCCCGCTGAGTCCCGGGGAAGGAGTCACCGTGTACTTCCATGCAATCATTTCTAGACATTTCAAATTCAGCCCCAGCTACCACAAAGTATTTATCAGGGGAGGAGAAGAATTTGGGAAACCCAAATGGAATCTTAACGTCTGTGAGATGTCCTGCACCAAGTAAGTATGTCCAAGGGCTTGTGAGAAGTCCCTCAGGGAAATGTGCAGAACTTCCAGTCTTTGAAACCTATTGAAAGAACAATTTTTATCAAGTTGATGACATCCTTAGACTTTTGGACAATGAATATTTCAAACAAATATTCCCTATAGTGTCCTTCTTGTCATATTTCTGTTGGTTCTGTCTGGTACCCATGCGTAGGAGCGTCCTCTTGGTCAGTATTGACTTACAGCTTTGGGTCTGCACTCCATGCTGTGTTTGAGAAGAACTGAAATTTCCGAGAGGATTTTCAGATAACCAGCTGATATCCTGTTTATTCACAGAGACTTAGGTGACGATGGGTTCCTGGTTGAGGGCAGAGCTGTCCTTTCCAAGCAGCACCTGAATAAGCCCATTCCTTACAAGTACGTTGTTGCCCGTGACAAGGGCCCTGTGGAGTATGAATTCATCTACAAACGGCAGCAGAAGGAAGGCGAGCATGTCAACCGCTGTCTGCACGTGAGGTCCTCGCTCCTGGGCTCCGGAGGTGAGCCATGCGTGGTGCAGGTGCCAGGTCTCCGGTCTGGATGTGCCTCTCTGGAGAGCGAGGCTGGCCTTGCCCTCTGTGGGTCCTCTTTGCTGGGCGTGGGCCCTGCCCCCACCCCAGCCCTGTGTTTAATAAATCTGAGATTGGGAGCCTGTTTCCCATCAGTTTAGCTTAACTGCACACTTACAAGAGGACACAGGAAAAGGCTTTTTAATAAAGGGAAAGGAGAGAGGATGGAGCCCTGGGAGGCAGGGCTGGGCCATTGAGGCAGCAGTGAGCAAGTGAGCAGGTTCAGGGCAAGAGGAGGGGAGACAGGGCTGCCAGGACCCTTCCCAGGAGATGTCCACTCAACTGTGAATGAGACTGAGACGTGGGAGGAGCGTCAGGGCCTGATCCCCCTCCTGCTGTCTGCATCGCTGCCGCTCTTCTATCTTCTTCACCTTCTCCCATTTCTGTTTTTCTTTCTCTTATCTGTGTCTATTTTTTCTCTATCTTTTCTTTGTTTTTTCCTTTGTTCTATTTTCCACTCACTGCATGCAGTGTGTATGGGGTGTGTGTGTATGTGTCTGCTGTGTGTGTGTGTCTGGTGTGTATGTGTAATGTGTGAGTGTGTGTGTGTGTCTGGTCTGTGTGGTGTGAGTCTAGGGGGTATGTGTGTGTGTGTGTGTGTGTGTGTGTTCTATATAGAGATTCTGTATGGATTCTGCTTTTAGGAACTTTTCCAGATCTTCTTTGTGGCCTAATACCTGGTCCATCATAAATATTCCGCGTGTGCTCAGAAAGAATGGATAATCTGTTTGGGGGGACTCAAAAGTTGTACATATATCTGTTAGATAAAACCTATTTAATATTAAAGTCCTTTTTTAAAAAGATTGATCTGTCAGCTTCTGAGAGATGTGTTCCAGTCTGTCACTAAGACCATGCACTTTATTAGTTTTTGCATAAAACAATTTTCTCATTCTCATGGTTTCTGTGAGTCAAGATTTTGGACAGAGTGCAGCAGGGATGGCTTATTTCTGCTCTATGTCTGGGGCCTCAGCCGGGAAGGCTTGAAAGCTGGTGGTGACTTGATGGCTAGGGTTCGGAATCCCCTGGAGGTGTCTCTGTAGTTGCTGCTGCCGGTGGCTGGGACCTCAGTTGGGCTGATGGCTGTAGGGGTCAGTGAGAGCGGGGGCTTGGTTATTCTGAGGGGCCTGAAGAGACAGAGAAGAAACTAGAGTCATGCTCTCTTCTTAAATGTATCGAGTGTTGACTCCCTCACTGCGTTCCATGTGGGTGGGCCAAAGAATGGGGTTCTGGCCCTTTTCTGGTTGTGCCGTGCTTGTCAGGTGGCCTAAGCCGGCTGTTCCCAAGCTTGAGGGACTCCCGTGTCTGACGAGCGTCCATGCGGATCTCGTCTTGCCAGAAGAGGTGGCTGTGATTGGGGTGGCAGTTCCAGTCTGCTCTCGTGTAAGAAGCACGGCCTTAGTCACTTCAGATTTTATCTGAATCTGGTACTTAAGCTGTCGAACCGCGTAAAGATGCGTACTTTTTAACCACAAATCCAGAATGCTTTTAAAGTCCATTAAACAGATTTTTTGTTGGAGACGAATTAAAAATTGCCAAGCAACTTTATTTTCAGATGCTTCGTTAATCATGATCTAGTTCCAAATACTATTTTCCAATAATTATATTTTGCAAGCGTTTTTTTTTTTTTTAAATGTTTGCTGAACTCAGCTTGGAAGTATCTATTTTTTTTTTTTTAATTTTTATTTATCTATTTTTCCGCCAAAGCCCCAGTAGATAGTTGTATGTCATAGCTGCACATCCTTCTAGTTGCTGTCTGTGGGACGCCGCCTCAGCATGGCTGGAGAAGCGGTGCGTCGGTGGGCGTGCAGGATCCGAACCCGGGGCGCCAGCAGTGGAGCGCGCGCACTTAACCACCAAGCCACGGGGCCGGCCCTATGCAAGCGTTTTTTTAAAATGGGTGTCAGAGCTTTTCGGCATTTTTAATCCTTTCTCCTAATTGTTGTAAAGGCCTGTCAGCCCTTTGACTTGTTACCTCTCGGGGTGGGCTGTTGGGTCGGATGCTCAGTTGATAGGTTGACTTTGAGAGCTTCTTGGAGATGGTACCCGGGACAGTTGGATTGGATCAGCTGTTTTAAGCAGGAAGGAGCTGAGTCATAGTAACCAACAGAAGGGCTGATGGGAAGGTCCAGGAAGGTCTTCACTGGCTTTCCAGGTGTCTCAGAGGTCACTGCTTGAGCCCAGGTGTGGAAGTGCTCCAGCCACTGACATCACTGCAGGTGACTTGGGAGGAGCATCTGGAAGGCGCTGGAATTTTGTTGATTGAGAATTTTGTGCTTTGCTCCACTTGGTATGGTAATGGTTTATCTATGTTAAATTAAATAAATGTGGATTTCATTATTCCTAATAAACAGAGAGAGAAAGAGAGAGATGGCTCCCCTCTCCTTCCTCCTTCTAAGCCTCCTGTCAGCACCTCTCGTTGGCAGAATGCGAGCCACAGTGGCAAGGCTGGCAGAAAGGGGGTTCCCGTGACACAGGAGACAGAGATAGCAGAAATGCGTGCTGGGTGCAGAACTAGCGATAGCTAGCGCTCTGTCCTTTTGAATGCTTTCTGCCTTGTGCTGCGTTCTGCCTGAAACGAATTCTGCTGTGTGTGCTTTGCTCTTGTATGCATTCCTCCCCCCTCCCCCTTTTCCTCTTGACTCTGCTGTTTCTCTCAGGTTCGTCCCTCACAGCCACATCTCTGTTTCGTGGGACTCTTGTTGGTTGTTTTATTTCGTGTTTGTCATTCAGTCCGATCATCTTCAATGGATGCATTTAGCCCTTAGCGCCAGCTTGGCTATCTTCCTGTGTCTTTTCTATTGACTTTTTTTTTTGTACTTTTTCTGACTTTTGGATTTTCTTTCTCTTTCTCTTTTCTCTAGTAGGTTGGAACTTAAACATTTAATTTCTGTTCTTCTAGGAGATTCTGAGAGACCCAGACCTTTAATGTCCCTCCCTGGCCTGTCCCTCTGGGGTTGAGGGTGTCCCCTTCCCAGGAGCCCAGTTGGCGCTCCCTCCACCTCCACAACACGGACCTTTCCCAGGCCAGCGGCTCTCACCTTGCCTTTGTCTGGCAGGGCATTCTAATAAAACTGAGGGAGACCCATTAGGTCCCCCGCGTGGGCCCATATGGGCCACAGTAGGAGGGATGCAGCGAGCAGGAAGAGCTTCCACAGGAGATGATGCCCAAGTTGAGATCCAAACAATAATTACAAGTTGTCACCGGACAGGGATGGGGCAGAGATGGAGTGAGCAGGACTTCCAGTAAAGACAACAGGATGTGTAATCTGCAACAAGTAGCAGGAGGCGCATTCGGGGACTTCTACTTTCTGGTTTCACGGCTATTTTTATGTATCCCTGTTACATCTGGTGTCTTATTGACATCTTTGTCTTCTAATTATTTTACAGGTGATTTTATTGTGTCTTCTAAGTTTACACACATATCGTTTGCAACTAGTCATAGAGCAGTCAGGGATTCAGCCCTTACCCTGTGTTGGCCCAAGCTTGATGTGACTCCCTCATCAGATGATAATTCGTGCCAGTCTAGTTTTGCTAGAAGAGGTGGTCGTTGGGGGCTCTGTCTTGTCTGCAGCGTGACCTGCACTGTCCTTCATGGAGTTGGCGTCACGGCTCCTAGTATGGAGGAAACGGGCGTTTGTACCAAGTACCTCGCCAACGCACTTCTCGGTTGCTGGCGAGTGATGAACAGCTGTGTGGTCATTTATAAAGACGTGTTCCAAGTATTTTAGGCTGGCCGAACCGTGTGACCTTGGGTCTCACTCTGATCACCGTGGGGTGTCTAGGAGACCCGTCCTAAAGACAGCCATGCTCCCCATGGGGGCCAGGCCCCGAGTTGTGTCTCTGCCGACGGGCACCTGCCTGGAGTGCCTGGTGGCTTTCCATTCACCATGTGCCTGTGGTTTTCCTTTCTTTCTTCCCTTCCTTTGGCTCATGGCTCATTCCTTCTGTGTTTCTGCCAGGCAAGATCAGCCTTCCAGGGTAGAGTGTCTCGGTCTAGTGGGTTTTGATGGTCCTGAGTTCTTTCTTTCTTTCACTCTTAGACTGGCATCAGTATGATGATATAATTTGTGTGAAGCACCCTGGGAATCTTCAGAAACTCATGGACCACGTCACAGATAGTACACGGAAAAACTTGGTGAGAGGGAAGCAGATAGCTGCCAGAGTCATGCTGGACAGCATCTTCAGCATCCTCCAGACTTGGAATGCCATCAATTTAAAGAACTTTTTCACCCAGTTTCAGCAGTTTTATTCTGTGGTTCGTGTGCCCATGATCTATGAAGGACAGGCACTGCCGTGGACCGCTCTGCACTACACAGAGACGCAGGTATCAGGTTTCAGGGGTGTCACCAGCAGCTCCCTTCTCTACTTTCTGGGCAGTCAGCATCACCCCACCTCCTACTGGCCCATGACCTCCACCCTCTATGCTCAGTGGGCCAGGGTGCAGATGGGGCAGGTAGACCTTTCCCTCCGTTTTCTCCTAGCACCGCCTCTTGGGAATTCTCTGTCCTCTCCATTTGCTTCCTCCTGCTACCACTGGTCCCACCTCCTTACCTGGCCCACCCCCACCACTGGTCCCACCTCCTCACCTGGCCCCACTCTCCCCACTGGTCCTACCTCCTCACCTGGCCCCACCCCCACCACTGGTCCCACCTCCTCACCTGGCCCCACTCCCCCCACTGGTCCCACCTCCTCACCTGGCCCCACCCCCACCACTGGTCCCACCTCCTCACCTGGCCTCTGGGCTGAGCAGAAAGGTGTTGGAAACATCCTTCATTGCATCTCTACCCTCATTGTGGTGTGGCTCCGGCGTTTTTGAGACAGACCTGGGGCCGCTTCTGAGATGACAGTTGAACCCATGTAAGCATCAAAGGTCTCCACCTGAGAGCTCCTCCACCATGCCAAGTTTCTGGACTGCACCATTGGTGGCGGCTCCCAAAGGCTCAGGGCAGCCAGGCCCGGGGAGAGGGGGATGCTCGGGGTTCAGTGGGGAGGCACGGCTATGGAATGACCCCTCCAGAGAGCTCTCCCTGCCCCTCGGGGCATTGGCTCCCTGCCCAGCTGAGGTGGAACTAAGGGCAACCAGTGATGGGGCAGCTGTCAACACCTCTGATGGATTCACTCCATGGTTCTTGTGTCTTCCTTCTCTCCTGGGATCAGGTGCAGAAAGACCTGTGGAAGTATTTGGAAGATCAAATGGCACCATTTCTAGAAAGAAGTGAGGCCCCTCTGCCTGAAGACTGCCCAGTGAGGAGTAAATTGAGAATGGGCCTAATTGTCCTTTTCTCTGTGGAAAAATTTAACCTGTCCTTATTAGAAAGTGACCTGACCTTGCTGTGTAACCTTCTTTGCTCGAATGCCAGTTCACTAGATGCCTTTCACCACGACCTAAGTTACATCTTTGGAACATCTCAGAGGTATCTGTGTGTGGGGGTGTGTGTGAGAAAAGATTTTAGAGCTATTTCTGATGATTTTATCTGATTATAAAAATAAGTGATTGTCATAGAATGGGTGAAAACATACAAGAAATAAAAACTACCCATAATTATACCACTCAACTGCTGTCATTTCAATATTTATCTCTCTAGCCTTTTTCCTAGCATATACATTATTTTTACTTTTATTACATATTCTATTGAATATCCTACTTTTGGTATATCAAAACTCGCCCCACAAATGTGTATTTCAGGGGATTATGGTACGACGATTGACTGTAGGAGTCCAACTCCAGGGCATCTGCGGAAGCCACATGGGTGCTCTCCCTGTGGCCTTTGCCGCCACTGTGTTTAGTTCAGGAGCCACTGGTGTCACTGTGCTGGGCCAGGGGGCATTGGTGGTGTGAAGGCGATGGCCTGTCCTGAGGGAGCTCACGGGTTACTGGGTGGGGGGCACCCATTCAGAATCCTCTGACCATTGCAGGGTCTTTCTACAGCATTTTCTGCAGCTGTCTGAGTTGAACTGGAGGATATTAGGTAGCCTTCCTTGAGCAGCAGGTCTTATTAGGACATCTGCCTCTTGGTTTTACAAATTTCAAACACCCAGCTAAACACTGTACATTTTTTTTTTTATAATTTAATTTATTTATTTATTTTTCCACCAAAGCCCCGGTATATAGTTGTATGTCATAGCTGCACATCCTTCTAGTTGCTGTATGTGGGACGCGGCCTCAGCGTGGCCAGAGAAGCGGTGCGTCGGTGCGCGCCCGGGATCCGAACCCGGGCCGCCAGCGGCGGAGCTCGCGCACTTAACCGCTAAGCCATGGGGCCGGCCCTAAACACTGTACATTTTTAAAGAGAGGAGGAAGTGTCTTAAATGTACAAAGTTCGTATAAGTGTTTCAAAGTGTTAAAGTATTGATATTTTGTGACTGTAGGGAAGGTGCCATACATATATTGTTTATAGGCTACCCCATTACATTTGAAAATTTGCTTTCTGTTTCGATTTACTGGTGGCGGGGTTCACATGCCAGCTCTGGCTCGGGCAACCTTGCACAGATTACTGCGCCTCTGTGAAGCTCGGTTTCCTCAACTGACAAAGAGGATGGAAATAACTTCGTTGGCATTTTACTGCGGGGCTTCAGTGAGGGCTAGTCAGTGCCTGACCCTGGGGGCGGGTGCTGAGGGTCCCCCATCTTCCACTCGGCCACGTTTCTCACATCTGGTCAGTCAGTGCTCAGCCACCCAGAATGATCCTTCTGCTCTGTGTGAGGAGCCGTCACTTCCCTTGTGGGACATCAGACCACAGAGTGGGTCCGGCGCTGGCCGACCTCGGCTCACTGTGGGATCTCTCTTCCCTTTCCAGCTGGCAGACACACTTGGTAAACCTGTGCCGAAGGTGCATGAGCAAAAGGATCGACCTCTGGGTGTGCACCCTGCCTGTGTTGCACCACTGCCTGGAGCTGGCCCCTCCAGGGAAGGACTCTGGGATTCAGCCTGAGGACACCTGGGCAGCCCTCGAAGGAATGTCCTTCTCCCAGTTTCGGGAAGAAAGACCAGATCAGTAAGTTATGGAGCTGCACTTCCGTACAGAAATCTTGGAATAACGGCTGTGCTTCCTTGTGGACTGTTATGGAGCACTCATTCCTACTTCCAGTGATATAAGTAACATAACACTTCTTTTAAAATTACCTCTTTAAAAAATTCTAAGCATACAAGAAATATAAAGAAGACAAAAACAGCCTGCAGTCCCAGAGATAATCATTGTTGTTAACACTTAGGCGTGCATTTGTCCAGGGTTTTGTCCAAATGTGTGTATGTGGGTGCTGTATGTGCTTGAAAGATAACAACACATGATAGGTTATTTATTCTATTTTTTTCTGCTTTTTTCACTTCACAGTATTTTGTGAACAACTTTTTGTCAGTAAATGGATGCCTACATTGTTTTTATAATGACTGCTTGGTCATTATAATTTATTTATTTTTATTTAGCAAGTTACAGGGCACGTGGATTATTTTTCACTTTCACTTTGTAAGCACACTTTGATAAACATCCTTGTAATTTCCCTGTCCAATTATTTCCTCAAGATAAATTCCTGAAGTAGAACTGTCAGGTGAAAGGCTTTGCACATTGTACATGCAAATCTTGAGGGAGTGACGTACCAGTCTTGAGGTAAGCAAAGCTTTCTTAGAGAAGACATGGAAAGCACAATCCATAAAAGAAAAATGGTAAATCAAATTTAAGGACAAAAATTAAGTTAAAATTAAATAAAAAATAAATATAAAAAGATTAATACTACCACTCGTCTCCAAGCACAGATAACATCCACCATTTACTTTGTCTTTTGTGAGAGAAACTATTCCAGGTCTCATCTGTCCCCACTCCCTCCCCTGATCCAATAGGATCTAGCCTATAGGTTTTTAGGGGTTAAGAAAGTGAGCTAAATTAGGTTATTGCTTCTTCACTATTATTGGAACCTCTTGAAATTAAAGCCAAATTAAGATTATTTATATAATTATGCCCTTTGGGGTATACAGACTATCTAGAGGAAATTTAGCTGTTAACAGTGGACAATGACACACACTAGCCTTGGTTCTAAAGATTCTGTGTTTCAAGCAAAAGTGGCCTCGAGTGTGTTAGCAAACCTTTATCAGTATGTTTTCTGCAGCCTCTGTCACTTCTGTGGCACTCTGCTTTGTTTATTTTCCAGTTGTCATCTTTAGGGTTTTCCAGTCCAATGTTAAAGATAATAATTTATCTTTATCATAATTTATGATCATAATTTATGATCGTCATAATTTAAAGGCCTTCACTGGGCTCACCAGGACTGTTTGATCCAGGGTGCTCACTTATTCACTCATCAAAATACTTAATTCATAAATTATTCTACCCACTATGGAAAACAGTGTGGAGTTTCCTTAAAAAGTTAAAAATAGACCTATCATCCGTATGATCCAGCAATCCCACTTCTGGGTATATACTGCAAGGAAATGAAATCACTGTCTCGAAGAGACGTCTGCACTCGCATGTTCACTACAGCATTATTCACAATAGCCAAGGCATGGAAGCATCCTAAGTGTCCTTCAACAGATGAATGGATAAAGAAGATGTGGTATATTTATACAATGGAGTGTTATTCAGCCATGAGAAAGAAGGAAGTCCTGCCATTTTGAACAACATGAGTGGACCTTGAGAGCATTACACTAAATGAGACAAGTCAGACAAAGAAAGACAAATACCTATGATCTCACTTATATGTAGAATCTAAAAAAGTCAGACACATAGAATCAGAGAGTAGAATGGTTAATTGCCAGGGGATGAGGGGAGGGGAAAAGAGAAGATACTCGTCAAAGGGTGCAAACTTCCAGTTATGAGTAAGTTCTGTACAGCGTGGTGACTATAGTTATTAATACTGAATTATATTTACCACAAAAAAGAAATGGTAATTATGTGACGTGATGCAGTTGTTAGCGAACTCTATGATGCTAATCATTTTGCAGTATAAGTATCAAATCAACACATTGTACACCTTAAACTTACACAGTGTTATATGCCAATCATATCTCACTAAAGCTGGAAAAATGCTTGGTGAACTCTTTTTTTTTTTTTTTTTTTTTTTTGTGAGGAGGACCAGCCCTGAGCTAACATCCAATGCCAATCCTCCTCTTTTTGCTGAGGAAGACTAGCCCTGGGCTAACATCCATGCCCATCTTCCTCTACTTTATATGGGACGCCGCCACAGCATGGCTTAACAAGCGGTGCATCGGTGCGCACCCGGGATCCGAACCGGCGATCCCCGGGCCGCCGCAGCGGAACGTGCGCACCCAACCACTTGCGCCACTGGGCTGGCCCCCTTGGTGAACTCTTTTATTGTGGTAAAATATACGTAATATACAATTTATCATTTTAATCATTTTTAGGTGTATAGTTCAGTGGCATTGAATACATTCACATTATTGTGCAACCATCACCACCATCCATCTCCAGAACTCTCTTCATCTTGTAAAACTGAAGCTCTGTCCCCATGAAATAATAACATCCTGTCTCCCTTCCCCAGCCCCTGGCACCCACTATCCTACTTTCTGTCTCTATGAGTCTGAACACTCTAGGGACCTCGTATAAGTGGAATCACACAGTATTTGTCCTGTGACTGGATTATTTCACTGAGCATAGTGTCCTGTCAAGGTTCATGCATGTTGGTGAATTCTTAATATGTTATTGTTTACTTTTCATTTGATTCCCTACTTAGCATTTTAAATTATTTTTAAAATCTGAACTTTCTAGACCCCTTCTGACAGAATTTTACTTATCTTACCTCAGTCTATTTTAGTGATCTCACCCCTTTTTTCTGTTCCTATTTTCCTCTTATACAGGAGACAATTGCTTCAGCTTATGGGAAAGAGAAAACATTTGCTGAATGTTGATGAGTATCTGTTCCGATCCTGGTTCAGTTTGCTCCCTCTGAGTAACTTGGTTCAGTATATGGAAGACTTCACTGACTACTTGAGTCACTTTCCTCCTCGTGTGCTGGACTGTCTTCTAGGGACTTATTACCGGCTTCAAGGACTTAACGAAGAAATCTCCCCCAGAAATCTGGAGGTTTGTCGTCTGGAATAGGCTCTTGAGTCCTTGCAGATCGAAAACGAAACATTCAGAGCTTGTGACTCTTCTTTTCTGAGAGCCTGACAGGATGAAGTACTTAGAAATCAGAAAACTGGGAGGGGTGCTATTTCTTAGGGCTAAAGGGTCGATTTACTTGAGTTTATTCTGTTTCAGTAAATAGAGTTCAATAAACGATAACCTTTTGTTCTCTGTAGTTGTGCGAGGCAAGGTTAGAAGTTATCCTGAGCGCTGGTACACTTCATAGTTACTGTCTTTCCTTTCCCGTTTTTTGGGGTAGAGAAAATGGTATAATTTTATATCCTGAATTTTATTTGTAGAAGATATAGGTTAGTAGTTGAGCACTTTAAAACTTGTTTATAGAAAGGAAAGAATTGGGTATGCCTTATTTATGTTGGATGTTTTTCAGTTCGGTTTTCACAGAGACAGTGGTTTCATGATTTAACCTTCCTTTCTGTTTTCCTTTTGTCACCACCCTAGGATGTGGGGAATACTCTTAAAATGCTGTGGCACCTCTTGGATATTTATCAGAACAAGTGAGTAGAAAAGCAGATGTAGCCTCTCTCTTGCATGTGGTCATCCCCTATTGATTGACAGTGTCCCATATTTGCTGTCATAATTGGAAGGTCATAAATCAATATATATCCCACTACTTTTTTTTCAAGTTATTAATATAATCATCCTATTTTTTTTTAAAAGGGAAATTAATAGATAACACGTGCTACGATTTTGGTTGATTTCCATCTGGTCTTTTTTCCAATGCATTTTTTTCATTTACTTTTTTTTTTTTTTTTATAATTTTATTTATTTATTTATTTTTCCCCCAAAGCCCCAGTAGATAGTTGTATGTCATAGTTGCACATCCTTCTAGTTGCTGTATGTGGGACGCGGCCTCAGCATGGCCGGAGAAGCAGTGCGTCTGTGTACGCCCGGGATCCGAACCTGGGCCGCCTGCATTGGAGCACACGCACTTAACCGCTAAGCTACGGGGCCGGCCCTCATTTACTTTTAAATGATCATCATCATATTGCATATTCATGCTTGTGTCCTGCATTTCTTTAACATTTAGTCATTCTATGTTTTTTGCAACTTAGGCCAGTTGAAAATAAAAATCAGAGGTAGCTTTACATTATTATCCAAAATCATTTGCTCTTTCAAATTTGTGTGACCTCTGACACCCTGAAGAGACAGTATACAGAATGCAGAACAATACAAATGTCCACGTGGGAACAGGTGTGTTCTGAGATTCCCACAGCACTTCCAGTATCACCTCACCTGAAGCCTTAGGGTGTTCAGAATGGAAGTGGGGTGTCAGATCTCCGTTCATATCAAGCACCTGTGACTTCAGGGCCCTCACCAACCCTGTGTATTACAGATTCACCCCAGTGATTCATTGCTCGTGCTGCCTTCTGAGCCCCGCTCTGATCAGCTCACCAGTTCAGCTCTGGCCACGTGCCAGTCAGTGAACATGAAACCTGGTCCCCACAGAGCTGGAAGAGACTCCACGCATAGGACATGCTCTTGCAGCATTTGTCGCTCTTTCTCCCTATGTCTTGCTGAATTTGTTTCAGATTTATACAGTATTTTAATTTTTAATAATATCCATTCCTAGGTTTTTTTCAAATAAGGAAATACACTTGGAAGTAGTTTAACTTGCTTTTGTTAAAACAGTTCAGACCGTGGAGGCAAACCAAAAGGACTTTGTTTACTTTTTATCTTTGTCACAAGTTCGAGGTCAATTGAAATTTTCTGGATGTTAACCTATGTGGGATCAAATAAACACCTTCCGTGTAGGTGTTGTAAAGGGAAGGAGCTCATCATGGATAATGGGTACCGTGTTCTCATTTCTCCTAAATGACTTCAGTGATTTCTCTTGACTCTTTGTGGGGTAGGATTTTTGAGGAGCCTTTGATACAGTCCTACTTGACTGTGTGCCTGAAACTCCATGAAACTGTCTGCGGAATCACAAAAGACCAGGAGTTTTATGAGATGCCTGCCTTATCTGCTGAGATTGTTTGCAGAATTATTATACTTAAACCTCTAGTGGTAAGTGGAACACATACCCATGATGTTGTACCCAGGATAGGTATGGAATTTCAAGCGGCCTCAATTCAAAAAAGAGATAGGCTAATTCTGGGATTACTGACATGACACAGAGTGGCTGATTCCGTCATCAAATAATTGTTGGGCAACTGCTTGATGCTGGGTTCTGTTCTGTGCATGGAGGAAATTTCAGTGACCCAGAGTCTGCACCCTTGCCTTCATAAGGTTTACACTGGAGAGAGGGAGGAAGGAGGAGAGGGGAGCAATATAGAAGTTAACATACAGATTATCGGATGACTGCAGAAATTGTAGAGCAGTGCAGGTGGCCGGGATGTCAGACAAGGCCCCCGCAAAATGCATATTCTGGCATGGTCTTTCCCACCTAACTTTTTTGCTGTACGCTGTAACTTGAATACAGTAGCAGAGCCCACACATCCTAAGGGCAACCTCAGTGCCTTTCCACAAAGGTGCACACCCTCTTTCCACCTTCTGCATCAAGCTTTAGGAAGATCCCAGCACTCTGTCCCTTTCCCTCCTACATCCCCCAGAGGTTAGCTCTCTTCTGATTTCTACCACCGCACATTCGTTTTGCCAGTCTTTGAACTTTCTACTTTTTTTGTCTGACTTTCTTCTCTCCTCGTTATGTCTTTGAGATTCATCCGTGTTGCTGCATGTGCCAGTAGTTCATTCTTTTCATTGTCGTGTGGTATTCACCCACTTGAGTTGATGAGCTTCAATTTGAAGGTGATACAAGATTTTATATTTAGACTGACGTCTAAATATTTGTTAATTTGTTACCTTGATACAAATCAGAACTGTTATTAATATAAAATAATTAAGCATATGTTTTAACTTTATTCCTTTAGTTTTTCTTCTTTAAAATATCACAGACACATTTTAAAATAAATATTATTGGTAAGATGGTTGTTTTCTCCTGAAGTGGGTATTATTTAAACCATCATAGGCAGGTGCCAACTTCCAAATAAACTGTGTTTAAGCAATTTGTCAGTTATTTAGGGTATATTTTCCTGCAGAAATAACTATCTTAAATGTTGGTTGGGATCTCAGATTAGTGTCATCCACAGTATGGTCAAAATACTCTACCTGTGTCATAAAAATGAAAGGCTTTGCAAAACTAAAATGAAACAAAAGTATATGATGAGTTTTTCAAAAGCTTTTGGTTGGATGCTGATATAAAGGGTTAATAGGGTTGAAGGACACCAGATGGAGAAAAACAGGGCAAAGGTGAAGATTCTAGGGCAGATTTTCAGGCTGGGGGTTGTTCTTTATTGCCCATCTCTGCCCAGCCCTGTGCTGGGTACAGGGCACACCAGGAAGAAAAAGAGAAGGGCCTTGGCAGCAAGAACTCGTAGAGGGGCACCATCCCGTGAACGCCCAACTGCAGCACAGTGGATTAATGGTAGACTGGAGTGTCGATAAGGTGCCTTGGTGAAAAAGGGAAGGGCCTTGTGAGAGGGGCTGTTGTTCCCAGGCAGCGAGAGTACAGCCTGTGCAGAGTCTGGGAGGAGGAGAACCTCGCCGGCCCCGAGGGCCTGCAGGTAGTGGAGTGTGGCTGGAGTTGAAGCTGAGGTCTAGGCAAGGCCAGATCACAGAAGGCATGCACACCGTGCTGAAGCTTCTGGATTGTTCTAGGAGGTGCTGTGCCATTCAGGGACTCAAAGCAAGAGCCAGCATGTCCAATTTTCAGCTGAGACCTGTTACCACCCACGTGGTCCTGTGCTCCAGTCACACCTGCACCTCAGCCCACCCCTCCCACACTGCATGGCACTCTTCTCATCTTTCAGAGCAGGGCTGCTCCCACCTCCAGGCCCCTTTATGTACCTTGAAAACACCTTGTACTTTTCTTGTCTTGGCAGTTACCATGGTTAACGATCATGTACTTGCCTGTCTGTCCATCTGTGGACTGTTGGTCTCTCCCACTCAGTGATCAGCTTCTTCCGGCAGGAACGGCTTTTGCCACCACATCTCCCTAGGCTTGGAGGGAGTGACACCAACGGATCCAGGTTTTGTGGGTCCTGCCATGTAATTTGTGGGGCTCTGTTGAAGAAAAAGAACACACACTAATTCAGAACTGGGAGGGCCCCTCCCAGGGCCTTGGGAGAGGCCTCTCTATAGGTGGGGGGCCTGGTGCCTGAACTCCATCCGCTTCATAAAGTCAATGTGCTTCTGGTGAGGAAAGAAGGAAGGAGGGATAGACGAAGGGAGACAGGGACGGACAGAGGGAGGCCTCACTAGAGCGTTGACCCCAGGGGAGAAAGGATATCTTGGGGAGAGGGCATGAAAGGAGAAGCCCCAACGAAAGAGAGCATGGATGGGAAGGAGCATGGGTTCACGTCTTGGCCAGCAGACTGGCTCTTTATGTCGCTAAGTAGCAGGGGTTTGCATGCACACTAGTTTGGGGTTCTCTGAGCTACGGGAAGCTCTGTGCCGTTGACGTACGTCCTTTCTCACCCAGTCTGGAGAAAGTGTGCCAGCTTTTCCTCCAGTCAGAGCCGATGAGGTCTGTTCATCAGCAAGGCAGAGCTGTCATAGCACGTGGGTCGGTTACCGCAGGGTGTTAATGCCCTTCCTTCTCTACCTAGTTTCCCCATATCGCCCACTCAGTGAACCCCGGAAAGTTCTGGGGAGTTAAAGTGCTTTGACGGTGTAGGCTTCTGGCAAGGCCAGTGTGTGTGAACATGTGTGTGTAACTTAAATATCATTCCTTACCGACCATGAATGTGGGCAAGGGAAAGCAGTGTCCCGCCCACCGCCTCTGAGTCCACAGCGCGAGGACAAGTCAGCTCTCTCTCTCTCTCTCATGCGATCACAGGATTCAGCAGAAGGGCAGGGACAAGAAACTGGAAAGAAGAATTCAGTAGAAACAGTCTTCCAGAGCACTCTCACTGCTACCAGACGTTGGCTTCAGAGAATATTTAAAAGGAACATGTTCCAGAGCTCAAATCATTCCAGTGTCACTTTCACTTATCCCGAGGAAATTACGGTAAGTTTTGCTGAGAACGGAGAGACTGCAGAGTGTCCGAGCAGGGGTGCTATGGGATGGGTCTGTCTTGACATGAGTACAGCCATGTTTGGCCACTCCGTTGACCTACAGCCACCAGCACAAAAAGAAATATAAAAGCTGCTTTCTGCGTGGTGGGAACTGGCCCTTCTCCCACGGAGAGAGTTACAAGTTGTAACATTTCAAGGCTCTTGGAGTGTTGTAGCTCGGGATGGACTGGCCATCTATGCCGGGCTAAGATGATAACCAAAGAGAACAATGCACGTACACAACTACTGGGCTGGGACATTAGCCAGGGGGCTCAGTGCACGTACGCCACTGATAACCATTTTGTGCATGGGAACACTAGATGCTTGCTCTGCAAACTCTAACTGCTTATATAAACTGCTGGAGACTGAGACCCGGTGAGAGTTCCACCTGTGGAAGGGACACCTTGCCCAGGACGTGTGATCCTTGCCCAGCCGCGTTGATTGACAGGGCTCTCCCAGCAGTGGGGCGTGGATGTTGTGAGTAACTGATTTGATGTGAAGTAATTGATTTGATATGAAGTAATTGATTTGATGTGTTCTCTTTTCGGTCAACCTGGTGTTTCTCTTTCCGGTTGATTTGTGTCATTTCTCTTCAGCCGATGTGGGTGTTTTCCCTTTCCAGTCGGGCTGATGTTTTTTCCCTCTTAATATTTGACCTATTTGGATCTGTTTGCAGACTATCGCCTTTACTATCCTCTATATAATAAAATATACCTTCAGTCCGTTTGTTTGGAGTGGAAAGTGTCTTTTACGTCTCCGATCGAATCCCCGAACCTCTCATAACATAATTGGCGCTGTGAGCAGGATTCGATTAAGGAGATGCCTTTCCTGTTCAAACGAAAGGTAACTGAAGCCAAGGTGGAAGAAATTCCAGGATGGGAGGACCCTCCCTTTTGCACTCTGGCTGGGTAGTGGGCTCGTAGGTCAGGGCTATGTGAAGCTTGGGATGCTCGCCGGCGACGATTTGAACCGTTGGATGTGACCAAAGCTTTGCAGACGGTGGAAAGGAAAGCGAAAGATGATGTTTCTTTTTTGGCACGGCGAGGTTGGTGTTTGTTGACTGCTTATCGCCGGGCTATAGAAGATAGGGATAAGATACAGACAGAGAAGGCACTCTCGGAAAAAGAAAATTTAGATTTGCAGTCTCGCTTGGCTATGATTCAATGTCAATATCTTGCACTGGGAGATCAGGCTCGTAACTACCAAGCTATAGCAGAAAAGGCTGCTGTAAGAGTTGCCAAATATAAATATAGAAAGAGGAGAGGAAAGGTAAACGAACGAAAAGTTCATATGGCCATAGCATCGGCCGGTCCTAAGTGGGACCCGGACACATGGGATGGTGATATCTGGGATGACGATTCTGAAACTGATTATGAGGAAGAGGAAAAACCACCCAAACGCACAGACGCACGTCCTCTTCGCCGTCGGCGGATGGAAATGGATGGTAATCATCCTGTAAGGAAAGATGTGATTGAGGATTTTAACCAACAAGAAATTTCTGATATTTTAGCCCGGGCTACACAAAAGCCTGGAGAAGCCATTATAACCTGGCTTGTTCGCCTATATGATATGGGCGCTACGGGAATTAATCTGGATGCAGGAGATGCTTTTAAATTTGTAATTTTGTCCAATGATCCAGTAATATGGGAAGCTTTCAGAGACTGGAGCATGAATGCTCACCCCCAAAATGATCGTGGACAAGACACTAATGGTACAACTTTATTGGCTCTTGCAGTAAAAGGAGCTCAAGATAAATACCCCACGGATGATATGTGGCCAGACACTAATAGACCATGGTATACTTTAAAAGATTGTGTTCAAAAGATGAGAGAAGAAACCATGAAACGGGCTGTGTTTCTGGGGTGTGGTGAAGCTTTAAATGAAATGACTTTAAGTGTCCAGGTGCGAAACAAGTTGATAAAAACTGCACCTCCGGCATACAAACAAATAATCACAACCCTTCTCATGAATGAAACTGAAAGTCCTATATCAACACTTGCGGATAAGATTATGCAGCTAGCAGACTTGGGAGACTGGCAGACAACTGAAAACTCTCCAAGAAGGGAAAAAAGAAACATTCTTTAAAAAGGATAAAATGACTCGAGGTGATATGTTTTTGGCCCTACTCCAGGCAGGAGTACCTAAAGACCAGATTGATGGAGTTGACACTAGAGAATTATGGAAACTATATAAAGAAAAAGGGCTGAATGTAAAACAAGTGAATAGAAGGGACAGTATAGAGGATGCTTCCAACCCAGTGCCTACTGCACCTAGTGCACCACCTCCTCCCTTGGATCCTCTTCTTGCTGACTTACGTGATTGAGGGGAAGGCCAAACCTCTGTATCGATTAGTGCCACTATAAGAAAAGATATTAGACCACATGTACCAATTAAAATATTTTGGAAGAATGGATCTACAACTAGTGTGAAGGCACTTGTAGATACAGGGGCAGAGGCGACCCTTATCTATGGGAATCCAACTAAGTTTCAAGGTACATCAATTCTGATAACTGGATTGGGAGGAAAAGAAATCCAGGCAGTTACCACTAATCTTTCTATGCAAATTGGGCAACTACCCCGACGCACATATCTAGTTATGATTGTGCCAATACCAGAATATATAATTGGGATTGATATTCTAAAAGGATTGACATTAAATTTGGCTGATGGACAATACCAATTTGCTATTAGAGCTTTGTCTTTTCATATTAATGCTGTAATTGTGGGATGTTTGCATCATGAAGTAGAAATTCCACCTGCCACACAAGTGATCAATCAAAGACAGTATCGCATCCCTGGAGGACAACAAGAAATATCTGAGACCATAGAAGATTATTTGGCTGTAAAAGTCCTTTGCAGAGTAACTACAGCCTGGAATAATCCTATCTGGCCTGTTAAAAAAGGTGATGGGACATGGAGAATGACTGTAGATTACAGAGAGCTAAACAAAGTGACTCCGGCTATTCAAGCGGCCGTCCCTGATTTGATTACTCTTATAGAAAAAGTGCAATGTTATCCAGGCACTTGGTATGCAGTCATAGACTTGGCTAATGCCTTTTTCACCATACCTATACCTAAAAGTGTCCAAGAACAGTTTGCTTTCACGTGGCTGGGACAACAATATACCTTTACTAGACTTCCTCAGGGATATGTGCATAGTCCCACTATCTGCCATCGACAGGTTGCTGAAACCTTGGCAAAGGTACCTGCTTCTGATGATGTCCAAATAGTACATTATATAGATGATATTATGATCCAAGGAAATGAAGAAGAAAAAGTACAATAACAGTTAGAAAAAGTAATGGACATACTTGAGGAGGATGGATGGAAAACTAATGCAGCTAAAATTCAGGGCCCGAGTTCAAATGTTAAATTTTTGGGAGTACTTTGGAATAATGGAAAACAAGAAATTTTACCTAAAGCTAGACAAAAGATATTAGATTTTGCAGCATCCCGTAACAAAAAGGAAGCACAAAAATTTATTGGATTATTTGGATTTTGGAGGGCACATATTCCACATTTAAGTCGGCTCCTTGCACCTTTATATAAAGTTACCAGGAAAAAATATGAATTTGAATGGGGAATGGAACAAAAAGAAGCTTTTGAAGCAGCCAAGCATGCTATTCAGACTGCTTTAGATCTATGGCCAATTAAACCGGGACCCATTGAGTTACAGGTAGATGTCATTGATCAGTATGCCAGCTGGAGTTTATGGCAAAAACAAGGTGCCCAACGTTATCCTCTGGGATTTTGGAGTCGCAAGCTTCCCTGTTCCAGTGAAAGATATAGTCCTTTTGAAAAACAGTTGTTAGCCTGCTATTGGGCTCTAATAGACTCAGAAAGCCTTACTCTGGGACATGAGGTAATTATGCGGCCCCAAATACCCATCATGCAATGGATTCATAGCGTGCCTGTTACTCATAAAATTGGACATGCACAAGAATTTAATATCATCAAATGGAAATGGTATATTCAAGACCGGGCCAAACCTGGCCCAAAGGGGTTGTCTCTATTGCATGAACAAGTGTCTCAATATAGCAGTGAGCCAACTGTGTCACCCAAGACTGATATAACAGAATCTCCTGTTAAATGGGGTGTCTCATATGATCAATTGACTGAAGAACAACAAAAACATACCTGGTTTACGGATGGTTCTGCCAAAATGATATCGAGCTCACGGAAATGGAAAGCAGTTGCCCATAACCCATCCACCCAACAAACAATTGTCACCACTGGAGATAATATGAGTAGCCAATATGCTGAACTTTATGCGGTGTATCAGGCACTTCAACAAGAACAGGGGCAACAATGTCATATATATACTGATTCGTGGGCAGTGGCACAAGGTTTGGCAACGTGGATGCCACAATGGAAAAAACATGATTGGAAAATTAATGATAAAGAAATATGGGGAAAGAAATTATGGGAAGACATATGGTTATGGTGTCAAAACACGATTGTTACTGTATTTCATGTTGATGCTCACAGTTCTTTAATTTCTGCATAACGAAAGCATAATTCTCATGCTAATCAGCTGGTGCAGATTCGTGCAACGCACAACCCAGGCTTAGCACAATGGGTCCACGAAAAGAGTGGACACTTGGGAGAACAAACTTCATACAGATATTCCTGCTGTGTTCATTATCCTATGCTGCAACTCCATGTCTGCTGCAGACCTCCACACCAACTAACATCTCCGTAGGACAACCTTTGACCCTGCACTGTTAGACCAACTGCTCTACACCAATGGGACCTATAACCTGGACTATGAATGGCCGAGAAATTTGGTCTCAGAAACATCAAGCAACTTCTCAATGTAAGATAATTTCTCTATTACCCTGCCTTCTGCTACCCTCCATGATGGGGGCTGATCTGGACTTCTACAAGCTAGTTTGTTAGGCCTAAATGTTACCTTATCTAATGTTATCTTTGATGCTGTACATGATTTGCAAGATCAAGTTAATAACATTTCATATTCTAAGGGGTTATTTGATTGGTTACCTTGGGGTTTGGGTCCTTTATTGTGAGATAGTTTTATAATTATTGTAGTCATTGGATTTTGGATTCTTGGATATGCCTTATGTACTTGTGTACAAAGTTCATTGTCTGTGCATATGGTGTCTTATGGTTAATGGAGACGGCCAGGGCCGAATATGTCTTGACATGAGTACAGCCATGTTTGGCCGCTCCGTTGACCTACAGCCACCAGCACAAAAAGAAATATAAAAGCTGCTTTCTGCGTGGTGGGAACTGGCCCTTCTCCCATGGAGAGAGTTACAAGTTGTAACATTTCAAGGCTCTTGGAGCGTCATAGCACGGGATGGACTGGCCATCTGTGCCAGGCTGGGACGATAACCAGAGAGAACAATGCACGTACACAACTACTGGGCTGGAATGTTAGCCAGGGGGCTCAGTGCACGTACGCCACTGATAACCATTTTGTGCATGGGAACACTAAATGCTTGCTCTGCAAACTCTGTAATTGCTTACTCTGAAAATTACTGATGGTATAAAAACTGCTGGAAACTGAGCCCTAGTGAGAGTTTCACCTGTGGAAGGGACACCTTGCCCAGGACGTGTGATCCTTGCCCAGCCGCGTTGATTGACAGGGCTCTCCCGGCAGTGGGGCGTGGATGTTGTAAGTAATTGATTTGATATGAAGTAATTGATTTGATATGAAGTAATTGATTTGATGTGTTCTCTTTTCGGTCAACCTGGTGTTTCTCTTTCCGGTTGATTTGTGTCATTTCTCTTCAGCCGATGTGGGTGTTTTCCCTTTCCAGTCGGGCTGATGTTTTTTCCCTCTTAATATTTGACCTATTTGGATCTGTTTGCAGACTATCGCCTTTACTATCCTCTATATAATAAAATATACCTTCAGTCCATTTGTTTGGAGTGGAAAGTGTCTTTTACGTCTCCGATCGAATCCCCGAACCTCTCATAACAGGGTCCCGTCCACATCATGAGAGCCGGGGCCACAGCTGGATACCCAGCCCGTATTTAGTCTTTGCCAGAGCCTCGGTTCTTCGTCTGTAGAGTGGGCTGCTGCAGCTTCTCCCACAAGACCTGGAATGCAAGTGCTTGTCAGGTTGGGCACCCTGGCAGGGCAGGCAGTGGTCCCCACGCTGAACATGGAGCTGCAGGACAGCGGCCACACATCCTGTGGGGAAGTTCCTCCCAATGCAGTGGCTTGCAGGCAGGGCCATTTGGGGCCTGTTTCAGTGCCAAGGTTGTGAGTTGGGTTTATGATGTTGGAAATGGAAGAAAGAGATGAAAGCAAGAGCTGTTTGGAAGGGAAACTAGGCACAATGGCATCTGAATGTGAGGAAAAGAGAAATCCACCCCAAAAAGGTTGGGAGGCAGGGAGGGTTTCCAGAAAGAGAGACCTCAGGTAGAATTGAGTGCTGTGGAGGAGGGGAGGGTGAGGGCTAAGGAGACGCCATTGGATTTGGTACGTGGGGTCGGCAGTGACTCCTTGGGTGTGAACTGACAAGGGACTCAGGAGGCGGCCGGCGTGGAGATCCCGCATGATGGCTGGGAAGGAGAATGTACTGAAGGCTGGGGAGCTTTATGCCTGCTCCTGTTTTTCATGTGCCTTAATGTTTTCTTCCTACATCCTAGAAATTGTGAAGGTTACACCTCTTGAGCTTCCAGGGTCTTGGGGAGATCATGGAACCCACTTAAAATGATCTTTACCCTTGGCGTGAGAATTCGGTAGGTCCTGTAGATGTGGAACGCAACACCTCTGGCTTTGTGGACTGGAGCCTGTCCTGGAGGGTTGCCTACACATCCATTTTCTATAAAGGAAAGACTGTTTCCTTCTTGTTCTCTTGAAAACCAGAGAGGCCATTGCCGCTGAGGAGAATCCCTGAGAGAAATGATTGGCAAACAAAGGCCGATGCTCATTAGAGGTGGCGCTGTTCTCCTGGCTAGTTGCCAACATGACAGTGATGCATGTGTGATAAGTGGCTCCTTCCACACTCACTCACTTCATACACCAACCTGTGGTTTTTCCTTCCTGCATCCACCTGAGGTGGTGTAACCAGTGTCGGTGGCTCACAATTACTTTCCAGACTTTTCACGGCCTCTTAACCAGACCCAGGCCTCTATGTCTGTGCCCATTTTCCATCAAGATCGAAAGTTGCTGTACAGTCAGATCCCTCACGTAGAATAGAATATGTGCACAAAAAGGATAGAAAGTTGCACATTTCAACTTGTGACTTTTAATTAGAGGATCCAAAAAGCCTTCTCTAATTGCTATGTGAAATTTCAGACTAATAGACTTAAATCTCCCCAAAACAAAGTTGAATTACTAAATATTATTTTAAGATTCCAAATGGTAACATCTCCTAAGCATTAAGTATGAGTTAAGGACGACAGTTGGTCCAATGACATGAGAGAAAGATTCTAAGTTAAATGCAGTAATAATGGTCAAATAAGAAGAAGAAAAGTGTAAGTGAGTGTCCACTCTGAGGCTGGTGCTGCTGTAATCTTTATCTTACAAAGGAAGCAAGCAAGGTGTGGGGAGATGGAGAGAGAGCAGAGGAGATGGACCCACGCTCAGGCAGCCCGGCCCCAGAGAACAGGCTGTCAGCAGGATTCCAGTCAACCTCAGAGCAAGGTGGGCGAACCACCCAGGTTCCTAAAGACTGTTTGCTAGCTGCCAGGACGCCGTTCTAGAAAGGGAGACACTAACCCAACCAAACAGCCCTCTTGCCTCATTTAGCCAGACTTCAATGGGCTGTTCTGTTCCAGGGCTTCTTGAATGGGGTAGTCATAAAACCACACAGCTGAGACTGCGTGGGCAGAGGCAGATGGCCCTCCTATGTTACATACTCGTCACCGTCCACACAAAGGGGAAAAGATCATTAATGCAAATGCACAGAACTCTGACTACTCGCCCTCAGAGGGACAGAGTCTAACGTCAAAACAAAGAAAAGTCCGTAAATCTTGAACTTGATTTAGAAATGTGGTTGTCGGTAGCGGACTGGCTGTGGCAGCTCTGGAGCTGTGGTGTGGGTGCTGTGAGACTGCACAGATAAACACGGGGACTGGCACGGATGGCAGCCAGGCTTCTCACGGTGCAGAAGGCACTGTGCAGAAGACCCCTGGATTGGTGGGAGCTGGAGGCCCCAGTGTGAACTCATGGTGTCAAAAGCGACAACAGCAGTTCCCAGCCCTATCCACTGAAAGGGCTTGGGGATACTGACCCCAGGTCCGTGAGCACACCCAGAGCCCAGCCCCATCATGGCTTCTAAACACCAGTCCCCATGGAAAGAAACCTGTGCTTCTGGAAGGAACAGCTGATTCCAGAGGTGGGGCAGGAAAAGTGCCAGGCCAGCCTAAAACATCCTGTAGTGCCAGAACGGAAGGAAGTGCTGGGGGACAAATGGCAACGTGTCACAAGGAAACAGGACTAAATGCAGTGTGGTGTCCTAGGTCAGATCTGTAAAGCCTATGGTTTATTACATGGTGCTCTACCAATGCTCATTCCTCAGCCTTGACAACCGTACCATGGCTATGTAAGATGTTAACGTTGAGGGAAGTTGGCTGACAGTATGTGGGAACTCGCAGTACCATCTCTGCAATATTTCCATAAATCTAAAATGATTCCAGGGCTGGCCCCGTGGCTTAGCGGTTAAGTGCGAGCGCTCCGCTACTGGCGGCCCGGGTTCGGATCCCAGGCGCGCACCAACGCACCGCTTCTCCGGCCATGCTGAGGCCACGTCCCACATACAGCAACTAGAAGGATGTGCAGCTATGACATACAACTATCTACTGGGGCTTTGGGGGGAAAATAAATGAATAAAATTAAAAAAAAAATGATTCCATTTTTTAAAAAGGCAACAGAAGCTAGTCTCAAGGGGTTCCCACTAGCCAAATCTGGGACAATTTGAGTGTAAAAATGAGTAATATTAGGAGTGGATTATAATTTATTGATACTTTAGCCATGTGTTTGCAGGAAAAAAGGGAAAGGAGAAAGGAAAGCTGTTTTTTTTCTTTTATAGTGAAATGGCGACTAATAGGTGTAGAAGGAACAATTGCAATAGCAAACCATCCTTTTGTAATACGGTAATAATAACTGACTCATGCAAGATCCATCCAGGAATGCTGAAATCAGTAGTGAACAAGATATCCAGAGTACCCCACCACAGGTTACATTTTAATAAAAGGAGGAAAGAGCACTTTCACAGGGGAGAAATCTGGCCGAGTGCTTTCAGCCAAGGGTAGCCCTGACCCTGATGGGCAGCCCTGATGGAACAAGGATCTCACGGGCCTCCTGGTGTAAGGCTCTTAGGAACAACAGCATCCCCAGGATACTAGGTGAGTCCTGGGAGGGTTGTTATTTGACCCTGCCTCACCTGCAAAAAGTGCATGTTCAGTGTGGCTCAACCTAATCATGTTTTAATCTGAATCTACTCTTGGGAGAATTATGAGACAAAGAAGTTGGAGAGACTGTCTACAGATTGGCCGGCCTGAACTTTTGCAAGTTGTCAACATCATAAAAGAAAGAAAGAAAAAAAGCTGAGAACTCCTCTAGAAAAGAGACGTGATGACTAAATGCTGTGTGTGTCCCTAGGTTGGATCCTGAACCCAAACAGTCAGGACATTAGTGAACAACTGGAGGAATGTGGACAGGGACCCCCTCCTAGAGAACAGTGTCACACCCATGTGAACTCTCCTGAGCATGACATTTGCACCATGATTGTGTAGCAGAAGGGCCTTGCTGTTAGGAGATGCCTGCCCAAGTATCTAGGGGCCAACTGGCATGATGTCTGCAGCTTTCCTTCCAGTGGTCTGGTGGAGAAAATGCCTATTTCTAGAGGGAGACTGAAGAGAGCAGGACAGAGATGGAGATAAAGCAGTTGTGTCAAACGTTGACAACCGGGGAATCTGGTTGAAGGTATATGGGTGTAGCTGTGCTATTCTTGCAAATTTTTTGTAAGTTTGACATTTTTCGAAATAAAACAATAGAGGGAAATCCACTCAGATTTCCAGTCACGTGGTGGAGGGACCGTAATGTTACCTGGTCCTCAGGGCCCTTTGTTTTCTGAGGCTCAGGTGGGTTGCCCTGACTCGCCACTGACACAGCTCACCAGTGACAAAGATGGGACCAGAACCCAGGTGTCCTCATGCTCCGACCCTCTTTGTATTCCCATAATAGTCTTTGTTTTTTCATAGTGTCGTAAAAAAAGGCTTTTTTTTCCTAGTGTCATAGTGGCTGTCACTTTCCTGTGGGTTTTGCAGGTCTGGAGGCGGCTGGTGGAAATAAACTTCCCTGTGGAGCATGGCTGGAAGGAGTCCTTGCTGGGGGACATGGAAGGGAGGCTCAAACAGGTACTGAAAGATGGGGGATATTCTTTTCAGGGGGTGAAGGCAAGTCGATAAAACCAGACCATTAGTAACAACCAATAAATCTGAATAGTGCATTTGAATGGACAGCCCTACTGTGCACAGGGCATGGGGTAAGTGTGACTTTGCCTTTCTGTTTCTGATCCAGCCTGAATAGTTTGGCTCCAGATGATATTCCAGAGAAGAATGAGGGAACAGGGTCTTGCCGCCAGGGGAAACTCTCCTATAGGCAGTAGCTGCAAGTGACCGCTTGGTGACAGGAGCCTTATTAAACCCAGTGACAAATGGGGAAAGCATAAAATGCTCCCCATTTTTAATGAAGGCCTGTGACCTTAGGAAAATTAGGGTTTTTAAAAACATGATATGAGAGTTTTCTATGTAATTGTTAAATGAGTCTTTTTAGGAAAACAGAAGCAAGGAAAAATCACTTATTTTTCAAAACTTACCTGTTTTTGCAGCTGCTGTGCCAGACGCTTTTTCTGCAAAGTGGGAAAAGAGACTCTTGTTTAAATTGTAGCCTTGTTGGCCTGTTGGTTGTGGGGCAGGGAGGACTTGCTTAGCCTGGGATGGGAAGAAGGTTAAAATAATGGGGAACTGATAAAATAGCAGGAAAGTAAGAATAACTCCGGTGTTCTTATTCCATAGAGTCTGAGAGCTTAGCACCCAAAACCTCTGAAGCCCTCCTCTTCTCTTCTTGCAGGAGCAGCCTCTCTCCCAGATCTCTGTCTTCTGCAACATCCACTGGGATGTTGAAGGCTCAGAAGACGGTGTGTCGAAATGCTTTGAGAAGTGTGTCATTGAAGCTGTGAGCTCAGCCTGCCAGGTGAACAACGTCGCCCACTTGGGAATCGTGTTTGGATCCACAGCTGCCTTCTGACGGGAGCAGCTAAAGGCTATTAAGTATCTGCTGGTTCTGAGACCCTGTGCCGTCTCAAAGATTGGGCACTGGGTGTCCCCCTCCCTAGCCTAGAGGAATGGTTCTGAAATCCAGTACCCTCGACTGACTCCTTGAAATGCCACTCATCTTCCCCCTAGTACAGCTTCCCCCCGTGTCGTAAATCACACCCCCTCACCAATGACCTTGAATGAAGCCATCTGGCAGGCTGCCCCTAAATGCCCTTGTTATTATCACTGCTGCCGGTTTGTTGTGTGTTAACACTTGCTTCGTATGCAGTAAAAGACTCCAAAAGTTGACAAAACATTTATGGAAGAAAAATGTATGAAGTTGAAAAGATTCTGTCAATTCACTTAGGGTGTTTTCTGCGAAGTGGAAAAGGATTCTGCCCTGCACTGCCTCTTAGGAACAAACCTCCAACTGTGTGTGTGTCTCTATGTATAAGATCATGTCATATGCAAATAGAGGTAGTTTAACTTCTCCCTTTCCAATCTGGATGCCTTTTCTTTCTTTTCCTTGTCTGACTTCACTGGCTAGAACCACCAGCACAGTGTTGAATAGAAGCGGTGAGAGCGGACATTCTTGTCTTGTTCCTGGTCTCAGGGGGAAAGCTCTCAGTCTCTCACACTGAGTATGATGTGAGCTGTGCTGTGGATTTTTCTAGACACCCTTTATCAGACTGAGGAAGCCCCCTTCTTTTCCTAGTTTGCTGAGAGTTTTTTGGTCAGGAATGGATGTTGGATTTTGTCAAATGCTTTTTCTTCGTCTATTGAGATGATCGTGTGGTTTTTTTTTTTCTATTGATATGATGTATTACAGTAACTGATTTTTTATGTTAAACCAACCTTTCATCTCTGAGATAGATCCCACTTGGTCATGGCATATAATTCTTTTTATGTGGCATATAATTCTTTTTATGTGTTGCTAGATAAGGCTTTCTTGTATCCTTTTAAATATCAGAAAGTATCTATTGTAAACTAACCCAACTCTATTTTTTTACTAATTTCTGAAAGTTTTTATAAAAACTTTGAACCTAAAGAAGGAAAACATGTTGTTTCTTGGTGGGACCAAGAATTAAAATGTACGTGCTGTTTCGAGGCAGCCTTTGAAAGAACTGCAGTTTAGGAATACGAAGTATGTCATGCGTTCGTGGTTTGCTCGGTATATTTGGTGTTTCTCATGATATGAGTGTCCAGGAATAAGGTCAAAACTGGCAGTGAGCCAGAAGGAAGGGTGTGATTGTGGGTTGTGTGTGCACATCTCCACACCTCTGGTGTTCACCACTTTAGGAGACAATGTACCCAGGGAACGGAAATGCCCTAAGAAAAGTTAAGTATTTTACTCTTTTGCATTTTTTGAGGTTTCGTAAAACTAGTCACAAAAGGTTTCTGACATGCTATTGGGTGAGTCATTTACTTCCATTATTTAAAAACACACCAATAAAAAAACTTCCTAAATTTCCCTCTCTTTGTTCATTTTCTTATAGTCTCAGACCAGTATCCTTGGGGGAATCTCTCGTCGAGACCTGCAGAAATTTGGCACCCTTGTGTCTGCCGTGATCACTAAGTCGTGGCCGAGAAACAACGGCGAAGCTGTGGATGACCTGGATGAGGTTTTAAAGCACCTGCTCACATGGCCAGACGTCAAGCACCTCTTTAAGTTGTATGGTATGTTTACGGGGTATCTGCTCTGTCAGCTTGGTGCCTCCTGACCTGGGGCAGAGTGTTTGACCTGAGGCTCGTTAAGGATGGGTTGGCCTTTGACGGAGGAAGCAGATTGGGTGGACGGCCCGGGAAGGCTCAGAGTAGTTTGCATTATAAATAAGAACTAATAATGAAAGCCACCATTTGTAGAATGCCTCCTAACCACTAGCTACTGTGCCGACATAGCATCCTTGAAGCGATCCTGAAAGTCCTCCTTAAGATCCCCAGTTTTCAGATGAGGAAATTGAGGTGGAGAATGGAATGTGACTTACCCAGGGTCTCAAAGATAATAAGTATTAAGCACAAAATGCAAACTCAAGTGTGTCTGGCTCTAAAATCCACTCTCCGTTATTTGAGATCAGTGTAAATGTCCAATCCAGTATTGATGACCTCAACCAAAAGCCCCACCCCACCCCTGTGCCCCGAGTGTTTTGTGATCAAAGAGGGGGAGATAACATCTTGCTCTAAAAATGCTATATTCAAGTTTATGTTTAAGTTGTTAGGTTCAGATTTAGTGGAAAAGCACTGGATTTGGATCTAAAAATTCCAGGTTAGATGATTTTGAGTCTCAGTTTCATGAAATTACTGGGACAGCCAGAAAAGAAGCTAAGGTCAAGGTTGTTGTAGGGATCATTGATGTGGGACTTTTATGTACATTATTAAAAGCTACTCACTTGAAAATATTATATTTGTGTTTTTTGAAATTAATAGACCTTATTTTTCAGAGCAGTTTTATGTTTACAGAAAACTTGAGCAGAAAATACAAAGATTCCCATGTTTATACCACCCCTCTGCCCAACACACACAATTTCCTCTATTAACGTCTTGCTTTGGTGTGGTACATTTGTTCCAACTGATGAACCAATATTGATACATTATTAATAACTAAAGTACAAAGTTTACATTAGGGTTTATCTTGGTGTTGTATGGTTCTGTGGGTTTTGACAAATGTATAATGATGCATACCCGCCATGACAATATCATACAGAATAGTTTCACTACCCTAAAAATTCCCTCCACCTATTCATCTCTCTACCATAGTTTTGCTTTTTCCAGAATGTCACAGAATTGGAATCATACAGTCTGTAGCCTTTTCAAATTGGCTTCTTTCACTTAGCAATATGCATTTGAGGTTCCTTTTGATAGCTCATTTCTTTTTTTTTTTTTTTTAAGAAATATGTTTAACTTTATCATCATTTCCCAGATTTATTTATTTATTTATTTTTTTGTGAGGAAGATCAGCACTGAGCTAACATCCATGCCCATCCTCCTCTTTTTGCTGAGGAAGACCGGCCCTGAGCTAACATCTATTGCCAATCCTCCTCCTTTTTTTTGCCTTTTTCTCCCCAAAACCCCAGTAGATAGTTGTATGTCATAGTTGCACATCCTTCTAGTTGCTGTATGTGGGACACGGCCTCAGCATGGCTGGAGAAGCAGTGCGTCGGTGCGCGCCTGGGATCCGAACCCAGGCCGCCAGTAGCGGAGCGCGCGCACTTAACCGCCAAGTCACGGGGCCGGCCCCTGCTATATTTGTTTTTAATGGCACAGATAAATTTGGTCTTCTCAGAATAATACTGGATGAACCCAGTATTACTGGGAGAGAAATCTTCTGGTGGTTAAATTAAGTATATTTAAAAATTCTGCCTTCTAAATTGAACCTAAAATTCACGTTCAAAATTTTGCAAGATAGCCAAGATATGCAGAATATAAAATCATCACACTGATGTTTCTCTGTTTCCATGCACTATGCAAATGCCTCCTTAACCATCCGCATAGCCCTTGCTGGTGTGAGTGCATCCCTGGTGCAGCTGACTCCGCTGCTGCAGGCATTCTAAGACAGGGGAATTTTAAAGGAGATTATGGATAGTTTAAGAAACATTTTCGGTGTACTGAAGGGGGCACAGGTTTTAAAAACCTGATAAATGTATTTCTCTTGGCTGATTTTGGCCATTGGAGGAATCATCTTCGTGAACTAGGTCATTTGGGAAATGAATTTGGGACCTCCTAAACCTCCTGGGCCACAGCAGAATTGAGTAAAGAGATGAGCACGTCTGGAAACACGAGTAACTTCACCTGTGTTGTGTGGACGTGGGGGCAGAGGTGGTGGGGAATCCTCACGCTTAACAGAGACGAGGTGAGAAGTGGGCGCCCACTGTTTTGACTCTGTTCTTAACCTGATCAGGAACTGATGAGAAAGTACTAGCAAATATTACAGAGGACGGAAAGAAGTTGATGGCTACTGCTGACTCTGTGCTCACGAAGGTTACTGAGGACCTCCTGAATGGAACAGTTTTAGTTGGACGCCTGGAGCTGATCATGAGGCACGTGAATCAATTTCTCGAAATCTGGCAATTAAGTAAGTATCGAGTTGAGAGACAGACTTTAGGCTAGCGAGGAGTCACAAGAATAAGACATGTCTGTGTTTGCGTGTGCATTTTGTCGAGCGGTGATCTTTGTCATCTTTATGATGAGTGACCCTTCTTCCCAGTAAGTTGACAGGATGGTTTCTGATTCTCAGGAAAATAATGGGAAAGTAATAAAATAATGAGAAAGTCAGAGTACTTGTTCTGTTTTTGTTCTGTGCTGCTGAGCACATGGACGTCTCGATCGAGTGGCTGTGCCCGCAGCCCTCCTTTCCCCTCTGCTCATCGCCCTGCAGGTGGAGCGTATTCAGAGGGAGGTGGAAGAAATGGGTTGCCATGGAAAAGGATACGTTTGTTTGTTCTACTGGGTTACTTTTTTTTTTCCAGAGAGAAAAATTCTTTCACCCCAGGAGAAAAAACATGATATGAAGGAATTGTTGGATTGGAGAAGGAGTGAACTGATAGTTCTAAAGAGAGAGAAAAGATCTGTTGACAGTCTCCTGAAGTTGTGTGGAAGGGTGAAGGACCAGATCAAAGGTAATATTCTTAAGAATTAAAAGAAACAAAATTGAGGGGTCCCAAAGGTAGAAGGGTCAGAGTAGAAGACAATAAAAATGCATCACAAGGGGCCAGCCTGGTGGCGTATTGGTTAAGTTCTCGGACTCCACTTTGGCGGACCAGGATTTGCAGGTTCGAAAGCCGGGGGTGGACCTACGCACTGCTCATCAAGCCATGCTGTGGTGGCACCCCACATACAAAATAGAGGAAGATGGGCACAGATGTTAAGCTCAGGCTGAATCTTCCTCAGCAAAAACAAACAAACAAACAAACAAAAAAGACCCACATCACAATAGCAGCACTTTCACTTGGAGGGGAGGCTTTCTTTAATGTGTTAATTTTTAACAAAGTGATACACATCACCTTGTCGCATTTACTTCCTTACCTCTAAAGAACACACTTAAATATCTCCTTGATTTTTCAGCTTTCAGCATTATCCATTGTGGAAGATGTGGATTTAAATCAATTTTTCCGGTCTCTGCCCTATACACATAACCTTTCCAATCTCCCTTTACTCCCAATTACATCATAATTTTAATTAGATCACTCTTCAGGGTTTAAATAATCACAACTGTGTAATAGTGTAATTCACTATTCACAACCGAGCCATGAAACAGACCATGATTGTCTTACATTTCTTGCACAAACTTTGTTTTCTCTAGAATTAAAACTCTCGTCCTGTGCTTTGTTTTCAATGTATTTATTTTTAATTCAATCCCAAACTCTTTACCCACTGTTTGAATTTCCTCACAGGATGATCAGTTTGCTCTTTCAGAAGGAATCCCCTCGAACTGGGGGGATGTGGTCCTGGAGCCTTCTGTCCTGGTGTCGCCCCTTTCCTTGGGCTATCTCCTCATTTCAGTCTGTTTCCTGGATCCCATGACGGCCCTCTCTCACTCCTGTGTTTTGTAGAACATGTCCTCTATTACCTCCCTGAGAAGGGGGGCATAGGAGGTTCCATTCTTGAGTCCTCGCATGTCTGAACATGTCTACCCTCACACTGGATGAATCATTTGGCTAGGTACAGAATGCAGATTGGAAATCCTTTTCCTTCAGGATTTTAGGTATGTTGCTCCATTGTCTCTGCAGTGTTCCTCTTGGGAAGCTGATGTGATTCTCCTCACCGATCTTTTTTTTTTTCCCCTAGGAAAGATTCGCCCTGAGCTAAAGTCTGTTGCCAATCTTCCTCTCTTTTTTTTTACCCCCTGCCCAAAGCCCCGGTACACAGTTGTATATTCTAGTTGTAGGTCCTTCTAGTTCTCTTATGTGAGCCGCCACCACAGCATGGCTACTGACAGACGAGTGGTGTGGTTCCACACCCAGGAACTGAACCTGGGCTGCTGAAGCGGAGCATGCCAAACTTTAACCACTAGGCCATCAGGGCTGGCTCCTTACTGATCCTTTGTGTGTGATGTATTTTCTCTCTGGAAGCTCTGGAGGGTATTTTGTCTCCCCGTATTCTGAAATTTCACAATGAAGTACCTTGGTAGGAGTCTATTTTCCATCCGTTACATTGGGCATAATTAGGTGGGTCTTTCTATCTGGAAATCTAGGTCCTTGAGCTCTGGAAAACTCTCTTGAATTATTTAATCGATCATTTTTTCTCTTGCTGGAATTCACATTAATTGGATATTGGACCTCTTGGAATAGTCATCTAACTTGCATAATTATTCTCTCCTATTTTCCATCTCTTTGTTTTTTGCTTTGCTGAGAAATTTCCTCAACTCTACCTTCCAGCCGTTCCATTAAATTCTTGATTTCACTTCTCACATACAGTATATTTAGTTTGCAGGAACTCCTGTTTTCCTTTGAATGGTCCTTTTTCTATACTGTCCTGTTCTTGTTCATGGTGGCAGTATCTGAGCTTGCTGAGATTATTCTAGAAGTTTTTTTTGCATAGTTTCCTATTTCCTCCGAGTCGCTTTTATCTATCAGTATGTTTTAATATCTATTGTTCATGTTAAAGACTTTCCCCGTACATCTGGAAATTCTTGTTTTTCTGTTTGTATTAAGAGCTCTAGGCACCTGACTGAGAGCTCTGAGGGTGTGTGACCAGGCCTTCTAGCGGCCTGCGTCTCTAAGTCGTCTCTCCTGGGCTCTCAGATCTCCAGTCTCCTGCCTGGAGGCTCTGGACCCGGCTGCCAGGTTTCTCGGAGTCAAGAAAGAAGAGAGGCTGGAGGCTTCTCAGCATCCGCTCCTCCTGCTTTCCGCAGGCTGCTCCTGCCTTCCCTCTACTCCTGTATCTTGTGACTTCCCCTTTCTTACTCCTTAACTTTAGCTTCCTGAGAAAGGGTGTGAGTCTGGATATGCCTTTCTTCTTCCACCTACCTGAGACCTCCAATCCAAGAACCCTCCGTGTTATCCCCTCTAGAAGATACACCACCTGCTGCTTGCCAGGGTGGAGGCGGAGCCGCCAACCTGCTGTATAGAAGGGGGTGGGGTGAAATCAGCCCATTTGACTGCCCTTAAACAGACCTCCAACCCGGTCCTCCTTATGTCCTCAGCGCCTCCCAAATCCCAGTGACCCGTGCGTGTCAGCACTTCCAGGGAGTTCCGCGATAGAAACCTGGCTGGCCTCCCACTTTGCCCACTGCAGGCTAGGGTGCCACGTTCTCAGGCCTAAGACGTCACTTACCAGTGGCCTATCTACCTTTCAACTTCCAAAATTTTGTTGCTGTGATTTCGTCTTCTATTCTTCCCAGCCTTGTCAGTTTATGACTTTTTAAAAACTCTCTATTCTGGCATTGGAGCAGGATTTGGGGAGAAGTGAAAGCAGGCACAGTTTTCAAGCTGTCATCTTCACCCAGAAATTACAGCACTTTCTTTGTTGTGAAAATGGATGAACAAGCCTGGGTGTGGGTCGGGGGAAGACGTATGGATTCTCATGAGAAAAACTGCCAGCAGGCATGTTCACTTGAGTTTCCTTAAGAGCAGTGAGGAGAGTAAATACTGGGAAAGCGAAATAAAAGATATTGTGACTAGAGGTTTGATTTCTGATCTCTTGTGGTTTCAAAGTGGATTTTGGAGAGATCGGAAAAAGACATTCGGAAGACCTCGGCAGTAAAAGATTGAATGAAGCCGTGACAGTGAGGTTGTCACTCAACTTCTCAGACTTGAAGTGGACAACACATTACAACCTGAGCCCCAAAGTCCTAGAAATGGCCAGAAAGATAGACTTGCTAAAGGACAGCCACATCTTCCAGCTCTTCTGGGCAGAAGCCGCAGAGTCGCTGGGCGAGCCCGGGGAGGAGTCGGAAAGGCAAATACTTGAGCTTGAGGAGGCATACGAAGATCTGTATCATCCTTGTATCAAAAAGTTTATTAAACTGTATCAGGATCTGAAGTCAGGAGAGGTCACCTTTGGGGAAATAGATGCCATCTTCAAAGACTTTGTGAGTAAATACAGCGACCTTACTTCTGACCTCCGGATCATGTGTGCCCTGGATCCCAAGGACAAAATGGATTGGATCAAGGAACGAGTTGGGCAGATCAAGGAGTATCATCACCTGCATCAGGCTGTTAACTCAGCCAAGGTCATCTTAAAGGTCAAAGAGAATTTGGGCCTGACGGGTGACTTCCGTGTTCTCCACACTTTATTAAACTTCGTAAGTGCCCTGGGGTGGGGGTGGGGATCCTAGCTCACATTCCCCGGTGGCCACGGGCTCACTGGCTTTTCAATGCTGGACAGGATGATTTTGCAGCTTCCTTCTTGAGTTCTTGTTTGTATTTGACTTGATGCCTGAATGTGCCAAGGGCTTCGTTTTCACCTTTGTTTATAAATAGTGTGACTGCTTCTTGGCTGGTGAGAGTTTTCTTGGGTCCACGTGAGGAGCAAGCATTTGGGGAAGGGCAGTGAGCCTCTTTCAGGTATTTGTAGAGAGGAATCTGATCTCTTGAGGTTAGAGGAGCCACAGAGGGGTTTGTCGTGTCTGCTCTCCATTCGCAACTCCTAGTGCTGGCCAGGAGCAGCACACGATAAATTATTTCTGTTGAGTGAAAAAGTGAGGCTTTTGCTTCTGTTCTCTTAGGCGAGCATTTATAAGGTATACTGTGAGCTGTATTGTAATATAGATAGGCATGATGATGATCAAAATTTAGCACAAAATTTGGAGTTATGCACAGTTAAGCTTGTATATCCCAGCAGCGTGTTCTTGAGTAGGCCACTGCTCTGGGCCTTCGTTTCTTTACCTATAAAATGGGAAAAATAACAATACGTACCTGGCAGGGTTCTTGTGTGAGTTGCTTAGCAGAGTGCCAAGTACAGAGGAATAGTAGTTACTGTTGATCGAGGGGGACAGCAGTGGAGGCTTTAGCATCCAGTTCAGAGATAAGAGCTTCGTGTGCCTGTTGTCAGATGGTCAGTGTTGCTGCTCAGACTCTGGGTTCCAGGTGACCGGTTCCAGCCCACAGTAGAGCCCTGTTTTGCAGACTGACGGCTTTGAGGACTTTCGCCACGAAAAACTGGACCAGATCAGCCAGCAGCTTATCCGTGCCAAAAAGCTGTTGGAGGACCTCAGTGAGAGCCGGTGCCAATGTCTGCGGGAACTGTACCTAAGGAAGGAGTTAATTACCTGGGTCCGGGAGGCTCTTGGAGGTAAAGTCCATTGTTGAGGTTGCCAGGGGTCTGGAGAGTTTTCAGATGGCTCACAGGGTGGCTTTCCTAAATGTACAGGCAGTCCCTCCCCTTGATCGCGTGCTGTGTGAAGGACAGACAGACATCCCCCTTCTTTAGGCCGATGTGCAGTGTGTGCCTCATCGATTGGTGGTAGAATTTGTATCAGGACAATATTTCTCTTGTTCTCGCGTAAAAACTTTCCTTGGCTACTTTTTTCTCCCGCTGGATCTTACTGTGAACGGCTAGGGGTCATTTTCCTAAAAATCTTGCCCCCGTCAGCTTTTTCCTGAGGTGGATTTTTACAGGAGGCCACGGCGAGCTCTCGCTCAGGGAGATTCTGTTATGTCAGCTCGCTGGGATGTGCATTTCTTTTCCAGCCGAGGGTTTGGCAGCCTTTTTAGCTCTGTGGCGTAGGTGCCTTTGGCAGAGTTAATTTGTAGAGGGAAGAAACAGAGGTGAGGAAGACAGGCAAAGGAGACGAGGAAGAGGGGAGGCGGGCAGCGCTGGTGTGTGAAGGGGGCTGGGCTGCCTGCCTCTCATCCAGGGCCTCGCTGCTCTCAACTGTGAGTTCCTTGGCCCACTATGATGCACATTCTTTGATGAGTAAGTAACCCAGCGAGAATTATCTCCGTTTTTTATAGTTAGCTGTCAGCATAGTATATACCAGCTGAACCTGTTTCTTTTTGTGTAAAATGGTGACGTCATGTGGATTAAATGAAATAAGGCGCACAAAGCCTCACGGTATGCCTGGATGTGGCTGTTGTTCAGTAAGGTCAGGTGTTGGTTAGTGGTATCGACATAGACGGCAAAGAAAAAGGTGGTCCAGGTTTTTATTGAAAGCAGAAAGTGGGTAAAACCCTAAAAGTCCACTAAATATCCATTTATAGCTTCAATAAGGATTCGTGTCCCAGGTTTGAGTCTTGAGCCATCATGGAGTAGCCCCGTGCTCACCTGTCTCTTCTTGCCCCAAGGCATCAATGAACTCAAGGTGTTTGTGGACTTGGCTTCCATCTCAGCGGGTGAGAATGACATTGACGTGGACCGGGTGGCCTGCTTCCATGACGCGGTGCAGGGCTACGCTCCTCTGCTGTATAAGCTGGACACGAGTGCAGGTTTCAATGAGTTCATGGAACAGCTAAAAGAACTGTGGAAGGCTCTGGAAAATGACGAGCACCTGCCCAGTAAACTGGTAAGTCTTATCTCTGGCTCCAAAGCAGATTAGGTTTCATAGAGCATTGCTTAGCAACACTGGGGGCGTGACGGCGGTTATCACACACCCACATGGTAGGTTTTTATGCAGCTGTTGAAAATGATGTTTAAAAGCAGTTTTTCTTCATAACATGGAAACGCTTTCTCTATCTCATCGTGTTAGAAAGTAGGATACAAAATTGCATGTAAATAAGAGGAATTTCTGCTATGCAAAACGCATGTGGAAAAAAAGACTGAAAGTAAATATGCTAAAATGTTGCCGGGGGTTTTCTCTGAAGGATGGTAATTGTTACTTAATTCTGTATACTTTTTGATATTTTCCACAATTGGTATGCAATAACTTTTTATCAGAAAAAATTTACGTTTCAATTTAAGTGAACCATGTACACCAGGGTCTGAGCAGACCCATATTAGGTCGCTTGCCTAACGAGCAGAGAGATTGTCAGGGCAGCTGGAGCTCCATGAGGGGTGAGAGAGGAAAAGAAATGGAATGAGCAGATAGGGCTGTTCTCATTTTTTTTCTGCTGGAAGCTCATGTCCAAACAAAAAGACTTTGTTGAAGATTTTTCCTTAATTCTTCTGGTTGGACTTGGGGACTCCAAAAAGACACTTACAACGTAAGGCTCCACAGCCCTGTTATGTCAGCACCTCCCCCCTCCACCTGGGGGCCTGGCAGAATGATGCTTTCCCAAGGAGAGCTGGGTTTGTGCCTGTCCCCCCATCCATGTCTCCATAAATAGAAGCTGAGTACCCTCCACGTGCTAGCCAGGGCACCAGGCACTGGTGGGGATGCGGGCAAACAGCCCATTACAAAACAGCAACACCGGGTGACCAGTTTCCCGAGAGAGACAGACCAAAGCAGACAGGAGCCGTGGGCAGCGGGTGAGGAAGTCGTGCCCTGCGGGGTGACTGTGCGCCAAGCCCCGAGAAGGGGAGGAGGAGTTCGCTCCTCAAAGGCACAAGTGGGAGAAAAACGAAGGAGGAAGAGAAAGATGATTGCTCACACCAGGGCCCGTTTTCTCTCCTTCTGTCCCAACAGCGTGACTCTGCCAGGAACTTGGAGTGGCTGCAAACAGTGAGGGAAAGTCATGGGTCTGTTGAACTCTCATCCTTGTCGCTGGCAACAGCAATCAACAGCAGAGGCATCTATGTGATCAAGGCACCCACAGATGGCCAGAAGGTGAGCCCCCACACATTCCAGGCACAGCTGGAAGTAGTGCTTACAGGCTGCTGTAAATTGAGGGGTTTGTGGCTCCAGTAAAGCAACTCCTAAATGTGCGCTATTCCACAGATTTCCCCAGACACAGTTCTATGTTTAATCCTTCCTGAGAGCCACGGGGGCCATCAGGAGGTGCGAGACTACTCCTTAGAAGAGCTGAAGGAGCTTTTAAACAAATTGATGCTGATGTCTGGCAAGAAGGATCACAACAACGCTGAAGTGGAGCTATTTTCCGAGGTGAGGATTTGTGTTTAGGTCAGAGCGAAGCAGGTATAACCTCATCTGTTTGGGCCGAGGACTCTCACTGCTGAGTTGCCTGAGAACGTAAGAAGGATTTGAGTTTGGATCTAATTGATAGGAATCACTTGACTCTTAAATCCGTGGCGAGTGGAGCCCTCGGGTCTGCAGAAAATGCCTGTGATCCAAATTCACGACCCCAAGCCAGGTCTGAGGTATGACAGGCCCTTTGGTTCGCAGTTGCTTCTTAAGATCCACAGACTGAATTGGCAGTTAATCTGCTACATTGGAGAGGAGAAAACCCAATGGATCGTTCTTAGAAAGAAACTTAAATTGCTTCACTTATTCTGTAAATTAGCAAGAATCCAAAAAAACGTAAAGATTTGGATGAGCATCCTTCATCAAAATCAAAAGTAACCATATTGATAAAAAGGCATGTTGGTTTATGTAACAATCTCTGAATTTTATTACGGGTTTTTTCTTTAAAGTTCATTTGTGCTTTATAAATGATATCCTTTATCTTTACAACTTATCGCTTCCTAAAAAGAGTCCTCTTATGAGGCCAGTTATGTAAATGAGGAAGAAAGCCCTGCTGTGATCAGTCTCAAATGTTTGAGGTCACACAGTGAACCATGGGAAGATGTGAACCCAAGTCCTTCAAATTATAGATCTGTCTGTGTTATTCTAGACTACTGTGTCGCCTCTCTGATACAGCTCTGTGATTTCTGCCTCCTGGTTCCATTTGCAACAGGTGTTTTGCAATGTGCAGAGGCTCGTCCAGTCCTTTATAAACCTTTACTCTGCTGGAAACATGCTGTTCAGGGCCTGGATGGCCGAGGTGTACTGCACCCCCCGGGAGGGCGTGTCCATCCGGATGGACTTCCGCTTGGGGCTGGTGAGCCAGCTCACGGAGAGCGGGCCGGTCGCTGAGCTGCTGGAGGCCCTCTGCAGGCAGATGGAGCACTTCCTGGACCGTTGGAAGAGATTCGTGACAGAGAAGCGAGCTGAGCACTTTTACCTCAATTACTACACAGCTGAGCAGCTGGTTTACCTGAGCACAGAGCTCAGGAGAGAGACGCCCAGCGACACCACCCTTACCATGCTGTCCTTCATCAAAAGTGACTGCACCCCAAGGCACGTCTTCAAGGCCTGCAGGGGGCCCGATGGCAAGGCCACCAGACACCAGGAGAGGACAGTGATTGAAGAGTTGCCGCTGATGCTCTCTTCCAAGTTCAGCCTGTTTGACAAGCTGAAGGTCATCATGGAACAGTCAATGACATGCATGAGTGTCTTCCTGCCTCACTGCCTGGAGCTGGAGGGCCTTGGCCGCTGTCTGGCCCACCTGGCGAGACTGGGTGGGCCTCCCGTGGAGCGGCAGCTCCCAAAAGGCCTGCAGGTCGGCCAGCCCAACCTCATCGTCTGTGGCCACTCAGAGGTGCTGCCGGTCGCCCTGGCCATCTACATGCAGACCCCGAGCCAGCCCCTGCCTAGCTATGACGAGGTGCTGCTCTGCACCCCGGAAACCACGTTTGAGGAGGTGGCGCTGCTCCTGCGCCGCTGCCTGACTACGGGCTCCCGGGGGCACAGGGTGTACAGCCTGCTGTACGCAGACCAGCTGAGCTATGAGGTGGCCTGCCAGGCGGAGGTGCTCTTCCAGAGCCTGTGCACGCAGCGCCACCAGGAGGACTACCAGTTCGTGATGGTCTGCGACTGCGAGCGGGAGCACTGCTACCTCCCCTCGGCCTTCAGCCAGCACAAGGTCCTCGTCACCCCCCAGGCGCCCCTGGAGGCCATCCAGGCCTACCTGGCACAGCATTACCGGGTCCCAGAGCAGATTCCGTCAGCCGCCACCGTGTTCAGGGACCGGATGTGTGTTGGGATCGTGACCTCGGAGAGAGCGGGTGTTGGTAATGAGAGCTGTTGGGGTGGATGGGTCCCACATGTCCTGGGACCACCTGATGGCCATTCCCTGCCCAACGAGGGGTGACTCAGATGAAGCCCGTGTGCAAAGGGGGAAACTGAGTCCCAGGGAGGTTTGGCTCATCTGAAGTTGTAAATCCGGGCTCGTACTGGAATCTCAGGCAATTCCTGGGAGCTAAGCCATCCTCCTCTATGCAAGCTTCTCCATAGTTTCCTCTTTCTTTGTAACTACATGGGCCACTTTGGGGTTGATGGGGTTGTAAGAGCAGGAGGAGGTACACAGTCATCCCTCAGTATCCTGGGGTATTGGTTCCAGGAGCGCCATGGATACCAAAATCTGTGGATGCTCAAGTCCCTTAGCCGGCCCTCTGTATTCGTGGGTTCTGCATCGGTGAATTCAACCAACCACGGATTGTAAGCATAGTAACACTATCCGCTGATGGTTGAATCCTCGGATGCGGAACCTGCCGGAAACGGGGCAAACTAATTTTTTGTCTTGAGAAGAAACAAATGCCTCTTGACCCTCGCTTCAGTCACCATCATGATTCCCTTGAAAAGAAATAGTGATTTCCATTCTGTTGACTTTATCCCATTAACAATACTACCTTCTGTGGGGATGAAAGTCGGTCCTCCCCCTCCCCCAGGAAGCAGGCTGTGCTGTTACATTCCTCGTACTTAGATTGCTGTCATCAGTCCCAGGGAAACAGCAAGGACAGTGAGCAGGTAACGGTGTGGAAATTTTCAAGTTCAAAAGTGTATTCTTTAGTCTGATGTTACGTTGCATGAGTTTTGAATTTTGTGCAGAGAGGTGACTTGAAATGAATCTTTCCGGATTCTCTTACTCTTTGTCCACAGCCCTGGCACCTAATTTCCGTATTTTAACGTTATAGGAAAGTCTCTCTACGTGAAGAGGTTATATGGGAAACTGAAAATGAAGTTTCATGGGAAAAAAGTGCCTCTAAAGATTATTCGATTGATCGACCCTCAGGTGGATGAAAATCAAGTCCTGGGCTCTCTGCTGCCCTTCCTGGATGCCCAGTATCAGACAAGACCCATGATATTCCACTTCGATGTGACCTCTTCTGTAAGTGCCCCAGGGTTCCAGCTGAGTGGCCATGTCCTGCCCTGCCTCCTTCCCCATGTAAAGAACTTCTTCCTACGTGTATTGATATTCAGTATCATTGTATCAAAGAACACAGGAAGAGGGCCCTAGGGTTGGGAGAATGGATCGTCCTTGTGTAAGTATTTGCAAACCCAAGCAGTTCTTTCTTTAGGTGCAAACCGGAATTTGGGTGTTTCTTTTCAAACTCCTCATCCTACAGTACTTGATGGATATAAATGGGAAAATGTGGCGTCGGAACCCGTGCCATTTATATATCGTTGAAATCTTGGAAGGAAATTCAGCACTGCCAAAGAGGTCTTCAAAACTGGTGTGTATTGCAGGCATTCCACAGTACTGTGGGGCAGGGGCTTTGATAGGTCTTTGCGATTCCCCACTTTTGCCTTTGCAAAGCAGCTGAGCGCAGTGCCAGTAAAGGGAGGTTTCATCGGCCCTGTTGGAAGAAGAGTCGCCAGGCCACTGGTGTGCCCAACCTGGGAGGTAGCACATGCCACATGCGGGCCCTGGCTCTCCATACCCAGGCTCCCGAGGGAGGATAGTAAAGACACATCAGTCTTTAAACTTATCTTTTTAATGTCTGCAATAAAAATACTCTTTTACTAGTTAGCAGTGTCTTACATTTGTTTTGTTCAATTAGGGATTGCTGCTGTATGTCTTGGTTAAATTCCAGCTATGCTCTGATGCAATAAATTCATCTACTGAGAGAATACCATCTTTCTTAATGCCAGCCAAGATGGGAAGGAGACTTTCATCACATAAATTTCTTAACAAAAAGGAGTTTTATGCTCTCACACACACACACGCGCTTAATGGAGTGATTTAGTTTCAGGAGGTGGGGTAGAAAAGGACTTCCTGATTGAGGGTGCAGCTCACACAATGCCTGAATGTGCCAAAGACAAAAACCTATGCAAAGAGAAGTCTATAGAAATCACTTTATGAAAAGTGATTTTTTGTGTGTGTGTGAGGAAGATCAGCCCTGAGCTAACATCCATGCTAATCCTCCTCTTTTTGCTGAGGAAGACTGGCTCTGAGCTAAGATCTCTTGCCAATCCTCCTTTTTTTCCCCAAAGCCCCAGTAGATAGTTGTATGTCATACTTGCACATCCTTCTAGTTGCTGTATGTGGGACGTGGCCTCAGCATGGCCGGAGAAGCGGTGCGTCGGTGCGCACCCGGGATCCGAACCCGGGCCGCCAGTAGCGGAGCGCGTGCACTTAACCGCTAAGCCACGGGGCCGGCCTTGAAAAGTGATTTTTCATAACGGTCTTTCCAGCGTAGACCATGTGGAGGGTTGAAATGGAAAAGCAATTTTTAGGAAATTCAGTCGTGATCAGTTTATTCGTGTCTCTCCTTTCCAGAACACACGTGCCCCCCAGATCAGATTTCTTGACATCTTCCCAAAAGTCACCTGCCGGCCTCCCAAGGAAGTGATAGACATGGAGCTGAGTCCTGAGCAGAGCCACAGAGAGCCAGGAATGGATCAGGAAGAGTTCTGCAGCGAAACTTTCCAGAGACCTTACCAATATTTAAAACGGTTCCATCAGAAACAAAACCTAGACACATTCCAATACCAAGAACGCTCTGTTGAAGGCACCCCTGAGGAATGCATCCAGCATCTCCTGATTTACTGTGGGGTGATAAACCCATCCTGGTCAGAACTCCGGAACTTCGCCTGTTTCCTGAATTATCAGCTCAAAGATTGTGAGGCCTCTCTCTTCTGTGATCTGAGTTTTACTGGAGACACACTGAGGGGCTTCAAGAACTTTGTGGTTACCTTCATGATCTTCATGGCAAGAGATTTTGCCACACCAACTCTTCACACATCTGACCAAAGCCCAGGGAAGCACATGGTTACCATGGACGGGGTGAACGAAGAAGATCTAGCCCCTTTTTCTCTCCGAAAGAGGTGGGAGTTAGAGTCCCATCCATACGTGTTCTTCAACAGTGACCACACATCCATGACATTCATAGGCTTCCATTTCCAGAACAACCAGAATGGCAGTGTGAATGCTATCGATCACTTGAGTAGGGAGGTAATCAAGAAGGACGTCATGGCTATGGAACTGTACCAGGGGCTATTGCTTCAGAGGGTGCCCTTCAATGTTGACTTTGATAGGCTGCCCAGACATGAGAAGCTTGAAAAGCTCTGCCTGGCATTAGGGATCCAGTGGCCCATTGACCCTGATGAAACATATGAGCTTACAACGGACAATATGCTTAAGATCCTTGCCATTGAGATGCGGTTCCGGTGTGGGATCCCCGTTATCATCATGGGAGAAACTGGCTGTGGGAAAACCAGACTCATTAAATTCCTTAGTGACCTGCGGCGTGGGGGTGCTGATGCTGAAACCTTGAAGTTGGTCAAGGTCCATGGGGGAACAACAGCAGACATGATCTACTCCAAAGTCAGGGAGGCGGAACGACTTGCCCTCCTCAATAAGGACCAACATCAGTTGGACACCATCCTGTTCTTTGACGAAGCCAACACAACAGAAGCTATAAGCTGTATCAAAGAAGTCCTGTGTGATCGTACAGTGGGTGGCGAGCCCCTGGCTAAGAACTCTGGCTTGCATATCATAGCAGCCTGCAACCCTTACCGGAAGCACTCCCAGGAGATGGTCTGCCGCCTGGAGGCGGCTGGTTTGGGCTACAGGGTTAGTGCAGAGGAGACGGCTGACAGACTTGGCTCCATCCCTCTGAGGCAGCTGGTGTACCGAGTCCATGCTCTGCCACCGAGCCTGATTCCTCTGGTGTGGGACTTTGGACAGCTGAATGACACCACAGAGAAGCTCTATATCCAGCAAATTGTCCAGAGACTGGTGGACTCCACGGCAATAGATCAGGACGAGACTCGTGTGATCGCAGAAGTGCTCTCGGCCTCTCAGGGTTTCATGAGGAGAAGAGACAATGAATGCAGTTTCGTTAGCCTCCGGGATGTGGAGCGCTGCGTCAGAGTTTTCAGATGGTTTTACGACCACAGTGAGATGCTCTTGTCAAAGCTGGACTCCTTTCTCTGCAAGTCCAATGTTGACAAAAACGACCTTGAGAGGGATCCTGTCCTCTGGTCCCTGGTGCTGGCCATCGGGGTATGCTATCACGCCTCTTTAGAGGAGAAGGAGTTGTATCGGAGAGACATTTGCAGGTTCTTTCCAGAACCCTATAATGACAGCAAGGTTATTCTGGATGAGATAACTCAAACACAGGATCTTTTTCTGAGTGGTGTGTCTCTGAGGAAAACCATCGCCAAGAACTTGGCTTTGAAGGAGAATGTCTTCATGATGGTTATTTGCATTGAGCTTAAGATTCCTCTCTTCCTAGTGGGGAAGCCTGGCAGCTCCAAATCTCTCGCCAAGACCATAGTGGCAGATGCCATGCAAGGCCAGGCCGCTCCCTCGGACCTCTTCCGGAGCCTGAAGCAGGTCCACCTGGTGTCCTTCCAGTGCAGCCCCCATTCCACCCCACAAGGCATCATAGGCACCTTCAAGCAGTGTGCCCGCTTCCAGCAGGGGAAGGACCTGCAGCAGTACGTCTCCGTGGTGGTGCTGGATGAGGTGGGACTGGCAGAAGACTCACCCAAAATGCCCCTGAAGGCTCTGCACCCCCTGCTGGAAGATGGGTGCATTGAAGACGATCCTGCTCCCCACAAAAAGGTTGGCTTCATAGGCATTTCCAACTGGGCCCTGGACCCTGCCAAGATGAACCGGGGTATTTTTGTGTCACGTGGCAGCCCCAGTGAGAAAGAGCTCATAGAGAGCGCCAAGGGAATTTGCTCTTCAGAGCCCCTCGTTCGAGAAAGAATCCAAGGATACTTTGCATCCTTTGCCAAAGCCTATGAAACAGTATGTCAGAAACAAGACAAGGAATTCTTTGGGCTTCGCGACTACTACAGCCTCATCAAAATGGTCTTTGCCACGGCAAAACATTCTAATAAAAAGCCTTCCCCACAAGATATTGCACAGGCCGTCCTCCGGAACTTCAGTGGCAAAGATGACATCCATGCTGTGGACATTTTTACAGCCAATTTACCTGAGGCAAAGTACTCAAAAGAAGTCAGCACCATGGAGCTGATCAAGCAGAACATGTGCGGTGATCTTCAGAAGGCGTCGGGCAGACAGCTGGAAGACTCCGAGTCCCGATACTTACTGGTGCTGACGAGAAACTATGTGGCCCTGCAGATCTTGCAGCAGACTTTGTTCAGTGAGGACCAGCAGCCAGAGATTATTTTTGGTTCCAGTTTTCCCAAGGACCAAGAGTACACCCAGATCTGCAGAAATATCAACCGAGTGAAAATCTGCATGGAAACTGGCAAGATGGTGATACTGCTCAATCTGCAGAACCTCTACGAGAGCCTCTATGACGCGCTCAATCAGTACTACGTCTACCTCGGGGGTCAGAAGTACGTGGACCTTGGTCTGGGGACCCATCGGGTCAAATGTCGGGTTCACCCAGACTTCCGCTTGATAGTCATTGAAGAGAAAGATGTCGTCTACAGACATTTTCCCATCCCACTTATTAACCGGCTGGAGAAGCACTATCTGGATATCAACACCGTTTTGGAGAAATGGCAGAAAACCATTGTGGAAGATCTCAAGATCTGGGTGGAGAAATTCATAGATGGGAAGGCAGATCAGTTTCTAGTCAGATACAAATACAGCCCTTCTGACGTCTTCATTGGCTACCACTCAGACACTTGTGCCTCTGTGGTGCTCCAGGTCATAGAGAGGCTAGGTCACAGGGTCTTGACTGATGAATTCTACCAGAAGGTATCTGAGGAGGCCAAGCTGGTACTGCTGGATTGTGCCACGCCTGATGCTGTGGTTCGGCTGAGGGCTTCCTCACTGGGCCTGTTCACTGCACAGACTCTGTCACAAGAATACTATTACAAGCAGCAACATAACTCCTTTGCAGACTTCCTTCAGGCTCACCTTCACAGGGTGGATCTGGGACGCCATGCTGTCTTCACAGAGGTGACTATCTCTGATTTTACCCTTATTATCCTCTTTCATCTCAGAGTCCTTGAATCCCTAGTGTCCAGAATTCAAGATTCTTTTTCAAGTCAGTGTATAGGAATCATAAAAGGATATGTTGAGACTTTTGGTTCCTCTCTATGTTAAGTATGAGTGCCTGTTTCCGTGCAGTGCTGTGCAGATAGTAACACTGTATACAGTGTTCACTTCAACATATGAAGAACCACATTTGAGTACTGCCTGAGGGCACTGGGGATATGAAAATGAATTGGCACAGTTCTTGTCCTTGGTCAGCACACAGTGTAAGGTGCAAAGACAGACCCACGAATGGGAGCCATCAGTATCATATGATGATGCCGTCCACAGAGGCAAAGAGGAGCAGCCCGGATCAGGATAGGTCAGGTGACGTCCTCTTTGAGAGATGACCCTCAAGCTGATTGTGAAGGATGCAGGGGAGAGTGTTATAGGCAGAGGGCCCTACTTGAGGAAAGGTGTTGGGGTGTGAAACAACACAGTCTGCAGGAAACCAGGAGTTGATCATTGATGGAGCTTAAAGTTCAAGCTCGTGAGTGCCAAGAGATGGGGATGAGGTGTGGCTGGAGAGACTTCATGGAGGGCCTTGTCAGCCGCACTAAGGAGATTGGTCTTTTCTATACAGAGGGGAGTGATGGAGGTATGTGTGTTGAGATGTGTCTCACTGCCTGGGAGATGGGAAAAAAGAAGTTTGATAACAGACTATCATAGAAAAGATAGATCAGTAGGGAGGCTGCTGTATCAGTTCAATCAAAGTAGAGGAATGGTTGGATGGATGGAACTGAGAAATAGTTAGGATGTAAATTGGCAGAGCTAACAACTGATTCCATATAGAGGCTGTGAGAGATGGAGGAGCGACTCCCTGGATTCTTCTTTGGATGGCTGGAGGTTTGGTTAATCACAGTCCAGGAACGAACAAGAAGTTTTGGGGAGGCAATAGTGAATTCCATTTGGGATAGGCTTTGATGCCCCTGTTACAGCCAGGCAGACATGTCTGTCATGCAATTGGATATAGGAATCGGAAGCTCGGTGGTAAGGCCAGCCTGGAAATAGAGATTCAGGAGCTACCATATCAGTACACCCTTAAGGAGTGTTTTGGTTGCACTGTGCAGTGTGATCCAGTGGTCGAGGAGAATTGATAACAGCTGTGAGAGGGAAGGGGCGTCAACAGCTAACTCCATCTGAAAGCATGAAGCAAGATTGCGAGGGAGAAATGGCATTTGTGCTGAGCCCTAGGAACTCATCAGAATTTCCAGTAGGGACTAAAGCAGGAAGAGACACTGGAGTCTAGCAGGGAGACTTGAAGGCGTCTTAGGGACAGGGGGAGTCTTCTCCCCAATACCTTTTGATTCCGTAGTTTCTATTTTCCTCAGCACTGCCTTGGTTTTAAAAAACTCCTCTGGGTTTGGATTCTTTTCTGTCTGTGCACAACTGCACAATGCTGAGCCCATAGAAAATATTTGCTAAATAGCCTCATGTTTCTAGGATTTTAACCTAGCAGACGTGCAACCTTTCCTTGAATTCTAGCAAATAATTTGCATTTCCTGGCTTTGCAGATCACCACTTTCTCCAGACTGCTAACCAGTCGTGACTGTGAAATTTTAGAATCAGAAGTAAAGGGCAGGGCTCCAAAACCCACGATCCTGTGGCTGCAGCAGTTTGACACTGAGTACTCGTTCCTCAAAAAAGTCCGGTGAGGGTCCCAGCCTTCCCCCGCCCTCCATCCGCAGCCCTGACCACTTTGTATTTCACTTATGGTTGTAGTAGCCACTGCTGTCCCCAGCACTGGATAGTGAACGTCAAGGACATGTGACCCTGAACAGGGTAGTTGTTAAATCCTCCCCCTCATCTGTTATCTTCCGCGTAAACGTCCTTCTCTGAAACCAGGGTCCTTGTGTCTCGTTAGGAGGCATCTATTAGTCTTTCTCTACTGGGTTGTCTACCAACCTTGCAGAGAAGGACCCACCTCAATAGTGTTTTTCTATATACGTTTATGCTTCCATATCACTTTGGGGAATTTTATCACCCATTTTTTAGGACAGATAACTCACTTGGATAATTTCCTTTTTCTTTCAGAAACTGCTTAGCTAACACAGCCAGATGTAAAATCCTCATCATTCAAACAGATTTTGAAGATGGAGTTCATAGCGCTCAGCTCATCGCCTCAGCTAAGTATGTTTTTGTTATTTCTCTCAGAAACTACATAGGAAACCCAAAATTTATTCAGGAGCTCCTAAAGAATTTCTTCCCTAAAAACAGTATAGTGTGAGAAGAAACATAGAAATCAAAATAAAAATGATTCTCCCTTTTAATTCCCCCAAATGTGGACTAGAAAAAATGAAGAAAGAGAAACACAGAGAAAAGACTAACAACAATACAAAAATGGTAAAATGCAAGAAGTGTAACTAATAAAATATTAGGAGGCTAGTAAAGAGTATCCTTGAGGGCCGGCCCCGTGGCTTAGCAGTTAAGTGCGCGTGCTCCGATGCTCGCAGCCCGGGTTCGGATCCCGGGCGCACACCTACGCGCCGCTTCTCCGGCCATGCTGGGGCCGCATCCCACATACAGCAACTAGAAGGCTGTGCAGCTATGACATACAACTATCTACTGGGGCTTTGGGGGGAAAAATAAATTAAAAAAAAAAAAAAAGAGGAAGAGTATCCTTGAAACATATGTTTGCAGACATGTTTTAATAATGATTAATTTTAAATTATGCAATGTGAATTTATTCCAAGTTCAAGGGCAGTAACAGTATGTAAATGCTTTCATTTGTATTCATTTGACATTTTCATAGTGTTTGTGGTGGAAATCTGATACTTTTGGAATTAACTATGTTCCTGTATTACTTAATGTTGAAATGCAAGTGATTTCTGGGCCTTTTAAAGCATTGGAAGCCATATTTCATATCATGCTTGTCTGTTCACAGAACCCTGTTTCTTGAAATGGAAAGTTCCACTAGTCTCACCCTTAGTAGCATTGGGGCGAGCCCATCAAGTATTACAAGATAGGGTTCCTGACTGATAAAGATGCCTCTTCAAAGCAGAGGGACACAGGAGTGGGGAGGAAAATGAGCCTACTACCAGAGAACTTGCTCTCATTTTCTCGTAAGAGAAGATAATAAGCATGAAGGTGTGAAATTTATTTAAGCCTAAAAACCGTGAAATTGAACATGACAGCTCCTAGGACACCCTTCAGCCATTTCACAACTTTGGTTTTGTTTATTTGCTTGGTTTTGTTTTTATTTGTTTTGTCTTTGCTTGCTTGTTCTTAAAATAGGTATTCTGCTATAAATGAAATCAATAAGATACAAGGAAACAAGCACTGTATCTTAGTCTATTTCATCACGAAACTGTCCCGGATGGGAAGTGGAACGTCCTATGTCGGATTTCATGGAGGTAGGACCAAAATATTAGTGAACATATTTGTTTAAATTATGTTTGAGTTATTTCTAATTTGTTCCTATGGTGTACAAGTCTGAAAATAAAATATTAATGTGAATCACAGCAATATTCATTTCAGATGCAATTCGATTTCTTACCACTGATTGCTGCAAAAAGCACTTATCTTTGGACTTGCTGCTTCAAGATACAGCATTTCCTTTATTAACTTGTAGATGAACACTTGAGTAGTCTCTCTGGTTCTGCCTTTTATTATATGGCTAATGCAGATATGATGTTCCCGACTAATGCTATTATGCACTGATACTTTATGCCTGTTTTTTTGGGGGGGGGAATGCTGTCTTAAATCTCTCACTCTCTTTTTTTTTTCTGAGAAATGAGTCACCAAATGTTTATTATATAAGAAAATTGGTATTCTAGAAATGGCAAATAACAATTTCTTTTTATAATTTCATAGACCATGGGAGGCCGACCTCGCCACTGTCCCACACCCCTTTACTAATTACGATAAAATAAGTATAATAACAAATATGTAAAAGAGTCATGGGCCTTCTTCAGATATCCTTTACAAGTCAGTTATTTCAATTCTTAACACTGATATTTATATTGAAGTTATTGACATATATAGCATGAGTCAGGGGGTTCCGTGTATAGTCAAAGGTTTAGACTTTAGGATACAAATCATTCATTTAGCAGCAGTGTATTTAAACATCAGGACGTGTGGTGTATCCCTACTTATGACTAACAAAAAGACCAGAAAGGACGTGAGAAGATTCTGGGTGGCTTTATTCTCCACAGGGCTCTGGCAGTCTGTGCACATCGATGACCTCCGGAGATCCACCGTCATGGTTTCGGATGTGACTAAACTGCAGAACGTGACCATCAGCCAGCTGTTTAAGCCAGAAGATGAACCTGAGTGTAAGTCGTGAGGACGAGTCTTTGGGGATGCAAGATGGTAGGAGTGCAGCCAGGAGATGTTGAGGTGTGCTGCAGTGCGCTGTGGGGAGAACAGGGCCGCCATGTGTTCGTCACCCTGGAGTCCTAGCACCTGCCCCTCTGCAGGAGCCAGGGACGTGTTTCCTGAACTGACTGATGACTAGTCCGAGGGCACCTTCTACTGCTTTCCAAGGCCAAGTAGAAGGCAATATTTCCACATGAAAAAGCAGGTCTTTGTGGATGCGTAGGCCGTGGAAGTGAGTGCCTGTAGAATGCAAACATCAGAGTCTGTCTGCCTTGGTTCCTGTATCAGCTGTCTGAGCCCAGGATGGGCATAAGGGGTTGCTGCTGGTGGACCACACTGAGTGGGCAGATTGGAGGCTGATCAATGTGACCTGCGGCCTCTCCTTTGGGGACCCCACTGGAGCTGGGTGCTGGGCAAAGCCTGATGGTTGGAGCCCAAGCACACAACCCACAGAAAGTGTTACTAGCACTCCCATTCCATCTTCTGAACAGTAACTCTATCGTGTTTGCTTCTGTTGCAGTGGAGGTGGGACACAGGGCTGGAGACAACCATGAGGAGGAGATGGAAACAGAGACTGAAACATCGGGGCAAATGACTGAGGTGGAAATGGAAACAGAAAGCAAGACCTCTGGGCCGGAGAGAAGTGATGTGAGTTCTGGTTCTTTGGGCCCCCCGTGCTGCTGGGCTCCCCTCATGAGTGGCTTATTTATACTTTATACCCCCAGGAGTCCAAGGAGTAGACTCAGCCACACAGGGGTTAGGCCAGCACCTCTTCCCTCCATGCTGTGAGTGTAGGTGAATTACCAGGACAAGGTCTGACACTTGCTTTTCCTGACGTGTTCTGGTCAGTTTTGCTCTGTTCCTTGACCACTGGCTGAGTCCCTAAGCACACACAACCACCTTGCAGTGGTTCTGAGAGCAGTTGTGCGAGGGCACGTGGACAGCTGCAGGCAGGCCCACAGCAGGAGCTTTGCACAGCAAGAACCATGCCCTGTGCTTCCTGCACGTCAGCACGTAGACCTCGTCTCCCATGGGTCGTGTAGGCGGCAGAAACGGAAGGCTTGATTGTCTCTATCAACAGATGCAGGTGCTGGACACCACCAGACTGCTGAGAAGCTGCATACAAAGTGCTGTGGGCATGCTCAGAGACCAGAATGAGAGCTGCCAACGCAGTATGAGGAGGGTGGAGATTCTTTTCAGCCTCTTGAATGAAGACGATGAATGCAGAGGTATGATCCCCATCTCCCGCCCGTACCCCAGCGTGGGCTGCTGCTCAGGAGTGAGAATCGTCTCACCTTGCGGTCTTCTGTGGTTCGTAGAAGCAGCTGAGCCAGCGGGAATCCAAGCGTACCTCTCCAGCTTTGCTCTAGACTCGGCCTGGCTGAAGGAGAGGCAGCTTCCCTTCTGGTGGGCTGGGTCAGTGTTGCAGAGCCCACAGCTCAGTGCCCGTGGGACATGGGGAATGCATGTCTCTTCTGCTTTTTTGCAGCCACCTTCTTACGGGTATCCAAGATGCGCCTCTATGTCCTTTTAAGGAAGCAAGAAGAGAACTACCTCCACAATATGAAGGAATGGGTGGTGAGGGAAGCCTTGAATCAGGACGCTCTCCAGGAGGCAGGCACGTTCAGGTACCGTGGTCACAGGAGACCAGGAGGGCCTGCCGTGTGGCGGCCGGGCCTGCAGCTTTGTGCACGCACCCTCTCCCCGCCGAGGAAAGGGGGCCGAGACGTTTCTCTGAGCAAAGGGTCACTTTTTTGTTTTTCCAACGAGCACAAGATAGTCTGGGTGGTGGTTATGTGGGGATTTGCTGCCTCTTTTCTCTCCTTTTGCATTTAAATTTTTTCATAATAAAAAAAATAGAACATCTGTTCTTATAGGATGTAAATGTTCACCAGCATGTCCATTCCCAGAGAAATGGATGCTGCTGTTTCAGGTTATTAAGAACGGGATATGCAGGAAGGGAACAGAAATTATTTTCCTGGGGCCGGTCCCGTGGCGTAGCGGATAAGTGCGCGCGCTCTGCTGCTGGCAGCCCAGGTTTGAATCCCGGGCGCGCACCGACGCACTGCTTGTCAGGCCATGCTGTGGCGGCGTCCCACATGAAGTGGAGGAAGATGGGCACGGATGTTAGCTCAGGGCCAGTCTTCCTCAGCAAAAAGAGGAGGATTGGCTTCGGATGTTAGCTCCGGGCTGATCTTCCTCACACACACACACACAAAAAAGAAATTATTTTCCTAGATCTACTGTTTGAAGTTATTCAATAACTACAAAAATAAGACCCTGGAATATTCATTTATTGTCCATGGTCCTTTTTCTATAAAACCTTGACCCTTTTTGAGGACTAACCCATGACGACCTGTGTCATGGAAGGAGGGACAGACTTCTGGATGCCAGATGGAAGATGAAGCGTGCCTCGAGTTGGCAGGATCATCTTAGACCTGTTACTTCATCACTCTGGCTCTTAGTTTCCTCATGTCTGAAAGAAAGTTTTACTCATGCATAAGGCCCCGTCCAGGTCCCACCTTCCCCGACTGTGACTGGGGTCGCCCTCCGGTGTACTGCCTGTGTGCCGTCAGCAGGAGGAAAATGACGGGAGCAGCAGAGCTGAGTGGAACGTGCAGCTTATTGATGCTGATTTCATTACTGTAGGAGGTTTTCTGCTTCTACTTTTTTCTCTAGTTATCCTTAATTTCTTTCCAAATTATACTTTCTGAGTAAGGAATTTTATAAGGTCAGATATGAACCTACAAATATTTTCATCTCCCTTGGTTACTCCTAATGGATTTTACTGAATACTTACTTCTACATAAATATTTCTGAGCCTCTGTATTTTCAGCCTCCCCATCAGTTTCTGAACTTCCCATTTGCCAGGTGTTGAGAGCAGTATGGGCGGCCCCACCTTCCACTGCCCTGCTGTTTGCTGTAGCATTGGGACTAGCCTCCTCTCACTCGGGTTGCTGGTGGTTTCTGAACAGCATCTCAATCTAGCGGTCAGAAGTCTCACCTGTTTTAACTCTCTGTGTCGGGTCAGATGGAGCCCAGAGCCTGCTGATCCACTATCATAAGCCACTGGGGACTAACTCTGTTCACCATCCCTGTATTTTGTACTTAAGCCATTTGCCCTCTTGGGATTAAATAGTCCAAACTGTGATTGTCTTTATAAAAGGGTTGTTCCGACTCCCAAGTCTGCACACCTGTCCAGGTACAGCTGCCCCCGTCTCTCTCTGCAGCCAGCGCTTCCTTTCACTTCTGTAGTCTTCCACTATTTTCTAGTTTGGCACTTTTCCCTTAAATCAAGTGATCTCTTTGATCATTAGCATGCTTTGTTTCCTCAGTAGACATTTTTGAATTCTCTCCAGGTTTCTGTGCACTATATTCTTTAAAAAGTAGGGTATTTCTTTTTCTTCTTTTCATTTCTCCCCAATGTTAATTACCAAGCAGTAGATTTCTTAGACTTTATCACAAGAATTTTGAGATGAATTATAGAGTTTATTATTATGTATAAATATAATTATAACAGCGAAGTATAATGTATTTAATATAAGCAATCAAATTTATTTTCATATAAAAATCCTCAGATCCAGTGTACAAAAACCATTAGCAACAAGAACTAAGTTCTAGATAAACTTGTGCTTTCTTGCTTAACTTGATTTGAAATGAATTTACTGTGTGTGAGGATCCACGACCTGGCTGACTGCCACTGGGGAGTGGGAGAGGGAGGAGTGCGCTCGCCTAGGTCTACTGCCCTCCGGGGATCCAGTCCACCACCTTCAGATGCACAGCTGCATGGATCTCTCAGGTGTCCTGTTGTGCTGTGCAGAGTCCTCTGCTGGTTAATGAATGTCCATTTAGTTATAACTTACAGGGGAGACAAAGGGAACAGTTCACTCCACCATGAAGCTGACGTCACTACCAAATGAATTTGTTGTGATCTCTTCTTTATTATAGTCTATCTACAACTGACTTTTTTTCTTAAAATAACGTTTTTTTTTTTTTCCAAATGAATTTGGTCATTGTTTTCTTTATTTATTGAACCTAGATGACTTGTTCTGGAAAATAGTCATATAACAAAATAAAGCAAGTGTACTACTTGGCCTTTTCAGTGAACTAGTTACAGTTTATTAGATGTAGAATTAAGATCTACTCCAGTTCTGCCCCTAGACATTTGCATTTGTGAGTCTCTCTTCTGGTATTTTAAAATAATGAAAATTTCCATTTATCGCCATAGCTATAGTGTGGAAATTAGGAGACCAGGTGTTTTGGTACAGCCCAAGAGGAAACGGAATATCAGAAGGACGCAGGACTCCCACCGTGGTCTGTGGTCAGTCTGACGTGACACTGGAGTCTGCCTCTCTTCTGCTCTGCAGGCATACCCTCTGGAAGCGGGTCCAGGGCGCGGTGATACCTCTCCTGGCGAGCATGATATCTTTCATCGACAGAGATGGCAACCTTGAGCTACTGACCAGGCCAGGTGCTCCATCCTGGACAAGAGATCTTTGGATGTTTATTTTCAGTGACATTAAGCTTCTGAACATTCCTCTTGTGACGAATGATACAAGGTGAATCCTTTTTGTGGGAAGGGAAAAAAAATCATAACATAGCAGCAATCTTTTCTTCTTTTTTTTTTTTTTGTGAGGAAGATCAGCCCTGAGCTAATATCCAATGCCAATCCTCCTCTTTTTTTGCTGAGGAATACTGGCCCTGGGCTAGCATCCATGCCCATCTTCCTCCACTTTACGTGGGAGGCCGTCGCAGCAGAGCGCACGCACTTAACCGCTTGCATCACCGGGGCCAGCCCCCATAGCAGCAATCTTAATATGCTCTCCCAAGTCTTTGATGAAATGTAGGTATCGATTTTAGGATCACATTTAAGTTGGCTCTTTTCGCAGCCTCAATGGTTATGGCATTACAGCAACATGGGAGAGTTTGCTAAAGTTCTGGGAAATCTTTGTTTCGTTCTCTTCTTGCTTCATCTCCCTGTTTCCAGAGCACCCGTTACAGTTAAAATTGCCAGGTTCAACTCCGTCCACACCAGAGAAGCTGCACTTAGAGAGCTGTTAGATTTGTTCCTCCTTCCTTGGGGGGATCCACACGGCCTGTCGCTAGGCCTGATCTTGTGCAACTCAAGCTCAGCCGGCCGCCCAAAAGCTTCCTCTTTGGATTTCAGGGGACCTCAATTCCAGGGTGTAGGTTAATAAAGAATATACGAATAAATGGAATTCTGAATCTGCAGTGGAAACACTTAGAAGACAAGACACCATTGATCACGAGAGAAAGACTGGCTTCTGATAAGTCATGTTCTGTGTGTGTAGGTTTAGGGCCAGGGTAGGTCCAGGCACCACAAGACCTGGTTCTGCCTGAGACTTTAGGCAACTACTTGACCCCTCCCAGCCTTGGTTTGTTTTTGTTTTGTCTGCAAAGCCAAGAGATTACATGAGGTCGCCCTGGAGTTCCTTTATAACAGAAGCACTGAGCTGTAAAATGGACCCGTGGGCCGTCTTTGTAGCCTTTTAACACGTTTGTTCTTGAGGATTGAGAGGAACTGGCATCAGAGGTGGGTCTTGTCTTGTGTCTTGAGCAACATCTCACTGACCCTATTCTTTGTCCTCATTTGCCTGATTGCAGATCTAAAAGTGAGATGTCCTATGTCATAGTGCAGAACTATATGAACCTTGCAGAGGGCTTCTCCAATGACGTGCCTTTTAGCTGGCGAATCAAGGACTATCTGGAAGAACTGTGGGTCCAGGCTCAGTACATCACAGGAGCTGAAGGTGAGCCCGGGGATGTGGTGGAAGGGGACACGTTCTGGCAGGAGGAGAGCCTGTTACCCTGTCATGAGGCTTCTGGACAACTAGGGCACAGGACTCAGGAGATGTCCCATTAAGCCTTTCTCAACAGCTGCTAGCGACTAGAATGGAATATCTTTGCCCAAACTGAGCTGCAGTGCTTCTCCTGAACCACGTGGCACCTTGCTCTGCTGTCACACACGTCCCAAGTAGTTTGGCCATCGGCACTCCAGGAAAACCAACGATAACACAACACTCTTGGAAAAGTCATCTTTCATCCATGAAATAATCTTTTCAAAGTTTACTAATAGCACTGCCTTTAAAAAATACAGGTCAAATCCTTGAAGATGAACTTATTTTTCTAGGTAAGCATTCTGCCACTTTTTCTGAACAAACTTGAAGCAGTCTGTGTCCTGAGGAAAGAGTCTTCCCTTTTCAAGGCCGTGCCCTAACCGTTAGACAGTGCTTTTCTATGAGAGCGTGTGACTGAGGCTAGCACCCCATCCACTAGGAGGCAGATCTTTCTGGTTCGAGCAGCTCATCACCCCAGCCCCTGAAGAGCAGCCACTCATTCCTGATTCACTTGGGTCCTGAAGCCTGTTTTGACTTAATAGACGTAAAACTTGGTCTGTCTCAGATCGTTTGATCCCTTTGGGTCTGGGTAGGCTGTTTGTGACTGAAATTTAACATTGGTTCTGCCTTTGTTTCTGTTATTCCACTGGAAAAATATCTAAAGTGTCTAGAAATGATCATAAAATCAGGCAGCTGACTCTCTGCAGTGAGCTTGCATTCAGCAGAACCTTACCCTCTGTTACTGTTTGCAGAGTGACTGCCCTTCACCAGGAGAAACGGAGTGTTCTGAATGAAAGGGAAGAGTCAGGATTTACATCCTCACTCCAAGCCAATCTTTGGTCTCCTCTCTGCAGGACTGCCAGAGATATTAACGGAAGTCTTTCAGCAGACTCCTCTGGGCAGGTTTCTTGCTCAGCTCAGTGCAGAACAGCAGCAAGAACTTCTTCAGTGCTACTTGAAGGACTTCCTTCTCTTGACCATCAGAGTGTCCACTAGGGAAGAATTAAAGGTAAAGAGGAGAGCTGGTGTGGTATGACCTGGATGCAAACATGAGAACTTTTCCTCAGCTACTGAGGCTGGTGCTGTCTCATTTGTGGAAAAGGACGTGGTCTGGGAGGACTCTGGTGCCTGAAAATGCCACTCATGCCCTCAAAATGCTCGGTGCGAAACCCTCAGCCCACTGCCCAGGGCCCCCAAAACATGAGCTTTTTATAACATAAGGAAGTCCTCCAATTTCCCAGTAACACCTTCCTTTTAAATATTTAGAGTCTCTTGAAGAAAATTAGGTAAATATTGAACTGACTCAACAGGGTAATAATAATAACTGAGATTTCAGTGGAAAGACTGATAGTTTTGACAACCTAAAGATTTCAAATTTCAGTACATAAAAAAGGAAAGTGACAAATTTGAGGAGAACATACTTATAACCGATATGATTTAAGGATAATAAAGTATTCTTAGGAATTAATAAGAAAATACCCTAGTTTCTAAAAATGGGTGAAAATTATAAACCAACAATTAACAGAATAATTATACAGGTATCCAGAAAACATTTGAAAATTGCTGAGCCTCACTAGTAAATCAACGAAACATGAACAATTTTTAGATACTATTTTTACCTATCCATGTGGGAAAACTGATTTTTAAAAAGGCAGAAGTTCCTCCATTGTGAACCAGCACGGTCCTTCTAGAAAACTGCCGGGTGAGATGAATTGAAAACCTTATAAAATCTGAACTGGTGATTCTGTCCTGAGAACATTATTGGAGACGTGGACAATATTTTATCCAGGAATGTTCTTTTCAGCTTTATTTCTAAAAACGGAAAATGAGAAACAATTTTGTTGTCCAAAATTGAGGGTTGGACAAATTAAAGTAGGGCCATTTAATTGGTCATTGTGCAACCACCACAAATGATGTTCTTCAAGTGTACTTAACAATAGAGACATATTTGTAATGTAATAAGTGGAAAAAAATCAGGAATATACTCTGATCCTAATTTGGGGACAACAGGGAGAAGAGGTATGGATATAAAAATGCCTAGAAGGGGTGACACCAAAAAGTAAACTAGAGATAGTAATTGTAGGCGTGATTTTTAATTTTCTTTTTTGTCATTTTTGAATAGTTCCAATTTTCCACAGGAAAAACATCTTTTTTTTTTTTTTTTTTTTTGTAATTTACAAATATAAACTAAAAGCTTGTTTGTTTGTTTGTTTTTTTGGTGAGGAAGATCGGCCCTGAGCTAACATCCGTGCCCATCTTCCTCTACTTTATATGGGATGCCACCACAGCATGGCTTGACAAGCGGTGCATCGGTGCGCGCCCGGGAACCGAACCGGCGAACCCCAGGCCGCCGCAGCTGAGCATGTGCACTTAACCACTTGTGCCACCAGGCTGGCCCCTCTAAAAGCTTGTCTTTCATCCCAGGTCCTGCAGACGGCTCTGTGGTCCTGCATCAATCAACTGAAAGCAGGAGGACCAGAAGAGCAGATTTCCTTACCGTGGGTGCACCTTGCCTATCAGCACTTCAGGAGCCGGCTACAGAACTTCTCCAGAATCCTGACTATCCACCCCCAAATTCTGCGCAGCCTAATGGAAGCCCCATGGAACCACTGCTTGGCTGGACATGAGATGGTATGGCTCCTCTGGGGGAACTTAGTGCTTACAACCAGGGCTCGACCTTCCTTGAGCAAGTGGGAGGGTGCTCCCAACACCCTCCTGGGAAGGGAAAGCTTATGGGCCATGTTCCAGATGGGAAACTTCACGTGCATATATGTCAGTATAACTCAGACGTTAAGAACACATCTAACCAATGCTTCCTCTATCGCATACAATAAAAGATGAGGCTACAAGCCTGGGAACACGAGAATACACTGTGCTAACATCCTGGGCCTCTGGGCTTAGGATTTAGAGCAGCCAAAAGGGTGGGGGGCGGGGCTGCTCAGTCACGAGCCTGTTCTCTGTCTCCCCAGACTCTGGATGCATTCGCAGCGGTGGCCTGTGCTGAAATGCTGACCAGAGACATCCTGAAGCCCAGTCCCCAGGCGTGGTTACAGATGGTGAAGAATCTGTGCATGCCGCTGGAACTCCTCTGCTCAGACGGGTACATGCGAGGCAGTGGGAGCGTGACCGAAGCTGTCATCAGGGAAGTCAGGTGAGACCCAGGAGCCTGGCGCTCGCTGATCCCTTCCACACGTGCTCACCAGGAGCCTGCCCAGTCCTGGCCGCATCAGAAAGATACTCCTGCCCCGGGAAGGAGTCCTTTCCTCATTCATTGAGGAAGCTTTTAAACCCTCTGTTGAACGCTTTTTAAATGCCAGGCATCATATTGATGCTAGAGACACAAAGAAGAAGAAAACCGTGCATTCAGGGAGTGCATGGAGTAATGGAGGGGATAGAAAGGCGAGCAGATTATGATGATCCCGTGGGAGAAATGCTGGGACAGAAGAGAGCAACTGGAGGGGACCTCAGGCAGGACAGCAGGGCGGGCAGGGCCACGGAGAAGGGACCAGCAGTCAGGGGACAAGTCTTGTGCTGGCCTTTAAGGCAAGGTGGGACTCAGCAGGCACAGGCTGAGGCCAGCACGTGAGACCCCGAGCTCCGCAGAGCTGAGTCTGAGGGGAGGAGTGGAAAGACGGAAGCGGTGGCAGTCAGGGAGCCACGCGCGGGGCTGAGACGTGATTCCCCCGCCCACCTCTGCCCTGGCTCCTCTGCCCATCTTTCAAGTCTTGTGCCTTGGAACTGCCTCTCTGCCCCTGCTCCTCGTGAGTGACACCCCTCTCTTGACAGAACCCACTGGAATCGCATTTTTTCCATCGCACTCTTTGTGGAGCATGTGCTGCTGGGGACCGAGAGCCAGATTCCTGAGCTGCGCCAGCTGGTGACCAAGTACGTCTTCCTACTCAACAAGGTGAGTGCTCGAGTCAAGCTCAGCAAGCCTCCCGGCTCTGCCTCTCTCCAAGACGAAGAAGAATCGAAGCCTAACCTGACATTTGTCTGCAGGGAGTATATTCCCTTTCAGCTCTGACAGTTTTATCTAGAAGTGCAAAGGAAAGTGATTTCATTGCATAGGTCATAACATTTTCCATGTTTAATTGTTTAATTATTTACTCTCTCCTGGGTGCTAAGTCAGGGTATATCATTTTATGGAAACTATCCATGCAGAGAATATCCTTCAAACCCTTTGGGAGGGCTGAAGGGGTGGGCTCCACCCAGGCCTCCATTGGCCACAGCCCCTTCCAGCAGCCTGGCCCTCTAGGGGAGCTGTCTGCCGCCGCCATGGTCAGGGGGACGGGGATGCAAGAGAATGCCGCTGGGGTTGTGGACTTCAAATACAGTGCTGTGGGTGGGACCAAGGGAACAGGAAGCCCCGTGCCTCTGCCCCTCGACACCCTTCATAAAATTAGTACCCCTCAGAAAAAGGCACCACCTCTGTGACCATGCTTTCAGTCACAGTGGCCACTCAACAAACGACGGCTTCTGCCTCACTTACCCCAGAAACTTCGCACAAGTGCTTCTAGCAGCTTTAGCTGTTCAGCCTTTGAAATGCAGTGGGGCACGCTACAGGGCAGTTGACGTGGATACTAGGTTCCAGTCTACTCTCACATGACCAACATATCAATGGCTGAAACAAAAGATAAGCCTGTCTCTCCTATAACTGTCTGTAGGAGCTTAAGCAATCCCAGGCTAGTGTACCAGCTTCTCCGTGTCAGGCACCCAAGCTCCTTCTGTCTTGTTGCATTGTCGCCCTTAATATACAACTGCCACCTTGTGGTCTGAGAAGGCTGTTTCTGCTGTCACAAGCCATGGGACAGAAAGAACGGGCAGCAGAGGGCACACCCATTTTAAGATCACAACGCAGAATATGCACACAGCATGTCAGCTCAGAGCTCACCATCCTAAACTTAGTCACGGCCTTATCTAGTTACACAGGAGGCTGAGAAATCTTGAGCAGAGCGGTCCCATGCCCAGGTAGATCTTGGAGGTTCCTTTATAGAGGAAAAATGGAGAAAGGACCCTAGAAAACAACTGGCACTCTCTGCCACACCGTTGGCCCACACCCATGATCACCCTTCTTCCCACACAGACTACATGTAGCTTTTCTCCAGGTCTCACCCTGTCACAGGCCAGGATCCCTGGAGGATGCACAGTCCTTTCAGCCAGGTCCAGTGTGGTTCTTAACGATGATAACCTAAACTAAAAGATAAGTTATTTGGTCCCTGCATGCCGGCATGTGCACACTCGTAGACTCTTTCATGTTAGGCCTGTGGGGAGACTTTTTTTGCCAATAAAATTACCTCAAAAACTTGATGGGGGGGCCGGCCCCGTGGCTTGGCGGTTAAGTGCGCGCGCTCCGCTACTGGCGGCCCGGGTTTGGATCCCGGGCGCGCACCAACGCACCGCTTCTCTGGCCATGCTGAGGCCGCGTCCCACATGCAGCAACTAGAAGGATGTGCAGCTATGACGTACAACTATCTACTGGGGGGCTTTGGGGGAAAAAAAGGAGGAGGATTAGGCAATGGATGTTAGCTCAGAGCCAGTCTTCCTCAGCAAAAAGAGGAGGATTAGCACGGATGTTAGCTCAGGGCTGATCTTCCTCACCAAAAAAAAAAAAAAAAAAACAAAACCTTGATGGGTTTCTGGTTTATTTCCTTCCAGTCAGATCCGTGTGCGAGTAACCACAGCTGAAGACCTTCTATAGTTCGTTTTCATGCCTGAAGCCTGTCTTGTATTTACTGGCCTCATGTTCTTCCCATCCCCTCCAATTTAAGGACAGCCACCTTGAGGCCATTTGGGGAAAGGGGCTTGAAGGGGAAAGCATTGCCTGTGAGGCTAGCTCCTATTGTCTGGCTAGGAAGTCTTAAATGGAATTGCTGGGGGAGGGCATGGGGCATCAAATCTTATCTCCTACTGTGGCTGCCTTTTCAGAGCTACTTCTTATAGTTAGACTGAATTGATAGTCAAGAAAGCCTCCCACGGGACTTTGGTAAAAGCTGCAAAAAGCAGGCAATACACAGATGGATATTGCGTTTTCTCAGTTCTAACAGAAAGGTTAGATGATAAATAGGTAGATCGTTAAGTAGATAGGGAATAGACAGACAGATAGATAGATGATAGATGAAAGATGGATGGACAGTTAGATACATAGATGATGAATGGATGGATGGATAATGATAGATGGATGGGTAGATAGGTAGATGATGGGTGGATAGATAGATGCTAGATGGATGGATGGATATATAGATAGATGATGGATGGATGGATAGATAGAGAGATGATAGATGGATGGATAAATAGGTAGGTAGATAGATGGATGATGGATGGATAGATAGACGATTGACAGGTAAATGATGGATGGATGGATAGATAGATGATGGATGGATGGATAGAAAGCTAGATGATAGATGGATGATGGATGGGTGGATAGGTAGGTAGATAGATGATAGATGGACAATGGATGGATAGATAGAGAGATGATGGATGGATAGGTAGGTAGGTAGATAGATGACAGATGGATGATGGATGGATGATAGATTGGTAGGTAGGTATATAGATATAGATAGATAGATAGATAGATTCTCTTGGCTTGTGATCTGACTTCTAAGGTGTCACAGATGACAGTCTTACCAAATGTTTTGCTATTATAGATCATAAGGGCGTTGACTTTCCAGTCTGTAATGTCCCTATCCTTGCCAACCACTGTCCAACCACTAGTCCACTGCCTTTTTTTTTTGGTGGTAAAATATAGATAACATAAAATTTACCATTTTAGCCGTTTTTAGGTATACAGTTCAGTGGCATTAGGTACATTCACATTGTTGTGCAACCATCACCACCATCCATCTCCAGAACTCTTTCATCTTGCAAAACTGAAACTCTGTCCTCATTAAACACTAACTCCCCATTCCCCTCCCCCAGGGCCTGAGACTCATATAAGTCCCAGGGTCCCCATAGGGACCTCATATAAGTGGAATCATATGGAATCATTTGTCCTTTTGTGTCTGACTTACTTCACTCAGCATAATGTCCTCAAGTTGTAGCATGTGTCAGAATTTCCTTCCTTTTTAAGGCTGAATAATATTCCATTGTGTGGATAGTCCACATTTTGTTTATTCATTCATCTATTGACGGATATTTAGGTTATTGCCACCTTTTGGCGATTGTGAGTAATGCTGTTATTAACATTGGTGTACAAGAATCTGTTTGAGTCCCTGCTTTTAATTTTTTGGATATATACCTAGAAGTGGAATTGCTGGATCATATCATAATTCTATGTTTAACTTTTTGTGGAACCACCCTACTGTTTTCCACAGTGGCTGCACCATCCTACATTCCCACCAGCAATGCACTAGGGTTTCAATTTCTCCACATCTCTCCCAACACTTGTTATTTTCTATGTTTTTTTTTCTTTTTAATAATAGCATCCTAATGGGTGTAAAGTGGTATCTCATTGTGGTTTTAATTTGCATTTTCCTAATGACTGATGATATTGAGCATCTTTCTGTGTGCTTGTTGCCCATTTTTGTATCTTTGGAGAAATGTCTAGTCAAGTCCTTTGCCTGCTTTTGAATTGGGTTGTTGATTCACAAATCAAATTTAGCAGGGTATTAAAAACATATATATCATTTCAAAGTAAGATTAATCCTGGGAATTCAAGGCTAGATCAAAATAATAAAATCTATGAAATGTCATCGTTTACATAACAAATTAAAAGATAAACCCTAAATGATCATTTCAAAAGGTACAGAAAAAGCATTTGATAAAGTATAATTTGCCATGTCTGACCAAGCAAGGGAAACAACAGAAAAAATAAACAAATGGGACTACATCAAACTAAAAAGCTCTGCACAGCAAAGGAAACCATCAACAAAACAAAAAGACAACCTAACAATTGGGAGAAGATATTTGCAAACCGTATATCTGATAAGGGGTTAATATCCAAAATATATGAAGAACTTATACAACTCAACAACAAAAAACAGACAACCCAATTGAAAAATGGGCAAAAGACCTGAACAGACATTTTTCCAAAGAAGATATACAGATGGCCAACAGACACATGAAAAGATGTTCAACATCACTAATTATAAGGGAAATGCAAATCAAAACTACAATGAGATATCGCCTCACGCCTGTCAGAATGGCTATAATTAACAAGACAAGAAATAACAAGTGTTGGAGACGATGTGGAGAGAAGGGAACTTGCATACACTGCTGGTGGGAATGTCAACTGGTGCAGCCTCTATGGAAAACAGTACGGACATTCCTCCAAAAATTAACAATAGAACTACCATACAATCCAGCTATTCCACTGCTGGGTATTTACCCAAAGAACATGAAAATATGAATGCATAAAGATATGTGTACTTATGTTCATTGTGGCATCATTCGCAATAGCCAAGACTTGGAAACAACCTAAGTGCCCATTAAGGGACGAAGGGATAAAGAAGATGGGGTATATATACACAATGGAATACTACTCAGCCATAGAAAAAGATGAAATCTGCCCATTTGTGACAACATGGATGGACCTTGAGGGTATTATGCTAAGTAAAATAAGTCAGAGGGAGAAAGTCAAATGCCATATGATCTCACTCATAAATAGAAGATAAAAACAACAACAAACACATAGATACAGAGATTAGATTAGTGGTTACCAGAGGGGAAGGGGGGAGCGGGGAGGGTGAAAGGGGTGACTGGGCACATGTGTGTGGTGATGGATTGTAATTAGTCTTTGGGTGGTGAACACGATGTAATCTACACAGAAATTGAAATATAATGATTTTGAAATACAATGAAATTTATATAATGTTATAAACCAATATTACCTTAATAAAAAAAAATTAACCATAGTTAAAAGGCTAGCATTTTTACTATGAAAATTACTGTGATGATTGGGCCTGGCCCTGTGGTATAGCGGTTAAGTGCGCGTGCTCCGCTGCTGGCAGCCCGGGTTTGGATCCTGGGTGCGCACCGATGCACCAATTGTCAGGCCATGCTGTGGCGGCGTCCCATATAAAGTGGAGGAAGATGGGCACGGATGTTAGCCCAGGGCCAGTCTTCCTCAGCAAAAAAAAAAGTGGGGGGAGGATTGGTGTGGATGTTAGCTCAGGGCTGATCTTCCTCACACACAAAAAAAGTAATAAAATAAAATTACTGTGATGGACATCCACTGGAGCAAGAAGACACTCTGATTAGCTCTTCTACAATAAAATAGCAAAATAGGAATAATAAAAAAAATTTATAATTTGGAAAAAAGATACTCTTGGCAAACTAGGAATAGAAGGAGACTCTCCTTAAGCTGATAATGCCCAAGGGTATACATAATATAAAGACATCTATTGCAAACATCATTCCTAAGCACAAAATTCCAGAAGCACACCCATGTAACTATCTTGTATCGCTGAAGATGTACACTTCCTAAAAACCAGTGTTTCCACTTCTAAATATATACCCCAGAGAAATTTCCTATTGGTACTCAAGCAGACACATGGAAGAATGTTGGGTACAGAACTGTTTGTAATTGCAAACAACTGGAAACATTCTAAATGCCCATTAACCAGAAAACAGGTAACTGGTATATTCCTCAGTGGGTACCATACAGCAGTTAACATGAATGATCTGGACATACATGTTATCAGTGAAAAAAGCAAGTTTGCAGAAGCTTAGGTACAGTGTGATATCACTGATACAAAGTTTAAAAACATTCAAAACAACAACGTAATCTTAATGCATGCATAGATATGTAGTAAAAGTGGGAATTTAGGAATCTGGTTCTCTCTGGGGAGGGGAAGGGAGGGAGGGAAATGTGATTAGAAAGGGATACGCTTGGAGTTGCAACTGTATTGGTAACATTTTGTTTCTTTAAAAAAATGATCTAAAGCAAATTCCAAAAATGCTAAGATTTCTTATAGCTCGGTGGTAGATATATGGATGGTCATTATATTATTGTTTAAAGTTTGAAATATCTCTGACCTCTGCCCTTCCTCACTGCTAATTAGCTTCCTCATCACTGCCTTTCTCCTTCAGTGTCTGCAAGAGAACTCTGACATCAAGACCCACAGGCCTTTCATCGCTGTGGTGACTACTCTTCGTGAATGTAAGGACCAGGCCAGCAAGACCTTCACTAGGTGAGATCTTTGGTTTGGGATCATGAGGGAGAGAATTCCAAACCTTTGGTATTTTTAGCTTCTCACAGCCAGCTTCTCTGCTTCAGAACCGATCACTCTTCTTGGATTCTAGGTTTGGGGTTCAGCCGTGCCCCATCTGCCTGGGAGATGCACGGGATCCCGTCTGCCTGCCCTGTGACCATGTCTACTGCCTGGGTTGCGTCAACACCTGGCTCGGCATGGGGCAGATGAGTTGCCCCTTGTGTTTAACCGAGTTGCCAGAGGGCTTCTCTCCGACAGTTTCCCAAGAGTACAGGTAGAACACCCTTTCTCTTAAGAAAGCTTTCTCTTTTTTTTCTTCCTTTTTTGCAAATACAGTTTTCAGAAATATAACTCTATTGACCTTAGAAAACCTTTCTGCAGAGAACTGTCCTGAGAGAGACAGCCACTTATGTACCTTCATAAACACCTAGTATCTCAAAATTATTTTCTCCCCAAGACACACATGTGTACAGATTTGGGAGACAGAAAAATTAGAAGAAATAAACCAGAAAGTCGTAAATTAAATAAAGCCATCACGAGAGACCCAAGGAATTTAGATGAAACTGGTTTATCCTCTTGATGTATAAATACCATTCATGTTCTATGACCTGAGCATAAAGCTCACTCTTGTCTGGCTGAGTGCTTTTTGGGGCACGTAGTTAAAATTAGTGGGAGCTCTGTGGGCTTAGCCATCCTCAGCTCTGCTCCATTAGTGGTTTCCTTCCCTTTCCCTCCCTCTGATGCCTCCTAAAAGTGGAGCTCAAGGCAAGCCCAATAGAAGTATAACGATATACACCTGAAATTTATACAATGTTATAAACCAATGTTACCGCAACAAACAAAAAACAAAAAAAGAGGCAAGCCCAGTGGATGGGTCTTGGACAGGCTGTCAGGATATTGAGGCGATTGCTGGCTGGTCCACATGCTCAAAGTGTTCCTAGAAAGAGACGAGTCTGCGTACTGTCTGTTGCCATTTGGAAGACCAGCTCTCATCAATAGAAGGAGAAACTTGCGTCTTTTTATTTAAAAAAACAACGCCGTCCAAATCCCAAAGCTCTTTGTATGGAGGGATTCTGGAACACATTCTACAGGCCTTTTGACCATGCCTTTCAACCATTCCCAAGGGATGCCATTGAGAAACACGCCTGCTTCCGGCAGATGTGCAACAGCTTCTTCATAGACCTGGTTTCCACTCTGTGCTTCAAAGATAATTCTCCACCACAGAAGGATGTGATCGAGGTTCTGTTGTCTTTACTCTTTGTACAAAAGGAGCTCTTAAGAGATGCTCCCCAAAGTAAGTTGCTTTCTTCCTATAGACTTAAAAATTCAGTTCATCATCTCACTTTTGTATGTGTGACATGAACAGTGAGCTCCCTTTCCCTTTCTGGTTTCAGGACACCGTGAACACACAAAATCTCTGTCTCCGTTTGACGATGTTGTGGATAAGACCCCTGTCATTCGCTCCGTGGTTCTGAAACTGCTTTTGAAGCACAGGTAAGCTCAGCCACTACGGCGTTTGTTTCAAGAAAGACTTCACATCTTGTGTTCCTCGTCATGGCTTTTTCTTTGCCACCAAGCATTCTTCACAGGACTAGTGTCTAGTTCACGATTTGGGGAAGTTTTTCAGCGAGAAACCGCCTGGTTTATCTATCTATATTGGTTGTGTGTTTGACATTTTCACCTATTGAAGGATGAGTTCACACAGATGAACTCAGACGAGTTCCGCATTGCCACAAGCACATCGTTAGGGAGGAGAAAACAGGTGTGCGGAAGCTCATGCGTCAGGAATCTGCGGTGCTGAGCCCTGGGCCACACCTACCTACTTTTGTGATTTTTAGGGTGATAACTTAGAATCTACCCTCACCGTCGTCATCCTAGACGTCCTTGCATTTTGTTTCAGCTCTTCAGTTTCTCTGATTCTGTGAATGGATAGAGAAGCCAATATGGTGCCAAAGCTCAATGGTCTCGTGCGATTACTCTATTGTAGAAAATTCTTAGAAAGCGGTATTCAGGAGGCTTCTTTCAGAAGATACTGGGTATACCCAGCCTGTGTTCTGACTTGACAGGGTAGACTTGGAGGTGATGGCAAAAGCAAGATCCTATAAGAATAGTTCTAACAGAAACAACTGCTTCTAACTTAAATGTTCAAAAGCGGACTCAGAATGGAGATTAGATTTATACTTAAAACATGGACCTGCTGCATCCTTGTCTATGGACACTTCCTTTGGATTTTTTTTCATCATTTGTGAAGGGGTCTGTTCAGACAGGATTCCTGAAGAATTTTCAAATAAAAAGCTCCTAAAATACATTTTATTACAGAACTAGCATCTTACTATTCCTTAAAATGGCTTTTAAGGCGTATATGTAAAGAGTTGACTTGAGATATGAAAAGAGCCTTTTTTGATGTTATGTAATTTTTATTCCTTTTGATAAATGTGTAAAATCTGTATTCATTTGAATTTCTTCGCTTAGAGAAATGGAAATGTAGTCGTTGACATGCATACATCTTGACATGTAGTGTAGACACATTAACATGAGTAGAAACACCACACCTAACGGTAAATGCTTTGTTCTGAAATATTTAGAGACTAAAAATTACAGAATTGATTTTAAAATGAAAATCTTCAGATGTAAAATGCAGTTTAAAAGTCTGTGTTGTCATTCTCTGAGTTGAGAAATACTTGCTTCCGTACTTCTTCTGTACTTCACTTTTGTGGTTCGGGTATTTTTGTTCGTATTAAGAACTAACTGGGCTGCACTTAGATGTAATTTGTGGAAATGTAGGCGTCAGCTCTCTGGGCAGGCCCATGCAGCAGAGTTGCTGAGACCGCCGGCTCAGCGCTGGCCCGCCGCCAGCCCCACCCCTGCCCTGGGCTTCCACAGCCCTGGCTGCTCGTGGTCTGCACACCTGAAGGGAGACCATCACACTTTTTGGTCATGTCTCACTCCGCTGAGGGTGGGCTCCGTCTTTGTATTGCCTTGCTTAGATAGGATGTCAACAAAATGCCGAAATAGTATCATCTGTGGTGCTTGTATTGATTGAGTATTGCTGGTCTCAAAGTGTCAGTCTGGGGACCTTTGGGGGAGCCCCCGAGGTCAAAACTATTTTTAAAATAATACTGAGATATGATTGCCTTTTTCAGCCTGTTGATACTTGCAGTGATGTTTCTAAAACAATGATGGGTAAAACTGCCAGCGTCTTAGCATGAAGAAACCATAGTAGCACACTTCGTGTCTTCACTGCCACACACGTGTTTTAAAAAATGCCAGTTTCACCTAAGAATGTCCTTGATGAAGATATAAACATTATTAATTTTACTAAATCTTCAACCTTGAAGATAAGACTTGTTAATATTCTGTCACAGTGAGAAGTACACCCAGAGTGCTCTGGCTGCATGCCGAGGTGCAGTGGTTATCTGAAGGAAAACCACTCGTGCAGGTGTTGAGTTGTGCGCTAAGCCAGCTGCGTTTTCATGGAAATACTGTTTGTACTTGAAAGAATGACTGACACACTCCAGTTATCCAGACCTGGGCATCTGGCAGGCATGTTCTTGAAAATGAGCAAAGTAAGCCTGTCACATGAAGGAAGACAACTGAAGGTGTCTGTTGCTAATGATAAAATTCAAGCTTTTAAGCAAATATTAAAATTTTGGAAAACTTGTATCCTCCACTGTGAGCCTGTCATCTTTCTAATACTTAGAGACTTTTTGATGGCATAGGTGGTGATATTAATGAATATCAGGTTTTTAAAAACATGTCGTAGAATAAAAATATTTCATTTGCAAGATATGCGTAGTTTAGTGAGCCAATATTTTTGAAATGACCGAAGCTTGATGTTACAAAATCATGCATTAGTCAAAAGAAAAATCCATTTAAAGTGTAAGGTAGACCATTTGATTTTAATGTAATTGACTATGAAAAGTGCATTGATATGGTTGCAGATTGCACATTGCAACTAACCGTTAGAAATATCATTTATCAAGGTTTGGTGTCAGATCAAAGAGGAATATCCACAGTTATCTGAAAAGACTATTAAAATACTTCTCCCTTTTCCAATTACATAATGTGTAAGAACAGGTTTTCTTCATATACTTCAATATAGTGCAACCAGTTGGAAGCAGAAGCAGATCTGAGAATCCAGCTAACTTGTATTCAGCCAGGCACTAAGAAGATTTGCAGGAATGAAAAACAAAGCCACTCTTCTTACTAATTACTTTTTGTTTTGGAAAATAGTTGATTTTCTTCTTCTTCTTTTTTTTTTTTTTGTGAGGAAGATCAGCCCTAAGCTAACATCCATGCCAATCCTCCTCTTTTTGCTGAGGAAGACCAGCCCTGAGCTAACATCTATTGCCAATCCTCCTCCTTTTTTTTGTTTTTCCCTAAAGCCCCAGTAGATAGTTGTATGTCATAGTTGCACATCCTTCTAGTTGCTGTATGTGGGACGCGGCCTCAGCATGGCCGGAGAAGCGGTGCGTCAGTGTGCGCCTGGGATCCGCACCCGGGCTGCCAGTAACAGAGCGCGCGCACTTAACCGCTAAGGCATGGGGCCGGCCCCAGTAGTTTATTTTCTTAAATGTTATTTATTTTAATGTGTAATGGGTTTATTGTTATTTTAAATGAATTGATAAATATTTTCGAAATGTTTCAGTTTTAATTTCTAATACCATCAATATTCATAGATATAACCCACATAAATAAAAGCTCTTTGGGGTTCTCAATTTTTAAGACTGTAAAGGAGTTCTGAAACCAAAAAGTTAGAGAACAGCTGGTCTAAAATACGGAATTTTATATTCCTCCAATATTGTGCTAAAATATTTTCAATAAAATCATGTTACAAACTATATATACATATCTGTGTGTATGTATGTATGTATTATACGGGAATAGAGAGAGGGAGATGGATGGATGGATGGGTAGATAGGGAGACAGGAGATAGATAGATAAATAGATAACCTTTCTGTTTTTTTTGGCAAGGTGAGTTTCCATACTTGAGATAACCAGAAATAATGTTTCTCTCCACAGCTTCCATGAAGTGAAAAGTTATATTCAGGAGTACTTGTCCCTGTTAGAAAAGAAACCATTTATAACTGAAGATAAAACTGAACTGTACATGCTCTTTAGTAACTGCCTGGAGGTAAGCTAACTACCACTTCCCTGCATTTCTTTTGCAAGCTATCTGAACCACATGGTTTATGCAATGGAAAAGTGTTCCTGAAAATTTACAGGAATTTACTATAATTTTAGTCGGTAAAATTAACAGATGCTCTGTTCCGTGTGGGGGAAAAAAGGATTCAGAAGCATTGCTTCTGTCCTCAGCAGCTGTATATATTGACATTTATGTGCCTGTGAATGAGGAAAAAACAGCCTAGAAGAGGGGCCGGCCCCGTAGCATAGCGGTTAAGTGCGTGTGCTTAAGTGCATGTGCTCCACTACTGGCGGCCCGGGTTCAGATCCCGGGTGCACACCGACACACCGCTTGTCAGGCCATGCTGTGGTGGCGTCCCATGTAAAGTGGAGGAAGATGGGCACGGATGTTAGCCCAGGGCCAGTTTCCCTCAGCAAAAGGAGGAGGATTGGCATGGACGTTAGCTCAGGGCTGATCTTCCTCACAAACAAAACAAAACAAAACAAAAAACAGCCTAGAAGAGTATACCACCAAAGTTCACCATGCTTATCTCCAGGTGGTGATAAGGTGCGAATACTTTTAATTTTTATTCGCTTCATGTTTTTGTTACTTCCAAAAATTTTACAATGCCCATGAAAAAAATAAGATTATACAAAATTTTTTCCTCGTAGGTTTTCTTCTTTTCCTGCTTCCTGCCCCTAAAATAAAAAGAGATGTTAGTTTTCTGTGATTCAAAAAATTTACACTGAGGGTCCAGCCCCAGTGGCCTAGTGGTTAAGTTCAGCACGCTCAACTTCAGTGGCCCGGGTTCGGTTCCCAGGCGCAGACCTACACTGCTCAGTGAGCAGCCATGCTCTGCTGGGGGCCCTCATACTGAAAAATAGAGGAAGATTGGCACGGATGTTAACTCAAGGCAAATCTTCCTCTGGGAGGAGGGGGGAAATTGACACTGAAACCTACAACATTATTCTCTATCCTTCTTTTATTCTCCGTAGTCACACTATGGAAATTTTGGAAAGTTGGGGACTTGCATATTAAAAGAATAATCTTTTTCTTTTGGTTCTTTGTTCCCTAGGATTCAATACATGAGAGGAAGAGTGCTTCCTCCATAAGTGATGAATTGAAATACCTAAGAGAAGAAGGTCATTTCCTTGAGACTTATTTGTCAGGGAGACGCAGCAGAAAACCTGCTAAGGAGGCGTCAGTTGAATACCTGCAGGAGATGGCCAGGATCCGCCTCTGTCTTGACAGGGCTTCTGACTTCCTCTCTGAGCTTCGGGAAGGCTCAGGCATGTCTTCTTCGGTACCTTTCTTTACCCCAAGCTAAGAGACCCCATTATTTAGAAACTCAGAGATAGAGGAAACTAGTTCTCAGAATAATACTGGTCTATACCATGTCCCCTTTCTTTTAGATTATCTTTTTTATGTGAATTCCTAAAGAGCAGGCCTCATGCTTTTTAACTAGCTTTGCATCCTAGACGAATACACTCAGCCACCAGTCACTCACCCTTTTCTCATTGAACTTGCAGAGATGGCTGAGGAAAAGCGATGCTACCTGCGGCAGGTTGAGCACTTCTGTACCCAGGTAAAGAATGACTGGTACCGAGTGTACCTGGTGAGGAAGCTCACCAGGCAGCACGGGATGGAGTTTGTGCAGAGCCTCTCCAAACAGGGCCATCCGGCCCAGTGGGTGTTTCCCAAGGAAGTCATTGCACAGCAGGTGAGAAGCACGGTCCCTGGCAGCCCTAAGGTGCTGTCACCCCTCTTCCTGCACCACACCCACACCCAGGAGTGGGTGCTGCTGCTCCTCTGACCCTCCCACCCTGACCTTCTCCCATGTCCACTGAGGAAAATGCATGTGTCTGGTCTGCTTCTCCGTCTCCGTGCTTCAGTTAATTTGACCCAGCCTGTGATAACGTTGACACAGCCTGCCAGAGGGAAAAAATGTGTGTGTGTGTGTGTGTGTGTGTGTGTGTGTGTGTGTGTTTGTGGCTTGTCATCTACCTACAGAGCTTATTTAGGCATCACTTCTGATCAAGTTTGACACAGGGAAAGCACATTTCTGTGTCTTTCTTTTGCTTTCAGCAAATTAAAAGTAATTCAGCTTGCAGAATAAGTCCTTTTTATCCTCGGCAGGCAGAGACGGGAAAGAACGAGAACTAAGGATAAAAGAATTGCAGTAATTCTGGCTTCAGGGCCTCTCAGTGGTCCTTTCCTAGTGCTCAGAAGTGAGGAAATTCTTACTGTCTGGGGGTTGCAAAAATGGCACTAAAAATCCTGGCTTTTTTTTTTTTTTACTACCATCTGGGGCTTGGTAGACATAGTTGAAGTCACCTGGCTGTGGCTGTGCTTTGAGTGGAGAAAGAAAGCAGCTACGAGGTTAGCACTGCCTCCTCCTGCCCAGGATTTTCGTCTGCTCACCCCTCTTCATCTTGAGAGGAAGATGTGCTTCCCAGACACAGCACCAGACTGTCGTCTTGGGCTAGACCAGGGCATCCCCGTTCAGCCGTCTTTAAACCTCTAATGACTGCCTGGTTCCTTTACCTATCGGAACGGTTCTTTGCTAAGAAACATTCTCCCCACTATCCCCACTGTGATTAACCCTGAATTCCTGGGGTTGCAGAAGGACCATCCAGGCCAGATGGATCGATACCTGGTGCATGGTGCTGAATATAAGGCTCTTCGCGATGCCATGGGCAAAACCATCCTCGAGTGCAAGCCCCTGGCTCTTGTGACTGCTCTGAAGGTAGGATGGGCTCAAGGCTCCTCTCTGGACAAAATGGCACCCCTCAGAGCCTGCGTCTTTCCTTTTTTATGTCAAATGATGCAGTGGAAGAGGCCCCGTAGAGTGACACACTGCACTGGCCACCACTGGCATGCCTGGCCAAAACAGGAGAATAGCAGTGGAGTTGGGCTGACAGATTTGCTCAGTCTTGCTGACCTGCCAAGGCCATGAGAGGCTCCTTTTTGATATGTTTATATCCATCACTCCCTTTGAGACCTCACTGAAAAATCACTTTTTCCGAGATTACGCTGATAACAAGATGAACTGGCACAACTAGCAAAATTCATATCTGTGTATATTCATAATTCCTCTGTGTGCTGACGTGTGTGTATTTTACGAAAGATGCAGGGTTTTTAGAATCTAATCTTTCAAGTGTTCTAGTCTTGTTTCATTTTTCAGTCTGTTTACCCTGGCATTGTGCCAGGAAAAGAGGAACTAGAACGTCCTATCTCTGCTCAGGAAGTTTCTAGGACCAGTGAAGTAGTTAGAAAGAGAACAGGTGGTGATTTTGTGACTTCTGTCATAAGCTATCTGATAAATATTCACTGAGTTTAATATAAGAGTATTTTATGAGCTCTGTAGTCTCAGAGTTGATTACCAGAAGCCGGTCCTGGAGGTACAGTGTCCCAGGCATCCTGGGTCTTGGCAAATGCTCCCTCACCCTTCCCGTGGCTGCAGGGCTGATCCACATTCCATGTTCACCTAGGAATCCCTCAGGACTCTGGCCCTCAGATAGATCTGCATAAGTTTTCTAAGTCTCACTTGAAATCCTTGCTTTTTCAGGCCTGCAGGAACTCCGAATCTCAACAGGCAGTCCACTTACTCTTAGCCCTTTTCAGAGAGGTCACTGTTTTGTACAGATCCTGCAATGCAAACCTCCATCTTAAGCCAGAGGTGAGGATCAACATTCAGGCCTTGTGTTCATAGTCTTTTTATTTGGAGGGAGTTTTTTGAATAGAACTAAAATTTACAAATGTGAATTATGCCCATAATTTTTTATCTAGGATGAGGGTTTTCAACCTTCTCATGTGGAAGCATTACTTTTCTGTTTCACCCATGCCTTTTAGAAGTACAGTTAAAACTAAAGTCAAGAATAAAAGATAATGTTTACCAAAATAATATATCAAAATGAGTGCTTGGGAATGTAGTTGCTGTGTTTATAGATGAGAATTCTCTTCTGGATAATTTCCCCTCAAATGGTGATAATGTAACCATATTTACCTTGATATTGATACGTATTTGGTATCAAAATGAATAAATAACTTAGGAACAAATGTTTGGATTCACATAATAGTCTTCTTTGGTATATTTCAATATTAAAAGCATTTTCTCCTGTCAGCAATGTGAGGCTGTGAACCAGTTCATCGAGGAAAGCAAGCTCCTCTCTCCTCCTGAGGTCAGGCGTTTTGCAACATCCCTTGTGACCAATACTCTCCCACTGCTGAGGACGGGTCCCAGAGTCAGCAGCCTTGAAGGGACAGTGACAGAAATGGCTATTCATGTTGCAACCATCCTTCTCTGTGGACAAAACAAAGTCTTGGAACCCCTAAAGAATTTGGCCTTCTCCCCAGCCAACATGGCGGTAAGCCTGGGGTGAGACTACCTCAGCTTTCAGAGTGAACACTTGCACGATTTGTCACTGAAGAGCCCGAGCCTCTACCTTGGAAACTGCTGAACCTGTTTATCTTCTAGATCTTCTGTCTGCCTTTGTCTCACTTGATCCTTTAGTTCTCAGTGATGGTAAAAGCTTGCCCTACTCTTTGTTATTACACAGCTGTTATATTTCCTTCATAGAGAGCTTTTGAGGTCAAGAAGAAGGAAAATCAAGTTCACTTTCTTCTGCTAGGACTCTTGCTGAACAGCAGCAGCCAACCCATATGCTCACTGACCTAAAGCGAGCTCTGCTTTTTTGGTTTTTCAGAATGCTTTTCTTCCAACGATGCCCGAAGACTTGCTGGCTCAAGCTAGGACTTGGAAGGGTCTGGAAGGAGTCCGCTGGTACAGTAAGTGTTGGTGTCTGAGATGGAATCACACCCCTCTGGGCTTTGAAGAGCATCCTAAAGCCACAGGAGGCATTGGTTTAGAATTGGGGTCCACATGGCTTGTACCTGAAGGTCCCAAAGTGCCTGCCTCCTTCTGCTGTTGGTGCCTTTGCAGAACACAAATGGCTTGAAGGAGCTGGCGCTTTGCTGACTGTAGATGATGCAGATCATTTCTGTTCTTGGTCATGGGGAAGGACCCATTAGGATGCACCTCTCTTCCCTGGAATAGGCCGCTGGGAGAAGGGGGGAGTGGGAGCCACATCAGAGGCTCAGTCAAGGGCCAGCTCACAATCCAACCAAGTCTTTGACCCAAAGCTAGTTCTTTTTGTAATATAACCCATAACTTGAATAAATAATTTTGTGTGTGTGTGTGTGTGAGGGAGATCAGCCCTGAGCTAACATCCAATGCTGATCTTCCTCTTTTTTGCCAAGGAAGATTGGCCCTGAGCTACTGACTGTGCCCATCTTCCTCTACTTTATATGGGACGCCACCACAGCACGGCTTGACAAGCGGTGCCTCAGTGCGCGCCCGGGATCTAAACCCGCAAACGTCGGGCCGCCAAAGCAGAGTGCACGCACTTAACCACTTGCGCCACCGGGCCAGCTCCCTAAGTAATCTTTTTAAACTAGTTTTAAAAGTTGTTATAAAACATACTCATGGCAAAAAAAATAACAACCAAGAGAATAGAAAGGTATAAAATACTATCCGCCCTGCCTCCAGAAGTAATCCCTGGTGTGAGCCTGTACTCCAGTTTCTCTTTGCTTTGCAGAATTAAACTCAGAGACTTTTTCACTAACAATGTATATTTGCTGAGTTCCTGGTATGTGTCAAATAACTAATAACTAAACTAACAAAGTAGTTCAGGCTCTCTGACGGCGTGCTGGGGGTGTTCACTCTACATCGTATTTTGATCAGGCCAGAGAGGAGACAGTTAGCTTTCCCTTTTCACTGCGGGTCATTAAGAGAAACCTCACCAGCCAACGTGTGTTCTATTCTTTTAACAGCATGTCCCAACGGTCACCCATGCTCTGTAGGAGAGGTGAGTCTTGGTATTTGGGGTAGGATTTGAGGGGTTCAGAACATGTGTTCCTCTGGGTCTGAGGAGAGGGGGGCGTGGAGGATGAGGATGATGAGGGTCTTGACATCTAGGAGAACACAGACTCATTTTGAGGGCTGTTCTAGGTGTCCAACTAAACATCTAAATGGTGATAAGGATTTCCAGCCAGAGTTTCCCAACCTCAGCACCGTGGACATAACGCTTTATTGTAGGGCTGTTGTGGGCATTTTGGGATGTTTAGCAGCACTCCTGGCCTCAACTTGCCACATGCCAGTAGCACCCCATCTCCCCCAGTGTAACAGCCAAAAATGTCTCCAGACATTGCCAAAGGTCCCCTGGGTGATAAAACTTCTGCTGGTTAGGAACCACTGCTAGCCATCCTTCCTAGCCACTGCAGCATGGGATCCATGACACGTGTCTTTCTATGATGGCAAAGTGTTGACTAGATCGTAGGCAGGATTACTAGCCCAGGGAGGAGATGTGGTCTAGATACCAAAAGACAGGGAAAAGAGACTCATAGCTTATAAGCCCTTGGGGGAAGGAACTATGTATTATCCACCTCTGAATCCCGAAGCATCTAGCCAGGGCCCTTCATAGTGTGATCTGTACTTGCTCAGCAACAGGCTGTTGAATTGAACTGACAAATGTTATTTAATAAAGTAAGAAAGAGACGTGGAGGAAAAAACTGATATATACTCTTCATCTTTCTGAGCTTCACTCACTTCCTCGTCCCTGAAATGAGACTGAAATAGATTCTTCCCAAGATAGTGCTCCCAGCTCTAAAATTTTGTGGTTGGTTTGGTCTGCAACGGGCTGTGAGCCTTTGGAAGTAGGAGATCATATGGTTACATTTTTTTAAATAAAGTCCACGTGGAGTGAAGGCAATCAGTTTGGAAGCTACTGTAGTATTCCTGGTGTTGGAGGCTCACGCCCGAGTCTAGCACAGAGGCGAGTGTGAGAGATGGGGGATTGAATGCACTGACGAATATGTGAAAGGAGGGTTGAGTTTTATATCTTTGTCTATAAAGTGTCTACTTGGGAATAAAACTAAAATTGTCTCTCCTGTTTAAAAAAAAGTCCAACTTTGCCCCTGTCCAACATAATATGCGTGGAGCATCTGATCTGTCTCCCACGGCTCCTGCAGTCCCGCCTGCGGTACGCGTACACTAGAGTAAGCAAGCCTAGTGGCCTCCACTGCCGCCCGTGGTGAGGAGGTTTTCATGTGCAGGATGGCATTTGTGCATAAAATGATACTGGCTCGGAAACTGAGCTCGGGTCCCATTTGTCTTTATCCTAGTGTGGCATGCCAATGGAACAGAGCTCTTGTGTTGACTGTGGTGCTCTAATTGGAGGGATTAATCATCAGCCGAAGCAAGGATTCAAAGTGATCCAGTATGTAAGATTGGATTTCCTTTTTAAGCAGTCAGACCGTGGGCTTTGGTTAAGCAGTCAGACCGTGGGCTTTGGGGCTATTTCTATTCCAGCTGATAGATTGATACTAAATGTAGTATCAATTACTGTAGTACATTTGGACCTGCATCCTGTCGGATATCAATGCCAAGGTCCCTGTAGTCATACAACAGTGAGGGGTTTGATCTGTCATTGGCTAACTGGGCTTTAAATACAAAGCAGACTACACATTAATACTTATTATTATGAATTCTTATTAATTCAAATGTCTTCCTTTTGGGTCTTGGGCACGCTCCCTGTAGAATATGCTCGACATAAACAGGTGACCTATTTCTGAGGGACATTTAAGTCTACAAAACCAGAAACTACGCATTTGTCTGAGTAGATGCCATCTCACTTTTAAACTTTCTTAGCTTCCTCTTTTTTTGACAAAAGTGAAGGAGACACAGTCAATCTTATCAAATATTTCAGAATCCAGATAAAACTCTGAGCTCATATTCCCACTCTTGCTCATGAGACAAGCATGGTTGTCAGTGTTCCCTTCAGATGGGAGCTGGGACCTCTCTCTGGTCATCATACATTCTATTCTTGTGCAGTCACAGTTTAAAATATTCTAACCTCTTGTCTCCACAAACTGTCAGAATGTCCTAAAATCTCCAGTATTTTTGCAACTGAGCACACCCATCCTTCCACACCTCCCGTCTGGGTGTGAGGTGGATCGTTGGCTGGACCTTGGGTCCCAGTTTCTGATTCGGGAGAATGAGAACAGTGTGCACACATCCCCATGTCAATGTCAGCTCTCCCAAACTCCGTCCTCTGCCTGCCTGCTCCTCTGCCCACAATGATATCAGTGGAAGAAGCAGGTCCAGACCTCCCCATCCTGACACCGGCCCAAGGAAGGCACAGCCACTTAATTCAGCCACTTCACACTGAGAATGCTGTGGGCTTTTGGTCAGCCAGAAAGGTGAATCTATAAAGAAAAAGACTCTCAGGAAAGCGATCTGGGCTTAGTAGAATAAGAAATACTTTGACATTGTTCTCTTCAGAATTAGTCTCCAGGTCCTACGAGTCTGAAGTGTGCCCCTAGAGCTGAGAAGAAATGATCAGCTTCAGCTTCACCTGGTCTTCTCTTGTCCTTTCCAGAAACGGCATAGACAGAACTCAAACTGGCCACGTGCTGGGGAACCCGCCACCCAGAAGCGAGACGGTGGTATCTGACCGAGAGCTGTCTCCAGTGGTCTTCCTTCTCATCCGATTACTCACCCATCTGGCTATGCTTTTGGGAGCTGCCCAGAGCCCCCAGGTAGAGCGTGGTGCTGCCAAACTGTGGATTTCGTCGCTAGAGTAATGACCTGCTCTAGTGTTTTCACAGCAAGTCCTTTTGTCTAAAAAGTCTCAGCCATCTCCTGTGGATTTTGAGTATGTCATTGTTACCTAATCCACAAAGTAATATGAAGTTTACAACTCCTAATTTTTCCTGCTATGGCATATGATGGTATGGGGGAAATACTCGTCAGACTATATAAAATCCATTTTAAATAAACAACTCTGTCTTCAGTCCGCACCTGGGAGCAGAGAGCTAATATGATCTTGATTTTACCTGTGTCTTCACTGTAGCTCTAGGGAAGAAAGAAAGAACACACTGCATTTCCTCTAAGCTAATTAACCATGGTAGCAAGAAGTTCTGGCTTTCACAATTCTTTATTTCGCTCTGACGACGTCAAGGGCCGTCAGTTCTATCCTCTTCCTTGGCCTCTGCTGTTTGAATCGCACTTCCATCACTCATGTTAGAGACCGTCTTCTGACACGGTGCTGGCTTTTCACTCCTCCTGGCCTCCACTGAACTCACTATCTCCTCTACAAACAAGATCTTGCTTGACATTTGTCTCATTGTCCCCACAGGCTCTGATAAACATCATTAAGCCTGCAGTGAGGGATCCAAGAGGATTTCTGCAGCAGCATATCGAGAGAGACTTGGAGCAGTTAATCAAGACGCTGGGGAAGAGCGCCGATGAGACGGTCACCGTGGTGCACCTGGTCCTGTGCAGCCTTCTCAAGGAGCAGCGCCCCCTCTCCGGCCAGAGTAAGGAAAGTGGGGGGCGAGGGGGTCCCAGCACGGGTCATGGAGCACAGTTGCAAAGAAAGCAGGCTTACTCCTCACAGCTCCAGAGGGAGATAAAAGGATGGCGTGTGGAAGGTGACGCCACGGCGCGAGTGGAGGAACAAGAAAAAGTGTGCTTGCTGGCAGATGTTCCCCTGCTGGGTCACGACCTGCAGTACTCAGGGTCGTCTGCACAGAGGTGTGAAATGCAGGTGTATGTGGGGAGGCTTGGCAGTTTCCAAGTCAGCCTTGTAGGTAATTCACTCCCTGTACTGGGGACATAGATTGTCCGAAACAGGCGCTTGTGTGTCAGTGAGTCCTCACCATCAGAGGGACTGATGTCTGGTAATCGCTTGGAACTTGTTCTCTTTGTACACCGGTCCTGTTTTAGGGGGTAGCTTCTGCTTTCCCTAAAAATATCGCAGTCATAGGCTGACACCATGGTTACATGTCCATGTTCACTGAACTAATTTTCCTGTTTTAAAAATTTGAATCCAGGGGCCGGCCCAGTGGTGCAAGCGGTTGGGTGTACGCGCTCCGCTGCGGTGGTCCAGGGTTCGCCGATTTGGATCCCGGGCGTGCACCAACTCACTGCTTGGCAAGCCGTGCTGTGGTGGCGTCCCATGTAAAGTGGAGGAAGATGGGCACAGATGTTAGCCCAGGGCCAGTCTTCCTCAGCAGAAAAAGAGGAGGATTGGCAGATGTTAGCACAGCGCTGGTCTCCTCACAAAAAAAAAAAAAAAAGAAATTGAATCCATACAGAAAGACAAGGTCTGTAAGACGACTTAGTAGAATAGTGATCTCTGAGTGGTGGAATTAAGAGTGATTTTATTTTCTTTTTGTTTATCTGCAAAATTATTTTAAAATCACCATTGTAATGATAACGTTATTTAAAATAATAAAATTATTAAATATAATTGTTATTATAAAATAATAATAATTAAGTTATTTTATTAGCAATTAAAAGTCCTGCCACAGGACCAGAAAATCCATTTCCACTTAATTGCTACTTTACCGGAAATCAGCATCAGTATATATTTCCCGTTTAGCAAAATTTGATTTTGTTTTAAGTCTCTCATTCTAGTGTGATTTCAAACTAGGTGAGCTCATTCGGGATCATACTGACAGAATGACTGAATTCTAGAAGCATGCCGGCCGTTCCCATAGGACTCTGCACCGCAGAAGCATATGCAGGGTCCTGCTCCGTGTGTGAGCCTGGGCGGCAGCAGTTGATATGGCTGATGGTGGCACCAGCCACCATTATTTTGCCCCTGGGCTTCTGATTCAAAGGACTCTCCTTTCAGTAATTTTGTTCAGAATGGTTTTAGGATGACACTTGGTGGGTTAGAGTTTTTAGAGACTGAAGTATCTTCACAAAGATCAAGGGGTTGGTGGTAGCAGCAGGAACCATTTTAAAATACTCAGGTTAATTCAGGAGGATACACCCCCCGCCCACAGAGCATTATTTCGGTTGAACATTTGTTTACTGTCTGTAGACTGCTGTGGTTTTGTTCCTTGGGTGACCCACACATTTTTGTTTGTAGGGCCTTTAAATTTTGATGCAGTATTGTCAACCAAAGAAAAGAGAAACAACTGGGAAAAGCTTGCTGAGACTCTTATTTTACCTGCACTAGAGGTAAGTGATGGGTGACAACAGTGACCTGGTTACTTCGTCTGGGAGAGAGCAGGAGGGTGTTTCTCCTCAGCGCTCTGGCCTGTCTCTTATGGAAGTGCTGTCGAAGCCTTTGGCTAAGCCTCAGATTTAGGTGTTCTCTATCCGGGTCACCCCACCCTCCTGCTGTCCTGAGGCCGGTCGGAGAGTCTGGCTGAGGAGCGACAGGGATTCCAGAGGGTGCAGGCAGTAGTCTTCATTATTTCTTACAGCAGATTGTGAGAGCAAGAGACAGAGAAATAGACTGTCACGTAGATGGCCACCCAAAATGTATTAATAATCATACGTGAACTCTCCTCTGTCAGATGAGAGTATTTCTGAGAGTAACTGAGCCCATCAGGAAATAAAAGTCAGTAAGTAAGAGAATAGGAATGAAACAGAGGTCTCTGAGTCTCATTCTATTTGGGGAGACATAAACCGACGAATAAGAAACATGTAAATTATGATCAAAGTTAAGAAACATGCTAAAATGAGGAGGGCAGGCTCCCTAATTTGCCCACTGGTAAAGTCTCTAGGTGTCCCCGTCTGTTTGCAGTTACCGTACCTGCAGAATCCTGTATCGTTTTCTTCCCCTAGCATCTAGATAAAACCCTCCTGACAGTGAATACACTCATCAGCCAAGATGAGCGGATCAGCTCCAACCCTGTGGCCAAAATCGTCTTCAGTGACCCAGTGGCCTTCCTGCCCCACCTGCCCCAGAATAGCGTGGTTCACTGCTCCAGGATGTGGAGCTGCAGGAAAAGAATCACCGTTGAGTACCTCCAGCACATCGTGGAGCAGAAAAATGGCAAAGAAACAGTGCCCATCCTCTGGAAGTTTCTCCAGAAGGTAAGGCTGCCTCACCATGACCGCCTGGCAGGATGTGCCCTGCAGACCTGAGGGCCCCGCCTCTGGTTGGGTCTGATGGTCCTACAGATGGGGCATCTAACAGACTACCAGTGCTTTGATTTTTGAATAGAATATCTGTAGCAGAAGACTCAGGGAGAGAATAGAGGTCTTTATACGCATCAAACTGTGCGGGTAGTTTGAGAGAGAAAGTCACAGATGAAATATATACACGAGCTGGAATCAGCAGGAATCTGTAGGAACTTGAGGACCCTGGAGAGGATCTCCCCAATCACTCAACAGGAAAGAATAGAATAAAAATTTTCCCTGGCCGTGTCTGTTCATCTTCATCCCCCCGGTGCCTAGAGCACTTAGTCATCAATGAGTGTCTGTTGAATGCAAAAGCTTTAGCCAAGAATGTATAACGAAATCAAACAAACAAACAAACAAATCTTCCCTGTTCCTGAACCATTCGGGCTTAGATGGAAGAAAGGTGAGTGCGTGAGCGGCAGTGGTGGTGGCAGTGGAGGGTCAGGAACAGTCAAGAGTATCGGTCATATCGGTTAGAACCAGAAACTCACACTGTGTCTAACTTTAATCCATTTGAACTTTTATTTTCTACAATAGATTTTCTAATCATTTCCCTCTATGGACCAGTATTTGTAGTCTAGCAAGAAGTAAGATGATTCAGAAACTTCTGTTGGTCAGTTAAAGGAAATAAATTCACAGTAGGAAGGACTTCACAGTGATACTGTGATCTCTCGCTAAGGTGCATAGTTCCTTCTTGTGAAGATACTTACTAGGTCCTAGGTCCTAGAACGACACCCAGGATAATGCCAAACTTCATTGCCTATACTCTTGGTCCTTCTGCTCTCAGCAGCTTCTCTCCACACCCAGCCTGTCACATGGGCCCAAGAGGCTGATTTCCCTCATCAGCTTTTGGCAGACACTTGCTGTGTCAGCCCCACAGGGGCGGGGACTTTGTCTAGTTCACTCCTCCATCTCTAGGGTGTAGAATGGTGGCTAAACATACTGCAAGCAGTCGATAGGCACTTGCTAAAAGGATGGTCTGACCTTTTCCCCATTTTCAAGTACCATGATATGTCATCGTATAAAATGGCACATTGACTAGATTAAACTACGAATGCACATCCTGAGCCAGCCCCAAAGTCTGTTTCCCCAGTACCATTTTCTAGGTAAATTAAAGAGTGTCTCTGAGTGGTCTTCCCTTCTCCAGGAGGCGGAACTGAGACTGGTGAAATTCTTGCCTGAGATTTTGGCCCTGCAAAGGGATCTAGTGAAACGATTCCAGAATGTTTCGGAAGTTGAATACAGCTCCATCCGAGGTTTTATTAGCAGTCACAGTTCAGGTATGACTCTGCTCTAATCAGAGATCAGGACTGTCCGTGTCTGGTTCTTCAAAATGGTCACTCCAGGGCCGGCCCTGTGGTGTAGTGGTTAAGTTCACATGCTGGGCTTCAGCGGCTGGGGGTTCACAGGTTTGGATCCTGGGTGAGGACCTACGCACCACTCATCAAGCCATGCTGTGGTGGCGTCCCACATACAAAACGGAGGAAGCCAGGCACAGATGTTAGCTCAGGGCCAATCTTCCCCAGCAAAAAGAGGAGGATTGGCACCACATGTTAACTCAGGGCTAATCTTCCTCACACACACAAAAAAAATGATCACTCCAGCTGGCGGGTGGGGCCCGTCAGGGCTTGGGTGCCCTATACCCTAAGCTTTTAGCATGAAGCCAGGGGTGCCATGAATCCCAAAAACACATTAGAGGCTTTGCTGCAGCTGATGGTGCCTCCCTCTCTCTAGATCCTCAAACTCGGCTTTAGTGCTAAAACAGTAGTTAGAACGCGTTGGTGAATACATGAAGGTGCCAAGTTGGGTTCTTTCCAAAGAGCATGTGACTGTGTCAGTCTGACCTAGACCGGGAGGAGTTATCATGGGGTTCTTGAAAAGTTTTCTGTCTGACAGGTGGGTTGAAGCAGTTATTCCACAACAGAATCACTGTCTTTTTGTCGACATGGAATAAACTCAGGAGGTCACTTGACACCAATGGTGAGTGTCACATTCCCCGATCTGAAAGCTGCTTCTCTTCAGCCTAGCCACCTGCCCGTGCTGTTGCGTACACCATGCTATGTGCACTGAATGCTGAATCTAAGAATCTTTTGGTGGAGGTGTCTGGGATAAGTGAAATAACATATTAGGAAAAATAAACCCTCAGTCTTCTTGAATCTATAAAGTGGAATAAAAAAGGAGTTGAGGGGCCGGCCCCATGCCATAGTGGTTAAGTTTGGCACGTTCCACTTCAGCGGCCCAGGTTTGCGGGTTCAGATCTCGGGCACAGACCTACACCATTCGTCAGCCATGCTGTGGTGGCGACCCACATATAAAAAGTAGAGGAAGATTGGCACAGATGTTAGCTCAGTTTTCCTCAAGCAAAAAAAAAAAAAAAAAACGGGGCCAGCCCCTTGGCTTAGCGGTTAAGCGCTTGCGCTCCACTGCTGGCAGCCCGGGTTCAGATCCCAGGCGCGCACCGATGCACCACTTCTCCGGCAATGCTGAGGCCGCGTCCCACATACAGCAACTAGAAGGATGTGCGACTATGACATACAACTATCTACTGGGGCTTTGGGGAAAAAAAAATAAATAAATAAAATTATAAAAAAAAAAACAAAAACGAGGAAGATTGGCAACAGATGTTAGCTCAGAGCTAATCTTCCTCAGCATTAAAAAAAAAAGGAGTTGAGTACATTTGAAACTTGTCAGCATATAAGAGAGATGGGAGGCAGGGTCTTAAGGGCATTCCTGGTTCCCAGCTCTGGCTGAGCTAACTTCTGCTCCTCCTCCCCACTGTGGTGGGCTCCCTGGCCTTGATCTTGTGAAAGAAACAGCATAGAGATGAATGCCTCTCTGCTTAAGAAGAACCCTGTTGTTTAAAGGTGAAATCAAGCTACGTGAAGCCTACTGCAGCACCGACTTAGATCTCGACACTGACTTCGAGGTCATTCTGCCGCGTCGCCGGGGCCTGGGCCTCTGTTCCACCGCCTTAGTCAGCTACCTGTTTAACCTGCACAATGAAATGGTCTACACGGTGGAGAAGTTCTCCAAGGAAAACAACAGGTGAGTGCACGAGCCTGCAGGAGGTGGTGTCTTTTCCTCCCAGGTAGTCACTTCTGCGGTGATACAAGCAGGGTCCCAGGCCCCCAAGGGAGAGATGCAAGCCAGATTCCAGCTCCTTCTCTAACAGACTCTCCTTCGGCCACGTTCGTGGGTATCCAGGGACATCAAATGGGAACTGGCTCCATATAACCCAGGCCGTGAGCACTAGACCAGACACTGAGTGCTGTGTCTTTATGTCCCTCAGCTATTCCGTTGATGCCTCTGAGGTGACTGACCTACATGTCATCAGTTACGAAGTGGAGCGGGACCTGACTCCACTGATTCTCTCCAACTGCCAGTATCAAGTGGAGCAGGGTGGAGAGACCTTGCAGGAGTTTGACCTGGAGAAGATCCAGCGCCAGATCACCAGCCGGTTCCTCCAGGGCAAACCCAGGCTGACCCTCAAGGTAAGGCTGACCCCGCTGGTGTTTATTTGGTTAGCATGTCTGTTTTGCAAAAGTTGCCCTGGCTGTGGTTTTGATCACAGTGGTTTCGGAGCAAGGAGGTCTGGACCGTGTCATTCACACCCCCAGTGTCTGGGACCACCGCTCGCATCCGCATCTCTGGGCAGATGCCCTCTCGAGCTGTCTTCTGCATCAGCCTCCGCACCTCAGCACCCCAGGGCTATCTTCAAGTCTTAATGGACTCATTGTCCCGATTTCTCTACAGCACCACCAGCCACCCAAGAAACCCTCAGAGTCATCCTTTCCCCGTTCTCCTTTAGTCTCCACATACAAGCTGTCATCTGGTACCATCAGTTGTCCCCCGTTTAACTACCACAGCCCACTGCTTTAGTTCACAGCATCTGTCCTTAAGTTCCACAACTGCACTAGCTCCCAACTGGTCCCTGCCTCCAATTTATTCAGTCTATAGTTCTGAAATCAGATCTGATCCCATCAATCGCTGTTGGACAGCCTGGACGAGCATCCCACTGCACAGGGGATAAAGCCTACACTCCTTCGTCTGGCATGAACGGCCCTGTGGCCCTGCGCCAGCCCTATCTCCAGCCACTTACCTCGCTTACTGCAGTGAGTCCTATGACCTCAGCCACTGGATCACTCTCCTTCCCTGAACACATCATGCACTCTCCCATCTGTTCTTTTATCCGGGCTGCACTTGTTCCTTCCAGGTGCCGTCAAAGATATTGTACTTTGGTATATTTATTCTCCCTTACTGCCCACAGTTGTGCTGTGAACTGTTTGAGCCCAAGGCTGTTTTTAATTCAGCTGCTATCCCTGTTGTCTAGCAGCGTGACCGCTTTCTTCATAGTCTGTGCTTAATAGTAGTTGAGTGAATGCACGAATGGTTGGTCCTCACATACCTGTTTCCCTGGCGGTCCACAAGCCTGCAGTATCCTTCATCACAGAATCCGCCTGGCCACCCAGGCTAGGCTGGCTTCCTTGTTGTGTTACTGTTTCCACAGACTGTGTTTCACCACAGACATGACATGGCAACAGAGAGCTGCACACTTTGCCCGGTGATGCACTGAACATCACGGTGCTACAGTTGAGTTACTGCTCAAGAGTATACTTGTCATCTGATGGAAACTTCCACAATGGATTCAATTTCCAAAGACTTTTTTTCTTTTCAATTTAGGGAATACCCACTTTGGTATACAGACGTGACTGGAACTACGAACATCTCTTTATGGGCATCAAGAACAAAATGCCACAGGTGATCATGATAAACCTTATCATTTGCACGGTGCTTTGTCTCATCAGAGTGCTTTCGTTCACATTAGGGCTGTTCCACTCTCACTCCAGGCGTTTGCTATGAGGACCAAAGAGTTTCAGTGGCCTCCCTAAATTCCCTGATCCCAATGCTCTTTCCAAAGGGCAAGCGGGACATGAAATCAGCAAAAGTTTTCTTGTTGAGTATAAACAGATTGAAATCTTGTGGTGTTAGTTTCTTAGCAATCACGTCATGACCGTGTATCCTGATGTGAAAGGTGCAGAGAACTTATTTATTCCTGCTCTTTTGATTTGTGCACGTGTGTGTGTGTATGCGCGCGTGTGTGCGTGCATCCGTATGCATAGCCTTACAAAGTTGCTCTGAGGACTCAGTGAGGTCATACCTATTTCCGTAAAGTGTCTGGACTATTGCTGACACTTAGGAAGCACTGCATGTTAACAGTTGTTATCAGAGAGTTTGTCCCATCTTGTGGCCTCGGCAGTGAAGAAGGTAAGCGCTCTTACCAGGTAGCAATGCACAGGAAACCCCACCCATGGACCCCTGTCCTGCCTTTGATTTCCTAGAACCCCCTCCCCAACGCGGTCATCAGCGCCATCAGTGGACAGCTGCAGTCCTACAGTGATGCCTGTGAAGCTCTGTCTGTCATAGAAGTCACTTTGGGGTTTCTGAGCACGGCTGGTGGGGATCCGAACATGCCCTTGAATGTGTATATACAAGACATGCTGCGAATGAGTGATCAGATAACGCTGGTTTTAAAGGTGGGTCTTGTGTTAGATTTCAGAGGAAATCAGCATTGCTCCATACCTTCATCTCCCCACTTCCTACTAGGAATACCGCCATTCAGGGCGTACCCATCTAGGCAGCCCCTGGAAAGGAGGCGGAGTCAAGAACAGCCCCTCACCCAGCCAGTCCTCAGTGTAAACAGAACACACTCTGGCGGTAAAGACAGAGATGCATTCAGAACCTAAGAATCTGGACAGAGGGCCACAGACATGACTGAGGACATCAGCCAGCTGCTGGCTGCATGATGTTAATGGACTCTGAGGTGCTGCAGGAGGGAGAGGATTTCAGAGACATTTTAAAGATGAGGCAGGTGAATTAGTGGATGGAACAGAGACGACCTCCATAATGAGGGAAATGGGAAAGTAAGGGCAGGAGTGAAATCAGGGCCTGCATGGGCGGCACTCAGACTCGCTCCTATGCCGGCATTCTCTTCCTGTTTCAGGACTTACACAGATGTCAGTTAAGACACGTCATTGCCCTCTGGCAGGTCCTCTCTGCTCATAAGTCCGAACAGCTGCTGCGCCTGAAAAAAGTGAGTCTGGCCCCTTCCCCTCCACCTGGAGCGAGGGAGCTGCACTCTCTTCCCAAGCTTCCGTGTTTCGTTTGTTCGTATTTCGTTTTAGGAGCCATTTGGGGAAATCAGTTCAAAGTACAAAGTCGATCTCAGCCCAGAGGATGCTAAGCTCCTCATCACTTTCCTGAATCACATCAGCCTGGACACCTTTCTCCTGGAGCTTCATGAAATGATGATCTTGAAACTGAAGAACCCCCAGACTGAGGAGGATTTCAACCCTGAGTGGAGGTACGGATTTGCAAACCTGTTGGACCAGGCGCACACAGAAGGTTCTGCCATAGCTCTTGTGACCCTCCCTAGACGGGAAAACAGTTATCTTACCACAGAGTTCTGTTTCCTGCTGTTTGACCATTACCAGGCCACCTGAAGACTGGCTTTTTGGGTTTTAATCTCTACTGGATTTTTTTTTAATAACTACACAGTCATATATTCTCATTATAACAAGTGGATTTATTATGTCAAAGAGATGTGCATTTTAAGTTTGATAGAAAAAGCTGTGCCAAAGTATGGTGTATGAGAATACCAGCACTAGATATGGCCCATCTTTTGCATTTTTGCTGATCTAATGGCCAAAAAATGGCATCTCATTTTCACTTGTATTTCCCTATTTACTGGTGAGGCTGAAGACACTTTTCTCTTTATCAGCCATTTGTATATTCCTCTGAATTACCTCTTGATATGCTTTGGTTCTTTTTCTTTTGGGCTGTTTATCTTTTTCTTAATCTTAAAAGATATTAATCTTTTACCTGTTATGTTGCAAATGTCTATCTCAGTCTTTAGTTTTATGAGGCCAAATAAGACAGAATTTTCCTATGAGGCCGCTATAGGAAAATATGCCTATAAAGGTCTTCCTTATCCCAAGGTTATAAAATATCCTCCCATGTTTTCTTCTTGTGCTTTTATGGTTTATATTGTATGTTTGTTTTGTTGACCAATTTATTTTTATGTGTTGTGTAAGGTAGAGATTTAACTTTACTCTTTTTCTAGATAGTCAAACTCCAGTTTTCCTCACCAATACACTTCATATTTGCTATTTTCTTCTATTTTGCTATATGTCACATACGTGTATATGTGTATATTCTTTGAACTTATTCAACAAGTCTTTACTATCCTGGACTTTCCGTGTAAGGAAAAAAGATCCCTTTCCTAGAGAATTTATAGTCTTTGTTAATACAAAACATGAAATGGAATATAAGCTTTTTTTGAATGATGAGGCCTTGTTTTTTATATAGCAGATCATATTTCTAGAGTGCTTATAATCATCTGACTAGGCCCTTACCAAGGTCAGCTCCATTCTGTAGGGTTTGTATACCACTGTGTGGGAAGTAGCAGGTATGTACTAGAACCCTTGAACCCAGGATTTTAGTCCCAGTTTAGCAACTCAGTAGTTGACTGACTTTAATATGACCCTCAGTATTTCTGGTCTTAATGAGCACTTTGGTTCTGTTGATGACTTGAAAAAGTGACAGCTGTTGGGTCTCCTTACATTGTATAGAAGACTGTTTTAAATGCTCTCTCTTCTTCCTTGGTTTTTCAGCCTGAGAGACACTCTAGTAAGTTACATGGAAACGAAAGAGAATGAAATTCTTCCTGAAGTGGAATTTCAGTTCCCAGAAAAGATACTGCTCTCCAATTGTGTCTCTGTGTGGAAAATGGCTGCTGAACTGAAATGGGATCGACAAATGAGATAGACTAATTTCCTCAGCACTGTCTCTGCTTAAGACGGGGCGAAAAGGCTCTTTCCTCCTCACCCATGGGATGGGCTCCATCGTGGACTGTTGCCTTTGTGAGTGCTTAGAAGGAAAGCTGTTGGCATACCGCTAAACTGAAGACCAAGATGTGCTGTACTGGCTGACAGCTTTTTGAGAGCCAAGCTGTTTCAAAAACATGTGTATATTCCAGAACTTTCTCATCATATTACAAATACTGTTCATTAGGTAGTGAGAATTGAAGATTACATGAAATGGGAATAAACCACCTTCCTTTACATTCCAGGGGAGACCGAAAACGCAGCTTCTCAGCTTCACATGTAGGAGTGGCCTCTCAGGCCTCCCAGCCTCCTAACATGCACACACCCAGCCACCAGGCCCTCTTCCTCTGACTGCCACACAGAGGGAGGGAAATGGGGTTATTAATTTTTGCTTCTTTTAGTTTTTTCTGATTTATTCTGCACTCACAGAAGAGAAGCTGTCTTTCTTCCATTCCTTTAAATTCTGAGTATTGCACAAATATTTCTAGGTTTCCCAGAAGATGTAAAAAAGTGCCAGACTCTTTTTTTTTTTTTTTGTCTTCTCACAAATACAAGACAAGTCTGGGCATTCTGTGAGTGCCTAGAGGCCAAACTAACCAGACCTCACCCAGGTTCCCCTTAATGAGTCACTGCCAAATTTCTAGGGTCAGAGCCAAAAAGCTCTCATTGTGAAGAGCACTGGACTAAGAGCCAGGGACACTTTGGGGTCTTAGTTTCCTCATCTATAAGATGAAGGGACTGGAGTGATGGTCAAATTTCCTTCCTATTCTAGTAGATTCTAAATGAAAGTTTGTCAGTGTAAACTTGGATCAGAGGCATGGTTCCAGCATTCCTGTGGGAAGTTTGTGACTGTCTAGCATTCTACCAAATAAACATGTGGTCTTAGTGTGATCTCAAGTTCCCTAAGTGTATGAATTTCTGGTCTTTTCTGTCTGGGTCTCAGCCAAGGCATAAAAACAGACTCAGAGAGTATATAAAACCATTTAAGTTTCTGAAAAAGGTACACGAATAGTCAGCTAGCCCTGATCATGTGCTGATTTTCTCACTGTGGGTGTTGTGTCTTTTTTTTCAAACCTACTTGGATACTTGTGACCTCTCTGGACTAATCCCTATTCCTGGGTAGCTCAACACCCATTAGCACTGAGACAACAACTGTTTACAAGTCAGGGGAAAATGTCTTTAAGAGACATTCTAAATGAGTTAATGACTTAATCAACTTGAAATTGGGCCCATGGGGTGAGAACATGCTTGCCAAGAACACCATGGACACCTTAAGCACCACTGGAGGGAGCTGCAGAAGGAACTGCAGTCCATTTTCATTATTTTGTTTTTTATTCCTAGTGTTTGATAAAGGAGAGTGCAGTGATCGAGACCCCCTCGGTGATTCACTTGATACGGTATTCACTTGCATTTGGTAATCTATGATTGTTCAATCATTCTAGATTATGCAAAGGTACTCCCTCACCAACATCCTGCATTGCCCATTTAATGGATGTTGGGGTGGGGCTTGCTTGTTCAACTCTTCAACTTGCACCGGGAACTCCTTTGATACCTCAGAGTTGGGATGGAGCTGGCCTGGCCATCAGGTGCTGCTCTGGTTCCTTCCTGTGCCACACCTTAGCAGGTGGGGGTCAGATGTCAATCTCTTGCTGTGAGGACCTTTTTTTTTTCTGCTGGGAATTTTCTCCCCACTTTTATGAAGGTTTTTTTAATTAAGATGTTGTGTATGCTATGCTTTCAAAGCCTTAACTGTCATTATCTAGCATTATCTTGTTGTTTGTACAAAGACAGACTGGCCTAGCACAGGCAAATGTAAATTTTATTATATTTGTCATTCCTGTTGTAATAAACTTGAATTTTACTGCTAAGGAATCCTTCTCTTTGGAGGCAGAGCTTCTATTTATGGCAAATAGACACCAACTAGGGTTTTGGGAATGGTTTTGTTTGTTTGTGGAAATGTTCCTGTAGAGGTTTCCATAAAGTAGAAGGTTCTAGAGAGAAAACGTACACTCGGGTTTAGAATATGAGGGCAAACTTCTCTTCTGGATGAAATGACAGCAGAATGAGGATCCACAGTGGAGTTCACCACCCCTCCCCAGTCACCAGTCTTGGAGGCCTCAGAGGGGTGTCTGCCCATTCCTGCCTAAAGTGGCTTCACTGGAAGACAGCAGAGCTCCAGCCAACAATGAGTAGGAGCTAACCCTCTGTCAGTGGGTGGGGTTGTGGGGTGGGGAAAACAGCTCCTCAGTAAAAGGAAGTAAAGGTAAGGGAGAGAGAAATAGTATGCTTCCAGCAGCCCACTTATGTTCAAGTGGCAAAATACCACTTTTGGGGAAAATTGCATTTTCCCTTCCAAAAAGAAAAGTCTCCTCCAGAAGAGAAGCCTGTGGTACAGAACTATAGCTGGGAGAGATGTGCTGGCTTACAAAGGAAGACTTGCACCCTGCTGCCAGACTCATCTTCCTCCCCGTAGTTTCTAATTCAAGTCCACCAAGCCTCCATTTCCTCAGTATCTCATCACCAATCCTAACCTTCCTCTCCCCACCTCCTCTTCATTCTCGTTTCCATTCACAGTCATGAAACCTGGAAACAGCCATTGATGATTAAGCAGCTAGTAACTATGGGGGATTGGAATTTGCCACCTCAAAATATGTCTCTGCCTGAATGACATTTTGACCACCACCCCCACTAACTAACCAAAGGAGTCTGGGATGGGAGGCCTGCCCCCAGAACAGGCCATCACCATAGACATCTCCGGGTACCTGGATGGGTCACGCTAAGCCCATTCTTAGTTCTGGTTACCCTTTCTAGGAGATATTTACATTTGTAAAGAAAATCTCCATTTGTAAAGGTATCTTCTTCCTTGTACCAGGAACAAGGGGGGATGGCCTTACCTAGAAACTCATCAGAACAGAAGGCGGAAGGTGAAAAGGCGAGATAAATCTGCGTGATAAACTTACCCACCGTTAACTGTGCTGTTTAGGTAGTATGCTATCTGACTCCCACTAGGTTCTTATAGGTACCATCCCCTGTAAGAGCCAGGGTCACCACGATAATGGGTGTTTGAGCCATTTTTTTCAGGAACTGAACCCCTTGTCCACTTCAGGCTGGATTGTGACCACCAACCCATCAACTGAGCCCAGGCAGACAAGTGTCTAATAAGCGACCTTTTGACAGCAAGAGGTGGAAGCTCCACCCTCAGGGCATGCTAATGCCGCCATTCTGTGAACATGCGTCCTATGAACAGGCATGAAGGCTGACTACGCTTGCGCAGATCATCAATTACCTCATCTCTCCTCACCTCCAATCATTTCAGACCACCTTGCCCTCTACCCCATAAATATCCCTAAGGCCCTATTTTCGGGGAAGCGGATTTGAGATTCATTCTCCCGTTTCCTCACTTGGCTGCTGTGTGATTAAACACTCTCTCTGCTGCAATCTCGTCATCTTAGTGTTTGGCTTTCTGGGCGGCGGGCAAAAACGGACCTGGCGCAGTAAGAGTCATTCGTCTGGACATTCCCCTATTGCACGGTCTTCCTGCTTTCAGCCCAGGCAGAAACAGTCACTAGGTTGGTGGTGACTTACCTGAAAATTTTCACAACTGAGCACGGTCTCCTCCCCTTTAAGACCGTACTGTGTGTGTAAATTATTTACCTTCATTAACAGCTGTAGGTTTCCTTAACTGAGACAGTCATGAGCTATTTCTGTTATTCCTACAGACAATTACAGCCTAGAAACAAACTTGCAATGATAAACAATCATCGTGAAGAAAACATCAGGTCAAAGAGCCCTGCGTGGTAGGTAAAGCTACCTATGTCCAGCCACACATGGGCACTACTACATCTCTGACCAAAGGCGATAGGTGCTAAGTGTACAGTTGCTGTGTCAGCTGGGCCTGGAGAAAGACTAGATGGGGAGGCGGAAGGAGGAAACCTGAGGCTGGAGCTGAACAGCAATCCATCTAAACCAAGATTAGCATTTATATTGCTTTCTGCATTTTCTAATCCCTTCTGGTCACTAATTAAGCCTATGCTCAAACATTATGAATCCCGTTTCCAACTGTAAAAACAAGCACCAGAAAAGTGCTTTCTCCCAAGAAAGCAAACGCTGGCAGAATTCATACCTTATCAGACTCTCTGAAGTGTATTTTGGGGACAGCAGGACCCTGCCTTCTGAGGAGGTGGAAGCCATCAGGGGCAAGAGCAGAGTGAAACTAGAGGGGCAAGGGCTCTAGCCAGAGCAACTGCAAGGGGCCCCAGGACTTCCCACATCCTACAAGAGCCTGCCTTCAACCCTGCTCTCCTTCCCTTCACACCTACACTTGCTAGGAGTGCCCCAGTCCCCAGCATTCCCTCCGATTATCACACCTGTACCCTGAAGCACAACAGAACCGCAACCCAGCACACAGCTACTTCCTCAATACCCACTCACTTCGTCCCCATTGCCACAGGCCCATGAATGACTCCCAGTTACCAAACCCAAGCATCTCTTTGTCCCGATGACTCTGTAACATGACAAGGCTGACAACACAGCCCTGACGGACCAGAGTAAATCTTGGCTGGCCCATTTGCCAGCTCTAAGACCTTGTGCAAGCCACTTGACCTTTTATGCTTCAATTTCCCCATCTGTAAAACACTCTCAGTGCTGTGGTGAGAAAAAAGTGCAGGTAAATGCATGAGCATGCTGCCTGGATGCAGTGGGTGCTCAAGAAACGGTACCCATTCCCTCTCCCAGCTGAAAACTCACTCTCTCTCAAGGTGCCACCAGTGGTCAAATGCCATACCAAACCTTTCCTGAATCTCAGACTCCAATCCTCGTCTTCCGTATTTTCCTCTTGAGATCTCTATCCAGACTACATCACTTGTCCATATACTTCTCTTGAGTTCCCCTAGGATATAAACCACGGGTGAAATCGCTGCAGGTGAGCCTCACTGGCTGCCCTGCAGCACCTCAAGACCTTTACCCATGCTGATCACTTTTCCTGAAATGCTCTCGCCTCCTCGCCCTTCAGTGTCCTCTTAAATACCATCCCTCAGAGAGGCCTTTCCCACCCACAGTTTCAAGTGGGCTTCGGTTTCACTTCTCTTCTAGCATTCAGCACAACTGCAGTCACACCCTGAGGCAAGTGGAACCCCAGCATCCAGCACAATGCCTGGCATGAAGAGAGCATGGAACAAATATTCGTTAAATTGACCCATTCGGGGTAAGAGTCCATGTTCCAAAGGCAGTCCGTGTTTGTTCTGGTGCGTAAGGCTTTCTGCCCAAGATCCACCCAGATTCGTGGGTCTGCCCCTCTAAGGGCTGTGTCCTGCCCTCAAACACTTTAGATCGTCACTGAAACCGAAGTCAAGGTGTCATGTAAAGAGCAGATGCTCCGTGATGGCATTCAGGACACACAGCCCCAAAATGTGGCTGGCACATTGGCATATTTGTCAATGCCCCAAAATGGGGGGGTTTGTCTGCCCATGGCAAGACATGGCCAATAGTCAAGAGGCAAGGTTATAGGAGAGAAAGGACTATTTATTAAAGCTTGCTAGCAAGGGGGAAGATGACCGACTAATGTCTCAAAGAACCATCTTAAGGGGGTACAAAATCTTACAGCAGTTACATAGGCCAGTGGGTTATAGGGGAGGGGGTTAGGAATGTGGACCCTCAGGTGTTACAGACTGGGAGTCACCACATCAGTCTTTTCCATTTTCATTGATGATGGCTATCAGCATAGACTCTCTGTTCAGGGGTCATCACATTCCTAAAGAACTCAAAAGAACAAAGGTATCTTATATCTTACAGCAGCTGGGAGGTACATGCACAAGCAGGGGTGGTAAAATCTACAGAGCAGTTAGATTTCCTGGAGGGTGCATATCCTGCTGGGTTAGTTAGTCAGAGGTCATTCAAAGTTGCAATAGGGTTTCTTTTCTACCATCTGGCTTCCCTTCTGTCAACCTTGTCATGAGCCGGTATCACATTGAATATCCCAAGCCGAAGCAGTTGGAGAAAAGGGCAGAAGCAGGAAGGTCACTCTGCTCTCCCATTTCTCACTCTAAATCCCCCATGTGGAAGGTCAGCTCCCTTATCAAGAGGAAGGGAGACATCCTTATCACCAGAGAGGCCGGGAATTCAGGGCGCGAAGGTGTATACACAAACCTTGCCAGGCCCTCATCACTTAAGACGCATAGCCCAGACCCCTCTGTCTTGCCAATTCTTCACAAATTCATTGTTTCTTTGTCTAAAAGGTATAGAGCTTCCCGCTCTGGTCTTCCGGTCTTCATTCTTGGGGGAAGGCTCCGTGCACAGGTAAACAATCAGCAAACGTGCATGCTTCTCTCCTGTTGATCTGTGTCAGCTGAATTTCCAGACCTGCAGGGCCCCTAGGAGGGGACAACTTTCCTTCTTCCACACAGGCAGCCCTGACCCGCCCGACTCCGCCGGCCTGGACCGGGGCAGGGCTGGCACCTAGCCACTGGGCGGCGACGTCTGCGGACCCGGTCAGGCCAGCTCCACGTGTCCCGACCCGGCGCCCCCACGGCCAGGAGGGCCGCACGGCGTCTGCGCGCAGCGCCTCCGGAAGTGACGACAACGGAAGGGGCGCCCGCCACTGCGCCATGGCCGAGGAGCTGGCGGGGAGCCCGCCAGAGGAAACGTTGTCGCTCTGGAAACGGTAATGGGGTCGAGGGACGCGCAAGACCCGGAGGCTGGAGCGACGTGGCTCCTGGTCGACCTCCGACCTCGTGACTCCAGGCTTTGGGGACGCCGGAGCCCGGGCCCACTTCCGGCGCGCGGACGGACGGGGCTTCGGGAGTTGTAGTCCGCGGGGTCAGCTGCGCCCCGCTTCCGGCGCCGGGTCTGGGGTTCCCGGGGAGGGGGTTGAGACCGGGAGGGGCCCCGGGAAGAGCCCCAACTCCTGGGCCTGGGCCTCCGCGGCGGGCGCCGCAGCCAGACCCCGGGCTTGGGGGAGCTGGGCCGAGCGGCCTGCTGGACGTGTGTCTGCCCTCAGGGAACAAGCCCGGCTGAAGGCCCGCGTCGTAGACCGGGACACGGAGGCGTGGCAGCGGGACCCCGCCTTCTCGGGCCTGCAGAGGGTCGGGGGCGTGGATGTGTCCTTTGTGAAGGGCGACAGTGTCAGCGCCTGCGCCTCCCTAGTGGTGCTCAGCTACCCTGAGCTCGAGGTAACCGCGGGGGTCGCTGGCCAGGGCCCTCCCGCTCGGGCTCGGGGTGCTTTAGTGAGAGAGGCAGGGCTCCGGGACAGGGAACAAAGTCAGGGTAGAACCCCGCTTCTCCGTTTGTAGGATTTCATTAATAGATTGGGAAGTCCTTGAAGAAAGTAGGAGAGGGGGTGAAAACTAAAGGAGATTCTGTGACTTAAGTTTGAATTAACTCATGATCTTTACTTCAAGCTGATTGTCATCTTGAGCTCCCTTCTCAGTGACCCGCACAACACACCCCCAAGTTGCCCAAGCTGGAATCCTTGTCTTCCTGGACCCTTCATCTCCAGTCACACGCTAGCTACATTTTTTTCTGCCTCCTAAATATCACTGGAGTCTGTCCTTTTGTCTGTGTCCCTGCTGCCCCTTCCCTGGCTGTGCCACTGTCACCCCTTCTGTAGATGCCGAGCAGAATCTTCACTGGGCTCCTTCCTTCCAGAATTGCCCTCGGTGGTCCCTTCTCCATGCTGCCAGCAGAGCAATTTTCCTAAAAAGCAAATGTGACCACATCACCACCTAGTCCACTTAAAACACTTCAGTGCCCATCCCATGACCTCGTGGTAAGTAAAGGTCACACTCGCTGACAAGGCGTAAAGGCCTTTCTTGATCTGACCTCTGCATAATGTAACGCTGTAGGCTCAGCTCTCACCAGCACCCACAGTCCTCACCCACTCGCCACTTCCCACTCTGGAGGACTTGGGATTCCTCACACACACAGCATGCTGTCTCTGCCTGCCTGACCTCTGCGGTGATGTTGCCTCTCCTGGAATATTCTTCACCTGGCTAATTCTTGCTCATCTCAGGTCCTCCAGTAAGCCCTTCCTCGTCTTGCAGCACCCTCTCTTTCCTCTTTATCACGCTGGAATTGAATTGGCCTGTCTGTCTCCCCTACCAGAATGTAAACTCCATGATGGTAGGAACCATGTTGTCTTGCCCACTGTTGGTAGCTTCGGCACCTAGCTCAATGCCTGGCATGTAGAAGACACTCGAATAGACGTGCCTGTGAGTGAACAGTATGCCCACTATTCATTTGGAGTCAACAGCTCAGGAAGCCTTGGCTAAAGAAGAGCTTGACAAGAAAGTTTGTGCTGCAGCGTTCCCCCCTCCCTGCTCCTCTGCCTGCTCGAAAAGACGGCCTCTTCCTGCCTCAACGTCTTTGCACTTTCCTGGGAAGACTCCTTTAGTCAAAATTTTGCAAAAATGAACTGAGCGCCTGCTGTGTGCTAGGAACTGAGTATAGGGTGGTGAAGGAACCAGAGCCCCTGCCCTCATAGGTCCCCTGGTCCTTTTGTAGAGTGGCGTTGAGGGTAGGGCACAGATTCAGAAGCCAGACTGCTGGGGTTCCTACCTCTGGAACTGCCATCCCCACTTAACCTCTCTGGGCCTCCATTTCCTCTTTTCTAACTGAGGGATGATGACAGTATTCATACCAACTCAGAGTTGTGGTGAGGAGTAAGTGAGATCGTGCATGGAAAGCAGTTAGCTTAACAAGCACATGGTAAGCCCTCAGTAAATAATTGTTAGCCACTGTTAACTCTTAGGATGACTTCACGCATTTCAAGACCCAGTTCACATATTCCCATCGCTCTGTACCTTTCCCTGGCTGCAGAGTTAAGCACCCCCTCAACTCTGTCCTAGGCCTCTTTCTTATGCATCTGCTATTACAGCACTTCTCACATTGTATTAAAGTTACTGGTTTACATTCTGTCTTTCCCACTGGCTGGAGGTTCTCAAGGGTAGAGAGATGTCGTATTTCTTCTATAACCTCAGCACCGAGCAAAGTGTCTGCTACTAGGATGTAGTCAGCATTTGTCATCCTGTGCCGTGGAAGCTTAGAGTAGGAAAGGATCTTGGAAGAGTCTGGTCCAGTGGCTCCCAAATGCCCCATCATGGGTCTGCACAATCAGAGTCACCTGGAGTGTATTTAGAAATGCAGATTCCGGGCCAGCCCCGTGGCTTAGCGGTTAAGTGCACGCACTCCGCTGCTGGCGGCCCAGGTTTGGATCCCGGGCGTGCGCTGACGCACCGCTTTTCAGGCCCTGCTGAGGCCACGTCCCACATACGGCAACTGGAAGGATGTGCAACTATGACATACAACTATCTACTGGGGCTTTGGTGGAAATAAATAAATAAATAAATAGTTTAAAAAAAAAAGAAGAAATGCAGATTCCGTAGGCAAATCCATAGGAGCAGAAAGTAGGTTTGTGGTTGCCGAGGGCTAAGGAGTGGAGTGGATGGGGAGTGACTGCCAATGGGCACAAGGTTTATTTGGGGGATGATGCAAGTATTCTAAAGTTAGATTATGGTATTGGTTGCACAGCTCTGTAAATACCAGAAAACATTGAATTATACACTTCAAACAAGTGAACTTTATGGTAGTCAATTATATCTCAATAAAGTTGTTTTTAAAAAAATATTGATTCCAGAGCCCTACTCCATTTACTGGAAAAAAATCTCCCAGTGTATGGCCTGCAAATCTGCTTTTTTAAACAAGCTTCCCTGTGATTCAGAAGCAAAGCCAGGCTGGGAATCACTGGTCCACCTATCATGCAGCCAGGAATCCTTTCCTCAGCATCCCTGACGAATGATGGCCTCACAATGGAGCCCATTCCATAGTTGGACACCTGGTTGGAATGTTCTTTTTCTTACAGAGATGAAATTTACTTGTTTGTGACTTCTGCCCATGGATTCTGCCTGCAGGCAGCACAGCACAGAACAGACCTTTCTCGCCCTCCTAGGTGTCATCCCTTCCACTATGTGAACACAGCTGTGTGCTCTCCTGTCTTGCCTGCTGCATCCTGGGAGTCTCGCTGACGTGGCTTCCAGCTCCCCCGCTTGCTGCTGGCCCTCTGGTACGCCCTCAGTTACTGGGGTCTGTCTTTACATCTGGGACCCAGAGTTGAGCTACTCAAATGTAGTTCACCCCAAGTTCAGTGGGCCTAACACACGTGTACATCATTTCCGTAAATGCAGCCTAAGATGGTGTCAGCGTTTAGGGGTCCTGCGTCGCCAACTTAGGTTGAAACTTGCAGATCTTTACAGAGATTACTGACTGTTCACATCATGCCCACACACCAAATACACAGTTGAATTTTTTTCCCCTGATTTTTAACTTGAAAATATGTAACCCTACTGAAAAATCGAGAGAATAATACATTGAACCCCTGTACATGCTCTGTTTGGATTCCACTGTGTACTGAACGGTTTGAGAATGCCTCCCAGAGGTGGTGACAGTTCACCCCTGAGTACATCAACAGGCCTGTCCTGAGCATGACACTCTTCTACACAAGAGCAGTGTCATTATCACACTGCAGAAAAATCCCCATAATCCCATAAAGTCACCTGAATCCCATCCCACACCGCGTGTACCCAGTGGTCCCCGTCTGTCTCTTAAGGCTGCTTTGGTTTGGTGTTCTGACCTGTAGGTTCCCACACAGATTCTGTGTCACAGTCGCTGCTGCCACTGGGCTGTGTTTACTGTGGCGTCTGGTTGGTCCAGTTTGTTGCCTGTTTTCTTTACTCTTTTTTCACTAAGATACATCTTAAGTCAACTGTTCCAGGTCAGTTTCCCCAAGTTCACAGTTGGCTTTTTCAATATGTGGGATCAGATCTCCTTTTATTTTTGGAAAGTTTCTTGGATTGTGGTTTTAAGTATTAGTTCTATTTATTAGTTCTGCTCCATAGTTTGTTTCTCTTCTTCAGTCATAGGTATGCTGGGTTTTCTGTCTTTCCTGTTTTTTTGTCCATTTCTGTCCTGAGTTCTGAATTTCTGCCTTGTGGTGTTCTTCTCTATGTACTGTTTAAGAGAAGTTAACTTTCCTCTGCCACACGACTGGTTGGGGGCGGCATTTCATCAGCTGACGAGTTTTGACTGCTGCCAGCTGAGTTCCTGTACTAGCTTTGTGCAGCCTTTCACTGTTCGTTTTAAGTTGTATTTTTTTTTTTTTAAAGAGTTTATTTATTTTTATTTTTTCCCCCCAAAGCCCCAGTAGATAGTTGTATGTCATAGTTGCACATCCTTCTAGTTGCTGTATGTGGGACATGGCCTCAGCATGGCCGGAGAAGCGGTGCATCGGTGCGCGCCCAGGATCCAAACCCGGGCCGCCAGCATCGGAGCGCGCGCACTTAACCACCAAGCCACGGGGCCGGCCCTTTAAGTTGTATTTAAACAGGTAACTGGAGGGCCTGGGGCTTGGCTGGCTTCTTGGGTTTCTTAGATCATGAGGGACAGTGAAGTGTAGTCGCTGCCATAATGGTGCCTTTTTCTGAGGCGAAGATGGCCAGCGTGTCTTCCGATTCTTTGACACTCTTGTTTCCAAAGGACCTTACGCTTCCGGCCTTGCTTTCTTCACTACGAGCCCCCAGGGCTCACCTGCTTCTCCCCAGAAGCAGCTTCTCCCCAGAAGCAGCTTCCCAAGAAGGCTGCTCTTGGCCCCACGTACTTCCAGGCCTTTTCCTTCTGGTCCTTGCTGGCTGGGGCTGCCCACCAGATCTCATTCCCTCAGGTTCCCCACCACTAGGACCCGCTGCTCTGCCCCTCGCCCAGTCCCCACTCCTCACCTGTCTTTGCCCAGTGTGGTGCCTGGAGCTGGCTCTGCTGGCCGGGCTGTTTATTTCCCCACGTAGGTGTACACTGATGTTTGTAATGGGCTCGTCTCCTGGTTATGCCGTGGGCACAGGGTACATGGGGTGGTATCTCCTCTCCTTGTGGATCTCTGGTTTCTGGAGCTTGTGCGGAGAGCTACAGATGTAAGCAGCCGCCATCATCCTGTGAAAACTCAGGCCACACTTGAGCTTCACATGTGTCCCTGTGAAAAGTCATACTGTTGTGTGGGGTGCAGCACCCCCCCTGCTGGTTCACTGTGAATGGACTTCTCTGATCTGTCATCTGGTTGGACTGTGCCCACTTTGGGTCATCGGCAGTTTGATAAGTTTCCTATGAGTCATTGATAAAAATGTTGAAAGGACAAGCCCCACCCTCCATACTAATAGAGAGTGATCCCTTCCCTTAGGGACATGTGGTTTTTGTTTTTTGTTTTTTGTTTTTTTTTAATTTTATTTATTTATTTATTTTCCCCCCAAAGCCCCAGTAGATAGTTGCATGTCATAGCTGCACATCCTTCCAGCTGCTGCATGTGGGACGCGGCCCCAGCGTGGCCGGAGAAGCAGTGCGTCGGTGCGCGCCCGGGATCCGAACCCAGGCCGCCAGCAGCAGAGCGCGCGCACCTAACCGCTAAGTCACGGGGCAGGCCCAGGACATGTGGTTTTGACCCAGCTTCAAGGGAGGGGTGCAAGTTGTGATTTTGAAAGCTATCACCAAGAGTTTGGGGGGTGTTCACTAACAATCCAGGATGTCTGAGGGTTCTGGAGAGTGTGTGCCTAGTGGGAAACATGTCTCCGTCTCAGGCCAGTCTCACTCTAAGGGACCCCAGGCTGCCATCACTGTACTCTGAGTGGGTCCCCTACGGTTCCAGTCAAGTACGGACAAGGCCACCCTCTTGCCTGCTGTGTTAGGAACTTTTCAGTTTGAAGACCAGTCTCTGCCAGAGAAGCCCTGAGAAAGGGAGCCCTGACCATATGGGCCCCTACCTCCAAACTTGACCCCTCAGACGCATGTCCTCCTCTCCTCCCAATTTGCACAAGGCCTTCTAGCGCCCCACTGACTTCCCAGGCGCTCCAGCACGCCACGGTGTCTCCCCTTCTCTCTCTGGGATTGTTCGCAGTTGCAGCCTCAGAATTTTTCTTTTTAGGCTCTCCCATCCCGTGGGACCCCTGTTCTCTTTCAGGCTGTCTAGCTCTGAGATCACGCCTGTTTGTTTCTGAATGATTTGAAATCTCTTTTTATAAACTTGGAGTTGCCTTTCTTTCTGTGCAACCTCTGTGAAGTCCTGGCCTTTTCTTCCCGGAGGCCCGTTCTCACGTGCAGCGGCGGTGTCCTGGTGTCCTGAGTCCCCTCGCCCTCCACTCAGGTGCTTCTTGCGCTTTGTCTTCTTTGAGCCTCCGAACAGCCTGGTGCAGTGGGATGGGGGAGGCGTCAGCTCTAAGTTACAAAGGAGGCGGCCTGAGGAGGGCCTGAGACCCACGGAGTGCAGCCAGCACCTTTGAAACGTCAGCGGGTTGATTTCCTGCCACCAATTTGCAGGGCAGATCATCTGTCCTTTCTTGTACTTTCCTCCCAGATAGGTGAGGCAGGGAAGGGGGCGAGGGGGTGGGCCTGGGAGAGGGAGAGGGAGTTAGCAGTGAAACAGATTGATGGATGAAGGGCTGAGGGCGTGTGGGAAGGCAGGTGGCCGAGGGCCGAGCCCTGCCCGTGACCTGGTGCCTGGTGACAGGTGGTGTATGAGGACTGCCGCATGGTGAGCCTGACGGCCCCCTACGTGTCAGGCTTCCTGGCCTTCCGAGAGGTGCCCTTCCTGGTGGACGCAGTGCGGCGGCTGCGGGAGAAGGAGCCCCACCTCATGCCCCAGGCAGGTACCTCGACTTGGGAGGGAAGGCCTCTGCAGACCACCACCACCCAAGCCTAGTGAGCTGCCTGGAGAAGATACACTTTGCCTTGAGGAGAAAGACAAGGCTTTCTAAAAAGCTGGAACCCAGAAGTGACTGTCCCACCCCTCCTCCTGCTCCCGGACGCCCCGGTCTGATGGGCGAGGGGCAGTTCAGCTGACTGTGACTTTCTCCTGTGGCTCTTCCAGGTCCTTCTTGTAGATGGAAATGGGGTGCTCCACCACCAAGGTAATCCTGCTCCCGAGAGACAGGGCCCAGGAGGGCTGTGGGAAAGAGGCCAGGATGGGGTGGGTCTGCCCCCAGGGCCCCACACAGAAGGCCTGTACCCTGCCCTGGATTCTCTGCCACCAGTCTGGCTCCAACAGCTCCTTTCTGGGCTTGATTTCCTTGTCAGGGCCCCACCAGTAAAGAACCCCTGCTTCTCTTCACCCCCACCGCTTTCCTGCCTGGCCCCAGGGCCTCCCCCAGCACCCTGTGCGGGCCCATCTCAGGTGCCGCCCCCCCAGGTTGGACCTGCCACCAGAAGTCACAGGGCCTTGAGTTCAGCTAGCCTGTCCTGCCAGCAGCCTGCCCTGCGTCCTGACAGGCCCTTGCCTAAAAGTAGACAGGAACGGACAGGAGTGCCCCTTCCCCACGGAGGTGGGAAAACCTGCTCCCACCTGGGCCCTGGAACCTTGGCCTGGGGGAGAACCATGGAGAGGGGCTGTTTTACCCTCATACACAAACCTGGGAGTGGGACAGCAGAGGGAGCCAGGAAAGGGTGGCCTTGGGCCTTTTGTCTGCTGCCCTGGGAGCCTGTGGGCCCAGAGCCAAAGGGTGGACATGCTCCACCCTGGACGCTTGTGCAGGCCTAGCAGGCCATTCCTGGGCCGGGGCCCCAGTCGTTGCAATATGGGCCATCTGGCAGGAGCCCCAGAGTATGTGTTGGGGGCGTAGGGGGCAGAGACACAGAGGCCTGATGGCGGCCACAAAGAGGAGAAGAGGATGGAAGGTGCCAGAAAATGAAAGGAGAAATGGGGTCAAGTATTGTGAGCATGCTAATTAGGCCCTTGATCTGGTTAGAGGGAAGGAGATGTCCTCCACCCTGGGCTGACACCCGTGAAGTCAGGACAGAGGTCAGGCTGGGGCTCCAAGTGCTGTCTCCCCAGCCCTCGGCCCGCCGACGGGCCTCTGTTTGGGGAAACTCGCTGAGGTTCTGGTTTGTCCCTAGTTTCCATACCGTCTCGAGACTGCTTGGCTCACTGCCCCTCTGCCCCAGCCTCACCCTCTGCCCCTACAGGCTTCGGGGTGGCCTGTCACCTCGGCATCCTCATAGACCTGCCGTGCATCGGGGTAGCCAAGAAACTCCTGCAAGTGGACGGGCTGGAGAACAATGCCCTGCACAAGGAGAAGGTGAGGGGTGGGCCTGTGGGGGGCATGCAGGCTCAGACGGTACGCACCTGGGACAGCCACAGGGACAGCGGGGGGACGCTGGAGACTGCCTGCTCTGGGCAGCCGTTGCCTGCTGACCCTCTTCGCCCCGTCCTGGGGTCTGGGATCCCTGACCCTGGGTAAGGAAGACCCGCTTTTCTCTGGGCCTGTGTGTTCCCCGTGGGTGGTGGGTCATGGCGGCAGACTCAGGAGCCTCACCGAGCGCCCTCTGAGTGCCTTCCCCAGCCTCCTGGGTGCACTTGCCTCTCCCGTCCCCGCCACCTCCGGGCTGCTGGGTGCCCCACTTAGGGGCACAGCCTCTGGTTACTGGGGACAGGACGTTTGGGAGCCTGCACAGTGCTCCGTACTTCTCCCTACCCCCTGCCTCCAGGCCCTGCTTGAGGTGCCCCCCAGCCCGCCTGGGCATTTCCCGGCCCCACTTTCTCCCGCATGTCCCTCCTCTGGGCCCCTGTGGCTGGCACTGGGGATGTGATGCCCCACTCCCAGGATTGCCCATGACATGCCCAGCTCTCCCATTGGACGGCAAGCTCTGAACAGAGGTCATATTTGTCTCATTTCTCCAGGCAGTCCTGCATCTGCATGGAGCAATTGTTTGAGTTGACAGGGACCCCAGACCCAACTCAGGTGACCCCTGACCCACTTGGTGCGCCAATCCCCACTCTTCCCAGAAAAGTTTGTTGAGTTGAATCAAATATGCCCCAATTCTCAGCAGGAGAGAAAGCAGCAGGAAGTGGCCTCGGCATGGGTTGTGGCCCGTTGGCACCTGTGTGTCCACCAGCCTGGAGCCTCCACCCCCCAGCACTGTGGTGTAGGCAGGCTGTTGCGCCTTCTCCAGGCCCCCACCTTCTCTGCTGTAGAGCAGGGAGGAGAGAGCTGAGCTCCAAGGGCCTTGTCAGGGTGGGACGTCAGAACGGGCAGTGCCCTGGTCGCCGGCCCTGTTCATGGGGTGGGATGGGTCTGAGCACGGCCGTCAGGCCACTGGGCTTTGTCTGGGCTGTGGCCACACGCGGGGTCAGCCCTTCCTTCTCCTTGTCCGTTGGCTGCTCGGGTTTTAAAATAAATGAACAGGCGTGCCTTCAGCTCGTCATCAAGAAAACATGTTTTTCCAAGTCTTCTTTCCCATTTCCCAGATACGACTTCTGCGGGCCAGAGGAGACTCTTTTCCTCTGATGGGAGGCTCTGGAACTGTCCTGGGCATGGTGAGTGGCCAGGGGCCTGTGCCTCACCCAGGCAAGCCCCTCAGCCGAGGGTCAGCTGCGCCCTGAGTCAGCACCCATGTACACACATGCGCTTGCACACGCACGGGCCCCCATCCACCTCTCCCCATCTTGTCCTGTGCCCCAAGCTGTGCTGAGGGGACCTCTGGGCTGCGCTTGCCCCTCCCTGTCCCCAGGATGAGCAGCAGAAAGGTGCCCCGAGGGTGCTGCAGGTACCCCCAAGCCCCCACCCGCCACCCAGGACATGTCCACCCTCCAGCCCTCAGAGCTTGTCCGCCCAGTGCCCTGACCTCGCCTTCCTTGTCCCAGGCCCTGAAGAGCCACGACCATAGCACCAAGCCCCTCTACATCTCTGTGGGCCACAAGATCAGCCTGGAGGCGGCCGTGCGCCTGACCCTCGTCTGCTGCAGGTTCCGGGTCCCAGAGCCCGTGCGCCAGGTGGGTGGGCTGCCAGGTGGGTGGGCTGGTACACACCACCTGCTCTTTCCTTGCACCAGCGCCTGTAGGAGAGCCTGGTTGGGCCGTGCTGGGCCTTGGGGGGAGGAGGGGGTATCAGAGGATGCAGAGCTCCCGGGAGCTCATCTTGGGGCTCTGCCCTGCCTGGGCCTTGGGGTTCACTGTGCTCTTGCGCTCAGCCTCTCAGCCTCCTGTACCCAGTACCAGGGTCATCAGGAGAATCTGCTGACGTCAGCTCAGCTGGGAGAGTGTCCTGCCAGCTCCCAGCCAGCCCCTCAGGGCCTGACCTGCCCAGCTGGCCTGGGAAGGAGTGGCCGTCCTGGGCTGGGAGGCCCCTGCAGGGCTGCTGGGCAGCACTGAGGAAGGCCTGTGTTGGCACCAGGGACGTCAATTAGGAGACTCCAGGGTGTGGCCGTGCCAGGCACCCAGCACCTAAATCAGGGCTATACGGTCAGAACTCTGGTGAACGGGTTGGCTGAGCTGAGAAAAAGCTCAGCCTTCAGGAGATAGAGCTGAGGGCAAGATGCCCACGGGCCCACCTTGGGCTCAGCCGTGACGAGGGGTCACTAGGCACGAGTGGGTGTGTGTCCCAGAGAAGCCCGCGGAACGAGGAGGATCCATAAGAAGCTGTCCTCAGGAAGAGACCGGCTGGAGGAGGGTGGAAGGGCAGTCCAGGCCCAAGGATCAGTGTTTACAAAGGCCTTGGGGAAGAAATGAGTTCGATGCCAAGAAACTCAGAGAAAAGTGTGGCTGGAACCATGGCAGGGAGGCGCATTGTTGGTGGAAGCCTGTGAGTGTCCTGGGATAGAGCTCCAGGCTCCACCACAGCGACTTGGATGTGAGTTGAGAGGGCACACGGTCAGATTTGCCTTCACAGGCGGCGGCTCTGCAGCTCGGAGGAGCTGGGGGAGCTGACCTGGACAAGAGGCGCTGCTTTCTGTACAGTTTCTGCAGCCCAGCTTCAGAGCCTGGGCTGCTCGCTTAGTGCTGGTCTGCTGTGGGATGAGAGGGCAAAGTACCTACAGGTCTCCCTGGTGCCTGCTAATCCCCATCTCCCCTCGGCCTGTGCTGTGTCAGCTCGAGGTGATGCAGAGGGGCCACAGGCCAGACTGCCGAGAGCCAGTCTGCCCAGCTCAGCACCAGCTGGTGACACTGGTGGAAAACTCAAGGGCACTGGCTCTGCTTCTCCCACCTTGGGAGGCCCCACTGCCCTGCTGCCCGTGGCTACCAGCTCCTCAGAGCCTGGGGCCTTCCCCAGCTGCTGGTGTGCAGCCTCCAGATGGCAGCAGCAGGCTGCGCGCAGCTGTGGCTCAGCTGGCACAGCTCCTGGTGCCAGCTACTGAGGGCTGTGAGTTGCCGAGGCCTCTCCGGTGGCTTCTCAGAGTGGACTTGCTCAGAGTCCACCAGCCTCAGCCTCCCTCTCTCCCCGTCCACGGCTCCGCTGGGTTCGTAGGTGTGTGGGTTCTCAAGCCTGTGATGCATGTCCTGGCCCCCAGAAGACCTTTCCTCCTCCATTCCCATCCACCTGTGCAACCTTCGGGAAGAATACCCAAGAACTCTCCCCAAACCCTCAGAACTGAGGACTCTGTTGTGCTGTTACAGTGGGATAGGTCCCTGTTCCCTCTATGCCTCGCTTTGCCCCAGAGTGGGCATTGGTCCCATCTTTGCAAGTGAGGGTATAGCCTCTACCTGCCTTGAGCACCTTAAGGAGGGCGAGGACTGTGTGTCTAACCTTCAAGAAGAGCCTGCTGAATTCCTGGGCCTACACTCCCAAGGGAGAAAAGCCAGGGGCCCACAGTCCCTGTCTCTTCCAGGAGTGTGGTGAGGCCCTGTCCAGCGGCACTGGCTCTCTTGGTCCATTTTCTTCCTGGCCCGCTTGCCTATCAACAATTTGCCCTCCTGAATCTACCCAGAAGCTCCTAGGAGAGGATGAGAGAGGGGCCTAGTGCCTGCTCCCTCTTTCCATGGCACCTGTGGGTCCCCCTCCCTAGGCCACCGAGGGGGCCCCTTGGTCGCACTCCTGCTGCATCCCTGGTGTCAGGCCTGGGCTCTCTCCTGCAGGCCAGGCCGAGCGGCTGCAGGGGCAGGTGAGAGGTGCTGCCTCTCACCTCAGGGCGTGTCTTCCCACCAGAACGTCCTGCTGCCCACCCCGGCACGCTTGCCTGTTCACTGTGAAGCAGAAGCAGTCTGGGGGATTAGCTGTTGTGTCCTGTACAGGTACCTGAAGTGGGGCTAAGCCCATCTGAGGCAGGATCAGGGGCCTTCCTGAGGCCAGACCCCCAGGAGGGGGACAGTGGGAGTCAATCTGTGGGAGAGCTGGGGCAGCAAGATCGCTGGGGGTCCTGCTTGGGCCTGAGCCCCTCCCCAGGGGCCTGCCCTGATCCTAGCTTGTGGCCCACAAGCCCCCTTTCATTCAGTGACTTCACAGAACTTTCCATAAACACTTCCCCAGGGCTAGAGGTTGTGACTGATGCTAGTCAGGGAGGCAGATGGTGAACCAAAAGGGAGGTCAGACAAGCTGGCCTGAGGAGAACCCTCCAAGAAGAGGGTTTTAGCAGAGAAACCTTTGGCTCCAGCAAAACTTACAGGAAGCAAAAGCTATAAACCCAGTGAAAACCACGCGGCTCCAGCTGAAACGTGGAAGGGACCCAGAACCCGCACCTCAACCTGTTCACTTGGGCCCTTGGAGACCTGCTGTCACAGGACTTTGACTAGAGGGCCTAGCATCCCGCCCCCCAACACCTATGGGGCTGCTGCCCCTTGTCCCGAAGGCTGGGCCTGTGATGGCCTGACACCTCCGTGGGCTTTCTCAGGAGAGAGAGAGAGCGTCTGCACCACGCTGTTCGGGGGCGGGGGGTGGGGCTTGTCCAGAGGCCAGCGCAGCACCCCAGCCCCCACCTCTCACTTGAGCCATCCCTTTCCTCAGGCTGACATCCGCTCCCGAGACTACATCCGCAGGACCCTAGGAGTCCCCGGGCCCCCCGCCTCAGGGCGGGAGAGGTGAGCACTGGGGAGGCTGGGTGGTTGGTTAAGGGTCAGCTCAGTGGTGCCCACGTGGGCCATTTCTGGTGGCTGAGCCTCTCCCTGCTGCGGCGCTGCGCTCAGGCCAAGTGGGGGACACAGAGTCCCTGAAAGGACGGGAGAGTTGAGGGGCCTGAGTGGACTCCGTGTCCAGTGGAAACTCTCCAGAAAACCACCAGGGCTGCCCCCACCTGCCTTGGTCCACTTGCCTGTGAGGCACTGGGGCGTGGGCTCCACAGAAAGGGCGTGGGAGGCCAGCGACCTGGTTCGTGTCCTGGCTCTGCATGACCAGCTGTGTCATCTCCGCTCTCTGAGCCTCACTTTCCTCGCCTGCATGGCAGGCACAGTAAGTCTTGTCTACGGGTTCTCGTGAGAGAGCCTGGCTCGGAGAGTCACAGCCAGCAGTGCCCAGTTATTTAATGCTGACAGCACCTTGCCACAAGACAGGCACTGTGATGCACGTCACAGGGGAGGAAACTGAGGCACAGAGCATGGATGAGCGGCAGAGAGGTTTCAGTCCGCAGTTGGGGTTCTGAGCCTGGGCTGCAAGCCCCAGGCCAGGAATGGGTCCTGCTGTCTCCACCGGGAGTCCTTTCGAGCGGGACCTTCCCTTCTGCTCCTCTTCCCTCTAAGTCCGAGGCTCCCCTAGGCCTAGCTAAGCTGCTTTGAGAACTGGAGGGAGGGTGCGCTGGGACCCTTGAGGTCTTGCCAGGGTGGGGTGGCCAGCTTGAGTGCATGTGGCGCCTGAGGATCCATGTCAACGATAGCTTCCAGGGACCACCCAGGGAGAGAGGGTGTCTCTGGGCTGGCTCTGGCATTTGACGCTGCCCCTTCTCAATGTCATTACTAGGAGCCAGAAGGCACAGAGGCCAAAGGCGTGCCCCCAGTGGGGCTCAGAAGAGCCTGCAGGTGAGGGCAGACCCCTCGAGGCCCACAGCCCAGGCCCCAGGACCCACCGGAAAGCCCCAGACCCAGTCACCCAGGAGCAGTAGGGCATGGGCTGGGAGTGGAGCAGAGTGGACGCTGCAAAAAGTCTCAGGCCGCCTGCCACCCCACTCCAGCCTCGGAGCAGTAACCGGCCCTGGGGGAGTGGCCCCCACAGCACCAGATGGGGTGCCAGGCCCCGAGGACACAAGACACAGCCGGCAGGGGTGGCTGCCCCTGCTACTCCACAGTGGGTCACGAGGCCTGGGGCGGCCCCGGAGAGAGCTCAGTGGAAGACATTGCTCACAGGGCAGAGCAGCAGACCCAGAGAGCATGTGAGATTATCCCTCAGGAGCACGGGAAGGGGATTCAGGGTTTATGGGGTTCTTTGGGTGTTTTTTGTTTTTTTCTAAAAGTGCCCAGGTGGGCTTACAGCTGCTGCCTGCATGTCCATCCACAGCTCCTCCTGGCCCATCCCTCCTTCCAATACACATGCCGCTGCTTTTTTTGTTTTTGCTTTTCTTCATTTTTAAACCAGCCCTCCCTCACCCTGCCACACTTAACCGCCTCTGCCCCGACCTGGGAAGGGTCCAAGCGGAGGTGGCCCTGTCACGCTCAGCCCCTGGCTGCCCTGGCCGCCTTCCAGTGTGCCTGCTGCTGGCACACGCCAGGGCCTGGAGGAAGCGGGGAAGAGCATCATCTCAGCCTGGAGAGGCCCAAGGGGGACAGGCACAGACTGAGGGGCTGGGTGTCAGGCTCTGCTGCCCTGGCCGGGGGCCCTGAGAGTGAGCAGCCCCATCCAGGAAGCCGGTTGAGGCCGTGTCCCCACTGGGTTCGCCTGCCGATAGCTCTCCCCTGTTCCTGCCAGCACAGCAACTTCCCCGCTGCCAGCTTCCTCCCCCAGAGGACCAGCCTCAAAACTCATCTCCACTGTAGGGAAGCACGGCACTGCCCACAGCCCCTGGGCGCCCCCTCAACAAGCAGCCGCCAGTCCTCCACCTGCCGGCTTGCCCCCCCAGACCTCCAGTCTCCCTAAAGACTCTGGAATCTTGGCTGAGAGGCATGAAGAAACCTGTGGAGGCCTTTCTTGCCATTCATGTTGCCTCTCAAGAAGGTACTGGTTGTCATGGTTTGACAGCTTGGGACAGAGGGAGGGCCTGGGTCTCAGCATGCTCTCCATGCCCCCTCTGGTATCTCTCCTTTCATTCATGATGAGAAGTGAGCTCTCCGCCGGGGCCTGAACCCCTGGGAGAAGCAGAGGGGACAAGTGAGCTGGGCAGCCTCCGGTTTGGGCCGGCAGAGCTCTGTGCCCCTTCCCTCCTCCTGAAGCCCCCTTGTGAGGCAGGGCCTCAGGTGGGGGCTGTGGGCAGGCCGAGCCTGCGGCGGCTGGCCCATTTCATGGTAGCAGCCTCTATTCAGGACATTTCAGTAGTAAGCGGGGCCACCCAGGTGCTTGTGGGGCTCCACTTGATGGCCCACCAGGGTGAGCAGGTTCTAGCATGTTCCACAGGTGCCTTTGAGGGGACTCCTGTAGGTGGGAAGGACCGACCCAGGTTCTGATCTCCAGTCCTGCTCAAGCTGCCTTCCCAGGTGTCTGCCCTGGCACCTCCTCTCTCACCTCAGCTTCCACTCTCTGCCCCGTCCTAGGACTGAGAAAACCCCTGCTCCTCACAGCCAGGGGTGCGCCAGGGGCCCTCAGTCCCTCCCTGCCTCCCCAGCAGGCCCCGGGCCGTCTGCAGACCCGCCCCAGGCGCCGGATGCTGTGCCCGTGACTTCAGACCCCGCACCACAGTCCCCATTTCTTTTGGCTCACCTGTGCCCACACGCACGTGGTGCCCCAGCCTCCCCTCAGGGCCGAGTGAGACGCACACAGTCTGTGTCTTGGGGAAGACAGTGGAAGGCAGCATCCCGTGGAGCTCTGAGAGCGGGTCCCCTGATCGGAACCTGTCTTCTCACCAGGGTTATAAACACTGGCTTAGTCAGGTTTGGGCGGGAGTGTGAGGATATGTGTCAAGTGTCTTGCCCGGCGGTGGACACACTGTTTCTGGTAAATGAAGGAGGGGTGGGAGTCCAGCACCAAGAGGGCTCCCGAATGAGATGTTAGTGGTCAGGGGGAGGGACAGCCTGTCCCCCTAGCATCTGTCCCATGGGGTCCTTTCTGAGGTGAGAGGGAGCATGGTCACTGGGCACAGACAGGCCTGGGCAGGGCTCCTCCAGGGGGCTCACACCTTGACTAAGCACAGCCATGGGCCTGGGGGCCACAAGTCGGGGGGCAAGAACCGATAGCGCTGCACCATTCTCACCCTTGAGCTGGGGGCTTAGGCACCCCCCATACGTGTCCCCAGACCCAGTGAGGCACGGGTGAGGCAGGTGTGTGCGTGGCCCTGGGAGAAAGAGGCCGAGGCAGGACAGGGAGGACTGGTGATGGGGTGGCCTTGCCTGGAGCAGGGCGTGGGGGTCTGAGCAGGGGAGGTGCTGGCTCCACGTGGCTCCCACAGTACCCAGATTTCTGCCCGCCCTCAGGGCACCCGTGGACAAGGGAAGCAGTGGCACTTGGCTGGGGCTCCAGGCAGCAGCTGCCTCATCCCACCCACCTGCTGAGTCCAAGGGCGCCGAGCCACCCCAGACGTGCCCAAGCCTGGTGCCCAGGATGCTGTGCCAGGGTGGCCAGGCCACAGCGCCCTCAGGAGACTCAGCCCCAGCCTGCTGCCCGTGTAGGTCCTGTGGCCTCCCCAACAAAGTTCTTGGCCCTCCCTGCCTGGTGCTCCATGGCCACTGCCCTCCTAACTTCTTCCAGGTCTTTCCCTGCTCAGAGCTCATCAGGACCAGGGGGTGGAGGGGAATTCAGAGCACAGGATGGAAGCCAGACAGAGCTGGCTGGGCCTGACTGCCTTGTACCGACTGGCTTTGGGCAAAGCTGGGAGCCTCTGGTGGGGATAATGCCTGTCCTGCCTCGCCAGACAGCTGTGCCCTGTGTGGAATGGGCGTGGCCCAGAGCCTGGCACAGTAAGTCCTTGACAAAGGAAGTGACATGTTTCGAGAAGTCGGGCCACGGAGGCCAGGATTCATGGCCATCAGTCTGCAAGGCCATGCTAACTCTGGTGACAAGAAGAAAGAGGAAGGTAAAGGAGTCCTTGTCTCCCACCAGGCTCCTCACGCCACCTTGAGCCCCAGAACACAGGCCTGCAAGAGCTGCACAGACAGAACCCTGCCTCCTGCCCACCGCACGCCCAGGCGGCAGGACTGCTGCCCATGGGTGCTGGGGGGCTCGGGGTAATGCCGCAGCAGTGTCCCCTGGGGACCCACCTCTTTCTAGGGGATGTGCAGAAATGGCCATAGCCTCCTACTGGGGTGGGCGTGGGGCTCTGCTTAGAGACGCCAGTTCCCCAATGGCAGAGAGGTGGGTGGGGCTTCCAGACTGAGGTTATGACCTGCTGCAGGGGGGGGGCCCCCTATCCCTTTTGTCCCCTCCCCCTCAGTGAGGAGCAGGCCAGAGCCTGGAGATAAGTTTGCGGACAACTGAGTAGTTTTTGTTTGTTTTGAGATTAAAGTCACATAACAAAAGTCACTACTTTAAACATTTTTAAGTGTACAATTAAGTGCTTTTTAGTGTATTCAGAATCTTGTGCAATCATCACTACTATCTAGTTCCAGAACTTTTTCATCACCCCGAAGGGAAACCCTGTCCCCATTAGTAGTCACTCTTCTCCCCCCACCCCCACCAGCTCCTCGAAATTGCTAATCGGCTTTCTGTCTCTGTGGACTTAACGATTCTGGGGACCTCATATGGACAGAGTCACACAGTGTGCGACGGTGTTGGCTTCTCTCCTTAGCACAGTGTTTTCAAGGTTCAGCCATGTTGTAGCGTGTGTCAGTACTTCACTTCTTTTTAAGGCCAAATAAAATTCCATTGTGTAGAGAGACCACATTTTGTTTATCCATCATCCGTTGATGGACATTTGGGTTGTTTCTGTTTGGGGCTACTATGAATAGTGCTGCTATGAACTTGGATGTGCAAGTTTTTGTATGAACTTATGTTTCCGGTTTTCTTGGGTCTGTACCTAGGAGTGGAATTGCTGGCTCATATGGTAACTCTGCTTAACTTTTTGAGGAATAGCTATACTGTTTTCCACAGTGGCTATACTTTTTTTACAGAACCCCACCAGCAGCGCACAGGGTTCTAATTTCTCCATATCCTCACCCACACTTGTAATTGTCTGTCTTTTTTGATTCTGGCTGTCCTAGTGGATGTGAAGTGGTATCTCATTGTAGTTTTGATTTGCGTTTCCCTGCCAACTAATGATGCTAAGTACCGTTTCATGTACTTATTGGCCATTTGTACATCTTCTCGGGAGAAGTGTCTACTCACATCTTTTGCCCTTTTTTTAAATTGGGTTGTCTTTTTGTTGTTGAGTTTTAAGAGTTCTGTGTTCTGGAAACCAGACCCTTTTCAGTGATATAATTTTCAAATATGTTCTCCCACACTGTGGGTTGTCTTTTCATTTTCTTCTTAGTGTCCTTTGATGCAGGAAAAGTTTGTAAATTTGGTGAAGTCCAATATAACAATTTTTCATTTGTTGCTGTGCTTTCAGTGTCATATTTAGGAAACCATTGTCTAATCCAAGGTCATGAAGATTTCCTCCTTTGTTTCCTTCTATGAGGTTTCAGCTCTTGCATTTAGATCTTTGACCCATTTTGAGTTGATTTTTGTATATGGCTATTTGGGGTCCCTTGCAATTCCATATGAACTTTAGGACCAGCTTGTCCATTTCTGCAAAAAAAAGGAGTTGGAATTTTGAGAGGGATTGCACTGATCAATTTGGGGAGCATTGCTATCTTAACAGTGTTAAGTCTTCCAATGACTGAACACAGGGTGTCTTTTCATTTATTGAGGTCTTTTTAAATTTCTTTCAACAATGTTTGGTAGTTTCCAATGTACAAGTCTTGCACTTCTTTTGGTTTAATTTATTCCTAAGTATTGTATTCTTTTTGATGCTATTGTAAATGGAATTGTTTTATTAATTTCATTTTTGGATTGTTCATTGCTAGCGTACAGAAATACAGTTGATTTTTGTATCTTGTGTCCTGCAACTTTGCTATATTCATTTATTAGCTCTAATGGTGTGGTGTGTGTGTGTGTGTACTTTAGGGATTTCTATATGTAAGATCATGTCATTTCAAATAGAGATAGTTTAACTTCTTCCTTTCCAATCTGGATGCCTTTTCTTTCTTTTCTTTGTCTGACTTCACTGGCTAGAACCTCCAGCACAGTGTTGAATAGAAGCGGTGAGAGCGATCATCCTTGTCTTGTTCCTGGTCTCAGGGGGAAAGCTCTCAGTCTCTCACACTGAGTAGGATGTGAGCTGCGGGGGTTTATAGACACCCTTTATCAGGTTGAGGAAGTGCCCTTCTGTTCCTAGTTTCTCTGTGTTTTATCATGAAAGGGTCTTGGATTTGTCAAATGCTTTTTCTGCACCTATTGAAATGATCATTTTCCTTAACTCTATTAATGTGGTGTATTACATTGGTTTTCATATCCTGAGCCATTCTTGCATTTCTGGAATAAATCCCACTTGGTCATGGTGTATAATCCTTTTACTATGCTGATGAATTCAATTTGCTAGTATTTTGTTGACGTTTCTTACATGTATATTCATAAGGGATATTGGTCTGTAGTTTTCTTTTCTTGTGATGTCTTTGTCTGGCTTTGATATCAGGGTGATACTGGCCTCACAAGATAGTGAGGAAGTGTTCCCTCCTCTTCTGTGTTTTGGAAGACTTTGAGCGGGATTGGGGTTGATCCTTGTGTAAACCTGTGGTAGCATTCACCAGGGAAGCCGTCTGGCCCTGCGCTTTTCTTTATTGAGAGGGTTTTGGTTACTGATTCAGTCTCTTGAGTTGTGGTCTATGAAGATTTTCTGTTTCTTCTTGAATCAGTTGGTAGGTTGTGTGTTTCTAGGAATTTGTCCATTTCATCCAGATTATCTAAAGTGTTGGGATACAATTGTTCATGATATTTTCTTTCTATTTCTGTAAAGTTGCTAGTAGTGTCCCCACTTTAATTCCTGATTTTAGTAATTTAAGTCTTCTTTTTTGAGTCAGTCTGGTTGTGAGTGGTTTCTAAGGAGCCCTCTCCCTACCCCCAAGATGCCCCAGCAGTGACTTTGGCTCAGAGTTGGGGGGCAGGGCAGAGTCCCCTACAAGATTCACAGAGGGACAGAGCTCAACCCACATCTGCCTTCAAGTGCTTCTGGCTCTCCTCAAGCAGACAGGCACCCAAAGGTGCAAAGCCCATGCCATCAGAAACTAATTATGGCCCCACTAAATCCTCAGCTAAGGGTCTGACCTCAGGGGCGTGGGGTTCCAGGAACCAGTTGGAGGACAGCAGAGGCAGTGTATAGCCCTGGGCAGGCTGAGCTGGGAGTTAAGCCTGGAAGGGAAGGCTGTTGGGTGGGAGTCTGAGCTTTAAAGGGACTAGAGTTTCAGCCGCAGCCTCAAGGAAGAGAACCCATAGAAGTGTGGAATGCCATAGGCCCCTTGGCCCTGTCTCATGGCCACACCAAGGTCGTATCAGAGATGAGATGAAGAGAAAGAGCATTTCAGCAGCTTGCTGAGACCCCTGGCCCACCCCGGGGTCGTGGGTGTGGATACAGCCCAGAGCTTCTCTGAGGGAGCCGGGCTTAAGGGAGCAGGCTGCAGGGGTCAGGGGTTGGGAGTGGGCCAGGCTAGGGGTTCAGGTAGAGGGGCGGTGGCAGGGTGATAGGATGGGTGCAGAAGCAACTGGAGGAAGCCAAGTTCAGGGCTGGTAACCTGCTCGCCAAGGTCATTCATGAGAGGCCTGGAAAGCAGCAGGGGTGAGGAGTGGGGAGGTGGCACATCCTGCCCACCTCCACCCCTCACCCCAGGGGCTCTACCTTGCTCCCTCACCCTGGTGCAGAAGGGCATGTGGGGGCCCTAAGTGCAGTGGCATCTCGGCTTCTTCCTGCAGAACCTTAAAAATAGGGCCGAGATGATGTCCATCTCTGCAGACCACAGCCTGCCCCAGAGCCAAGAATAAGTCTTGAACCACTCAATAATTCAAGTCAGATCTAAATAGATTTTCCTGTTAACCTGGCAGCCTCTGCGCCCCTTCCCCAGGTCCCCACCCTGCCCAGGGGCTGAGAGTGAGAGAGGGTCCCACAAAGTGGGTTGACCTGGCCATTGCAGGTCACTCAGGCCCCTCAGGATTCCCAGCCTCAGCGACCTCAGCTTGCCCACCCTCCTCTCTCTTGGGGCCACCAGGAATGGAGGCATTCAGGGCTGGATGTGGTTCTTTATGATCAGGCCAAGGCCAGGCCTGGGGACGAGGCCCAGCATGGTCCTAGCTGTCCCAGAGACCCTTCCCCTGCCCCCAACTTTCTGGCCACAGGCATTGGCTTGTTTGAGCCTGAGTCTGAGCCATGCTCCTCTGCCCTTTCAACCACACCTCCCCTGTCCTCCCAGGCTCCTGGGCTCCCACCCCTCCAGAGGCTGAGGGCCAACCCAGGGTCCGGGGGAGTCAGTTCCCCCACTCAGGCCCCAGTCACTGGTACACGTGCACTCCTCAGCATCTGTTTTCCTGCCCCCTCCTGGAAGGGTCCCTGAAGGGGCTTCACCTGGGGCTCCATGGGCCAGTGGGAACAGCTGGGGATAAGGAACTAGAGCCCTGGGTTCCAGTCCAAGGCCCCTGTGCTTGCTGGGGGCGGGGGGTTGTCCTCAACAGCCTGGCCCACCCACCCAGGTTTGCCTCAGCCCCAGCAGTCCCTGCTGCACTGCCAGGGCCAGGCCCTGCATGGAGTTTTACCAAATTATTAATTAAAGGCACAGGCGTGCGGCAGTACTGACATCCAAATGAATAGCACACTGGGTAATTAGGCAAGGTGTCATGGAAATGATGGAGCATGGCCCGCTGTCCCCAATTCACCTCCCGGGAAGCAGGAGCAACTTCTCGAAGTTTCCTACCACCATGAGCAGCGCTGGGGGCAGGGTGGAGAGTGCAGGCCGGAGGGGCCAGGGCACAGCTGTTGCTTGTGGGCAGGGCTGGGGCCCCCCTGTCTGGTTCCTCCCCACCCAATGGGGAGAAGAATGGGGAAGGGGGAGGGAAGGTGGGAGGCGGCCAGTGGAGGAGAGATGTGGCTGAGACAGACAGACAGGCAGACCTAGAGTGACCCAGAGGGAAATTGGGGAAGCTGCTGGAGGGCCATGGGGGGCAGGGGAGGAAGACCCAGACTCCAGGAGTCAGAGGGTCCTGCCCTGGAGGAGGAGACAGCTCCCTGGGCCCTTCCCTGGGGTTGCAGGGCCTGATCGAGAGCTGCAAGTGGGGAGCAGGCTGAGTGTTATTGTGGTTTTTAGTTATTTAAATTTCATTTGTTTTTTATCAAAGTCACAAATGTACATAGTTTAAGTAGTCAGATAATTCTGGAAGACTTGTAATGAGAAACCAGCAGCTCCTTACCCACCCACCCCTCTCCTTTCCTGATTTTCCCTTCTCAGAGGCGAAATTGTATTTTAGCTTGGTGGAATTTTTCCTTTTTTTATTTTCTTTGGTATTTACTTCTACATAACTTGCTAATGTTGCTTTTTTTTTTTCAGATTTAGAAATTACCCATTGACTTCCTGCTGTGGGGATATGTGTTCCTTCACAGGTAGCCCCTCATACACCCTCACTCACACACTTTCCTTCCACTCATCTCCTTTTGGTTGAACCAGAATTCCATGTATGCATTATTATTTCTTTGCACATACTATTCACAGCTGAGTAACATATTGTAATTGCATCTCCTTTCTTGTACAACCTCTTATTTTTCATGGACTTAATAATTGCCTTGTGTCTTGGGTTTGGTTTATTTTCTTTGTAACCATTACAGTTTATCCCCAAACCCTGCAATGGAAATATAAATCTCTTTTTGGTGCATTAAAAACATTAGGCCATTTATGAATTTGTTTTTTCATGGAACCTGTGGTAGCCAACCTCCAAGATGGCCCCCAGTGCTCCATACCTCCTGGGATTTGTGTAGTCCTCTGGCCACATTGAATCAGATCGGTCTCTATGGCCAATGGAGGTGCAGAGGTGAGGGTGTATCACTTCTGATACTAGGCCATAAGACACACTGGGACTTTTGTCTCGATGGTGTCCTCTTTCTCTCTTCGTCTCTCATCATTCAGTTTGAGGGGAGTTGGCTGCCATGTCATAAGCTGCTCTGTGAAGTCCACATGGCAAGGAACTGAGCCTACCTGCCATTCACCATGTGAGGGAGTGCACCCTCCAGCCCTGGTCCAGCCTTCAGATGCCCGCAGCCCTGGCTGTCATCTTGAGTGCAACCTCGTGACAGACCCTGAGCAAGAACCAACTAGCCAATCTGCTCCCAGGTTCCTATCCCTCAGAAACTGTGAGGTAACAGATCTTTCTTCTGGGGTAGTTTGTTACACAGCAAAAGATAACTAATAGAGCCATCCCTCCCATATCCACCTGTCTCACTTGCCTTGTACGTCTGCCACACATCCATCACCAAGGACGTCTCTCCTCCCTCACCTCACTCCTGTGTTGACGCCCTTCCTTCACGGATCCCATGAAGTCCTCTATTTGGAGCTGTTCCCTTGTTTCAATGGTATGCATCATCTAGTGGCTTCTTGAGAACAAGTATATGAGAGCTACAACCCCACTCTTGCCCCCATCCCAGAAACCACTGCTCCTATTGGTCTTCCAGCAGGGAGACCTGGGAAAGTGGCTTTTTTTAACTACCTGAAAGAATTTTTCTTTCTAAGGCACAAGGACACCATGATGTCTTTCAGGTGTCTGTCAACAGCCTCAGAATGAACTTCGTTGTCACGTTTCATGATGTGTGAATCCCAGGTGTGGTGGGAGATCTGCCATTCCCTCCTCTGATCCTATAGTGTTGCATGGGGCGAGGCCACCACTATCCGTGGTGCTGCAGCCAGTGCTGGGTGGCTGCCTAGGCTGCCAGCGAGATGCTGGAGGAGCCTGTGTTCTAGCTTACTCCTCTCCAGCTTCCTCCCCTCCCTGCAAATCTTCAAGATCACCTCTCCTCCAGTCCTGACCCTGGCCTCCTGTCCAGGGCCTCGCCTTTCGGCACCAGGCTATCTTCCTGCCCAGGGCTCCTCCATCGCTCTGGTGAGCAGACCCCACACGGGTTCTGCAGACGGCTGGACTTGGAGTAAGAGCCTGCAGGTGTCTGAGCTGAGAACTCCCCAGATTACATGTGACAGAAACCGACTTAAACCACCTTAAGCAAAAACGAGGGCTTGTTAGTTCACCCCAAGGGCAGAGGTGGCTGTGTGCAGCCTGGCTGCACCGCCACCTGCTCTCTCTCTCTCTGTTGGCACTGTTCCCAGGGGGCTCTCCCCTCAGGGGGCTGGATGGCTGGCAGCAGCCCCGGGCTTACCTTCTCCCCTGTAATGTCCTTGGGCAAAGTGTAGCTCTCTAGCCCAAGGCTCCAGTGGAAGCCCCAGGGCCACACTGGTTCTGGCTGGCCTCGCTGGACTGTGATGGCTGCTGGACTTGATCACTGTGGCGGGGGCGGGGACTGTGTGCCCAGCCGAGAGCCAGGGAGTGGAATCAGCCCCAGCCCACCTTGTGGAGGGGGTCCTCATGGAAAGTCAGAGTACTGTCACCAGAAGAAGGCACATCTAGTTGGGGAAACTGAGGGGAGGAGACCTCCTCCAGAAGGTGCAGTGGCTCTGGAACCTCTCAGGACGCTCTGTTCCCAAGGCCCCAGAAAAGCATCATCTCCTCCCAGCAGGGTCCCATGTCATCTCAGGGTAATTCTCTTCCAATGCCAGCAGGGAACGGCATGATTAAGGCTCCATTATTAACTTGCCAATCTTGTTTCTGGGGCACAGATGCTGACGGCTTTGGGGACCCATTTGATATATAACGAGGTCTCCATGACAAATTACTTGGGTATCAATTAACTATCTAGGGAAATGTCAAGCAGGATCCATCATACTGGCAGCGAGGGATAGCCAGTTAACCCGGAGTGGTTAATCTGATCCACGCGGTCAACTGCCTCAGCCTCCAGCAGGGCCCAGAATGAGGGAAGGGGCCTGGGGTGCTGAGTGGGTGGGGCCCGGCCTCCATCTCCCTGGGAGGCACACCTCTGCAGTCACGCGAAGGGCACTCAGCACACGACTCTTGCCTTGCAGCCCGCCTCTGTCCATTCATTCATTCATTCCACAACCACCTGGTGGGTCAGGCCTGAACTGGTCACTGCTGGTCAGGGGATGGGACAGCGCTGGGAAGGACAAATGTGCAGATGGGTGTCCATGACTTGTGTGGGCTCTGCAGGATTCAAGATGGGTAAAAGCATTCTCATGGCAGGGAGGAGGCAGGGCTGGGAGGTGAAGGGGGAGTGGCCAGGTCACAGGGTGAGGGGCTGGAGGGGCAGTCGGGCAGAGGGCACCCAGGCACAGCACAGACACGGAACAGCACACTGGGCCCAGTGCTCGGAGCTTTTGGCAGTGAACTGGCAGACCCAAGCAGAATCCAGCTCTGCCATTCCAAGCTGCAAGACTTGGAAACAGTTTCTTAAAACCTTTCTGAGCCTTGGTTTTCTCACCTGTAAAATGGGGCTAATAATCCCAGTTCCAGGAGTGTGGTGAGAGTGAATGGTACCCTGTGCAGATGTAGCTTGGTGCCAGCCCGTGGGGGTTCTGGCTGAATCTGGTTCCCCTCCTCCTTACAGGTGAAGCCTTGGTCCTTGGAGGAGAGGGGTGTCCTGGAGGAGGTGGCATGGGCTGGCCAGCAGGCACACAGACAAGAGGCTGAGGGGCAGGATGTGGGGTCTCTGGCCTCCCCACGCTGCCATGCCAGGCCTTTGGGATTAGCTCTGTTTGTTTTCAAGAAAGCACTCTGGCCTCCTGGTGAGGACCAGTGACTGTGATCTGACCCCACACTACTCCCATGCCTCTGCCCATGCCTTCCCCACCTGGGCCCCACCTGGTCTGCCCCTCTGGTGGAGCTGACCCCCACCCTGTGGTAGTGCCCACCCCGTGTCTACTCGGGGGGTGATTGGCAGCTGCCACTTCCCAGCCCCCAGCCGTGGAGCCTCATGCTTATTCATGACACTGACATATGGCATCTCCATGGGTGGGGGGGCGGAGGAAGCTGCCAATTGTGAGAGTGCAGCGTGTCCCCATTCGAGCCCTGCTGGAGCAAAACAAACACAGGATGTGAGGCGAGCAGAGGCGGCCGGGGGCGTGCGTGTGTGTGTGTGTGTGTGTGTGTGTGTGTGTGTGCGCGCGCGCGCGCGCGCGCGCGCGCGCGCGTGTCTGCGCGCTTGCCCTACACTGTGGGGGCGCTGGCAGGACGGAGGAAAATGAAGGGAGGAGGGGGAGGGAGCTGCAGGGCTTCGGAGTGAGTTTTGGTTTTCATGGCTTCTGGGGTCTCAGCTAATGGGGTCCTCAGAGGTCAAGTTATCCATCCATCTGCCCCAGGCAGCGGCTCACACCAGCGCTAAGACCCCTTTGAGCTCTCCTCTCCCCTCACACGGGACGCTGGGCTAAAGGCCATGAACCAGACAGGGACTCAGCAGCCCCATGTGCAGATCATTTCTAATTCTTTCCAGAATCAGGAAATCCTACCTGATGTCAAGCCAGAGTCCCTAGGGCTCCAGGCTTAGCCAGTGTCTTCTCTTTTTGGAGAAGGAAGAGTGCATGTGCCCCGGCCCACATCAGGGACAGGCATTGCTGCCCACCAGCGTTTCTCCTCCCAGGCCCTCCCCCTAGCTGGCTGGCCCTCCAGTGCTCAGCTGGGTGCCCACAGGCTACAGAGCTCTCTCCTGGGGCTGGGGAGGCCACAGCCAGAGCCAGAGGCTGAGCTCTCAGGGTCCTCAGCTGGGCCCTCCTCCCAGCCCCAGGCTGGAGGCTGCTGCCATGGAAACGAGGCTCCTCACCAACTGGCCACATGCATCCTGGAAATGGGCGGTGTGTTCAGGGACCAGTGAGTCCTGAAACTGTGGCCTCCCAGGAGGCCCAGCCTGAGGGTCCACTAACCCTGCTCTGCCACCTGCCCTCATTGATAGTAAGGAGAAGTGACGAGAGACAGGGAAGGGAGCTGAGGGAGCCTGGAACGGGGCCTGGACCCAGCAGGTTGGGGACTGATGCGGGCAGAGAGTGAAGAGCCTGCCCCCTGAGCCCCAGCTGAGGGTCTGACTCTTGTGGAGGGGCTGGAAGTTCTGCATCCTCTTCCACAAGCCTTCACACGCTCTTTGTCCAGTGGTAGACCCTGTGGGGTCTGTCCATGGGGTCCACCAACCTCCTTCTTGGGGAGGGGTATGGCTGGGGGCTTAAAAGCAGACCCCACACTTCCCTCCCCAGGGAGTCAGGGAGCTGCCCCCCCCAGGGTGCAGCCTGCTGGAGAGCAACCCACCACTGACTCCCTCCCAGGCAGCTGGAGCCCTGATGGGAGACTGCAAGGCACCCTGGTCTCCAGCCCTCGTGGGTCAGCTGGGTGGTCTGACCCCTCCTGGCATTGCCTTGGATGAGGGGCCCCTGCCCCAGCCAAGTGTGGCGTGAGCCCCTAGGCTGGCTGGCGGAGCTCACGTCCAGCAGGCTCTGGGCCGCCGTGCCTCAGGCACTGCTGTGCCTGGAGGCGTCTGCTGCTAAGTGTCTGGGGCAGATGGGCTGCCAGTGAGCTAAGTGTGTGCGGGGGAAGGGGTGCCATAGGAACCTCTTCCCAACAGGAGCATGGGGGCGGGCGAGGCAGGCGCCCGCCGTGGGGAGAGTAGGGAGCACATGGGAGGGAGGGGCACTGGGATCGCATGGGCTCCGGGTTTGGAGTGAGGCCCGTGGCGCCGGTTCCTGGGCAAGGGGCTCAGGGAATCCCAGCCCAACCTCTGAGGGGATGAAGGGCCCTGGAGGCACTGTCAAGGCAGAGATCCCTCTGCCACCCCTGGCTAGGTGGCTTCCAGCAAGTCCCTTCCCTTTCAGGGCCTGGGGGCCTGAAGGGGTGAGTTTGGATCATCTTCAGGGTGCTTTTCAGCTCCTAAACCTGAGCATCAGCAGGCTGGGGGCGTCCTCAGCAAACAGATGCCTGCCATCTGCAGGGGCCTCCTGCCAGGGCGTGAGGGTGGAGGGGATGCCAGCACAATCTGCCAGACCATCTGGGGCACATGGGCCACACCTTGGCTGTGGCTCCCAAAGAGGTTAGGGTAGTGCCGCCTGTCAGGTGAGGTCACTCTGCTGGTCACCCTGCTGAGAGGGACTCAGTGTCAGCTTTCGCAGCCCTGGCTGGCCACAGTGGGAACCACACAGTGAGGGTCCTGTCAGGTCATGGGGACTGGGCTGCTGGGCAGGGTGCTGGCTAAGGTAGGAGACCTGCCCTGGCCTGGCTGCCCCAAAGCCCAGCCCACTGCAGCCTGGACCCTCAGGGTAATAGGGCCCATGGAAGGGGCAGGCATGGGAAAGCCAGCAAGAAAACAGCCCAAGGCCACCAACAGTCTTGGAAACACACTTGTGGGGCACTGGGAAGGCCTGGGGCTGGAAGGAAGGCCCCCTGGACAAACCCCAGAGTCCTGCTTCCAGAAGCCCTAAGAGCTTCTCGTTCATAATGACGGTGAGCAGAGCCACCGAGGCCTGGATGTACCCCCGTCGTGCCTCCAGTAATCAGTACAGTAGCAGGGAGAGGCAGCCGTTACCCCGTTAGACAGAAGAGGAGACTGAGACTTAGATTGAGTGGCTGTTGGAGGCCTGGGGCCAGTTAGTGGCTGAACTGGGGCTGGAGCCCAAGGCCGGCTGGCTGCACAGCCGTGATGGTCAGCTCAACCCCTTGGGCTCCTGGTTCCACACCCCCTGCTGGAGGGGCTGCCTGTTGCCCCTCCACGATCCAGAAGCCCAGGAGGGGGTGCCAGGTGGACCCTGTGTCCCCTCTCCCCTCCCTCCCATCTCTGGGCGGCCCCCACCCCACCCCTGCCAGCCGCCTCTGCCAGCCCAGTGGTGACTCAGCTCAGCTGTTACTCAGCCTCTCTGCTTGTTGGTGGTTGTCTTTTTTTTCCTTCTTCTTTTCCAAAGTGTGACATGGCTGCTGTGCTGTCGAAGGGTGACTGCCTCTGTCCAGGAGTGCCTGTGGTGACCCCAGCTGCAGGCGGCCAAGGTGGCCAGATGACCGGGCCTTGCCCTCGGGCTCCGGTCCTGGGCAGAGCGACTCTGTCACCTCCAGAGAGGTCACAGTCCTTACCTCAGTTCTGCCTGACTTGGGCATGGTGCCGGGGGACACCGTCGAAAGTGAGCCTCTGCAGCTCCCTCTCGGCCCAGGGTCCTCGTGTCCTTGACATTGGAGGTCGGGCATCAGGAGGCCAGAAACTCTCCTAGGGAGGGCGACTTGGTGGGGAGGGGGGCAGAGCCCCACTTTTCAAGAAAGGAGTAAGAAATAGAGAAATTTGTCTTGGAGAAGACAGAGGGCAGGGGCACTGCCCAATGCCAAGGCCGGGGGGTTGAGTGAAATGGAGAAAGTAGGGCTTTCCCTCGATGAAGGAAGCTTCCCTGACACCTGGAACTGTCAAGGAAATTCGCTGTTTTGTTAGGTGGTGAGTTCCCTATCCCTAGAAGGATTCAAGCCCTGATGTGGGGAGGATTCTTCATGGGATTGAGCCCAGTGTGGTGGAGTTGCTGGGAAGAGCATTAAAAGCTTGAATGTTTGGGGCTTAAGTCTCAGGTTTGTCTGTGTGAAATTAGGCAAGTCATTAAGCTCTGGGAATGTCAGTGTTCTCAGCTGTAAAGTGGGATTAGCGTCTCCTTCACAGGCAGGACTCAGGACCCGACGAGACGATGTAGGAGGAAGTGTACGCAGACGTTTTTATATTCCGGTTCTGACCCGTGCATCTTATCGGTTCTCCATCTCTGAAAGCATTTGCTGCCGTGGATGGGAACAAGCCCTGTCAGAGGAGATGGCTTAAACTCAACAGGGAGGATTTGGGGAGGAGAGAAGGAAGAGCTTTGGGCGATGGGGAGTCAGGAGAGAGAGGATTGTGAGAACCCCCCCTCCCGCATGTGCTTAGAGAGGCTGGCCAGGGCGGGAAGGGCCGGGCAGCCTCTGCCTCCTGCCTGGACTCAGAGATCCCAGTTCCAAAGCGCAGGGGGTCTGGGGCCCTCAAGGGGATGGAATGCTCATGGCACCTGGAATTGGGACACCCCAGGCCTTGGGGAAAAGACGACATTGGGGAGACCAGAGGTGGTGGAAAACCCAGTCCTGGCAGCCACAAGCTGATGGGGTTTAAATAACTAAGAGGAGGTCAGATGGTCCCACACGCACAGACATGGGACTTCTCCTGCCCCCACGTTTGTTCCCACCAGCCACCCCTGCCCTTCCTCCTCCTCTCCTCCCTACCCCTGTGCCCATTTCTCATGCCTCTTGGAGTGGATTGAATGGTGGGCCCCCAAAATGTGTCCACCCGGAGCCAGAATGTGACCTTACTTGGAATAAGTCCTTGCAGATGTAATCAAGTTAAGGATCTTGAGATGAGATCCTCCTGGATTAGGTGGGCCCTAATCCAATGTCAAGAGGAGAAAAGAAAGGTTGAGGGAGACTTGAGACTCAGACAGAGATGGCCATGTGAATTGGAGACAGAGAGTGGAGTGGTGCACCCACAAGCCAAGGAACGCCAGGGATGGCCGGCAGCCCCCAGACGCTGGGAGAGAGGCCTGGACCAGGGTCTCTGGTCCTCAGCAGCTGCTGGGGATTTGGGCTGGAAAAGGAGCTTAAGAGGGTTCTGGGTGGCTGCTGCCTTGCCAGGGAGGTCCCTGCCTTACACGGTCCCCCCTTCTTGAGGCACAAGTCAGAGTTCATGTTCCCTGCCTCGCTTGCAGCTGGAGTGCAGGCAGGTGGCCTGGGCTCCTCCAGCCAGGTTCCCCCAAGCAGACTGACTCCAAAGTGAGCAGCACCAGAAAGCAAATGCCCCTGAGTCCCTTTATTAGCAAAGGTGGCAGCGGAGGGCCCTGGCTTTCGAGGCAGCAGTGCCGTATCACGGTGTGGGCTGCTGGGTCTGTGCCCAGTGCTGGAGGCGTTGTGGTTGGGGTGTTGCTCCTGGGTGTGTGGCCACTGAGCACCTCCATGGCTTTCCAGAAGATTCTCTGAGCCTCCTAATATCCTGCAATAACTTCCTTTCCATTAAGCTAGCCAGACTGGGTTCTGTTGGTTCCAAGTGGTATGTGGGGTAAGGAGACCTCACTAGGAAATCACTCCCAGCTCTGTCCATGGCAGAAGGAAGGTCCTAGAAGCCCTTCTCCTGCTGATCCCGGCTGGATGAGAGCTGACCTTTGCCCCAGGGCCTTGTGGGAGTGGAGCTGGCCAAGAGGTCCATGTGGTATCAGGAGGAAACACTCACAGCCTGGGCTGGAAACACCTGCGGTCTGGACAAGCCAGGCCCCACTTTCCCCAAGGTAAAGAGGCCTTGGCTTTTCACTGGGCCCCGGGGAATCCCACTCTCCTCCCTCACTCCTGCTCCCGGCCCTCCAGCCTCCTCAGGGCCCATGTCCTCCCTCCCTTTGTGCTCCTTCTCTCCCTACACCCTTCTTAGAAATGAAGTCATCTAGAAAAATAATCAAAAAATAGAAAGGAAAAAAAAAAGCTAAGAAAATGGGATTTTTTTCCCCTTCAAACACTTGGTAAGACACCTCCCACACGGATGAGTGTCCACCAGAGCCTGTTTTTGTCCAAGGGAGACTCAGGCCTACACCTCTTGGGTGATGTGAGCTGGGTGGGCCTCCCTACTCCCCACAGTGGGGTCTGCACTGGGCCTCCCCCTGCAGCCTGGCAAAGGTCAGCCCCCAGAAGCCTGAGACCCCGAGTGATGCCCTCAGCAGAAGGCCCACGAGCCCCTGAGGGGTGGGGTGGGGGTGGGGTTGGAGGTGGCAGGAGAGAGGGCAGTGGGTTCAAGTTCAGGGGGGATGTTAGCTCCTAAGTGAGGGCTCTGCCCCCAGGCTCTCCCCTTTCCCACTGGCCCACACCTGCAGGGTTCTCATTTGTTTATTTATAATTTATACTCAGCCTGCTTCCGAGAAAGCTCCAAGGCACTTGCTGAAAAGCTGCTTCTGCAAAAGCTCAGTTGCGCTCCTGTCAGCCTTAGGCTCAAAGCCCACAGACACTTCCCCGTGGCTCACAGTTCTGACGTCTCAGCCTGGCTCCCAGGCCCCCAGATCGGGCCCCCAAAGGCAACCTTTCCCGCCGCCTCACTGTGTGCCCCCCCCCCCCCAGCTTCCAAACAGACCCTCCCTTCCAGGGCAGCATGCTGGGGAGGATCCTGCAGCCTGGAATGCCTTCTCCCCATCTTGGGACCAGACTTTTCCTCCATGACGCCTTCTCTCGCCCTGATGGGAGGGGACCTGGGGACGTTTGCACCTCTTTTCTGCCCCTTGACTATCTGGTCTGGGTCACAGTTACCTGGTACAGGCTGCCCCTTCTTGCCCCCAACTAGACCTTGCCTGGCCCTTGAAGGGGTGTGACCGAGTCATGTTGTTGTGAAGATGATGGATGACAACAATGGTGAAGGGGGGTTCCCCTCTGTGTCTGGAATGACGATAATGGTGAAGGTGGGGGCTCCCCTCTGCACCTGGGACGGTGTTCAGGCCTGAGCTGCCGGTGGTCTCTAGGGCACAGTTTCCATGAGTTGACATACAGGAAGGGGAGAGCCTGCATGGAGGAAGGTTCACCAGGGGAGAGGCTGCAGAGAAGAGCAGGGCTCACCCTGATAACTTCGTCTGGACCCCCAGGGAGGGGCCAAAGACGCCATTTTCATGTGTTTCTTCAGGACCCAGTGATAAAGTGCGACTCCATGGACCAGGGAGGGATGGGGCACCCAGTGCAGTGAGACCCGAAGTGACCACAGCTGCACTTGTGTCTTCATTCCTAACTTCCCACTCGGAGCTGTCCTCATGGGGGCCAGACAGCTGGCTTAACCAGGAGAACTTGACAATGGCACTTCATTTCTCCAAGCCCCAGTTTGTCCTTAGAAAATGGAGCTAATGATGCCGACCTCAGCCCTCTTCTGAGGAGCAAATAAGATAAAGCCTACAGGCATACATACACTTCCATCCCCCTCTCAGAGCCTCAGTTTTCCCATCTGTAAAATGAAGCAGTCTCTCAGGCTTCTCCCTCTGCCAAAAATCTGTAGATCCAACTTCGGCAGAGCAGGCTGGATGCTGCAAGGGGCAGGGGCTGCCCTCCTCTCCCTTCCATCTGTGGGCTCAAGGTCCCACTGGCCTGGCATCATCAGTCACAGCCAATGCCCCTCCCTCCCTCACCCTGAACAGACACCGCCTGGCAGAGGGAGCCCTGGCATGGCAGGGCCCTCAGGGCTCGCCCTCAGGAAGCCTCAGGGGCAAGGGAGATGCCAGGTGGACCATGCCAGGGATGCTCTGCTGCGGGCACACAGCAGAGCGTGGCCTTTCCCTGGTTCTGGCTCTCCTTGCCACTGAATTCCATGGAGCCACAGATGCCCTGGCTGTGGGGGTTGAGGCCGACTAGATGTCCATTCCAGGCCACGATGCCCTGTGCCAGAAGGACAGTGCAGCGTAGCCCCTTGCTGACACAGCCCTGGAACGCATGACTTTGGAGCTGAGAGGGAGGAAGGGGCAGGAGGGAGGGAGGAGAGGAGCCAGGTGGCTCCATCTCCTGAGGGAAATGCCTTTAAGCCACAGACTGGCCGAGGAGCATCTGACCACTAGGGTGGCCTGTGCCCTGCTCCCCACGAGGTTGGCAGCATATGGCTGCCCTGGCTTGCCCAACCCACACACCCTGAAAAGACCTCTCCCAGTGTCCACACCCACAGGAAAGCAAGTTGTCCGGACATTGAGAGGCAATTCTGGACAGCCCTGAATGCTTGTCTGGCTTCCTGCCTGAGAATCGGCATTGTGCCCTGGGACGAGCACAGGCTTCTCAGCCACAAAGAGCTGGATTGAAGACCTGGGTCCTCCATGTAATAGTGGTGTGATCTCGGTCAAGGGCTACCCTCTCCGAACCTATTTCCCTGTTGGTAAAAGACGGATAATCATACGAGTGTGAGGACCGATACCCAGAGCCACATCAAGCACAGAGTAAGCAATCAATGATCGTTGTCCATGGTGCACGCTTCACACCAGAAGGGGCCCCCAGGGCCCCTGGGAGGACTTCCAAAGACCCCACTCCAGAAGCTGATCCCGCCTTCCTTCCACTGTGCCTCACACATGCCTGGCCTCAGACTCACCCTCTGCATGGCTGTAATCACTCTTTCTCATCAATCCCTCCCACCACTGAGAGCCTTGAGGGCGGAACCAGGCTTTCTCCATCCAATTCAGCAGCTAGCAGAGTGCTGGGTACACTGGAGGGGCTGCCTGCATGGATCAGGAACATCTGGAGCCCAGAGGATTCTAAGCTGAGGGTGATTGTGTTTGAAGGGTAGGCCTCCCTCGGTCCTCCCACAGGAATGAGCTGTTTGGGAGTGAGATATTGAAAGTAAGGCACTTGGCATGTGGGCAGTCACCCAGTTCCTGCTGGTTCTTCTTCCAGAGAATCACCCAAGGGGATTCACCACCCTTGGTGGGGAGGAAGAGGAGAAAAGACCCCTCCTTCACCTGCTCAGTCTACACTATGTGAAGAGCACCTGCTCTGATCTGAATAAGACAAACTCTTGGCAGTCATGGGGCAGACAGTAAACATATTAAATAAGTACATTATCAACTATGTTGGATGGTGATAAGACCTATAGAGAAAAACAGGGCAAGGTGGGGTGTAATTTTAAACAGGTGGTCACCTCACTAAGGAAGTGATGTTTGAGTAGGGCCCCAAAGGAAGTGAGAATCATGTGGAAATCTGGGGGCAGAGCCGTCCAGGCAAGAGACCAGCACGTGCAAAGGCCCTGGGACAGGATGGAGCCAGGTCAGCCATGAATCAGCAGGTCAGCATGGCTGAAGTGGGGAGAGCGGGGAGGAAGTGGTGGATGGGGGAGAAACTTGACCTTCACTCAGGGAAACAGGGAGCCATGGAGAAGGGACATCACTCTTGCGAGATCACTGGGTGCTACGCTGAAAAGGGACTGAGGGTGGAGGCAGGGAGAGCCCGGCCTAGAGGCCAGGCAAGAATCTAGGCGATAGAGGAATGCTCGGACCAGGGTGGCAGCAGTAGATGTGGGAGAAAGGGTCAGTTCTGCAGGCGTTTGGAAGGCACGGCCGACACACTCCGCAGGTGTACTGGGTGCGCGTGTGCAGTCAGGTAGGACGCCCAAGACGGAAGTCCCGCCTCGCCAGCCTCCGCGGCTGGAGCTGCCCTGAAGCCACGTGGCCAGATCTCGCGAGACCGCCTCCCAGGCCCCGCCCCCTCAGCGCTCCACCAATCGCCGCGCGCCTGAGTGCGTTGCCGCGGCAGCCCGCCCTGCGTCTGGGTCCCGGCGGAGTCCTGCCCCCGGGAGTCCGGCTTCCATGCCTCGGCCCCTCCCAGGGTCTCCCAGCCTCTGGGGTTCCGCGTTCTCCGTCCCCGCCCTCCCCGGAGGTTCGGGGGCCGGTGGAGGCTGGAGGCCGCAGGGAGCTTAGTCGACCCGGTTAACATTTCTGAGCATTTTACAGCCCCGCGCAGCCTCCGCTCTGGACGCTGAGGAACCACAGCCGCCTTCCCGGGAGGGCTCCCCGCCTCTCCCGGACCCTCCTCCAGACGCGCGCCGCCGTCTGGGCCCCCGTTTCCCCGGGGCTCCTGCCTGGGGCTTCACCTCCCTTCCCGCTCTGGCCGGAGGGCCTCGGGGCTCCCGGGGGGCGCCGGCGAGGTCCTGCCCTGCCTGGGTCCGGGCTGACCTCGGTCCCTGGAGGCACGGTCCCGACTCCCAGAGCTCAGCAGGGTCCCCCTGCCTCCTTTCCCTCAAGTTCAGGGCTGGAGTCCGCTGGAGGAGAAGGAAGGAGGGACCTGGAAATTGAACAGCCCAGGGTGGAGGGCAGCCCCCTCCCATCAGAGCCCGACCTCTGCGGGAGGGAGCGGAGGGACGGGGTGAGAGAACGCCACTAGGCTGTAAGCTACCTGAGGACAGGACACTGTTGTCTCAGCCCTGGCGGTGGACTTCCTCAGAGCCGGCCCAGTGCATCCGTTGTCTAAGAGAAAAGGAACAAAAACATGAATGTGAAATAGTGTGAGCTCGAGAGGGAGTCATTGTTTCTCAGGTTCACCCAGAAATCTGCCTCAAAGGAAAGTTACTGCAACTGGGAAAGAGCACAGTTGTCTGGAGAATTTGGTTTAAAAATAAATAAATAAAATTTAAATTATATAACTAACACGTGTTGGGTGTAAAAAATTTAGAAAACCATGAAAGTATAAAATTCCTTGATCCCACTGCAAGATAGAACCACTGTTAACATTTCAAAATATTTTCTTAGTCTTTTTCTCCCAGTGCATTTATACTGTGTGTACAGTTTTTTAAAATAAATTTATGGGTGTGCTCCAGTGCTGCCTGGACCCTTATATGTGAATGGGAACAGAGGCTCCTGATGGGATTGAAGAATTTTCCTCTCCAGCATCCCCTGCCCCTGCCCCCACAACACACACACACAATAGCAGCCCCAGAACTCAAGTGCAGGCGGATGTGCACTGATGTAGCTGATAGTGGTGTAGCTTCTGGTTCCCGGAACTCCACCTTCCCCATGCAGAGGGTATTCTGGGGGTGGCAACAGGTCCTCCATGTTCTATGTTCCTTTCTACGGTCCCAAGTTCTCTCAACTTTCTCCTTCTAGGGTCAGGGGCATGGGGGTGTGGAACAGGGTCAGGATGAGGCTTGAGGGACCCGCCAGTCCAGGTGAGGGAGGGAAATTCAAGCAAGCAAGCCCAAGAAAGGGATCCACTTTCCAGGCCTGGGAGGGTCCCAGGAGAAATAGAAGCAGCAGCCAGGTCAGACAGGGAGGCAGCAAGGGCCCAGTGCCAATACTTTGCCTCTGCCCTTAGAGAACCAATAACCAAAGGAGGACCCCCCCCCACACACACACCACATGGTTTTACCCTAACAGGATAAGGGGACACAATGTAGCCTGGCACCCTGGAAGAAGCCCCTAGCTAGGCACATTCCTGGGCACAAGTTGGAAGCAATGTGTATATGCTCTGGGGCAGGGTGTGTGTGGAGGGGGTTACACACCCTCCCTCTGAGCTCCCTTCTGACCCTGGCGGGGAGGTGTGTGGTGTGGTCAGTGATCCATAAATCTGGCCCCTCAGCTCTCCTGGCTAAGCACGCACAGTCCCCCTGACCCTCTTCTCCAGAGTCTTGGCAATGACCTCACCATCCACCCAGACAGCCTTTCTAGCTGCCACCATATCAGACATCTGTGCGGAATGGGGCACGGACCCCACATTCCTGGCTCCTTGGTGCCTGCAGTTCTGAGTTGATTTTGTCTTTTCCATAAACTCTGCCTTAAAGGATGTCTTGAGTGTGGTGGCCCCTCTACTCAGAGCCAGCAGGAGTAGGCACCTCTGCGTTCTACACTAGGATGCTTCGTCTCCCTGGCTGCCTGGAGCAGTGATGCAAACAGCCCTGTCCAGCTTTCTACAGCTGACTCCTTATCTCGGAAGCCCCTTAGAAAGCAGTTCTGGGACCATCAGCAGAGGCCATCTGCGTGTTCTCGTCCTCACTCCCTTCCTGCCCTGCAGAGCAGAAGGCGCCCCACCCCCACCAGGTAGCCACAGAACTCTGCGCCAAATGCCATCACTCGTGCTCCCAGACAGAGCCTTCTGACTGGTCTCCCAGAACGTTTCTTTCGAAAATCACTACATACTCCTCTTCTGCTTAAAACCATCCAGTGGCTTCACATGTCATTCAAAGTAAAACCCTGAGCTCTTCCCATGAGGCATATGAGGCATATGAGGCATCAGTTACCTTCCATCCAAAGACCCCCAGGAACAGACCTGTAGTGGAAGCGAGGGCCCCGTCCACTGTGCCAACCGTGGGGTGTGTCAGTAAGAGGGTGTCAGCAAGGACTTAGGAGACTAGGGCTTGTGCTGGGGCACCTGGTGGGGAGGGTCAAGGAAGTAGGCAGGATCAGAGGCTATCGGGAAGCAGAAGCAAGTCCAGTCTCAGGCATCTTAATCATTTTTTTTTAATAATTTTATTTATTTATTTTTTTCCCCCAAAGCCCCAGTAGATAGTTGTATGTCATAGCTGCACATCCTTCTAGTTGCTGTATGTGGGACGCGTCCTCAGCATGGCCAGAGAAGCAGTGCGTTGGCACGCGCCCGGGATCTGAACCCAGGCCACCAGCAGCAGAGCGCGCGCACTTAACCGCTAAGCCACGAGGCCGGCCCTCTTAATCATTTTTATGTAGAAGGTAGGAAAACTGAGCAAAGCTGAGGCTGAAATTGGTAAACTCACTCAAATCAACGAGGACAGGGGGACATGTGGTCATTCTTGAGGTGTGGATAGTGTTCACGTTGTCTGTGTTCAGATATGACTACAGAGTCTCTTGTTTTTGTCTCAATTCATCCTGGTCACAGAGTGGCCTTGTCTGATGTCAGTGACATTGTTTAGCCATGAAATTGTCGGTGGGCCAGCAACTAGCAACACCAAGCCCAGCTGCCTTTCTCCTTTGCAGGACCCCGTGTGGCCTGACCTCCAGCTGCCCCACGCCCCACCTGCTACTGCTCTTCTCCTGGCTCACGCTGCTCCTGCCACGCCGGTTTGCTTTGTGGCTGCGCAGCCTGCCCCTTTAGGCCCTTCAAAGTGGCCGTCCCTCTGCCCGGGGACACACACGGCCTAACCCTGGCCTCCTTCCCTGCCTTGCCTCGCTCTCTGCTTTATCCTTCATGGCTCTCACCACCACCTTCCCTTCAACCTACTGGAACCCTACATCCTTCTGCCCCTGCTCATCTCTTGTGCCTCTCCCCATGCCACCACCAAATCCCACAACAGGAAGGGTCGGGGTCACACACCAGTGCATTGCAATGCTGGGGGGCAGGGGATGGTTTGCAGATGTGGCTCTTGTCCTCCCAAATCACTTGGGTGTTTTTCCGTGTCAGTGACCCCATGCTGAGCCACGTCTCTGCTACAGCACTTAGAGACCAAAGCTGGCTGCAGGCAGACACAGAAAGTGCACAGGGGACTTGGGCCAGCTTTTCGGCCTCCTCTTTCCACTGCCAGATGCCAAGGTCCAGCAGACTGGTGACCCCTGAGCCCTAAAGAGCAGAGAAGCTGAAGCTCAGAGCCTGCCCTCCACTCTGGCCAAAGTGGGTCTGGCTCCTTGTGGCTGCACCCAGCTGGAGGCAGAGGCTTCACGGCCAGCCAGGCCTAGCCACCTGGCTCTCTCTTTCCTTTGCTATTAAAATAGAAGGGCTTTAGCTCCTTAACATTAGTTTCATGGGCTGCCAAAATAAGACACCACAAATTGGGGGCTTAAAACAATAGAAATTTATTCTCTCCTGGTTCCAGAGGCCAGAAGTCTGAGATCAAGTTGTCAGCAGAGTTGGTTCCTTCTGGAGACTCTGAGGGAGAACCTGCTCCCTGTCTCTCTCCCAGCTTCTAGTGGCTGCCAGCAATCCTTGGTGTTCCTTGGCTTGTAGACACATCACTCTAGTCTCTGCCTCTGTCTTCACACGGCATCTCCCTGTGTCTCTGTGTCTTTGACCAAATTTCCATCTTCTTATAAGGAAACCAGTCATTGGATTAGGACCCACTCTACTCTAGTATGACTGAATCTTAACTTGATTACATCTGCAAAGATCCTATTTCCAAATTAGGTCGAATTCACAGGTTTCAGGTGGACATGAATTTTAAGGGAGACTATTTAACCCAGTACAGCCCCCATCCATATACGGTGGAAAACCCAGCATCCCACGAGGATTCCTATATTTCTCCTGGTCACCTCCCTTCACGTTTCTTCTTCTGCTGCATACTCAATGGGTGGTCTGCACTGGGCACCACCCAACTCCTTCCTTTGTGCAAAGCGTCGTTCACATGGGCCCTTCTGGGCAGCAGACGCTCAGTGATGTTTAGAGTGACGGAGCAGCACGCCCCAGATGGCAGCACAGGGCATTTCTTGGCAGCTGGGCAGGCATCCCCTCTGGCCCTGGATGTCTCGCTGTGCACTTCTGGACCCCATCACATCTTTTCTCTCCCCAGTTCTCTGTTCCATGGACTCTCACCTCTTCTCTCCCAGAATGTCTGTGAAAACCACAGTCCCTTTCACTCTTTGTGCAAGCAGTTCTGCCCTCTCTTCCCTTCACCTTTTCCTTCTTGCCGGGACCCCTGGAGGCAGGGGAGAAGGTGGGCACAGAGCAGGGCTCATCTTTCAGACCAACAGAAGCCGTTGGGGTATTTTCCTAAACTGAGTCAAGCTGGCCTCTGAGATATGCTGTTCCCGAGCATAGGAAAGCAGTCAGTTCTTATTTCAAAGAGCGTTTCTGTTTTTTGCTTCTTTCTACATCTGTGCTAACATTCTGTGATTCTTAGAGAACCAAAATTCTGAAGAGCAAAGCCCAGAGCCAAGAATGTTCAAGCCAGAAGGGGCTTCTGTGAGGAAGGAAACAGACACAGCCTCTCCCGGCCTGGGAGCCGTGCACACCGACCACGTGTGTGTGGCCTGCACCGCAAGGGGAATGTGGCTGCAATGAGACAATAACAGCGAGGACAAATTCATACTGGGGGTGGGGGCAGGCGAGGATGAGTAGGACTTAGTGGAGCAAATTATTTCTTGGATATGACACCAAAAGCACAAGCAATAAAAGAAAAAATAGATAAGTTGAACTTCATCAAAATTAAAAACTTTTGTGCATTAAGGGGTACTATAGAGAAAGTGAAAAGACAACCCACAGAGTGGGAGAAAATATGCACAAGTCATATATCTGATAAGGGATTAATATCCAGAATATACAAAACACTGCAACTCAACAACAAAAAAACCCAAATACCTGATTTAAAAACGGGCAAAGGATTTGAATAGATATTTCTCAAAAGAAGATATATAAATGGCCAATCAGCACCTGAAAATCACTACATCACTAAGATTGTGTGACATCACACAATATCACCAATCATCAGAGAAATGCAGATCAAAACCACAATGAGATATCACCTCCCTCACACCCATTAGAGTGGTTACTATCAACAACAACAACCCAGAAATAACAAATGTTGGTGGAGAAATTGGAAGAACCTAGTACATTGCTGGTAGGAAGGTAAAATGGTGCAGCCGCTATAGAAAACAGTTTGGCAGTTTCTCAGAAAGCTAAACATAGAATTACCATATGATTCCACTCCTAGGTCTATACCCAAATCATTGAAAGCAAGGACTGAAATAGATACTTGTACGCTCATGTTCTTAACAGCACTATTCACAATCGCCCAAAGTGGAAACAACTCAAGTGTCCATCAACAGCTGAATGGATAAACAACATGTGGTGTGTCCACACAGTGGACTATTATTCAGCTATGAAAAGGAATGAAGTTCTGACACATGCTACAACATAGATGAACCTTGCAAACATGATGCTCAGTGAAAGAAGCCAGACCCAAAGGGCAAATATTGTCTGATTCCACTTATATGAGGCACCTAGAATAGGCAAATTCATAAGGACAGACAGTAGATTTGGGGTTACCTGGGGCTGGGGGAGGGAATGGGGAGTTAGTGTTTATTGAGGACAGAGTTTCTCTTCTGGGTGACGAAAAAGTTTTGGAAATAGAGAGTGGTCATGATTGCACAACATTGTGAATGTAATTAATGCTACTGATTTGTACACTTGAAAATGGTAAAAATGGTAAATTTTGTTATATATATTTACTACAATTTTTAAAAAGTAGTAACGTAATATTTCAAAAGCCATTGAATTGTACACTTTAAGTGGCTGAATTGTTTGATATGTGAATTATATCTCAACAAAGCTGTTCGGGGGGGCAGTGGCCCCCCATGCAAAGGCCCCTAAGTTTTAGGAAGGGGCTTGCTGCACTGGAGACACTGGGTGGTCTGGGCCTCAACCTAGCAAGGGTGGGCGGGGAGCACAGGAGGGTCTCTCCAGCCCATGCGGCTCCCCCAGCGCCCAGCAGCGCCTCCCTCCCAGCACCCAGCCCTGCCCAGCGCCTGCGGCAGCTCCTCTGCAGGCTGGTTCTGTGCTGAGCACACAGCCTCCCCTCCGCAGCCAATTCTCTGCACAGTGAAAATGTTTTCTCAGTGCCCACTTTAGCAGATGGCCCCCCACCTTGGCCTGAATTGAGAAGCACAGAATCTAGCGGGGGACAGACGGCTTCCTTGGCAATGTATAGGCACACCAGATCGCAAACTCACACCCGCCCTCCCCCGCCCTCCCCCACCATTTGTCTCATTTCTACGCCCTAAGGCTGGCCAGGAACCCTCCAAAGATGGCCCCTCCTCTGCCCGGCAGACCACCAACTGGGCACCTGGCTCATGGCAGGTACTCAGGAAATATGTACTTGGTGAATGGAAAAATGAATGTGTTTCGAAGGTCCTGGTCGTGGCTTTTCATTTCCTCAACACCCTTCTCTGCCCCTGTCCCCTGCGCCCTTCCAAATAGGGAAACCACTAAAGTCCAGGTCATTCGTGAGACGAGTTGTAGCTCGTAAGGGATGCCTGAATGGGTTGTGGCAGGTGGCTCCATGCTCCAGACCTCTGACATGCAGACCCCACCCCCAGTATCTATGTGCGCTCCTGTGAACCCCGCCACTGGTGCTTCTATGCTCCCCTGTGGACCACGCCCCGGTGCCCATGTGCACCTCTGTGGACCGCGCCCCGGTACCCGTGTACACCCTTGTGCACCACACCCCCAATGCCTATGTGTGCTCTGACTTACATGGTAGCTAAGAAATTTCTAGGGAGAAAACGTGACCCAGGCCACCACCGATGATCAGAAATATGGGCTCACATGCGGTCAAGAGGGCAGAGGTCTGGCTTGCAGGTTTGAGGAAGGACAACAAGGACGCCAGAGGACAGTCAACATTGTGGAAAAGCCTGCTGAGGGCAGATCCCATGGCTGCCAGACTGACGGTGGGACAGGGGACACACGAGGGGCAGAGGCCAGCGCTCCGTGTGAGCAGGGGGGCTTGGGGCAGGTGGGGCAGGTGTCCGGCACAGAGGGACCCCACTGTACCCATGGATTGGGGATGCCAGTCCTTCGGCTCCAGGGAGAGCCCAAAGGGACTACGGAGACTGTCTGGTCCTACCCTGTCTTTCTATGCCGGGGGGAAACAGGTCCAAGGAGACCACTGTCCACTCTCTAGAGTGACCACATGAGTCTCAGGAAATGCAAGTGTCCTTCTTGGAGAAACTGAGAGATGAAGTGATTTTCAGATTTTAAGGATCAGACTGTTAGAAACAATTTATACGAAGGAACATCAGGAGAGGAAGGAGGTTCTGCTCCCGTGGGGAGGGCATCTTGGCAAGCCGGGGGCACAGGGACTTCCTTGTGCTTTGCATGAGGGTATGTGAAAACCTGAGGGGTCAAGGATGCTGGAGCAGTGAGATGCGGGGGAAGAGCAGGTCTGGGCAGAGAATCGAGAGCTCCGACTGGAACCAGGTCCTTAGTGAGGTGGCTGTCGGCAAACCACTCACCTCTGTGGATAAGCTCTGAACCTGAAGGCCTGTGTAGAAAGACAGGCCTTCACAGTCGGAACGCTGGCTCTGCCCTTCAGGGGCTCAGCCACTCACTGGGCCTGTCCCGGCTCCTCATCTGCAAGTTCGCTGTTGTCGTCAGGTGGCCGCTGGGATGAAGTGAGATGAAGTGTATTAGCACATTAAGCACAGAGCAGGACGCATAGCGCAAGTGTTACACAGCCCCCCAGGGTGGCAGCATTGCCGGGACCTCCAGAGGTGCAGCTTGGAGAACTCCAGAGGGCCTGGGGCACCAGCCGAGCCCGCCGATGGGCCTGAGCCCAGGTGGGCACCCAGGGGCTGGGAGTGGGGAAGAATCTCCTGGGGGAGCGATGAGCAGGGGGCAGTTCTGTGGGGGTCGAGGCAGCAATGCTGCTGATTCCACCCCAGGGAGGGCCCCTCGCTGCCTGCGCTGAGCATGCTGAGCCTCAAGCAGGAAGCAGGGAGCGTTTCAGCACCTTCCAAAAGGCTTCTGGTTCCTACGAAGAGGCCAAGCCCTGAGCTCAGAACCATAAGCCTTCTAGGAGTTCCAAAATCTTTGTGACATCCCTATGGCCACCACGCTTCTTCTCTCCTGTGTGTTATCTGGTTCCAGTGAGGAGGTAACTCCTCAGAACCCAAGGGCCTTGTGGGATCCTTGGAGATCCACAGGGTATGGAGACGTGCCCACACGCTGGGTGCCTGCGGGGAGCAGGCACAGGAGATGGAGCAAGCCAGGACTCCTTCACCTGCACTGCTCCACCCTTGGGGCCCATGGCTGAGCGCAATGCAATGCATAAGCCCCAGCTTCCCAGAGCAGCAAGGACCTGGACGGGATGGGGGCGGGGGGAATTGATATGGAGGAGGATGCAGATTTGCATTACAGTGTAAGATAAAATGCGGTACTTCAAAGGGATCTTGTACTTGCAGTGGGCGACTTCAAGCCACAACCCAGACCTTCCAGGGGTTGGTCTCTCCTTCGCTGCTGCCCCTTGGGGGCCTTCGGGGTGGGGTGGGGGGGGGTGGGAGAGTTTGACAAGCCCTGGAGTGGGTCAGCCTGGTGGTGCAGGAGAGGCACGAAGGCTGAGCCCTCCGGGTCCTGGGGGTTGGCGGGAGGCAGGGGAAGTAGCTCTCAGGAGCTGCCAGGAGCTGAGAACTGGCCTCTGAGGCCTGCTGAGGTACCTGACACTGACCAGATTCCCTGGAGTTCATCGGAGTCCAGGGTTACAGCTGGGATGTCCCATGGCCCAACCTCGGGGAGACCCCCACCCCGAACCCGGGCAATGTCTCCCAGCTCCTCTTGGCTCTTTGGTGTCCCAGGAAGGAATGGTCCATGGGAGGGCCTGTAGGGGTGTGAGGGGCAGTGTCCAACCCTCCTGAGTGGAATCCGGAGGAGGAGTCTCGGTGATGCAGAAAGAGGCGAGAGGCACCAGCTACCATGTACCTGCTCTGTGCTGGGCCCTGTGCACACTTCTGCTCATCCCATCTTCACAACCCTGCGAGGCGGGGACTGTTAGCCCCACGTTACAGCTGAGGACACTGTTGGTTACCCAGGCTGGGTGAGAGCACTGGGCTGGGAGTCAGGAATTCTGGGCTCTGATTCCTGCCCTGGCATAGACAAGCTGTGTGACTTTGAGGCCACACAGCCTCTCTGGGCCTTGGGGCCCTCATCTGGGAAGTGGAGGAGTTGGACTAGATGACCCTCAAGGCTTTCCCAGCCCAGACATCCTACAGATCTCGGATGCTGCGTCTTTTCCTCCTCAAAGACAGAGCTAGACAAAGCCACAGTCAGAGAGGGAGCCCCTTGCACAGTGTGGTTTGATGACTAAGGGGGCAGAGGTGGTTGAAGACTCACGGGACATGGTGGCTGTCTTCATGTGTGTGGACAGATGAGTGGAAGCTGCAGCTCAATATACAGAACTGAGCACGCTATCAAAGAAGAATAAAAGACAGGAATATGAAGGAAAATTCCCTGATGCAGCTGTCTGAAGGTGGGACAGACTGTCTCGATGGGGTAATGAGTTCCCCACCACCAGAAGTGTGCAAGCTGAAAGCAGTTTCATGCATCCTACGAGCTGTTTGATTCAATGACTTCCAAGACACTCTCCAGCTTTGAAATCCTGAGCCTGTGTCCCTCGGCTCAGACTCCCACATAAGCCAGCTCAGCTGCAAGGTCTGGCAGCTTCCTTCTGAGCTGCCCTTCTCAGCTCCATGCCCCCCTGAAGTCATTCATTGATGTGCCAAGATCAGGTGTGAGAGGTGTGGAAAGTAATTTGTTTCTAATGATAGTTAAAATACCCAAGTTTTTGAATGAACTCTTCCACAGAAATTAGAAATGCAAGAGTGATGTCATTACAGGTGTAACTATGCACTTCCTTGAGTGGGAGGCAAAGAGGTGACGTGTCGGCTGGAGCTGCTGGAATTGGGCACAGGCCTGGGCCCAGCCATGAGCATGCAGCCTGGAGAACACCATCCACTAAAGGCAACTGTGGAGAGAACTGGTCAAGGGTCTGCAACGTGGTGGGGGCTTCTCTCTACCCATCGAGGCCCCTCCTGCAGGGGAAACAGGGAGAACTGCCTGCCTGTCTGCCTGCATTGCTGTGAGGCCTCACCTCCTCCCTCTGTATCACCCCAGGCAATGAGTGGCTCACTCACACCCCAGCTCCTGAGTCCTGGCCAGGCAACACCACTGTGTTGGCAGGAGGTCTGTGGTCAAAGCCAAGAGTGCAGGCACACTGCAGTACCAGCAGAAGCCAGAGAGACTGGTCCCTTCTGGTAACCCACTGTGCGTGCGTGCGTGCATGCGTGCGTGCGTGCGTGCGTGTGTGTGTGTGTTGGGGGAGAGGAGACCAATCAACCAGGTAGGCTATTTTGACTCCTGGTCATTTTGTCCCTTGGAAGGGAGTAGCTCACAAGCTCTATGTCCATCCAGTCTAGCTTGGTCCACGTGGGGCCTGGGAAGTAAGTTCTTCCCAGCGCCCAGTTTTCCCACGCCACCCATTCCCCTTGTTATGTGAATCCGGGGATGCTCTCATACTTGAGTGCAGGGAAGGGGCCTGGGAACCCCAGAAGAGGGGAGGTAACCAGGCTTTGGCCAAAGACCTGTCAGTAGGGATGCGGCAAAGGAGAGCAGAGCAGGGTTTTTAGGAAGAACAAGCTCAGGCTGCCTGGAACCTGTGCCGAGCTGCGCTGTGGGGCAGGGCTGCAGATGAGGTGAGGAATGGGGAGTTACTCTGCACTCCAAGCCCAGCGTGGCCTCGAAGAGTTGGGAAATCATTTCACCTCTCTCTACCTCTGCGTCAGCTGCACCTGCCAATTGGGGAGGCCTTCTCCCTGCCCCTGATGTCCCAGTGTCACTGGAGGGCTGTGGGATTGTTGAGGGGCACACTGCAATGCAAATGCAAGGCATACACCTTCCTGCAGGTGAGGGTCTCCTGGCAGGTCCCCTGAAGTGGTCCAGCAGGTTGAGATGATATTTACAAGCTTGAGAAAAGAAGAGACATTGCAAAGAGACCACAGTCTTTCTTCACTCTTTACTGTGTAAAAATAAACTCAACAATTCATGTCGTTTCAGCAAGAAAGTGAAAAAAAAAGAAAGAAAGCAAGAATACCAGTAGAAATAGTGCATTTCCAGAATTGCTGATGGGAGGTGGCAGGTCCCATGGTTTTGACCCATTTGATACCCAAAAGGCTGCAGATCATATGAAAAATGTACAGCTTTGGTTAGCAAATAATGAAAAAGTAAGATACATCGATTCTCTTTCATATTATACAGTATATACATTATCACAATATCAACTATAGGGGGTTTGCTTTATTGTTGTGGTGGGTTTTTTTTTCTTTCTTTCTTTTTTTTTTTTTTTGGCAAATAAGACAAAATTGGGACTCTTAAATGTTGGGCTTTGTCTCTCCTCAATGACTTGTTCCCCTTCAACAAACTGCACTTAAGTCCCCTATGCAGGGAAGCAATACATTTCCTGTCGTTTGCTGAATAAATTTATACATTGTGTTTTAAGAGATGAAACCATGGCTACTTCAAGCCACATTTTGGTTGCCATAAGATTACAAAGGATTCTATCCTCTTGATGTTAATAATAAGTAACCCTAGTTTCTTTTATCAGAGTTGGAACCGATAATCAAGTTCTCAATTCGTTCCACTCAACAAGTCAGCTCCGAGACAAAGGGTCCACCACCAATGGCCAAGTTTACATAATGGTCCCCAACACGCCTTTGAGAACAGGTGGCCCCTCTTTGGAGCTCATTGTAATGACTGTGAACCTCACACCAGCCTCTCCCCTCCCCTTCACTGCCCACAAGACACCCCCTTGGTTTCAGGTCCCAGAGCTGGTAACAAAGTGATCTTTGCAGTCTTAGAAAACAAACTGGGAATCTACAAAAGGAAAAGAAAGCATACAAAATGCATCTCTTTCTTCCAAAATACAAGCTTTCAGTCCTACGTTTTGGCGGAGCCTGAAAGTATTTTCAAGGGAGATATAGGTTGAGTTAATTTATAGGTTTGCCCTTTTCTTTCATAAAAATACTCTTGTTTGGTAATAAACTTTTTCTTCTACGGTAAGAGAAATAATACTGTGTTATCAAAAGCAAGAAGGCTTACAATTCAAGTGGGATCTAAGCCCCCAAGCGCCCGGAGAGCCTACGCGGCAGCACTCCCACCTCAGACACCCAGGGAGCTGTGGGACACCAGCTCGGCAAAAGCAAACACTGTTGAGACAGCGCTTTTTTATCTTCTTATTTTATAAAATGGCTTACCTGAGATAGGCATGTATTATTCAGTGCAAGAGGGAACATCAATCAGATTAAGGAGAAGATGGAAACTATGTGGTTTAGATTTGTGGCTGTGTCATCTACCTTTCTCGGGGCCAGCAAAGTGCCAAGTGTTAACACAGTGAGGGAGTCGAGGGGCTTGGCACAGGCTCCAGTTAGGGGTGGAGGGGGGAGCTAAATGTCAGTTTCTGCCCCTGTCACATGAATGCATCAGGGGAGGGGGCGAGGAAGGTGAACGGGTCGGGAGGCAGAAGGGACAGAGGCATAAGCATCTGGGATATGCTCTGCCCATCTCTAGTTAGGGCAGAGGATGGCTTGTGGTCCTGAATGGACAGCTCCCACCATGCCCACTCTGGGCAGAAGGTGGTCTGGGGTCCGGTAGGTTGGCAGGGGCTGGTGGGAGGTGCTGACAGGAGAGCACCTAGCACGCTGTGGGCCTTGCCTACGCAACAGCTCCGAGATGGCTGAAGTGAGGGGTGGGGCCGATCTGGTGTGGAGGGGTGATTCCAAGCTCTTGCTCTGTCCCAACCACGGTATTATTTAGGCTTGTTCTCAACCTACACGTTAAAAATACTTCTTGGTGTGTTCAGGGAGTGGGGAGGGGGAGAGGGAAATTGATCTCTCTCTCGACCTCCTCCGACACTTGTTTTCCCAGCCATTTTCAGTGGCTACATGGTCACAGAACAACGAGTGGTACTTGGCACACAACACATAACCAGAGAAGTCCATGCAGGCAGGGGAACACACATCGGACTGAGGGAGCAAGGGACACGCCACCCCGAGGAACATGCAAACAGAGAAGATTCCTGCAGATCCAAAGATGCCACAACCGGACGGGCTCTGACAAAGCACAATGGTCTCAGAAAAAGCCACTGTTTAACCACAACACGCAGCGTGGTGCCTGGACCACACGCTCTGAATGAGAGCGATGCATTGCAGAACGGCGACTGGGTACCGTGCAGACACCCACATGGACACCGATACAGACACCAACACAGACACACACAGATGCACTAGGTTTCCAACACAACATGGACCTGTGTTTAAGGAGACAGGTGCCCCTGGAAGGAACAGAAGACGGAAGCACCTGCTCCTCCTGTAGAAATGTCTGCAGCTGTAGATGAGTCAGGCAGTGCAGTAGAATTTCTAGAAAGACTCGACAGCCTTTTGCTAATTAGACTCCTGGCGACAGAGTCCAGGGTGCCCTCAGGGCGTGCGACTCCCAGATGGTGCAACAAAGGGGCAGCTTCCCCACCCTGGGCATGATCCGTCTGAGCACTCCTCCTCTCTCTCACTCAACACACACACAGACACACACACACACACTTTTCTCCCCACCTCAGAAGGACTAGAAGGGAATGTACATGGTTGCTTTACATGAAGAAAAAAAAAAAAGTCAAAGCTTCGGGACACTGGTCAGGTCTCAGTGCCACCAGCTGGTGACAGGTTGGGGCTACTGCGAGACTTGAACCCTGTAAGATGGGGGAGTGGGTTTCAGGCCCTGGCCTGGCCATGCCTGGCTCCACGTGAGAGGTCTCTGGAGGACCTGCCCCCTTGGAGGACTTGCTGAGCCAGCTCATCTGGGCTCGGGTGTTGTGGGAGAATATGGCTGTCAGAATTAGCACAGACCTTCCCATCAACTGGTTGGGTTCAAGTCTCAGTGGTTCTGTGTGGCTGGGTCTCAATCAGAGTATGGGTTTCCTTGTCTAAAATGTCCTCTCTTGAGATGACCCACTGAAGCCTCTGGTCTCCCACTGCCAGAGGGAAAAGGCGAGGGGCCCTGGGGTCCTGGCTTCCTGGGCTGTGGGTGGGACGCTCCTCTCTCAGGGGCACTGGTGTGGTAGCAGGACCAGTTGGTGGTTGAAAGGGAGGATGGATCCCAAGCACGCAGGGTGCAAGGAAGTGGGAAGGCTGAGGGCCAAAGACAGGATCCTGGGCCAGGGCCAGCAGAGCTGGGCATTCAGGTCAGCCTCCTGAGCCCAGTACTGCCCACAGATGCCAACAGGAGGATGCTGGCAGGGCACTGGTGGGAAGAAGAGGGACTGCCTGATCCTGGGGCCAGCCCCACCTCTTCTGCCCCCTCTGAGCATGTGGTGTCATCTGAGGACACTCTGCCTTCAACCCTTCAGAGAGAATTCACTTCTATTACAAAATAGAAATTCTCTATGGAGAGGCCCACCCAGCCTTGAACAAAGCGCGAAAAGACATTTATTTTATCAACAGTCATACACCACATAATGACGTTTCGGTCAACAACAGACCACATAAAGGACGAGGGTCCTGTAAGATCAGTACCGTAGAGCCTAGGTGCGTAGGAGGCTATACCAGGTGGGTTTATGTGAGCACACTCTGATGTTGACACAATGGCAATATGGCCTAACGACGCATCTCAGAACGTATCCCTGTCATTAAGAGACGCATGACTGTAGTAGAGATATGTCGCTCTGAAAAACGTTTGCAAATGAAGACAAATGCACTGCAGAAGAAGTCCCACCAGCCCCCAGGCACGCAGGCAGCTAACAAAGTTGGCAAATACAGATATTCGACCAGTTATGAGATTTCCCAAAGCCACAAAGAAAGAAGAAAATGAAATACCTCATTCTTAGAGAAAAGGCCTCCCCCAAGACACACACTTGTAGACCTAGGCACACACATTCACATACATACACACACACGCACGCGCGCGCAAGTCCTCTCACCTACTTTTGCATTGTTCAAAATGTCTCAGCCACCTGCGTTAGCGGTGAGCGGGGCGTGCCTGAGGAACAGCATGGGGCTCCTAGTGAGAAGTGGGACCTCCTCGGGACAGATGGGAGCCAGGCCTGCTTCTGTGTGTGAGGACGGAACCAGGCTGTGTGCATATGCGTGTGCACGTCTGCGTGTGCGCATGTGCGAGGGCGACTGCCTTGAGTCATTCCTAGGGGAAAGGGAGAGAAGAGACGACGGATCATCACGGCACAAGCAGGGGCAGGTGGGCGGGGGCCGGGGGCCAAAGGCTGGGAGGCTCAGCCCAGCCTGGAGCCTCAGTTGATCTGGCGACAGGCTTCAAATGTCCACTTGGTGGCTCCACCGTAGATCTCGATGTGGGACTCGGCCCAGGAGATGACGTTGCCAGAAAGGGCCTTGGTGCTGCAGGTGGCCAGGTTGTACACCTCTCCTGGGGTCAGCTTGCGGTCCCAGATGTTGAAATGGGCCAGCTCACCCACGAACGCTTGGGTGGCATCAAATCCTCCACCCAGTGTATCCTTCAGAGAAAAGCAGAGGAGGAGGGGGGAGGAGGTCATAGGGTGGGGGGCATCCCTAGGAGGCAAGTCTCCATGTCTCCCCCATCAGGGGCTCTCATGTCCACCTCTGGGTACCATTTTGTCCCGTCTCTGGGTCTTCACCTAAGCATCAGTTTCCCCCACGAGGAGCCCAGGGAAAGGGACGCTGCTGGCCACCTCTGCACTGGACACAGAGCCTCTCCTGGGGGCAGCTGAACTCTGCCTCTCCTGCAGCCGGTCCCCTGGCCAGTGAGGGAGAGGTCCACTGGGGCCAGAGACAACCAGAGGAGCAGGGCCTTGGGGGAGCCTCTCCCGCTTTCCCTGCTTTTAGTCAAGGAACTCAGATGTCACTCTCTGCCAGCAACAGCCGCCCAATGGGAATAGAAGGCCTGGGACTCTCCTGCCTGCATCTCCCTCTAGGGTGTCCAATGGGAGACAAACTACTTTCAGGAAATAAATTATGCATCACTAAAGGCAGAATTGGCCTTCCCATGCCAAAGAAAGCGTTGCTGCCTGGATTGAGAGTGCTGAGACCAAAGCCCCCTCTGGCTAGCATTTCCTGAATAAGCCCACCCAGAGCAGGGACTCTGCCCAAATTGCTCCATAACTTGCTTGGCTACTATCAGGGGAGACCACTTCCCTCTCCAACTCCCTCCTCGCTCCCCCTCCCTGCCAACCCCTTTACTCTCTTTCCTCCTGCCTGGTCTCTGGTTCTGGGGCTCCTCCCCCTGCAGCCTCCCCCACCGCTGCCCCCATGGCCAGTACCTGCTCCTGGCCCAGCACCAGCACGCCTTGTGGCTTGATGGGGTGATAGGGCGCCAGGTTCTCACCATTGCCACCCTGGGTGCCATCCTGGTAGGCTTCCCAGACCCCGTCCCGGGTGGTCCAGGTGATACAAATGTGGTGCCACTTGCCATCATTGATGACAAAGGGCAGCTTGGCCACCTGGGAAGGAGAATGATGCGCAGGACAGGATGGGTACAGAGGTACAACTCAGAATCGATGATCATCACTAGTTACTTGTTCAGCTGCTATGCCTCTTATCGCTACACTTAAAATAAGTAGCAAGAGCCATTACTGAATCCTCAGCCCTGCCCTCAGGACTTGATCATCTGTTGCCTCATCCATTGGTGGGTCACACAGGAAATGTGATGCTTTGTCAAGGGGGTCCCTAAGATCCATGTGAATGCACCATCTCCTCCATCCTACTCACTCTCTTCCCTCTTTGCTGGTCTACAAAACAGGCCCTGGGATGGAGAGAGCCATCCCTGGGGTCGCAGTTCACTGCTGCCTTCCGGCCTCTCCTCTCTCCTCCAATACCCCGTCTCTCACTGCCGGATCCTCCAGGCCTATGACTCGCCCAGCCTTTGCAGAGAATCTGAGAGACACCCGGGGAGAAGGCACCATGCCTTTCACAGCTCAGACCAGCCTCGGACCTGGGATTTCACTCATCCTCTGACATTCCAGGTGAGGCGGAGGGTGCAGCAAAGAACTCTCACACCCTTTTAACTTGGGGAAATGAAACCCAGAAAGGCACAACCCTTTCTGGGAAAGGCATCAAGAGCAAGGGCTCGGAACCTGATTCCCAGCCTGAGTTTTAGACATTTACTACCGATGCTGGCACAGAGGCAAGGGAGTTTGAAAGCTGGCAGCTAATTCCACGGCTGATGGAGGGCCAAGTGGAGATGGGTTCCCTGGAGGCAAAAGGCTGTCCTTCCCCAAAGGGTCACTTGGATCTGGCCTCCTCCCAGGGGCAGGGAGTCAAGCAGGATAGATTTGGACTCACAAAGAATCTCTAGGGGCACCTTTACCACCCCAGAGCATCTATGGTCCTCTAAATATGGAGGAGCAAAACCAGTTCCAAGGCCAGTTGGGGGAGAAGGAGTCAGGGTTTGATCTGTGGGATGGACTGGCCCCAGATCAGATCATCCTCTTCCATCCCCGACTCCCGAGGACCCTGTGTGGGAAGGATGCCCCTCCCCATTTCTCCTGGTCTTCACCCTCCACCTCCCTTAGCCCTGCCCTGCAGGTGCTCCTCCTGGGGTCACAGCAGCGTCTGAGGCTGTGTGTTCCATGCCACCAGAGACTTGCCCCCCCAGCAGCTGGCACGGACTGGGGCCCCAGGGGGCCTCGTCCTGCTGTCCTGCAAGCCCAGATGGGTGGGGGCTCTACCTTGTCGTTGATGAGGATCTCCATGGGGTTGTTGCCCCACTCGATGAGGACCAGTTCATTGGCCTGGCCGGGCACGGCATAGGAGAAGGGTGTGCCCACCCCCGGCGCCGCGCTGGACTTGAGCCACATGCACACGGTGAAGGCATACATCTCCGGCAGGCTCTTCTTCACCTTGGCGTACATGTAGTTGGTCCGCAGTGGGAATGTGAGCTGGAACTTGTCTCCAGGACGGTTGTCCTTCTGGCCTGGGGAGGACAGGACACAGTCCTGACATCTGTACCTCTGCGAAGTGCTTGTGCTTGTCTGAAACCCATTCAGCCCCTGCCAAGCTCTGTGACACAGACAGAGCAGAGTCCATTTCCATTCTCTAGATGCTGAGAGGGAGGCTCCGCTAGGTCAAGTACCTTGTCCCAGGGCACAGGACCAGGACAGAAAAAGCTGACCCAAAGTCTCCACACCAGGGGGCTGGCTCCCACATGGTGCTCCCCCCGGGAAGGCTGGGATAGGGATGCGGGGGACACGGCGGGCTGTGAGCATCTGCACCTGGGCTTTGCGGTGGGCATGGGTCAATGTGCATCCTGTAAACCCTTAAAGGCGTGGCTGCAGAGGAAGGAGGTCTCCTCTCCACTGCGAAAGAGGCTAGCTCCCCTGAGAGCAGCCCCTTTGGGGGCCTGACCTGATTCCAGGATGCTGGCTGCTGACAGTGCTCAAAACCACTCTCTTCTCTTGGGCCTTCACAGCAATTAGGCCCCTGGTGCCCATCTTCCCTCGGGGCCAGGACATGCTGCAGCCCCTGGTCACTCATCTAACCCAGCCACCTAGCCCTGAGGACTCTGGCTATTTCCAGAATCCAACCACCCCACAGGAGGGGAAGTCGTCCCGTGGAGGCTCTTCTAGCAAATCTGTCTGGAGCCCTGCAAAGACGGCAGGACAGCAGAGAGCTGGGAAGCAGCCCTGGAGCCAGGGGCCCCCCAAGGTGACTGCTCTGAGGACAGTGCCACTCATTCTCAGGGCGAGCTTCCTGTGTGTTTACTGAAAAATCAGGCTCCTGGCCCAAAAGCCTCCCCATACACACGGCACCAGCTCCTCGCCTGCTGGTAATGTCTTCAGGGAACGCTTGTCTGCCCCCTCCCAACCCACACAGACGCTGGCTGTGGCCCTGGGCATGGTGTGACTGACTCCAGGCAAAACGTTTCAACCCAGCAGTGGGAACGGGCAGCAGGCCAGGAGCCAGGAACACACACACCCACCAGCTCCTGGGTGTGCACAGGGCCTGCCAGGGAGCCGAGCACTAAACCAGCCCCCCAGGCCAAGAATTATTTCTAGAAGGCGTCCTGCTGGGCCAGTAACCTCCCTCTTCCTCTCAGCCAGGTGTCAGGAACAGAGCAGGGCTGGCCCCCTCCGCACTCCCCCCTTCAGCTGTCTCAGGCTCCCAACCCCCCACTCCTGGAGCAGATCCAGCCCCTGGCCTCTCTAGGGGGTGTTTTTCATTTCCCCAATCTCCTCTCCTTCCCTCCCCCGGCCCTCCTTCCTCTGATCTGTTTTTCAGTTACATAACACGCCTTAAGATGGCACTGTTTAAATCCAGCCGGCACGTTTTGCGGTGGGAGAAGGGTCACGTGGCCCTGCTCTGAGCCCAGGCGCCCCCCCTTACAACCTTGTTTGATTTCTGCGACTTCAAGGCTGAGCCACTTGAGCTCACCCGTGCGCCCCACAGCACAATTGAGGCCCATAGGAGTTGGTGATCCGGGAACCATGGGCTTGCAAGATGTCTGGGCTTGGGTCACTCAGAAGAGAAACCTGTGGGGAGGGAGCTCTGATCCAGATGGGGGGAACCCAGAGAATGCCAGGGGCGCTAAGGAGCTGGGAGGAAACCTGCTTAGAGCCCAAATCCGCCAAGGACCAGAAGGACCCAGCCCCGGCCTGGGCCCTGCTCTCTGCTGGGTATGGGGACTGGCTAGCGCCAGGCTTCTTTAGCCAGGGAGGGCTTGGGCCGGCCACAGCTACTGTGCAAAGTTACTGAAGATTAGACAAATCAGACTTGGAAAAACCATGCGAGTGTGTGAGTGTCTGGGGACAGCAGCGGAAGACACCAGGCGATCCCTTTCTCCTCTGCTTCCCTTCCATCGAAATATGCCGAGCCAGGGTGCCCCAGCCCTGCCAGGAACACTGACTAGAAGCCCAGAACCTGGGGCCGGGATTCGAGGGTGCAGGAAGGGGGTGGAGGGGTGGATGAGCTCCGGCCTTTTACAGCCAGAGCTGAGATACGCAGGAAGCCAGGACCCCAGGCAGAGTCCCACTGGAGTGGGAGGTGGCAGGCAGCATGCCCCCCCCCCCCACACGCCCGTTACCTTTCTCCAGCTCGCTGATCCGCTGGTGCAGGGAGGTCAGGGCGCTCTCAATCTTGACCCTCTCCTCGGTGTCGTTCTTGGGGCCCCCCTTGCCTTCCTCCAGAATGTTCACCCGAGACAGCACCTGCCTCTCCAGGTCATCGATCTTGCTCTGCAGCAGATCCTTGAGGCTGTTGGTCTGGCTGGAGGAATTGAGCCGGCTGTACTGCTGCGGGGGTGCAAGGGCGGGGGGAAACCACATCGTTACGCGCAGAGCCAGATCCGTGCTGGGAGGCCCGCGGCGCGGTCCCCTCAGGGCTACTGCGGGGGCGGCCTGGCGGGGAGCTCGGGCGAGTGGCCGTCCGCGGGGCCCCGCGGGCTCGGGGCGGCCCCGGCCGGGCGTCAGTACCCGGGTGAGGTGGGGGTGAGGGGTGTGGGGCCGGGTCGGTGGGGGGGGCAGAGGGGCGCGCGAGCCGGAGGGGGAACCGCGGCGCGCGGACCTCGAGGTTCTCTAGGCGGGTTTTGAGCGACTGCAAAGTTTGCCCGAGTTGGCTGAGCGTCTCGGCGGCCGGCGTCCGGGACAGGTCGCCCATGGTGTTCTTGCCGGAGCCAGGCTGCTTGCGGCCGCCGCCCGTCCGGGCCTCGCTGGCGCCCGCGTCCAGCGTGCTCTGGCTCTCGCAGCGGCCCAGCTTGGTGGTCAGCTCGCGGATGGTCTCCTTCTGGCTCAGGATGGTCTCCTTCTGCTGCAGCACGGTCTCGCGGAGCTGCAGCACGTTGCTCCGGAGCTCCTCCGCGCCGCCGGCGGCCACCGACGCGGCGCACATGTCGGCGTCCACGGGCACCGAGGTGCAGATGAAGCGTGTCGGACCGAAATCCTGGGCCCCGCTGCCCAGGAGACAGAGGGCGAGCAGCGCACAGGTGCGCGCGGCGCGGCCGGCAGGCATGGCTGCGGGCACTGGGACCGGGCGCTCCGGGCCCGGCTCGGATCTGCTCGGCTGGGGCTCGGCGAGCGGCCCGCGCTCTCGGCGCCGCGCTGCTCGGCCGCGCAGCCCGCACCGCCGCGCTGTCCGGCCGCCACTGCCGCCTGCGCAGCGGAGCCCGCGCCTTTTATGCCACCGCGGGAGGGGCCTCGGCGCTGGCGACGTCAGCGGGGGAGGAATCCCGCTTTAATTGTCTGCCGCCCGGGCCCTCGGCGCGGCCGGGGGCGCACGGGCGCACGGGCGCGCGGGGTGGGGGTGGGGGGCAGCCTCCTCCTGTCCCCTCCCCGACCCCCGGCGTCGCCTCCACCTTCCCCCTAACCCTCCCACCGTCCTTCCCGTTCCCTGGTTAGGGGGGCCAGGTCGCGGCCTCGGACTCGAGGATGGGCCACCTGCATGATATACCCAAATCTCCTTTGGAGCTCCGGGTGGGTAGGAGACCACGGCGATCCCTGGAGACGGAATTCGGCTCAACTCGCTTGGCTGCACTGAACACCCTCGGGGCCCGGGCCAGGGGTGTTCGAGGCCGGGCTGGGTCCCCCGAGGACTCTAGTCGTCGACCCCCGCGTGCCGGATAAGGAGTGCCGGGAGCAAGAGCCTCGCGGCGCCGCTAAGTCCGGAGAGGGGGTCGCAGGGCCGCTCCACGTTTCTTAGATGTCCGTGCGTGGTTGAAAAGCCGCTATACACCCTGACTCTGGGGACTTGCCCACGACCTCGTTCCTGGCTCTCCTACGCCCCCCACCCCAGTTCCCAGGCTTTGGGGACCCGGCAACGTCGCCGGAGATGACAGCCCCCGTGCCGGCGGGGCGGGCGGGCGCTTCTCGGAGGCGGCCCCAGCGGATCGAGCCTTTCCTGCCAGCGGAGCCAGCCGGATTCCGGGCAGACGGCGCCGCCCGGGCTGGACGCTCCCTGCAGCCCCGGGGGAGGCGCGGAGCCCGCCCGCTTCTGAGGGGGGCCCCGCGGGCGGACTCTTCCGCGCTACCCGAGAGCCTTCCCATCTCCGAGGCCCGAGGGCACGTCTGTGCGTGTCTGGGTGCGTTCATGTGTGTCCATGTCTGTGTGTGTGTGTCCGCGTGTGCATGTTGGGCTTTCTTTACCCCAGGCGCACGGTGGCAGGTGAGGAGGCATCCTGGACCGGGGGGCGGGGGGGCGCCGCACCTGGGGAGAGCCACACGATGGCACTTTACTCATAGTCACACCCCCCCCCCACACACACATTCGCACCTGTTTTCTGGGCAGCGGCGCCGCGGGGCTCGGCTCCCAGATTCGCGCCCAGGTTCCGGCGTCCGCTTCGGGGCTTGCGACCAGGGCCGGAGCCGCTATCCCGCCCGGGCCAGTCAGAGCCAAAGGCGCTTCGGAGGTCGCCCATTCCAAGCTCCCACTGTACAGAGGAGGAAACTGAGGCGCCAAGACGCCCGTAGTCCTGCTCGCGGTGACAGGGCGAGCCTGTCCTAGAGCCGCGGTGGGGGCGGCCCCGCTGACACCCCGGACGCACACCCCGAGCCCTTCATTCTGCAGCCTCTGACTTGGCGCTGCGACGGCCGGCTGGGGGCCCCAGTCCGGAGGGACCCAAAGGCAGCTCACGGGTACTGGACCTGGGCTCCCGCCCCGCGGGTGGGAGAAGCCAGCTGTGTTGGGACCTTTTTGAGAAACCACGCTCTCGCCCTTCCTGTCCGCGGCCTCCTCCCACTCCCTGCCCCCAGGCTCCCCGTGGCCTGCGTTTGTTGGTCACCTCAGCCTTGAACGCTCCTCGAGCCGGGACTGCGAGCCGGCTGGGCCCCTGCACGACCCGCGCGTCGTTTGGCCGCCGCTTCCCGGCGCCAGAGGGACCCCGCGGCCCGCACGGGACTGTCCGGAGCTCCGCGCGCAGCGGCCAGGAGGTGTGTGGGGTTCCCGCCCCCGACTGCCCCGCTCGCCCACCACTGAACGCCGCAACCCGCCCCAGACTGCGGGAGGGGGCTAGCCACGAGCGTCCCACTGGGGTCTGGGCCCCGAGCGCCTCAGGCTAGAGCGCGACTCCGGAGAAATTACCCGCGCGAGGGGCGCGACGGCTTTTCCCTTTAATTCTCAACCCGAGACCGAATGGGGGTCCCCTCCCGCCCCAGGGCTGCGTCTAGTCGGAGGTGATTCCCCGCAGAGCTCTGGGGGCGAGGCTATGCGGGGTGCGGGGGAGGAGAGCGCCACAGAGGGCGCGTAGGCGCGGAAGGGGAGCCCCGCGGGGCCCAGGCAGGCTGCGTGAACCGAGCGGGAATCCTTGGCCCCGCCTCGCGTCTTGAGCCCCAGGAGTGGCGAGGGTCTGACTGCGCGCGAGGCGGGGATCCGGGCTTTTACTGCCAGGGGAGGAGACCTCAGCGGCTGGCACCACGGCTCTTGGACACTGAGGGAGGAGCAGGCCACCTCTCCGCAGAGAATGCAGTAGACGGCGTCAGAAGGGGAGGAGGGGCCCCGGCGCAGGGTCCAGCGGCAGGCAACAGGATCTGATTGTCGAGCCGCGAGGGGAGGAGATGGCGGTTAAGAGGCTGGGACCCTCCTGTCCAGCGGGCGACCTCTGTGGAGCGCTCCGTCTGCCAGAAAGCGCTATACGGGACCCTTGCCCAGACACGGGGAGCTCTGCTCAGACAGGTGGAGAGCTACACTACTGCATCCCTTTGTCTTCTTTAAATCCTTTTACCTGCATTCAAACCCCTGGGCTAGGCAGAGACTCAGTCTTGGTCGTGTTTGGGCTTCCTCTCCCTCCCCAGTGTTAGGGAGGTATTTGGGAGTGGGCGGGCTAGGGAAACTACTGAAGGGCTGCCCTGCCCAAAACCCTCAGAGGAGGAACCCTAAGGTGCCTAGCTACCTGATCAGAAGTTTGGGGAGTGCACGGCACCCTCATATGTGTACACTCCGTTGTCCCCGCCTGGCCTGGGTCCCATGCCCCAGCATGGGGGGGGGGGGAGAGGAGGAAGGGCTGAAAACACTGGCACCTGGAGGTAGGAGGGGACATGCAGTACCACACAGACTATCTGGTATTCCCACCTTATGGGTGCAGTAGATGTGGATAACCTCAAATGCATAGATAATAGTGAAAAGTAATAAAAGTAATTAGGAAGTGATGAGTTCTGAGTACTTATTACCTTTGTTCTGAATATAATTTATTTAATTGTACATTTGTATAATTTAAATTTTAATGATGGCTGTGTTAAACAATCAGCTTGCAAATTCCTGAAAATGTAGCAATTAGCTGGTGCCAGCTGGCTGGGCACACCACTGGTGGAAGAGGATGGAGGGGCCTTCAGAGGTCAGACTGAGAGGGGCCCTCAGTGTAGGGAAGGCAAAGGGGACCAGTGGGGGTGGGAGTGTGGCCCAAGACTCCCTGGCTGTGGCCAGTGTCATAAAGGCGGGCAGCATAAGAAGGTGAAACAGGTGGGTCGGGCAGTATTTGGAGGGTATCAGTGGCTGTTGAGGGTCTTTACCCAGTGGACAGTAGGAGCCCACCCAGGGAGTGTGCTCAAGCCTGGTGCTGTGCCCAGGACCCTCACTCATCCTGTGGTGTCTCCTGGGCCTGTCCTCTTCCAGCACCAAGGCCACGAGCTGGTCTAGAACCTCCACCTGAGCAGGAAAGAGCTCCCCTCGGCATGGGCAACAGGGGGCACTGGGTGGGTGCTAGGAAGGTGTTGGGAGGACCTGAGAGGACCCGGGAGGATCTGGAAGGGCACTGGAAGGATCTAGGAAGGCAGTGGGAGGACACAGGGAGGAGCTGGGGGGAACTGGGAGGATCCGGGAGGACACTAGGAGGAACTGGGAGGATCTGGGAGAATTTGGAAGGACACTGGGAGGAACTGGGAGGATCTGGGAGGAGCTGGGAGGATCTGGGAGGAACTGGGAGAAACTGGGAAGACCTAGGAGAACACTGGGAGAACCTAGGGGGATCTGGGAAGACCTGGGAGGACCTAGGAGGACCTGAGGGGACACTGGACGGGGGCACAAGGCCCACCCACCACTTGACTCTGAGCCTGTCCAGCATGAGGGTCCATTCTGCCTTTTGAAATAGCTACTCCTGCAGGGGGAGGTCGGGGAGCAGAGGCGTGAGGTGGGGCAAGCTGTGGGACCGCCGTCTGGGAAGAGAAGAAGGCACGAGTCCTCCCAGATCCAGCTTTGGGACACGATGGCAACTCGGTCAGGGCCATGTGGCTCTGGAGGACACACTGTGAGCCCCACCAGTGAGCTGGTGTCTCACCGAAGCTGGGAGGTAGGTGGCTGGCAGTTCACACATGTGGGGACACTTCCTGCCAAGTCCCAAGTCGTGTTTCGTTTGGTTTCTGTTTTCAGCAGACCCTCAGCGCTGGTCACACTGTTTCTCGAGCTGGGTGCTGCTTTCATGGGGCGACAGTCCATCAAGCTGTCCAGGTGTGATTTGTGCACTTTCCTACATATGATTACACACCTCACGGCAGGTGTGGGCAGGGCAGCAACCACAGGTTGTCCCTGGAGCTGAGGACATGGGGTTCTGGCTCCACCAGGTGACAAGCAACAGGGACCTCTGGTAGCCAAGCCCTTAGAGCTGAGCCAGGCCGTGAACCCCACGTAGGACAACCCTGGGCCCGAGGGGGTGGGTGTGGGGAGCTCTGATAGCAGCAAGCCCCCTGGGGCCTCAGCCTCTCTGGCTGGAACGGCTGTCCTGATAGGCCCTGCCCACTCATGCTGGTGTGACAGGGAACAGGTGCCACCCGAGCTGTCCTCTCTGCCCTCTTCTCGGACACCCCTGCAGTAATAGCCCTACAAACAAGGCATTGCCCCTTTGCAAAACCCTTCTGTCCGTGTTCATTCATTTGCCTTCTCTAAGACACGGACAGGCTACTGTCCTCACTCGACAGATGAGGAAACCGAGGGAGGCCCAGAGAAGCCCATGGTCAAGACTAGGGGCAAGCCCTGGCCTTCGCCTTCCCACCCAGCTTTCCCTCCGCCCAGTACAGGAGCCCCTGCTGCGCATAGGAAAAGAGCTCTCGGATGAACGGGACTGGATGGCAGAGGGGAGGCCTGAGGAGAGACAGTGGCCCATCCTGCCCACGCCCAGTGGTGGAGGCAGATCAGGCAGATCCACAGACCCCAGGCTGAGGAGCTTCTCACCTGCCTGCCGCCCTTGGAGGAGAAGCCTGCTGCACCACAGCATTTACAAATTCGTGTCCATTGTGCAAGTACAATTACACCTGCAGCAGCCACGGTGGGGACTAGGCAGGCATGGGCAGCGGTCATTAGCCGTGGGCAGCTGGGCTCCCTCAGGCCTCCAGACTCCCTGCTCCCAGCCAAGAGGGCCCACAGTGAGAGCCTCCTTCCTACCTGAGCCCTTCCCTCCTCTGAGCCAGCCAGGGCAGCTGTTGGCTCGGTCTGGCTGGGGACAGAGCCCTGGGGGGTCTCCCTCCTGGCCCTGCCCTGCCCTCCTCTGGACTGAGCCCAGCACTGGGGTCAGGGGTGGGGAACAGGTTCTCTTCAACTGATGATTTGCCAACCCCAACAAACAAGTTTATAGGCACAAACACGAGCCCTTCTTGGGAAGGCTTGTCTCGCTTTTATCCAAGCAGGGGTTTCTGGGGCCAGGAAGAATCGTGGTCATTTAGTATAGCAGTGTAAATATTCATAAAGTTTGCTCTCAGTTCAGCAAATATTTCCAGAGCATCTACTGAGGCCAGGCTGGGTGCCGGGGCCAGGGATGAAAAACACTGTTCTCCGTCTTGGCAAGCGCTCAGTCTAGTGGGCTAGACAGGAATAAACACAGCTTCAGTGCAGCAGGTGAGTGCCCAGGGGATAGGAGACGCCCCAAGTCAGGGCAGGTGGGCTGGTGGGGGTTCAGCAGTCAGGGGTGTCTCCTGAGGAGGTGATAACAGAGAGGGGTCTTGAAGAGTGAGTGTGGGGGGGGGCCAACTCGAGGGGTGATGAGAGGCACGTGTTGGGGGGAGGGGACGTCTTTCATCTTTGAACAGTAAAGTGCAAAGCAGGGGGCGGGAGGAGATGTGGGGGCAGCAGTGGCTGAGGAGGAAGCACGGTGGAAGGCTTGCGAACTGGGCTAGGAGCCAAGATTTCCTCCTGGTCCTGTGGGCAAGGAGGCAGGGCTGCGTCCTGAGTGTAGGAGGTTCTGCCTGGGAACCCTTCCTTGAGGAGACATGGCCTGCAGAGGAGGGCAGGCTGAGAGACTGCTGCTGGAAGTGATGAGGGACAAGATGGAGGGTGTGGCAGGAGAAAGGGAGAGAAAGACGGATTTGAGAACATTTGAGGGGATTAAATTGTCAGGACTTGGTGACGAGTGTGAGGAGGGAAGCAGAGGGAGTAAGCTGGGAAGATTCCTGACTCTTCCAGCTTGGAGGGAGGGGGTGGTGGTGAGGAAGGTCTGGAGGGAGAGAGAGACTATGAGTTCACACTGGGACACATCTCGTTTGAAGTGCTTATCCAACAGCCAGGGGAAGATTAAAATGATGAAGTCCAAGTCCCCAAACCCAGCACTTAGAAGACTCTCGATAGCGTCCAATGAGCCTGGTCCCGAGCTGAACTGAGCTGAAGGGGTCGGGAGGGAGATGGGGGCTGATGGAGCCCTGGGAGCATCTTCAGGATGGTGGTTACAGCCAGTCAGTAGGGAGACCACCCAAGGAGAAGGTGAGGGATAGGAGATGGTGGAGGAGAGTGCCCTGGGACCCCAATATTCAAGGGACCGTTCTGTTCAGATTTCTGATCTCTTCATTTAACAACATTGACAACGGATACCCGTACTCTCGGCCTTTTGCATGGCGCTCTCCAGACTTCAAAGTGCTTTCCATCACTCCCTTCCCTGCCCTCCCGACAACCAGGCGAGTAAATGCGGAAGCCAGGTCTGGAGTGGCCCTGGAGCCCCGCCCCAAGAACTCGTTTCCATTCATTTGGTTCACTCTTCAAGCTCATGGCATCTGGCTGGTGTGGTGTGTGCTGGGGCTGCCAGCCCGCTGTGTCCTTGCACATCAATCTCACCATCTGCCAAACGCCAGGAGAGGGCATATGAAACATAAAATGAGTTGAGGCATAAAAGTGTTTCAGAATAAAAATGGTACGTACTGGCGAGGGATTACAGTTATTACCAGGTCTGCGCCTGGATGCCATCACTCAGACCTGGGAGGGGAGGGGCAGGGGCTCCTTCCAGCAGGGAGCGGGCCTTGAGAGCCTCCTGGCCTGGGGACCAGCTGCCGCAGAGAAGGCTCGGTGGACAGAGGCTACAGGCTGCCAGGCAGCGGGAGGTACCAATGGGCTGACCGCCCCCCCAGGGGGGCTTCCAGTGCACCAGGGGACACAGTGCGAATCAGCTCCTTCGTCCTCTGAGTCTGACAAGGTGTGCTCACACACGTCATCTCGTCTGATCATGTAAGGAACCCGTGAGGCAGCACAGCAGGTGTTACCCTCATGTTTTATTTCACCCATTTTACAGACAACACAATTGAGGCTCGTTTCATGTTAGTGCCTATGCCTATGTAGCACAACTAATTCCAGTAATGCAAGACCTGGCCATCTCAATTTCTGTTCATTCATTCATTCATTTGGTGGACGTTCTTCCAGTACCAACTACGTGCTGCAGGCAACTCTCCCAGACAGTAGACACAAGAGCTTTCCAGCTAACTTTTTTTGAAGTTGATGTTTCAAATTTTCTTGGTTTTAAGTTTCAATTTCATGCACTTTTCTTAAAATGTTGGCATCTACCACTGTAGCTATATTAAGATCCCTCTAAGATGATGTCTGGCTGGGCCCAAAGCATGAACGTTGATTGAATGACCTATGGTTTACCAGGGCGGGATTTCACAGTGGTTCACAGAGAGCCCCATGGCGTTCTGGGCCAACGCTTTCCTCGAGTGTCAAAAAGATGCGGTGGGCACCCTCTAGAGCAGGGGACGCATGCTGGGAGCGGAGATGGCTCACTATGTGTGCTCTGGGGTCACGGTGTCGGCTTCACCGTTTACTGCCTGCAGGACTCTGGGTGAAGATGTGAAGATGACATCAGATGGCACAGGGGAGGCGCCAGCGGGGGCCTGGCACACAGTGAGCGTGTGATCAGTGATGGTGGCTGTAATTACGGTGATGCTGTGCTGTTGGCAGGGCTGGGCCAGTGCAGGGAGGGTCTCTGAGCCAGGAGGGGAGCTGACTGTCATGCAGGAAACGGGGTTGGGGCTGCCCATTCCGCCTCCTTTCTGTGAGATGTTGAGTAAGTGTCTCAACCTCTCAGATTCTGTGGGGTGTGGGGATGTCATGGGGGTGAAGGGGGGGCTTGTGGGAGAGGAGACCTCCTCGAACATCCATCGTGTGTGTGTGTGTGTGTGTGTGTGTGTGTGAGAGAGAGAGAGAGAGAGAGGGAGGAGAAATCTTAAACCGTTTGTGTGGCTGGGAAGAAAATAAGAGAACGCAGGAATGAAGCCCTCCTGTGGGGATGTCCCAGGGTCGCAAAGCTCCTTTTCTGGGAAAATTTTCATTTCCTGTTCCATTTTTTGCTCTGCATAGGGACAGCCCAGTGTTCTGGGAAGCAGCGCTGTAGCAGGAAAGCACAGGAAACTGGTCAGAGCCAGCCCTCGCCCTTCCAACCCAGCCCACCTCAGGATCAGCTCCATCGGCTGAATGACAGTCACTCAGTCAGGGTCTCCAGAGCTAGTGGCAGCTCAGCCTTAGCCGTGACCATCCCCGTGGCTCTGAGAGGAGCCTGAGTGCTCGTCACCCTGGCTGACCTCCCAGGAAGGACCCTGCAGGCCACGTGAAGGGTGCTCGTGCTCCATGACCCCTCCTGGGCACCCCTCACTCCACCTCCGTTGGGGTGAGTTTGTTCATTCCTGCCTGGCTGTTTACTCAGTGCTGCCCCAGGCCGGGGTGGTGCTGGGCACACCGGGTGCACAGAAAGGAGAACCCGTCCCCATCCTCACACAGAGGGAAATCAGCCTAAACAAGGGATTCTTGCAAAGTGTGAGGAGCTGTGGCAGGGAGTGTACGGTCACCTCTGGCTTTCACCTCTTACTGTGGCCACCACTCGGCATCAGGTCTGCACAGACTGCGGCCAGCTCCCCCTGGGACAGCCAGGTGGCCCCTCGCTTCCTTGCAGCCTTGAGGCTTCTCCAACCTCACCAGCAGGAGTCTGCTCAGCACACTCATGTGCACACCCCAGAAGTGGGGGTGTCGATGCTTGTGAGGCCACCCTGGCCCAATGGTGTAAAGAATCAATGGACAAGGACCTTTCTCTACCCACAGGTGCGTGGTCCTGGCGAGGTTCACAAGCCTCCTCGAGAGGTCCCTCGGGATTGCGCACCGGGTGCCCGCAGCAGTGGCCAGCTCCGTTACTCACCTTGCAGTCCCTTTCCTTCCTGGACCTCTCCACAGGTAAACCACCTCCCAGCCTCGGGCTCCACTCTTGGGGGAGCCCAGCTAACTCAGGGACGTCTGGGGAGCCCACGGCAGGGCCTGATGCAGGCTGGGGATCAGGGAGGGCCTTCCCCAGGCAGTGACGCTTAGGCTGAGCTCTGAAGCAAGAGTGGGAGCTATCCAGGCAAAGAAGTAGTCCAGGTGACGAAAGGCAGCAAGGAGGGGGGGGGCTTCAGCAGAGCTGGGAGAAGCAGGGGCAGACGTGGGGTCAGCACTAAAGGATGCAGACTGCACTGAGGGCAGGGGAGCCACAGAAGGATTTGAAGCAGGCGACTATTTTAGAAAGATTCTGTTGGTCACTCAGTGGAGAATGGAGCCAGTGCTGGCACCAGAGGAGGCGAGGGGACCAGCGAGGAGGCTGTCCTGGTGACCATGTAGGGGGATGGCTGGGAACAAAGGTGGAGGCCGGGAGAATACCCGAAAATATACCAGGAATCAGCGTCCACTCTGTGTGAATGACAAAGCTGACCAGATTTAGCTGCTGGCCTCCGCAGCTGCTCTGGGCTATTTCTCACGGACTCAGCAGCCCTGTGTCCCCTCCACAGGCTTCTGACGCAGCCCTGCTGCCCCCTTTTCCTCTGTCTCTTTATTCCTTCTGTCAGTGCGGGGACATCCCCAACCCTTGTGTTTTGAGATCTTTTCCCAGCCTAGCCAGCTGTCTCATAACTGCTGCCCATTGAGCACAACGGTGAGGAAGAGCAGTGCCGTCTGTGCCTGTGGAAAGCCCCTGGGTGGTCGCCTGAGGGGTGGGGATGGGGAGTGGGGGCTGGCAGGACAGAGACCTGGCCACCAGGAAGCCCACCTTCTGATGGCCAGACTCAGAACACCTCACAACCCTGAACCCATGGACCGGCCCCGACTCGAGTGGATGGTTGTCATCCCCAGGTAGGGATCACCATTGCAGACTCTGGCTGGAGGCGCCCAGCCCGGCTCGCCGCCCCTTTAAGTGAGAGGATGCCACGGAGAGCTGGGTCGGGGAGCTTGGGAGCCTGCTTCTAAGAAATTTGCTGCATTTTGCTGCAGTATCTGGTTTGTGGGCCCAAGCGCTCCCTGGCAGGGCCTCTCCATCCTCTCTCTCTCTCTGTCTCACACACACACACATTCCCTCTCTCTGCTCTCTGTCCTTTTATGGCAGCCTCACACTAGTAGTATTTGGGTCTGTGAAGTCACCACTTCCTCCCGTGACTGCCATTTCGAGCTGGCGATAATGAAAAGTGCCCGTTTTACACTCACTGGGCCCCAGCAGCACTACAGAGACATGGATCCCTTTGTTGCAAATAATTAATTTGGTTCCATATTGCATAACATCCTAAAAAGCTTTCTGGGGCGAGCTCCCACCAGCTGGACACTGTGATCTCATCAATATTGCATTGCGTCAGGCACTACTGTTATGCGGTTTCATTAAAAATTGAATTTGTGGTTTAAATCTGCAGTGTTCCCTTTAAAAGGATGACGGAGGACACAAAGGAAGGGACAGGCTTGGGGCTGAGGGGTGAGCAGGTCTGGGGGATGGGGAATCCCACGCCCCAGGGGAGGGAAGGGGCCTTCCCAGGGCGGGAGCAGCGGGCCCCTCTCCAATTGGCCGCTGCTCCTGATGCTGGAGGGAGGGTGATTGGACCATTCATAGAAAATGTTTCTCCCAAGCTTGTACTATTTCCCCATTCTGTTGGCCATGGAGAGAGGGCAGCTCCCGGGAGCCCAGATGCTGGAGGAGGGCCAGGGTGGCAGTGGGGCTTTCATCAGAGCCCCCATCTCCTGTGCCCCTCCAAAACCACCACACGTGGCAGTTAAAACCAGAACTGCAATCCCACCCTGCAGTCCTGGCTGTGTGGCCTCATGCAAGTTCCTCAACCTCTCTGAGCACCAGTCACCCCACTGCCCCATAAAGTCAGTGTGATGACTCCTAGGAGAGTGAAAGAAGGGCCTCCCAACAGCCTGTGTCACCGTCAGCCCTGTGGGGCCATGGGACAGGCAGCCCCTGGTGACAGGGTGGCAGTCCACAAGACCTGTTGGGAATCACTGGCACCTGAAAGGCCACCATTATCTCTTCATCTAGACCTCACTCCCTCCCAGGAGGGCTTACGGGGTGCTACCATCGCTGCAGCTCACAGACCCCTCCCTGGGATTTCTTTTTTTTTTTTTCTTAATTTTATTTATTTATTTATTTTTCCCCCCAAAGCCCCAGTAGGTAGTTGTATGTCATAGCTGCACATCCTTCTAGTTGCTGTATGTGGGACGCGGCCTCAGCATGGCTGGAGAAGCGGTGCGTCGGTGCGCGCCCAGGATCCGAACCCTGGCTGCCAGCAGCAGAGCGCGCACACTTAACCACTAAACCACGGGGCCGGCCCATGGGATTTCTTTTCAAATGGAGGCGCATTGTTTCTAGACTGGCCACTGGAGAGCTCCGGTTCTGGTGGGGGTGGGGAGAGAAATGAAGGGGGCCAGGAGGAATCGCAGACGGGCCAGATCCCAGCCAACTTCACGATGTAGCCTCGGCTGGCTCTGCCCCTCGTTCTTCAGTCCCTGCAGGCCCTGACCAGGCCACCGATTGTCTCGGAAGGCAGGGTTTGTGCGTCCCGGCTCCCTCTGACACTGTTCGAGTGATTAAGTTAAGCCTCCTGGGGCCAGTTGGAGAGAGAGGACAAATTGCTCTGTAAGATTGACCTGCTGCTGTAAGCTTTGCAGCTCGTCCCGCTGCGCCACAGCGTGAGCTGCGTTTCCCCCAAGTTGGTGCCCTTGCCTCTCTCACAGGGCTTTCACCTGCCCCGTGCACACAGGTCGCTTGCCAGACGTCCAGGACACATGTCCATGTCCACTCATGGTGGGTACGTGGTGAGTCCTCAGTGTCCTGAATGCCCATGCAGGGCAGATGGCCACCCATACCCCCAGACTGTGGAGAGATTTGCCCCCAAAGACCCCGGTAGGGGTTCCTTTCCCCAGGCAAGATGTGGGTGCCACAGGAATGAGAGCTGGGATCCAAAGATCTGAGACTCGCAGGTTCCCAAAGCAGAGGGGAGAGCCAGCCCTGGATCAGGGTCTCCTGACCCCGTGGGGCCCTTAACGCCACCCAGGCTGCCTTCCTCCATTCCCAGGGAAATAGGACAAGGTGAGTATTGTGGTTTTCAGAGAATCTGTGAGCTTGGATGATGGTATGATAAGACCTGTGGACTCACACAGCTGGCTAGCTGGGGGCCATCCAGGGAAGGAGGATGTACCAGGGCCAGGGAGTCCATCCAGACAGAAAAGTGTGGCTAGGCATCGCCACTTAGAATAGAAGGACAGACAGTTCCTTTCTGGCAGGCCCGGTGTGCATTTCAGAAAGCGCATGCCTGTAATGGAGACAGCTTGGCCGGCTGCAGCCGAGGAAACAGACAGCACTTGGGCCCACAGGCGCTGCTGGTTTCTTTGCCTGCTTCCCAGGCACTCCTTAGTGCTGGCTTGGAGCATCCCCTAGACACTACTGGACAGTGTGACGATGGTCAAGGGAGCCTGGCTGTGAGAGGCACAGCTTCAGCATCACGCCTGAACCGGAGCCAGATCCTCCACTCAGACGCTGTGTGTCTTCAGACGGGTGCCTTTACTTCTCTGGGTTGTGTTGAGGGTTAAATTAGACAAGCCTTGTAAAGCTTTAGAAAGGTGCTGTCTGTGGAAGCACTTAGTAAATGGTGGTTGTGACTGTTGTCTCTCCCTCCCTCAAAGTGTTCACACACTAGTAGTAATACAGGGAGTGAAGGGGGGATAAGCCAGGGGTGGGACCGAGGTTAGGGGCTACTTAGTGCCAAGTTAGGGAGAAGAAAGGAAAGTGGGCCTCTGAGCAGCACCCCAGGCTGGGCGCTTGCACAGCCCCCTCTTTAAATTTAAATTTAATTTAATTTTAATTAAAATTTTTTGTGTGGTAAAATATACATAACATAAAATTTACCATTTTGACCATTTTAAGCATAGTTCAATGGCTAAGTACATTCACATTGTTGTGCAACCATCACACCATCCATCTCCAGAAGTCTTTTCACCTTCCCAAACTGAAACTCTGCCCCCATTAAACACTAACCCCCCTTCCCCCTCCCCGAGCCCCTGGCACCCACTATCCTACTTTCTGTCTCTATGAATTTGACCACTCTAGGGACATCATATAAGTGGAATCATACAGTGTTTGTCCTTTTGTGTCTGGCTTATTTCACTTAGCATAGTGTCTTCAAGATCCATCCGTGTTGTAGCACGTGTCAGAATTTCCTTTTTAAGGTTGAATAATATTCCACCATAGGGATGGGCCACGTTGTGTTTATCCACTCGCCTGACATGGACACTTGGGTTGCTTTCCACCTTTGGCAATTGTGAATAATGCTGCTCTAAGGTGGGTGTGCAAATATCTCTTCTAGACCTTGCTTTCCCTTCTTTCGGGGTTTATACCCAGAGGTGGGGTTGCTGGATCATGTGGTCCCCCTGTTACAGATGCAGAAACTGAGGCTACACAGAGGAGCTCAGGAGTTTGTTGACGGTCCCAGCCTCCTCAGCGGGAGAGCAGCACCCTCTAACCCAAGCTGCTGGTTGCTGAAGCCATATTCCTCCAACCCCATTCCCAGGGGCCTATTCTCAGGCCTTCTGGAAGGCTCTCTGAAAGAAGTGAGGAGCATCATTGCCATCATCATAGGAAGGGGAGTGCTGGGCCAGCATGGCAAGTGGCCAGTCACCCACCAGCCTCGACTGAGTGTGATCATGTCCCAGGTGCTGGGAACACAGCTGTGAATGAGACGACATCTCCTGAGGGGAGAGACAGACAAGGAGCAAATTCAACAAAGCAATAAGACAGCAGTAGGGCACACAGGGCTACAGGCTCCGGTACCCTTTGCATCAGGGCCTGTCATCAGAGGCACGAGGCAGCTACCCTTTGCCCTTGGCGGCCACCTTGGCTTCTGCCAGGCCTTGGGAGTCCCCATCCCTGGCATGGGAGGCCCAGATGGCTCTCTATGTCTTGGATGAGAAAGCTCAGCAGGAGAGAGCTTCTGCTGCCGGGCCCTCTGTCCCTGGGGCCTGCGCAGCTCTCTAGGGGATCAGCAGAACCGCCTCACCTTTGTGGAGATGCAGGCTCTGCCCCTCCTAGGGCTAGTCCTGTCCTACAGCAAAGCCAGCTTTGAGAGGCCAGGGCACCTGCAAAAGGCCTCTTTAAGTTCCTTGTAGTGCCTGAAGGCCCCCTTCTTCCCAGGGAACCAAGATGCAGACAAGTGGCATTGGTGATCATCATCAGCATGTTGGCCAAGCATTTCTGTCTCCCACTTGGGATAGAATCACCCTCTGTCCCCTGTGTTTGGAGGCCTCCTGTGGTCACTTCTGACCAGGGCATTTCAGACCCTGTGGGTCATTCTCTCTTTTCCCTCTGGCATAGTGACTGGGTCCCTGAGTGACCCAGGGTGAGAGAAGGCCTCCTGCTCACTTGTGGTGGACTTATCTTGGGAGGGAACAAGAAAGAAAACCTGTTGTTTGACACAACTGATATCTTGGGGCTGTTTGTTACTGCAGCATAACCTAGAGGCTGCCTAGGCCCTGCCCGTCCTGACACAGTGGTCTGGGGGGTCAGCTGTGCCCAGCTTCCTGGCTCCTGCCCAAGCTTGGTTTTCCTGCCCTCTGTTTCTTCTTTGAGGTAAAAAATAACCTTCCAACAACTTCCTTTTCTGCTTAAATTGACCCCAGTTAGTTTTTCCTCTTTTCAACTGACAGCCTCGCCTGGTGGAGGAGGCTGTTGAAGCTGTCGTCAACCAACGCGTCGCTGGGATGAGGGCTAGGCGGCCGGGGGCAGTAGAGGGGGGCTGGGTTTCCGAATCAAATGAAGGTCATCAGAGAAAGAGGTGGTGTGGTTGTGTGAATGTGCATGCGTGTGTGTGTGTTGGGGAGAGAGTTAAAGGAACTTCCCCCCCTCTTAAGGCCACGTGGCTTAACAGCTAAGTGCACAGCTTGGCTCCCCCTCCAAGCCTGGGTTTGAATCCTGGCTGCCCCGATGACCAGCTGTGGATCCTTGCACAAATTAATCTCTCTGAATGCCAAGAAGCACATCTAAAATATGGTGACAACAGTACATGGAATTGCTGGGAAAACAACAGGAAAGGAAATATTTAAAGCACCTGGCACAGTGTCTACACATAACAGCTTCTCAATTCACTGTAATAGTACCGTCCATCAAGGTCAACCATGGCAGGCAGCGGCTGTGACCCGCAGAGTCAGGCTGGGTCTTCTCCTGGCCATCTGCTCAGCCCTCAGCCCCACCTTCCACTTCTGCCCTCCCCTGCACGAGGGAGCCTGGCCGTGCTTCCCAGCCCACACTCTCGGAGGCCGTTGTCCAAAGAGCTGCGTGCCGGCTACAGGCTCTCGGCGTCTGCAGCTTCCAGGATTCCTGTGGTTGGGATCCTGGCTGCTCTTATTGTTGTTAAAGTGTTTTGCTGCTGGGAAGCCTCGCGCCTCTCCACAGAGGGACATAAATAAAGGCAATAACTTGGCCATTAGGCAGTTTCGCATGGCGTGTCCACCCCGAGCACCCTGGCTTGCTGCGTGGCAGCCCTTGCCAGTGAGCACCGGGGGAGGGCAGAGAAGCCTCTCACACTCTCCGTTTCTGGGTCAGATACCTCCTATTCTCTGGGCTGCCGATGGAGTGGGGGTGGGCATAGGCCACGTGCCCCCAGCCAGGGTGGTGCAGGAGGGGTGTGGGGCAGGCCGTCCCCCCAGGATAGAGCACAGGAACTGTGGTAAGGCAGGCCAGAGGGTGACATCTCTCCTTGCTGCTCTTCACGGCCTCCCTCCTCCCCCAGCTGGATGTGCAGCGTGCAGATGAGGACATATAGCTTAGAACCCAGAGTTGGGGCTTGGGGGAGGGGCAGTGCCCCCGGTGGTTGCAGGTGTGGGCTTTGGGGCCAGGCGAACCTTGGTGCAAGTCCTGGTCTGCGTGGTGTACTGTCTGTGCCCTTGGGCAGGTCCCACCAGCTCACTAAGCCTTGGTCTCCTGTGTGCAGAATCGAGACGGTGCTGGTCTCCACTCCCAGGAGCTGGGCCCAGAGCTGCCAGCCCCAGCTGTGGGGACTTTCACTAGTGTAGCCCTCAGCTCAGTCTTGCCCTGGATTGTCCCATGCAGATGGTCTGGGGTGAGGCCCACTCCCTGCGGGGTCTCTTTATCTCCCACTCCAATGTGGAGTTGGTGCTGGGTCCGCCTGAGGGGTGTCTGACCTCACCTTAGGTCAAAGATGGGACCGAATGTTGGCTGGTGGCAAAGTTCTCCTGGAGGGACCCCCACTGCTCTGTAGTGGTGGGGAGGAGGGTGCTGGCCATAGGCGGGGGCAGGGGATGGGGATGTTTGGGGGCCTGGAATCAAGCTGGATTAATTAGACTCGGCAGGCTTGAGCCTGAGAGGGCTCAGAGGGTCCCCAGGCTACTTCTCTTCTCAGTTTTCATCTCTGACAGCTGAGGGCTTCTACTACCCACCAACCCTGGGCTTCTATCTTCTTTCCTTTAAAAATTATGACAGCTGGGCCGGCCCTGTGGCTTGCCGGTTAAGTGCGCGCGCTCCGCTACTGGCAGCCTGGGTTCGGATCCTGGGCGTGCACCGACGGACTGCTTCTCCAGCCATGCTGAGGCTGCGTCCCACATACAGCAACTAGAAGGATGTGCAGCTATGACATACAACCATCTACTGGGGCTTTGGGGGAAAAATAAATAAATAAAATTATTAAAAAAAAATTATGACAGCACATTTTCTTTTATTACTTTTATACTTAATAATACTTTTTTTAAAAGCCCAAAATACATGCCCAGGAGAAACAATTCAGACTGTACAAATATTTATCAAATGTGACCATGTGGCCCAAAGACAAGGTGATGTTCTCTGGGTGTTTTTGGGAGCCGCTGAGCCTGGGAGCAGGGGAGGGGCACGTGAGATTTGGGGCTGGAAGAGTCACTTGGGGCTGCAAAGCTAAAAGGATGCAGAAGGCGGGACCCGTGGGGAAACATGCAGGAGGAGCGGGCAACGGAGAGGACTTTCCTTAGGGTGCTGGGGGCCACCCCTGGACGCCGTCAGGGGGAGCTGAGGCTGGGCCCCAGTTTGAGAGTGAGGCAGGCTGAGGCGGGTGATGTCCCGGCTTCTGTGGATTCACTCGAGCTGGGAGCTCCCCAGGAGGGTGAGCAGAAGAGGCAAGAGGCAGAGGGTGGGAGGAGCAGGGTGCAGGGGCAGAGGGCAGAGGGCAGAGGACAGAAGGAGGGAGGAATAGGACTCTGGGCCAGAGACTAGAGTGCTGCAGAGGAAGAAGAGGAGGTCCCCAAGTGTCTCCCTCACCCCACTCCTGCAGGGAAGCAATAATGACTCTGTATCCTTCTTCCCTCCCTTGCCACCTGCCCTCCTTCCTGGAGTCAGGCACCCTGGGCGGCAGTGGTCGGCCCGTCCAGGAGTCTGTGCACTGAGAGCCAGGATGCGGGCCAGGGTGAGCTAGTGGACCATGAGCTGGAGCTGCTCTGACCTGGCGACCTACCCCACAGCATGCAGATCCTCCCTTCACAGCACACGTCATAATTGGGTTTTACATGGGGCCCTCTGGCTCTGACCTAGTTGTCTCAGTCCCCGCCTTCCTCTGTCCCTGAGTGTTCGCCCCTGATGTTCTTGAAACCCCAGGCCTCCTCAGCTCTGATTGTGCTGGGCAAGGTCAGGCTGGCACTGGAGCCTGGGGCCAGGGTTTGGGGTGCCTGGCTCGGGGCGTGCTTCTCGATGGCAGTCTGTGTGGGTGGCTCCCTGCCCCCTCACCCTTTGAATAAGAAGCGGCATCCTGGGTCCGGGCCCGGCGGTGCAGTGGTTAAGTGCGCACGCTCTGCTGCAGCGGCCCGGGGTTCGCCGGTTCGGATCCCGGGCACGCACTGACACACCGCTTGTCAAGCCATGCTGTGGCGACGTCCCATATTAAGTGGAGGAAAATGGGCACGGATGTTAGCCCAGGGCCAGTCTTCCTCAGCAAAAAGAGGAGGATTGGCATCAGATGTTAGCTCAGGGCTAGTCTTCCTCACACACACACAAAAAAAAAAAAACAAAGAAGGGGCGCCCTGAGACAAGCGGGGCCCCGGGTCTGTCCTCTGGACGGCTGAGCAGCAGGCAACGGCCACTGTTCCAGGAGCAGTGGAACCTGCTGTGTTGACCCCATTGGGGAACTCCTCCCTGTGTCCGTGATGAGTATGAGGAGGAACGGAAGGGTTTCTGGGGCCTGACTCCTCATCTGCAAAGCGGCAGCAACAATGCACGGTGCACAGACTTCAGTGGGGGTTAAATGAGGTAACGTGTCAAGCACAAGCCCTGGCACCAAGTGAGAACGTCCATCTGTCTGTCTATCTCCCTCCCTCTCTCATCACTTCCTTATCTGCTGAATGGAGGGACTGGACATCCCAGTGAGAGCCGTGTGCTCCCAACTACCGTGTGTCTGCTGCTCGTTACCGACTGGGCCCCTGCGGTGTGCTGGTGCTGGGTCAGCACCTGGTGGGAGCACCTTCTACAGACCAGAACATCCCCGGAAGGTACATGTTATGGGGTTCCCCATTCAAAGATGAGAACACTGAGGCTAAGAATGGTCAGGGGACTGAGTTCAGGTCCCAGAGCTGGTCCAGGTGGACTTGAGACTTGAGCTCTGTCCACTGACCCCAACGCCCTTGTTCTTCACCACTGCTCGGCATGTGTTGGCCACCTCCTTCTTGCTCTGGGGGTCCAGATGTTCAGCAGCTTTGTACCCAGGGATCTGAGGGGAAGCAGAGGGTGTGAGGAGCTTGTCCCTCAGCGGGTCACTGCCTGGAGCCTTCGTCAGCCCAGTGGGTGTCCGAGTGTGTTCTTATTTGGGTTCTGACAGGTTGCTGCATGTTTTTCAAGACCTTGTCAGCACGGGGCTGCCGGGGAAGCAGGCGCCTGTCTCTAAAGGGATGTTTACCCTGAGCTGTGCAAGCTGAAAGGGGCCATGTTCACTGATTCCTACACGGCTCAGGGCCATCTCCCTGTGAGAGGGAGCCTTGAAAAAATTGGCTGGGGGCACAGATGACTTTGTGTTTAAAACGGGGCCAAAGCCTTCACCGACTCGTGCAGAGTCACCTGAACGTGGAGGTTTGGCTGAAATCAGGCGTGTGGCATCAGCTGCTGCTCCCCCCAGCCTCCACCTGGATCCCCCGCTGCCCTCCCCCAGGCCCCCATCTCTGGTTTCAGATTCGCCTCTGCACTGTCTCACTGCTCCTGCAAGCCGACAAGCATGAAGCCTGCCCTCTGAGGCTGCATGAATAATAGAACTGAAATCATCCCTAGTTAAAAATAGATATTCTTCTTAATAAATATTTCACATACTGTCCTTAGGATATACACATCCCCTGCTTGAAGAGTTAAAGCAAACCCTGTTATCGAACCCAAAGAATGGAGGAAAGGCTTGGCCCTGGCTCTGCCCATACGGTCCGCTGGCCACGGCTCCTGACACGGACCCACCCCCTCTTGCATGACGTCCGATGAAAACAACCCACATGCAGGTGAGGACAGAGCTCTTAGCCAGGAGCAGCTTGGGAGTTCTTGGATGTGTTAGTCACCTATGAATTTTATGGAGGCAAATCAGTTATAAAATGCCCCTTGGTTAGTGAGGCTCAGAGTTCAGAAAAGCTAAAAGCAGGTTCATGCATTCCCGCTGTGCAGAAGGACTTCCACCGTGAGTGTGAGCGGAAGCCAGGGTGTCTGGGGGCAGCCACAGGGAGTGAGAGAAAATTCTGGGTGGGGAGGCAGGGGTAGTTGGAGTTTAAAGCACTGGCCCATTTCAGAAAACTCTGCAAAAGCAGTACAACCTTGAAGGTCTGCACTAATTAGGACACGGCGTGATCTAGATTCAGCAAATGAATCTGAATAATCTGCAGAAACGGCCCCCAGCCTTGACCACCTCCCCCCCGTATGAGCTTCCCCTGGAAGACAACAGCAGACAGGAAATTCTGGGGTGTGCCCAGCACACAGACCACTTCAAACTAACCCCCACTCTGCAGGCCCCAAGAGAATGATTGGAGTGTCGTTACTTGACAGGGTAGGAAACTGGGTATTGGAGGAGAGGCGTGTGCTGAGGCCAGGACAGATGAACCAAATGGAGCTTAGGGGCCCACGTCTCAGTGTTGGTCCCTCTGCCTGGAACGGCAGCTCCACACACCATCTGGTTTCCTTAGACTGAGCGCAGAGGCCCTTCCCTGAGAGGCCCACCTGCCCCGAGGAGGGGACACTCTCTCTCTTGCGCCTAGTATACCTTGAGGACTTTTTAATTTAGCACTCAGCACCCTGGATGGCATGTAGGGTTCCAAGTCTGTCTCTCCTTCAGAGTGAGCTCCTTGAGCACCTGATTTAGAGCTTGACATATTGTTGCGTGGATGGATGGATAGATGAGTGGGTGAGTGGGTGCATGAGTGCATGGGTGGATGGGTGGATCAGTGGGTAGATGGATAGATGGATGAGCGAATGGGTGGGTGGGTGGATGGATGGATGGATAGATAGGGGTACGTGTGTATGGATGGATGGCTGGATGGGTGGGTAGACAGATGGATACGTGCATGGAAAAATGCACATTGTATCAGATTCCAAAGAGGAATTGATCGCAGAACAAAAATGGGAGCCCAGTCATCTCTGTTACTCCAGGGTTGATCATATAGGTGGTAATGTGCTTAAAGAATTAAAATCCTTCTCTTCTTCTGCTGCCCTCTATCCGTTGCTTCCCAGTTTCTGAATTATTGACTCAAAAGGCAGGGCTTGGGGAGCAGGAAGGAGTGGGATGGGCCTAGACCTGCAGAGAATGGGCAGTGAAAGTTCAAGGACCAGGTGCTGGGCCTCTCCCACGAGACCCATCTGGAGACCTTGGGAAGACCGACTGCCCCACCACTGTCAGTAAGCCAGGGGCATTTTAGAACATAATGGTGTTTCCTAATGTTCTTCGAACAAAGCTGGTGCTTGAATGTCAGGAAGTCAGAATTCAGCACCCACTCAGACTCACATTGGGCTAGGCTTTGTGGCAAACACAAAAGAAGTTTAAAAAGTTTTTAAAAGATACTCAATTATTTCAATAGAAAGGAATTTTTAAAAAATCTATGCCACTGTACTTACACCTGTTTCACATTTTTTATTTTGGAAGATCTAAGGGAAGAAAAATCATGAAATGTTTTCATTTCTCTCTGATTGAGCAAACTCTTAAAATATTAAACTATTGGTTAATAATTGATTACAACTAATCTCAGTGGGAGCCAATCACCCATTTGGCAGTATCTCTTTAAACTTTTAGGGGCTTTTAGCTCCCCCTGGCCGCCAACCTTTCTCTTGTCTGATTCACTCAGGCTCTGCAGACGTTTTGCCTCTTGTGGGTGTATGATGTCACTATGCCGCCACTGAGCTGTGGGATGGCTGACTGAGGCTGGACTCAGAAACAGAAAAGCCGAGGGACACTGTGTCTGAAGAGGTGGTAAGGGGAGGGGGAGGGGAGTTGGAAGGCTTTCGAATACTTGCACTGCAATTTCTAAGACATGGGAGGGGATCAGACATGACGTCTGTGTGGCCTCTGGAGCCACTTCAGTTGTCTGTGACCTGAGTTTTCCCACAGAATGACAATTATGCCTGCCTCTCTATTTTTCACGGGAACACTAAAACCATTGAGCAAAGTGGTTTATAATATGGCCTTAGGGTCCAACCCTTCCCCAGCGGGGTACTTACTGTGAGACCTTGGATGAGGGCTCTCTGCCTCAGTTTCCCCTTCTATAAAATGGGGGTAATCATAGAAATCCCCTCCTGAGCATATTAGGTAAGATATTCTCAGCATTAGCCAGGGCTGGGGAAGGGCTCCATTACATTCACTATGCTCAGTAAGAACTCAAGGACATTCTGATTTAAAAACAACCACCCTGAATTCTGTGAGAAAAGATCATTATATGAGCAGCCAAAGTCCCCAAAACTAAGCACGGTCTTTTAAATTTAAATTTGTGTGTGTGCGTGTGTGTGTGTGTGTGAAGAGGATCAGCCCTGAGCTAACATCCATGCTGATCCTCCTCTTTATTTTTGCTGAGGAAGACCGGCCCTGAGCTAACATCTATTGCCAATCCTCCTCCTTTTTCTCCCCAAAGCCCCAGTAGATAGTTGTATGTCATAGTTGCACATCCTTGTAGTTGCCGTATGTGGGACGCGGCCTCAGCATGGCTGGACAAGCGGTGCATCGGTGCGCGCCTGGGATCCGAACCTGGGCCGCCAGTAGCGGAGCGAGCACACTTAACCGCTAAGCCACAGGGACAGCCCCTAAACACAGTCTTGAAGAGACATTTGTACACCCACGTTCACAGCAGCATTATTCGTGATAGCCAAAAGGTAGAAACAACCCAGTGTCCATCAATGGATGAACGGATAAACAAGATGTGCTATAGCCATACAATGGAACATTATTCAGCCTTAAAAAGGAAGGAAATTCTGACATGCTACAACACGGATGAACCTTGAAGACATTACACTAAGGGAAAGAAGCCAGACACAAAAGGACAAATACTGCATAATCCCACTCATTTGAGAGACATAGAGTGGTCAAATCCATAGAGACAGACAGTAGGGCAGTGGGTGCCAGGGGCTGGGGGTGGGGGAGGGGAGTTGGTGTTTAATGGGGACAGAGTGTCACTTTTGCAGGATGAAAATTCTGGAGCTGGATGGTGGTGATGGCTGTAGAACGGTGCGACTCTACTTAATGTCACTGAACTATAGACTTAAAAACGGTTAAGATGGGAAATTTTACTTTACCACAATTACAAATAATTAAAAATGAAACTAAGCACATCTACCTCCCGTCACGTGTGTCTCACCTTTAGCTGAGACCAGACCTTATTTGCTCTCTGTGGGTGGTGTGAGCTGCCTGCCCCGCCATGCATGGATGGGGCAGGGCCCTCTTGTGAGAGCTCAGCAGGAACAGTGGATCCCCCTCCCCACCTGCTGGGTCAACCGCAGACCAGCCTTGAGAAGCGTCAAGGGCCTACAGCTAGATAAGCCGATCTCACCCCTCTATGCTGTTGGTGGGAGTGGAAACAGATCCAGCCTCTTTGGAAGGGACACCTTGGGAAGATGTACAGGAAACCTCAAAATTGCGCCAAGGCCAGAGCTCCTGAGGAGCAGAGTTGGGATCTGAGGGAGGACGGAGACGGGGCCTGCACCCAACCTGCTAACGCCCCCAGAGAACACAGGTGAGCGCTTTCCAGGTTGCTGTCAACAGTCGCATGACCCCCTGCTGCCTTCCACGGAGCTTGCTGCTTAGCAAGTACTTTCACACGCTTGACCTCCTTAGCTCCTGCAACCCCCTCCCCATCTCTCACTGCAGCCTTCTCCATTTCAAGGGCTGAGCCCAGGTCTGCCTTCTCAGGGGCTGTGGGGCAGGCTGTGGAAGACCAGGGATGGGGGAGTCGACGGGGGGGGGGACACCCTGCACTGAGAGTCACTGGCAGACACAGCAGCCACTGAAGGGACCTCGACCCTGCAACACTAGGAAGGAAGGTCCGGTTTCCTGTTTTTCTTTCCTCCTTTCATCAAGCCAATACGTGCATGTGCGCTTTTAAAAATCGAATTTAAAAAACAGAGAGTCAAACAGTGTACAGGGGCTTGTAAAGAAACCACCCCACTCCTGCTGCTCCTTTCTCACCCCCGAGGCAACCACTTTTAACTGTCTCCACGTTTCACGTTTATGGCGGTCACCTCCGTGAGTCTAAATGACATTCTCATAATGCCATTTCCTGGTTTATCCACTTTAGAGATTACCTACTGATTTCCTGCCCTGCTGGAGGGGGCGTTAGCTCGTCCACCCCACCTCGCCCACCCCCGTCCACTGTAAGTCTGTTGGTAGCTCCCCCATTGTATACTTCTAACTTGAATTCTATACTGGACCTGTCTCAGGCCGTTGGCACCTGCAGCCTCTCTGTCCTCCTGGGGAGAAGGGGACGCTGGTCCCGCCTGTCCTGGGCCCCGGCTTCTGCAGCTTCACTCCAGTTTTGTGCTGCCCAAGCTAGTCTCTTTCATTCTTCTGTGGCAGTCACCGGCTCAGTGCTTCAGCCACAGAGTGACGCTCTCCATTCAAAAGTGTGCGCATGTGAACGCTGTTCACTGCTGAGCGGGGCAGGGGCCCCCTCGAGGTTCTGAGGTTCCAGGCCACTGGCAGGACGGCGTGCCTGAGTGGAGCCAACCTGGGCTCTTCCGCTCCACCGAGCACCCAGAATCAGTTGTCGTTTCATTTGTTTTGTATTGTACCAGGCCTTTCTTATAGGTCCTCCTTTTTCTTCTGCATCTCAATTGCTTTTTCCCTCCCTTTTTGGGGAGAAGCAGCCCCTGCCCTGACCCCTTGGTCCCTGTTATCCTCTATTTATGGTTTGGACTCTGTCCATTCTTCTCCTCAAGGCTCAGATGAGGGGCTCTACACTTGGACCAAAACTTTCTGACACCGACTTTTGTTATTCCTGGATTTCTCATTGCCTTGCTTTTCTTTTTTTTTAATTTTTATTTATTTATTTATTTCCCCCAAAACCCTAGTAGATAGGTGCATGTCATAGTTGCACAGCCTCTAGCCACTGCATGTGGGACGCGGCCTCAGCATGGCTGGAGAAGCGGTGCGTCGGTGCGTGCCCGGGACCTGAACCCGGGCCGCCAGCAGCGGAGCGCACGCACCCAACCGCTAAGCCACGGGGCCGGCCCTCATCGCCTTGCTTTTTGTCGCTGCATCTTGGGTTTTTCTCTGGAGCTGTTGTGTCACTTTGTATCTTAGGTTTTCTCGTTCACACTGAGGCTTTTGTCCAGTCTCGGGGGAGACGGGCTGTCTGTTCACCTGCAGACCAGCAAGGCCGGTGAGGGGCAGGCAGGGGTGGGTTGAAGACCGGCAGGCTGTGCTTCAGGCAGCTGCTGAGAGCCCCCGGACACCAGGATCACAATGGCTCCCTGGGGGCCACCAACACCCACAGGCCTCGATGCCTTTATCTCCAGATGAGGAAGCTGAGACCCTGGAGCCAAGTGACTTGTCCGAGGTCACTCGGCAAATTAGTGGCCAGAACCCAGAGAGTCAAGAACCCGGGTCCCTCCACCGGGCCACAGCCACCCTATGCTCCCACCCTCCTCCATCCCTCTGAGTGGACCCTCTGAGATCCATTCAACTCTTCCCTGTCCGGGATCCTGTCTGCAGTTACATCTTCCACAGCCCAAAGGGCACTTTCACACACACGCGCACACACACGCAGCCACAATGGCCCCTCCAGGCAGGTAGGGCAGGGATCATAATCTCCTGTGCTGAGATGGGCAAACCAAGATCTGAAAGGTTAATGTCCTGCCCAGGGCCCACGTGATATACTGGGAAGCCGGGAATCGGGTCCAGATCTCATTATTCTTCTTCCAGGACCCTCCTGCGGACACAAGCAGCCCCCATGGAGGATACCAAAGCTTCCTCCATCCACTCAGTCATGCTTCCTTCCCCTGCAAACCCTGGCAGAAAAAGTGGATGGAGCTGCCTTGAACACTTGCTTTCTGCCCTGCCCACACTCCAAGGAGCTCCTCCTCACGCTCACACAGCAGAGATTCACAGGGCACCTCCTTGTGGGCGGGTGCTGAGGCCCCTCAAGAGGAAGCCAAGACTCCTGCCTCCAGGGAGCATCCAGGCTGCAGGAGGAGGAGGGGAGCCATTCAGGCCAGGCTGGGGGGGATATGCAGAGGCACAGTTGAGAGATGAGGTCTAAGGTGAGACCTGGGAAGGGAGGCAGGAGTCAGCAAGGTGAAGAGGGGGGTGGGAGATTCTTCCAAGGGAACAACATGTGCAAAAGGCCAGGAGGCCAGACAGCACCTGGTGGGCAAGTCTGGGGACTGAGTGTGGAGTTGGGGTGAAGGAGGGCAGGAAGGGGGCCCTGCCAGGAGAGGGAAGCAGGGACTGGCCACAGAGGTCCTAGCAATCCAGGCCATCCTGAGTGCAACAGGGAGTCTCTAGAGGGTCTTGAGCAGGAGAGGAACTCGGCCAGATCAAAGTTTTATAAGAGATTGTTCTGGCTCAGGATGGAGAATGGGCCTGGGAGTTGAAGGGGGCAGTTCAGAGAGTGCTCAGGTCCTTGGCCCAGGACCTGGATGACCTGTGGTGGACAGTCACAGTGCTCCACCTGCCTGTTCTCTGGCTGCACTTTGGCCACTCTTAGATGGAATTTAACTCCATCAGGCCCGGGGTGAACCCTTCAGTGGACGCGAGGGGCCAGAAGGAGATTAGGCAATTTCCTCGATTCTCACCTCTGCACAGGGAGGCTCTGGATCATTCTGGTTTTTCACTGTGAGAGAGGCAGTGTGAAGCCATCCCTTCCCCGCTTCTTAGAGATAGGAGCATGCTGCCCAGAGAAGCAAGTCCGTGACACAAGGCTAAGTGGACGGCACCAGTGGACTGTGAGTTGGGCCAGGTACTAGGCCACCAAAAGCCCAGTTTCTGGATTTTAGAGGGTCTGAACCTAGGAAATGCAAGTCGAGCATGTTCTTTGGTCAGGTCATTGCCAGCGGTGGGCAGTGGGCACAGCACTGTTACATACTCATGCTAAGAGCAGGCAGGGCCACCCTGATGGAGAACAACTGGCATTGTTTCAAGACCATTTGTCCCTGTGGCTTCTCACTTGCTCTGAGGCAACTAGCTGCCATGTTGTGAGCTGCCTGATGGAGAGGTTTGTATGGATGGCAAGGAGCTGTGGGAGGCCTTCAGCCAACAGCTAGCAAAGAAGCGAGGCCTGCAGTCCAAGAGCCCATGAAATACTTCGTCCTGCCAACAGCCACAGGAGTGAGCTTGGAAGTGAATTCTCCCCCACTCAAGCCTTCAGATGAGAACGCAGCCCAGACAACAGCCTGGTTGAAGGCTGTGGAGAGACTCTGGGCCAGGGGACCCAACCAAGCCAAACCCAGATTCCTCACCCACAGGGATAATAAGGACATAATAAATGTTTGTTGTTTTAAGCCACTTAATAAAGAAAAAAAAAAGATCCTATGTCTTATAACTCTATTTCCAGAAATGTGTCCCAAAGAAACAGAAATATTGAAAAAGCCTTAAAATCAAGATGTTCATAATGCTATTATTTAGACAGCCACCAAAAAAGGATAACAATTTTAAATTTCCAATGATGAGGACATGACTGATTAAGTGACAGGATGGCTATGTAATGGAATACTATGCACCACTAAAAATTTGAGTTCTTTATGGAGAATTTTAAACAGTATAAAAACACTTATGTTAAATAACAGGATACCAAATTGTAAATATCATATGAACATGTCCACATCACACCCACAATGAAAATAATACTTGATGCATAGCAAAAAGATCAGAAAGAAGTTCACCAAAATCTGGACAGTGGTTGCTTCTGTATAAAGAATTATGGGTGATTTTTTTTCCTTTCTACTTTTTTTTTAAAATTCCAAATCTTCTATAATGAGCACAGACTTGACTGTAAATTCCTTAAAATCAGGGACTGTGTCACCCTGGTGTCCCCAGCACCCAGCACAGTGCCGGATACATTTTTGTCACATGAATAAGTGAGTATTGCACTTACAATGGAAAAAAATCCAATATGCTTTAATTAGTTAAAAACTAACTTTCTCTGGCAGTCAAGGTTGGAGTCACTCAGGAGAGCCAGGCTTGTTAAACACTCAAGCCAGTCTGTACAGCTCTCCCAAGGGGGCTCGTGACCCTGGTCCGGGGTGGTCAGCCTCATCGCCAGACATCTCTGGAAGAAGAGGCAGAGACACCTGCTCCTCGGCACCAGCCTCCATCCCCTGCCTCCTCTTCTCCATCCACAACTGCACTTCTAAGCAAGGTCGTGCCCTGAGGTTTCAGAACAAACACAACCTCGGGGCAATTTGGCAAGAAAATATAGGCCAGAAATCCACTGTGGGGCCTTCACACTGAATAGATTTTGTTGCTGTCGTTGCCTCAAACAATCCAGTCTTGCCGATTAACTAGAGGTCCGAGCCTCCACACGTCTGGGAGAAGGGCTACGGGCGGGAGCCGCTGGCGTTTGGGGGCAGGTGGGCAGGCTCACAGGACGGACAGACAACACAGTCTCATTTGTGACCGGAACAGTTGTCTCTTCTACACATCAGGCGTTTTCCCACAGGTTGCCTCAAGGGGTTCACTTTTAATGTTGAATCGTAGAATTTTAGTGCAGAGTGGCCTTCCATCCTGTCCCTTCGTTTTAGAGGCAGGGAGCAGGAGACCCGTGTGAGACTGGCCCAGGCCACTCGGTGGCTCTCTGGGGGACCCTGCTGGCATTTGGGGCAGGGTGGCTGTATTAGTCAGAGTTCTCCAGAGAAACAGAATATATATATATATATATATATATATATAGAGAGAGAGAGAGAGAGAGAGAGAGAGAGAGAGAGAGAGAGAGAGAAAGAGAGAGAGAGAGAGGGAGGGAGAGAGAGGGAGGGAGAGAGAGAGCGAGAGGTTGATGTATTTTAAGGAATTGGCTCACACAGTCTTGGGGGCTGGCACATCTGAAATCTGCAGGGCAAGACGGCAGGCTGGAAATTCCAGCAGGAGTTGATGTTGCAGTCTTGAGCCCAAAGGCAGTCTGAAGGCAAAATTTCTTCCTCAGTCTTTTCTCTTAAGGCCTTCAACTGATTTGATGAGGCCCACCCACATTAGGGAGGGTCACCTACTTTACTCAAAGTCTTCTGAGTTAAATGTTAATCTCGTCTAAAAAATACCTTCACAGCAAAATCTAGACTGGTGTTTGAGCAAACAGCTGGGCACCACGGCCCAGCCAAGTTGACACAAAAAATTAACTATCATAGTGGTGCTGTGTGCACATTGCGGGACACTTGGCGTTCCTGGCCCCTGCCCACTCAGTGCCATAGTCCCCATCCCCCATCTAGCTTCTTGCTCAGCTAGGGGTTAAATGTCCTGAGCTCAGGGAACGCCTCCTCAACCGGGTCCTCCAGGGCACAGGGTGGGTCCTGAGCACATAGGGGGCCTCATGTGACTTCTCACCTCCTTCATGTCTGATTTCTCTGATGATCAGTCCAGGGTCCCAGACTGTGGCTGCCTCTGATGAACATCCACAAGAGCGGCCTTGGCAACTGGCCCAGAAACAGGAGATTTCTGTAATAATTATAGATCACTTGGGGTCCAGCTCCCGGGGATGGTACGTGGTTAAAATAGAGCTGTTTCATTTCATCCCGCAGTGTGAAACTGTGATATTAGAAATTCTAATGCGGCCGAGGCCCCCTGCCCCCAGCTCCTGTCCTTTAGAAAGCGTGACGCCTGCAACTTGGCGTTGGGGTTGATAACGGGGGGCCTGTTGTTTAACCTTTGATATTTACCAGCTTTGGTCAGTTCACCAGTCCTCAGTCCCAAATTTGCTAAAGTAAATGCTATGCCCTTTTCACAGAGCTGTCATGCATAAAAACTGCCACTGTGTCCCCTCACTCCTGCCCCCAGTGAGCCCTGCAGCAGGCCGCCTGCCAGCACACTGGAGGTGCTCTGAGGACACGCCCATGCACGCCAGTGACAGTTGCACCCCATTTCCTTCCCAGCCCAGCCTGATTGCCTTAGACCAGAGCCCCAAACCAAGTCCAGGATGGTTCTGCACATTAGTGCACACCCGGGAGAAGTGAATGCTTGATTCTTCAGCACCGGCAGTTGGGGTCCAGCTGGACAGGGCCTGGGCAGGGAGCAGGAGGGCACGAGGGAGTGTGCACAGGGATGTCAGTCTTCCTGCTTGGCCACGATGCTCCCGTCCTCATGTCCTGTGCACCCCCCCACCTCCCTCACTGCCTCCTGCCCCATCCAAAGGGGAGGGGAGGCCAGCGAGACAAAAAGAAAACAAAGGGCCCAGGACAACAGTGACAAGTGACACGAGGCGAGCCTGGACCCCAAATCACCAAGACCATAATAAGTTTCTATGGGCTGAGCGTTTTATGTCAGTAGCTGCATCAGGCTCTCTGTATAGATTGTCTCATGTATCCCCTCCCTCTCACAATCGTGCAAGTCCCACGGCCATCTTAAAAATGGGGCTTAAATGGGTAAAAAGCCACCTCGAGTGTCAATCTCTGAATTCAGAGTTGTGCAAGGACACGGTTCACACATGGTGTTCACACTGGTGTTTCTGCATTGTTGTCTTTGTGTCAAGCTGTCTTTCTTAACGCTGTGATTTGGTTATCTTATTGAAATCTCTGCAATGGGTATTTGTGTGTCTATAAGCTACTCATTTTTACTGATGAGGAGGATTGTAGGTCTCAGACACAGTACCTGCCCTCTACAAACTCACGGTCTATAGGAGAAACAGGTGTAACAATATAATATAACATGCAGCCCTGTCTGTGGTGAGACAGCTCGTCGTACCAAGCCTCCACTGTTCTGAATTCACTGCTAAAGAACTTTGAAAGTGCTGTGTCTTCCAAGAGGATTCGTTCAGTTGTTGACTGAATCAATGAGTTCTCCTAGAAGCATTTATTAAGCTGAAGAAAACATTTTCTTTTGACCAACGCTTCCTCTCAATGGTATAATTCTACAGAGCTAGCCAAAGAACTTTATTTACATTATCTAATTTCATTCTCACAACAACCTTATGGGATGGGTAGAAAAAGAACTATCCTCATCCCATTTTACAAGGCTACTGAGTGGTAGATTCTGGGCAAGAACTTCTGCTCCTTGGTTAGAGATTCATTTATTCATCCACAAATTCATCCATCCACTCAAGCATCCATCCATCCACCCACCCACTCACTCATCCACCCACCTACCCACTCATCCACCCACCCACCCACTCATCCACCCATCCACCCACCCACTCATCCAGCCAGCCAGCCACAGACCCACACATCCATCTACCCACCCACTTACCCGTCAACCCACCCACCCACTCATCCATCCATTGCCAGGCCCAGGGCTAAGTGCTGGAGGACAGGGGTGGCTTGGGCTTTCAGTGAACTCCTAGTCTGGAAGGTTGTTTGGATCCCGCGGGTTACAGTGGTGGCTTATGTTCTCCTCAACATTTCAAGATTAGCTTTTCCCTCTCGTACAATCTGGGGGCAGGCAAAGGCACCTGGTAACAAACTCCTTTGGCTGGTTTTAGGGGCTTGGTAAGACTGTAAGTGATGAGGTGCAAGGAAGAGGCTGACATCCCATGAATTCCTGAAGGCCCCAGTACAAAGTGCTGAGTAGCATTAAATGTGGTGCTGAGCCTCCAGCAACCGTGTGAGAGGATTTCTGGTCTCTCTCTGGATGCTAAGAGGTAGCAAATCTTCTTTTGATGGATTAATGGATCTAAATGTCATGACGGCTCCTGATTTACAGCCTACATTCTAGTCTGCCCTCCGTAGGCTGGCAGAATCTTAGAGGAAAGTTCTTGGGCAGCAGGGTCAAGTGAAGGTGGTTCTTTTAAAGTGAGAGAACACTGTGACAATACAAGAATGATGTCATGAGGGATGAGCCTTGACACGCTCAGCACTGGGAAAAGGATCAACTTAGGGTGATAGCTCTCCACCTCACAGATCCAGATACTTAGCCCTTTAGAGCTCAGGCTCTGAGGAACTGACTCATGATGACCCAACTCACAAGAGACTGAAGGATGAACCAAATGGCAGTGTGCTTCTTCCCAATGAGAGGGAGGCTCACAGTTCCACAGCCAGGGCCTCTGGCCTGTAGCAGCTCATCTCTCCTAAAGCCAAGCCAGAAAAGAAGGGTCCCTCACACACATTACTTTATTTTAGTCTCCCACAGAGACCCCTGAGTGGGCCATGACTCAGGCTCACTGATGGGCATGAACTCCTCCAAAGTGTCAGGGCAGAGCTGGCCTTGAGCTCACGCCCAGGGCTCCTTGGGCCCACCATAGCCTTGCCTCAGGAGTCCAAATTTAGTCATAAGAACGTAGATGTCATGTCTCTTCCTTGGGGACCAATTACTGGGCGGACTGAAATTGTGTGTGTGTGGCAACCGCGTGTAATTCCTGGATACCCAAGAAAACAAACCGAGCAGATGGATTCATTCCTGCGTGTTAGCAGCCAGGGAAACGCTGGGCTCTGGTTCTGGAAGTGAGGGTAGAAGCAGAACTGAGGGAACTGGATGTTCTCAGTGGATGTTTGCAGCCCGCAGAAGCCCAGGGAGATTCTCCTGGGGACACCTCTGTTTAAAGAGCAGAGGGCTAAGAGACCCCTCTCCTGGCAGTGCCACACAGACCCCCATACCTCCCTGTCCTCTGCGACCCCAGTCTCTAGACCCTGTGCAGATCCCTCCTACAGTCACTCCCTGGAGACACTGAATTCTGGAATATTCCATCTCAGCCAACATACATTAGATAAGGTGTGTGGTGTGTTGTCTGTGTGTGGTGTTTGGGGGTATGTAGGTGGTGTATGTGTGGCGTATGTATGTGTGTGGGGTGTGTGTGAGTGTTTGTGTGTATGTATGTGGGGTGTGTGTGTGTGGTGTATATGTGTGTGTATGTGTGGCGTGTGTGGTGTATGGTGTGTGTGTGTGTGGTATGTGTGGTGTATGATGTGTGTGTATGTGTTGTGTGTGTGTGGTGTGTGTAGTGTATGTATGGTGTGTGGTGTATGGTGTATGTGTGGTGCCTGTGGTGTGTGTGTGGTATATGGTGTGTGGTATGTGTGCTGTGTGTGTGTGGTGTGTGTATGGTGTGTGCACGTGCGGTGTGTGTGGTGTATGTATGGTGTGTGGTGTATGGTGTATGTGTGGTGCATGTACGGTGTGTGGTGTGTGGTGTGTGTGTGTGGTGCATGTATGGTGTGTGGTGTGTGGTGTGCGGTGTGTGTATGGTGTATGGTGTGTGATGTGTGTGTGTGGTGTGTGTGGTGCATGTATGGTGTGTGGTGTATGGTGTGTGGTATGTGTGTGTGTGGTGTGTGTGGTGTGTGTGTGGTATGTGTGGTGTCTGTGGTGTATGTATAGTGTGTGGTGTGTGTGGTGTATGTATGGTGTGTGTGTGTGGTGTGTGTGTGGTGTATGGTGTGTGATATGTGTGTGTGTGGTGTGTATGGTGTATGTATGGTGTGTGGTGTGTGGTGTGTGGTGTGCGGTGTGTGTATGGTGTATGGTGTGTGGTGTGTGTGTGTGGTGTGTGTGGTATGTGTGTGGTATGTATGGTGTCTGTGGTGTATGTATGGTGTGTGGTGTGTGTGGTGTGTGTGGTGTATGTATGGTGTGTGTGTGTGGTGTGTGTGTGGTGTGTGTATGGTGTATGGTGTGTGATATGTGTGTGTGTGGTGTGTGTGGTATATGTATGGTGTGTGGTGTGTGGTGTGCGGTGTGTGTATGGTGTGTGGTATGTGTGTGTGTGGTGTGTGTGGTGTGTGTGTGGTACGTGTGGTGTCTGTGGTGTATGTATGGTGTGTGGTGTGTGTGGTGTATGTATGGTGTGTGTGTTTGTGGTGTGTGTGTGTGGTGTTGGAGGCAGTATGTGGGAGAGACTGAGGAGCCCCGGGGGGTTGCTGGACAGGTGGAAGAGGAAGTGACAAGAGAACATTCGAGTCCAGCTGTCGACAGAAACAGCATAGGACTGCACTGACTGTGTGAGTTATCTCCTGCTGTGTAACCAATCAGCCCACAACGAATTGGCTTAAAACCCCAGGTGTCGTCACACAGTTTCAGTGGGTTGGGAATCTGGGTGGCACTGATCCCTCACAGGGCTGCAGTCCCACCTCAAGGCTGACGGGGCAGGACACGCTTCCTGGCTCACTCAGGGGTGCTGGCGGGATCAGCTCCCGGCCACGTGGGCCTCCCCATGGAGCATCTCACAACACAGCGGCTTGTTTCGGCAGCGGGAGCAAGCGGGAGGGCGAGAGAGAGGCTGGCAGGAGTGATCGCAGCACACCAATAACTGAGTCACGGACGGGACACGCCATTATCTTTGCTGCAGTCCGTTGTCAGAAACGAGTCCCTGGGTCCCGCCCACGTTCCTGCGGAGGGGATTACACACAGGTGTGAGTGAGGAGCAGGATAACTGCGGGCTGTGTCAGAAGGACTGATATTACTTGAGCGCTCACTATGTGACAGGCACTGGGCCGAGCCTTTCATGTGCATCATATTATGTTGCCCTGCCAGCCACAGGTCCTGGTATTGTGCTCACTCATAGATGAGGACACGGTGGCTCACAGAGGTTGGCTAGCCTGCTGGAGCTCACACAGTCAGCGAGTGGAAGAGCTGGAACATGAGCCCAGGTCTGCAGGTCCAAAGGCCATGCCAGGACATCTCCAAAGCAGAGGCCTCCCGTCCTCCCTTAGAAGCCTGGAGAGGCAGAGAGGCTGGTATGGAGCCAGGATTGCTGCCTTCCCAGCCAGACAGCTCTCCAGCCCCCCTTCTCCGCTCTTCTCCACCGACTTTGCTCATCTGGTTTTGCCCCAGTTGTTCCCACCTTCTTCCTCCATCCAAACAAATCCCACCTGATCAAGTTCCAGCTTCTCAGCAGGATGCCAGCCACAGAGAGCCCTCCCTTCCGCTGAGAGTGTGCAATAAGCATGCCCCCTCAGATGTGCCACAGCAGGGCAGGCTGCAGCCTCTGCGTGGAATTGGCGGAGCATCAGGGGACTCTCTCTCTGTCCCCGGTATCTCCCTTACCGGCCTGCGCCTATGCCTGGGTGGTCCCCACCAGCAGTCACTTCATTTGAGTTAAAGCAACGAGGATGCTGGAGATGCCTACTGGAACCAAGGAAGACAGGAGCAAGCAGCAGGCAGCAGTGCCTCCTCCATGCGCGCCTTAGCTAGGATTCCACTCATCAGATGGCTTTGCTGTCTGAGAGCCAGGGAGGAGCTGGGCCTCAAGGAGCTGGGACTTAGGACAGGTCATTTTTTAAAAATTGTGATAAAATATACATAGCATAAAATTTACCATTTTAACCATTTTTAGGTGTACACTTCAGTGGCATTAAGTACAGTCACATTGTTGTGCAACCATCACCATCATCTCTCTCCAGAACATTTTCATCTTCCCAAACTGAAACTCTGTTCGTGTTAAACACTAACTCCCCATTCTCCTCCCCCTGGTCCCTGGTGACCACATCCTACTTTCTGTTTCTGTTGAATTTGACTACTCTAGGTGCCTCATATAAGTGGAATCATACAGTATTTGTCTTTTTTGTGACTGGCTGATTTCATTGAGCATAATGTCCTCAACTTTCATCTACGTTGTAGCAGGCGTCAGGATTTCCTTCCTTTTTGTGGCTGAATAGTACTCCACTGTATGGAAAGAGCACATTTTGTTTATCTGTAATCCATCGATAGACACTCGGGTTGCTTCCACCTTTTGGTGATCGTGAGTAATGCTGCTGTGACCCTGTGTGCACAAGCATCTGTTCAGGACGGGTCCCTTGTGATGGGAGCCAAGAAGGGGAAAGGGGTGGAGAGAAGGGTGGCCAGAGCTGCCAGGCCGCAGTGGGGGACTCTCCCTTTTCCATAATGTGATCTGCCTCTGGCTTGACCATCTGTCACTCTCAATGAGATTCCTCGGTTGCCATATACACCCTGAGTACCAGCACAAAGTCTCCCCCAGCCACCCAAGGAGAGTGGGAGATGGTGGGGAGACTTGGGAGCTAGCACAAAATAGCTGACAGGCAGCTAAATCCAGAACTGCTTCCCCTGGTTCTGGATTGTTTCAGAGGTCAGGCCCACCCATGCCCTGGTGGAGAGAGACAAAGCCGTCACAAGAGAAAGTCACTGTCCAATAATGAACTGTGTCGACAAAGGCACCATCGGCACTGGTCAGCTAGTTCTGCGTAAAGAATGACAGGACCTCAGCGGCCTGCCCAGGAAGCCTGAGTGAGCTGCATTCTATAGTGGTCAGCTATCGGCACAAGAACGGTACGTAACAAACCAACCCCATTCACGGCCTAACACAGCAGCATCGGTTCTCCCGCGTCTCTGGGTTGGCTGATGCGGCTGCTTCACACCACAGGTTGCATCTCTCACCCTCCTTGGGTCAGTGGGCTCGCTGGGGCACTCCTTGTTTAGGAGAAAGAGGTGAAGAAGCAGAGGGTCCTCCCCGCAAGCATGCTTCCAGCCCCTAATTTTGCTGCTCCTCACGTCTTATTGGCCAAAACAACTCTCAAGGCCAAGCCTGAAGCCGAGGGTCAGGGAAGCACGTTTGCAAGTCACCTGACAGAGGGTGGGGACACAGGGAGGGGTGAAGAATTGAGGCAAATCTGCAGCTTTTCTGGAATGTTCCAAAAGCTGGATGACTACTGTTCTTCCATTCTATTCTGGCCCTGGAGGGGGGTTTATTTGTTCCCACTATGAGGTGCTCTGATTCCAATTCCAAAATTCTGTAACTCTCAATCAATGCCTGATGAACTGTACATGAGCAAATGAAATTCATTCTCTGCCAAGATAATCCCGAGGGGCTCTGGGGTCTCTCCTTCATTCCTAAAGCCCCTGCAAATGCATCTTTTTTATTCTAGGCTTATTGGGAAATAAAAGATTTTGTCTGAGGGCTGATGGGTATTAGCAGAGCAATATGGGGCTTTAGTGGAAACGTGGAATTGTGTGTATCAAAACGGAGCTGTGTTGGCAGGGTCTGAGAAGAAGAAGCGAGCGCGCTGAAATCCTGCCCAAGTTGTGGCTGTCAGCTGCCTCTACTGCCAGACTCCCTCTTTTTGGGGTATGTGTGTGTGTGTGTGTTGTTATGGATTGTGCTGTAAAGTTTCTTTGCTCCTGGCTGTTTCCTTGAGGGCCTGGATTACTGAAGAAAATCCAGCTTATGTGTCCAAGGGCAAAGAAGGCCTGTTTATCTTTGACTCTTCCGTGCTCCGCACATCTCCTGAGGTTTGACTCTAAGTAGGATTTATGTCGCCCCAGATGGAAGGTAAAAAACAGGAGGCCAGCCTTTGGTTTGCAGGAGGCAGTGCAGCCTGCACATGGCTTGCCATATGCTAAATGTGGAGATAAGAAAAGAGAGTTATACTTTTTTTTATTAAAAATACCTGTTGTGAAAATCTGCCCTCATGTTATTAAGTGATCTTGACATGAAACATGCATGGTTGTGACTTTCTGATGGGATTTGGGAGCTGGGCTGCAGCCCGGTGCTGGAGACACATTCTTGAGGTGCCCCTGCCCCTTTGCAGAGGGAGGCTGCTCTTTGGGTGCTCAGGTACAGGCAGGGGAGACTCAAGTCTTCAGATACGAGTGTGCAGCGGTTCTCAACCGGAGGAGACTCTTCCTCAGGGGACATTCGGCCAAGTCTGGAGCCATTTTTGGTTGTCACAATTGGGAGGAAAGAAGTGCTTTTAGTATCTAGTGGGTAGAGGCCAAGGATGCTGCTGAACATCCTACATTGCACAGGACGGCCCCACAACAGAGAATCATTTACCCAGAATAATATTCAGCTTTAAAATGAAAGGAAATTCTGACACATGCCAGGACATGGATGAAACTTGAAGCCATTATGCTCAGTGAAATCAGCCAGTCACAAAAAGACAAATACCGTATGATTCCACTTATATGAGGTAGCTAGAGTAGTCAAATTCATAGAGACAGAAAGTAGAATGGTGGTTGCCAGAGGCTGTGGGGAGGGAGAATGGGAGGAGTTAGTGTTTATAATGAGGACAGAGTGTCATTTTGGGAAGATGAAAAGAGTTCTGGAGGTGGATGGGGGTGATGGTTGCACAACAATGTGAATGTACTTAACACCACCAAACCGTACACTTAAAAATGGTTAAAATAGTGTTTTATGTATATTTATCATAATTTTTTTAAAATGCTAAAATGTAAACAAAACCAAAAAAGAATGTCCAAATGTCAACATACCGAGGCTGAGAAACCCTGGTGTGAATGGCTGTGTGGGACAAGGTGGTGCTGGCTTGTATGAGTAGCTATGAGTGTGCAGGGGTCAATGCAGCCATTTCACACATGTGTTGCCAGATGTCACAACTTGCAGAACAGCTGCTGCCCAAAGTCCCTCCTCTGACTCACAGGGCCTCCATTCCCCACTCCAAATTACACCGGGGTAGCCCCACATCCCCAGGGAGCCTCACACGAGCTCATAACCCAGGCGGTCCTCATCCCTCCCTGCTGTCCTGCTGTGGTTTGACATCTCCAGCCCTGAAGACCCACAAAGGGACAGCCTCTGTATCAGGGACCCTTGAAGGAGAGCCAGTGCCCGTGCCTGTGTGCTTCCCGGACACACTCAATCTGCCTTCTGAGAGAAAGACCCCTCAACGCCATGCCGCACTGTGTCATCTGGCCCCAAGTGGCCCTGCTCATGCCGAGAATCCCCAAGTCCCCCCAGTCCCAGCTCTTCCGATTGGTAACCTCCCCCATCTAACTGTTTGGACTTAGGTCAGCTCCAAACAGCTAGGAGCAAATACCAGGCCCCCATCCTCTTCACCTCCTCTGTATTCCCAAATTAAACTCTTCCCAACTTCCTTGGTTTCAAATAGCAGCTCCCCGTGTGGCTGCAGAGCACAGAGACCAATGGTGGGAGCACCTCGAAGCTGGGATGCCTCCTGGCCTGTGTGCCCTGGGCCTAGACTGGTGGAGCCAGAAATGTGGGAGCGCTCTCTGAGTCCCCCTCTCCCCTACCCTCAGCCAATCAACTGCTGGGCCCCCATCTCACCTCCCCAAAAGCTCCAGACCCCGCCCCCTCTTCCCTACCCCCAGCCAATCAACTGCTGGGCCCGTGTCTCACCTCCCAAATAGCTCCAGACCCCGCCCACTCCCTCCTCCCCCACCCCCATGCCCAGGCCTGGCCCACCTTCATATTTTCCCCAGATTACCTCAAGGGACTTCCAAACTGTTGCTGTTAGCTGTGGACAGTAGGAATGTTTTGATTTGGGGATGGGGGAGATAAAATTGGAGGGCTGGCATTCTTCCCTCCTCCACTCATCATTGGATCCAAGACTGATGGTCTCCCTTCCTCCTGGCTGCCCTCTTTAACGGACATGCTGTGGCCACAGAAGTGACTGGGAAACCCTGGTTGGCTCAGAGAGGCTTCCCTGCTTAGGGTCCTCCCATCACTTCCCCTTGCCCTGAAGAGACGACCACACTCTCCACCTCCTCAGGCCCACTTCCTCTCCAGCAGCCTCCCTCTCCTCCCCTCCCAAGCAGAGCCACCTGCAGGCTTCCCAGACCCCCAGTTTGGTGAGGTGCCCATCTTTGGCCACCCCAGACATGCGCTGTGGCCCTCCTCACAGTGTACCACTAACCCCTCTCCCCTCTGGACAGGGGCCACGTCTGACTTGTTGATGGCTGCGTCCCTGCAGCAGCTTCTCAGGGAAGCCTGGGGGACGTGTGCAGCACCGTCGTGCTGACTGCCAAACTACTGGGGCAGGCCTGGTCAGAATCTTCTCCGTTTTGTGGGGATTATTTTCAGCACCCCAGCTGCTCGATGCCCCATCGGTCATTCATCCAGCAGATACTTACTGAGTGCCTACTCTGTGACAGACACCAGGGCTGGAGCCAACCAAGACAGACCAAAATTCCTGCCCTCACCAGGCTTACCTTCCAGAAGACGTTACAGGCAATGAACAAATGAATGATAAATGTGAAATGTGCCAAGTGGTAATGAGGGCAACAGAGAGAGAAAGCAGGATGAAGGGACAGAAGTGGACAGATGGTCAGAGATGGCTTCTCTGAGTGGTGACATTAGCAAGGACCCTGAGGAAGTGAGAGCATGAAGCATGCTGGCATCTGGAGTGGTGTGTTCCAGGCAGTGGGAACAGCAAGTGCAAGGCCTGGAGGTAAGAATGAGTTTGGCTTGGGGTGTCCCAGGAGGAGCACAGAGGTCATCGTGGCTGCAGCTCAGCGGGAGACCATGAAGGACATGGTCAAAGAGGTAACAGGGTCAGATCCTGTAAAGCTTTGGGGGTGATGTGAGGACTCTGGATTTATCCTGAGTGAGATGGGGCTGTTGGAGGCTTTTGAGCCCTGTATGGTCCCTAATCTGATTGAAGCTTTAAGAGAATCACTCTGCCATGTTCCTTCTAAGCCGTATCTCATTGCATCCTCACAACTTGGTGCCCTGGGTTATCTCATCTTTCCCCATTCCATAGATGAGAAAACTGAGACTCAGAGAGGTTAGGTAACTTGCCCAACAGTGGCTCAGAGCTTGTGAGTGGCAGAGCTTTGCTGGAATCCAGCTCTGTCTCATTCCAGAGGCCCTGCTCCGACCCTCCTGCAATGCTTTTTCACAGGCCGACAGACTGGATAGTGTCAGGCTCAAAATGAATGGTTTTAAGGTCCTCATGTCTCTTTGGAAGATAAGTTGGCTCACAAAGAATTCAGCCTTCTCACCAGATCTCATTTCCTTTGAGATGTAACCAAGTGCTTGGGGGGAATTGTGTGGTGGTCATGTCTGTGTTGAAAGGCTAAGGGAAGAGGGAGGCACAGGTAGATCCTCTGTGCAGTAAACTTGGACCCGAGATACGGGGGGTTCTAACTTTTATTCTGTTGTCAACTTTGGACAATTTAGGTCAGTGATGCAGCCTCTGGTTCCAGAAGTGAGTCTCTAAGTCTACCTATAGCCCACCTCCAATCTCTCATCATAAAGATCTTTAATTCAGTGGAAATCAGCTTGACAGTTACATGCTTTTTTTTTTTTTCTATTTCAATTTCATTCTATCAACTGCCCTGCTCTGATGATAGCTGGGGTTCTCGGGTTTACTTGGGAGTGGTGGAGGGGATTCTTTACCCACCCCACAGGAGCAGAAAAGAGAGACTGTCTCTTTGGGGACGCTATGACAGTGACAGTGTGCTGCAAGGTGAGAAGCAGGCTCCCCTGTGTATCCCAGCTGCCCCTCCCACCTCTTTTGGGAGTACGGATTGAAAGATGGATAAAAATTCAGACCACACTTGAAATAAATGAAAGGAAAATATATATTCAAGAAGGAGATAACCATAGCAATCACTTTCACTCAAAGGTAATAAAAATATGTATCATAAACATAAACTTGGAGATTCGAGGCTGCACTGGCTGCCAACATTGGCTGCCACAAGAGAGAGCGCATTGCCAAGGAAGGCGAAGACTTTCAGATTCACTCTTGACATATCCCTCTGATTAAAAACTCGAGAAGGGAAAATATGGGAGGAAGATGGAGAGTTATGAGGGAAAAATAATGACCCAAACTATGACAAAAATTGAGAACACAAATTACATTTACAAATTTTTCCCTGGCTGACATTCTGCCTGGAATGTGATCACATATCATAAGGTGGCTGGTATGAATAATTCACGGAGGCGGGGGTTATTCTGGACTAAGCACAGAGTGTTCTGATGTGCAGCGGCACCCGTAGCCTCCAGGAGCTGCTCTGTGGATGGCTTACTCTGAGCGTCTGCGGCCACGTTCGTCCCCTGCAACCATCAGACCGAACCTGCCACTGTGACAAGCAAACCAGACGAGACTCTCCCAACCGCGGCAGCTGGGCTGTCTGCAGAAAGCCATCCAGTCCTCCTTGCTGGAAACATTAATTTCAGATGGATAAATGGAAATTTTTGTCCTCTCTGCCTTCTGATATTCGCTTTCTGCAAGAAGAGAACCATGAACTCAGCGTCTATTACTGCCAGCTGAATGTTCCTAAATCCCTGCTTAGGCTGCGTCCTGTGATGGCCACTGCCTGCCCAGCAAACACAATCCAGTGCCCGAGCCTGCACCGAGGGCTCTGCACACACTGGCCCAGGGCTCTGCCCCAGCCCTCGGTCCTGACTGTGCGCCATCCTTCAGTTGTAATGGATGACGTGAGTCCTGAGCACTTTTACACTTTTTGCATCTCTCCTGAGTGTCTATCAAAACAAAAATGAGACACCATTGTTCACTTGTCAAATTTGCAAAAATCAAGATAATAAAACTAAGGAAGAAAACCAGAACCCTGCTACTTAGTTTGGGGAAGGTAGAATGGTACCTATACTCGAGTGCGCTTCTGGTTTGTATGCACATTGGAATGATCTTTTCGGACGTAATGTGAGAATGTGTCAGGGGCATGACTCAACCCATAAGAAACACAGGGCATGAAACCTCGGCTTCCCTCCCGCCACTGACTGGCTGGAGCAGACCTCTAGCAGAGGACCCCAGGGCCCTGGGGGTGGGACCCATAAGTTGAAAAGTGTGTGTGCCCCTGAGGTCACCCCACATACCTGTATCGAACTGTTGTGTGGGTGAGCAATGACCTTCTGTTGAGGTTGGAGGGCGCCGCACTGAGCATAGCTTGACTAACACAAGGAAATAATCAGAGACAGAGAAAAGCAAAGATTCACGGGCAAGGATGTTCCCATGTCCCGTTTTACTCGCTTGGGGGTTCACTTTTCATATTCAGGTCAGCATGGCCCCTAGTCTTGGCCCTTTAAGTCTCTGGGCAACCATTCTTAGGGTGGGGATGGAGTTCTCAGGTGTTCCCCAGGTATGTCCTCTCCCACTGCTCACTCCCTCCAAAGGGTCAGTGGCCACTGCTATGGCCCTACCGTTCGGTCAGTGTGCCTGTGCCCTGAGGCTCCTGAGCAGAGCAATCTGAGCTGTCCATGCTGTGCCCCGGCCCTGTTTCTGCTTCTGGCAGGGGCTCCCTGGGGTCCTGCTCATCTGAATCATTCCACAAATACTCCCTGTGTGCCCGCTGCTCTACCAGGCTCTGTGCTCTCTGCGGGGCAGAATGAGAAGACACAGTCACTGTTTTCATGGAGTTTCTCTCTAGCTGGGAAAAGGGACATTAGGACAAACAGATGTTTGATTGGAACAATGATGTACACAATGGGTAAAAAGTATAGGTCTCATGAGAATGGGTAAAAGGTAGGTGACTATAGTTTATTATCCAAACCAGGACATTTTCGAGACTGTAAGAAGGCACTATTAATAATGTCAGTGCAGAAGGTGAAAACCAGGACTGCCCCGGGACGCACGGACACCTGGGGAGACCTAACCTAGCCCACCATGAGCCTTCTCTGACCAGCTTGCTCCAGCTTTCGACCCAGCCTCGCCCACAGCTAAGTGCAAGACTGCACAGCCTGGACGAGTCACCACAACAGCACGTTTCTCCAAGACGCGATGAAGCTCGCTTTTCAGGAACCATGTCACCCACCTCCACGCGCGTCTGGCAGGCTGGAAACAAGCTCCCTGTGTACGATCAGCACAGTGGTTAAGAACACAGGCCTCAAAGCTGTGGGTCCCACTGCCCTGGCATTGGGAGCGCCTGGGATTCCAGGCTACCATCCGGCTGTCATCCCCTGACATTCTACTAGTGAGGGTGCGGCCTGGGTTTCTGGCCTTTGAAGCCCCCCTAGTGATTCTGATGTACAGCAAAATTTGGGAACCTCGGCTTTGAATTCAACCCGTTGGTTTGAATCCCGGTTCCACCACTTACTAACTGTATAACCTGTGGCAAGATACTCAATCTGTGCCTCAGCTTCCTTACCTGTAAAATGGGGACAGTAGGCTTGTTGTGAGTATTGAGTTACTAGGTCTGAAGTGCTTAGAACAGGGTCCGGTTCACAGGAAGTGTGCTAGAAGTGTCAGCAATTGTTATTACAATAATTATTTTAATTAGCACTCAGTCGAACACTTAAGAGCCTTCCAAAGGCCCTGCATGCAGGTTTAAGGTCCCTCAGGATGTTTTCGAAATGAATGAGAGGGTGTTCGCCTTACATCTTTGTAACCAAAGGTCTAGCCTGTTCAATTTCATTAAACCAAGCGAAGGTCACAGCTTCATGGAGCAGCCCCAAAAGTTGTGCCCACAAAAAAAAAAAATTAACAATGAAAATCTTTCTCTATGGGTCACTCTTGCAGTTTCTCTCTGCACTAGGGGCACACATAGCCTCTCACGGTGTTGATGTGGAGAATGCTGGGAAGTGAGGACACGGGAAAATGCTCCTGCTGTTAATGAAAAGATAAGGCACAAATGAAATGTTTTGTTAAATAGCATTGTTTATATAAGATTGAATGATTCTTTTTCGCAAAAACTATACAGATAAGCATGTCTATAATACATATTTATAATATATACTGGAAGGCTATTCAAAGAAATAGTAATAGCAGTTATGTCTGGGAAATGGAATTAAAAGTGTTTTTTTGTTCTTATCTTCAAAATAATGTTTCAGAATAACGTTATTTTTTAATGTAAAAGGCAAATAGATTTTTAAATATATAAATGCCAGAAAGAAAAGGCAGAAAGGAAATACACAAAATGGGAGCAGTGGTTACTGTGGGACTGTCGGGACTGTGGTTTGAGGCGTCATTTTAATTTTTTTTCTTCATTCTTTTTGACATTTTCCAATTTCCTCCGGTAAGTATTAATTACTTTTTATTTGTTAAATTTAAGAAAAATTGTCAAAGTGCTAGGTTACACTGTTGAAAGTGTAAAATAATATTTCTGGGACTATAAAGCAGGGAAGGTGTCAGTCCTTGGCCCCCGTCCCGTGTCACCCACCCGCTGGAGCAGCTGGTCCATGTGTTTGGCTGTTTCTTGTCATATTCGCCTCAGCATTTCTACACGGCGTGTTTACAATCTCTGTCTTCACTTTTTAAAAATGAGTTTACGGCCTTATCCACTGACATCTCCCGTGAAAAACCAGACATCCCCTCTTACGTCTCCCTCCCACCCCACATGTAAGGCTTTTATTTAGAAAAACAATTAGAATTATTCAAAAAAAGGAAATCCACTTTTGAGGCTCAGGCACACATGCTGTGTTTTCCGTGAAGACTTTTTAATCGACCCAGATGGAATTTATCTTTTACAGCAGTTTGTTAATAATAATAGCCTTTCCTGAGTGTTTGCATGTGCCTGGCATTAGCTCATTGAATACTTACAACATCTCTATGAATTAGAAACTATTAATTTCCCTATTTTGCACATGCAATTAGCACCTCTCCCAGTGTCCCAGGACACGAAAGTGCCAGAGCAGGGATTTGAACCTAGGTCGGCGTGACTCCCAGGGGCACGAGGAGGTGCTTGTGGGCTCCCGGGTCCTCGCCTCAGGCTGTGCTGGTTGGTCTCTCCCCCAGCCCTGGCCAGCAGAGAGATCTTGAGAAAGCTCTTTAATCGTTGTGTATCTCAATTTCCCTACGAGTAAAATGGACCCAAAACAGGAGCCTTAAATGGGTTATTAGGAGGATTAAATGAGTTAATTCTCATGAAAAGGGCTTGGCTCACTGCAAACATTCACTCTCTGGATTATACTATTTTAGTTACAGGCACAGTCTCTAATCCGCCTTATTAAGGCAGAGGCAATGGCTGTGCTGACCTGGGCTCCCCCAGGACCTCGTGTTCTCTGAGAACCTGAGAATCATTGATGAGATGTGAATATTATATAAAATCACAAATGAGGAGTTTAAAACGAGACAGCTGGTTATATTATTTGTATTTTCATAAAGGTAGAATCTTATTGTAGGCAATGCTATTAAAATAAAAGATTATAAAATTCAGTTTGCGTATTTTTTATTGGATAACAAATTTTCTCAATATAGTCTCTATCATAAAAGCTTTCCTTTTCTTTTCTTTTTAAACGCTTTGTCTGCACTGGGCGTAGACCACTTCTCAGTGAATTCTACCTCCAGGGTCCTGGGGGAGGAAGGAGGGTCCTCACTCTAATGGAACTTGTGACCTGGGAGAGACACTGGCCTGCGTTCCCTCTCCACAAAGAATTCCCGAGGGCCGTGGACATCGGTGTCTGATCCAGTGAAGGTGTGGAGCTGGGTGCACCAGGCCATCCAGACTGACCGCTCGGAGGGCCTGTGCCGGAAGCCAGGCTCACTGGGAACTGGGCCTGGAGCACTTTTGCTTCAGCTCCGTCACTCCCCACCTTGCTCCAAATTCTAGGCTCCCCAGCAGGCTCTTCACTGCCCTACACAGAACAGCCCTCTGAGCGGGGAGGAGAGGGCTAGGGGTGCAGGCACAGTCCTGTGAAGACTCCACTCTGTTCTCTTACCTTGTGCGTTTCCTGATGGGCTCTGCCTTGCGGCTGGCTCTTTAAGGCTGAGGCTATGCAAAATTCTCAATTCTGAAAGAACTGTGGATAGTGGGTGAAGTTAATTTAATGAGCGGTGCTTTTTACTATAGTCCCATGCTCCTCAGGGGTCACCCCCTTTTTAAAATGGAATAACATTGTTGTTTGTTTCTGCTTATCAGAACCATACATGCTCAGTGTAAAAAAAAATTATAAATAAAATAGAAAGGTATACCGTAGGGGTGACAATCACGTACACAAATATCACTATATTTTTAGATGGATGCAATGGTAGGAGAGGGAGGCAGACTCGTTGAGGCCTGTTATTTCCCTTTCTTTCCTCTCCTCACTTCACTGTCAACAAAACATCTGACCTGCAGAGGGGGGTGGCTTGGAATTTGCTAAAAACAGAAGTAATGATGCTCAGACAAAAGCAAAGTACTTTATATCTATTTTGGTTTCTTTTAAGCTAAGCACAGATTTCTCTGGAAAGAACGGAGCTGGCTGGTCTCCCTGTGTGGAAAACAATAGCTCAGCGAAGCACCTGGTTTTCTCCAGTTGCTTGACCTCCAGTCTCGCTCCTGATTCTTGATGACAAAACACATCGAATGCCCTTGATTGATTTAGCAGAGAAACTGCAAGATTGGAGGAGGACGGAACGCAGCCGGTCCTGCCTGCAAATGGAATACCTTGGCTGTGATGGTCTTGTGTTTTGAGAGAAGATAAGGTCGGTTGCGGGTGGGCCAACAGCTGAGCTTGGAAGCTGTGAAAATCCAGCCACCATAGTTCTTCCTGGGCAACATGCTCGGTACCCAAGGCATTTATTCAGACCCTCTCCCTGCCCCAATTTCCCCCGCCATGTTTACTCCAATTTCTGTTGTATTTGTCCAACACTCTTAGGTTTTTATATTCATTCTCTGCTTACTTTGCTTTATCTTTGCCAAATAGCCAAAGTTTTAGGGCTGGAAGGGGCCATATGGTCTCCTTCACATTTCAGGAACAGGTCCCCGCCTCTCTGTACCGGCAGGTCAAAAATTGTTCTGCTGTTTCAGGTCAGAGCTGGCCCTTAAAGCCCTTCCTCTCTTCTAGTTCTACATCTGCAGCCTGGTGTTCACCACCAGGAGGGCATCAACACCCTCCCCCATTTTCATAATTTGAAAATCAGACCAGGTTTTGTGCATTTTTTGAAATTCATAAAACTTGTTTTCTAGATTAAATTATTTTATTTAGAGGTTTTGTGGAAAGCAGGAGCTGTCCTTGCTTGTGAAGAACTGGAGACATTGGAAATCGGAACTGCAGGCCCAAGTGGCCAGCAGATCACACAGCGTGGTAATGAGATCACCCAGGTGAGAAATATTAACCCTTGATTTTCCAGCCTATCATTAGTCACAGATGCTCACTGCCCTCCAGAAACCTGGAGCTACACTTCCAAATGCTTATCTGGGGGGCCAGCCCAGTGGCGCAAGCGGTTAAGTGCGCTGTGTGCTCCGCTGCGGCGGCCCGGGGTTCCCCAGTTTGGATCCTGGTGCGCACCAAATGCTTATCTGGGACTTGAACAGAGTCATCCAGGACACACTAGAATGAGGTTTCTTTTAAATGTCATGATGCTGTGAAATGATTCAAGCCCAATCTTGAAACTTCTAGTTGGGAGCTGGGCTGTCACCAGCCCCTTTCTGGTTTTTACATGAATCACAGAACTTTGAACCTGAAGTGTCCTTAGAGATTCACCTTCTTCAAGTTCCTCCTGTTACAGATGTGGAGACTGAAGATAGAGAAGGGCAGAGGCGTTGCCCATGTCTGCAGGATTTGGTGGTGGGCTGGGGACTGGAATATGTGTATACTGACCCTCAGTTCAGGACATGGACCCCAAATGGCCTCTTGGTTCTGGAGTCACATTGTAAAACAGTAGAGGGTGTGTTTTGTTCTGTAGTTTGGGGGAGAGGGTGAGTCTTGTTCTGATTTATTAGATGGAAGATTGCATAATTGCTTTATAGTATTCATTTATTCAGTACAAATATTAATTGAGGGCTCACCATGTGGCCGGAATGGAATCATTGGAGGAGAATATTGTCTAATATCCCTAGAGAGACTATTGTCCAATATTCCCAAATCTGGCTGATGTTAAGCTGTCATCAAGGTTACCTGACTAAAAAATATAGATCCTGAATGCCTGTCTTCCCACTCCCTGTGGTTCAGTAGGTCTGGGCTGGGACCTGGGCATCTTTAGTTTTAGTTTCCCAGGTGATTCTGATGACCTGCCAGGTTCGGGTTCCATGGGCTCCTTTACTCCTTTCACTTGGAATATCAGACAAGGTGAGTGGATTTCCCAAGGTGACACACACTTTACAGGTGAGGAAACTGAGTCTCACACAGATTAAGTGGGTTTTCCCAGGTCACAGAGCTAGTTAGGAACGAGCGGGTTTAAGGCTGTTGCTTTTCTGTAGCTGTGGCTTCCTGCGAGAGTGCCTGGAGCAAAGTTCTCTGTAGCCCAGGGGATCATGGTCTTCACTGCTGTGTGCTGCAGGGGTGACAAGGCAGCAACAGGAGTTATGTTATTGACTTCAGGTGAGAATAGGGTCTTCTCAGGACCCTGCAGTCCCATAGCCTCTGCTGGTCACTGTGGGGATATTTTGCCAATACAGAAGGCAGGGAAAAGCAAGGTTTTAGCCTCCATCTGTGTTTTGATGAATTTGCTCTGAGTTTTAGTGGGAGAATTGGGTCCACTGCAATGTAATAACTGAATGTTTGGGATGATAATTATTTAACCCAAGAACTTTTATTAAACACTTGCTATGTGCTAGGCGGGAAAGATCTGGGATTGCACTATTCACTTGGATGTTGAAAGGAACACAAATGCTATCAGGATTTTGATATGGACTGCCCCTTGTGTCAAAGCCCTGGTAAACCACACTGAGAAACAGTATCTTCTAGAGCCCAACCTGAGGTTTTAGATTAATAAAGCGCATAGGGTTGCTAAGTTTCAATGGCTACAGAACCATCACTGCTAGCATTGTATTTGGCGCTCGCTATATACTAGGCACCTTCACGGGTTAATTTTGTCCTTCAAGGTGGGTATTATTACTCTAGATTTATAGCTGAGGAAATTGAGACTGAGCTAATTAAGGGATTGACCAAGGTCACAGAGATGGAAAGGATACAGCTGAGATTCAGAACCAGGTGTGCCTGACACCAAAGCCCAAATGCAGAGAGGAAGGCGAGCCTCTTTGCCCCTGCTTGGCTTTATCTAAAGGTCACACGTGCATTTCACTGGACACTAAGTTTATTGAAGGCAGGCACTGCATGCTGCATTCATTCGGTTTCATAATCCCTCTTGCACTGGACACAGTTCTCCACACATTGTAAATTAGCAGTGTTTACCAAATACAGAAAAAACGCAGGAGGCATGCCCCCACGCATAGAAATCCGCAGGTTTTAGTTGTTTACACATGAAGCTATCTCAAAACAAAAATCAACTGCTGAGAAAATAAGGTGGATTAAACAAAAAATTGTAATCATTGAAATTAAATTTTTCACTTGGTGTTCCCTGAAAAAATCAAAATCTGATTGATACTGTAGAGGATACTACGTGCAAAACAACCCACAACTCTATCTTTTTTTGTAATATTATCAATGATTCTTTCTGAAGCTTTTCCTGCCTTTTCAAAGTCTGGAAGAAACAAGAGGCTTGATTCCTTTAATTTCAGAAGCATGTAGGTCCATTTGTAATAATAAAAAGATTTTATCAAAATTAATTAAATGAATACAGTTTCATTTGTAGGATTGACTTTGATATTATGGATCTATTGAACGAATGGCGACAAACTCTGGAAAGCTAGATTGTGGCAGCCATGGTAACGGGGGACGGGGACTTCTCTCGCCGCATCCTGGGAAGCGCGGCCAGAACGCTCTGAGGAAGGTTGGCCTGTTAGCCACGCCGTAGATCGCGATGCATGCCGGGTCTTGGCAATATGGCGTCCTCCTTGATGTGCTGATGAGAGGAGTTTCACTGTAGCTTCAAACCAGAGGGCAAAACTCCCCAAACCCAGTAAGCCTACATTACTCGTTTTCTCCGCGGCTCCGGGTCGCTCGTTTCTCAGGACTCGTTCTCGGGCAGGAGGGAGCCACGGGGCCGAAGGCCAGGACCGGCGAGACCGCGCGGACCTGGGGCTGAGGAGCCGGCTGCGGGCGAGCACGATGGGCCGGTCCTGGCTCTGGTTGCAGCAGCTCCGGCGATTGCGGGACCCACAGGGCTGAGAGTGGCTGGAGGAGACCCGAGGCGCTCTGAACTTCTTCCCCTCGGCCGGAGACCTCAGCCCAGTCAGCGAACCGGCACCAAGAGCGGGCGGCCTGCCTGTCCTCGAATCGGCTGAGGCGTTGGAGGCCGAGAGCAGGGTCATCGTGAGGCCTGGAGTCTCACACGCCTTTGACAGCTCCGCTCGCAGCCCCTCCGGGGACGTACAGCCTCAGAAGCAGCCAGTGGCTTGGGATCTGGGGGCGTGTGTGTACGTGCGGAGCTCCTTGGGCTGCCCCATTTCCCTCCAGCTTTTCCCAGCCCCTCCGACTTCCCGCGCAGAGTTAAAGAGAAGGATCTCACACTTTTTGCCTGAATAAGGGTCTCCGCATACTCGCATTTCTTTTTCTACTCCCTCTTTTTCTGTTTCTTATTTCACCGATTCTGGTATACGCTAGTTTTTAAGGCTGGAGGTTCTCGAGCGCTTGCTGCCAAGGACTCCACCACCCCCTCCCCCCCTGATGGAGTCCGAGATGCTGCAGTCGCCTCTTCTGGGACTCGGGGAGGAAGATGAGGCCGACCTTACAGACTGGAACCTGCCTTTGGCTTTTATGAAAAAGAGGCACTGTGAGAAAATTGAAGGCTCCAAATCCTTAGCTCAGAGCTGGAGGATGAAGGATCGGGTAAGTGGATTCCAACTGCGCCCCTTGGAACCTGGTAGTCTTTTCACGGAAGAAAGTTCGGAGTTAGAAGAGTGTCCTTGGGAAAGCGGCGATATTTTTCCCAGCCACATGTTGCAAGTTAACTGAAAAGCACAAAAACCATTTCAGACTCCAGTTTTGGGTTGTAAATGGAAAAGCGTGTTTTGGTTAGTAGTTATTCACTGGATAGTGTTAATTCCGTTCAAACTTAGTTCTAATTCAGATAATAAAGGTTAAGTAAGTTCGAAAGTACCGCACTGCAAGTATTTACACGCTCTTTGATACACTTAGTGCTGTTAACACGTGGAGGAAAGACAACTTAAGATATAATACTTGTGTCCACGTGGTTAGTCTACTTTTGTGGTTAGTTTACTTTTTTTGTCCATGCTAGGTGAAGTGCAGAAGTCTAATATAGCATGCTAGGAAACGAGATTACTGACAAATGTTTAGCTAGTAACAAATTAATGCAAAGTTATTTTAAAGTTACAGTGAACTTTATCTAGCCTTCTAAACAATTTGTCTTGAATCCAGACTTTCCTCCTTTTATGTTGTGTTATGTTGCTATAACTTGGAGACAGAATTTCTCCAATCTCTCACTCCCGTAGTGGAGTGAGAGTATAATGGATTGGAATTTGAATCCAGCTTTTAGGAGGTCCCCATGGTGTTGGAGTGTGGACAGTGACTCACAAACAGCTAGTAGGAAGGAAAACAGCCAATTTTGTTGAATCTGCGCTTAATCAACCACCATCTATTTCCTGTTCTCCAAAAGAGCGGGGCTATCTCGTCTATGCACACTTATAATTTGTCTTTTTATGAATTATTTTCTCCTTCAAAACTGTCTTTATTTATTTGAACGTTTTAGTGGTATCAGAGGGGTAATTGGTGTTACAGTACAATGTGATTGCTCTGGGCTTATGAATATGTTTATGTAAGATTATTGTTTTTATTATATGATGTTGGACATATATAAGATTACTCTATGGTAATTCTAGTTAGTCACTAGTAACCAGTGCTTCAGTTAGTGATTTGGCTTACTTTTAAAAGGTTAGGAAAATTTGTTTCCTCCAAAAGTAGTTTAAGGAGTAAAAGAGGTGATCATTGGAAGAGAATGTATAAAGTCTGCCTTATGGACATCTTGAGTACAAATTATATAGTTCAAAACTTTTGTGGTTGCTATGCATATATGAAAAGAAATTTATTTTAAAGTAACCATCTAATTTTTTTTTCATTCTATTAGGAGGGCATTTTTTTTTTCTTTTGAAATGTGATTCCCTCTGCTACCCTAAACCCATGCTCAAACTGTCCAAAACTGATTAATGGATATATTTTTGACCTTTTAATTAAAGCATTAATTTGTTAATGATCAACATTCCCTGATAAGCTCTTCATAGGTTAAGAGAAAGAAAAGTTCTATGAGTCTGAGTAATTACTGAGATTACTACTTAGAAAAGAGCCAAGGGAGAAAGTTTGCTGTATATGACCTTTGCAAGTTGTTGAATAAAGAAGAGAATCAGCAGCTAATGTTTTTAGTTAAGTTTGTGAGAGCATGGCATCTTCACAGTCTTTGGAGACTCTTTCCCCTGGTTAGACCCTGGGGGTACCTTTTAGGTACACCCAACTAGGATGAAGGTTGCAAATTCCAGTGATGCTAAGAGTTGGAAGGTAGCCTAAATGAATGAAACAGGCAGGATATAAGAAGAATAATGGCATAGGTTCAAAACCGACATTTGATTCGTGTGTGATTTTCTGGAGGGTGTGAACAGCAGGGCTCTGACGAGCACATGCCGAAGCAGCTAAAGGGGCAGCTGGGCCTCGGCCAGATTTCTCTCCCTTTCTCTTGCTCTCTTTTTCTTTGAGAAGCCAGAAAACTTTTTTTTTTTTTTTTTAATGTGAAGTCTTTCAATTTTAAAATATTGGCACTAATTCAGATATTACAAACACAAAGTAGTCCAACACTGTAGGCCAAACAAACCCAGTTTGTGGGGTTGGTTCTGGCCAGTGGGTTACCCGTGTGTGACTTCTGCTGTAATATGGCAGCTCCAGGCAGCCGCTCTGACTCGAGGAATCCTGAGCACACAGGCTTTCAGGCCAGATTGTCTCCCTGTGCTGGAGGTGGCCTCCAGCAGTCTGATGGAGCAGCATCTTTGTAAAGCAACACGTGTGGGCCCAGTTGTCCTGTACTAGGACCTACACAGACCACTTTTCTTGGTGGGCTGTTGACTGCTCTTTTTTTTTTAAGAATTTTTTTTTTTTTAATTAATTTATTTTCCCCCGAAGCCCCGGTAGATAGTTGTATGTGATAGTTGCACATCCTTCTAGTTGCTGTATGTGGGATGCGGCCTCAGCATGGCTGGAGAAGCGGTGCGTCGGTGCGCGCCCAGGATCCGAACCCGGGCCGCCAGCAGCGGAGCGCGCGCACTTAACCGCTAAGCCACGGCTGTTGACTGCTCTAACTGAAGTCTGCTCCTTCCTGTGATTGATGTACAGATCCATGTATGTTTATTTTGTGTATATATTAGTGGTTACCTTCTGGTGTCCTATTTGGTGGAGTTGTTAAGGATTCCTGAAATTGACATCTTTACTGAAGTTGACTGATGACGCCAAAATGTTTTCTACCACTCAACATTTGGCATCCTTATAGAGCTACAGCACATGCCCACTCTCAGTGGGGATTCCCATAGTCTTTGTTTTGAACCAGTCTGGTTTTCAAATGCCACTATTTTTGCGTTTTAATTACTGTTACTGTTAATTTAATACTGTTACTATAAAATTAGTTTGTTGTGTGGTTAATTCCTCTGTGTATGGTGAATGATACGTATATGCATCAATAGCATTTTTGTCTTGTAATTTTCAAATAACTAAATTATATGAATTACAGTTCAAAATGAGTCATTCATAGACCTATGGCTGAAACAGATGTGTATATATCTCCCCCATTTGTGTTTTACTGTGATACTTTATAGTTGTCACAGAGTTCATTTTCCCATTGGAAAGTGGGCATGTGGGGATAATTGGATCTTTTGCCTTGCACATATGGAATGGAATCACAGAAGCTTGAGAGCTATTTCTCTGAAAGAAAACCATCGACAGACACACTATACCTACATGTGTGTAGAAGATGTAGCTATAAAACGATGAAGCCGTTTCCCAAACCAGTCTCTAGGCTTAGTTGCCTTGCTTTGTAAGCTGCACTTCAAATAAACCACGGAGGAAGCCAAGTAGATACATTAAACTAATATATGGACCAAAAAAGGGTAAATAGTAATACTTTATAATCCAACGTTACTCCCTCTATAGATTCCTTGCCTTGCACCCTCTCGCAGTCTACTCCAGTTAGGCTCCCTTCCTGGGCTCTGAAACCACCCCCAACACGGCCATAATTTGTTGCTAAATATAAAGGTCACTTCTCTGTCATTATCTTATTCGATCTCCCAGCAGCATTCCACAGTGGACCACTCCCTCCTTCATGAAACTCTTTCCTCACTTGATTCTGTGTCTTCCCAGAACTTCAGTTCTTCCTCTGAGGTCTCTAATCGCTCTTCCTCAGACTCCTTTGCTGTTTTTTTTTTTTTTTTTTTTTTTTGAGGAAGGTCAGCCCTGAGCTAACATCCATGCTAATCCTCCTCTTTTTGCTGAGGAAGACTGGCCCTGAGCTAACGTCTATTGCCAATCCTCCTCCTTTTTTTCCCCAAAGCCCCAGTAGATAGTTGTATGTCGTAGTTGCACATCCTTCTAGTTGCTGTATGTGGGACATGGCCTCAGCATGGCTGGACAAGCAGGGCCTCGGTGCACACCCGGGATCCGAACTTAACCGCTAAGCCGCGGGGTTGGCCCTCCTTTGCTGTTTGATGGCTGAGTGTGGATTGCTCCGGGACTTGATGTTGGACCCGTTTCTCTTTTCTATGTACGCGCCTTGCTAGCTGATCTCATCTAGGCTCGTGATTTTAAATGCCATCTACATGCCAGGGACTCTCAAATCCCCATTCTTGATTCTGCCCTGCCCCTGGAACTCCTGTCTCAGATACCTAATTGCCTGCGTTTTCTCCATCACAGCACACCGCCACCACCACCCAGTCAGTTGTTCAAGCTGTAAATCTAGAATTTATCCTTAATTCTTTCCTCTTCCTCTCCTCATTGCCTTGTCACCAGTCACCAGTAGAACCTGTCAACTTTGCCTCCAAAGCGTATCTTATGTTGGACCACCTCATTTTGTCTCCACTGCTGCAAGCCCAGTCTGGGCAACTACCATCTTTTGTCTGGAAGACTGCAGTTGCTTCCTGACTGGTCTCCCTATGTCCACTCTTGCCCCACAATTGATTCTTCACGTAGTGGCCAGAGGGATCTTTAAAAAGTGTAAATCAGATTTCGTTACTTCCTACCGGCCCTCTCCACTGGCTTCCTGAGTACTTGGAGTAGAATGCAAATTCCTCACCCTGGCTCACGGAGCTTCATGATCTGGCCCTGCCTGCCTTTTCTGCTTCTTGAGTGGAAAGGCCTGGAATGCTCTTTCCGCTAATCTTTGTACACCTGGCTCCTTCTTGTCCTTCGCACTCAGCTGCTTGGTCACTTCCTTAGAGAGACCTTCCCCATCTAAAGCAGCTCCTCAGTCACTCATGATCACTCTTTATTTCTCTGATATTTTTCTTTATTTTCACACCTCCAGAACTGAGCTTTTCATCATAAAGCAAGGACTTTGTTTATGTCGGTACAGAGGACAGTGCTTGGCACATAGGAGGGATTCACTGAAAACATACTGATGAGAAAATAGATAGTTTACAAAGGCTTGCACCTGGATTATGTCTCTTAAGCCTCCATAGCCCTATAAATTAGTTAGAGATCTTTATCTCTATGTGACTGATGAGGAAGTTGAGGCTTTAATTAAATGGTTTGCCTACAGTGACATAAGTTACATAACTAGCAAGGAGAGGAAGTGGAACTTGAGAAACAAAGCCTGGTTAAAAACAAACAAAACCGTATCACAGTATCTTGACTGAAAACTTCATATTGAGAGGCCATGGAGTCTAAAACAAAATGTATGGGGAGATGACTCGGGTGGTGGCAGGGCTACAAAACCAGACGGAACAGTGCTGGTGGCGCAGCCCAGCTGTTTGCTCCTGGGCTCCAGGGCTTCCCCCAACACTGTCAGGGGGTCCACGAAGTCGACACTGTTTTCATAATAATGGAAAATGTCATTGGCCTTTTCCACTGTGTTGAGATCTGCGCTGATGGTGCAAAAGTGACGGTGGGTAAAACTGCTGGTGCCTTAGCACGAATCAAGATGGTGACACCAAACTGTGCTGGTAGTTATTGTTTTCTTCACTGCCATGCACTCGCAGTAAAAAAAATTTCAGTTTCACTTGAGAATGCCCTTGATAAAGCAATAAAGTTTATTAGTTTTATTAAATCTTGGCTCTTTAGCACATGCCTTGTTAATACTTTGCTTGATGACTTTGCACAATGACGCTCTGCTGTGTGCGTGGTTGTCTTAGGAAGAGCACTCGTGGGCTGCAGGCTGAACTAGCTGTTGCTTTTCATGGAACACAAGCTGGACCTGTAAGGTGCTGATAGGCCAACTCTGGGCACTCAGAGGCTTGGGTATTTGGCAGACATTTTCTCGAAAATGAATGAAGTGAGCTATCACTTCAAGGAAAACAACTGACAGTATTTGTTGTCAGTGATAAAATTTGAGCTCTCAGTGAAAATTAGAGTTTTGGAAAACCTGTATCTGCCACTGTGAGCTTCACAGCTTCCCAGTTCTCATAGACTTTTCTCATGAGCTCATGGTGATACTAATGACTCTGATTTTTTTTTTTTTGTTTTGATATTGTAGAATGAAATGTGTCCCCATTTGGAACATCTGCATAATTCAGTGAACCAATATTTCCAAATGACCAATCCATGTTATTACAAAATCATCCATGGGTAAAAGATCCATTCAGAGTTAGGCCAGTGCGTTTTAACATAACAGGGTGCAAAAAGTTCATTGCTGTGGTTTCAGATAGATGAGATATCCCGTTTTATATTCTATTCAGATAGATTGCAGCAAACCTTTAAGAAACTACAATTTACTGAGTTTTGACGTCGCATCAAAGAAGGTTCTCAATTATTTGGACATTCTGATACCTCTGCCCTGTCCAACTACATGTCTTTGTGAGGTCAGATTTGCCTCATCTACTTTAGTCGAACAACATATCACAATAGATTCAATGCAGAATATGAGAGGCCATCTGTCTTCTATTGAGGCAGACGTTAAAGAGATTTGTAAAAAACAGTGTCACTCTGACAATTTTTTGAAAATATAGTTATTTTTCATAGAAATATTTACTTGACTGTGTAATGAGTTTATAATTTTTAAATGAATTAATAAAGAAATATGTTACTTTTTTTGTTTTAACCTCCAATATGGAAAATGCTGATAAATGTAACTCTTTGGTAGTCTTCAGTAATCTTTAAGAGTGTAAAGGTGTCCTGTTATCAAAAGTTTGAGACTTGTTAGTGTAGTTAAAAGAGAGTGGGCATCAAACTTAAATTAGGAAGAAGGGCTTGAGGATGTCAGGTGGTTGGCCAAAAATATCAAGCAGTGACTTGACCAGAAATTAGGTAACAGACCTAAAAGTGATCTGTTACAATTTTTCCATTCTCTGAGCTTGTGCTGGGGAAGCGCCTATGTGATTGTGTGGGTAGCTGCCTTCTGTGTAGCCATATAGCCATCAGTAGGGCCCCCTGTTGCCCCAGACTTCTTCTTCTTTTCTTTTTTTTTTGGTGAGGAAGATCAGCCCTGAGCTAACATCCGTGCTAATCTTCCTCATTTGGCTGAGGAAGACCAGCTCTGAGCTAACATCTATTGCCAATCCTCCTCCTTTTTTTTCCCCCCAAACCCCAGAAGATAGTTGTATGTCACAGTTGCACATCCTTCTGGTTGCTGTATGTGGGATGTGGCCTCAGCATGGCCGGAGAAGCGGTGTGTCGGTGTGCGCCCGGGATCCGAACCCGGGCTGCCAGTAGTGGAGTGCGCGCACTTAACCGCTAAGCCACGGGGCCGGCCCTGCCCCAGACTTCTAGTGTGTGTCCTGTGAGTGGAGGAAATCGATCCAGTATGGCAGGTGAGGGTAGCCAGAGGTCTTTACGTCAGTTCAACAAAGGTTTATTGCTCACTTACAGTGTGCTGTGCTCTCTAGGACTCTAGTGTCTGGTATGACAGACAGACAAGTCAACACCTAATTATAATACACTGATATATGTGTGTTTACAGGTGGGAAGGACATGATTATTGGGAAAATCTTGAATTTATATCAAATAAGTAAATCATTTGCATTGAACTACGTTTATGAAATGTATAAATCAGTCACACTGACCCAGCATTAAACTCTCAGCACTAATGACTGTTGTGGTCGGTGATGGGGAGCTGCTTAAGGATTTGAGCAGGGGAATGTCATAATAGATTTGTGTTGTGAAAGATCTTTTTGACCGTGGGTGGAGTGGAGGGTTTGGAGCTGGGTGAGACTGAAGGTGGGAACACCCACTGGAGTGTGGAGTTGTAATCCAGGTGAGAAACCATGAGACCCAAAACCAGGCGACTGCAGGAGCTGTGGAGAAAGGGCATGGACTCTGCTGATGCTGAGGAGGTAGAATCAGTAGAGTCTGGCTCCATGTGGGGGTTAGAGAGTGGGCGGAGAGTGTGGACCGAGCGTGAGTGTCGGCTGCAACAGTCTCTCTCTGCGCTGGAAGCGAATGAACTTTCTGCTGGTATTCTTCACGTGAGACTCAGGAGCCACAAAGGGACTGTCTACATGGATTTTTTTTTAACCTGCTTTAAAAAACATGCCATGTTCCATTTTGAACAACGTGCTGTGGAAGAGTCCTGAAATGGATGAGAACATTTCCTCCTCATTATCACCTTGTAGAATTCTAAAGCTAGAGTTTTAACAAGATAGCATGTGGATTATATATAGGTGGTATCCTCCAGGTTTCTGACTCCATCTTCTTATTCAGAAGACATTACCCAAGTACTGCAGGTGTCTACCATGCTTGTTTCAGTAGGGCTGATGCTGGACACCTTTTTCTTTTTGTAAATCTAATTAAATGTATAGAAAATACCATTCCCGTAAATATTTGGCATGATATGTTAATGCTTTAATCTGCATTAATTTAATCTTTAATGTTCTTGAACCTTAAACTTGACAGGTGGGTGCCACCGCAGAGAGTGTCTGGCCTTTAGAGGTGGGGGAGGAGATGAGCATTGAGAGTGAGTTGTACTTTTACCCAGGCAGCACTCTGCTTCTCATCTGTGCCTTTTGTCCTTGACTAGTACTATTTTGTATTTTTTAGTTTTGATATAGTTTCAAACTTACAGAAAAACTGTAAGAATAGTATGATGAATTCCCACATATCCTTTACCCAGATTCACAGTTGTTTATATCTTGCCTCATTTTTTATCATTCTATTTATAAATGTAAATATGTATTTTTTTCCCTGAACTATTGAAGAGTAAGTTGGAGACACTGTGCCCCTTTATGCTTTAATGTGTCTATCTCCTGAGAACAAGGACATTCTCTTACATAACCACAGACAGTTGTAAAAATCAGGACATTTGTCAATGATATATTACTATTATTAAGCTACAGTTCACATTAAAATGTTGCAATTTGTCTCAACGATGCCCCTTTATTAGCAATTTCTGCCCCCCCCAGCATCACTCATTGTGTTTACTGATTTTGTCTGTGTAGCCTCCTTTAATCTAAAGGAGTTTCTCAGCCTTTCTTAGAATTTCTTGACCTTGACAATTTTTGTTATTGTGGTAAAATATACATAATATAAAGTTTACCATTTTAACCACTTTTAAGTGTACAATTCAATGGCATTAAGTACATTCCCATAGTTGTGCAACCATCACTGCCATCCGTCCCCAGAACTTTTTCATCTTGCCAAACTGAAACTCCATACCCATTACACAACAGCTCTCTCCCCTGGCCCTTGGTAACTTCCATTCTACTTCCTGTCTGTATGGATTTGTTGACCTTGACATTTTTAAAGAGTACAGGGCAGTTTTTTTGTAGAATGTCCTCAAGTTGGCTGTGTGTGTGTGTTTCCTCACACTCAGATTCAGGTTCTGCATTTTGGGTGGGATACTATTGAAGTGATGTGGTTTTTTCAGAGCATCATATCAGAATATGATAGGATGTTGCTTTGTCCCAGTATTGTTACCTTTGATCATTTAATCCGTTACTGTCATTATTTATTTTCTTGCTTCGTAGAGGGCCTCTTCAAGTTGTCGCCTTTGCCCTTTTGACATGCCAGGGTTTGCACTCTTGTTTACTTGATGCTCCAGGCTCATCTTATATTTTCCCTGCCTCAGCCCTGGAATCAGTCTTTTCTCCAAGGATCCCAGGTTATTTTTAGTGGAGAATGGAATTTAGAAGCAAGATCTGATGGGGCTGGCACCGTGGCTTAGCGGCTAAGTGCGCGCGCTCCGCTGCTGGCGGCCCGGGTTCGGATCCTGGGCGGGCACCGACGCACCACTTCTCCGGCCATGCTGAGGCCGCGTCCCACAGACAGCAACTAGAAGGATGTGCAGCTATGACATACAACTATCTACTGGGGCCTTGGGGATAAAAATATAAATAAATAAAATTATAAAAAAAAAAAAAAAGAAGCAAGATCTGGGCGTTAGGTTTGCTTATTGCTGCTGGAGTGCCATTGTTTGTAGGCCCCCTTGGCAGAAGAGATAGGGTGAAGACATCCATGTCTGTCTTTATTTATTTCTCTATTTATTGCTGTACATTGAAAACCATGAATGCGCAGAGGTGTCTCCAGAGCTGGTGATTGCCACAGGGCACATTCTCCTTTTTCCTCCTTTTCAGGTTTGTCACTTCCTTCCCAGGAGTGAGAACCTGGCTCCTTTGTCCTCATTTAGTCATTTGCCCAAGGCTGGAATGCACAGAGGGGAGTTTCTGAATTGCTAACCCATAGCACTTGGAGAAGTAAACCTACTAAGAAGTTGATTACATTGTTGTTTGAGGCAAACTTTACACAGAGTGAAATGCACAAATCTAGCTGTTAGTGTATGCTACCTAAAAGTAAGTTTCAGGGTTTCCCAATGTTTTAAGGGGAAATAATGGTTTTTATAAGCATTTAGTACCATTTTCATATATGACACTGAGCTTGGGATTTTGTGGGCTGTAAGGAGACGTAAGACATGGGAAGGGCCCTTTTAGAATTTATATTTTATTAGAGAAAAATGACATCCTATGCAAAGTTTGGTAAAAGCACAATGCAGTAATTATGTATCTGTGCTTGAGTAACAAGGTAGTGATTTAAGGAATTCTGCTTGCTGGACATTTCTATGGTGTCTGTATGCCCGAGGCACTCGGCCCAGCCCTGTGCTGTGTGTACCTTTTAGGGTGTCCCTGATGGGTAAAGTCAAGTGGTGGGGGCACAGGGAGGGGAAAGAGTAGTTAAGTCACAAACAACTGATTTAGAGAATTCACTAATTCAGCTAATATTTGTTGAGTGCCTCTATGTGCCAGGCACCATGCTAAGTGTGAATAACTCCTGTTTTTAAGGCGTTTACCAGTTTATTGGGGAGGATGGGTTGACTCAACATGGGAGGCAGGGCATTAGGGTGGTGGTGGCTGCATGCAGAGCATGGAGAAGGCCTCCCGGAAGATGAGCACTCAGGGTCAGTACCTGAAAGAGAATAGACATTAGCTGGCAAAGAAGGAGAGGGTGGGAGGGCCGGGCTGAGAGAGCAGGGTGTGCAGAGGTGGCGAGGTGGGAGGTCATGGTCTTGGGCGAAGGCCCAGGTGAGGGCTTTCCTCCTTCCTCCCCAAGGCAGTGCTCCAGCTACTGTGCAGCCCGACCTGCTTTATTTGCCCTAGCACTGCCACCACCCTCACACCAGGCTCTGCTTTTGTGTTGTCTCCCCTACTGAAACAGGGACTTCGTGTTGTCCACTGCTGCGCCCCCAACTTCTCAGAGTGACTGTGCTCAGTAGATATTTGTTAGGTGAATAGGTGGAGCAGAGAATGTGCGAAGAGAAGTGCTGAGAGATCCATGAGGGTGGAGAGGTGAACCCGGCAGGTCCTGAGAAACTTTAGAAGGCCCTAAGAATTTGGATTTTGTCTTAAGGACAATTAAGAAAGGTTTTAAAGCGGGGTCATGACATGATCACGATCGCATTTTAGAAAAATCCCTCTGGCTGCAGAGTGGGGAGAGAGAGAGAGTGTGTGTGTGTGAGAGAAAGAATAGGTGTGTGTGTGAATAGTTGTGTGTATGTGTGTGTGTGAATGTGTGTGAGGGAGGGGGAGTGGGTCAGGAGCATCCTGAGGATGAGGAGGTGGGAGCCGAGGAAGAGCTGGCTGCCCTTTGAGCTCAGGTGGTGTCAGTGAGACTTGGGTGGCCTGAGAGCTCCCTGGAAGGAGGGTTGATCGCAGTTGGTCATTGATTGGGTGCAGGAGGTGGCAAAATGACTTGCAGGCTCCTGGCTGCATGTAGGAGAGAGAGGAACAAGCTGCTCTGGGCATCTGGGAAGGGAAAGAGCCCGTATCTGGCTGTGGGAATCAGAGAAAATTTTCCTTAAGGAGTGTTTCAGTGGGAAATGTTGACAGTGTTGCTTAAAATGGTTCCCAAGTCCCCTCTCCCCTTGGTGTCTGGTCTTCATTCATCCCTGCCCGGAAGTGTTGGTGATGAGCTGTGCACAGTGAATATCGTTCAGTTTGGTGTTTTCTTGGATAACTTTTCTTTTATCCTTAAAAATTGACCAGACAAGCGATTTAAAGATATACCAAAATTAAAAAGTACTGTCAAAATGTTAAATCAAACTTTTCCTTTTTCTCTGTTCCCTCTAAACAAGTTTAGAGGCCTGGCCTTGGTCCAGATTTGATTTCTGCAGAGGTGAAATCATCGCACAGATACAAGGTGTCTCTGTTTCTTTGCTACAGCGGATGTCCTGAATACCTAGCGTGTTGGTGCGTGCCATCTCGCTGAGTAGATGACCATGCTGTGTGAGAGGAGACTATGAGTTGTTTCCAGTCTGTGGCTGGCCTGGCTGGCGGGTTGTGGGGCCCAGATTAGACCCGAAGTCTGGCTTCAGGGCCTGGCTCCAGAGAAGTGGTCCTCAGTCTTTGACGTCATACACACAACTTTTCTCCTGAAAACTTGTTTTGACTTGGTCAGCAGGCATGAATATTTTCTCTCAAGAGTTTTTGTTCTTTAAGTAAAACTTTATACAGAAGATGGTCTTAGTACTTGAAAAATATTTTAACATTTTTTATTGGAGTAACTGAATTCCTTGAAAATTTGTTGTTTTCCTTCAGATTATAAAAACAATACATCATTGTAAAATAGTTAGAAAATGTGGAAAAACATAACAATGAAAATAAAAATGATATAAAATCCTGCTATGCCACTGTTAATATCTTGGTGTATTTTCTACTACTCCATCTTCCTTTTCCCCCTTCTTCACAACCAGGATTATAGTGTATGTGTCGTTAAAGGATTATTTTGAATTATCTACTTTTGATATCCTTGCCCTTGTGAGATCTGAAGCATGACGATAAAATAAACCCTCGGAAGCCCCACCACACTCAAGATCTAGCTCAGCATCAGCACCAGTGCGGCCTCCGGCTTTTAACATCTTCCCTGCCTCTGGGAATATAAGAGCAATACTTGCTTAGTTTTAAGTCGTACTGACTGTGTGCCAGGCATTGTCCAGGCTTTCCATATTGACAGTCCCGTTAATTCCTGAATAACCCTGTGAACAGGTGCTGTTATACCCATTTTACAACTGAGGAGACTGAGGCGAGAGAGGTTGGATAGTCTCTTAGCTAGCCAAAGTCCCATAGCTAGTGAGCAGTGGAGCCCAGATTTGGGCCCTGGTGTCTGTGCCCTCATTATGCTCGGCTATCCTGCGTCTGGAAAATGTGAGCATTAATGGAGAACCTGGAGACCGCAATAATGCTGACATCTCAGGAGTGCCATCATTTATTTACCTGCTCACTCATTGTTTATTGACTACCGAGTAAGTGCCTCTGCTGTACTAGCTCCACTGTGGGGATGAAGAAGGATTATGACCCAGTCCCTAACCCCGGGAAGAGTGGTAAAATCAATGTTGAGTGCAGGCCAGCTTAGGGGATCAGAGAGAGAATCTTGAAACATTTAACTAGTGGTTCAAGACTGTTATCACTCAGTGAAAAGGAGCAGTATGGCTAGTAGCTGGTGAGGGATTTCGGAAGGGGAGTCTGGTTGAGGAAGGCTTCTGGAGGAGGTAGGACCTGAGCTGGACACAGAGACGAGAAGGATATGGCTGGTTGGAGTGTAGAGGGAAGGACCTTCTAGGGAGGTGGATAGACGGTGGCTAGTTTAAGTGAAAGGATGGTCTTTTCAGAATACCGTGGGAGATAGTGCTGGGGGTGGGGGAATGGTGGCATACTGTGATGCCTTGAGTGCCCAGCAGAAGGCTTGGCCCTTTTCCTTTAGTTACAGAGTTGTGAGGAGGATGATAAAGGTAGCATTCTTCAGAGGTTAAGTGGGCATTTTGTAGATTGACACACATTTATAGAAATACCTGGCAGTCTAGAGCTCTGCCTCGAGTAACATGAGTTGGGTCTAGTTCAGACTAGCCTCTGCTCTTAAGCAGCTGATCCCCGGGAGGGGCCAGTGGAGACTAGCACGCAGGTGAGATAGGCAGAAGAAAGGACCCTAAGGGAGGTTCACATACCTGGTGGTTAGAGGTAGGTGGGTGTCAGGGGACTGTGGAGGCAAGAGGGGTTTGCAGGATGGAGCAGGATCTTAGCAAGTGGAGTTGAGAGACCAGCATGGAGGTGGGAAGGGAAGGATTTGCCCAGAGTAAGGAGGAGGCCTCTGGTCCGAGGAGTAAGAGGTACTTGGAGCCAAATCTTGAAAGACCTGAATGGTAGGATGAGGAAATGGCATTTATTTGGAAAGCAACAAAATCTTTGAAAGTTTTATAGTAGGGGTGGGGTGTGGAGTAGTAACATTCTGAGAGAGATGAGGAGAGAATTGCGGGATTTGGTGAATAGTTAGGAGGAAGAAAAACTGGTGGTTTTTTTTTGTTGTTGTTTTTTGAATGGACTCTATTTTTTAGGATAGTTTTAGATTTGTAGAAAAATTGAGAAGGTAGGTAGAGTTCCCATACACTTGGTACCCAGTTTCCCCTATTGTTAATGTCTTACATTAGGGTAGTACATTTGTCACGACTAATGAATCAATATTGACACATTATCATCAACTAAAGTCCACACTTTTTTCGGATTTCCTAAGTTTTTATCTGTTATCTTTTTTTTTGTTCCAGAACCCCATCCAGGATCCCACATGACATTTAGTCATCATGTCTCCTCAGGCTTCTCTGGGCTGTGACGGTCTCTCAGACTTTCTTCGTTTTGGATGACCGTGACAGTTTTGAGGAGTGCTGGTCAGGGATTTTGTAGAATGTCCCTCTGTTGGGATTTGTCTAATATTTTTCTCATGATTAGACTAGGGTTATAGGTTTTCAGGATGGGGAATATCACAGAGGGAAAATGCCCTCCTTAACACATCGTGTCAAGGGTTTATGCTGTCAACATGACTCATCTCTGTTGATGTGACCTTGATCACCTGGCTGAGTTGTGTTTGCCAGCTGTCCCCCTGCTTCCATCCTGTGTTCTTTGGAAGGAAGTCACTATGCGCAGCCCACACTTAAGGGGTGGGGGATTGGGCCCTCCCTCCCTAAGGGCAGGGTATCTACATACATTACTTGGGATTTTTCTGTATGGGAGATTTATCTATGCTCCCCCGTTAATCTATTCAATCGTGTACTTATATCAGTATGGACTTGTGGATATTTACTTTATGCTTTGGGTTATAATCCAGTACTACTTCATTCTGTTCCTTAAATTGCTCCATCTTTGTCCACTGGGAGCTCTTTCAGTTGGCTCCTGGGCTACTTTGCCATAGCCCCATCATTGTGGGTTTTTTTTGGAACACCTCCTTACTTTCTGGCACTACGGGATGCTCCAGGCTCATCTTGTACATTTCCTGTCTCAGTCCTAGAATCAGCCATTTCTCCACGGAGCCCTGGTTGCTTTTGTTGGAGAATAGTGTTAGAGACCAAGATCTGGGTGATGGGTGTTGGAGTGGTCATTGCTACTGGGGTGTCATTTCTTTTAGGTCCTCTCAGGTGACAGAGCAAGGAAATATATGTGTGTATACTGACCCCTGTGTATATACACATGTCTATAAATTCTTCTGTATGTAACCATCTCTATCTACATTAAGCTGAACATACTGCATTCATAGTGATGTCTTCAAGTCTAAACTGTTTTGTTTTTTCTGTTTTTTCTTGTTACGTTAAATCTGGAACCAAGACATTAGTAACATGAAGTGAACTGAGAGAAAGGGGTGCTTCTGGAGGAAAGCTAGTGAGTTTGGTTTTAGACAGGTTGAGTTTGAGATACACTGAAATCTGAAGAGATGAGTCAAGTTTGGAGAAATAAATTTGGAAACTGACTGCATGGGGGTGATGTTAGATGGTAGAAGTTCTTGGAGAGTGAAAAAGGGAGGTTGTCCATCAGGGGAAGGCCAGTCAGAGATGAGGAGGATGAGAACCACGTAGCTTAAGAGAGGCTAAGGAAGAGAAAGGCTTTTATTTATTTATTTGTGAGGAAGATCAGCCCTGAGCTAACATCCATGCTAATCCTCCTCTTTTTGCTGAGGAAGACCAGCTCTGAGCTAACATCTATTGCCAATCCTCCTCCTTTTTTTTTTTTTCCTCCAAAGCCCCAGTAGATAGTTGTATGTCATAGTTGCACATCCTTCTAGTTGCTGTATGTGGGATGCGGCCTCAGCATGGCCGGAGAAGCGGTGCATCGGTGCGCGCCCAGGATCCGAACCCGGGCTGCCAGTAGCGGAGCGTGCACACTTAACCGCTTAGCTGTAGGGCCGGCCCCAAGAAAGGCTTTTTTGGGAAGCAGTTGACGCATAACATTTCGTAAGTGCTGCGTTTGGTGTCTGCCAGTCCATAGCCCCTTCCAGTGAACCTTTTTGCCCTTTTAGTCCTTGTCGCTCCTGAAGGGGCAACCCTTTGTGGACCACAGCATCCTGCCTTTTCCTGACTGCAGCCAAGTGGACCAGGGTTGGATGTCTGACCCAAGGGTATCCACTTCCCAAGGCCAACAGTATATCGCTTGGTGGGCATGGGAAGATGAGCTGGACCAATCTGGTTCTCTTGTAATAATTTGAATTGGGACACATCAGCGGGAACAGAGTTAGGTCTGGGTTATAAGGGGTCATGGCATGCTCTGAGTTAGTTATGGGTAAACATGACCTGTGAAGAAGCAGTTGGTTCAGGGACAGAAGGCAGGAGATGCAGCGTGGAGCTGAGTCATGGCAGCAATGCAGAACGATGGAGCGGCTCATGCCTGGGTCCTTTTGCTGCCCGGCCCTCATTGTTCCTGCCCTTTCTGAGGTTGGGGCCTTTTGTTTTTTTCTGGGTCCTGTGCTAGGTGTCCTGAGAAAGCATAGTTGCTTAGGGTCACTTAATTGAGACTCACATTTTTAAGTTTATTTTTAGTAAATTTCATTGAAGCCTAACAGAAAACTTCACAGCTAAAGTGCGCCATGAATTGCCACAAAGTGAACACATGTGTGACCAGCACCCAAATCAAGAAACAGAATGTGACGAATGCTACCTGCCCCACTGAGGTTCCTCTCCTCTGTCCTTCTTGTCACTTTCCGCCCCTCCTGCTGGGACGCCACCCTCCTGATGTCTGCAGTTAGACAGCTGGACTCTTGTTTCTGCTTTCTTTCACTTAGCATTGTCTCTGAGATCCACTCCTGTTGCTGTCTGTAGCTGTACTCATTTGTAGCTGAGTGTAGTGCTAAATTTTATTCTTCCCCTGTTGGTGGACATTTGGGTGGTTTCCAGTATTTGGGCTATTAAAATTGTGCTGCAATGAACATTCTTTTACATGTCTCTTGGGGAACATGTATACTGATTTCTCTCGTATATAGAAATCTAAGAGTGGAATTGGTGGGTGTTAGAGAATACATGTAGTTCGCCTCAATAGATGTTGCCACACAGGTTTTCAAAGTAGTTGTGTCGATAGACATTCCTGCCAGCATTGTGTGAGAGTTCCAGTTCCTCCATATTGTTGCTGACACTTGGAGTACATGTTATCTTGAAAGCTTTGCAGAAAGAACACATACAGTCCTCCCTTACAAGGAGCTGACTTCCTAATGTAGAGGGCGCACCCTGGACAGATAGTGCTAGGAGATATCTGTTACATAGTAGAGACTTCGTAAATATTTGTTGCATGACGGAGCCTGGGCCGTTGGTGACTTTTGAGAGAGAGATATCTTGGTCCAATAGGGAATTTAGTAGAAGCTGAATTTCTGGGGAACAGTTGTCAAGGAGGTGAGAGGAGAGCGAGGCAGTGGTCACATAGCTGGGGGTTTGGGAGGAGAGGAGTGGCCAGCATTGGGAGCAACAGCAAATAAATGTTTGCAAGGCAGAGGAGCCAGCAGAGGGAAAGATGGAACTCAGTGGAAAGGACAGTGAAGGAAGAGGCCCTGTGGGTGAGATGCACAGGAGGGCCCAGGGAGGGGAGGGAGGCAGTGAAGGCAGGAACTCTACTGCTCCCACTTTATCACTTTACGATTTGCAAACATTTTTTTCACATGGATTAGTCTATTTAATCCTGATGACACCCCTAGCAGGCATCTGTTGTTACAGTTGAGTGAACTGAGGCTACGTAGAGAGGGCAGTCAACCCTGCGGAATTCATTGGCTGCTAAGGAGCGGAGCCAGGAGTCCAAGCCTGTGATCTGACGACTTAGGAGTCCCGGCCTCCACCTTGCTTCTTACCCCATTGTCAGGGCGGCCTTGTGCGAGATTTCTCGTTGGTTTAAAGTCCTTCCTTGTAGAGACTTAGAGAATCTTTTTTTTTTTTTTTTTTTGATTTAGCATTAAAAAAAAATTTTTTTTATTGATGTCATAATAGTTTATAACATTATGAGTTTCCAGTTGTACATTATTATTTGTCAGTCACCATATAAATGCGTCCCTTCACCCCTTGTGCCCACCCCCCAACTCCCTTCCCCCTGGTAACCACCAAACTGTTCTCTCTGTCTGTGTGTTAGTTTATCTTCCCCATATGAGTGAAGTCATACAGTGTTTGTCTTTCTCTGTCTGGCTTATTTCACTTACCCTAATACCCTCCAGGTCCATCCATGTTGTTGCAAATGGGATGATTTTGTCTTTTTTTATGGCTGAGTAGTATTTCATTGTGTATATATATACATCTTCTTTGTCCAATCATCTGTTGATAGACACTTGGGTTGCTTCCACTTCTTGGCTATAGTGAATAATGCTGCAATGAACATAGGGGTGCATAAGCCTTTTGGGATTGTTGATTTCAGGTTCTTTGGATAAATACCCAGAAGTGGGATAGCTGGATCATAAGGTATTTCTATTTTTAATTTTTTGAGGAATCTCCATACTGTTTTCCATAGAGGCTGCACCAGTTTGCATTCCCACCAGCAGTGAATTAGGGTTCCCATTTCTCCACATCCTTGCCAACATTTGTTATTTTTTGTCTTGGTGATTATAGCCATTCTAACAGGTGTAAAGTGATATCTTAGTGTAGTTTTGATTTGCATTTCCCTGATGATTAGTGATGTTGAACGTCTTTTCATATGCCTATTGGCCATCTGTATATCGTCCTTGGAAAAATGTCTGTTCATATCCTGAGACTTAGAGAATCTTGATGGACTTTTTCTAAGAATTGAAAAGGCATGAGTTTTTATCTAAGAGAATGGACATGGGTGTGAGACTGACCTCGGCCCAAGGTGGTTCCTTCTCTGGCTGTCTGCTCTTAGCTAAATCTTAGTGTTTTCATCTGTCAGGTGGGTCGAGGCTCCCTACCTCGTAGTGTGGTGGTGAGGAAATGTGAGAATATTGTGAAGCACTGGGCCTGCTTGATACAGGTCAGTGCTGGGTGGATGACAGCTGTTCTTGTTTTGAGGGGGTAACTTGCACACCTGTGCATTTCCATCTACATGCTCCTTACTGCAACAGCTACTAAGGAGTTATATCCCATCTTTGTGTGGTAGCTTAGATTTTGCAAATGATTGACTATTTGGAAGAAAAAGAGCAGAAATTGCCCCCTGTCAGGACAGCAAGCTGTGCTTGCAATTTTCCTCCATTGGTAAGGGGCAAAAGTTGTTCAGGTGACCACTATCCTAAAGGGCTCCAAACTGAGCAGGCTTAGATTTCTTTTTTGTTTTTAACCCTTTACAAAGCTGACTCTTTCATACATAGGATGTGAGCCCTCCTGAGATCCATGCTCCACAGAATTTGTTTAAGTGAGGTTCTGGTAAGTGTAGATTTATCAAAAACTGGACTTCATGACACAATTTCCATAAATCAGCGTTTGTGAATCCCACAGAAAATGAATTGATTCTTGCAAGCCATCATGGCAAATATTACGTGTTCAATAATAGCTCTTACATTTTTTTAGACATCAAATCCATTTAATTCAGAACAAATATTCTCATAAAAACAATTCTGGGAATCTACCAAATCAGAATGGGAAGGAGAGGTTGTTGCTTCCCCTTCTTTCTGGTAAAAGTGCTCTGAAGGTGAAATGCTTTATTCTGTTGTTATCTAGTCTGTGAGACAGACTGCTGGGTTTAGCAGTAGCTGCTGTGAGAAGTTCTCTGAACATGTGCTGGCTGCAGAGTCCTTCTTTGCTGCTGGTAACATCCCTGACTCTCCCTCCGCTGCCTTCCCAAAAGTGGGCTCACTGGCCTAGCGCTGTCCCAGGTCCCAGGAGAAATGGGCCAAGTAGGAAGCCCTTCAGCTCTCCTGGGGCTCTCTTTCTCTTGTAAGGATATGGGGCTGACCCAGAAGTTGGGGGCTTGCCACTGACCACTGGACTTTGGAATTGTGCCTGAAGCCACATTTCCTGCAACCCAGATTTGGTTCTTTGTCTCTGGATGCTGATCTCTGGGCTCCTTCTTTATTCTGTTCAGTGACTCCCTGCTCTAACAACAAACTAGGCACTTGCTGTGAGTTCCAGAGCTTGAGTTTCCTCTGTGAGTTCTGGTTTGCTTCACATTCCTCTGAGTTTCGGTTTTGGGCACCTGACTGGCTCTCTCTTCTTGGATTTGGCTGGGTCCTGCTGCCCAGCATGATCCAGCAGTGACCCCTGAGTGGTGTTGGGCTCCACGTGCTGTGTCTACCTCAGATACTATCCAGGATCCCAAGTGCCGAGAGTATGCCTGAAGGGGGCTTGGAGATTGCCTGACTCCCTTGGCTCTACCCCAGTGCCACCCCTGACTCTCATCTGGTCCTCCTGGGCTGGGTGTTGACCATGAGCGCCTCTGCCCTTGTTATTGTAAGCCGTACCAGGACACGCTAGTTTATGATAGGTTTACTAGTGCCATATTAATGGCTTATGTTACTACATTTAACTTTAGACAGTGGATCCTAATTTGTTATCTATTTTATTGCTTTATTAAAGTTATTGATAGTTTTCACTCAGCTAAAATTTATTTTCGCATAAATAAATATATTTGAGAAATAGTTGCCAGATTATCCCTGACAGTATCTTTTTTCTTTGAGAAGAATTTCATGCTAAGTAGATTACAGTTGATTCTATAGATCGTTTTTTCCTTCATTTAATGGCTTCCATGTAGAGATGTGTTAGGTTATGCTAATATTTTCACAAATGAAATGACTTTGTGGAATTGTCTTTGTAGAATTATGAGCGTATTTTAAATCTAGGAATAATAAATCCAAGCAAATGTAGAAAACTGTCATTTTAAGATTATCCCAGTTTTCCAGAAGAATATTCATTGCAGCATTCATTCACTCATTCACTTAGTATAACCTAATGTCCATCAGTGGAGAACTGATTAATTAAATTATGGCACATTGCACACTAGACTTGCGTGCACCTAGTAAAGACAGTGAAGTGATTCTATATGTGCTATCATGGGAAGGTTTTCAAGATATATTCTTAAGTAAAATAAACAAACCCCAAACCCCCCAAAACAAGGGACAGAACAGACTATATGATATGATCCTATTTGTGTTTTTAAAAAGCTATATATACCTACAAAAATAAGTGCTTATCTATGTGAAAAATTTACGGAAAGGTACACAGTTATGGACAGGGATGGGAGGTAGGCATAGGTAGAATTATATTTATAAAAATTTATATTTTGTACTTAATACTATACTTAATTTTTAAACCTTCTACATGATTATTTTAATGCTAGTTTTTTTTTTTTAAAAAAAGGTTATGCTGATGATATGTCCTCTCTGGGTTTATTAGCTATAGCTCTTTGTTTTATTTTTTTGGTGATGGTTCTATGGTTTGCAATATTACATCTTGAACTTATCACAGTGTATCTTCAAATAATATTGTACCACCTCATATGTAATGTAAGAACCGTACAGCAGTATATTTTCATCCCCCCCATCCTTTTGCTATTAATGTCAGACATCTTACTTCCATGTTATAAACCCCATACAACATTGTTATTATATTTTTTAAAAAGTTAATTATCTTTTAAAGAAATTTTAAAAAGAAGAAAAACATCTTTTATATTTACCCACATATTTTTGTTTCCAGCCTTCATTACTTTGGGTAGCTCTGAGTTTGAATCTGGCATCATTTTCCTTTAGTCTGAAGAACCTTAGCTTTTCTTGTAGCGCTAGTCCATTGGCAACACATTTTCTCAGCTTTTGTTTGTCTGGGAATGTCTTTATTTCACTGGATATAGAATTCCAGGGTCAGTTTTTTCTTGTTGAAGATGTTCTGTTGTCTTCAGGCTTGCATGGTTCCTGATGAGAAGTCTGCTGTCAGTCTTGTTTTTGTTCCCCAGCGTATAATGTGTTTCTTTTTTCTTCCAGCTACTTAAAATTTTTATTTCTATATCATTGGAATGTAGCCGTTTGATTGTGATGTGCCTTGGTGTAGTTTTCTTTGTGATTAGCCTGCATGTGGTCTATTGAGATTCTTGGATCTGTAGGAATATAGTTTTCATAAAAATTTTGGAAAATCTCCTGCCATTAATTTTTCAGTTTTTTCTATCCCTCTTCCTGCTCCCCTTCAATCTTCAGGAACTCCAATTACGTTTATTTTAGATGTTTGATATTGTTCCACTGAGGCATTCTCTCTCTCTTCCCACCTTTCTTTTTCCTCTTTGTGTTTCAGTTTGGAGCGTTTCTGTTGTAATGTTCAAGTTCTCTCATCTAGTCTTCTGCAGTGTCTAATATGTTGTTAAGCCCATCCAATGTATTTTTCATTTCAGATATTATATTTTTATTTTCTAGAAATTCTATTTGGGTCTTTTTATAGTTTATCGTTCTCTCTTCTTTATGTTTCTGTTCCCCTTTAAGTCCTTGAACACATTTATAATACCATTTTAAAGCTCTTGTCTATTATTTCTACCATCACTGTCATTTCTGGATCATTTTCTGTTGACTGATTTTCCATCAACTCTTATCTCTAGCTCCTCAGCTCAGGGACCCTACCATGTTCTGCTCAGGGCAGAGAGGCTTGGTGATCGTGGGGCTCACCTCATTTGTTTGCTTTCTTTCAGGAATTAGGTTTCCCTACTGCATGTTGTTTAATGTCTGAAAAAGTGTTTTATATATTTTGTTCAGCTCTCTAGTTGTGTATGGTGGGAGTACTGGTCTAGTACTAATTATTCCATCTTTCTTGAAAGTGGAGGTCCTCCTAAGTATGATATGGAAGAGCCAAATCGAAAGACAGGAAGTGTTGGAGAGGTTACTGATCACAACTGGATTACCTTTTATTAAATAGATTTGTGTAGTTGATAGTTGATTCTTTACAATAATTGTTATGTTTTGGAGGTGTTTTTTCGCTGAACCTAATGTTTCCTCCAGTGGAGTTTCACTTTCCAACTTAAATGTGGCATTAAAATTTAAGATTACAGGGGCTGGCCCTGTGGCGTAGTGGTTAAGTTTGGCACGCTCCCCTTCAGCGGCCCAGGTTCACGGGTTCAGATCCCAGGCACGGACCTACACCATTCGTCAGCCATGCTGTGGTGGTGACCCACATATAAACTAGAGGAAGACTGGCACAGATGTTAGCTTGGGGCTAATCTTCCTCAAGCAAAAAAAGAGGAAGATTGACAACAACTGTTAGCTCAGGGTGAATCATCCTCAGCAAAAATAAATAAATAAATAAAAATAAAATTTAAGATTACAAATCTTCCTGGGCTTACGATGGGTTTACATCCCGATAAACCCATCATAAGTTGAAGATATTATAAGTCGAAAATGCATTTAATACGCCTAATTCACTGAACATCATGGCTTAGCCTAGTGTACCTTAAATGTGCTCAGAACACTTACGTTAGCCTACAGTTGGGCAAAATCATCTAACACAAAGCCTATTTTATAATAAGATGTTGAATATTTCATGCCATTTATTGAATACTGTACTGAAAGTGAAAAACAAAATGATTGTATGGGTACAGAATGGTTGTAAGTGTACTGGTTGTTTACCCTTGTGATCATGTGGCTGACTGGGAGGTATGGCTTGTTGCTGCTGCCCAGCATCACAGTCAAAATTCAAAATTTGATGTACGATTTCTACTCAATGCATATGACTTTCGCACCATCATAAAGTCAAAAAATTGTAAGTTGACCCATCGTAAATCGGAGACCGGACCATCTGTTACATTGGTGTTTCAAATTAATAGTACAGATTAAAGTTTGGAAGAGTTCAGCTTGCGTGATCCCTAGACAAGTAATTTACAAGTCTAGATTTAGAGTTCCTCCTTCCTCTGATAGAAACATTTGCATTTCATTTGGGCTTTATAAAGCAAGGTAGGTCAGAGGTTGACGATGAAATAATTGTTAACATGTAAGAGGATTTAAGAACAAAATCCTTTCCTGTTTTGGTGTTACAGATCTAAATTGGGCACTTTGTCATGCGGTCTTAGAGTACCAGATTTGACTTGCTAATAGCAAAGGTTTAGTTATTATACAGAAGTCCTCTTCAGGTGTTGATAATCATTAGAGCCCTATAAGGAATTGTCTAATTGCTCTTTTCATTTAGCTGTTTTATTTAAGAAGGTTCTTTCTAGTCTTATTTGATTATTTTTCTTTTTAAAAAAATTATGAGGTAAAAAAATGCATAAAGCATCTCTTTACAGTTTAATCAATATTTATAAAAAGAACACTTGTTTACCCCTACCCAGGTCAAGAAATAGACCATTTCAGCACCCTGGAAGTCCTTGATGTGTCCCATCCTCATCACAGTTACTCCCTCCCTCCGAGAGGCAAATATTATTCTTCCTTTTTTGGGTGTATTTATTTCTTTGCTTTTCTTAATGACTTTCCTATCTATGCATGCATCTCCAAAAATTGTACTTTAGTTTTGCCACTTTGAAGTTTATATGAATGATATACTGCATTTATGTTTTGTGTGTTGCTTCTTTCCTCAATATTACATTTGTAAGATTCACGAAGGTTGTTGCGTAGATGTGTAATTAATTCATTTTCACTTCTGTATAATATCTCATTACATGTATATATCACAATTTATTTATCTGTCTTACTCCTGAGTGATGTTGAAGTGAGCATTCTTATATATTCCGGTACACCTATGCAGGCATAGGGTACAGGTGTGGGATAACTGTATATTCTCTATTTTTTTTTTTTTAGTAAAAAGCCTGTTCAGATATTTTACCCATTTTTCTGTTGTTGTCTTTTGCTTTCTGATTCTAGGAGCTTTTGTATATTTTGGGTATGTACTGTAAATACCTTTCCATGTGAGGCTTGTCTTTTCACTCTGTTTGTGGGGTCTTTTGACATTGTCAGTTTTAATGTTGTCAGATTTCCCTCTTTCCCTTTAAATTTAGTGCTCTTTCACGTGTTGGTTAAGAACTCCTTTCTCACACTGATGGATGAAGGTGACCTCCTGTGTTACCTGTGGAGGCTTTGGACTGTACCTTCCCTGTGTCGGTCTTTATACACTTTGTGTGTCATATAAGGTAGGGGACCAATTTCCTTTTGTTTTTCCCACGTGGATATCTAGTTGTCACAGTGAATTTTGCCGAAAAGCTCATCCTTTCCGTCGGCTGCAGTGCTCTGTCGTATGTCAAGTGTCCATGTCGATGTAGGTCTGTTTTGGGCTTTCTGTTCTTTCCCATTGGTCTGTTTGTTTCGTTGGTCAACCCTTGCACCACTCCCCTATCTTAATCACTAGGGTCATTGGAAATCATGGGAAGGAAGTCCTCACACTTGTGTTTTTTGAGTGTCTTGGCTCTTCTTCTTCTTTTGCTCTTCATGAAGTTTAAGAATTAGCTTGTCAAGTTCAAAGAAAGAAAATTTGTTGGATATTTGATTGGGATTGCATTGAGCCTGTACATCAGTTTGGGGAGATTTGACAGCTTTACAAAATTGAGTCTTTTAGTTCATGAACCTGGCATGTGTTCATTTATTCAGATCTTTATTTTCCCTGAATAACGTTATATACTTTTCCCTGTAGAGATGTTGCCTATCTTTTGATGGATTTCTTTTAGGTACTTGATGTTATCTTGATTCTTTCCTAAATAGCATCTTTTAAAAATGTAATTTTTTGGTTGTATTATTTTTTTTGCTGGTGTATAAGAGTGTAATTTATTTTTGTATATTGTGTATATGCAGCATTCACAGCATCTGCCATCTCATTGGCAGCCCTGACAGCCCGTGTACATGACTTTCTGCCCCCTACCTTCCCCCACCTCCACCCTGTGCCCTGTGTGTAAGGCTGCTGGGGATGAGATGGGGGTGTGTGTGGACACAGAGAAGCCGTGCCTTGGTTTGTTACTGGTTTAATACCCTTCTAGTCACAAGGCTACTTGACAGCTCTCCTGTTTCAGGTGCTGTTCCACAGATCAGAAGAGTCGCAAGAACCCGGACAGATAGCCAGCTCCTAGAACCAGCCTTCTCCATTTATCTTACTGGGTACATTTCCAGGGAATCGGTGCTGGGAGAAGTCAGCCCTACTTAGGTGTACCTCACCTCGTGGCTCTGGGTTCAGGCTGTATGGTAGCTCTCGAGCCACAGAGAGTGATCCTTCAACATTGGAATTATCTGTTCCGTGACTGCTTGGTAGAACCTGCCAGTGAAGCCATGCAATCCTAAAGTTTCCTTTGTAAAAAGATTTTTTAAAAGTTATGATTTAGGCTTTTAAAATGATATATATATATTTTTAAGTCACTTTTGCTAAGTTATATTTTTTAGAGAATGTTGTCCATTTCGTCTAGGTTTCAAATTTATGGGCTTAGAGTTGTTCATGATATCCTCCTGTGATCTTTTAAAAGTCTATAGAATTGTAGTAATGTTCCCAGTAAGATTCCTGACATTGAGTATTTGTACGTCTACTCTTTTTCTCAATTCTTGTTAGAGGACTGTCCATTTTATTAGTCTTTCAAATAACCAGTTCTTGGCTTTGTTGATACACTATAGTATGCTTGTTAATATTTCATTAATTTTTTCAAAATATTATTTCCTTTTTTCTGATTTCCTTGGATTTATTTTATTGCCTTTACCCCCCATTCTTGAGGGGGAAATTCTTGAGATGGATACAGCTTATTAATTTCCAGTCACTTGTCTTTTTTAATATAGGCATATTATAAATATTTAAATTATAAGTTATCTAAATTAAATGCTTACCTACATTCAAAAAGTTTTGATATGTATTTTTGTTATTGTTCAAATTATTTTCTAAATTTCATTTTGATTTCATTAATTTATGTTATTTAAAAATGTGCTTTGTAATTTTTTAAACATAGAAGAATTTTCCTAGGATTGGTTCTTGATTTCTTGCTTAATTGCATTTTGATCAGAGGACATTTGTATGATTTCAGCAGGGCAGTAACAGATGCACTGCACATCTATAGGGGAGCCATTTACATTATTGTTTTGTGTGAATGGCGCCCCCTAGTGTTTTGGATCATGCGGCTTGCACAACGCTGCGTGTGCACCTGTTTGTCTTTACACACTCCAAATTGCAGTCCTTTGAAATTTGTTGAGTTTTGCATTATGGAGCTGTATATGGTCAAGTTTTGTAAATGTTCCCTGTGCGCTTGAACGTCATGTGTACCTACAGTTGCTGGGCGCCACATTCTGTATGTGTGCATTAAGTCAAATATTTTATTTGTGGTGTGCAGATCATCTACATCTTTACTGATTTTTTTTTTATTTCTCTCGGTAACCGAGAGTGGTGTATTAAAACCTCCACCATGATTGTAAATATGTCTAATTCTCCTTGTAGTTCTGATCATTTGTGCTTTGTTTATATTTTGAGGCTATATTATTATGCCATACAGATTTAAAGCTGTGTATCTTCCTGGCGAATGGGAGTCTGTGTTGTTAATGAAGTCACTCTCTTTATCCCTAATAATGCTTTTCGCTTTAACGTCTATTATGGCTTATTAATACAGTTACACCAGTTTTCTCTTGCTTAGTATTTGCGCTATTTTTCTATTCCTTTATCTAAGTCAATCTTTCTGTGTCCTTATGTTTTTTATATGTCTCTTGTAAACAGCTTGTAGATGGAGGAAAAAAAATCTAGCCTTCGGATTTTTGTCCTTTAATTGGAGCATTTAGTCTGTTTACATTTATTTGGGCTTAAATCCGCTGTTTTATGTTGTGTTTTCCATTTTTTCTGCCTGCACTCTGTGTTTTTAAAATTTTATTATTATTATTATTTTTTGTGAGGAACATTAGCCCTGAGCTAACATCTGTTGCCAATCCTCCTCTTCTTTTGCTGAGGAAGATTGGCCCTGGGCTAACATGCGTGCCCACCTTCCTCCACTTTATGTGGCACGCTGCCACAGCATGGCTTGATAAGCGGTGCATATGTCCACTCCCGGGATTCTAACCTGCGAACCCCAGGCTGCCGAAGCAGAGCGCGTGAACCTAACCACTATACCACCGGGCCAGCTCCTGTTTCTTTTTTTTTAAAAATGCCTTTTTAGAGATTGAAAATATTTACTATTTAATTTCCTCCCCTTTACTGTTTTTAAAGTAACATACTGTTTCTCTTGTAATAGTTTCCTCAAAATTACAGTAGGAATACTAAAAAAAAAGTATAAAGTTAAGACCTTTATCCTTTTCCTGGACAACTTAAGACTTTGGAAAATCCACGAGCCCTTTTGTTTCTGATGTGTTAGTATTGTTGTGTATTTTATTTCTGTTTTTTCAGCACCACAAATAATTGTTGTTATTCTTGTTTTATGCAGTCAGTGCACGTATTTATGACTCTTTGTTCTTCATTCATTTTGGATCTCAGGTATTCCATATGGAATCACTATTATTTTGACTGAAAGATTTTAGAATTTCCTCTTATGAGGGTCTGCTGATGCCAAATTCTCTTTGTCAGTCTGAAAATGTCTTTATTTAGTCCTAATCATTAGTGAATATTTTTCCTAGGCATGGGGTTCTAGATAGACATTTTCTTTCATCATTTGAAGATATCATTCCACCACCCTCTTGCTTCTATTGTTGCTTAGGACAAGTCAGCTGCCAGTCAAATTGCCAATAGGACCCCCACACACTATTTTTGAAACTCTAGTTAGATATTTGTTCACTCTCTTTTCCATATTTCTCTTCCATATTTTCTTCCTTTTTGTCCTTCTGGGCTGCATTGTGGACAGTTTTATCAAGTTCACGTGGTCTGTCTTCAGCTATGTCTAAGCTGCTAGTAGTCATCCACTGAATTTTCCCACATACCGTATTCTGTTTAATTCTCTCAGTCCACTGAGTTCTTAACATTATCTTTTGTGTTTTTCATTTTTTAGAACTTTATTTGGTTTATTACTTGGTCACATTAAAAAATTTCCCATTCTCTTCAGTTATTTTCAATTTGCCTTTTAGTTCATTTGAATATATAAGTATAGCATTTTATTATTTGCTTAGTATTTCAATTTGAAGTTTTTTGGCTCTTCTGTTTGCTGCTTATGTTAATCATTGCCCCTGGTAAGGTGTTTACTTGTGTGCTGTGTTATTTTTGTTATTTGCTGCTTTTGCCTTGGGAAGTTATTTGTGAGGACTGGGCAGGCCCCGGATGAAAGCACCTTCCTCCAGGGTGGGTTCTCGTTGGCTTCTGCCAGGCAGTTGGTCCCAGTCTGTGACCACTTTAAATCAACGTTCGTTGTTTGAGGTTCACTGGGCCATCGAGGGCTGGGAACCCAGCTTGCAAAAATGCATGAACGACGCAGAAGACCACATACTATGTGATTCCATGTGAAATGTCCAGATTAGGCTGGGGTAATGTGATGGAGAGTGACTTCAGATGGGCATGACTGTTTCTTTTTGGAGTGATAGAAATGTCCTAAAATTAGATTGTGGTGATGGTGGCAAAACTCTTTAAATATTCTAAAACCCTCAGATGTATACTTAAAACAAGTGAATTTTATGATATATGAAGTATAACTCAGTAAAGCTGTTTAAAAAGTGCATGAAGGCCACCTGTGGCTGTTAAGTCCTTAGGGCTATGTTTTGTTCCTGTTCTTTTCTGCTCCTGTCTTTGCCAGGTTCCCTGGGGCTGGTTGTGGGAGGAGGGGAGGTGATGCCTAGTTTACTTCCGTGCCTTGTGGGTACAGACCATGGGGCTCCCTGCTTCTGTGGGATCCTTGCCTCTTAGTCTTCTGCTCTGTGCTGCCTGGGCTCCTTGGCTTCCCTCCCCCTCACCTGCAAAGCCCTCTGGTTCGCCACTGCCTCGGGTCCCCACTTTCTCTGAGATGTTGACCTTGTGGTTTCTCACCATCTTGACAGCTCCTCAGTGCTTTTAAGGAGATTCCAAATCAAAAGAAGGCAAAACATTTGACCCAGGTTGCCCCTCCTTGTGTGCATTGCCCGTCTCCCCACACTGGAAGGCTAGGTCTGGAAAACCTTGCCCTGATGTGGAAGTCCTCCTTCATTTGCTTGTTTCCTACACTCCTATTAAACATTTTTGGTGCTTTTAGGCCCCTTTCTCTTTCATTACTAATCCAACTAGTGATATAAAATAGTTCCTTGATTTCAGTGGGTCTTGATACTGGGGGTGATGGCTGGTGCCGGAGACTGGAGGCAACCTGTCTGATTCTGAACTTCTGCATATTATTTTTACCAGAATAGTTTTAGAAATTGAGTTGATTTTGGGGGATAGGGAGTGGGGGAGCATTTGAAATAATTTGATCACGTTTGTATGCTAGAATTTTTTTAATAAGGAAAGTAATTGTTGGAGTAATTATTTTTTTAAACAGTTATTTATTTATTTAGTTAGTTAGTTAGTTAGTTAGTGAGGAAGATCAGCCCTGAGCTAACATCCATGCTAATCCTCCTCTTTTTGCTGAGGAAGACCGGCTCTGAGCTAACATCTATTGCCAATCCTCCTCCTTTTTTTCCCCCAAAGCCCCAGTAGATAGTTGCATGTCATAGTTGCACATCCTTCTAGTTGCTGTATGTGAGACGCGGCCTCAGCATGGCCGGAGAAGCGGTGCGTCGGTGCGTGCCCGGGATCTGAACCCGGGCTGCCAGTAGTGGAGCGCACACACTTAACCGCTAAGCCATGGGGCCGGCCCATGTAGTAATTATTATTATGGATAACATTATTTCCATTCTTTTTGTTTCTTAGAGTTTTTGCTTAGATACGTTAAGCTTTGGATTTTGTGACTCGCCCATAGCTATTTGCTTTTCTTAGTAAGGACAGGAAAGGAATGGATATAGCTTAGTAAAGACACCAGATGTATGAAAAGTGAGATGGGAGAAAGATCTCAACTTAGACATTAACAATAAAATATATTAAATAATACTTTTGCTAAATTAAAAATACAAAAAGGCGGGGCTGGCCTAGTGCCGTAGTGGTCAAGTTTGTGCACTCTGCTTTGGTTGCCTGGGGTTCGCAGGTTCGGATCCCAGGCGCAGACCTATGCACTGGTGATTGAGCCATGCTGTGGTGGCATCCCACGTACAAAATAGAGGAAGATGGGTATGGATATTAGCTCAGGGCTAATCTTCTTTAGCAAAAAGAGGAAGATTGGCAACGGATGTTAGCTTAGGGTCAATCTTCCTTACCAAAACACCACTACTACCACCAACAAAAAAGGCTGTATTTACTGAGTTAGTGAATTAAAATGAGGATAAGTATTTGAGTTCAAAATTTATAGTGCATGAACTTGCATATAAATAGTCGTGATTTTAAAAAGTGGTATTACTTTTTTATTTGCAGTCTTTTTTTGTTCTAGGCTTTCCACTTATTCCCCAAATTTATATCCCTGTGTGGCAAAAGGTCATAGGGTTAGGAGTTACATGACTATTGATAAGACACATACATACACACACACACACACACACCCCGTTTGAAACCACAAAGTATATAAAAATGTGATCACAGAAGGTCGTGTCCCTGCTTCCCAGCCCTGACAAACCTGTAGCATCTTTCAAGTCGATTTCAGATGCTGACATGTTCCTGAATTCTTGTCTCCACTTCCTCCTCCTTCAATCCCATGGCATTTTGTACCTCTTTGTAACCTAGAGCATATATTACCTTCATTTGATAGCTTGCTGTTTTATTAGTTTTACCCTTTTAAAAAAAATTTATAGAAGAAAGCAGTATCATAAAAGATTTTGAAAAATCAAAAAATATATAATAAAGTAGTAGAAGTAATAATAATGAAATAATACTAAAGGCTACTTGAATGAATTTTGGAGTTTCCTTCTGGATTATTTTTCAAGTGCATATATGATTACATTGTTGCCATCATGATATTCATACAGTTTTATGTTTTGTTTTTTGTATTTACTTTATCATATGCAGTTTTTCCATACTGCTAAATATTCCTTTTACTAATTTTTAGTGGCTCCTTGTTAGGCCATACTGGAACTATTCGCCTGTTGTTGGATTTTCAGGTTTCATCTTGCGTAGTTCCCTTCCCCCCGTGTTAACGGTTATTTCATTGTGTAGATTCGTGGAAGTCAGGTAACTGGGTGAAAGGACACAGAGACAGAGTGCGAATGAAGGTAGAAGAGACCAGGCCCTGAGTTCACATCTCTGCTCCTCTGTGCTTGGAGTTTCTGCTGCCCCTGTCTGTTCTACCTGAAACAGTCTCTCTGTTTCCCAGACTGTTCTCATTAGCACACTTCTTCCTTTCACTTTTTTTTTTTCCCCCAGAGGTGGGGACATGTAAGCTAGAACCCATAGATTCATGACAAGGTGCCCCTGTCAGAGTTTGCAATGAAAAAGTATTCATACTTACATTTTCAGATAAAAAATGTTTTATTCATGGAATAACAGCTAACTCATGCTGCTATGCAATATCACTTTTTAAAAGTCACCTTGCAGCTGTGCGGCCAGGAGTGCAACTGTGATAGTGGCTTAGTGCTTGCCCTGGGGACTGAATGAACTGACAAGTGAAGCTGATGTTGGCCCAGAAGTTTTTGGACTTTTAAGTTTTTGGCCCAGAAGTTTTTTCTCACTTGTTAGTGTATATTCATTTACTTGGTTTTTATCATAGGAATTCTTGCCAGGTCTTAGTGGGAATATTTACTAAATATTCTGAAGTGTGGATATTTTTCTGCCCTTTCTCCCTACTCCCAGCTCTGTCTCTAAGTAAGGGAGGTGGCATGATATGAAGTCACAGTGGCCTGGGGTCGGGGGCCAGCTTCACATCTTGCATCTACTACATAACTAGCTGCCCAGCCTGAGCCTCAGTTTTTCATCTGTGAAATGGGCATAATGTCAACCATGCAAGTTTGCAGCAAAGTTTGTTCATTTTAGGACAGGGGGTAGTTGTGGTGTGTAAGCTAACTTGTATGTTCTTTGTATGTGTTAAAGTGAAGAAAGCAGACTCGAGGAATATGTATAGTGTCATTTAAATTGTGCTTAAGCTACATGTGTGTGTTTGTGTGTGCATGTGTTTGCACAGGTAAGGCAGGGAGCCAGGAGGAGCACACCAGATAGTCTACATGAGGGGCACGTAGGCTGCCTTCACTTTACTTTTACACACTTCTCTATCATTTCAATTTTTTACTAATCATATTTGAGATATTTTCCAACCGAAGTACATTTTTATGTTAATGTAATCAATACCAAAAGCTCTTCATTTGATCACTAAATTAAATAAATGTATTTTTCCTTAGTGTGCATTGTGTTTACACACCACTGATTTTGCTGTAACTATTTTCACCTTTCAGGTGAAAATAACTTTTCCTAAAGATTTTGATTTACTTTTAAAGACATAGGAAAATGCTTACAGCATGACTAAGTGAGAAAAAGTTGGATCTAATACCGCCTGTACTGTGTGGTATAGAGAAAATAAGAGTAAAACATGAATATACAAATGGTGGTTATTTCTGTTTTTTCTTTTATAATCAGAATTACTATAAAATTATTTTAGAGTTATTTGTAAATATAGTGATCAGAACTGAATGCCACACTCAGGTGCTGGTTTACTGGAGAAGAGTAGGTGGAGTCACTGCCTTCGTCTGGGTCCTGACATGTCTCTCGAAGCAGCCCAGAGTCCCTTCACCTGCCTTGGAGGTCTCCTCCTGCTGGGGATTCATGGTGTGCTTTCTACCAAAAAACTCCTGAAGCATCATTTCACACCTGTCCCACCCCTTCCCCATACAGTTGGTTTCTGCTGGGTGCAGAACCTGGGACTTAATCTTAAGTTTTATCTCATTAGTTTTAGTCGCTTTGCCAGATCTTTTTTGGATTCCTGATTCTTTTATCCAGCTTACTTACAATCCTTTCCAGCTATGCCACTCAAGAATTGGATAAGCATACATTCTAAACCTTTCATCAAGTAACAGATAAAAATGTAGCATCAGGGGCTGGCCTGGTGGTGTAGTGGTTAAGTTCGCGCGCTCCGCTTCTGCGGCCCGGGGTTTGCCGGTTCGGATCCTGGGTGCGGACCTACGCACCACTTGTCAAGCCATGCTGTGGCAGGCATCCCACATATAAAGTAGAGGAAGATGGGCACGGATGTTAGCCCAGGGCCAATCTTCCTCAGCAAACAGAGGAGGATTGGCAACAGATGTTAGCACAGGACTAATCTTCCTCACCAAAAAAAAAAAAAAAAAAAGAGAGAGAAAAAAAATGTAGCATCAGGCATGGCCGAGGTATTATGACTTCTGGAAACTCCCTTCTATAGTCTCAGCCCTTTGGGTTCCAGTGTAATCATTGCAGCATGCGATCTCAATTTTTAAATTTTGTCCATAGGTTAGTTTGAGAAAACTTGTCCAAATGTTGATGGAAATGGCAGTATTATTGGTAGCTCTCTTTCTAGTTAAGAAGAACCAACATTTTTGTAAACTAACTATCTGCCAGACACTGTTTAAGGGCTTGGTATATATGAATTCATTTAATCCTCACAGTAACCCAGTGGGGTGGATACCCATCTTACAGATGAGGAAAATGAGACATGGAGCAGTTAGGAAACTTGTTCCGGATCACTCAACTGGTAAGAAGTAGAGCCAGTGTTCAAACTGAAAGTCCGTCTGCAGAGGCTGTGCTTTCGTTACTGTGCTGTAGTTCAAAATCACGTCTGTCTCTAGTGCCATTCTCAGAAGGGCCTTGAGGGTAGAGCCCTCCCAAGAGGGAGGGGGAGAATAGCTAAAATGCATGGTTTTCATTCATCACCTGGAAGACGTGCACTTAATAAAATGGTAGTCAGTTTGAACACCTTTCATGCCTCTGAAAACATATTTAGGTGTTTTAGTTGATTGAAGGCAAAATATGTCTTAACGCTGTGATGTGCTGCCGAAAACAAGCGAATCAAAACTTGAATGTCATCTTTTGGCTGCATTAATAGAATGCAGTGTCCCGAATGAGGGAGGAGATAGTTTTCCTGTTTATGAGCTGTTCTTTACAAGCACTATCTTTAAAAAGAACGTACATTAAGTTGGAATTTATTGCAGGTGTGCGGCTGAGATTGTGAAGGGGTTCAAAACGATGTCAACTGACGAGCTTCAGTCAAGGAACCATATGTGTAGCCTGGAGCAGAGTGTTCTTCTGTGGGAGAGCGGGGAGGTAGTGAGCGCCATCATAGGTGTCAACAGTCCTATGCGATGCTGACGCTGCTTTTATCCCAAGTTTACAAAGGAGGGAATTGAAGGTGTGAGAGGTGAAGTAATTTGTACGAGGTCCCTTGAACTCAGGCCTGGCTCTCTCCCCAAGTGGCTGGTGAAAGAGAAGGGACATCTTCCACTTACAGTTTCTGATCCGCAAACTGAGCAGCTTCTCTATGTTGCCAGGCGACAGGACAGACTTCGGTACCTTCCGCAGTTTCTGTAACTCGCACGTGATTATATGCGTCTTTTCTCTTTGAGATGAAGGTGTATCAGGCAGGATCCAGTGAAGGAAAGAGAACACATCCTGAGTATTTCAACAGAGGGGTTTAGGTAGAGAATTGGCTTCAGAGGAGCAAAAGGGCAAACAGGAAAGCTCAAGGTCTCACTGATAGGCAGTGACCCAGGAGGCAGCCAGCACCCCTGGGGCTGGGGGATAAAGAGAAGGGGCCCAGGGAGCTGGAGCTCAGGGTACTGAGGTAGAGATGCGGGCTGCTGGCACCTCTGTGGGGCACACGCTGAGGCAGGTCCTGGGAGTGCAAGCAGAAAGAGAGGCTCCATCTTCCTCCTGTCGTCTGTCATCGCCCTCTAGTGTCCCTAATGGAAGAACCTGAGAGAGCTCCTTGGGGAGGGAGAACTGGGGCTGGCAGCCCTGGTGCCTGCATCCCGAAGCAGAGGCCAGGAGGCTGGGTGTGGAGCTGAGGGCAGCAGCTTGATCTCCAGCACAGGCCACTCCTCAGGGGTGTTCAGCCTTTGGTCGTGCCCTTCTACACGTATTTGAACTGCCACACACTAACAGTGGTTTTAGGATTTGCTTTGTAAATATGCAACTGTTCTTTATCTGAAGTCATTCTGCAGTTGGTTATTCTTCGTATGCAGAATCTTGCTCAATTGTAGTGAGCGTATTAGCCTCCCCTAAATAAGAGGCCTCAAGAACTTTGTGGACCCCTTCAAGTCACCACCCCCACATGTCACCCATCCAACCAGAGCCCTGGAAGCTTGAGGTCACTGTGGATAGGGGAGGAGAAAGATCTAGCCCTTTCTCTCCAAAAGAAGTGGGAGTCAGAGCCCAACCCGATATCTGTGTCACCCGTAGTAAGCCTACTGGCCTTGCCCAAGGGCTGTTGTTTTAAAGTGAGAGAGAAAATTGAGCTATTTCAAAGAGATCTTTAATCCACGATCAACCTTCGTTGTAAACCATGTTACTAGAATCAAGAGCATTTCGGTACAATTTGAAGTTTGAAGTGTTTGAAGTTTTTAGGTTGTTAACTCTTTATTTCTACTCATGGTTTTCATTCCAAGATTATGTCTGTGGCATCGTTTCTGACGCAATGCTGCCCGGGAAGAGGACCCACAGCTCTGCATCGGTAATTGGCTATTTTGCTTCTGTAATTTTAGAAAGATAATCTGAATTTTAAAGTAGTTGACTTGTAAATGTTTAGAAAAGAATTGATCACTCGGTGTGAGCGTAGCTTCCTTAACAGCAGGCTGTGTTTCCTGATTTTATTTCCTTTTTCAGGAGAATTACACACACATATTTTTCTTCCCCCCCTTTATACAAAAATTGAGATTGATATTCTAGATACTGTTTTGCATCCTGCTTTTTTCACTTAACATCAAATTGTGTGTATTTCCCCTTCTCATTTATTTACACATTCCTTGAAAACATGATTTTTACTGGTTTCATAGTAACCTAAAGTTATTTAAAGTTATTTAATATTAAAGTTTAAAGTTACTGGGATGTACCTATAATTTAACTACTTTTCTACTGTTATTTAGGCTGTTTCTGGTTTTTAGTATTATAAATGTTAATGATGAGAATCTTGGTATATAAGTCTTTGTCCAAATTTCTAGTTATTTTCTTAGTATAAGTTTCTAGAAGTCATAACTACTTGGATATGAACATATTAAGGGGTATTGACACATTTTGCAAAATTGCTGTTCAGGAAGGTGTTTTAAAATATAGTGTATTGATGGAAAATTTAAGGTATAGTAGGAGATCAGGAGACTATCTTTGCCATTGAAAAGATAGTTTATTATTCATAGTTCCCAAGAGAAGGGGGCCATGGGGAAGCACTGGGGTTGATCATGCCGTGCCACAGGGGGCCACGTGGGGAAGCACTGGGTCGGTCAGGAGGCAACTGGTGGGAACTGTGGGCAAGAGCCTTTCCTGGAAGGAAGGGGAGAGGCAGGTAAACAGGCTTAGGATTGGCCAGTGTGGGTAATTTCAGCAGGCTCTGGGGCATAAGGGCTGTCCTGAGTTGTTGGATACCTGGCCCTGAGTGTGAGAGATGATGAAGGAGGTGGTTGGGGGTGTGAGCTCTGAGGGAGTTGTGGTTGGTTTGTATTTGAAAGGCGAGTTTACTGTTTCCAGGAGTTGGCCAGTCCGGGGAGGGGCAGTGGCTCCAGTGTTAGTGAGGCCCCAGAAGTCAAAACATTGAACATAGAAAATAAAAGAGGTGGTTGATACAGGTTTTACTGTCTTATGTGCCCACTGGTGGGTCTGAGAGTGCTGGTTTCCTAGTAATGCTGCCAACTCTCGGCATTGCTGTGAAAAATATCTTTGCAATTAAGTAGATGCCTTATCATTTCATTTTTAAATTACACTTTCGATTACTAGTACAGTTGAACATGTTTACACATGTTTATGGGTCAGCTGTATTACTTCTTTTATTGATTGTGCCCTTTGCCCATTTATGGGTAAGACAGTGCACCGGGGCACTGCAGGGCATCAGTACTGGGCAAGTCTGCTGAGCCACACTCTGAGGACTGTTCTGAAACTCTCCTACAGCCTAGAAGGAGGTCCCCATGGGAGTGTGGCTCAGGCTCAGGCATTGACCTTGTCCTGCTCAGCGTTTTTGTCAGCGCCTTGGATAAAGATTTGGAAAGTGTACTTACCAAGTTTTTTGATGGTGCAGAATTGGGAAGGACAGGTAATAATGTAGCTGACAGAATCAGGATTGAACATGATCTTGAAAGGATGAAATGCTGGTGGAATGTGATAAAATGGAACAGGGATTCATTACAAGTCCTGCATTTTGCTCCCTCCCTCCTTCCTGCTGTCCCTCCTGCCTGCCTTCCTCCTTCCTTTCCTTCTCCTCCCTTTTTTCCATTCCTATCTTTTCCACCAGTTGCGTAAATTCAGATGAATGTTTAGCGATTGATGTGCAAAGACCTAGGATGTAAAAGAGCTGGCTGTTTTACTGCCTTAGAGATTTCCATTCGTGGGCCTGTGTGTGCCTCCTTTACTCTGGGCATTTGAGACCACCACATGAGGAGTATCTTAATTCTGGATGTTCTGTCTTGAGAGGCATTCACAGACCAGACCAGACCAGACATAGGATGGCTGGAGGAAAGGAACTAAGATCCTGAGAGACCTGGAAGCAGAGGTGCCTTTGGGTGAGTTGGAAAGAGTGGGGATGGAATGAGGAAGGGAAGGCCGAGAGGGACTTGGCCTGCTCCCTTCCAACCCCAGAACGGCTGCCTCTGGGCATTGGAGAGGGAGTAGACCAGCCAGCAGCTCCTGAGGGTTACTGGGGACAGACCCCAGTGGCCCAGTGTGGCAGAACTGTCCCTCCGTGGGACAGCCAGCCTTGTCATCTCCCTCCTATTGGAAACATTCCGGAAGTAATATTATGGCCATCACCTGGGATGTTGGGATTTCTGTGTTGCTAGGAGGATGCCTCATGTAGTGGAAGAGGGATATCAGATGAACTGAATTCATGGTACAGCTTGCCGATTCCTGGCTTTGGGGCCTTAGAATGATTGATTCTTTAATCACTCAGAGCGTCGTTTTCTTGTACAGTGGGGTACCGATACCTGTTTCCCGTGATGGATGTGAGTATCTAAAGAGGCATGCTGGGAAGTCCCTGGAGTGCAGCTCCTGTTTCCTTCCTGGAAAAGTTGCACTGTGTGGATCTAAGACCCCTGTAGCTCTAAACTGCCACTCTGTGATTCTCTTAATGCATCTATATGTATGTATATCTGACACACACATTTATTATGAACGTGACAACAAGGCAGATGGGTTGTTGTAAATCTGTGGTTGTTAAATATTTTTATTAGACAATTTTTCAGAATTTTTAGCTTCACTTATACTTTCAATGCATGTAAGAACATCTGTCAATAAAAAAACAATAACTGGTCGACCTTGTCCATTGCTTCTTCCTGAGGCACATTTGGTACCTAGTGAGGCGTCTTTAGGGTCGAGTGGTCAGGGGCCTGTTCTTCTGACTCCCATCGCTTGTGCTTATAGGAACCATTTAGCTTCTCTTTTCTTCAGAATTTTCATCTCAAGGATAATAATATTAGACTCCTAATTCTGGTAGTGAAGTGGAGGAATAATTAGGTACTCTCTGGAAAGTGCTTTGAGTTGCTCAGAGGAAGGAGACTGTATAATAGAAACCAAGAGGGGGCTGGCACAGAGACGGAACAGTTAAGTTGGCACATTCTGCTTCAGTGGCCTGGGGTTCGCGGATTTGGATCCTGGGCGCGGACCTACTCACTGCTCATCAAGCCATGGTGAGGCGGCGTCCCACATAAAAGAACTAGAAGGACCTACAGCTAGGATATACAACTATGTACTGGGGCTTTGGGGAGAAAAAAGAAAAAGAGGAAGATTGTCAACAGATGTTAGCTCAGGGCCAATCTTCCTCAAAAAAAGAAAAAGAAAGAAACCAAGATATCAGCATCGTAATTGGCTCTGCTGATGAATTCATGATCAGATGTTTTTCAGCCTGTTGTTGGTCATGGGTAAGCAAAGGACATTTAATTTTTTCTTTTTTGGACCATATTGTGGAGAGAGTTAGACCTTTGCCTAGTATCTGTTTTACTGAAGGGAGCAGCCAGAGAGGATGTTTTCTTAATTCTGAGGACCTGTTGTTCACTACCTCCTGTCTTTGCTAACCTCTTGGACCTTCATGGCTGGACACAGCTTCCTGCTGACTATGAGAAGAGGAGAAAGTGCTGTTCCATTCTTTTTATTCCTAACACCTCTGGAACATGGCCCTGACTCATTTTGGGGTGTGTGTATAAGTCAGGTTCTCCAGAGGAATAGAACCAATAGGATATGTGTGTATAGGCTCACTTGATTAGGGAGGCTGACACGTCCAAGATCTGCAGGGTGGGCCAGCAGGCTCAGGACCCAGGGACTAGTGTAATTCAAGCCCAAAGGCTGTCTGCTGCAGAATTCACTGTTGCTTGGGGGAGGTCAGTCTTATTGTTGTAGTTAGGCCTTCAGCTGATTGGATGAGGCCCACCACATTATGGAGAGCAATCTGCTTTACTCAGAGTCCACTGTTTTCAATGTTAATCTCATTTAAAAACACTCTCACAGAATAATGTTGGACCATATATCTGGGCACTGTGGCCCAGCCAAGTATACACATAAAATTAACTATCACAGGGAGTCTTTCTGCAGAGTGTTAGTTTCTTTTAGCTGTTGGGCCTGGTGAGGGGGCTGCCTGGAGGCTGTGTGTTTTGTGCCAGGTTAGGTGGAGCCAGGCAGATCTCCATTTTTACATCTTTAACTTTTTTCGTCCCAAGCGCAGTGTTCTTTCTAAGTTGTAAAGGGGAATAAATTAGCATTGTGAATTGCAGTTTAATGAGGTTTATTTTTTGTTGGTTGGGATTTTACTGAGAGCTACAGAAAAAGTACTCACCTAGGGGTTCGGAGAAGGGTTGTAGAGTGCTGAATTTTTCTTTGAGCTTTTAAGGTCAGAACTCATGGGAACTAAAAAAAATATGTAAAAACATAAACATTTAGTCTTTATAGGGTGACTCATAAATAACTGCCTTTCAAGATGAGTGGAATTCTTGTGGGAAAAAGCACTGTAGAGTTTTCCTGCCCACATAGAACAGAGGGCCGCTACTGCAAGACCCTGTCTAACCTTCCCTGGAGTGAAGAGTCTAGTCCTCTGTGTGTTACTGTATTTACCACGTCCCACTGAAGTGACAAAGTCCTTTTCCACGGTTTCATTTTTTTCTTAGTGTTCTCCCCCACCACCCATTTCCTTGTAATTTCTCCCTTTTCCAATGATGCGCTGACTGCAGACTCTGTCGTCTTAGTTCTCTGCCTGTGTGGCGTATGGACGCCATCAGTGTGGTACTACTTTGATCTATTATTTATTTAGAAAAATTTTTTATCATGAGAAAATGGGAATTATGTTTTGAACTTTGAATTAATTCAATTCTTTGGTAGCTCGTGAGTCATGAAACTTTATTAAAATAAAGGATCTCAGATGTGTTGGATATTTATTGACAAGATGCCGCCAGAGTTCAAACTTTTAAAAAGAGCCACATATTATTTATGTCAATTCAGAAATGTAGAAGGAGCATGAACAGGTTGTATAGCTGGATTTTGTGTTCTTTCCCCCGAATTCTTTACACTTTTCCAAAAGAGAATGAGAATTTGCTTTTATGTGAATAGTAATACAAAGCTGGGGAAGGGGGTCAATTGGAAATTGAATTAAAACCAAGTTATGTAAGAATGTTCTTAGTTTTATGATACCCTGTTATTGTTCCAATGCTTTAGTTTATTATTGTGTTCCTTGGCATCCTGAAGCCCACGGAGCTGGTGTGTCTGTACAGCTCCAGGGGTGCCGTTTATGTCATTTGTATGCGTTGCTCTTGACACCCAGGTTTATGTGCTTTAAAGAATTGTGTAGTTTAAGGACCATGGTGTTCTCAAAGTGAATCTTATTTAGGGATTTTTGCATAAAGTTTAGAAATAAGCCATTTTTATCATGTGTAATTGTGAAGAGGAACCTGGAGATTTACTTCATCTAGAAATTGTTTTTGGATTGGGCTTTAAAATATTTGAATGCCTGTTAAACAAATTCTATAGTGACTAGAGTTTCAAAAATTGCAGTATTTATGAAAAATGCTCATTCTAAATCTGCTTCCTTTTACACTCCAGGCATATATGTAGTCTATTCAGAATCCTTCAGTACAGTACATTAAATTTTCTTTTGAAGTCTTCTGAGTCCCCCATTCTCAACTGTGGTTGTGAACTAACGTTTCCAGCGTACATCATAATGTTGTTTGCAGTTTGTCAGCAGGTGCTGTGCAGCCAGGCAGATGGAGGGGCCGAGAGGCAGGATGCTGAGAATCTGCGAGGGCATTAATCCTCTGTTTCTGGCACAGATTTAATTGTTTGGTTCAACTGGGAAGCCATACGTTAACTTTTACTTCAACCCATCCTGGTCTCTTCTACAGATGCTAATTTCATACAGGCCTATTTTTCTTTGAAATTGAGCCTGAGAGACAAAAATCCGCACTTGTGTTGTCATAGATTCTGCTAAATTGAGACTTGTGGAACTGATTGGATGCTTTCTACCTGCCCTGGTGCTCCCTTATGTAGTAGTCACGTCACGATCACAGGTGACATACTAGGGAGAGTTACCTTCCAAGATGTGGATGTCTGTTTTCATTCCACTTTTTTTTTTTTTTTTGTGAGGAAGATCCGCCCTGAGCTAACATCTATGCCAATCCTCCTCTTTTTGCTGAGGAAGACCAGCTCTGAGCTAACATCTATTGCCAATCCCCTCCCTCCCCCCCCCAAAGCCCCAGTAGATAGTCGTATGTCATGGTTGCACATCCTTCTAGTTCCTTGTATGTGGGACGCAGCCTCAGCATGGCTGGAGAAGCAGTGCGTCAGTGCGCGCCCGGGATCTGAACCCAGGCCGCCAGTAGCAGAGCGCGCGCACTTCACCACTAAGCCACGGGGCCGGCCCACATTCCACTTTCTATATGGCCAGAATTGTGCACTGAGGTTTCCTTTTTGAGAAAGTAAGAATTAAAGAATAAAAAGGAGAAAGAACTGTGAAAAGGTTTGGGCAAGCCTAGTGCTATGGTGCCCTCCTATATGTTTCTAAGGAGTTACTCTGATCCCTGGCTCTCCCTGCTTTGTCAGAACTCTCCTCACCTTTAGCCTTCAAGGGCCTGTGGCTAAAGCTCCTGGGTGGGTACAGGAGAGCAGCCCCCGGTGATGTCACATGGGCCACCCTCGGAACAGCTGAAAGGCCTGTCCCAAGGCTGGTAGCCCAGGTGCTTCCAGCTCTCTAAGGTCTAGCTCAAATGTCCAGTGTTTCCTCTGCTGAATTTTATGTTTCTTATGATCGTTATCACCTTTTGCCATGTATTATAGTTGCTCACGTTCCTCAGATTAGATTTTAATATTCTCGATGGTGAGAAAGTCCTCCCTCTCCCATGACTGAACAGAATGTTTTAACTGGTCTTTAGAAGAACCAAAAACTGGTTCTTCCAGTTTTTGTGTATTATTTAGAAAGTGTTTGTTGAGTAAAAACATGAGCCAGTCATGTACACTTCATCTATGTTTTCTTTAACTTTCATAAGTTTTTAAAATGTGCTATATATACAGAAAGATATATAAAACAAATATATAGTGAAATGCATACCCAGAAGGCAACACTGGTACATCAGGTCCGGAAAGGTGCCTTGCCAGCCCTGTGTCAGAAGCCCCTGCAAGCGGAACACCTGGGATAGGTCCATGCCATTAGGTAGCAATCGTTGATTCCTTCTCATTCCTGGGGTGTGCCTGTCACTGAAGGAACAGACCACAGGTTAGTCATTCATGCCACAGTTGTTGAGTATTCCGGTTCTTCCAGTTTTTGTGTATTATGAACAGTGCTGCTGTGATCTTTTTAGATATGTCTTTTGGTTAGCATGTATATGGATTTTTTGTGGGGAGGTAGATGCCTAGGGGTAGAATTGCAGGCTAATAGGCTATACAAATGTTCAGTTTTAGGAGATACCACCGAGTGGCTTTTCAAAGGGGTTGTTACACTTCTGCTAGCAGTGTATGCAAGTTCTGGCCAACACTGCTATTTTCATTTTAGTCATTCTTGTGGGCACGTATTTTATCGTGATTTTAATTTCTTTCATGACTAATGAAATTGAGTACCTTTCATATACTTACTGGCCATTTAGTTAGCCTCTTTGTGAAATGCCTGTTCAGGGTTTTTGCCCATTTTTCTGTTCAGTTGTTTCTTACTGATTGTAGGAGTTCTTTGTATGTTCTAAATTAAGTCCTTTTTGAATGTGTTTGGTGTGCGGCACATTGCTTTCCCTACTCTTTAAGGTGATTTTTCAGTCTTTTTATGGACTCTTTTTTATTTTGGTGAGGAAGATTGTCCCTGAGCTAACATCTTTTTGTTTGAGGAAGATTGTCGCTGAGCTAACATCTCTGTCAGTCTTCCTCTATTTTGTATGTGAGACTCTGCCACAGCCTGGCCTGATGAGCGATGTATAGGTCTTTGCCTGGGATCTGAATCCACAAACCCCTGGCTTCTGAAGCGGAGTATGTGAACTTAGCCACTGCACCACCGGCTGGCCTCGGACTTTTCTGATAAACAGAAATAAGTATACTATAATTGAATGTATAAATATTTTTCCAGTAGTTCATGCTTGTGTTGAAGGCTTTTCCTACCCTAAGGTCAAGACTTTGTCCTGTAATGTATCCTAAAAGCTTTATAGTTTTGCTGTTTATATTTAGGTCCGTAAGTGGGGTGATCATAAGTCCCAGTGTGCTGAGGGCAGTCCTAGTTTATACCTACTGTCCTGGCATAATTATTCATAGCATCCTTTTTCACTCTCCAAAGTGTCCAGCTTAGATGATAAATTAAATAATCAAACTGTCTGTTGCCTACCCAGCATTGGTTTTTGCATATGTGTGAGGTAGGGGTCCAATTTCCTTTTGTTCCTATGAACATGAATATATGAAAAGGTCCCAGCATCTTTTATTGCCGAGGACTACCGTTCTCCTCTCAGTGCTGTCTTTATTATAAATCGAGTGCTGTGTATGCTTGGGTCTGTTTCTGGTCCCTTGATGTTGTTCTGGGGGTCTGTTTGTCTCTGCACCAGCATCTCTCTCTCTCTCTCTCTCAGCTTTTCTTCTTTTCTTCTCTTTGTGTTTATGGCTATGTCTTGGCGCACCCCCCCCCCCCCACCCCACCCCGCGTGGCTTTACTCTGTCCCTCCACCTGTGATCTATCCATTTACTTCCCATTTAAAGGCCCTGAGGCCAGAGCAACTGTGGCCCAGGCGAGGAACAGAAAGAAGGCTGGATTAGCTGCAGTTGGTGAGGAGAAGGAGGGAGAGGCCTGGGCTAAGTCATGCGGTGGCTGCAGACCCGGGTAAGGAGTTGGGTTTTATTTTACGTGTGTGAGGGATCCATTGTTGGGTTTTATCAGGGGAGTGGTGTAGATTGACTTCTGTTTAAGAGACTGGAGAATGGATTGTAGGGGCAGCGATGGACAGGAGAAGAGACTCAGAGTCTCCTCTGGTCTGCAGGGAAGAGGGGCTAGTGGCTCACCCTGGGGTGGTGGTGGTGAGACGGCAAGAGGGCAGGGTCAGGATGTGTACTGTGGAAGAGGTAACAGGACAGTGCTGCACAATTGAGCAAACTGTTTAAAAATAACCTTTATTGGACAGACCATTAATTGCCATCTCTGGCCCAATATCTTAGTAAGCTGTAGCGTTGTAACTTGTTATTTACCTCCGTGATTATTTAGTGTCGTAATAGAATAGGAGATTTATTGGGGCAAACAGTTCCCTCAGAACATTTACTTTCACTATTCCTGCATTTCTCACGATGAATAAAGAAGATTCAGTGCTGTTTTCACATTCCTATAAATGCAGTAGTGCAGTTCTCAAAGTGTGTTTGCAGACTCCTGGAGAGTCTCCAAGACCTTTCAGTGAGGTCAGTTACCGAGATGTTGTTTGCCTTTTCCCTGTGTGGACATGTGCACAGACAGTGCAGAAGCAACAGTGGGTGAAGCCACTGGCCTTAGTGTAGGTCAGGCAGTGGCTCCATCCTGGACTGGTCATTGTGTTCTTCATAGCCTCACATTTGCAGTAAAAGCTAATGCCACTTTCAGTTAAGATGAGGCACGAAGAGATTGTTAGATCTTGACTGTTGAGTTCACTTCTTTACAAGATGCTGAAGCACTTCTGTTGCATGTTGAGATCCATGGTTGTCTCGAGGAAAAGCGCTTGTGCCATCAAGTTGTGAGCTGAACTAGTTTTTTTTTTTTTTTATGGAACATTGTTTTTCCTTGAAAGAACAACTGTAAGAATTTTCTCAAAATTGAACGAAGTGAGCTGTCACTTCAAGGAAAACAACTGATGATATTTGTTGCCAATGATAAAATTAGAGCTTTTGACTGAAAATTAGAATTTTGAAAAACTTTTATCTGTCACTGTGAACTTGATAGCTTCCCAAGGCCTAAAGCCTTTTCTGATGGTACCAGTGGTGACGTAATGAGTGTGGTGGTTTGATATTGTGGAATGAGATGCATCAACATTTGGGAGGTCTGCATAACTCGGTGAACCAGTCATTTCCAGATGATCAGCACGTGGTGCCACAAAATCACATGTGGGTCAAAGAGCCACTTAAAGCACAAGATGAAACTCTAGATTTTAGTGTAACAGAGTATGAAAAGGGTCTTCAAATCAGTTCAGATTCTACGCTGCAAATAACCTTTGAGAAACTACCACTTGTTGAGTTTTGGTGTAGTATCAAAAATACTGACAATTATTTGAAAAGACTATGTATAGATATGCAACTACATATCTGCATGCGGCTGGCTTTTCCTCCTATACTTCAATCAGAAGAACATAGTGCACAGACTGAATACAAAAGCAGATATGAGAATCCTGCTGATCTAGTCAGTCAGACATTAAAGTGATTTGCAATAATGAAAAACATGGCTACTCAGTAAAGTTTTTTGTTTGGGAAGATAGAGTTTTTTATTTTGTAATAAATGTACATCATTTATGTTAACATGTAACGGGTTTGTAATTGTTAACTTTATTATTTATTTATTTTTTGTGAGGAAGATCAGCCCTGAGCTAACATCCATGCTAATCCTCCTCTTTTTGCTGAGGAAGACCGGCCCTGAGCTAACATCTATTGCCAATCCTCCTCCTTTTTTTCCCCAAAGCCCCAGTAGATAGTTGTATGTCATAGTTACACATCCTTCTAGTTGCTGTGTGTGGGATACCGCCTCAGCATGGCCGGACAAGCGGTGCGTTGGTGTGAACCCGGGATCCGAACCCAGGCCGCCAGTAGCGGAGCACGTGCACTTAACTGCTAAGCCACGGGGCTGGCCCCTGTAATTGTTAATTTTAAATGAATTAATAAAAATGAAAAAAACTCTTAGTTTTAACTTGTAACATGATAAATATTGATAGTTATAATTGGCAAAGTCTCTTTGAGATCCTCCATAATTTTTAAGAGTGTAAAGGGGTCCTGAGACCAAAAAGTTTGAGAACTGCTGGTTTGTAGAAACAAAAATGATATTTAGTAATCTTTCAGTTCTTTGAACGTGGGAGGTGAACCTTGGCTTCTCAGTTGGGCACTAAGTTTTCCTACCGTCAAAGGCAGACTTCTTTCTGTGTTGATGTTTTGCAATGTGATGTTTTACATGAAGTATTTGCGTTTGGGCAAAATCATGCCACTTAGCCATGTGCAACCAGCTTGGGAGCAACAGTGTTACAGTATTTTCCTTCTGCTACTTAAATCAGGAAAGTATTATGCCCTCTCTGTGGGTGAAAGAGCTTGTCTGAGGGCTGTGAGCACAGCACAAGAATAAAGCCTGTAAAAATCAGCAGAGAGAACCAGCCATTACTGAAAATTGAACATTTTAATTAAAAATATCCATCACGAGGTGGCTCTTCTCTTCCCTTATTTCTCAAGTGTGGCAAATGTTAATAAACAGTGGTTGCACTTCGTTCCGTGGTAAATTGCCAGTTGGTGAGTGGGGATTTCTTCCCAGGACGCGCTTAGAGATAAAACCCTGCAACTTCTGTTCTTGTGACAACCATCCCTTTTTTATTTTGGCTTATGTATATTTCAGAAGTTAGAGATAGGAGGTTATGGGAATCTTCAGGAAGAGCTCAGTAAATGCCGCTCTGTTGTGTGTGCCTGCGAGTCAGAGAAAGAGGAAATATGCACCCAGCACGATTCATTGGTCCTCCTCTCTGTTCTCCTTGCTTTCACCTGGATTAATTGGATTGAATGGTTATTTGGGAGTGAGAGGCTCCCAGGTGCCACCACAGGCACTAGTTCTGTACCTTAATCTTCTACCTTTGAGAGCATGTCAACTTTTTTTCCAAAATTATTTTGTTGGACTAGGCAAAAGGGTTAACGTCATGATTCTTTGTTCTCCTGTTCATATAATTTTTTAAATAAAATAAGGTAGAAGTTGGGCTTGGTCTTTCTGCCTTTGAAGATCTTGTAGCCTAAAAGTTACTCAGATTAGGGGAGGGATGCTCAAATTTTAAAACTTTTTAAAACTTATTAAGTGGGCTGATTTGGGGTTTCTACTGCAGTGGAACAGTGGGATTCAGATGGACTGTCTGATAGTATAAAAAGAAATCGACCCTTATATACTAGCCCCCAACCTTTTTCTTAAACATCTAGTTTTATTAGATAGCAGAAAAAAAGCAAAAATGCAATAAATAGAAGACTGGAAACCTGTGGTAAACACTAATTCTCTGCCAAGAATACTAGCAGTGTGATAGCCGGTCCTTAGTACACATGGGGTGTGGGGTGATTGCTGAGGTGGCAGCACCTTCTGGGCAGAAGTGTTTTTATAAGTATGGACATCCCCTCTGCTTAGAAGGCGTGTGGGATTTGGTTTGGGTTTCCATGTTTTCACCACTATTGTCAAGCTATTTGGATTTTTCTCGTAAGGGTTCTAGCCATCAACCAGCTGTCCTGGTGTTTTGGGGTGCATTGTTTTGGGGAGATCTTGCTGGGGACTTACTAAAATATAATGGAAATATTTTCTTTTGGACTGATGAAAGTTTAAGTCTTGATAACTTTTATGGTTGTTACAGTTTTCATTTTATTACCATTTAAAACTGAAGGCTGGGGAGATTAGTTTGAGTGTTAGTGCATGCTTTCTTGGGTTGAATGGATTTGTTAATGTGGATGCGTGTTGGCAGAAAAGCGCGTTGGAAACCATGGTCTTCTAGGAGCAATTTGTGTGGGTCAGCTACTTTGTTTACATTTTGTATCATTGATATTTACATTTACGGAAATCTGCTTATTCTTGCCATGTCCTCATTCTCACATCTTCCTTCTTGGGATTGGAATCAATAATAGAGGATTGACCTATCAGTACTTTGCAAAGTTAAAAAAATAAGTCAAAAAGAAGTATGTTTATCTTTTTGGCTACATCTGTTATAAAGTTTTCTTCTTGAATTTCCCTTTTTCCTCTCTTTCCCTAATTCTCCAAAGGCTGGCAGCCACTGTTAAGCCCCAACTTTTTGTTTTAAATGTTTGTCTTAACAGCTACGGTCCTCTTATGGGCTGGCACGATTGTGGTCATTGAGAGGGATGTGGGATACCTAGGGTTTATGGCTAGTTATGGGACCATATGTAGTGCTTTTCTGTGATAGGGAGGATACTCAAGCTTATAGTTTATTTAACTTATTTCTTAGATTGTGTAATTTTTTTTCTTGGTGAGGAAGATTGGCCCTGAGCTAGCATCTGTTGCCAATCTTCCTCTTTTTGCTGAGGAAGATTGTTGCTGACCTAACGTCTGTGCCAATCTTCCTCCATTTTGTATGTGGAATGCTGCCACAGCATGGCTTGATGAGTGGTGTGTAGGTCGGCATCCGGGATGCAGACCCCGCGAGCCCTGGGCCGCCGAAGCAGAGCACGTGACCGTAATCACTGTGCCACTGGGCCGGCCCCTGTAACTTTTTAATTTATACTTTTATCCTTGATGATGGTGTTGGTATTTAGGTACTCCTGTCTAGAAAGCATTTTGGAGGAAAACCCCATGCAGTTTTAATTTTGATGATGTAGATACCTTTTTCTCTTATTTAAATAGACTCTTGCAGAGGTTGAGTTGGGATTGGTGGAGTTCAGCAAGGGACCAGGTCATTATATCACAGGTTTATCAGATGTTTTCTCAAAGCACGATGTAATTTGCTCTTACAAGAGGATGAAGATTCTGGCATTTTAGCATCTCTTGTTTTGGGCCCCGAAGCTTCGGTATTCCTGGCTCCTTTTGAGAGGCACTCAGGTAGTGCAATAATAACAGTTCAGATTTCTGCAGTGTTTAACAGTGGATTCATTCAGCAGATATCTATCGCATGCTAACTTTTGTTGGACACTGTGTTTGGGTTGACACCGGAGGGGGATTGCAAGAAAGTTAAAACATAGTTTTATGTCTTGGAATCAAGTGAAGGACTAACGCACCCAAACCACATAAGCAGAAACATGTAAGGCAGTTTGTGACTGAGCCTTGGAATTTGCAGCAGAGACACTAAAGCTGAGGTGCTCAGCGGTAGGAGCAATGCAGAAGGCTGGGTGAGGCTATGTGGTGGAGTGGCACTCAACTGGGGCCTGCAGAAGGCTAAGCAAGGGAGACACAATGCTAGGTGTGGGAAGGACATTGACAACAGTTTCCAGAGGAGACAGAGCATGACGTTTACATGGGACAGTGTGAGGGTCCATGTGGCTGGGAGTGGGAGCTGGGTAACATGAATGGGTAACCCCAGGCCAGACTGAGTCTGCTGGAGGACCAGGTCGAGGAATTTGGCCTTATCTTGTAAAGGCCTTGGGGAGCAGTGGAAGTTTTAGAGCAGGTGAAAGCTAGGTTTTCTAAAGATTAATCTGAGTGGGGTGTGTGGAGTGAAGTGGCGCCAGTAGATACGATCAACCAAAGCATGCCAGGTAATCCAGGCATTAGATGGTGACATTTTGACATAGAGGACTAGAAATGGGAATAAAGATGAAGAGACTAATGTAGAGAGGCATTTAGAAAGAAGAAATCAAAGGCTTTGACAATTTGTTTAATAGAAGTGATAGGGTGTGGGGGAGCCTAAAGTGATTAAAGTTTTCCTACTTTCAAAGGAAATTCATCCAGGGAAGAAAAATAAATTCAGATTTCTGGATTGAACTGTTTTTGATATTGTATTCTTCCATGATCATTGTTTCTTAGTAGGAGCCAAAAAGGAATTTAAAAATTAAAAGGCCATGTAGTTTATTGGCAGGAGAGAATCCTCAGTAACGTTTTCATATCAAGATGCCTAGGAGTGTTGAGTCAGTGATTGCTTATCTTTTCAAAGCTTGGTTCTGCCATATTTTTTTAGTCCTGATTTCTGAGGTCCTTTAAAATTCAAAAGTTCAGTAATCATGCTAACTGACAAAATGAGTTCTTTCCGCATTTGGAATTTGTGTATCCCCTGCATGGAGCAGTGAATGAGAATACTGAAAGGTGCTGAATGAGGAGGCTGATGGAGTCACAGCAGAAATCCAGAAAAGCTGTTCAGTAAAGCAGTCTCCACTAAACATTCAGAGGTTAGAAAAAGCTTGTATTACTTATTGACCTTAAACTTTGTTTAGAAGCTGTTTTCATCGAGTAATTAATGAAAAACAGGACTCGTGTTGTGTACCGATGTACTTTTTTTTTTTTTAAAGATTTATTTATTTATTTCCCCCCAAAGCCCCAGTAGATAGTTGTATGTCATAGCTGCACATCCTTCTAGTTGCTGTGTGTGGGACGCGGCCTCAGCATGGCCAGAGAAGCGGTGCGTCGGTGGGCGCCCGGGATCCGAACCCGGGCCGCCAGCAGCGGAGCGCATGCACTCAACCGCTAAGCCACGGGGCCGGCCCCCGATGTACTTGTAATGAGATTTCTTGCTGCAAGTGTAGGACTTAGAGGTGAAAAGAGAGACAGCAGAAAATAGTGAAGACCCTGCTTCTGGCAGGTTGTGTTTTCTCCAGCCACAATGACTTGACACTTCTCCCGTTGAGAGTTGGGATCTCTGTTCCCTTCCCTTGAATCTGGGCCACTTGTGATCATGGGCCGTGTAACTTCCAAGGCCAGGTCATAAAAGGCTTTCCCCGTTTCTGCTGGGATACTTGTTCCTGGAGCTGCCACCTTGCTGTGAGGAAACCCTGCAGCCGTGGAGAGGCGTGCAAACGGGACCTAGCCCCCAACTGATGGTCACTCCGAGACTTAAGTCTTCCCAGCTGAGGCCCCAGACGTGCGCAGTGGAGATAAGTGGTCCCTGCAGGGCCCTGTCCCAATTCTTGAGCTGCAGAACCTGTGAGCATAATAAAATTGTGGTGGTTTTACACCACTACATAAGGGGAGTTTGCTAAACAGCAGTGGATAACTTGAGCACATTTTGGAAGCTGGAAACGGGTGTTGCCATAATAAAATCCTAAAGCCTTTGGCATTGGCTTTGAGTTATGGTGGAGGGCAAAAACCTAAGAGGCTCGAGGAAGCTGCTAGGACTGGGGGGTGGTCCATGGTGTCTGTCTCCCCTCCTCTGTCTTGATGGCTGAGGAGAAGCTGTGGATGATAAGTAAGCACATGCGCGGGGCCGGATTTGGCCAGCACCCCTGGAAGGAAAGGAGGGAACATGTTATTGCCACCCAGAGGAAAGGGGTCCCTTGTTATGTGGTGGTGGCAAGTTTGGTGTTACTGTTGTTGTATAAAGTGGAAAGCACACAACACGTATTTCATGAACCCAGTCATCTAGTTCAGGAGATTTCTAGGCGGAATATTTAAAGTGCCACCTGGCTTCTCCTTCATGCCTATGAAAAAATTTGAGGGGAGACAAGTGAGCTAAAGAACAACTTTTTGGTATAAAGAGACGGGACTTGCGGGGTTCAAAAATAAAACTTTCTCATTCCCAGCCTCTTCTTGAGGCACAGGCTCCTCAAATGAAGAAACAGCTTTAGGCAGGTAGCAAATCTACCTGGTCTGTGAGAGCCTTTGCTCCCCTCAGATCTAGGGTGCTGCAGCAGCCAGCATTTCCAATGGATTCAAGGCCTCCAAGGATGCGCCCTGCAGATCCTTCCATTCAACAACCGGTCCTCTGAGGATCCGAAGGGCACTGTCCTTCAGCTTCTAAAAGGGAGCAAGGGAGAAAAGGGCTTGTCTCTTTATGGGTGGGGTTTTGTCTAATGGAGTAGATTATAAATTGATACACAAAAAGCCCACAAAGTTTGTAAAGAAACTATGCATCTGCTTGGACTGAAGGAAACAGAGATAGTACAAAATGAAAAAGGGCCTTTGGAACCTTCAGTGGGCAGTAAGCAGGAGCAGTAAGCAGGCTGAGAAAACTACCCAGCTTCAAACTTGGGCTACTTTTTATGGAAAATGTAGTATATTTGAGAGGGTGGAACCAAGAACTCGGGAGAACAACCGCCAGGCAGCAGGCCACAGCCCTAGTCAAAGTGCTTTCCTCTGTGGGCCCACCATGCAGATGGGCTGTGCATGTCTCTAGTTCACAGGTCTTTAGATTGGAGGGAAAACATGAGAAGCCTTGTCCTCCTCTGGACATGATTTAGATGATAAGATCCTGGTCTTCAAGTTGAGGTGGTAATCCTGTGGGCCATGGGGAGGTGTCAAGTGCATTTTGCGTGTGGAAGGATGTGAACTGTGGTCAGAGGGTAGACTGGTGGATTGTTTTTACCGAGGAGGACCACACAGCATCTGTCATCCCACATGGTGACACTGCACTGTGGTAGTGACACTCTTCCCATTGAGAGGCCATGTCCCTTTTCCCTCCCCTAGGGTCTGGGCTAGCTGTGACCGTGGTAGAAATGATGCTCTATGTCTTGGAGGCTAAAGATGACACAGCTTTGGCCTGGTTCTTTTGGGGATGCCCACGCTTGGAACCCAGCCACCATGCCGTGAGGAAGCGCAGACCAGCCGCACTGGGGAGACCACAGGAAGAAGCCATGCATTGGTGTTCCCATCCACAGCCGAGCTGAGGTCCCCACCCACAACCACCATTGACCACCAGACGTGTCAGTGAGGGAAGCTTCCAGCACAAGTCATCACTGGCCTTTGTATCTTGCCAGCTGAGGCCCCAAACATTGTGGAGCAGAGACAAACTGCCCCCTCTGTCCGTTTCAGAATTCCTGACCCGTCGAATCTGCACTGAGTGGGGTAGTTTGTTGTGCAGCCGCAGGACTGCACAGGGTGAGGGGAGCCCCCCTCACCACATGGCAGCAAGCACTCGTGTATGGGTACTGGAGGTGGCTACTGAGACTCTGCAGAGGTTCAAGACATTTTCATCTCATACATTCCAGTTTTCTTTAAACTTCTCTGGCATATTATTCCATAGTCTTGCTGCTGTTGGTGAAGACCACTGAGTTTTCTTGGGTTGTTACATCTGGTGACCATCACAGGTGGGATGCTTTGTACTTTGCTCCTTTCCATATTTGTTTGTTTTTTGTTTTTTTTCTGAAGCATGGTGAAAGGTAGGAACTGTTATGGTGGTTGGATTTGCTACCATTTATCATGCCGTTTATTTTAGTTATGAAAAACATTTCTATCAACAAGAATCATCTCACTTTTATCCAGGCAATCTTATCTCTAGACTTTGTTGAGTAAATTTAAAATGATATTAAACCTAATTTATCCTGTTGTCACACCAAGAGAAACCTATTAAGAAACTGTTGAAGCAGTGAAGGCTTACGATGAGGAGGATTTGGCATAAATGGTTACTTTTCTGAGAGCTTAAGATCTAGTTGAAGATCTGATTTGTAATCGAGTACTAATATGCATTAAATTTAGAGGCCTGGGGAGGAAGATACATTTCTGACCCATTCAGTGCTATTTGTAGGAAAGCTTGTAATTGGTAGGCATAGGTGTATCCTTTGAAGGGTTGAGAGAATGATGGGGAGAAAAGTTGATTATTGTTTGGTTGTACAAATGTGGTACCACGTCACGGGTCCCCAGGACCACCCCCTCCTTCGATGGTTTTCTAGGAGGACTCGCAGGACTCAGCACGTAGTATACTCGTGGCTTTGATTATTACAGTGAAAGGAGACGAGCCAAACCAGACCAGGGAAAAGGCACATGGGGTGAAGTCTGGGGGAAACCAGGCACAGGTGCCAGGGGTCCTCTGCCAGGGGAGTCCCACAGGACACACCCAATTCCCCCAGGAACAAGTTAGGGCCACACGTGTGGAATGTTGCCGACCAGGGAAGTTCGGTAGAGACTTGGTGCCCAGGCTTTTTACTAGGGGCTGGTTGTGTAGGCAGCCACTGCAGGCTGGACAGGTACCAAAATTCCAGACTCCCAGAATAAAAACAGGTGTTCAGCATAAAGCCAGTTTCAACTGAATACTGAAATATAATATAGTTGTAGCCACAAAAGGCAAGTAGCAGATATGTTGGGAGAAGAAAAGACTTAGTTTTTTAGAATTTCACATTAAGAATTGGATAGAAACTGAACTTTCCTGAGTTTCTGTTTTGTGCAGGTACTAAATACTGGCAGAGAGTTGCTTTTATGAGAACAGGATTGAATTTTAACTAAATATTAAGTACCTATAACATATATTTGCATTACAAAAGTGGTTAAAATAATTTTCTCTATGTTCGTCAATTTAAAGAATATCATTGCGCAGAGGAATGAGCTAGTCTTTTGATGGAAGAGAAGCAGAGTTGCTCCAGGAGTAGGGTTGCTAATGATGCTCTCCCTCTTGGTCCAGAAGGTAAAACCCTGCATGCTGGCCTTGCACTCAAGGCTTCTGTGTGCATAGGAAACACCCACATTCGGCCACGCACGGTTGGGGTTGGGGTAGCCCTCTGCGAGTTCTGTCAACCTCTTCTGTCCTGCTCATGCAGGGCTTCCCAGTCTGTACCTGAAGTGGACGTCCATTCTTGGTGTGGGGTCTAATAGAAACATGACTTTGGTGGACTTTTTTTCTTATGGATTTGAGTAAAATATGGCTAAGTATATTTTACTGAGTACTTTTAACTCAGTATTTTGGAGTGAGGTTACTGACAGCTTGGGATTTGGTCTTACTCTTCTACTAAATAATAGTTTTGTGATGAAAGTTACATAACCTCTCAGGTTTCATTTTTTGGAAGTTAAGAAAAAAAATATAGGGAAGTGGTGGATGACAGAGCAGATGATATGTAAAACCCTTTCCCACCTGTTAAGAGTCAGTGAAAATAGGTTGATTGGCTCTGGAGAGCATTGGGTGGGTCCTTCTGTAACTGTGCCTCTTAGGGGTTACTAGAGAGGAGGCCCTGTGTTTGGATCCAGGGAAGGAATGCCTTAAGTCTCTTATCTAGTGATGACTCAAAACAAATGGGATGTGCTGCCTGCAAAATAGATAGCATGAGGTTTCAATCCTGGTTGGGCTCATTTGGGCATTTCTCTTCCTGAGCTACAGTTCCTGAAGTGTAAAATAGAGGCGATAATATTCACCTTCGTTTGAAAATAAAAAGTTTTGTACATACAGCACCCAGCACAGCACTGACACACAGTGGGCACTCTCAGATCATCCGTTCAGTTGTTCATGATGAGGGCCTGTCATGTCCCAGGCCTTGGGTCCATAAGGGTAAACCAGTGGTAGCTAAATCAGACAGATGGTGGGTTTGCTCTTTGGGAACTGGTATAACTCTGGGTCTGATTGTCCTCCGTGTTATCCAAGTTTTTGAAATGCAAATAGTTGTGTGAAGTTCAAGGTTTTCGTAAGTAGGAGGTATGTCCAGCGTGGTGCTGTTGTTTTCTATGGGTGTCTCTTACCAGTACATTTTTTAAGGAGGTGGTTTCCTTAGCTACTAAAAAATTTTCACGTGATCTTTAAAAATGGTTGCGGTTATGTAGCAGTTTTCTTAGTGATTGACAGTTTTTTCTCTTATCTTTCTTTAGTCGAAGCCCTTGATTAATTTACTCTGGGAGTAGTCCTGTTATTGCTTGTGTATTTGCATGATTTGTTTTAGTGATGACACTGTTGAAAATTATTTGCCTGAGGCAAATTTCAGGCTTCTATTTGAATCCATCTATCTGTCTGTCTGTTTATTTTACCTACCCTCCTACCCAGCCATTTATTTACTCATAATCTACCTTGTCTATCAATCTCATCTCATCTAATCTAATCTCATCTAATCTCATCTAATCTAATCTAATCTAATCTCTTTACCAAGTCACCCACTTATTCATTCATTTTCTATTTCTCTATCCACCTACCTATCTCCTCATAAGCTATTTACCTACTTACATATCTACCTGGCCATTCATTCATTCCTTTAAAGGTCTTTTTTTGGAAGAGAGGATTACGTTGCATATCTACCTATGAATATTACTCTTAGCAATCAGTACTGGCCATTCTCTGATGGAAACTCAGCTCTGGATTTCTAGAGGGAGCTACTGAGGTTAAAGATTCATTATCTAACACGGAAAATGACCCATTAGAGATGAAACAAATGAAAGAAGGCCACAAATTATATATTGGCAACCGAGTAGGATGTGTATGCAGCATAAGGTGAGATGCCTGCAGTCCTGGGGTTTTCTTCAACTTTTTCCTGTTGGAAACTATGTGAAAATTTTATTACTCTATGACTGTTGACAGTATCATATTTTTGTTATAATTGAAGGCAATTTTGGGTCTAAAATTATAGTTTTGATAGTGTTTAAAAAATCTTCGATGGTTTTAGTCTCACATATCAATAAAATGTTTTCAAAGAGTTTTAAAACATTTGCTATATATTTTGGTCTACTTGTTGATTATTTTTGTAACCTTTCCTGCTTTAATCTGGCCACTTAGTGGTTGGATCAGGATTCAAACTCAGTATGCCTGACTCCAAAACCAGTGTTCTGCCCATCACTTTCCTCAAGTTTCTTTATGTATGTATGTATTTGTGTGTGTGTGTGTTTTTTTTTTTTAAGTTAAATTTGATTTTGTATCCTCCCCAATCTTTTTGGCATTGCTTGGTTGGGGAATTGGGCAACATGTTTGACCCCTGGATGCTACAGAACTGGGGGTAGATGTCAGTCACTTGGAGACCTCATCCTCATGGGGGGCTGCTGCTTGCACTTCCCTGTGTCACACATATAAGTGCACTCCATCTTTGATTTTTTTTAGGTTAATCAAACCGTTGTTTAGAGTAAGAAAATGTAATTTTTTAAATAATGCTGCTTAAATACATAAAACCTAAAGCTAGGTGTGAATTCCTTATGGTTAAGGAATTTTATGCACCTATAAGTCCAAAACCAGCATACAAATGAAATAGAAATCCTACTACAAAACCAGCAAAATCCAAATGAACACCATTAATTTAATATGATAAAATGATGTAGTTTTGCTGATGGTAAATTGCTAATGTGTTTAATGGTAGAAAGATCGTATTTGTATTTAAAAATTTTTACTTGTTGTCACTTAATTCCTTTGATTTTGAAAATGATAGACAATTTTATCAGTTTACTTTTATTTTTTTGAATAGGTAATACATTCATGTGGTTGAAATGTCTAGATGCTATGAAAGGGTAAACTGAGAAGGCCCTCTCCTGCGTCTGGCCCCTCCCTCCACCCTGTTCTACACCATGGTACAAGGTTTCTTGTGTGTCCTTCTAGTGCTTCTTTGTGCAAATGCAAGCAAATAAGAATATATAGTCGCATTTCCCTCCTTTTGTTAGGCAAAAAGTAGCATTCTACATACGTTGTCCTGCAGTTTCCTTTTTTCGTTTAATGGAATATTCTCGAGATCTTTTCCAATCAGTTCATGGAAAACTTTGTGGACCATCATTTGAGTTGCCATCCTCACTGCTGTTGTGCTCGTCTTTAACCTCTTATCCATGGTTTTTCCCATTTGGCCCTCACAAGAACCCTATGAAGTAGGTGGGGGTGGTAATAGAGGAAGAAAATGAGACTCACAGAGGCTGGCGGATGCGTCCAAGGCTAAGCACTGATGCGTGTGAGGACAGGGTTTGATCGTAGGTTTATTTGACTCTACAGGGTGTGGTCACTGCTGCCTTCTCACGGCCACTGCGGCCTGCTATGAGTACTGCAGTATCTGGGACTTTTCCTCCCCTTTTGGCAACAAAGTCCCAGGATCCAGCCACAACCAATTGCTGATTGTGTTTCTCTTTTGATTCAGTGTTAAAGTGTCCTAGTTTACAGGTGAGGAAACTGGTGCTGCTTCATGTGGTTTTGATGGGACCACTACACTCTGCAGATGACTTGTAGTCATGGTCAAGTGCCTATAACTGCTAGAATTTGCTGCCTTTTATGCAGTGGTTTATTGCATACAGTACAGTCTCTGTTTCTAGTTGTTGTTTTCTCAGCAACATTGGGGTTGCTGAGATGGGGTATAGTAGTTCTTCTGGAAGGGTAGAAAGCTATCCTGAAGTGCTTGATTCAGATTTTCCTCTGTACCGCCTGTCCCTGCTGGCCATATTCTGTGATGATTTCATGGGTGGGATACTTGGCTTCCTGCAGTCAGAAGAGTCAATTCTTTGTGCTGCCCTTCACTTTCATAGCTTTAGTAACATCTCCAATCTTTGCATTCATCTGAAAACACATGGAAATATTTAGGGCCTAATTGATATCTTGTAGAAATCATTCATTCATCACTTGTGGATAGTGTTCTGCTCTGTGAACATATGACACATTGTTGGACATTTAGGTCGTTTCTAATTTTTCTACTTCTTAAGGCAGTCCTTCTGCATGCATTCTTTTGCACAAGTGTGTGAGTTTCTCTAGGGTGTTCACCTGAAAATGGAATTGAGTTGTAGGGTGTGTACATTCTTCAACTTTATCCTGTTGCCAAAATTCTCTCCAAGGAGGTGGTACGTTTATGCTCCCACGTTCAGGAGTGTCTGAGAGCTCCTGCTGAACCACAGCCTTGCTGATATTAGGTATTGTCAGACTTGAAAAATTTTTTCCATCCTACGATGTGAAATGGTATCTCGTCTGTATTTCCCTGAAAATAGTGAGGTTGTCTGTTTTTTAGTATATGTGTTGGCCATTTGCGTTTTTCTTTTGGAAATTGCTTGTTTGTATTTTTTGTCCTTTTTCTTATTTTTTTTTTCAGATTTTATTTATTTTATTTAGTTTTTCCCGCAAAGCCCCAGCAGATTGTTGTATGTCATAGCTGCACATCCTTCTAGTTGCTGTATGTGGGACGCGGCCTCAGCATGGCCGGAGAAGCGGTGCGCCGGGGCACGCCCGGGATCCAAACTCGGGCCGCCAGCAACGGAGCACGCGCGCTTAACTGCTGAGCCACGGGGCCGGCCCATTTTTCGTATTTTTTGATTTTTGTCTTTTAATTTTTATTTTAAACAAAATAGATGCTAATACTTTAGTTATGTATATGGATGGCTATTTTCCCTAAATCTCTATGCAGTGTGGGTGTGTATTTGTGTTTGTCTTATGAAAGTTTAAACTTTAAGTGTAGTCAGCTTTGTCGTTTTTTTTCCCTTATATGCTGTTTATATATTTGTGGATTCTTTTTTCATGTTTGTATATCCTTCCCTACCCTGGGGTCATAAAGCCTGTTCTACACTATATTCTTCTCAGTGTTTTGAAGTTTTGCTTTTCACACTTAGGTCTGTAATCTCTCTGAGATATAAGGTAGGTCTAGTTGTATTTTCCCCACATGTATGGTCAGTTATCAAAGCATATTTTTCTGCTTGGCTTTATATTGCCACATCTGTTATATCTACCAGTTTCTCACACATGTGTGGGTATTTCTAGGCTTCATAATTTTCTAGAACACTTAAAGGTCTTAGAGTAGATGATGTGCAAATGTAAAACCATAATTTATAACCCCACTGATAGCTATCAAAGTGGTCATCGTGCTAAGTGACCTGTGACTCTGGCCTGCTTTGTGCACAGTATGGAGGGATGTCCAGCCCCAGGCCTGGGTAGCCCTTCTCTGCCATGGGGCATGTATTCTGGCCTTTCCAGTGGTTCACCAACTTCTCTCTCCATAGTGTGCTGGGAGACTGTAGTGTGCTCCCAGCAGTAATAATAGCTCCTGTGCTGTGAGTCTCATGGGTGTGTGCATGCATGTGCACACGTGCATCATAATCTCTGGAGAGCGGTGCTTGTATGTAATTTGTACAGAGTCTCTGTCTCCAGCAGATGCTCTGCCCCCAGCACACCAGCATGGCTCTCAGTGCTCCAGTGTGGATCCAACATGGGCTCACACGTTGTGCTAGGGCTTTGGGGAGAGTCGTTGCTTTGGAAGAACAGACCAAAGGCAGAAACTCAGGCTGGGCAAAGGTTTTCAGGAGTTAGTTAAGCAGATGGTGAAGCGAAGGGCATTCTAGGCAGAGGAAAGGCAGGGAATGTGAGAAAGCATTGTATGTTTTGGGAATTGTCAGCAGCGCATATAAATGTAAAGGTGCGATGGCAAATGAGGCAGAAGCTAACTCTTGTAGGCTCTTAAACCTCTCCAAGGAGTGCTTTCCAGGTGATGGGGTTGGTATGGTTAGACTGTCAGTTTAGAAGGCACATATGGCATTGAGATGGAGATGCATTGAAGGGGGTCAGATTAGAGGGGAGCAGTTAAGAATGTGTCGCAGTCATGGAGGAGAGACACACTGAGGCTTGAACTCAGGGGGTGGAGAAAGTGCAGAGTGGATATCAATTTGGAGGTAAAAGTGCTAGAACTTGGGGAAAATTAGATTGAGCTGAAACCTCCAGATCTTAGAGCTGGGTGATCGGCAGTGCCCTTCACTCACGTAGGTGATGACATGAGTGGAGCAGATTTGGGGTGGGTGGGAGGCAGGGGATGATGACAAGGACAGGTCAGAGGACGGAAGGGCACTAAGCCACAGAAGAGAATTTTGAGGAGGAAGTGGGCTTTCCGCCTCCTCATCTTCCCCCCGCTCCTCCCTCTCCCCACTCCCCTCTACCCCTCTTTTCCTCCTTCACCTCCCGCCCACTCCTTTCCCCTCCTCCTCCCTATATTTTTTCAGTTTTACTACTTTCATTATACAGTCAGCTAAGCAGAATGTAAAACATTTCCTATTCCTGATAGGTACAGCAAAAGCTCAATTATATAACATGATATAGATGGAAAGCATTTCTGAATTTTGTTCATGTAATGTATAATGTTCCCATTGTTGTCAATTATCATAGCTCATTAAAGTGAGCAAGTATTTTGTTGTTGTTGGTAGGAAGGGTTCAATGGGCTTTTCTTGACTAGTAATTAAAAAATGATGGGGCGGGGCTGGCCCCGTGGCATAGCCGTTAAGTGTGCGTGCTCCACTGCTGGTGGCCTGGGTTTGGATCCTGGGCGTACACTGACTCACCGCTTGTCAGGCCATGCTGTGGCGGCGTCCCACATAAAGTGGAGGAAGATCGGCACGGATGTTAGCCCAGGGCCAGTCTTCCTCAGCAAAAAGAGGAGGATTGGCACGGATGTTAGCTCAGGGCTGTTCTTCCTCCCCCCCCCCCCCAAAAAAAAAAGGTGGAGCTATAGTGCTGCCTGTCCTCTCGGTGGTGTGGTCAGTTAACAGAGCAGGGAGGGAATTGATTTGCCGGTTTGGCGTGGAGGGGCCAGCTATGAAGTCTTTGCCTGGGGAAAGGGCAGAAGATAGTGGTCTCGTAGCTGTATTCCTGGATGGTTCTTGTGTGGCTGCTGTCACCGAGAGTAAGTGAATGTGAAGTCATTTGGCTGATGACAGAAGCACAGAGAAGGAGCGCCCTGTATTACTGATAAAGAGAAGGCCAAAGGAAGCATTGCTTTCCCTGACCTGTTAGAATTCACTCCTGCAGGAAAACCCAGAAAGTTCTTGGACTTACAGGCTTAGTATTGTACTGAAGGTGCCGTCATGCTCATACCAGTTTAGCAAGAATGGCAGAAAGTGTGTCTGACATTTGGGTGTTGTTGCCCCTCTGCTTTTCTGTTGATTTTCGGGGCGGTGCAGATGTTTGTGCCGTCTACTGAGTAGAATGGTTATCAGAACTTGTCCTTTTGTGGAAAATAAATACCTTTTATTACCTGAAAAGTAGCTTCAAGCAATAGAATATATTTTTTGCTTGGATTCTTATTGTGATCAGTTTTGTTTTTTTCAATGTAGGTTGCCTCCAAGTCTTTATTCTGAAAAACTTTTGTACAACTAGAAGAGTTGAAAGAAGGGTACAGTGAACAACTTTCTATCCTCCACTAGAGCCAACAGTTGTTTACATTTTGCTGTATTTGCTGTTTTTCTTACATTTTTGTTTTTGAATCATTTGAAAGTAAGTAGCACACATCATGACTCTTTCCTCCTAAATTCTGCATACATCTCCTCCTTCCTAACCCCAATACTGACATCATTCCTGAGAAGATCAACACCACTTCCACAGTATCACCTAATATCTAGTCTGTATTCATATTTCTTCAGCTGTTCCATTGCATCTTTTATAGCGGTTTTTTTTTTCTTAAACTAAGATCTACCCATTACATTTGCTTACGTCTCTTTAGTCTTTTCTACATTTAGAACTTTTTTTTAAAAAAGCAACGTTGACTTTTTGAAGAAGGATCCAGGCTGGTTGTGTTGGGGAATGTTTAGGTTTTGCTGATTGTTTCTTCCTGGTGTCATTTAACTTGTTTCTGTATCCCCTGCAATTCTTACAAACCAGAAGTTTCATCCAGAGAGAGGTATGATTATATTCAGATTAAGCCTTTTGGGCAAGAATGCCTTATAAGTGTTGATTACTTCATGTTGCATTACTGAGGTGATCAGTTTTTAACTTAGAAAAGAACTCTCTATCATTCCACCATAGGACAGTTTTCTATATGAGTCTTAATTTTACTCTGTCATCACCCTTAACTGACTGTCTAGTTCTTAAATTCTAGGTTGGAAATCTTCCATGTTGGGAAATCTGAAGCTGATTCCCAAACTTCTCTGTGTGACTAATGTTTTCTCTGAAGCCTGTGTCATGTTATAGATAGAAGTGCTTTTCTTTGAACTTTTACTTTAAGCTGGTTTGAAAATCATTGCCAAAGATGAAAGATCATAATGTGGGTGGAAATTTTAAGGGGGAAATAATATATATTAGTGCATGTGTGTATTAAGAACCAAAAAGCACTCAAATTTCACAGTACATAAACATCACCACCATTCCCTAGAGCCAGGGACCCTCCGTGGACCCCATTCCTATAGATGAAGCACACCTCTTCTGTGTGGCACGCAGCCTTCTGGTCACCACTCCTCCCGGGGAGCCTGGCCATGTGCCCACCTCTGCTCCTGTTGGCCTGTATTGCCTGACACTTCTTATTGGCCTGTGAATTCTCTCTCCAGACTCAGGTCAAAATGTCACTTTTCCTTGCTTGGCCTTCTCCGGTTCCATCAGACAGGGTGAGTTCTAAGCCTTTCTGTTGGGCATTTCTGGAAGGAAATCTTACGTGTATCTCCCTTTCCCTGGAAGAGGTACTTGTTTATTGCAGTATCCCCTGAACCCGTGACTACCTCTAATGCTACAGGTGTTTGATGAAGACATTTTGAAATGACTATTCAGAGTCCCTATCTCTTGTGCCTTCTTTTTTATAAGCATAAAATATGCATATAAAATATGCTTATAGCATGCTTATAGCATTTATATATGGACACTTTCAAGAAGAAAAAGTGGATCTGGGTGATTCTCTGTGGTTTCACAGTGGTGAGCATTAGTGAAGTGGTATTATGATTTCAAAGCTGATGAGCTGTCCATCTCAGCACTCATCCCCCTGCCCAGGGGTGGCTGTGTTCCTGGATTTCCTGTCACAGAACTTGAGAAGGATGTTGACTTTCTTCCTAGTGTTTGTGGAGGGCCCCTCAAAGATACTGCTGGAGTAGCAGAGGGGGTTCTTGATTGACATTTAGCTTCTGAAAAAGCCCAGCACTCCCTCTCTCCTTCCCACGTTTATCCAGGACCACCTTCTTGTCAGCAAGGGCCCCAGGTCCTGGGGCTTCAAAGATGACGATGCGTGGTAGACACACCCGCAGTCCAGGAGGGGACCACCCAGGAATAAATACTCACTGAGCCTGGTGCTGCTGTCTGAGAGGCTTGCTTGGTGGGCAGTGGTTGGGACAGAGTGATGGCCTCCCTGAGGAATGGACACACTTTCAGTGGTTCAGAAGCCTCGCCTTGATTCTTGTTTGAAATGTTTCCTGAAGGATGTCATTTTTGAAATTGTTTATGCTGTTTGTTTTTTTAAAGAAAAAATAACCAATCTAAATATATATATATATATATTTTTTGGTGAGGAAGATTGGCCCTGAGCTGACATTTGTTGCCAATCTTCCTCTTTTTGCTTGAGAAAGATTGTCACTGTGCTAACATCTGTGCCAGTCTTCCTCTATTTTGTATGTGGGATGCTGCCACAGCATGGGCTGATGAGTGGTGCATAGGTCCGTGCCCAGGATCTGAACCCACGAACCCTGGGCCACTGAAGCAGAGCATGCGAACTTAACCACTACCTCCAGCAGGCTGGCCCCTGAAAATTTTTTTTTTTTATGAGGAAGATCAGCACTGAGCTAACATCCGATGCCAATACTCCTCTTTTTTATTTTTATTTTTTGCTGAGGAAGATTGGCCCTCAGCTAACATCTGTGCCCATCTTCCTCTACTTTATATGGGATGTTGCCATGGCATGGCTTGACAAGTGGTGCGTTGGTGTGCGCCCGGGATCAGAACTTGCAAACTCCGGGCCGCCGAAGTGGACCACGCTCCTGACTGCTGCGCCACCAGGCTGGCCCCCCCAAATGTATTTTTGAGGCTCTGCGTGGATTTTTCTTTCAAATTACTATATCAAGAAGAGATTTTTTTTTTTGTCACTGGCACTAAATCTAGTTTGCTTTCTTTCCTTTTCTTTTAAATAATAAGTTTTGTTGGAATTACTAATGATTTTTATAGCTCCTTCAAGAATATTTGATTCTTATGCTTGGTTGTCTTTGGAGAAAAACCCATCAAATCTACAGACCCCTGTTTATAGATGAGGTTTTGCTTTGTTCAAATGTGGCACCAAGGTGTTGATGAAATGTGGCCTTCTTCATTTGGGTGTGTTTTGTGTTTTTGCTTTTGTTTCTGAGGTCAGAACAGATAGAGAATGTTAAAAAAATATTTTCGGCAGTCAGAGTTCTCAAGAGCATCAAGAAGAAATGCACGTGGTGAATGATGATGGTGGGAATGGCGATGCTGGTGATGGCGGCTGTAGGAAATACCTCACCACTCAGATCATTACAGCTGCAGTTTCCCGAGGCTTTGAAGCAGCTGATGAAGAGGTTGTGAGCTGCACTGCGTTTTGTTAAATTCTGGGCCATGGGCTTAACTATAGACCATGGTTTGCTGTCAGCCTGGTTTAGGAGTCGATAATTCCTAAAGGGTATTCCTATGTGCTGTCACCTTTATCAGCATGACTTTGAAAGAAATTGAAATGTTACTATTTGTTATTTCATGTTTATAATCTTTTCCACCTTTGGCCCTGTGCTGTGGTAATTTCTCATTTAGAATTCCTTTGAATAATTGGGCCGTGGGAGGAGTTCTGACATTATTTTGTTAAGATGAGGTTTGCTCAGCTTTTGTTCTTTTGTAGGTGGCAGAAAAAGCCATTGACGGCCTGCTGCAGGCAGCCTGTGGCCCCGCTTCTCCCTCCCCCGGCTGCTGCCTCTGTTCCTGCTCCTGGAGCTTCAGGCCTGCTGTTGGCTCTCTTGGATGTGACTTGGCCCTCTTGTAGGAACCTCCTGAACCTCCCCACCTCCAGACCTGCCATCCAGAAGTAAAGGAGTTGCCAGCACCAGTTTTAGATCCAAATTAGCATGAGGTCAAGACGCTACTTTTGGTTCTCTCAGACTGAGTGTGTTCAGGACCTGGGAAGATTCTTGATGGCGATGGTTCAGTGATGGTTCAGCTCTGACCTTTCGTTTCCTTCTTCACTTCCTCAGACATAGTCGGCTAGTCTGCATGAGACTGGAGGTAACAGTCCCACTTGGTGGGATAACAGCATCTTAGCAAAATCTGTGTGTATCTTCAGTTCCCTGGCTTGACAGTGCCTGAGTAGGTAATTATTACAAGATTCCCATACAGTTAAATCCAGCGATAATTTTGGTTTCTGAATGTTTTCTCCCCGAAAAACCCTTAGGGATTCTTAGCTACAGACTTACAAAATCCATGCTGGCTAGGTTAAGCAGAAAGGGAATTTGTTAAAGGCTCTCTGGGAGGACCCAGAGCCAGACCCTGAAGTTACGAAGACCCCAAGGGGGCTTCTGTAGCTGCTGAACAACTGGGACATTGGGAGGAACCTAGAAGTCCCCCTGCTGCCACCCTCAAGAGCCAGGTGCCTCTGCCATGCAGCTCCCTGTGGAGCAGTGGCCCAGCATTGCCGGATTCGCAACCTGATTCTTGGGCATGTGACTGGAGGAGCCCAGGCCACATGCTGGCCCCTGAGCTGCGAGAGAGTCTGAGACACTACTGTTTTTGTTTTCTACCTTGGGAAGGTAGGACCTGTAGCGTAGGAAGTGAGCAAGGTGTACTCAAGGTATTAAAGAGGTTATAGGGAACTACAGGTGGCAGGTGTCTCCTGCAGTTCCCTGTGGGCGCTTATTACGGAGTTTCAGCCATGTGGGAGCTTTGATTTACCTGTCTTTCAGCTCCGATACCTCTTTAGCAGCACATGCTATCACCTATTCTCTTTGAAATAGGGGCTTCTTTCTTTCTTTCTTGTCCCTTCCCACTCTTGCCCCACCTAGTGCAGCCCTTCTTATATCACTAAAACAGCTTCCTGGCTAATTTCCCTGCCTCCATTCTCTTCCTTCCCACGTAAATGTTAGCGATTGTCATGAGTCTTCCTGAAAACTTCCGTTTAGCCATGCTTCTCTCTTGACGACTTTAGTAGGGCCTACTTGCCAGCTGGTTGCGATCCTCTTCAGGGCCTCTGTTATCAGAATCCACCTTACCCCTCCACTTGGAGCTGTGGGACCTTTGAGAATGCTTCATAAAATAGGTTAGGCCACCCAAGAGGGAAGCAGAAGAAAACAGCCACACTTAGCATCCTCAGACTTGTACATTGTGAATTGCCTGTTATCAAGGTGGTCCAGTCACCGAGGGTGTCTTTCTTCAGCCAACATGGGAGCTCTGTGTGGTTTTATTTGCCTTAGGATTGTTTTTTATGAAGTCTGTATCATGGGTAACATATTGCTGGATAATGAAGAGTGGAAGAAAAATTAGTCCTGAAAGAATGACTCAGTCCCATGCTGTGGCTGCTAATTTTCATTTACATTAAGAGTAGTAAAGCAGTGGTCCAGTGTTTTATCAAATAAGAGATGTCTCTAAGCAGCCTTGAAATCAATCTATTTATTTTTTTTTATTATTATTTTTTTTGGTGAGGAAGATCAGCCCTGAGCTAACATCCATGCTAATCCTCCTCTTTTTGCTGAAGAAGACCAGCTCTGAGCTAACAACTATTGCCAATCTTCCTCCCTTTTTTTCCCTAAACCCCAGTAGATAGTTGTATGCCATAGGCGCACATCCTTCTAGTTGCTGTATGTGGGATGCCGCCTCAGCATGGCCGGAGAAGAGGTGCGTCGGTGCGCGCCCGGGATCCGAACCCGGGCCACCAGTAGCGGAGCGCATGCACTTAACCGCTAACCCACGGGGCCAGCCCTCAATCCATTTATTGAATTGGAAAATCTTGTTCCCTTGAAAGAAATTTTAGCAATGGGCTTTATCTTGTGTCCTACCTAAACTGTGAAGGAGTGGAGAAAAAAACAGATTAGAGCCCTTTGCTGTACTTGTTTTGCCAAGACCAAGTATTTGTTGATTATGAGGGCTGTGTTCAGTTTGATGAGGAGCGTTCTCAGGAGGAAGTAAACACATGGTTCTGTCTCTGTGAGCCTCTTGGAATCACCTGCACTGCATTTCCTCACATCAGCCCAACTCACTCATTGCCTTGGAGACTAATCTAAGCTTTAGCTAACGGAACAAGTTATTTTCTATATCTTAAGAATATAATAAAAATTATATATACATACATGCAGACATATTAAAAAAATCCTTGACTATTGTGATAAATCATTTTTATAACTTTTCTGCCTGCTTATAGAAACAACATATGTTTATGGTAGAAAATTTGAAAATATTCATACACAAGGGCCAGGTAGAAAGAAGAGAGGAATCATCCACATTTTCTGTTCCTCAGAAATCACAACCACTTGTGACATCTTGTTTTCTCATTCTGTGTCCTTTTTGTTAGTGCCGTCAGGTGGATTCCAACTCCTAGCAACCCTGTGTACAGCACAGTGGAACCCTGCCATTTTCATGTTCAGTTTTTTTGGAAGTGGATGGCCAGGTCCTTCTTCCTAGTCTGTCTTAGTCTGGAAGCTCTGCTGAAACCTGTCCACCATAGGTGACCTGCTGGTATTTGAAATAACTGTGGCATAGCTTTCAGCATCACTGCAACATGCAGACGCCACAGTATGACAACCAACAGATGAGTTGTGTGGTTCACTGACCGGAAAACGAATCCCTGCTGAGGCGGCAAGCGCCAGCTCTTAACCACTGGAGGACCAGGGCTGGCCCTGTGTCCTTTGCATATGTATATTTACACATTTGGAAAAATAATTATGGATACGGTTTTGTACTCTCCTCTTTTCACTCAAGTTATATGTGGGTACGTCCCATGCCATTTAACATTCTTTGAAAACATGTCTTTTTTAACAGCTTAGTTGTGATATAATTTACGTACCACAAACTTCACTCATTTACCAATAGGGTTCACCAATAGACTTGTGCAACATGAAAATATGTTTGTAAAGACGGTATAATATTCCATCATATGCCATCATTTAACATATGCCATTTAATTATGCCTTTCGAATCAAACCCTTAGGCTTCAGTAGAATAAAGTTTACCATATTTAGACTTTATATTATCGAATTATTTAGAGTTAATTTGTAAGTATACATACAGTCACGCACTGCATAACGATGTTTAGGTTGTCGACGACTGCATATACTGCGGGGGTCCCATAAGATCAGTACCGTGGAGCCTAAGTGTGTAGAAGGCTGTACCAGCTAGGTTTGTGTGGGTACACTCTGTGATATTTGCATGACCACAAAATGGCCTAATGACACGTTTCTCAGAACATATCCCTAGTGTTAAGCGATGCATGACTGTATCTTCATATCATCCCTCTGTGACAAATAAGTATTTTTATTTTCACTTTTTAGGTAAGGAGACTGAATAGTTGTGTGTTTTTTTTTTTATTTCACCTCATAAGGTGTTAACAAGAAAAGGCAAAGAAGTCATTCTTGTCCCTCACTCAGCTCATTAGTGTAAGTAGCCTGGCTTCTCCAGCTGAGCCTCGAGGGTGTGGGCATATCCTTGACAGAACCCCTGTCACAGCAGGCCGGGTTTGCCACGGTGGTGCCAGGGAGGCTGTTTGTTTCTGGAAGGAATCACAAAAAGATTCAGTATAGACTTCCTTTAGGAAGGGATTTCTTTAGTTTGCTTAAAGCAGTTTGGGTCTCTATAGTAAATCTATTTTGTATGCAGTTCTTTAGTTTGGTTTTTAGAAACCTAAATTTCCCTGCCTGTGATGTTAGTGTCCTGAGCAATTTGGATGGAGTAGGAAGGAGTGAGAAAGGGGGAACGCTACATCCATTTGAGAAGACAGCAGTAGACGAGACTTTCTAATTTTCACTGTTGAGAAGTTACCTCTCATCTCTTCCCTTTTACAGGAGTGGAGGTAGATTTTAAAAGCAGGGAAATCTAGACAGAATTTGGCCTCAAAAAAGAGTGCTTAAACCTAAATTAGGCTTCTGGCTCAAGGTAACAAACTGAGCTCATGAATTCCAGAACTGCTCCCCTCATTTCCACTTCCCGTTGAAATGAACAAAGAAATATACAAATGGGGAATTGCCCAGGTTCACACAGTAGCTGTTGGTGATGAGGATCTTGTTTTGTATCACAGATTTTGGTTGCAAAAATTCCGTTTGATGTGCTTCTTGCTAGGTTGACTGTTCACTTCTTTCTGGCAGTCTTTGGGATGGGAGAGAAGGCGAACCAGTTTTTCCTTTTCTTCAACAACTTGATCTGCCCGCCTCCCCGCCCCCCGCCCGGCGCCTCTTGTGGTGTATCTACTCTGTCTGCTATATGTGCTAGTTTCTGACTTTCTTTATAAATTATGCATTTGTATAGCTTCGGCTCTGCTCAGAGTTTTTGCTTGATGCTGAGAATCTTAATGAGCACTGCTGGGAATTGGGTGGCTTTGCCTCAGACAAACGGGAATACAGAACATTGTGGCATATATGGCAAACCCCAGTCTTGCTTTCTGTTTATTTTCTATTATGCTCAGTTGTTTATGTTGGGAGGAATAAGGAGTGAGTCACGCTCTCAATATGGGGAGCAGAAAGCAGTAATTGACCGGCGTAACGTACGTAATTTCTTCATTTTGCATAACAACTTGGATGTCACTGCATGTCAGCCTGTGAGTTTATATTCAGGTTTGGTTGTGCCACTTGATCAATTGTATGTTTTAAAAAATATATGGTTTAGGGGCCGGCCCGGTGGCGCAAGCGGTTAGGTGCGCGCGCTCCGCTGCGGCGGCCCGGGGTTCGCTGGTTCGGATCCCGGGCGCGCACCGACGCACTGCTTGGTAAGCCATGCTGTGGCGGCGTCCCATATAAGGTGGAGGAAGATGGGCACCGATGTTAGCCCAGGGCCGTCTTCCTCAGCAAAAAAAGAGGAGGATTGGCGGATGTTAGCTCAGGGCTGATCTCCTCACAAAAAAAAAAAAAAAAAAAAAAAAAAAAAAAAAAATATATATGGTTTATCAGATCGATTAAGTAGGAAGAAACTAATAAAGGAACCCCTTGTGATTTTGTTTTGAATCCTTTGAATGGTGACAGCATTAATGTATTTTTAATCAGTGAGGTGACAGGCACTTGAGTATACTGGGGCTTTCAAGTACGAGTGGTGATCTGGGTCCACAGGCCCTTCTCTGCAATTCTGAAGTGCAAAAAGCTCTGAACACCGGAAATGTTTTCACAACTCATTTGGTGGCAAAACTAGACGTGGACTGGTGTGAGGCTGTTGGTAGTCTTTATTTATTCCATGGATAGTGGATATTTTTGCGTCTCCCTGTGGAAATTTTAATGGTTTTGAATACTGGATGTTGCTCTGGACCCTCCTGGGTGTGTTATATGAGATATAGAATATGTACCATATCATCCTTTTGTAAATCTGAAAAATTCTGAATTTCAAAACACAGTTGACACCAGAGGATTATACGGGAAACTGCCCAGGCTGTTAGAATAGCGTCAGGCCTCTGCTGCCTGACTGTCCCCAGCCTCTCCCAACTCTTATCCAAGGTAGTGTGGAGACCTTTGGGTTGGGCCCAGAATCATAGGGCAGCATGCTCCATGCCTTTAGGAGTGCTTCCAGCACAGCTAAAGAGACCGGTCCTGGAGTCAAAACTTTAGGATTGGAGAAATCCTAAGGGCCCAAGAGATCACTGCACCCATCCCTCTCTTTCAGGATAAGGAAATTGTTCAGGGGAGATTGGAGTTAACTGA